>NC_137285.1:124098333-126900000 GCF_054371585.1 Giraffa tippelskirchi
TGGCAGTAGGAACCAAACATGGATTCAAAGCTGCAATTCAGTGCCTTCAACTCTATGCAAGAATGACCAGTGCCATTTAAAGTGGTATGCAGTGATAGGGGAGGTGCCAGGATTCCTTTATCTTAAAGACAACAGAAAGGAGACAAGCGCTCCCCAGGTGCATTAAGACTGAAAAGACTTGTTCTATGAGCCATGAGCTGTAGGACAAGATGTACTTGGAGAATCTGGTCCTGCTAGAACAGATAACCATGGGTACAAGTGATAGGGAAGCCTTACTGAAAAAGGCACAAACTCCCCAGATGCTGGATTGCCTATGCTGGATATTTTCCATTCTCTAGCCTTCCCCACTCTGCTCTCTGCCCCAGGAAGCTGACCTGGGTAGACTTAGTTAACAGAAGTCCTTGCTTCTGGCTTCAGGCTGGGCTTAGCCAATGGAGATCCCAGGAAGGGAGGAAAGTGAGGGCAGGGTAATTTACTCCCTTGGCTCCCTTCTTGTGGCAGTGACTTGGGTTGGCTCTGTCCTTCAACTGAAGGTCACTGCTCCTCTCCAACAGGCTGACTCTATGTGACTCTCTCATTCTAGGTTCTAGTAAATGCTCCTTACCCCCTTTGGCTATTCAGGCCATTCTGTTACTACTAGCTCCAGGTTATTGCACTTCAGGTTCCCCTACACTCAGACTTCCCTGGTGGTCCAGTGGTTAAGACTCCTCGCTTCCACTGCAGGGGGCACAGGTTCCATCCCCAACAAGTTTCACATGTTGCACAGTGCAGCCAAAAAGAAAAAGAAAAAAATTTAAAAAGAAAGAAAAGAAACCTCTTCCATTTTCCATTGAGTGGGCCATCTGGGTCTTGCTGGGCCCCTAAATGATGCTATCTCTGAACTTCTCCCTGTTAACTGAGTGGGAGGAAGAAGAGGGGGAGGTGAGTTGGGCAGTCCTCAGAGAATAAGAAAGAGCAGCAGAGTTCTGGCTGGAGGAGCCAGTGCCAACTGGGGAGGCAGAAGGGATGCTGATATACCCAGCCTCCTGAGTCTGCTTTCCTGGCAGGAGACATGGGCTGATGCAGGCAGGAGGCTAGCAACTAATAAGACAGTTTTGCAGAGCCAGTCTGAAGGTCAGGCTAAACCCTGGGCATCCTTTCTTCCACTAAGGAGAGTCTGGTACCCAGGAGGACTGGCACTTGCTGGCCCCTACTTGCTAATCAGATTGAAGGGCAAACTAATGAATGCCGAGGACTTATGAATTTGAAACACTCCAGCACTTATTTTCACTGTGATCAGGAAAGCCATCTTGTGGTAGATGTACCTCTGAGCTAGTTCAGCTAAATACGTCATTTTTCCCCTTTATAGGAGATGGAGAGCTCAGAGCTGAGGCAGGCAGGGGCCTACCTAGTGCTGGAGAAAGGCGGGGGATCAAAGAAGTGGCCATAGGGCTCATCTCTGAAGTGAGAGAGAAGATCCTGGCTGAAAATTCCACTGCGGCTTTCCAGGCCCCTTTAAATGCTAATTCTTCCTGATTTCAACCAATAGAGGTTCTAAATCTCCCAGATTTCTCTTCCCCATCAAAGCTAAGCAAGTGCAAATGGAAGGCAGAGGAGGGAGAACAGAGGCATCCAAGAGCTTCCTTGAAGAGACTGGGGTGCCTGCACAGGGGGAGAGGGGCTTCTCCCCCTGGATACTCTCTCTGAGCTGGAACCCTGCAGACTCATGCTGGTGCTGCTGCCTGAATCAAGTGTAGGGAGAAAGCCGGGCTGTGGGCAGGGAGGACCTGGGCCGTGTTCCCATGAGACAGGGGTTGTTCGTGAACACAGATAGTGGATTAGAGCATTCTGGAGATAAGAAGCTCATGGAAGGGCCTGTGTCAGCAAGCTTGTCAAAACCAGGATATGGTGGAGGAAAATAGGGCCACCCCTCCCAGTTCCTCATACTTCCCATGGCTCCTTATGAAAGAGTGTGAGGGTCAGAGGAGGTACAGGAACCAGACGGCCAATCAGCAGGCACAAGGCCAAAGAGTAGGATCCCTGATCTGAGGGACGGGCTGGGGACTGACCAATGGTAGGGACAAAGGGAGGCCAGGTGACCCCTATCTGTGGGGATCCTTGGCAAAGAGGGGGCCAATGTAGAGCTAACCAGCACCCAAGAAACTGCACACATCCCCTCTGTGGAGACCACCATATCACAGAGGCCACCAAGGCCAGAAGGAACCAGAGCAACACCAGGGAACCCTCTCTACTGCAGGTTGAAGTTGGCTGGCAGGAGATCTCGTCAAGCTTCCTCCCACCCCAGGAGTTAGTGACCAGAAAAGAGCAGAGTGTGTCATTGGCACATCATGGCCCATTCCCATGCTAAGCCCCTCTAGTCACAATTCTAGGCTGGAGAGCGTAAAAGAATCGCTATGAATTGGATAGGAGACTGGAGTTTTAAACTTTGCTGGTCTGAGTTTAAATAACTGAATGAGACCAGAAAGTTATAAAAACTCTATCCATGATATCAAAAAAAAAGAGGAAAGAGTAAAGGGAGTAATTAGGAAGGAAAAAAGACCCAGAATTTCTTCATGTTGTCTACATCAACAGGTTAAATCAACTCCTTGACAACCACTTGTGGTAACAAAATGGCCACTGGCCTCTCACCTCCAAAGGATGCATCCCAACCTCCCACCCCACCCCGAGCAAAACATGGAACTTGTGAAACAGGGTACCTGCAAAAGTCCCAACCTTCACTCTGGCTGGTCACCTCAGATGACAAGCCTCTCCTGAACCAATCACTATGGCCAAGAGATGGAATGTACTGACTGCTCCAGCTTAGGTCTTATTTCTACCCCTCGAGCTGGCTTCCCTGGGACCACAGGGTTCCCCAAAGGGATGTGTGAACTGCAGAAAAGAAGAAAGGGAGGATGAACTGTGGGGGGAATTTTGTGTTGGTGATTCTCCTCATTCATTCCTCTGAGAGCAAAACGTTTCTACTCCAGGAAGAGAGTTGAAGTAGAACTAAAATTTCAGATGTTTTGTAACTCCCATTATAAAGGCCATTGGCATTCTTAAAGAACGATGTGGCATGGTGGGTTGCAGCAGCAGGGCAGAATTAAATATCCCTGCAGTAAGAAAAAGGAGGGAAAGGGAGAATGAGATGGGCATGAGCTCTTTGGGGTATCCAGGGGCCTGAAGGCTGGGAGGGGCACCACAGTGAAAGAGTGGACTGCTCCTGTGAGAAAATTCACGGCTCACGGGGATTTTCTAAAGTGAAATTGTGAAAGTGAAAGTGAAGCAAGCCAGGATGTTTTCCATGTGAAATCATCAGTTAAAAAGTCAGTCTCTAGGGAGCTCAGCTTGTTACTCTGATGGCCTAGAGGGGCGGGGTAGGGATGGGGAGAGGCTAAAGAGAGAGAGGGGGTTTATATAGCTGATTTACATTGTTGTACAGCAGAAACTAACACAACATTGTAAAGCAATTATACTCCAGTTAAAAAAAAAATCAGTCTCTTTTACTACAGACCAGAGTGGGAGGCTCGGCAACTAAATGCAAAGTGGTATCCTGGATTGGATCCTGGAACAAAAGAGGACGTTGCTGGAAAAACCGGTGAGATCCAATTAAAGTCTGGAGTGTAGTTAATAGTCACTAGCAATGTTAATTTCTTAGATGTTAAAATGTGCCTGCCCTCTCCCCTTGAACTCCCATGTCCCGGGACCACTCCTCCCTGTGCCTGGGAGGTGAGGTGAGGTGTTCAGTGACTTAACAGAGCTTTTCCACTGGGCTGAGAACCCCAGCCCAGAGATCCCTGAATCTTTGGTGCAGGTTGGCTATGCCTTACCTCCTGCCATGTATGTAGACAAGTGCCATGACTCTGGGCTGTGTTCTGACTTGACTAATTTCACTGTCCCCATTTTACAGATAGGGAACTGAGGCTGCAGAGGCTGCTATTTGCTTTCTCTCAGAGCACTCTCCTGAGACACATAAAACAAACAGCGCCAATAGCTCCAGGGCCAGGTGAGTTAGTAAGCAGTAAAAACTGAGAGAACATAGAGAGGAAAGGTCACTTCCCTGTGCCACAGTCAGTAGACTCTGGAGCCAGGATGGTTTCCAGGAAAAAGGGGATGAAGAAAGCATTCAAGAGGAGGAAATAGTGAGAGGCCCAGCACCCAGATGGAACACGTAGAAACATGGCAATTCACAGGCAGCACGTCTGGCTGGGCTGGAGTCAGGATGTAAGCAGAGAGGGGGCTGAGACCAAAGCAGAGGGACTGGTGGGACCCCACAGCGCCCTTTATATCCCACTCACAGGTCCTGCTTCCCCTTCAGGATCTGCTTCGAGGCTAACATTAGCATTCCATCATTTGTAGCTAAGGACTGCCCACTCCAGTGGCTCTTTGTTTCTGTTGGAGGAAGGTCCCTGCTAGGGCCTTTATGGGTCAGTGCTGGGAGGACTCAAAACAGGGCATAGATGGGAGAAACGATTTAGTATCTTTTTTTGCTAAGCCCTAACATGGGCCATGGGGATCAAGACGACTCAATCCCTTTTCCCCAGGGCACTCAAGCTGGGGAATATGCTGACTGCCATGCACAATGTGGTCAGCTAGTCTATGGGAAACAGGGCTCAGGACTGTGGAGGCCCCCAGCCTCAGAGGGTGAGGGAGGGGAACAGGTGTGTTTGGAAATACTGGCTAGACCTCACCAACTTGGTAGCAGGGTAGCCAGTAAGACCAGCCATCCCAATGGGAAGGAGGACCTCAAGTTCTATGGTAACCTCTCCATGAGGAAATCAGATGAAGACTGTGGTGGAGCTGGCAGGGTGGACCCGGCCTCTGCACCTGGGCAGCCCTCTTCCTGCAGGTGGGGAGGTACCTGGGCAGGGCCCCCATGGTGACACTGAGCAGGGGCAGGGCAGCAGCAGCCGTGATGGCCTCTCACCATTCCAGATGTCCTCTAGAGCCCTCACAGTGGGTGTGAGGCTGTGAACTTGCCATTTGCCAGCTGTCTGGAACCAGACCAACACAGCAACTGCCTCTCACCTCACACACCAGGGCTCGTGACGCCAAAGTGCAGGGCTCTCTCAAGTGCTCTGGATACCTCTCCAAGGACATGCAAAGTGCAAAGTCCTCTGGGCCTATAGCCCAACTTGAGGCATGCGTTTCTGTAGAGCTTCAGGAAAAAGGATGCCTCTGTCATGGTAGGGATGTAGGTAGTGTGCTTGGAAGTGCAGCCATCATTACGTGAAGGCTTTCCACAAGCAAGCATTCCTTCTGTTCTTGTGAGATGAGTGGGAGGGGGTCAAAATGATTCCCTACTGGGGAAAATACCTATGATTTCAGGGAAGAAGGACTTAGAGCCAGTGGCTCATGGGACACTGAACACTGAGAAGGGAAAGGCGGGGTAGGAGTTCCAGTAGCTCTCAGGGTCTTAGAGAAGATGGTGAAGGAAAGACCATGAGGCTGGATACAGGGTGGATACTGCCATGGAGAATGCGAGACTTGAGAGTATTGCTATAGGTGGGGAGGCGGATGGGAGTGTCTATGGACAGGGGACCTGCCTGATCCATGGGGGTCGCTGGATCCTGGATCATCAGAGCCAAAGGGGCTACAGAGCCCATGACATCCATTCCATTACACTACAGGAAAGACCAAGGTCCAGAGGAAAAAAGGGTATGTCCTAGGTCCCCTGTGGGTCAGGGCAGGGTCTAGCCTCATACCAGAGGCCTGCCTCCTGGCCAGAGCGTTTCCCAGCCATGCTCAGGAAAGTCAGTGTTCTTTCTGCATCTGGGGAAAGGGAAGGACCCCCTAGAGAGATGGTCTGGTGCCCCTGACTTATTTCTCAGATGATGAAGCAGTGTCAGAGAGGGCCAGAGACTTGCCTGAGGCCAGGCAGCCAGTGAACAACAAAACCTACAGACCAAACTCAGAAGGTCCTGACTCACAGTCTAGATTTTCTTACTGCACCAAAGTCTCCCAAGGAGAAGAAAGGGCAAGGAAAAAGGAGCTCACACTTACTGAGCTTCTGTTTGTGTCATATCCTTAACACTTATTCTTTCTAATCCCCACAATTTTCAAAGCAGACATTCTTGACCATGTTTAACAAGTCATGGAAAGAACAGAGGTTCAGAGAGGCAAAGCCACTTGCCTAAGACCCCACAGCTGGTAGATGGTAGTGCAGAAACTCAAGCCTGAGTTTGTTTACTTCCAAAGCTTGTGCTCTTGTCCTTACCCAGGCTAGTCTAGGTTTGGGATCCAGGGCTGACAATGCAAGGAAGTAGGGGGAGGAGGAAGCCAAGGGCCAACTCCAAACATTGCCGAGGCTCCCAGCTACCCAGTTGTACCAGCGACAAAGATCAACAGAAACGACCTTGGGACAGCAGGATCTTGCCTCCTGTTGGCACTTTTTTTTTTAAAGGTATATTGGTCCACACCCTGCAACAAAGCCACACAAAGCAAACAGAGGTGATAGCATGGCTTCTGGTGTTGCTGAGATACCCGCAACCAGTGGCTTCGGGCCAAGGCGCCATTGGCTTCAGAAGCTCAGATTCTTAGTGCGATTCAGGAGCTTAGACTCTCTCAAAGCTCTACCATGGAGAGGGTCTCCTAAGCTTTCGGTCCACCCCACCAGAAGAGGGCTCCGCTTCACAGTCTCCCCAGCTGGGTTCATCCAAACCCCACTCTCACATCCTCACTGCTTATCTCTAGAAGCAGCTCCTTCTGCCTTTCTTTGACTGCTTTTCTCACTCTGAGTTAAGACCAGCCTCCTAGGATCTCCCCAAGTCTCCTTTGGGGTCCAAAGTCAGCTGCCCTATGGCCCCAAGTGGCCCTATCAAGCTGGGAGGACAGTGACTCTGCATCTTCTCTGCTCCTGGTCTAAAACCACCTGGGCAGGGGCATCAGTGCCAAATTCTCCTTACCAGCATTTGGGTCCCCTCAAATGAAGATTACCACCCCTCCTTCCTTCTCATTAGCAGAAGAGAAAATGAAGGCTAGAGCTGAGATCTCCCAGATGGGCCCTCTAACCAGGAATCTGTCAAACCTGAACCGGGCAGGCTCTGGAGTCTATCCTGAGCTCCCTTTGGCCGGAGGAGAAGGCCCACCCCTGCCCTCTTGGGGCTCCTCTTGGGGAGATGGACTTTTTCATTTTGTGTGAGGTCATTCAGGCAAGCAAATTCCAGGAAGGCAGATGGTGGAAATTCAGGCACAGGCAGCGAGCCTGTGGGCATCAGTCTGGAGCTGGACTAGGATCCCAGTCTCTGGGCATGGGATGAGTTGCTTGGGAGCTGGGTCTGGCTACAGATCAGAAAACTGGACCCACCCCAGCCCAGGGGCCAGGCCCGCGGGTGGGTCCAAGCTAAACCTCCACACAAGGGTCCATTGTGGCCGCTCAGCCTGGCCCTGGGCTCTGCCAGCCCTTCCGGCTCCCGGAAAATGCTTCCCGTCTGGCAGCTCCAGGAGCGGCCTGTCCTTGGCCAAGGAACTGGCCCCACACCCAGGCCTCCCTTGCCCAGAGGTATCCTGACGCCAGCAGCTCAAAACTCTTGGATCTGGCTCCCATCTCACAGCCAGCGTCCCTGAGGCTCAGGGATTGGGCACTGGCCAGAACAGTATCCCTGGACCAGAATCCAGCACTCTGGCCATTTTTTCAGTTCTCACTGCCTACAGGAGGCAGTAGGATTTGGACTCAAAGAGGCGAGGTGGCTATCCCGTCATATAGCTGATAGTGGCAGAGTCTGGGTGAAATGACTGTGCCCAGGTGTCTGCCCATCCTAGACCTCAGGAAACAAGGGTACTCTTGGTCCAGTTGTGTGGCCTTGCAAGGATCTCTGTTCCTGCGTATCTGGGCGCTGGGAGGATCGCCCCTGTCAATCTAGGCCTGACACCCTGAGCTTTTAAATTAGATATGGACACACTGAATAGGATGAGAAGCAGCTCTGGAATTTAAGGGTTTGACTGCCTTGTGCCATCTCCGTGTGCCAGGCTGCACCAGGGCCAGAGGCTCCAGGGCTTGAGGGTTCCCAGCTCTTGCCTTGGCTGCTAGCGCCACCTGGGGCCCAATCGGCGGGACCTGAGTCTAACCGGGGCTGCCACCGCCAGCCTTTGCTCGTTGAAGGATCTCTGTGCCTCCCTGTGGTAGGTACTAGAATAATAAAGGAATTCTGGCCCCAGACATGGGGGAGGAGGTCCCCTGAGAGTGACCACTGGGGATGAGAGGCTGGAACAAGAGGCAGTCCAGGAGTGGTGAAGAGGAATTACCATCATCCCACCCCCCTGCTCCCCAACACTCCTCTAGGCCAGGTCCTGGGGACTCTTAAGGAGTCAATTATGATCTCATGGAGAGGTATGAGCTAGAGGTGGGAGCCCAGAGCCAGACACTTGGAGCTGAGTCTTAGAGAACGACAGTAATTTGCCTGTGAACACAATTGAAGCAACTTAGCATGCACTCAAAGGGCATTCCAGGCTCAGGGAACAGCTTGTGCAAAGGCATGGAGGGGTGAGTCTATGTGTGTTAGCTTGAGAGTGACAGGATAAGGGAGAAGAGGAAGTGCCAGGATATGAGGTCAGAAACGTCACGGCCCTGGGTACCTGGGCCATCACAGCTTCCTCGCAGTTCCCTGCCTCCCTCCCTCACCTCCTGGTTTGACCAGTGATACTGGCAGGTACACAGTCCCCACCTTGAACTCCAACCCCATCCCGTCTGGGTCAGGTTGTTGTTGAATGGTTGCTAAGTCGTGTCCAACTCTTTTGTGATCCCATGGACTGCAGCCTGCCAGGCTCCTCTGTCCATGGGATTTCTCAGGCCAGAATACTGGAATGGGTTGCCATTTCTTTCTTTAGGTGATCTTCCCAACTGAAGGATCAAACCCAAGTCTCTGGTATTGGCAGGCGGATTCTTTACCACTGAGCCACCAGAAGCCCCTGGTTAGGTTCAGTTCAGTTCAGTTCAGTCGCTCAGTCACGTCCAACTCTTTGCGACACCATGAACTGCAGCACACCAGGCTTCCCTGTTCATCACTAACGCCCAGAGCTTACTCAAACTCATATCCACTGAGTCGGTGATGCCATCCAACCATCTCATCCTCTGTCGTCCCCTTCTCCTCCTGCCTTCAATCTTTCCCTGCATCAGGGTCTTTTCCAATGAGTCAGTTCTTCCCATCAGGTGGCCAAAGTATAGGAGTTTCAGCTTCAGCATCAGTCCTTCCAAAGAACACCCAGGACTGATCTCCTTTAGGATGGACTGGTTGGATCTCCTTGCAGTCCAAGGGATTCTCAAGAGTCTTCTCCAATACCACAGTTCAAAAGCATCAGTTCTTCGGTGCTCAGCTCAGCTTTTACGGTCCAGCTTTCACATCCATACATGACTACTGGAAAAACCATAGTTTTGACTATATAGACTTTGTCAGTAAAATAACATCTCTGCTTTTTAACATACTGTCTAGGTTGGTCATAGCTCTTCTTCCAAGGAGCAAGCGTCTTTTAATTTCATGGCTGCAGTCACCATCTGCAGTAATTTTGGAGCCCCCAAAAATAAAGTCTGTCACTGTTTCCATTGTTTCCCCATCTATTTGCCGTGAAGTGATGGGACCAGATGCCATGATCTTCATTTTTTGAATGCTGAGTTTTAAGCCAACTTTTTCACTCTCCTCTTTCACTCTCATTAAGAGGCTCTTTAGTTCTTCGCTTTCTGCCATAAGGGTGGTGTCATCTGCGTATCTGAGGTTATTGATATTTCTCCCAGAAATCTTGATTCCAGCTTGTGCTTCACCCAGCCCGGCATTTCGCATGATGTCCTCTGCATAGAAGTTAAATAAGCAGGATGACAATAGACAGTCTTGATGTACTCCTTTCCCAATTTGGAACCAGTCTGTTGCTCCATGCCTGGTTCTAACTGTTGCTTCTTGACCTGAATACAGATTTCTCAGGAGGCAGGTCAGGTGGTCTGGTATTCCCATCTCTTTCACAATTTTCCACAGTTTGTTGTGTGGGTGAGGTTACCCAGCACCAAAGGTCCTGATTCCTGGAGCCTGTCCTCTTCCTGAAGGCCAGGAGCTAGGTCAGGCTTCTCACAGGCTGATTACAGGGGACACAGTCTTGTGATCTCTCTGGTCTCCAGGGAGCCCAGCACAGTCCTTGAATCAGGAGAAGAATCTTCAAGCAGTTGTTGAATTCTGGCCTCAGGTTTCTCAATTGTAAATTGGGCATAATCATAGTGCCTATATCATGGGGATGTGGTGAGGATTAAATGAGGAAATGCCTATAAAGTCACTCATTAGCACCTTGCTGGCATGGGTTGATGTCAGAAGATTTTCCCCATTGCCCATCCCTCTGGGCACATTCATTCCAGAAAGGGAAGTTGAAGGGCTTCAAATCTTGGCCCCTGGGCTGTTTATCTGCAGCCTTGGGTCTCTTTCTGCCTCCCTGAACCCAGAGAGGCTCTATTGTATACCCAGCAGGGCAATTTGTTTTTTGTGCTCCTCTGTATGTTTGGGTTTTTTTTTTTTTTTTAAGAAAATACTCAAAAGCAAAGGGGGAAAAGGGTACAATGAGCATCCATATGTTCCCCTAGATTCAACAATTAATAATTTGCCTTGTTTGCCTCATTGCTTTCTCTTTTAAAAAATCTGAATCATTTGAAAGTGAGTTGCAGATACCATGTCACTAGATGACACCCATACCTGAGCATAAAGCTCCTAAGATTAAGAACATTTTCTTAATCACAATCCTGAAGAGAGGATGAATAATTCCATACTATCACCTAATATCCAGTTCATATTCATATTTTTCCCAATTTTCCCCAAATATATTTTTAAATTATTTTTTCAGAGTAATGCACCATTTCACATTCCAATCAGCAATCTATGAGGATTCTGACTTCTACACATCCTAACCAACATTTATTATTCTACGATTTTTTTTAATTATGGTCATCCTTGTGGGTATGATGTGATATCCCATAGCGGTTTTGTTTTGCATTTCCTTGATCACTAATGATGTCAGGAATCTATTCTTGTGTTTATGGTCCACTTTTCTATTTGTTTAGCTGTCTATCTTATTTAGAAAAATGCCTAGTTAGATCTCTGCCCATTTTAAATTTGATTTGTTTTTTATTATTTAACTGATAGTTTTTATATAGTTTAGATTCTATATTTATCTGATATATGATTTATAAATATTTCTCTCCATTCTATAGATTGTCTTTTCATTTTTTGGATGGTATCCTTTAAAGCAAAAATATTTTTAATTTTGACAAATTTCAATTTGTAAAAATTATTTTTTTCATTTTGTTGGTTATGCTTTTGTTATTATATCTAAGAAACCACTGCCAAACTCAAGGTCCTAAAGATCTACTGTTTTCTTTTAAGCATTTTATGCTTTTAGCTCTTAAGTTTCTGTATTTGATCATTTAAAATTAAGTTTTGTATACAGTGTGAAGGAAGCAGCTGACTGCATTCTTTTGCATGTGGCACCAATTGTCCAGCAACACAGAGCTCAGAGAATGAGAAATGCTGGCAGCCTGTTCCTCCCAGGAAGATACTACAGCCCTGGACGATAGCCCTGGACTGAAACCTGGGAGAAGCAGAAGCTCTGTGTTCTTAGCTTCACCTGTCTAGAGTGGGGCTTCCATACACTGAGCTGGTAGGGGCAGGGAAAGAATGAGTCATGGCCCAAATGCTCCAGACTCTTACTGTCCTTGCCAAGATTTAATAGATTTTTAAAAATATTTATTTTTATGACTGTGTCGGGTCTTCGTTGCGGCATATGGGATCTAGTTTCCTGATCTGGAATTGAACCCAGGCCCCCTGCATTGGGAGTACAGAGTCTTAGCCACTAGACCACCAGGGAAGTCCCTAGATTTTCTTGAATAAACATCCCCTCATTTGCTATGTGCTGTGAGGGCAATTTCCAGAGAATGACACACACATATATATATATGATTTTGTGATATATATATAGTTACTATTGTTCCACTGAGAAGAGGGTCTGCAGGGCCCCTCACACCACCATTCCACAAGTTGTCCATCAGCTCATTACTTTTTATTGCTGAGTAGGATTCCATTGTATGTATGGGCTACAATTTGTTTATTCACTTATCCATTGATAAACATTTGGGTCGTCTCCAGTTTGAGGCTATTACAAACAAAGATGCTTTGATTAATTGTGTACAAGACTTTGTTTTGACATATGCTTTCATTTCTCTTGAGTTCTTTCTCTCTTCATTTCATTCCACCTAGAAATGGAATGACTGGGTTATATAGGAGGCTTATGTTTAAAATTTTAAGAAATTACTAAACTGTGTTCCAAAGTGGTGGTACCATATTACATTCCCACCAACAGTGTATGAGCGTTCTAGTTGTTCCATATCCTTATCAACACTTGATATGGTCAGTCTTTTTAACTTTAGCCATTCTAATATGGGCTTCCCTGGTAGCTCAGATGGTAAAGAATCTGCCTGCTATGCAAGAGGCCCAGGTTGGATCCCTGGGTCAGGAAGATCCCATGGAGAAGGAAACAGCAACCCACTGCAGTATTCTTGCCTAAAGAATTCCATGGACAGAGGAGCCTGGCAGGCTACAGTCCATGGGTGACAAAGAGTCAGACAAAGCTAAGTGACTATCACTTAATGACTTCACTTAATAGGTGTGTAGTGGCATCTCATTGTGTTTTAATTTGCATTTCCCTAATGACTAAAAATGTGTTTGAGCATCTTGCATCTATGTTAATGAGAGGTAATGATCTATAAGTTTTCTTTTTTTGTAATGTCTTTGGTTTTGGTATCAGGGTAGTATTGGCCTCACAGAGTGAGTTAGGAAGTATTCCTTCTGCTTCTAGCCTCTGAAAGACATTGTAGAGAATTGGTATAATTTCTTCTTACATATTTGGTGGAGTTCACAAGTGCACCCATCTGGGTCTGCTGCTTTCTGTTTTGAAAGTTTATTAAATTATTGATTCAATTTCTTTAATAGATATAAGCCTATTCAGATTGTTTATTTCTTCTTGTATGAGTCTTTGCAGATTGTTTCTTTCAAGGAATTGGTCCATTTCATCTAGGTTATCAAATTTGTGGGCATAGTTCTTCATGATATTCCTTTATTATCATTTTAGCATCCATAGGATTTGTAGTGATTGTTTCCTTTCATTTTTTGTTACTAAACTCTTTATTTTGCATTGGGATATAACCAATCAGTAATTTATATCCTCTCTTTTTAAAGCAGTTAGCCTCCTAGAGGTATATCAATTTTACCAGTCTTTTCAGAGAACCAGCTTTGGTTTCATTGCTTTATCTCTGTTGATTTTCTGTTTTCAATTTCATCTCTAAGTCTTATTATTTCTTCTATTCTCCTCCCTTTGGATTTAATTTGCTCTTTTTCTAGTTTCCTAAAATGAAACAGATTATTGATTTTAGATGTTTCTTCCTTTCTATTAACATTACATGCATTCAATGCTATAAATGTCGCTCTAACTCTTTCACTGCTTCCCACAAATTTTGATATTTAATTTTTATTTAGTTTAAAATATTACAAATTTCTCTTGAGATTTCTTCTTTAACCCATACGTTACTTGGAAATGTCTTATTTAATTTCCATGTGTCCGGGGATTTTCCAATTATCTTTCTGTTATTGATTTCTAATTTCATTTTTTTGTGGTCTGAGAGTCAAAATTACATGATTTCTATTCTTTTAAAGTTGGTTAGGTGTTCTATGACCCACAGTGTGGTCTATCTTGCTGAATGTTCCATATGAGCTTGAAATGAGTGTATATTTTGCTGTTGTTAGATGAAGTAGTCTATAGATATCAGTCATACCCAGTTGATTGATGGAAATATATCCTTACTGATTTTCTGGATGCTAGATCCATTTCTTTAAATTTTTTTTTCTTTTATTTTATACTGGGGTATAGCCAATAAACAATGTTGTGATCATTTCAGGTGAACAGCAAAGGGACTCAACCATACATACACATGTATCCATTCTCCCCCAACGCTAGATTCACTTTTAATGGGGCTGCTGAAGTTTCCAACTATAATAGCAGATTCATTTATTTCTCTCTGTACTACTACTAATTTTTGTCTTTTGGGCATCTTCCCATGTGCTTATTTCCATCATATGCCTTCTCGGTGGAGTATCTGTTCGTATCTATTGTCCATTTTTGATTGGGTGGTTTGTTTTCTTATTACTGAGTTTTCACAGTAATTTTGTTTTTTGTTTTGGCCTTTTATAGCTGTTCTGGATAGAACTCTTTCTATGGATAGTGACTTTGATAGCTTCTGCCAAACAGTGGCTTGTCTTTCCATTTTCCTAATCTAATTGTATCTTTCAAAGATAAAGATATTGATAAAGTCCTACTTATCAATATTTTTCATTTGCAGATCATGTTTCTGGTATTGTATCTATGACTACTTTGCCTAACTGGAGGTCAGAAAGATTGTTTCTTTGGTCTTCCTTCTTTCTAATTTTTGGTTCACATTGTATGTACGGTTGTATATGTTGCTGCATTTTTTCCCCAAAAAACTTAAAACTATTTTCTTTTTTTTTAGTCTACAGGAAAGCTTAAGTATTGTGCCCTTCATCTGTAGTACATTCATTGTTAACATTTTGCTACATTTAGTCTACCTCCCTGGATGTGTTTCTCCTTCCAGAAACATTTGACAATAACTTGCAAGATTCTGTAACACTGACTTTTTGCCAAGTTTAAGCAAGTTGTCCTGAAAATATTCTTTTAAAGGCAGCAACAGCCACTTGTGTCATTTACTAAGGGACAAAAGCAGCACTAGCCCAGTGTGAAGGGCTTCAAAAACACAGGAGTAAAGAAGAAAATAAAACTGCCTCTTCCCTTTATTTCAACTCCATGATCCCAGAAGAGCCACCTGTCTGAGAAGTGGATGGGAAGCACACACAGGGCTCAGAAGCAAGTCCCTGATTCCCACTGCAGTCTGCAGTCCTGGGGCCACTTCTTGCAGAAAAAGCCCACACCTGGGACACCCCAGCCTCCCTGTGTGACCTTGAGCCTCTCTGGGCTAGCTGGTAAAAGTAGATAAGGTGACTGCTTGGCTGCCCTCCCAGGAGACTATTTGTATTTCTCTCGCTCTCTTTTTTTAAATAAAGCAATTTCACTTTAAAAAGTTATTTATTTATTTGGCTATGTTGGGTCTTAGTTGGCATGCGCAACATGTGAACTCTCAGCTGGGGCAGGTGGGACCTAGTTCCCTTACCAGGGACTGAACCCGAACATGCCCAGTCACATCCAACTCTTTGCAACCCCATGGACTTCAGCCTGCCTGGCTCCTCTGTGCAAGGAATTTTCCAGGCAAGAATACTGGAGTGGATTACCATGTCCTTCTCCAGGGGATCTTCCTGACCCAGGGATCGAACCCATGTCTCCTGCATTGCAGGAAGATTCTTTACCACTGAACCACCTGAAAATCCCAGACCTCCTGAATTGGCAGCACAGAGTATTAGCCACTGGTCCATTAGGAAAGTCTCTTATATCTTTGCCGTAGTAACTTCTCTATTGTCAGAAAGCGAGGTGCCCCGCCCTCCAATATCTTACTCCCAGTTGGCCTGTCCTTTAACCTTTTTCCTCTTGCTGGGAACTCTGCATCCCGGCTGCTTTTGTCTGGAATGTCAGTCTCCTCCTCCACCAATCCTTCTTTCTTCAAGGTCCAGTTAAGTGTCCCTTGCCTCAGATTTTCCCCTACATCATTCCATCCTTTAAGTGAACTTTGCACCTCCATCTTTCCTTGAAGTAAATCCCTTATTGCTGTGGGTCAGGCTTATGCCAGAGACTGCTTCACATTCCTATCTCATTCAGTGCTAAGACAACACTCAAGGAAGTTTATTACAGCCATTTCAGAGATTAGGAAACTCATCCTCAGCATACTGGGCAAGGTCAGTTACCCCAAATTAGGGCAGAGCGAGGTTGGCTCAGGTCACCATCTCTCCTACAGAGACTGGAGCTCTCATCTGCAACCCCAGCAGTCTGTGCACACAGAGGTCAGGCCTATGTCTGATATACCTGCAATATGTAATCTGTCCCCCCACTTCATCTCCATGAGTCTAAATTGGCCTCTTGTTCACAGTCTATATAGCTGCAGGTTGCCTCCTCCATGAAGCTTTCCCTGATTCCTACTGAAAGTGATGTTCCTTTTCTGTACACCCCTACACGCTAAAATCAGTGGCCTGACTCGTCTGCTTTTTCCATCTCCACTCAGACCTCATCTCCAAGAGCCCAAGGTCCTACATACTGGCACTTAATCAGCTTCATTCAATAGATTTTAAATATTTTAATTTATTTGCATTATCTCTTTCTAATATTTACTGATTTTTAACCTTCTTTTGGCTTTTTTCTCCCTATCAAAGCATGTTTAAACTGTCAAAGAAATTAGGAAAAAATAAAAACCACACAAAATTGTCTACAGATAACCAAATCAACATTTTAGTAGATTTTTAGTCTGATTTCTGTAAACATATGTAGAGTTGAGATTATACTGTATAAACAGTTCTAAAGTCTACTTCTAAAAAAATCTAACATTACACTAAAGACAATTGCCATGTCATTAAAAATTACATGGGTCACACCCACTAGGATGGCTAGACTAAAAGACGGACAGATAATAACAAATGTGGCAAGGATATGGAGAAATCGATCTGAACACTCATACAATGCTGGTGAGAATGTAGAATGATAGAGCTTTTGGAAAATAGTCTGGCAGTTCTTCAGTTAATTAAATATAGAGTTTATATATTTTTAAAATTGAATTTTATGGTTTTTTGGCTGCATCGTGTGGCATGTGGGATCTTAGTTCTCTGACCAGGGATTGAAGCAATGCCCTTTGCACTGGGAGCACCGAGTCTTAACCACTGTACCTCCAGGGAAGTCCTCCATAGAGTTAATATATGATCCGGCAATTTTACTCCTAGATGTATATTCAAGAGAATGAAAACATATATCCATACAAACACTTGTACATAAATGTTATTAGCCACATTATTCATTATAGCCCCAAAGCAGAAACAACCTAAATATTCATCAACTAATGAATGGATAAATTTTGGTGTATCCACAATGAAATACCAATACATGCTACAACTTCAGTGAACCTTGAAAACATTGTGCTAGGTTAAAAAAAAAAAACAACAGTCAAATACAGAGGACCACATATTATGTGATTTCATTTTCATTAAATGTCCAGAATAAGCAAATCTACAGGGACAGAAAGTAGATTTGTCAGCTGCATTGAGGGGTGGGAGGGACTTGGGAGCATATGAGAAGTGACTGCTAACAGGTAGAGGGTTTTCTTGGGGGGTGTCAAAAGTGCTTCAAAATCGATCACAGTTATGGTTGTAAAACTTCATGAATATGCTAAAAACCACTGTATACTTTAAGTCCATAAATTGTATGTTATGTGAATTATAGATCAATAAAGCTGTTATAATTAAAAACAAAAAAACTCCATGGCAGCATTTTTAATGTCTCTAGACACTATTCCTTCGCACAACTTCATCATAATTTATTTAGATTTCTATTGTTAGGCCTTTATGTTTTCCATTAATTCCTTTGTTTCAAAACATTTCAAACACACACTAAAATGAATACTATAACAGACCCCTGTACCCATCACCCACTGCAACAATACATCAAAGCAATTTTTGCTTTTACAGACATGGATTTGGTGAACAGTCTTGTGCAAAATCTTTGTCCACATTCCACACTGTTTCCTTCCATTTATACTGAATTCAATTCGGTTCAAACCACTTCCTTAAAGCTTCACAGTGCCTTCCCAGAGTATCCAAGGGATGTGATAGATGAGATCCCACCGTGCTCCTGGGGTGCTCCCAGTCTGGTGGGGGAGATAGATATTGAATTGGGGGGACTAGTTGGGGCCGAGGCTGTGTAATTGGAGACAGTCCTCGCCCTATACCCAGGAAGGGTGCCCCTCACTCACGGGAGTCACTCAACCCCAGGAAATTGTTTTCCAAATCTTAGCTCAGCCCTGTCTTTCTTCTATTCAGCCACATGGGGGCGCCAAAAGCCAGAGTCTTTTACAGCCTCATCTGGGAAGGTGGCTGCGGTGGGCTCTGTGCCCCTTTTCTTGGTGAGCTGGCCTGGTGATGACCCTCTTTTGGCTTTAGGATACTCAAGTGGGAAATTTAGGAAGTGAGCCATGTGGCATCACCAGTGCTATATTTCGATCTCCCACCTTTAACGAGCTCTCATCAGCAGTGTATCCTGGACTCTGTTTCCCAGCATCTACTTCCGGTGGTCCAGGGGATCCAACTGAGTTCCCCTCCACTCTGGATCCCAGGAGAGATTAATGCCTACCAAGGCGACTTCCTGCTTTTTGCAGAGGCCTACAAGAAGCAGTTTACTCCTCTAGGAGTGACTCGGGCAGCAAACTTGCTGGCAATGTATGGCTGGTAGGTAAGGAGTCTACCCACTGATGCCCCACAACAATTCATGCTGGGAGCCACCCAGATGCGGGCATCACCAGGAACACCCAGCTCCGGCAGTGAGGTTAGGGTGTGGGAGGAGGAAGACAAAATGAGTCATCAGAGACTTACAAAAGCCTGACCTAACAGATGTCCGGCCCAGCCCAGAGGAGACTTGGCCCCCAGTGGGCACGGTCTCTAGAGGACCATGAAGACTGATGTCTGACATAGCTAAGTGCTGAGTCAAAGGAGAGGGTGTTTCCTTTCCTAAGAGGGCTTATCCTGAGTTGAAGGGGTCTCCAGCCTTGCAGTTCTGCTGTCTCAGCCAATGCAAGCCAGGCTCTAAGCTTTGTAGGGATGTCTGTCTCCCTCTGGGGGGACTCTCTCAGCGGTGATCCCAGCACCTCTCTATTGGCCTTGCCCCGGCTTGTCCCTGGCCCTTCCCAGGATGCTTCTTTTAATCCAATGAGTTGGCAGCAACCATCAGGTCAGAAGCCACTCCCCAGATTGCCAAGCAGTTCATCCACAGGGGGCGGGGCAGGGGGGGAGGAAAGGCCAGCTCACACATCCTGAGCACCTACTCTGTGTTGGGCTGGCCCTGGAAGAGCCTCTTTGTACATGTTATCGCATTTCTTTCTCAAAACGGCAGCCTCAAGAGACAACTCTTATATATTCACTTCACAGAGCAGAAAGTTGAAACTCAGCCGGGCAGTGTGAGGACTCAAGCCCAGGCTGGTCTGATTTGGGCCTAGGTCTTCTTCCTCCTCCCCACCTGCTTTCTGCACATGCTCTGATTGCCCCACCTGCCTTCTGCACGTGCTCTGATGGGTCTGCACTGACTCCAGTCTCCCTGACTCTTGGCGCTACTTCACTCCAGCACTCGCCCAGGCCCACCCAGCTGAACATATGCTCCCAAGCTCACCTGCACCAGGGTGTAGCTCATCCCTGACAGCAACCCTGACTGCCTCTTAACAGTCATGTGACCTTGAGCAAGTCACTTAACCTCTGCGAGCCTCAATTTTCTCATCTGAGAATAGGGACCATAACTCAAAAGAGTTGTTATGAGACTTAAGACATTATATGTAATCTTGTTAGTACCTGACTAAAAGTTGACTATTTTTTTAAGTGTTAGCTATTTGTGCTATTATTGTACACCTGCATGTTTGTACACTCTATACGTGTAAAAAGTCACAAGCTGGATACACAGGGACACAAGTACTGCCATGCACATCTACATACCCACATAGGAACACAAAATAAAACAGTCAGCTACCTGCTGTATCATGTGCCCACGTACCTGAGTCAGGCTCTACTGGGGTTGCTTGAGGAATACCTATAAAACCGAAGAAAGGAAGTCTGGCCTTGGGGTCCACCCAGGCTGGCTGGGAAAGTAAGATCTGTGATCAGAGTGGTCTGCAGACCAACCTGGAACCTTGTTAGAATCTTGAATAATTCCATATGCCACCCCACACCTTCGGAATTAGAATCAGCAAGATCCTCAGAAAACAAGGCAGAGAGGAGGGAAGTGGATCCAGCTGCTGTTCGTAAGTGGGAGGAGCTGACTTTAGACCGAGTACTGGGGATCTGCAACCTACCTCCACAGCAGGCTGGTAGACCTTCTGGCTCATCCTCTGTGGTTGGGAGTTGATGCTAAGGTGTGAAGCCATCCAACTCGGCCTTGGGAAGACAGACAGGGTGCCTCAACCTTGTTCTAGAAGAATATAAGTAGCAAAGTCCTTCCCTGGACCGTCCCAGGTTCTGATGGGCTGGGAGACAGGAGCTACATCAGGGCCCAAGCAATTGGCAGACGGTGCCTGCCCTTCAAATCCCCTCCTGAAATGTGTCCGTGCTCATCTGTGACTCTCCAGCCAACATCATGGTAGGGCCACTGCCAGAACTCTGGCTGACCTCTCCAGCCTTCATTGGAGCGTGGGCTCATTCCCTCAGGGATGTTGGAGCCTGAAGCCTGGGCCAGGGCTCTCTCCCTATCCCTGTTGAGGCTAATTTTAGGGCTGCCTTGACAGCTGCCTCAGCTCAACCTGGGTCAATTCCCAGCTGCTCAGTGTTGGGGTCAGTGGGGGTCAGCTGGGGAGTGGGCCAGGCTGGTCCCAGCTTTGGCTGCAACAGATAAAACTAGAATCTGTAACCTCCAACCCCAGTGACCATCCCCACTGCCTGGAGAGCCCCCTCAGGGCTGAGCTGACCAGCAGGGCAGGATGGGAACTGATCCTATTCTCAGCCTGGCACACACTCTGCAGACAGACAAACCAAACCCAGGGAAATCTGGGAGTAACAGAGATCAGAGAAGTCGGGACCTCGAACACCCTCTAGCTCAGCATCTTGACTGAAAAGGGCAGAGGGGTGAGGTCTCAGCCAGAGTCACAAAGCCAGGGCTGGCAGCGCTGGTGCTGCAGCCTGAGCTTCCTGATCCCTGACCAGGTCCTGTGCCCTGAGCACCAGGGCTGGGTGGAAATGCAGAGGGGCCGAGCGACTAAAGTAGCCCATGAAGGTTGAAAGTGAAAGTGCAAATTGCTCAGTCGTGTCCGACTCTTTGCGACCCCATGGACTATACAGTCCATGGAATTCTCCAGGCCAGAATACTGGAGTGGGAAGCCTTTCCCTTCTCCAGGGGATCTTCCCAACCCAGGGTTCAAACCCAGGTCTCCCGCATGGCGGGCGTATTTTTTTTACCAGCTGAGCCACAAGGGGAGCGAGGAGTATTGGAGTGGGTAGCCTATTCCTTCTCCAGCAGATCTTCCTGACCCAGGAATGGAACCGGGGTCTCCTGCATTGCAGGTGGATTCTTTACCAACTGAGCTATCAGGGAAGCCCATGAAGGTTAAGCCCAGGTATTGGCCTAGAGGCTGCAGAGAGGGGACCCTTCTCAGGATCCATCCTCCCTGATGCTAACCCAATTCATACTTCTTAAGCTCCCTATGCTGTGACCAGAGGATTCAGGAGCAGATGGCCCCTGGGATAGTTGACAGAAGAAAGATTTTAGCCTCTAAAGAGAGACGGATGGAGTCCTTGCTCTGTCACCC
The DNA here is from genome assembly GCF_054371585.1 of Giraffa tippelskirchi. Lineage (NCBI taxonomy): Eukaryota > Metazoa > Chordata > Mammalia > Artiodactyla > Giraffidae > Giraffa > Giraffa tippelskirchi. Next base: position 124,119,767 of record NC_137285.1, read on the forward strand.
ACATTCTGGTCTTTAGTTTCTTCTCTGATGAAATGGATGCAGTGATATACAGTCACAGACTGGCTGGGAGAATGAACGGAGGATAGCTAGTGTGCTGGCAGCTTTAATGTGCTGTGACCACACTGCGGCTCATTGACTGGGGACAGGCTCCCTCCTGCGGATAATCCGGACCCTGAGGGGCTCTCACAACCTCCGTCCCCACCACGTTCATCCCCACCCTGCCCCCGACAGGGCAATGTTGCAAGAAGAAAAGGGAACAGATCTTGAAGACGACCCGGGCAAGAGGGAAAGGAAGCACCAGGAGGGTCACAGAAGGAAGCTGCGGTTCTCCCCCGCCCCCACTCGCAACCTTTGCTCCTTCTGTTCCCTCTGTTCCCATCTTCTGTCAGCCCTTCTCACTGTTCCCTCCTTCCCACCTCCCCCTTCCCGGTTGCTCTGAGTTCCCTCACCCTTGAGGCCTGAGCCCCTGCCCTAGAAGTTCTCCGGTCTCCGGTCTGCCAGAGGCAGTGTGTGGATGCGCATGTGGCGCACATGGAGTGGTGCTGCGACACGCAGGGAGTGGCGCGCAGGGAGTTGTGGGGCGCGCAGGGAGTTGTGGGGCGCATGGCTGCCACTCAGTAAATATGTAATGGCCCACCTCAGATCCTTTCAGAAACAAGCTTATGTGTACATGAATAAATAGACAAACGTTGACTGACTCTAAAAACACACACATACACCCTGAGAAAAGCCTTGTTTACCCACCCTCCCTGGAAAACAAGTTGATTCCGGCAGTGGACTCTCCCGATGATTGAAGGTGAAGGAATCTACCAATTAGGAAGGAAGGCGCGTTCCAGGTGGAGGGATCGTCCTGAAACAAGGCTGGGAGCTGGAGAATGCTCAGCAGTCCGTGGAACAGCAGTGTGAGGTGAGCTGGTGAGGCTGGCAGGGTCCAGATCATGAAGAGCCTCAACTATCAGGCCAAGGAGCTGATTTTATCCTGAGGGCAATGGGGAGCTGTGGAGAGGTTTTGAGCAGGAGAAAGATGAGGTTGGATGTGCTGCCAGTAGGATCCCTCCCTACTGCTGCAGGGAGCACGAGACTGAGGGCCGAGATCGAAGGAGCTCACTGCTTCAAGGTTCAGGTGAGAGAAGATGAAGTAAAAATGAAGGTGAGAGGAAGGAAGGTGAGAAGTGGACTCTCCCCAGGATATCACAGAGGGATGGCCAGGACTGAGCAAAATGTTGGAGGAGGGCAGGGAGGGGCTGAGAGGAGGCTCCATGATTCTCAGGTACTGCCCACGTGGCCAGCTGGCTGGAGGTGCCCTCACTGAGGTTGAGACAGAAACAGGTTTGGGAAGAGATGCAGAGCTCACCTTTGGACATACCAGAGAGATCATATGACTAGAGGTGGAGATATCTAGACTGGTCAGAGGCCTGGGGCCAGACAAATCTGGACAGACCTCTCGGAGTGACATTCTTTGGATAACTATGAAGTGTTCCAAGTGTCCCCAAGACAGTCCTTGAGGCCCCAACCACCCATGGTCTCCAAGACAGATAAGACCTGGATGTGAGCCTCAGAGAATGAGAGGAAATAGGGTCCACAAAGGGTCTGTCAAGGATAGAGGGGAGTCTGGGGTCTAAAGGTAAGGGACACCCCTAGGGTAGTGGCTGGCACAGTGTACACCCCTAAGGTATAATACATAACCCGAGGTGATTGTTGGCAAAGGTGCCTACAGAATAAACCTGGAGAAGAATGTGACACCAAGGTTTTGTTTCTTCAGGGTTTTGAGATTACCCAGGGGAGCTTTGCTGCTGACAGTGAAATAGGCCATAGACGTTATTAGAGGAACAGAAGGTATGTTTGTGACAAATGTCAAAGCGATAACCAAAGAGAGGGGAACGGAGCACATTACTCATTGTGGCGAGCACATTCCCATCAGCACACGCACCATTCTGCCATGAGAGGGCTCCATGATTTTACTGAGAGCTTACTATTTATCCACACGTTAAAAAGGATGTCTTTTGTGCAACCCTGCCATGAGAATATAGCTATTAACTGAGACTAGATGTTGCCTTTCTAGGGCCCGAGAGTGGGCTCTTGCCTAACACTTGGAAATGAATGTCCCAGGAGACACACTCACTGACAGAGCAAGAGACTTTATTGGGAAGAGGCGCCTGGGTGGAGAGCAGCAGCGTAAGGGAACCCAGGGGAACTGCTCTGCCGTGTGGCTCACAGTCTCAGATTTTGTGGTTTTATGGTTAGTTTCCAGGTTGTCTCTGGCCAATCATTTTGACCCAGGGTCTTTCCTGGTGACATGCACAGCACTCAGCCAAGATGGATTTCAGCGAGAATAATTCTGGGAGATTGGTAGGACATAGGGATTGGAGTCTCCTCTCTCCTTTTGACCTTCCTTAAATTCTTCCTGTTGGTGGTAGTTTGTTAGAGAGAAGAGCCTGTAGGGCTACAGTCCATGAGGTCACAAAAGAGTCTAAAACTACTTAGCGACTGCGTGCAAGCTAAGTCACTTCAGTCATGTCCCACTCTTTGCAACCCCATGGACTGTTGCCCGACAGTTCCCTCTGTCCATCGGATTTCCCAGGCAAGAGTACTGCGGTGGGTTCCATTTTCTTCTCCAGGAGGTCTTCCTGACCCGGGGATCGAACCAGCATAACTCTGGAATTGAGTCCCCTGGCCATTCTCAGGTGTTTTCTAGTCCAGACGGTGCACTGGGACAGACGGGTGAGAGCCCAGCCCCTAAGCTCACAATCAGTCCATCTCATCCCTGTGCTGTTACTCTCTCAGTTCCCAGGCCCAGGCAGGGCTGTGACTGGAGAAGGGAGCCCTGGGCCTCGGGGGCTCCCAGACCCACAGAGAGCCACACTCCTAGCAGAGGTTGTACCACACACCTGCAGCTAGGGGACTGCCACATCATGCCTTGTGTGCCACACAAGGCTTTCTTTCAACAAAGGCTTATTGAGCACCTGCTCAGTGCCAGGCACTGTTCTGGGATCTCCAGAGAGTGAACAGGATTTAAACACATAATGTAGCATCAAGGAGGGAAAGTGGGATGAAGAAACACAGAGCAGGCAGGGGGTGGGCAGTTTCAGCAGGGAGCGTGGAATGACAATTCCATAGAAAAACCCTAGCCTGTGGGTCTGACTGGCTGGGTGATTTGGGTTAAGTCCCTGCCTCTATGAGTGTGGAAGAATTGATGCTTTTGAATTGTGGTGTTGGAGAAGACTCTTGAGAGTCCCTTGGACAGCAAGGAGATCAAATCAGTCTGTCCTAAGGAAAATCAATCCTAAATATTAATTGGAAGAACTGATGCTGAATCTGAAGCTCCAATTCTTTGGCTGCAATGCAAAGAACTGACTCATTAGAAAAGACCCTGATGGTGGGAAAGACTGAAGGCAGGAGGAAAAGGGGGCAACAGAGGAAGAGATGGTTGGATGGCATCACCGACTCAGTGGACATGAGTTTGAGCAAGCTCCAGGAAATGGTGAAGGATGGAGAATCCTGTCGTGCTTCAGTCCATGGGGTCCCAAAGAGTCAGACACGACTGAGTGACTGAACAACAACTGAGTCCATTCCCAGCTCCCCTCACCTCAGTTTCCTCCTTGGGAGTTAAACTGAGTCATCTCTGAAGTGCCTGAGTGGCTGGCCAGCCCTCTCACATGAAGTCCAGCCCCGCCCACTTGCTCCTGCCCAAGAGACACCCCCTTCCAGCCAACCCACCCCCAGTTCCTCTGGGCAGCAAGCCCAGCAGGAGCTGAGAAGCCCAGGGACTCGGAACTGCTCTAGATGTAGTCTGGCAGGTGGTGACTCACCTGGGGTTGTCAGGATCCAGGAAACTGCCTGAGGCTAGGCTAACCTGGGGCCTTCCTGCCCTGCCTTACCCAGGAGGGCCCTGGCCTTTCCTAAACCCCCTTCCCCAAGGGTCCTTCTCCTCTCCCGGAGGCCCAAGTTACAGGCAAGGAGTTGCAGGGGCCCAAGGGCTTGCCAGTGCCTGTCCCCTCTGGGCCTTAGTCTCCCAGTCCACGTATGGGGGGTGGTATGAGACTAAATGGGCTTCCCAGGTGACACTAGTATTAAAAAAAAACAAAACCTGCCTGCCAATGCAGGAGACATGAGAGATACAGGTTCAATCCCTGGGTTGGTAAAATCCCCTGGAGAAGGAAATAGCAACCCACTCCAGTATTCTTGCCTGGAGAATCCCATGGACAGAGGAGCCTGGCGGGCTACAGTCTCTGGGGTCGCAAAGAGTTGGACACTACTGAAGCAACTTAGCATGCACACATGCATGAGACTAAATAATCTTCAGTATTGCTTCCATCTAAATTGTGGGTTTGTTGAGGATGCTGTTGGAGGCCCAAGACTTCTCTGATGGTTCCCTAGAGGCTCAAGCAGGGGCAAGTGGCAGGTTCTGAAATGGGGGTGAGGAAATGGTTACCATGTTTAGCTAATAAAAATTGAAATTTCAGAGAAGCAAGGAAGAACTTTTTAGTATAGGCGTGTCTCCAGTGTTACTTATTCTAAGTAATTATTCACTGTATGTCTGAAACTCAGATTTATTGGGTGTCTGGCATTTTATCTGGCAGCTCCACATGGGGAAAGTGAGTGGAGCTTGGCCTTAACAAAGGGAGGTCCTAGATTCTCAGATGATCAGAGGTCTGATCACCTACCTTGCTGTTCTTTGAGTTCCTTATCCATGGACTTCCTGATACCCTGTTAGAAGGTAGGGGGGGGTGCGGTTTCCCTGGAGGCTCAGGAAACACAATACAGGAGACACAGTATTGATTCCTGGTCCAAGAAGATCCATATGCCGAGGAGCAACTAAGCCCATGCCCCATAACTATTGAGCCAGTACTCTAGAGCCCACAAGCTGCAACTACTGAAGCCGCCACTCCTAGAGCCCTTACACTGCAATGAAGACCTAGCACAACCAAATAAATAAATATTTTTTTCAAAGAAGAAGGTAGGGGGATAAGAGAGGGAGAACCAGAAGCTGGGGAAGACCAAGAGCTGTGTATAGAGGCACAGAGGCCCCAGGAGGCAGCACCTGGATTCCTCCTGCCCCATATACAGCCAACGTCACCACCCCTCCTCCCAATAAGGCAGGCTGGTCCCCCCATCGTCTCTGGCACAGCCCAGACTCATTCCCACCTCCACATCCCTGCTGTATTCTTTCCCGCTGTCCTCGTATACAAACTCCACCCACTGTAGGAACCTCCCTCAGCTGTTCTTTACCATCAGGACCTTTTCTTCTGACTGCCATCAGACTCACTGTCACAGAGCCACTCAGTCAACCAGGTGCCCTCTGTGTAGCCAAACCCATAGCAGTGATCAGGACAGACACAGCTCCTGCCTCCATGGAGCTCACCATCTAGTGGGGAGACAGACAAGTGACAATCACCAAACAGGGGAATAATCGTCCTTTCACAGGACAGATGAATCCACGTGACTGGGGGCTTCATTCCTGTGGGGCCCTACCTGTTCTGTTTTATTTGGGCCCTACCACAGAACAGGTTTCAGCCTGTATTAGTGGAAAAAATAAAAGTGCTGAGGAAGAACAGCAGAGGGAAGGCCTCCCAGGAGACCTTCCCCCTCATAGTTGGAAAAGGGGCCTTCCAGGTGAAGGTCAGGTGTGTGCAGTGAACTAAGGGGGGGAGAATGTGACTGATGTGGAGAATCAGCACAGATGAGGCTGAGAGCCTGCCAAGAGCACCAGTGCTGTGGTCCCGTGACCTGGGGACCACATGGCATCCTGACGTGTCATTGCTGGGAGGGTGGCCTGTCCTGTGAGAGTGCATTGCCAGAGGGCGGGGGCTGGGTCTTTCTCATCTCTCATGCTCTCTTGAACTGGGCTGAGAACCCCAAACAGAAGATGGTTTGATAGAGAACTGAGGAAGGGGATGGCTGCTCCCAGCTGGCTCGGAGGACCAGTCACACTCAAGGCATCAGGTGTTGCAGGGCCAATTTTAGTAGGTGAAAACAGTCGCTCAGCAATATTAGATAAGGTGAGTGGCTTTCTGCCCTACACGGAGGCCCCTGTTGCTTTCAGCATCTGTTTATCCAGGCTGCTTCACACCATGGTGTGGGACAGTGCAGTGACAGTGACGGGCAATGTCTAACTACTAGGCGTGCATGCTCAGTCGCTTCAGTCTTGTCCAACTTTTTGGGACCCCATGGACTACAGCCTGCCAGGCTTCTCGTCCATGGCATTTTCCCACAAGAATACTGGAGTGGGTTGCCATGCCCTACTCCAGGGTATCTTCCCGACCCAGGGATCGAACCTGCATCTCTTGTGTCTCCTGCATTGCAAGTGGATTCTTTACCACTGAGCCACTGGGGAAGTCTTACCTACCAAGCACTGAGCTCCAACTCAGTAAACCATGCCCCCTACAGATATCATCTCCAAAGCCCAAATTAAAGAAGCAGGACGTTCAGTTGCTAGGAGTTTAGGCTAAACCAGGATTTTAACACAACTTTATCCAGTGCTGAGGGTCAAGCTTTTATTTCACTGAGCCACCCTTATTTTTAAAGTGTACTTTGAGATGTTGCTTATTCTCTGCACTGAGAAGCTCACTCCAGCTTTATCCTATTCTGATCTTTACTATTCATGCTGCAGATGCTGGCAAAGCTGTTGCTTGTGAGCTCTGCAGTGGCCTTTGCCTGGAAACAATAAGGGAGAGAAGGAATCAGGAAGGTAGAGGTGAGGCCTGCTCCTCCTGGGGTTCATTGGTGCTTTCCCAGGGTGCCCCACCCTTCCTCCAGCCCACAGCCCTGCCTACCCTGAGTCATGCACTCCCCAGCAATCTTGGGGCATCTGGGCCCCTTGCACAGACACAGCCTTCGTCCTCCGTGGCCCAGGCTGACACCGTCCTACTATGCATTGCCCTGCAAGTGCTTTGCTCCCTCAAGGTATTCAGTGGCCACGATTCGGGATTACGTCTGGGCAAGATACCTCATGGATTTGTGGTATACCATGTCTACCCTGCCAGACTGTGAAGGACTTGAGGAGAGGGACTTTTCATTCTCTCATCTATATCCTCAGTAAGCACCTATTGTGTGCCAGGCAGTGTTAGGCACCAGGGTGTGATTGAGGCTGAAATGCCCAGAGACTTCTGACTGTTCTGCCACCCTGGCTGCCCCTGGGTGTACCACACAGGCCTCCTCGCAGTCCTTCAATTAAAGGGCTAATGTCTGGCTCACCAAGGGCATTCTAGGAGCTCAAGTCACATCGACCCACATCTTGGACCTCCTGGACTTTGCAGTCCTCTCCAGGTGTGTGCCTGGTACAGGGCAAGTCCTCACAAGGGTGGGTGTGGGGTGGTTTTCACGATGATTCACCTGATGAGGGCCATGGAGAATATTAAGTACTGTTGGACACGGACATGCCCGAGACCTCGAGAGCCATTCTGTGCCAGTCTCCTCACTAGTAACCCTTGGAGTCAGGTTTGCCTGTGGATAGATACTTTCCTACCCATTCCTTTTCTCCCACTGGCTCCATATCCAGCCAGTCCTCTCTCTCTGTTCTGGCTTCTGTATCAGTCATGGATTAGTGGTGTTGGCAGCAGGTACCACTTCCCTGGAGCCTGTGGGCTTCTCAGCTCCATCCAAGAACCTTGACAGGAACCTGAGACCTTATATCAGGCTCTGTGCTAAGCACATTACATGAATTCTCTCTTCCTCCAACAGTCCTATAAAATAGACATTATTAATCTTTATTTTACAGTTGTGGAAACTGAGGGTCATAGGGTTTAAATAAATTAATAAGTGATGGAACCAGGGTTTGAATCCAGGGCTGTGCATTCTAAACCATTCCTCTTAACCTCTACACTGCCCCGCTTTGCATTTATATTTGAGAAAGGCCTTGTTCAAAGGCATCCATGGTATCATCATATACCAAATGGAGAAATGTTTGCTCAGTAGAGGAGGAAATAATCCCTGATTAATGGGTGGGAGTATCTATGGATATTGTGTAGGATTGAGATATCATTCTACTGTTGATTTAGAACATAACCATCAGGCCTTGAGACTACACCTGTGAAAAGGCAGTGAGGCATCTCATCTAAAGTTCTTCCTGGTTTAAGTCCGCCTGGGGAAGATGAGTGGACCAGGGCCTGGAAAGCAGAACTGCTGTGAGGTCTTTGATATGGAAGAGAAACCCTGACTCTTGGTCTGGATTTTTTTTTTCTCTTTCTTTTTTATTTTTTAAATTATGACAGTATGATAATACATTTATAGGAGACTTGGAACAGAACAAAGTTACATATAGTTCCACTATGTATTACAATTATTTAAGTGGATAAATTAAGATTTTTAGTTGGAGTTTCAATATCAAACTCTCAAAATTTAATAGAATGAATATACAGAAAAGTAAAAGGATATAATACATCTGAAAAGCCCTATGAACCAATTCAACATAATTAAGAATTATACAGTTTTCACACAATAGCAGGTGCAAATTCTATTCAGGTTCCCATAGACTATATAAACTAGGAGACACTGGAACATATTAAGGGACATAAAACAAGGTACAAAAATTTCATGGTCTAAAGGTATTTAAATCATACAGAGTCTGTTCTCTTATCACTGTGAAATTATGTTAGAAATCAATATCAAAAGATATTTGAAAATAACCCACATATTTTCAAATGCACTGTGATGTTTACCAAGAGATGTTTGTTAGTCTAGATATTTAAAGGTATTGGTGTCTACAAGGGGACTTCCAAGTCAGGAAGAGGCTGGTGAAAGACCTGGAAAGTAGGGTAAGCTCTTATTTTTCTTCCTGGGGTCAATTTGCACTTGAGAACATCTGTTACACCAAACTAGTAGGTCACACTCCACTCTGTTCATTTCTTCATTGCCATCTCTATCTGAACAGCCTTGTTATAGCCGTTGTAAGGATTTTTAAAGCATACATTTTTAAGACAATCTTTTAAAGTAAAGTTTTTAAAAGAATAGTTTTGTGTTTTTTTTTTCCTGTGCAGCATGGCAAGTTTGTTCCCCGACCAGAGATCGAACCCGTGCCCCTTGAAGTGGAAGCATGGAGTCTTATCCACTGGACCACCAAGGAAGTCCCAAGAATAGTTTAATATTTATGGAAAAGTTGCAGAGATTGTTCAGAAGATTCTCATATACCCCTACCTGATTTCCTCTATTGGACTATCTTATATTTGTCACAACTAATGAACAAATACTGGTACATTATTAACTAACCAGAGTCCATACTTGATTTGAATTTCCTTAGCTTTTACCTAACGTCCTTTTTCTGTCTCAGGATACTTTCTCACATTTAGGTATCATGCCTCCCTACACTCTTTCTGGTCTGGACAGTTGCTTAGATGTCACTTGTTTTTGATGACCTTGACAGTTTTGAGGAGTATTGGTCAAGAATTTTGTAGACTGTCTCTCATTTTGAGTTTTCCTGGTGTTTTTCTCATGATTAAACTGGAATTTGGAGTTCTTTGGAGTAAGACCTCACAGATAAAGTGCTGTTCCCATCATATCAGATCAAGGGTACATTCAATCAACATGACTCATTACTGTGGTTATTAACCTTTATCACATGGCCAAGGTTATGTTTGTCAGGTTTCCCACTGCAAAGTCACTAAGAGGATGCATTTTGTGTTGTACCAACCCAACTCACTAAGACGGGGTTGGGGGGGCGGCACTCCTGGAAGTCTGCCTGGCGGTGTAATCAATGAGAGAACCCACAGAGAGGGAGGTGAATCTCGGGGAGTAGCAACCTGCTAGCATCAAAGGCCAAAAAGCTCAGTTACCAGCTTTAACAGAGAGCAGGTCTCATCCATCTCAGTTGTCCCAATACTTGGCACAAGGCTGTCTGTTGAATGCATTGGATTTTTTTCTTTTGCAGATGCTTTGTTTGCAGATGCACTTTTTGGATTGTGGTGAAATTCACTTAACATAAAATTAACCACTTTAAATTGCATAATTCAGTGGCATTTATATATTCACAGTGTTGTACAACACCCCCCCCATCTAGTTCCAAAATGTTTTCATCACCCCAAAAGAAAACCCCAGAGCCACTAAACAGTCACTTCCTGTTTTCCTCTCTCCTCATTGATGCTGGTTATTTCATATAAATGGAATCACATAATATGTGACCTTTTTGGTTTGAGTTCTTCCACACAGAATGTTTTCAAGGTTCATTTGTACTATAGAATGTGTCAGAACTTCATTGCTTTTATGGCTGAGGAATATTCCATCATATGTATATACCACATTTTGTTGATCCACTCATCCATCACTGGACATCTGGGTTGTTTCCACCTTTTGGTTGTTGTGAATAGTGCTACTATGAACACTCATGTATTTGTTTTTGTACCTGTTTTCAGTTCTGTTGTGTATAGCTATGCATGATTGGACTTTTAAAGAAGGTGATATATCTTCACAAATTTTCAGGAAGCTGGTCAAACTTATATAGCAGCTCTGGTTATGGACCAGGGCCTGTGGGAAAGGGGGTTTCTGTCTTGGGCCCAGTTCAGGTTATCATCTTATCAATAGGTTTTGATAAAGATAGCACACATGTATCAAATTCACTTACAAGAAGCAAAGAGGAAGAGTTCAGTTCAGTTCAGTCGCTCAGTTGTGTCCAACTCTTTGCGACCCCATGAATCGCAGCACGCCAGGCCTGCCTGTCCATCACAAACTCCCAGAGTTTACCCAAACCCATGTCCGTCGAGTCGGTGATGCCATCCAACCGTCTCATCCTCTGTTGTCCCCTTCTCCTCCTGCCCCCAATCCTTCCCAGCATTAAGGTCTTTTCCAGTGAGTCAACTCTTCGCATGAGGTGGCCAAAGTATTGGAGGTTCAGCTTCAACATCAGTCCTTCCAATGAATACCCAGGACTGATCTCCTTTAGGATGGACTGATTGGATCTTCTTGCAGTCCAAGGGACTCTCAAGAGTCTTCTCCAACACCACAGTTCAAAAGCATCAATTCTTCGGCGCTCAGCTTTCTTCACCATCCAACTCTCACATCCATACATGACCACTGGAAAAACAATAGCCTTGACTAGACGGACCTTTGTTGGCAAAGTAATGTCTCTGCTTTTAAATATGCTATCTAGGCTGGTCATAACCTTCCTTCCAAGGAGTAAGCGTCTTTTAATTTCATGGCTGCAGTCACCATCAGCAGTGATTTTGGAGCCCAAAAAAATAAAGTCTGACACTGTTTCCACTGTTTCCCCATCTATTTTCCATGAAGTGATGGGACCAGATGCCATGATCTTAGTTTTCTGAATGTTGAGCTTTAAGCCAACATTTTCACTCTCCTCTTTCACTTTCATCAAGAGGCTCTTTAGTTCTTCTTCACTTTCTGCCATAAGGGTGGTGTCATCTGCATATCTGAGGTTATTGATATTTCTCACAGCAACCTTGATTCCAGCTTGTGTTTCTTCCAGCCCAGCGTTTCTCATGATGTACTCTGCATATAAGTTAAATAAGCAGGGTGACAATATACAGCCTTGACATATTCCTTTTCCTATTTGGAACCAGTCTGTTGTTCCATGTCCAGTTCTAACTGTTGCTTCCTGACCTGCATACAGGTTTCTCAAGAGACAGGTCAGATGGTCTTGTATTCCCATCTCTTTCAGAATTTTCCACAGTTTATTGTGATCCACACAGTCAAAGGCTTTGGCATAGTTAAAAAATCACAATTCAAGTATCTTAAGAGAACAAAGTATCAAGTCTTTTTTTGGTTTCTTCAAATGATTATCCAGGAATAGGATGTGGGTAAACTGGTTTACCAACAATAATGCAAAAATGAGCTCAGAGTCTGAGCTGGCCACAACTCTACGTGAGCCAAGGCAACAGCTACCAAATGAGCAAGTGAAGATAGCACTAACACAGTAAGAATTCCCTGGCGGTCCAGTGGTTAAGATGCCACACTTCCAGTGCAGGGAGTGTGGGTTCAGCCCTCGGTTGGGCTGGGTGGGTTCGGGGAACTAAGATCCCACATGCCACAAGGCAAAGCCAAAAAACAGACAAAAAAGAGAGAGAGAGAGACAGCATTCAGAGAGAGATGACTACCCTACTCTGCTGCACACCAGCCAGAGCCACTTGAAGCTCTGGGGCCTCTCAGACATGCTGGCATGTGCTCTGGGTCAGGAGAAGGTGACTGGACTACAGAGGCCTGGAAACCAGGTCACGTGACAAGAGGGCAGGGAGGCTGGAGCAGGGTCTTTTTTGCCCAGGCTGTGCAGGACTGGGGCCCAGAAAAAGGAGGCTTTTTACCCACCAGAAAGTGAGTTCCCTTCCTTTCAGGGAAGGATATACGGAATGAGCAGGGGAAAGATTCAGAAGGACATCAGGTATGCCCAAATGACTCGGGGGCGGGAGAGGGGGTGGTTTCAATTTCAATTCACTGAAATTTCTAAGTTCAATACTTAGGAACAGACATAGCCTGGGGGGGAGAGAGGGGCAAGAAGAATGAACCTCCAGAGGGGCTGATTTCATCTCTTCACCTCTACTCCCGATCCTTTCCTCTCCTCCTCATCTTTCTCTATTTTCCTCCAGGCTGGGAAGGAAAGGCATTCTATCCTGGGAAGAGGCAGCTAAATCTCAACACAAGTTAAGGATTTTTGTTAGAATGGTGAGCTGAAATCAACAGAGTAGAATTTTACTGGCTGCAGGGAGTTGTAGGGAGGTTGTAGGGAGTTCCCTGGCAGTCCAGTGTTTAGGACTGTGTGCTCTCACTGCTAAGGGCATGGGTTCGATCCCTGGTTGGGGAACTAAGATCCCACAAACCGTGCAGTGCAAGAACAAAACAAAACACCAAACTGATTAGATGGTAAAATTCCAGGAAAATATATTTTATGCAGGAAAATATTTTATGCCATTATGGTGAATTTTTTAAAAAAGCAAAGGATACAATTATACACATTATGACTAGGTTGCAATGCCTAGAAAACTCTGACACAAAACACACCAAAATCTTAATGTCAGTTATGTGGGGACCTCCCCACACAGGGCACAGTTCCTAGGCTGGTATATAGTACCATCCAGGCACTTGGAAAACTTCAATAAATACATGATGTATTTTTGTTTGAAGAGCCATAGAAATAAGTGACTCAAGAACAGGAAGGAAAGCCTTAGCCCATGTTCAGGCAGAAAAGACCTGAGGGGCGGGAGACCCCAAGACTGGCACAGCCAACAGCACTGGGCAATGGCCAGGATGGAGCAGCCCTCTCTTTTCCCATTGGCACTGCAGTCAGCCATCAGCCTGGACAGACTCTGAGTCCTGGGGAGCCAGGGGCGGTGTGTGTGTGAGGCAGTGTGTACAGCTCACATGGTCCCCAGACATCGCCGTATGAGAGCCTGGATTCACTGAGTGCCTCCTTAGTGCTGGACTGGGCTAATTCTTTGTGTACATTTGTTTAATCCACACAGCAAGCCCACCGGGTCAGTGTTCCATTTTATCTACAGGAAAACTAAAGTCAGAAAGATTAAGCACCAGGTCATACAGCTCATACATAACAGAAGTGTTTTTAACCACTATTGCATACAACCTCAAAATAGCCTACAACACTTCAGCTTTCTGCTTGGTAGAGTGGCCTGTCCCTTGTCCTTCTTGGCCTTGATGGAGCTCCATTGATGGTTTGCTTACTGCATGTAATGACAGTTTAACTGTGGCCTTGGAGAAAGGAACTCCTGCTCACTTCCTCATCTCTCAGGGGTGACAGAGAGCTGGAGATAAGTGTTGCAGAGACCCCACTCCCATCCCCAGCCCTGGCTCTGGTGGGTTGTTCTGGGCCCTGCAGGCAGGTGGGGTCTGTGTGGCCTTAAAGACAGAGGAGACCCTCAAAGAAGGTCCTAGATTGGGGTGAGTTCCTGTTGCCAAGAGTACTGTGATCAGAGCCTGGACAGGACAGTTGGGATTTCACAAAAGGGTAGTTGGAGGTCATGATCACAGAGGGCCTTTCTGTCCTTCAGATCCTAAGATTCTATAATTCTAAGACTCTCAGATATTGATGGGGCAGTTGCTGCTGCTGCTGCTAAGTCGCTTCAGTCGTATCTGACTCTGCGCAACCCCATAGGTGGCAGCCCGCCAGACTCCCCTGTCCCTGGGATTCTCCAGGCAAGAACACTGGAGTGTGTTGCCATTTCCTTCTCCAGTGCATGAAAGCGAAAAGTGAAAGTGAAGTCGCTCAGTCGTGTCCGACTCTTAGCAACCCCATAGACGGCAGCCTACCAGGCTCCTCCATCCATGGGATTTTCCAGGCAAGAGTACTGGAGTGGGTTGCCATTGCCTTCTCCGGATGAGGCAGTAGGTGGTACCTTCTCCTACTGGTCAGATGCTTTTAGAGCCTCAGCCTACCCACTCAGGGACATAACTTTGCCACATGCCAAGAATGGGACTGGTGTTTGTGTGGCTGCTGGTGGGACTTCTCCTGAGGGTCAAGGAGACTAACCCCTGGAGATCAAGGAATAGCTCTCTGAAGTAACTCATGACACATGTTCTATCACGTGCTAGGGAGAATGGGGTGTCTGGGCTGGGTGCTGGGGATATGGAGAGTGATCAGCCAATCCCTGCCCTTCAATGGAGGCAGACAGACCCAGAGTTGGGAGCTTGATGCTGAGACAGAGGGCACACAGGGGATGTGGGAGACAGAGGAAGGGCCTCTTACTCTGCTGACACGTGCCCAGGGACTTTGCAAAGCTGGTTCTCTCCTCCCTCATTTCCTCTAACAACCTGTGGGGCCCAGGCTGGTGGCCTCAAAATAGCTAAGGGGTATGTGGAGTCCGCCTGCTGCCCAGGCCCCAAGTACACTGAGTCAAGGCAGCCTGGCTCTGGCTGATAGACATCAGGGGAGTCACAGCTTACACATGTGGCCTGTTGGGAAACTGAAAAGAGTTAGTGGTTTGTGGGCATTGAGTAACCACTGGGCTTCTTGAAACTTCAAGTTTCTTTCTGTACTACTACCCGTCTTCCTCTTCCAGGGTCAGACTGGGGGCTGGGGAGTATCCACAAGCCCACATTCATTTATTTATTCATTCACTGGTCATTTGCTCACCACCTCCCCTATTCTTGCCTGTCCTGTGCATGGGGGACTCAGAGAGACATCCACAGGGTTCTGCCCTCCTGGGTTCCCTGGCTCAGATAATGATGCCACCATCTACTCCTGCACCCAAGGCAGAAATCCAGACATCAGTCTGGACTCCTCCCTCATTTCCTTCATGTCCCCCTCTTCTGTTTTTCTGTAGTGTCCTGTACTTCCCCTGTCACATCATTTATTATCTTTTGTTGTAAAAACTCCAGTTATCTATGTCTTCCTTCTAGACTGAGTAAAGGCAGGGACTTGTTTTCTGCTGTATTCCTGGCACCTGGCAAAGTGCCTGCACTTAGTAGTTGCTCATTAAACATTATTGAATGAATTAGTAAATCCCTTTAATTTCATTCCTTTAATAGTCCTTGAATCCATACCCTTCTCCCTTTCCCCAGCCACAACCTTTGTTCAGATCTCATTTTCCACCTGAACTATTGAGCAGTCTTCTCATTGCACTGCCTGCTTCAACTCCCCCATTCAATTTATTTCCCACACTACAGCCAGAGTTCTCATTCTAAAGTGCCCGTCTTCCTCCTCAGAACCCTTCCTGGCCCCACATCACTCACAGGAACAAGGCTACGTTTCTTGGATGAAAAAAAGAATTAGGGTAGATATGACTGATCATTCCACTATCTACTCCCTCCAAGGTGATCAGGAAGATAAGCAAAAATACAAAAACTTGCTGTGATACTGTATAAACTAAAGAGAAGATCACTCGCAAAGTATGAGGGAGGAATTGCACTAACTAGATGGTAGACAGGAACAGATTGAGAAACACATTCTTGGGTGACACATCACTGGCTTCTCCCTCTAAAACAGAATAGCATGTGTCATACTGTGCCATTAACTGACCATGTGCTTCTCCCTTCCCTTTGCTGAAAGCTCCTTAAGGACAAGAACCATGTTTAGAATTTATCTTGGTGTCTCTGGCACTTAGCACAAGACTTGGCATGTAAGAGACGTTTACTGTATACTTGTTGAATGAATGAATGATAGGATTTTAATGAATTAATGAATGAAGACCCAATAGTTCTTTTTTCTAAGTAAATAAACAGACTAATTCCCACTATCTACTCTTCTATCAGGGACCCAGGGGCAGCACTGACTAGATGGACCTTTGGCCATACCACCCAACCACACAGGATTCTCTTCTAAGCCAGTCAGGGTGATTGAGAGCATGGATTCCAGGGCCAGAAAGTCATGGTAGAGTACTGGCTCCATCAGTTACTAGCTGTGTGAGCTTGGGCAAGTAACCCAACCTCTCTGTGCCCACCTTTGTCATCTGTAAAATGGGAATATGGGAATAGTAATAATGCCAATCTTGGTTGTTGTCAGAACTAAATTCATCAGTGTGTGTGTGTAAATTTAGTGTATATATATATATATATACATATATATATATATTTAGCATATATGTACACACACATATATAAATAACTATATATATTACATATTATATAATATATATTATATTATATGTGGTATGGGCTTTCCTGGTGGGTCAGCTGGTAAAGAATCTGCCTGCAATGAGGGAGACCTGGGTTCAGTCCCTGGGTTGGGAAGATCCCCTGGAGAAGGGAATAGCTACCCACTCCAGTATTCTGGCCTGGAGAATTCCATGGACTGTATAGAACATGGGGTCACAAAGAGTTGGACATGACTGAGCGATTTTCACTCACTATGGTATATGTAATATATAATATATATCTAGATATAGATATAAATATAGTGATATTTAAGTTCCAGCTATTGTTGATGACAGTGGTGATAATTCCCTAATAAACCCCATCAGTTTCTCTATTTTTGTGTCTACAATGTCTGTTTCATAGTGGGATTGAGACTGCCACCATTACTGAGCAATGCAACATCAAGCTGAGAGGGGCAGGAGGCAATGCCTGGTCTGGCATTTTCTCTGCCTGGTGGAGCAAGAGTGAACAAAAACAGTTGACATGAGGCCTGTGAAAAGGCCCTACACAGGAGGGAGGAGATTGTTCTGAAGATTCAGATAAAGAACGTATGATCCCTGAAATGATTTTCTGTAAGAAACAGAATAAACCTCTGAAAGTCATCTGCTTGGTATTCTAAAAGCAAACACACCCCAGGAAGCTCTGATACAGTAGTTATTTGCTGGGTGCCTCCCAAGTGGGCAAAGAATGTGAACAGTTTATAGAAATGAAAATGCAAATGCCTTGAAAACATCAAAGGATACTTATGTCTCTCATAAGAGAAATGCAAACCCAAACTACAGGAAACATGATTTTTTTCACTTATCAGACTGGCATAAATCCAAGAGTTTGATTCCACAGGATTATGAGGCCCTTATGAAATACACTGTGGGAATTTTAAATCTTTGGGGGATTTGAAGAATTCACTCCTCCCTCCTTTTCAGCCATATTGTTTTAAGTGAGGTATCTTCCACTCTAGCTCCAGGGGTGGCCCTGATGGCCTGAAGCCTGCTAAGTTTTGCATCATCCAGAGGAGACCATAAAAAATTGGGCAGGCTAACACCAAACTCCAGGTCATAACAAAGACTTTTAACTCTTACTAAACTTTTCATTCCTTACTTTTTAGTCCTAGAGTATCTTCCCATTGTGTTAAGTGGGTTAATTTTATCTCTTTAAGCAGAATGCAAGCTTTGTAAGAAGACCCTGTTACACTTTTTATCCCCTAGTAGTACTGGACATGTGACAAGCACTCAACCTATTAAAAAAAAATTGGGCAGGCTGCTTGAGCACCCTTAGCTTTTGTTTCCTTGTCTGTAGAATGCAGAGAATAGTAGAGACCCATTGGGACTTCCCTAGTGGTCCAGTGGTTAAGACTCCAGGTTTGCAATGCAGAGGACACAGGTTTGATCCCTGGTCAGGGAACCAAGATCCCACATTTTGCAGTGTGGCCATAAAAAAAAAAAGTAGAGACCCTTGGAAATCAGCCAGCAGTGTCTAGCACATAATCAACAAGTGCTGTCTTCCCAACTCAGGGATCGAACGTGAAATTGACTTAGTAGCTGGATACATACGAGTTTAAACACGTGCTCGACAATCCAACAGCTCATAAAATTACAAACTGGAGCTCCATGTTCTAAATCATTATCAAAGATAAAAACAAGAAAAACCTAGAATGTACAGCAAAGAACAAAAAACAAAGCAGTAAGGAAACACAAATATAAAGAAGTAAAGTGAGACTACATCAGTTATGAAATAGATATAAATAAATTATGCCATGCTCAGCAAAGATTGTCACAATCTCAAGTTCAAAAATAAAATTCAGCTAGACTATATTCTGCTTATAAGAAATACTTCAAAAAAAAAAAAAAGAAATACTTCAAATACACAGAATGTCCAGGTGTAGTAAAGACGTACATGTGAAAAATAAGATATGAGTATTAAAAGAAAACATGGGGAAATGATCTTGGAGTAGGAAATGTGGTGACCCAAGGACTAAAGAGCAGATAAAACCAAGGAGGGTCTTGGAATGCAGAAATGGAAAAACCAGACCCATATCGTCCTTCTCTCCCCATGTTGTAACTATTAATAGATTTCAGGTCCTCCTAAGCAGTATAACCTGTCTCCCCTCCTACCCCATAGGGAGAAGGTACTTGCCTCACTCTTCCCCCACCCAGTATACGTACCTCATCCAATCAGCAAAGGACCCCCAAGGCCTCTATCCCACTCCTTGTACCATGGGTAAAGAAGTGGACTGAGAATACCTGTTCAAAGGTCAGTTCACCCTTGAGCTGGCCCGCTGTTCTAACAGGGTCTCCCATTCTAATAACCTTTATTTCCCTCTCATTCTGTCTCATGTCCAGAAATTCTTTTCCAACCCGTGCCCGGACCATGACAGGAAAGTGTTTTCTAATTAAGGCTCGAAAGCCATAAGAGAAAAAAATCGATCAATTCAACCACGGAAAAATAAAAACAGAAAAACCTAAGTAAATTCAAAAGACAAACGATAAATTGGAAAAAATTATTTTTAATTCAGATAGAGAGATAGACAATCTTCCTGAAATACAAAACACTAATAGGAATTGTGAAATGAAAATATCTCCTGCCATATCAATAAACAAGAAAAGTCACAGCCGTCAGCAATTTCTGGCCTCCAAATATAAATGAAGGCTCCCAAAACTGTTATCCAGCAGATGCTTCCACCCCCAATGGTGATTGCTGAGATGCTGGGGAAATGCAAGAAGCAGCCATCTGCTACTCCTTAAGGTGAACGAGGAAACAGGATTTGGCCCCAGATAGCCAAATAGTCATGTACATATATGAGAGTTGGACCATAAAGAAGGCTGAGTGCCGAAAAATTGATGCTTTTGAACTGTGGTGCTGGAGGACTCTTGAGAGTCCCTTGGACTGCAAGGAGATCAAACCAGTCAACCCTAAAGGAAATCAACCCTGAATATTCATTGGAAGGACTGATACTGAAGCTAAAACTCCAATACTTTGGCCACCTGATGCAAAGACCTGACTCATTAGAAAAGATCCTGATGCTGGGAAAGATTGAGGGCAGGAAGAGAAGGGAGCAACTAAGGATGAGATAGTTGAATGGCATCATCGACTGAATGGACATGAGTTTGAGCCAACTCAGAGAGATAGTGAAGGACAGGGAAGCCTGGGTTCTGTAGTCCATGGGTTAGCAAAGAATGAGACATGACTGAGTGACTGAATAACAACAACAAAGCTGAGGTGCATATGAACGAAATGAATTCAATGAGCCCAGAGGCTGGCGTCTTCCCATACGCAGAACAGAACGCTGAATTTCTTAACTTGATATCTGGTATGTTCTGACTGCCTGCACCCTTTGTTGCAAACTTGTATATATATAGCCTGACTCCCTCTTCTACTTCCTTGGAGCAGTTTTCTCAGAACTACTGAGATGCTGTTTTCTGGGCTCGAAGTCCTAAACATTCCCATCAAATAAAATAACTCTCTACTTTCAGGTTGTGACTATATTTTTCAGTTGACAGAATCAATAAGCCCAAAAATCTTAAGAGAAAAATGGCTAACGGATGTAATAGAAAAAGAAATGCAAATAGATATTAAATGGCTCTTTTGTTATGAAAAGACATGCTCAAAATAATAGAAATGCAAATTCAAGTTCCCAAGATACTGTTTTTCACCTATCAGACGGGCAAAACTCAAAGTTTGCTATCACAGTGTTGGTGATGAAGGAATAAGGTCTCTCATACAGTGCTGATGGGAGAGTAAATCGGGACAATCCCAATGGCATGCAATTTGGCAGTAGTTATCAAATTTACAAACACACAGTCTTGTTGATTTAGTAATAATATTTCTGTGAAATTTTCCTACATGGACAAAAAATATGTACACAGTTATTCATTGCAGCATTGCTTGCACCACCGAAAATTGGAAACAATCCAAATGTCTACCAACAGAGGATTGATAAGTACATTCTGGTACCTTGATATAATGGGCTATTCTGTAGCCTCTAGAAAGAATGAGGAAACTGGCAATGTGCTAATTAAGAAAAATCCCCAAGCTACAACTGAGTGATGACATGCAAGATTATGTGTATATATGTTTTGTTTGTGTTTTTTTTAAAAAAGGAAAATAAGCAGAAATATTTGTATTTGCTGGGAAACTCAAGGATACACAAAAAATTATTAAAACCACTTTCTGGCTTAGGGGTGAAGGGAGGAGTGGGACCTGGATAGATAAATAATGGAGAATGGAGGGAGATTTTTCTCGGAATATCTTTTTTTCTCGTATTTTTAATTGTCTAAACATGTAACTACATTACTCATTCAAAATTTGAAGTAGAAAGTTAAACGGCAAAGAAAATTTACATTAAAAACCACAGACAAAGCTATGTTAGGTAAATGCAAAATAGGGAATAGTAATAGTGATGTAAAAACTAATAAAAAGTGAGGCTAAAAGCATTACATGGGTTAAAAGGGGGATACTTTTGTCAACTACCAATTTTCACTTGCCTTGGGCACTTGCCATTTAACTCTACAAGAACTAAATCACGTGCTGCTGCAGCTGCTGATTTTCAACACCCCCCTGAAAGGCATTCAGGGTGGTGAGCAGAAATGAGGCACTCTGTGCTCTGTGGAAAAACTGGCAGGACAGGTCTTCAGATAGTTAGATATTTTCAGGAGCCGATTTTATGAGCCCAGTTCTTGTAGCTCTTCATATCTGTGTGTGCGTGCTAAGTCGCTTCAGTTGTGTCCGACTCTGCGACCCTATGGACTGTAGCCTGCCAGGCTCCTCTGTCCATGGGATTCTCCAGGCAAGATTACTAGAGTGGGTTGCCATGCCCCAGGAATAGAACCTGAGTCTCTTGTGTCCCCTGCATTGGCAGACAGGTTCTTAACCACTAGCGCCACCTTCATATCTAGATAAGCACTTAAATCCTTCATGGTGACACCTGTTCCTTGTGACTAGCATAAAGCTTCATGAGACTAGCATAACGCTTCTGGAAAAATATGTGCTTGATTGCATGTATTCCCCCTTCACCAAAATTACAGATATACAGACATTCCCACCTGCCTCTTTGGAGCAGTTTCTCAGAGCTGCCTGAAGTGCTATCCCCAGGACCGCAGTCCTCAGTTTGCCCCCAATAAAACTTAACTCACAACTCTCACATTGTGTATTTTTTAAGTCAACACTTTTTTTCATTAAAAAACTACAATCCAAAATGAAGAAGACTTTTATATATTGAATCAGCATCAAAATAGATGAAGCACAAATAGAAGGAAAGATTAATATAAAATATTGGGATATATCATTAGCAGTCTGTAATAGAAAGACACATGCAAATAGACCTTAAATGGCTCTTTTGTTATGAAAAGATGATTGCATACCTAAGTGCATGCTTGCTCAGTTGCTTCTGAGCAAGCAACTGTGATTCTTTGCAACCCCATAGGCTATAACCCACTAGGCTCCTGTGTTTGATTTTTTACCACTTGAGCCACCTGGGAAGCCTATTACAAACATTACCTAGGCTAAAAATAAATACAGATATATATTATTTTAAAATATGTGTGTATGTATGTGTATAATACAACTAGACTAATACCATCTCAAAACATGGATCCTATAAAAAATGACACATGGACTTCCCTGGTAGCTCAGTGGTAAAGAATCCATCTGCCAACGCAGGAGGCACGGGTTTGATCCCTGATCTGGGAAGATCCCACATACCATGGAGCAACTAAGCCTGTGTGCCACAACTACTGAGCCTGTGCTCTAGGGCCCAGGAACCACAGCTATTGAGCCCCAGTGCCTTAACTACTGAAGCCCAAGAGCCCTAGAGCCACTGCTCCCCAACAATAGAAGTCACTGCAGTGAGAAGCCCAAGCACAGCAGCTAAAGAATAGCCCTCGTTCACTGGAACTAGAGAAAAGTCCCTGTAGCAACGAAGACCCAGAACAGCCAAAAATAAATAAATAAAAGAAACAATTCCTAAGTCTAAATATTCTCCTGAAAAGACTCTTATTGGGTCAAAGAGAAATAAAAATTCAATTACCAACTATTTTAAAACAATGATAAAGACAACTTTACATATCAAAATGTACAATGTACAGCAAAAGCTGCATTTTCCCAATTCAGTGGGAAAACATAGCTTTATATGTTTATGTTATTTAAAAAGAATGAAAATAAACAAAACAGGCATTCACTTGAATAAGCTTGTAGAAAACGAACAGAAAAGCTATCCCAAGGTAGTTAAAGGGAAGAAAACAATAAAGATAAAAGCAGAATTAGTTTGTAAACCATAGTACTGAGAAATACATTAGATGCATTTTAAACGAGCAGTATTTTTAAACAAACAGTCTGTAGTATGTCGTATAAAACACGTCATGACTTGATGCTTGCAATTTATCTTACCCTTTAATATGGGACCCCACATTCATCTCCTGCCATCCTGAACTATTAGAGAAGGAAATGGCAACCCACTCCAGTGTTCTTGCCTAGAGAATCCCCATGGACAGAGGAGCCTGGCAGGCTACAATCTATGGGGTCGCAAAGAGTTGGACACAACTGAGCAACTAAGCACATTCTGAACTATGGACCCCTTGCTATCCAAACCAAATAGATTGATTTAAATGAAATGTTTGAGAGAGGGCTGCTTCTGAGAGCTCTTGTCCGTGGCTTACCATTGCTTACCAGTCAAGTCCACCTGCCCTTTAGGCTGAGCTCAAATGTCTTCTCCTCCAGGCAGGCTTTGAAGATCCAAACTACAGCTCAAGCCAGACTGGGATAAACTCTGCAAGAGAATGGGTGAATCCAACCTTGGGGGCAGACTGGAGGTTAAATCCGAATGTGAGGGGTTGAGGAAAGCTGCCTGGTAGAGGGGGCCTTGAACTGGCTAGTGAAGGAGAAAGGATTTTAGCCAGCAATGAGCATGGGGAACGAGCTCTGCAGGAAGAAGGAAGAAACAAGCAAACACAGGGGTGTGTGAAAGGACTGAATGGTTTGGAGAACTGTGGCATGTGCCATATGACTAGGCTGAGGAAGGCTGAGGGAGCATGGGGACAGGGAAGTATGGATCGGCAAACGGGGCAGGTCACAAAGGCCTTGAATTACATGTGAGGGCTTATGCTTCCTTCCTCTGCGGGTGATAGACAGTAGCCAAAAGTTTCTGAGCAGGATTGTGAGCTTGGAAATGTTGGATGGTCAGCTACCTAACTGAGCCCTGCTCTCACTGATGCCTCAGAAAGCGAGGTGGTGGGTGGTATGCGGGGCGGGGGGGTGGGGAATTCCTGAAGCTGGCAGGCTGCCCAGGAGAAGCTGGGGAGAGCCAGGGTGGTTAGCTCCGGGGGCCTGGGCCTGGGGCTGGGAGAAGGGTCTGGCTGTGAGTCTGTTTTCTCCTCCTTGACCTGTTTCTTCGTTTCTGCGTGCTACCTCCCCGCCCCCATCAACTCAGGGCCAGGGAGCGGCTGGGAGGCAGCTCCCCAGTCACCATGGGGCTTTTCTATCCACTCATTGGGCCCAGCCCCCGCAGGGGCCTCTGTGGTCAGGTCTTTGTGTCCGCACAGTGGCCCTCTTTGTCCCGAGCAGCACCCTCCCTCCCTCTTCCCAGCCACCCCTTGCCTGTGTTACAGAAAGCACCCGTTTTGCAGAGAGACTGGCCAGGACTCTGATCTTGGCTTCCCATACTGAGTCTGTGTGTGAACCTGACCCAGTCATTTTGCCTGAGCCTTAGTTTTTAGTTCATGAAAAGGAGCTGTGTGAGGAATCAAATTCCTGATGAGAATTAGTCTGCTACCTAGTGCTGAGAGGTGAACAACACATGGTGTCCACACAGACCCCCTACCCAAGCTCATGCTATTCACTGAAACTCCTACTTATATCTCCCACCTCATCCTCATCACTGCCTGACCCGGTGGCCATCATTTGCCTGTTTGACAGATGAAGAAACCAAGGCCCAAGGATAGGGCTGGCTTCATAGGTGTGTGACCCATGCTTCGAAGGTCCCCATACTTGATTTATCACTCTGCTATACCATCTCGAGAGTCTTACTAGTTTTGGAACAAGGGGCCTGCATTTTCATTTTGCCATGGATCCCTCAAATTATGTAGCCTGTCCTGCTGGCAGGGAGGTAGAACAGAGGCTTGCTTTGGCCTGGACCAGGCTTCCTGCCTCCCGAGTTGCCTCCCCTGGGTGCTTGCATTCTGGCACATCAACAGCCAGAGCTTCCAGGCTGCATTTGACATCGGAGGCCTGGCCCCGGCTGGGGAAATCTGAGGAGCACAGTTCCCGGTTGGTGAGGGAGGCAGGGGATGGTCCAGGCTGATGCAGCAGTCCAGAGAACAAGCAAGACAAGCCTTCTGGAGCCAGTCCAGCCCTGCGTAACCGGAGTCGCAGTGCGGGTGCCAGCGCCATGGCTCAGCCATCACTCTGGGAATGCCACACAGCCTTCCTCCCTGCCTTGCAGTTTCAGGGCCAGGGGACCTACTGCAGGCTCACTGTGTGATTTAGACATTCACTTCTGAGTTCTGAACTGCGATTTCTCTATATGTAAAGTGATAATGATCTACCTCTTAGGGTGTTGGTGAAGATTAAATGAGATATTTTCAGACAATGACTAGCACAAGAATGTGATCAGTAGAGTTCTTATTCACTCACATAACAAATATTCATGGAGGTTGTCCGGGTGACAGGGACAGTGCTAGGTGCTGGACATTTAACTGTGAACTCTAGCCCTGCCCTCAAATAGATCCCCATAAGAGAGGGAGATAGATATCGACAGTAATCAGATTATGATAAGCGGTGTGACAGAGGGACCTGGTGGGGCGCCTGGGCTGGGACTTAGAGGAGTGAAGGTGGGGAGTCAGGAGAAAGGGCCAAGGGTAGAGAAGCATCAAGGGGCATTGCAGGCAGAGGGAGCAGCAAGTGCCAGGCAGGAGGCGAGAGATGGCCCAGTGCAGCAGCCTGGCTGGAGCAGAGGCAGGAGGTGAGGTAGGGGGAGGAAGGCCCTGGCCTGGCAGGCTGCAGAGCCAGGCTTTATCATGAGGGTGGTGGGGACACCAGAGAGTGTAAGGCAGGCAAGACTAGGAGGGGTAACGGAGTCACCACCCTAGCCTGTGAAGGAGGGCTTGGTGGTGTCATGTCCCAGCTGAGCGACAAGGCCTGAGCCAGGGCAGGGGCTCCAGCCCCAGCACAGATTCTCAGAGCTGGCTTCCTCAGGGGAGATGAGAGCAGTCAGAGAGGGAAGATGAGAAGGCTTGAGAGAGCCAAATGCCTCCTCAGAGCTGGAGATGCAGGAAACCTCCTAATGCCTGGGGAGAAGTGCTGCTGGGTTTGCCCTCCCCATCCTAACCTGCTGCTGCTAATGGAACCCTGCTCCCCGCCTCCTCTCCCAGTCCCCTCTCCTCATGGAGACCATGGCATGTCTGGGCCTTCTCCATTAGCCTGCCTTGGCTGTGTGGTTACAGGAAGGCTCCTCCATGCTCTTTCTTTACCCATTCATAATGGGGACTTGGGTGGGGCTTGCTATGGAGCTCACGGGGCCTCAGTTCCTGGCTGGATCAATGGTTCATCAAACCCTTACAAGGAAATGTAAGAAAATACAAAGCTAAAAGCAAAGGAGCTCAGGTTGAAGAGGAATGGCAGCTCCTTAGGCCATAAGTAGAGTAGACTTCACTGGGGGATTTGGAACCTGGTGGACTTGATGATCTCCAAAGCCCAGTGAGGAAAGAGTCAGGGGAAGATATCAGGAGACCTTGACTTTCAGCCCCTCAACAGAAGGGCATCCTAACCCTTCACACCTAGGCCACTGGGGATAGTGGGCAAAACCCTGAAACAAGAACCTCAGATGGACCGCTGATCAAAGAATCATTACTGCCACTTTGCAGAAGAGGAAACTGAGGCTCAGAGAAGCTTCAAAGGAAGTGAGGCAAGAAGGGAACCTGAGCTGGTTGTGGGGTTCAAGGGCAAATCCCTTTCATCTGTGCCTCAGGCCCAAGTTACCTGTTGTGGTAGCTTAGACACTGCGGGTCTCAGGGATGCAGATTTTTCTGCTGTAAAGTGAGCAAGTTGAACCAGAGCAGGAGCAGAGCTCTGGGCTGGCCACCCTCCAGTAAGCTGGAATCTGAGGCAGAGTCCTGGGTCCTCATACTGATACCAAAGGAATTCTTCTCTGGGCCAAAATAGCATTTACAGTAGGCATCTGATGGGAGAGGTGAGAAGACGGTTGGCTGAGGTCTCCAGTGTCCAGGGGGCTTTCCCCACAATGAGACCCCAAGGCCTGGACTCCTCAAGTAGGGGCCCCAGGGATTCCTAGCCCCTTAGAAGCTGCATGGATCCACTCGGACAATAGATGGAGGAGGCTGGACAAGGAGCCTTTGTGTCTCCTGGGTGAAGGTCCCTGGGGCACTGCTGAGGCAGCCCAGTCACACAGAGCTGTGTGTCCACCCTGTTCCTGCTCCTGGCAAGACCACAGCCAGGCCCAGTCAGCTGATGCGGGGCCTAGCAGGACCCAAAGTCCCAGGGCCCAGGGCAAGCTCCCTGGAGGCAGAAACAGGCCTTCTGTGCACTTGTCCAGACACTGACTGTCCAGAGCCCCACACAGAACAACAATGACTGGTGGAAAGGTGACTGTGATTGCCTCTATTTCACAGAAAAGGAGACCCCAAAAGGGCTGGAATTGGATCAAGGTCTCCCAGAGTCAGTGCTGAAGCTGAGTCAGAACCTGCACTCTCGAAGCCTAGACCAGAATGAGAAGGGGGTGGTGGTCATTTTCATTCATTCATTCAAGTATTCCAACAAGTATTGAGCAACTCCTGGGGCCTCTGGGACCAGGAGAAAGAAGGCAGACAGACTGGTCCTTGGGCCCTGGAGCTCACCATTCAGGAAAGGGACAGACTAGGGTCCCTGGCTAGAGGAGCCATCTGAATGGGGTTGAGGGCAGAGAAGAGAGTAATGTGTGTGGTCAGAGTAGTCTGAAAAGGCAGCTCAAGGGAAGTAGCTCAAGATGACGGACCAAAAAAAGCCTGTTCTTAAGGAATTTCTATTGACTCTTGCTGGCTGAGATTAAGCACAGAGAGAGCACAAGAGGCTCCCTTCACTCTCCTTGCCAGAACTGGAGGGTCAGGACCCTGAGCGCCCAGATTTCCTCCCCACGGGCAGTGGGAGGCCAGTGCTCTGAGCAAGGTCCATGCACAGGTTCTCTGGAAGCTCTCGCGGTGGGCAGTGACAGCGGTCACAGAGACACTGAACTTTGCAAAACTTTAGCAAAGTTTCTGAAAGCCTTTCATCACCCGAGTGAGGAAGGCCAGGGAGCCTCGGTCCCCAAGCGGTAGGGCAGTCGCCGCCCGTCCCTGCCCGGGCAGCGACCTATGGCCCTGCAGTGTTCCCGAGCGGGTAGCGGAGTGTCTGTCCCTGGCAGGGGGTGGCGGCGGCAGTGCCTGGGTCTGTCCGGAGTCCGGCCCGCCCCCGGCCTGACCTGGAGGGGTGGAGAGCTGGGCGGAGCGGGAGAGGCTCTCGGGCACGTGTGTCCCCACAGTAGCGCGAGCACTTGGGAGCCAGGTCGGGGCACAGCGTGAGGACGAGCGCCCTGCGAGGTGAGGGCGGGCCGCCGGCAGGACCCGCAGGCGGAGAGAGGGCGGCGGGCGGGCTGGCCCGAGTGCGCGCGGGGTGGCGACTCGGCCGGCGCCGGGCAGGCAGAGCGGCGCGCGCGCGGCTGGCCGAGGAGGCACAGTTCCAAACCCTTGTGAGAGCTCCGGCCGGTCCGTGGTCGAGCTCGGGCTCCACCGGAGTTCGATCGCGGGGAATGTGGACCGATACCCTGGGTGAGTGCGCGTATTCGGAAAAGTGTGTGTGTCCCTGGGTGAGAGCGTGCGCCCCTAAGGAGTCGGGTAGCTGAACCAGTGGAACTTGTTTGTGTTTGTGCTCCGGTACGGGCGCCCCCGCGGCGTGGGATCTAAGCCAGAGACTTAGGTACCGAGCCCCCTCTCTCCAGGGGCACCCTGGGTGGCAGCCTCGCCTGGGCATCGGCAAGACTGGGGCAGGGCGGGAGGAGCGGGTGATGGTGCGCGGAGCAGTGGCCTGGAAGGACAGTTAAGCCTCTGTCTGGGGACTTTTAATCTGGCGGGCTGCTGTAGGAAGGGTCAGCCTGGAGAAAGGCAGTGCCCTCTCTCACCTCCCTAAGGAGGGCTGCCGGTGTCAGGCTTAGGGTCCCCCAGGAGCCAGACCCAAGGGCCAGGCCCTGCTGCGGACCAGAAATGCCAGTTTGGGGTCTCTGGGGCTGATGGCAGCTGTTCCTTCCAGTACGCACCTTCAGTTTCCCTGGGCTCACAGCCTGAAGTACCCACTCTGTTGTGGATCTGGCTGGAATAATGGGAGCTTTTGAGGGCCAGGGTGGGGCCCAGATAAAGTTTCAGCTCTCTATTGGTGGAAATGATTGGGAAAGAGAGTCTTTGAGCAGACAGGGCCCCCTAAAAGCTCTCTGGAGACCCAGAGACTTTCCCTCCATCATGCCATGTACACTGTGTGACCCTGAGCAAGGCATGTCCCTTCTCTAAGCCTCATCTGTAAAAGGGGAATAATAGTGATGTGGAACTTAAGGACTGTTGAGGAGCTGTCGTGTGGGTCATGCCCAACACCAGTGGCCTCTCGGGCAGGCTCACTCTTTGAGGTTAGGAAGATCAGATCCTGGGGATAACTTCCTGAAACTCAAATCCCAATCATTTTGCTCCTTGGGCTAAACTTTCAGAGAACTTCCACTGGATCACGTCTGAGCCCCTTGGCCTGGGACTCAAGGCCTCTGAGAGCTGGTCCTTGCTACCCTCTCCAGCCACCTCTCCTGCCTGACTTTCCATCCTTGTAAATGCATGTAATCTGCTGCGAATACTAGTCACTTTCTTGCCTCTGGACCATTCCATAGTCTATGCTCACTGTCTGAAATGCCCTCCTACTCATCTTCCTCAGTTGGAGAACTATCCAGCTCAGATGCCCCCTCCTCTGGTAAGCTGTCCTTATTTAGCCAGGTTGGATTGGAGCCTCTTCTGGGCCCTTGCAGTCCTAGAGCCCTAATTCTACTTTGAACTGTTAAGATCTCTGTCTCCTGCTTCTCATTCCCAAGGTCTCAGAACCCCTGGAGGGCAGGAACTGGATCTCACTCGTTTTTGTGTTGCCAGGATCCTGCACAGCACTGAGCTGAACTGGGAGAGCAGCAGCAGCCCCTCAGCCCTGTCCTCTGTCCCCAACTTCCCCAGGGAAAGCCTGTCTACAGTGGAGCTTCACATCATTACAAAGAAGGGGAAACCAGTCAGGTCATCAGAATGGGTGGCACAGATTGTCCTAACAGTGTGTCCTGAGGCACTACAGGACTCAGGGTGTGCAAGCTGAAAACTTGGATTTCATCCTGAAGGCAAATAGGGAGCCATGGAAGGTTTGTGAGCAGGGCGTGGTCAGAATAGCATTAATAGACAATATTTGTTTTTCTCTTTCTGACTTACTTTATTCTGTATGACAGCCTCTAAGTCTGTCTGTCTATGCAACTGGTACTATTTTGTTCCTTTTTATGGCTGAGTAATATTCCATTGTATATATGTACCATGTCTTCTTCATCTATTCATCTATTGATGGACGTTTGGGTTGCTTCCACGTCCTAGCCGCAATTTGTATATAGTGATGCAATGAGCATTGGGTTGCATGTGTCTTTTTGAACTATGATTTTCTTTGAGTATATGCCCAGTAGTGGGAGTGCTGGGTCATATGGTAGTTCTATTTTTAGTTTTTTAAAGAACCTCTATACTGTTCTCCATAGTGGCTGTATTAATTTACATTCCCATCAACAGTACAACAAAATTCCCTTTTCCCCACACCCTCTTCAGTATTTATTGTTTATAGATTTTATTTTAATGATGGTCATTCTGACAGGTGTGAAGTGATACCTTATTGTAGTTTTGATTTGCATTTCTCGAATAATTAGTGTGTTGAGGATCTTTTTGTGTGTTTGTTGGCCCTCTGCATGTCTTCTTTAGAAAAATGTCTGTTTAGTTCTTCCACCCATATTTTGATTGGGTTGTTTGGTTTTTTTAATATTGAGCTACATGAGCTGCTTGTATATTTTGGAGATTAATCCCTTGGCAGTTCCTTCATTTGCAATTATTTTCTCCTATTCTGTATGTTGTCTTGTTTATGGTTTCCTTTGCTGTGCAAAAGCTTTTAAGTTTAATTAGGTCCCATTTGTTTATTTTTGTTTTCATTTTCATTACTTTAGGAGGTCAGTCAAAAAAGATCTTGCCATAATTTATTTCAAAGAATGTTCTGCATTACATTTAATTCTTTAATACATTTTGAGTTACTTTATGTGTGTGTATGGTGTTTGGGCAGAGAAGGCAATGGCAACCCACTCCAGTACTTTTGCCTGAAGAAACCCATGGACGGAGGAGCCTGGTGGGCTGCAGTCCATGGGGTTGTGAAGAGTCGGACACGACTGACGCGACTTAGCAGCAGCAGCATGGTGTTTGGGAATGTTCTAATTTCATTCTTTTACATGTAGCTGTCCAGATTTCATAGTACCACTTATTGAAGAAACTGTCTTTTCTCTATTGTATATTCTTGCCTTCTTTGTCATAAATTAGGTGACCATAGGTGTGTGGGTTTATCTCTGGGCTTTCTCTCCTGTGTAAAGTGCAATGCTCAGGTGAGATGTGTGATATTCATAGACCTAAATGCATTGTGACGATACTAGAACATGAATGCAATAGTGAGGGATGGTGATGGTTATTGAAATTTAAACTATCGACTGCTTTCCTCTCCCTGTGTCCTCTCTGCAGAGACAGCTTACCAGAACATTTTATAAAAGTCTTTAATTTGTCTTCCACCAACCCTGTGAAATATACTGGGTTCCATGATAGTTCAGTTGGTAAAGAATCTATATAGGGTAAAGCGCCTATATTCTTGGGCTTCCCTTGTGGTTCAGCTGGTAAAGAATCTGCCCACAATGCAGGAGACCTGGGTTCAATCCCTGGGTTGGGAAGATTCTCTGGAGAAGGGAACGGCTACCCATTCCAGTAATCTGGCCTGGAGAATTCTATGGACTGTATAGTCCATGGGGTTGCAAACAGTCAGGCATGACTGAGTGACTTTCATTTTAACCCTGTGAAGGAGAAATGATTACCCCCATTTTGAAGATGAGGAAATAGAGGCTCAGAGAACACCTTGACCAAGGTCACAAAGCCAAGGTGACAGCAAGGATTCCTGCCCCCCTGCCCTAGCTTTTTCCTGCCCATTCAAGACAGAAACCCCATCTGGGTGAGGCCAGGTCCTCTACTTTCCAGGCTGAGGGAAGTTTGAATTCCTTCCTGAAAATATGTCTTTATTTCTTGCTTGTGGCCTGATTACCCAGCTGCTGCTAAGATAGTATCTGTTCAGACTGTCCACAGGGCTGGAGAAACCTTGCTGATTTGGGTGACAAGAGGTGGCGCTGCTCCTGGTGAAATCTTTCCTCTTCCCAAACTTCCTTCTGTGAGTCTGTGTGGTGCACCATTTTTAAAGTTTATTTTTTAAATTTTATTTGGCTGCTCCAGACCTTAGTGGAGGCATGCAGGATCTTGAGTTGTGTCATGCTGGCTCTAGTTTCCTGTGTGTGTACGTGTTTTGTCGCTCAGTCATGTCTGACTCTTTGCAACCCCATGAACTGTGACCCGCCAGGCTCCTCTGTCCACTGAATTCTCCAGGCAAGAATACTGGAGTGGATTGCCATTTCCTTCTCCAGGGGATCTTCCCAACCCAGGGACTGAACCCAGGTCTCTTGCATTGCAGGCGGATGCTTTACCGTCTGAGCTACTAGGGAAGGCCAGGGATTAGTTCCCTGACCAGGGATCAAACCTGGGCCCCTGCAATGGGAGCACGGGGGTCTTAGCCACTGGACCACTAAGGAAATCCCTGGTGCACCTTTTGACCCACATCTTCTTCTTAGGCTACTTTTGTGTCCTCAGGCCTGGCCTCTCCCAGCTGTTGGGCCCTGATGCAGGGAGGTTAACTATGGAAGCCTTCCTCACCTCTATATTCATTCTAGAAGTCAGTTGTAGGAGTAGGCCAGGCTGGGCCCACTTTTTCTTTCTGTCCACATCACCCAGCACAAGTTGGACACAGAGAAGGTGCCAGTGAGTGTTGGGGAAGTGAATGACCAGGAGAAAGTAGGTGTATAATAGAAAAAGAAAGGCTTGCTCCATGGAGAGCTATAGTTGGTTCTTGAGCAGAGGGTTCCTGAAAGCTCTTATGTGTCAGTAATTCTCCCTGTTTGATCAGTGAAGAACCTGAGACTCAGAGAGGGGAACTGACTTGACCAAGGCTGTATAGCATGGATGTTCCAAGTTGGAACCTGAACCCAGGTTTCTTGCTTCTTAAGTGGCTGGAGGCGTTCGGGTGTGATGGATCGGGGTGGAGTCCAGGGCACTGTGGCTCTGAGCTGATTCAGGTCAGCAGCATACCTCTGTATCTCTGTACTGGGCTGGATTGTGTCAGAGGTGGGCCAGCTGGTTTGGAGTCTTGCCCTGGAGGTTGTTTGGGGGGAACTTAACCCCGCACTGAAAATAATTCGAACACCAGACCTGGATAAGGCCCTTCCTCTTAAGGAAGTGGTCTCAATTTCCTGATCTGTAAGGCAGGATAACCAGCTTGGCTGACCTCTGAAACCCACACACTCAGATGTTCTGAGCTCAACGCCAGTGGGTGGCCCCCACAATCAGGATCCTGAGGACTCCCAAGAGGCAGAGAGGCTCTAGAAGGGACCCCAGAGACCCAGCACCTCCAGAGGAGGCTGAGAAGCATCATGCTGCAATAACACCTGCTGATAACATCTGAGGTTATGCCTCAGGTATTTCCCCAGACCAGTGTTTGTGATGCAGAAAGCATACCAGGCAAAGCTGGGCACCTATGGGCCTTCAGCCCCTTGGAGGACATTTGGGAGGGGGTAGAGGATGACTCCAAAGCTCCTCCCTGTCCTCCAACCCAGCCTTGCCCTCTCTACACCATCCCTCTGCCCCAAGCCATAGAGATAACTGACAGTTTCCCAAAATACTACGTGATCACCTGCCCCAGTTTTTGCTCTCTTTGCTCCTCTTCTCTCTCCACCCATCTAATTTCCTACCTATCTTCCAAAACAGGTGTCCTATCCTCCAGGAAGCCTTCCCTGACCACACCCCCTTTCCTTTAGGGGCCCTCATGTCTCCTTCAGCCCTGATCACTCTAAGTTATCATTGACTATTTCTGGATCTTCCCCTGTCCTCTCTCCTCCACCCTCAACCTTGACAGTGAGCTCAAGATCATGGAAGGGTCTGACCCACTTCAGAGTCCCCAAGCGCCCCTCACAGACAGAGGTGCAGTTATGGCAGCCTCTGTAAAGGGTGAGTGAGTGAAGGGTTGTGGTGGGGTCTAAGTCTTGCTGTGGGTGCCTAGGTTGCTCTCCCTTTTGAGGATGGCTTTCAGTGTGAGAGCCTTGATCTGTGGTTGGTGTGGCTGTCACCTTGCTACTCTGCCCATAATACCATGGGTTTCCTGCCCCTATTCTTGGAATACCCACATCCTGCCCACCTTCTTCACCTGCTAAAATCATAACTCTTTTAATTATTTCACAAAATCTAAATCATTTCCTTTAGTTATCTTGACAAACTTACAAGGCAGGTACTGTTCTTAGAGTGCAAGGAAATTGAGAGTTAGGTTGTGGAGCTGAGGCTTGTCCGGGTCTCATGGCTGGAAATGGAAGAACTGGGATCTCCCCCCTGCCCAGTGCCCTCCTCTGCCCCTCAGTGGTTCTAGGTCCAGGGCCTCTGTTTCCCTTCACAGCACCCCACCTCCTGCAAAGGCAGGAGTTTCTAGAATGATGACAGGTCACTTTCCCCTGCTGGACTGGACAGGGCCAGCCAGGTGGGTGGCAAGCAGGCAATACATTCCAGAGCCACCTGAGTGGAGAAGCTGGAATGCTGTCCAGCCACCCTGAAAAATCTGTAACCAGTGTGGGAACTGCCCCAGCCACTCTTCCTGGCTTTGGGCTCACTAGCCTGGGGCCACAGAGAGAAAGACAGGGTGAGGGGGAGAGGAAGAGCCAGGTTGGGTGAGGGGCAGAGGCAGAGCCAGGTCCAGGGGGCAGGTAGTGAGTCTGCATGCCAGGCTTGCTCTGCCCCTGGCTTATCGGTGACCTTGGGTGAGATCTTAGGCTACCCTTTCTGGCCTTGTTGGTTTGTTTGTTTTTAACTGTAAGATGATTACAGTAACAGCACGGCTGCTTCACAGTGGGGAACTACCAGGAAGAGTAGATCTTGGGCCTTGCCAGTAAGATGTGTTCTCTCTGGTGGAGAACGAATCAGAACTAATTCCCTCCCACTAAAAACTGTGGGAGCTTCCTGGAAGAGAGGATTTAGGCGGTAGTGGTCATTTTACCCCCAAACTAGGTTTGACTCTTCGTGTCAAGGCAAAAGACACAACCAAGCCAAAGAGCAGGAGAGCGGGACTTCCCTGGTGGTCCAGTAGTTAAGAATCTGCCTCCCAATGTGGGGGACACAAGTTCGATCCCTGGTTCTGAAAGATTCCATGTGCTTTGGGACAACTAAGCTTGTATGCCACAAGTACTGAGCCTGTGTGCTGCAACTACTGAAGCCCACATGCTCTAGAGCCCGTGTTCTGCAACCAAAGAAGCCACTGCAATGAGAAGCCTGAGCAGTGCAACAAAGAGTAGCCCCCACTCGCTGCAACTAGAGAAAGCCTGCATGCAGCAACGAAGACCCAACACAACCAAAAATAAATAGATAACCAACAAGGCCAGAATGATCCCATGGGAGTTAAATTGTGGACCTGAGGCTTGTCTGAGTCCCATAGCTGGGAACTAGGAACTAGTCCCATAGCAGAACTAGGATCCCCCACCTGACCAGAGAAAGCAAGATGTTCTACCTTAGTCTTTTCAGTGAAGGCATCTCCTTAGGAGAAGACTGGGTGAGACCATAGGTGGAGCAGGTGAGAAGGTGAAGAACTCTCTCACCTTGTCACTAGACTTCCGACTACCAGCCCGCTGGCCCATGTCAGCCTGAGACTCCTGGGCAAAGTGCACTGGGAAAATGGTGGTCCAAGGCCTTTCCTGGTGTCCCTTCCGCCTGCCCTATTCCCGTCGTTCCCCCATCTCCTCCTCTCTCCACTTTCCCCATACTTGCATGGGCTTTCAGCTTGGGGGCCTGGCTTCAGCTGTCTCAGACCCTGCTGCCTCATTGCAGGGAAGTGAACCCAGGAGAAAAAGGAAAGGAATGTTCTCGTTCTCTGAGATGAGTCTCAGGTTCTGGCGGACACTGGGACCTGCCCACAAAGAGGCATTCCTCCACCAGTCACCATCCTCTCACCGAAGCACCATCCTGTTCTGTGGGAGGGGTCCCAGGCAAGACATACAATCAGGGACAGAATCTTGACCTGGGTGCTGGTCTTGGCTCCGTTTCTGGCTGATTGTCAGCCCTTGGGCCTTAGTTTCCTCCTCTGTCAAATGGGAGTTTGGCAGAGGTGATTTCTAAAGGCTGTTCCAGGCTCTGGCTGTCTAACACCCTTTGTGTGTGAGAGAGAGCGTGTGTGTACATCTGAATATGACCGTCTGCATCTCTGTGTATCTAGGTGTGTCCGTGCTTGTGTGTGCCCACATATGTTTACCACACCTATGGAGGAATGATCAGCGGTGGGATGAGGGAGGAAGGGTATTCCAGATAGAGACCCAGCTTGAGGTAAACTGTGTTGGCCACAGTACCGTTGAGTACATACTGGGAGGCGAGGGTATTGAGTGTTTCCTGTTGTGGGGCTGCAGCACAGACGGGGACTGAGGGAGGGGGCACTGGAAGCTCAGCTCAGCTCTATAGGATATGGGGGAGACCCTCCCCGGCAGAGCCATCCTCCAGTGAAAGGGGGTGCCTGGGAATACCTGTACAACATGTAAGCTAAAAGGGATCAGTTAAGGGGTAAGAGTGGGCAGAGGACACTGCTGCCTACTGGAACAAGCACTCCTGGTCACTTTCTGCCTCTTTCAGACCAGAGTTGGCGCAGAGGAGGCAGCCCAGGGAAGGCTCATCTTAGCTGACTTCCTGTGACCCAGAGCCCCAGCTGTCTCCACCTCCCTGTCTCTGGAGCCCAAGGCATTGCCTGCCCTGAGAAATGCTGGAAGCTGGGCGAGGCCCCAGGCTGGAGGACCTGTTTTTCCTGTTTCCCGCGTTTCCCACAGAGCTCCCTGCAGCTCGGTCCAGGCCTGTGCATTCATGAGTGAGGAACCTGAGCTGGAGCTGAGCATCCTGACAGCGAGAGCAGGGGCTGGTCAGGTATGGGAGTGAGAGGGTGGGGTCCGCTGGCTGGGAAGTTGGGAGGCTGGGACAGGCAGGCTCGTGCATGTGTATACACTGACCTGGGGGTAAATCAAGGGGATCCATGTCCTGCTCCCTCATCCCAAGCTGTGATGAATTCAGGCTTCAGAGCCAGACACCCCTGGGTATCAAATCCAGTTTTTCCAATATCTGGCAGTGTGACCTCAAACAAGTAGGCTAACCTCTATGGCAGTATCTGCTGAGGAATGCAGTGAGGAATGAAATGAGGATGCTGCAGGGAAGCTGCTCAACTCAGACTTGGTCTCTACAAAGTGAAGCGGGTAGCAGTCCAGAATCAGGAGCTCCTGATCCCATGACCTGAGCCAGAGAGATGTCAGATAGAGGAATGTGGATCAGACAGCTGACCCATCTTCAGAATGCCTGGGTCCAGCTTCCTTCCCTCTGGCACTTCCCTGATCTGTCCAGAGAAGGGCAAGGCTCTTGAAAGAGCCAATCCAGGGGTCTGCCTGGGGCAGGAGCAGGCCTCAGGTGACTGGGCCCCTGGAGAGCTGGTGTGACCCCTGGCCACCTAGGGTCAGCAGCTGAGAAATCCTTCAGTGTCATTGTCCACTGAAAGGCCCTCAGAGGACTAGGGGAAAGGAGACCAATATCATAAAGCTTAGCCTCCTCTGGGCTCCCATAGCCTCTTGTGCTTGCTTCACTCACTCATTCATTCATTCTCTCATTCATGTCTTGCCTGCTTTGGATCAGGCCTCTAGCTGGAGGACAGGGCCAGAGAAAAGAATCAGATATGAGTTCCTGGAATGTGTTGGGATAGAGGGTGGAGGGACAAATCCCCAGCAGGATGTAAGGAATGCCCTTGGGGGTTAGTGATGCAGGGGAAGAGCCTTGGAGATAAGGTGAGATTTGAGAAGAGTCTTGAGGGGTGGTTGGAGTGTGATGTGGGTGGGTCAGGAAAGGCTTTCCAGACAGAAAGAACAGTGACACACAAAGGCAGGGAAGTCTGTCAGGGCACTCACTTGGCTCACAGCTCCCACCACACTCGGAGCTCTTGAGGTCAGGGCCAGCCAGAACTGGGCACAGAGGGGTAGCTGAGTGGTGCTGGACAAAGTTAGGTGGGAGCTGGTCCCGGGCAGCTGGGAGTGAGGCCCCAAGGGTATCAGGGGTCAGGATAGGCAGTAGGAAGGGCCGAGGGGGGAGGACTGGGGACTTGGCTGGCTCTGTAAGCAGGAGCCGGTCAGAGGGGTTGGGGAGGGAAGTTGTACTCACAAGCTGGTGGGCCGGCCTGTGGAGGGAGAGGGCAGGCAGGGTCAGTCTGGACAGGGGCTGCGGTGATAGAGTCCCTAGCTGCTCTGGGAGGGTGGAGGCCAGGATGTCTTAAAACAGGTGGAAAGGGCAGCTCCCTTGGTTCATGAGCGACTTAGGGAAGTTTCCACCCCTGCCATCAGTGTCAGAGACTCCACTGTGAGTAATTAGCAAGGAACTCTGTGACCAGCCATGAGATGTTGACATGAAGGGAAGATGAAGGCCCTGGCCCTCGCTCTGAGGAGAGACCTGCCAGACCTCCAGACCGGGGCAGGAGCAGAGCAGCAGTGTGGAGGTGGGGCTGGGGTGGGGGTGCCCTGAGCATGCCCAGTGGTCACAGCACCTCATGAGGGAAGTGTCTGCACCACAGTGCTACCAAGCCAGGGGATTCAGCACCTGAGAGGTCTGACCCTCAGGAGGGCAGGAAATTCCTGATGTCACCGAGGGCTCTGTGGCAGAGCTGGACACCCCAAGCCAGTGTCCCAAGGGGGAGTGTGGCCCCTCCATAGATCCTCAGTCTTGCACCTGGGCCTCCGTGAGCAGCTTCTGCAACTCCTGTGAGCCAGCAACCTCTGCCTACCTCTCAGTGCTTCAGATCTGGTGATCCCAGCCTTCTTCGTTCTCCACACCCCATGACACCCCTTGGGGGTATCTCACACTTACCGTGTCTGGCACTGAGTTCCCTCTCCTCCTGACCCCTGAGCCTGAGGCGTCCTGGCCCCTCCTCCATCCAGACTCCCTCCAAAATAGCTCTCAGACCTCTCCCCTCATGAGGTCCCCAGGCCTGGCCCCAGCGTGGGCCTGGTGTCACTCCCTTGGCCCACTACACTCACCTGCTCCACAACCTCCAGGACCTTCTGTTGCTCCTCCACTCGTGGCCTAAGAGGGCTTCCCAAAGAGGTCAGGAGAAGGCCACAGCTGAGCTGATCCTCAAAGCTTGTAACACACAGTGTGCCCACTGTGTGCCAAGCGTGGCTCCAAAGGTTTTACACAAATTGCTCCCTTAACCCTCACAGCAGGCCTGTGACGTAGCTTCTGTTGACCACCTCATTTCACAGATGAGGGGACAAAGGCAGCCTGGGTCCAGAGGCCAGCTTCTTCCTAATCACTGGATTAGGATAAAGAGTTGTCAGTTCAACGGATGGAGACAAGGGGCATGCAGGGATTCCAGGCTGAGGGTGTAACGTGAAGCATGGCTGAGAGGGGAAACGTGTTGGGTGCATTCAGGAAACGGCAGGTCACGGGGGATGCGGCTGGTAACAGAAGCTGGGTTATTCAAACCGCTCATACCAGCCTGGGGAGCTGTGTTTTCTCCTGAGATCAGACAGGAGCCACAGGGTTTTTCCAGCAGGGGAAAGACTTTCTCTTTTCCAAAGATCCCTCTAGATGGAGGGGACTGAGGCTTGAGACAGGGAGACTGATACAGGGGCTCCAGCAGCAAGGGTGGGGGTGACACTGGGCTGCAAGGAGCTGGGTGGGATGCAGGAAATGTTTTAATGCTGGTTCCTGAGTCAAGAGGGGTCCCAGCAGTTTGGCCCTGCCAGTGGCCCCTGATCCCATACGTACCTTCTTATCCTGTATCTCCCCTGGCTCCTTGGGGAGGAACCCGTGTCCGTGGGAGCAAGGTCACGAGGGCAGCCTCCCTGTCTCCTAGTTGCATCTTTGCTGACAGTAGCAGGCAGGGAAGATAGAGGAGGGAGAGTTATGGGGAAAGAAGGAAGCTGAGGAGCCAATTGTCCCTCAGCCGCCCTGATCTCAACTTCATGGGCCCTGAGCTGCTTCTGAGAGACCTGGCTGGGCAGGAATCTCAGCGTCTAAGGGAATGGATGTCATCAGCCCCACAGAATCTCTGAGTCTCAGTCTCTCAGGATCCTGGGGTTCCAAAATAGGAGGGATTATACATCTCCAGATTCTCAGGGTGAAGAGGACTCACACATCATCTGCCTTCTCTGTCCTCCCAGACACACCCACACACAGGGCACAAGCCCTTCAGCACTCACTAGGGATCCACTTGTACAGCCCCATAATCAGGGAGTTCACTGCCTGAAGGCTGTGACCTGGGCGAGTTACCTTGAATGATCTGTGACTCAACGTCTATCAGAAACCTGGGCATGATAACCTGGCTCCCAGAACCATGCTCTAAGGATAGAATGAAGCAATATTGATAAAGCACACATAGC
The DNA here is from genome assembly GCF_054371585.1 of Giraffa tippelskirchi. Classification (NCBI taxonomy): domain Eukaryota; kingdom Metazoa; phylum Chordata; class Mammalia; order Artiodactyla; family Giraffidae; genus Giraffa; species Giraffa tippelskirchi. The sequence goes on from NC_137285.1 coordinate 124,160,064, forward strand.
AGTAGTGGGGTTTCAATAGTGTCAGCTCCCCCTGCCTCTTCACACTCTTAGAAACTTGTTCTTTGTGTCCAGCCTGCCTTCTGAGACCTTTGGGCACATCTTTGCCCTCCAGACTGGGATAGTCTGAGAGTTCTTGGTCACATTGGAGGGATAGGGAGAGGAGTAAGGGGGCATCCTGATCTCCAGGTGCTCTCTGTCTGGGCGGTCAGGCACCATAGCTGCATTATATGCTCACTGGGAACAAGGTAGGAGAAGGTCGAGGTGGTGGTGATGTGTGGAGACAAGCAGGGCAGGCCTAGAGGAAGCTAAGTTTGCCCCACAGAAGTTCCCCATTACCCCCATTCCCATCTCCACCCCAGACTTGCCGGCAATCTTCAGGAAGGTCACTGCCCCATCTGGTGGCCTCAGAGGCCAGCGAACAGGACTGCTGTTTATAGATGCAGAAAGTACCAGAATATAGGAGTCCCTAAAAAATATTTACTGAGAGGTGACTGAATAACTGAAGAGGGAGACCCTTACAAAACTCCCCCAAATGCCAAAATACTAGGCACAGGGCCAGAGCCTCTCAGAGAGTGGAAAGATAAGCCAAACAAAAGAACTTCCTAATGCCTTCAGAAAGCTATGAGCTGCCCTAGGCAGAATTCTAGATCGGAAACTCTATTCCTAAGGTTCTCAAACACAAAATAAAAAAAAAAAATTTTTTTAAGGCAACATGGTAAGTATTTTAGGCTTTGAGGAATATATGGTCTTTGCCACAACTATTCAGTGCTGCATAAACAGATGGTCATGGCTGTGTTCCAATAAAGCTTTATTTACAAAAACAGACTGGTGGGCTGGATTTGGCCCTCAGTTTGCCTACCCCTGTTTTAAATTGTTAGAATTATATGATCCTGACATTCATGGATCTCATTTGTTCTTAAGGTCCCAGGGTTCCAAGATTCTGGGCCCTCTGTGTCCACAGAGGCAGATCAGATGCAATAAAAGCCTTGAATGTGATTGCGCAGATCCTAACGGAGGGGTCTGTGGGCACTTGGGGTCCCTCGTGGCCTGGGTCAGGCGGGTGTGTCAGGCTTCCCTGCTGGGTCCCTGATGGTTGTTCTCTCCACCCCCATCCCTACTTCCCTTCAGGGCCATGGCCACAGGCCCGGACACCTGGAATGGTACCACCAACGGCACCTGGGATGGGGATGAGCTGGACTACAAGTGCCGCTTCAACGAGAGCTTCAAGTACGTGCTGCTGCCCGTGTCCTACGGCGTGGTGTGCGTGCTCGGGCTGTGTCTGAACGCCGCGGCGCTCTACATCTTCCTGTGCCGCCTCAAGACCTGGAACGCCTCCACCACCTACATGTTCCACCTGGCCGTGTCGGATGCGCTATACGCCGCCTCCCTGCCCCTGCTGGTCTACTACTACGCCCACGGCGACCACTGGCCCTTCAGCACCGTGCTCTGCAAGCTGGTGCGCTTCCTCTTCTACACCAACCTTTACTGCAGTATCCTGTTCCTCACGTGCATCAGCGTGCACCGGTGCCTGGGCGTCCTGCGGCCGCTGCACTCGCTGCGCTGGGGCCGGGCCCGCTACGCCCGCCGGGTGGCGTTCGCCGTGTGGGTGCTGGTGCTGTCCTGCCAGGCCCCTGTGCTGTACTTCGTCACCACCAGCACCCGTGGCAGCCGCATCACTTGCCACGACACCTCGGCACCCGAGCTCTTCGGCCACTTCGTGGCCTACAGCTCCGTCATGCTGAGCCTGCTCTTCGCGGCGCCCTTTGCCGTCATCCTGGTCTGTTACGTACTCATGGCTCGGCGGCTGCTAAAGCCGGCCTACGGGACCACCGGCGGCCTGCCGCGGGCCAAGCGCAAGTCCGTGCGCACCATCGCCATTGTGCTGACTGTCTTCGTCCTCTGCTTCCTGCCTTTCCACGTCACCCGCACCCTCTACTACTCCTTCCGCTCGCTGAACCTCAGCTGCCGCACTCTCGACGCCATCAACTTGGCTTACAAGGTCACCCGGCCGCTGGCCAGCGCCAACAGTTGCCTTGACCCTGTGCTCTACTTCCTGGCTGGGCAGAGGCTCGTGCGCTTTGCCCGAGATGCCAAGCCACCCACAGACCCCACCCCTCCCACCCAGGCTCGCCACCGGCTGGGCATGCGCAGGTCCTATGGAACTGACGCTGACAGGACAGAAGACTCGGCCAGCCGTGAGAACTCCAGGAGGACAGAGTCCTCGCTGGCTGGTAGTGGCGCTGACACTAAGGACATCCGGCTGTAGGAGCTGAACCCCTGTTCAAGTTTACATGAGATGGGGCTGTAGACTTGTTCAAACGGGACAGTCCCCCTAGATATGGACCATCAGCGACTCAGGCAGGGCTCTGTCACTTGACCGGGACTCAGACTGTTCTCTGTGGTCCAGAGAGCGAGGCAGTCCCCACACCCCTAGTCATCAATTGTATGTGCAGGGTGGGGAGTAAGATCTTAAGAAAGGAGTTCAGGGACAATGCCATCCCTGGCCTGACTCCCACCTAAATACCCGGCTGTGCCTGCCAGGGTCCCCAGGCTGGGCTCCAGCCTAATCAAGTCAAATGGAGAAACAGGCCCAGAGAGGAAAGTGACTTCCCGAGGTCACACAGCCAAGCCTGGGCCTGAGCTGCCTGGAAGGGGCAGGGTCGCAAGTTGACCAGAGGACCCTGGTAAGGGGTAAGGGCTGAGCTAGAGGTTCCCACGATGAGTTGGAGTGGTCTGAGTGCCATCGTGGGCTTGGCTCTGAGGAGTACCCTCAGTCCAAGGGATGCATGTCTGGAAACCGATGTCATAAACCCATCATAAACAGTTTATGATGACATAAACTGATGTCATCTGGAGGCTGGGACTGGTACTAAAGGTGTTGTTACTGCTGAGCCAGGCCCCGTTGTATTGTTGGAGGATGGGGTTACAGCCTGGGAAGCTCTCGCCATGCACACTGGTGTCCTTTCTCCAACCTGCTCTTTTCTGCTGTCTGGCTTCCCACCAGCTGCCTCAGTGGTGGTCTCATATGAGGAATAGCCTCTCCAAACACCCAGGTCATCCTCCACTCTTAACTGATTTTTCTGCCTGATTTTGCTGGGTGCAGAGGGTCCCAGTCCTTAGGGTCCCCCCAGTTTAGGATTTAATGGCAATGACCATTAAGTGCTGATAAATGTTAAACCATTTAACTGACTGTCCGGAGAGGGTGGGGGGAATCCCTGATTTGTAAACACTGCCAATAGCTGTGGTACAAATAATCCTACCAGGGCCAGCTTCAGACTGCCAGTGGGATGTTAGCCTCTTGGCAAAATGCCTGAAAATTTAGCAGTTGCCTCTTGTGAGCAGGTACAAGTTTCTCTAGCACACCACTGGATAACATGAATGGTTGGGGCTGTGGACTGTGCATCAGGGCAAGCCTCCTGGAGTGGCAGGACTTCCAAGAAGAGCACTTCATCAGAGAAGAACATGAAAGTGCAGGTGCCAGCTAGCTCTATCCTTTGGGCAAGAACAGGGCAAAACTGACTTCACTTTTAACTTCAAGAATAAGGATTATCTCTCTCTCCCTCTGGGAAAGCCCTTCCCTGATGGGCCCACTCTGCCTGCTTTCCCCACCCCACCTCCACCTACTGCCAATGACTTCACCCTTCCCACTCTGCCTCATAAAAACGGCACCCTCAGGGTTGCCCTATTTAGAGTCTAGCTCCAGGGCTCCCCCGTGTGACAGGGACCTGTCATGAGCCATGACCCAGACCATTACTCTGCATTGTGTATTGTGGGTGACTTGCCCAAAGTAGTGTGGAATGCTCACCTCCTGCATTCTAGGTTCTATACTTCTGTTAATATAGCCGGGATCCCTATGATTATCTTTGTGATGATCTCTTAGAGTCTGTCCTTGAACCCTTCTTGCAGGCCTGAGCCTATCTCTTTCCTACCGGCTGCTGCTCAGGCTGAACCCCATCTCAGTTTATAAGGAGCCTCTACCCAGGTGAGATGCTGTGCTAACCAGGAGTGTTGATGCTGAACTCTGACTCCCTCAGCCCTGCTCAGACCCAGAGGCAGGGAGTTATATGTCATGACTTTGGGGGCCCTTGAATGTGCATCTGCAGTTGGGGATGGGACTGTGTCCCATGGGCCCAAGTTACCCCGGTCCCCACTCCTTTCATGTCCTGCCCACTTACCCCTCCAGCAGCTGTCCTGAGACCCCAAGAACTGAGGACTCAGCCTGTGCAGCACATGGAGACCACACTATGGCCTAGCCTCAGGAAGCCTTCCTTGAAACCAGTGCCTGGAGATGTCTAAGGACACAGGACCTAGGGGACAGGAGGAGTTTACTCACCATCAAATCCTGTGGCCGACACTGGTGGGGTAGGGAATGGAGACCCTAAGGGAACCATGGACAGGCCCAGGGCCCCATCTCTGGACCCTGGTCAGACTGCCTGACCCCTTGTTATGGACATTGGGCCTTGCTGCTCAGTGCCCAGGGCACCCTCCTTGAGGGTGGGTTCCCGACCCTGTTGCCTTCTACTATTTTCAGCCCAAATAAGAGCAGGATTTTCCACTCCTGGCCCCATACCATTGTCCAGCAGTGACGTGGAGGGACCTGTCTGCTCTTAAAATATCTCCTCTTACTCTGTGGGCCTCCCTGCCCTTTCCCCACCTCCTCAGCCTGACATCACTTCCTGGGGCTGTTGACTCCGGAAGGCCACTGTGAAAGGGTGCAGCCCCTGATAGCCTCCAGGGACTATCAGCCCAGCTACAGACTCAAGGCCAGAGAGGGGCGGGGCCTTGCCCAAGGTCACCCGGCAGGTCAGCGTGGCGCCTGGATGTGCGCCAGGGGCTTGGGCCACCCCAGCTGCTCGCCCCCTTCAGTGCAGGTCAGTGCCTCTGTGGAAATCTTGCTGTCACCCCCCATCCCAGCTCTTCCCACCTCTGATGGAGCTGGGGAGCCGAAGGCAGGGACTTGGGGCACTGGGGCAGTGGGGGAACAGCTGGGGGAAGGAAACGCCTGCTGACTGGCCAGCAGCAGCTCAGCTCAGGGAGCTCCATGCAGCAGGGGCAGGGGCCTTGGCACATAGAGGTCTCTGCCCTGGGTCGCAGCTGTCCCGGGGCCCAGGAGGAACACTCTGACCCTCCAAAGGCTAGGAAAGGCCCTGGGTAACATGCCCTTCAGACACAACTACTCCAATCTTGGCAGGTCAGGCCACCAAACCTACCCCTCTACCATCACCCTTGTCATGGAAGATTTGGGTGGATGTCAGAGTCAGGCACCTAAAGAAGGGAACTGAGGTATTGACCTATGTCCCAGGCACCAGGCAGGGCCCTCTCACATCCATTGTAATATTTCTTCACCACCACCATGTGAGATAGACAGTATTGTTCCCAAGTAGCAAATGAGGGAACAGGCTCTGAGAGATGAGGACTTGCTCCAGGTTATACAGGCAGTAAATGGGTGAGTCAAGACTGAGTTCACATCCATCCGATGCCCTGAGTATTTCCCTTTCCAGTATCTCCTGCCACTTGCAGTCCTTGTGGGGCAGGAGAGTTTGTAAGCAACCATTCAACCTTCATGTGATTCAGGATGAGAGAGGCGCTCCAGTGAGGATGGAGTTAAGAGCACCAATTCTCTGCCCAGACCACCTGCATTTGAGTGTCTCCACTTTCTTCAGCTGTGGCATCTTGGGCAAATCACTGAATCTTGCAGCCCCTCTGTTTTCTCATTTCTAGGAGACACTACCTCTCACGTAGGGCATTGGGAGGCCTAATCAATACACATGAAGCACTGAGAACAGAGGCTGGAACATAAGCATTTACACATTGGGCACTGTGCCACAGGGATATGGAGGCGAACCAGCTGGCCCCTGCCCTCGTGGAGTTGACATAATTTAATATGTAACCACACTGGGATAAGTGATTTGAAGGAAAGGACTGTGTGTCCGGCCAGAGAACAATAGAGTGTCCCCTGTGGGCGAGGCTTCCTCAGGATGTGGGGGAAGGGAGCAGGCCCATCCTGGGGTGAGGTGTGGGACCACCCTCTGCCCTGCCTGGCACTGAGTGGCACTCAGGCTCATGAGCTGGTGTATGTTTACAGAACCTTGTCCTGGTGATGGGCTGTGGAAGGGCTTTAGGGAAAAGTGACCACGGGAAGGGGATGAACGGATGCCCTTGGTCTTTCAGAGGGCTCCCACCCATCCATGGAAACAAGACTTGGCTATTTCTTCCTGACTGGTGGTACCCACCAGGGCGCTGCAGCCACTCCTTGGTTTATCCAAGAGTCAGAGACCCAGGGCTGGAGGACCAACCTGGAGCTGGGCCATAGCAAGCAACGGATGGGCAGTTTTTGCTGTGTGATCTGAGTCCATGTGCCTGCCCTCTCTGGGTCACTCTGTAGAGCCTGGAGACCCTGCCTCCCACACACCAGCTCTCCCTAATGTAGGGCAACAGCAGCCAAGATTTTTCATCAAAGACACAGCTAACAGCTGCTCCCCCAGGCACTGCTAGGACCCATGAGCCCTCAGTCCTGAGAACTAGAGTGGGGCAGTGGGTCTCCCCTGGCATCAAGTGAGCAGAAAGGTGAAGTGACTCCACTGGTACCACACGGTGCCTTGGAGTAGAGCCAGCTGAATGTCAGATGCTTCTGCCTCCTGTGGGGTGAGGCTGGAACTTGGCCAGAAGTGACTGGGGTGACAGGTGAGGGATGCGTTTGCCTTCCCCATGGGTATGTGCTTGAGGTGGAGGGAGTGAGGGTGAGGGAAATGAGCCTCAGAAACCAAACTCATCCTCCTCTGCTCTGATGTGCCATGTGACATGGTGAATCCCCTTTTCCTCTCTGGATCTCAGTTTCCAGTTTCCCCATATGCAATGGCCTTGCCTCTGCCCATGGACCCCTCAGTGGCCCAAGCCCTTTCGTGAGGGCTTGCCCCTGTCTTGGCTCCAAGTCAGCCAGGTGTCCAGTCCCAGCCCTGTGCTAGCCAGGAACAGTGGACCAGACCATGCCAGCTCCCAGGGGCTCACGTGTGACTATTTTCAGCCCTTTAAGTCAGAAAAGGATTTTTCATTTCCAGCACAATGGCTGCCCTACACCATTGTCCAGCACTGACCAGGGCGTCTGCCTGCCTCAAAATATCTCCCCTGCATCTACCCTCTAGGCCTCCCTGCCCTGCTCCTCACCTTTCAAACTTGACATCACTTCCTGGGGCTGTTACTCCCAAACGCCACTGCGAAACAGCATGTGAGTCTCCTAGGAGACATGACCAATTAGAATCAGTTTTTCCTCTTGGCAGGGACCCCAGGGATGATTTGGCTGCATGGAGGGACTGGAGACCTAGAGAGGGCTGTGCCTTGCCTGAGGCCAAGCAGTGGTCAGTGCGGAGACTACACATGAGACCAGAGCTCTCTGGCTTCTTCTGCTGCCTCAGCTGCCTTCATCAGTGCTGGTCTGTACCCCCTGGGAGGATCGCTCACCTTGGAAGGCCTGGGGCAGGCATCCTGGGGAGAAGTCTGATTGGTGTGGGTGGGAGGGGGGTGTATCTTGGCTCCTGACCTGGGAGCTCCCCATTCACTTCTGTTTGTACCAACTGTGGCTTTAGTGTGTGCTGAACTCAAAGTTACCTGGTAACAGCTTCAGGGAAAGGAAGAAGCCAGGGGACACAGTGAAGCTGAGGCAGGAAGAGCAGGGTTCTGGCCCAGTTTACCCACCATCAGCTCTGTAATCGCAAACTCAGTTTCTTCATCTGTAAAATGGAACTGATTGTACCTCCTTTCCCAGTTTACTGAACAGTGAGCATGCGGTAAGGCACAAACACACAACTTTTGTTTTTCTCGCATCAATGCTCTTTGCTCAGTAATGTCTAACTTCCCTTTCCATCCATGAACTGCATATTTGGCAAACTCCAAAACTTTGAGTCACTTTTGGGTAACAACTAAAGTTCAGTCCAGTTTAAAGTTCCAGTTGCCTACTGAATTTACTGCTCCCTCCTCCGCTTCTCCAGTACTGGCAGGACCCTGTTCCCCGTCCTTGGGGTGCCCCTCTCCTCTGGGGCAAGGTGAGGAGGAAAGGGGCTAGTGGATCATCTCCAGGACTGCCACAGCCCTCTCTTGCTGTCCTTGCTTCTCTGGCCCTGACAACCTGACATCAGTGCCCCTCTGCAGAGTCCCCCAGACACCAGACCACACTTTTTTTTGCCAGGCTCTTTTAAAAAAATATTTATTTATTTAAATTGGAGGATAACTACTTTACAATATTGTGATGGCTTTGCCATACATTAACATGACTCGGCCATAGGTATACATGTGTCTCCCATCCTGAACTCCCTTCCACCTCCCTCCCCACCCCATCCCTCCAGGTTGTCACAGAGCACTGGCCCTGGGTGCCCTGCCTTATGCATTGAACTTGCTCTGCAGACCACACTTTTGTAAGTCTCTTCACTCAACTATCCCAGAGTGACCAATTTGTGCCCCATCTTTCCTGCTGAGACTCTGAACTGATATGCCCCAGACTCTCTCAGTGATTTTCCTAGAGCATCTTTTGCCTGGCCTGGGAGGTGGGAAAGCCCTTGTCCAGCCCCCTCCCTGCTCCCACTCTGTTGTGAACTCACAACTGCAGAGATGTCAGGTGTTGAGCTTGTAGAGTCAAGAGAGGAGGTGGTAGGGAGCTGTGGTAGTAAACTGAAAAGGTATCTAACCCCAGTTGTTTCCAGGTTTCTTTAGTGGGTGGGTATTCTACCCCTCTGTGTCCTCAGATTTATGTCCTGGAGCCAAATTCCAAATCAGCAGCCACATGAAAAGTCCCACTTCATTGTGGGATTAAACTGTTAGACCAGCCTTTGTGACCAAATCAATTGCAAAATGTGAGAGAGGAAATTAAAAGTCATCACACAGCCTGTGCTAGTGTGTGTGTGTGTTCACATCTGTGTTGAGGGAGAAGGCTTAGGGGGAGGGGCAGTCCCGGCAGGTACCACGTAGATACCTGGAGTAGAAAGGCCACAGGTGGATGACCAACCTGTGGGAGAAAGAGAAGGACCAGGAGGGGCTGCCAGGAGGTCAGACTAAAACCAGGACATGGAAGTAGGCCGGCTTGGGGATGGCAGGAAAAGATGGGAGCAGGCAGAGGAGGACCCAGCTGCCAGCTCTATGGATCCCCTTTCCTTCAGTTTCCCTCCTTCCTCACTCCCCATTTCCCTCTGCCTTTTCCTCCAAGTCCCTGGTATCCCTGGAAGGAAAGGAAAGCAAATGGAGCTGTGCAGAGCTTCAGACCTATCCCTTCAATCTGAGCGCTTCAATCTCAGCTCCCTTGCCTGGCTGTGCTTAGTCCACTCTGGGTCTTGAGTTCATGGATGCTGCCCTGCTGCCCCCTGGTGGTCAGATCTGGCAGCAGCAGCAGAAAGAAAGCTGAGGTCCAGACCCTTGCCAGTGGAGTGAAGAGAAGAAAAGGACCCTCTTGCTGGCAGCCAGGTTGCTGGGGTGTGCAAGATGGAGATAGGACTGAGAACTGAAACTGGGAGCACAGTTTACAAAACATATCCTGACTTACAAAACAGGTAACCGTTCCTGACCAAGCCGTGATGTCCATCTCAGATTAAACTCACATTTGTGAACACCTGTGTATTTAGAGCAGCGGTCTCCAAACTTTTTTCTACCAGGGACTGGTTTCATGAAAGACAATTTTCCATGGACCAGGAGTGGGGGATGATTTGGGGATGATTCAAGTGCATTAAATTTATTGTGCCCTTTATTTCTATTATTATTACTTTCACTCCACCTCAGATCATCAGGCATTGGAGGTTGGGGACTTCTGACTTAGACCCACATGTTCCAAGAGAAAACCACAAACTGATTTAATAGTAATTCTCCTGTGTCCTCAACATAGGATCTCTGACTGTTCCAGCAACTTCCTGTTTTGAAAATTCTGACCAGTCTCTGCCAAAGACAATTCTTTGACTCTCTTCAGCCCCCACAACCTTATAAGCACCCCTTCCTTAACTCTTCCCCTTGGAGACACCCCACAGAATCCCCTGATGGGAAGTCTTCGCTGCGGCAAGTAATAAGCCAAGCCTTGTTGGTTCCAGGTGTGTTCCTGATGGTGGAGATTGATCAGCAATGACAAAAGGTTGCTGCCGTTGTGGGTGAGTTTCAGCTCTTCATTGCAGGTGACATTTCAGCTCTCCATTCCAGCCCACCCGCCCCCATGGGCTCTCAGGGACTCCCCACTGTCTCGCTGTTCAATCCTGCCGACTATGCCAGTTGCCCATTGTACCTCACTGTTCGCTGAACCCAGGGTAGGCAAGGCATGAGCTAGGAAGAAGCTGGAAGAAGATGCAAGGCGTTGTAGGAACTGCAGACATTCTTTATTCACCATGGCAAAGCAGATGTGCTTTACCCTCTAATGGCAGACATAGCAGCAACAATGACTACGTAACTCAACTCAATGCAACTGAACTTGACTGGGCCACAGAGGCAGTTCAGGTGGTACTTATATAGGATATAGTGCATGTAAAGTTACATAATCATTATTTACAAAACATGGGGCAAAAGCAAGAAGCCGTGGGGCGAGAGAGCCTGACCACTGCCACCTTGGCTAATTTGCTCTTTCCTTACACCCACCTGGAGCCCCACAGCCCCTGGTGGATCCATCATGCTGCACTCTGGCACCAGGACAAAGCTCAGCACTGTGGGGTATTTTATTCCCTCAGAAAGGCTTATGACTGGCTGCTGGTTTTGTAAAGGGAAGAATGAGGGGCAGGGACTTCCCTGGTGGTCCAGTGGTTAAGACTTTCCCTTCCAATGCAGTGGGTATGAGTTTGATTCCTGGTTGGGGAGCTAAGATCCTACATGCCTTGCAGCCAAAAAAAACAAAACATAAAACAGAAGCAATATTGTAACAAATTCAATAAAGACTGGAAAAAAAAATGGCCCTCATTAAAAGAAAAAACAAACTTTAAAAAAAAAAAAGATGAGAGGCAGACACTGCTGCCCCGTCCTCAGGGCCCCTCTGAGGCCCAGTGGCCCAGCATGGGGTTTCAAAGGTGCTGACTTGGCCCTCATTGGTTCTGCAAGGAGCAGGGTTCCCCAAGGGCAACTCTGTGATGTCCTCTGGTCGTGGTTATCCCTTTGACATCCTACTTACCTTCAGAGAGGCCCCAGATGGTGTCCCCACCTTCACTGGCTGCCAGGAAGACACCCAAACCCTGGGTCTGAGGACAACAGCTGAGTGTTGGGGAACAGGGCTAGAGAGGCCCTCCCCAAGGCTTGCAGAGCTGGGTGGGGGTGGTGCTTAGGCCTTGAGAGCCAGCCCCTGCCCCCAAATCTGGTCTGGGAGCTCTTCTGAAGGGAAGCCATAATCTTCTCCCCACTCTGAAGCTGGGGCCTCTGAAAGGATCTGTCCCCCCACAAGGGTCCCCTCTGCACCTCCTTCACACCCCAACATCATTTGCCTCCTCCCCCACCTCGAGAGATGGAGAGATGACTCCCTCCTAGGTAACCCCTGTTCCTGGAGGAGAGACTCCTCACAGGAACCCTGTCTCCCCCAGCTTGGCCATAGGGGCACATGGCACACCTATCCGCAGCCCAGGGCAGCCATGGAAGGTGTGCCCGTGACCCCAAGCTGGCTATTCTCCAGGCTGGCACCCCCAGCTCCCTCCCCTGTCCTGTTCCAGGCCTCCACCCCTACCCAAAGCTCTGGTTCCTCTGTATGCCCCCCAGAAGTCCTTGCCTCCTCATGAGGCAGCCTCCACAACTGGACTCCATCCCTTGGGAGATGTGACTGAGCTCAGCTGCCTCTCCTGGCACCCCCATGTTACTGCTCTGGCAGAAGTTCGGGTTCACTCACCACCCATGAGATGCCTATAATTTGGATCCCGCTGGCATCTAGTAGGTAAGATGCATCTGATTGTCAGTAATGAGGGGGGCCCGAGGCACCTGGGAATGAAGTGGGAAGCACCAGGTGGGGGGGAGCTGTCTCAGCCAGCCCTCCGGGATCCACCCCCTCGTCCTCACCGTAGACCCACACACCTTGTCCACAAGCTTTCACTCCATCTAAACCAACCCAGAGCCCTCATCCATGAGGCACAGAAACACATAAACCTTGGAGACTTATATTTGAATCTGAACTCTGCCTCTTGTCAGTCAGATGACCTTGAGCATCTCAGGTTCCATGTCATTAAAAAAAAAAGGGGGGGGAATCACACTTACTTCACATTTTGTTTGTATTGTCTGATTCTTCCTGAAAGCTCTCAGAGGACAGGGGTCTTTGTCTAGTTTGGTCACTGCTTTACCTCCAGTGTCCAAAACAGTGCCTAGTACATAGTAGGTGCACAATTACTCAATGAGTGAATGAGATTCATAGTGAGGAATAAATAAGATAAACCATGTAATGGTTTTGTTGAACATCTAGGATCAGTGGGTACTCATTATATAATTCCTTTCCTTTACAAAGCAAGTCAAATTAATCATTTCATGTAAGTCTCACAAGGGCCCTTGAAGGAAGAAACCTTATTATTGTTTTTAACACGTTTATTGAGATATAAATAACATATAAAATTGATGCTTTTGAGTAGTGGTGCTGAGAGTTCCTTGGACAGAAGGGGATCAAACCAGTCAGTCCTAAAGGAAATCAGCCCTAAATATTCATTGGTGAAGCTGAAGCTCCAATACTTTGGCCACCTGATGCAAAGAGCTGACTCATTGGAAGAGACCCTGATGCTGGAAAAGACAAAAGGCAAAAGGAGAAGGGGGCAGCAGAGGATGAGAGAGTTAGACAGCATTACCATTTCAATGAACATGAATTTGAACAAACTCCAGGAAATAGTGGAGGACAGAGGAACCTGGCATGCTACAGTCTATGAGAATGCAGAGTCAGTCATGACTTAGCAATTGAACAACAAAAACAAAAATAACATAGTGGTAAAAAACCCACCTGCCCATACAGGAGACATGAGAGATGAGGGTTTGATGCCTGGGTTGAGAAATCCCCTGGAGGAGGGCACAGCAACCCACTCCAGTATTCTTGCCTGGAGAATCCCATGGACAGGGGAACCTGGCAGGCCACAGTCCATAGGATCACAAGGAGTCAAACATGACTGAATCGATGCAGCACATAAAGTTTACCCATTTAAAATATACAATTCAATAGTTTTTAATATATTTACAGAGTTGTGCAAGTATCACCCCCATTAATTTTAGAAAAATTTCATTGCCACCAAAAAGAAGCCCTGTACCATGAACAGTCAACTCCCCATTTTCCCCAGATCTGCCCCCTCCCCACTCATGGACCTAGGCAAACACAACTTCCTTTCTCTATAGATTAGCCTAATCTGGACCTTTCATGTAAATGGAATCACACAGTATGTAGCCTTTTGTGCCTGGCTTCTTTTACTTAGCATTATATTTTCAAGGTTCATTCATGTTGCAGCACAGAGCAGTACTGTATTCCCAGTAATGCTTCATGTGTATGGCTTTGCCACATTTTGTCTGAGGAACCTTATTATTATTGATTATTCATTATTTATTCAACAAATATTTACCAAGAGTCTACTATGTTCCAGGTACTGCTGGAAACCATCAGTAAATGAAAAGAAGATCCTTTTCTCTAGGAGCTTTTACCCTAGTAGGGTGAGAGAGACAAAAAGAGCTGATATCATAAAGCATAAATTCCATGATGTGTTAGGAGGTGACAGTGCTATGAGCAAAACAGCAGAACAGGAAGAGAGATTAGGAAGACAGGGAGGATGTGATGTTAAGTAGGGTGCTCAGGTGAAACCTCACAATAGGCTAAAAAGAGAGCGTTTGAACAGACTTGAAGGAGCTGTGGGTGTTAACTGAGGGGTTATCTGCATTAAGAGCCTTCCAGCTGGAGGGAATAGTGAGTGCAAAGGTGTGGCTGTGCAGGAGGCTGGTGTTCAGGGTGAAGATAGAAGAAACGAAGCGGGGGCCATAGACTGGGGGAATCTGGTAGGACAGTAAGTAAGGTTGGAAAGCCACGGCAGGTAGAGGTATGGAGAATAAACTATAGTGGGGTGAGGATGGGAGCAGCCAGAGCTAGAAGGAGCCAATGTAGGAATCCAAGCAAGAGAACATGAGGATTAGGACCAGATGGTAGCAATTGAGGTGGTGAGAAATGGACCGACGCCAGATGTATTTTGCAGGAAGAGTCAGAAGGATCCCTAACAGTTTTTTCCTGCAGGATTTGGCGGACAGTGAAACCAAGATTCAGAGAAGGCCTAGCAAGGTGCCATGCAGCTGGTCAGAGGGTAGAAGAGTGGAGGATGGAGCTGGGGTGGCCGGAAGTTTCCCGGTCTAGGGCAGAGTGGGAGAAAGGCTTCTGGGGCAGAAGGTCACAAACCAGCCACAAGGTAGCTGGGCACTGATTTGATCAATGACTTTCTTCCTCTTCCCCTGAGTTCCCCTGTGATGGCCTTTTAATTGGGTCTATTTGTTCCAAGGCCGTGGGTTCAGCAGATGCCAGTATTTGCCTGTTATTAAGCAGATTAGGAAATGGCACTGGGTCCTGGGCAGCCAGAAATGTCAGGGCAGCTGCACAGGGTCCCTGAGGAGTGACTGCAGGCCCTTGATGCGCTGTGAAAACATGCCAGGCAGCTTGCCTCTGCCCACACCACCCCCCTGTGTGCAGCATCCCTGCCCCTGCCTTGCTTACCTGGTAAACGCTTCCTCCTCCTCCTCCAAGCTTTGTGGACTGCCATCCCTGCCCTCACTGACTCATCTCTCTGGGCAGAGACCTCACATGTGTGCCAAGGAGGGATGACTCCGACAGAGGACATATGTGGTCCACGTTGGGGTCGTCAGGAAAGAGGGAGCACATACAACACCCATGCAGCAGGGACATCACAGTCCTGCTGAAGTGAAAGAGACTTTTCTCTTTCCCCTAGTTCTTGCTCAGGAGGAGTGGTAGGGGTGGGGTTGGAAGGAGGGGCAGGGAAAGAAGGAGGAGAGGAATTAATGTTAAATTCACAAAATGAAAACAAGCCGGAAACGTAAACTTGACCGGAGAAAAAGAAAACTGTCCCATGGCAATAACAAATTCAGGCTGTTAAAATTGTTTACTTCTATTTTAGACGTTATCTACTGATTTCCTCTGTGAAGTTCTCTTCCCTCATCCTCCCATTGCAACTTTGGGATAAATT
Organism: Giraffa tippelskirchi; assembly: GCF_054371585.1. NCBI lineage: Eukaryota > Metazoa > Chordata > Mammalia > Artiodactyla > Giraffidae > Giraffa > Giraffa tippelskirchi. The sequence continues at coordinate 124,175,195 of NC_137285.1, forward strand.
AATACTCAATGCTTACATTTTTATGACTTTGAAAGTATTGTTCGCAGTTAACATCTAACAGTGTTCCAAGATTACGTTTTCTTTCTTGCCTAACTTTCTGTTTTTCCTGGAATTAATAATTGCCTTACTCTACACAGCTAAGAGGGACATGTTCTAAGGACAAAGAGAATTATAAAGTAATTTTAAACAGTGTTGGTTATCATATCATGAGTGCCTGTTGAAACATGGCTCATCTGAATTGAGATGTGTTGCAGGTGTAAAACACACACTGGATTTTGAAGACTTGGTACAATAAAAAGAGGCAAAATATCTCATTAATTTTTCGTATTGGTTACCTGTTGAAATGATAATAAAATTAATGTTCCTAAAATCAGTTTCATTTATTTCTGATTACTTTTTAAATGTAGTTACTTGAAAATGTTAAACTATACCTGTGCCTTGCATTATATTTCCGTTGGACAGGTCTAGGCAGTTGTCAATGGCCATGAGTCCCCCACACATAGTCTCATAGTACCTGAACCCACTGACTAATATTAGCATCACAAAAAATGAGAAGGCGATCAGTCATTATGTCTTGCTAATGTGGTGCAATAGAAAGTACATACCACCACATGTGAATTTCTGCTAAAAAAAAATTGATCCTGAATCTGATCAAACTGATTTAGCTATCAGTTTTCAGGAAATACAGGTTACAGAAGAACATGTTAAATGACAGTTGGGGGATGCAATTAGCCAGATCCAGAATTTGAGGACTTTTACAGAATAAACGACCTGCTTCTTTACTTTAAAAATGGGGGAAAACAGCAGATGAGTAAATATAGGAATCAAGTTGAAGCTAAGGTCTCGTCTCTACTCACTGCTACAAAAGTGTGGGACCCAAATCCCTAAATGCCCAGAAGCCATCTCGAAAGGGCAGAAAATCAGAAACAGAGAAGAGACTGGACCACATTTTGTTTTTTCCCACTCTTCTATGTTGAACCTCTCCCCAAAAATATGTTGAAGTCCTAACACCCAGTAGCTCAGAATGGTATTTAATGAAGAAAGGATCTTTAAAGAGACAATTAAGGTAAAATGAGGTCATTGAGATGCCCCTAATCTAGTATGACTGGTGTCCTTACAAGGAAAGGATATTCAGATACAGACACAAACAGAGGGAGGGTGGTATGAAAACACAGGAAGAAGATGGCCATCTACAGGCCAAGGAACCAATCCTGCTGTCACCTTGACCTTGGACTTCAAGCCTCTGTAATGGTAGGGAATTCATTTCTGAAGTTTAAGCCGCTCAATCTGTGGTATTTTGTTAGAGCAGCCCTAGCAAACCTTTTATTGTGGATGTGGGAATCATCCCATTTTTTAGAGTTTGATAGGGAGGTGCATTTTCTTTGCACGTATCTCCCCATATGGGAATGCCTGTTGACATGACTTCTTAGAGCCTGAACTTACCCTGGCTGGGTTAACAAGTTGTCACCATGGTGGAGAACCTGGCCCTAATTACTCTACCCAAGTTCTTACCTTTATACCCCATAGCTGTATTTTCTCTTCAATACAGCACTTCATGGATTTCTGTTGTCATTGACGTTGATGACTTCTGTATCAAAGAACATCATCTCCTGTGTTGGGTGAATGACTCAGCTAACTTTCTTTCTCTTCATTGTCATCTCTATATACAATATGTTGATGATAATAATAATAATATTCTGTGTCTGCTTTGTGACTATATGTAATCCAGGATTGTATAAGGCACCACATCCCGGGGCTTCCCAGGTGGCTCAGTGGTAAAGAATCCACCTGCCAATGCAGAAGATGCAGGAGACGCAGGTTTGATCCCTGGGTCAGGAAGATCCCCTGGAAGAGAAAACGGCAACCCACTCCAGTGTTCTTGCCTAGAAAATCCCATGGACAGAGGAGCCTGGTGGGCTACAGTCCATAGGGTTGCCAAGAGTCAGATATGACTAAATGATTGAGCACACATACACCACATCTCATCAGATGTGTTCAGAGTTGAGGTTTGGCTTTGTGCAAGCACGCGTGTGTGTGTGTGCAAGTATGAGATGGAATTTGTAGAGCCACTGCCCACACAGGGCAAAAGCTTAAGCCAACCTTCTGCAAGGTCAGTGTTACCAGCCACTGTCTATATGACAGCTTCTTGGTTCCTTAAATATCTTGTACCAGCACATATGTCAATAAGGACATGGTGGTTTTCATTGAAGTGGACATTGCTATCAAGATACCTAGACTTCATTTCTTTTCATTTGCATCCAATTTGCTGAAGGCAAAGCAAAACCCTGTGATAACCTGCCTCTCTCACATCAAGACTATTTCTCTTCTTCGGGTCAGTAGCATTCTGTATCTTAAACATTCTCCAGAGTCTCTGAACCAGGGTTAGTGAGCTGGTGAGTTTTCCATTCCAATGTGGGGGTCCATGATGAACTCCCTATTTAAAGCCCGAGGAAAAAGGAAAATGCTGGTTAAGATCCAGGAAAAGCAATGACAATATGAGGAGATTCAGGATTTTATTTTCCTGGTGTTTTTTCATGGCGGAATTCTGTCTCTATGTCCATTCTATAGATGGAGAATTGTTCAGTCTTCTAAGAGACTCACTTCATCACTTTCCTCATAGTTAATTTTGGTTCGTGCTTTGCTTTCTTATCTCCTGTAGCATCTGGTGTACAGTTTTGGCCAAGTGTAGTTGTTTAACACTAGACATTACATTACTTTGTCTCCTGCTCTTTTCTTTCTTAAAAAATCTTTTATTTATTTATTTATTCGTTTAATTTTATTTTTAGCTGGGCTGAGTCTTCGTTGCTGCGTGCAAGGTTTCTTTAGTCGTGGTGTACAGGCCTCTGACTGCAGTGGCTTCTCTTACTGCCAAGCACGGGCTCTAGGATATGTGCACTTCAGTAGTTATGGTGCATGGGCTTAGCTGCCCCGTAGCATGTGGGATCTTCCCGGACCAGGGTTCGAACCGTGTCCCCTTCATTGGCAGGCAGATTCTTAACCACTGGACCACCAGGGACTCCCTCCTGCTCTTTTCTAAATCCATACACTATCAGTCCATAAGCCTCCTGAAGAAAAGTTGAACACCATGATTGCTTCCCTAAACCCAGAAGTGCCAACTCTTTCTTTGGAAGGGTTCCCTTTCTTGTCGGTTCTGTTACTGGAAAAGCCAGCAGGATTCCAATGAAATGCCTCTCTTCCAACCTGCAAAGGAGCTCAAGGTGGATCTAAACCCTCCTGATCATGCCTTCTTGTTATCTTTGCTTTTGTTCCTCTGGCCTTTCTCATCCATTTCTGAGAGTGGCAACATCTAAGAGCTTCTGCCAGTCAGGTCTTCAAATGGTGGCAGATGGGAGTGTCTCCACACAAACACGCTCTTCACACTTCCCTCTCCAGGAAATCAGGGCTTTTTCCTTTGAAATTCAAATTACATCCCCTTATTCTCAAACTTTAGAGGAAAAAAATAACTGGAAAGAACAACTTTGTCCTTTCTATATGACAATTTTCAATAAATACAGCATCACTCAGTATTTTTCTGATCTGAAATTGCCAGAAGCCAAGGTCAGCATTGTGTATGTCGAGACAATCAAACTCTAGATAATATAGAAGACACACAACAACACCACCACTTTGGTGCTATTAATGCTAAAAACATCAGTAATACAGGATGATTAGAGACCTAGATATGTGCTCAGGACCTCAGTTCCATTGGAGGGTGGTTGAGAGTATAAACATTGTGCACAATGTTACCCAAAATGGCATAAAATTTTCTGGGAAAAAAAACCAAACAGTTTTCCTTGTAAAATTTGTCATTTGTCATTTAAAATCAGTGCACATAAAATTGGACGGACTATTCCTTTTCAATTTTACAATAAAGCTTAACATGGAAAAACTCAACTGAACACTGACAATAATAACTGTAGAAAAAGTATGTGAGTTGACTTAAACTTTGTCTCACCAGTAAGATTATAAGCATCATTAGGGCAAAAGTCATTTCCTATACTTCCTTCCATTTTCCAATGCTTCTCCCCTATTTAGTTCATATGGCTGACATATGGAGTGTTCAAGAAATGCCAGTTGAATTGGAATATCTTCTTCTGTTATTTACATAAAACAATATATATATTTTTTTATAAATTTATTTATTTTAGTTGGGGGCTAATTACTTTACAATATTGTAATAGTTTTTGCCATACATTGGCATGAATCAGCCATGGGTTTACATGTGTTCCCCTTCCTTGACCCCCCACCCACATCCCTCCCCATCCCATCCCTCTGGGTCATCCCATTGCCCCGGCCCTGAGCCCTTGTCTCATGCATCGAACATGGAATGGTGTTCTGTTTCACATATGATAATATACATGTTTCAATGCTATTCTCCCAGAACGTCCCACCCTCACCTTCTCCCTCAGAGTCCATAAAATTGTTCTATGCATCTGTGTCTCTTATTCTGTCTTGCATATAGGGTTATCGTTACCATCTTTCAAATTCCATATATATGCATTAGTATACTGTATTGTTTTTCTTTCTGGCTTACTTCACTCTGTATAATGGGCTCCAGTTTCATCCATCTCAGGAGAACGGATTCAAATGTATTTTTTTAATGGCTGAGTAATATTCCATTGTGTATATGTACCACAGCTTCCTTATCCATTCGTCTGCTGATGGACATCTAGGTTGCTTCCATGTCCTGGCTATTGTAAACAGTGCTGCGATGAACATTGGGGTACACGCGTCTCTTTCAATTCTGGTTTCCTCGGTGTATATGCCCAGCAGTGGGATTGCTGGGTCATATGGCAGTTCTATTCCCAGTTTTTTAAGGAATCTCCACACTGTTCTCCATAGTGGCTGTACTAGTTTGCATTCCCACCAACAGTGTAAGAGGGTTCCCTTTTCTCCACACCCTCTCCAGCATTTATTGCTTGTAGACTTTTGGATAGCAGCCATTCTGACTGGTGTGAAATGGCACCTCATTGTGGTTTTGATTTGCATTTCTCTAATAATGAGTGATGTTGAGCATCTTTTCATGTGTTTGTTAGCCATCTGTATGTCTTCTTTGGAGAAATGTCTGTTTAGTTCTTTGGCCCATTTTTTGATTGGGTCGTTTATTTTTCTGGAATTCAGCTGCAGAAGTTGCTTGTATATTTTTGAGATTAATTGTTTGTCTGTTGCTTCGTTTGCTATTATTTTCTCCCATTCTGAAGGCTGTCTTTTCACCTTGCTTATAGTTTCCTTTGTTGTGCAAAAGCTTTTAATTTTAATTAGGTCCCATTTGTTTATTTTTGCTTTTATTTCCAAGATTCTGGGAGGTGGGTCATGGAGGATCCTGCTGTGATTTATGTCGGAGAGTGTTTTGCCTATATTTTCCTCTAGGAGTTTTATAGTTTCTGGTCTTACGTTTAGATCTTTAATCCATTTTGAGTTTATTTTTGTGTATGGTGTTAGGAAGTGTTCTAGTTTCATTCTTTTACAAGTGGTTGACCAGTTTTCCCAGCACCACTTGTTAAAGAGATTGTCTTTTCTCCATTGTATATTCTTGCCTCCTTTGTCGAAGATAAGGTGTCCATATGTGCGTGGGTTTATCTCTGGGCTTTCTATTTTGTTCCATTGATCTATATTTCTATCTTTGTGCCAATACCATACTGTCTTGATGACTGTGGCTTTGTAGTAGAGCCTGAAGTCAGGCAGGTTGATTCCTCCAGTTCCATTCTTCTTCCTCAAGATTGCTTTGGCTATTCGAGGTTTCTTATATTTCCATACAAATTGTGAGATGATTTGTTCTAGTTCTGTGAAAAATACCATTGGTAGCTTGATAGGGATTGCATTGAATCTATAGATTGCTTTGGGTAGTATACTCATTTTCACTATATTAATTCTTCCAATCCATGAACAGGGTATATTTCTCCATCTGTTTGTGTCCTCTTTGATTTCTTTCATCAGTGTTTTATAGTTTTCTATATATAAGTCTTTTGTTTCTTTAGGTAGATATATTCCTAAGTATTTTATTCTTTTTGTTGCAATGGTGAATGGTATTGTTTCCTTAATTTCTCTTTCTGTTTTCTCATTATTGGAGTATAGGAATGCAAGGGATTTCTGTGTGTTAATTTTATATCCTGCAACTTTACTATATTCATTGATTAACTCTAGTAATTTTCTAGTAGAGTCTTTAGGGTTTTCTATGTAGAGGATCATGTCATCTGCAAACAGTGAGAGTTTTACTTCTTCTTTTCCTATCTGTATTCCTTTTATTTCTTTTTCAGCTCTGATTGCTGTGGCCAAAACTTCCAAAACTATGTTGAATAGTAGTGGTGAAAGTGGGCATCCTTGCCTTGTTCCTGACTTTAGGGGAAATGCTTTCAATTTTTCACCATTGAGGATAATGTTTGCTGTGGGTTTGTCATATATAGCTTTTATTATGTTGAGGTATGTTCCTTCTATTCCTGCTTTCTGGAGGGTTTTTATCATAAATGGATGCTGAATTTTGTCAAAGGCTTTTTCTGCATCTATTGAGATAACCATATGTTTTTTTTCTTTCAATTTGTTAATGTGGTGTATTACATTGATTGATTTGCGGATGTTAAAAAAACCTTGCATTCCTGGGATAAAGCCCACTTGGTCAAGAAAGTTTTTTATTAACTACTCTGTGGTAGGCACAGTGCTCAGAGTTTTACATAACTTACCTCACTTAATCGTCAAACCACTTAAGAGAACAGAATTATTTTATCCCTCCTTCTATGAGTCACCAGCCCTCTGAGCAGCAAAGGTGTGGCTTTGTTTTGCATTTTCGGAGGTTTCTGCTATCAGGCCCCTGTGTTCTAGTTTCAGTTCTTTTCCTTACATCAGACAAGAGCATTGCCCTCTCTAAGCCTCAGCTTCCTCTTCTGAGAAACGAGAGTAACCACCTGTACTAGATAAGACTTAAGCTGATTAATATGTTAATTTTTGCAAAACTACTTAGAAAACAGTAAATCCCTCTACAAAATTCTGCTTATAAAAATTTTCTATTTTTCTCGATAATAAGATACTATCAAGTCCCACCATTTGGAACAACTTTATTAAATGTGACATCTTGATTTAAGAAAGTGATATTTTTTTAATTTAATTTTCTATTAAAGAAAGCATTCACTCAGTTCAAACAAAACACATATTGAAAGGTAAACAGTGAAGAGTCTCTCTCATTAATTCTACAAAAAACCCCATTCATGGTTTTATCACCTTTCCAGATAACTGTGTGCATACATAAATCCTAAAAGCTGCGTTCTTTTTTCTTACAAAAGGCTACACATTCATACACATAAAACTGGCTTCTTTTGCAGATTTCCTAAAAGTCATTTTACACCAGCAAACAAAAAGCTTCTTTATTCTGTTTATAGTCATAATTTATTTAACCAGTTCCCTGCGAATAGACATTTAGGTCATTTCCAATCTTTGGATATTGAATTTGTTGATTTTTAAAGAGCTGAAATGAATGAAAACATCAATTTTTTCTTCATTAGGAAGTTTAAATTATTTAACCAAACAATAAAATCTGGCTGTACCTCAGATTCAACATGCTTAGTTGCTTTAGTCGTGTCCAACTCTTTGTGACCCGATGGACTGTAGCCTGCCAGGCTCCTGTGTGCATGAAATTTCTCAGGCAGGAATACTGGGAATGGTACACATTCAACAAGTCTGATTTGAAAGGAATGGGGATCTGTGGGTATCCAGTGAAAGATCTGACCCCTGATCTGAAGTTTCCACTCTCGTGTAATTTGGCTTCTTGCTGCTCATTTTGATTTTGTTACCCCCTGATCCCTCTGCAGCAGGCAGTGTTGTGGGGTCAATGAGCTTCCAGATGTAGTTTGAGCAGCAGACCTCTGTGAACTGTCAGCTTTATCACAGGCACTGTGCTCCTTTTAATTCCAGCCAACTTCTCAATCAGGAGCAGCTCTGGTGGGCATGGTAGGAGGGAGCCAGACTGAAAAGAAAACAGCCCCAGTCTTGCCTCGGAAGTCCTGAGTTCTAGTTCTGACCAACATTTCCTAGATGTATAACCTAAAGCAAGTCATATAGTCTTTCTGAACCTCAGTTTCCTCATCTGTAAAATGGGACTAATCAGAGTATCTATTCAGACTCCATGTACAAATGAAGCATGAAAATGTTCGTAAAGCCCTTAGTATGATGCTAGCTCATAGCACACATTAAAAAAAAGCTAACATTTGTATTAACACATATATGTGGAATCTAGAAAAATGGTACAGATGAACCTATTTGCAGGGCAGGAATAGGGATGCAGATATAGAGAAAAGATATGGACATGATGTGGGGAAGGGGAAGGTGGGACGAATTGGGGGCATAGCCTTGACAGATATATACTACCATGTGTTAAAATAGATAGCTAGTGGGAAGCTACTGTATAGCACAAATAAATAAAACTATAGCATGTTTTATTAGTAGATCTTGGAAGGGTGAGCAGGACTCATGAAGAGGACAAGGAAAGGAACAGCATTCCAAGAGGGCAAACAACATGCATAAACAGAATCTACAAACTGTGACCATGGTAGGGAGACAGAGAGGGGATTGTTGAGGAAATTTTGTAGTTGAGGAAACTAAGACCAAGAAAAGAGCAATGAATCACCCCCCACCTCCCATCAATGTACATGAAGGCAGGGGGGGATTCAAAACCCTGAGGGTGGACTGCCAGGGCTAAAATTCCTGGGTCATGAAATTGTGGATTAATACCAGGTTGGGCAGCTGGAATGTGGTAGGAATGTGAAAGGGGAAACTTCTGGAAGTGGTGGCCCTTTTCAGGACATCAGTTGCCTATGGACACTGGATGGACAGAACAAAAAGGAGCAGCATGGGAAGGGGTTGGGGAGTCTTGGGACCATGGTTAGGGCTGAAAGAGCAGCACTGGCCTTGGGAGGAGGCTGCAGGCACATCAAAACTGGGGGCTGACAGGAGCAGGGTAGTCTCGAAGTCACTGGAAATGCTAGACATAGCTCGTTAACTCTGGGTCTCACTGGACGCCTGCCAGCTGCTAAGGCTTCTGAGGCCACGGACAGAGGCTGGGAGAGGGAGGAGGAACAGGGAGAAGAAGAGAAGGAGGCAAGTGTGCTGGCAGACCCGGTTTAACGAAGGGCTCTCTGACCTCTGCTGGAGCCGGGGGGATGAGGCCTGGCTCCTGGGCCCTGCTCTGAGCCTGCAGCCATCTCCTTGCTTCTCCCAAACCTGTCTGCTCTTGGCCTCAGTGACACCACACTACTCCACTGCACACCTCACTCTTCTGGCTGCTCCTCCTCAGTCTTACCTGCGGGCATCTCTTCTTCCCTCCTTTAACTAATGGCTTCAGCCCAAACCCTCCTCTTGATCTCCTCTCTCCCATTAAGCAAATTCACCTGTCCTATGGCCCAGAGAACTGAACATTAAATTGGTATGTTTCCCAGATCTGTGTCTCCAGCTCCCTGCCAACCCTGGGGATGATGGGATGTTATTTTATTAAAGAGCCACCAAGTTTCTCTGACTTGATTTGTTTGTGCTGATCAAACCACTTGGCTAAGCCGATCGGATAGACACTTCCAGTGGCTGGAGCACAGTCTCCACCGAAATCAGGTGAGGGTCTTCATACCATCTGGGGGCAGTGAATGGATCAGACAAGAAAGGCTGAGGGCTGAGGACAGGGGATAGAATGGTGGGGAGAAGTCAGGGCCATCAAGGTAACCCCCACTGTCCAATTTCAACACAGATTCCCCTCCTCTACCCACCTTGGAGAAACAGGGCTCAGCCTACTGGGAGTAAATGGAGCTCCCTTTGCCTGTAGCAGATGCTGGAGCAGGTCCCTGCTCATGACCCCCAGCATTCACTAGTCCCTACACCCCTGCATCTTCTTGCCGAGAGTGCCTGGGACTCTGCTTAGGGGCCTTCTCTGGCCATTTGGAGCACACTTGGCCAGAAGTGTCAGAACATTTGGAGACCAGCCTTTAATCAATGAGAGACTTCCCTGGTGGCTCAGAGGTTAAAGCATCTGCCTCCAATGCGGGAGACCTGGGTTCGATCCCTGGGTCGGGAAGATCCCCTGGAGAAGGAAATGGCAAACCACTCCAGTATTCTTGCCTGGAGAATCCCATGGATGGAGGAGCCTGGTAGGCTACAGTCCATGGGGTCGCAAAGAGTCGGACACGACTGAGCGACTTCCCTTCCTTTAATCAATGACAGCCAGAGTCGATTGGTAAATGCTCTGGGTTTCTTGCCCCTTCTGTGGGACATCTCTGAGGCAGGTTCTTGCCACCTCCTGGAGGTTCCCAATGGGATTACCCCCCAGTGATAATCTGCTCATTGATCAGTGTTGGGCTGCACCTCACAGGCCTAAAAAGGCCTGTGCTCTCCCAGCTTCAAGACCGAAGAAAGAGTCCAGAGTCAGTAACAGAGATATCAGTGGTTTAATGGATGGGGAAGCACACACATCTGAAACAAGGTCTTAGAGCAACGGTGGTAGCAGTCTTCCCTCCCAGGGGGTAGATGGAGAGATTGCCAATTATGGGGGAAACTGACATTGGGTTGGCTCATTGGTTATCAAGGAAACCAGCAGAGGGGCATGCTCCTCAATACCCCTTTGATAAGAACAATCACTAGCTGGAGCCTGGGGCAAGCATGTAGAAAGTTTACTCATGTGAGTAAGATGTAGGTGAAGCAAGCACTGGTAAGGCAGGAGATGTACAAAGAACAAGGGAACAGCCACCTTGAGTGGCCTGACCATACAACCACCCTGAATTGGCTTCTTTCCTTTCCCAGGCCCTTATATTGATGCTTTCAGGATCAACTCAGAAATTAACACTTACACTTGAATTCTTGCCGCAAGATTGGCTTCTAGGGGAACCCAAACCAAGATACTCCCTCTGTCTTCCTCACAGTCACAACTAATCTGCCTAAATCCTGCTGATTCTACCTGCTAAAAAGTCCTCACAATCCCCTTTCTAATCAGCCCCTCACCTAACACCCCTCTTCCACCCCCACCACCTTGGTCACCTGCCTGGACTACTGGCCCTCACTTGTCCCCGGCCTCCTCTCCTGCCCTTCCTCACAGCGGCTGGGTCAAGTGAACTTTCTAAGACATGACTGATTATGCCCTTCCCCTACTTATACCCTTCCATGGCTCCTATCACCCTGAGGGTAAACCAAGCTTCTGAGCGACATTCATGGCCCTGCAAGACCTGATCCCTTCCCCATCTTCAGCCTTGTCTGGCCCACTCTTCCCTTCCACTGGACCCTCCAACAGGACTGAGCCGCACAAGGGTCTCAGAATAGGCCATGTTCTCTCTCACCTCCCCCTTTGCAGCAACTCTTTGCACGCTGCCCCTGCCCTTGATTTCATGCAGGTGACTCTAGTTATTCTCAAACACCAGCTTAGGACTTGTACTCTGACTTCCCTGTGCCCCTTGTCTCCGGGCTGGGTCAGGGGTCTCTCTGAGCTCCTATGCCTCAGTGCATGTCTCTGCATCCCAGTGCCCCCCACAACCTGGCTTACCCCTCTCCACACCAAACACTTCTTGAGGGCACTAGCCACGGACAATTCATGTTTGTATCCCCAGTCCCCTGACCATGCTGGGCACACACCAAGGGTCAGAGAAGAAATGAATGATAATGATGACACTAAATCCCCAAAGAGACCTATATTCATTCCTTCATTTAGTTATTTATAGAGCACTGTACCAAGTATAGAGAAAACAGGGCTGGTGAACAACGGACACAGTGCCTGTTCTGGAAGATCTCTGCTGACGAGGGAGTGTGTGGAGAGAGACATCAGGCTGGAGTGATCGGGTGTATCGGAGGCCAACACTGGGGCCTTGAGAGCCAGAGGAGGCCCTAGGCTCTGTCTGATGGGGTGAGGGACAGAGAAGCCTTCTGAGAGGAGGTGCTTCCACTCTGTGCTGGCCCTGTTCACCGTCTGTCTTTGCAGAGCATGCAGCAGGTGGTGGGGAGTCAGGAGAGAAGCAGAGTTTAATTAATGTGTCCCCTACAATCTCATCTCCTTCTTCCCATCAAAGCTGACCTCTACCCAGTTGATCATTCCCATTCATATCTTTATACATGAATATAGTATTATTTTGCATGTTTTAAAGCTTTATGCTCATAGTATCATACTGTGTGTATCTTTCCATATACTTCTTTTTTCAGTCTGATTATACTTGTGAGGTTTAGCTTTCTTGATATGTTGCCCTAGTTCATTCATTTCCTCTATTGTATAGTATTCCATTACATGTGTATACAGGTATTCTCTTTTTATCAGAACACAGCCCATTCCTAACAGTAAATCTGTGGATAGTGAAAGCTCATGCATGCATATGCATGCATGTGTTCAGTCATGTCCGAGTCTTTGCAACCCCATGGACTGTAGCCCAACAGGCTCCTCTGTCCAGGGGATTTTCCAGGCAAGAATACTGAAGTGGGTTGTCATTTTCTTCTCCAGAGGAACCTTCCAGACCCAGGGATCAAACTCACATCTCCTGCATTGCAGGTGGTTTCTTTACCACTGAGCCATCATGGAAGCCCAGTGAAAGCTCCTATTACAGAATTTTAGTTGGGAAAAATAATAGTATGTTGCCAGCTCATCTGTAAACTTCAACTAATTTTATCCCCAAATCACTGAAATTCTTTAAAACAGTGAGTGATCACCAATGATCATTTGGTGAATGATTCCTTTATACTGCACAGTATAAAGGAAGCTGTGTTGTCCAATATGGTATCTACTAGCCACATGAGACTATTTACATGTAAATGAAGTTAAAAATTTCAGGTCCTCGGTTGTACTCGACACACTTCAAGTGCTCAGTAGCCACATACAGCTGAAGGCTATCATATCCTATTGGACAGCAGATATGGGATATTTCCATCATTGCATAAAGTCCTAAAATATTTAAAACACTGATTGATTCATTATCTGACACTGAATGAGCTTTTTGTGTTCGTCTTCTCACACATAGGACAGTTCCTATGAGTGACAGAGGGGGATGTATGCCTGCCCAAGGGCTTCCTAGGTTGCACTAGTGGTAGAGAACCCGCCTTCCAATTCAGGAGATATAAGAGACCTGGGTTCAGTCCCTGGTTTGGGAAGATCCCTTGGAGAAGAAAATGGCAAGCCACTCCAGTATTCTTGCCTGGAGAATCCCATGGACAGAGGAGTCTGGCAGGCTACAGTTCTTAGGGTTGCAAAGAGTCAGACATGACTGAAGCAACTTACCATGCACGCACAAATGCATGGCCAAGCTTACAACTTTCACATGTTCAGCCCTCTCAATGAGCTTTATTACTTCCACGTTTTCTTCTAATGAGTGGGCTTTCTTCAGCCTCTCAGACTCAGGCTTCCCACTTTCTTAGAAGACAGTTTTGCTTAACAATGAGGGGAAGATTGTCACAATTACATACCAAATAAGTTTAAGGAACTTGAGCATGACGTGCGAGCCTAGCCTACCCAAACAGCTGAGTTACCACCACAGCTCACTTCATATCATCTCACCCAGGCTCGTGCTGGGGAACACCTGCAGGTTTCAGCCAGGTTTTCTACTAGTTAAAAGTTTTAAAAGTCACGGTAGGAATTATCAGGAGAGTGAGTTCAGATAGCAAAGGACACTTGAATAAAAATGTATTTTTCCATTCTCTTATTGATAGATACTTAGATTGTTCCGAATGTTTTGCTTTAGATACAATGCTGTGATGTACATTTTTCTACACCTGCCAGAGTTTCTCCAGGTTATTTATGTTGGAGTGCAATGATTCAATCTTAGACCATGTGCATCTTCAGCTACTAGATATTGACAAATTGTTCCTCACCTTGTATGTTTGATTTCTAGTCCCAACAACGGTACATAAGAGTTCCTGTCTCTCCACACCCTCAACAAATTTGGTATTATCGAACTCTTTAATTTTTTTCTAGTCTGATGTGTGTGAAATGGTATTTCATTGTGGTTTTAATGGAATTTTTCCTGGTTGATTGTGAGGTTGAGTATGTTTTCATTTGTGTTGGCCATGCCTGCTTTCTCTTCTGTGAAATGTTTGCCCATGTTTTTTGCTCATTTTTCTGTTAGATTGTTTGGTTTCTTCTTATTGGTATATAGGAGCTATTTATATGTGCTGAATAATAATCCTTCATTATATTTTGCAATACTTTCTCTCAGTCTATGGTCTTTTTTTTTAATTTAAGTATTTTGGATTAATAGAACTTCTAAATTTTTATTACACTTGAGTTTATTGATTTTTTCCTTTATGATTTTTTTTCTTTCTTGTTGTTGCTTTTGTTTAAGAAAGCCTCCTTATTCTGGAGTAGCCATGGCGGCTAACGCTACCACTAACCCGTCGCAGCTGCTTCCTCTAGAGCTTGTGGACGAGTGTATAGGATCAGGAATTCACATTGTGATGAAAAGTGATAAGGAGATTGTTGGCACACTTCTGGGATTTGATGACTTTGTCAATATGGTATTGGAAGATGTCACTGAATTTGAAATCACACCAGAAGGAAGAAGAATTACTAAATTAGATCAAATTCTGCTAAATGGAAATAATATAACAATGCTGATTCCTGGATGAGAAGGACCTGAAGTATGAATGGATTTCCTTGACTTATGCTAGGTTCTGTTTTGTTTTATAATGACAACAAAATTTTTTTTTTAACCTTTTAATGTTTGTATTCTGTGAAGCCAAGTTTCCTGTTAAAGGGAAATGCTTTGAAGATGCATTGTAAATGCCCATCTTTGTAAGTTAATCATGATTATATTGGGAAAAGAACAGTTTGTTCTTTGAAGACAAATAAATGTGTTTTTGTTAAAAAAAAAAAATAAGGAAGCCTCTTTAATCCTGGCACATAGTAGGAATTCAATAAACGTTTGTTGAATACCAGCTGTAATGGGAACTGAAAGGGCAGGCTGTCTTGTCCAGGTGTTGCAGGTGTTGGGCTGACAGTGTTGTCATGAAGATAGGGTATGGGGGAGATTATTGTAGAGAAGAGAGCACTTCAGTCATCAGAGGGGAGAAGTCCAGGGAGCAGTAGGTCTGAGGTGCAGGAGAATGGCTGGGCTGGAGGTGGGAGCTGCGAATGTCCAGCACACAGAGGTTGTTCGAGGAGAACCACTGTCCTGCCCCAGGGAGAATGTGCTCAGTGAGCAGAGAAGATGAGGATGGGGTAGAGCCCTGGGAGGAGTCTGGGAAGCAGGAGGAGAAGGGTGCTGTGGGGACCACACAAGGAGTTTTTGACAGTATCCGTGCAGTGACTTCGTATGCACTCCTTCAGGGGCATGGAGGTCACTGGGTCCTTAGAGGGGCCATTAGGGGGATGCTCTGGGAGCAGAGATTAGGCAAATGGGCTGAGGACTGCAGAGGAGGCAACTTTTCTGAGACCACTGGCAGTGAAGGAAAGAGAAGGGGCAGTGGCTGGAAGGGGTGGCTTCAAGGTTTGAGAAGACATTGAAACATGTTCACAGGCCAGCAGGGAGGGAGACCAGGATTCCCAAGGGTGTGAGGACCTGGCTGCAGAAGCGGAGAGCAGCTCTGAGCACTGCTGGGGCCTTCATCTCAGAAGGAGAGTCACCTCTTGGGGAAGGGGATGCTGAGCAGAAAGGCCAGGGGGCGGGTGGGGGGGGGGGCGGACAGGAACTTAAGTGAGCGCCCTCCACTGAGCCTGGCCTCAGTCCTAACGTCTAACACAGGTCGGAACCAGTGAACAATTGCATGCATGCTAAGCTGCTTCAGTCGTGTCTGACTCTTTGCGACCCCATGGACTGTAGCCCACCAGGCTCCTCTGTCCGTGGGATTCTCCAGGCAAGAATATTGGAGTGGGTTGCCATGCCCTCCTCCAGGGAATCTTCCCAACCCAGGGATCTAACCCATGTCTCTTACTTACTGTCGTCTGCACTGGCAGACGCCACCTGGGAAGAGCAGTGAGCATTTGTTGAGTGAATTTCTTGGTGAGTCAGGTAGCAGATGGGGCTGGGATGTCAGTGAGTTAGAGCTTGTGAAGAGGGGAGATTTGGAAGGACTACCATGAAGGGAGAGGAGAGCTTCCCTAGGTGAGGGTTTCTAGGGACCCAAGTCCCTTGAGTCACAGGTAAACACTTTCTCCCCACAAAGGACTGGCAGCAACCACCACCACCCTCCACCTCCCACCCCCACTGCTATGGCTGCGTCTCAAAGCCTCTTGGGTCAGGGGGACTACAGTATGACCACAGTTCATGACACCAAATATCCCTGCTCTGTCTTTCAATCTCCATCCCCCACATCCTTCCTGGGCCAGCTGCCATCATCTTTTCTCAGATGCTAAAACAGACTCCCACGTGGAGACCTGCTGCCACCTTGCCCCTCCTACCCATTCCTTAATCTCCATCTAGCAGCTGGAGACACTGATTAAAATGATATTGGATATACAAATACTGAATCATTATGCTGTATACCCAACACTCATAAAACGTTATACATCAACTATACCCCAATTAACAAAAGAATATCTGATTATGTCACTCTGCTGCTCTAAATGCTTTGATGACTCCCACGGTTCTTCAAAGGCCAAAGTCTTGACTTTGGGCTGGCTGGGCTGACTGGGCTGGCTGGGCTGGCTGCTGCTGCTGCTCCTTCAGCCCCATCTCCCACCAAGCTTCCTGGTTCGTGGGGCACCTCCCACTCTGCCTAAGCTACATTTCCTGGAACGTGCCAAACCTTTTCCTGTCTCACCCTCTTCAAGTTTTCCCTGGCTGGGACTCTCTTCCCCCAACCATCACCTGACTGAGGCCAAGACCAACTCCTCACTCTGGCCTCCAGGAAAATCTTCCCAAAACTTACAATTTATTTATTGGCTGAGCTGAGGGGCATGTGAGATCTTAGTTCCCTGACCAGGGATCAAACCCATGCCTCCTGCAGTGGAAGTGCAGAATCCTAACCACTGGACCACCAGGGAATTCCCCCAAGTCTTACAATTTAAACTAGATGCCTTCCCCCTCCCACTCCTCTACGCTTCACTTTTCTTTCTAAGAACTTTCCACAATACATAATTACATATTAATTTATGTGACTATTTAACATCTGGGGCCCCCACGAGATTATAAACTCCATGAGGCCAGCACTATCTGGACTCTCCTACTGATTTGGGTCCACAGTCCTAGCACAGAATCTGTCACATAATAGGAACTCAATAACTGGTGACTAAAAGCTGCAATGGCAGCCAAGAGGAGGGGCTGGCTAGTCTGAAGGCTACAGATCAGGGGAGGTTTCCAAGATGAGAGAATTAGAGGCCACTGTCCATAAGAGAGCTTAGGAGGGCTCCCCTGGTAGCTCAGTGGTGGAGAGTCCACCTGACAATACAGGAGACTCAAGTTTGATCCCTGATCTGGGATGATACCATATGCCAAGAAGCAACTAAACCAGTGCACCACAACTATTGATCTGTGCTTTAGAACCTGGGAGCTGCAACTACTCAGCCTACTTGTCACAACTGCTGAAGCCTGCCTGCCCTAGAGCCTGTGCTCCACAGCAAGAGAAGCCACTGCAATAAGAAGACACCCAAGCACCAAATCTAGAGAAAAGCCCCCATAGCAACAAAGACCCAGCACAGCCAAAAATAAATAAATAATATAAATAAAATTTTTTTAATGTTAAAAAAAAAAGAGAGAGCTTAGGAGATAAAAGAGAAGAAGGAGTGACAGGAGGAATACTGACACTGATGAGCACCAATGATGTGCCAAGCACTCTCATTACACTAGCCCAGTATCACTCCCACACCCATCTTTAGTAGGATGTCCCACTAGCTGGTTGACCTGGAGTAAAATAATCTCTCTGAACCTCAGTTTCTTAATCTTTAAAATGGATTTGTAACACCAAGCTCCTGAGATTATTATGAGGATCTGGGAACAGTGTATGGTATGGAAAGTGCCACCAATCCACTTGTGGTACTTGGGCTTTGAAGTTGGACTGAATTCAAATCTCAGATCTGTCACTTATTAGCTGTGTGCCTTTGGGCAAGTCACTTCACCTCTCTGTGCTTGAGTTTCACCATCTATAAAATAAGGATAATAATACTTATGGAATCGCTGTGAGAATTAAACGAGGTAATGTATTAAAACACTTAGTAGGATGCCTGGCACATAGTAGACGCTCAAGAAATAGCATTTATGTTTATCCCTCCTTCCCTTTCACTATCCCAGAACTGTAGAAGATCAGAGCTGGAAAGTCGGAATCACTACTTAAGCCCCTGGCCCCAATACAAAGGGGGAAATTGAGGCCAAGCGAAGGTAGAAGAGGTGAGGGAATCTGGGATGGAGTCCAGGGGTCCTGGGTCCCAGTTCAGAGCCCCAGACCCTGACACCTGTGGCCTCTTCCAAATCTATACCTCCCTCAGAGCCCCCAGCAGCGGGCGGCCCTGCCCAGCCCAGCTAGACAAACTCCAGCGCCAGCGCAGAGCTGCACGGCCACACCCCTTCCCCGCCCCCTTGCTCTTTCGGCGCGAGGAGCCGGGAGGCCCGGGTGGTCTGAGTGGCTGCCGCTGCCCACGCTACGCTTGGATTCGGGGGGTTGCCTCCAATAGCCGGTAGCCAAAGAGAGCCACGTCCCCGGTCCCGCGGCACTGGTGCTGCGTGGTCCAGGTGAGGACTGTGCGGGGCAGGGGACCGAGGGGCAGGCGGTGCCGGGGCGCATGGGTACAGGGCAGGTCTGCCCACGCGTTGGCGCCCCAGGTGGGGTTCCCGGAGGTGAGTGTGGGTGTGGGATGGAGAGTGTGTGGGGGAGGGGCGGGGGGTTATTGTGGGCAGTGCTTAAGAAATTAATGTGGGCAACGTGTGTGTACTGGGTGTATGCAGTTAGCAATGGTGTGTACTTGGTGTGTGTGTGACCAGTGAATTGTGGCTTCCCTGGTGGCTCAGACGGTAAAGAGTCTGCCTGCAATGCAGGAAACCTGGGTCTGATCCCTGGGTCGGGAAGATCCTCCGGAAAAGGGAACAGCAACCCACTCCACTATTCTTGCCTGGAGAATTCCCTGGACAGAGGAGCCTGGTGGGCTACAGTCCATGGGGTCAAAAAGAGTCCCACCAGACTGAAGCGACTAACTCTTTCACTTTTTGCATGCAAAAAGTTTGTGTGGTACTTATCTATAGCTGTGAGTAACTGTGCCAGAGTAACCTGGGGGTTCCACGTGTGTGCCCAGGGTGTGTGCCCACTGTGTGGTGGGAACCATCACATGATGGTGCATGCATGCTTGTTGTGCCTGTTGTGAAATGTGTGCTCTCTATGTGTAGCACATCCATGGCTCTGTGAAGCATGCTGAGTCAAATAATGAAAGATGAGAAGCATTCATGCAGCTCTTACTACTGACGGGTCATTTCCCATGACCCTGGGGTGGTTCTGGCTTTTTCACCTAGCACCCCTAAGGGCTTGGGAGAGTGAAAGCTCACCCTAGATCTGGGTGGAGGAAGTACAGCTAGACCCATGCTCACTCTCCCACAGGCGTGCATGGGTGAGCACACACACACATATACACAAGAAGCTTCTTTGAAGTCTCATTGTTTAATCTTCAAAACTCATGTGGATTTTGCAACCCTCTATGTAATGTTTTTGTAGAGTACACAAAAATATCGTCTGGTAAGTTCCTATCCAGTGAGTTGACACAGGGCTTGGTGATAAGCTGGGTTTATCCTGCTGGGAGCCCTCCGGCCCCTGCAAAGTAGGAGGAATCCCCTACCTGTCCTCCAAACTGAGATGGCAGGGCTTAGACCTCCTGGGGGAGTGCGGCAGTGTGACTGTTACGTGGTGTGTGTGCATGTGTGCAGCAGAGTTGTGTGGTGGGAAGCTGGAGCTGCGTGTGGCCATGTGTATGTACTATGTGTGAAGGAAAGGGTCACAGTGGAGTGGGGGTGTGTCTTGCATGGGGAAACTGTGGTGGGGTCTGTCTTGGTCATCTCTAGTGCAGGGGCAGGGAAACTGGGCTTCTCAGGAGGAACTCTGACCATCAATGATCTTCTCACCTTTTCTGCACTGGCTGGGCAGAAAGAGGCTACAGGACCCCAAGAGACCATGGGGAAGGGGGTTCCTATAGCACGTCACCACCTGGGACTGTCAAGGCAGTTGTGTTGTCAAGGCCTGGTTTAAATCCTACCTCTGGCACTCTCTACATGTAGGACTTAGGGCAAAACTTTTCTGTGCCTCAGTTTCTTCCTTTGTAAAATGGAGACATTAATTGTGTTTGCCTTGTAGGGTTATTGTGAGGACTGAATGAGTTCCTGGATGTAAAGTGCTTGGCACATAAAAACACTTAACAGGTTATAAAACTATAATGATAGTGATGGAGCCCTCCCATAGTGGTTTCGTTCCTGCCCTAAGAAGTCTCCAATTCCACAGAGCCAATGATTGCCCAGGAGCTGGGCAGGTGGGAGTCTGAGGGTCTCCCATTTAAGAATGTCTGAGGGATCCATTCCTGTCTCCAGCCTCTATCACTATTGAACTCTCAGTGACTCTCTGGCTCCTGGGAAGATTCAGTCTGAAAGGGGAAGATGTTGAGTCTCTGGAAAGGCCTGGGATGGAGCGTGGGAGAGAGGCTGAGAGGAGAGGTGCCAGGGCAGAGTGGGGCTGGGATGGAGGCCTCTCTCCAGACAAACACCAGAGGAAACACAAGAATGCTGGCCTGTGCTCTCGAGTGAGTGTGTGTGTGTGTGTTTGGGGACTGTTGGTGGCAGGGGCAGGAGTGCCCTCTGCCTGGAATGAAGAAAGTTAAGAAGAGCAGGATCAAGGATGTGTGGTCCTCAGGCCAGAGCAGGCCCTGGGAGCTAGAGGGAGACTGCAGTGTCAGAATTCGAGCAGGTGGGTCTGAGCTCAAGACTGAGTGGACCAGGAGACCCCTCAGGCTGGGCTTCGTTCTGGTGGAGAAATGTTTGCCTTGGCCGAGCAAGAGCCCTTGTTCCTGGGGATTTCATTAGGTCAGTTTAGAGAAGAAGCCCGGAGGCCTCAGAGGAGGAGGGGACATAAAAGGCAGTGGCCAGAGCTGTGGAAACTTATTTAGGGAGGGCACCTAAATATATCCAGGGTGGTGGTGGGGTGCTGTGATGGGCTGGCAGCGAGGCTCAGGATACGGGAACAGCAGACCACTGTCCCCACTGTCCCCAGGCAGGGAGTGCCTCGGCCTCAGAGGCCCTGGATGCCACTCTGGGAGATCTGGAGAACAGAGCCCTGTGGGGCAGCGGAAGGCCTGGCCCAGACCCCACGGGCTGGGTGACAGGGTCAGCTCTCTCTTCTTGGCTGTCCGAGGGGTGGAATGGAGTAATGCTGGCATCATTTCTGTCCCTCATTTCCTTTGACCTGTAATTCCAGCTCTAATCATTTATGATTCTACAATCCTAGCTCTAAGAGGCTGTAATTTCAACTCAAAGATTCCAAAAAAGTCTGTAATCCCAATTCCAACTTCTTTCCTCCAGCTATAACATTTCCTGATTCCAGCTCCAGTATTCAAGGATTCTGACCTTGGCTCTGGCAATCTGACACTTTCAAGTTTATAAACTACCAGGAAAGATACACTAGAGGTAAGTTCAGCTGAATTATTTGAGAAGCCCCCAGGAAAGGGCCTGCACAACCAGCCACAACCATTGGAACTGGTCCTCTGGGCTGAGGGAAGGTCCTTGGTCTGTGACCACATGCTGCCTAGGAGGAGTGACAGTGAACCCAGAGGTTCCTTCTCATCAGGGCAAGGGAGGTGCTTGGAGAAGATCGTGGTTCAAGGGAGGCTGTCCCAGGAGAGGAAACTGTTCAGATCCCAAGTTGTCATCGTTCCCCACAGGATGGGGGATTTGTGGGATCACTGGGCTCTTGGAGGAGACACAAAGAAGAAGGGAAAGAACAAGAAATGGGGCTGAGGAGACCCCAAAGGCAAACATTATTATGTCTGAGAGACTCTCCAAGCACCTTGGGTTGTAGAAAAGATTCCTGTGGTGCTAGTAAGAACAGTACGTGGGCTGCAAGTGGAGAGCTGATGGCCAGCCCCCACTTCAGCTGTATGACTTTGGACAAGTCACATTCCCTCTCCAGGCCTCACTTTCCTCTGGCAATCTGGTATGCAGGACTAAAACTCCCTGATCTCTCTCTCCAACCACTGGGGACACCAGCACTATCGTGGAAACCCAGTCCTTGGACTAGTCTATAAATAGTCGAATGAGGGAGCGTGCATGCTAAATCGCTTCAGTTGTGTCTGACTCTTTGTGACCCTATGACTGTAGCCCACCAAGCTCCACTGTCCATGGATACTGGAGTGGGTTGCCATGCCCTCCTCCAGGGGATCTTCCCCACCCGGGGATCAAACCCACCTCTCTTACGTCTCCTGCATTGGCAGGCAGGTTCTTTACCAGTAGCACCACCTGGGAAGCCCGAATGAGTGAGGAGAGAATAAAGAAACAAATGAGCAGATGAAAAGAAGTGAAAATACAGCAAAAGGCACCATGATTGTGATCCCTCTTCCCTTCTCTCCACTCAGCCTCAGCCCACATGTGAGAAATTGGTCTCAGAACTCAAAGAATGGAGGGGTGGGGTGGGACAGTTTCCTTTGGCAGAACCGTGTATTGGTGGAGAGTTTAAGAGATGGGGGGATTCCCTGGGTGTCACCCCTTGCCCTGCAGCATTTCCACTGCCACCCCTGCCCGGAGTCCTGGGCAGAAGGCCTGATGATTCACGAAGTTTGCCCTGATTATTTCCCTATGATCAACCCCCAGTCCCCGAGCTGATGACTAAAGGAAAGAGCTCGGGCAGTGGCTCTGGAGGCTGGGGTCGTAAACCAGGAGCCCCCAAGAGATTGGTGGAAGAGTGAAGCCAGGAGGGTCCTGAGCCTCTAGGCTGAGTGAGGCGGGGTGAAGGTGGGAGTGGCCCAGGTCTGAGCAGGTGTTGGCATGAATGAAGAGCGGGGGGCAGGTAGCACACACTCACCAGGCACCTGCCGTGTGAGGCACTGTCCAGTCCTTGTCTGTGTGCTCCCTGTCCTCCAGTCACCCTAACAGGAAGGAGGGGTTTGGGTGTATCCTTGACTTCTTCCTCATTTCTCATTATTCCCCATTCCCCCCATTCAATTATCAAGCCCCAGTGAACCTGCCTCCCTTGTATCTCTCCAGTGGTCGCCTTGTCTCCAGCCCTGTGACTCTGGCCGAGCTCTGGAATCCTTGCAGCCTCCCTACCTCCCACCTTTTACTTTGATTGCCAGCAAGCTCAGTCTCCATCTCAGTCTAGGTTTCTGCTTCTATCCTTCTGCTCTGCCTCTAATAGGATCATGCGGCATGTGTGGCTTTTGTCTGAGCTGCTTCTAGCCCTTTATGCACAGAGATGCAATTTCTAAAGCCATCAACCAGTAAAATCTGGTATTTGCTAGATTCTCATGAGAACATCCACTGATTCTTGGATTTTTCACTTTTCTTTTAATTGTCTTTCCCATCATACTGACTCCCACCCAGACATGGAAACATTGGTGCACAACGGAGCGGTGTTCAAATCCTGGCTTTGCTACTACTAGCTATACAAACCTTGGGCAAGTTATCTATCCTCTCAGTTTGCCTCACTTTCCCATCTCTGTTATGGTAATAATCATGGTACCTACTTTGTGTGGGTTTGTGAGGATTAAGTGAGATAGTATTAGCACTCTGGTGAGTTCTGTGGTTGCCAGTATAGATTACCTGAATGGGCCTTAGCCATCCTGGGAGAACTGGCAGGATGAGGGCTGGCTCTGTATGGAATGTTCTGTATCAGTGCTTTTCAAGTGTCAATGTCTGCCTCCATCCCTTGAGGATCTGATTCATTAGGTTGAGGTGAGGCCTCCAGGCACATTCCTGACCTGCTATCAAAGGACACCAGTGCTTTGGCTCAAAGTCCATACTTCATTCCACTCTGTGAGGACTTGGCTGTGGATAGGATCCTTGTAAACTGTAAAGTGATTGACTGTTGCACCTGGACGGGGGTTCCTGCTAGTGACTGAAAGCAGGAGGGTAGCTATGCAGGGGTCAGTGCCCACAGGCAGCAGAGGGTCTGAGGACCCCAGGAAAAGGGCTTTGGCCTTTGGCACATACCCCCTCACATGAGAAGCCTACATCCAGGGCTGAGCAGGCTAAGTTAATCCTCTAAGTATTCCTTTTCCTCTTATGCAAGTGCTTTTGTACCCAAGGAAATTGAGAACCTGCTGTGACCAGGAACCCCACAAATCTTCTGTGGCATTCCAGCCTGCCTGAGATTGTGGCAAGGATTGCGGAGCCTGGGAAAACAAAGCCTGTGCACTGGGGGTTTGCAGGCATCCCTTCCCTAATGGCTCAGACAGTAAAGAATCTGCCTGCAATTTAGGAGACCCAGGTTCGATCCCTGGGTCAGGAAGATCCCCTGGAGAAGGGAATGGCAACCCACTCCAGTATTCTTGCCTAGAGAATTCCATGGACAGATGAGCCTGTTGGGCTACAGTCCACGAGGTCATAAAGAGTCACACATGACTGAGTAACTAGTACTTTCACCTTTTCACTTTCACTTTCAGGAGTGGGCACATTTGTGTACTGCATGCAGAGACATAAGCACAGGCAAACATACATGTGAATGTACAGACTTCAGGGCCACAGACACACACGTGTGCCATATACACACGGGTGCAGTTCCAAACACATGCACCCCTGTGAATACATGGGCATCTTCCAGGTCAGACCCACACATTGCTGACCTCCCACCCCATGCAGACATGTGTGTACCTGCCTTTCATGTAGGAATGTCCTATCCCAGCCTAGGGGCCTGAGATGCATAGTTACTTCAGCTCACACCTTCTCCTTCTAGAATAAGGACAGAGTTTTCCCGGGCTTCCCAGCCTCTCCCTTTCCATGTCTTCCCCCTCACCTTCTCACCAAAAAGACAGAGGAAGGGCTTTTCCTGTCAGCTGCTGGCCTGCTTGTTGGGAGCAGGGATGTTTTTCTCTTTTCTGAAGAACTGGTTCTATGGAATTTTCACTTATTTCCCATCAAGGGTCAAGACCCTGCTCTGGGGGTTGCCTCAGGGCTCCACAAGCATGAGAAGGCTGGCTTTGGGATACACAGGCATGTTGAGCCTAAAACAACCTCTGTCATGTGAGTAGCACCTGAAAGTCTGCAGACTGCCTTCTGGCCAGTGTCTTGCTCGCTCTTCATGACAGTCCTGAGACTAATTGCCTTCATTTCCTCCATTTGGCAGATGAGGGAACTGAGGCAGGTAGCAGGTCAGGTCGTGATAGGAGCTCTAGATCAGGTCATGACATGAGGGAGGGGAACAGGTAGAGATCCACAGGGCTGGTTGGAACTCACATGAAGTCCCATCTGAGCAAGACGAGGTAGAGTTGACCCAAAATTCTAGTCTCTTGAGATTGGGCTAGGGGAAGTGGTTTCAGACTCCAGGGCTTAGAGAAGGAGAATTTGGCTATCAGAGCTGGGAGGATGGAGCAGGCTGGTGCTGCTAGGTGGGCCTAGTGGAGGAGCTGGTTGAGGACACAGGCAGCCCTTCACAGGTCAGTGCCCTGCTGAGGCTCAGCCCTTAGTCCACCCTTGTGGACCCGTCAGAAGAGAGGGGAACAAAGACACCTTTGCGTTGCTGTGTGCTCCAGGCAAATCTCTGCCCCTCTCTGGGCCCACACTCTGTCTCTACAATGATACATTGGGGTTGGTCGGTGGATACTCTCCTGCAATCCTGGGGAAAACATCTGCAGGGCTGCGAGTGGAAGGCAGGCTCTGGGTGCTCTGTGTTGCAGCCTTGAGTGTCCTGAGCTGTGGCCTCTGCCCAGGGACCCCTGGCCTGGGCCCCTGGCCTCTGTTGTGATTCACCAAGGCAGGGACTGGCACAGAGTTGGGGCTTAGGGCCTGGGGTCTGCTCCAGGTTAGGTGGGAGTTGGTCTTGTGAGAAGACCCAGAAAGTCCCATCCATCCCTATGGATCTCTGTCCCTTACCCTCCCTTATGTTTGTCTATAGTTCTTATCGCCACCTGACCTGCTATATATTTGCTCATTAACTAAGATAAATTTGTCTCCCCTGCTAGAATGTAGATGCCATGAGGGCAAGGAGTTTGTTTTGTTCTCTTAGATGCATTGAACATTACCTGCACAGAGCAGTGCCCAATAAATACTCGTAAAAAAAGAAAGAGGAGGAGGACTTATCTTCGGATGGGGAGAGGCTGGCCCAGACCCACCACCAGCCTGAGGCAGAGTCCCCCTGACTGCTTTCTTATCAAATCCAAGCTCAAGGTTGGATTGAAGCTAGAGAAGGGGGTTGGCCTGAGCTCAGACTCTCCCCCACCCCCGACCCAAATCACCCTTAATCTGAGGAGCCATCCTCAGTCCCCTGAGGGAGGCTGTGGCATCTGGACCTGTGGGGTGAGGACCAGACAATAGAGTCACTGGTCTCAGGGTCTCCACATCCTTTAATGGACCTTCCAGGCGCTGCTGAGAAAACCAGGTCAGTTATTCCCTGGGGTGGCAGTGAGCAGGGCCAGGACTCTCTGCAGACTTGAGAAACGCCAGGAGAGGGCTGAGGAGTGGGGTGGAGATGAGGAGTAAAACAGTCATCTGCTGAGTGCCAAGCCCCTGGTCTCTAAATGCCACCTCACTCAGTCCTCCCAGCAGCCGTTGGGGTTGACTTGATGGTACCATTCCAGAGATGAGCACACTCAGAGGGTGAAGTGGCTGGGTCAGCTTTGGCTTTAGGACCTTCAGCTGGAATGTTCTTGGGATTTGGGTCCCCGCCCTGCTGCTTGCCAGCTCTGGGCTGAGGCAAGTTACTTCCCCTTCTCAATTTCTCAGTGTCCTCACTGACTGTCTCCGGGGACAACTGTGAGCCATACATATGACAGCTGGGAGCACAGGAACTGACCAGAAGGAGGGACTGCTCCAGGAGTCAGAATTTTCCCAACTCCTGACGGACCTGTGTGGCGCTCACTGCCTGCTGGGTGAGTGTTCTGGGTTGGTGCCCTGAGGGTGCTGAGTGCCACCCCCCTGCCCAGAGCTTGGCACAGGGACCACCTGCAGCCACTTTGGCCCATTGCAGGTCATGAGCCCACTCTCTCATGGAGAGAGAGTGCAAGCGGACATGGGGGTCCTCCTCCCTTTTTTGGCCTGATTGTGGCTAAAGCTACAGTCTGTGCAGAGCAGAGGGTGGAAGAGACAGGGACGATGTGGGGACTGGGCTGTGAGGAGGAGTGAACAGTGCAGGCGGAACTGGGGGTCACACAGGCCTGGTCTGAGTCACTTTCCCTCTCTGGGCCTCAGTTTGTAGAATGGGGGTAACAGTGATCTCCCCCTGAGCTTTGGAAAACTAAGTGTTATATGCTGATGAGCGCCCCTCAGGGCAGAGGCTGTGCCCACAGGAGTCTGTGATGGGAAGAGGCTGGGACGGATTAGGACCAGATGGGCACCCACAGAAGAGGCCCTTGCCTCCGTGTGACTGGTGAGGAAAGTGAGTCCAGAGTCCTGGTGTGATTTGTTAAAGGGGAGCACAGCAAGGTGAACAAGTGTATCTGGGGGAGCTGGGTTAAAAGTTTTCTGGCATTTCTGTTGTCATCCAACTACGATGACACCACACAGGGAACGCTGAGCAGCACCGCCCATGGGATGGGCCCTGGCCTCTGGAAGGTACTGGGGACGCACATCTCTTGGCAGCTCTAGAACGGGTCCGAAGCCAATCCAGGGACAGTCTCTCCACCCCTCTGTATCAGATGAGGTGATAAATGAGAAGGCTGCTTGCAGACTCTAAAGTGCTGGGCCTCTGATGGTGCATCTGTGTGTGTGTTTGTGCAAGCCCTTGGGTGTGTTTGCAGGAGTGAGAATGTGCAGCTCGTGAGTGTGTGTGCACATTTGTGCCTGTGCATGGTCCTCTGACCTGGCTGGGGGGTAACTCCGTGCTGCCCAAGGCTTCCCATTTGGCTGGCACTTTTCTCCCCTAAACTTTTTCCAGTCTCTTTTTCCATGTTTCTTCACTGCTTAGAAGGGAGCCGCCCATGGTCTAGAAACAGCAGTTGTCTCTGAGCTCACCGACTTTTCTCCCCTCCAGGCTGTCCTCACCTCATCCTGCCCCTGGAGGCCCAGCTGCCCAGTCTGGAGGGCTGGCAACTCACCTGGCTCCTCTGCACAGCCCACCTGCCACCTGCTTTTCCCTCCAAGGCTCTGTGCTAGCCACTCTCACATCACTGTCCCTTTGGTTCCTCATAAAACCCCCACACTCCCTACCCAGGTACTCTTACTAATTTCATTTTACAGGCAAGGAAATGAAGTCTCAGTGAGGGGAAATGGCTTCCCCAACATTACGCAGCCCAACTAGTGGCAACAGGGGTTCAACTCCTACGTAACTCCAAAATCTTTATCCTTGACTCTAGCAGCCTCCCTATCAGGGGTGTACTGACTGGTTGACTGAATGAATAAATGAATGAAAGAACAAATGAATAAATCACTCAGTCAATATTGAGCTGAAAGAAAAGGTTAAGTGATAATAATGATGGCTATCATTTATTGAGCACCTACTATGTAGTAAGTGCTTCACATGAAAGCAAATGCATCCACGATTATTGTTACCCATTCTGAAGTTGAGGAGGCTGAGGTTCAGAGAAATTAAAGTGTCTTGTCCCATGTTGGACCCGAGATTCTAACTTGTCCTCCCTAGAGGAGGGGCGAGTTAGTGGAGCCTAGTAACAGGTGCCATTGCAACAGAGGCCGGTCAAGACTCTCAGGAAGCTGTGTCTATCGGGCCCTCCCCAGTGACACCCACACCCACCCCTCTTGTCCTGGAGCCATTTCCCCATTTGTATCTGAAGTGGGTTTCTCTTTCAGTCTGAGGTAGGGATCTGCTGGCCCAGCTCTGACTGTTCCTCTCTGACTGCTGCCACATCTAGTAAGGGCCAGTGCCCTGAGCTGGGCATGTAGAGGTATCTTCCTGTTACATCTGCCCCAGGGCCAGCCCTGTCATTAACAGCTCCCATGAGAGGGCAGGCCTGGGCAAAATGCAGGTGTGGGTCTATGGAGATGTCCTAGGCTGGCTCAGTGGCATATATGCCAAGCCCTATGCTGCATGCCAGGGACCCAGAGGTGAGGAGATCCAGACTTTTGCTTAGAGAACTCATGTGCTGGGTACTGAAGCCTGGATGAGTTAAATCTGTAGTGGGGGCAGAGCCAGGCATCCTGACTCCCTGGGCAGCACTGATTTTTATGGCCTGGAACAGAGTAGAGGTTGTTCTGTGGCCCCAGGAGAGAGCTGACCTGTGTTGTCTAAGACGCAGATCTCAGCTCAAAGAGATGACAATAGCTCTGTCAAGTCAGGAGGATGAGAATCAGCCATTCATTCATTCAGAAGTTCCCGAAGGGCCTTCTGTTGGGAGGCAGGGTGAGGGTGGGGAAGACTCTGCACAGAGAAAAGAAATCAGATGTTGAAATCAGAGTTGGGTTTGCATCTAGGTACTAGTATTTGCTGGTCATGTGATTTCAGACAAGTCATTTAACTTCTTGGAATCTCAATTTCCCCATCTGTAAAATGGGGTACTAAAACCTACCTGGCCAGCTCATGGAGTGGACAAAAGAAAATACTGCACATGACATTACTTGTAGGTTCTTAGGGAGGTTTGGGGCTTCCCAGGTGGCGCTTGTGGTAAAGAACCTGCCTGCCAGTGCAGGAGACATAAGAGACACAGGTTCAATCCCTGGGTTGGGAAGATCCCCTGGAAGAGGGCGTGGCAACCCACTCCAGTATTCATGCCTGGAGAATCCCATGGACAGAGGAGCCTGCCAGTCTATGGTCCATAGAGTCGAAAGAGTCAGATATGACTGAAGCCACTTAGCACACATGTGGGAAGGTTTAATTCACTTCCTTCCTCACCCTGGAGAGCTCTTTATGAGGGAGGAGATATTCCTTTAAGTAGAAGCTAAACCATCAGCAATCTGATGGTTGAGGCAAGAGACAAGACTTTTAAGGTGTTAGAATGAACCCTCCAGATTGACCAACATTGACATTATGGTGTGCAGTCTCATTTCTCATGTCACAGAGGGAAAATAGAAGCACAGAGAGGCTGAGGTTTGAGGCAGCCTAAAATACCTCTGCTATAGAAAGTTGCTCAAACAAAACAGACAATAGATTAAAAACTGAACAGTCACTAGCCTAGGTCTCCTGACCAACCTGGAAAGCTCCACTGTCAGACTCTCAGACTTAGTGAGTCACTGAGGATCTACTTGTGCCAGGTGCACACCATGGCTATATTATAGATTTATCTTTACAGCAACAGCGTCAACCATGAAAGGTTAATACTGTCATCCACATCTAGTCAGTGGGGAAACTGAGACTCAGAGTTTTACATCACTTGCTCAAGGTCATATAGCTAATATTAATAGAAGCTGAGGCAGGATGCAAAACCAGGACAGTCTGACCCTGAAAACCATGCTTCTCCTACTCTGTGGAGTATTTGTTGCACCAAAGATGTCAGGCCTTAGATCAGAAATACATATACTGAAAAGGTAAAATATAAACAATAACAAAAAAGGAGTAATTGGGAAAATGTAAATCAAAATCACAGTATGAGACCACTTTATGCCTGCTTGGATGGCAATAAGGAAAAAGACAAGACAATAACAAGTGTTGGTGAGGATGTGGAGAAATTGAAACTCTCATACGTGGCTGGTGGGAATGTAAAATGGTGCAGCCACTGTGGAAAATTTTATCAGTTCCTCAAAAAGTTAGACATAGAGTTACCGTATGACCCAAAGTTCTGTTCTTAGGTATGTACCCAAGAAAACTTAAAGCAAACATCCACATGAGTATCACCGTTTGTTTATCCATTCTTCCATCCATGGACATTTAGGTTGTTTCTACCTTTAGGCTGTTGTAAATAATACTATTAGGAACACTGGAGTGTAAATATCTGTTTAAGTCTCTGCTTTCACTTCTTTTCACCTAGAAGTGAAACTGCTGGATCTTTAAGTAGGTCTGTGTTTGTTTCTTTCTTTGTTTTGAGGAACTGCCGTTACTGTTTTTCACAACTGCACCATTTTACCTTCCCACCAGCAATGTCCAGGGGTTCCAATATCTCCACATCCTTACCAACACTTGCTATTCCATGTTTTTTCTCTTAATAGCCATCCTGATGACTGTGAGGTGTGTATCTCCTTATGGTTTGGCTTTGCGTTTTCCTACTGGTTAGTTTTGATGAGCATCTTTTTGAAACACAGGTTTTGAGTGCTTATTAGTCATTTGGATATATTCTTTGGAGAGTATCTATTCAAGTCTTTTACCAATTTTTGAATTGCTATATTTTGTAGTTGTTGAAGTGTAGGAGTGAGTTCTTTATATATTCTGGATACTAATCCCATATCCTATGTATGATTTACAGTTATTTTCTCCCATTTTGTGGGTTGCTTTTTGTTCTGTTGGTGGTGTCCTTTAATGTTCAAAAGTTTTCAGTTCTGATGGAATCCAATTTGTTTTTTCCTTTGTTGTCTGTGGTTTTGGTATTGTGTTGGTCAGGCATGTTTTGATTGCATATGACAAATACCACTAATTTGAACAGGAACTGTATTAGTGAATGTAAAGAAAAATTCAGTAGACCTAGATCAGTCATGGTTAGATCCACCAATTACAATCATGCCATCAGTACTCTCTCTTTTTATATCATTTCTCCTGATTTTCTTTTCTTTTTAAAATTTTTTTTTTTTTTTTGGCTACACCAGGTCTTAGTTGTGACCTGTGGGATCGCAACCCGGGCTCCCTGCATTGAGAGTGCAGAGTCTTAACTGCTGGACCACCAGGGAAGTTCCTCTCTTGACCTTCTACTAGATTACTACATTCTCATCCAAGTCCTTTCCAGAAGCACCAGGTTTCCATGCCCTCATGGCTAGTAATCCTGGGAGGGAAACTTTCATGCTGATTCCACCAAAATCCTGGGGTAGACTCTAATTGGTTCCCCCAAACCAATCACTGGTAAGGGGTCTGGATGGATCCTCTGACTGACCAGCTCTGGGTCAGGTGCCCACCTTGAATGAACAAGGTTACCATGGAATGGAGGAGGGGGCTCCCCACAGTCAGAGATGCTTGACAAGCAGAGGGGGTCCAGGAATCCAATGGGCAGCTGGGCTTAGGAGGCTCTGTTTGAAAAGTCATATCTCATCTCTGATTTCCCATGGGGGCTTCTGGAAGTAGAGGGAATCCTCCTAGTTGATTCCTAAAGACTTCCTGAAGGAGGCAGCATTTATAGGGCCCTGTGATAATGGCACCCCACTCCAGTCCTCTTGCCTGGAAAATCTCATGGACAGAGGAGCCTGGTAGGCTACAGTCCATGGGGTCGCTAAGAGTCGGACACAACTGAGCGACTTCACTTTCACTTTTCCCTTTCATGCACTGGAGAAGGAAATGGCAACCCACTCCAGTATTCTTGCC
Organism: Giraffa tippelskirchi; assembly: GCF_054371585.1. Taxonomy (NCBI): domain Eukaryota; kingdom Metazoa; phylum Chordata; class Mammalia; order Artiodactyla; family Giraffidae; genus Giraffa; species Giraffa tippelskirchi. The sequence goes on from NC_137285.1 coordinate 124,207,559, forward strand.
TGGAGAATCCTAGGGACGGCGGAGCCTGGTGAGCTGTCGTCTATGGGGTCGCACAGAGTCGGACACGACTGAAGCGACTTAGCAGCAGCAGTGATTAGTGAGAAGGTGAGCCTAAGCAAGCCAGGTCCCAGGCAGGTTGGGCAGAACAGTGGAGAGGCTGGACTTGCCTGCCACCTGAGAGCCTCCCTACCCTATCCTTGGTGCACTGTAGGAGCTAAGACTATAGACTCTGATCCATACTGCCTGAGTTCATAGCCCATCACTCCTTCTACCTGTGCTACCTTGAGCAAATCAACTAACCTCTCTGTGCCTTAGTTTCCCCACTTGAAGTACAAAATGAAAACAACACCAGTGTTGTCTCACAGGTCACGATGAGGATTAAATGGGGTATTGTGTATCTGGCACACTGGGCTCAGTGCTTGTATCATTATTATTATAAGTTTGATCCTCTTTTCTGACCGCATTTGCTGGTACACTGGCTGCTCCAGCTGTGTTCACTGTCCTTCCACGTGCCTCATCCAGTCTCTGCCCTTGCTGTTTTCTCTGTCTGAAACGCCCTTGGCCTCTGTGGACACTTGGCCATTTTGTTGCTGCCTCCTCTATCGAGCCTTCCCTACCCCCAGAACCATCCCTCCCTGCCTGGGCTCCCACCAGGCTCTGGAACAGGATGTATCCCTCAGACTGTGGGTCTTCAGGTACTTGTCTGTTCCTTTTCTACGCTGAGCTCCTGAGCGTGGGATCTGGGTCTCCCGTGTCACTGAGTTCACAGCCGGAGCCTGCCACCTGCCCTGCGGAGCGATCCGGGGGCACAAACAGCACTGACTGGGACACGAAGGAGAGCACAACTGGTCTCAGGAAGTGAAAAGGGCTTGGTGCCCTGTGGGTTACATGTGCGTGGATGGGTTGCATGTGAGTGCTGAGAACAGAGGGATCAGCAGGGACTAGGCTTGTTCTTATCCCCAGGCACTGGGAAGCCGTACTGTGCTTGGGCGGGGGAGCCCTGAGGTTAGGTTTTTGCTGAGCAAAGACCTCTCTAGCTGCAGAAAGGGGATGCATTGGCTGGGGAGGTGGAAGACACGGAGCATGAAGTGGCTGCAGACTAGGCTGAGGCGGGGACCACAGGATGAGAGAAGGGACAGCCTGACAGGTATAAAGATGGAGAACAAGCAGGGCTTCGTGATTGATTTGAAGTGGGGCCTCAGGTTTCCCCTCAGGGAAATGCAGTGAGTGGGGCCCTCCCCGCCGCCCCCCCAACCAGCCTCTTCTCGTGAGACTGGAGGGTAGCCGTCACGTGGCACTGATCACTGTAACCAGTTAGTAACTGCCTCTCTGGTGCAGTCCCATACACCCCCCCACAGCCCATTCACTCCCCTGGGTAGGAAGGTCAAGCACAAGGCCAGAAATGGAGGGGCCTGGTCAGGTCTGCAGGCTCTAGGGACCAGAGCCAGGCCTCCTCACCAAGACCCCTGGGAGACTCGGGTGTGCTGATGGGATCATTTGTCCCCTTACGCAGGGTGGGGCCTGGGCTCCTCTGCCAGCCCAGACCCTCGCTCCTGGGAGCACATGGTTTCTTCCTGTTTTGACCTCCTCAGCCGTGCCTCCCAGAGGCTGGTATGGAAGGGAAGTGTGCCCTGAGAACAGCACTGGGGCCAGGCCATAGCCAGATGCTGTTGCAGGAGGAATTCCACCCCTCCCCAGCCGAGTGTCCTCAGAAATCATGAATCCAGCCCCTCTCAGCAGGGCTGAGACTGGTGGTGATTCAGTCGCTCAGTCCTGTCTGACTCTCGCAACCCCATGGACTGTAGCCCATCAGGCTCCTCTATCCATGAGATTTTCCAGGCAAGAATACTGGAGTGGACTGCCATTTCCTTCTCCAGGGCATCTTCCCGACCCAGGGATCGAACCCCGTTCTCCTGCACTGCAGGTGGATTCTTTACCAACTGAGCTTCCAGGGAAGCCCTAGGGCTGAGACTAGGGCCCAGTGTTCTGTCTCCCACACCTCACACTCATTCCGAGGCCCAGAGAGCTGTGTTTATCCCAGGAGCTGAATGCCTCTCTTCTCTGGGCCTCAGTTTCCTTAGCTGCCAAAAGGGTGTGAAGGAGGAGAGGAGAGAACTCAGGAAACTCTAAGACACCTGTCCCCACTCAGAAATGAGAGGGCCTATGCGGGCTGGGCAGTTGGAACAAGTCATCCTTCTGGGCCCCTCTGAGTCCCCGTCTACCAAAGCCACACCCTTGCTTCCCCTGGAAAGAGACTAGGGTGGCAGACTTGGGAACAGGTTCCAGGGCAGAAGACCTCCATAGACTCTACAAGGCTATAGACCAGGGAAGCCCTAGGGCTGAGACTAGAACCCAGTGTTCTGGGCCTTGGGTTCCCATCTGTGATCTGAGGACTGGAATGGGTTATCTCCGAGAACTTAAGCCCTCCAGTCTGTCTTCCCAGCACGATGGCTGTCAAAGCTTGTCCAGGGGGTGCAGAAGAGGGGCGAGAGCATGCTGTGAGCCAGGCATTTCAAGGCCCCTGATTTGGCCCTACCACCAGCTGGCCCTGCAGCCTCTCCTTTCCAGGGCCAGAGCCCCTCTTCAGGCCCCGTTGTCTCACATTCAATCCATCCTCCATCCAGCAGCATAAAGAACCTCCTAAATCTCAAATCTGATCACACCTCTGCTCTGATTTACAAACCATCTAGGGTTCCTTGGTTGGAGCCCATAAGGCAGAGGCCAAATTTGTGGCCTGGCAATTGTGTGTTTTTGGTCTCTGTTGGGACCTGGCTCTGATGACCTCTCAGCCTCACCTCCTGCAAACACAAACTCTTATGGATACCTGTGCCTTTATATCTCCAGCAGGTCTCTCTGTGGGGAACACCCTCCCCTTCCTTGTCCACAGTCCACTAAAGAATCACCTCCTCCAGGGAGCCTTCCTTGATAACCCAGACAGGGACAGGGCCTCCTCTGTCTTCCCAGAGACCCCATCTGTCTTTCCATCAGCTGAGGCTTTTCAAGGACAAAGACCAAAGCCCAGTGAAATTCCTGCATATCATAAGGCTCCCTGCAAATGCATGGCAAATGAATGAGTGAATAAGTGAGTGAGTGGGTAGATAAGTAAAGATTGCAAGTGAGGTCATATCTAAGCTGGCCTGTGATGAAATTATGAGTGAGAAGCCCCACTGAATGAATACCTACTTGCACCAGATTCTGGGCTAAGTGTTCTAAATCCATTACTACATTTGAGCCCCAACAGTGCTGTGAGATGGGCATTGCTATCTCTATTTTATCATTAAGGACACTGAAGCTTAGAGAGGTAAAGTCACTGTTAATAAGTTGCAGAGCCAGGATGGAAACCAGATCTGCCAGGTACCAAGATCTGCAGAGGGAACTGTGATGGCTGGCAGAGGGTTGGATATGCCAGGAATGGACATTTGACTCTAACTGACCTGGACCCCACCCAGGGGTCAGGGTAGGTTTGGTGAAGTATATGGGAGTCATGGGAAGAACTAGAATGACTGGGCTTGAATAGTTCTGGGTTTTCCAGGGAGCTCTGAGGAGAGACCCATTTGGGAGTGGACCCTCGTATTTTCTATGATTGGGGTGATACTGGGGGATAGCTGAGTGAGCTTTGTGCCCCCACCCTCACCTGCTCTGTGATCAACAGCCCATCCTAGTCTGTGATATGGACAACTGATGTTTTCTCAAACAAATATCATGAGCTATGTAAAGGTATCAGTCCTCTCACCTACCTCCTCCAGAATTCCCCAGTTCCCACCTAAACAGATGTTCTGGTGGTGCCATGCCTATCCAGAGTCCCACCCCAAATTCCCAGCAGAGTCCAGGCTTTTTTCTGGAAGCCACAGATGAGGCTCCCCTCCCCCCAGCCCTGCACCAGCCTCAGCAGGAGTGACATCAAACAGAAGTCACCTCACAGTGGCCTGTTGCATCAGGGTTACTTCTGAGATTGAGATTTCCTTGTGATGGAGCTCAGATAGTCACTGGTTCCCAGGCCCCATCTCACCTCGAAAGACAGGATGCCTACTGCTCTCCCCTGAGCTGGACCCAAAGACTCCCTGCTTTACTGCGCCCAGGGCTCAACTGTATGGGTGTGAGAAATGGGGACAGAGAGGGCGGAAGTAGAAGAAGAGCACCGACTCTTCCAGAAGCTTAATTGTGAAGGAGGAAGAAGCACAGCTGGAGAGAGACAGGTCAAGGAAGACGTGTTGCTAAGAGGAGAGCTGAGGATGGAGAGTGCTGTGGGCTGAGGGAAGGAGCCGGCAGGGGTGCAGAAATGCGGCGTGGTAGGGGGGCAGCCTTGGATTTATTTCTGTGGCCCAGGGAGTTGAAGGAGGTGCCTTTGAAAGGCATTCCTTTGCTCTGAAGGATGAGTTGAGGGCTATTGGAATTGAGAGGAAGATGGGGCAACAAGAAAGATGGGGCAAAGTCTTGGAGGAGAAGGGAAAGAGGCTGCTCTGGGACAGACAGAAGTTTGGGACCCCAGCCAAGCTGGGTGGCTATCAGTTCCTGGGGCTCAGGGCCCTGGACTGAGTTACGTTCTTCATCCACATTTGGCTTGGCAGTGCGGGGCTGAGCAGGCTGCCGGTGCCAGGAATGAGGGATACAACTGGAGGAGCTGTGATCTCAGGAGTCTGGTGTCCTGGGGTGAAGGTCCAGGCTGGCAGGGGAAGGGAGAGGGGCCAAGAAGATACTGGCCCAGTGCTGGAGGCCTTCAATTCAGAGGCCCTGGTGCAAAGGGAGTGATGGTGTGCAGGCTGGAGGCTCTTGGAGGAAAGCAGGGTAGAGCTGGGCCAGTGGAGGAGGTGGAGGAGATGGAGACCTCAGACAGGCCAGGAGGAATAAGCAGGCAGCCCAGGCCCACCCAGCCATGTCCTGTTCACCCTTCTAAACTGGGACTGCTCACAGCCTGAATCTCAACACACACCGCCAGTTAGGGGCAGCACCACGGGTCTTTATCGGCCCCCAATCCCCAACACGCACACACTGCAAGTACCAACTGCAGCTTGCAATATAAACACAGCCTTGAGTCAAGTTCCCTGTGAGCCATCAGATTTCTGTTCCTGTGTCTACTCTGTTCTCAAACTAGCCGTAGAAATTCATCCATCCATCCATCAATCCAACAAATATTTATTGAGTACCTACTATATGTCAGACAGTACCCTAAGCACTGGGGATGCAACAGTGAATAAAATATGAAAATCCCTGCCCTGGTGAAGTTTATGTTCTGATGGGAGGAGATAGACAATAAGCAAACAAGTAAAATAATACATTTAAAGATAGTATATGCTCCCCTCTCCAATAAACCATTGATGTCTCCAAAAAAAAAAAAGTTGATACATGCTAAGGAGAAAAATACAGCAGAAGAGGAGATGAGTGTGTGCTGGTAGGAGGTTTAGCTTTCACTGGAGTGGAGGGAGAGGGCCTCACCGGGAAGATGTCATTTGAGTGACCACCTGAAGGAGGTAAGGTCTGTCCTGTGTTTTTCATACACACTCCACACACAAAAACGTACTCCACAGCAAGACCCCCTGTGCCACCCAGTGACCCTCCACTCAACACCCTGAGCCTGGCAGGTGCCTGACTTTGCTCTCTTCCTCCCAGGCTACCGCTCAGATGCCCACAATACACTGTTCCTCCCATACTGGGTTGGCCGCAGATAGGACCCCAGTTCCACATATGAAGGTGAGGGAAGAGGCCGTGCCCCCCTCACAGTCCCCAGGCAGGGAGTGAGGGAGGATGGAAGCAAAGGGCTTTGTCCCCAGGTTTGGAAATGGTTATGGCCTCCTGACCTCCTGCCTGGATTCTGGGCTCCACTACTAGGTTCCCTGGGCCTGGACATGAACCCTGGACTTGCTGGTGGGAATGAAGACCAGCTGATAAATAGTCTTGGGACAGTCTCTGCAGGGTGTCCTGAGGGATTGGAGGCAGCCAGCTCTGGGGGCCCAGAGGCAGGTTAGACTGGGGAACAGAAGCAGTGACGGGGGGCAGTGCTTGGGCTTGGTATGACAAAGCATACGTCTCAGTGAGTTCTCTCAAAGTGAAATGCAGTGACCTGGGAGAAAAGGGGGCTTCCTGGTAGCTCAGCTGGTAAAGAATGAGCTCCCTGTCATGGGGAGTATGTGAGCAGGGGCCAGACAAGCCTGCCAAAGAGGCTTCAGGGAGCCTCCCTCTTCTGAGGGGTGGGGGAGAGCTCTGTGTTAGATGCTCTTAAGGCCTCTCTGGCCTAGTGATCCAGAACTCAGAACTTATCATTGACCCCTGAGCTCTGGGGTCCAGTTGGGTCTCTTGTCTCTGCCATGTGGGCTCAGGTATTGGAGATGGTCAGAGCAGGGCCAGGGCAGAGGGCTGCCTTTTGTGGGTAGTGAGGGGTTCCTCTACAGTCTTCTCTGCACCCAAACCTTGCCTGTGAGAGTTGGAGACATAGTTACCTACCTTTGGGGCCTCAGTGTCTGTGAAATAGGCAGGACGATAATCTGCAGTAAACATTCAGGCAGTGTGGGTGGTCTGCCCTTCCTGAGGGTCAGCGGCTGGGGGACGCAGGGAGGCCCCTGTGGCCATGACCTTCATTCCCCCTGACAAGTCTTCTCTGTCATCAGCCAAGATAAAGATTTGATTTTATTGTTTTGTTTTATTTTATTTTGCCAGGCAGCACCGAGGACAGAGCCCGGAGGCTCATCTTTACAGGCTGGTCCACTCATCCGACATTTGCCAGTGCCTCTTGGGAGCTGGAGCCTGTGCTAGTCTCTGGGGCCACAAAGGGAAAGCAGACCTTGTCCCCAGTTCCTGACAAAGTTAGAGAAATGAGGGTGTCTGGCTAACATTGTCCCTTGGGTTGTTCTTTTCTGCCCTGACTCCTGGTCCCCATTCCTTTGTCCTCTCTCAGGCCACTGAGTTCCTGAGAGACAGGATGGAGTTGTGGATTTACTGTATACTTTGAGAAAGTTCCTGATCTCTCTGGCTTCAGTTTTCCTGTAGGGAAAATGTCACTTCTCTTCCTGAGCATAGACTTTATCATTATTCAGATCTGTGTACTACCCCTGGCTCACCTCTGACTCACCATGTCACCTTGGCCAAGTCACCAGCCTTCTCAAAGCCCATTTCCTTGTCTTGTAAAATGTGGATAAACAGCTCACCACACAGGGCTGTCGTAAGAGTGAAAGAGATCCTGCCACAAAAGCACTTAGCTGTGTGGCTGGCACCTTCTGGGTAGCCAAGAAACTATCGCAGTAAAGTTGTTTGGGAAAATGAGGCTTGGGGAGGTGAAGTGACCTGCCTAGGATCACACAGCAAGTGAGTGATGAATAAGACTAGACCCTGGATTTCTGCCTTTCTAGTTTCCTTCTCAGGAGGTACTGAGATGACTGGTCACTCCAGATGCTGATGGAAGAGTGGCTCTCCTCATGGAAAATGAATGGGAGGGGGGGAGCTCCCTGGCTGCCCCCATGGAATCTAGGTGGGACCTGACAGTTCCTCAGTTGTCGCTACCTGCCCCTCTGCTGATATCCTTCAGGCTCATGGCCGTTTCCAGTCTCCACTGCAGGGATATTAGGATTCCAAGGCCAAAGCTATAAAGATGGGCTGTTGGGGGCAGCCCATGGGGAGGGGAGGCAGCGGGGTGCAGGACTGTAGGCAGGACTCCTGATTTTAAGTGACAATCCGAGGTTAAATAGACTGAAGCATAAAGGGAATGTATTAGCTCATGACTTCAAAAAGTCAAGTGCAAGGTAAAGCTTCAGGCGTAGCTGGAATCAGGTGCTTGATGGTGTTCTCAGGAAGACCCCTGTGTGTTCCCACCTCTCAACTCTGCCATCCCTTGGCTTTATTTTGGACAGTCTCCTCCCTGGTGGTAGTATCTTCAGTTTGTAGGATAGTGCCAGGCACATAGTTAACCTGGCTTCAGCAGCTCCAGGCTCACTTCCTACTAGCTTTGCAAACCCACTGGGAGACCTCACTCCTTTCCAGTGTTTCAACAAACGCTCCAGAATTGGAAGCACACAGTGAAGGTTGCCCATCTACCCCTGAGCTAGTAACAGGGCCTGAGGAGCCCACTCTTGTCTCATTGGCAGATCTAGGTCACAGGCCTTTCACTCCCAGATCCTCAAGGCTCCAGGGAAAGAAGGAGGGGAGGCTGTCATCATGAGAGGGGTCTGGGAATTAGGTGGGAGAAACTACAGAGGAACAGAACTGTGATGGCCTGCAAGACAAGCCAGACAGCTGGACCCAGGCCATTTCTTCCCCAGTGGACTAGAGCCTGGTTATCTGGGAGGATAGGTGGGTTTTGAAAGTACTAGTGGAGGCTGTCAGCCATCTGCACCCCTTGCAGCTAAACAGCAGGGGCCCTCTTGAAGGGAGATCCAAGTGGCGTACCTCCACAGGGAGATTTTAAAAGTGGGACAGCCTGGGGGGTCCAGGCAAGAATGAAAGACACTCTCACACTGGCACTAGGGAAGAGGGCTTACTGAAAGGTCCTGGAATCTCCCAGAACCCTGGGTGGGAGGTGCTGCAGCCCCCATGGGCGTGGACTTGGAAAGTCGGCCATTATGGACTCTCCTTCTGGCAGCGGCTGCCTGTCACAGCCGGCTCTCTGGGCTGTGCTCTGTCGCATAGTTCCTCACCCCAAGACTGCCTGTGACTTCTCAGCTCTGTGCCCACCAGGTCACCATGATCTCAGACCTCCTCATACATACACGTGCCTAAGAGAGAACCTCTTGCTAACTTTGCCAGGCCTCAGCTTCCTCATCTGCAAAGTGGGGTTGGTAACTGTGAAGAGTAAATGAGATAATGGCGTGTGAAGTATTGTTGCACAATAAGAACATCTGTCCAGACTGTGGTGAGGATTACATGAGCTCACCAATGGGCAGCTGGGGCCTGTGCATAGTCGAGCTGCAGGAGAACCAAGTTTCTTCTTTACTCAACCTGTAGAGGCCAGAGAAAGACTAGAAGCAGCAGCTTCAACTCTCAAATTCCCCAAAGCTGCAGCTTCCCCTTCCTTACATTCAAAATGACTCTTTCAGTTCCAGCTTTAATTTCTGTTTAGCAGGAGGTGAGAAGGGGAAGTGGGAAAAGAGAAGAGAAATCAAGTTTCCTTCCCTCTGTGTGCCCTCCTCCTGCCAAGTTTTGCCTGCTTTTGAAGACAGCCTGATCCCACAGGTGAGACCAAAACCCCTCCAGGAGGGGTTGGCTGTGCCCCAGCCCACTGTTCTCTGGGTGCCAGGGAGAAACAGACCTCAGGAATCTAGCCATTTATCTGGTGACAACTCAGGTTCAGAGAGGGTACATGGCTCACTCTGGGTCACACAGCTAGTTGGTGGTGGATCCCAGCTTGTCTGACTCCTCAAGGGAAGGAAGCTGGGTCTTGCTCTCTGTCATCCTGTGCCCTTGCTGCTAAGCTCACAGACCAGGGGGAGCAGACAAGGGGGTTTCCAGGCCTTGTTTCCCAGAAGGCAGGCAGGCAGGCCAAGGTTAGGAGGCCTCTTCCCTTGTCCAGCCTGGTCTGAGCTGGCTCCTGGCCGTCTGGCAGGTGGTGACTCAGGTTTCCAGCTTTTGCCTCTGGCCGGCAGGCCGCCTCATCCCTTCCCGATAAGAGGGCCTTGGGGCGAGGTTTGGGATGGGATGAGGCTACAGAGTCATCAAAAGGGGTATCTTGAGACCCCAGGATCCAAGGGGCCCAAGGAGCTTCAACCCATCTGTCTTTTCTTATGTCTAAACTGGATTGCTTCTGCTACAGACAGAGACCAACCCCAGGCATTGTCGCTTGAACTGAAAGTAGGAAACGGCCGAGATAGTCCCCTCCGAGGGGTGAGGGACTTCAGCATTCCCACCAATAGCTTACATGGAGTGGAGCTGGGCGATGAATGCTTGGTGTCTGGGAGACACTCCCTGAGCCTCTTCCTCAGCTGGACGGGGCTCAGCCCTGGCACTGGACCCTGCCAGTGTCCCCATTGGCTCCTGAGAGTCACCTCACACAGGTGGGGGATCTGAGAACAAGGCTGGAGCTTGTCCGGGCATGAGTGGGAGAAGGGCTGGGGCATGGGTCAGGAGGAATTGAGGTTGAGAACCCAGTCCTGAGGTTGCTCAGTGCCAGCCCCAGAGGGCAGGCTCCCACAATGTGGAGATGTGCCCCCAGCCCTTGTCTTAGGGCAGCTTTCCGAAGGCGGCAGATTGACTATCCTGGGTAGTCTCCTGGCGCCATCTCCTGGCCAGGGGCCCTCAGTGCAGGGAAGACTGGGAATTCTCAGGCTGGACCATCTAAGCATGGGCTTTGGGCGAACAATGGAAAAGGTGGCTGTACAGTGAGAAAGACCTTGTTGAAATGCTACCAGTCTGGGACACCTTGGAAAACTCACTAGCCTTCCTGAGTCTTAGTTCCTTAATCGGTAAAATGGAGAGAATAACCTCTACCACTACCTGCTCAGAACGGCAGATAGAACATCCAGCGTGGGGTGGGCAGCAAAGAAATGAAAGATACCTGGTGCCGATGACTCAGATATCCCTGGAGACTGAGGTGCATTAAGGGAGCCCAGAGCTGGGCCTGGAATGGATTCATTCAGTTAGCAAATGTTTATTAAGTACTTATTGTGTGCTAGGGCTGCTCACATACAGTTTCATTTAATTCTTACAACAGCTTGTGTGGTAGGTACCAATGAACACTCCCATTTCACAGATGAGAAAACTGCAAGAAAGGATAAGTGAGACGATTCAGAGACAGTGAGTGAGAGTGTCCTAGGCAGAGGAAACAGCATGCGATGGGCTCAGGGGCTGGAAAGTCCGGTGGGGAAAGCCCTGGTGGTGGCACCTGGGTTCTGCTTGAGGTTTTATGACTGGCCACCCCTCCTCATGCTTCCCAACTGGTCCCCTCATCACACAACGTATCCCATGCTCTGCTTGCAATATTTATTCTTCATTTCTCACCTCTTGCCTGGGATGCCCTCTTCATTCTATGTGTCCAGGTCGTCTCTGCCCTTTAAAGCCCAGCAGCAGACATGCCTTCTCCAGAAGCCCTTCCAGGTGGACCCATGACCCCAAGGCCTGAGCTCTCCCTCCTAGGCCCACCCAGAGGGCAGGAACTGAGATCCAAGCCCTATCCTGGGGCTGACACCTTCAGGAAGTCCTTGGAGCTGCTCCCATTCTTGGGACAGACACCCTGGTGGGGGGAGAGGTGACCGCAGGAGGTTGTCCTGGGAACCCAGCGGTGCTGGACTGAAGTCCAGGCATCCTTACCCTCCTCAGCTGCAGCACAGCACAGATCAGACCAGGACATCCACCCTCTCAGCTGGCACAAGCGATCTCCTGGCACAGACTTGAATAAGCTTGTGCACAACTGACCAAGTGTTTTGTTTTTAAATATCTATTTATTTATTTGGCTGCACTGGGCTTAGTTGCGGCACGCAGGGTCTCCACTGTGGCATGCAGGATCTTTAGCTATGGCACGGGGCTCTCTAGAGCACGCAGGCTCAATGGTTCCTGTGCTCCGGCTTAGTTGCCCCGTGGCATGTGGAATCTTAGCTCCCCAATCAGGGAATCAAACCCACATCTCCTGCAGATTGGAAGGGGGATTCTCAGCCACTGGACCACCAGTGGTTTATCGACTGATCAAATGTTTATTGGCAGTTCAAACCTGAATTTTCTCAGTTGGGTCTAAACTTTTGGCCCTGCCAGAGTCACACAGTGGGTAGGCACCAAGATAGAATGAGAACCTGGACCTCAAACTCATGAGCAGGGATCTTCCCCTGCACCATTCTGTCCCCGCTCCCCTATTTGCCTCCTCTGCTCCAAATGAAAGCCCGTCTCCTCCAGGTCACCCCCTGAGTACTGTCTCCACCACCAGAGCTGGCCCCCTTGGGACAGCAAGGAGCCACAGCTCCTCCTCTGATTGTCCTAATAGCTGGTTCAGTGGTGAGGAGCGGCTGGGGGGAGGGCTGACACAAGCAGGGAGAATGCACCCAGGTGAGTTCTTGGGGCATCAACTCTACACCCACAACCTACACCCCTCACTCCCAGGGAGCTCTGTGCAGTGTAGAAGGGATTAGTGACTGCTACATGGGGGAATGTGGGAGGATCTGATGGCACGCTCAATGCGTGCTTGTGAAGAGAGGGAAGGAGGAAGGGAGAAGGTGGCTGAGTGAGTGAGTGCCTAGGTGGATTGTCAGGAGTGAGCTATTGAAAGAATGAAGAAAGGGGGGATAAGATTGGGATTGACACCTATACACTATTGATACTATGTCTAAATAGGTAAATGATGAGAACATACTATGTAGCACAGGGAATTCTGCTTAATACATTGTGGTTACCTGAATAGACAGAAGTCCAAAAGGAAGGGGATACATGTATACATATGACTGATTCATTTTGCTGTAACTAACACAACATTGCAAAGCAACTATACTCTAATAAAAATTAATTTAAAAATCTAAAAATATCAAACCCCCCCCAAAAAAAAGAATGGAGGGATGGGTGAAGGAGTGACCCAAAAGATGGGTCTGGGTGTTACAGCTGAAGTGTTAGTCACTCAGTTATGTCCAACTCTTTGTGACCCCATGGACTGTAGCCCACCAGGCTCCTCTGTCCATGGAATTCTCCAGGCAAGAATACTGCAGTGGGTTGCCATACCTTTCTCCAGGGGGATCTTCCCGACCCAGGAGTTGAATCTGGGTCTTCTGCATTGCAAGGAGACTTTATCTTCTGGGCCAGCAGGGAAACCCCTATTACAGCTAAAGAGGGCACAAAAGTTCTGTAATCACCAAACTACCCATTTGATAGATGAGAAGACTAAGAGAGGGTCAAGGAGAAAGGAAGCTGCCAGATCTGTGGGGCTGGCTTTCCACCAGCAGTCTCTGTCGTCTCCACCTCTATCTGCATCTTCATCACCCAGTTTCTTCTGCTGGGGTGAGGAGGGTTCCGGGAAACAGAACTTTTCTCCGCCTCCTTGCTCCTTAGATTCAGTTTCCATCAGGCTTTGGTGTGGAGGGCGGCGGGGAGGGGGCAGCCCCTGCAGGGGCTATTTCAGTCAGAGACAGACGTGGCAGGAAACAGAGGAAGCTGCCCTTTCAGAGGTGTTACAGCCTGGACTGAGAGCAGAAGAGTGGAGAGCTTCATGTCTGGCCTCTCCTTGACCCAACACACTTGGGGCCACCACGGCATCCGTTTCGGGGACAGGAGGCTGTGTGTGAGTGTTGGCGCATCTCGGGGGGCATGGGCCAGGGCGGAGAGGGGAGCGGGCAGGCAGGCTGGGTCCAGCACTGACCTCAAGAAGATCCAGGATTTGGGCAGGGGGGTCGTGCAGGGAGGAAGGGACTCCACCCAACTGGGGGATCAGAAAAAGGAAGAAGTAAGCTTAGATCTGAAGCTTGATGGACACTGGGTTTTGACAAACAGAGATGGGTTAAATGGCACTTTGTGTGGAGGGCACAGCAAAGATGGGGAGGCTGAAGAGGAAGTCTGCATCTGGGGCTGTGAATGGCTGTGTGGCGGTCTCCGGCTTTTGAGAACAGTGTGGCAGGAGAGGAAGCAGCAGAGTGAAGCACTTCATCTGGGTGCTTCAGGTGAGGCTGGAGGGCTCGGCAGGAGCCTGAATGTCAGGTCAAGAGCCTGAGTTTTCCTCCAAAGGGCCAAGGGATCCAGGAAAGGAGAGCACCTATTATAAAGCACCACCCCCTCTCCAACCCCCACCCCCTTCACACACACATGCTGCAGACAGAGCGGCTGGAGCCCAGGAAGAGGCTAGGGTGTGGGCTGGTCCAGGGGAAAGAGCCTGTGTCAGCTGCTGCCTGGAGGCAGGGACCACACAAGCCCTCCCTGGGGAGCAGCTCTTGCCAGGAAGTGGAAGAACCGCTCACCCCTCCCAGGTCCTCAGACTGCTGAGTGGATCAGGAAGCCAGGGTGACAGTCAGGCCCACCTTTCCCGGGGGCAGACCTGAAGGCTTGCCTGGATCTCCTCGAGCAGCCTCTGCCTCCTTCGGAGAGGACCGGTCTCGCTGGGGAGTGGGAGGCAGAAAACACCCAGAGTAGGAGTGGGATGAACTGGGAGATTGGGACCGACATTACCATGTGTAAAATACATAACTGATGAGAACCTACTGTATGACACAGGGAACTCAACTCAGTGCTCTGTGGTGACCTAGATGGGAAGGGAATCCGGAAAAGAGTAGACATATGTATAAATAAGACTGATTCACTTTGCTGTACGGCAAGAAACTAACCCACCATTGTAAAAATTAATTAAACGGGGGAAAAAAAAACATCTGGAAACTCCAGTCACATGAGTCAGAACGCTGTCTCTCAGGGTCGTGTCTGAGGGCAACAGACCTCCCCAAAGAGAGTTCAGGGGCACAGCACAGTTCCTTCTGCCCAGTTCCTCCTCCTCACCACGACCTTCTGTCCTAGCAGGCTGTTTTCTTCTTGGACTCTGCCTGCTCCCGCTTCCTCCCCACCTGGGGTCACCCCAGGGGGCCTCTCACCCCTCTCCACCCATGCAAATCTTCTTCAACCACCAGGGACTTGCCCCATCCTTCATCCTTCTCTGAAAATGTCTTCTATCCTATGTCTCACAGTGGTCTCCCCCTTTAGATTGATATATGTATATGAATACGTATATGTGTATGCATGTATCTATTTATGTATTCACCTATCTACATCTATACACTGTGCCCCATGCAGTGAGCAAGTAGTGAGTACCCATTAAATGTCTGGCATGTGAAACCATGAATACTGGAGTGGATACCCTTTCGCTTCTCCAGGGGATCTTCCCAACCCAGGTCTCCCGCATTGCAGGCGGATTCTTTACCAGCTGAGCCACAAGGGTAGCCCCATGTGAAAACAGGAGAAAGAAACAATGGCCGAAACAAATGAATGAAAAGATGAATGAATGAACTTTCTCTTGCCTGAACTAATCTTGACTTCTTGGCAACAGTGGGGGGACCACTGTCCTTCCTCCTCTGGCCTCCACCTTGTGCTTAACTGATTAGCTGGGTGCCCCACACTCCCAGCTCAAGGACTGTAGCCCCAGGAAGAATGTTTGATAATTAAAGGTGATGTGGTATACAGACTAGAAAATCCAAGCTTCATCATTTTTCAGTTACCCAGAATCTGGGGAACTTTGATTTCATTGAAATCAAATTTTAAGTTGGGAGAAATTAGTTTGGGGAGTTATGTTTTACTCCAATATAACTTTTAGACATCTTATAACTTTATTAGGTATATTCACATTAAGAGTAGCTCACACTTGCTTGTGCCAGGCACTGATCCTCACGACAAAACTATCAGGCGGGTACTGTTTTATCCCTTTTTATAGATAGGGAAGCCAAGCACAGGTGTTCATTAATGGGCCTAAGGTCACACAGCTCACATGTGGCAGAGCTGGTATTTGAACCTGGACATCTGGACCAGAGCCCATATGCTCGGCTTCAACCCTCTACTGCTCTCTGAGTGTACTGGTAGGACTTCATGTTTTTTTCTGGGCCTCAGTTTCTCTCATCTGTAAAATAGGAGAGGGGGTGATTTGAATCACTATCCCAAAGGTTTTCCCTTATAGGACCATTGGATTAAAGTTGTGAATTCTCTCTGGATGTCAGTAAATATGGAAATGCCATTGGGCAGGTGAGTATCAACAAGTCAGACTGATCCCAACTGGGGACCTTTTAAAGCATTTGTGCAGCTGGCTCCCCCAAAACTCAGCCTGAAGGAACGAGTGGAAGGACAAGGTGTAGGATACAAAAGCATGGCATGGTGTTTATTAAGCATACTGTGTATCAGGTCTATAACAGTTTTACTGACAAGGACAAAGGCCCAGCAAAGGCAAGCAACATTCCCTAGGTAGAACAGCATAGAAGTAGAGGAGCCAGGATTTGAACCAGGCCTGCCTAGCTCTGAAGCTAGATTTATAACCTTTCCACTCCATGTCCATGGGTCATGCTAAGTTGCCTCCTCTTAGACAGGCAGTTGGGTTCTGGCTCTGGCTCTCCTAACTCTGAGATTGAGCAGTCAGTGCCTCTAACTGCGTGTGCCTGGATTTTCCTCTCTGTAAAGGAGCTGTATGCTTAGTAGGTCCCTCAGCCATCTGCCTTTGTGAGGAAGCTCTTTTCTCTGTGGCCACCAGAGGGCACTGTGGCCTCAGTGGCTTTACCAGACCGGCCTTTGTAGCCTCAAGTCCAGTGGAAGAACATAGGGAACTCTTAAATCACCTCCTTCTTTGCAACTGAGCGTGCATATATGCAGATCACCACCTTCCCCCCATTTTACAGATAAGTAGACTGCAACCAAAAGAAGGCCCATGGATTTGGAAGATGGAGTCCAGGCTGAGAAGGTGAGCACAGCCCTTAGCCCAGAAGTGTGACATTCTGCTAATATTGATTAATTAATTACAGGGTCTTCCCTGCCCTGGGCCCCAGTTTGGGCTCTCAGACACAGACCTGGCTGGCACTTCTCTTTAACAGCTTTTCAGTCTGTGGGAATGTGGGAAAGAGATAGACAGGCAGGCCCACCATGACTACCATCCCCAAACTCCAGGGAGCCCAGGGAAGCCCTGCCTAGCATGATTTAGAGCCTCTGACTACATGACATCCTGAGAGATGGGTGCATCTTTCCCCCATTTTCAGATGGGAAAACTGAGACTCAGGTAAGTTATTAATATACCATGTCACTCGACCAAAGTGATATAACTAGTAAGTAGCAGAAAGTGAAAAATGAAAGTGTAAGTCACTCAGTCATGTCTGACCCTTTGCAACCCCATGGACTATAGCCTTCCAGGCACCTCTGTCCATGGGATTCTTCAGGCAAGAATGGAGTGGGTAGCCATTCCCTTCTCCTGGGGATATTCCCCACCCAAGGATCGAACCCTTGTCCCCCGAACTACAAGGGGATTCTTCACTGTCTGAACCACCAGGGAAGCCCAGTTGGGATTCAAACCAAACTCTGTCACTCTCCTCTTACAGAGGAGCCATTTGACTAGCATTTTGAAGGATGAATAGAAATTCATCAGGAAGGTTGGTGGCAAATGAATATTATAGAAAGAAAATGAATTGGATTTCTCTCAAGTTTGAGCTTTATTGTATTCCGGATTTCATGAAAGTAAGGGCTGTGAGGGGCTTTGGTGGGGTGGTGAGTATCAGAGATGGTCCAGGTGGGGAAATCAAGGCCCAGAGAGGGACGGGGGCCTACTGGGTAGTCCACAAGTGTGGTCACTGACAGATCGTGTGTTGCTCCCCCAGCCTCTCTGGATGTAGGAAGCCCAGTTGAACAGGCATGGCATGGGACAATGGCACAGGCCAGGCCCTGGACGCACCGCCCACCAACTGCGTCTACCGAGAGAACTTCAAGCAACTGCTGCTCCCACCCGTGTACTCGGTGGTGCTGGCGGTTGGCCTGCCCCTGAATGCCTGTGTCATCGCCCAGATCTGCATGTCCCGCCGGGCCCTGACCCGCACGGCTGTGTACACCCTGAACCTGGCCCTGGCTGACCTGCTGTATGCCTGCTCCCTGCCCCTGCTCATCTACAACTACGCCCAAGGTGACCACTGGCCCTTCGGAGACCTCACCTGCCGCCTGGTCCGCTTCCTCTTCTATGCCAACCTCCATGGCAGCATCCTCTTTCTCACCTGCATCAGCTTCCAGCGTTACCTAGGCATCTGCCACCCTCTGGCCCCCTGGCACAAGCGTGGTGGCCGCCGGGCTGCCTGGCTAGTGTGTGGGGCTGTATGGCTGGCCGTGACAATGCAGTGCCTGCCCACTGCCCTCTTTGCCTCCACAGGAATCCAGCGGAACCGCACGGTCTGCTATGATCTGAGCCCGCCCGCCCTGGCCACCCGCTACATGCCCTATGGCATGACCCTCACGGTCATCGGCTTCCTGCTCCCTTTTGTCGCCCTTCTGGCCTGCTACTGCTGCCTGGCCCGTCGTCTGTGCCGCCAGGATGGCCCAGCAGGGCCAGTGGCCCAGGAGCGGCGTGGCAAGGCAGCCCGCATGGCTGTGGTGGTGGCAGCTGCCTTTGCCATCAGCTTCCTGCCTTTCCACATCACCAAGACAGCCTATCTGGCAGTGCGTTCGACACCTGGTGTCTCTTGTCCTGTGCTGGAGGCCTTTGCAGCAGCCTACAAGGGCACACGGCCCTTCGCCAGTGCCAACAGCGTGCTGGATCCCATCCTCTTCTACTTCACCCAGAAGAAGTTCCGCCAGCGGCCACATGAGCTGCTACAGAAACTCACGGCCAAGTGGCAGCGACAGGGTCGCTGAGTCCACCAGGGCAGGACACCTGGGGGCAGGCCAACCATTGTGTTCGCCACTGTGACTGGGGCACCAGAAATTCCACCAGCTGCAAAGCATGCAGAGAATTAGAGCTTAGCTCAGCTGGGCATAGACTGAGGCCCTCACAGACCTCAAAACTTCAACAACTATTTATTAAACCCTTTTTCTGGACCAGGCTCCACGGGTACAGAGAGAGACAAGCCTGGGCCTGGTTCTCCAGAAGGCCCCAAGAAGCCATGGAGAATTCAGAAGTCATGTCAAGCTTCTCACAAAAATACAGTATAACATGTACTATGATTGAGGAGTATGCTGCATACTTTGGAGTCACCAATAAAGGGAGTAAAAGAGATGCGAGGCGGAAGTGAGAGCTTCTGGGAAGGGCCATTTGACCTGGGTTTTGAAGGATGAATATGAGCTCTCTGGGGGGTATGTGCTATGTTCTAGTCATTCAGTATATCTTTACTGACACCTTGTGCTTGGGCCTGATTTGGTTCTGGGGCCCCAGGAAAACCATCTCAAGCCCAGCCCCATACAAGCTCTCAGTTACTGGAGGTGCAGACACTGACACAGTCATACCAAGACTGTGACAGAGGGAGGCATGGATGGGGGGCAGGGGTGACCAGAGGATGCCCATGACCCAGTCTAGGAGTCTCTCGAAGGGGGATGGGAGTGAGGGCATTTGAACCAGATGTTGAAGGCTGAGTGGGAGCTCTGCAAATGGAAGTGGAGAGCAAGTTAGTACAGCCTGGGCCATCCCTGTGCTAGGCTCTTCCCTGGCAGATAGGCAGAGAGCTGGAGTGGAGGACATGCGGCCTTTTGTGTGTGAAGGCTGAGAAAATAAGAGCCGTCTCGTGGCCACCTTCCAGACAAGAGTGGGGAAGGTGCTCCAGGCTGTGGGGGCTCAGCAGAGGAATCAGGGAGCTCATTTTAGAAGGGGTGGGGCTTGAGCTGGGAGGGATCTAAAAGGCAGAGTGGAGGAGGGTGCTCCTGGTGGAAGGCACTGTGTCTACAAAACCCAGAGGCAGAAATGCGCCAAGACTGATTATAAAGCACCAGTGAGTTTCAGATAAGCCTGGGCTTGGGTGTATGGAGGGGGGTGGCAAGAAATGGAGCTGGGTGGGACTAGGGCATTAAATGCCAGGAAGAGCCCAGATCCCACCGGTCCTCCACTCGCCCTTCCAAATGTGCCTCTTTCAGGCTCAGGGTAGCCTTGGTGCCTGGGGACACCTCCACCAGGGCCCCCAAGTGAGGGGAAACAGACCTTCAACACTGCTTCATTCTTAAAGGAGAAGTCAGCAGCTTGAGGAGATGCAGGGCTATCCCCAGGGTCACTGGGAGGCTGCTACATGGAGATCCCATGGCCCGGAGCCTGCAGATCAGCCTCGGGACAGACTGCTTCTTCTAGGTTCTACCCCTGCCCTCTCATCTCCATCATTCTGGCCTGTGTGTACCTGGAAGGCTGCCTGGAGGCACCCTCATATGGAAGCATCTCAAACACAGAGCCGAGCTTATAAAACCTTGGAAGGGCATCTGTCTTGCTGTATCTCACTGTTCACTGAACCCAGGGTAGGCAAGGTGGGAGTGGGGAAGCTAGAAGAAAACTCAAGGAGCCATAGGAAGTGCAGGCATTCTTTATTCGCAGTAGCAAGGGAGACCTGCTTTACTCTCTAATGGCTGACACAGCAGCAACTACTGTGCAATTCAACTCCATGTGACTCGCCTCGACTTGACTCGACTAAACTTGCCCCCTGCAAGAGCTTTTCAGGTGGTGCTTATATAGGTTTACAGAACAAAAATGGCCTGTGGTCAAGTGGGTCATCATGACGTGCATGCACAATGCTATAAGTGATCTCAGCTGTTACGTAACCACGTATTTACAAACGTGGGGCGAGAGAGCCTGAACACCGCCACCTTGGCAAAGGAGAATTATACCACACAAAGCCCTTCCAAGTCCTCTTCACTTGTTTTCCTCCTGCTCACATCTCTTTCAGCCACTCCTCTGCTTCTTGTCTTCATCTCCACACACACCCACACTCCACCCCCATTACTCCTCTAGTCCTGATTCCTTTCTCCCAGATCTTTGTTTTCCTCCCATAGAACAGCCTGGCTGGCCTGTGGCTGCTGGTACATCACACAGACCCGGGACTGACAGAACTGGTCATGGGAAAGGGGGTGTTTTGCCTTAGAAGGTAGAACGGGGAGAGGGAAGGGCAGAGGGTCAAGGCAGGAAGGGGAAGGACGGAATAACTTCTTCAGTATTTTTCCTTTCACCGTGCCTAATCTCCAAGGCTGTTCAGCCACTGGGACATTTAGAGAAGGGCTCTGCAGGGGTGAAACTCCACAGTAATGTCAGAGGTGCGCTTACAGCTGGTGGAGGAGGTAGCCCAAGCCATCTTGGGAATCCATTCAAAGTGCTCTTGCTGGAGAGGCTGACAGTTTGGACAGAAGGCAATTTGATTCTTTGGGTCATGGTGAGATGGATGTGTGGGGACATCAGAAGACAGAGACTGGTTCTTAGTCCCTATATAATGCAGGGCTGTGCCAAGCAGTCCAGGTGTCATACATCTTGCCTCTGAGACCAGACTCTTCAGCTGCCTGTCACAGAGGGGTAGGAGGTGGAAGAGCAGAAGGCAGAGGGCCTCCACCAGCAGCCAATGCAGTGAGTCCCAGAGGATTGTCCCAGCAATCCACAAGAACTGTGACTCCCCCTGGTTACTTTTCCAATATTGAAAATCGTGAGCCACTGGTAAATCCCATTCCTAGTTTTCCTTGTAAGGCCGGATAGCATAAAGGGTTCAGACCCCAGAGCTAGATCACCTGGGTGTGTATTCTGGCTCTATCATTTACTAGCTGTATTACTCTGGGCAAGTTATTTAACTTCTTCATACCTTAACTTCCCTAACTGTAAAATGGGAGTAATAATGGCACCTATTTTGTAAAGTTGTTGTGAGGATTAAATTAACTAACATATGCAAAGCACTTAGAATGACACCTAGAACACAGTAGGCATGCAGTGAATGTTACTATATAGTGGTTTCGCCTTTGTTCACACAGCTTCCTCTAGAGTCCATCTCTAGGAATAGGCATAGCAGGTTTCTAAGCAAGGAGTTTAAGCAGGAGATTGCAAGGGTTTTTCTTTCTCCTTTACCTAGGAGGCAGCCAGTCTTTAAGGAAAAAAAAAAAACCACCACACTTTTTTGAGAACAAGAGCCATAATCCATGAGCCCTATCTGTTGTTGTAAGAAGGAAAAATCATTCGTTACATGCCAGGACAGGGATTCCAAGCACCATTTGCGGGCTTGAATTCCTCCTCTTCTCCTGCTTTTTTTTATTTTTCCTCTTCCCTATCCCACTTCTTCCCCCTCATTTTAACACAGAGCATTCTCAGCGGTGGGGGGTAGGGGTCAGCGTAGGGGCTTACCCTGGGAATGTCTACTTGCTGGGAATGGGGACAGAGAAGACCCAGGGGTGGAGTGCAGTGAGGGGCAGGAGGGACCATGCTGGTTCAAAGAGGCCCAAGGATTCTTCTGTGGGTTAGGGAAGATTTTCTGGGGTTGAAGCAGTGCAGCTGGGTCTTGGAGAGGTGTAATTAGACTGAAGGAAAGGGGGTAAGAGTGTTGCTGGTGTAGGGAACAGCACAAAGGCATGGAGGCTGTTGGAGGAGGGATAGGAAGGGCTGTGGCCTGATACGAAGCTGGAGAGAAAAAGGCTGCCGGCCAGGGAAGGAAGCCCTGGGGAGCCACGACAACAGTAATGCCCACTGGCTGGATTCCAGGTACCATCAATATGTTGTACACTCAGTTTCTCATTTAATCCTTCTAATACCTCCTGTTACAGATGGGGAAGCTGGGACCTGAATGTGGGAACTGACTTACTCAGGTCACATAGCCTTTCTCTAACCCAGATACTAGATCCTCCCCCACTTCACCCTCTCTCCCCTCCCCTTTCCTCTCTTCACCTGCCTTCCAAGTGCCCACTTGCCCCACCCAGTCCTAGTAAGTGGGGACTCCGAGGAAGTTGTGCCAACTATAATGTCAAATCTTTTTTAGTTAGGCACAGTCTCCTAGGGGGCTTCCCAGGTGGTGCTAGTGGTAAAGAACAATACAGGAGACCCAAGGGATGTGGGTTCCATCCCTGGGTCGGGAAGAGCCCCTGGAGGAGGAAATGGCACCCCACTCCAGTATTGAGGTGGGCTGGCTAGAGCCTTTGGACCAGGAATCCCTTTGGTGGAGAGGGAGGGTATTTAAGGATCTAAACTGGGCCTCCACCCAGTGGGAAGCTCACCAATCAGAGAACAGCTTGCCTGCTCACAGCGTCTCATGAGTGCTCCATGGACACCTCAAGGCCAAGCTGCATGGCGCTGGAACCTGTGACCTGAGTCTCTGCTCCCCTCCATCAGCTTCTTCATCTGTGATTTGGGAATAAAAACCTTTATCCTCTAATCCAGAAATGACGTGAAGACAAAACAGGACCAGGTGTGAAAGAGCTTGGAAAATTACAAATTTCAGGACTTCCTTGGTGGTCCAGTGGTTAAGAATCCACCTGCCAATGCAGGGGACATGGGTTCAATACCCGGTCAAGGAAGATTTCACATGCCGTGGGTCAACAAGCCTGCGAGTCGCAACTGTTGAGCTCTCGACCAACTACTGAAGCCCATGTGCCCTAGAGCCTGTGCTCCCACAACAAAAGGAGCCACTGCAATAGAAGCCCACACACCACAGCTAGAGAGGAGCCCCCACTCACTGCAACTAGAGAAAACCCACAAACAGCAACAAAGACCCAGTGCAGCCAAAAATAAGTAAATAAATATATAAAAATGAAGTTTTAAAAAATCACAAATTTCAAATGGCAGGGGCCATCGTTATTATTGGAGAGGAGCAGTGACTTCCAGGAAGACGATCCCCGCACCATACCAAAATTTCCTCAAAAGAGTAGAAAGAAAACAATCTAGAGGAGACAAGAGTCTGATTTCAAATAGAGACAGAGAGAGGCACCCTTGGGGAAACTTAAACCCACTCCATATTTTTCAGATGAGGCCCAGGGAAGTGAAAGGATTTACCCAACGTCACACAGCAAGGAAACGGCAGAGAGGTAATAGGCCAGGCAGAGTTCTCTTCCTTACTATCAATTTCCCATTGAAGAGGAAGAGATATGCTGGCCGCTTTGAGGCAGAGCTGAGACAAGAGGTGAGGAACTTACAGAAGACTGGTCTCAACTCAAAGGGGAAGAGCTTTCTCCCTACGGCCATTTCCTGTAACCCAAGGGAAGCAGCAAGCAGGGCCCCGAGGTCCTCGCTGAGTCCTCCCAGTCTCATGAGGTAGTCAGGCAATCCTGAGTGTCTACCATCCTACACTATGTCCAGCCATGCCTGCTCATTTGGAGGCACGGGGTGAGGGGTGTGTGTTTGGGGGTGGAGGGGTTTGATGGCAGCCACTGTCCTCTTGGGCTAAGGGGAACATGAGTATCCTCTCTTTCTGGGAAGGCAGAGCCCAGGCCCAAGGAGGAGGACAATACTGCTGAGCGCTCATCAGGGATCTGGAATTAGCAAAGGCTGTCTGGAGGAGCACGGTATTTGAAGCTCCTGAAATCTGAATTTGCCATTGCCATTGGCATCCTGAATTTGCCAGGAGCTACTATTTCCTGACTTTGACACTAGTCCAAGTTACTTCTCCTTCATGACCCATAGAGGGGCGGGGTGAAGCAGTAGAAGCCACCCACCCCTTGCCTATCCGGAGGGCAGATCGGCCTCAGGTAGCAGTGTAGGTTTGGCAGTGGTAAACTGAGGACGTTCGGTCAAAGCGCCTTGTGTGAGTGAAGTCGAAGGAGGCGCAGTGCACTTTGCGAAGGGAATAGGTTTGAAACGGCTCCTGAAAGGACTAGATAAAGATAAGAAGAAAGTAAAGGAAGTGAAGTCTTAACCAATTCTCGGGGTCTTTTTGTGGTGGATGTTGCTTCACTCGTTCAAGGTTCCGCGCGGGTTGAGAGGAGCGGGGCGGGGGGGACAGGGGGGAGGTGCGGGGGGATCGGGGAAAACCGGCCAGCAGAGGGCGCAAGAACCGCGTAACCCAGAGCGCCGCCAGAGAAGGAGGGGGCGAGGGAGCGCAGGGCGGGCCTCTGGAAAAGTGGGGGCGTAGTCACAAAGGGTGGGGCTCCTGGAGCTGCTTGGGGAGGATTGGGGGGCGGTCAGAACTGGACTGGCTGCAGAGGTGGGAGGGGCGGGGCGTTTGGACCCGGTCGCAGTTACAATGGGCTTCGCCGCGAAAGACCTGATAGGAGGCGTGTCCTGGGCGGGGTGAAGGGGCGGGACGGGGAGCAGCGAGCGCCCAGGTTGGCCTGAGGCGCGCACTGCTCCCCCTGGTGGCGGGTCTCTCGGCTGGCGGAGTGTTTCTCCGTGTACCTGTGTCAGTGGTGTTTGTGGGTCTGAAGTTGCCATGTTGGGGGTCCCTGGGGCAGGAGGCGTTTCCGCCCGAAAGCAGTGGGTGCGCCACCCTGACTACGCCCGCGGAGCTGACCACACTCGGACGATTCATGTTGCAGCGAGTGCTGGGGGGAGGTAGCTTGCCCGCCGAGCTCCCAAGGGGCTCATCTGGAGGGCTGCTTCAGTCAGCCTTTGCTCCAGCGGTCTGTCGGCTCCTCCCCGAGTCCCTCCTCTCCCCACCCCCCACAACTCCCGATTCCCAGCCTAGCGCGCTCCCGGAGCCCACCCCCTCTTTTGGGCGCGAGGCCCCGCCCCCCACCCCCTTTCCACTGCCACAAAGTTTATTTGCAACAAAAGGGAGCTAGGAGAGAGCAGCCCAGAGGGAGGGAGCGGGAGCAGGAGCTCGAGGGGAGGCAGGCCAGCCGGCTGAGGAGGGGGCGCAGAGCCGAGGAACGGAGCGTCGGGATCCTGCCGGGACCGGGTCGGGCCGAGATGCTCCAGGCCGCACCGGGCAAGGCGGGGGCTGGGCCCAGGAGTCGACGCTGAGGCGGGAGGGGTCGCGCGGGATGGAGCCGAGGCGGCCCGCGCGCCCAGAAACTTGAGCCGCCGCAGCTAAACCTCTGCTCGGGTCTCTGCACCCTTACCCCGCTAATCGCCTCGTACTGCGACTTGCGAGACCCCGGCCTTGGGACCCCGGCCGCTGCGCTCCTTCGGGACGGGGGCGCAGGGGGGGTTGGCCACGGCTCCCCGAGGCCAGCCCCCCCAGAGTGAGTCCCGCCACCATGGCGGACGGGGCGCCCCGGCCCCAGCTATATCGCAGCGTCTCGTTCAAGCTCCTGGAGCGCTGGAGTGGCGGGCCCGGGCCGAGGGAAGAGGCCACGGACGCTCCGGGACTGCGGCGCCGCTCCTCGTGCCGGCCGGTCGCTGCCGTCCCGGCCCAGCCCTCCCGGCGCGTGTCCAAGCTGGCGTCGGGGCCCCCGGCCGCCCCCGCGCAGCCGCGCCCGCTCCGCAGCCTCTCGCCGTCGGTGCGCCAGCTCTCCCGGCGCTTCGACGCACAGTGTCTGGACGACAACTCCACCGGGGCCCGAGACGGGGGCGTCTCCCCGGCAGCAGCGGAAGAAGCGGCAGAGGGAGCCGCGCGCGGAGCCTGGCCCAGCGTCACGGAGATGCGCAAGCTCTTCGGGGGCCCTGGCTCCAGGCGGCCCGGTGCCGACTCAGAGGCCTCGGGGACGCCCAGCCCTGACGGGGCCGCGTGGGAGCCGGCGACCCGGGAACCCCGGCAGCCCCCGACGCCACCTCCTCGGACGTGCTTCCCTTTGGCGGGCTTGCGCTCGGCGCGGCCGCTGCCCGGCCCGGGGACCGAGGGGAGGAGGCGGCGGCAGCAACAGGAGCGAGCGCAGCGTCCGGCGGATGGTTTACATTCTTGGCATAGCTTCTCCCAACCGCAGGCCTGGGCCCGGGCCTCCTCCTCCTCAATCGCTTCCTCCTATCCTGTCAGCCGCAGCCGGGCTGCCAGCTCCAGCGAGGAGGAAGAGGAGGGACCGCCACCGCCGCTGCCCGGGGCGCAGAGTCCGGCCTACCACGGCGGCCACTCCTCAGGCAGTGACGAGGACCAAGACCGTGAGGGTGGCCACTGCCGGGGAGGGAGGACGGGGCCCAGGCCTGGAAGCTCCTCTTTGGATAAGGACTGTAGGCCGGACAGTTATGGGTTAAATCCGAGCAGTATGGACTCGGCAGGGGGATCTGGGAGCCCCGATCCCCCAACTCCTCCAAGAGCTCCAAGCGAGGAAGGACCCCAGGAGTGGGGTACTGGCTCTCCTCCCTGTGTACCAGGTCCCCAGGAAGGACTTCGGCCCTTGTCAGACACTGTGGGGGGAACGTTCCGCGTGGCCAAGGTGAGCTTTCCCGCGTACCTGGCCAGCCCTGCAGGCTCCCGTGGTAGCAGCCGTTATTCCAGCACAGAGACTCTCAAGGATGAGGAGCTGTGGGCAAGCCGGGGTTCTGGGAACTGGGGCGTGTATCGCTCCCCCAGCTTTGGAGCCGGGGAAGGGCTCGTCAGGCCCCAGGTGCGAACCCGCATCAAGGGACCTGTGGGCACCACGAGGGTATTGAGGGATGGAGGATTGGACCTGGACAAGAGCCGGCAACGGAAGTCCCTGTCGAATCCAGATATTGCCTCAGAGACCCTGACACTACTCAGTTTTCTACGTTCAGACCTTTCAGAGCTGAGGGTCCGAAAGCCTGGTGGGCGACCTGGAGACCTTGGAAGCGGCCCGGTGGATGGCAGAGATTCACCATCGGCAGATAGCTCAGTGGGGCAACTTGGGCCCATGCCCTCCCCAGCCCCAGCATCATCTGGCACGCGACCCACACTGAAGGACTTGACGGCCACCCTCCGAAGGGCAAAGTCATTTACCTGCTCCGAGAAGCCCATGGCCCGCCGCCTATCCCGCACCGGTGTCCTGAAGCCCAGCTCCTCTGAACTCCTGCTGGCAGGGCCAGGTGCCAAGGAGGACCCACTGCCCCTCGTCATCCAGGATCAGTATGTTCAAGAGGCTCGTCAGGTTTTTGAGAAGATCCAGCGCATGGGTGCCCAGCAGGATGATGGAAGTGATGTCCCCCCTGGGAGTCCTGACTGGGCAAGAGACGTGACTGGAGGGCAGCGGTCTCAAGAAGAACTCTCCGGCCCTGAGTCAAGTCTGACAGATGAGGGCATTGGAGCGGACCCTGAGCCTTCTGTTTCAACATTTTGCAGCCTGGGTCCCACAGGAGTGTGGCGACCCCTCTCCTCGTCCTCAGCCCAGACTAACCACCATGGTCCTGGGGCTGAAGAGAGTCTGGGAGCATGGGCCCTGGTGTCCCCTGATACCCCTCCCACACCTGGTGCCCTCCGCCGCAGACGCAAAATCCCACCTTCAGGCCCTAATGGGACTGAACTGAGCAATGGGGAGGCAGGTGAGGCCTACAGGTCTCTGAGTGACCCAATTCCACAGCGCCACCGGGCCGCCACCTCTGAGGAGCCCTCTGGGTTCTCTGTGGATAGCAACCTCCTGGGTTCGCTGAGCCCCAAGACAGGGCTTCCGACAGCCCCAGCTGTGGATGAGGGCTTGATCAGCGGCCACAGTGATTGGTCTGTGGGCAGTGAAGAGAGCAAGGGGTACCCCGAGGTTATTCAGAGCATTGTTCAGGGGCCAGGTGCCTTAGGGTGTGTGGTGGATGACAGGGTTGCTGGCAAAGCCCCCAAGAAGAAATCTCTGAGTGACCCCAGCCGCCGTGGGGAGCTGGCTGGGCCTGGATTCGAGGGCCCTGGAGGGGAGCCCATCAGAGAAGTCGAGCCCATGTTGCCTCCGTCGAGCAGTGAGCCCATCCTGGCTGAGCGGCGGGCAGAACCAGAAGAGCCCAATCCTGCCAAGGGCCGGGCACAGTCTGAGAGGGCCTTACCTGAGGCCCCGCCTGCCTCTTCCACTGCCCACCATGACTTCCACCTTGACCCGAAACTTGCTGACATTCTGTCCCCACGGCTCATTCGCCGTGGTTCCAAGAAGCGCCCAGCCCGGAGCAGTCATCAGGAGCTCTCAAGAGAGGAGGGCAATCAGGACCAGGCTGGCAGCCAGTCTCTGGCCCGACCCTCCTCCAAACACATTCGCCATGCCAGTGTGCCTGCCACCTTCACACCCATCATGGTACCTGAGACACCGACTTCCGTTGGCCCCCCTGTGGCTGTGCCAGAGCCCATGGGCTTCCCTGGCAAAGCCCACCCCACGATGCAGGCACCATCTCTTGAGGACGTCTCTAAGCAGTACATGCTGACCCTCCACTCCAGTGGGGTCCCTGCCCCAGTGCCTATGGATATGCCATGCCTGACTCCGACCGTACCACCGTCTGCGGAGGCCAAGCCACCAGAGGCAGCCCGGGCTCCAGATGAGCCTGCCCCAGCCAGCAAGTGCTGCAGCAAGCCACAAGTGGTGAGTCTTAGTGGGGGGCCTTTGGGGCGGGGCGAAGGAGGGCCATGGATGTGACTTCTGCAGGAGTGTGCTCATTGGGCAGGTGCCCAGGTGTGAGGGAGCTTCTCAGGCCCTGGAAGTGCCCAGGCAGTTTTAAGAGTGTTAATGATACATGGCTCCTGTCTACTCAGGCCCCAGAGGCTTCTGTTGGTGCTAACATCAGAGGTTCTTATCTGCTCCAGTGTATTCTGGGTGATAATTACAAAGGGTTCTAATCTGGTACTTTCAATGTTTTTCAGGGAATAGTTTTAAAGATTCATATCTGGTTCTTTTTTATCAATACATGAGGAGCTGTGAGGGTAGTGGCACCTTCTCAAGCGCCTTGCTGACCTCCTGTAGGATGTTTAAGTTTGGAGGCCCACAGTTGACATGGGTTTGCCCTTCCTCATGTGGCTTGCCTGTGGCAGGTCAAAATCTGGGTCTGAGCCTGGGCCTGGGAGAATTGAAGAGGTACGAGGCATGACTTAATCTCCATAAAGTGGAGAGGGCTTCGTAAGGTAAATTGGCAGCCCTGGCTTTTCTCTGTAACTCAACCTCCCCATCTGTAAAAATTGGGGGTTTTGGACAAGGTGGTGCCTCTGTCTCCTTCCAGCTGTGCTATACAGATTTGTGGGGAGTCTGTGGCTTGGAGTTGGCACACTCTTTGGACCTGAAATCTGCCAAAGCCTCCTCTGATTAGAATGAGGACCTCTCGGGGAGGATAGGGTCAACAGAGGGGCTGTCAGCAGACAAGACTTGGGAGCACTTGTCCCTCATCCTGCAGGCTTGTATCTTCTCCCCCCTCCCCTTCCTGGTGACTCTGAGATGCTTCCTCCTTCCTCTGCCAGACCCCAGGCCCTGGGACTCATTCTCCCAGAGACCTCCTCTCTGCCTTCTGTCTTTAGCTGTTTTTGGAGTTTGGGCTGTTGGATTCACATGGGTTCTAGGCAGGGTGATGGCCTGGCATCTCAGTTGGAAGCTAGATTTGAGGCTCTGGCTTTGAGTCTGAAGTGGAGATGGCCTGGGGTTATTTCAACCATGGCTCGCACACCCACTGTGTTCCCTGTAGAGTGAGGAACCTAAAAACCCTAAACCTTGGACTAATTTGGTCACTGCCGGTTTTCAGTGCTCTCATGGGCTTCTCTGAACTCTCTTTCTCTCTTTGTTTCTCCCTCCTGTCTCTAGTTTTTCCTAGTCCTGACTCTGGTGTCTCTCACAGAGGCTGCAGAGTCTTTGGGCAGAGAGGGGAAACACTTAGGACCTGTCCTTCCTTCTCAGAGCTTGGTAGGGTAGCTCAGGTGCCTATTGTCTTTGTGGGGGTGGGGAGGGATGACAGCAGGGGCAGCTCCTGCCAGGGACCCCCTCCCCAGATACTTTTCTCATATAATTATCTCCTCTGGGAGCCTTGAGGAGTAAGTTAGGGGAGTGAATCAAGGGACTTGGGGGGACTAGGGGGAGCTGGGCGCTGCTCCTAAGAAGAGGCAGTGAGAGGAGGTTGGAGTTTTTGCGGAATTGACTCCAGGTCTCCTCTCATCACATTGTCCTCCTGTCCTGCCTGATCTCAGGGAGAAGCTTAACTCCGCTCAACGCCCCACACGCTCCATGCTGCCCCCAGAGGGGTATGAGGTGGGACATACCTGCTCATAACACAGGCTTCTCCCTGTACTCGGTGGAGGCTCTCTCCAGCCTCCAAGCCTTTGCTTGCTTCAGTCCCCTTCTCTCTCCAGGCCCAGCTTAGTGTCCCCCCTTACCCCATAGAGAACTGGTGAGTCTGTAGTTGGAAAAGCAGCGTTTGAGCCCCGGCTCCAGATCCCTGTGTGGCCTAGGATCAGTCACGTCCCTGATTTGTGCCTCACTTTCCCCTTCTGTAAGTAATGGTATCTACCTGCCAGGCTTGTGTATACTGTGCGTGGGTGATATGATCGTGCCCTTCCTGAGGGCAGGAGAAAGGGGAAAAAAACAGGGTTCACTGTCTCAGCTGCTTCTCAGTGACCAGCCTTGGCCGCTCCTCCCTGCGCCCCACTGCTTTCTGAGCACAGGACTAGGCATTCTGGCCTCAGTATAACCTGGTGGACTTCAGTCAGCTCAGAAGAGATTCACCATCCCCTGACTCCCAACTCACTCATAAAGCCTGGAAGTTCTCCCATCTGCTAGCCTGAATCCCTCCTGCTGTCCCCTTCCTTCTGGCTCCAGGAAGATGGGGAGCAGCTGTCCAGCCCTCCTCCTGGCCTCCATGGAGGAGACAATGTCCCCCTTGTTTCAGGCCTGGGGCTGCAGTCACGCTCCCTAGGCTGTGGGTGGAGATGGTGTGGTGTGGGCTCCAGAATAAAAAGGGAAGAAGCTGTCATGCTTTGCTGATGAGGCAGAAACCAGTGTGAGCCCAACCAGGGGGCCGGCAGGAGAGGCTCCAGGGACAGAGGGGGCTCCTACCCCACCCTTGGGCTGCGAGGAGTCCCTCAAAGTCAGGCCTCTCCCACTCCAAAGTCCCATTTCTGCCCTCTGTGTGGTGCTGCCCCCGCTGTTGGAAGCAGGAGGCCTGGTACCAGGCCCAGCTCCTCTGAGACTTGAACAGAGTCATCTTGGGTTTCACAATTTTCCCATCTGTACAGTGGGTGGTTAGACTGCCTGGTCTTTGAAAGTCTATAGGATGGACTCAGCCTATAGAGTGGTCAAGGGAAACAGAAGGAGTCAGGGTATGGCTGGAAGGGAGAGAAAGGCAGCCCTATGCAACAGCTGTAAGGACCTAGGAGCCCAGGGAATAAGGGATAACTCATGGTCGCTTTCCGTAAATGCCTGCTTGCAGATGTACTGCGTGGAGGAGGCCCAGCTGTGGAGCATTTCTGCCCTGCCCCCTCCCACATGCCTTGTCATCTCCATTTAGGCCCACAGTAACCTGGAAGATCAGCAGTTCTTCATCCCAAGGCTTTCCTGTCCTGGCGCTAAAGTACAGAGTTGATCCAACCTTCTGTCCTCAAGTACTTGATACCCATTTGACAGAAGTGGCAACTCTAGTCCAGAAACAGGAAGTGGCTTGTGTCTCAGAATCAGATGGATGGACTCAGAAAACTTTAGCATACTGAAATGGCAGTAACAGCGGCTGACATTTATCAAGTGCATACTATAAAGAATCCGCCTGCCAATGCAGGAGAGGCGAGTTCGATCCCTGGGTTGGGAAGATCCCTTGGAGAAGGAAATGCCAATCCACTCCAGTATTCTTGCCTGGGAAATCCCATGGACAGAGGAACCTGGCGGGCTATAGCTCATGGTGTCTGATATGACTTAGCGACTAAACCACCACCACCATATGCCAGACTCTCTGAATGTTTCAGTCTTCAAAAATGAAAGCTGTGAGAATCTCACAAGGCTGAATTCTTAGAATTGCAGGCTCTTAGATTCCCACTGAATCCTAGAATGTCAGTGTCTTGGAGGTGAAGGGGCCTGAGGGTCCCTGTTTCTTGATGGAATTTCTTGATGGAAAAGGCTGCCATCTGTGTAATGGGGTAGGGTCAGGGGTTAGTAGGGGCCTTTCCTGCACCCCCAACTGTTTGAACACTTTCATGGTAGTTATTTAATGCTCTGGGGCCAGGGTTTGTGGTGGGAAGAACTTCAAGACTCAGAAAGGAGAATGCTGACTTTGAGGTCACCTAGTATGGCAGGGCAGAGCTGGGCCCATGCACCAGCCTGACCTTGCCCACACCCCCTGCCCCCAGCAGACATGGCCCCTATTCCCCTCCTTCCCAGCCAGCTCCCTACCTTGCAGAGGACCGCCTGGCTACAGCTCTTTGTCACCTTTCTTCTTTCTGTCTCTCCTTGGCAGGGAACCCACGGGGTGGGGGTTCTCTCCTTTCCCTCCTTGGCTCTTCACTCTGATTTTTCCATGGAAACTGGCTCTGGGAGGGGAGGCGATTAGGACATTTGGAATTCTGAACAGTACCAAATATCTATAATTAAATGTCTTGTCACCCAGCAGGAGGAGGTTGGGAAGGGGAGAACATGCAGACGGCTGTCCCTTTCGTCTGTTTATTCCCTGTCTTCACCCCCATCCCCAGTACTTTCTAAGGGTCCTGGGCTCTTAGGGGAGTGTGGCCCAGGAATGGGTTGTCCTCCCCCCACCACAGGGAAGAGCTGGGGGATGGACCAGAGTTGCGTCTGACATTTTCCAGCCCTGAATTTTCAGGACCAGCTGGGTTTGGGAGGCTGGGAAGCTGCTGCTAATCCTGTCCCCAGCCCCCTCCCAGTGCCAGGACTTGCCCCTCCTGCTTCCTTCCCGCCCATCTGTGATCTCTCAGGCTACACGTGCTGCTGGGCAATGGGGTGGAGGCACCACCAGGCTGCCGAAGCACTCAGAGAATTCAGGATCTAGTAGCTGACTGGAAGGGGCTGTGGGATGTTGAGAGACTAGCCTGGGTGCTGGCAGGAGACGCTCCCTGGAGGAGGCTCTGTCTGGAGCTCGGCTTTGAATATCCAGAGAAGACAGGGAGAGGTTCTAGGAGGAGGGCACAGCATGGCAGAGGCTAGTAGGTGGGAAAGAACAGATTAAACTGTGTGTCCTAGGAGTTTGTTTCAGAGACTTGGGTGAGCTTTGATAAGGCAATGCATTCATCCTTGCAACAAATGCTTACTGAACCCCTGGACACTCGGGCACTCTTCTAGGCCCTGGGATACAGCAGCAAACAAAACAAGGCCTGACCTCATGACGTTTCCAGACTAGTGAGGAGATCTATCTGTAAATGGATACCTTGTGCTTCAGAGAGAGATGAGGGCTGGGAAGCACAAGAAACCAGGATAAGGAACTAGAGGATGACATGGTGAGGGAGGTGCTATATTAAATTAAGAAATCTGAATAAGGTCTCACTGAGGAGGTGAGATTGGAGAGCAGAGGCTTGGTGGGAGCAAGACAGGCAGCTGTCTTTTGGGGAAGAGAGGAACAGCAAGTGCAAAGGCCCTGGGGTAAAAGTCAAGAGGACAGTGTGAATGGAGTTAAGTAGGAGATGAGGTCAGAGTTCAGGGAGGGTGGAAGTGAGCTGGGGCCAGATGAGGTAGATTTCAGAGACCAGTAGGAGGTCTTCCGTGTTTACTTGAGGTGAGACAGCAGGCCATATTTTGAGGTTCTGAGTTAGAGTAGTGACCTAATCTGACTTAGGCTTTCACAAGTCTGCTCTAGCTACTCTATGGGGGTAGACTGCAAAGGCCCAGGGGAGGGGGCATCAAGAGGCCACTGGAACAGTCTGGGTAAGAGATAATGGGGGCTTGGGCTGGGGCAGAGGCAATAGAGTAGGGGGTTTCTGCTGCAGCTCCTTGTGGCTGTGAGGGGTCACTTAGAGTGGGGAGAGGGCGATTGACAAAGTCCCCAGGGTCAACTGGAGCTGTAGGCTGCACCAGCCGCCCCTGTAGACCTCTGTTGGTGTGGCTCAAAGGCTAGGAGGGTGGAGGTTTTCAGGGCCCCAGTGAGGCAGGCGGCAGTGCCTTATCCCACTGGTGTCTCCTCTGCAGCCGCTGTGACACCTGTCAGCTCCAGCTTGCATGTTACCTGAGACAGGGAGCTCGTGCCACCCACAGGCAGTGCTGTCCCTCCCATCTGGTCCTCCAGCTGGGGGGGCATCCCAGTACATAGATGAAGCAGGACCAGGGTGGACAGACTTGCCTCAGGTCCTGGGTCTCAAGTATGGAATTGGGCCCAAGGTGTCCTGACTCCCGGGCCATACGTTGGCCCCACAGAGTTCCCACTGAGCAGAGCTGGCAGGGATGATGGTGGTAGGGCGGGGGAAGGGGGAGCCCATGTTTCCCAGAAAGGCTCGCAGCCCTGGCGTACTTATTGGGAAACGTGCCCAGGCAGCCTGGCGCCTTGGCTGGCAGGCCCTGAAACGGGGGCGCTGGGTCTCTTGGGAAGCAGGAGCCTATTAGAACCATGCCCCCCCCATGGGAGTTGATCCTCCAGGCAACCCCCACCCCCACCCCTAGGCCTCTGGGGCATTCCAGGGGTGGACAAAGGCAGAGGAAGACTGCCAGGCTGCCACGCTCTGAGCTGAGACTGGTCCCCAGCCCATGACAGGCAGGGGCCTAGGGACCCAGCCAGGATATCTGAGCCCCCTCCAGTAGCTTTGGGGCTCATGAGGGATGACGTGGTATGACACATGGAGGTTGGCTCTAGGCATCAGGAGACCTGGGTTCTAGGCTTGGCCTCTCTGTTTTCCTGCTGTGTGGCCTTAAGTAAGTCCCTTCCCTTCTCTGAGCCATAGGTTCCTTCATGTTCTTGGGCACCAAGAACTCCCTCTCCTGCTGGGAGAGGTAACAGCTGTCCTTAATAGGATTCCAGCTTGTGTTAATAGACTGAAATGCTGGTGGGTGGGATTCACAGTCCCCTTTAGCTTGCTGAGGAGACTGAGGCTCAGAGTGGGGCTGGGACTCACCCAGGCTTGGCCCCCAGGGACCCTGTTCCCTATGACCAGCTGCCGCTTTGCACCCTTCCACACATATAGAGGGGGCCTCTCCCACACACTTGTGGCAGATTGTGGGGCTCACTCTGGGGCCTGCACACAGAAGTGTTGATGCTGCTGCTGTGTGATGTTAGCACTTTCTTTGGGGTTTGGGGCAGTTGTGGAGCTCTGAAACACTCCCGGGGCAGGGAGAAGAGGAGAGGGGAGTCTCCAGAGGTACCTGAGGTGGGAGGAACATGAGCTAATTCCAGGGTCTAGGCTGGCAGATGGGTGGTATATTAGTTTCCTATTGCTGCTGTAGCAAATTACTACATGTTTAGTGACTTAATACAAGTATTATAGTTCTGGAGGTCAGAAAAAATGGGCTTCACTGGGCTAAAATTATGACGTTAGCAGGGCTGAATTCCTTCTGAAACCTTTAGAGAAAAACTATGCCCTTTGTCTTTTCCATCACTGGAGACTTTTGGCACTTCTTGGCTCATGGCCCCTTCCTCCATTCTCAAAGCTCTCAGTCAGGTGGTGCAGTGGTAAACAATCCACTTGCCAACGCAGGAGACATAAGAGATGTGGGTTCGATCTCTGGGTCGGGAAGATCCCTTGGAGTAGGAAATGGCAACTTGCTCCAGTATTCTTCCTGGGAAAACTCCATGCACAGAGGAGTCTGGCAGGCTATAGTGCATGGGGTCACAAAGAGTCAGACACGACTGAGTGGCTAAACAACAACAACAACAACAACGTAGTGTCTTCAGATCTCTCTCTCACGTTGAACCAAACCTCCTTCCTCCCTTGTAAGGACTGTTGTCATTACTCTGGGCCTGTTTGGATCATCCAGGATAATCTTCCCATCTCAGAATCTGTAATTACATCTGCAAAGTCCTTGCCATGTAGGATAACATTCACAGATTCTGGGGATTCAGACCATGTAGGATAACATAGTCACAAGTCGTGGGGATTCAGATCATGTAGGATAACATAGTCACAGGTCCTGGGGGTTCAGACGCAGACATCTTTGGCCGTTACTCTGCTTTTGACAGGTGGGCAGAGGGGTCAGGCTGTCAACTTCTGGAAGCCAGAGCCCCCACGAGGTGCTGGTCACCGGGTAGAACTGATCTGGTGAACTCAGGCCCCTTGCATTTATCCTGCACTCATTTCTTTCCCTGATCATTTGTCACTTTCACTTCTCCATTCATTCAGCAGTCATTTGTTGAGCCCTTGATGGTCAATAAGAACACACAAGGAAAGCTTGGACATCATCCCTGCTTGTCAGGGGTTCTCAACAACAGTCTTAGCCCACTGACGTGGGTGAGGTCCAGAGGGTGGCTGAGCCCTGCTCTGGTGGGAGAGGGACAGAAGAGCCAGCACGTCCCCTGTGGATGGGTTTGGCTTCTAGAGTGACTGCCTAAAAATTGGGATGAAGTAGCTCCCAAGAAGGGCAGTCGGCAGGAGAATGTAGAGCCAGGGCAGAGAGAGAAGAGTGGGATCTAGGGTGGAAATCACATCTCTGCTGCACTGGCCCGGACTGGCTCAGAGCAGATGTCCAGGAGCTCCCCTTCCCGCTGTGCTGGGAGCTCTGTGTTGGGCACTAGAGACCCTGGTGCTGTTGGACCAGAGGGCCTGTCAGGTCCCTTCAGGCCCCGAAGGGCTGAGGTGCTGTCTAAGAGGTGGCCCTGAAGGGTGGCACGTGGAGGGTAAGAAGCATGGTCCGTGTCCCTTCTCGGGCTGGCTTTGGGATCCAAGGCAAGCATTTTCAGATCCCTCTGAATCTGTAAAGTGGGTGAATTATCCCCTCACTCCATGAAAGATTATGATTAAAATTGAATGAAATCATGCCAGGAGGGTTTCCTCAAGAAGTGTTAGTTCCTCCCCTTGTAACTGAGATGCTAAGATTCTGTGATCCTAAGAGACCCTGATTCCAAAATGCTCAGGTTCTCAGCATCTCTTTCCAGCCATGAAGCAGAGGACAGAGCTCTAGATAGGAGGGGTGGTGGGATCCTGGCTACATCTGTAGGGTGGGTGACCCAGCAGTCTGGGCCTTTGGAGGTGGGCAGAGGGAGAGGGTCTGGGCAGTGAGGTGGAGCCAAATGCGCACTGACCTGGCTCCTGTCTCCCGCTCCCTCACTCATTTTGTCACCACCAGCCCCAGCCTAGGAGCAGAGTGGGGTCCCAGACCCATTGGAACCAGCCTGTGAAGTGGATCTCAGTCCCCTCTGCTACCCATCCTGGGCTGAGAGGCCCTTCAAGGTGGGAAGTCTGAGGTCCATGTGCCTGGTGGGCTTTGGGGTTAGACAGATAAGGGTTGACATCTCAGACCTGACCCTTGTTCTCACAGCTGGGTGGTATCTAACAAGTCATTGCACCTCAGCTCTGAGCCAGTTTCCTGCTCTGCAAAGTGGGAATGCTAAGCAGTTACTGTGAAGGCCAGAGAGAAAACGTATGAAACGAATCCTCAGCCCATAACCCCAGGTCTGGAAGCTCTCAGAATTGTGGCCAATTTAAAGTGTATACTTCTGAGATTGCCAGTTCAGACCACAAAATCTCATGGTTTCAAGATGAAGGAGTCTGAGTTTTTTTTTTTTTTCTGCAGAAGATGTAACTTTTAACTTATTTTTTTCATACATTTGAGATTATTACTTCTTGGTTCTGAGATTCTGGGGCCGGGGAGAAGTGGGGCGGTCTTGGGCCAGGGGGAGAGCAGTTGGGGGACTGTGATGGTGGGGGCCAGGCTGAGGGAGCAAGCACCAGGTTGGTGTCTGTTTCCTGTTTATTGGTTCCCAGGGGGTGAGCAGGCCCTGCTCCCCGAGCAGCATGGAGCAGGAGGGAGGGAGGCCTGGGGTCCTGGCTGCCAGCCAGCCCCACAGCCTGGCCTCCTGGGACTGTCGAGACCCCCCCCACTCCCCCAAGCCCCCTTGGACAAACATCCAGTCCTTTCCCAGGACAGGGCATTGGAGGTCAAGGAGCAGATGTGAAGGGAAGGGGCAGAAGGACGGGAAAGGACTCCCCCACTCCCCTCAGAAAATCCTACTGGCTCCATCTTTCTTGACTGCCTGTGTCACTGCGGTCTTGTTCCTGGTTCCTCACTGTCCCTGTCTGTCTCTCCCTGTGTCCCTGGGGTGGGACCTGGTGTGAGATGTCCAGCTTCTTGGCAGGCCAGGAGGCAGAAGAGGGAAGAAGAGGGGCAGGGCCTTGAATGCCGGGATGGCCCACCTGAGAAGACCCTTAGAAACCAGTGTGTCTTCCCATCACCCCTCACCCCTGCATTATTCAGCAGGGAAACTAAGGCACAGTGAGGGAAGGGGTCTTGCCCAAGGCCATGCAGTAGTGGACCAGGCCCAGCCATCTGCCCATGCACCTCACAGCTGGGTGTAAGGGGCCACACTGGGGAATTCTTAAGAGGTCAGGGGACATAGTCCCTTGGCATTTTAGAGAATTAGCCTGAACCAGGCAGGAAAGAGAAGCCTCGATGTATGTCTGGGGCCAAGAGGGCAGGGAGATCTCTGACCAGAGCGCATGGGGAGGGGCTGTGTGTGCAGGAGCCAGGTTTAAAGCCTCAAGGCTGAGTGAAACCGCAGAGGCTTTGTCCTGTGGGCAGTGGGGAGCCATGGAAGATAAGGAGCTGAGGAGGAGGAGGAGTGCCAGATGGGCACATTGGAAAGCATTCTCTGCTCATGGGGGGATGATTGGACTGGGGAGCAGGGAGGTTAGAAACCTGAGCTTAGGGGAGCAGGTAATATAGGGATGGAGAGAAACTTACTAGGGCAATAATTTGGAGGTAAAATTGAAACTTAAATTCAGAGGCCCTGTCCGAAGCTGGGGTGGGGGAGTAGGGCCTACATTCCTTATTGGAGTTAGAGAATGAGGCAGTGGACAGGGTGCAGGGTCAACTGAATCAACCCCCTGCCTCGAGGCAGAACTTCGCTCTGCATTTCTGGAAGGGCGAGGGAGCTCTGAGCCAGCTTGGGTCCCTGCCTCTGTGTTCCATGTGCTTTTCATCTAACTTCAGATCTTCTTGCTTCAGTGGAAGTGCCCTGCTTCTCAGTGGGTTCACCAGAGAACAGCAGAGCTCCAGGCTACACTCCCAGCCAGCCCTTCTGGGAGCAACCTGGGTGGGGAGCGTGTGGGAGAGAAAAGGAGCAGGCCTGTGCTCCCTGGCTGGCTAGGACCCAAGACAAGGCACTTGGCCTCAGTCTTCCCATCTGTAAAGTGGAAGTCCCAGATGTGGCAGAGCCCAGAAGAGCTCTGGACTCTGCAGGCTCTTGGGAGCTGGGGGAAGAGGAACTGGTAGGTGGACAGGCAGACAGCCTTGCCAGCCCACTTGACAGCCTTGCCAGTGCTCACAGTGGGTCCTGTAGTTGCAGACAAAGTATCCTTATGATGTTTGTGTCATAGACCCCAAGACAAATGCTGTGGCCCTGCAGTCCTGGAGGCCTTCCTGGAGAGGAGGGCAGAGGCTGTAGGAAGAGGAGTAACTCAGATTTGGGGCCTGCTCCTGAGCTTCAGTTTCCTCATCAGAGGCCTAAGTATCCTTCTAGCTCTCTGCTCCTGCCTGGACCAGAGCTTCCAGGCTTCTCCCCAAGGCCAGCGGAGGCGTTGCCTGGGGCGGGTGAGGAATTTCCGAGGGAACAGCTAAATTCAGTCCTGGCTAAAAATAGTCTGGGCCTGGCCCAGAGGCTGAAGGAGGAGGAGGAGGAGAAGGGCAGAGCAGCCGAGCTGCTCCTCCGCTTGCCCCGTCTCTTCACCTGGACCCTGGGCCTGGGCTGGGAGGGCCGCCTCCTGCCTCCACCTCTTTCTTCTACTCACCCCAGGCCTTTCCTTCCGTGTGGGCACTGGCTCTCTGTTCTCCTCCCTCCTTTGTCGTTCATCCTGAGCTCCTCCCTCGGTCTTGCTCCTCTGTCTCATGTCTCCTCTGCCCCTCTGCATCTCCCTGCCTCCAGCAAAGCTGGAGGCGCCCAGCCAGGACCAGGCCTCAGGAAGAGGGCCCTGTATAGGGTGATGTTCCTTCAGCGTCCTTGCCTGAGACTCAGGACCCCTCCCCTACTCAGGACTCAGAGCTGTTGCAGCTCCTCTCTACTCATGGGGGTAGACAGGTCTCAAAAAATTTGGGGGGTGTGAAGATGGGGTGGGGCCTCCAGTTTACCCTGTGACTCAGAGCTTGGTTCGGGTCAGGTGAGTCCACCTGTGGCAAGCTCTCCTGTTGCAGGCACGTGGTGGGGCATCAGAACACATTAAATGACACGGAGGGAGTGGGGAGGCAGGAGGAGGAGAGCCGGGTGCTGCCCCTGGGGAGTTCCCAGGCTGCTCTGAGCTTTCCTCACCACCTGTGTCCAGCCCTGTGTGGGCTGTTCCCTGGGGATCACAGGCCTGAGCAACCAGGCTGAGGGGCAAAGGGTACTTCCTGACCCCGAACTTATTGGGGATGAAGGTGGGAACTAGACACTGAGGCCCCGAGTAGGTGAGATACCAAGCTCAGATCACAGAGCTCAGGAGTGAGGAATCAAGGCTGACCTCCCTCCAGGAGATGCAGGAGAGAACCTTGTCTAATGCAGAGAGAACCGGAGGGAGGTGATGGAAAGTCTGAGGAGGTCTAGTCCACAGCACCTGCCTGAATAAGGTGCAGGCAAGGGAGTGGAAAGTCACTAGTCACGGCCACAGAGCTTGGGAAGCTCTTCCCATGTGCCTGGCACTGGTCTGAGCTCTTTCCACATATTCCCTCTGTTAATCCTCATGACCTGTCTTTGGGGAGGGGCTGTTTCCCTGTTTCCCAAATGAGGAACCTGAGGCGCAAGTTAGGAGTTGGGATCCGAGCCCAGACAGTCTGGTTCCGGGATATGTGAGTGTTACTTGGGCTCCTGGATTTCAGGACTGCCAGGGTTAGGGGGTGGTGCCGTTGCCAAGGTGGGCATGTGGGAGGAGAAGGGTGGGTTTCACTGGGCATAGGGAGCCCCTGGGACACACAGTCCACAGTCCTAGTCCTCAGAACTAGCCCATAGTAGTTGCTCAGTGAATATTAGTTGCCTGGCTCAGTTGAATAGGAGAGGTCCTTGAGGAGTGAGAGTTGGTGATGTGCAGGCAGAGGGAATGTTTCCTCTCTGTCCTGGGCCCAGGCACCTTCTCTTGGTGCTTGAGAGCCGCAGAGGTGAGTACTG
This sequence comes from Giraffa tippelskirchi, assembly GCF_054371585.1. Classification (NCBI taxonomy): domain Eukaryota; kingdom Metazoa; phylum Chordata; class Mammalia; order Artiodactyla; family Giraffidae; genus Giraffa; species Giraffa tippelskirchi. Next base: position 124,248,783 of record NC_137285.1, read on the forward strand.
GACTCCGGGCCGGTGGAGAAAGCTCAGGCCCAGGAGGTCGGAAGGGTGCCGAGCTGAGCCACAGGCAGGAGAAGGGGGGTGGGGGCGGAGTGCAGGCCCAGCAGGGCTGGCGCAGTCCCGCCTGCAGTATCTGGAAAGCAGATCTCTTGGGCCATGGCCGGCGTGACTCAAATGGAGACAAAAAAACCTTCCATATTTGGACAAAGAGCCCAGAGAGGCCCGGACCCACAGCCAGCCCAGGCTGTTTCCCCCACCCCCAGCCTCCCGCCCTGTCTCCCCCTGGGCCCCTAGCCCTGAGCCCTGTCCCATGAGTTTAATTCTTGGTCCTCAGGCAGCACCGTGGCCCCTTCCCCTCTGTCATCAGGCCACCTTCTGCGTGGCCAGGCCTGGGCCGTGTGTGCTGGGGAAAAAACACCCAGTGTTGGTCTCTGAGATGCAGAGGAGCCCTCTGGATGCGGGCTGGATGGGGACATAAAACCAATAGTTCCCGTGAGGTGGGGGAGTTGACTGTAGACCCCCATCCACCCCAGTGTGAGCACAGCCTGAAGTCACAACATGTAGACACACACACACACACACACACACACACACACACACACACACACACACACACACACACACAACACACACACACACACACACACACACACACACACACACACACACACACACACACACACACACACACACACACACACACACACACACACACACACACACACACACACACACACTCCCCAGCGGACTTCTATCCCCACAGAGACATCTGGGCAGATAATCAAAAGTGAGGACCTAGCCTGGGTACCCCTCATACCTTGCCTGGAGCAAGGTTTAATGACAGTGAAGTGGGAATCAATACAGGCGGCCAGGTGTCAACAAGGGATGAGTTGGTGTTACCCATCTGGGGAGACGTGAACAGAGCAGTTCTTCCTTGCACTGGAAGCCTGAGTGTCCAACATGGGGCTAAGTTGGACAGTGGACATTGGAACCAGGTGTCTGGGGAGAGGGCTTCAACTTACCTTCTGTCTGGAGCAGGACCTCGCTCCTAGGGGGAAAGTCCAGCAGTTTGACTGAGGACTAGGTGCTCATTGTCACCGGTGAAGTAACTGAACTGACTGCACAGCTGCTGCTGGCTTTTATAATTAGCCCTGGGTAATGAACTGTGGGATCAGCCTGGTAATGTGCTTGAAGAAAGCCCGGGGTAACCTTTAAAATTCAATTCCATTTCCATCCACTATATATTGTGCTTGTATATTCAGGGTGAGTGCGTGGTCTATAGGACAAACAGGAAGGGGTTCCTGCCCTAGGGAGTCCCATCTGAGAACTGAGACTCAGAAGGAGGGTGAGGGAGGCTGATGTGGGCAGTGGCTAGAGCCTTGAAGAACCATTAGGGCCCTGACAGACAGAAATGGGGCCAAGGGCTTTCAGGCAGAAAGACCAGGAAGGCAGAGGTCTGTGATGGAAAAGTCTGGTGCATCTGGGGTACCATGAAAGCTCCCTGGTTCTGAAGAAGTCAGGTGGGTCCTAGGGAGTCCGGAAGGCCAGCACTAAAAGTCTGGATTTGATCCCAGGGCAGTAATTTCCAAGCTTTTAAGAATAGTAGAACCTTTTCTTCTAGGAGAATCTTGACACAGAGTTATAAACTAGGTCAACTTGGAACCTTGTTGATTTAAGTGAAGGTGGGGGCCATGGCTGCCCTTTGACCACATCTCTCTCATGATGTACTTCCATGGAGCCCCCTGGGACTCAGGCAGAGAATCCCTATTTGGGGCAGTATAGGGTTTAGAGCTGAACAACCTCTCCCTTCAATTTCTCTGCAGGCTCAGAAGTTCAGCAACCCCCCCCAAAAAAACCAAGTTTAGCCCAGCCAGGCTCCCTGGGCAGGGACAAACCCCACTGGAAGCCAGGTCTCCAGGGGGAGCCAGGCTGATGGAGCACCCCACCCTGGGGCTCCTGTGAGCAAGCAGTTCTCTCCACCAGGAGCCTCTAGAGCCGGGTAGAGCTCCACTTGACCAGGAGGATGACCTGTGGGAATGATGGAAAGACCCCGATTGCCAACTGCTGCTGCTTGGGAAGGTGCACGCCCCTTTGTGGGAGGTGGGAGCTGGCATGCTTTCTGGCCCGGCTCACTCACTCACCTGGAGTCTGGTGGAGGCAGATCCTCTAGAGGTCCAGGAATCCCACTGGTACCTCTGGGGTGAGGTAATTTAGGTTAGAGTCAGGGAGACTTCCCCAGAGTTGAGAGTGAGTAAAAAGGAAGTGTGAACAGGTGTTGGCAGGGGGAAGCCTGAGCTCTGAGCATGGCAATTCCAAGGCCTCAGGAGCCAGGCTTTGCCCGCTTTGGACACTGGCCTAACCTGGCCCGACACATAGCCTGTGCTTCCACTTCTTTGGCCACCAGAAACGTGAAATGAGTAGAAAATTGCCAAGCATAAACATAGGGGAGGCTGCACCTGGCAGAGAGACTAACATAACACATGCCAAAGTCTAGGGTGTAGAAGAGTGTGATGGGTTGGAGGAAGAACAATAGCCAGAGCATGATGCAGTCACTGTGATACAGTGGGGAATTTGATGCTGGTGGGTCAGTAAGGACCAGGTCACCCAGGAAGTCGGGGGCCAGCCTGAGTGCTTGATCTTGACCCTGCATCCAGTTGTGTTGGTGTAATGGTTGGAACAGATTGGAGCCAGATGGCTAAGGCACAAATCCTGATCTTCCTCTTAGCTCTGTGACAATGAACAAGTACTTAGTCCCTCAGTGGATCAGTTTGTGCATCTGTAAAATGGGGATAATTATGATGGCACGCACATAATTGGTGAGAAATGTGATAATGTATCTGGTGGTGGGGCTGGACCACTGACCACTGAGGATCAGTAGGAAGTCATAAGGCAGATTGGAAAGAAAAGGGAGGATAGTAGCCTGGCCTGGCTGAGGAGGGTTCCCGGGGGTGGAGAGAGTGGATGGAGTTACACTCTCAGGAATATCCTAGAGAGTCATCTTTGTGAGAGGAGGGAGAAGCTGAGTTTCCCAAGAGAGGCTCAGAGTTTGCCCCCAGGCAGCTGCCCTAGGAGTAGAGCTAAGGGGCTACCAGAGGTGGGGTGGGATCCTGTGGGCTTGAGGGTCTGCCGGCTTCTCAGTGGCAGAAATCCTCACCCTGCTGTGAAGCTGCCTGGTGCCAACCTCTCTCTACAGAGTATCTGTGGCCCAGAGAGGAGCAGGATTGTTCACAGTTGCCCAGAGAGTTCCAGCCCCCTGGACCTTAATCCAGGCTGAGGACTCATTTCCAAACTCTGGTTCCGTCAAAGGCCAGCCCTGAGGTTCCTCAACCTATGGAGTGGGTGTGGGTGGGAAGGTGGCCTTCGAAGGAGAAATTTAGCAGTTTTCTGAGAAAGGACTTTGTCAAGCTCCTCTATGACTGCGAGGGGGGCGGGGAGAGCATCTTGGAGGAGCTGGCAGGTGGGACTGGAATTGTCCAAGAGACCAATTAGGAGAGCAGAGAGAGAAAGCGAAGACAAAGGTTCCAAACCCAGGGCCCAGAGCAGCCCACCATTCTTTCATTCCTTCTTCATTCATCTGGAGCCGCTCTACAAACTTGGTGCTGTGTGTAGGCGGAAACAGGTCACTGTGCAGACACACACAGGGACAGTGACCGCAGGGGTGATCAGGACTGGGACCGAGATGTACAGTGGCTGGGAGCCCAGAGGGTCCATACCCAGGAGGGAGTGTACAGAAGGGATGGTTCACGAGGAAGAGGCTGAGGCCTCTGATGGGTGAGAAGGAGGATAAGGGCTGCAAAGGCTGTTCAGAACTGAGATGTGAGCCTGGAGCAGGCTTAGGAGCCAGACTGTGAGGGGAAGGTTTTTTTTAAAACAAATTCAATGTATATATTTGAAAATTTGAATAGATAATATATTCACATGGTTAATAAAAATCAAAATGGGTAAAAAAATCTCCTCCCTACCAGTAGCCTCCCTGCCATATCCCGGGAACTGAGTTACTAGATCTTGTGAATCCTTGTATATGCAGATACCAGCAAATTCACTGACTTTGCCCACAGATAGTGGCTCACAGTCCACACTTCTCTTCACTGAATATCACTTGGAAGGCTGCCTCATCAGTGCCCTGAGAGCTTCCGTATTCCTTCTTGTACCACACGGTGTCTCACTGCACAGATTACCAAGCGGTATTTAGCCACATTTTAAAGGATATTTTGGTCATTTTCAGTCTTTTGCTGTTACAGATAGTGCTGCAGTGAATGAACTTGTTTGTAGGTTCATTTTTATGGGTACTGGTGTATGTTTAGGGCAATTTCTTGGGAGTGGAATTGCTGGAACAGAGTATACGTGTGATTTTAATTTTGATGCTATCCACAGGGGTCTACTACCTGAAAAAGATACCTCTTCCCCACAGCCTCACCGAGTCAGACCTTTGGGTGTTTTTCCCAATGTGGTAGGTGACATGGTATCTCAGTGTATTTAATTTACATTTATCTTATAATGAGTAAGGCTGAGCATCTTTCCACTTGTCTAAGAGACATTTGGATTCTCCTTTCTGTGAACTCTTTGCACCCTTTGCCCATTTTTCTGTTGGGTTATTGGCCTTTTGTTTTTTAAATTACTAGGGACTTTTAAAATATTGGGGAGGTTAGTCCTTTGTCTAGGTTATGGATTGCAAATATTTTTTCCTGACTTGTCACTTGACTTTTGACTTTGTTTATGGTATATTTCTGCCATGCAGAAGTTTTAATTTTTGTGTGGTCTAATTTATCAAGCTTCTATTTTATGGCTTCTGGGTTGGGAGTCATGGTTAGAAAGGCCTTTCCCTGTCCAGGCGTATAAAGCCATTTTCCCGTGTTTTCCTCTGGTATTGATATTTTATGTTTTCTTGTTTTATTTTACATTTATATCTTTGATCCACTTGGAATTTCTCCTGTGTAGTGTGAGTTATGGTTCCAACTCGATTTTTCTTCCAGATGGCTGGCATTTTCAACTCAGGTGTTACTTGGTCAGAATGAGAGCATCTTTTTGGAGTGGGAGGGGAACAGGGCTGTGGCTGTTACAGATCAGTGGCCGAGAGGTGAGGAATTCTTGGGGCAACATGGAATAACTTGATGGACAGTTGGAGACGGGGCACAGGCTGATGGCACCGCATTCCCAAATCCTCATCTGTGCTGTGTGACTTTGGACAAGTCCCATTCCTCTCTGGGCCTAGAGTATCATAGATGAAGGGGCCCTGGAGATCACCCTGATCCCAGGGTTGACTGTAAGGAAGGAGGAGGCCAGCAAGAGAGGGCTGCCTGGAGGCAGGAGCATAGAGGATGGCCATCAATCCAGCTCCCACTCAGGCTTGGCTGAACTGGAGGGGAGCTAGCAGTAGAAATCACTGTGTTCCTGGAGTGGGCAGGCAGGAAGGTGAGAGGGGCAGGCGCCCATTTAAAAATACCCTCTGCGGCCCGACACTGCAGGCAGGGGTAGGGGCAGGCCCTTTGCCAGCCCACCAGATCCAGGAATGCAGGTGGTTGCTGGGGGCAGGCACATCGTCTGTTGTCTCAGGGCTGTGGGCTGAGCCAGTCATAGCCATTCTTGGAGGTCCTCTACCCCCAGACATGAAACAGGCATCCTTGTCCTCACCAGTAGAGAAATAGGAAAGTCAGAGTGGACAGACACCACCCCCCACCCCAACCCAGGGTCTAGTCTTGGCACTGCTCTGGACTTCCTGTGTTACTGGGGTGGGTCCCTGTTCCCTAGAGTCTCTATCCATCAAAGGGACAACTGGCCTTGCTCTGGTTACTTCCCCCACCCCTAACCCTCACCCAAATTCCAGTTTTGATTAGAGCTGGAAAGAGAGATCTTGAGGTCCATGCCTCTTCCCCTTTACAGAAGGGGAAATGGAGGCCATGGAAGGACCTGACCCCCGCTCTGCCTTTGCTCTTCTTGGCTTTCCTGGACCTGTGGACCCTCCTCCCTGCCCCCAGCATGGCCTGTACCAACTCCCCACCCCCACTCCTGGGCCCCAGTGGTCAAATTCCAGGGCTCCGTTGCCATGGCAACACCCAGCTCACAGGGCCCCTCCTCTTGGGGGTTCTCTGCTAGTCCAGGGAGGAGACAGAGAGGGCCTCTAGCCCCTGGGAGGTGGAGGGGTTGGCGGTGGGGTGGGTAGGAGGTCAGACCCAGCTGGCTCTCATTTGTTTTCCAAAGGAGAACATGGAAAAGGCACAAAGTGTTGCAGTAAAGGTTTCTCAGTTATCCCAGAGACAGTGGGAGGTACAGAGGTGGTGACCTGGGCTGGGGACAAGAGAGACACCCAGGAAGCCCCTCCCAACCTTGCTGCTGGAAAATAACCCCCATAGAAAGGTCTAAGGCCAGAGGATTTAGGATGGGAGATGGACAATTCTTCCCAAGGTCACCACTGTCTAATACTAAGACCACTCAGGGACTGAGGGACCCAGTCCAGCTTGGCCTTTCCCCTGCACAGACCTGCCCATAGTACAAGGAGCTGCCAGGGGACCATTGTAAGGGAGCTGCTTGGTTCTGGGGCCGCAAGAAAGGACTGCCAAGGGCTGCCTGCCCTGGAAGAGGGCCGGTCAAGATTACCTCTGAGATGACCTGACTTCTAAGCTTCTCTGGTTATTCATAACAGCCAACATTTATTGAGAGCTCTTTGTTCCAGGTCCTATGCTAAGTAAGTCCTTTAAATTCTCTATTATATAGATGAAGCAGCTGAGGCACAGTTGTGGGCCTCCGAGTGACCAGGGCAGCCATCAGTGCAGGCTTTTCTCCTTGCATAGTCCTATGTATAGTTCATGATGCTGAGATGGTGTGCTACATGCTTCTGGCCTCTTTTTTAAAATTTTATTTATTTATTTTGGCTGCACTGGGTCTTCATTGATGTGCATGGACTTCCTCTGGTTGCAGTGAATGGGAGCTACTCTCTAGTTGCAGTGCTTGGGCTTCTCATTGCGGTGGCTTCTTTTGCGAAGCATAGCCTCTAGGATGTGCAGACTTCAGTAGTTGCAGCATGCAGGCTCAGTCGTTTGAGCACAGACTTAGTTGTCCTGTGGGATGTGGAATCTTCCTGAGCTAGGAATCAAACCTGTGTCCTCTGCATTGGCAGACAGATTCTTAACCACTGGACCACCAGGGAAATCCTTGCTTTTTTCATTTAATATTATACTGAACATTTCTCCATGGCATTTTAAAGAACTCTGTGGCCAGTTCCCATCTTGTGAAGAAGGCAGTATGAGTGCCCTCCTTGTGCTGGGGGCCTGGCCTGCTATCTGAGTTTCTCCACTGGGCTGGAAGGGACCCCCTCTCCTGCACTGTGGAATAGGTGTGGATATCCAGACTCCTTGGCTCCCCAGATGCACAAATCCTGTCTACTGTGAGACCTTAAGCCAGGCCCTTGACTTCGCTGTGCCCACCATCCTTTTGTGTAAAGCAGGGTAATAATAGGGCCAAACCCAGGAGGCTGATCTGAAGGTTAAAATAAATACCTGTAAGCAGCACATTATGAACCTCTCAAGGGAGATCAAGTCCTATTTGTATGCCATTGCTCTCTTCCTGTCTTCAGGCACAGTAAGGTTAATCGATTTACCCAAAGTGCCACAGCAGTTCAGTGGAAGAGGGGCATTTGCAGCCCAGCCCCACAACCTCCTGCTCACAAGAACCTGAGCAAGTTATGGCTCCTGACTGAGCCTTGATCTCCTCACTGAGTTGCTGTGAGGATCTGATGACATTATGCCCTGCAAGCGTTTTGTAAACTAAAGTGCTGAGTTGGTGCCTCTTATTGTCAATATCACAATAGTAAGCCCAGAGAAACTCTGAGATTTTAAGGCTGCAACACCAGAAGCCCGAGGAGCTCAGAAAAGGAGCGGGGAGTTGACAGATCTGGGCTGTCAAGACAGCTTCCGAGACGTGGTGGTCCCAATTCTCATGCCTTGGGAGAGTGGCTCAGAACCTAGACTTGGCTCAGTCTGACCTTCAGCTATAAATCTTGTGGTGTACTGCAACCCCCCACCACAAACATGTTTACACACAGATACACACCACACAGACACACAGACACAGACACACACACACACACATATCGTGGGCATTAGGGCTGGCCACCCTAATGCTGGATACAGATGCCGATACAGTGCAAAAAGGCTTAGAAGCCATGGCTGCCTCTGGTCAGTCAAGGCAGAGACCACTTTTGTCAGCATGGCCCCAGCCCAGTGACAGCCCCCTTGAGGTAGGGTTGGAGTCATTGAGTAGGGTATAGTTGCTCACTGTCCCTGAGCATCTTGGCCACCCTCGGCTTGTCTGGTGTGATGGTGGGGTCGGGGGGGTGGGACTTCCCTGGCTTCTGGGTTGGGCCAGTGTCACCAGGGCTCAGGGCTCACTTCAGAGCCAGAGTAACGGATGGAACTTGCTCCTTTTTTGGGAGTGTCCTCTGGGTCGTGGAATAGGGTAGGGGCATGAGAGGTGGGGGCCGTGAGGCCTCCCAGCTGGTTGGGCCCCTTTGGATAAGCTGTGGTAGTGGAGCCCCAAGGGCCTGGTTCCAGCCTCAACTGACTGCCTGCTACCCTGGGGGTCAGGAGACACTTTTCTCTCTGAGCCTCAGTGCCCGTATGTAAAATGGGAAGGAACAGACCCTTCCCTGGCTTCCTCCTTCAAGGGAAGATTGGACGTGGACATTCTAAAGGTGCTGTGCACATTCAGTACACTCTTGCTTCATTCATCCACTAATTCACATACATGGAGTTTACTGATCATGGGCTGGCTCTGCTCTAGGCATGGTTTGTGTGCTCAGAAGGGAAGGGAGCATCTCTGCCTTCAAGCAGCATCCATGTCTAGAACGGAGGCCAGATTAGTGGGTTTGTAGGAACTGATAGACCCTCAAGTTTCCCTGGGCCTTCATTGGTCTGAGTATAATTTCTGGCACTGTGGGAAGTAGGGAAGATGGGGTCTTCTGTCTGCGGAGCTTTGAGAGCCCCCATGATGATGTCTATGGCTCAGGCAAGCCCTGCCCCCCCCTCCTCCCTGCCTCCTGGCTCCCCAAGGCTCTGGCCTGAGGCTGGCCTGGCCTTTCCCAGGGTGCCTGGCCCATAGCCTAGTGAGTCATCTTCCGCTCTAGAGGCAGGACACCCCATCCCACCCCGAGAGCACACACAAATGGAGGCTCCCCCCCACAACTGTGCCTGGGTTCGAGGGAAGGAGGGAGGGAACAGGATGGGTTGGAAACAGGCACTGGCTAACTTCCGTTCCCACGATCCCTCACCCCAGCCTGCTTGCATGCTGGAGAATGGGTGGAGGTGAGGGAAGCAAGCTCTCCTTTGCAGAGCACTCACTCTGCAATAGATGCCCCCCCCATTAAAAAAAAAAAAAGATTTATTTATTTATGGCTGCCCTGGGTCGTCTTTGCTGCACACGGGTCTTTTCCAGTTGTGGTGAGCGGGGGCTACTCTCTAGTTGTGGTGTGCAGGCTTCTCATTGCAGTGACTTTTCTTGTTGCGGAGCACAGGCTCTAGAGCTGGGGTTAGTTGCTTGGGTTTAGTTGTCCCACGGCGTGTGAGATTTCCCCAACTAGGAATGAAACCCATGTCCCCTGCATTGGTGGGCGGATTCTTTACCACTGAGCCACCAGGGAAGCCCCACCCTCATTTTTGAAGTGAAAAAAACCAAGGCTGAGGGGAAGGGATGTTTGCAACAGCAGAAGATGGTGGTGCTGGGCCCAGCGCATATGGGCCCGATACTCTGTGCAGTGTTCTGTGCTGAGCAAGATTTAAATATTTTGAATGAATAATTTTTAGAGCTGGTAGGGAAGGGCTCTTTAAGCTGACCTCATCCACAAGTTCTGAGCCAGGATTGGGACCAGGGGCCAGACCACTGTTGTGAGCAGCAGTGTGCACAGGGTGGGTGGGTACATTTCCAGGGAGCTAGGGTTGCTAGATTTAGCGACTCAATGGACATGAGTTTAGCAAGCTCCAGGAGGTGGTGAAGAACAGGGAATCCTGGTGTGCTGCAGTCCGTGGGGTCGCAAAGAGTCAGACATGACTGAGCGACTTAACAACAACAACTTTAAGACTTTGGGGTTCCCAGGTGGTGCAGTGGTGAAAAATCCACCTGCCAATAGAAGAGACGCAAGAGACATGGGTTTGAGCCCTGGGTTGGGAATATCCCCTGGAGTAAGAAAATGGCAAGCCACTCCAGTATTCTTGCCTGGAAAATCCCATGGACAGCAGAGCTTGGCCGGCTGCAGTCCCTGGGGTTGAGAAGTCGGACACGACTGAGCATGCACACGAACTTGAGACTTCATCAGATTCCCAGTGGTATTCCTGCCCACTACCCACCCCCCCAACACACACACACACACACACACACACACACACACACACACCACAAGCGGGCACACACACACACACACACCACACAAGCACACACACATGCACATGCATCACCACTCAGATATGGGACCCAGAAAATGGGTTTTGGTTTCCCTGCCTATAAAGTGGTGGTGACAGTCCCAACCTCTTGGGCCCTGGAGATGAGTTCATTCAGAGTGTACTAGCTCTTCAGGAGATGTTTTTCACATCTGTTGGGGTCTGTCTGTCCACCTACCTCCTAACCCCCACCTCCTGCTTCCGGCCATTATCCATGGTGTTAAGAAACTCTTCCTTCCCAGGCTGGAAGATCCAGCTGTATCTTCTTCAAATTAAGGCGTGGGGGCGTGGTTGCGGGAGATCCGTGGAAGAAGAAAGGGAAATAACCCACATGAAACAAGACTGAAGTTAAATTCAAACCACATGCACCGCAGCCCCATGCCATGCGGGCCTCTGCTGCCTCCTGTGGGTGTTTGGAGGAAGTGCAGTTACTGGAGTTCCAACTTCCTCACTCAAGCCAGAAGACTCGATCCTGGTACTGAAATCAGGGAGAAAGGTCAAACTGTCCACCCCCCATCTCCGGGCATGACCTCACTTATCCCCCTTCCTCAGGGAGCCTGGTGAGGAGTTTAGAGTCCATCTGTACCTTCCCTCCTCCCCCATTTGTTTACAGGGGAAGAAGCTGAATCCCAGAGTGGGGAGCAACTTGACTAAAGTCACAGAGCAAGTCAATCAACAGATATGCATGGTGCACCTGTTGTATGTCAGGGACACAGCTGTAAACGTAGAGAGATCTGGTCTCTGCTTTTATGGACATTATCCAGGGGACAGAATAGAGAACACAGCCCATAACCACCTAATTCAAGTTACTCTAGGCCTGGTCCAACTCCTCATTTATGTTTTCTGTGACCCTGGTGAAGTCACACAACTCCTCTGATATGCTGATTATGTGGGGTCAGACCCTAGCTTTGCGAAATTCCAGCCAGTTTTGCCACATCCAACTTCATAACCTCAGACAAGTTGCTTCACTTCTCCTAGCTCTTTGTTTCCTCACCCGTAAGATGGCAAGTTCTTTACCTCTGAGCCACCAGGGAAGCCCGTAAAATGGCAGTAATAGTAATATGTAACTCAGAATTGGTGTGAGGATTACATGAGATAATACATAAGAAACAGTGCCTCACTGAACATGACTTGGAAGTAAAAGTCCCCACCAAGGGTATACGGAGTGCATGACATTCCCTGAGATGAGGAGTCAGGAGTACAGTGGGTGGGGTGTCCCTTCTGGGCTGAAAGGTGGGCAGAGTGGTTGAGCTGCCAGAAGCTGGGCCTGAGCCCCAGCATAGAGAGTGAGAGCTGCCCCCTCAATCCTTTCAGCCATCAGAGGTGGTTTCTGGAAGGGTGGGGAGATTTTCTAGTGCTACAGAGGTTGGGGTCCCAGATGGACCCCTCTGGACCAACAGTGAAATCTGTATCTGTGCAGAAATCATCCTCTTACTTCATCCCTCCCATCAGGACATTAAGGACCCTGGGTTCTTATCCCAGCTCTGCCACTTACTGACTCCATAACTATGACTTCTTCACTTCTCTGGGCCTGCTTTCTCAGCTAGGTGGCTCTTACTCGGAATCTTTTGCACAATCACAGTCAGGTAGTAGCCGGGCTGGACTCACCTTGAAGTCATGCTCATTCACAAATCTGGCAGTTTCTGCTGGTATTTGAGTCGGACCTCATCAGCTGTCAGCTGGGGTAGCCTGCACATGGCCTCTGCATGTGACCTGGGCTTCCTTACAACATGGTGCTGGGCTGTAAGAATGAGTGACTCGAGAGCAAGGTAGAAGAGCATGGCATGGGTATGGCCTAGCTTTGTTTTTGCTTTTTTTTAAGATTTTTTTTTTTTTTAATGAGGAGCATTTTTTAAAAGTCTTTATTGAATTTGTTTCAATATTGCTTCTGTTTTATATTTTGGTTTTTTGGCTATGAGGCATGTGGGGTCTTAGCTCCCCGACCAGGGATTGAACTGGCATTCTCTGCATCAGAAGGTGACATCTTAATCACTGGACCACCAGGGACGTCCCTGGCCTCGCTTTGGATGTCACGTAATATCCCTTCTGCTGTACTCTGTTGGTTGGGGCAGTCACAAAGGTCCACCCAAGGGTAGGGAGCATAAACCTCATCACTCTATAGGAAGAGTGTCAGTGCCACATTGTAAGAAGACCATGTGTCATGGAAGATACTGTGATAGCTATCTGAAAAGTGCAAGCTACCACACGCCCCTGGACTGCTTATGAGGATACAATGAGACAGTGATGTAAAGTACTTCTCCCATGCCTGGCACATGGTGAATGCTCAGCTATAGCTGTTTTTGGTTTTTATCGATGTGGCCCCTTCACTTTCCACCTCTGCCAAGAACCATAGGGATCACCACCCACAGAGGTGCTGTGCAGTCACGTGGCCGCAGAAGACCACTGACAGGGACGCACAGACACATGCATGAGCCTGCACAGTTGAAACACGTATCGTGTCTCTCACAATCCCACCTCCAAGTGCACACTGTCTGACCTAAGTGGGGCAGTGACCCTGTGGCAGGAAGGACCTGAGGCTCCTTAGGCCCTTGATCTCTCCCCTTCCTGTTCTCAAAGCACATTCCCCAGAATTCTGGGGCCCATCCAGAGCAGCCAGTCCCGAGGGAGTCCTGTGGCTTGGATACTGCCCTTGCAGCTGCCTGAGGCCTGGGAACTCTGTGGAGCCTTGAGAGGCTCCTCCTCCCAGAAGGGAGGGTCTGTAAGGGACAGGCTGTGACGTGGGAAGGGATGGATGATGGGAGGAAGAGGGAAGGGGTCTCAAACAGGAACAGATGGAGAGACCGAGGCCCCAAGAGGGAAAAGAGTCTTGCTCAAGGTCATATTACCTGGTTGAACCAGGATTTGAGCCCAAACTATCTGGCTTCACTGTTTGCACTCCTAATTGCTATGCCCAGAAATCCCTCTTTTGGAACTTTCATTGATGAACCTGAGGACCTGAGAAGGATAGCAGCCATCAGTGAAATGGATAGCCCATTAGGTTGGGAACATCCAGTACTAACTCCATGCCCATGGACATTGGTGGGTCAGGAACGCAGACAGTCCATCTGGGCCATTAGCCAGGGCTCAGTTCCCAGGGAAGAGGCGCCTCTGTGATCCCAGCATTGCCTGTGGATGGACAGCATTTTGTTTTCTACCAATTCTGACCTGGGTCAGGAGAATGTGTCATTGTCTCAGTACAGATGAGGCTGCAGAAAGGCAATTCAGGCAACTAGGGCACCAGGGAAGCAGGTGAGCCTCAGGGGAAATGGAGGGGGCTCTTCCCAGGGGAGGTGGTGGTTTAAGAGCATGGGCCCTGAAAGCATCCACCCAGGCTCCACTCCTTACCGTGTAGGTGACTTCCCTGAGTCTCAGGTCCCCTGTTTGTAAAATGCAGGGATAACAGTATCGAAACCCTTGATGTAGGACTGCCATGGGGATCAAAAGAGCCAGGGCTTGGAAAGCAGGGGTGGGGTGCCTGGCACCTGAAGAGTGTTTAAATAGCATTAGTGGTGGTTAAGATTCTAAGATTATGGAGTTCCCAGTGTTCTGATTTGAGCAGCTCTGGGGCCCAGACACTCTGCTGGTAAATAATTATGTGTCTGTGCTCATGTGAAAGGCTGGAGACCCCTTTCGGCCTGCAAGAGCCTGATGGGACCCACCACCTCTGAACCTGCATTGTACTTGTCATTTTTGTTTTCAAGTTCCTATCTTCCCACACAGACTGTGGTGCCCAATAGGGCACAGACTTTTTTTCTTACTTTTTTTCTTTTTCTTCTTTTTTTCTCTAAGTCCCACGCAGCACCGTGCTTGATACCTGGAAGGTACTCAATAAATATTTGTTAAACTGTCAACAAATGAATAAAATAAAAACTCAGTTAACTTCTCATCCATTGGATCTTGTGTCTGTGTGTCCGTTTGTGCTCATTTGTCATCAATTCATCCTTCTGTTCTTCCACTCATTTATTTATTCATCCATCATCAATCCATCCTGTTATTTTTTCAGCCATTACCCATTAGCCATCCATTTGTCCATCTATATGTCCTTTTTCATCACTGGTCCCCCAGTTGGTCCAGCTTACATGGCCCTAGGTGGGCTAGAGGTCTTGCAGGTGATTTTGGTGGGGTTCAGGGTGGGAGTGTGTCCAGAGTCAGGCTGGCAAGTTAAACTTCCCTCAGAGCTGGGGAAGTGGTCACAGACTAGGTCGGGGTCGGGAGGATTGGTGTCGCCCCGGGCTGGCAGGGGTGCCCAGCTGGCCTCCTGGAGTGAGGCGGTGGTCTCATGGATCAGAGCCCTTTCCTGCCTCTGGGGAGGGTGGTGTATGGGGTGTGGTGGGCTTTAGGGTATGAAGAGAGGGGCTAGATGGGCCTTTACCAACTACCTGAACAATTAAACAAAAACTCTTCTGAGCCAGAGTCGCTTGAAACAACTGCAGATACCCAAAAGGAAAAGAAATCTGTGCCTGAAATGGGAACTCAGAGGAGCTCCAACAGAATCCAAGCTGCCCAGGGGTGTCTTCAGCCTCCACCCCAGCTGACTGGACTCTGAGGAGCTCTGATATCTGTGCTGTTGTAGGGGAGATGCCTGGACACCCTGATGCAGCAGCTCTGCACTCCTGTTCCTTCTCTCAGCTTCCCTCATCTCCCCACCCCCACTAGCCCCTGTGTTGCCACGGCAATCGACTTGGATCTAATTAGCCGTCTTTAATGAAGCAGCCACAGCACGCAGTGCCATGCTGTTAGCACCAGGCTTCACCCCGCTCTCCAGGTCGGGGGCCTCTGGTGAACTCTGCCTTCTGGGCACCCACTTGCCTCTGGATCTCTTGACTTTGGGACCTGCCTGGCTCCTCCAGGAAGCCCTCCCTGAATACCCCTCACCCCCCATTTCTTGAGGCATGAGTGAATCCCTCTGTTGAGCCCTGTGTGTTGCCTGGGAGCCCCTGGGTGCCAGCCAGAATGGATTCATCTCTGCAGGGCCTGGTCTTGCTGGAGTGAGGGAGGGAATGAATGCAACTCACTAACAAGCCCCAGCTCTGCACTGCCTCCCAGCCACTTAGAGGAAATAAGGCCTAGGTCATATAGCTGGAGAGAGGGTCAAATAGAGAAGGAGGTGTTCAGAGAGCCAAATGTGGAATTAAGTAGCTACAGTGATCAAGCAATGGGCCTGGGGTGAGGCCTTCGGACCACCGGCCCTTTTACTCATGTGGGTTTAGCTTTGGGACCTAGCTGTTTGGACTGGTGTCCATCGTCCTTGCTCAAACCATCACTCAGTTAACTGGTCTGGCTGTTCCCAACCTTCCCCCCAATGTTATGAGCCCAAGAGGAGGAGGAAGAGGAGCAGGCCCTGCCCCTAGGGAAGTCCACAGTCCATGTCACTCAGCAGATGACAAGTGGGGAGACTCACTGGTCCCAAACCAGAGGCAGAAGAGGGCTTGGGCTCTCCCAGAGCCTCCTTGGGTGGTGTCAGGGAGGCTGAGAATGCACATTTCTAACACAGCCCCAGGAGTTGCACAGGGATGCACTTTGAGAACCACTGCTATAGAGGAACCAGGAAGGGAGTTCATGCAGAGCCCCCACTCTTGCCTGCATTCGTTCTTTCATTCAGCAGACTGGCTCAAGATTTGCTCAGGGTGGGGCTCTCATGAGAGGCAGAAGAGACAGATGGGTTCATCGGTGGTTCTCTCATTATGAAGGGCAGACTTAGCAAGCACCCATCAGGTGTCAGGCTCCGCCCCCTAGCACAGCCTCTGGGAGTACCCTCCACCTCTGGGTAGTTAGTGCTCACTGTTCTGGGACCCCTGCCAGGTGCAGGTCACACCGGTCTTCTCGTGCAACTTTCTCGGAATTCCCTATGCCTATTTTCATTGTTGGCTACGTGGGGTTGGTCTGTTGGGGAGTTAAAATTTTAGTGTTGGATATCTGGGGACTCTGAAGATGCTACTACTGGCCAAGGGTGTGGGGTGTGGACTCACCTTAGTTGAGGGCCAAACAGGCGAATGGGGAGGCAGTGGGGCAGAGCAGGATAGGAGGCTGCAAGGGCCGGCAGGAAGGGTTGAGCCTGTGCCGTGGGGATGCCAGGAAAGTTTCATGAGCTGGGACCTGCATGGGCTCTTTGCCTCTAGGTGGTGACTGCTTGGTGTGTGGGGAGAAGGGAGGAGGAAGAATTGCTGGATTTATTGTTTCATTAGCCAGCATCTACGTGCAGAGGGCTATGGCTTATGAAAGGGTCGTGTGCCCTGCCCTCAAGGAACTTACAGTCTCTTGGGAAGAGAGGAGCATCAAACTAGCTCAAATGTATAATTTTAAACTGTAATACCTGGTTAAGAAAAACTGAGGCTCTTTGAAAGCATAGAGCAGCTGCACCTGACCTAATCAGAGGTTCAGGGAACGTTTCCCTGAGGTGACATTTGCACTACGACTAGTCTTAATCACGATGGTGTGATCACTCACCTAGAGCCAGACATCCTGGAATGTGAAGTCAAGTGGGCCTTAGAAAGCATCACTACGAACAAAGCTAGTGGAGGTGATGGAATTCCAGTTGAGCTATTTCAAGCTTCAAAGGTGGTGCTGTGAAAGTGCTGCACTCGATATGCCAGCAAATTTGGAAAACTCAGCAGTGGCCACAGGACTGGAAAAGGTCAGTTTTCGTTCCAATCCCAAAGAAAGGCAATGCCAAAGAGTGCTCAAACTACCGCACAATTGCACTCATCTCACACGCTAGTAAAGTAATGCTCAAAATTCTCAAAGCCAGGCTTCAGCAGTACGTGAACCGTGAACTTCCAGATGTTCAAGCTGGTTTTAGAAAAGGCAGAGGAACCAGAGATCAAATTGCCAATATCCGCTGGATCATCGAAAAAGCAAGAGAGTTCCAGAAAAACATCTATTTCTGCTTTATTGACTATGCCAAAGCCTTTGACTGTGTGGATCACAATAAACTGTGGAAAATTCTGAAAGAAATGGGAATACCAGACCATCTGACTTGTCTCTTGAGAAGCCTGTATGCAGGTCAGGAAGCAGCAGTTAGAACTGGACATGGAACAACAGACTGGTTCCAAATAGGCAAGGGAGTACGTCAAGGCTGTATATTGTCACCCTGCTTATTTAACTTATATGCAGAGTACATCATGAGAAACGCTGGGCTGGAAGAAACAC
This sequence comes from Giraffa tippelskirchi, assembly GCF_054371585.1. NCBI lineage: Eukaryota > Metazoa > Chordata > Mammalia > Artiodactyla > Giraffidae > Giraffa > Giraffa tippelskirchi. The sequence goes on from NC_137285.1 coordinate 124,266,353, forward strand.
AAGCTGGAATCAAGATTGCCGGGAGAAATATCAATAACCTCAGATATGCGGATGACACCACCCTTATGGCAGAAAGTGAAGAAGAACTAAAGAGCCTCTTGATGAAGGTGAAGGAGGAGAGTGAAAAAGTTGGCTTAAAGCTCAACGTTCAGAAAACTAAGATCATGGCATCTGGTCCCATCACTCCATGGGAAATAGATGGGGAAACAGTGGAAACAGTGTCAGACTTTACTTTTTTGGGCTCCAGAATCACTGCCGGTGGTGACTGCAGCCATGAAATTAAAAGACGCTTACTCCTTGGAAGGAAGGTTATGGCCAACCTAGATAGCATGTTTAAAAGCAGAGACATTACTTTGCCAACAAAAGTCCGTCTAGTCAAGGCTATGGTTTTTCCAGTGGTCATGTATGGATGTGAGAGTTGGACGGTGAAGAAAGCTGAGCGCCGCAGAATTGATGCTTTTGAACTGTGGTGTTGGAGAAGACTCTTGAGAGTCCCTTGGACTGCAAGGAGATCCAATCAATCCATCCTAAAAGAGATCAATCCTGGGTGTTCATTGGAAGGTCTGATGTTGAAGCTGAAGCTCCAATACTTTGGCCACCTCATGCGAAGGGTTGACTCATTGGAAAAGACCCTAATGCTGGGTAGGATTGGGGGCGGGAGGAGAAGGGGACGACAGAGGATGAGATGGTTGGATGGCATCACCGACTCGATGAACATGGGTTTGGGTAGACTCCGGGAGTTGGTGATGGACAGAGAGGCCTGGCGTGCTGCAATTCATGGGGTCGCAGAGAGTCGGACACGACTGAGCGACTGAACTGAACTGAACTGAGTCTTAAAGGAAAAGAAAAGGCACTTGTAGAGACTTTCCTGGTAGTCCAGTGGCTAAGACTTCACGCTCCCAATCCAGGGGACCTGGGTTCGATCCCTAGTTGGTGAACTAGACCCCCCATGCTGCAACTAAGAGTTTTCCTGTGGCAACTAAGACCTGGTGCAGCCAAAGAAATTTGAAAAAAGAAAAGCACTTGTAGGAGAGAAAAGAGACATGGGCCAGGGCCCTGGGGCAGGAGGGAGCCTGGTTTGTTTCTCGCAGTTAAGACAGAAGTGGCAGGAGAAGGGGCTTTCAAGCATGGGGGAACTGTGGGAACTGGGACTGGTTTGGTGATGGGATCAGAAGTTCTCCACTGTGCAGGAAACCCAGAGGGAACCAGGTTTGGGGAGGGAATCTGTTAGGAGTGTGGTGAGTGTGGCAGCCTTCAGTACACTAGGGAATTATGAGTTCCCCAGGCATCTGCAGGGTACATCAGAGCCCCATGGTGAGGTAGAAACTGTGTACAAAACCAAGCTCACGTGTGCCCCTCATGATTAAATCAGCCTGGAATAGGTTTGGGCACCACTTGGTATTTAGGGAACAGTTCCTGAGGATCCCGCCAGGAGGCATCCTGGAGGACAGTCTGGTTGGAGGGGGGGAGGCGGTGCCTATAAATGCCTGAGCCCCCTACCCCTGGGGGGTAGTGGGATGGGGTGGAGAGGAATAGAACTGGAAGCCTCTCGGACTGTCTCAAGCACAGGACACAGGTCTACTGGGTGGAGCAGGTGTAGGAGTGACTCAGGGTAGGCCCTTTCCCTGGTAGTCCCCTCCGTGGTCCAAGTGCTCTGTCCCTGGATGTAGGACAGCAGCAATTTCCAGGGATGTGTATGTGTGCACATCTCTAAATTTGTGTGCCTATTTGTGCCTGGTTATAGTTGCATGAACACGGAAGCATGTGTGGCTGCGTGCAGCACTGGGTCGGTTTCACATGTGTGTCAGGGTTCAGGTCTGTATGGGACTATGTTGTTGTGTGTGTCCTTGGCTCTGACCCACGCGTGTATACTAATCGAGGACCGAGGGCAGGCATCCATGTATGTGGGCTGGTTCGATGTGGGCATTTGCCTGCCCCTGCGTGTGCTTCCGTGCATACAGGTGTGGAAAAAAAGTGTACTTGCCTTTGTCCGCGGGTGTGCGCAGACTTGTGTCCACAGAGGGAGATAGGCCTGCAGGCGGAGGCCGCCGTGTGGCGAAGCTGCGGGGGCGAGGTGGGGCGCCTTTGGTGTGTTGGGGGTGAGGGGCCCGAGTGGAGGGGGCGGGGTGGCCCGGGGGCGGGGGACTCCCTCCTCCCCTCTCCGCTGCCGGCGGCGCCGCGCGGGGCTCGCCGGGCTCACTTGCCCAGCGGAGGAGGCAACAGCGCCGCCGCGGGCCGGGCCGCCATCAGATCGCCGCTGGAACTGATACCGCGCGACCGCCGCCGCGGCCCGGCTGAGCCCCGCCGAGGGAGCTTCGGTGGGAGAGAGGGAGGAGGCCCGTCGACTCCCGGCGCCCCCGCCCCGGCGGCGGCGGCGGCGGCGGCGGTGGGCCGGCCGCATGCTACAGATGGTGAAGACCCTGGCCCAGTTCACCATCGCGCTGGAAGACATGCGCGATCTGGGCCCGGCCGCCGCCTCCGGGGAGCCCGCCGGGGGAAGCAACAGCGCTGACCCTGAGGAGCCCGGGGAGGCCCAGGTACGGGGGAGGGGGAGGGGCAATGGGGGACCTGGGCCAAGGCTTAGAAGTCTGGCGCCCCGGACTGGGGGAGACACGAGCAGAGATGATGGGGCCCAGCAGCCTCCTGGTTGTGGGGATGGGGACTCAGTGATCAGTGATGGTGGCAGGGAGATGGAGGGTGTGTGAGAAGTCCTGGCAGGGGTGGTGTGGCTGGCAAGATGCCGAGGTTTAGTGCCACCAGAATGCAAACTAGGGATGGCAGAAGGGCTGGCAAGCTCAGCTGGGTAGCAGGCCTGCACCCTGAGACCCAGCAGTGCTTGGCAATCCTGTACTGGGCGCTGATACAGGTCAGCCTGGAGGCTGAGGCTGTCACCTGGGTCCACAGGCTCAGGGAGAGGAGGTTTTTCCAGCCTCTGTCTCAGGATGAACGTATGTGCTGGGGGGTAAGGGGTGGTCAGTTTTGCTCCCCTCCTTGCCATCCTCTCCCTGGAGTCACTGGGCCTGGGAGGTGTCATGCTGGGGTGGCAGTGATGGTGTCCCCATTCCTGGCTCAGTGTGTGTTCCCCTGCGGGGGAGGGGAGGCTTCCACCCGCTGTCTCTGCTTTGTGTGTCTCTCTGGGCCTGGACTCTGATTGTCCCGCTCTCCTGGTTTCCAGTGGGGGCTGTGGTTTTGTCCTCCTCCCTATGCCGTATTGTGTGTATCTCTAAGGACCTGGGTGCATTTTTTCTCTTTGCGGGGTGTCTGGCCTTTCCGGCTTCTCTCTGTACACATGTCTCTGTCTTCACGCCACATATGTAGGAGTCTCGGGCTTTGGGTCATGATGTCCCAGTTATACTGGTCGAGAGGTCCCCCGCCCCTCTGTCCTCCTGCTGTATCTTTTGGGCCCCACGTCCCCTCCCCCTTCAGTGCCCTGTGTAGTGAAGGTCTGGGGTTAGGGCTGCTTAGGGGTGAGAGGCTCTGGGGGAGGCTGGGCCTACAGGGCTGTCCCACCCAGAACAGGTGTGCCTGCTGATCTGGTTGACAGCTGCACTGCCTGTCCCCTGCTTCCCCTGGCCCCCACCCCCACCGATACTCACACCCGTGTCTGGGCACGTGCGGAAGGGGCGCTCAAAGCAGTGACAGGGAGCTGGCCTTGTTTTCCGTACCTCTACCTGACAGCTGAGTGACGGCCCGCTGTGCTTTTGAGCAGGGAGGAGGCTGGAAAGGCGGCTGTTGCAGCGTCAGCCTCCCTGCATGAGTTACTAACCCCAGCTCTGGGCCATCAGGCCCAGCACCCGCCCTACCTCCCTCAGGAGGCCTCCCTGTCCATGACCCTCACTGCTGGGTCTGGCAGCTTGGGCTGGGGAAGTGGTGGGGGAGGGGGCTGTGCCACCCAGGGCCAAGTCTGGCCTGATCCTACAGTCGGAGCTCCCTATCCAGCAAGGAGATGGATGTAGATAAACAACCTTGCCGAGACACAGTGAGGATGGACCTTAAAGACCCAGTGTTTGCAAAGAGCTGCCCTGCTCCCCAGGTCCTCACTTTCCCAGCACTGGGAGGGAGGTGTTATTTGTTCCATTTCATAGAGGAAAATATAGAAGTCCAGGCGGTTAGGTGACCACCCATGGTCACACAGCTGGGAGGGGCCAGGCTGGGGGACCCTGTGGCTCATGGCTGGCTGGGCAGTCTGAGTGAGAACTCCGAGTTCTTGGGCCCTAAGACTCAGCATGAGGTGGCTGAAGAAACTGTTACCCACTCTGCCAGTCACTGGCTGTGTGACCTCCGACAAATCAGGCCACTTCTCTGACTTGACTTCCTCACCTGTGTATTGGAGATGACAAGTCTTGTCATAGAGCTGTGAGTGTGAGGCTGAAGTGAGGCCACGTCTGTGACACGCTGAGGTGTTTCCCTGCGGGAGGTTGGGCATCCGGGCCTTTCCTTGGGAGGCCCTTCTGGCCCTGATGCCCTCCCTCCCAAGCTTTCATCCTAGAGTGGCCTAGCTGGTGCTGCCTCCTACTGGAAGCTGCCCTGGTTTTTTTTAAGCCCTCAGAAGCACTGAGCATAGGTGGTCTGGCTGTAGCTGGAGGCTCTGAGACAGAATCCAGTGCCTTCTTACCCATCAGAGCACAGTGCTGAGGAGCGGGCAAGCCAGCCTCTTCCCCTCCCCCTAGGCGGTGCCGTTCATACCCCCACCCCTGAGTTCCTAGCATAGAAGCCTACTTTTTAAAGTATGCCTTGTTGTAGTACAGGCTTGGGGGACAGGCCTGACCTCTAAGTTCCTGAGTCAAAGGGAGGGGGAACCTGAGGTGTCTACGAGTAGAGGGGTGAGCAGTGGCTGAATCAGGCCAACTGGGCAAGCCCATTGCTTAGGCCGCTCAGCAGACACAGACCGTGGGCACAGTAGTGGTCAGCCCTGCTCCACCGGCTGAGTCCCAACCCTGAGAGGCTCCCGGGGTGGGGACTAGAGGGAGACCACAGACACAGACACCCACCATGGCATTGTCACACATGAAAAGCATCCACACGGACTGGCAGGCCTTCATGGCTGGAGCCCAAGCTTCTGCTGAGGCCAAGCTGAGGACTGACTGGGAAGGAGAGTGGAGAGGGGAGAATAAGCCCTAGAGATCTGGGGCCCAGCGGAGTTGGGACTTGGCTTAGGACCACTCCAGGAGCTTGGAGGAAACCTCAAGTGGAGTCCTTGCCTGGGGAGGGAAGCTCTTAGAGCTGTGTCATTTGGGAAGGCTTCCTGGAGGAGGAGTGGGCCAGAGGCATAGGAACTGGTGGCAAGGGACAGGGAAGCTGAGTCCCAGGGTGGATCACAGAGAGGGCATCCCTAAACTGACTTCCAGAAAAACCTTGCCAGAGAACAGGGACTGCCCTGTCAGGAATGTGCACCTTGTCCTTGAGGGTGTGCATGCGGAGTCTCCATAATGCAGATCATCAGAGCCTTGGAATGGAGATATCGCTGTCTGGATCTCCTTAAAATGGGAAGAATAATCACACATACCTCACAGGATGATCAGAAGGAGAAAATAGTGCACGACATTTAGAATAGTGCCTGGCATGGAGTAAGGCTCAGTTAACCTCTTTTACTGAGTGAACCAGGACCCAGCCTTGTCTGAGAGGGGCTGAGCCCTGCCCCTGCCTTGCTGCATGACATTTAGCACTACCCTTGCCTCTCTGGGCCACCTTTTCTTTATTGTAGCAGGAGGTGACAGTTTTGACTTTCTGGGATGATGTGAAGCCCAAGGTAGGGTCTGATCCCACAGTACTCAGCCCAGGGGTGGGGTTTTCAGAGTTGGCAGCTGGAGTAGGGGTGGCCTGAAGCCATTGCCCTTTGCAAATGTGAGAAGCTATTGATTTTCTTGAGTCCTTTTCAGGAGTCTAGCAGGGGAGCCAAGAAGTAAACAGGAGATCTCCAGAGCTGCCAATAGCCCTGGAGAGGGGAGCAGAGGGATGAGAGTTGAGGAGCACAGTCTGGGGAGGCAGGCGTGTGAGTTGCAGGGAGAGGTACTGCCTGCAGGGGGAGCATGTGAGCACAGACCTGGTAGAGTGGAGGTCCAAGGTGCTTTGGGGAGGACAGACGTTGAAGACCTAGGAGAGGGCGTGGATGGGCTCTCTGGGCCCGTGTGACTACAGGTGGAGCGTGTGAGAGGAACAAGGCACTGCTCACCCTCTGCCTTCTGTCTCCCAGGATATGCGGAAGCACGTGACCATGACCTTGCTGGACACAGAGCAGTCATATGTGGAGTCACTGCGCACCCTGATGCAGGTGAGACTTGGGGTGGTCTGGGTCCCTGAATGCAGCCATTTTGAGTCTAGGTGGCTGTTGGACATGTGGGAACACTGGGGACCAACGTTAGAGAGGAATGACCCTGGAGCATACCACCTATCTATGGACGAAGCTCCCTCCAGGGCAAGAGAGAAAACAGAGGGGCCGTAACGAGGCCAGACTGGGGCACCCAGGGCAGATGCTCCCTACTGACCTTCCACCTCTCCTGGCAGTGCTGGGTCTGAGCGTAGATCTGTGAACCCCCTATGGTACCACCCTGCCCCGCCCCCACCTTCACTTCATTCATTGACTGGAAAAATGTTGGTTGAATGGAATTAAATGTTAGCATGCGCTATGTGCCAGGCCCTGTTCCAGGTGCAGGAAACACCAGGACAAATAAGAGACAAGCCTCTGCTGCAGGAATTGACAGTCCTGCTAGGGACACAGTTGAATATATGGGCTCTTAAGGTATCAGGTTGGGGTGGGGGGCACCTGGGAGGTAAAAGGTCAAGGAATTTTCCCTGGAGGAGGTGCTGGCTTCCTTCTGCCCTGTCTTCTCAGCAGCAGGAACAGCAGGTGCAAGGTCGAGTAAGGAGAGACCTGGCCATTTCAGGAGTCCATGTGGCCAGCACAGAGCACAGGGGTCAGTCCTGTGGTGATGCTGAGGGAGCCAGCAGAGCTCACGTGGTAGGGACCCTCAGTACCAGGAGGACAATTTGGACTCTACCAAGGGTCCTAGAACTATTGAAAGGCTTTGAGCAGGGGCTGTGTGTAGTTTGACTCATGCTTTATAAAGTCTATCTGACTGCTGGGAGGAGGGTAGCAGAAGAGGAGGCCAGGGCCACTGAGGCCAGGCAAGGGAGGAGAGGCCACCACCCGGGGGGAGACTGCAGAGAGGGCAGTTGGGGACAGATATTTAGGAAGTGGACCGATCGAGCCAGACATGGTAACTGGCTGGCCGTGGGGCAAGATGGGGAAGCCCAGGATGGTGGCCTGGGCTCAGGCCTAGGTGACTAAGGCACTAAAGGAGCCCTCTGTGAAAAAAGGGGGTGAGATGGTAAGTTGAGGTTCAGATGTGGGGGTCTGAAAAGCCCAGGGTCTGGAGCCCAGGATAGTGAGTGTGGGTCTGAGCTAAATTGGGACCTGGTGGACACAACTGGGGACAGATTTTCTCAAACCACCTAGGCAGAGCAAGAGCGAAGGGTGGAAGGGAGAGCCTGGGGAAACATCCCAAGGATTCATTCATTCACTCAACAAATCCACCACAGAGCAGGCAGTGTTCTCTGGAGGGTTCAGCAGTGAATGTGAGTGATGAGGTCCTGTCTCCTGGAGCTCACAGTCTGTGGCAGAGACTGACAGTAACCAGACAGACTATGCGTGAGGACACATGGTGATGTAAAAGTGCATGGAGAGTATTTTTAAAACAGAATATTGTTTAGCCAAAAAGGAAGTTCTGACACATGCTACAGCAAGTTCTTGGACATTATGCCAGTGAATTCAGCAGGTCACAAAAGGACAAATACTGAATGATTCCACTTATATGGGGTACCTAGAATGGCCAACCAAATTCATAAAGACAGAAAGTAGAATGGGACTGCTGGTGGCTGGGGAGGGGAACATGGGGAGTTGGTATTTAGTGGGTACTGAGTTTCAGTCAGGGAAGATGAAAAAAAGTTCCAGAGATGAATGGTGGTGATAGTCCATAACATGAATGTGCTTTATGGGTACATAATGTGCAATATGGGTATACTGAACCAGTCACTTAAAAATGATTAAAATGGCAAATTTTATGCTCTCTCTCTCTCTCTCTCTATATATATATATATTGCACGACAAAAATACATTGTTTATATATGTGTGTGTGTGTTTGCATTTTTTAAGATGCATAGAGTGGTGAGAACACAGAATGGGGGTCTGCCCTGGTGTTGGGGGCCAGGGTATGGAGTGTTTAGCTGAGACCTGACATGTAGGTAGGATTTAAGCAAGGGAAGAGCTTGGAGGGACTTGTTCCAGGTGAAGGGCACAGCAGGAACAGGGCTGGGTGGCTGGAGGAAACTTAGAACAACTAGGAATAGGGAGGTGGCCAGTGTGGCTGCTGGGCAAGGAGCTGGCCTTTATTGTGAGCACAAGGAAGTCACAGGAGGGGCACAACCGGAATTCCATCTTTACGAGGTGTCCCTGGCTGCCAGGCAGGAATAGATGTGCAGGGGTCTCGGGGCGCCCTTGGTTGTCCCCTAAGTGGGAGTCAAAGGCGTGGGAATCAGTCCAGGGGTTTAGTCACTTGCTCCCTTCTGGGTGATACCTAGCCTAATAATCTCACTCCTCTGAGCCTCCGTGTTTTTGTTCTGCAAATATAACTAATTATACCCTCCTCTCAGTGTGAAGATTAAAAGGTGATGGGGTGAGCGTGCCTCTCTACCTCTGAATCTCCGGGCTGCCAGGCTGCACACGTGGAGGCTTGCAGGGCCTGTGAGTGGAAGAGCTAAGGGAGAATTGTGCTGAGGATACCAGTTGAGAATGTTGAGTGGGGAAGGGTGCAAGCAGGAAAGACAGTGTCAGCTGAGACCAGCTGTCACTTGATGCAGCCCTGGTGTGTTTGAAGGACTGAGGTCCCGCCCAGGGGTCCGGAGCACAGCTCTGGAGCCAGGCCACCGGTGATGAAACTTGGCACTACCTCCTGACCAGCCATATGATCTGGAGCAAGTTATATATCCAGTCTCTGCCTCTGTTTCCTCATCTGTTGAGTGGGAATAATAATAAGACCTGTGTCAGGTGCAGATTACAAGATGCATGTATAATTTAACATACTGCCTGGCAATTCAGCCTGCATGCGTGCATGTGTGTGTGTGTGTGTGTGTGTGTATCTATAAAAATCACCTTTAATCCTTGTATTAACCTTGTGAGGCAGATATTATAATAATACAATGCTCTTCCTCATCTGAGGAAATGAAGGCTCAAAGAGGAAGAAACCTGCCAAGAGTCATCTATCTATTACATGAAATCCTAGTCTGTTTGGGCTGCTATAGTAAAAATTCCATTGATAGAGTAACCTAAACAAATAGAAATTTACTTCTCATGGTTTTGGAAGCAGGGAAGAACAAGATCAAAGTGCTGGCAGATTAAGTGCAGATGAGGACTGACTTCCTGGTCTATAGACAGCTGTCTTTTCACTGTGTCTTCTGTGGTGGAAGGGCTGAGGGAACTCTCTTTCAAAGGGCACAAATCCCATTCATGAGAGCTCCACCCTCATGACCTGCTCACCTGCCAAAGGCCCCACCCCCAAATACCACCACATCAGGGCTTACGTTTCAACATATGACTTCTGGAGGGACACATTCAGACCATAGCAAGCAGTAATACTAAGAGCTAACATTTATTGGGTGCTTAATATGTGTGCTTTATAGAAGTTAATTATATAAACCTCACTATAGACCCCTATTTTACAGATGAGGAAACTGATCACAGAGAGGTAAAGCAACTCATTCAGGTTCACAGTGGGAACGAGTGCCATAGCCTGGTTTGAATCCCTATTAGTCTCACTCTAGGGTAGAGATTGGACTCTACAGCCCTGGTGATCCCTCGCAGTGACTGCTGCCACTCAAGTTGATTTGTATTATTCCTGAGGGCCAGGAGTTCACAATGAAGGAAGAAGTTAAATGCCAAGGTTAACAGCCAGAAAGAGGTGGGATTTGAACCCAGGTCCTAAGGGTGCACCCTTTCCTCAGTGTCACCATCACTCTTTGAGTCTTTCTTCAACCTACAAATTCCCAGCTAACAACACTGCTTTCCCTGACCGACTGCTCTGTCTTATTTCCCACTGCACTTACTACCTTCTAATACACTGTGTAATAATTTTGTCATTTAGGGTACTGTTATCTCCCTCCTTCCACTAATTGTCAGATGCACAAGCACGGGGACTTTTGTCTGCCCACAGATGCAGCTCATGCTTAGAAAGCAGGACACACAGTAGTTGCTCAGCAAGTATGTGGTGGGTGAGTGCAGATGTTGGCTCCTAGCAGGTTCTGCATCGAGTTCCCTGTCTCTGTTTATTCTTACCTCCAACTGGTGTGCAGGCTTCTGTGTGAGGCGCTAGGACCCAGAAGTGAGCGGTTTAACTCCTACTCCTTGGGCAACAGACCCTGGCAGAGATCCTGCAGGGGCTCAGACTAGCCTAGGAGCTGCGAAAGGCTGCATGTGTACTGTCACCCCCGCCCCCTCCGCCTTTCCAGAATCTCAAACCAGGCAAGAGGATTCTGTTGAGCTTTACTTTCTAAAACTTGTTATAGAACAAGCTAGGTTTTTTTTTTTTAATGTTTGATGTAAATTTTATTGCAGCATTTCATATACTTTTTCAAGCAGCCTAGTTTCTTTGGCTTGTAGTTACAGTTTAGGCCAATAGAGGGCAACATCTACATGAGCCACCAGCCACTGAGCAGGGCTATTCAAGCTCAAGAAATACCTCTGAATGCACATTTGAAGTGAAAAATGGGAGTTTTAGTCATTAATTGACCAGAAGATCTGAAAACAGTGTTTCGGATACTGTCAAATAAGCCTTCAATAACTTTCCATATACCCCTCCGGACCTCTTTCTGCTTTATTTACCCCACAGCAATTAAGGTCTTTTAATTTACCACAGGATATCTGCACGTAATTGATTCTAAGACACATTCTTCACATTTTACCATCTCTGAAATCCAGGTTCATCCCATAGTTGATGGCCTATAATGACTTAATTGACAGCATTTTTTTTTTTGAGGTAAATAAGAGTAATGATGCATCTTAGATTCAGTGACGTGGTTTTTATTTATTTATATATTTAATTTGTGTGTTTCATCTGATTATATTGTAAGCTCGATCTGGGCAGGGATTTTGGCCTTTCTTGTTCACTGCTGTCTCCCAGTTTTAGAATAGTACCTGGCACATAGTAAATGCTCAATAAAATATTTGCTGAATTAGTGTGTGGAATCTCCCAGGAGCCCAGTCTTCTTGCTTTCCTCACTCTAAGCTCTGTTCATTCACGCATCCAACAAATCTTTCCTGACACCCCTCACCGCCAACTTGTGCCAGACCCTGGCTGCTGAGTGAGGGTCGTGGGGCTAGATCTTCCCATCTCCCTCCTGGAGCTCCCAGTTTAATGAGGGAGATCTGGAGGCAGGGCCACTGAGCAGCAGGCCGAAGTGATTTTGTGTATACCTGGGCCAGTGGGTTGGGGTGCCATCTCTCTGAGGGGACTGGCACCGACCCTGTCCCCCCCCCCAGGGCTATATGCAGCCACTGAAGCAGCCGGAGAACTCCTTGCTCTGTGACCCGTCACTGGTGGATGAGATTTTCAACCAGATCCCGGAGCTCTTGGAGCACCATGAGCAGTTCCTGGAGCAGGTGCGGCACTGTGTGCAGAACTGGCATGCCCAGCAGAAGGTGGGAGACCTGCTTGTCCAGTCGGTGAGTGGCCCTGCTGTCCACTGCTATACCCCCCACACCATGTCCCTGCCTCTCCTAGGAGAGACCGGATGCGGCCTTGGACCCCAGCCCCACCTCCGAGACGGACTCTGATCCCTGATCCAACCCCTAGAACTTGACCAGACACTGGCACTGACCCCAGATCCTGGACTGACCTTGACACTGCCCAACCCCACAGCTTGGCTGGACTCTGGTGTGGATCCCAACCCCAGCTAGACACGGACCCTGACCTTGGACCCAGCCCCAGTTGCTGACAGTTTCCCTGGTAGCTCAGTTGGTAAAGAATCTGCCTGCAATGCAGGAGACCCAGGTTCGATCCCTGGATGGGGAAGATCCCCTGGAGAAGGAAATAGCAACCCACTCTAATATTCTTGCCTGGAAAATCCCATGGACAGAGAAGCCTGGCAGGCTACAGTCCATGGGATCGCAAAGAGTCGGACACGACTAAACCCCCAAACCAATTGCTGACACTGACCTGACCCTAGTATTGACCCTGAGCGGCCACCGACTATGACCCAGACCTCAAATGGATGCTGGTACTGACTTCAACCCCTACTTTAACCTGAATGTAAACAGTTGTCCTGGTCCTGACCCTGGACTTGGGCTTGATGCTGACACCGGTCTAGTCTTGACTAGCTCTTTTCTCCATCAGGTGTTTTAATAATAATGGCTATTTGGCACTTATTATGTGCTAGGTATTCTAAATTCAGTATATATATCAATGACACTAAGGAGGTAGCTGTGATTGATTATTCCCAAGTTTAAAGCTAATGACTCTGGGAATTCCCTGGCCGTCCATTGGTTAAGACTCCATGCTTTTACTGCTGAGGGCCTGAGTTTAAGCACTCATCCAAGAAGTAAGATCCTGCAAGCTGTGTGGGGCGAGGCCAAAAAAAAAAAACCCCACAATCAAAAAATAAAGTTGATGACTCTGCCAAGTGGAGAGAGAAAATAACCTGATCAAAGTGACAATAACGGACTTCCCTGGTGGTCCAGTGTCTAAGACCCCATGCTTCCAATATAGGGGGCCCGGGTCAATCCCTGGTCAGGGAACTAGATCCTGCATGTTGCAACCATGACCCAGTGCAGCCAAATAAATAAATGAATGATATTTTTAAAAAAAATCACAGTAAGTGGTAGAGGACTCAACCAACCTGGTTCCAGCACCCATGCTCTACCCCACCCCTTGTCCCTTTCACCACAGACAAGACTTCCACCTGTGAGCTTTTTAAAATCCTGCAGTAGTGATTGAGACCTTAGGAAAGGCATTGGCTTCAGAATTTAAAAAGGACTGTAAAAGTGAAACTAATAAACATTCAACTAAATGTCTGCAAAACATAACATGCCATTTTCTTTAATTGTTAAATTTAGTATTCATTTACATGAGTTTAATTACATTTGAAAAAATTTCAGTTACATTTTATTTTGCCAGAATTCCAAAAAAAGCACGATGATGAATGAGAAATCATAGCGAAACACAAACTAAATGCTTACTCAGAGCCAAATAATTTCAAAAATAAAACTCTAAAACTCCTTCCAGAAAATTCTGCTAGTAGAAAACACCTTATCTATTTCTATGGGATGTGGGTATGTTTGCATGTGTTTGTGATGTGGTGGGGTGGGCCTTGGGCTTACTAAGAAGGTCTTGGAAGGTGCCTGCTGACCTGGAAACTGATGTAAGAGGAACCTTGGATTGGTGGTGGTAGGACCCCAGCTTGAGTGCTGACATCTCCAGTCTATCGCAGCCCTCAGTGTCACTGGGTTTATCCCCTCCCTGTCTGGACCTTGATGTTAATCAAGGGTAGCAGTGGAAGCCCTGGTCCCCACGGAGGGGTCAGCGTGGGATGTCCTGTCCCAGGACTGGGGGGAGTTCAGGGGAGGCTGTCTTTATCCCTGAGCTGCTTCAGCCTCTGCCCTGCAGCACATCTGATGGGGGTTGGGGATTGGCATCAAGAACCTAGAAACATGGATTTGGAGACCCAGAGGGGACCAGAAACACCACCACAGGTCCCCTAGTCCTTCCATGGTGCAGCTGAGACAGGTACTGGGGTGTCCTAATGCCCAGCCAGGGCTTCTGCTGAGAATGTCCACATTGAGCCCCATCATCAGGTGTTAGCCACCGGGCAGACCATACTGGGAGGGATGGGAGCACCTACTCCTTGGAGCTGGCAGATTTGCCTTGGGTGGTCAGGGAAGCCAGAGGCCAGGTATAGTTCCAGGCTGAGCCCTCTTCAGGGTAGGAGTGCTTCCTGGAGGTGGCAGAACTGGAGCTCTGCCTTGCCAGGGTGGATAAGATTTGGATGGGGGAGAGGCCTTCCTGGTGAAGGGAATTACATGAGCAAAAGCCAAGCAGCAGGAACAAGTTTGTGTCACTCGACTGACAGCAAGGAGGGAGACCTGCCTGATTGGAGACCAGAGGATGGAAGTGCCCCGTTGGGAGGGAGAGAGCCTGGTCTGAGTGCACATGTGTGTCTGCATGCACATGCACATGCCTAATCACACAGTCATACATATGACATGCACAGACACCGCAGTAGTAGCACATGCCCGATCCCTTAGAGAGTGTGTCATTTTCAGATGGAGAGAAGAGATAGGTGTTGGCTCGTGAATCAGTGGAAACTGGCCAGGGTGAGGTGGGCAGGGGACACCCTGAGGGTCCCCAACCTGCCTCTTCACCCACAGTTCTCCAAGGACATCCTGGTCAACATCTACTCTGCCTACATCGATAACTTTCTCAATGCGAAGGACGCCGTGCGTGTGGCTAAGGAGGCGAGGCCTGCCTTTCTCAAGTTTCTGGAGGTACCAGGGCCGGGCAGGGGGATGGAGGCCACCCTTCTTGGGCCAGCTTTGGGGGTCCCAGGATCCCCCAGCCTGGACACCAGAGCCCTAGCTTGTCGGTTAGTGTCTCCCCTCAGAGCTGGAGGGGCTCACCAGGGACCTGCCTGTCCCTGGACATTTCCATCTTTGCTTGTCATGCCTCACTTGGGTGTCCATCCACCCTGTTTCAGCAAAGCATGCGTGAGAACAAGGAGAAGCAAGCACTGTCCGACCTCATGATCAAGCCTGTGCAGCGGATCCCACGCTACGAACTTCTGGTGAAGGTGGGCATGAGGCTGGGTGGGCAGGAGGGCATGGGGCTGGGTGGGCAGGTGAGCAAAGCCTGGAGGCATGTGGGGATGCAGAGGGCTCTTTGGCCCCCACCTAGTGGAGCCACAGGGGCCAGATAGGAAAGAAAGTCCTCTCTAGAGTCTACCCACAGTCTCTTCTGTTCCAGCAGTCACTGTGGGGTCCCAGAGCCTGACAGGGGTGGCTAAACAGGGGTTTACCGCTCATTCCCACCCAGGACCTCCTGAAGCATACACCTGAGGACCACCCGGACTACCCTCTCCTGCTGGATGCGCAGCGGAACATCAAGCAGGTGGCCGAGCGCATCAACAAGGGTGTGCGGAGTGCCGAGGAGGCAGAGCGGCACGCCCGCGTGCTGCAGGAGATTGAGGCCCACATCGAGGGCATGGAGGATGTGAGTGCCGTCCCGCCCGGCTCCACCCATGACTTTGTCTGCATCTGTGGTCACCTGGAACCATGGTCGTGGCTGCAGTGTGTTTGCATCCGTGTCGGTTTGCATCTGTGTCCTCCCCCATGTCTGTTTCTGGCCATATGTTCCATGGCCTGATGACACAGCATCGAGAGGATGGACGATGTGTTGCTTCTACTGACTTGGCCCACAAGTGGGGCCAAGGGTCACTGGGGTCTGGGGAGGGGAAAGGATTCATAATGAGCCTTCAGGACACCTTGTCCCTCCTGCCCCACAGCTCCAGGCCCCTCTGCGGCGGTTCCTGAGGCAGGAGATGGTCATTGAAGTGGTAAGAAGTGTCCCATTGTCTGCCCACCTGTCCCCACCTCCCTGCTTGGTTACCTTCTCTGCTCACAGCTGCTGCCCTCTGGCCTCCTGCTCTTCCACCCCAGCAGCAGCCCAGGGTCAAGTCCCAATTTGCCTCTGGGCATCTGGAGGGCCCTCCCATCCCTCGGCCTGGTTGTTCCCCTTGGGCACGGTGGGCAGGAGGGAGGGCCTCTGGGCCTGAATCCTGTCTCGGGCCCCACAGAAGGCAGTAGGTGGCAAGAAGGACCGGTCCCTCTTCCTGTTCACGGACCTCATCGTCTGCACCACCCTGAAGCGGAAGTCGGGCTCCCTGCGGCGCAGCTCCATGAGCCTGTGAGTGGCCAGGGTGCTTGAGGCCGTTGTCCCTCTCTGGGCCCACTCCCCTGCCTTGGCCAGAGCACCCCCGTTGCTCCCCACAGGTACACGGCAGCTAGTGTCATCGACACGGCCAGCAAGTACAAGCTGCTGTGGAAGCTGCCGCTGGACGACGCGGACATCATCAAAGGTTGGGCTGGCTCGGGCCCACTGGGGGTGCTGGGTATTAGGGGGTCTTCCTCTGAGAAGCCCACCTGGAGGATTTGAGCCATGGCTAGGTTGGCTGGCTGTGCACCTGCTCTTCTGTTTTCGGGCCTCACTTTTCCATCCTGTCCAGGGGTGCTGGCATGCAGGATCCAGTTTGTGTCCCACGGAGCCAGACCAACCACATTCTGACTGGGCAGGGGCCTGCCATGGACTGGCAGGTGGACTGGGACTGCGGTGCTGCAGGGAGCACAGACACACCCGTAGCGGTTGATTAACTGCACAGATGCATTTATGCACCTCACCTTAGATAATGGCGCACTGTTCTGGTCCAGCAGTTTGGTGCCTGGGGAACAGACACACTCAACTCAGGCCAATCAAAAAGCTGGCTAGAATGATCCTTTTGTTTGGAGCTGAGGCAGCTTCAAAGAGCCGCTCCTCCTGCTGTGTGAACGTGTTCCCCCCACCCCTACCCCACCTGCCGCCCCCTCTGTGCCAGTTCTCCTCGCTGCTCTCAGCTTTCTCCGCCTCCTCGGAACTCCCGTGATCCATCAAGGCCTTGTCTGCGTCGTGGCCTTTCACCCTCAGCTCTCAGCCCCAGTTGCTCCAGGAGGTGGAGTCCACCCTCCTGAGTAGGGTGGTCATGTGGTGGTAAGGGCACCTCAGGACCGGCCGGCAGGTCAGGTCAGACCCAGTGAGGCAGGGGCTCACTCAGCCCCTTGGTGAACTCAGGCCTGCCCCACAATGGCCCCTACGTAGGAAGGCAAGCTGATTATTGGTCCAGTTCATCTCTTCTCACTAGAGAACAGGCCAGTGGATAAAATGAGTACCTCTAGGTGAGGTGTCTACTCCTGGTCCAGTCAGCTATGGCCAGAGAGGGGCATAGGGAAGAAAGAGGGGTGGTAGAGGGTTGTGGGGGGACAGTTTCCCTCGGAAGGAGCAGATGTCCTCAGGCCTCTCTTGTCTAGTCCACTCCACTGCTGTCTACTCAGCCCATTTGTGGGCCACTGGTCTGGGGCGTTCGCCCCTAGCCAGGCAGTGTGGAGTGTGCAGGATGCTGAGCTGGTCTGTGGGGCCAGTACTTGGCAGTGATCAAGTATGAGACAGGACCAGGGAAATCTAGGTCATCAGCCCTTTGCCCCCTCCTTTGTCGGGGGGAGTTGAGTCCCTGGGTCAGCACATTTGACTGCCTGAGGCTCTGCCTGCCCAGCTGACTTCCCCTGTGGGAGACTGCACCACCACAGCGGCCCAGCATCCACTGGAGTCTGCATAACCTGGGAGCTGTCTACTGTTTGTTCATTGTGCTCTTCCAGGGAGTTCTCCAAGGGACGACACCCTGTGGCCGGTGGCTGTGAATCAGGCCCAGTCCCCTGCTCTTGGGCTTGGAGTTTCTCTCCAAGCTGCCCATTAACTTTGGGGTTAATGCTAACCTGTGGTCCGGCAGTTTACAAGCTCTCAGTTTGTCAGGCTGCTCCCTGCACCCAACTGCAAGTTGGGAGGGGAGGGGAGGAGTGTCTGTCCATGCCTGACCTTGTCTGTCTCTGGATCTGCCCATGGCCTCCCTCTGTCCCCACTAGGGGCATCTCAAGCTGCCAATCGAGAGAACATCCAGAAGGCGATCAGCCGCCTGGATGAGGACCTGACCACCCTGGGCCAGATGAGCAAGCTCTCGGAGAGCCTCGGTTTCCCCCACCAGGTCTGCGTCTTCTGCCTGAGATTCCCTCGCCCCGTCTGAGGGAGAGAGAACAGCCTTGTCGTTTGCCTGAGGGCGAGGACATCCCTGTCATTTATCTGAGGGGGAGAGTACAGCCTCATCCCGTCTCTGAAGGAAGTCGTGTTCCAGGCCTGCGGGTTGGAGACCCAGCTGCATCCCCAGCTGAGGGAGGCGGGAGGGCCCACCATGTCTGTGCGGGATCCAGGCTACCTCTTAGTCTCTGGGAAATAGAGTCCTGTTTTCTGTCTGAGGGAAGAGGCAGATGCCCAGTCCCATACCCAGGGCAGGAGTAGGCTGAGCGGGGAAGTGAGGCCCTGAGGCCTGGACCCTCATCCCTGCAGAGCCTGGATGATGCGCTGCGGGACCTCTCGGCTGCCATGCACCGGGACTTGTCGGAGAAGCAGGCCCTGTGCTACGCGCTTTCCTTCCCTCCTACCAAGCTGGAGCTGTGCACCACGAGGCCCGAGGGCACTGACTCCTTCATCTTTGAGTTTCCCCACCCTGATGCCCGGCTTGGCTTCGAGCAGGCCTTTGATGAGGCCAAGAGGAAACTGGGTAAGCCAGGGCCCAGGCCGGTGCCCTCCTCCCAGAGCCTTCAAGCAGTGGACAGCACCCTGCGGCTGCGTGCGACATCAGGAGCCAGAAATCTCATGACTGCCGTGTCCTGTGTTTCCATCCCTGCCAGTGGAAGGGAGGACTGAGACTTCTGTAGAGAAATATAGGACTTCCCCAGGGTTGGGAAGATCCCCTGGAGAAGGGAACAACTACCCACTCCAGTATTCTGGCCACACACACACACACACACACACACACACACACAGCAGGCCTAGATCAACAACTACCCACTCCAGTATTCTGGCCACACACACACACACACACACACACACACACACACACACACACACAGCAGGCCTAGATCAGGGAGCACTGTTGATCGGGTAGAAAATCCTTAGAGATCTCTGGGTCTACCTCTCACATTGAACAGATGGGAAAATTGAGGCCAAGGACAAGCAGGACATAACCCCCAGCCACCTCATTCTCCCTAGAGAGACCCTGAGGGGCAGGAGAGGAAGGGAAATGGGCAAGGTCAGGACCAGGGTGAGGTGGATGCTAAGCAGTGTCTGTCTGTCCATCTCCACTACAGCCTCCAGCAAAAGCTGTCTAGACCCTGAATTCCTGAAGGCCATCCCCATCATGAAAACCCGCAGCGGCATGCAGGTGTGTATGCACCTGGGTACCTGGGTGCATGTATTCTAAGCCAGCATGTGTTCATGTGTTTTTGTTCTTTGTACAGCATTATGTACGTCTTGAACATTGCAGTGGTTCCCTATGTCTTTGAGGGTATAGCTCTCTGCAGAAGCACATGGACACTATGTGTCATATGTATATGGGTACATCCATGCATGTATGTATCTTTGCATGTGAACAAAGGCTATACCATTGATGTGGAAGTGTCTGATTCATGTGCTTGTATGAGTCTATATACATATGGACAGTTACCATTTTTTCATTTGTTACACATATACCTGTATGTGTGATCATATTTGGGGTATATATATATGTGTATGGATATATGTGTACACACACATATATGAATGTATGTCACAGAGGGATGTCTGCATTTGGTGTGTAAAGAGTCACGTGTGCTGTATGTGTGCATGTGTATGCAGAAGGTGTGTTGAGAATCCAGGAGGGCCTGGAGAGTGGTATGGAGCTGGCAGCAGCTCCTCCATTCACCTTCCCCTGTCCCTTGGTGCCTTCCGCAGTTCTCATGCGCAGCCCCGACCCTGAGCAGCTGTCCCGAGCCCGCACCCGAGGTGTGGGTGTGCAACAGCGACGGTTACGTGGGCCAGGTGTGTCTGCTGAGCCTTCGCGCTGAGCCCGATGTGGAGGCCTGCATCGCAGTCTGTTCCGCCCGCATCCTCTGCATCGGGGCGGTGCCAGGCCTGCAGCGCTGCTGCCACCGGTGAGGCCCGCCGGGACGGGGTAGGCGGGGGTGGAGGGCGGGGCATGGGAGCAGAATTCCCGCCCCTGACTCGGAGGGTGGGGGTGTCCTGTGGGTGTGGGCGGGGCCTGGGGGCATGAGGACGTGTAGGGCAGTTCTAGCTCCTAGGGCGGAGAAGGAAATGGCAACACAGGAGCCTGGTAGGCTGCAGTCCATGGGTTCGCTAAGGGTGGGACATGACTGAGCGACTTCACTTTCACTTTTCACTTTCATGCATTGGAGAAGGAAATGGCAACCCACTCCAGTGTTCTTGCCTGGAGAATCCCAGGGACGGGGGAGCCTGAGGGGCTGCCGTCTGTGGGGTCGCACAGAGTCGGACACGACTGAAGTGACTTAGCAGCAGCTCCTAGTGACACTCATTCCCAATCCTTTGTCCCCCAGGGAACAGACTTCGTCACTGAGGAACCCCCCAGAGACGGCACCCGAGCCTACCGGGCCAGACCTGGACGTCGAGGCGGCGGACGAGGAAGCAGCGACGCTGGCCGAGCCAGGGCCCCAGCCATGCCTGCACATCTCCATAGCGGGCTCAGGCCTGGAGATAGCGCCAGGCCCCGCCGAGGGTGACCCCCGCCCGGAGCTAGTGCCCTTTGACAGCGACTCGGATGATGAGTCTTCACCAAGCCCCTCGGGGACCCTGCAGAGCCAGGCCAGCCGGTCGACCATCTCCTCTAGCTTTGGCAGTGAGTGCCCAGCTTGGGGCAGGGAAGGGTAGCCCAGCCCGTGCTGATTGGATGAGAGAGGGGATAAGCATAGCCATGGAATCTAGTCTCAGGATACTAGCGCAGAGAGCGCTGGGGGCCAGCAAGGTGGGCAGGGGCTGTGACACCAAGGGCCCCGGGGCAGTGGGTAGTCAGGCTGGTCCTAAGGCTCCTGCAATGGCCAGTTAAGGAAGATGGAGTTGTTGAGGGGGGAGTGGTGATTGGTCCATGGTGGTGGACTGGAGGTGGCCAGGCTGGAACCAGGAGCCTGTAGCACTGAGCTGTCAGTCATCAGGATAACAAGGGCTGAACTCATGGTGGAGGCTGGAGGGCAGGAAGAACAGGAGTGGAAGACCTTGGCCCAGAAGGGTGTGTTGAGGGGAGAGTGAGGCCTAGAAAGATACCACGTCTTGGGCCTGGCAGAGTGGGAGAAAGAGCCCTTTGTCTCCATCAGATGAGGAGACCCCGAGCTCCAAGGAGGCCACAGCAGAGACCACCAGTTCAGAGGAGGAACAGGAGCCTGGCTTCCTGCCACTGTCTGGCTCCTTCAGGCCTGGCGGTCCCTGCGGCACCAGCCCCATGGATGGGAGAGCCCTTCGTCGGTCCAGTCGTGGCTCCTTCACCCGTGGCAGCCTGGAGGACCTGCTGAGCGTTGACCCTGAGGCCTACCAGAGTTCTGTGTGGCTGGGCACTGAGGATGGCTGGTAGGGGCACAGGAGAGGCTGCAGTCTTGATGCCAGAACCTGAAGTCCCTGTTTAAGAAATCATATCGCATCCTGAAGCAGAAGCAGGAGGGCTTTGGGTCAGATCTCAAGGATACTGCCAACCAGGGCTGCCAGAGGGTCTGAAACCCACAGGGAGGCCGTGGGATTTTGGTACCTTGGGGTGGCATGTGCCGTGGAGGAGATGGTGGTGGAGGCAGCTAGGTGGAGGGATTAGTGTGCCCAAGCAATTGTCACAGGTACACACCACTGATCCACAGTGTCCACGTGTACCAGTCCTCCGACAGCATCCGTGATCGCAGGAACAGCTTGAAGCTCCAGCACTCGGCCTCTGTGACCTGCATCCTGTAAGGCCCCTCAGATGGCTCTTCTGGTTCACCCTCTTCTCAGCTATACCTGTAGACTTCCTTCTGCTCACCTGGACCCCCTGGGCACAGAGCACAGAGGCGTGCCCTAGGCTAACGGTGTCTCCCACACACCGTGCGTCATTGTGCAAATCACTGTGTCTTCTTAGACTCAGGTGCCCACCACCTAGAGAACAAGGGGTGGGAGGAGGTGGTCTTTCGGAAGCCATAGTCATTCTGTCTGATTCCTTGGGCTCAGGTGACCTCCTTTGGCTTCCTGAAACCCCTCATGACTCCTTTTCCTTCCCTAGGTATCTGAATAACCAGGTGTTTGTGTCTTTGGCCAATGGAGAGCTCGTAGTCTACCAAAGAGAAGCAGGTGAGTGTCCCCCTCCCACTGTTACCCTCCCCCGTGAATAGAATCTCCCTCCTGAGCAAGCTGGGGCCTCCAGACCACAAGTCTGGAGATGTGACTTTCGGTAACTCCTGGGTCTTTTCTGGGGTTTGGTGTCCTCACTGATAAATGAGGTTATTTATTAGCACCTTATTTCAGGGGAGGGTGAGGCTCAAATGCAATATAAGATTGAATCTGCTGTTTTCTTTATCCCACTCCCACTCTAGGCCATTTCTGGGACCCCCATAACTTCAAATCGGTGACCCTGGGCGCTCAGGGGAGCCCCATCACCAAGATGGTGTCTGTGGGTGGGCGGCTGTGGTGTGGCTGCCAGAACCGAGTCCTTGTCCTGAGCCCTGACACGCTGCAGCTGGAGGTAGTGGGGATGTGGGTGGGGTCGGGGAATTGGTGACTTGGGGTGAGCCAGGCCCATGAGAGAGGAGGTGAGACCACAGGGCCATAAAAAAAGCAACCAGCTGAGAGGTCAGGGCTTTCCCCCAACCACTGTGTGAATCCGGGCCAGCCCTTGGCCTTCTCTAATTCTTATTTCCTTCTAGCTGATGAAGGCTACAGGTACATATAAATTAGAATTCTTTAGTCCTCTTCCCTGCCCCCAGCCCTATTTCTCAACTAAGGTACTGAGGTCTTTGGTGGGTGGACAGAGTTCCTTTCTGATGTCATCATCCCTTATCATCACTCTGGCCTTTAGTCCTGATTTCATTTACATATACATCAGTAGCTGTCAGCCTGGTAGTATCCAGAAGTAATGAGTTCCCTTGATTTCCCTCTCACTGGGCCCATCGTTGGTGGGGCTGGGAGTGAAGAGATGGAGAGCCCAGGTTCAGGCCCAGGTCTGTGACTGACTTGCCGATCCCCTTGGGCAGGTTCCCTCCCCTTCTAGACTCGTTTCCCAGCTGTGCAGGGTGAGGCCAGTGATTGCTCTTAAGACCCTTCAGGCTTTGAACTTCTCTGATCATTAACTCACTCAACTTCCTTGGGGAAAAGGCACTTCCATTTTAGTTCCTGAGGTTTAAGTGGGGAGGCTCCAGTGAAACGAAGATTTGAAAGGTTAATCATCCAGGTCAAGGAGCAAGGCTGCCTTTGCTGTCAATCCAGTGGGCTTTCTGGAGAGATTTGGCCTGAGTTGTAAGGAGCGGGGAAAGGGCACTGGTGAAGCACAAGGCCGGGAGGGGCCAGTGAAGGCAGGCCTGTCAGTCACCCATCTGTTCTCTACCCTCACCCCAGCACACGTTCTCCGTGGGGCAGGATTCCAGTCGCAGCGTGGCTTGCATGGTGGACTCCAGCCTGGGCGTGTGGGTGACATTGAAAGGTAGTGCTCACGTGTGTCTCTACCATCCAGACACATTTGAGCAGCTGGCAGAGGTAGATGTCACACCTCCTGTGCACAGGATGCTGGCAGGTACTGACCTCAGTCTCCTACTGCCCCTTCCCTTGGAGCTTTTCTGTCCCTGGCAGTGAGGATGCTAAGCCAGGGCCAGGACTCGGCCCCAGCGCTGGTCTGTTTCCTACCCCAGGCTCAGACGCCATCATCCGGCAGCACAAGGCTGCGTGCCTGAGGATCACAGCACTGCTGGTGTGTGAAGAGCTGCTGTGGGTGGGCACCAGTGCTGGTGTGGTGCTCACCATGCCCACCTCACCCAGTACCATCAGCTGTCCACGGGCACCTCTCAGCCCTGCTGGCCTTGGCCAGGGACACACTGGCCACGTCCGCTTCTTGGCCGCAGTCCAACTTCCAGACGGCTTCAACCTGCTCTGCCCAACTCCACCACCTCACCCAGACACAGGTGGGCCTACACATCCTATGCCATTCCAGGGACCTGGGCTTTGGGTTTAGGATGCCCCACTGCCCTACCAGAAGAGGGTTAAGAGGGAGGGAAAATGTAATACAGGTGTGGAAGTGGCATATATTACAGGAAGTAGGCTATAGAAAACCCAAACTAAATATCTATTAGGATACTCGGTGTGTGTGTGTGAGTGTGTGTGTGTGTGTGTAAAATTCTGTCCAGAGAATGTCATGAAGATGAGGAAGTGAACTAAGAATTAGAATGTGGCACAGGAAGGAATATATACAACAGGAAATAAAACAGGACTAGAAATAATGTATAGGGCAGAGTGGGAAACAGAAATAGCACCAGAAAGCAGAACGTAGAATGGCAGATAGGATAGGAAAGGGACGGTGAGGATTAGAAAGTAAAACCTAGTAGGTAATGATGTACATTAAGGAGGTTGCATTTGGCCAGGTCTTGCTCTGGCAGGACAGGAAGCCGTACTCCCAAGAGGAAGTGGCTGTGGGCATCAGAAGCAGGGCGGCCTCGGTCAGGGGTTGTCTGGGTCCAGAGAAGACTTAAGCTGCCTACTTGGGAAAGGGCTGTTGGAAGCAGGAGATGAGTACCAAGAGGGCTATGTTGAGATAGTGCTGCCGCCAGTCACCCCCCGGCTCATGGCTCCTCCCCTCTGCCCCCCAGGCCTGGAGAAGCTGCCCTCACTGGAACATCGGGACTCCCCTCGGCACCGAGGCCCTGCCTCGGCCAGGCCCAAAATGCTGGTGATCAGTGGAGGCGACGGCTACGAGGACTTCCGACTCAGTAGTGGGGGCGGCGGCAGCAGCGAGACCGTGGGCCGAGATGACAGCACAAACCACCTCCTCCTATGGAGGGTGTGACCCTGCCTACGGTGGCCCAGGACTCGCCCACCCACCCGCCCTCCACCTGCTTGCCTCTTCCAAGCCCACCGGCAGACCCTCACACGAGTGTCTGACCAGGGGCACACCCGTGCCTGCACAGACTGCCTCCCATCCTTGCGGAAGCATTCCCAATGGAGCACCTGCTGGCCAGCGGGGTCTAGGCGTTTCCCGGCCCTCTGGCTGCTCCAGTGCACCCAGTCATGATGAGGGGTGGAGGCGGGGGGCACGTGGGCTGCCCAGGACCTCTGTCCCTGGAGCTTCTACCAAAGACACGGCCGGGCCTGGACCCCACGGGGCTGGGGAGGGCCATGTGCAATATTTGGAGGGTTTTCCTGGGGGCAGTGGGTGGGCTGGGGGATGGAATCCTTTCCCATGTACAGTATTTATGTTTCTTTTTAGATGTGTACCTTCCCAAGCACTTATTTATGCAATGACTTGGGGCAGGGAGTGATTGGAGAAAATGACAGAAAAGGAAAAAAAAAAACCCTATTCCTGCCCTGGGAGTCACCCTGGGACCCCAACCAGCCTTCCTGGAGGGACCAGTCCCCCCTCATTATGTATGCGCACACACACTGCATGTTTGGGGCACTGAAACACTGCCCCTTAACATAAACTGTCCATGGCCTTGTCGTGACTGGGTTGCCCTCCAGTATCCAGAGCAAAGGACCAAGTCCCCTCAGTCATCCAGAACAAGGCGATGACCATGGGGGGGGCAGTGACTCCCATCCAGGGGGCTTCCCCAGGCCTCGGCGTTTCCTTGCTTGTCGGCAGTGCCTTTAGTGGTTTCCGAATGTGGGAACCCTGTCGGGGTCTCGTCCAGGGCCCTCTCCTGGCCTGAGCAGGGAAGGGGCCCTCGCTGTCCGCACATTGCCCCCCAGCCCCTGTGTCTCATGCACTGGCACACATGGTCACCGCAGAGGGTGGGCCCAGGGGCCCCTCACTCTGACCACTGACTCCCTCTCTCTACACCCTCCCCTGGCAGGGGCAGCCCTTCCAAGGACGCCCAAAGCTGAGGGGCCAGACATGGCCTCCCTGGCTGAGAAGGCTACTCCGGAGGCTAGCTTCCCCTGCCCCCACCCCATCCCCACCCCCGAACCGCAGAAGCCAGTCTGACCCCAGCCCCCACGCTTCTTCAGCTGCAGCTCCAAAGGTCTGGTGTC
The DNA here is from genome assembly GCF_054371585.1 of Giraffa tippelskirchi. Lineage (NCBI taxonomy): Eukaryota > Metazoa > Chordata > Mammalia > Artiodactyla > Giraffidae > Giraffa > Giraffa tippelskirchi. The sequence goes on from NC_137285.1 coordinate 124,292,224, forward strand.
AGATGGGGTTTGTTTGGTTCTGTTTTTGTTTGGGGTGGGTGGGTCATTGCGGTCTTAGATTATGTTTTTCTTGCTACCAAACAGTCGTGTATTAACTTTCCTTGGATGATGAAGTTTAAAGAGTCAATAAATAGAAACACCAAACAACTTGTCCCCATCAGCAGCCACAGAGGCCTCCTGCCAGCAACCTCCGAGCTCCCCAGCTGCGTGGGCTCCCCGACACCCACCCACTTGGACAGGCAGAGTAGGACTCAGAGACCCAGAAGAGTGCTGCAGTGGCAAGGCGGCCACTGACTTGCTGTGTTATCTCAGGCAGGTCACTGTGTGTCTCTGGGCTGCAGCTTCCTTGTCAGGAAAACCAGGAGTTGTGCTAGTCAGATGCTTTATAACCAGGGCTGCATTTTAGAGTCCCTTACAGGTTTACATTGTAAATGCAAAGCATGATATATAAATTATGTGTATGTAAATACACATTCCCAGGCTCCCCCAGCTCCTGAGTCAGTAGGCCTGGGATAAAGCTTGGGAATCTGAAGCTGACACATGCTACAAGGAAAAACTAGGTGAATGTGAGCCTGTCTACAGCTCCTACAAGAATCGGTGCTCTCCAGCAAAGCCTCAGGAGGCTCAGAATTTGACAGAGGCCAAGGTGACCAGGGGTAGACTCCAAGTTGCTGTGATTTCTGGTCATTAAATAAGACATGAGAATGCAAAGGCTGATAACACAGGACTGTTCTTCGCAGGGGCTCAGAGCCCTTTCCACCAGGGCTCACCAGCAAGATGCAAGGTGATGACTTCTAGAAAAAGAACAAATCAGGCTTCAGCTCTCTTGAACACACGTTTGAACATTTTCCAACCTGAACAATTAAGACTTTACGGAAATCATTTGCTAAAGAGGAGTGCAGGCTTACACTTTGCACACTGGTATTCACGTATCTTAGTTCTGCCAGGCCCTTGATGCCATGGGACGGGCATGAAACATCTGGCAGCATCACTACTGGGATGATCTGGAGGAGAGGGTAACAGATAACATAGATACATCACAGAGTAGAAGGCTACATTCACGTGGAATTTATGATGAAATAGCATAGAAGGAGCACAGGTTTTGAAGCTGAACAGAAACTTTGACTTTGCCACTAACTGGCTATGCAGCTTTGAATGAGTTGTATTCCCTCTGAGCCTCCATCTCGTCATCTGTAAATTGGGATTGATAATCCTTTCCCCCACTGGACTGTTAGTTGGTGTGCACAGATCTTTGGATTGCAAGGAAGAGATTTATTCTGCCCAGAAATAAAGGGGGTGCTTACTAGTGGAAACGTGAACTAGAATCAAATAGCTGTTAGCACAGTGGCCCGTGTACTGCTGCCCCATCTTAAGACCCCTGGACTCTCCATGTTGAGTCTCTGATTCCTGCCTCACCACCAGCTAGCTGCCATTCTCTGCTTCACAACTTCTGCTGCCTCAGGCCCTCTTCCGCCTCTGGACAGACTTCACTTTCAGCACTGGTTACCCAAGGCCAGATCCTCAGCATTTTCCCTAATATGCCTCGGTAGGAATGGGCCCAGCCCAGCCCACTGCTCCTTAGAAGGCCACATCCCCAGACACCGGGCAGCTTGTGGAGAGATGTGCAGCCCTGAGCAGGTCAGCTGTGGACAGGGCAGTCCTGGGATGCACGACTGATCGCTAGGCACCCGGCCCAGGGAAGAGCCTAGAAGGATCAGCTCCTCCAAAGCAGTGGTTCTTAATCTTGCCTGCACATTCAAATCACCTGAGGGGTCCAGGTCACATTCCAGACAGTTAGATCAGAATTCTGAAGGTGGGACCCAGGTGTCAGTCATATTTGTAGGAAAACTTAAGTATAATATTTGTATAGAAAGGTACTCAAGTCATTAGTGGGCAGCTAGATAAGTTTATTAATAAACACACCCAGATTAAGAAACCGAACATTCCACCACTTGAAAGCTCCCACGTACCCCCACTCATTCTCACCTTCTAGGGTAACTACCACACTGGCTTCTGACACCATGGTTTAGTTCTGCTAGTGAGGCTTTAAAGGGCACCTTCAGCAGTGTAGTGGTTGGGACTCTGCATTTTCACTGCTGTGGGCCCAGGTTTGATCCCTGGTTGAGGAACTAAGATCCTGCAAGCCATGCCACTGGTGTGGAGGTAGTGGGACTCAGGTTTGATGTGAGGAGTGAAGGAACAGCTTGAGTCAATGCAAAGAGGGGTAGGGAAACCCGGAGCAAGAGGTCTGAGGTGTAGGCCCAGCTGGAGCAGTGGGGAAAGAGGAAAAGGCAGGGAAGCCAGAATGTGAGCTCTGCAAGGGGGATGTTTGTTCACTGCTCCATCGCCAGGCCACCTGCAGTGCCTGACACAAAGTAGGTGCTCAATAAATATCTGTTTAGTTAACTCTAGAGAATTCAGTTGAGGTTCCCCTGTAGGTCTTGAATGTCACTAAATAATAGCCCCAGCTCCCATTTATTTATTGCAAGCCAGGAGCTTGGATCATCCAGTTTAATCCTCAGTGGTCCTGGGAGGTTGGTACCATTATCCTTTTTTTCAGATGAGGAAACTGAGGTTCAGAGAGGTTAAACGCTTTCCTCAAGTTTGCCTGCCTACTAAGCAATAGAGCTGGGATGTGCATGTGATTGGTCTGCTCAGGTCTCTGCCTCATGGAGGAGAGTAAGGGCAGTGACATGGGGTGGCTGGAGGACAGGAGACAGTCCAAGCAGCCGAAGACACATCCAGCCACTCATGACGTATCTGGCTCATGTTCCTCATACCCAGCCTGGGAAGGACATCCTGACTTCAGAGGAGACAGTCAGGGAAAAGCCACCTCTTCTCCAAGGTGGGTTCTCCAGGTGTTTCCTTGGGCTAGATACAAATAGCAGGGTTTAGCTAGACATCTGCTTCACAAGGAAGATGAGGTACAGAAAAGGACAGATTTACCTGACGTCACACAGCAAGGCAGCATTGAAGCTGGGGGTGGGTGTAGAGGAGAACCGGGCAGGAAGGTTTCCTATGGTCAGAAAAGTAAAAAAAATGACCCAGGTGACCTCCGAGAGCTCTTCACATCTTTTGCATGCCTGCCAAACACCAAGTCTCTCTTCTTGTCCTCACAGACCTTAAGCCACAGGCCAGATTGCAGGAAACAGCAAGGGGAAGTACTATTTTGGGCCCATTACAGCCAACAAGGAGCTTAGCCTGGCAAAGGCAAGTGAAGGGGCTGGGTCAGGGGCAGGATGCAGGGCTGAATGGGGAGGGGGCAATATGCAGGCATTGGGGAGAAAGGGTAGAGCCCAGACACTGGGCTGTGGAGTGGACACAGGGCGTGGGGACTAGAAGGAGCAGGTTCTGAGCCTGCAGCGTAGAATAAGTTGGTGCCTCCCATGTGGGGTCTCAGCAGATCCTCACAATGCCCTGAGAGTGAAGTTGCACTCAGGTGAAGTCACTAGCTTAAGGCCATGTAGCCTGACAATGGCAGAACTAGGACTTGATTCTTAACTGTGTGACACCAAAGCCCCATCCCAGTGAGATTCCAGACCCAAGCCAGGGTCTGGACATAAATGTGGACAGAGCCCAGCTCTCAAATCTGGCAGCCTCAGTTCAGCTCCTGCCTTGACCTGGCCTCCCGGCCCGTTTTTCCTTAAACCAAGCTCACCCTCCCACTGGAGGCTAGGAACAGACACAAGAGGACAGCCTGCCTTCTGAGGGATAGAACCTGGCCAGTTAGGGGGTTAGCCAAGTGCAGAGTCTTGAAATTTAAGTCTGAGCCATGACATTTCCTCTTGCTTTGGACAGTCACATTGGAATTTAAGGGTATCCACAGAGGGCGCCACTATTTCTGGTCCCTGTGCATGCTACATCGCTTCAGTCCTGTCTGTCTGACTCTTGCCGTAATCCGCCAGGCTCCTCTGTCCCTGCGATTCTCCAGGCAAGAATACTGGAGTGGGTTGCCGTGCCCTCCTCCAGGTGATCTTCCTGACCCAGGGATCGAACCCTGGTCTCATGTCTCCTGCACTGGCAACCAAGTTCTTTACCACTAGCGCCACCTAGGTAGCCCTCATAACCCCAGAGGCAGCCATCTGCTCAGATCCCCTGCAAACAGCCCCTTTTCTCTGATCCTGCGGCCCAGGATACCCACCCCACCTCAGTCAAAGTCTCAGTGGGGCCCATGTCCCTGCCTCTGGATCACCACAGCTCACCCAGCTTATTGGAGTCTTGTGCTGTGCCACCTAGGATGAGGTGCAGGACTTCTCTGGGCTCAGTCCTCCAGCTTCCCTATCAGAGGCTCAACAAGATAGTCTATCTCTGAGGTGCTTGAGCTCAGGGGTTAAAATGCTAAGATTCCAAGGACCCATCTGAGATGCCAGGAGTTTTAAAAGCCTGTGATTCTAAGAGTCCTTTGTTTTCTTGAGCCTGTGGTTCTCCAAGCTCCATAAAAAGCCGATCTAAACCTCTCCACAACTCCTTCCCTGTCTCCTCTCTGTAGCAGCTGAATGTTCCCAGACTCTTGGGCAGTGTTCCAGGTGCAGCTTGCTGTGGCTCGGTGGACAGAAGGGACTGCTCAGCTCCTCCATCCCTGGTCATTTCTCCGGGCTCTGGTGGCTGCTCACCCTTCCCACACAGTCAGGTTGGGCCTCCTCACAGAGAGAACTAGTATGACCTCCAGGCAACAAGTTAGGCAGCCTCATTTTCAGATGGGGAAATTGAACTTCCCCATGGAAGGGATTTGACCAAAGCCTCACGTGGAGCTGGTAGCAAAGATGGGTCCGGACCCTCTACAGTGGCAGTCCCCTTTGGTCTCAAGAAAGTTTTTCCACGGACCAGGGGAGGGGGTGGAAGTGGGGAGGATGATAATGCCAGCAATGGGGAGGGGCTATAAATACAGATGAAGTTTCACTCGCCGCCACTCACCTCCTGCTGTGTGGCCCAGGGGTTGGGAATCCCTGCTCTATAGGATGTCTGGTTAATGGCCAGTTCTTGACCAAAAAGCATATCCCCATTTGGCCTATTGAGTGCATGTGAAATGCCACCATTTTAACTCCAGAACTTGGAACGGGGGAATAGACGTTCCCCTTACAAAGAAAACATTTGCAGGACTAAGGGCATCCTGGGCTGCTCTAGCTCCCTCACTAGGTCCCCAGCATGGACCTCTGTGGGCTCGGATGTGGGATATGTGACCCTGGGACCAACCCTGATCTAGTCCTGGGGGTCTCCGTAGTCATGAGAGGGGCCTGGCTGGGGCTATGATCCTAACATCAGTCATCTGGAGGTTCTTCTGCCCTTCCCCCAGAACCTGGGCTTGGTCCAAGGAAATGGAAACTCTTTTCCTGTCCCCCTCCCTCTGCAGGTGTCCAGTTCTCCTCCTTGGATCTCCTGGACCCTGGGGACCTGACCTTTTCCACCCCCTCACCCGATGGCTCAGATTCTCTGACTCAATTTATTTAGAATTCTCCACCTCCCCTCACAATCTATCCCTAACAACTTATTTGCCTTCCTCCACCTCTGCCATGAGCTGTGATTATCCTAATTCCGGCCAGGCCTCTGCCTCCAGCACAAGGCCTTCCCTACTGTCTGCATCCCCATCCAGCCCCGCTGTCCTGGGAGGGCCGCTGGGGACCCCTGAATGGTACTGAGTCGGGGGAACCTTGGCCCCTGAGCTGCTGCCTTCAGTTCTGGCCCACCATAAGGCACAGCTCCAAGGGGCACGATTCACAGAGCTAGAAATACAATATGATTGGTGCCCCCCTGCTGGGCACCCCATGGTTGAGGTTGGGAATCTGCAGGGTGGGACGGCTGGCGGTAGGAAACTGGAAAGCATCGTGTCACCTGTCCTGCTGGAAGGAGGGACTAACTATCCCGGCGGAGTGTAGCGGGGTGGGGAGTGGAGACAGGAAAGGCCTCCTGGAGGAAGGAGATTCAGGCTGGGCCCTGAAGAATGGCAGAAGCCTACCTAGTGGGCCTCCACTATAGATTAACTTTCACCAGGCCTTTTCTCACCAAATGGGTGGGGTGTTTGGAGGCGGGCCTGGGCCTCTTCAACAAGACAAAGTGAGGTCGTTCACCTTGGCAGCCAATTTCCAGGAGGAAAACGAGACCCAGTGAGGAGCAGCGGTGGCCCCGTTTGCACTGGCAATGATGACAGGTCTCAGAGTAGCATCCAAGTCTCCAGTCTATCTTGCAACCCCTTTCTTGGTTTGGAGCCCAGAAGGGGCTGACCCCAGAAGGGGCTGGTCTGGCACAGCCCCTGCAGTTCCTGCGGGATACGAGAGATGGCGACACAGAGCAGCACGGCCGGGCCGCAAAGCGCCAGCTCGCCCCGAGGCAGCTTCCAGGGGCGGGGGTCACGGGCCCGGTTCTGACGTCGGGGGCGGGGCCGGCGGCCGTGACGCGCGGGGGCGGAGTCGTGCGTCTTCCAGGCCTGGGCGGCGATTCATTCAAAAGGCGCGCAGCTTGCGCGGCCGCCCGGGCGCTCACCGACACGGGCCCGGGTACCGAGTCGACCCGGGAGCTGGGCTGCTGGAGGGGGCGGCCAGGTAAGGAGGTTGCGCGGAGCCCTAGCTCGGAGTTCGTTCCCCGCGGCCGGGGCCAGAGGGATGCGGAGCCGAGCGGCTCCCCCTGCCTCCCCGCGTCTCTGAGGAAGTTCGCCGGCGCGGCGGATGCCGCAGCCCGGGCCCCGCGTCCCCCCGCCCTCGCGTCTTTTCGTCTCTGAGCCCCCCTGCCCCGGGACCTGTGCGTCCTTCGGCCGCGGCTCCAGGCCCGGCTGTGCGCGGTGGGGAAGCGGCGGCGGGACTTGCATTTGAGGAGCGAGCGGGCCGCGGAAACGCCCCCGGCCCGGGAAACTTGGACGGCGGCACCGTAGTGCGGCTGCGGCGCGGGGCGGCCGGAGGGGGTTCTGAGCGGTGTCAGCCCGTGACTGTGGGCGACACGGCGCGTGAGGCGGCCCAGCCGGGGCGAACGTGTGGCCGGGACACTGGGCGGTGACGCCGGGCCGAGCGGGAGACACAGAGGGGCTCTGTGTGTCTGTGACAGGCAGAGTGTGTGCGTGTGATTGTGTGTGAGACACCCCGGGTCACTGCGGGTGACTGTGACCCCCCCGCCTGCTGTGAGTGAGACCCCGGGTCCCTGGGGTCACTGAGTGTGTGTCTATGGCCTGGGGCGTGACCAGGGCAGGACCAGGGCCCTCGTTAACATGGGTGAGCGTGGAATAGAGGGAGAGGGGCCCCAGGTGATTGTGAGAACCAGCCCCCGGAGCAGAGTGTGCTGTGGGGTCAAGTTGTGCTGTGTGCGCCTCCGCACCTCAGGGAGATGAGTACAAGGTGGAAAGGAGGGACCTCAAACACCTGCTAGCAGATAGGGGCTGGAAGGAGGGGGGCTCAAGGGAAGGGACAAGAGTCTCTCCAGGACTATCCCCAAGAGGGCACCCCCCCAGGAGCTCAGTTTAGTGAGGGGGTTGTGTCTTGAGTGACTTGCCCTGGCAGAAGGAGAGGGGCCAAGGCTGAGCGGCATCTCCTGGGGTGCTAAGTCTGGCAGCAGCAGAGGGCCCTTGAGGTAGCCTCAGCCTCAGGCTCCACCCTTCTCTGTCTTACACACACACACACACACACACACACACACACACACACACACACACACACACACACACACACACACACACACACACACACACACACACACACACATACCACACACACACACACCACACACACACACCACACACACACACACACACACCACACACACACACACACACACCACACACACACACACACACACACACACACACACACACACACACACACACACACACACACACACACACACACACACACACACACACACACACACACACACACACACACACACACACACACACACACAGAGTCTGGGAGGCCTGGCAAAGCTCTGCCCCTTGGTAACTGGCCCCAGGCATAGTCTTCCTCTCAGATCCCACCCTCACCGGGCCTCAGTCTCCCTGTCTGCACACTGAGGTGCTGGGCTGTGAACAGACTGTGAATCATCACTTTGGGATCCTCTATTGTTTTTGGGTCAACTGTCTCTGTTCTCCCCTACCTCCCTCAGGCGGAAAGACTGCAGTGGGGGATGGGGGGCAGGCTGTCTGTTAGGGACAAAGTGGCTCAGGGGTTGCACCCAGGTGCTGGTGACAGGATTGGAAGCACACCTCCTCGAACAAAGCTGAAAATTCTGAACCATAGACATGGACTTCTCTGGTCCCCATCTCCTTTCTTCAGTTCCCTTCATGCGGGGGAGAGGAGGCAGGTTCCCCGTGAGTGGTCTCTGATTTGGAGAGCTGGAACAGGGCCTCTTCACCATCTGGGCTAGACCCTCCTGAGGCCCCCTCCCCCACAAGAGGGTCTTTTAGGTTCCTGCAAGGTGGAATGGAAATTAGGAGAGGTAAAGGGTCACCTGCTGAGGGATCTGGAATTTCTCTCCTCTTCTATCACCCTTTGAAAATGTTGATTGCATTCTGATTGGGGGCAAGGGTTCCAGGTGCTATGCTGAATGGTTTATGGTGTGCTCTTGGTGAATCCTCACAGTGGTTCTGAGACGCGGTGACTTCCAGAGAAGGAAACAACCTCAAAGAAGCAAAGTGACTTCCCCAAGGTCACACAGAGTCAGGACAGTGCCGGGACTGGAATTCAGGTCTCCTACTCCTGAAGCCCTGTGAGATGCTTGGCGAGGGCCACTTCCTTTCACAATAAGCTGCTCATGGCTCATTTGGGCTTCCTTCTCTCAACCTGGGCAGGCACCGTGGCCTTGGCAGGGTATATGCCAATGCGAGTTCTGAGTATGGTGTGTATTTGAATACATGTCTAAAACATTATGGGTGGGTGGATTATGTGGCCTTTCTGTTCCTCCTCCTCTTCCCTCCCCCTACCTCTCAGCCCCTAGCCAAAGGTCACCAGAAAGGCCTGTCTCCTGCCTTCTAGAGCCTGTAACTGGTTTGGGGAGAGTCTGTGTAGCTCTTGAGAAGTGTTTGTATAGCTCTGAGGAGTGCTGGGCGTCAGCAGCGTAGCCCAGGCTCCAAGAGTGGCAGGAGAATTGGAGTCCCACTTGACCTTCACCATACCTGTGAGGTCCTATGCCCCTACCCGTAGTAGTTCCAAAACCACCCACATGCTGCAGGAGTTGGGGGACAGGCCAAGAGTGACCTTGAGCTTGTGCCTACCCTCTCCAGGCCTCAGTGTCCACATTCTTCCCAGAGACCCCGCTGCTGTCTGGCTGAGCTGAAGCTGGGAATGAGGGTGTCTCTCTGTCCTCTCTGGAATGACTGGAGTTGTGCTTCTTGGGGCTGATCAGAATAGCGGTCTTGGTCTCTTGGGACTGAGCCTGGGTTATTTCCATCCCCAGCAAAGAGGTGGAAATAGCTCAGGGCCTAGGAAGGGGAGGGCGAGGGCGAGGGGAAGGGTTAACCAAGAGTTAACCTCTTCTTCTGGTCCCAGCTCCACCCTGTGCCCTGCCCAAGCCAGACTTTTCTGGGAACTTGGGCTCCCTGAATGACAGGGATGGTGGGGCCAGGCTGGGTTTCCAGTGGGGCCCCAGTTGGGATTGGTGCAACAGTTGCTGGAGGGAGGTGCCTGTTTCTGGCCAAGGAGGGGAAGCTTTCAGTCCCCAGCCACTGCTCACAGGGTCAGCCTCATTTTACAAGTGGGAGAGACTGAGAAGTGCTGGAATTTACCCAAGGCCCCCACCACTCTGATGCTCTGGCTCTCACCCTTCAGGCAGGGGACCTACCTTCTATCCTGCCACATGTTCCCCAGCAGGCTGGACATGGCCCAGGACTAGGAACAGGCCCAAGACATGCCTTCACAAAACCAGGGTGCCTCTTATGTTCCAGTTCTGGTCTTGCTGCCCTTGCCCAGACTCTTGTACTGGCCTCTCTGCCTCCATTTCCAGTCCCCATCCCCGCCCAGTGCCAGAGGGGCCTCCCTAAAGCAACCTGTACTTTTTGCCAACAAAGTACCGTCCAGACTCATCACCCTGTCATTGAGGTTTTCTTTCCAGGGCCTTTTTGAACTTTACATCTTCAGCCTTATCTCTCTCCACCAGATGCTGTGGTTGTGCTCTGCCTTTCCTTCTGCTGACTCCCCTTTCTAGAACCTTCCTGATCATTCAGGGTACAGCACCACCCCCTCTCCCAGGAACCCTCCCAGCCCAATGTTAGTCCTTCGTTGTGTGGTCCACGTGCTACCTGCCCCCCCTTCTCGCTTCTAGGAAGGTGGATCCTCATGGGCCCCGCATGCCCAGCTGGGTGGGGCCAGCCTGGCCCTTATCCTCTCTTCTCCCGTGGTCATATCTGTGTTGGCCAGGCAGGAAGGAATGGCAGCCACTGTAGGCTGAGGGCCTACTGTGTGCCAAGATACACAGGGAGGTTTGTCCCCAGGGTTTTCAGTGCTCCCAGGTGTGTGCTGGGGGTTAAGGGTGAATCCTCAAGGCCACCCCTGTGTGTAGGGGTGAGTTTGGTGATTGCTATGGGCTCCTCAGGCAAGGGTCTCATCCCAGGCCAGCAGAGGAAGCTCCCCGCTGAGGCCCTGCTGTGTGTCAGGCCCTGGGTGCAGGGCTCCTGACAGTGGCACTGACAACATGTTCCCTTGCTCCCCAAGCTGCCCTGGGGAGCCCAGACTCTGAGGGCAGAGGGGTCCAGTCCGAGTTTGAGTTTGAGTCCCACAGCGGCTGGTGCTGGAGTCTGGCACTCCAGTTCCCGCCCAACCCCCAGTCCCATCTCCGCCAGACAGAGGTGAGGGTTGTCTGACAGCTCTGGCGTCGGTTTTCAAAGAAGGACCAGGCTGGCTACCTGTAAGGGGAGCGGGGAGTGGCGGTGCTGCTGCCCAGCCCCTGGCCTGGCTGGGCAAGGCCCACTGCCTCCTGTGGGGCAGCCCTTCTGCCAGGTAGGCAGTGAGGGTGCTCCAGAGGGAGAGGAGTTTTGCTGGAGAACAGACAGCAGGGCCCCCCACTCAGGATTGGGGGTGCTGGAATGTGATCTCTGGCAGAGCTTAGCACCCAGCTGGGGATGGGGTGGCAGGGAAGATGGTGGAGTCAGTGCTGCATGTTCAGCCCTGGGCAGGACCCTGAGGCCCATCAGCGCCCCCTCCAGGTACCAGACTGGAAAAGAGGGTCCAGACCAGGGAAGGGACGTGCAGGATTCCAGTGTCACTGGGATCCTAACAGGTCTGCTTGGTGAAAGACCAGAGCTCTTTCCTGGGCCTCCTTGGGAAAGATGAGGGCTCCGTAAATAAGCTGCCCGTGTGGCCGTGAACATGTGCCCTGGTTGCTTGGCACAGGAGAGGGATGGAGGGGTTTTCTGCAGCTGATAGAGGCAGGGTCTGAGTGTGTGATAAGAGAGAAGGAAGGAGGGCTTCCAGAAGGAGAGACCTGACTTGGACCTCACACCCTCACGGTGAGAAGGAGCGGTGAGCACAGGGATGTCCCACCTCCTGGAGCACCTGCTGCCTTCCTCCCTGATGGAGACACGACCAATGATGGCTGAGGGGGCCAGGAGAAGGATGGGGAGGCTGGGCAGGCTTCCTGCAGGAGGTGGCACCTGGGCTGAGGTCTGATTGTAAGAAGAGCCACTGTTCACTGATGAACCGTGGATCCTCCAGCCATGCCAAGAGCTCAGCTGGACTGGCACAGTTGTCCCAAATTAGAGGAAACAGGCTCGGAGATGTAGGGATGGGTCATGACTACTCAGCACTCCTCTCCTTCCTTACTGTGACTTCAGCTGGTGTGGGGGGCAGGTGGACACAGGCCTGTGTAACAGCTGGGAGATGGGCACCCAGGGTCCACCTGGGGAGTCCAAGACTCGTCACCCACGCTGTTGGGACTGATGTCGGGTTCCCCAAGCTCTCTTGCCTGCTCCCGAGTCACTGGGTGACCTCGGTTGGATGCTGCTCTGCTCTGAGCTTGGCTCCTCCTCTGGCTCGCGTGGGCTGTTGAGAACTTGTACTCAGGAGAGGCCTGGTCAGCCCAGGCCCTGGCCAGTACTACCCGCAGTGGCTCCAGTTATCCCCTCAGCATCCCTGGAGACAGGGACTGGAACCCCTGTTTGCAGGGGAGGACCCTGGAACTCAGGAAGGGTAAGTAATTGCCCAAGGTCACAGGGCTCCTAAGCAAAGAGCTAGAGCTTGAACCCAGGTGTGACTGCTCTGGGCCCAGCCTCCTGTGACCTCCATCCTCAGGCTTTGTTCAGGCCTGACAGATTGCTGGGGCCATGGAGTCTCTTTCCTCCAGCCCCTTGAGTCTGGAGAAGCTGGAGAACAGGGCCGGTTGGGCCTGTGGTCTCCCCTTGGTTCTCAAAGCCTCGCCCAAGTCAGCCTGGTCAGGGTGACAGGGCCGGGCCTGTGCTGAGAACTACAGGCCATCCTGGGACAGTAGTGATTGGTACAGATGCCCGGCCCGTGCAGGAGGCAGAGGTGGCCTCTCAGAGGAGAGGGCGGCAGTGGCGAGAGCTGGTGGGGCAGGGGGCTGTCCTCGCGCTTTGCCATCCTCTCTTGGGAACAGGTGCATTGTCCCTGCGGGAATGCTCGGGGGCTGGGCTGGAGCAGGGTGCGTGGGAGCAGGGGAATGCCAGGTCTGGGGCGGCAAGAGCAGGGGCTGCCCGCCGCCTGTCCCCACTCCTCACAGGGGGACCTGTCTCCTTTGAGACCAAGTGGTTACAGGGTACTACTCAGCCTCTCTGCCCTGCGGTTTCCTCGTTTGTGAAGCCTGGAACCCTGTCTTAGAGGCCTGGTAAGGGAATGGGCATGTCAGTTCAGTCGCTTAGTTGTGTCTGACTCTTTGTGACCCCATGCACTGCAGCACACCAGGCCTCCCTGTCCATCACCAACTCCCAGAGCTTGCTCAAACTCATGTCCATTGAGTCGGTGATGCCATCCAACCATCTCATCCTCTGTCATCCCCTTCTCCTCCTGTCTTCAATCTTTCCCGGCATCATCTTCTTCCTGGTAAGGGAATGGGCATATAATAGATTCTTAGGAGGGGGCAGGGGAGCCCCAGCTCTGCTTCAGATATGACTGTCTCGTTTGGGCCCCAGGCTCAGCCCAGGGGCAGGGATTGCTTCTGCACTCAGACTGGGAGGGGCGGGTGGGCCCTGTCTGGCTGTCTCAGCCCTTTTCTTATCCTCAAGGGCCAATTAACCAACCCCATCCCCCTGCCTCCACCCCCTCCCTATCTCCCCACCCACGCCCCTGAGCCTCCCAAGCGCAGGCCTGGGGGTGGGCCGGGGTGCAGCTGCTGCCTGGTGGCGCTGGGGCGGGACTGGGGGCTCTGCATTGCCTGGCGTCCTCACCCCAGGGTTGTGACCTGGGAGAGCTTGGCAGCCTGATGCGGGGGTGGAGATGGGGGCGCCCTTCTCACTGAGTGGCCCTGAGGCAGGTCTGGGCTCCGGCCTTCAACAGTCCTGAGGAGCTGGCCTCCTCCCTGGGCTCTTCCTCACCCTGGGAATCCCCAGGCTTTCCTTCCTGGGCTTCCTGCTTTCCACAGGTCCCAGTGCCTTTTCCTACTGGAGCTGGTGTAGACAAGGGCAGTAGGCGAGTATGTGCAGGAAACCTGAGCGGCCCCCACTGGGGGCAGTACCTCCTAGCCGGGGGCCCTCCTGGGTGCTTTGTGATAGGCTTTCAGCTGAACCACCTCCTGTGTGCTGCCAGCTCCCTAGCCTCTGCCACTAGGTTGGCAAACTCTCAGAACATCTGTCTTATACTGGGCCCTGGGCCAGGCTCCTGGGAAGGAGGGGCCAGAGAGATGTGGGTACCTGGCCTCCATCTCTGCTTTACCACTCCCTAGCTGGGTGGGGTGACTTCCTGCAGCCTCAGTTTCCTTAGGGATGAAAGAGGCGTGCTCACCTCTCCTGTGAGGAGTGGAGGCAACCCCGGATGAAGGCCTGGCCTGAGGGAATGAGGGTCTGTCCCCTTCCCTGTGAGGGTGGAGGATGAAAAGGAGACAGCACCTAGCTGTGGGCACTGCCCTACTTCAGCCCCAGTTGCCAGGGAACCACTGGGTTCCTGCTAACCTGCATTTTCTCTGTCGATGGGAGGCCTTTGTCTTCCTGCTTGGGTGCAGCCATTGCCGAGAGAGGCCTGGCCTGTGTCCAGTTGTGTTTCCAGGCAACCCTATCCTCTGGAGGCTGCAGGAGGTCCACAGGCCATAAAGCCACTGTCCGGGAAACAAATACCTGTCTCCCACCCCCTGCTCCAGGTGGGAACCTGCCTCCCGCCTCCGTCTCTCCAGCCCTGCCTCACTTGGCCGGCAGCCCAGCAAGCCCTCTGAGACATGAGTTGTTCCCTGCCTCTCGCTCCCCTGCTTACCCTTCAAGGCTCCCGTAGGCCCCGGGGGGCGGGGACATGGTGTGACCTGGGCTCCGCCCACAAACCTTTCCTCTCCCTTCCTGCACCCTCCCACCACCTCCCCAGATGGTCAGTGTGGCTAATGGAGCACCTCCTGTGTATCAAGCTCTATGCCAAGCATTGTACATGAATGTAAGAGAATCTCATCTGTACCTCACACATCAGGTGTGTGCTGTAACCCCCTCCACAATGTACACCGGAAACTGAGGCATGGTGAATGCTTACTGAGAGCTTGTTCTGCGTCAGGCTGTGTGCTGAGTACTTTTTTTTTTTAAAGAAGATTTATTTATTTATTAGTTTTTGGCTGTGCTGGGTCTTCGTTGCTGCACACGGGCTTTCTCTAGTTGTGGCGAGCGGAGGCCACTCTTCGCTGTGGGGCGCGGGCTTCTCGTTGCGGTGGCCTGTCCCGCCGTGAAGCACAGGCTCTAGGCGCACGGGCTTCGGTAGCTGTGGTGCTGGGCTCAGTAGTTGCGGATTGCTGGCTCTAGAGCCCCAGCTCAGTGGTTGCGGCACACGGGCATAGTTGCTTCACGGCATGTGGAATCTTCCCGGACCAGGATCGAACCCTTATCCCCTGCAAGAGTCTGTTGGCTGGCAGACTCTTAACTACTGGCAGCACCTGGGAAGCCCTGTGCTGAGTATTTAATGTGAATTCTCTCCTCTTGTCCTGACAACAGTTTTCTGAGAGATGGGGAACGGGGGTGGGGTCCACAGCCACAGAGCCAGTGAAGAGCAGAACAAGAAGGCTGGTTCTCCCCGAGTTAGGCAGGGGGTTCAAATCTGGGTTCAGTGCCCCCCACCCCAACCCCAAGCACTGGTCTCCGTAGCCGTCGGCCTGCTCTCTGGCCCTCTTGACCCTGGGAGAAGCTGGCCCCTCTCCTGAGCACCTCTTCTGATCCCCTGGTTTGGCACATACCTCCTGGGGTGCTGGGTGCCGGGCATGGGGGTGGCGGACAGCACGGCAGTGGGGAAGAGGCTGGGTAAATGGGATGGTCACACCCAGGGCGACAAACACACATGTCGGTAGTGGTTGGGGGCTTCCAGGGGGAAGCGACTTCCAGCTAAGCTCTGAAGGGCGGGTGTCAGGCGATGGGAGAGGTTTCTGGGCAGAGGAAGCAGCAGGTCTCAGTGCCAGTGAGAGAGGCAGATGTGGGGACAGAAAGTAGCTCAGAGTGGCTGGAGCTGTGGGGAGGGACAGGGCCCAGACCTCCGTGTTGAGACATCTAAGCTGCAAGTAAGGCTGCACTGGAGGCCACTGGGGGGGCGGGGGTGGGGGTGGAGGGAGCTGTCAGAGGAGCCTCTGCAGAGGCGGCGGGGGAGGCTGGAGAGTGAATGCACGGAGGTGGGGCGCCTGCCTGGGGCCCAGTGACCCCCTGAGCTTCAATTCTGGGAAAGGGGAAGCTGCTGAGGCCTGAGGAGGCTGGGTGGGGACACAGCTTCCTCTTTCTCCGAGGCCTCCAGGGCTACGCCGCCCTGAGGCTCTGGCATCTCCTGTAAGGGGCCCTGGTTGCAGCTTTCCTCCTTGGCTTTCTTCCAGGGAATTTCTGGTCCTAATTGTTTGGGCCTTTTTAGGAGGGTGGGGACGGGCCGTGTGTGAGGAACCCTCTGCCCACCTCGCATATCCCTGTGTTCCATGGAGGCCTCCTGCTTTAGACGCTGGCCGGGGGAGGGTTTTGTGGTGAACGAGACAGACATCCCTGCCCTTGCTGCTGTCTGGTGGCAGGGGGGCAAACAATAAACAAGCAAGCAAACAAATAATTACAAACCCTGGTGGGAGGTGCAGAGGGAAAGAGGGGTGATGGGAGGAAGTCACAGGACCCATGTCAGGTTACCTCATTTAAACCTCATGACAGCCTTGCTCTGGGGGACAAACAGCTCCCACTTACAGATGAGGAAACTGAGACCCAGCAAGGTGAAGGAGGGGCTCAGGTCCCACAGGGAGTTGGTGACTGGGAACAGGCTCCAGGCTAGCTCTCGGGGAGGAGTGGCCTCTAAGCTAACTTCCTTTTGTGCCCCTGGGACCCTGAGGGTGGTTCTCCTCTGCCAGGAGCCCTGGGGCCAGAGAGGACCATCACACCGCCTGCCACCCTCCTCAGGGCTTCAGTCTGCCCATCTCTGACAGCCCTCCCCCCAGGAAGCCCTGAGGAGGTGCCCTGAGGTGCTCGGCTTTGGAAGGTCCCTGATTGCCCTGCCTACGGGAAGGCAGGGTGGGGGGGTGGAGGCTTCATCCACCACCCACCCCCGCCCACCCGGCCAAGGGCTTGATCAGAACTTGCTTTTCAGTCAAGGTTCCAGGGCTCCCAGCATAGGTGCTGGAGGCCTGGTGGGGAGAAAGCTCAGACGGGAGTCAGGGCAGCAGGTGTCCACGTGTGCAGGGGGTTCTGGGTGGCGGCCAGCAGCTGCCTGACTGGACAGGTCTGCTGGGGGCTCAGGCTGAGTGTGGGGGCTCGGGGAGCTGCTAGTAAGCAGAGACTTGGGCAGTCAGACTGGAGTAAGTGCTGGTTTGGGGTAATTAGAAGGCACATAATTAGAAGGCGTCAGGCGTGAGGCGGTGAGTGTTGGTGAATGTGCCAGAGTGGGCCCTCGCTGGCTTTGAGTCTGGGCCCTTGGACCCTACTTTCCTCCTGGAAGTCTCAAGATCAGAGCTCCCTGCCTGTCAGCAGCTGCACAGCCCCTGCCTGCGGGCTCAGGTCACCCAGCAGGTGCCAGTCACGGGGTGGGACTCTGGCGGGGGGTAGGGGGAGCCCTCCCAACCAGCCTCTTACTTTCCACGCCTGCCCCAGCCCTCTGGGCCCACCCTGTGGGTACGGAGGGGCGCTGGGGCTGGACGGGGCTGCGGGGCTGGCATTGAGGCCTTGGGACTTGGGGTTGGCTGTGGGTGAGCTCCGTGACGAACGAAGGAGGGAGCCATGGAGAGATGGGCTTGAGTGGGAGCAGGGTCTGGGTAGGGGACAGGGACACGTGTCACCACGCTGGAGGAGGCACCAGTGGAGGGTGGGTCAGAGGATGCCCCCCGTCAGGTGCTGACGGCCAGGGTGCAGCCTTCACTCTGCTCCGTGGCTGGACCTTCTGTCCTGGGTTTTTCCCTTGAGCTGGCCTTGGGCCGAGAGCCACTGCCAGTGACCTGGAGAGTCCCGAGGATGGTGTAACTCAAAGCCCTGGTCCCACGAGGTCTGTGCCAGGCCGGGCCCACGGCGCGGCCAGATCAGTTTCCTCTGCCTCCTCCTCCGGGTGGGAAGTCCCGGCCACTCGTAGGCCGAGGGGCTCTCCTGTGACCTGGGCTTTACCTCGGGCAGTGCTTCTTCTGCCAGGCTGCCCGTCAGACTCCGAGGCTCCAGGTGGGGCCCCTCCACGTGCTGGGCTTGGCTGCTCGAGGCTGGCCCGTGGGGGTCACAGGCTGCCCGAGACCCTCCTTCCCTCCCTCCCTCCTGAGCCTGGAGCGCAGCCTCCTCGGGGGACATCACGGGACTCCCTGGTTCTGCTGCTGTCCCTTTTGTTGTCTAAGCCAAATCCTCCTCCCTGCTCTTCAGCCTCGTCTGCCTGCCGGCTGGAGACTTTTTTCCCGGCGAGGCCAGTGCCCATCACATTCCGTGCCCTCGTGTGCCATACTTGGTGTCTTAGCCCTTCCCTCCACCCGGCACGGTTGATCTGCTGGTCGTAGGTCTCCCTGGGGCGTGAACTCCGAGGACAGGGGCAGTGTCTGTCTCGTTTGTACCCTTTCCCATGCTGAGGGCAGTGCCCAGCACACAGTAGGTGCCTGGGAGAAGACAGAAGACTTGAATGTGGGCTGCCACAACCACCCCCGCAGGTCTGCCCAGGGCTGTAGAGATGCAGCCCGGTGCTCTGGAGAAGCCAGCTGAGTGTGGACTGTGGGGCCCGCGGGAGGACCGGGGCTGTGATGGGGTTGGGCTGGGGCAGGGCACGCACAGGGGCTTTGGGGGAAAGGAAGTCAAGAGGGGCCTCCAGCAGGAGAGGCCATAGTGTTGGGCTTTGAAGTGTGACAGAACAGGCCTTCCTTGGAACAGAAACAGCAAGAGTGAAGGCAGGCAAGCAGGAGAGGCAGGCATGCTTGTGGCCCCTGGAGTTCTGAGAGGCGGGAGCCCTGAGAGCTGAGGATTCGAGCACAGAGGGTGGGCGTGGGGGCGCTGCCAGCCCCCTTGTTCCTCCCACGCCGGCCCGAAGCTGTCGGTCCCTTCCTCACACGCTTCCCTGCTTGGCCTGGGGCAGCTGGCTGTTCGTGGAAGAGGCCGGAAGCCCTCCTCCCCTGGGAAGCCCTCCAAACTCGTGCTGCCCTGGGAGGCTGCCCCAGCCTTCTGCCTGCCCAGCACCATCTCCCCACCTTCCCTCCCATCCAGCCCCGTCCAGGAACACACAGTGGGAGGACAGCAGCCGCCTCTCTGTTCCGGCTGGAGCCGCCGTCTGCCTGAGGCTGGCCACCCACTGGGGCCTGAGGATGAAGCTGAGCCCGCCACCCTGGCCCCTCTCCTGTCTCCTCGTGGTGAGTGGGGATGGGACTGTGGGGGAGGCGTGCCCTGAGCCCTCAGGAGCCTCGTGCTGTGGTGGGTGCTGGGGTTGGTTACGCAGCCCTTCCTTTGAGGAGCAGAGACAGTCCGACCCGCACCTGTCCTGGTGCCCCTGGCCTCCCAGTGCTTGGCATGTGCTGGAACCAGGTCTGGAGCCTGAGGAGGTCCCTCGCGCCCCCCATGTGACATTCCCTCTGCCCTTCAGGGCAGCTGGCTCTACTCTGCACCTGTTGCAAGCTGGGGCCCCATCAGAGGACTGAAGGAGGGGGATTCAGGGCAGATAGTTCACACCTGGAATGGGAAAAGAGGGCACTCCGAGAAGAATGGGTGGGAAGCAAATTGAGAAGATCCTTCCCTTGGGACCTGTCATGCCCTGTGTGGGTGCCAGGCTGTGAACGGGCTGGCCTTGCATGGCAGGGAGGTCACAGATGAAGATATGGACCCAGAGCCTCAGCCAAGGGCCCAGAAGCACCACCTGTAGACTCGGCCCCAGGGATGATGAAATGAAGCTGGTTAATGACATTTTCAGCTGTGATGTGGGGGCCAAGGCAGCAAGCAGGAAGTGGGGCAGAACTTGAGAGAGGAATTCAGAAGAATGTCCTCCTCATTGTCCAGGTTAGCTCGAAGGGTGTGACTCAAAGACCCAAGGGCTCGAGACCCTGACCTGGCCCTGTTGGGGGCTTTCTGGCGCTTTCCAGAAGCAGATGTGGTTCCCTCCTTGCCTGGGCAGTGGCGATGCAGCAGGGCTGAGACAGGCAGATTTGACTTGTAGCACAAGGGATTGTGGCTCGAGAGTGTCCCTGAAGCCCGGGGGCGGCCCAGTAACCAGAGGTCCTTGTGCCTGGGGTGCCTGGTGGTGGGTCGCTGGGCCCGGTGCTGCCATGCCCCAGTGCTTTCTGCCCCCTGAGTGTGTCCTGGCCTCTGTTCTTCCAGCTGCTGCCCTGGCCTCCGGCCACTGCCACATCGACAACCCCTTGGCAGTGCCCACCCGGGGAGGAGCCCAACCTGGTGAGCTCGCCCTGCCCATCGGTCTCTCCTGGGAAGACTGTCGAGGGCCAGGGGCAGGGACCCCAGGCCTGGCTCCTGGCTCTGTTCTCACTCTTTCCCTCTTGCAGGAACCAGGGCAGGGCACATTATGCAGGTCCTGCCCCCCAGGCACCTTCTCAGCTTCCTGGGGCTCTCGCCCATGCCAGCCCTACTCACGCTGCAGCCCTCGAGGGAGGCTCGAGGCCCAGGTGGGCACGGCAACTCAAGATGCACAATGTGGAGACTGCCAGCCTGGGTGAGCCATGAGGTGGAGTGAAGGGGTTCATGACCAGGTGACCAGGACTTGAGATCCTGGGGTCCCAGCCTCACTCACCCCTTGAGTGGGCCTCAGACTTCCCATCTGTGAAATGGGATGGGTCAGGACCAGTGAGGGTGCCCACGGGGAAGGTCCAGCCTCTCTTAAGGATGGCTTTTTGGGCTTCGGTAACATCTTCCCTCCCTGCAGGTGGTTTTCCCCTTCAGAGGTCCCCGGCGTTCCCTGTCAACCATGCTCCCGGACCCCTCTGGGTGCCCGCAGCTGTTACAGTGAGTGCAGATGGGGCTAGGACTGGTGGGAATATGTGTGGGAAGGGGTCTGGTGGGCTTGAGCCCGAGGGCCCCTCTGTGTCATCTGGGGCAGTGGGATCCTCACTCCCCTAGCCCAGGGTATCCAGCAGGACGTGGTCACTTGGTCTGCTGGCTGTCTCTTCTCTGCCTCTGAGGGGCAGAGACTGTCCAGCAGGTGCTGTCACAGCTGGGGGCTCACATCCCAAGCCGTTTCCCGTCCTTCCTTCTCCCCCTTAAAACGACCCACATGGACGAGTGTGAGCATACACATTCACACACGTGTACCTCCTCTTACCCGTTGAGTTGGTCACTCTCTGAGGAAACTAACTCATGGGCCAGGCTTGTGGAGTGGCAGGATCTGGTGTCCCTGTGCCCAGGCACATGTGCACCATTGCCTTTTGTTTACCCCTCTGGCATAGATGGGGGGCTCAGGGTCTGCCAAAAAGGAGGGGCATGAGCTTGCCTTGGCTTCCCCAACGTGGTGGACAGCGGGTGGCTGTGGACATGTCAGTACCACAAACCCTACCCCTGCTCCGGGACTCAGCCCTGGGCCTCTCTGAGTGTCTGCCTCTCTCTGCCTCTGTCCTGCCTCCGTCCTCCGTGGTGCTCAGAACGAGGGCAACGGGCCCGTCGTGGCGTGGAGGTGGCGGCAGGGGCCGGCGGTGCAGGGGAGACGCGGCAGCCTGGGAACAGCACGCGGGCGGGCAGCCCGGAGGAGACAGCTGCTCAGTACGCGGTTATCGCCATCGTGCCCATCTTCTGTCTCATGGGGCTGCTGGGCATCCTGGTGTGCAACCTGCTCAAGCGGAAGGGCTACCACTGCACAGCCCAGAAGGAGGTCGGGCCTGGCCCTGGAGGCGGAGGCAGCGGTGAGGCCCAGCTGGGGGTCGTGTGGGGAGGCCAGAGGGCCCGGGTTGGCCCAGCCTAGCTCAGCTTGGGGTCACTTGAGGGAATCTACTTGGCCTGGAAGGGTGATCAGAAGAGTTTCCTGGAGATGCGGCACATGGGCAAACGGATAAAGTGGAAGGAAGGCTGAGATGGCCCAAGGTGGCAACTGGGGCAGAACAGGCAGAGAGGAGGGCAAGTGGCTGCAGTGGGATTCCCTCCCAGCTGGAGGAGTCTGGACCCCTTTGGGGCTACAGTTGTGTGTGTAGTTCAAAGGTTAGACTGCCTCCTGGGTACTCTGGGTGACCTCTGGCCTCTGGCCTGAAGGGCTGGCTGGGCAGCTGACCTGGACAGGCACCATGAGAGGCTCAGGTTTCAGCTCCAGGCTGTGGTTTGAGTTACAAGCCCTGGAACCAGAGGGAAAGACATGTTCCTCCTGGCCCTCCCCTAGGGCCTTAGAGCCCTTTTCTTCTTCCCGCTACCCGCCCCCGCCCGTGCTGTCCCCTGAGAGCCAGCAGAGCAGGGACTCCACACACACACAGTTCTGTTCACAGAATAGGGTGGCTGAATCCAGATCGAATGGTGCCTCCCATGCCAGTCCCCTTTCCAGCCACCGACTCTGCAGGGCCAGGAGGGGGACAGGACAGGAACTTTGGGCAGGACATTTAGCCTGGAACTGCACTTGTTTTCCTAGCCTAGGACTCCCTTTAACTTGCTGGCTGCTGCCTGGGTGCAAATCCTAGAGGTCTGGGCCCTCAGTTAGTTATGAATACAGGGCGGTGTGCAGGGCATGACAGGCCCAGAACGGCAGAGTGTGCTGGGGCTGGCGGGGGTTCTGGGCAGAGAGGCAGCCCACAGCTCCCTGAGGCTGAGGAGAGGGCAGGCCCTGGGAGAGGCTGGCCCCCCGCCCCACACACTCTGTGCAGGATGGTGGAGTTCAGATGGCCCTGAAACCGCTCAGCACCTGGGGCTGCTGGGTGCAGGGAGCAGTGGTGCTGAGCAATGAAGGTGGTAACAGCTCAGAGCCAGAGCTGAGGCCCTAGGCGTGCACACCCAGGCCTGGGGCGCCCTCTGCTGCAAACCCTGGTGTAGCTGGCGAGCCAGGAGCGTTCCACCCGCTTCTTCCCTAGAGTCATGGTGGTTCTTTCTCTTCTCCAGGGATCAACCCTGCCTACCGGACTGAGGACGCCAATGAGGACACCATTGGGGTCTTGGTGCGCCTGATCACAGAGAAGAAAGGTGAGGAGGAAGGTCTGACCCCAGCCCTGTCCCAGAGCGCTGCTCTGCCCCTCCCACCGTGATGCCTCAGGCCAGCCTGGCCCTCTGACCAGTGTGGCTGACAGTGCTGCCCCCTTTCTTGCTTGGTGAGGGGTGAGGAAAAGGCACACAGTCCGGGCTGGGGAGGGGCGAGTGGGTGGGGGGCTTTGTGCCGGGGCAGGGGGTTGGAGCGGTGGGGTTCTCCCTTGTGGCCCAGAGTGAGGTTCTGAGAGCAGCTGCCCACAGAGAATGCAGCGGCACTGGAGGAGCTGCTGAAGGAGTACCACAGCCGACAGCTGGTGCAGACCAGCCACCGGCCTCTGCCCAGGTGAGCAGGCAGGCGGGCCCCAGACCACAGATACTCAGCCTACCTGAATACTCGCCCCTGGGGTGTGGTTCCCCTCCTGTCACCCTGATTCCCCTTCACTACCTCCCGGGGTCTCCTGGGCCTGCCCCGCTCCAGTGACCCTCCCACCTGCGTCCCCCACAGGCTGCCGCCGGGCCCACCCAGCATGCCGCACGTCTGCCTGCATCGCCACCACCTCCACACCGTGCAGGGCTTGGCCTCACTCTCAGGCCCCTGCTGCTCCCGTTGTAGCCAGAAGAAGTGGCCCGAGGTGCTGCTGTCCCCTGAGGCCGCAGCTGCCACCACGCCCACTCCCAGACTCCTGCCCAACCCAGCCAGGACCCCCAAGGCTGGGGCCAAGGCCGGACGCCAGGGCGAGATCACCATCTTGTCTGTGGGCAGGTGAGGAGGGCACAGACTGCAGGTGACCCGGGGTGGGGGAGGCAGGGCCCTAGGTCGATCGGTGAACAGCAAGTTCGGTGGCAGCCCCACCCTTCCTGGCCTCAGTGGGCCTCTCTTTGCAGTGGGGGTGGCCAGGGTCCTCACCCCCATAACACCTAAGAGCCTGGCCACATGCAGCCTAGAGTTGGGAGCCCGGCAGTGGGCGGGAAGACATGGGGAGAGCTCAGGCTCTGCTCCAGGAACTTGCTGTGTGACCTTGGTGGGTGCTGTGCTCTCCACGCCTGGGGATCCCCCTCTAACGGGGGAAGATGGCATGCATCACCGCTCCTCACAGGTTCCGCGTGGCCCGAATTCCCGAGCAGCGCATGAGTTCAGTGGGCTCCGAGGTGAAGACCATCACGGAGGCCGGGCCTTCAGGGGGTGAGCTCCCCAGCTCCCCACGACCTGGCCTCCCCAGTGAGCAGTGGGCACTTCTGGGAAGTGGTGGAAGCCACGCTAAGTGGCCGAAGCCCCCAGCAGAGAACAAGGCCGAGGTGAGGACCCAAGTGGGAAGGCGTCAACACCTGGGCCACTCCCATGGCCAACAAGGCAGGGGTGGAGGTACAGAGGGCGCTGGGCAGGGGCTGCTTTCTTGGAGCCAGAAGCCCCCTGACAGCTCTGACCCCTCACCCCTGTCCCCTAGGAGAACCGCTATGTGATCCGGCTAAGTGAGAGCAACCTGGTCATCTGAGGGGCTGTCCCATCTGAGGACCCTGCAGCCCTGCCCTGGGCGGTTCTGAAGGCTTCCTGGAAGAGGTGGAGCTGCAGCTGGGCCCGTGAGGATCCAGAAAGGCCCAGCAGACAAAACCGCCAAGGCCTGGAGGTGGGAGTGTCCACCCCGGTGAGGAGATGGACAGGCCGGCCGGCGGGTGGCTGTGTGCAGGAGCAGGTGGAGGCCCCCTCCCGTCCCTGCTGCCCATTTCCCTCCCCGCAGGTCCCTGAGCCTGTGCTCTGCCCTGACCTCTGCTCCACTGGATGGCTAGGCCTTGGTGGTGGGGAGGGGCCCTCTGCCTGGCACCCCTGGCCCCACCCCTTGCCTCTGTAGGGGGTACCGCTCCCTCCTTTTCTGACAGGTCCTGTAAAGGACCTGGGCTGGGAGCTGCATTCTGGGTTCTCATCTAGGGCAAGCCCCTCGCCATTACTGGGTCCCAGTTCTTTTGACTGTGAAGTGGGGGTAGTGGCGTCTCAGCGCTCAGGGCCTTCCCACCTTGCAGGCTCTGGGCTGGGTCGTGGGGGTGGAGAGCTCAACTCCATGCCGCCCCTCCCACTAGTAGCTTTATCTGACCCCGTTTTTGCTGCTTCAGGGCCTCCACCTTCAAGTCTCCTATGGGGCTGCCTGAACATGGCTCTGCATACATAAGGGGCCTAATGCATGTGCCTGCCCCTGCCGTTTTTATTGAAACTGAAGAAACAGACTTGACCTGGGCAGGACTGTGGTGCAGAGCCCCAGCCCCCCCAAGATCTCAGGCGCTTCGAAAGGAAAGTGGTGTGTGTGACAGGGCTGGAGAGGGGCCTCTGGCCTCGGTGGTTTGTGTCCCTGCGGTGTTGGTGTCTGTCCCCTGGCCTGGGCAGTGCGGGCGACTGCCCCACCTCTCTCCACTCTGGCTCAGCAGTCTCGTTATTTATGTGGGGCTGTGCGGGCACGGGCCCACAGCTGTCCCCGTTTCTCTTATTTATTGAAACTTGGCTGTTGTCCATCCTTGTGTCTCCATACCCTTCCATTTGTTGAATAATAAAAACCTGGGAAAGTAGCGTCAGGAGACGCTTCTGGTCCTTGTGCCTGTTCCCAGGTTGCCCATTCACTGAATGGTTCTGTGTCGGGCCCTGTGCGTGGGATAGGCCATCCCTCCCATGGCAGTGTCTGCTGTTTGGCAGGTGGGGCACCAGGTGAAGTGGGGCCAGAGGCGGCCTCGCAGATCATCTGGCCTTATCTCCCCTTGGGTAAGGAAGAGCTGCAGCCCAACCACAGGTACAGGCTTCAGGGAGAGGGGGTTTTTAGTTACAGGTTCTTTTGGTGTTTGGTATGGTTTTTAAAGGTGGAAGGAGGAGACATACTTAAACACTAATGGGAAAGAGGCTCAAGGAGAGGCTGAAGAACCAAGAAGTGATGCCTGTTGGAACCTGGGGTGGGGGGGTGGTGGTGGTGGAAGGGGACACCCTGGGAAGGCTCAGGCTTGCTGCACCTGGGAGACAGCAGCAGCCATGCTGGGCCTGCCTGAAGCCTGACTTCAAATGGGGCAGAAGCCCCGGCGGGGCCCGGCCTAGCAGCTATGGAGAAAATTCCTGCCCCGATGGGAGGCTGGGCAGATTTGAGTGGAGATTCAACCTCTCCCTTCCTCTCACCTCTCTAGAGCCCAGGCTTCTCTCTGCATCTTCTCAGGTGGGCAGGAAAGGGAGGGCACCTCTGAGGATCCAGGAGACAAAGCATCACCTGCTCTTAAAGAGGGGAGGGAAGGATACAGGCTGGACATCAGGAGGAACTTTCTGGAGCATCAGAGGTTCAGCATCAGAGCATCAGCATCATCTGGAGCTCCAGAGTCTAGAACCGTGTTGTAGGGGACCAGAGAGCATCACCAGTGCACCCCAGGAATGTTCC
The DNA here is from genome assembly GCF_054371585.1 of Giraffa tippelskirchi. Classification (NCBI taxonomy): domain Eukaryota; kingdom Metazoa; phylum Chordata; class Mammalia; order Artiodactyla; family Giraffidae; genus Giraffa; species Giraffa tippelskirchi. Next base: position 124,318,228 of record NC_137285.1, read on the forward strand.
CTGGGGCCACCGTGGTGCTGTTGGTGTCCCTGCTTGCCAGGGTGTGGCTTCTTAGACTGGGCTGCCCCCTGAGCCAACCAACCCCACTTCACTGAGGGCCTGGGTGACGACACTGAGATGAGGACGAGACAGTGCCTTGGGTGAAGGGGAGGCTTGACCCTCCCACCCTCTGGCCTCCGTTCCCAGAGGGAAGCTGGATTCTGGCCTCTGAGATGAGGCACATACAGAGGCCAGCGAGGGTGGAGATTGAGGCTGGGTCTGGGCTTCCCAGGTGAGGTAATGGACACCCATCTCACTGCTGGCCCCTGGGGTAATAAGCACTCGTCACCTCCAAACCACTCCTACCACCCCAATTTTCTGCTTGCTGGAAGGTAAGAAAAAGGAATGGCTCTGGCCCAAGTCTCTTCATTTGACCCTTGGGGGATCCTGAAGCCACCTCCCAAAAGAGGGAGGTGAGGATCTGAGGACCAGGTAGGGGTGTGTCTGATGTGGCTGACCCTTAGGACCCCCACTCTCACCTGGAAGCTTTTCTGGCTCTAAAGCCTACTCTTGAGCTGAAGGTAGGCCAAGGCTGCTGGCAGGGGTGGGAGCTGGAGGACAAGGTGGGGCCCTGGGTGACCACTGAGGACAGTTCTGAGCTTGACCTCGTCTCACTCCACCTCCCCTCCCCCATGGGCTCGAATGGTGGGTGCCGGGGCCCAGGTCTCCGCCTCCCACCTGCTTCTGGCCCCAGCCCTGCCACTGACCTGGAGCTGAGTCCCTGGACAAAGTGACAGAGCGGAGGACTTGCTGCGACAGAGCCCAGGAACATCGTCCCCTACCACACCTGACAGAGCTTTCTGCCACCATAGGGGAGGGAGGTTCTGTGGAGGCCCAGGGTAGTCTGGTGGAGAGGGCTCCAGAGTGTTCGTTACAGCCAGGTCACTTAGCTTCTTTGGGCCTCAAGGATTCTCCCCAGTTGAGGAAGCTGAATACTTGGGAGGCTGGTAGAGCGTGGATGGCGGGAGCCAGACCCTAGGAGGGAACAGTGGCCACGATGACCGGGGGGGAAAATCCAGGCCTGGACCAGGGCAGTGGCTTTGCCCAGAAGGGAGATGAGAGATGTTTTGGACATAAATAAAACTGACAGCATGTGATGAACATTTGGATGGAGACCATATTATCACCTTCAGCTGTCCTTCTGGGACTATAAACTGCTTAGCCTTTCCTTTTAAGTGGATATAGGCACTGCCTCCTCCAGGGTGGGCAAGAGAACTTGGGGCTTGGTACCTGTGCTTTGGAGCCAGACCAAGTGTGAGTTCCAGCTCTGCCCCTCACTAGCTCTGTAACCTCGGCCAAGGTACTCACTCTCCTCAGCTGCTCCCCCGCCCAAGGATAGGGCTAACCACAGGGCTCACCTCCCGTCCTGCCGTGAGGATTACCAGTTACCAAGCATAACGCACAGCACCGGCCACATGGTGGGCACTCGGTAGATGCAGCCTCCATCATTCATGGCTTCCCTGCACTCCTGTATCACACACCTTAGCCCAGGTGCTGATGGCCACTTCCCCAGGCCCCTGAACTGTGAATGCTGGGGCTGTCCCGGAGATGCAGCGTAGGTATCACTTGACTGGTGAAAACAAGTTTAGAATCAACTTAGGAGAAGCCCAGGGGACACTCACCGACCCAAGAGGTGTCTGTGTCTCCCTCTCCCAAGAACCACCAGTCTGGTCACTCCAGACTTTTTGGAAACTTTTTTAATAGTTATTGAATGTTCTACAGCTTACAGTAAATATCATAGTTACAAATTCTTGGCTTCAATCTTTCAGAGTGATCACTATCTGATCTTCAAAACAAAACGGAACAAAAACCCAAAAGAATCCAAAACAACAGAACAAAACCAGATTTACACTTCATACACACAAGCGAGGCCGCGGGGCTTTCCACTCTACACTCCAGGCTGTGTTTTGAAAACACCTATAAGTTCTTTGCTCAAACTACTTGGAAGACACCGGTCAAAGGTTTATTATTATTATTTTAAATGTTTTTCTTTTTAAAATGTGAGTTCCAATAAAATTTAAAAACTAGATTCCAACCTGTAGATTAAAATGAATTAAAAAATACAAAATCATATACAACGCTCTCTCACGGGGATGGTACATGCCACGAGAACAAGTTTCTCCGTTGTGTGATATGAACAGGAATGCAGATGCCTTTTAGTCAGGAGACGGGGGCAGGCCCTTGAGCCTTTGAAGGTCATGACAGACAACGCCACGTTGCCAGAGGCCTGGCCTTACCTCCCCTTGGGTAAGGAAGAGCTGTAGTCCCACCTTTGATCCAGATAAGCTGGCTGACCCAAGAAGGTGGTCTCTGGCCAGTCCCACTCTTTCCCTGACTCTCAGGCACGAGGAGGAAGGCTGGAGCCTGGAGATGCTGGTCTTGCTGGGGTCAGGCCCAAAGATGACTTCACCCATTTGAGACCTATGGGCTGGTATGTGTTCTCTTCAAAAAAGGAAAATAGCCCCTCTACCAGGAGCCAGACTGGGTACAGGGCCTCACTGCCACAGCAAAAAGACCCAGGGACTACAGATGCAGCCACAGGGAAGCAGGCATTCTAGTTTCCCTTTCTGGCTTTGTGGCAGCCAGTCCTAATCACCTGGCCACTGGGCTGGACTCAACAGCACACAAGGTAGAAAATACCCATTGGATAAAGTGAGGGAGTGAGACCCAAGTCTGGCTCAGGCAAGGTTGGTTATGGAATGTTGAAACTGGCCTGCCAGGAAATTTAAAGGCCAGGCCCTAGAACCATGTAATGCCTAATTTCAGAAACAGGTTTTCTAGAAGGGGACGTGGACAGGTAAAGGACCAATCCTGCTGCCAACCTGGCACACCCAAAGGAGGCTGAGCTCTCAGAGGCTCAGCTGTGGAATCTGATGTTAGCCTGACTGGGTCTCCACTGTGATCCAGCTTTTGGAGGGAAGTCTAGCCTGGATTCTCCTGGGGCTGGACACCGGCATGGAGCCTGCCCCTCCACTGCCCAACCTGCCCCCTCTGGATTCCCAGGCTTGGCAATCAGCTCACGACCACATGCCCTACAGTGCTGTGGAATACAGGGTGAAAAGCAGAGCTTCCACGTGTACTTTCAACTGCAATTGAGGAGCAAATGCCATGGTGACATCTCAGTGACTGATCCAGCCACAGTGCTGTGACTAAGACCCGTGCCCTCTAGGGCCTCCCTCAGAGCAGAGCTGAGGGTCTGACATGCAGGGCTCCAGGCCTGATTCAGCCAGTGCCTCTCTGGACCTCTGGCCGAGTCCTGTCTGCACAGTGAGGACATCAGAACTTAGTGACCAAAGGATCTGCACTACTCCTATGCTCCATGTGATTCATTTCTGAAGGGTACTTGGAACAAAGCCAGCCTCTCTGAAGACACACTCCCAGATCTCTGGAACACTTTGGATGGCCAAGGGTAAGAGTTGGGATGAGGAGGAAGGACTGCACAGTGTCTCTCTAGATCCTGGTCCTCACTCTTGGGAAAAACAAACCCAGGGACTGGATTCAGATGTACTTTTGGCCATTCAGGGCTACACCAGGTCCCCCGGAAGTGCCAACTCACTGGGTCTGGACAGTGGGCAGGCTCTCCAGGGTCAGAAAGCAAGGCTACACAAGCTTCCTAACGACATAGGTCTTTCAATGGACAGGTGCCCGAGGCTGCCCCTGAACATGTCTTCAGTCCTAGGCATCATGACCCTAAAGTGCTTTGCTCAAGTTAGGCCTCTATTGCAAATTCCTGTCTTTCGAGTGCTGCCAGCTGGAAATGCCGCTGGGTTCCCAGGGCTCCTCATAAAAATCTGCTAAGCGGGGAAGGTTTCCCTGGAGTCTTCCTCTGTTTAGGGGCAGACAGGTAGCCCATCCCTTCTGCATGCTGGCCACAAAGGCCTGCAAGTATCAGTAGAAGGACCAGAGGATTTGAAGAGTTCAAATCTTGGCTCTTTCTCTGATGAGCTGTGTGACCTTTGGCAAATCTCTTAAGCCTTCAGAGACTTAGTTTTTTCCATCTATAAAATGAGAATTTTGGCAATCAATGTCAAAGTACTTCGTACACAGACAATAAACTCTGGACAGATGAGTGTCCTTTTTCAATATATAGGGAGGGGGATATGCACGTTACAGTAACTGCCAGGAGAGAGAGAGGAAGAGCAGCAACTGTCCTGTCTCACAGGGAAGAAAGGAAATAAATTTTTCGAAAATGTGGCAGAAAGATTAAATTTCAGGCTCTTACCACTTGGGGGCACTCCAGCTTCCAGACTCCAGCTTCCTGGGCCCCAGGCTAAGGAGAGGGAGGCAGGTAGAAGTGCGGGAAGCCGAGAGGGTTGGCTGGTGACTGGAACCACCTGTACCCCTAACCCTGCCCACCAAGCTTGTGGCACTGGTGAGAAGCAGTGGGATGGGGTGGAGAGAGGGCTTTGCTGGTGCCCCGCTGCAGCTCGAATGTCATGCAGGCACACCCCTTGTCCTCTCTGGCTTGCCGGACTTCCTAAAATGACAGGGCCCCTCAAGCTCTGACCTTCTGTACAGCTTGACCACTGGGCCATCCAGTATCTGTGGATGATGCTCATGGTACCTCCTGATGGATGCCTGTGATCCTACCACGTGTGCTCATCCTACCACAGGCACACTACTGCCTCATTCTCCTGGGCTCAGTCCCTCTGCAATGACTCCCCAAGCTTGGCCAGGCTTGTGGATCTCCGTCAAAGCAAGAGGGTGAGGCCAGCTGAACTGGGGCTCCGGTGCTCACACCACAAAAGGGGTGCTGTGCCTGGGTTCTTCCAGACCCCAGCCTTTCCGCACCTTGTTTTTGCCTTGGGATCTGTCCTTGATCTTGAATTACATACAAGGGCCAGGAGAGGGTGCACAGCATCGATGTTTCAGTCCACAAGCCCACGTGTGGAGTCAGACTGGAGGGAAAGAGACCGCAGACTGGGATTCAAATGGCTCTGCCGCTTACGAGCAAGTCACTCTGCTTTTCCAAGTCTTATTTTCCTCATGGATCAAATGAGAGAATCATCTGTTTCACGGAGTTAAACCAGATGATGGATATGAAATTGCTTTGTGAAAAACTGTGAGGTACTAGATGTTAGTTTTTACATACTGGTACAGAATGAACAAAGGTAAAAAGGTAATTCCTAGATCTCCTTTCCCCTCCTCTGGTTCTGCCCCAGCCCATCTGGAGGCAGCGGGGTTCAGGGGAGCCTGCTGGGATGCCAGCATTCTGCTCAGTTTGGGGCAAGTTCCCTTTCCTGCTATTAAATAGAACCAGTTTCCTCATTTGTCAAATGGGTGAAATAACTCTGACCTTGTCTTTTCCTCAGGGTCAGTAAATTAAAGGCTGTGAAGTGCTCTGAAGTCTATGAAGCACCTGACAAATGCAAATGTTTCCTATTATTATTATAACCATTATTATTATTTTGGCCTTTTCTAAACATGTATGACATAATCTAAAACAACCTTCACCCACCCTTATACAACCAGAGAGTAGGAGGAGGTATTTGCCAAAAAAAGAAAAAGAAGGATTAACACTGTAAAACTTTCTATTGTTTTAAAACAAAACCTTTTCAGAACCCCGAGCAGACCGTTTAGAACAGTGGGGCTTCTCCTTACTGGTCCTGCATTTCCCAGGTCAAGGATGCTGCTGGGCTGTGCACCCCTGGGAACAGCCAGATAGCCTCTGAGGTCCTCCTGGCCCAGGGGTTTCCTGATTATTTTCTCCTTTAGGGAGACATGGGAAGTAGGGGTAGGGATATATCCACGTATGCATGAATTTAAAATGAAGAGAGTTATTTAGAAGTTCTAAATGTTATCAATGATCCCATTTTGTACAGTAAAATGTTCCTCTGCACGCCGCCCCCCACCAACCATCCCCAAAGGGGCTGCTAGCCCAGCCAAGTGCCGGGTGCAGGGGGCAGTATTAGACAGCTGGGCTCCTGGCTGAGACCAATGGGCCTCTTCTCCCCAGAGAGCCCATGTTTCCTCCTCTCCTCTCAGGATAAGGGGCTACTGTCTTAACAGCATGGACTCCTTTTCAGCCAGTCCACCTGCTCCTCCAAGGGCTGGAGTCAGGTACAGGATGAGAGGTCCAGATGTCTTCACAGAATTTCCAAATGCTATTTCCTCATTTGCAATTTCTGTTCCTGCCATCTGCCCCCATGTGACCTCGGCCAAGTCTCCAACCTCTGCCTTTGGAATCCATGGAGGAAAAGAGCAGAAACAAAAGCCCAGAGACTATTCCAGAGCTCATCAGGTGTGGGCACTGCTGGCTTCATTTTTACAAAGCCAAGCCAACCCATCCCTAGGTAATTTTTGTGGGCAACATGCCCCAGGCAGGAAGGTTGCATTTAATGCTAATTTACTGCAAGGTCTAGGGAAGTCCTTTCCTCTTCTCTGGGCCTCAGCTTCCTCATCTGTCAAATAGGGGAATGGATGAGATGATTGCTAAGGTCCCTTCAGTTCCATGAGTTGATGAAATGTTTATTGCTATTGCTTTTCCTTCACTATCCTGACCTCCAGAGCCACCAGCACCCACCTGGAATGTGGTTCCTTCACTTTGGCCACGAATGGCACAAGGTAACCAAGAACTTGGCCTGTCTGCCAGCGCCATAGACAGACAGGTGAGCCCTGGCTCTGGGAAGGGCAAAGGGAAGGGAGAGAAATGCCACAGGTTTCCACTCTACTCAGGAGCAAGCTCCTCACCAGAGTGGATCCATGAAGGCTCAGAGGCCAAGGTCTAGATTACACTGGGCACTTGGCCTCCGAGGCTTTGGGAAGCTGGGATCCCACCATCCTGCAGCTGCTTGGCAGGTCTGAGGTCAAAAATCACCTTCTGAGGAAGTGCCAGGTCAGTTAACATCACTGTGCAAATTAGAGGGTCCAGGCCCAGACAATTCGGCCAGAGACCTTACAAGCCAAAGCCAGCAGGCAAGGGCCTCTGACTCTCTTCCCTCTGCCTTCCCACAGTGCCCCCCTCCCCCCACCCTCCCTCAAGTTCTCCCAAAGAAAGAATCTGGTTTTCCCAGGTTCTCATCTAGGGTATTATTAAGCTGCTATGAACACTCCTACCTAATCAGGTGGTTTTGTTCTTGGTCTGTTGCGATGGTTCTCAGAAATATCAGAAGATATTTCATTTGTGTCAGGATACAGCAATGTCTTAAACTAATCCTGCTTGAGAAAGATCAAAAAAGAAACCATCCCTCAGAGATGTGGCTTGCTCAACAGTTCTGAGTTCCTACCCTGGACCCAAGGGTCACATCCGCTATGCTCTTCAAAGGAAATCACACCTTCAGCTGAACCACTGCAACAGACCCCACTCTCTGCCTGCCGCTAGACTAGGCTCCCAGGACTGGATGCTTGGGGAAGGAAAGGAGCAGAGAGGATGTGCCTGGTCAGGTAGGAGAAGGGTGGAGCTGGGAGAGCAGCGGCTCAGAGGGGGACAGTTGGGAGAGGCAGGAGATTAGAAAAAGCAGCTTTTACAAAAACCAAAAATAAAAACCAAAACCGTTAAAGATGCATAAAGTGACCCTTGCACTTCCGTTGTCTCTTCTTGCAAATAGAGGTGGTGCTGCTAGGGAGCTGCTCCAGCACCTGTGTAAGACTTGAGTAGTTGCATACAATGTGTGACTCCAGGTCTAGGGGAGGAAGGGGAAAGCCATTAGTGACAGCGGTATTCCTAAGGCCCTTCGGGGAGCTCCTGGACCCCCTCCTCTCATGCTGAGAGCCCTAAATGGAGTCCTCTCTGCCTTCCCAGTGGAGCGGCCCATTTCCCATCCAGTGCCGAGAGCTCTAGAGAAGGCAGCGAGGGAGACAAGGAGGCATGGCAGTGATTGTCAGTGACATCCCTGGGGCTCTACAGGTCACTGGCACTGCCTCAGGATCTGCAGAGGACAAGGGGAGCCTGGTGGTGAGGGTGATCCAGGGTTTCTGCCTGGCCCCAGTCAGAGCCAACATCTGATTGAGATAAAAGTTCATTGGAAGGATAGGCCCACAGTTAGAAGAAGTCAAGACCATACAGTAAAGAGCACAAAATTTAGTACTAGAGGATTGGAGTTCAAGTCCCAGCTTAGTTTTTACTAGTTAGGTGATACTAAACTATATATTTATCTGTAAAATAGAGTAATGATCCTTACATCACAGAGCTACTGTGCAGATCATGAGATAACACATGTAAAGTATCTAGAATATATAGAAAATGACAGCTATCATAAAGAGTGATACTGCTGAACCTGGAGCAGGAAAGCAACTAGTAACTGTCACCTACCCCCTGTTGACACTGTGCTGCAGGCCAAGCCAGGGGCTTTGAGACAGTTCTGCTAGTTGGTCACCCTCCCACCTCTCCCACCTGGGCCCCACTCACTTGGATGGGCGCAGGCTTTACCAGTGCGGGGGCACATAGCTGTACGCAGGGGTCCCTTGGGCCCTGTATGTTGGCATGGAGACAGGGTGTGCCCCAATCGCTGTGTGCTGGGGTGCAGTCAGCAGGGTACCTGAGCATCCAGAAGGAAAAGAGGAAATCTGATGAGGCTGGCCCAGGTGCTGGGATGAAGAGGATGAGCCACGATCTTTCACACAGCTGCTCCCCGCCCGCCCCTCCCCACCTTGCCAGGAAGCGTCTCCCAGGGGAAACCTTCCTGATGCTCCAGGACGGTCAGTCGTCAGGGGCCTCCTTTCGCTCTTCTCCGTGTGCTCCTCCCATGCACAGCACACTGAGAGGTGTCTGCTGCTTTATGTGGTTATGGTCATTCCACTAACCTAGCTTTCCTAAGGGTAGGCCTCTGGTTTGATCTATTGGTATTTGGTCCCCAGGACCCAAACAACAAGGCTGGCACCCAGCAGATCTGCATCAGCTTGCTGACCTGATCTGGAGAATGAGAGGCCTCAATGCTTACATTAGAGGCAGAGGAAAATCCCAACTCCCACCTCCTGCCCACTCAAGCCCTTGTACTCTCTTTCCCCAGAAGGTGACCTCACTGATTCTCTGAAAGTTGTGTCTCTAAAGGTTATTTAGAGGCCTCTGGTCTTCTTATGCTCTTCTTTTAGTGCCAACTCATCCAAAGACTTCCCCAAACCTGCTCTTCCTCTGGTGTCTCTCCCTAACTCCATCCTCAGGGCTTCTGGAGTAAGCCAGAAAAGGAGAAGGGGTCCTCCTGGACTCCTGTTTCTCCCAAGATTTGCAATTAATTACTGGACAGGTCCCGAAGCTCCTGCCTGCTAAAGGACATTGCCCTGTGCCCTCCTGTTTGGAACTCTGCTCCTAGCAGAGTCCTAGTATCATCATCTCTCCTCTAAACCACAGCTTTCCCCCATATCCACCCCACCCGCTTGTCTCCACCTTGCAGTCAGAGAGAATAATTAGACAAACCCTATCTCTTCCGTGCTTAAACCTCTTTGCTAGCTCCCTGTTACCTAGGTATTCAAGACTCTCCACCACTTTATCTCTGACAACTGCTCCAGCCACCCTTCCAACTCCATGCTCTCATTTTCTAAGCGATTTACACCATGTCCATTCTGTGAATGTGCTTTACTCATGTTCTCTCCCCTGGACTGCCCTTCCCTCTTTCATCTCTCTGATTAGCCTCTGTTCACCTCTTAAGGCCTAGCTCACTACATCCTCTATGGTGAAATCTTCTGCAGCCCTGTGGACAGAGTTAGAGGGTCCCTAGAACTCTCAGGCACAGGATTCTTCATGTTATGCCACAGCTGATTCCATGACTGTGTTTTCCACTGTCATGAGCTCCTGGAGGAAGGGAATGGACACTGACATAGATGCTGCCCTTACCTGCTGACATCGCCATGGTGGTGCCGGCCACCATTCCCATGGCCACACCATTGGTCCTGGGAGCGGCTACAGGCGCTGGGTAGATGGCAGAGGGAATGCTGTTGGGCTGGACGACCGTGGTGTGGTGGATGACATGGGGCTGGGCAGCATACACTGGCTGAGTATAGTAGGCTCCCTGGGGGAAGAAGGGCTGAGGTCACATGGCTTTTGGAGAGGTGGGGAGAAAGGGGAGGGGAACCTGTCTCAAACCCTAAGGGATGGTGTCTGAGAATCTCTGGCCCAGGGACACAAGGTCTGGGGCTCTACTCATGGAAGTACCAGGCTGGTGTGAATGCTGCCATTTTATATACTGGAAAAATGTCCTAAATGCAGAGCACTTCCTCAAATGTCTCTTACTATCTATTTCCCTTTAGGCAAAAAGGTTGAAGATGGAGACAATGGTCTGAGGTGACACCTCATTGCCTGGATCACATGACTGTATTCTGCCGTCACAGCCCACAGGTCTGCTGACCTCTGGGCAGAGTAGACAGAGGGCCTGGATCATCTTAATCCAGAGCTTCTCAAATGCTTCTACTAAATAATAACAAGAGCCTCTGATTGTGGACTGAGGTAGAGTGAGGGTGTGTATAGGCTGCAAGGTTACTGCTTCAGTGACACAAGAGTGATAGCTGATCAGAACCATGAACTCTCTTTTCCTCCCCCTCCACCCCACCCACCCAGGCTGGTGGCTCCTTTACCTGCAGAAGAGGTGGACCCCGGCTTCTACATGTACCTACCTGGGCATACAGATTCTGCTGGGGGTAGGCACTTCTGATTGGATACATGGCCGTCTGGTAGGGGTTGGGTGAAGGGGAGTAGGGGGGCGGAGCAGTATTGCTCTGGGTCGGTGGGACCTTGTATGGTGTCCCCGCAGTATATCCTGTACCAAGGCAATAAGAGAGACTTCCAATTAGTTGGCAGAACAGCATTGCTGGGAGGCAGCAGGTCCCAGTCACGACTCCCCAGACAAGCATAGGCCGAATCCAGGCTGGAAACACAGATGAGAACAGACAGAGTACAGGGCTCCGCCCAGAGAGCCCTGGCCCCAGAAGCAGCTCCCTCAGTCCTGGTGCATAGGGCTGCATGTGTAGCATCTTTTATTTCTCTGTGTCTCAGAGCTCTGAGACACAGATAAGAGGCTGGGACCAGATGATCTCTTAAGGGGCCCTTGAAACTTGGACAGTCTGGGATTCTGAGCCCTGTACCATGAGACAGGCAGGTACGTGTGGACAGGAGACCCTCAATCTGCTTGCTCTATACTGCACTCTCTCTTCTTGCTTTTCATTCTCCTCACTCAGTACCCTGGGGCATCTGCTGCTGCTGCTTCTGTCTTGCTTTCTCCCTTACTCTCTCTTTCCTCCTTATATCTTTCTCCCTTTATGAATTGCTCTCCACCATACTCCTCTTCTTCCCTGTCAAGTTTTAAGGTGGAAACCTCCTACAAAACACCATTAAGAGATCCTCCTCTTCTGAGATGCTAAAAACCTTTGCTCTACACGGCTGGCCTTTCCCTTGCTCCTGGGGCTTGAGGGAGGGCCACTGCTGCCTGAAAGACTTAAGTCGGGATCAAAAAGATTCACATTGACCTGGAACCCAGGCCATGTCTGGTCAGCAGGGTGGACAGAAACTGGGGCGGGGGCTGAGAAGTTAGGCTCTAAGAAGTTCACAATCAGCCATTCTCACAAACTATGCTGCCTTTGAATTTATGGAAAAGAGAGTCAGATCCTAAGTTCATAGGAAAAACTTGAAACATAAATCACTTAGGAATAAGACTGTCCTTAGAGAATCACAACATGGAATGATTCTATGGAACCTGAGCGATCATCAGGTAGCCCAACTCTCTTACTTTATACAAGGGGACCCTGGGGTTTAGAAAGGGCAAGTCTTTCTAGGAACATCACCTTCTCTCTGAGTTGAAGGGACAGTGCCAGGGGACCTTGGCTTTGGATCTCCAATGGGGTGTTGCTGGAGATTCTTCCCTGTGGTCCTCCATCCTGACTTGGTATGGCTGACACATCATGAAACCTCTCTTGGCTTCAGGTCTCTTGCCTACAAGATGCTCAACAAGGACCCATTCAGTAACATGGAGGTGTTTTTACAAGAAGGAACTGGAAGCAGCGTAAAGAAGGTGCTTTACTGGAAGAGAAGGGGTCCAGGCTTCAGTCCAGGCTTTCCTCCAATTTGCTGTAACTACTGCCAAGTCTCTGGGCCTTAGTTTCTTATTTTGTAAAATTAGAAGGCTAAGAATGAAGATCTCTTCCTGAACTAAAATCCCATTGTTTTAAAGACAGTGGGTCTCTTCTACCCTAACCCCCATTTAAAGCAGGCTACCATACAGTCACAAACCTCTCTCAGGTCACACCACAGCTTGGGCATACCCTGATGAAGTACTCAGGAGGATGTGAGAGCTACTGTGTAGTTTCCACACAGGGCACTACCAAAAGGTGTCCTGTCCTCTCCCCTGGAATCAGGCCATTTATCTTTCCATCTGTAGATTCATAGTCTGTTCTGTGAAAAACTGGAGAAATTGATTTTGTGGTCAAACATGCTTGGGAAATAAGTAGCAATGAGGATAGAATGGAGAAAAATACATTAATAAGAAGAGAGCATTGATAAGAATTAGAAACTAACTGGAAGTGGAGATGTGAGTCAGTTGAGGAAGAAGTCTATAGCAGATTCCTCCAAGATTCTAGATTGTACAGCTAATCATGAAATGTGGTCCCAGGAGAAGCAGATACTGTAGGGGAAGTCAAGAAGCATAGGTTTGCACATGTCTGCTGCTGCTGCTGCTGCTAAGTCGCTTCAGTCGTGTCCAACTCTGTGCGACCCCATAGACGGCAGCCCACCAGGCTCCGCCATCCCTGGGATTCTCCAGGCAAGAATACTGGAGTGGGTTGCCGTTTCCTTCTCCAGTGCATGAAAGGGAAAAGTGAAAGTGAAGTCGCTCAGTCGTCCGACTCTTAGCGACCCCATGGACTGTAGCCTACCAGGCTCCTCCGTCCATGGGATTTTCCAGGCAAGAGTACTGGAGTGGGGTGCCATTGCCTTCTCTGTGCACATGTCTAGAAGGAGCCATTTCAGCTGTACTTCAACCAGAGACAGTTTACTTGTCTGTAGAACAAAGGGGATTCTCAAGACGGGTCTGTCCCAAGAGCATGGAGTATAATGCTAAGGGAGCCTAACTGCTATTCTGCCCCCTCCCCCCAAAGAAGGAGAAGGTGGGAGAGAAAGGAAGAGAAGAGGGGAGGAGGGAGAGGAGGAGGAGAAATATAAGAGAGAAATAGGTTTTATTCCATGACAGTGACAAGTTTTAAAGTGATAGGATGAACTGTGAATCTCAAAAGGATAGGCATATGCAAGAGACTATTTCCAGATTTACCACAAGATCTTTTATTCATACTATTTACATTTGAAACACGCAAACCACGATTTTTGTGTGTGTGACTGCAGCTTGTTTTAGTAAATCAAGTTTTACTGTAACACAGCCATGCCCATTCATTTACATACTGACTATGGCTGCTTTACTGGCTGAATGGTAGTTATGTCAGAGACCATAAGGCCTGAAAAGTCTAAAATATTTATTATCTGTCCCTTTACAGGAAAAGCCTGTTAACTCCTGACTTAAAGGAATAAAACACTATGGGGAGTCCTGCCAGAATGGAGAGCACCCCTCTTCCATGCAGGAGGGCAGGACACCCCCGAATTCTAAGAATCCCTATCTCTGAAAGCTATATAGCATAGTGTTATGGTGATGAACAGTCTGGAGCCAAACTGACTGTCTGGGTCCAAACCCCACCTCTCCTACTTAACAGCTGTAGAATACATCAGTTTCCTCATCTATAAAATGGGGATGATAATAATATCACTTACTTCATAGGGTTATAGTGATGAATACATGAATAAGTGCAAACCCCTTAGAAGAACGCCTGACACAGTAAGAATAGTTCATATAGGTTACCTATTATTCCTTTCTCTCTCCCTGTATAGAGAGACAGTAAGCTTCCTGTCCTGGGAAGTGTACAAGCAGAGACTGGTCTGAAAGATGACAGTAGACAGGAAGCTAAACCATGACTTTCATGGTGGGATCCAACTTGGAACACAGACTTCAGGATTCTAAAATTTTTAAATTTAATGGTTTAAAATGCCATGATTTTAAGATTCTTTAACACGCCAGTGGTGCTAGACTCTCCTTTATGCTCCCAGACAATGTGTGCTCAAGTTCTATCCCCTGGGAAGCCGGCACTCACCTTCTGTGTCACAAGGACAACCACATCTCACAAAGTGTTGAGACTGTCCCTCTGAGGGAAATCAAGAGGCGCCCAGAGACTGCAGTAAAATTTGGTTTCCACATCTAAGAATAACCTTGTCTGAGAGTGTTTTCTTTCTTCATGTTATGAAATAGACACACATGAACTCAGAATACAAATCAGTTTAGCCAAAACACCCTTGGTGGCCAAAATGATGATGCTGGAGAAGAAGGCCTTGCCTATCTGTCCAGAGAGGTTGAGAAGGGAGAAGCAGAAATGCAGAGCTAGAAGAGATCTTAGAGGTTATCAAGACCAGCACAAACACTTCACAGATAAGACAAGTGCGTGACTCCTCATGAGCACCCAGGACTGGGTGCTCCCTCCTCTAACTACAGTCCCAAGTCCTGGGCTCCGTCAGTGAGTCAGGTCAATTCTTTTCTCAAGGAATACTTTCACTGGACTAGATAATAGCAGAAGATCTTTCCAGTGCTGATCCTCTAAGCTCTTAGTATTTCAGTGAGACTTTTATGAGAAAATCCTTGCAGAGGACATGCCGTAACTGACTGATTGTCCTGTCCATACCCTTGAGGATCACTGGAAATTCCCCTGGGCCTGTAGCCTGGGCTAACTCAAGTATCACAGAATTCAGGGTTTATTATTTCATGCACCTAAATTAAAAAAAAAAAAAGCTGTTGGACTTGATACAAACAAAACAAAACCAAGTCAAAACAAAGACTCATTGATTTTGCTCAAATGAACTTACACTCATCACTTGAGGCCTGGGTCTCCTGAAAAGAGTCCTACCTAAGTCTGAAGGTTACAGAACTAGGACTTTGGAATGCTATACCTTAAGGACATTAGAGACTTGAATTCAATCCTCTCCAATTCAGGTGAAGAATCTAGAGCCCAGGGGAGCAGCAACTTTCCCAAAACTGCACAGCAAATCAGTGCAGAGCTGGGCCCAGAGATCAGGGCTTACCATGCCCTGGGCAGAGTTCCTTTTTGGATCATATGTCTGCCTCTGTAGGCCAATCTTGGACATCTGGTATATTGGCCTTTGTGTCCCCATTTCATTAAAGGCAATATTGTGAGAGAAAAAAGGAATTCAATCACTAGCAGTCCCAGCCCTGTCTTTTGAAAAAGGCTTTGTTTATGGTACCCTATTCTTTCTCTCAGGTTCCTAACCATAATTTTAAACTCCATCAAATAGCATAATAAAGAGAGTGTGTATATTAGCAAGATAAAATCTTTTTAGCCCTCTCTTTAATCCTTCTGCACTGTCATAAATCTTTTTCAGCTGGAGAGCCCCTACCACTTTCAAATGCATTGATGCTCATATCAAGGATGCCTTTTAGACTAATCGGTTTATTGACTATCAGATTTATATGTCTGGACAAAGCTCTATGTATGAGACTTGCCTTGACCCCCAAGTCTCCTTGTTGGCAGCTGAACAAGAGAGTGCTGAGTAAGTAGGAGGGAGACCTAATTACAAACAGGCTTAGCAAGTGTTAGTGAAATTAAACTGAATTTTTCAAAGTGTCCTGAGTTTTCTCTGGTATTAGAAGCCACAAAATCTGTGTGCTGGGAGAAACCCTGGGGGGATATGGGAGGATCGGTCAATCCTACCTCTATCTATAAATTATAAGAAAGGGAGTACACCTTGGCCCTTTCTAGTGACTGTGACAGCCTGTGAGAGGACAGTGGGCTATAGTTACTGGACAGTTAAGTGGAACTTTAGGAAGAGGTTAGCATGGTGAAAGGCAAGGCCTTCTAATACAGAGACTTCCTCCCTGTGGAAAGGACTGCCTGTGGAGGGAATGAATACTCCACACTTGAGACGTATGAACAAAGGCTAGTTGGCAGCTGGAGAGAAGGCCCCTGACAGGGTGGAGGATATTGGGTATACAGCACCAAGATGACCTAGTCTAGCCCCCTCATTTTACCTTTAGAAAAAATAAGGTCCAAAGCATGGGAATTATCCAAGGTTTCACAGAACCAAGTCTAGAATCCAAGTCTTTTGGTCTTCCACTCCAGGTTTCTTTCTGCTACACTACAGTACGTGTGTCTGTATGCATGTACCTCCACATGTGCAGATATAAGAGAATATGTATTATATGCCCATGCATATATATCATATCATAGGTATCTGGAAAAACTCCCTACTGCTATTGTCTCTCTCTTAAAAAACAGTAAAATTAATCTCAAGAAAAAAATCAGTAATAGAAACTTATCCTGGGTGATACCTTTCTCCAGTTGTACTGCATTGGGCATATTACCTTTCTGAGCTTCAGCTTTCAAACTAGAATAAAAATCCACCCAAATAGGACTATCGTGTAGATTAAATGAGAGGGTGATCAGGAAAGCATATTCTTCAAAAGGTGAGAGTTATGTTGTATAAACTAGTTTATGTTGACACGAAGGGGCAATGATAACTAAGGATAAAACAACATTTTAATGAAAAACTTTAAATACAATGTATTCTTCTAATTTACTTACTTAATAGAGTGATACGTCACTGAACCCCAGACCATGGGCCTAGTCTGCGACATCCCTCTGAGGGCCTGATCAGCCCATGTTGGCACAACTTAAGAGACAGGCGCTGACCACATGCAAAGCCAGCTGTTCCTCTTTTGGACAGCTCCAAGAAAACATGAAGATTTTCCTTACACAGAGTCAAAATGCCACTCAGTAATTTCTGAACACTGGCCCTTATTTTACCAAGTGGAGTCATTTTGTGTTAAAAATCAGAGGTGAAAGTGAAACCATCCATTACTCCACTGAGCCTGGAGTGAATGGGACCCATCTGACCAGCCAGACCAGTTTCCGGCCTCCACCAGGACCTCCTGCACTTACATCGCTCCCATAGTGTAGCTTCCATTCAAGGGGCAGTGTTTCTCAAGCAAGGGGCAATTTTGTACAACATAGCCACCTCTCAACTAAGAATTATCTGCTCCTGATGTCCACGATGCTGAAGCTGAAAATCTTTGTGCTAGCTGGAGGAGGGCCCTCTGTCCAAAAGTCCACAAGCCTTTAAACTGCCCTCTGTCCTTTCCCCTGAAATGCAGTAACAGTCCTTCCCTCATCAAACTTCTTGGCAGATGAGTACTTCCTTCTCTCTCCCTCACTGCTTTGTGTCTCCTCAAAGTGGGGTGCATGATTAAAGAGGATGACCTTTCCTGTATGAGGAGGGCCAATTTTTCGGTGGGTAGGAGAGAGAACCTCTTAAAACACTGTCTTACAAATGTCAGTTTTTAAAGTTCCCTTTCCTTTCTTCCTAAGAGACAAAT
Organism: Giraffa tippelskirchi; assembly: GCF_054371585.1. Lineage (NCBI taxonomy): Eukaryota > Metazoa > Chordata > Mammalia > Artiodactyla > Giraffidae > Giraffa > Giraffa tippelskirchi. The sequence goes on from NC_137285.1 coordinate 124,335,609, forward strand.
CAGTCCCAACCAAGGGGAACAAGGAAAGGAGGAGACAGGCTGTATTTACTGAAAGCCGCAGAGGATGCTTGGTAAGTTCGGTTCTCGGTCCCGGTGTCCACTGGGAGATGGAAGGTGCCTTCAGTGCCACAGGAAGACGAGTTCTGTGGCCAGGCCTGTTTCATCAGCAGAGTTGCTTAAGGGAAGACACAAGAATGGCATTAGGCAGAAATAAGAAGTGGTACCACCAATCACAGACACAAAGCAAGGGTCTTGGGCTGGATGGAAACATATAACCCAAGGGGCCCCGTTCAGACACACAGGATGGTTCAGCCTTTCTGAGATGGGTGAGTGGTTGGGAGGAGTGCTGAAATGAGCTTCTAAATGATTTGAAGCTGAGGAAATCCAACCTTACACTAATCAGGAGAGTTGGGATTTTCTACCCACTACTAAAAGCATGACAATGCTTATGAATACCACCTTCTACTGTCTGCCATTCTGGGCTAAGGCTCTGAGATATGCCTTAGCCACTTTCTTGTTAATGTGTAGCAACTCGGAACTTTTGACTGTGTATTGGGCCAGATCAACTGAGTACTCCTTTTTCACACCTGAAATCTTAGCTGGAGGTGTATTTAACAACTGTTTTCAAAGAGAGACCCCAGGATGCTAATTACCACCTGATGTGAACCTTGCTGGACTGCTATCTCTTGTAAAGGGACTGAGCTTTGACAGCTTGGAAGGCATAGGCTGTCCAGCGGGACTCTCCCTGCAAACTCCTTCTTCTGTGCACCAGGCGGGGACCAGGCAGACAGACCTCTGGCACACCCTTTATACCTCCTGCTGAGACACGGCCTCATGAATTAGAGATGGTCTTCTGGGCCATTAAGAAAGCAACTGTCAAACTTAGAGTAGATGTGAAAAAGAGACGAGGCCCAGTTTGAAAGAAATCTGCAGAGACTTTCCAGGCTGACTCAAAGCTCAGCTTGAGAAATTTGAAGGATGATGCTTCCTATGTTCTAGAAGTGGGGAGTGACTCACAAAACTTACCTTCATGTGTCCTGTAGGGAAGGAGAGGAAATACAGTTTCAAAGGAGGGGGATGCTTAACGTTTTATCTCCCTTGATCTATTTTCAAACACTAGAGGAGAAATATTCCTGACCCAAATTTCTACTTACGACTAAAAAATGATCTTAGCAGTATCTTTCCCACTCAAATAAGGTCTTGGGAGTCATAGATATAGGGTGTTTCAAAGTATATTAGTATTGGCAACAGTTGGATATACTTGAAACATTTTAACAAGGGGCTGAGGTAGACAGGGTAGTATGAGAAGCAAATTTGCCTTTACCCTCTCATTCCATCAGGACAAAGATAGTACACCTCCAGACAGATTCCCATAAACCCCTCTGCCTGTCCAGGTAACTGGAAACGCCTCTGTGTCCTTCAGTCATCAAAGTACTGGGGCCAGAGGAGGAGGTCAAAGACTCTGCTGTTTTAGCTGAACCGAGGAAGAGTGTAGCTGCTCTGGGCTGACTCTGAGCTTGCATCAATGGCCCGCAATATATACAGCAAATGCTGAGAAATGAGAAGGAAATCATGGGCAGGGAAGTGACACTAAAAGGAGAATTCTGGTAGAAGAAATGGAGACCCAGCAGAATTCTATGCAGAGTCCAGGGCCTTTGCTGGACGTTAGATCATGACTCTGCAGACAACACAGGAGGAGGGCAGTCAATTTTAAACAATTACCTTGAGTTTCTTTTCCTGAGGGGTGGGGATGGGTGGAGTGGTGGGGATTAATAAAGGAACCAATTAGTGTTGAAAAATCCTATTAAGATGGCTCTAAGTTTAGAACCTGCCACTCCTCTTGGCTAGAACACCCGGCCACCTAAATCAACTCTCTAAAAAAGTAAAACATTCAGCTCTAAGAAGTCAGATAGAGTAAGCCCAGGCCCTCAAGACCCCACAGGAATCTACCAGAGAGCAGGAGCCTGAAATCTGACTGTGGAGAATTTGGATGTCCTATTCTGGCCCAGTTTTTAACCCAAATGGTGCAATCTTTACCATAATTTTAACCATAAACCAAAAGTTTGACATTAGCCTGAAGGACCACGTGACAATTAAAGTCAGTCAAAATCAACCAAAGAGCGACTGAGGCCTACACTGCACTCAGCACTGAGGGGAGTGCCACGGTGGACAGGAACACACGTGGGTCACGGGCATCGCACACAAGGTTATTTATGGTCTAGCTGGGGATGCAACACAGCCACACGCCAACCAGAGAGTGAACAAGACAGCATCACGCACAGCAAAATAATGTTCCAGGTTAACCAGGAAAGAAGCAAGTGCGACTGTGCCTTTGATTATGTGTTCCCCAACTGAGCTAGTGAACTAAACCATACATGTTTGTGAAGAAATGAAGAAGTGGGTATTTTTTTCTGGTTTCATTATAAAGAAAACAAAAACTAATATTTCTGTAGTCTTCTATATATATGAATATATAATAATCTAAGTAACTGGATAAATATGAAGACTAAAAACAACAAATAGCAGCTGTCAATTTGCTTTCCTCATTAGTTAGATATACCATATGATCTTCCCTGTCCATGTGTAATTCTAAAGTAACCTGTTGCTGGTAGCGATTCAGAACTCAGTTGTGGGATGAAGACAATCCAGTTGAAGCTTTGAGAGGTGTGGTAACAGAGAAGGCTGCTCTTGGACAGGCATGCCTGCTCCTGGTGCCGTGAAAGGTACCAACTCGTAGAAATGATCTATATTTTGAATAAATACATGTGTATATATTTGTCAAATATTATTGAGGTGCACGTTTGAGACTGGTGCACTTTATTGAGTGCTGTATATGTACTATTCCTCAATTTAAAAAGAGAGCAAGAACCCATGGCAGTGAAGGGCCACGGCCTAGTCACAGCATGCTGCCCACGTCCAAGTGCTGGGTTGTTCACATCCCTGGACACGGGGCCCTCACACCCTCTGACACTTGAACAATCTGTTAAGCACACTTACAAGGAGGAGAGGCAGCAAGGGACCATCATCCTGAACAATGTAGTGTGTCAGGAAATCTGAGTTCTGGCCTGGGCTGTGCCACTTATTAGCTGTGGGACCTTGGGCAAGTCACTACACCTTTCTAAACTTCAGGTTTGTTGTCTTACAATATGACAATGAATAACCACTACTTGATTGCTTGATAGCACTGATTGTGAGGATCAAAAATCAAGTATTCAGTCTCACAGTTTCTAATTCTGGTGTCTGCCCACTCCTCCATCCTCACAGGTGTGGACAGCTCCAATGAAAGCTCTCATCACCTCCTACCTGAATTATTGCAACTGCTTCCTCACTCTGTTTTTAAACCTGCTAACTCCAATCTCCAAGCTGCAATCAGAGTGATATTTCTAAGACCTATATCTAATCACAAAACCTTCTTTCTTAAAAACATCCTTTGGTCCTCCACTACCTAACTCCTTGTGTGGCACTTAAGGCCCCTCAAGATCTAGTCCTATGATCTCTCTAGATTCTTTTTGTTCTCGCTCTCAAACCCTACATGTCAGCCACACAAATCGCTCACCATTCCCAGACTATGCAAGAAGCATCACTCCTCTGTATTTTTGCTCACACTGCTCACTCTTCCTGGCACGTCTTTCCCCAGATGCCACCTGGTAGACATTTATTAATCCATCAACCATGAGCTAAAGACTTGCCTCCACTATGAGGTCCTTTTCTCCCCCCAATTCTTGACCATACTTCTCTCGTGTGCCCCATTTGGTTCACTATCCCAGTTCCTGTGTTTCTTAGAAGTTCCCTGCTGGTTTGTCTATCTCCCCTGTTAAACTGTGAGCTCCTTGAAAATAAGAACTCTGTCTTACTGAACTCTACAGCTTCAAAGGGACCCGGCTTAGGGTCTGGAACAGAACAATCTATGAAGAGAAGAGCTCCATACTACTCTTAATATTTCAGATGCTATAGCTGGAGGGGAGAGGAAGCAGGACTGCTTGTCTCACTTTCTATGGAGCCTTCTGTTCAAGTTCATATATTCTGAGGCAAACAAAAATGACTCCCCATAAACAATAAGAGAATCAGGTCTGTGACTAGCAAAAATAAAATAATAAGATTTTAAGAGGGCCCTCTATTAGCATTTAAAGGGACCTCAGAGATCATCTGGAATAAAACACTTTATCTATGGCCTGGAGATATTAGCAAATTGCCCAAGATCACGCAGCCCACAGCAGCATAAAGGAGAGATTTTCACAGCTCATCTCCTAAAAGATGGGCCACAAACAAATTCAATTTTCAACATCCAAATAATTCAAGGTTAAAAGTTGAGAAAGTGTGCAGAGACTTTACAAAAACATTGTCCTGAGCAGCCCAGGCAAGGGTGGTGAAAGCAACAAGTTCCGCCTATGGTCCCTTCCTGTCTATGACAAAAAAGGACCTAGTCAAGTTACACTGCTGGGACCCTCACAGGTGCCCAGGAGTTCCCGTGGTGCCTTGGGCCTGGAGTCCACACTGCCCAGAGAATCCAACTCTGGTCCCTGGTTTATTAGCACACTTGACCCTCACCTCTCACCATCCAGGAAAATGCCTCCAGATGAGCCAGAGCTCAAGATCTGGGCTGAGGGAGTAGATGCATCTAAAGTCAACCAGATCTTTAAACATGTGAGACTGCCAATGGAGATGGAAAAATCTGATCCTGGGGCAGACTGTTTTTTTGCGTTCTTACAGGCATAATCCAGGTACTCCTCCACAGGGGCTGCCATACAACTAATAGAGGAGCCATGGAGGCCCAGGAATTTTTGTTCATTGGTTTGAATTCAGCAGTCACAGGGTGAAGGTTTCTGACTTAGATCAGGTGGGACCCCAGAGGTGAGGAAAGGGAGAGACGCCTTTTAGTGCCATGATCCTTCACTGCTGCCCTAGGGGACGGTTCATGTGTGTCTCCAACCCATGATTTTGCACCATCAGACATGTTCCTGCATGCTTTAGGAACTGCTGCTGAGCCACCTGGGGGAGCCCAAGCCTAGGGGATGGGATTTGGGGAGGAAAGGAGAGGGGATCTACTGTTGTTACGAGATAACACATTCATAGGCCATAATACAGATGAGGAAAAATAGCTTTCCTACCATAAGCTGAATGCAGGAACTGAAACTCTGTTGGATAGAAATGTTAGTTGAAATTACCACTAAGAATCTGTGCAAAGTAGTACATATTGCAGTTACAAAAACAGACTTTGTATCAAAATAGCAGTTTCCCCAGGGCTACATAAGAAAACCATGAACGCAGAAGGTACAAAGTACCTCCACCCTGGAGAGGGTGACAGACTTGCCATCCAGGAAAGTCCACTCACTGGGGAGGGGTACCCTTTGGATGCCATGACATCTTCCAGGCAGCTGACCCAGAGCTGCCTGGAAGTGCATACACCCAAGTTCCTGCTCTTTGCTTGTTTATGCTAAGAGTAAATTTCAGTTCTCCCAAGCATTGCAGAGGGACTTCACACATGACAGAGGCGGTATGTGCTGGATAAAAAGCTAAAAGTTTAGGGATAAAACTACCATCTTTGGTCTCTGAAGAGCTCTCTATAAAGTGCTAGAGGGCTAGGACCAATGTAGAGGCACTTTATTCCCTAAAATCTCGGGGAGAGTGTGCTGCTGTAGAAGGGGCATAGACTATGGGCAGTCAGACTGGCTTTGAATCTGAGCTTCACTGCTCTTTAGCTGTGCAACTTTGCACAAGTAATTTTACCTCTCTGAGCAAAACTAGAGACAAGAAGCTCTAACTCACAAGACTGTAGGAAAAAAAAAAAAATTGTGACAAGACCTGCATGGTGCCTGGATCATGGCAGATGTTCAGAAAACACAAATTCCTTCCCCTTCCCAGGTTCATCATATGCAGAATGGGAATAATGTATCTACTCTAGAAGGCTGCTATGAAATCAAGTGCAACAACAGATGACAATGATTTATAAAGATTTTTTGTGAGGAGGTACTTCATTTTTACCTATGTTAGTTATTCTGTTTTTCCTTTCGCTTCATTTTCAAGTCAGATTACCATTAATATGACACATCCTTTGGTTTCTAGATTCTGAAAACAAGTCTCTGTTGGCTACACCTCTTGCGGGGCCAAATTTAAAGAAGATCCCTCAAGTCGTTAGAGCTTGGAAAAAAGCTCCAAGTACCCAAGCTGCTTTCAAAACCAATGAAGGAGTAAAACATTTCCCTGCATTCTGGACAGATGACATCGTAGGGTACTCAGTGATGCTAAAAATAGCTCTTTTTGAAGCAGCTTCTTTGTCTCCTTGAAGAAGCTGAGAGAAATTTCAACCTGAGAGCCTGGCTCCTCTGCAGGCTTCTATCCTGCAGCATCTCTCAGCATCACAAATGGCAGCTCTGGCAGGAAGCTGAGAGCACCTACAACATCTTCACTGTCCTTGAGTCAGCGCCTCCACCGCAGTCAAGAGACCTGGAAACGCAGAGGCCAGCCTCCCACTGTATGCCACAGACCAGCTGTGTGCATATGTAACTCCAAAGACAAAAGGATCTGCCCAAGGTCACACCAGAATCAGTAGCAGAGTTAGTGCTACAACCCTGGTCTTCCAACTCCCAGTTTGGGGCTTTCTGACACAGCGTGCTAATATCACCCTGTCTAGTGGACTGTGTGGGTTTCTGAGAAAATGATTTAGTCAGAGCTTAGAAATATGTTGATTTTTAAAAATGCAAAATTGGGGAAAATCAAGTTAGATGTGGGTTGATATTTTGTGTGCTTTAAAATTAAAACTTAATCAGTACTTTATACACGCTAGGAGCTTTCCAATCTATCCATTCTCCCCCACCCCACCACCCCAGTCTCAGGTTTTTTCTATCTGCTCTCCCTTCCCTCTCTCACCTGACTGCTCTAACATCTCAATTTCTCTCTAGTCAACTGCAACTATAATGTGGTTAAGAGTGCATGTGGATGTGGTGGCTGGATGCCTGGATTGGGATCTTTGGGCTAGTTCCATTAACTTCTCTAAGTTTTAGTTTTCCCACTTAGAAAAATGGGAATAACAGTAACGACCTCAAAGGTCTGCTGTGATATAAAACAAGTTAATACCCATAAAGAGCTTAAAGTAGCCCCTGACACATAGGGACCATTCAACTAATGTTAGCTATTTATTCCCTGTCCTTCTGCTTTCTTGGCAAACTAATCCTAAATCTATCATCAGAAGTTTGGAACATTATGACAGAATATCCCAGGGCTGGGGGAGAGCCTTGAGAAAAGCACAGTCTCCACCTCAGTTGCACCTCCAATGTTACATGACCATGTTACTGCTCGAGTCTCCTCTCCCACCTCTCACAGTGAGGCTCATCCCTGACCTCTCTCGTTGAGAATGCTCCCTCTCTCCTTGCTCACTTGTCTCAGCAAATCAAGATCAGGAGATAAGAACTCTGCACTTCCCACTGGTCAAGTTATTCTAAGCGCATCCACCTGTGACCTTTCCTTTAGTCTGAGAGGAAGAGCTGCTCTTCCATGGGAGGTACCCCACTCCACCAGCTCCCCAAAACAAGAGAGAATCGAGCTCTGGACTTCCCACACCACCACAGCCTCCTTGGAAGCCTGGCTCCATCTGATACTCCTTTTTCTGTGTCTCAATGTCCTCTCCACTTGCTCCTTCTCATCAGTCCTTACTTAATGCTCATTTCCAGAAAGAACAAAAACAAAAACCCTCATTTAATCCCATCTCCCCTTCTACTCAATCCCCTTCCATCTTCCTTTCGCTAGTAGCCAAGCCTCTTGTAACTGCAGGCTCCATCTGCCAAATCCACTCCTTCACTCCCAGCCTCCCTTCCCTGACCACTTTCGCAGAGGTCACTGATGGCCTCCTGACTATGAAGATAATGCATCTCCTTCACCCTGGATCTTACCTGACCTTCTACACTACTCATCTCATTGTGTTTTAGACTAGGTAGTTTACCAAGACAATTCAGATTTCATAGCACTGAAATCATTTTTATACTGTAAGATTAGTATCAAAACCATCATAGTTTTTAAGTAAGATAGAACTTATCAAATTTGATTAAGTCTTTTATAAGAGAGAATCTCTGTAGTTTTTGTTGCTTCTGCCTCCTAGTATATGTGTTTGGGGAAATATATAACTTATTGATTAAAGTGAGTATAGAATAAAATATCAGTGGTGAGATACCATTATAGATTTTTTTTTTTTTTTAGCCTGTGTGTCACTGTTCCCCTCACAAGCTCTTTGAAGGCAAGCTCTTTGAGAGCATTGGCAGTTTCACACATCTGAATCATCTACAGTGTCTTCCAGAGTGCCCTTGGCGTTCCAAAGGCAAGTGGAATAATGTACCTATGTAAGCACTTTAGGGATTAACATCACTTATTTGCATAAAATAGTTCTTATCTACCAAAAAAAGAGCAGGGCTCATGATATGCATGTGCATGTGAGTATATGATCAAGACATTATCCCTACTTTAGGAGGGGAAATTGAGGCTCAGAGGTCAGGAGACTTTAAGATCGCTAATTTAGGAAGTGACAGAGTCGGAACGTAAATCGAGGTCTTCTGACACAGCCCATGTTTGTCTCATTTAAACATCCCGGAAGAAAGGGAACGACAGTGGAGTGAGTACTGGATTGGCACAGCAAAGCATGAGACCAGGAACCCTTAGATCTGCCAAGGGTTCTAGTCCATATGTTCCTGTTGATTCATTGGGTAACTTGGATAAAACACTGCTTCTCTCTGCATTTCCATTGTCAAGAGAAGGGACTGAACTGGAGGCTCTCTAACGCCTTTTCAAGCTTTCTCACTTTAGAATAATAATTACTAAGTATGAAAATGAGGGTATTATCATGACATTCAAGGACTTTCCAAATCTGGCCCTCGAACATCTGTAATCCAGATTCTGGACTGCCCCTCCCAAGAGCCTATGCTTCAATCGTTCTCACTACTTTGATGTTCTTCAGTGTCATTCCTCACAGCTCTGTGCTTTTGCCCGGGCTCTACTCCACCTAGAATGCCCAACTTTTCCTCTGTATGTTTAAAAAAGTGCCTGTCAGCAATAACAACAAAACCCAACCAACCAAAACAAACACACAAAAAAGAATGCCTCTTAACAACAACAACAACAAAACTCCTCCACCAACCAAACAAAAAAGAATGCTTCTTACTTCTCTCTCAAGTGTCCATTGCTAGGTCCTCTGTGAAGCCTTCCTCTACACTCTGAACCCCAAGCAGAGGTTGTTCCCTCCTTTGCTTCCTCTCCTCTTGTATGTATTCCTTTTACAATATTCATCACACCACACAGCCAGGAATTTGTTTACATGTCAGCTCCTAAATCAACTGTAAGCTACTTTAAGCAAACATAATATCCTTCCTTTTATTCTGTTCTAGTGTGGAGGGCATTCAACAAATACTGGCTGAATAAATGAAGAGGAGCTTACACAAAACCATCTACAACAGTGAGGTAGGTAGCACATTTCTCAGAGAGGTGAGGTAACTTGTCTAAGGCCTCACAACTAGTGAGTTGAATAATCAGGATTTAAACCCAAGACTTACAAACTGCAGAGCCCACAATCTTTCTCCTGCCCCTTGAGTGTTAAAGCACCAGCAGAGAGTGGCTTTTGTGGGGGGGGTGGTATGGGAGTTAACATCAGTGGTAAGACCTCTGCATTGCTCCCAAACTGAAACAAACTTCCTCAATACTTTCAAATCTGTTTCAACTTCCAACCAAGGAGTGTTGGCCCTTTGTTAGTTTTGAAAAACAAGTTCTTTGCTTCAGCTTGAAAACCAGCTCTTTATGTCTGGTGGCAAGTCTCTCACTCTCTTCCAGGTCCACATCCAGGAAGTCTGCTGTGTAAGTGGGTGTTCGGTGTGTGTGAGTGTGTGTATGTCAATGGCAGCCTCAGGGGAAAAGGAGCAAACACTGGGTGTGGACATTAGGAGAGCAGATAAGGTTCTGTGAGGAGGATACATGTCTCAGATATTCTAGCAGAAGAGAGATGAGTCACTGTAAGTTACAAAGAGAATAGAGGAAATTCTGTTCCTGCCCCAACCTGGAGCTGAACTGCCCCAGTTCCCAGAGGGGACTCCCTGGACAATCAATCATGGACAAGCTGAGCCCAGAGCAATTAAGGACATGGAAAGGCCAGCAGGTGTTTTGAGTTTATTTTTTCCCAAGTAGAGCCTCACCTCCCATCCCACTCATCACTACTGTCTCCACTTTCTCCTTACCTGGAGCATAACTGGGGCTATTGGTAGGGTACAGGCTGGGGTTGTAGGCAGGGGCCGCAGCTGGATAGGCTGTAGGGTAACCTATGAAAAGACAGAAAAAAAACAAACCCTATTTAGTTGGGCAACAAGAGATTTCTGAGGAAATGGAATCCAAGTCCCAGGCCTTCAGCCTCTTCATGAGCCATTTCAGACTGTGTATGCCACTGGTTTTAGCCTTCTGAGAAAAATAGAAAATATATACATATTTTTCTATTTTTTAAAAGCAGGATAAGATATATATGTCTATATGCTCACTGTAAAAAAAAAAACCACAACTGAAACACTATATAAGTATATATAGTAAAAGGTGTAACTCTACTTTCACATTCCTGCCACAACACTACTCTCCTCCAGAGAGACAGTAACAGTTTGGCATTTAAGTCTCCGGATAGTTTTCTATGCATTTTTATACACATATATTCAGTGGTGTGCTGGTAAATATTTAACAACTGGCCCAAGGAAACTGCGGTGAAGCCCTATTTTGTAGCACTTGCTGAGTTCCATGCTGTAAATACTCCCACCATGGCCAGTTTCAAGCCAGCAACGTCATCAAATGAATAGTTGAGAAGAGATGCTCACACATGGTCCTAGAGAGCCACACAAGCCTGATCTAGTCCACCACTCATAGTATATATAGGGATTAAAGTTTTTTTCTATTGTGACAAAATATATGTAACAAAACTTGTGATTTGGACCATTTAAGTGTATAATTCAGTGGCATTCATTACATTCACAATGTTGTACAACCATCCTATGTATTTCTAAAACTTTTTAACTACTCCAAACAGAACTCTACCTATTAAGCAATAACACTCCATTCCCTCTTCCCATAACCTGTATTAACCTTTAATCTACTTTCTGTCTCTATGCATTTGCCTATTCTAGATATGCTATATACAGGAAATCAAATACTATTTATCCTTTTGTGTCTGGCTTCTTAACAGAATTAAGCTCACCCATGTTTTAGTATGTATCAGAACTTCAATCCTTTTCATGGATAAGTAATATTCCACCATATATGTGTGTGTGTGTGTGTGTATACACACACACAAACACATTTTGTTTTTCTATTCATTTGTTGGTGGACACTTGGATTGTTTCCATCTTTTGGATATTGTGAATAATGCCACGGAGAAAGTAAGATTTCCAGAAAGACCTGAAGGAAATAGTTAACCAAGCAGATGGCTGAAGGAAGAGCATTTCAGATGAAGGAAATACTCAGCGCAATGGCCCTAAGTTGTGGGTATATGATATGGGACATGTCTGAGGAACAGTGAAGAGGCCAGTGTAGCTGAAGTGGAACAAATGAGGAGGGAAGAGGCAGTAGATGAGTCAGAGAGATAAAAGGCTGGGCAGTTCACGTAGGGGCCTTATAGGCACTGTAAGGATTTCAACTTTTACTCTGAGTGAAATGAGAAGCCATGATGGGATCTTGAGCAGAATAATAACATAATCTGACTTAGGTTTGAAAAACGTCACTCTGATTGCTGTATGGAAAAAAAAACAGACCATAATGGGGGAAGAATAGAGAAGCCTAGAGACCAGTTAGGAGCTACTGTAAACTCCTTGCATGGATGATGGGGTTCAGATCAGGGAAACAGCAGCAGAAATGATGAGAAGTGACACGCTAAGAGACTTCACATACTTTGCCACATTGCTTTCTAGAAAGACTATCAATTTGTACTCGCACTAGCAGTGTGTAAGTGCCTGTCTCACTGCTCGCTACAGTTTTTTTTAATGCTCATTGGTATTCTGACAATGGAAAGCTGATTTTAAAAGTCAAAGATTAAATCCCTAAATCCCTAAAAGCTTCTTTGGGATTTGTAAATACTGAGCTTTAATAATGTATCTTTGTTAATATGCCTTTCCCTAAATCCTTTCCAACTCCAAAGAAAATTCATCTCTCTTTACTCCCCAATCATTTTCTGACTTCAGAGCCAAGGCAGCCAACTTGTTACTTAATTAGCAATATGGAGGTCTGTTAAAGTCAAGGGTTTAATCTGGAAAACAAAGTGATCTGGTCTCATGGCTGAAATCTGTATCCAGCTTCACGTGAGAGATGGCACGGCCAAGAGTAATCATGCCCCTATTACATCATTTCAGATGTCTTTTACTTTTAGGGGCAATTATAGAATCCTCCTTCAGTGTTTCTAAGAATTTTTTTTCACTTGAATTTGCCAGGTATCAAAGAACGGCAGCATTAGAAAGACCTTCATTTTCTAGGTGACATTCTCAGGCTGAGAGAAAGGCAGGGACTTAGGGTCACAGATTTGCAGAGGTTAGAAGTAACTTCAAGGTCATTTGGTCCACCCTCACATTTGAGGTTAGGGCTCCTCTACAACACATTCATGGCATCATTCATCCCTGCCCTTACATCTCTACTGACCACAAACTCTTTCCTTTCCTGAGACTCAGCACCCTCCTCCACTGTGAGACTGCTCTGATTGTCTGAAATTGACTTCTCATACTTCACCGAACTCTATCTGTATCTTCTACCCTGTAGAACAGAACAAATTTGGAGACACATGGATCCCCAATTACAGAACTTATCACAGTGTATTCAATGGTTTCTTTACATTCCCTGTCTTTCCCCCTTTCCCCAACCTGTAAGTTTCTTGAAGGCATAGCTATGTCTCCTTAGCCTGTATATAATAGTGCTTGATCAGCTCCTCTTTCCTACTCCTTGAGCAAACCACCACCTCCTCCCCTCAGCCTGGAGAGCAAGCATCCAAGCTTTTCAAACACAGGCTAAGGATGAATAGTCTCTGTGGCCAGTAGAGAATAGCCCTTCCCCACCATCAACTTCCTCTGTCCAGAAAGAGCATCACAGGTAAGCTGGGCATCCTCCCAACAACGTTCTTGGTTTTATTTTGCTCCTTGTTTTGTTTCCTTGTCCCTAACTCGTATTACTCATCCTACTGCCTCTTTTGATGCTGCTGGGATCTCTGGCGCCTAGCACAGATAAGGCCGAGAATTTGTTGTGCTTCCATTGTTAAGTCATGTCCCATCGTTGAGACTCCATGGATTGTAGCCCGTCAAGCTCCTCCAGGCAAGAATACTGGAATGTGTTGCTATTTCCTTCTCCAGGGCACCTTTCCAACCCAGGGATCAAACCCGTGTTTCTTGACTCAGCAGATTCTTCACTGCTGAGCCACCGGGGACCGGATGCCATGTCTCATCACTTCATGGCAAATAGACCGGGTAACAATGGAAACAGTGAGAGACTATTTTGGGGGGCTCCAAAATCACTGCAGATGGTGACTGCACCCATGAAATTAAAAGATGCTTCCTCCTTGGAAGAAAAGCTATGACCAACTTAGACAGCATATCAGAAAGCAGATACATTACTTTGCCAACAAAGGTCTATCTAGTCAAAGCTAATGGTTTTTCCAGTAGTCATGTATGGATGTGAGAGTTGGACTATAAAGAAAGCTGAGCACCGAAGAATTGATGTTTTGAATTGTGGTGTTGGAGAAGACTCTTGAGAGTCTCTTGGACTTCAAGGAGATCCAACCAGTCAATCCTAAAGGAAATCAGTCCTGAAGACCCTGATGCTGGGAAAGATTGAAGGCAGGAGGAGAAGGGGACAACAGAGGATGAGATGGTTGGATGGCATCACTGACTCGATGGACATGAGTTTGAGCAAGGTCTGGGAGTTGGTGATGGATAGGGAAGCCTGGTGTGCTGTATTCCATGGGGTCGCAAAGAGCTGGACATAACTGAGCAAATGAACTGAACTGAGACATCCAGAAAGCCCCAAGGCAGAGAATAGGTACTCAATAAAGAGATTACTCAGGGGTTGTACTTTGGAGCTATGAAAGGTTTAAAAACAAAACAAATCCAAGAGGATCCCTGGCTTTGAAAAGGTCACCAAGTAATGAAGGAGAAAAACAGATAAGTGGACAGCTGGAATGCACCCCAAACAGTGCCTGACAAGGCTGTCAAGTGAGCAGAGAAGGGGCCTTCAACAACCAACATTTATTTAGTACCTATTGTCTGCCAGGGATTATACTGGGTACTAGGTGTCCCTGGGTGTAGATGAAAAAAGGGGAGGAAGAACATTCTAGGCAGAAGGATGAATGGTAGCATTTTGGAGACATCCATAAGAAGCTTGGCTTGTTCCCTCCCTGGTTCTAAGAAGCAGGACTGATGGGTTAACCACACCTGAAAGCTAGGTTGCCTTTTAGAGCTTGATCTCATCATTTTTTCTTCTTGTGACTATATACACCTTTATGGGATATAACGTATCTTTTCATTTTCATGTCCACTCATTTCAGTTCAGTTCAGTTGCTCAGTCATGTCTGACTCTTTGCAACCCCATGAGCTGCAGCATGCCAGGCCTCCCTGTCCAACACCAACTCTCGGAGCCCACCCAAACTCATGTCCATTGAGTCGGTGATGCCATTCAACCATCTCATCCTCTGTAGTCCCCTTCTCCTCCAGCCCTCAATCTTTCCCAGCATCAGAGTCTTTTCAAATGAGTCAGCTCTTCACATCAGGTGGCCAAAGTACTGGAGTTTCAGCTTCAACATCAGACCTTCCAATGAACACCCAGGACTGATCTCCTTTAGGATGGACTGGTTGGATCTCCTTGCAGTCCAAGGGACTCTCAAGAGTCTTCACCAACACCACAGTTCAAAAGCATCAATTCTTTAGTGCTCAGCTTTCTTTATAGTCCAATTCTCACATCCATACATGACTACTGGAAAAACCACAGCCTTGACGAGACGGACCTTTGTTGACAAAGTAATGTCTCTGCTTTTTAATATGCTGTCTAGGTTGGTCTTAACTTTCCTTTCCAGGAGTAAGCATCTTTTAATTTCATGGCTGCAGTCACCATCAGCAGTGATTTTGGAGCCCAGAAAAATAAAGTCTGACACTGTTTCCACTGTTTGCCCATCTATTTGGCATGAAGTGATGGGACAAGATGCCATGATCTTAGTTTTCTGAATGTTGAGCTTTAAGTCAACTTTTTCAGTCTCCTCTTTCACTTTCATTAAGAGGCTCTTTAGTTCTTCTTCACTTTCTGCCATAAGAGTGGTGTCATCTGCATATCTGAGGTTATTGATATTTCTCCTGGCAATCTTGATTCCAGCTTGTGCTTCATCCAGCCCAGCATTTCTCATGATGTACTCTGCATATAAGTTAAATAAGCAGGGTGACAATATACAGCCTTGACGTACTCCTTTTCCTATTTGAAACCAGTCTGTTGTTCCATGTCCAGTTCTAACTGTTGCTTCCTGACCTGCATACAGGTTTCTCAAGAGGCAGGTCAGGTGGTCTGGTATTCCCATCTCTTTCAGAATTTTCCACAGTTTATTGTGATCCACACAGTCAAAGGCTTTGGCATAGTCAATAAAGCAGAAATAGATGTTTTTCTGGAACTCTCTTGCTTTTTCAATGATCCAGCGGATGTTGGCAATTTGATCTCTGGTTCCTCTCTCTTTTCTAAAACCAGCTTGAACATCTCAAAGTTCATGGTTCACGTATTGCTGAAGCCTTGCTTGGGGAATTTTTAGCATTACTTTACTAGCGTGTGAGATGAGTGCAATTGTGCGGTAGTTTGAGCATTCTTCGGCATTGCTTTTCTTTGGGATTGGAAGGAAAACTGAGCTTTTCCAGTCCTGTGGCCACTGCTGAGTTTTCCAGATTTGCTGGCATATTGAGTGCAGCACTTTCACAGCATCATCTTTCAGGATTTGAAATAGCTCAACTGGAATTCCATCACCTCCACTAGCTTTGCTTGTAGTGATGCTTCCTAAGGCCCACTTGACTTCACATTCCAGGCTGTCTGGCTATAGGTGAGTGATCACACCATCGTGATTATCTGGGTCGTGAAGATCTTTTTTGTACAGTTCTTCTGTGTATTCTTGCCACCTCTTCTTAATATCTTCTGCTTCTGTTAGGTCCATACCATTTCTGTCCTTTGTTGTGCCCATCTTTGCATGAAATGTTCCCTTGGTATCTCTAATTTGCTTGAAGAGATCTCTAGTCTTTCCCATTCTATTGTTTTCCTCTATTTCTTTGCATTGATCACCGAGAAAGGCTTTCTTATCTCTCCTTGCTATTCTTTGGAACTCTGCATTCAAATGGGTATATCTTTCCTTTTCTCCTTTGCTTTTCGCTTCTCTTCTATTCACAGCTATTTGTAAGTCCTCCTCAGACAGCCATTTTGCTTTTTTGCATTTCTTTTTCCTGGGGATGGTCTTGATCCCTATCTCCTGTACAATGTCACGAACGTCTGTCCATAGTTCATCAGGCACTCTGTCTATCAGATCTAGTCCCTTAAATCTATTTGTCACTTTCACTGTATAAGCATAAGGGATTTGATTTAGGTCATACCTGAATGGTTTAATGGTTTTCCCCACTTTCTTCAATTTAAGTCTGAATTTGGCAGTAAGGAGTTCATGATCTGAGCCAAAGTCAGCTCCTGGTCTTGTTTTTGCTGACTGTATAGAGGTTCTCCATCTTTGGCTGCAAAGAATATCATCAATCTGATTTCAGAAGGCACTGTCCACTACCTATGCTTAAGTTTCATACAGCTAGACTGGACTTCTCTCCTGAACACCTGACTCATATAGTATATCTAACTGCCTACTCAACATCCCCACTTGGATGTTTGCTAGACATCAAGTTTATATGGCAGAGTGGCTAAGAGTATGGTCTCTGGAGCTACATCTAAGCTTTAGGTTTGAATTCCAGGAACATCACTATTTGTGTGACCTTGGGCCATTTGCTGTGCTTTAGTTTTCCCATTTATAAAATGAGAATAATAATATTATTTGCCTAATAGGTTGGTATAAGTATTAAATTAGTAAGACCTCAAAGTGCTAGGAGCCAGGCAAACAGTTAAGAGTTCAAAAACTTAGGAACTATTATTTTAAATTATGATTCAAAATTAAATACTTACTTTCTATCTTCTAAATATACACTTATTTACCTTCCAAATCTGTTCTCCAAGCTTTTTCTCCACACCAGTAGATGACAATTCATTCCTCTAGTTCCTCAGGCCAAAAGTCTTACAGCCATCTTTGACTCTACTTTTTTCTCCTATTCACATCTAATTCATCAGCAACTCCTTTTCAGTTCCACCTTCAGAAAATACTCAAAATCTGACCATATCTCGTTACTTATATACTTTCCATCCTAGTCCACGTCATCATTATTTCTCACCTAGATTATTGCAATAGCTTCTTAACTGGTCTCTCTGCTTCTACCTTTGTTGCCATGCAGTCTATTTCCCACAGCAGCCAGAACAACCCTTTAAAATGTTAAATCAGATGACAATACTCCTCTCTTTAAACTCCACAATAGCTTCCCATGACAACCACAGAGAAATCCTTTCAGTGACCCACCTGGACTTCAGTTACCTCTTAACTTCCTCCCTTACTACTTGAGAGTGAAAGTGAAAGTCGCTCAGTCACGTCTGACTCTTTGCAACCCTATGGACTACACAGTCCATGGAATCCTCCAGGCCAAAATACTGGAGTGGGTAGCCATTCCCTTCTCCAGGGGATCTTCCCAACCCAGGGATCAAACCCAGGTCTCCCGCATTGCAGGCAGATTCTTTACCAGCTGAGCCAGGGAAGCCCAATAATACTAGAGTGGGTAGCCTATCCCTTCTCCAGATCTTCCCAACCCAGGAATCAAACTGGGATCTCCTGCACTGCAGGGATTCTTTACCAGTTGAGCTTTCAGGAAAGCCCTACTACTTGCCTCCATGTTAATCTACTCCAGCCACAATGGCCTCTTGTGCTGTTCTTTAAATGTGTCAATCATTTCCCCACTTCAGAGCCTTCTTCCCTTTTCCTCCTTTCTGGAATTCTGTTCAAAGGTCATCATACATTCTTTCTAAAACAGTACCTTCAACTTTCATTACTCTCTGTGCTTCTTATCCTGCTTTGTTAACTTCACAGCAGTTAACAACCTGACATACTATATGTTGACCTACTTACAGGAGACTGCCCATCTTCTATCACTAGAATGTAAGCTTCAGGACATAATAACACTTGTTAGGTTGCAATTATTCCCTGCTCAAGTCTTCTCAGCATACTCCCAAGACTCTGGACAGGCTCTGCCCCATCCAAGTGAGCAGAGTGCATTCCAAGTCCCAGTTCCCCAAGACTGCCTGTATCTGCTGAAGTGCATGCTGATACAACATGGATGTTTCATCCACCACTCAGACAAAAGATACGTGAACACATGCTATGTCACTCAAGTCTCAAAACAAAACTAACGTTATTTCCCACATGTTGTAGATAAGGAAATCAAGGCTCACAGAGGTAAAGTGATTTTTTGGCTAAGATTATTTAGTAAATCAGTGGTGAGTGAGTGAAAGTCGCTCAGTCGTGTCTGACTCTTTGCAACCCCATGGACTATACAGTCCATGGAATTCTCCAGGCCAGAATATTGGAGTGGGTAGCCTTTCCCATCTCCAGGGAATCTTCCCAACCCAGGGATTGAACCCAGGTCTCTCACATTACAGGCGGATTCTTTAGCAGCTGAGCCACAAAAGAAGCCCAAATCAGTAGTGGGAACTGGCTTTTTCCACACCTACCAAATAACTAGGACTTGCTCCTTGGAAATAAGTATGCCCCTCCTGTATTTATATTTTTTGAAGGTCAAGAGTGACGAGAATAAATGGACACAAATAAGCTTTTCTCCCTTGTACCTCAAAGGCTTCAGTAGTGATCAAGTTTCCAGGGATTCTGAGGTATACATTTTAACTGCTTTATAGATGTTAATACAATCTAATCCCTTTTACTGTTACTAGGATTAGGACTGAAGAAATATAAAGCTATTTTTTGATTAATATGGAAATTAGAAATTACTTTCAAGAGAAATCATTTCTGAAATGACTTGATCTTTAGGAAGTAAAAATAGCAGTGTATCAAAAAGCTAGTAGAAGGCTAACTCCTTGGGTCAGGAAGTCAAAGAGGATTTTGTTGTTGTGAGCGGGGGAACACTTACGCAGTGAAGATAGATACTCCAGGTCTGAAACTCACAAATAAAATAAAAAAAAACTGTCCCTCTAACCCCAGGGGTAACCAAAAACCAAATAAGCAAAACAACCAAACAATAAAAACAAACAAAAACCTCAAACACTTTAATTCTCTTAAAATGAGAAAGAAGAGGGCAAAGGAAGGGTATATTTTGAATTTGTAATATGTTCTGAGCACTGTATCAGGCACTTCTTTATCTAATTTTTTACCCTAACTTTATGAAATATATTATTAGTCTCATTTTATAGATGAGGATATTGAAGCTTAGATTTATCTTACACAACTAGTAAAAAGAGAGTGGCTACAGAACTGGGCTGGCTGAATGAGACAAAGTCCACTCTACCAACCTCCCTCAAAACACGAGTCTGCTTTGCGTAAACCTCTGCATTTGGCTGCTATTTTCTTCACCAACATTCTTATTTCAGATTCGAAACCTGAGAAAACAGGAAATTACTCAGGAGAATTGCTTTGATAAAAGATGGTTCAGGTTTTTTTTTTTTTTTTAAGCTATTCTGTTCCCACTCGGTGTCCTAATATAGACCATGCTCACGTTACTGAAAAGCATCACACAAGCACTGAATTACAGAGTTAAAAGAGATATTAGAGGTGATTGAGTCCAATTTTCCATCCAGCACTGGAATATCTTCAATAGTGGCCCATATGGCTGGTCACACAGCCTATGCTGGCACACCTCCTAATGATGGAGTATTCAGAACCTCTTCAGGCAATCAAAGCTTCTTCTGAAGAGCTCTGGAAGCTAAGAAATTTCTTTACTTTGCACTAAAAATCAACCTTGGAAGGAATCTAACCCTGAACAGCTTCCAAACTAAAGGTCCTAGTTCCACCCTCAGGGAACATGTCTGTTTCCCCTGCTCCAGCACAACAATCCACAGATATGATATCAGTCATTCTTCCTGAATTTTTTCTTGTTCAAATCCAGACTCAATTCTTTCAACTCTTCCCCATCCTGACCACCCATTTTTGGCTAGACTTCCCAATTTATAAATCACCTTCCCTTAAAATAATTTCATCTTCTTTCTGCCTTGATCACTTTTTCCCTTAAAAAAAAAACTGAATTGACATAATAAGACTGGTAATAAGTGGTCAGTGAAGGCCTAAAGTGACTTAATGCAGATTTCTTCATCATTACCCATCAGCACTGTTAGCATTGAGCAAACACTTAATGTGTTAGGCATGGTACAAGGCTCTCTACATAGAGCTTACAGTTCAACAGGGAAATAATATAGGCAATTTATATTAATCTATCTATAGGCAATATATATGATATAAAATCAGCGAAAGTTGGAGTGTTATTGAAATGCTGAGGAGGAAGTGAAGAACAGGTCTGGGATGGCTAGGAATAGCTTTTCAGAAGAAACATTTTAGTTGGCCTTGAACAAAGAATAAGATGAACCTGTCAGGTGTGTGGGGTAGGGATAAAGAAATACTTATTAATTTCATGCATGAAGGCATGAAAATGTATGCCATATCAGGCAAATGGCAAACAGTTCAGTATGACTGGGTTTATAGAGTGTGGGTAAGAGTATCAGGAAATGAAGATTAAAAAAATACACTGGGGGTAGGTTGTGAAGAGAGCTGAAGGCCAGGCTAAGGAACGGAATTTATCAGTAAATATCTATTGAAGGTGGTGGTACAGAGGGTAAGAATCTGCCTGTGAATGCTGGGGACACGGGTTCGATCTCTGGTCCAGGAAGATTCCACAAGCTGAGGAGCAACAAAGCCTGTGTACCACAACTACTGAGCTCGAGCTCTAGAATCTACATGTCACAAACACTGAATCTTGTGCTGCCTAGAGCCTGTGCTCCACAACAAGAGAGCCACCATGAGAAGCCTGTGCACCTCAATGAAGTGTAGCCTGAACATAGCAACGAATACCCAGCACAGCCAAAATTAAATTAATTTATAAAAAGAATCCACTGGAGGATTTTAAACTGGGGAGTTTCAGATTTGTGTTCTATAAAAACTACTCTAGTAGCAATATAGAAAGGGGTTCGGAGTTGATGAGATCAGAGGAGGAGGAACCAGATGGGAAGTTGTGGCAACAGCCCAAAGGCAAAGCTAAAACAGTAACAATCGGACAAAGAGAGGGAAACTAAAAAGATGTTTAGGAGACAGAGCTCACAAAACTTCATCCTAACAACAAAATCATTTTTATTGCTTTGAGTTGACAGGCTACAAAGTAAAGATGGGGAATATTTTAATTGCAGTTTGTGGGCTTTTTCTCTCTTTTCTTTAATAAGCAGGAGGAAAGAAAAATTAAATGGACCCTTGAATCTGTGAGTTCCAGGGGGAAAAAAGGCCTAAATCTTAATTGCTCTTACTAGTTTGGAGGCCTGGCTGCTAAGAGTGCTATCCTGGTGAGAATGTAGGTCGATGGAAGGAGGCAGCAGCTCTGCAGTGCTGGCTCCAGACCAGCCCATTAACCTGGATCTGAGGTTGCCTGTACTATGATTCAAAGCCCACCCGCCCAGCCTCCCACTGCTGAGCCCCAGGGCGATATAAGGGTGTGAGTGAGGCACTGTTCTTAGTTGTGGCAAGGCAACTCCCCCTGAGGTAACAAGAAAGGGGGGGACTATCCAGTAATCAACTGTGCTCCAGTTATGCTGTACCTTCAGGGAGAACTCACCCATCAGGTGAGAGGCACCAACCTGTGGGTCATCCACATCGGCTGGGCCCTAGCCAAGAAGAGAAAGGTTGCTAAAACCAGACCATGCTTAGTTTGATAAAGTCTTGAGTGGGGAAAAAAAAAAAAAATCACAAAAAACAGAGATAAGAAAATGGGCTATATTAAAGCTAATAATAAAATTGTTCCTAAGGAAGCATATAAGGTAAATCTGTGCTGTTGCTCAGGATAAAACATTCTTTTACAAACCTAAAAAATATTTCCAAAGTTCCTTATCTGCCAGTATGAGAGAAATTTTAATGGAAAATAGATGACCTAGTCTGTCTCAATCACCAATCCAGGAGTGTGCTGCTGCTGCTCCCTACCCCACCCCAAACCTATTGATATAAGACAGGTGGGAAGCAGTCAGCACTTTACAGATTGTTTGGCGCAAGATTTCTGCTCTCCCTGCACTTATCTTTTAAAAGAGAGAAAAAAGCAGTTGAAATTTTGCAAATTGATGATTTGGTCCATGAATCCCTTTCCCTCCCAGATCAATTCACTCTTTCATTTCACTGTCGTGTTTCACAAGATCTGGTAAAGGGAAGAATCTTGCTCAGATTCAGTAAAATTTACTGGGATACTTGGTTTTCCATGAGAAGAAAAAAATATTAGATCCCCACCTCACACTTCTCCAATTCCAGAAAGATCAAAGACCTAAATTAAAGAAACAAAAAGTTTAAAACTATTAGAAAAAAAATAGTAGAATATCAGTTTGACCCTGGGATTAGAAAGCATTTCTTAGATGAGACCAAAACAAACAAACAAAAAAACATAAAAGGTTGATAAATTTAACTTATCAAAATTTATATCTGTATGACAAGATGCTATTATAATATATAACAATAATATAAACAGTTAAAAAAACAAGCACAGAGTGAGAAAAGATATTTATCACACATCTAAAAAAGAACTGATGCTTCTGAACTGTGTTGTTGGAGAAGACTCTTGAGAGTCCCTTGGACTGCAAGGAGATTCAACCAGTCCATCCTAAAGGAAATCAGTCCTGAGTGTTCACTGGAAGGACTGATGCTGAAGCTGAAACTCCAATACTTTGGCCACCTGATGCAAAGAACTGACTCATTTGAAAAGACCCTGATGCTAGGAAAGATTGAAGGTGGGAGCAGAAGGGGACGACAGAGGATGAGATGATTGGATGGCATCACTGACTCAATGGACATGAGTTTGAATAAGCTCCAGGAGTTGGTGATGGACAGGGAGGCCTGGAGTGCTGCAGTCCATGGGGTCACAGAGTTGAACACGACTGAGCGATTGAACTGGACCAGAAAAGAACTAGTATACAGAATAAAGAACTCATATTAATCAATAAGAAAATGAAAATAAGCCAACAGAATCTCATCATGCAATTCACAGAAAAAAATCACTCAAATGACTTGGGAGATGGAGGAGAAAAGAAAAAGATGTTCAAAGACACTAGTCATCAGCAAAATGCAAGTAGATGGGATATAATATCACTTCAAACCTATCAGACTAACAAACATTAACAAATAAGTCTGACAGTATTGAGTGTTAGGAAGAATCTGAAACAATGGGATTCAGTAAAAGCATTTTGAAAGGCAATTTTATAATACTAAAAAGAGATACACAACCTAGCAGAATCTGTTTCTAAGAATATAGGCTTGAGAAATTGTAATCTGAGCTCGGCTTTGTGGGATAGGCAGGATTCTGACAGGCAAAGACAAAAGGATTGGCATTCCCAAATAAAAAGAACAGTATAAGCAAGGCCATAGAGATAAGAAATCACCTGAGGAACAGCCATACTATTTTCCAAAATGGCTCTACCATATTTACACTCCCACAGGCAGTATATGAGAGTTTCAATTTCTCCATATGCTTGCCAACACTTGTTACTACCTGCCTTTTTAATTATAGCCATTTTAAGGGTATTAAGCAGAATCTCACTGTAGTTTTGAATCAGCATTTCCCTGATGACTAATGTTGAATATCTCCTGTTTATCAGCCATTTGTACATCATCTTTGGATAACTGCCCATTCAGATTCTTTGCATATTTCTTAATTGGGTTGTTTTTTTATTACTGAGTTGTAAGACTTCTTGACATATAGACACAGGTATAAGTCCCTTATTAGTCAGGTAATTTGCAAATATTTTATCCCAAATGTGTGGACTGTCTTTTTGCTTTCTTGATGGTGTCCTTTGAAGTACAAAAGTTTTTTTTTTAACTTTAATGAAATCCAATCTACGTATTTTTTTCCTTTGGCTCCTTGTACTACTGGTGTCATATCTAAGAAACCCTTGCCAAATCCAAGGTCACAAAGATTTATCTCCAAGTTTTCTTATAAGAATTTTATAGTTCAAGCTCTTATATTTAGGTCTTTGAACGATTTTGAGTAAATTTTTGCTCACGGTGTAAAGCACAGGTCCTATTTTGTTCTTTCATATGTGGATATATAGTTGTCCCAGCACCATATGTTGAAAAGACTATTCTTTCCTTCACTGAATTGTTTTTGGTACCCTTGTTAAATAGTCATTGACTGTAAATGCAAGGGCTTATTTCTGGATACTCAACACAATTCCAGTGATCCATACCTCTGTCCTTATGCCTGAACCACGCTGTCTTGATTATTCTAGCGTTTTAATAACTCTGGGAAACTGGGAAGTGTGGGTCCTACAAATTTGTACTTTTTCAAGACTGTTTTGGCTAATATGTATCCTTTGAATTTCCATGTGAATTTCAGGAACAGCTTGTCAAAATATGCAAATAAGTCAGCTGGGATTTTGATAGGGATTGTGTTGAAACTGGAGATCAACTGGGAAAGTATCACCATTTTAAAAATATTAAATCTTTCAATCCATGAACATGGGGCATTTTTCTAATTATTTAGATTTATAATTTCTTTCAAGAATGTTTTGCAGTTTTCAGAGTAAACATTTTTATGCTTCTGTTAAATTTATTCATTTTTTGTTTGATGCTATTATAAACAGAATTACTTCATAATTTCATTTTTGGATTGTTTACAACTGTATAGATTGACTTCTGTGTATTGATCTTGTATCTTGCAACCCTGTTGAACACATTTACTAGTTATAATAGTTTTTGCATGGATTCCTCAGAATTTTCTATATGGAAGATCACTTCATCTGCAAATACAGACAGTTTTAATGCTTCTTTTCCAATCTGGATGACTTTTTATTTCATTTTCTTGCCCAGCTGCCCTGGTTAAAACCTCCAGCACAATGTTCAATAGAAGTGATGAGACTGGACATCCTTGTCCTGTTCACAATGTTACAGGAAAAGCATTCAGTCCTTTTCTGTTAAGTATTATGATAGCCATGTGTTTTCACAGATGTCCTTTATCAGGCTGAGGAAGTTCCTTCTATTCCTAGTTTGCTGGAGTGCTTGTTTATTTCTTTGTTTTCTTAAATAATGAAAGGGTATCAGAGTTTGTCAAAAGCTTTTTCTTCATCTATAAAGATGATTATGTGAGTTCTGTCCTTTAATGTTTTAATATGGTGTGTTGCACTGATTGATTTTCCTATTATGAGTGGCTCTTGCACCTCCGGGATAAATCCCACTTGGTTGTAGTATATAACATAACCATTTCTATAAGTTATTGCTCATTTTGCTAGTATCTTGTTGAGGACTTTCACATTTATGGGATATTGGTCTGTAGTTTTCTTATGATGTCTTTGTCTGGTTTTGGTAGCAGGACAATACTTGCTTTATAGAATGATTTCCCCCTCTTCTATTTTTTGGAGGAGTCTGAGGAGGGTTAGTGTTAATTCTCATTTAAATATTTGTTAGAACTCACCAACGAAGCTATCTGACCTGGGCTTTTCTTTGTGGGAATTTTGTTGGTTGTTTGTTTGTCTTTCTAGTACAGATCTTCCCTGTGCTATGATGGGGTTACATCCTGATAAATTGAAAATATTTTAAGTTGAAAATGCATTTAATATACCGAATCTACCAAACATCATAGCGTAATCTAGCCTACAATTAAATATGCTTGGAACACTTACATTAGCCTATAGATGGACAAAATCATCTAACACAAAGTCTGTTTTATAATAAAGTATTACATATTTTATTTAACTTATTGAATATTGTATTCAAAGTTGAAAACAGAATGGTTGTGTGGGTACAGAATGGTTTTAAGTGTGTTGGTTGTTATCCATATGATCATGTGGCTGACTGAGAGTTGCTGCTCGCTGCTGCTGCCCAGCATCACGAGAAACTACAATACTGTGTGTTGCTTGCCCAGGAAAATGTCAGAATTCAAAATCTGAAGTATAGCTTCTACTGAATATGTACCACTCTCACACCATTGCAAAGGTGAAAAATCCCAAGTCAAACCATCATTATTAAGTCAGGGACCATATACAATTCGTCCATTTCACCTAGATATCTGATCTGTTGTCATATAACTGTTCATAGTATTTCCTTATAATCCTTATTTCTGTAAAGTCAGTAGTAATGTTCCCTATATCATTCCTGATTTTAGTAATTTAAGTCTTCTCTCTTTTATTCTTAATCAGTCTAGATAAAAGTTTGTTAATTTTGTTGCTCTTTTTAAAGAAACAACTTTTGGTTTATTGATTTAAATTTTTTTTTAAATTTCACTGATTTTTGCTCTAATCTTTATTATTTCCTTGTCTTGCTTATATTGTCACCCTGCTTATTTAACTTATATGCAGAGTACATCATGAGAAAAGCTGGGCTGGAAGAAGCACAAGCTGGAATCAAGATTGCCTGGAGAAATATCAATAACCTCAGATATGCAGATGACACTACCCTTATGGCACAAAGTGGAAAAGAACTAAAGAGTCTCTTGATGAAAGTGAAAGAGGAGAGTGAAAAAGTTGGCTTAAAGCTCAACGTTCAGAAAACTAAGATCATGGCATCTGGTCCCATCACTTCATAGGAAATAGATGGGGAAACAGTGGAAACAGTGTCAGACTTTATTTTTCTGGGCTCCAAAATCACTGCTGATGGTGACTGCAGCCATGAAATTAAAAGACGCTTACTCATTGGAAGGAAAGTTATGACCAACCTAGATAGCATATTAAAAAGCAGAGACATTACTTTGTCAACAAAGGTCCATCTAATCAAGGCTATGGTTTTTCCAGTAGTCATCTATGGATGTGAGAGCTGGACTATAAAGAAAGCTGAGCACCAAAGAATTGATGTTTTTGAATTGTAGTGTTGGTGAAGACTCTTGAGAGTCCCTTGGACTGCAAGGAGATCCAACCAGTCCATCCTAAAGGAAATCGGTCCTGGGTGTTCATTGGAAGGTCTGATGTTGAAGCTGAAACTCCAATACTTTGGCCACCTCATGCGAAGAGCTGACTCATTTGAAAAGACCCTGATGCTGGGAAAGATTGAGGGCAGGAAGAGAAGGGGACTACAGAGGATGAGATGGTTGGATGGCATCACTGACTCAATGGACATGGGTTTGGGTGGACTCCAGGAGTTGGTGATGGACAGGGAGGCCTGGCGTGCTGTGGTTCATGGGGTCGCAAAGAGTCGGACGCGACTGAACTAAACTGTCTTGCTTGAGGTTTAGTCTGCTCTTTTTTCCCCCAGAGTGTTAAGGTGAGAGGTTAGGTTACTGAGTTGAGGTTATTCTTCATTTTTAATATAGGCTTTTATAGCTATGAATTTCCTTCTAAGTACTACTTGAGCTATATCCCGTAAGTCTTGGTCTAGTGTATTTCACTCATCTCCAAGTATTTTCTAGTATCCCTTGCGATTCTTCTTTGGCCCACTGATTATTCAGAAGCATGTTATTTAATTGTCACTATAAATTGTAAACTTATTATTGATTTATAATTCCAATCCACTGTGATTGAGAACATAATCGGTATGAGTTCACTCTTTTAAATGAGAGTTGTTTTATGGCCTAGCACATAGTCTGTCCTGGAGAAGGTTATATGTGTACTGGAAAATAATTAAATTCTTCTGATTGTCAAAGCCTGTTGTTGGGGTGTCCTGCAGATATCTGCTAGGTGTAGTTGGTACAGTGCTGTTTAAGTCTTCTATTTCCTTGTTGATCTTTTGCCTAGTTGGTCAATCCATTATTGAAAGAGAGGTACTGAAGTCTTCAACTACTACTGTTGAACTGTCTTTTGCCTTCATTTCCGTTAGCTTTTATTTCATGTATTTTGGGGCTCTGTTACGAAGTATATGTTTATAACGTTTTACCTTCATGAATGACTCCTTCATTATTATAAAATGTCCTTCATTAACTCTAGTAACATTTTTGTTATTGTTATTTTAAAGGCTATTCTGTCTGATAATAGTATACCCACCCTAGCTTTCTCATGGTTCCTGTTACATCATCTTCTCCCATCCTTTTACTTTCAACTTTTTTGTATCTTTGAAACTAAAATATATCTCCGATAGATAGTAAATTCTTGAATCTTTTTAAAAAATTCACTATGACAATATCTGCTTTTTAACTGGATACGAGTGGATTTAGTGAAGCTATTGGAACAGTAGCCTGTGTTAAAACATAAGTAAAAATGTTGGTAGTAAAGGAACAGAGTGGCTATGATAGCCTGAAGAAGTAGGAGGATACAGAGGAATTTTCCATTTCAAATGAAGGAAAGACATTTCTCCTCCTTAAAAATGAAGGAAATTAAGGGCATAGATCTAAATGTATCTTTATTTGTGCTCAGGTAGTTAACATTCTTACATTCATTTTATCATCCTGAAGCCTGCATCCTTCTAGACTTTCTTAGCTAGCTCTTTCCCAGTGCTAGAATTAGCTGTGGGCTAGAAGGCCAGAAATTCAACCTTTTTAGAATTGTGTATATATTAAAAGTTAATACCCGAGTGATTGCCTTCAAAAGTGAGCTAATAAACAAGCTGTGGTCAACTCAATTAAATAAATAAGTACTTTAACACTTATTACGCTTTAGGTACTACAATAAGTGCAAAATGAAAAGACAATCTTTGTCTTCTATGAGAAAGACAAACATTTAAGTAACCCTGGTATTTGGTATCTTTCAATAAAGGCTGTCAAAGAGGAAAATACAAAGAGCTGTAGGAGAACAGGGAAGAAGGACAAAATGAATTTTAGCAACTAACCTGACTCCCTTTCCCTCCAATTCAGTCTGGCTTCTGGAATGGAGAGGTTGCTGCAATTCTGAGTTAGTTACAAGAGAGACTTTAAGTAGAGTGTTATTTTTGCTCAGACCATGTAACTTCCCCTACTGTTGATTCAAACAAGTAACACTGTTGTGGACATTTAGAGGAGGTGTCAAATGTGAGACAAACTGCACAGTGTTTTAGAGACAGCAGGAGCTTCATTTACAGGTAGACCTAGATTCAAATCCCAGCTCTTTTACTTATTAGCTCTGTGACTTTGGGCAAATCAACTCTCAGAGTCTCTGTTTTGGTATTTAAAAAAATAGACAATAATTTATTTACTTGTCTGGTAAATAATTTATTTACTTGTTTTTTGAGTCATGTACAGATGCAACAGTCGGACCATAAAGAAGGCTAAGCACCAAAGAACTGATGCTTTCAAACTGTGGTGCTGGAGAAGACTCATCTTGAGAGTCCCTTAGATAGCAAAGAGAGCAAACCAGTCAATTCTAAAGGAAATCAGCCCTGAATATTCATTGGAAGGACTGATGCTGAAGCTGAAGCTCCAATACTTCTGGCCACTTGATGCAAAGAGCTGACTCACTGGAAAAGACTCTGATGCTAGGAAAGATTGAGGGCAAGAGGAGAAGGGGGTGACAGAGGATGAAATGGCTAGATGGCATCATATCAATGGATATGAGTTTGAGCAAACTCGGGGAGATAGTGAAGGACAGGGAAGCCTGGCATGCTGTAGTCCATGGGGTCTCAAAGAGTTGGACACGACTGAGTGACTGAACAACAACAACACTTAATGTTGGGACCACTGCCTCTTTTTCCTTCCCCTGTATCTGCATGTGGATGGCTAGGGAAGAAAGCAAGGAAGTCCTGAACTTGCTTTGTAGACACCCATCTCAATATTCCTACTGACAGGAGAAGGAGTTTCCTGCTCTGGACATCCTATGGTAGCCATCATAATCCAGTAGGAAGAACAGGGGCTCTGAAGGCAGGCAAGTGTGGATTCAAAATTAAAGAGGTAGCATGCAAAATACCTAGCATAAATACTTGGCATAGAGCGGTAAGTGCTTTAATAAATGTTAGTCCCCCACCCCTTTTGGAAATGGTTGTTTGCCTATAGATTTTAAGACTACTTAATGAAAAGCTTCTCAGTCTTCAATCATGTCCCTCACTCATGCTTTTCCCTTTCCCTTACATGGCTCCAGGTGAGTAGACCTATCGCTATTTGGCCAAGCAGAGGCTAGACAAAAGCAATCGTAGTGTGTTTTTTTGTAGAAACATTGAACCAGTCATTATGCTTTCAGTTCAGTTCACTCAGTCGTGTCTGACTCTGTGACCCCACGGACTGCAGCATGCCAGGTTTCCTGGTTCATCACCATCTCCCTGAGCTTGCTCAAACTCATGTCCATTGAGTCAGTGATGCCTTTGAATACAGGTAGTTATTATGCTTTGAATATAGGAAACTTTGTGTGTGCAGTTGTGTGTATATTGTGTATTACAACCTTTTGTGCATTTTAAAGCATTTTTGTCTCTTTAAAAATGTATCAATATCAGTGTCCCCACACTTTGCATTTTATTTCTCCATTATTTTCAGTCTGTTATTTCTGTTTTGTGCTATTGGTTAATAGTGAAAGTTAAAGCAACCTCAATGTCGATTGCTGCTGCTAAGTCGCTTTAGTCGTGTCCAACTCTGTGCGACCCCATAGACGGTAGCCCACCAGGCTCCGCCATCCCCGGGATTCTCCAGGCAAGAACAGTGGAGTGGGTTGCCATTTCCTTCTCCATTGCATGAAAGTGAAAAGTGAAAGTGAAGTTGCTCAGTCGTGTCCGACTCTTAGTGACCCCATGGACTACAGCCCACCAGGCTCCTCTGTCCATGGGATTTTCCAGGCAAGAGTACTGGAGTGGGGTGCCATTGCCTTCTCCACAATATCGATTAACAGGGCATTATCTAAAACAAATCTAAATGACACAATTCATAATTCCTTAAACAAACTAAGGTGTTACAGGACAGAACATAGCATATAATTTCATTTTTGTTGAAAAATAATGTGTAGAAAAAAGAGACAGTGTACTGTCACTGGATCAGGACTGGGTTTTCAAATAAATTAAAATATGGACCATGTCTCAGCTCAAGGATCCCCAGAAAACGCTTCCATTTCAACACATTTCTTATTTAGAGATGCCACTAAATTACTATGTGAGCTGGGCAAAACCCTTATAATCCTTATCAAATCCCGAATCTCTTTCTGCATTTGCAAAATCATAATAACAGCAACTATTAAATGAACATTTTCCATATTTTTAGAGGTGAGAAAACTGAGGCTCTGCAAAAATAAGTAATTTGCTCATGGTTATCTTAGTGACAGTTAAGACTGAATCCAGATCTGATAAAGAAAAAGAATGGTAGAGAAATGGTGGACTCTGTTTGTGAGTTTTAATTTTTTTCCTCTTAACACAAAGGAGGCATCAGTAGACCTTTCTTTGTATAATGAAAATGATACTGTACAGTCTGTTGGATTGAATTAGAACTTGCACTGATTTACAATTAACTCATGGCCTCATCTTAACAGCTGAGTAACCAGATCAATCTAATCTAAATTTTATGGTTTGTTTTATTGTGGCCTATAATCAGTTGAAATCACAAGGGGAAGTTCAAGAGCCTTACATGTTATAGAGAAAAGAACATCTCTCAACTCTGAGTAGGTGAATGATCCCAGGCAAGTTACTTAACTACTCTGTACCTCAGTTTCCAAATCTGTAAAATGGGAATAGCACCATTTTGCCATGTAATTACCAAGTTGTATTAAATTTAGAAATTCCAGCACTAGAATAAAAGCAGATTCCTCAAATGTTATGAGAAAATTATCTGAGGAATGTCTTAAAGGACACACACTGGCCTCAGTACTGCCAAGAACTCAGTGAAAAAGGCATAACCGTGCAAACTGTCACCTAAGCCACAGGAAGTTTGAGGTAAGTCCAGATTCCTCCTTTCTCTTATTGCCCAAACCCAATATCCAGTCCTAACTTACTAATTTATATTCTACACATATTAAATGTCTACTGAATGTAAGACACTGTTCTGTCTAAAAACGTCTCAAAGATGTCCTCTCCTCTCCATCCCAAATACCACTCCTTGTTCACATCTCTTGACTGAACTATTTTTAGGGCCTCCTAACTTATCTTCTGACCTCTATTTTCTCTCTCTCCAATCCATCCATCTTCATCCAGAGAGATCTTTCAAAATTGCTACTCTGGTGGTCAAAGATAAAGTTTCAAACAAGTATCCAAATAAGGATAAGGGTTATTGCTAAGGATTAAGTTACAAATTTTCTTAGTATGACATAAAGACTCTCCAATTCTGGCTCCTATTCATCTGGATGTCCTATTGTTTCCTCTTTTGCCAGTCTTGGCCTGGTACTTCACCAATACCGAACATACAACTATTTTAGCATACTCCATTCAACTGTCTGTTTCCATGTCACTATTCAGGCTATCCCCAATGCTCGGATTGTCCTTCCCTTGCCCTTTACTTCATTCCCTTCTTCAAGAAGTCTCCCATAATCTTCATCTCTCCAGACCTGATTAGGGGTCGCTTCTGGCTACTCTTTTTTTTTTTTTTTTTTTTAATTGCAATAGGTCTTCGTTTCTGTGCTTGAGCTTTCTCCAGTTTCAGATGGGGTGCCCAGTTGCAATGTGCAGGCTTCTCACTGTGGTGGCATCTCTAGTTGTGGAGCACAAGCTCTAGGGCATCAGGTTCAGCAGTTGTGGCCTGTGGGCTTAGTCACAGAGGTATGTAGGATCTTCCTAGACCAGGAATCAAACCCATGTCCCCTGCATTGGCAGGTGGATTCTTAACCACTGGACCAGAGAAGTCCCTCTAGCTACTCTTCTAACTGACTTTTCTTAAAGCTCTTATCAAATTATATTTCCATTTTTCTCAAGTCCTCATCTCTCAATATGGTGGATCTAGTATCAATCCAATGATGATATCTTCAGTCATTGGTCTTTATATGTCTTTATATGTCCCAGGAAGGGCTTCTGTTTGTGTTCTCACTGTCCAAACGTACTCTTTTTTTTTTAAATTGATTGATGATTGCTTTACAATATTTGGTTTGATTTCTGCCATATATCAACATGAATTAGCCATAGGTGTACATATGTCCCCTTCCTCTTGAATCTCCCTCCCACCTCCCACCCTTTCCCACCCTTCTAGGTTGTTACAGAGCCCAAGTTCCAGTTCCCTGAGTCATAGAGCAAATTTCCATTGAGTATCTATTTTACATATGGTAGTGTATATGCTTACATGCTACTTTCTCCATTCATCTCACCCTCTCCTTCCTCTTCCCCACCCTTGTCCATAAGTCTGTTTTCTATGTCTGCATCTCCATTGCTGCCCTGTGAACAGGTTCATCAGTTCCATCTTTTTAGATTGCATATACATGTGTTAATATATGATATTTGTTCTTCTCTGACTGACTTCATTCTGTATAATAGGCTCTAGGTTCATTCACTTAATTAGAACTGACTCAAATGTGTTCCTTTTTATGGCTGAGTAGTGTTCCATTGTATATATGTACCACAGCTTCTTAGAGGACCCTGGCGGGCTACAGTCCATGGGGTCACAGAGAGTTGGATCGGTGATTGAGCAACTAACACACACACACACCCACACCCAAAGTTTCTTTATCTATTCATCTGTCGATGGACATCTAGGTTGCTTCCATGTCCTAGCTAGTGTAAACAGTGCTCCAATGTACATGGAGCAGTGCTCCCAGTACACTGGGGTACATGTATCTTTTTCAGTTTTGATTTACTCAGGGTATAAGCCTAGAAGTGGGATCGCTGGGTCATATGGCAGTTTTATTCTTAGGTTTTTTTTTACAGAATCTCTATACTGTTTTTCATAGTATCTGTATTAATTTACATTTCCACCAGCAGTGCAAGAGGGTTCTCTCTTTCTCCACACCCTCTCCAGCACTTGTTGCTTGTGAATTTTTTGATGATGGCCATTCTGATTGGTGTGAGGTGATATCTCATTGTAGTTTTAATTTGCATTTCTCTAATAATGAGCAATATTGAGCATCTCTTCATGTGTTTATCAGCCATCTGTATGTCTTCTTTGGAGAAATGTCTGTTTAGGTCTTTTGCCCACTTTTTGACTGGATTGTTTGTTTTCTGGTATTGAGTTATATGAGCTGCTTGTATATTTTGGAAATTAATCCTTTGCCAGTTGTTTCATTTGCTTTATTTTCTCCCATTCTGAGGGTCGTCTTTTCACCTTGTTTACAGTTTCCTTTGCTGTGCAAAAGCTTTTAAGTTTAATTAGGTCCCACTTGTTTATTTTTGTTTTCATTTCCATTATTCTGGGGGGTGCAAATCTACTTTTTATTTTTAGTCTCCCTCCTTCCCTAATCACACAGCCTATATGGCTGATGCCATGTGTCTGGCCAAAAAGGACTTACCAGCTAACCACCATTTCTCTGCTGACTCAATTGCCACTGCAAAAAAAGGAGCATGGACTTTAGATTCAGATATGGGTTCTAATCTGTTTCATCATTTCAAATTCTGTGAATTCAGGCAAACTATCTTTAAAAAAAAAAATATGGCAGGCTTCACAAATTTGAATGTCATCCTTGCGTAGGCGCCATGCTAATCTTCTCTGTATTGTTCCAATTTTAGTATATGTGCTGCCTAAGCAAGCACGAGGCAAACTATTATTTCCACTTACTGAGCTTTGGCTTCCTCATATAAAATGGAACAATAATAACTCTTCAGAGTTGAGGTGATAATAATACTAGCAATAAAAAAATAATACTATTACTTACTGTGTGTCAAGTATTATGCTACTGAATACTTTACATTGATCTCATTTAATTTTCATAACCCCTTCATGAGGTAGGTTCCACTATTACCTTTATTTTATAGATGAGGAAACCAACTAGAAAAGCTAACTTACTCATCCAGGTCATTTTGGTAGACCATGGGCTGGCTAACTCAATGCCCATTTCCAACCCCCTCTGCCCTACTGAGGCTGGAAAAGTACTCGCTTTCTCAGCCTTCCTATTCCTTAGGACTAGCCAAGTGGCCCAGTTCTGATCAAGGAAATATACACATTAAGTCTCCTGGGGGAACTGTGGGAAAGCCACTGTTTTTCTAGTAAAAGGAAAAGTATTTCTCTGTTCCCTCACCTTCTTCCTACTTTGGTCACAGACATGATGCCTGTACCTATAGCAGTCATGCTAGAACAAGTGGGAAAAGCCAAAAGATTCAGGGGATACCAGTCTTGAAATCACAGACCTAATAAATCAATGCTATCTGCCACTGACCTCCAGACTTTTTTTTATGTGAGAAAAATACACTTTTATTTATTTAAATTACCGTTAGTCAAGTCTTCCAGTAGTATCTTCAAGCATTTATACGTGGTACAGAGTAATCAAATGACAGAGCTCAGTTCGGTTCAGTTGCTCAGTCGTGTCCGACTCTTTGTGACCCCATGGACTGCAGCACGCCAGGCTTCCCTGTCCATCACCAACTCCTGGAGCTTACTCAAACTCATGTCCATTGTGTCGGTGATACCATCCATCCATCTCATCCTTTGTCGTCCCCTTCTCCTTCCACCTTCAATCTTTCCCAGCATCAGGGTCTTTTCCAAGGAGTCAGCTCTTCGCATCAGGTGGGCAAAGTATTGGAGTTTCAGCTTCAGCATCAGTCCTTCCAATGAATATTCAGGACTGATTTCCTTTAGGATGGACTGGTTGGATCTCCTTGCAGTCCAAGAGACTCTCAAGAGTCTTCTCCAACACCATAGTTCAAAAGCATCAATTCTTTGGTGCTCAGCTTTCTTTATAGTCCAACTCTCACATCCATACATGACTACTGGAAAAACCATAGCTTTGACTAGATGGACATTTGTCGGCAAAGTAATGTCTCTTCTTTTTAATATGCTGCCTAGGTTGGTCATAGCTTTTCTTCCAAGGAGCAAGCATCTTTTAATTTCATGGCTGCAGTCACCATCTGCAGTGATTTTGGAGCCTCCCAAAATAAAGTCTCTCACTGTTTCCATTGTTTCCCCATCTTTTTGCCATGAAGTGATGGGACCAGATGCCATGATCTTAGTTTTCTGAATGTTGAGTTTTAAGCCAACTTTTTCACTTTCCCCTTTCACTTTCATTAAGAGGCTCTTTAGTTCTTCACTTTCTGCCATAAGGGTGGTGTTATCTGCATATCTGAGGTTATTGACATTTCTCCTGGCAATCTTGATTCCAGCTTGGGCTTCATCCAGCCCGTTTCTCATGATGTACTCTGCATATAAGTTAAATAAGCAGGGTGACAATATACAGCCTTGACGTACTCCTTTCCCAATTTGGAACCAGTCTGTTGTTCCATGTCCAGTTCTAACTGATCTGCATACAGATTTCTCAGGAGGCAGGTCAGGTGGTCTGGTAGTCCCATCTCTAAGAATGTTCCACAGTTTGTTGTGATCCACACAGTAAAAGGCCTTGGCGTAGTCAATAAAGCAAAAGTAGATGTTTTTCTGGAACTCTGTTGCTTTTTCTATGATCCAGCAGATGTTGGCAATTTGATCTCTGGTTCCTCTGCCTTTTCTAAATCCAGTTTGAACACCTGAAAGTTCACAGTTCACGTACTGTTGAAGCCTGGCTTGGAGAATTTTGAGCATTACTTTGCTAGCGTGTGAGAGAGCTAATAAGATTCCAAATTAGGGAGTCGATCATTAAGCTATATGAAAAACACCTGGCATTGGACCTGGCTGAGCATGGGTACTCAAATGATGAAAATGATTATAATAATATCTATCACTCAGCGTATTTCTTCAAGGCCTCCATGTTCCTCTGGAAACGCAGAATTGTCAGTAACCTAAACCACAACAGAGTTGCTCAGAACAGGCCAACTCTATTGGACCTGCCCACCCCTCATGTCTGCACTTCTGAATTCAGTTCTTCCAGCTCAGGGGCCATCCTAAAGAGGGTAAAAGGAAGGAAGGTCTGGAGATAGGTCTTGGCTGCTCACCCCCACTTATCTCATGGGCCACAAAGATTTCAGACTCCCTGTCATGCAAGTCTAAGATGAGAGAGTTCAAAGAACTAAGGAGAAACTTACAATCCTGGCAGCATTTGTTGTGACAGTGATGGCCCAAGCTTCTCTCTCTGGCAGCCAGAGGCCTTTGGAGATAACAAGAAGTGTGGTTCTGTAGCTTAAACAAGACCAAGGGCTATTGATTTTTCTGCCTCTTTTCCTGCTGAGAGCGGTAATAGCAAAAATCTGATTTAGACACTTAAATTCAAGTACCTTCTCCACCAGCTAAGCAATTTTCAAGTAATCACACCTTTGACCTCACCCAACATGTGTCCTTTTAAAGCCATTTTTTGGGCCAATTATTTAGTTTTCCTAAGATGTACAGGGGAAAGGAAGAATTGTTGGCCATCTTCCTGAAAACTGTAGCTTCTACTCCTCTGTCCAGGGTTTACAGCAGCTTGCTCATAGACCGTCCAGTCTGTCTGGGAGGGGGCCAGCCACTCCCATCACAGCTGACACAGGTGCCATAGCTGACATGTCTCCAAGCTAACACATGGCCTTTGTTTCTACAGCTGTTCAGAATCCAAAAAGTACTTCCTAGAGGAATTATGACATTTACGATGGCAAGATTCCTAGACAAGCTCACTGAATTGGGAAAGAAGAAAAGAACTATTTATTAAACATTTAACTAAATGGCAGATTTAAGCATCAGAATCAGGGAGCTTATGAAAACACAGATTCCTGGGGAAGCTCTGGAGTTTGTAATTCAGCAGATCCGGGGTAGGGCCCAAGAATTCACATTTCTAACAAATTCTTAGGCCTGGTGACTACACTTAGAAGCCACTGCTAGAAGGTATAAATCTTTGAAAACTCACAATTGGCTACCTTTTGTGAAAAGTTTCTCAGTCCTAAGAAGAGATCCACTCTATCAGGATATCATCTTGCTTACATCTTTTAAACAAACAAACAAAAAACAATCCTTCCCACCCCACCCTCCAAAATCCCCCTAAAAGCAACTACTAACAGGTTTCTACAGATTTCTCTTTAAGGAAGGACTAGATTCCAAATGCTTCAGATCAATGGACAATGCCAATGGGTTTTTAGAAGAGAAATTCTCCTAGGAGTTCCAGGCAATACATTCTGGAAGAAAGGACAAGTTAGCACTAGAGGTTCACCAATCTCCCAAAGTATGCACAGACTACTCACAACCAGCTGCCATTAGGAAAACAACAATGTTATGACAATGACTCTCAAGCTTTGTCCACAATACACCTGTACTTGACGGTACTGATCAGGGATGGATGGGTACATGGAAAGAGAAGAGAGAGTGTGTATGAGTGTATGTATGACAGGGTAAGGAGACAAACAAAAACCCACCTAATTCTGAGATAACTTTCCTGATGGCTTAGGAACTGTCAGTGAGTCACAGGTGAATTGCTAGAAGAAATGTTTGGGAAGCTCAGTAGAAATGTCTGGGAAGAGAGAGGAGAACAAAAGTTCCTGGACAGTCTTGTTTATCTAGAATTCTCTACAAATACTCTTTTCTGTGTAGAAGAACTGGCTTAGCATTAACTGAATCACTGCTTTAGAAGGAAAGTCTCAGAACGAAAATGTTTATTCTAAACTCTGAGGTCAATCTGCCGGACACTTAACGGATCTCTGAAAAGGTTTCATTATTAGGGACCTAATGCTTTAGTCATTTATTCATTCAGTCAGTCAATACTCAGAGTTTACTCTGTGTAGGCGCTGGGTTAAACACTGAGGACACCGTGAGTGTCTGCAAGAACAGTGAAAGTGAAAGTCGCTCAGTAGCGTCAGACTCTCTGAGACCCCACGGACTATACAGCACATGGAATTCTCCAGGCCAGAATACTGGAGTGGGTAGCCTTTCCTTTCTCCAGAGAATCTTCCCAACCCAGGGATCAAACCCAGGTCTCCCACATTGCAGGCGGATTCTTTACCAGCTGAGCCACAAGAGAAGCCCCAAGAACAGTGAGGGTTACTAAAATATAAACAAGCATAAGGTCAGTAAATAACACAGACAATATGTAGCTCTGTGCTTAACATGGAGCATCCAAACTTAGATATGATTCTGGCTCTATCATGCTATGGCTCTGTGACAGGGACAAGTCTTTCGATCTTTCTTGACTTATATCTACATCTATCAAAATTTAGATATTTTAATAAGGATTAAATAAAATAATGACAACATAGTTCTCAAACTGGATAAAGGAGCCTCTGTCGTTACTCAACAATGCGCTAGAGGGTACATGAAAGCATTGAATAAACAGGATGCACTTTCTTGAAATGCTAATTTTTTACCAAACACAAAAAGCTACCAAACAACTTAAAGTATTTACTTTAAAGAAAACAACTATGACTATATAAAGGTGATTTAAGGTAAAATTCTTATGAATTTTGAAGATAAACTTCAAACAGACTTCAAATAAAGTTTAACTCTCTGGGCTATTTTCAGGCTGAGTTTGCTCTCTTCCAATGTCAGGAACACTAGGAAAGTTTCCAAACACTGCATGTGGCTGACAAGGATGCTCAACAAAGAGCAACCATTAGTGTTAATAAGTTCAGTTCAGTCATTCAGTCGTGTCCGACTTTTTGCAACCCCACGGACTGCAGCATGCCAGGCTTCCCTGTCCATGACCAACTCCCGGAGTTTGCTCAAACTCATGTCCATCAAGTCAGTGACACCATCCAACCATCTGTTAATAAGTGAAAGTCGCTCAGTCATGTCTGACTCTCTTTGACCCTGTGGACTATAGTTTGTCAGGCTCCTCTGTCCATGGAATTCTCCAGGCAAGAATACTGGAGTGGGTAGGCATTCCCTTCTCCAGGGGATCTTCCTGACCCAGGGATTGAACCTGGATCTCCCCACATTGCAGGCGGATTCCTTACTATCTGAGCCACGAGGGAAGCTCTATTTTTATTCCACAAGTTAATAAGAGATAGCTATTATTACTAACCCACCCACAGGAGAAACAACTCTGCAGTGTATGGGGCATAAGAGGGTTTCATCTCTACCCAGGTATCCTTTTTTCCCAAGCTCTAGACTTCTTCCATTCCTATCCCCAAACCTTATGATTATTTGAGAAGTACAAGTCCAGGAAGCAGGCCAATTCTGCCTCCAAATGCCAGGGAGCAACCTTCAAAACACACAAACAAGAACAGATCAGCACTAGTAAAGTTGCTAATTTCATCAACCTCCTGACCTCCCCTGAGCCCTCAGCCTGCTGCAGTTAACTCCAGGATAAGAAGTCAGCCTAATCACTCATCCAGCACCACTCCTGACTAGCTGTGTTCTCATTTTAAAAGTTCTTAGAGATCACTTATTTCCTTAAAATCTCACAGACAAGTGATAGATAAGGTAGGTGTTGTCTTTCCTACTTTACAGAGGAGGAAACTGAGGCTTTCAAAGTAAAATCAGTTGAAGTTTTTAGATACAGGCAGAGCTAGGATTCAAGTTCAAGTCTTCTGACTTCAAGCAGGAGCTCTCCCCACTACACTAAGCAACAGAAATCATTCCAATGAGAATCTATACAGCATAGGCAAAAGCTCTTCCAGTCCTTTATCAAACCCCACCCATTTTCAGCTGAATTCAGGGAAATTATAATTTAATATAAGTTCAGTTCAGTTAAGTTGCTCAGTTGTGTCTGACACTTTGCGACCCCATGGACTGCAGCACACCAGCTTTTCCTGTCCATCACCAACTCCTGGAACTTACTCAAACTCATGGCCATTGAGTCAGTGATACCATCCAACCATCTCATCCTCTGTCGTCCCCATCTCCTCCTGCCCTCAGTCTTTCCCAGCATCAGAGTCTTTTCCAATGAGTCAGTTCTCCGCATGAGATGGCCAAAGCATTGGAGTTTCAGCTTCAGCATCAGTCCTTCCAATGAATATTCAGGACTGATTTCCTTTAGGATGGACTGGTTGGATCTCCTTGCAGTCCAAGGGACTCTCAAGAGTCTTCTCCAACACCATAGTTCAAAAGCATCAATTCTTCGGCACTCAGCTTTCTTTATGGTCCAACTCTCACATCC
Source organism: Giraffa tippelskirchi (assembly GCF_054371585.1). Taxonomy (NCBI): domain Eukaryota; kingdom Metazoa; phylum Chordata; class Mammalia; order Artiodactyla; family Giraffidae; genus Giraffa; species Giraffa tippelskirchi. The sequence goes on from NC_137285.1 coordinate 124,376,718, forward strand.
ATACATGAATGACTACTGGAAAAACCATAGCTTTGACTAGACAGATCTCTGTTGGCAAAGTAATCTTTGCTTTTTAATATGCTGTCTAGGTTGGTCATAACTATCCTGCCAAGGAGCAAGCATCTTTTAATTTTATGGCTGCAGTCACCATCTGCAGTCATTTTGGAGCCCCCCAAAATAAAGTCTGTCACTGTTTCCATTGTTTCCCCATCTATTTGCCATGAAGTGATGGGACTGGATGCCATGATCTTAGTTTTCTGAACGCTGAGTTTTTTTTTTTTAATGATTAAAGTTTTTTTTTTTAACTCTACAATATTATATTTGTTTTGCCATACATTGACATGAATCCACCATGGGTGTACATGTTTTCCCCTTCCAGAACCCCCCTTCCATCTCCCTCCCCATCCCATCCCTCCGGGTCATCCTGGTGCACTAGCTGAATGTTGAGTTTTAAGCCAACTTTTTCACTCTCCTCTTTCACTTTCATCAAGAGGCTCTTTAGTTCTTCACTTTCTGCCATAAGGGTGGTGTCATCTACATATCTGAGGTTATTGATATTTCTCCTGACAATCTTGATTCCAGCTTGGGCTTCATCCAGCCCAGCATTTCTCATGATGTACTCTGCATATAAGTTAAATAAGCAGGGTGACAATATACAGCCTTGATGTACTCCTTTCCCGATTTGGAACCAGTCTGTTGTTCCATGTCCAGTTCTAACTGACCTGCATACAGATTTCTCAGGAGGCAGGTCAGGTGGTCTGGTATTCCCATCTCTTTCAGAATTTTCCAGAGTTTGTTGTGATCCACACAGTCAAAGGCTTTGGCATAGTCAATAAAGCAGAAGTAGATGTTTTTCTGGAACTCATTCGCTTTTTCTATGATCTAACGGATGTTGGCAATTTGATCTCTGGTTCCTCAGCTTTTTCTAAATCCAGCTTGAACATATCGAAGTTCATGGTTCACGTACTGTTGAAGCCTTGCCTGCAGAATTTTGAGCATCACTTTGCTAGTGTGTGAGATGAGTGCAATTGTGCAGTAGTTTGAACACTCTTTGGCATTGCCTTTCTTTGGGATTGGGATGAAAACTGACCTTTTCCAGTCCTGGGGCCACTGCTGAGTTTTGGAGATTTGCTGGCATATTGAGTGCAGCACTTTCACAGCATTATCTTTGAGGATTTGAAATAGTTTAATTGGAATTCCATCACCTCCACTAGCTTTGTTCGTAGTGATGCTTCCTAAGGCCCACCTGACTTCACATTCCAGGATGTCTGGCTCTAGGTGAGTAATCACATCATCATGGTTATCTGGGTCATGAAGCTCTTTTTTGTATAGTTCTTCTGTGTTTTCTTGCCACCTCTTCTTAATATCTTCTGCTTCTGTCAGGTACATACCATTTCTGTCCTTTGTTGTGCCCATCTTTGCATGAAAAGTTCCCTTGACATCTCTAATTTTCTTGAAGAGATCTATAGTCTTTCCCATTCTATTGTTTTCCTCTATTTCTTTGCACTGGTCACTGAGGAAGGCTTTCTTATGGCTCCTTGCTATTCTTTGGAACTCTGCATTCAAATGGGTATATCTTTCCTTTTCTCCTTTGCTTTTCGCTTCTATTTTCTCAGCTATTTGTAAGGCCTCCTCAGACAACCATTTTGCTTTTTTGCATTTCTTTTTCTTGGGGATGGTCTTGATCTCTGCCTCCTGAACAATATCACGAACCTCTGTCCATAGTTCTTCAGGCACTCTATCAGATCTAATCCCTTGAATCTATTTCTTACTTCCATTGTATAATTGTAAGTGATTTGATTTAGGTCATACCTGAATGGTCCAGGGTTTTCCCTACTTTTTTCAACTTAAGGCTGAATTTGGCAATAAGGAGTTCATGATCTGAGCCACAGTCAGCGCCCAGTCTTGTTTTTGCTCACTGGATATACCTTCTCCATCTTTGGCTGCAAAGAATACAATCAATCTGATTTTGGCATTGACCATCTGATGATGTCCATGTGTAGAGTCTTCTCTTGGGTTGTTGGAAGAGGGTGTTTGCTGTAACCAGTGCATTCTCTTGGAAAAACTCTGTTAGCCTTTGACCTGCTTTGTTTTGTACTCCAAGGCCAAATTTGCCTGTTACTCCAGGTATCTCTTGACTTCCTACTTTTGCATTCCAGTCCCCTATAATGAAAAGGACATTTTTGGTGGGTGTTAGTTCTAGAAGGTCTTGTAGGTCTTCATAGAACCATTCAACTTCAGCCTCTTCAGCATTACTGTCAGGGCATAGACTTGGATTACTGTGATATTGAATGGGTTGCCTTAGAAACAAACAGAGATCATTCTGTCGTTTTTGAGATTGCATCCAAGTACTGCATTTTGGACTCTTTTGTTGACTATGATGGCTACTCCATTTCTTCTAATTAAATTTCTAGAAGAAACTTAATATAAATACTATACTCAATACCATTCAGGGCTAAGTACAATTTAATGTAAGTACTAAATTATACTTCCATTAACTATGAATCATAATGGGGGTTTCTCTAGTGACTCAGACCATAAAGAATCTTCCTGCAATGCAGGAGACCCATGTTCAATCCCTCGGTCGGGAAGATCCTCTGGAGAAGGGAATGCCTACCCACTCCAGTATTCTTGGCTAGAGGATCCTATGGACAGAGGAGCCTGGTGGGCTATAGTCTATGGGGTTGTAAAGAGTTGAACATGACTGAGAGACTAAGCACACACACATAGGAATCATCATAAACGACTAATAGAAAATTAAATTGCATGAACTTATTTAGTGAGAAAAGGGAACGAACTCACATGGCTTATCCTTACTCTCTTTCAGGAGGATCCTTATGTAAAGGTTTTTCATAGTTTCCTATTGGTCTTGCCCAAGAAGGTCAGGAGCCCTAGAGCAAGAAGACCTGGACTGACAAGAGTCGCTGCAGAAGAGGTTCTGAGTAAGGGTACTGAGTTCACCTCACCTTCCTTGTTTCTCAACCTTTCATTAAGGCCAGGGATTCCAAGAAGGGGCATAGAAAATTGTGTTCAAGAAGAGGCAAAAGAAATAGATTAAGGGTATGAATTAGCCAGTTGCTTGATAATGAAAGAGAGCTAAAGAAAATTTACAGATTAATGTCCAGGATCTTAGAGCTGGAAGGGAAATTGCTGAACCACTCATGTAAGCTCCTCATAGCCTGGATAGGAAATGAAAGCAAGACTCTCCCAGTGTCTTGCAGTTATTAGCAGCAGAACCAGACCTGGAACTGAGAACTCCACCTTGTGCTTCAAGACCTAGTTCCATGCTTAACCTCTGAGAAGGCTTTCCTGATAACAACCTCTGAAGAGTTATGGCCCTTCCCCTATGTCCACTTTATTCCACAGCAGTTTGTCAGTACATCCATTTATTATGTTAAGCTCTTGGAATAGAGTGGCATATCCCTCTGAGACAGCATGTCTCACTACTGCAACTACCTCCTTACTTGTGTCTTTTTTCTCCTTACAATCTGTGCTGGTTAAGGTAGGAAGTCCATGGAGAGGTAACATACACAAACGTCACAGTCATTGCATGTATGTGTCTTCACAAAATCGATAATCTTACCATTTGAAGAATAGCATATATAAGAGACTGGAAGGTCAGAGTTCATCCTGATCAGTTCATTTACCTCCCTCTGCGTGTGGCAGGAGAACCCTCCCTTCAAACAAAATCTCACCTGGAAGTTTATATATAAAATAGGCCTGAGCAGACGTTTACTAGATGGGAAGAGAACACCTATTTTGCTTAACCCTGCCCTTTACTAGCTTCTAAGGCATCTTGAGAAGCAACCACCTCATTTTAAAAATTTTATTATTCTTTTATTGAAATACAGTATGTAAGTTACAAGTGTACAATATAGTGAGTCATAATTTTTAAAGTTATAGTTCATTTAACCTCCCTGCATCAGTTTTTTCATCTATAAAATGGAACAATAATGTCCATCTTGTGAGATATTAGGAGGCTTAAATGAGATGAACTATATAAAGCACCCAGCTCATATCTCATATATCTTATTACTCAATGAATAGTTACTAATAGAACTACTATTATTAGATTCAAGGGTGGAACCTGGTGTTCCCCAGAGCTCTGTCCAGCAATCCTGCTGCCAATCCAAAAGGTATCAGCAGAGTAAAGAAGTAAGGGCTGCTGCTGCTGCTGCTAAGTCGCTTCAGTTGTATCCAACTCTGTGCAACCCCATAGATGGCAGCCCATCAGGCTCCCCCATCCCTGGGATTCTCTAGGCAAGAATACTGGAGTGTGTTTTTATTCCCTTCTCCAGGGGATTTTCCTGACTCAGGGACTGAATCTGGGTCTCCTGCACTGCAGGCAGATTCTTTACCATCTGAGCCACCAGGGAAGCAAAGCAAGTCTGAAATACCTTAAAGCAAAACCTTAAATGAAATCTCTTCAGGCATAAGAAAGCGTCTAAATCTTGATTCAAAGCTCTCAGAATGCTAATGAATAAAGATTTTTTTCCACCAGAGTAGAAGACAGGAAACCAAGTGAGCTACAGGACAATACTTCCATCATTTAACAGAAATATGCCAATGACTGAATACATTGTTGTTACCTCAGCTATTTCTGAGAATCTGTCACTGTGAACAAATACATGGAAAGCACATATCACACACCATCAAGCAGGACAATGCTATTTTTTATTTGCAAAGAATACTGGAAGTATTAGGACCTTACCTGGAAAAGAAAAAAAAAATCCTTTCCTGATACTTTCTTTTATGCAATAGTAACAAATCTTTTTTATGACACCAGGTTTTGTTAAAGGATACCTATATTGGGAGTGACGTCCTGAAAATGTCAGAACAGGAAGCTCCAGAAACCCATCTCTCCACCAAACCTGAACTAGCAGAAATTCTCTGTAGTAACTACTTTGGAACACTGGAGTCTAGTCAATAAACAGTTCCTTTCAGTCTTTTGCCTAGCCCATGCCCTTTCCCACACTCAGACAGCAGCGACAGTGAAGCCCTGAGTTGCTGGTATGGCCTGCTGGAGCTAGAGATGGCCATAAGAACCTTGTTCCTCCACAGGGTTTATTTATGTGTTTGATTGCTCATAGCTGCTTTTGCTGGCTGAGGGACCAGCACAGAGGCTGACAGCCATGGTTCAGCATCCAAGGGCTAAAATTTATTCCACAGGATTTAAGGAGACTAATGTTGAATGGAATAAACAAAATGTGGCATAAATGAACTGTTACCCAGCTATCGAAAGGAATGAATTCTGATACATGCTACAACATGGATAAACCCTGAAAATATTATGCTAAGTGACATATGCCAAATAAAAGGGCAAATATTGTATGATTCCACTCTTGTGATATCTAAAATAGGGAAATTCAAGGAGGCAGAAACTAGATTAGAGGTTACCAGAGGCTAGAGGGAAGGAAAAGGGAGAATTATTATTTCATGGATACAGAATTTCTGTTTGGGATGATGAAAAAGTTCTGAAAATAATATGTTTATACAACATTATGAAAGAACTTAATGTCACTAAACTGTACACTTAAAATGGTTAAAATGGTAAATTTTATGTATATTTTTCCACAATAAAGTAAAAAAATTATTTTCTTTTACATATGCCTATTTTTCACTTAACAATTACAAGCTATAAAACCTTGGAAAAGTTAACATAGTTGAACTTTATTCCCTCATATGAAGTAGCTCTTCCTTGTACAGTTATCATGAGAATTGAAGACAATGTTTATTAAGTGTCTGGTACTCTATTTGTTAGTCATTAACAATAGTTATTTAGAGGAGGAAATGGCAACCCACTTCAGTATGCTTGCTGCAAAATTCTATGAAAAGAGGAGCTTGGCAGGCTACAGTCCATGGAGTCACAAAGAGTTGGACATGACTAAGCACGCACACACATACACACACAATGATAGTTCTTACTATAAAATAATTACCTACAGCAACAGTAATTTATAATTAACATAAACATAATAAGAATTCAAAAAATATTTAATGAGTAACTAACTGCCTGCTGTCTTCCAGGCACAGGAGGTTCCTAACTTTCTTCCTCAAGGAGTTCTCAGTCTAGGAGACATGAAAAAAAATGAACAGGAGAACAGGGAGCCAAGAGGAACAGGGAATAACCCAACACCAACACTTCTTTCTTTGGGCAAAAACACTGCTTTCTTTCCTACCAAAATGGGAAATTATCTTGTGATCCAAGAAAGTAGATCAGTTACAAGCAAAGAGAAAATTAGTTTAATGCACATGATTCTTGCCCAGACAAGATTTAATCCATTTGCTTTTTGTACCGAAATCACACATAATGTATCAGAGGCAGACATACTGCTTGTGTTCCCTTTAAAACCCCGAGAGCACTTGCCTGACAGCCTGGTGGAGTGGGAAGAACAACTGGAATTAGATTTAGAAGTCCAGTAAACTTAAGCTCTAGTCTTAGCATTGCCACTTACAAGCGATAAAATCCTGTACACATTTACTACCTTTCTTAGACTTTCATCTATAAAATGAATATTTTAATAAAAACTTCTACCTCATACAACTGTTATAAACATTCAATGAAATTACAAATGGTAAAGTTGTAAAGTATTTTACTTCTTATCTATTATTACATGGGGTTCTGTGGACCCTTGTTTTCTTAAGCTTCAGAGAAAATTTGGCATAGGAGAGTTAAATTTTTTCTTCCAGTTTTGTTGAGATATAATTGACATACAGCACTGTATAAGTTTAAAGTGTACAGAATAATATTTGACTTACACACATCATGAAGTGGTTATCATGATAAGTTTAGTGGACATCCATCATCTCATATATATACAAAATTAAAGAAACAGAAAAAATTGTTTTCTATTCTTTTTATTTATTTATTTGACTGTGCAGATCTTAGTTTTGGCATGTGGGATCTCCCCTGACCAGGGATTGAACCCAGGTTCCCTGCATTGGGAGTGAACAGTCTTAGCCACTGGACCATCAGCGAAGTCTTGAAAAAATATTTTTTATTTGTGATAGATTTGTTCTCTTAGTAAACTGCATATATAACATACAGCAGTGTTAATTATATTTATCATGCTGTACATTATGTCCCTAGTAATTATTTATCTTGTAACTGGAAGTTAATTTTGTTTTTAGAAGTCAAATCTGGCTTTGTTAGCAAAGAAGCTGAGATCCAAATTAAACCAGTCCAAGCTGACTACACAGACAATGGAAGAGTTCGAGCATACCTCTTCCTTGCTGAGAAACTCAAAGGAATTGCTAGACTTCAACTATCATTGTTCTAAAAAAGAAAATTTGCTATAAACCAAATATGCAAGAGAAAAAGTTCCCTTTTGCTTTCTCTGAGGATCTCTGCAGTCTCTACATAACTCATAAAGAGAGCCCATAAGCAGAAAAATTACAGTATAATCAAAGCAGAGCAAGGAAACAAAAATTTCAAGAAGGGAGAAGTCAGGAGTGTCAAATGATACAGAGGTCAAATAGGATGAAGGCTTAACAACAGGGAGATTGTTAATAACTACTATAACAAGACAAGTTGATAAGAATTCTCCTTAGAGGCTATTCTTCAATCAAAGGTGGAAAAGTAACTAAGTGACCTGAGACTTTTTCTGAGTGGAGTACAGTTGTAATATCAGAAGGGGGTTTCATAGAGTAGTTTCAGGAATCAATCCATTTTCCAGGCTCATCTCTGATCTTAATCACTGTGGTTTCCAAGACAATAGTCAACTATGCTACAGCAGTTAAAAACTCTTGCTTTGTAATGCAGAAAACTGGTGCTTGGGGGCTCTGCCATGTATTATGACCTTGGGAAAACTGATCTTCAGTCACTTCGTCTGGAAAATAAGGGCTATCTCCCCAGACTTGTTATAAGAAATAAATATGAGGGGAAAAAACCCATGGAAGTTCTTTCCAAAGACCAAAGTACAAATGTCAGTCTTAAAACCTCCACCAGGTGGTCCTTACAAAGGAGTGAAACATGCAGGGGTCGGGTCACTGCAGAGAAAGATTATTTTTTAACCTTCAGATTATTTCATTGTATTTTCAGGCTATCAGCTTACTTATTAAGGTCCTCTAGCTGACAAACTGCCATGTCAAATACAAATCTGGGGACTTCTCTGGTAGCCCAGAGGTTAAGATTCCACACTTCCACTGCAGTGGGCATGGGTTTGATCCCTGGTTGGGAAATTAAGATCCTACATGCCATGTAGCATAGCCAAAATAAATCAATTAAAAGACATTTAAAAAAAAATCTGCTTCTTAAATTGACTAATTTTTTTTTTAAGTAAAGAAAGCATAAAACTGGTGGAAAATGCTAGTAAAGTCTGACCATACCAATTCCTAGCTTTGCAACCTTGAAGGCCATGTCTTTTGTGGGAAGGGGTAAATGACATACTGAACATATTTGTTGTATGCTGAAGCCAAGAAATTCATTTAGGGCTCAGCACAGGAGTGGGGAGAGCATGTGAGCTGGTGTGGCCCAGAAAAGATGGGGAAATGGCCAAGAAAGGATGTAGAGAAGGAAGGTTTTCAAGGATAAAAACTTGGTTGTTCTTTGTGGTAGCGAGACAATGAATATACAGACCCAGGATAGGTAGACTTAGGTACCAGCCTAGCTTCAATACTTCCTCAACAGTTCTTCACTGTCTCACCTATAAAATGATGAGTAAGTGTTCTCACACTTCAGAATTCTTTTCTAACTGGATTTTTGAAATTCTACTACACATCAATGGTTGGCCCCATTACATTTATTACTCCCAGCTGTCTTGTAAAGGCGGCATTCACAGTCCTTTTTCTTTTTGCAAAGGATATACTGAAGCCCAGAAAGGTTAATAATTTATCTGATGTCACATAGTTTTTCAGTGGCAGAATCAGGTCTACAATCTAAGTCACTAACTCCATATCCCATATTCTTTTCCCTATATGGTGTACTCATTGCTGTGCACTGTGATAACCATTAACTGAACATCAATGATGAGCACGGTGCCAGAGGCTTTATAAACATTCTCATGGACTGGTGAACCAACCATCTGTATAGATCATTATCCCATTTTACAGTTCAGGAAACTGAGATTCAGAAAGGTTAAATAACTTGCTCAAGCTTGCAGAGTTAATTAGTGGCAGAGCCTAGATTCTACTCCAGATCCGACAGAATCCAAAACCTGTCCTCTCAGCACATATACCAGGCCTCTGGTGACACTTGGACACTCTCACCATTAGAACATTTTAAGAAAAGAAGAGAAAAAGGAAAAAAAAAAAGAAAAGTAGACAATGTTTAGATCTTAACTACACTTCAAACTTCTGGCAGAGAAACATTTCTGAGACCTTTCAGAAAAAGAAATGTCCCAGTCTGTAAAGAGCCCATTTTCATGGTCAATCTATGTAAAGCATGTTCAAGTGTTCACTGTACTTACTATCTTTACTGTAAGCTGGAGCTGCCACAGAAAAATAACACAGACTGACTGGGTGGTTTAAACAACAGACATTTCTTTCTCACAGTTCTGGAGCCTGAAAGTACGTGGATCAGGGTGCCAGCGTGGCTGAGTTCTAGCGAGGGCTCTTTCTTCCTGGCTTGCTAATGGCAGCCTTCTTGCTGTGTCCTTCTGAGGCAGGAGAGAAATACCCCACCCCACCCCCCACCACCAGGACAAAGCAACTGGAAATTCATTCCCTATAGACCTAACCTCCAGAACAAGAATAGCAGGACAATTAAGGGAGAAGGCTAGGCCCTGCCCAGATTACGTATTTCTCACTCTCGAAGTCAGAAGACCTCCCAGACTACACATGTGCAGAAAGGCTCCTTGGAGGTCAAAGAGGGATACTGTCAAGGGACACATGAGAGGATCCTGAGATATACCAAATACGGACTGCGAACCAGGCCAAATAAAAATGATTGGCCAAAGGAAACCAGAAGAAATGCTCCATCAAAGTAATTCAAACTGAGGGTGCAACTTAGCAAGTCAGGGAGTCTCCCTCTGAGTCTTCCCATGTGTCTATCCACACATACTGTACTCTTTTTCCTCTCAATAAATACTTCACTTGCTTCAGTACTTTCCGTCTTTGTGGAAAATCTTTTCTGAAAGTCAAAGGGCCAGGGCCCTTGTCACTGACCACTGCCTAGTGGCTAGGATCTGGTACCTTTACCACCATGACCTGGCCTCAACCTCTGGCTGGAAACCAAAGCCCTGCTACAAGCCGTTGCAGGCCAAGGCCACCCAAGATCATTCCCATGGCAGAGAGAGAACTCTGCTGTCTCCTCCTCTTCTTATAAAGGTACTAATCTCACTGTGAAGGCCCTCCCCTCATGACCTCATCTAAACCTAATTATCTCCCAAAGGCTCCATCGCCAAATACCATCACACCAGGGGGCCAGGGTTTCAAACATATGAATTTGGGGGGACATAAACAGTCTACAACATTACCTATACTTTCAGTATTTTAAAGTATATGAACAGATTATGTTCTTTAAATTAACTTTTCCAAGATGTGCAAGGAGCTAGTTACAACCACTTCATAGGATTACTGAAAATATAAAAATAAATAGTCTGTAAAACACTGAGCTCAATTTTTGGCACACAGTAAGTGCTCAGTAAAGGAGCTTTAAAAAGGAGATATAAAGAGAGAGAGAACTGTCAACTGGCTAGAAGACAGCTGTTTACTGGAATACACTGTATTGCTGTGATACTGTGATTTATAAAAAGCAAATATTTAGTCTTCATTCCTGTTCTTGGCACAGGGTTCCTAAAAACCCTTGAAATTTTCCTAAGCGATAAAAGCATAAAGATGCCTTTTTTGGGGGGGGGGGTCCATGCTATGCGGCATGCAAGATCTTACATCCCAAACAGGAGGAGAGGGACTGCAGGTTGAATCAATCTCCAATGGTCAATCATACCTATATACTGAAAGAAAGAAAGCAAAAGTCACTCAGTCGTGTCTGACTTACTGCAACCCCATGGACTATACATACAGTCCATGGAATTCTCCAGGCCAGAATACTGAAGTGGGTAGCCTTTCCCTTCTCCAGGGGATCTTCCCAACCCAGGGATCAAACCCAGGTCTCCCGTATGGCAGGCAGACTCTTTACCAGCTGAGCCACAAGGGAAGTCCAATAATACTGGAGTGGGTAGCCTATCCCTTCTCCAGTGGATCTTCCCGACCCAGTAATCGAACCGGGGTCTCCTGCATTGCAGGTGGATTCTTTATCAACTGAGCTATCAAAAATCAAAAAGGACAAAGTTCAGACAGCTTCTAGGTTGGTGAACATGTAGAGGTATGGGGAGAGTGGTGCCCTCTAGAAGATCCACATTCCTTTTTGTATTCACTGTCAGCTGCATCTCTTCCATCCACCTGTTCCTGAGTTACATCCTTTTATAATAAACCAATAATCTAGTGAATAAACTGGTTTCCTAAGTTCTGTGAGCTGCTCTGGCAATTAATTGAACCCAGGGAGGGAGTTATAGGAACCTCAGATTTACAGCCAGTCAGTCAGAAGCACAGGTTACAACCTGGACTTGTGATTGGCATCTGACATGAGGACAGTTTTGTGGGACTGAGCTCTCAACCTGTGGAATCTGACATTATCTCCAAGTACATAGTGTCAGAATTGAGTTGAATTGTGTCAGAATTGAGTTGAGTTGCAGGGCACCCTGCTGGTGTCAGAGAATAGCTTGGTGTGGGGAAAGAATCCACACATTGGAATTGGTGTCAGAATTGTAACTGCAAAGCTATATTTTATTTCCCTATTTCAGAGGGAATTTTAAATCAAGAATTTTTCCAACTTCTCTATTCCCTGTAGCCACCACCCTGTTACCTCTGAAGCAGACAATACCACAATGGACTTGACCCTCCACTTACACTGCCCCCACTCTGAGCCTACCCCAAACTGCTGTCAGGAGCTAGCTGCTTGCTCCTGAAACATGAGGCTCCCTACTCCTAGAAGCTGAAAACACAATCCTTTCCCCTAGCTTATCATTGGAAGCAGTGAAAGAAGCACATATTTTAAGACAAATCAGCTTGCTATAACAGAAAGCATTATCACTTTGAAATAATAAAGACCCGAGTTCAAATCTTTCCTCATCCTTCAGAAGCTATATATACTGGCCAAGTAATACAACATGAATTAAACTATCAGTTACTTTAACTTAAAAGAAGAGTACTATGGAGTTTATGATTAGTAAGATTATAATTAATGAAGTATCTAGTATGTACTTGCCAAATGGTAATTAACACTCTTTAATATAACCATTATTTTTACTAACAATAATAGCGAATGTTTACTCTAATGCACTGTATTTGACATCTGTTTTACAGGTTACCTCACTTGGATCTTTATTTCTTGCAATTTGGAAGAAAAGATAATCTGAAAATTTGCCTACTCCACAACACTTAGAAAAGCTGGATAAAAAGTATAATTCAAAACATTTTATGTTATATAATAAATACAGGCAGACTTGAGATTTTAAGAAAGAGAAGAAATCTCCTGAGGTCAAAAAATGAAAAGGAAATTAAAAATCAGGAATTCTCAGAGTAAGCTGATGTTGGGATGCTCTGGGAAAGTTTTTGGTCTAGGCAGTCAAAGAGCCTGTTTTTCACAGCTATGAAGGAGGACGATGGGAGATGAGGCTCCGGGCCCTGGAGAAGCCAAGAGCTGGAACTCAAGTTCCCCTGCATAAAGCTGGGAATTTAGAGAAATCATCCATCAGTTTAAAAAATAAAAAAAGGGGGCGGGGGGTGGAAAAAAAAAATAAAAACAGTCTGCAAAGTAGAGAGAAAACTGGAAGCTCAGGTTAAAAAAGAAAGTTTCCTTAAGAACTGAAACCTTGGCTTGTGCAAAATTTAAATTTATTCTACTTATATGGAGTTTATACCATCTGTGCAGTCTTAGAATCCCAGCAGAAAAATTAAAATGTAGTTCCAGGCTGATAATAATCCTTGGTGATTAGTAGAAACAAAGACAATCCTCCCTCTCTCCCTGCAGAGGAGTACTAATTATCTCATTTAATTCTCACAACTATCCTATGAAATAGTACTATCCCAATTTATAAAAGAAATTCAAATTTAGGGAGGTTAAGTGGTTTGTCCAAAGTCATCTAGCTATTATCTGAAAAAGCTGGGATTTAAATTTGCTTGTTGTTCATTCAGTTGAAACACATTTATCAGTATGTTATACTGCTAATCTTCTTTGTGAAAATCAATAGATAAATGCAACTGTTTCTTTCTCAGGTTTAGCAACTCAGTAAGAATGAAGGCTGCCAGGATCACATGAAACCTGAAGGATTCTCTCCGGCTCTGTCTGCCAAAGCAGCTCGGTCCCCTCTGGCAAAGGACGTAGGTTGCTGGAATATTCTGAACCAGGAAGAGAAAAAGCCACAGGATCCCTGAGCTAGTGGGGCATAGGATACTGCCAAATGGATCCTGGTTACTGATATTAACGGTATTAGAATAAACATACTACAGAAGCCCAAACAGAATGTGTTTACTATTGGAGTTAAGTCAGGATAATAAAGCTGTTGTGATAAACACAAATGTGTGAAATTGAAAATTAATGATGACAGCTTAGTCACATCAGGCTCAATATATTCCTAAATCTTATTTGGGTTGCACAGCATTGAGAAAATTCTGATTTACAAGCATAAATAGCTGCAAATGTGTTAGCACACACTGATCATCTTGTGTGTGTGCAGGTTTTATAAAAATAGTTCTAAATATTTTTCAAAAATCATATCAAATATTTGAAGATTTTTGAAGCCCCGCACCCCACAACAAAAATTTGGAAAACCAGACAAAAAGTTCTCAGAGATCCCTCTATTCTCAATCTAGGAGGCTATACAGCATACATAGTAAAGTGCAAATTTCTAAAAAGGAACCAGTACGCTCCACATACCCTCTTCTCCCTTCCAGGGTGAAACTCTTTATCCTCCCATCTCCGATTCTGCCAAGACCATCATTACTCTACTTTTTAAGCTCCATTTCCCATTTCCCCCCCCATTTCTACTCTTTAGTCCAGCTAATCTCAAGTACTCATTTACTTCCATTATGATATATCCTACCCATTCTTGGTTATTTGTAAATAATAACCATTATTAAGTACTTACTTGGTGCCATATATTATATGATGAGTGCCTCACACTGCTCATTTAATCCTTGTAGCAGCCCATGAAACATGGTAACACTATTTGCTCTCATTTTATAATGAGAACATCGAGGCTCTGGAAGGTTAAAAAACTTGCCCAAGGCCAGGTAAGGGAGAGAATACCCCCTGGAAAAGTGCTGTCTGAGCTCAGAGAAGAGATGTTAAAGGATAGGGTGAAGCTGTCAGGGGACAATGGCATTCTAGACAGAGGGAGGACATTCACAAAGGCAGTGCAATAGGAAACAGTGTGGTATGCAGTCAGGAAAGAGATCAGCCTTCAGAATCAGCAGACCTTGGTTCAAACACCTAGTTTTGTTTTGTGACCTCACTGCAACTATATTTTTTTCATCTGTGAAATGGTGATAATAAGCTTCACCGTGTATAATTAAGATTAAAGTTAAACATGATATGTAAAAGTGCCCGGTACAGGACTAGGCCTATGGTAGGTACTCAGTAATAAATAAATGTTACCTCCCTTCCTTTCCCCTAGCAGCAGTTCAATAATCCATGGTCTTAAGAACATCATTTTCATCTCCACTAAACTCCAGACATGTCTCCCTTCTACAAGTTTCCAAGCTTTACAAGGGCTTTTGGAGGTGTTGTATGCCAGAAGTCATTGATCACCTTATGTGGTAGGGTCCTTAACCACCATTTCTCAAACTCAGAGTCATTCTCACACCACTCACCTGTGTAGGCCATGTTCTTCGGGTTGCCATAAGGAGCCCCAGGCTGCACGGGGCTATAAACAGGGTTCATTGTGGACAACTGAGAATCCTACAGAAAAACAAACAAAAAATCAGCATTGACTATTGATTGCTCATTCTCCCTGACATCAACTTCAGATCTATAATCTTCAAGTGACACAGAGAAGCAACGTAGTGTAACAGAAGGAGGACTTAAAAAAAAAAGCCACTTGTTTGTACTTGGCCCTTTGCTAGACACTTTTCCCACTGTACACATGAAGATACTGAGAGGCAGAGAAGTGACACAATTGGCCTAATGTCAGCCCCAGCCTTTTGATTCTCAGTTCAGTACTAGTCCCACTACCCCATAAATTCAGCTACCATGAGCATACTGTGTGGCACTGGCCAAGTCTCTTCCCCTCTCTGGCCTTCAATGTCCTAACATAAAATCAATTACTTCAGGTTCTCTGTGGTCCTTTCTAATAATTCTAAGGATGCCTGTCCATGAGCTGGGAAAGGATACACTTCAACTGCTCACCAGGGGAGCCCCAGTGTCTGGTAATAAGCACACAGACTGCTGGAAGAAGAGCAGGAAGTGTGTTATCCACCCTTTGTACTTACAGAAGACAAGATACTGGTTACTAGCAGTTTTGGGAGAAAATGGGAATTTATTGCCATTGACCATTTTAATGCAAACAAGGAAACACAGCCAAGGTCTCTTTCAACATTTATTCAAGGGAAAGAAATAAACTTGGAAATTTGTGTGCAATAAGTATCACCTGCACAAGTGCTCTGTTAACTACCTTAATGAAGCACATTCTCCATTCTGATTAATGGAATATTAAGCTCTATTAGCCAGCCAAGTTGTCCCACCTTGTTTAGAGAACCAACTCTGATACATAGGCCAACACATGTTTGAAAACATGTCTCCAAATATATTATTTACACTTCATAAAAATCAAGCTATTTCCTCCTAACTAGGCTCACATGATAGAAAGGCAATTTTTTAGGTCATTAACTTCTTCCATAGCACCTCAGGATAGGAAACAAGTCAAATGCTGAAGACAAGCAGTTAAAGTCAACAGCTGGCTTGATGACAATTGCTCTGAGATTAATTAGCCTGTCCAGGGTTCCAGAATGAGAGGTGGAGAAAAGATGGGTTCCCAAAGAGAGGAAGGCGGGGCAAACAGGTCAAAAAGAAAATGACATTGGTCAAATTCAGACGACAGAACTTCTTGAAATGTACCCAATGTGTAGCCCTGGCAAATCACCCCAGGGCAACAGGCTAGATTAAACTATCACCAGTTGACAAACTGAAACTAGAACAACCTGATGAAAGTTATAGGAAATATACACATTCCGGCACAAATTAAGAAAAAAACATGTTTGCAGCCAGTGTTATTCAAGAATATTGCCAAAAACGTGCATGCGTGTTCAGTTGTGTCCAACTCTTTGTGATACAGACTGTAGACCACCAGGCTTCTCTGTCCATGGCATTTACCAGGTAAGAATGTTGGAGTGGGTTGCCATTTCCTTCTCCAGGGATTTTCCCAACCCAGGGAACAAATCTACATCTCCTGCATCAGCAAGCAGATTCTTTACCACTGCACCATCTGGGAAGTCCAC
The DNA here is from genome assembly GCF_054371585.1 of Giraffa tippelskirchi. Lineage (NCBI taxonomy): Eukaryota > Metazoa > Chordata > Mammalia > Artiodactyla > Giraffidae > Giraffa > Giraffa tippelskirchi. Next base: position 124,393,152 of record NC_137285.1, read on the forward strand.
AATCAAGTACATTCTCTCTCTAAATGTAAGCACTCTCCTGGCAAGGTGCTAAGAGAGTTCACAGATGTTAAAATACATTGCAAACTACAAAGTGGAATGCAGGTGTAAATAATGATGGTAACAGCCCTGGATCTCTCTTCTACCCAACGGGTTCTCTGTTAAATAAGCCAGGGTAAGGAAGGCTGCTAAGCAGCACAACAGGTCCTATAAATATCTGAGCACTCTCCTACTGAGAAGCTACTCTGTGTTGCTGATTGGACAAAGTTTGAAATTGCTCTTCATAACCAAAGAAACTCATCAGGTTTGAAACTGGTCTCCTGCTGCTCAAAAATGAGAGTCACAGCCTCTGAAGGAGACCATGCCTGAGTAGCATTCCACAACAGCGTGGACTCCAATCTCAACTCATGACTGGCAGAAATGAGATTTGCCATGGGTTCAAAATGTGGAGTAAGAATACGGCAGGCAGACAGAGTTCCTTGCTTTCAATGGAAGGTCAGCCTTTTACAACAGAATCCACACACTAATAGTTTCAGGGACAGGCTAAAAATGAGTAGGAAGATCACAAGCTCTATTATCAAGCAGATATAGCTTCAAATTCTGGAACTGCCACATACCAAATGTGGGACCACAGGCAAGTCCACTAGCTTTCCTGAGCCTCAGTTCCCTCTAGACTCAAAATGGGAAAGAATAACCCATACTTTGCAGAGTTGTTGTAGGTATTTTTTTAAAGCTAGGTTTATTGAGGTACAATTTACATGTAGTAAAATTTACTCCTTTTAAGTATACAGTTCTATGAGCTCTGAAAAATGTATATAGTTGTACAAACACGACCACAATTAGGATACAAAGTATTTTCACCATCCCCAAAAGTTCTCTATCTTTGGGGTCAACACCCTCCCCATAAATCCTACCTGTGGCAACCTCTAATCTGTTTTTTGTTGTTGTTTTGTATACTCAAATATCAACTTTTATTGTAACAAGATGAAAAAAGTGAGGCTGAGAAATAGCAGATGAACAATCCGAGGTCACAAAGTAAGTAAGGGACAAGGTTAAGACTAGCATACCAAATCAAAGACCTAAATGAGACAGCTAAAAAGATAAAACTCTTAGAAGAAAAAAGAAAAGACTGCAAAACCTTTATGATCTTGGATTTAGCAATGGTGTCTTTATTATGATACTAATAGTCCCTGAGAGATCCCACCATGGAGGCAATTCAAATTACCTACTGGGTCCTTGCTGGACACCCACAGGCAGTTATGAGAAAATAAAGGCACTGACTGAGTTCTATTCTGCCAGCTGTATAGGATATTAGCTGCCACATGCTATCAATCCAACCTGATTTCACTTCTTAAGTAAGATAAGTGCCTGAGGTATAAGTCCCATCTAGCTCTCTCTCTAGAGCTGAGTATGGAGTTGGCCCTGCTCCCTGGGGTTGAACCACAGTAAGTCTACATTACTTGTGTCAGCAAACACAACTCTGCAATAGCTTCCCATCTCATTCAGGATAAAATCCAAAGTCCTTACATGCTTCAGTCGTATCCAACTCTGCAACCCTATGGACTGTAGCCATCAGGCTCCTCTGTCCATGGGATTCTCCATGCAAGAATACTGGAGTGGGTTGCCATGCCCCTCCTCCAGAAGACCCAAGCGGGATCCTCCCCACCCAGGGATCCTTCCCATGTCTCTTGGCAGGCAGGTTCTTTACCACTAGCGCCACCTGGGGAGCCCCTATAAAGGTCTACGAGGCCTTATATGATCTGGTCTCACATGCCCACCACTCTGGTTGCAACTCCTATTACTATCTCTTGATTTCTATACTCCAATCACAATGACATTCTTGTTCCCTGAACACACATATATGCTTATGCCTCAGGGCCTTTGCACTTGCTCTTTCTCACACCTAAAATGCCCTTCCCCAGATATTCAAATGACATACTCCCTCACTTCATTAAGGTCTCTGCACAAATGTCACCTTGTCTGAAGTTAATTCCTTAGCCAACCTATCTAAAAATAACTCCTACTGTTATTCTGTCTCCAATTTCTGTTTTACTTTTCCTATTGACTCCAATCACTAACTGATATCCTTTCTTGTCTATTTGTTTATTCTTTCCCCCATTAGAGTTGTAAGTTCCATAAGAACAAGGATTCTGTTTTTCTTGTATCCCCAATACCCAAAATATTACCTAGTATATATATAATGGTCACTAAATGCATAGTAGTTGAATACATAATGAACCATCCTTCATGCTTCCCTCAAAAAACAACTCTGGAATAGTTTCAAGGTGCTTGGCACTTCTTGGCATATTTAGTCAACAAGTTGGCTTCATATCTCTCCAGCATTTACTTCCAATGTTCAGAGAAGCCTCTACTGATAACTCATCTTGGGCAGTACAAGCAATGGTGAGCTGGGTGGCAGCATGATGACTAAGGAAAACAGACAGAGGTGCTAAAGACTTCCCTCCTCGTGGAGCTGGACTTCATTCCCAGTCTGTTTGACAAGTAGCCTGCTGCTGCTGCCCCCCTGAACAACCTTTCAAATCAATAGCAAAATCTATGAGTACAAAATGACAAGAAAAATTTCAGGGGTAAAGAGTGAAACACTTAGAAGTACCATATGCACAATAGGTTGCAGTGTTTAAAATTAACATAGTTTACAAACTACCTATATAAGGTTTTAAAGAACTTTACCATTTACAAAGCTTATACAGATGGTTCCCAAATCATGAGAGTTAGGTTAAGATTTTTCAACTTTACAATGGTACCAAAGCAATATGCATTCAGTAGGAACATACTTTGAATTCTGAATTTTGCTCTTCCTGGGCTAGTGTATGCAGCACAATACTTTCTCATGATATTTGGAAGCAACAACAATAAGGTACAGCTCCCAGTCAGTCAAGGGTAAACAACCAATTTACATGTGCAACCATTCTGTATCCATATAAGCATTCTGTTTTTCACTTAAAATATAGTATTTAATAAATTATACAAGATATTCAACATTACAAAATAGGCTTTGTGTTAGATGATTTTGCTCAGCTGTAGGCTATTGTGTTCTGAGCATGCTTAAAGTAGGCTAGGCTAAACCATGATGTTTGGTAGATTAGGTGCATTAAATGTATTTTCAACTTAAAATGGGTTTATTGGGATGTAACCTCACTGTAAGTTGAGGAAGATCTAGTTTACAATGAGACTTTAATCACTATCTCACTTGATCCTTTGAAGTAAGCAACACAAGGATTATTAATTTCATTCAACAGATAAAGAAATTAAAGCTTACAGGTTTAATGTATATTAGGATGGATAATGTTAAAAAAAAAAATAGTGTCTGCCCAAAAGAGGCTATGGTCTAGTTGGGGAATTTTAAAAGTTAAATAAAAATAAACATGCCAAAAATAATGGAACTTTTAAGTTCAGAGGTGGAACTTCCGGAATACCTAAATTGCTTAGCAAACCCTCTTCCCTAAAAGCAACAATAAAACTGAACGAACTGTCAAAAACAACTATTTTGGGCCTCTAAAAATTAACCAAAGGTATACATCAAACTGAGAAATTATTGAACAATATCAAGAACAGTGAGAATCTGTAGCATTTTAGGCTCAAGCTGCTCCTACTCTCTAGCCCCCAAATCCCTGGGAATAATTCCATCAGGCCAGGCCAGAAGGATGACTTGCCAGAGTGGACTGACACTGAGTGTAGAAAATTTTCTCTGGATATTGCCCAGAGTCATTGTCAAAAACAACAGAGGGACAATCTCGGGAACAATAGTAAACTATCCAGGAAGGCCACTACTGCAGCTGGCCTAAGGTTGTAATAATAGTTAGGGCAGGCAATTGGCCTGCAGATAAGCCAGAAATTTTAAAGGGAGTTCTAGGGAACAAAAAATGAGACCCACTATGGGATCCCTGGTGATGTGTAAGGTTTCATACATGCTAAGAAGAAACTAGAGCAGTTCTAGGTATCTATAGACTCAATGTTAATATAAGGCCTTGAACACACTGAAAGTAAAGGCTGGAGCAGAATTGCAAAAATTGCCTGAACTTTGAATGCATTCTCCCATCAACAAACAAATCCATCAACAAAGGGTGGAAGATTTCGTGGCCTAGGACTGAAGCCAGTCATTGTTGACCACTAATCTATGCTGACCCAGGGGTGACCTTCAGGAAGCCAAGTTTAAAAATTAAAACAATATTTTAAAAAATATGACCATAGGGACTTCCCTGGTGGTCCAGTGGCTAAGACTCTACGCTCCCAATGCAGGGGGCCTGGGTTTGATCCCTTTGTCAGGGAATTAGATCTCACATGCCACAACTAAGAGTTTGCATGCTGTTAGAGATCCTGACTGCTGTAACTAAAAGAACCCGCATGCTACAAGGAAGACTGAAGATCCCATGTGTGGCAACAAAGACCCAGCACAGTCAAATACATAAAGATTAAGAAAGAAAGAAAGAAAGAAACTCCTTTCACAGAGACTTTCTTTAAATAAATATATGACCAGAATAAACTACTTGCATGTTAAATAAATAAATAAATGTTCATGGTTAAAAAAAGAGACATCAGCAGTCACACACTACAAAGACAGGCACTATGAAGTAGTATGAGCATGTACTAAAGAAACCAAAAAAAGAGGTTAAAAAAACAAATGCAACAGCCCTCCCATTCCTTAGTGGTGGAAGAATCCGAATCAAGAGTTGCTACATTATATTATCTACAACATAGTTTTTCAACCAAAAAAATCATAAAACGTGCAAAGACACTGGGACGACCCATTTACAGGGGGGATAAAAGGAGACTATAAATATTGTCTCCAAGGAGACTTAGATATTAGAATCAGCAGATATATATTTTAAAGCATCTATTAGAAATATTTTTTAAAATAAAGGAAACCATATTTAAAGAACTAAATGAAAGTATGATAATAATTACTCATTAAACAGAGAATATCAATAAACAGAAATTATAAAAAGAGCCAAATGAAAATTGTATTCTGAAATCAAACATTCAAGAGGACTCAAAACAAATCTGAGCGACAGAAGAATCATCAGATTCAAAGATGGATGAATACAGATAATGCAATCTGAAAAACAAAAAGAAAAAATGAAAAATAAAGTCAGAGACCTGTGGGAAACTATGGAACAAACCAACATACAAGTAATGGGATTTCTAAAGAGAGGAAAGAAAGAAGTAGAAAAAATACCTGAAGATATAATCACCAAAAGCTTCCCAAATTTGATTTTAAAAACAAACATTACACTACACCCAAGACAGTGAACTCCAAGTGGGCTAAACACAAAAAGAGACACACTTGTATACATCATAGTAAAAACCGTTGAAAGCCAAAGAGAAAATTTTAAAAGTGGCAAGAGAAAAAAACTTATGAGATGAAAGGGGACAACAATAAGACTAAGGTTAACAGCTCACCTCTCATTACAAACAATGGAGGCCAGAGGCAGTAAAATAATAAATCAAATGCACTGAACGAAAAAAAGTTTACCAACCACAATTTGTGACCCCAATAAAACTATCATTCAAAATTAAAGGCAAAAATCAAGACATTCCCAAATAACTAACAACTAAGATAATTCACTGATAGCAACCTGCCTTTCCAAAAACCCTAAAGACATACTAAAGCTTTCTGGCTGAAAGGAAATGGCACTATAGAGTACTTCAAATTCACGTGAAAAGAAAAGGAGCATCAGTAAAGGCTATTATATAGGTAAAAATAAAAATAGCATAAATATTTTTCTCTTTTTCTCTTAAAAGACAGTTATGTAAAACAAGAACTTTAAAACTACATTGTTGCATCTATGACATACAAAGATTTACTGTACAGAAAAACAAGAGCCCAAAGTAAAAGAGAGGAAAAATGGAGCTACACTGGAACAAAGTTTCTAAATTTTACTGAAATTAAGCTAGTTTATAATGTGAAGTACATTGATTGTATATGTGTTTTCTTCTTCTTTTGGCTGCGCCATAGGCATGCAGAATCTTAGTTCCCTGATCAGGGATCAAACCTGTGCCCTCTGCATTGGCAACACTGTCTTAACCACTGGACCACCAGGGAAGTCCCAGATTGTTTGCACATGAAGTAGATTATAATATGTATGTTATAATATGTAATGTGTAATAAAGATATATATTTAATCCCCAAAACAACCACTAAGAAAATAACTTCCAAAGTTTATTAAAAGACAGCATATTATGTGATTCCATTTATACGAAATGTTCAGAAAAGGCAAATCATGGGGCAGATAGATATTTGGTCACCTAGGACCTGGAGCAGAAATGGAGGTTGACAGAAAATGAGAGCAAGAGATCTCTTTGGGGTAATTAAAAATGGTTTAAACTGGATTTTGGTGATAGTTGCACAACTCAGTAAATTTACTAAGCAGCACTGAATAGTATACTTAAAATGGTTGAATTTTATCATATATGTTATACCTCTATAAAGCTATTAAAATAACACAAATTTGTGATTCTTGAATCATCAAGGAAAAAATATAGAATTTTTTAATGCACTAAAAGGAATTAAGTCATTTAATTCAATATCCCCATTTATACACATGAACCGAAATCTCTTGTGACAAGCTCTGGGCAAAGTGTTACTAAGGCAGAGATAACAGGACATAATTCCTGTCCCTGAGGGGTTTGTATGAGGGAGAAAAACACAAAAACTAACAACAACAAAACTGTACTGTTATTATACCGAATGCTAGAATTTAAAGAACGAACAGCTTACTAAAGGGTAGGGGTGGTGGGGTGGTGGATGGGAGAGATGTCCTCATTGCCACCAGATGGCAGTATGCTCAGTTAAACGATTCTATTTCCCAGTCTCTCCTATAGTTAAGTGAGGCTATGTGATTAGTTCTGCTCAATGAGATACAACTGAAATATTGTATAGGACTTAAACTTAAAGGCTACTTAAAGGGATCACTGTTAGCTGGGGGAGATGTCTTTCCTTCTCTTCTTCCTCATACCTGCTATCTGGAATTAGGACATGATGACTGGAGCGCATCAACCTTTTCTGTGAAGTGACCTTGAGAATGGAAGTCTCAAACCAAGGATGACAGAAGAAGCCTGGCTCCTTGATCATTTCAGCCCTGGACTACCTTTGTACTGTTTTACACGAGAAAATAAAACCCTATGTTTTTAAACTATTGTTATTTTAGATTTATTATATGTAGCTGAACCTAATCTTATTTAATTGAGGAGAGAGATATGTAAGATTTCAAAAGAATGTTATTTGATCTATGTTTTGAAGGATGACAGGAATTCTACAGAGGGAGGAGAAGGAAAGGTCATTTGTGAAATTATACAACGAGAGAGCAAGGCACATTCAGAGAACACTGGATAGTTCTGAAAAGCTGTAACATAGAATTGTAGGGAAAACATGGCAGGAATATTCTCATCCTGTCCCCATTTCTCAATTGTGTCCTCTCAACTCTTATGAAGGATCTCAGAGAATTCTCTGGTTATCCAGTGGTTAGGACTCCATGCTTTCACCGCCAAGGGTACAAGATCAATCCCTGGTGAGGGAACTGAGATTCCACAAGCTGTGTGGCGCAGTCCAAAAAAAAAAAAAAAAAAATCTCAGAAAGCCAGATTGGGCATGGCTACAAGCCATGGTGTGATCACTCACCTAGAGCCAGACATCGTGGAATGTGAAGTCAAGCGGGCCTTAGAAAGCATCACTACGAACAAAGCTAGTGGAGGTGATGGAATTCCAGTTGAGCTATTTCAAATCCTCAAAGGTGATGCTGGGAAAGTGCTGCACTCGATATGCCAGCAAATTTGGAAAACTCAGCAGTGGCCACAGGACTGGAAGAGGTCAGTCTTCATTCCAATCCCAAAGAAAGGCAATGCCAAAGAATGCTCAAACTACCGCACAATTGCACTCATCTCACATGCTAGTAAAGCAATGCTCAAAATTCTCCAAGCCAGGCTTCAGCAACACGTGAACCGTGAACTTCCAGATGTTCAAGCTGGTTTTAGAAAAGGCAGAGGAATCAGAGATCAAATTGCCAATATCCGCTGGATCATTGAAAAAGCAAGAGAGTTCCAGAAAAACATCTATTTCTGCTTTATTGACTATGCCAAAGACTTTGACTGTGTGGATCACAATAAACTGTGGAAAATTCTCAAAGAGATGGGAATACCAGACCATCTGACCTGTCTCCTGAGAAACCTGTATGCAGGTCAGGAAGCAACAGTTAGAACTGGACATGGAACAACAGACTGGTTCCAAATAGGAAAAGGAGTATGTCAAGGCTGTATATTGTCACCCTGCTTATTTAACTTATATGCAGAGTACATCATGAGAAAAGCTGGGCTGGAAGAAGCACAAGCTGGAATCAAGATTGCCAGGAGAAATATCAATAACCTCAGATATGCGGATGACACCACCCTTATGGCAGAAAGTGAAGAAGAACTAAAGAGCCTCTTGATGAAGGTGAAAGAGGAGAGTGAAAAAGTTGGCTTAAAGCTCAACATTCAGAAAACTAAGATCATGGCATCTGGTCCCATCACTTCATGGGAAACAGATGGGGAAACAGTGGAAACAGTGTCGGACTTTATTTTTTTGGGCTCCAAAATCACTGCTGATGGTGATTGCAGCCATGAAATTAAAAGACACTTACTCCTTGGAAGGAAGGTTATGGCCAACCTAGATAGCATATTCAAAAGCAGAGACATTACTTTGCCAACAAAAGTCCGTCTAGTCAAGGCTATGGTTTTTCCAGTGGTCATGTACGGATGTGAGAGTTGGACGGTGAAGAAAGCTGAGCGCCGAAGAATTGATGCTTTTGAAGTGTGGTGTTGGAGAAGACTCTTGAGAGTCCCTTGGACTGCAAGGAGATCCAATCAATCCATCCTAAAAGAGATCAATCCTGGGTGTTCATTGGAAGGTCTGATGTTGAAGCTGAAACTCCAATACTCTGGCCACCTCATGCGAAGGGTTGACTCATTGGAAAAGACCCTAATGCTGGGTAGGATTGGGGGCGGGAGGAGAAGGGGATGACAGAGGATGAGATGGTTGGATGGCATAACCGACTCGACGGACATGGGCTTGGGTAGACTCCGGGAGTTGGTGATGGACAGAGAGGCCTGGCGTGCTGCAGTTCATGGGGTTGCAAAGAGTCGGACACGACTGAGCGACTGAACAGACTGACAGGCCATTTTATGATCCCAGAACTCTCTGAAACTTCTTTGTTATAAATACTTGTGTAATTTGCCTGCACAATTTTTTTCTTCCTGCTACATTTTAAGCAACATAAGGTTAAGAGACCATATCTGTTTTATTCACCATTGAATTTCCAGTAAAGGGCTTGGTATAAAGCAGGGTGCTCAGTAAAGGTTTTCGACTAGATGAGTGAATTAACTAGTGGGTAAATTAAAAGAACGCTTTTATTGGAATTCAACAATTTAATATCACGTTGCTGCTGCTGCTGCTAAGTCGCTTCAGTCGTGTCCAACTGCGCGACCCCATAGACGGCAGCCCACCAGGCTCCGTCGTCCCTGGGATTCTCCAGGCAAGAACACTGGAGTGGGTTGCCATTTCCTTCTCCAATGCATGAAAGTGAAAACTGAAAAGTGAAAAGTGAAGTCGTTCAGTCATCTCCGACTCCTAGCAACCCCATGGACTGCAGCCCACCAGGCTCCTCCATCCATGGGATTTTCCAGGCAAGAGTACCGGAGTGGGGTGCCATTAGTTCTTACCAAATTTAGGAAAACTGTTTCAGTGTTAGTTCTCCTTAATTCTATACACAAGGAAGCCCATTTTTATCATAGTTATCTATTTCTTTATAACTGTCTGCCAAATGTATTCAGACTGCACATTATATTACTACATTTCACAGTTGTGTACGTTATCATTTCGTCTCAGAAAATACTTCAATTTAAAGATGAAATGGAGGAGCACTCTTATTTCCAGGAATCTGCCACGAGGATCTCAGTATCAAAAAGGCTTCCACAGATAACAGATCTTTTCATGTAAAAGGTTAATACCACCTCTGTGCCTACCTGTAAATGAAATGCAGAGATTCCTGATACCTAGAACAAAGTCACGCACAAAGTATGTACTTTGAAAATATTTGCTGAATAAACACAGTTTCACAACCACATAATACAATGACCTTAAATTATCGCACAACTCTAAAGCAAAATTGTAATTTGCTGGAAATGGGTTGCTGTGGCCAGACTTGCTATCCCAAACTAAGAAACAGTGATCAGGCATTTCTAGAGAGACTATGAATCAACAATGCTCAGAAAGCCCCTCTTTAATGTTTACAAGAGGCTAGATTTGCAATGCAAAAATATAAACCAAATTTTATCTTCTTAGATAAGGCCTGTGACACAGTAAAAAAATAGTGGTGCTCCCTTTAAAAAGTACAAGTGCCATATTACCCATCACATTCAGGTGGAGAGAGAAAGCCGGAAGAGGATTATGGTCACAACACTCAATAGCTTTACTGATTTTTACTTATTTTATTTATTTTTATTTTATTTAGAAGAGAAAACTAAGGCACAGGGAAAGGAAAAGACTACGCTAGAAATACATGGCAAGTCAGGATTGTGGACAGGTGCCCTGAACAAAACCCAAGTCTCCTGCCCTTAAACTGGAGACTTCCCATCGTATCACCTTGCTACCATCCTCTGGATAGACAGATAATCAAACAATGAGATGGAAAGACAAATGAACAAATAAAGTGTATCATAATGCACTTCCAGGAATGCCCTTCTGCCCTTTTGCTGGTCCTGTATCTTTCTTGGCATTTTAGATCCATCTGTCATGAAACATAGGATACTAAGGGAATATAAAGAAATGCAGGTATTTATTTGAAGAACCCATTCAGTCAAAGTGTAATCAGAATATGTTAGTTCTCTGAAGCAAACCCATGAAGCCCACTATATGGGGAATTCTCAACAGCAAGTTTATAGCACTCAAAGTTATTACCTTTCCTGGGGAAGTAACATGTGCAAAAGTGTTGCTGAGCAATTTCATACGGTGAATGGTTAAGAACATAGGTTTTTAAGCCACAGCAGCTGTGAAGCCTTAGATGGCTTACTTGTTTCCTCATCTGTATAGTGGAAATACCAGAGGTAATTACATTTTAGGATTGTTGAGGGGATTAAATGAGACAACACATGTTTTGCCAGAACACATGTAAACACTTAACAAATGGTGGCTTTATCATTATTTCATCTGAGGAAACATCCTCATCACACGATTTTCAATGACCTGGGATCCATAACGTCCATAGGTTTCCCCAGGACTGTAGACTATCCTCCCAGGTGTACGGTTTTAGATCTTACTCAAAATAGTAAGAGGAGTACTAGTCAACTTGAGGCTACCTACTGTACTGTGCTAAATCACTCCAGTTGTGTTCAACTCTTTGAGACCCCATGGACTGTACCAGGCTCCTCTGTCCATGGGATTCTCCAGGCAAGAATACTGGGGTGGGCTGCCATTTCCTTCTCCCAGGGGATCTTTCTGCCCCAGAGACTGAACCCCTCATCTCTTACATCTACCTGCTTTGTCAGGCGGGTTCTTTACCACTAGCGCCACCTGGGGAGTTGAGGCTACCTGCTACAAGAAGGCAATTACCTCTTCATCTATAAAATGGAAACTATCAACAAACTGTGGAAAATTCTCAAAGAGATGGGAATACCAGCCCATCTTACCTGTCTCCTGAGAAACTTGTATGCAAGTCAAGAAGCAACAGTTAGAACTGGACATGGAACAACAGACTGGTTCCAAATTGGGAAAGGAGTACATCAAGGCTGTATATTGTCACCCTGCTTATTTAATTTATATGCAGAGTACATCATGTGAAATGCTGGGCTGGATGAAGCACAAGCTGGAACCAAGACTGCTGGGAGAAATATCAACAACCTCAGATATGCAGTTGATATCACCCTTATGGAAGAAAGCGAAGAGGAACTAAAGAGTGATGAAACTGAAAGAGAAGAGTGAAAAAGCTGGCTTAAAACTCAACATTCAGAAAACTAAGATCATGGCACCCGGTCCCATCACTTCATGGCAAATAGATGGGGAAACAATGGAAACAGTGAGAGACTTTATTTTCCTGGGCTCCAAAATCAATGCAGATGGTGACTTCAGGCATGAAATTAAAAGATGCTTGCTTATTGGAAGAAAACCTATGACAAACCTAGACAACATATTGAAAAGCAGAGACATTACTTTGCCAACAAATGTCCGTCTAGGGAAAGCTATGGTTTTTCCAGTAGTGATGTATGGATGTGAGAACTGAATCATAAAGAAGGCTGAGCACCGAAGCACTGACACTTTTGAACTGTGGTGTTGGAGAAGACTCTTGAGAGTCCCTTGGACTGCAAGAATATCAAAACCAGTCCATCCTGAAGAAAATCAACCCTGAATATTTATTGGAAGGACTGATGCTGAAGCTAAAGCCCCAATACTCTGGCCACCTGATGCGAAGAGCTGATTCATTGGAAAAGACCCTGATGCTGGGAAAGATTGAAGGCAGGAGGAGAAGGGGATGACAGAGGATGAGATGGTTGGATGGCATCACCAGCTCAATGGACATGAGTTTGAGCAAGCTCTGGGAGATGATGAGGGACAGGGAGGCCTGGTGTGCTGCAGTCCATGGGGTCACAAAGAGTTCAGTCATGACTGAGTGACTGAACAGCAACCATTTAATATAAAAAGAATTGTTATGCAGATGAATAGGGAGCCATGAAGGATTATAGTAACAAAGTGACATAATCCTATCTGTGTTTTAGAACAATATTTCATGAGAAGATGGATGATGGACTGGCAGAAGAGAAACAGAAGGTCTGAACTAGAAAGAGCCAAAATAAAAAAGAAGGAAAGAATATAGGAAATACTTTATAGAGTAATAACTGACAGGATTTAGAAACTCTCTTATAAACTCTCTGTATGCAGCGCTTGATGTGGGGAAATAAGAGGTTTCTAAGGTAAGCAAAGAAACATAGCATTCATTTTTGAACAAGCAGAGGTTGAGATGGCCAATAAACAACTGGGAATCTGGAAATATTGATCTGAGGGCCTATGACTGCTATGAACTAATTACCCACCAACCATTATGTCCATTTGCTTAGAGTTCAGCAGAAGTAGTCCAGCAGGGGTATAAAGGCAGTAAGGAATGAAGGAACGTGGAGGCAGAATAACAGCACGGCAAAATATGCTGTCAGATATAATTCACAGCAGAAATGGATGCCCATAAAGCATGTCTTTAGAACTTTCTCAGTTGCTAAAGAAGCAGGCCTGCTTGGCTCCCAATATGCTTGCTCGCTTGCTTCCTTCTTTCCATCAATAAATCTTCACTAGGTCTTTATTTTATACCAGGCATTATTATCCCATATACCAGCATTAGCGATATGAAGATGAATAAGTTATGGTACAAGCCTTTAAGGACCCTGGAGCTAGCAAAGAAGGGGAACAAGTAAAGAGTCAAATAAGGATATCCATGTGCTATGGTAGAGAGGCGCATGGGGGTGTAAAGAACCTAACTCCATGCACCCTTTCTCCAGGATATCTTCCCTGAATATTATATTAGCTAATGTTTATGAATTGCTTAACTATGAGAGGAATTTTTCTTGGAGCTTTACATGTTACATGTTATTTAATTTTCACATCTACCTTATGAAGTAGCCATTATTTACTAACTCCATCTTACCCATGAGAAAACTGGACAGCCTATAATGAACCCTCCTCTGAGTTCTCACTGTCCTCCCAAAGCATTCTATGTTATCACACAGTACTTTGTATCCTTGGTTTTTTAAAAAAATACCCCTTAAGGACACAGCTATAATTTACTCATGTCTTTATCTCCCACAAGGCCTAACAGAGGACCAAGTATATGCCACAGGTATTCAGTATTTGCTGAACATCAAAATGACTGTTATGAAGTCATTGCATTGTGTAAGTTTTACATTATATCCTTTATAATGTAAATCATTCTACAGCAATCATTTCCTGTCCATCGATAGAGGAATGGATAAAGAAGATGTGGTACACGAAGAATTTATTTGCAGGGCAGCAATGGAGAAACAGACATAGAGAACAGACTTATGGACACGAAGAGAGGGGAGGAGAGGGTGAGATGTATGGAGAGAGTAACACGGAAACTTACATTACCATACGTAAAAGAGATAGTCAATGGGAAGTTGCTATATGTCTCAGGGAACTAAAACAGGGGCTCTGTATCAACCTTGAAGGGTTGGATGGGGAGGAAGATGGGAGGAAGGTTCAAGAGGGGATATATGTATACCTATGGTTGATTCATGTTGAGGTTTGACAGAAAACAACAAGCAATTATCCTTCAATTAAAAATATAAAAAAAGAAGATGTGGTATACACACACACACACGCGTGCGTGTGCACGATGGAATATTACTCAGCCATAAAAAAGAATGAAAACCTATCCTATGTAGCAACATGGATGGACCTAGAGACTGTCATACTGACTGAAATAAGTGACACAGAGAAGGACAAATATTGTATGATATCACTTATTACATGGAATCTAAAACAAATGGTACAAATGAACTTACTGATGAAACAGAAATCGAGTTACAGATATAGAAAACAATCTTATGGTTATCAAGGGGGAAAGGAGGGGATTGACATATATATATATATGTATATGGGATTGACATATACACACTGTGTTGTGCTTAGTCACTCAGTTGTATTCGACTCTTTGCAACCCCATGGACTGTAGCCCACCAGGCCCCTCTGTCCATGGGGATTCTTCAGGCAAGAATACTAGAGTGGGTTGCCATGTCATCCTCCATGGAATCTTTGCAATCCGGGGATTGAACCCAGGTCTCCTGCATTGCAGGAGGATTCTTTACAATCGGTCACCAGGGAAGCCCAAGAATACTGGAGTGGATAGCCTACCCCTTCTCCAGGGGAACTTCCTGACCCAGGAATCGAACTGGGGTCTCCTGCATTGCAGGCAGATTCTTTACCAGTTGAGCTACCCATGAAGCCCCATATACACACTACTTATGTAAAATAGATAATAAGAACCTACTGTATAGCACAGAGAACTCTACCAAGACTCTGTAATGACCTATATGAGAAAAGTATCTAAAAGAGAGTGGATGGGTGTATGTATATTTATAACTGATTCACTTTGCTGTACACCAGAAAGTAACACAACATTGTAAATCAACTATATTCCAATGATTTTTTTGTAAAAAAATCATTTCTTATTTATTCAGTAGATTCATTGTAAGCATTTACTCTAAGTCAATTACTGGTGCCAGGTATAGACTAAACAGAAATAAACCATACACAGACCCTACCATCAAGCTTATTGTGGCAAAACCATAAATGTTGTCTGTTGTTTAAGATGATCTATATTTTCTTCAGATATTACACCCAGATATCCCTTCTGACTATTCAAACACTCAACAGGAATAAACTATCAGTTGAAAGAATAAATGAATGAATGATGGATACTGTGAACCTTAGACAAGGCATTGCTATGGCCACTAGGACACTCAGGGTTGAACTAAACCTTAGTAATAAGCAAGAACTTCTGGCTTCACTTATTCTGTTTTCCTTATTTCCCCCTTCATTATGAATCTCTTTATTTACTTTTGATCCTATTGTATTATGCATATTTTAAAAACTAATTCCCTCTAGGGAAAAGAAACGTTGAGTATGTAGTATTAAATCAATCAAACTTTGATGAGATGATGTGATGTGATCAGTCTCCTTCGTCAAGATGCTCTGCTGAAGATCTGGAGACAAACCAGACCCCCCTAGCAAGTCAGCAGTGCAGCACTCAACTGCTCTGTTGCTGAGTTCTAATCAAGAAACTCTTCGCTGGAGGAACTATCTTGCTTCAAAGATGCCAAGGCCCCATTCTTAAAAATATCCCACTTTAAGTTTTCAGCCCCTGCACTGATGGGCAGGGAGGCTCTGGAACTAGACGGACCATATGGTCTAGGCTCTTATCTCTGTCCCTGACCTATCAATGACAAACCTCTTAGGATCTCGTATCTACTTCTCTCTACCCACTTCTTGTGGCTACTCTGAATACTCAAAGGGAAAGCAGAGGAGAAGGTATTTCCTAAACTGCAGAGTACTACAGCACTGCAAGGTGTTGAGGAAAAAGGGGTTCATCATTTGTAATATAATGCAAGGATGGCTGACCAAAATTTAGGCAATCAGTCTTATAAGCACTGGACTTAAAACACTGGAGGGGTTTTTTGTTTGTGGTGATAAATATATATCATAAAATGTGTCATTTTAACTATTTTTAAGTATACAATTTCGCAGCATTAAGTACATTTACATTGTTATGCAAATCACCGATATCTATCTCCAGAACATCTCCATCTTCCCCATCTGAAACTCTGTACCCTTTAGACACTAACTCCTGATTTTCTCCGCTCCCCAGCAACCACCATTCTATTTTCTGTTTCACTAAAGCATAATGTTTTCAAGGTTTATCCATGTTATAGCATGAAAATACTAGTTTTTAAAACATTCCAGACTTTTAATTTCAGATAAAGTTGATCACAAACTATAAGGCTGACCACCATTTACTTAGCTTTTCAAGATAAACTCAAAAGCTCACTGTAGGAATTTTTTCCTTCCAGTTCCACTGAGATCTCCAAATTGATCTGCACTCTTACACAAGTATTTCCAACTACATGTCATTCGGATGGAGTTACCTGCTACTCTGAAAATAAATTCCAACATGTTCATTAGGAAGCAAAGTGACCCTTAATAAAAAATGCAATATTATATCACTGTTTGGATAAAGAAGACTAATGTTTAGAAGGAGATACTGATCTGCATTGATATTACCAAACATTTTTAGGCAGGAGGACAAGTATGTATCTGTCTGTTTTTCATAATACGCCTATTGATATAAACGTTTGCTATTCCAAAGTAGCATGTTTTGGAGGATTTCCCTGGTGGTTCAGTGGTTAAGAATCCGCCTTCCATGTGGCAGGCCAGACATGTAGACTTGGGAAAGAGGAGGAAGGGTCTGCAGATCCCCACACTGCCTGCTGAGCTGTTGTGCGGGACATCTGGTGACAAGGGGAGCAAGCATCTCTGGGGTGCAGGTGGTCCTGAACCAGTGGTCCCTGGGAAGCTTTGGTGTCAGGAAAGGCACCCTGGTGGGGTGGCTGTTTGGGGCATAAGTCAATCGCTGTGTTAGTACTTTCACAGTGCTTTCCTAATATACACTAGATTAACTTGTCGTGTGTTAAACACACAGTTGCTTTTTTATAGCTAGGTTTTCATACTCAATAAATTTATTAATACCCTGAAAAAAATAAAGAATCCGCCTTCCAATGCAGGGGATGTAGGTCTTAGGGAATTAAGATTCCATGTGCTGTTGGCGGGGGTGGGGGAGGGGGGGGCAAGTAAGCCAGCACATCACAACTAGACAGAAGCCCTCTTGGCACTAGGGAAGACATCGTGCCACAACTAAGACCCAACACAGCCAAAAATAAATATTTAAAACAAACAAACAAAAAAACAAAGTAGCAGATTTTAACATTTGCAAATGAAACTTCTATTATTCACATTGATTTATATTATTCACATGGATTATATTTTTAAACTTTTTATTTTGTACTGGAGTATAACCAATTAACAAACAATGTTGTGATAGTTTCAGGTGAACAGCAAGCGCCTCAACCATCATATACATACATGTATCCATTCTCCCCCACACTCCCCTCCCATCCAGGCTGCCACATAACATGGAGCAGAGTTCCATGTGCTATACAGTTGGTCCTTGTTGGTTATCCATTTTAAATATAGCAGTGTGTACATGTCCATCCCAAAATCCTTAACCATCTCTTCTCCCAAACAATGGTAAGTTCATTCTCCAAGTCTGTGAGTCTCTTTCTGTTTTGTAAGTAAGTTCATTTGTATCATTTTAGATTCCACATATAAGGGATGTCATATGATATTTCTCCTCTCTGTCTGACTTACTTCACTCAGTATGACAATCTCTAGGTCCATCCGTGTTGCTGCAAATGGCATTATTTCATTCTTTTTAATGGCTGAGTAATATTTACATTGTATGTATGTACCACACCTTTATCTATCACATGGATTCTTTTTTAACCAGCAAATCACATCTTATTCCAAATGTCACTGGAAGGATCTCAAAGATCATTTAATTCAAGCCTTTCATTTTGCAACAGAGAAAACAGAGACCCAGTAACTTGCTCAAAGACACACAGCAAGTCAGTAACAGATCCAGTCAGGCCTCCAGACTCCCAGGCAGAAGAGTGACAATGAGGCTGCTTTTCTACCCGAAGGAAAAGAGATCTCCTCTGTTTACTGGTTAGTTCAAAGTCCACTGGGCCCTGGCAATGGAAGGTCAAAGACTCTGAATCAGGAGCTGCTGCATCCAAACAGTTAAGACTATAGATACCAGGCCAAATCCTTTGTCTCAGGACAAAAAGGTTCAGAAAAACCTGGCAGAACCACCCTTATTAGGTTTGAAGGCCCCAGGATGCTCTGGGCTACAGTCCTGCGCACAGGATCAGTAAGAGATTTACTGTGATGAAGGTGGAAGAAAAAAGGAAAAAAGGAGGATGGGAGCAAAGGAGAGTTAGATTCTTGCCCAACAGCACCAACACTCTTGAGAAAGCACTCTTGATGAAAAGGAAAGAGATTGTAATAGAAGAAGCTAAAAGATCAGAAAATGGAAGCACAGACAATATCAGGACACAGTGAAGATTCCCCAGGGAATCTGTCTAATTTGAAACTTAATAGTATAGACATCACAAAAGAATCAACCTGGAGACTGCATGTGATGCCAAGAATAACCCAGTCAAGAAAAATGCAGCCTGAGTGATTCAAGCCTCCTCACTTTCTACCACAGTTGCTGACCCACTCACCACCACTCTCCTTCAGAGTCACCTGGGGTTCTTATTTACAACAGAGTTTTACAAATAACTCTATTTAAGAATACGAATCGACATTTCTCCAAAGGAGATATACAAATGGCCAACACACATATGAAAAGATCACTAATCATCAGGGAAATACAAATCAAATACCACCTCAAATCTGTGAGGATAGCCACCATTAAAAAATAAAAGACCAAAAAATAGCAAGCACTGGCAAGGATGCAGAGAAACTGGAACCCTTATGGACTATCTGTGGGAACGTAAAATAGTGCAGCCACTATGGAAATAATGGTATGGAGGTTCCTCAAAAATTTTTAAATATAATTACTATATGACCCAGCAATCCCACTTCAGAGTCTAGCTCCAAATGAACTGAAAACAGGATCTTTAAGAGATATGTGCACACCCATGTTTATAGAAGCATTACTCACAATAACAAAGAGGTGGAAGAAACTTAAATGTCCACTAACAGATGAATAAAGAAAATTGGTGTATATATACAATATTATAATATTAAGCCTTAGCAAAGAAGAAAACCCTGTTATATGCTACCCTGTGAATAAACCTTGAGGACATTATGCTAAGTGAAATAAGCCAGTCACAAAAAGGCAAATAAATACTACATGACTACACTTATATGAGGTATCTAAAGCAGACAAATTCTTAGAAGGAATGTAGTTGCCAGGGCTGTTGAAGGATGGGCAGCTGTTGTTTAAGGGATACAGTTTCAGTTTTGCAAGAGGAATGTTCTAGAGATCTGCTGAACAACAAGGTACATATAGTTAACACTATTGCACTGTACACTTATGACAAATTCAGGAACCACTGGCTTCAAAATAAAGTCCAAACTTTATGTCAGCATCCACAGCCCTCCACGAGCCCATCCCTCTCTCTCTCTCCATTCTCACCACTTGCTCCTCCTCAGGCTTCACCTTACTTACCCACTGACTGGTCCAAACAGAACTTTCTACGGTGACAGAAATGTTCTACATCTGTGTTGTTCAATATAGAAGCTATCAGCCACATGTGGCTACTGAGCACCTGATATGTGCTACTGGCTCCTGTACTGAACACAACAGGAATAGAGCAATAGTTAGGACCCCAGAAGATAAAGATGGGCCAAGGTTGAAACTCACAACAATGCCATTTACCCTTTTCTCCCTCACATGTTATCACCATGTGTTCATTCATTCTACAAATATTCTTGCTTACTATGTGCCAGGTACTATTCTAGGTACTGGGGAAGCAACAGTAAATAAAAAGACAAACATCCCTGTCCTCAAGAATCTTATGTTCCAGTGAGGTAGTGTAGGACAGTGGTTAAAAGCAAGAACTCTGGAGCCAGAGAGCTTAGATTCAGATTCTGACTCCACTGCTAACCACCTATGTGTTCCCTGAAAATTACTTAACTTCTCCATCCTCAGTTTTTTAATCTATAAAATGGAGATAACAATAGTACTGCCTAATAAGCTTTCTATAAAGATTTAATTAGTTAACATATATGTAAAGTGCTTAGAACAGTGCCCCATATATAAGAATTAGCTCTTACTATTGCTATATTTTGTTGTTGCTATGAGTGGGAGCAAGACAATCAACAAATAGCAAAAAAAAAAAAAAAAAAAAAAAAAGCCATTTAGTGATATGACAAAAAAAAAAAAACACAGGGTAAGGGAACAAGGAGTGTCAGGATAGGGATTATATTTAAGAGGATAGTTAGGGAAAGCTTCACACGAAGGTGATATTTGAGGAAAGGTCTGAAAGAAGAGGAGAAGAGCAAGTCTCACAGATACCTGGGGAAGGACTGAATTTTCTGAGATACTTGGTATTATTAACACCATGTTATAGATGGGAGAATTGAGGTTCAGACTAAGGAACCTGTCCAAGGTCACATGGCTTATAAATGACTGAGCCCAGAGTCAAATCTGGGACTACTGACTCCAATTTCTCCTCCATGTCTGGACCCTTTTGACCTCTATTCCTTTCTGGGGTGAAACAAGACCAATGAATCCTTTTCACATCAGTTTCCCCTTCTGGCACTGAGATTCACAGACTCATTATGATCAGACAAGCTCTCTGGCTGTATTAAGCAAAGGAGTTAATGGCACAGGCTGCCTTTAACTACCCCCTCTCACACGTGCTCTCACCCACCGCTTTCTAAGCAGCTCCACACCAGGACTCCATGTTAACTGCATGCTGTGCATAGAAAACAGGCATTTATCAAGACCAACAAGACTCAAACACCAGGAAGCAGAGGTAAATTATACATAAGAAATGAAGGCCACTGCTTCCAACCAGGACTTTGAGGGGGAAAGCTCTGCTGTATGTGCACCGCACGAGAACTATGATCAAAAGTTAGGTTCAACCTACTGAACCTGTCTAATCTAGAACTATGGGCTTCCCTGATAGCTCAGTCGGTAAAGAATCCGCCTGCAATGCAGGAGACTCATTGGAAAAGACCCTGATGGAAAGATTGAAGGCAGGAGGAAAAGGGGATGACAGAGGATGAGATGGCTGGATGGCATCACTGACTAGATGGACATGAGTTTCAGCAAGCTCTGGGAGTTGATGATGGACAAGGAAGCCTGGCGTGCTGCAGTCCATGGGGTCGCAAAGAGTCGGACATGACTGAGTGACTGAACTGAATACAGAACTACAGGAATAAGAAGAAAAGAACAACCATTACAGCCTAACTTTATCTGTAATGAAGTCAGTAAATCAAAATACTTTCAATAATATTTACTCTATACATTTTACCTGTATTCATGAAATCTCTAAAAATATTGGCAATTTATTCCAGAAAATCATTAGTACTGCCAGGAGCAGTGAATTCTAGTTCTCCTTTATAACTTACCAGAAAAGTCACTTCCACTCCCTGGATCCCACTTCTCACATCAGTTAGAAGCAGCAGCTAGACTAGGTATTCATTAAAGGTTCCATCTTTAGCCCTTTATAGCACTTTGTATTACAATACTAATGACACAGCACCCCTGCACCTTCAGAGTCAGACCCAAAATTCATTCTTTCAATAAACATTTATGTAAGCTAGGCACTGAAAACACAAATATACTAAATGATAAATTCATGAAAGTTTCACATACATTGCTTTTCCTAGTCACATAAACATTTTAGAGTTGTGTTCCTACAAAAACAAAACACAGCTCCAAAAATTTTTTTCCTACTCATACTTGAGAGTTTTGTGTTTATTATATACTACACTTAACACCCTCCCCCAAAATAAACCCTCTCCCTATTAAACCATACCTCACAATTATATTTCCCTTATTTTAAATCACTCATAGCCCAAACCACTCAGAGGTTTTCCCCCACTTAATATATAGTGGGAGAACTTCTCATTCTATACCTGTGTTTTTTCAATATTTTTTTTTCCTAATTTTTCTTCATTTAAAACATCTTTTTTCATTTTATTTTTTTAATCTTTAATTTTTTTAACTTCTAAAAAATACTTGTTTTTTGCATTTCTTTTTCTTACAATCCATTATTAGTTCCTTAAGAACATCTTATTTTTCTTTGCATCTTAAGTAAGCCCTTTTTATAATTTATTTATAAATTATAAAGACTAATCCAAAAGAACATTAAGTGGTTCATCTTATTAAGATATAAAAATAAGATAGCTAAAAATAAAAGCAAAAAAAACAGGGGTATAGATTTATATCAAATGATCAAACTTCAGGTCCTGCATTTACCACATATATGCCATGTGATTCTTGACAAGGTATAATCTCTCTACTAAGAAAAATACAGTGGTATACCTCCTGTGCTGTGTGCTATGCTGCGTGCTATGGGACACTCATGTTCCACTCTGTGCGACCCTACGGACTGTAGCCTGCCAGGCTCCTCTGTCCACGGAATTCTCCAGGGAAGAATACTGGAGTGGGTTGCCATGCCCTTCTCCAGCTATACCTCCTAAAGAGCCTGTAAAACTCAGAAGTTAACAGAACCAGCAGTTGTGAAGCCAGGCACTGTTGGCTAGATTCAAATCATAACTCCATCACATATTAACTGTGTGGGCACCTTACTTAATCCCTTTGGTTCCTAGTATCTTCATCTGCTTCAAATGGTAATAAAACCACTTTTACAGCTGATATAAAAGTTAAATAATCATGTAAAGCACTCAGCACTTGTCAGGCACATAGCAAGTACTCAATAAAAAGTAACTTCATAGTATGCATCATTTCTAGGTTGTTTATAAAGATGTATTAGATAAGGAGAAAAATAGCTCTGAAATTTAAACTGCTATGAAATGTTTGGAATATTTTTTACTATTACGCATATTCAAAACTATGCTGCAAATTAATAAAAATGAGGAAAAAACATGTCCAAAGACAGCTATCTTAAACAACATTTTTCTAAATATAGCTAGCTCCCTCTTTTGCATCTCTGGCCTCCTTTCAAACATCTTTAATACTGCAGTAAAGCAGGAGTGGAAATGCAAGCTATATACTTGCAACTGACAGGAGAGGCAAGGCTTGGGGTTTTTCCACCAAGTCAGGACAAAATTGCCTTGTCCTCCTTCCAGCCCTGCAGGCTCCTTGTGCAGGAATTGATAATCTGTAGCTAGTAGGAAGGTCAGTTTAAATTGAAGTAAGCTGGTTGTGTTTCTCTATTGTACGCTTTTCTGATACTACTGGAACACAGTGGTATCTGGGCCTGGCCTTCTCCACAGGATGACAGAAGGTGCAGCCAGAACATGAAGGCAGAAGAGAACATAAAAAGGACAAGACACAAGAAAAATACTCAAAAGAAGAGTAGCAGGATCATCAACGGGATCTGTTTCATAAGCATGTGATGAATAAGCCAATATGTGTGTAGTCACTGTGGTACAAATACGTTTTAATACATTATGGTCTGTGTACATGAAGAATGTCAAAGAAAAGGCTGATCTGCATCCCATATACAGAGTCCTAAAATATCAGAACCACAAGAGCCTTTAGAGATTATGCAGTCAGCATCACTGTTATTATGGATACAAGAACTAAGAGAAAGAGACTTATCAGTGGTCATACAGACAAGTCAGGGAATAGCCCTGCGATCAGAACCCAGGATAGGCCAACTGTATAAAGTACATGGGAAGGGAATATATTAAAAAACCATATCATTTGTGCACAAATCCCCAGAGATGGCTTAAGAATCCTCAAATTTAGAAATGCCACCACTGCCTCATCAAATACTTTCCAAACGCTCACCTCAGGAAAGTGGGAAATGATGACATATCATGGACCTCTGAGGCCACTCAAGAACAGCCACAGCTACATATGGTAAGTTCATCAAAGTGAAATGTTTAAAACAAAGTTCCAATCTGTACAGTGTAAAAAGGCAGAGTTCATTGCTCAGCTGCCATCCAGGGTTCCCACAACTCATCTTCAAAGAAGAAGTAAACATAAACCATGGTATTAATGGAAATAAAAGTAAAATCTTCACATCTAAATTTTAAGCTTTTTAAAACCTAGCCCCAACCTCTATTCTCCAGCACCCTTCACTTGCCAGGGAATTCCCTAGGTTAGGGGCTTTTAAGGGCTCTGTCACTTTTTATATTCTGTAGAAAATAAGCACAAAACTAGCTCATTAATGAGGTGAGCCAGAAAGTGCAATACAGATAATGCCTAACATAACCAGAAACAGGCTGCTGGATTCAATGGAAGCTGCTCTGTGACCAGCAGATTCAATGGAACCTCAAAAGGGGGAAGGGAAAGTTGAAGCCTAATGATGAATACAACTGCTGCCAGGAGGCCACGGCTAACTACTGGAACATTTCTTACAGGAAGCTCTGCAAAACTCTCCACTGAGGTCCTAAAGTCCCTGCCGATACAATGGAGCCTCACTGACCAGAGAAGGGAGAGGGACTAGACAGGAGCCTGGCAAGAAAGACAATGAACAAAGCCGAATGAGACAGCCTGTCTCACCCAAAGCTGAGGTCTTAGGTCTTCTCAGTCCTCAGTTATTTTTCTTTTGGTTTGTTCTTTTTATTTTTCCTTGCCAGAGCAGGTAAAGGAAGGAATAGAACAGCAGGGCTCCAGTAGTTGAGTTTTTTTAAGTATGTGCTGAGTCTCAAGCTCTTTTAGCTGAAAACAGTTTTTGTTTTGTAGGGCTTAAAATTTTAGAGAAGAAGCAGTAAATTGTTTTGTAAGCATCAGAAATAGTAAAAATAGGTTTTGCAATCAGTCAGACTCAGGTTCAAATCCCAGCTCAACTACCTATTAACTACATGGCCCTGGGTAAGTTATTTAACATTACGGGGTCTTAGTTTTATCATCTATAATCATGTGACTAAGAATCCCTACCTCGCAGGGTTAGCCTGTATTAGAATATATGTATATACTCTTTCTATATCTGTCTCTGCTGTAAAACTGTCAACTACTAGGGATTTTAATCCATATTTAAGATTCCCTAAAACAGTGCCTTACACAAAGTAGGAGCCAGAGGAAATCAGATGAATGTGTCTACCATGAGTCCAACTCTATAAGGGAACAAAATAATGATCATGATAATGTTGAACATAATAATACGACCTAACAATAACAAACACATAGCATTTATTATGTGTCAGACACAATTCCAAGTCTTTTGATTCTTCCTGCTCCCATATCACACTTATAATAAGCTGATAAGGTTAAGTATTATTGTCCCTACCTTGTTAATGAGAAAACCGAGGCACAAAAAGATTAAATAACTTGCCCAAATCCAGAACAGGTAAATCCACATAGAAAGAAAGTAGTATGGTGTTTGCCAGGGGCTTAGGGGAGGGGAGAATGGGAATTAAGTGCTAACAGGTACAAGGTTCCTTCCCATATAATAAAATGTTTTAAATTAGAAATAGTGGTTGCACAAATCTGTAAATATACTAAAAGGTACAATTGTATACTTTAAAAGAGTGGATTTTATTGTATATTATGCCTTAATAAAACTGCTAAAAAAAAGAGAAAAAAACTTGGGAATTCCCTGGCAGTCCATCAGTTAGGACTCTGCACTCTCACTGCAAAGGGCCAAGGTTCAATCCCTGGTCAGGGAACTAAAATCCCACAAGCCATGCAGTCTGACCAAAACAAATCTGCAGAGAGTCAGAGAGTTAGGAAGTGACAGACCCAGAATTTTACATTTTCAAAATCAGTGCTTTCAAACACCGTTCTATACTGCTCTCAAGGAACGTAAAATCTAAAACTATCTAGCTATTATTTCTTACCTATAATATAGACAATAGACATGGGCTAAATATTTTGGAAAGAAAACAGGGCCTGAAATTGCAGGTATTCAATAATGTTTAATTGAACTGAACTGAAAAATAAACTCATTTAATAATTTAAAGACTATACTTTTAGGGATCATTTCTATAGCTTATTTAATAATTTAATTCCTGACCTCGAGGCACTCACAGTATAATACATGGCTCAGACATGTTAAATTATCCCTAACGCACGTTAGAAGGAAACATGCTGCTGCTGCTACTGCTAAGTCGCTTCAGTCGTGTCCGACTCTGTGCAACCCCATAGACGGCAGTCCACCAGGTTCCGCCGTCCCTGGGAAACATGTACTATGTAAAAATAACCGCCCCTGGGAAACATGTACTATGTAAAAATAACCGCCCCTGGGAAACATCTGTGTGAAGTGGTCTGGCAGACCCCCATAGCTCCCAGATCTCTTGTAGTTAGGTAGCGCTAATGATCTGTGAATGACGGTAACATGTCTCACACTCTGTGAGAAGTATTCAAAAGCTGGTGTATGACCCTCCAGCTCTGGCATGGACTTCCTCCCTCCCGCCCTCTCTCTCTTTTCTGTAAAGACATCCTAGAGGTCTTAAGTTGGGATTGTGGCAGCACAAGACAAAAGCAGCATAAATGCGCTAGTCATCACTTCCTGGAGGACAACTGCCCTCCAGAGTCACCTGGCCTGAAACTGAATTCATATGAGCAAGAATTCCACAAATTTTTGTCATGTTATGCCACTCAAATCTTGTGGCCAATCTGACACCACAGTATAATTCTTTGTGTCCTGATTAATATAAGGGTTAGCAAAAAATGAACCCAGAATATGTGAAATAAAATCTGCACTCTGCCATTTAATATTCTGGCTAAGTTATTCGAACTTAATGGTCCTTGATTTACTCAACTTTAAAATGGAGGCAGCAATAGCATCCTTACAGTTGTTACGATAATTAAATGAAATATATGAAAACACCTGGCGTAATGTAACTGCCTTTGGGGAAAAAATGTGACACTGAACCTGTTGGTTGACCGAGAAACTCTAACAGGAGTCTATGCTGTCAAAGGCAAGAAAAGGCACACGGTTTGGGTGAAGAACTGTGCTTTAGCTAGTTCAGAAATAGCAGTTACTTATTACTCTGGAGGATAAAAAACCATACTCCTGTCTGCACAGCACTTTATAAGTCCAAATGATCTTCTATACACTGCTCCTCCTATACATTTGATCTTCACAAGAATCCAGTAAGGTAAATATTCTGATCAAAGAAAGATTAATACAAGCCCCCAAAGCTTAATTCTGTACCTACTTATAGATTAGTAGGAAGAGACAAATGTCCTTTTAAAGAAACAGAATGAAAAAGTACTTCCCTGTCAGCAACTTCCTTGACACTACCTCCAGGTATGAAGAAGAGGTACCATAATTCACTCTGCCTCAAAATAGCTCCCTTTGGCCAATTATAGTGACTTCTATAAGATATTTATTCCAGAAAGGGAGAACACTTCAACAGTTATGTTCTTATAAACCAAAGAAAACAACTATATAATTAATAAAAGAAGGAAAGTGCCACTCTCAATCTATTTAATTAACAAAAGAATTCTAGTGAAGGTATGAAAAACTATAACCATTCATGATATATAAATTATAAAAGCCCATGAACTAATACAGGGGCTCAATGAACATGTGCTGATTAACACAGAAATATTCAGAATAGCTGCCTTGTCCTCAAGAGGCTTTTAAGTAGGAGAAATGATGAAAGTTAGCCAAACACAGCATTTAAGTAAAACTGCCATAAGAATATTAATAAATGAAAAATGAGGCTGAAGAAATCACTTCTCATAGGAAAGGCATCATGAAAGATGGCATTCTGGCTGAGTCCTAAGAAGCAGAATCTTAGAAAACTCACAAGCATTAGGAACTCTGGGCCTTTGAGGGAACACTACAGAGCTCTAGAAAATGAGCCTATAAGATAATACAAAGAGCTCTGAGCTTGTTGACAAAAGACTTAAATGTGCCCTGGCTTCATTCTTTACCAGCTGTACTACCTCAAGGAAGTTATTTAACCGCTCTGATTTCAATTTCTTCATCTATAAAATGGGGAATTGTACCATTTGTCTTAACAGATTGTTGAAAGAATTAAATAATAGATAAGTGGTTAAATAAATGGTTGAGAAAGTGCCTGATAAACTGATATTGATAGAACACATCTCAAAATGAATATACTTGGGATTAACAGCTCCCCATTCCTGTACCATGATAGAATAAATTTAAGTAATTTTCCAACTTTAAATTATTGCTGGAATTGAATGCTATTATATTTCCAATAATATATTTCAAACAGCAAACCAAATTGAGTTTAATTTTTAAATGTAAATTATTCACCTCCTTCTCTAGGCTGCTGCAGAACTTCATACAGACTTGTACTACAACTTTTTTTTTCCATGCCCCTCTCCTCTAATAGATTTCAAGTGCCTTCAGGGCGGAGATCAAGGGCAATTCACCTCCAAATCAGTGCCTTGAAGTAAATGTCTGAAGAACCTCTGAATGAATCAATGGGCTTCTGGAACTTTTACAGAATGTTTGCTTTGTAGAAAACTCTTCATTCATTCATTCATCCAAAAATATTTAAGTCTTTCTATGCCTAACAATGAACAAGACAGATGTGATTCCTGCCTCATGGAGTTTGCTGACTAGTGAGGAAGACATACATGGAACAAATAATTAGAAGTATACTGATAAATTATTTTTTAAAAATACAGATTGCTATAGGGACTTAGAAGAGGCAAGAGCATGTGGTCACAGAAAACTTAGAGTGCAAAGCACCTTCAAGGTCAATGAGTCCATATACATTTTTAAAAATGTAACTGAGTGGTAAATAATTTCTCCCCATCCCATTCTGTACACCCTTACCACCCTTCATGCAGTTAGCCTATAATCCAAGTCAGCTGACTGCTAAAGGCTATTGCTCTTTTTACTATTTTAATTTATAGCTTTCTAAATCCCAAAGAAATATATGCTATATATTAACATTTAAAGACCAGTGTTTATTTAGGGGGGAGGGATGGGTGGAGACAGAAGTCATGTGTATCATGATAGAGCATGCTTGACCATTAGTTCTTTGAAAGTACACTCCTAAATGCAAAAATAAACATTTCTGTCCCTCAAGGAGATGGGGGAAAACATCTCGTAAGGATCTTTTATACTGCAAAATCTTGGTTTTTGACTCAAGGAATCACTTTTTGAAATACCTGACATGACCCTGGGTGTTTTTTTTTAACATGAAGGCATATTCTGTACCTTTTCAACATAAGATAGGAAGCATAAGCCATTCAAGTTGGGGATGAATTACACAAGCATAAGATTTGGAACCATTCCTTTCAGCATAGGTCACAACTTGATAGTAATAAATGCCTATGAAAAAGGCAGTGGGCCTTAGGAAAATAGAAAAAGAAGAGCAAATTAAATACAAAATAAACAGAAGGAAAAAAAAAAAAGAATTAGAGCTGAAAGCATTGAAATTGAAAACAAGAAATCAATAGAGAAAAACCAACAAAAACAAAAAGATCAATAAAATCAGTAAGTCTCTAGGCTAAGAAAAAAAGACACAAATAACTAATATCAGAAATTAAAAAGGGATATCACTACAGATCCCATAGAAATTAAAATGATAATGAAGGAATATTATGAACAACTCTACATGATACAGACCAAATCTTTTAAAGACCATCTGCCAAAACTCAAACGAAAAGAAACAATCTGAATAGACCAGTATCTATTAAAGAAGTTGAATCAATAATTAATAATCTTCTAAAACAGAAAGCACCAGGCCCAGGTGGGTTGACTGGTAAATTCTACCAAATATTTAAGGAAGAAATTATGCCAATTCTTATAATTTCTTTCAGAGGATAGAAGCAGAGGGAATACTTTCCAACTCACTCTATGAGTCCAGAATTGCCTTAATACTGAAATCAGGCAAAGACATTACAAAAAGAGAAAACTATAAGCCAATATTCCTCATGAGCACAGATACAAAAGTCTTCAACAAAATATCAGTAAATTGGATCTAAAAAAATATAAAAAGAATTATAGGGGCTTCCCTGGTGGTCTAGTGGTTAAGAATCTGCCTGCCAATGTAGGGGGCATGGATTTGATCCCTGGTCTGGGAAGATCCCACTTGCCACAGGGCAACTAGGCCCATGCACCACAACTACTGAGCCTATTCACCAAGAGCCCTTGCTGCACAACAAGAATGGTCACCACAATGAGAAGCCCAGGCACCACAATTAGAGAGTAGCCCCTGCTCTCTGCAATGGAGAAAGCTAAATGCAGCAATGAAGACCCAGTGCAGCCAAAAATTTACCAATTAAAAAAAAAAAAGAATTATATACTATGACCAAGTGGGATTTATCCCAGCTATGCGAGGCAGGTTCAACATTCAAAAATCAATTAAATCACATAATCATATTAATAAATATTAGTAAACACATAAACTCCGGGAGTTGGTGATGGACAGGGAGGCCTGGCGTGCTGCGGTTCATGGGGTTGCAAAGAGTCAGACACAACTGAGCGACTGAACTGAACTGAAACACATAAAAATCACATAATCATATTAACAGGTGCAGGGAAAAGCATTTGACAAAATCTAACATGCATTCATTATAAGAATTCTCAGTAAGCTAGAGAGGAGAACTTTCTTAACTTGATAATGACTATCTACAAAAAACCTACAGTTTAACATCATACTTAATGTTGAGAAACTTGTTAACTTTTCCCACTAAGATCCCATACAAAGCAAGGATATCCCCTCTCACCACTCGTTTCAACATCATACTGGAAGTCCTAGATAATGCAACAAGGCAAGAAAAGGATATAAAAGGTGAAACAAAGGAGGAACCCACCCCATATTCTCACTCAGCCTTTTGTTTGCAGAAAAACTTCAGCCGAAGAGTAAGTTTAATCAGAGAACTAAAAAAGTGCAGAAACAAAGGAAAATAGTCAAAGGAGACCAAATAATAATAATGTAGTCATTAAGCAGAGTCAAGGACCTTTAGTTCCTTTTCAAGGAGCAAATTCTAAGCCATATCCTGTGAGCTGTCTTATAGACACTGAAACTCCCACCAGGTGGAGAAGTTAACTAACAATGACCAGACTGTAGCCATGACATAAGCTGCCACCAATTCCAAGAACTGGCCTCAAGAAATGAAGACAAACTGACTCTGGAACTGAAGATTAACAGTACCTAAAACAGTTAAAGGGCTTCCCTGGAGGTTCAGCTGGTAAAGAATCTGCCTGCAATGCAGGAGACCCTGGTTCGATTTCTGGGTTGGGAATATCTTCTGGAGAAGGGAATGGCTACCCACTCCAGTATTCTGGCCTGGAGAATTTCATGGACTGTATAGTCCATGGGGTCACAAAGAGTCGGACACGACTGAGCGACTTTCACTTCACAAACAGTGACGCTGCTCAGACCACCAATGACCAATTTTAAGATGACTGTCAGAGATGACTGCTGTTTCTGCATGTAGCCCTACTCCCCACCCTGTGTCTATAAAAGCTCTTGCCCCTGACCATCAAGGGGAGTTGGCCTTTGGACAAACGTCCACCACCACCCCAACCCTGGTCATCAGCATCTGAAATACAGCAAACTTTCCTTTCCACCAACCTGGTCTCTTTAATGGCTCTTGAGCAGCGAGCAGCTAGACCTGGGTTCAGTAACAAGGGTACATAGGTAGGGAAGGAAGACATAAAATTGTATCTGTTCACAAATGAAATAATCATGTATGTAGAAAATACAAAAACACTGACAAAAAAACCTCCTGGAATTAATAGTGATTATAGCAAGATTGCAGGATAAAAGGTTAATTACAAAAGTCAACTGCTTTTCTATTATTAACAATGAACAAGTTAATGCAAAATTAAAAACAAAATACCATTTACAAAAGAAAAGAAAATTAAATCCTTAAGTATAAATCTAACAATATATATACAAGATTTACATAAGGAAAACTACAAAATTCTGATGAATGAAATAAAAGAACAACTAAATAAAGTGGAAAGATATTCCATGTTTAGGAGTAGAAAGACTCAATATTGTTAAAATGTCAGTTGTTCCCTACTTGATCTACGGATTCAATACAATTCCAATAAAAATCCCAACAAATTATTTTATAGATATTGACAAACTGACTCTACAGTTTATACAGAGAGGCAAAAGACCCAGGATAGCCAACACAATACTGAAGACCAAAGTTGGAGGAATCATGCTACCAACTTCAAGACTTACAGTAACTAAGACAAGTGTGGTACCAGTGAAAGAACAGACATATAGATCAATGGAACAGAACACACAGCCCCAAAATAGAGCCACATAAACATAGTCAACTGATCTTCAATGAAGGAGCAAAAAGGCAATACAATGGAGCAAAGACAGTCTCTTCAACAAATGGCACTGGAACAATTGGACATCTACAAGCAAAAAAAAAGAAAAGAAATCCAGACACAGATCTTACATCTTTCAAAAAATTACCACAAAACCAACCATAGATTTTCATGTAAAATACAACTATAAAACTTCTAGAAGATAACATAGGAGTAATCTTGGGTATGGGTATGCATCTTTAAATATAACACCAAAGACACAAACTGTGAAAGAAATAATCGATAAGCTGGACTTGATTAAAAACTTGTACTCTGCAAAACTCTTATTCAAAATAATTAAAAGACAAACTATTGACTGTGAGAAAATATCTGCAAAATACACACCTGGTAAGGACTATTATCCAAAAACATACAAAGAACTCTTAAAATTTAACAATAATGAAGCAAACAACCTAATTAAAAAATGAACCAAAGACCTTAACAGATATGTGATCAAAGAAGATATACAGATGGAAAATAAACATATAAAAATATCAGGGAAATGCAAATTAAAACAACACAAGATGCTACTACACACCTATTAGAATGACCAAAATCTGGAATACTGACAACACCAAATGCTGGTGAGGATGTGAAGCAATAGGAACTCTTGTACAATGCTAGTGGGAACGCAAAATTGTACAGCGACTCTGGAAGACAGTCTGTCAGTTTCTTACAAAATTAAACATATTCTTAGCATGTAAACCAGCAACCACACTCCTTGTTATTCATGTCCACAAAAGAACTGGCACAAAGATGTTTATAATAGTTTTACTCATGATTGTTTAAACTTTGAAGCAATCAATATGTCCTTCAATAGGTGAAAGGATAAATAAACTGTAGTACCTCCAGACAATAGATTATCACTTAGTACTAAAAAAAAAAAAAAACAAAGCTATAAAGCCATGAAAATACATGGAGAAAACTTAAATGTATATTACTAAATACATAATCTTAAAAGACTACATACTGTATGATTACGATACTATGCAACATTCTAGAAAAAGCAAAAAGTATGAAGATGGATCTTAAACAAACTTATTGATTACTAAAGGGGGTGGGGGAGGAGAAGATAAATTAGGAGTTTGGGATTAACATACATACACTATATATAACATAGGTGAAAAAAACCAGGCGGCTTCTCTGGTGACTCAGTGGTAAAGAACCCACCTGCCAATGCAGGAGATGTGGGTTCAATCCCTGGGTCAGGAAGATGCTCTGTAGTCAGAAGACTGAGTGACTATATTTTTTATACATTACTATAATATCTTACAGAATATTTCATTGCTCTAAATATCTTCTATTTATCCTACTCTCCCCTTCCCATCCCCACCAACCACTGATCTTTTTATTGTCTGAATAGTTAAAAAATTTTTTAAACTGAAGGATAGTCAATTTACAATGCTGTGTTAGTTTCAAGCGTAGAGCAAAATCATTCAGATATATATTATTTCAGATTTTTTTTACAGGTTATTACAAGATATTAAGAACAGTTCCCTGTGTGATACAGAAGGTCCTTGTTTTTTTGTTGTTGTTACTTAATAGCTAAGTCATGTCTGACTCTTTTGTGACCCCGTGGACTATATAGATCCCCGAGCTCCTCTGTCCATGGGATTTACCAAGCAAGAATACTGGAGTGCGTAGCAATTCCCTTCTCCAGGGTATCTTTCTGACCCAGGGGTCGAACCTGAGACTCCTGTATTACAGGTGGATTCTTTAGCATCTAAACCACCAGGTAAGCCCAATAATAATGTATACATGTCATTATATATTTGTCCAAACCCATAGGATGTACAATGCCAAGAGTGAAGCCTGAGGAAAACTACGGTCTTTGAGTAATCTTGATGTTTCAATGTAAGCTCATTCAAATGCACCATCCTGATGAACGATACTGATAATGGGGGAAACTATGCATGTACAAGTTAGGGGAGAGGTATATGGGATATCTCTGTACCTCCCTCTCAATTCTTTTGTACACCTAAAACTGTTCTAAGAAAAGTCTTTAAAAAAAAAAGAGGCAGTGGAGTTTAGGGGGCTGTCTGCTTTGAGGGCAGTAGCAAATACTGTATGGATCACTACTGTGTTCTCAATGTCTAACACAATGTCCAAGTCTTGGCACACTGTACTCAAAATACATTTATTGAAAACCTGAATGAATGTAAAAACCACTTACATTTTCTGAATGGTTTTCTTTCTCTATCACTAGCAAGTGACAGAATCATGATCTGAACCTCTGTGTCTCTATATTCCAGGGGTGTTTATCCAGGGATATCAGAGTAGTATAAATGCCAATAATAGAGCTACATCCATTTCTCAGAGGTGATAGCCAATACACAGCTCAGAATAATGTATTGTGACAGACTGTATTTTCCAAAGATTGCCACAGGCCACAAAGAGGTACAGCCTAACTCTCCTCTCAGAGAATCTGAACTGGACTAGTCCAACCAATAGAAGGCAGGGGAAGTAATGCTGTGTGACTTCCAAAGCTAAGTAAAAAGTGGGCCCCCTAAATATAGTCAACTACAGGCCATTTAGTTTTTGCCTGATTCTCCTAGATGTTCCCCCAGAAGAAGGGGCTCCTTCATTCATTCATTCTGGCTATCAACAAATATTTGTTACAAATTCCTACTGTGTGTCAGACCCGAGACATTGTGTTAGGCACTGAGAATGCAATAGTGAACCGCTCAGCCACTATCCCTGTCCTCACATAATTTATACTCCAGAGGAGGAAAAAGACAAACAGTAGGTGAGAAAAACTAATACATCCTATCATTACAACATGTAAGAGATGCTCATAAAGAGGCAAACAGATTTTCTCAAGAATGGCAAGTCAAGAAAGAATACTCTAAGGTGGGGACATTTAAATGAGTCATAACAGAGGAGTAGTTAGCCAGGTTGGAGGGAGGAACATGGAAACATTTCAGGGAAAGTAACAGTATGGGAAAAGGTACTGAGGCAGAAAAGAACTCAACATTCTTTTAAGAGAAGACTGTGGACAGTATAGAATGAACAAGGTGGAGAGTGGCAAAAAGACCAGACAAGAGATTTTTGAAGCAACACTGTTGGGTTACTCATAGATCAATGAGTGCAGCACATCAGTATATTCACCTCTCAAAACTCTAATTTAAATATTATTTGAAGCTAGCTTTACATAAGTTCAGATATAAAACAGAAGAACTCAAGCAATAAATGTTGATACTGATACTATATGACCAGTTCAGTTCAGTCGCTCAGTCGTGTCTGACTCTTTGCAACCCCATGGACTACAGCACGTCAGGTTTCCCTGTCCACCACCAACTCCTGGAACTTATTCAAACTCATGTCCATCGAGTCGGCGATGGCATCCAACCATCTCACCCTCTGTCATCCCCTTCTCCTCCTGCCTTCAATCTTTCCCAGGATCAGGGTCTTTTCCAATGAGTCAGTTCTTCCCATCAGGTGGCCAAAGTATGAGAGTTTCATATGACCAGAGATAGCCAAATAGCAAGCATGTTATTAAAAAATAGGAACGTTTCCAAGACAAAGAACCATATGGTTTGAAGGACTTCCTGTAATTAACCTTTTTAGAATTTCAGGACACAGAAAGACAAAATTGACTTTTTCACTGTCTCATTAATGGTGCATTTCATAAATCATACCTGATTTGACCTAGTTTTTTTTTTTAGCAGACATCTCAAAATGTTTCACTGAAACTATAATCCTTAAATGGGGAGGATGATCAAGCCTATCCCCAAAAGATGC
The DNA here is from genome assembly GCF_054371585.1 of Giraffa tippelskirchi. Taxonomy (NCBI): domain Eukaryota; kingdom Metazoa; phylum Chordata; class Mammalia; order Artiodactyla; family Giraffidae; genus Giraffa; species Giraffa tippelskirchi. The sequence goes on from NC_137285.1 coordinate 124,429,422, forward strand.
CCCTGTCTAAAAAGAAGAAATGGCTCCTTTATAGAATTCAGAACATGAAAGTGGCTCCTTACATACGCTACCCAAAGGCTTAGTCTGCCCAAAGTCTTTGTCCTCTTATCACCTGTCAAGCTCACGAAAAAAAGAGTTGGGTTTACACATTATTTCATATTACTGTCAAACATCTATCCCTGCACCCAAAGACAACTGAAATAATCAGCTGAAAAAAAAACACTACTGGCAACTGTTGCTAGAAAACCACCTCACAGGCCTGGGATCTCCCAGCAAACACCACTTTACAGCAAGGTACTTTGGTCTGGAAGCCTATCTCTAACATTAGTTAAACCCAGCAAGTATCAAGCTCTAAATGAGCTGATAACTTTTTATTATGGTAGTTTTAGGAAATATATGTGCTATTATTTTAATAATAAGATTGATTGTAGAGTTATAATTTGAAAGAATTGATAGTTTTTTCTGCATGTGCAACCTAGCCTATGAATGTTGATTGTGGCTCTCAAGCAGGAGCCATAAAAGGAGTCCTTTGGCCCCCTCTCCAGGACAGTTTGAATAACAGCACTCTTAAATTCTTTGTACTGTTGTGACAACACCTGTGGAACCCTCCATAGGGATTGCTCCTCGGGAAAAAGCTGAGACACATCTACCTCTACACACCTTCAGATCAAGAGCACTTGACCAGGCCAAGGGCCCCCCTCTTCCTCATCCCTGAGCCCAGGGGGTGGCAGGTAATAAAAATGAACCTCTGCTCATGGTTTTGCTCATATTTGGTCATGACATTTTGCTCTGGTCGTGATAACATCTTCACAGTTAGGAAATTAGTCTTCAACTGGATAAAACAACCACAGAGCAGCCTCATCAGTAAGCAAGCAAAGAAAATCAAAGGATCTTGTGGCTAATGCTTGTGGACAAGAAAGCTGTAATTGTAGTAACAGTGGGGAAGGAGGTAACCTAATATTTTAACTTTACCACTAGGGCACTGGCTCATTCTGAAGCCTTCACTCTGGACTTGTACCTTATAGTTGGCACAGGCAGGCAAAGAATGATTCCCCAGCACTAGGCAATGGGATTCTTCACTGAAAATAAAATTCTCATGCATGATGAATGAGCAATAAATCATTTGCGGAAGTAACCCACTATCATGGGCACAGGAAATCTGGGAATACTACAGTTCAGCAAAGACGTCAAGGAGGGAAGTTTCAAGGAAGCTGAAATTGTAGCTTAGAAAAGAAGGAATTATACTTTGCTAAAGGAGAAACAAACATCTCCTTCCAAAACAAAAACCAAAACAGAGAGTAGCAGTAGATTGCATTCAAGTTCTCCGACTCCTAAGCCTAAGCTGTGACTTCCCTCTCTCATGACAGGAGTATTTTGTCAGGGGCCAGCAACCAATTTTTAAACATAAAACAAAACAAAACCAAAAAGTGGGTCCATAGAATTCCTATAAAAGAGCTATCCCTAGTCCATCAAAAGAAATGAAAATGGACATGGCTGTCAAGTTGGCATTTCAAAAAAGCAGTTTTATGGTGATTTTTTACCCCAGCATCAGTCACTTAGGAACTGAGTCATGAGGACTCTTGTGTTTGCTGTATCACATATTTTGCAGTATCCCAAAGGCAGAGGCTATAACAACCAATATAAAAATACTGAGAGGGCTCTGTTGGGAGCACAAGCTTTCACTCCTAGGAACATCAGCAAATATTCCAAGGCAGGGTGAGGCAGAAAGGTCACTGGTGAGAGTAGGGAGCCAGAGCTGAAGGCTCAGCTTCTCTAGTTATTCATTCTAAAACTTTGGGCCCGTAAGTCTCTGGGCCTTATTTTTAAGTATGGTAATTATTCATTTCAGTCCTATAACAAAAAGCAGTAATCCACTACCTTACTGTGAATTTCTGCTTCTCAAAGGCAATCACTTTCAACTTTTAGCTCTTTCTTTTAGTATTTTTCTCCTTATTTCCAAAAATACACTTATACTGGCTCTTTGGGGATCAATTTTAGTCATTATTTATCATCTTTCTGTTATGAAGATTTGCTCTTTCATATCGTTATCATCACTCCCATGACCACCCATACACACACATGTACATACACTTCCCATTCCACTAATATAGTCACATCACAATTTTTAGTTACATTAATATTTAGGATATGCCCAATCCATGGAATACCACTCAGCAAACAAACAAAAAAATGAACCAGATGGCTTCCTGCAATGCAGGAGACCAGGCTCAATCCTTGGGTCAGGAGGATCCTCTGGAGAAGGGAATGGTAACCCACTCCAGTATTCTTGCCTGGAGAATTCCATGGACAGAGGAGCCTAGTGGGTTACTGTCCATGGACTTGCAAAGGGTTGGACACGACTGAGTGACTTTCACTCAGAGAGCTTCCCTGGTAATTCAGTGGTTAAGAATCTGCCTTGCAATGCAAGGGACACCAGTTCGATCCCTGGTCCAGGAAGATTCCACATGCCTTGGAGCAACTAAGCCTGTGTGCTACAACTACTGAGCCTGAGTGCCACAGCCTCTGAAGCCTAGATGACTAAAGCCTGTGCTCCGCAACAACAGAAGCCACTGCAATGAGAAGCCCACACTCAACAACAAAGGGTAGCCCATGCTCGCCACAACTAGAGAAAGTCTGAGTGCAGCAAGGAAGACCTGTCACAGCCAAAATATAAACTAAATAAGTAACCTTTAAAAAAAAAAAAAAAAAGACTATTGATACATACAACCACTTGCATACTGTTTGATTCTACTTATAGATTTAATCTTGAAAAACAAAATTATACAACTGTTAGATAAATGTGGTTTCCAGCAGTCAGGGAGGAGGGTAACAGGTGTGCTGTGACTATAGAGGAAAATTTTTGTAGTTATGGAATGCTGAATCATGACTGCAGTGGTAGTTACACAAATCTACACATGTGACTAAATGGCACTATATATACACATTGCACCAATGTCATTTTCCTGGTTTTGATACTATACTCCTGTTACACAAGATCTAACCATTGGAGGAAACTGGGTAAATAATATATGAGGCCTCTCTGTTTATCTTTGCAACTTCCTGTAAATCTACAATTATTTCAAATTAAAATGCTGTTCAAAATTAATATTCATAAATAAACTACACCCCAATAAAAATGAAATAAATTAATATTCAGAGTCTATATTATTTTGGGGGGATTACAACTGATTCATTTAGAGGGACTACAATTCAACCTACAACAGGCTGATTTCAAATTTTAGCTATTATAAACAATGTTTTTATGAAAATTTGTACAAAAGCCTTTATGTGGCTGTGTTCAGTGCTGTGCTCAGTTGCCTCAGTCCTAGTCTTTGTGTCCCTGTGGACTATAGCCCACCAGGCTCCTCTGTCCAAGGGATTCTCTGGGCAAGAATACTGGAGTGGGTTGCCATGCCCTCCTCCAGGGCATCTTCCCGACCCAGGGGTTAAACCCAGGTCTCTTACATCTCCTACATTGGCAGGTGGGTTCTTTACCACTAGCACCACCTGGGAAGCCTTTTATGTGGTTAGCTGCTTTCATTTCTCTTGGGAATACACCAAGGTGTGATTACCAAAGCTTTTAAATAAGTTATGTTATCTGGAGGAACAAATATTCCAACACTTTATTTTCTTCAAGAATACTCAGGGTCTATATTATTATTAATATAATGATTTTCACAGCTAAGCCACATAGTGTATTATGATTACATTGCCTCTCCTGAATAACGAGAATTCTGGTCTTCCTAGAATTAACAGTTGTCTCATTTTAAATTTGCTTGATTTTAATGTCCTTTCCCCCAAGTCATCTTCAGGTTCTCCAAAACAACTTTAAGGTTCTTTTTAAAATGGTTGAACATGTTAGATAATTTACTTATGTGTTTGGTTTTTTCTTTAAAGCATCTCTTGGAGATCTCGAGCCTCTTGTTCAAATCTGACAGCTCTCTCTAGTTTCTAGGCCTTCTGCATAGTTGCAGTCCTAGAATACTCCTTAATCATTTTGGAACTTATATTCATTTTCTATGCTGGGTTCCTTTTTTCCCTGGGTTCATGCCTTCCTACTTCGTCCCTATCCTCATTATGCTATATCAAACAACCAAGTTATCTGAGATAGCATCCATGGGAAACAAATCTTTTGAGACGTCAGAAAATGTCTCCAATTTCTTATTTTATTGTTAGTTTTGACTGGGTATAAAATGCTAGGTTAGAAATAATTTCTTTTCAGAATGTAAGGCAATTCCTCCACTTTCTTCCAGATTCCAATACTGCTTTTGAGAAATCCAATGCCTTTTTATGTGACCTGTTCATTCTCTCTAGAAGCTTTTAAGATATTCTCACTCTACCCAGTGTTCTAAAATTTTATAATGATGTGTTTCTTTTTGAAAATTCATTGTACTGAGCGCTTGATGGGTTTTTTTCCAATATAAATATATGTGTACTTAAGTTCTGGGAAAATGCTGTATTATTTCTTTGATGATTTCTTTCCCTCTATGACTCTACATCTTACTATCAGAAGATCCAGAGACCTAAAGGGGAAAAAACTAGAGGAACTAGAGAGAATGAATTCATCAAAAATAATTACACCAATTTTCTTAAATTTAAATAACTTTTATATTTAAATAAATCTTAAAACTGATCCTCTTAGGATTATTATTTCTTCTCTTATTTTCTACTTGTTTTAAATTCTTTATTCTGATGTATCTTTTCAAGTGTCCAAAATGTCTTTTTTGTTGTCTGACTATTCCTTTTTTTTTTAAACAGGACCCTATTCTTTTTGTTTTGTTTTGTTTCATATTTTTCTTTTTTTTCTTTTATTTATTTATTTATTTTACTTTACAATATTGTATTGATTTTGCCATACATTGACATGAATCCGCCATGGGTGTACATGTGTTCCCCTTCCAAAACCCCCCTCCCACCTCCCTCCCCACCCCATCCCTCTGGGTCATCCCGGTGCACCAGCCCTGAGTATCCTGTATCATGCATCGAACCTGGACTGGCGATTCGTTTCACATGATAATTTACATGCTTCAGTGCCATTCTCCCATATCATCCTGCCCTCACCCTCTCCCATAGAGTCCAAAAGACTGTTCTATACATCTGTGTCTCTTTTGCTGTCTCGCATACAGGGTTATCTTTAACCAACTTTCTAAATTCCATATATATGCGTTAGTATACTGTATTGGTGTTTTTCTTTCTGGCTTACTTCACTCTGTGTAATAGGCTCCAGTTTCATCCACCTCATTAGAACGGATTCGAATGTATTCTTTTTAATGGCTGAGTAATATTCCATTGTGTATATGTACCACAGCTTCCTTATCCATTCATCTGCTGATGGGCATCTAGGTTGCTTCCATGTAGGACCTATTCTTATTTCACTGAGGCAGTATCTTCTCTGGTCTGAGTTTTTTCAAATTTTCTTTTGCTCCCTACATTGTCTCCTGTGCTGTCTCTCTCCCCACTGCTCTCTTTTGGGGTGGGGGAGGTTCCTTTTCTGTTTGTTTTCATTTCTGTTAAGAGATTTTTCTCAAACATCAGGAGATCTTTGCCTCTTTTTTTTTTTTCGTATTTAGGAGGAAGACACACAGAGATACACTGCATGAGCAGCAAGGCATGTTAACTTCTAGGCTTCAGAGTTAATGAGAAAATGTCAAGCCAATTTTTTTTTTTACTAAAGAGGTCTCCAAATGTCTGAGAGTCAGTTTCTCAGTGAGGAATCCTCTAATCTCCCACCTGAGGAGAATAAACCTGACTACCTATGTGTGAGAGATAAGAACTAGGTGGAGCCCTTCGTATAATCCCTGTTTTTAGAATGTCACCTCTCTTTTACTCTCAGCTAAATTTGGTAAACCCAAATCCAGGGCCTCTCTGATTTTATTTCTCTAGAGGATAAACCTCCAATGTTCTGCTGAAATAGACAAAAAGATGTTATAGCTTAAATGTTCCTTATATACCTCTGAACTCCTGTTTTCGGCCCCATCTCTCATGCTAACATTCAAGGTGCCAAGAATCTCCAATACCAAGGACTTTCTAGGGTTCTGTATGACAAAGATGACTTTATTCAGATTAATTTCCCTCTGTAGCTTCAGGTTTCTGCTTTCCCTAGTCCACTAAATCATTTCTCATCTGTGCCTCTTTCCCATCTTCTCAGGGTTTTCCTAGTGTGCTCAGCTGGTAAAGAATCCACCTGCAATGCAGGAGACCTGGGTTTGACCCCTGGGTTGGGAAGATCCCTTGGAGACGGGAACAGCTAGCATTCTGGCCTGGAGAATTCCAGGGAATGGCTACCCACTCCAGTATTCCGGCCTGGAGGATTCCATGGACTGTATAGTCCATGGGGTTGCAAAGAGTCGGACACGACTGAGCAACGTTCCCTTTCACTTTTCACTTTCCCATCTTCTCTATTCTCTTAGTCTGTGTGAGTTAATACTAGTTTTATGCCATTTCAATGGAGTTTTTAAAAAGAGAGAAAGTTAAAAAGTATGTGTTCAATCCACCTTATTTTAATCATAAGCTCCCTGACGTAGTTACTAAAAGGACAAAATACAAAATATGAAAGCTTTTGGAAAACTTATAAAGTAAAAGTTTCAGTAGTAGTGTTAGTGGTAGCAGTAGTATGCAATTTTTTTTTCTTTTTTTTAATCTTTTGTTTACTTTTCTTTTGGTATGCTATTTTCTTAAATAGCTATTCCAATATAAAGGATTTTTCTCTTTGGGTGCTCTAGGGAGGCATCAAGTTTCATAAATAAAACATCAAAAATATTTGTGGCATATATACCAAAAGCTGAATACCTTGATATACAAAGAGCCTCCCATACCCTGTAAAATTAATAAAATACAACCTAGTAGAAAATGTGCAATAAATGACACAAAATTCACAGAACTACAAATGGCCATGAAAAAGTAGAGATGAAAATTAAAATAAGACATTTTTCTCTTACAGACAGGCAAAAACTGTAGAAAGTGATAATATCCACTGATAATAAGGTATGATAATATTCCCAGTGATTATTAAAAACCTTAAAATAAAAGAGCCTCCTTGCTAATTCTAACCCTGCCATTCACTCACTATATGACTCTGAACAACTCATGTCCCCCTCTCTGGGCCTTAATTTTCTCATTAGGTTTTTAAAAAAAAAAAAAAAGATTTTTAAAAAACCCAAATCATTAGGAGTATCTGACTTGCATATCTCACAGAGATGTAAAGAAAAAAGCAACACCGGCCTTGAAAGAACCTAATAAACTTCACAGTTCAATACAATCTTGTAGCATTTGTAAGAAGGAAAATCAGAGTATCCTCAAAATAAACTAAAAAATATAAACTCAAAATAGCTGGCTGGTTAGCCATCCTAGGAAATGAACAACTACTTTTCCAAAGAAATACAGGAAGAGTTAAAAGGAAGAAATCTAGGTTCTGGCTTTACCATATGACTTAAACAAGCCCTCTAACATCTTTGTGTCAGCTTCTGATTCTATAATTCTGTGACCAAAAAGAGAAATGAAACCCTGTACTGAAACAGTTGGAATTTAAACTTGCCAGAGTCTCTTGCCTGAAGAGCCTGAGTAGATCACAGGCCAGCTTTGCAGAGATATCTAGTTTATTGGTCCATAAAACATTTTTTTTACTGGCCAGCCCTCCTTCTTGGCATATACCAAAGAAACAGCAAATAATAGCATGATCACATCTCCTTAAAGACCTTTGACAAACCCTCCTTGATCTTATGTACAAAACACTAGACCCGGAAATACATGCTACTGGAAGTCGTGAACCATTAACTCAGCGTTTGTACCCCTACTTTCTCTACAGAGAGCAACTTGGAACAACAAAATCAGGACTATAGCACAGGAAGGAGATTCTCAGGGAGAACAACTCCATAGCTGTGTCTGCAAAAATGATGGTAGGAGAAAGAAAACCAGCAGAGCAAAGCAAGAGAAAAGGAAATGATAAGAGCTCCCTACGGAAAGAATTAATCAATGAGTATTTATTAAGCCCTGACCCATCCCACAGGAACTATGCTACCCTCAGGGATCTTTTCTCTCAGATCTCCTACGAATAGTCATAGCCATTTACTTAGCACTTCCATTTACCTGCATTTCATTTATATGAGCCAGTTTCTTTCTCAAACCAAATCTGTTACTGAGGAATTGCTGCCTCCATTCCACAGAAAATTGAGGTTCACAGAAATTCACTTATCCAAAATGGTGGATTGCTATTACTGTTGTTATTATGTATTACTATTCTCATTTTAATGATGAGGAAACTGAGGCTCAGGCAGTATAAAGACCTATTAAGTTATTAAGTAGAAGAATAGGGTTTTGCCAGGAGGCTCTGTTTTTAAAGCCCATACTAATTCCATTACATCCCCTTTCTTGTTTGATGCTAAACCATAAAATGAAAGTAAGATTTCAACTCTATTGAGTATGCAGTTAAAAATAAATGACATGTACAGACTCCTTCTTCAGTTCCTTCTAAAGAATAAATGTCATCATTTCTGAAAAGCAGTTAAGCAGCAGCCTTACTGCCAAGAAAGTCAAAGGGGAAATCCTAAGATCCCCTAGTCAACGGAAGTACTAAAAGATATCAAGGATAGGTGACATTGGTCCAAGGGCTTCTCACTGTCATGATGAAATCACACTCCCATGTCAACCAATCTCAGGGGGCATCCCAATGGATAATCATAAAATAACCAGTAGAGTAATTTGATAAGCAAATCCTGACATCACTGGCTTCTTCTAGTGCTTTTAATGGAAAGCTTTTCCTGTAACAGTGTCTCTCCCAGGCCATGAGCAATACTTTGACCCTTCAAGCAGTGAGACTGGCATCAGGGTCCTCAGCTCTGCCTGGCTGATGACCTGAGAAAGAACAACTGACTCTCAACCCTAAGTAACTTACCTAAAGGCTTTGTGTGTGCTGGCCCAGAAGCAAGAAACACATCAGCCTCATAAATTTTGCTTCCTCATAATAAATTGGTCTATCTAGTTTTAGGTTTCAGAAAAGGGAAGAAACCTAGAAGAGCAAGAGAAACGAAGCTTAATGTTTCAGGGAATGTATCAGAACTCTTCTGTAAACTGCTAGTGTGGGATTTAAAAAAAAAAAAAAGAGGAAGAAGAAAGAATACCCTGCTGCCAGATACTAACTGCTTCACAAATCAGGTGTCTGAAGCACAGGCTCAAACCGGTTTACATAAAAGGCCAATTACTAGCAAACTCTATGATTGTAGCCTTGCAAGGATTGCTATTTTGTTCTGTTGTTACTTGTCCAGCCCTAAACAACCAGAAACAGAAATCAGTTTCACAGATTTCTATTGCTATCTGCTAACAAAAACTCTGTGCTTGCTGTCATATGCTGGAGAAAGAGAGAGTACTGTCCTGTTCAAGTTTTAGAACAGTCAAGCCTGGACTAGCTTTGCTACTTACTAGCTGTATAACTTTGGTCAAGACCCTCAGCATCAGTTTCTCTATCTGTAAATGAGATTTTTTGGTGGGGGGTTGCTGTGAGGCATGCGGCAGTTCCCCAACCAGGGATCTAACTTGCAACCCCTGCAGCAGAATCATGGAGTCTTAACCACTGGACCATATAACAACAATAAAGCTTAGTCTCCTTTTTCTCCTGAGGAATTCACTTAAGTGCAAAGTACCTAACTTAGATTTCAGATTGTCACCCTTTAGAAAAGGGAATATGTTTAATTTCATTGTTGTTCAGTTGCTAAGTCGTGTCTGATTCTTTGCGATCCCATGGACTGCAGCACACCAGGCTTCCCTGTCCTTCACTATCTCCTGAAGTTTGCTCAAACTCATGTCCATTGAGTCAGTGATGCCATCCAGCCATCTCATTCTCTGTCACCCCTTCTCCTCCTGCTCTCAATCTTTCCCAGCATCAGGGTCTTTACCAATGAATCAGATCTTTGCATCAGGTAGCCAAAGTATCAGAGCTTCAGCATCAGTCCTTTCCAATGAATATTCAGGGTTGATTTCCTTTAGGATTGACTGGTTTGATCTCCTTGCTATTCAAGGAACTTTCAAGAGTTTAATTTTATAGAATATATGAATATTAAAAGCAGAATGTTTTTCCTGTCCTTACTCTAGTATCTAATGCAACTATACGCATGATAAGTACAGGACAATAGCACTCAATAAGATTTGGATGTCTGGCCCCAATCCTTTTCAAGACAGTAAGACTGAAGTCAACCTAGAGCAACACATAATTTTCCCTGTATTACAGAGACTTTCCTTCGTTCAAACAGTATTTACTAAGCAACTCTTAAGTGCCAGGCCCCTTCTGGGTCAATGCAGATACAGAGACAAATAGGACAACTTTCCAGCCATTACCAAGCTCATGAAGCAATGAGGAAGACAAATATCAAAACAGATTATTACAATATAGAAATCGTTAATTTCTGCCTTATAGCTCTAAATTCATTGTCCTACTCAGTGACAGTGGACTGGACTCTGCAGACTGCATTTCTCCTTTCTCAGCTGGTTCCCATCAGATTCTGCCAATAGAAGGTACTGGAACAAGGCTAAGAGAGAAAGAAGGGGCTTTGTCTAGTGTTTGGTTTTTCTATACGGCAGCAAGCAAATTAGCACACAGAGGGCCATGGTAGATTTCAAAACAGTGGCTCTCCAGGTTCTGAGGTAAGCAAGCTCCAGGCAATTTCTTCTCTACAGCAATAAGTAGCACATTCCTATGACTGTATTCCATACATTCTCTTCAGAATCGTGGCCTTGTGGAGCTCTCTTTCCTTAAGCTTTTAAGTTCCTTCTTTGTTTGCTTTTCCCTCAGCCCTAACGATGGTACTGTTAGTAGTTCACTACTTTTTACCTACTTAACAATTCTTCGTATTAAATTTTACCCATTCAAATTGGTGGTGTGACTTCTATCATTTCAACCAGACCCTGACTGCTATAAGTAGGAGAAATGCTATGATACTGACCACGGAGTCCAGCCTCTACATTTTACAGATAAGAAAACTACAGTTTCAAAGATTGAATGTAATCTGCTCAAGGTCACACAGTGGTAGAACTGAAACTAGAACTCCTGTATCCTGACTCTAAATAAATAATAAATATGTATCAAATACTTCTGTGTCCAGGCTCTATGTTGGCTGTTGAAAACACAAGAGATGAACTATAACAAATCCTTGCTCTCAGATGGCCCACTATCTGGTCAGGGAGACAGACACTAAAAAAAGAGAGCACTCTAGGGAGGGGTGACAAGCACTAAGACAAAAAGAAAAGAAATTACTAGATCTTTGAGGCTAGTAAAAGATGCATCCTAAGTGGTCTCATTTTACCACACTTTACTCTCTAAGCTGAAGGATTCCTGAGATGAATGGAAAGTTAACTTGAAAATAAATCTATAATCAAGGTTCAAGAAATGCAAGTAACCAAACAATAAACATCCATTCTGGGCGTAATCAGAAATATCACTAATGGCAAATTCTTCCAGAAACAAATTAAGGATGAACATCTGTTAGTATTAAGTTAGGAGGGAACCGCACTGGCTTTTAAAGGGCAATAGGATTCAGAGAGGTATCAGGGATCAGCCTGGAAAGACTTTTTAGAGGAGAGTGTCATTATACTAACTAAGCTCTGAAGAAAGGTGAGTGAGACTAGAGAGGAGATACAGACTGCTTCAGAGAACACTTGCATAGTAGGAAGGTTACACCTATGGTGAGCAGATGCTGGCACAGCATGATAGACAGAAAGGGGCCTTGAGAGCCCTAGACCAGAGAACAGGTCTGGTTTATGTTACTTTCTTGTTCTAGCTGAATCAAGTTGCCTGCTGCTTCCCTCAAAACAAGCTCTTTCACCTTTCTGGGATTTTGCACCAACTGTTCCCTCTGCCCACAATGCTCTTCATTTCCTGTCTATCTAAAGATCTGACCTTCCTGCAAGATACAAATCAATCATCTTCATGGTAAAGTTTTCTCCAGTCATTCCCTGTACTCTTGATCTGAGCAGAATGAATCATTCCCTGATGAGCATTTGTATATCTCTCAATTATAGCATTCTTACACATAATGTTATTATTTGCATATCCCTTCCCAATTAGACTATGAAACTCCTAAGCAAGATATTTCCCAGGATCTATTATTGTTCCTAGTAAGCAGCAGCTCAATAAAGGTACACAAAATTGTTCTATGAATTGTCTACACAAGCTTAGCCTTCAAACCCAAGAATGAATGGATCTTAGAGCCTTAACATTCCTTGATTAGTGACGGATTCCTGGAGTTCAGAACATTTCAACTGTACTAGAAACTCAGTTCTTTCTACTTGAGAGCTTAAGTATTTCCTTGTGCCAAACTGGCAATGCAACTGTGTATCTTTAGGGCTTCCACTACAGGAATTAAAGCTTGTTGCAAGTCCAAACACTACAGTTTTCTAACCTCCTTTACATAAATTGAAAAAATAGACCAAGAACTCCAATTAGCTGAACTCTTCCCAGGGAAGAAGACTTTGCTGTTTATTACCAGTTCAAACTACTGCTGTCTAATACCCATGTGGCTAGCATATTTTCTCTTTTGGCAGCCCATTCATATTAGGGGAGGAAGTATCTGTTGCAATCAAAGAGTAGGATTTAGAGTCAAAGGTAGAGAATAAGACCAGCTCTGCCACTCTTTATTTTGCTAAGTGACCTTGGACAAGTCATTTAATCTCACTGAGCTTCAATTTCCCCTAGTGGGAAATAGGAAAACTATTACCTGTCCCACTGGGCTACCATAAGGATCAAATGAGGACTATTCCTTATTGCACTGAACTCTAATCTAATGAATTAACCTTGCCTTTCTGGAACACACAGAGAACTAGGAAGTAAGTTTAAAGAAAGCCTCTTCAGGACCCAAATAACTGCCTCTAATTCTTCACACTTTATTACTAACACAAGTAGAATTTCTGGAGCCTCCCTCTTCCTTTAAAAATATCTAGTAAACTCATAATATGGGAGCACCACAGTTGAAGGCGGGGTTACTATACTGAAAATAAGAGTGTTAAGTAAACTGAACACTGAGGGCCTACCCGCAGCCTTTCTCCTCCACTCAGCTTCCAGATCACGGGTATCCAGCGCTATAACCTCGAGGAAGGAGACTAGAGGATCTGACCAGCACTAGTGGAAAGACCTAATGACATTGTAGTTGCTCCACAAACAGCCCAGGCAGATCACCATTAGTATGAGGTCCAAAATCAGTAAACTCCACCCAAGTATTTAAAATTTTCAATTAGCTTTTTAATAACTCCTTTTAAAATATGAACAGTCAAGGATTGTCAGACATCTGGGAAAACGCAGCATGCAAAGCAGAATTCAGATCCTATTTATAGCGAAGAAATCTGAGGATTCAAATGAAAAGTTATTTGAAAGCAGCATAATAATTAGCTTATCTTGACCAGTTTGCCAATGATTAAAAAATCAGATCAGGGAATTCCTTGGTGGTCCAATGGTTAGGAAGCTGTGCTTCTACTGAAGGGGGCCTGGGTTTGAATCCTGGTTGGGGAACTAGAGATCCCACAAGCCATGTAGCACAGCCAAAAGAGAAAAAAAAAAAAAATCAGCTGGACTTATGCCATCAAGCTGATTAATAAATAGCTCCTTCCAAACTTAATGGTTCATTTTACTGATGGCTATTCATTTCATCAGGGACAAGAGGCATATGACAAAGTATTGATAGAATTTGCTAAGTCTGGCAAGGCGTAATATTGTATCTGCATTTTATTTTTCTAATTCTAAAGATATCAGTTGTTGAATATATCTACATAAAGATGGTTTGAGTATCCCAATGAAGGCACTAAAATAATGAAATCAATGGGTCATAAAAGCATTAAGAGACATCACTGATGCCTACTAATCACTGATGCTACATGTTGTTAGACTTCTGTATGTACAAAATTCTAGATGAACCTAGAGGAGGGAAGTCTCCCATCCCATGGCACCTCACCTTCAAAAGTCAGGGAAGATTTCATGGAAAACCCAGTAGTTGAGGAGTTTTAAAGAAAGAGTAGAGATTGTCAAGCAAAACAGAAGAACAGGAAAGAGTACCTCATAGCAGAAAGACTATCATGGGTCAGAACGTACATAAGGGTGGGGGGGAGAGGTAAAAAGCTGCAAATAACGCAGTGTCACTACAACAAAAGTAAGAGAAGTAGGAGGAGGCAGGGCTCAAATCAAGGAGGACCTTGTATGTGACAGAAGGAGTTCAGACTAACCTGAAGGCAACTGGGAGCCAATGAAGAGTTTTAAGAGCAAATTAAGATGACTAGATTCTAATTTTGGAAAATATCACCCTGATGATGATATAATAGATTTTAGGGGTGGAAAGGGAAAGGCTGGTGGCAGCAACCTTCCCAGTTATGTACTAACTGTTTCTAAAAGGCAGCTCTTGTGCTTACAAACTCAGGTTCTGCCCTCAGCTTACTGTGAAGCAGATTATTCTATCTCTGATACCAGTAGATACTAGAGACACTCTAATGATCCCCCTGAGGACACAAGCCCCTCAAGGCCTCCACAACCAGGTTCTTTTTCTCTCCTAAGGTCTTCTTTAAAGGCACAAAGACTGTTAGGTTACACTGTATCAGAGTATGTCTCTCAACCTGGTTTTAAGGAAGGTATGCATCAATCCCAAGCTCCTACCTCCCAACTCCCAATGATTACAGCAATTTTTTTTGCCACTTCTCAGAGCTATATTAAACTAACACTCACATAAACTAACGTGTACACATGAACACACAATTATTCATATATATGTCCAGTTTTCCCATGTATACTCTTTAGGGAGATAGGAGGAAAGATGGAAAGGAATATTTAACAGCCACCAACTTAATGCTTGATTCTTTCCTCATTTCTTTCATTTAATGTCTCAGTACTCACTACAACCTTGAACAAAGTAAATATTTATATTCTCATTTTTAGAGACGAAGAAACTATGGCTAAGAGAATAAATGACTTACCCAAGATCACAGAGCAAGTATAAGGCAAAGGTGAGATTTGAAGCCACATGTCTATGGGTTCACCAAGGCTTCTCTACCACCACATTCTAGGTTTCTCTGTACCTTATTTATTCATTACTAAATCTCCACTTAACTCAGTCATCGAACTGCATTATACCAAGCCACTCACTGAACAGATCAAAGATCTGGAAAAACAACCAAACAGAAGAACCAGGTACAAATGGAAAGCTTGGGCAATAGACACAGTTACCAGAAAGAAAAGTGGGAAGAAAAAAAGAAAAATGAAAAAGAAAATAAGCAGCAGCAGCAGCAGCAACACTGATTCCAACAAGCTCTTAGGAGCCCTAGGTGATACCAGCAAGTATAGATATAGCCAAAACTCATGGTGACAAATATCCATTTCTAAATTTTATCTCTTCCATAGCCAGCCCCAGCACAGTGCCCAGTCAGGCACACATCACAAAATGAATTCCAATAAGCAGACGCAATCTCTCCCTGAGGTCTTCCCGCTCTTATAGAACCACTAGATAAAGCTTTTGTTCTCCATCTGAACAACTGTCTACAAGCCCTTGGTGGTAAAGGGAAATTGGATTTGAGAAGCAGATGGCTTGTCAAAGAACCTAAAACCTAAGGTGAAAAGGAAGCAATTCACTAAAACCAAGCTTTCCAAAACAGAAACCACATTCTCTAAGGTGACAAAGAGTGCTGAAACAGTTATATGACTTGCCCTCCAAACACAGCGTCCCAAAGCACCTTGCAGCAGGGGCAGAAGCCAAGACTAGCTCTAGCTGCACTGGTCCAAAGATATTATCACAGGTTCATACTAACACTGTAGATTTTTCTAAGAGCAAGAATCACTTGTTTGCTACAATAATTGCTTGGTTATGGAGATTTCATTATAGAAGGATCTTGTTATGGAAAAAAGATTACATATCAATTAGATCCTCAATATAATAAGGAGAGAGAGAACTTAAAAGGTTAAACAAGAAAATTTAAGTAAAGAGTCTAGAAATTGAGCTGGGACAAGGTAGATGCTTAATCAGTGTTTGCTGGGGTGAACTGAAGAAGAGAAATTAGTATTCGTTTAGTATCTTCTGATTAATAAAAATGACCTAAACAGCTTTTGTATACTTTACCTCATTTAATCCATAAAACAATTCAGAACAAGTGTTAATTACCCTCATTTTATATATAATAAGACATTCAAAAAGATTAAGCAACTTGCTTGGTCTTGGTCATTTAGTTATTAAGGGACAAAAAGCTGGGATTTGTTCATGGTATCAGAAAGTTACAAACTGAGCAACAATAAATAAATAATGCCATTCATATTTGTTTTAAAGTTTTTCACTGCACAATAAAACAATTGGAGGTAAACAGTGGACTCAGAATTGGAATGACTGAGTTCTGGTCTTAACTGTGCCAAATTGCTATGCAGTTTAAGTCTCTTCCCCTTTCTGGATTTTAATTTTCTCACCTAACTTAACAGTGGTACAACATTTAACTTAAAGATGAGTTAAATTATCTTGAAATGCCATGAATATCGTATATATAATCGAGACTCTTTACTGGACAAGAAATTTTCCCTTATTGTCCAGTGTTCACTCTGCTCTTCCTCTGCTCTTAACTCTGCTACATGTTCAGGACTAACAGTTTACCTCCATCTGTCCATCAGCCATTTGTAAGCCAGAAGCGTCCTTTATGGTACAGCTTACCACCTGTGCTGGATGCTTCATTAAGCATAAAGCTGATACCATAGTTTGCTGGAAGGCTGGTGCACAAATGTTACCTGTAGATGAATAAATCATTCCAGTTGTGTTGGGTTGCAACTGTAAGGGCAGCAGCTGTGGGTTTGAAAACAGATGGTCGTACAAGGATGGAGGACTTGGCTCCTATCTGATTCTCCTAAGGCAAGCAGGTTTGAGTCAGCAGGAAGCCTGGCTGGGAAGTGCTGGAGTAGAGCTAGCATTCAGTAATGAGGAAAGATGACAGAAATGCACATGCAGTTTCTTTCCATAATAAATGAATATATTAGAGGCTGTAATTACCAGAATCCCAAACCCTTATTTTTATACCTATTCATCAACTTCTAAATCATTTTCTTTTCAGTCCAACACTCTTCCTCAATTTTTCAATACAAAGGTGAGTTCAGGGAGAGTGACTAGCAGAGGCCAGGCACAGGAATACAACTTTAAGATCTGCTGACTACCATTTGCAAAAATAAACAGAAAAACAAACTGAATTTACCAGATGACAGTGAAATGAGTTTCTATGACACAGCTGACATAATAGAAGATGTGCAGTAAATATATATTTAACAAAGTAATGTGCCAGACAACATTCCAGGTATTGTATATACATTCTCTCATTTAATTCTCAATAGGCTTTATTTTATTATCTCCATTTTGTATATAAGGAAATTAAAACTCAGAAAAGTCAAGGATTCTGCCTAATCACACAGTAAATTAAGTGACGGGAATCAGAAATGACTCACCAGCGCTAAATGATTTCAAAGCTCTAAGCATTTTGTTTGTCAACCTCTTGTCCAACAGACAACAGCCTTCTTACTGCTCCTCAAACACATCTAGTGCACTCCCACCTGTGGACCTTTATGCCTGCTATTCCCTCTATCTTCCTATTTTCTCATTGTTTTCTACTTTAGATCATTCAGGGCTCTGCTCAAATGCCATCTCTTCAGAGAAGCTTTTCTTGATCATCACCCCAACATATACTGTTCCCTTACTTTGCTTTATTTTTATTATGACATTAACATTATATTATTTATTAGCTTATTTATCTGTTTACTGTCAGTCTCCTCCACTAGAATGAAAGATCTTTGAGGACAAGGACATTTTCTTGGTCACAACTGTATCCCTTGTGCTTAGAACAATAACTAGTACATTGCAGGTGCTCAGCAAATATTCAATGAATCAATGAATGAATTGTATGTGATCGAAATCACAGAGCTCTAGAATGTTACTGTAAAAAAAGTACTTGTTACATATTATAAGAAGCACAGGCCTTGTGATCAGGCAGATCTGGGTTCAAGTTGCTAACACTATGACTGTGTGACTTTGGACAAGTCTCTAAACTTCTTTACCCTTCTCATCCGTAAAATGGGTATAAGTCCCATGGATCTACTATGATTATTAAATGCAATAAACACATGAAAATGCTTTGTACAAACTATAATGTGTTATATAAATATATGATGAGATATTATTACAATGAGAAAAAGTTTAGAGACAATTTTGTCAAGGCTTTCGCTTTAAAGATCACCCTAAGGCCCCCAAAACTGTCCGACAGTTATCTAGAACTAAACAATACTTAGACTCTAGGTTCCCAGGCAACCAAGCTGGGACACCTGCCATTACCCCTACAAATCACTTGACCTCTGCTACTTTGCTTTCTCTTGATTCTTCTTGCACCTCACTGGCTACTCCTTTGATCTTCTCAAATACCACCCCCCACCAATGTCAGCATGTCCAGGGCTCAGATGTCAGATTTCTTTTCTGCTCTCTCTATACACATTTCTTGGATGATAACATCTACTCAAAGGCTTTACATATACTGACTTCCATTTCTGACCTGAATTCCCCTGAATTTCAGACTTGCATATTCAACAGCCTATTCAACATCTCCTTTTGTTTGTCTTACAACCATCTGAAATGTAACATGTCTAACACCAAATACTTGACCCTTCCTTACCAACCTGCACCTGCCAGTCTTTCCCATCTCTGTAAATAGCAACTCTAATCTTACAGTTGCTCAAGGCAAAAACCTTCCATTGACTACTTTCTTAACTCAGTGAGGAATATTATTTACCTCCTTGCTGTTCATTTACAAACTAAGCATAACCCCACTTCAAGGATTTAGTGTTCATAATTTTCTCTGCCTAAGCATTCTTCTCTCAAACTATCAATATGACGAGTTTCTTTATTTCATAAGATATCTGCTCAAATTTCACTTCACCAAAAAGGTCTGGGTCAATCAGTCATATCTTAACTATTAATAGATCCCTCCCAGGAATTCCCTAGCAGTCCAGTGGTTAGAACTTGGCGCTCTCGCTGACAGGGACCTGGGTTCAATCCCTGGTTGGGGAACTAAGATCCCACAAGCCATGCAACATGGCCAAAAATAAATAAATAAAATAGATCCCTTCCTTTCAATAACTCCCTTTCCCCATATATTGCCTAATTTTTCACATCTCCGCCCATTAGATTGCCATTGAAATCAGGGACTTTATTCACTGCTATATCCCCAGTGCCAAGATCAAATTGTATGTGCTCTATAACCCATAACATTAACAACTTAACCATTAATTATTTTTTAATTAATATCTTATGTCCTCAATCTAGCCTTCCCCTAAACAGACTAAACATTATTTTTAAATGACAATCTCTATTCCAGATACCCTCTCTGAGAACTTTCAATTTAACTAGTGATAATGTAGAAGTAACTAAAAAAGGAGAGATAGATAAAATGAAGCCCTATTTTTCTTCCTCTGGGTTCCTCTTATAATCAGCTAACAAATCAGCAAGTATTAATAAGCACACCTTTGGGTTCAGACCGTCATCTTATTGAAGAGGAATATAACCTAGCTACATAGTAAAACACAGAGCGATACGTAATAATAGTAATAAGATGGACAATAAACACATGAAAAGATAACATCATTAGCCATCAAGGAAATACAAATCAAATCACAAGATACCACTCAGTTCACATTCACCAGGATGACTAAAATAAAACAGACAAGTGGTGGAGAGGATGTGGAGAAAGTGAAACCCTCATATACTGCTGGGGGAATAAAATGGTACAACCACTTGAGAAAACAGCCTGGAGTTCCCTGAAAGATTAAACATAAACTTATAATATGATCCAGCAATTCCACCCCTAGAATTTCTCTACCTAAGGAGAATGAAAACATATAACATATATCCACACAAAACTTTCAGATACATATGTTCACAGCAGCATTATTTGCAACAGCCAAAAAGCATTAGCTGATGAATAGACAAATAAACTGATTAGTTTATTAATTTAAATTTATTTATATTTATATATTTATATAATATTTATATATATTAATTTATATTAAGTTTATTAATTTATTGATTTAACATTAACTGATGAATAGATAAATATCCATATACTGGAATACTCTGCAACAAAAAAGAATGAAGTATTGATACACAATACAACATGGATGAACCCTGAAAACATTACAATGCTTAAATGAATGAAGTCTGGTCATAAAAAGCCAAATATTTTATGATAACATTTATATGGAATATCCAGAATAGGCAAGCCTACTGTAAAAGACAGATAAGTGGTTGCCTAGGGCTGTGGAGATGGGAGAAGCATGGGGTGACTGCTAAAGGGTATATGTTTCTCTATGGGATAATGACAATGTTCTAAAACTGACTGTGATGATGGCTGCACAATTTCGTGAATAAAAAGGCACTGAGTTGTATGTTTCAAATGGGTGAACTGTATGGCATATGGATTATAGCTCAATAAAGCTGTTATTAAAAAACTTTAAAAATGTAATCTGGGAGTTATATCAGGTTCCGTTTATCAACATTCTTACTATTCACATTCAAATGAACATTTATTGAAAGCCAGATAACTGCTTCTTTACTCAACACAACCAAAAAGCCCGTGAAATAGGAACTGTCACCTCACCCATTTTGCAGTTCATAAAAATTAAATGAATTAAGATCCAATACTTTGGCCACCTGATGTGAAGAGCCAACTCACTGGAAAAGACCCTGATGCTGGTAAAGAGAGAAGGCAGGAGGAGAAGGGGATGATATAGGATGAGACGGTTGGGTGGCATCACTGACTCAAAGGACATGAGCTTGAGCAAGCTCTGGGAGTTGGTGAAGGACAGGAAAGCCTGGCGTGCTGTAGTCCATGAGGTCACAAAGAGTCAGACACAACTGAGCAACTGAACAACAATAACAAGATCTAGAGAGAGAATTATCAACAACCTGAGATATGCAGATGATACCATTTTAATGACAGAAAGTGAAGGGGAACTAAAAAACCTCTTGATGAAGGTGAAAGAGGGTGAAAAAGCTGGCTTAAAATTCACCATTCAGAAAATGAAGATAATGGCATCTGTTCCTATCACTTCATGGCAAATAGATGAGGAAAATGCAGAAACACTGTCAAATTTCATTTTCTTGGGCTTCAAAATCACTGTGGACGGTGACTACAGCCACTAAATTAAAAGACGCTTTCTCCTTGGAAGAAGAGCTATGACCAACCTAGACAGCATATTAAAAAGCAGAAACATCACTTTGCTGACAAAGGTCCGTATACTCTAAGCTGTGGTTCTTCCAGTAGTCATGTATGGATGACAGTTGGACCATAAAGAAGGCTGATTGCCCAAGAATTGATGCTTTCAAATTGTGGTGCTGGAGAACACTCTTGAGAGTCCCTTGGACTACAAGGAGATCAAACCAGTTAACCCTAAAGGAAATCAACTTTGAATATTCATTGGAAGGACCGGGCTGAAGATGAAGCTCCAATACTTTGGCCACCTGATGCAAAGAGTTGACTCCCTGGAAAAGACCCTGATGCTGGGAAAGATTGAGAGCAAGATGAGAGGGGGCAACAGAGGATGAGATGGTTGGATGGCAATACTGACTCAATGAACATGAGTTTGAGCAAACTCCAGGAGATAGTGAAGGATAGGGAAGCCTGTCATGCTGCAGTCCATGGCGTCACAAAGAGTGAGACATGACTGAGCAACTGAACAACAAGATCTAGAGTAAATTATCAGAGACAAGAGTTGGTCCTGCATTCATGATCTCCAAATCTAGGGCTCTTTCTCACTCTCATCCCCAACTTCTTGCTAGGAAGTATAATTAAGACCGAGCTGTCAGTTCAGTTCAGTCGCTCAGTCATGTCCGACCCTTTGAAACCTCATGGACTGCAGCACGCCAGGCTTCCCTGTCCATCACCAACTTCTGGAGCCTACTCAAACTCATGTCCATTGAGTCGGTGATGCCAACCAACCATCTCATCCTCTGTCGTCCCCTTCTCCTCCTGCCTTCAATCTTTCCCAACATCAGAGTCTTTTTCAATGAGTTGGTTCTTTGCATCAGGTGGCCAAAGTATTGGAGTTTCAGCTCCAACATCAGACCTTCCAATGAACACCCAGGACTGATCCCCTTTAGGATGGACTGGTTGGATGTCCTTGCAGTCCAAGGGACTCTCAAGAGTTTTCTCCAACACCACAGTTCAAAAGCATCAATTCTTTGGCACTCAGCTTTCTTTATAGTCCAACTCTCACATCCATCCATGATTACTGGAAAAACCATAGCTTTGACTAGATGGACCTTTGTTGGCAAAATAATGTCTCTGCATTTTAATATGCTGTCTAGGTGGATCATAGCTTTTCTTCAAAGGAGCAAGTGTTGTTTAATTTCACAGCTGTAGTCACCATCAGCAGTGATTTTGGAGCCCAAAAAAATAAAGTCTGTCACTATTTCCATTGTTTCCCCATTTATTTGCATGAAGTGATGGGACACGATGCCATGATCTTTGTTTTCTGAATGTTGAGTTTTAAGCCAACTTTTTCACTCTCCTCTTTCACTTTCACCAAGAGGCTCTTTAGTTCTTCTTCACTTTCTGCTATAAGAGTGGTGCCATCTGCATATCTGAAGTTATTGATATTTCTCCTGGAAATCTTGATTCCAGCTTGTGCTTCATCCAGCCTGCCATTTCACATGATGTACTCTGCACGTGAGTTAAATAAATAAGCAGGGTGACAATAAACAGCCTTGACGTACTCCTTTCCCGATTTGGAACTAGTCTGTTGTTCCATGTCCGGTTCTAACTGTTGCTTCTTTACCTGCATACAGATTTCTCAGGAGGCAGGTAAGGTAGTCTGGTATTCCCCATCTCTTTAAGAATTTTCCACAATTTGTTGTGATTCACACAGTCAAAGGCTTTGGTGGTGTCGATAAAGTGAAACTAGATGTTTTCCTGGAACTCTCTTGCTTTTTGGATTTTTCTAAATCCAGGTTGAACATCTGGAAGTTCATGGTTCACATACTCTTGAAGCCTGGCTTGGAGAATTTTGAGCATTACTTTACTAGCGTGTGAGATGAATGCAATTGTGCGGTAGTTTGAACACTCTTTGGCATTGCCTTTCTTTGGGATTGGAATGAAAACTGACCTTTTCCAGTCCTGTGGCTACTGCTGAGTTTTCCAAATTTGCTGGCATATTGAGTACAGCACTTTCACGCATCATCTTTGAGGATATGAAATAGCTTAATTGGAATTCCATCACCTCCACTAGCTTTGTTCGTAGTGATGCTTCCTAAGGCCCACTTGACTTCACATTCCAGGATGTCTGGCTCTAGGTGAGTGATCACATCATCGTGATTATCTGGGTCATGAAGATCATTTTTGGACAGTTCTTCTGTGTATTCTTGCCACTTCTTCTTAATATCTTCTGCTTCTGTTAGGTCCCTACCATTTCTGTCCTTTATTGAGCCCATCTTTGCATGAAATGTTCCCTTGGCATGTCTAATTTTATTGACGAGATCTCTAGTCTTTCCCATTCTCTTGTTTTCCTCTATTTCTTTGCACTTATCACTGAGGAAGGGTTTCTTATCTCTCCTTGCTATTCTCTGGAACTCTGCATTCAAATGGGTGTATCTCTCCTTTTCTCCTTTGCCTTTCGCATCTCTTCTTTTCTCAGCTATTTGTAAGGCCTCGTCAGACAACCATTTTGCCTTTTTGCATTTCTTTTTCTTGGGGATGGTCTTGATCACTGCCTCTTGTACAATGTCACAAACCTCTGTCCATAGTTCTTCAGGTACTCTATCAGATCTAACTGAAATATAATTAAGACCTAGCTGTAGCACTTATTCATAAAAGTCATAAATTAATAAGCTAAGGACTAAGAGATCATAATAAAAGATTTAAAATCATCCTTTAACAGAATGATTATCAAAATTGTGTATCATAAAATCTAATATCCCTACATTTAACTATTTGGTCAGCAGTGCTATGCTTCATGAAAAGAGTTGGCTGGATCTGATTTCCAAGGTCACCAATGTGGGGAAAAAGAAAGAGGGAAAGACAAAAAAAAAAAAGTCCACAGCATCCCCCAGCAAGCCAGTGAAAAGTCATTAGCACTTTGGAAGGATTTGCACCTAACCTTGGTGATTCCCAAACAAGACATCTTAATAACACTACTAAAAAGCACTTATTAAAAAGCTAGCTGTAACAAGGAAGTTTTTTGGGGTGTTGCAACTATTCGGTACCTTGACTATGGTAGTGGTTACACAAACCTGTGATTAAACTATGACACAAAAAGGTCAAATTTATTAAGATAAAAGTAGAATTTAATAAAAACTGCATATATATTTTAAAAAATAAGCTTTTATGTATCGAAAGACATTATCAAGAGTAAAAAAGGCAACCTATAAAATGGAAGAAAATATTTGCAAATCATATATTGATAAGGGATTAAAATCCAGAACATATAGATAACTCCTAAAACTCACAACAAGAAAAACCTGATTCAAAAATGGGCAAAGAATCTGGAGAGACATTTTTCCAAAGAAGATATACAAGTGGTCAACAAGCACTGAAAAGATTCTCAATACCACATTAGGGAAACGCAAATGAAAACCACAATGAGATACTATTTCACACTCATTAGGATGCCTATTACCAAACACACACACACAGAAAATCACAAGTGTTGGTGACACTGTGGAGAAATTGGAATCCTCACGCACTACTGGTGGGAATATAAAATGGTACTGCTGCTATGGAAAACATTATAGTGTTTTCTCAAAAAATTAAACACAGAATTACTTATGATCTAGCAGTTCCACTTCTGGGTTTATACTCAAAAAAACTAAAAGCAGGGTCTCAGAGAGATGTTTGTACATTTGTGTTCACAGTGGCATTATTCATAATAGCTAAAATGTGGAAGGAACTCAAGTATTCATCAATGGTGAAGGGATAAGCAAAATTTGGTATGTGTGTATATGTGTACATATATACACATACATACACACACATACACACACACAATTATTCAGCCTTAAAAAGATAGGAAATTCTGACACACGGTGCAACATGGATGAACCTCGAGGACATTATGCTAACAGAAAGAAGCCAGTCACAAAAAACAAATACTGTATGATTCCACTTATATGAGGTACTTCGAGTAGTCAAAATCACAGAGATAGGAAGCAGAATGGTGGGTGCCAGGAGTTGGGGGAAGGATCACTGGGGGATAGCTGGTTCAATGGGTATAAAGTTTCAGTCTTGCAAAATGAAAAGAGTTCTGGAGATGGATGGTGGGAAGGTTGCACAAGAATACCAATGTACTTAATATCACTGAACTGTACACTTAAAAATGGCTAAGATGATAAATTTTATGACATGTATTTTTTGCCACAACTTATAAATAAATAAGCAAGCTAGCACATGTGGTAATCTTACCTCAAGTAAAATGTAATAGTTAATGTTTATGAGTGCTTACTATAAGTGAGCACATTATTTCACCTGACTCTAACCATAATTCCAACTATTATGACCTCTCTTCCACAAATGAGAAGGCTAAGCCAAGTAAAGTCAACCCAGTTGCTCAAGATCACATAGTTATTAGGTTGGTGCAAAAGTAATTTCGGTTTTGCACTGCTGAGCTTTGCTGTTTGATACCGGAATATATTCTTAAATAAATGTGGTTATGTTATACATCATTTTAATGAGCATTTCTTACTTTATGTATTTTTTTTTTTTTGGTAATGACTTATTACTTGCTGCTCATTTTAGATTTATTTTAGACTAGGGAAATGACGTTAGGACAAAAAGCCAATTTGAGCGATTTTCTTATTCAAGTTCAAAATGGGTAGTAAAGCAGGGGAGACAACTTGCAACATCAACAATGCATTTGACCCAGGAACTGCTAATGAACATATAGTGCAGTGATGGTTCAAGAAGTTTTGCAGAAGACACGACAGCCCTGAAGATGAGTGCAGTGACTGGCCATCATAGTTGACAACGACCAACTGAGAGGATCATCGAAGCTGATCCTCTTAGAATGACAAAAGAAGTTGCCCAAGAACTCAGTGTCAACCATTCTACAGTTGTTTGACATTTGAAGCAAATTGGAAAGGTGAAAAAGTTCGATAAGTGAGTGCCTCATGCTGCTGCTGCTGCTGCTGCTAAGTCGCGTCAGTCGTGTCCAACTCTGTGCGACCCCATAGACGGCAGCCCACCAGGCTCCGCCGTCCCTGGGATTCTCCAGGCAAGAACACTGGAGTGGGGTGCCATTGCCTTCTCTGAGTGCCTCATGAGCTGACTGAAAATCAAAAAAAAAATTATCATTCTGAAGTGTCTTCTTCTCTTATTCTACACAACAACCAACCATTTCTCAATCAGATTGTGATCTGTGATGAAAAGTGAATTTTATATGATACCAGCAATGACCAGCTCAGTGGTTAGAATAAGAAGAAGCTTCAAAGCACTTTCCAAAGCCAAACTTGCCTCAAAAAAGATCATGGTCACTGTTTCGTGGTCTGCTGCCGGTCAGATCCACTACAGCTTTCTGAATCCTAGCAAAACCATTACATCTGAGAAGTATGGTCAGCAAATAACGAGATGCACCAAAAACTGCAATGCCTGCAGCTAGCATTGGTCAACAGAGAGGGCCCACTTCTCTATGACAACTCTCGACAGAACGTCGCACTACCAATGCTTCAAAAGAGGGTAGGATGATTTGAGGGAAAAGCACTGAAACATACACATTACTGTACATAGAACATATAGCCAGTGGGAATTTGATGTATGACACAGGGAACCCAAAGCCAAGCATTCTGTGACAACCTAGAGGGGTGGAATAGGCAGGGAGGTAGGAGGGGGGTTCAAGAGGTGGAGGACATATGTATACCTGTGGCATAGAAGCTATTACAATATTGTAAAGCAATTATACTCTAACTAAAAATTTTTTTAAGTTATACATCATATTGAAAAAAAAAGTTATACATCACTTTGGAAAAAACAAAATGTTGAATGAATTGGCCTACAAAGTTTTGCTTCATCTGTCACATTCACCTTACCTCTTGCCAACCGACTACCACTTCTTCAAGCACTCAAAATCTTTTTGCAGGGAAAATGCTTCCACAATCCGCAGAAGGCAGCAAATGCTTTTCAAGAGTTCATCGAATCCGAGGCATGGATTTTTATGCTACAGGAATAAACAAACTTATTTCTCATTGGCAAAAATGTGTTGATTATAATGGTTCCTAATTTGATTAATAAAGATGTGTTTGAGCCTCGTTATAATGATTTAAAAATCATGGTCCGAAACTGCCATTACGTTTGCACCAGCCTAATAGTTCCCTGAGACTGAATTCAAACTCAGGCAATCTGACTCCAAAGCCCAGGCTCTTAACCACTATAGTACAACATAAAATACTATATAAAATATTGCAGATAGAGGTTGACAAAGAAAACTACTCAGGCTAGTCCTGATAACCTAAGCTTTCAATTGAAGAGATCCACATTAGAAGCAAACAGACTGTACAACCAATATAGAAACATTGTGGAAACATCAAAATTGTTCTTGTAAAAAAAAAATAAAAAGTACATCATTAAATGTAATTGGTTCCACAATTACAATAACTCCATGCCCCAAAGCAAAATAATGCAGTTCTATATCATCACAGGCAGGAAACACACACACACACACACACACATCTACTAAGACCCCAGTCTCCAGCATCCCAATTTCAATACTGCCTCCAATACCGTAGACTCAAGTGCCATCATCCTACTTTGGTGGCATTTTGTACTTTTGAGTAGTTTTCATATTTACTCTGGGCAAAGGACTGTCCCCTTTAGCCCAAGACTCTGCAGAACAAACATCACACTTTGTATCTCCACTCCACAAACATATGCTAGAACTTAACTCCATGCCCAATACTAAGCAAATCTCCCTTGTTTCTATTTAAGTTATTTATTCCCTCATATCTCACAGTTTATAAGACTTATGTGCCAGTGCTGATTTATCTGAAAAGTAGAAACTTTAAAAAAGAAAAGGAAGCACAATAAGCCAAACTAAAGTGCCAACAGCATGAACGGGGGCCTAAGGAGAACTTGAGGACAGAAGAGAGGGTACATGGAACTAACCTAATTTTCTGCATAATCGGTACTCACTACTCAACGGAAGACTCCTCAGCCCATGAGTTCCTTTCTCTCCTGTTGTTTCTGTCAAATAAACCTAATACCCCAAATAATAAATATACCTGTGCCCATCTTTGCATGAAAAGTTCCCTTGGTATCTCTAATTTTATTGAAGAGATCTCTAGTATTTCCCATTCTCTTGTTTTAGCTGAACTTATTACACCCTAGGCCACATCTAATTCTCCATGTTTCTTTGTAAAAATATCTTCGTTTTTCCAGGAATTTTAATCCGTTCTTTAAACAGAATCCCTGATTAAATAAAGTGACAAGAGGTTCACATTTCAACCAAACTTAACTGAGCACCTACTATGTTTCTGAATTAGATTTTTCCACAGGAGGTTTTTCATTTAATCCTAAAAAAGAATCCTTTAAGTATTACTGGCTGCCACCCTTTTTTTTTTTAACCACTAATTAAGATGAGAATCATGCAGTTAAATTTCAAAAATCTCACAACTAAAAAGCAAAGAGGAAAAAATGTAGAGGAGCCAGGATTAAAACGCAGACCTTGTATTTCACCTCTCTGAGCCTCAATTTCCTCATCAGCAAAACAGAAATGTTATCTATCTTTAAGACTTGACGGAGGAATTATAGGAAAAGCACTCAGATCAGTGGCTGCTCCTCAACAAATGTTGGGTTTTTTCCCCTTTCTTCCTTCATGCTTGAAATGTCTCATTTATTGGCTTATCTCAAACAAAGAGCAATTTTTAAAGTTTACACTTTATTTTTCTTAGCTCTCTTGTTAACTGGGTTTGTCTTGGTCCTCACAAGGATGTTCATAATCCAGGGATATCTCAGGAGCAGTTCTGGCTCACCTAGCAGCTGGGATGCTTGTAGCAGAGCTCTTTCTGCTCGGAAACTTGCATAAAATCTACTTCCTCTCCTCTATTCTCCCTTAGACAAACAGACACATATGCAGGTGGAAAAATTTTTTAAGCCATAATTAGCTTAATTAACATAAAGTGACAGAAATAGAAAAAGCCACAGTGTTCTAGCCAGGCAACAGGCTGCAGGGGAAGCAAGAATTCTCTGGCTGGCAAAGTGAGAGGAGAAACACGCATCTACTAGGGAGGAAAAGAAGTCACTGCCATGTGCTGATAACAAACACATGAAAAGATGCTCAACATCACTCATTATTAGAGAAATGCAAATCAAAACCTCAATGAGGTATCATTTCACACCAGTCAGAATGGCTGCTATCCAAAAGTCTACAAGCAATAAATGCTGGAGAGGGTGTGGAGAAAAGGGAACCCTCTTACACTGTTGGTGGGAATGCAAACTAGTACAGCCACTATGGAGAACAGTGTGGAGATTCCTTAAAAAACTGGGAATAGAACTGCCATATGACCCAGCAATCCCACTGCTGGGCATATACACCGAGGAAACCAGAATTGAAAGAGACGCGTGTACCCCAATGTTCATCGCAGCACTGTTTACAATAGCCAGGACATGGAAGCAACCTAGATGTCCATCAGCAGACGAATGGATAAGGAAGCTGTGGTACATATACACAATGGAATATTACTCAGCCATTAAAAAAAATACATTTGAATCGGTTCTACTGAGATGGATGAAACTGGAGCCCATTATACAGAGTGAAGTAAGCCAGAAAGAAAAACAACAATACAGTATACTAATGCATATATATGGAATTTGAAAGATGGTAACGATAACCCTATATGCGAGACAGAATAAGAGACACAGACGCATGGAACAATTTTATGGACTCTGAGGGAGAAGGTGAGGGTGGGACGTTCTGGGAGAATGGCATTGAGACATGTGTATTGTCATATGTGAAACAGAGCACCATTCCATGTTCGATGCATGTGACAAGGGCTCAGGGCCGGGGCAATGGGATGATCCAGAAGGATGGGATGGGGAGGGAGGTGGGTGGGGGGTCCGGGAAGGGGAACACATGTAAACCCATGGCTGATTCATGTCAATGTATGGCAAAAACTATTACAATATTGTAAAGTAATTAGCCCCCAACTAAAATAAATAAATTTATTAAAAAAAAAAAAAAAAAAAGAAGTCACTGCCATGTGCTGGGAACCAGGGAATGTCTAAAATGGACGGTCAGCACCAACCATGGGGGCCCTCTTCCCTAGTCCTCAGGGTGGGGCAGGTGATTTATCACACAAAAACTCACACCAGATGAAGGTCGGATTATGAGCTCCTTGAGGGCAGAAATTATATTTACATCTATAATTTACATCCCCAGGCATAGAACCTGGCACAGAGAAGCACTCATATTTGAATACATAAATGACTGCATAAATGAATAAAGTCAGATTGAAAGGGTTTATCCATCTCACAAGGGAGGGTTCCTATAAGCATCCATAAACACTCACACACACGAAAGTATGGTGCATCTGCAGGCCATCCACCCAAAAGTTCAAGATAACCCACAGCTGTTTCTGGGAAAAAAAGAAAGACAGCAAATCCCAAATAAAACCTTCCAGCAGCTCCCCACTACCTTCAGAATAAAGACTATACACCTTCATTAGCATGTAAGACCCTTCTGTAAACTGGCTCTTGCCTTTGTTTCCAAATACACCTTTTCAAGAACTCTGAGCACCAGCCAAACAGGAAGCCCGCTGCCCCTTAAATATGGCCTGTGTTCCCGCTTCAGCACCTTTGTTGCTGTAGTTTCAGTGAGACTCACCACCACCAAAATTTGGTCTACTTAGGTTCCATCCACATACATGAAACAACTCTAGTTTCATTCAGTTTTACAAAATCTGTTATAATCGTCCTAGACCACAGCATTCCTCTCCTTTCCTGACCTGAGGTAGTGATATCCATAGCATCCATCCCATATTCAACAATACCATGTTGTTATCTTTATAGAGACGGCATACATCCACATACAGATTAATACAAGGGTATGCTGTGCTTCTCCAATCAATAGCTCTCATAATAGCAATAACATACCTGTGCTACTCTATTGCCAGTGGCTAGAAAACTAGCCTGTATATAGAAATGCTCTTTGTTCATGCAAAAATTGAACATTTTCCCCCATTTTAAAGTGCAAATGCCAACTAATGTAACATTATATCATTATATAATAAAAGAATTATCAGCTTACCAGCTTTTTCATCAATTTTATACAATAAGTGCTCTAATAATAATGGCCAGAAATATTTACAAGTTTTTATCTCCAAACTTCTTTTGGAATCAAAGATAAGATTACATTGTATATAGTGAGGTTTCAGGCATAACTGTTTTTACTATGCCTTGATTCTTGGAAAACTAGTAAATTGTGAACGCTCTAAGATAGTGGTAACTGTTTAAGCTACCAGGTGACAATCAAGTATATTCATTCATCTTTTAAGACCATAAAGGTATGAAACTTTTCTTGAATCCCGCTCTCCACTCCCAGAACTGACTAATCTACTTCTTCTTTGGGTTCCACTTTACTGCAGATACTACCTGCTGCTACTGCTGCTGCTGCTAAGTCGCTTCAGTTGTGTCCGACTCTGTGCGACCCCATAGACAGCAGCCCACCAGGCTCCCCCGTCCCTGGGATTCTCCAGGCAAGAACACTGGAGTGGATTGCCATTTCCTTCTCCAATGCATGAAAGTGAAAAGTGAAAGTGAAGTCACTCAGTCATGTCCGACTCTTAGCGACCCCCTGGACTGCAGCCCACCAGGCCCCTCCGTCCATGGGATTTTCCAGGCAAGAGTACTGGAGTGGGGTGCCATTGCCTTCTCCGAGATATTACCTGACCCAACCCTAGACAGAGCATTAGATATAATTCTATCATAGCACCTATTACACTTAATTATACTTCCTTATTTACATGTCTGTCTACCTACTGGTTCACCTTTCCAGATGTGCGCTTTCCCATACATTAGCTACGTGTATCTTCTTCAATTCAAATTTACATTAACTAAAACTAAATAAAATTTAAAATTCAGTTCCTCAGCCTCACTAGCTACATTTCAAGCACTCAAGAGCAACATATGGCTGATGACTACCACACTGGACAACCCAGATACAGAGTATTTCCATCACTGCAGAAAGTTCAGTTGGACAGGGTTGTATCTAGATCATATGTATTTTCTGAGTAACACACAGTCTAGAGGGCAGTTTGGCAGGAGGCCTAGCTAACTTATTTCTGTATCACAGCACCTCACACTTATTAAATTCCCCGTAAATGTCTCTTATGAATGACAATAGATAACAGAGAGCTTGTTCCACCTTTCTTATTAACACAGGCCAACAGAGTCTCTGCTCCCTTCTAGGCTAGAATCAATATAATTATCCACCATCATCCCAACTTGAGGAAAGAGGTAGGAACCACAATAGCTAGAGACAATCAGAAAGTGTTTGTTCAGTCGCTCTCTCCAAACCAAAGCTCCACTACTGATGAAGAAGAGGGTTTATTTTCTGTTTCAAGTTTGGCATGTAATTAAACTACAGTTGATTCTATAAGGAACTTCTTTCAAATATTGGAACAATTTCACAACTCAGCAAAAATAAAAACAAAGACACTGTTCAAAATTCATCACACTTTTGGTGACAAATTAATATATTCCCTTTATATAAAAATATAAAATATACTCTTTGTGTTAAAAATAGTCATTTAGCACATTTTCTGAACATCTAGTAAGGGCTAGGAGCTAAAGAGAAATAAATTCTACTGGCAGATAGAAATTTAAATTGGAGTAATACAAATTGCTATGTGCTCTATGATAAAGAGAAGTACCAGAAACTATGAAGAACACAAAAGGAGAGGCTCAGAACTCCATGGTGAAATGTGGCATAGGGTGAGGGAACCACAAGGGAGGCTGCTTAGAAATGAGCCCAAGCTACATTCTGAAAGGAAATTAAAAGGTTGAGAGATGAAGAATGGGTGAGAGGGTGTCACAAACAGAGACAACAGCATTGATGAAGGTACAGGAATTTAACTTGACAGTAAATGTCAAGTAGCTTAGGCTGGCTGGAACAACATGAAAAAGATGACTTGAGGCTAATGAGGCAGATAGAGACCAAACCATGAAAAAGTTCTGCAAGCTAAACTAAGGAGCCTGAATTTTATCCTCAAGGCTATGGGAAACCTCTGAAAGTTTTAATAAAGGAAATAGGAGTGAAAATCTACATTTAACAAAGCTCACAGAGCAGCAGTATGGAAGATGATCTGGGGGAGGTGAGACAGAAGCAGGGAGACTAGTCAGGAAGTTGCTGCAAAACGTGAAGAGAAAGTATATTTTACCACAATCTTTTTTTTTTTTTTTCCAAAAATGGCAAGAAAAAAGTGACAAGACAGGGCTCATCTAATGCAAATAGTTTTAAACACAACCTGTTTTAAATGGGTCTCTCCATTAGCCTATGCCTCTCAAAGTTATAACACCATGGTTCAATTATATAGAACAACTACAAAAGCAACTGTTGAAGTCAGTTACATAAACTCTAAAAAAACTATACTCATTCCTTTTACTCAATAGCCATTCTGGACTTCAAACTAAAACTGAACATTTTTCTCTTTTCTACCACATAACAATCCTGTAAAACCATTTCACCCAGCTGAGCACATCTGTGCAGTGTGCAACAAGTGTGAACAATTTAAAAGGAGTTTAATGAAACATTTCCTATTCTTTATTGGAGAAAAATATTTAACAATCTACATGGCAACATCAGGTTGCAAACTGACATTTTTAAATTAGTTTAAAAATATGCACATGCCAATTTAAAATCCCATCTGGTTTCATGGTGCAGCTGTCCTGAATGAATATAACATTTTCAGTTATTAGGCACTTGGCTAAAGCATTCAGAACCGCCATGTGCCATCAACGAACAGCAAAAGCCACTAGTATGGTACTTAAAAAGTACCTACATAGTCACACTGGTATGAGAGGATTACTTTGTCCTGGAAAGGTGGGGACATGTGAGGAAATGGAAGACACAATCTCACAATTTTAAGGAAGTATCTTTCAGTTTACCTCCAATTCTCTTAAAAGGCAATCGACTCTTATATCTCTGATCCCATAATTCCTTAGCCTAAAGAGCTTTACCCACCCTCCTGCTTTGAACCAACAAAATCATAAAAACCAAGACTAAAAGTGGGTTCAATTCCAACTCTACTTCTTATAAACTATATGAACTTATTAACACATTTCTTAATATTCCTGAGACTCTATTTCCTTAGGTACAAAAGATACTCCCCTAAACCTTCAGAGTTGTGGTGAGGATGAAAGAAAATGTACATCAAATATTTATGGAACATTTGGTTCATGTGGGTATTCACTAAATGGTAACTATTTTTATACTTTCCTTTGTACCTCACTATAATTTGTAGAGAACAGTAATTATGCACCTACCTTAAAAGTTTACTATGACAATTAAATGAATTAACATAGGTCAAGGGCTCAGTACATGGTAGGGAACTGTTGTTTGTTGCTGTCATCATTACCACCAACACTGAATTACAACTTATTTGCTGTCTTCTTCCCTAATATTTAGCATAAAGCCACAATAAGTGAGGCTCATTAAGCCTCTGTTGATCAGCTGAATAAATAATGGATGACTAGATGAATGAATGAACTGAAGGTATCATAGTTCTGTGACAAGAGAACACCTCTCTGAATTTATTACGCAATTTCACAAGTAGCCATTCAAAAAGACGGTACTGTGGGAAAAAAAAAAACCATTAGAAGTTAACTTGTATAAAAATGAATCAAGATAAACAATTCTTTTTCTGTCCAGTAAATAAATGTAGAAATATAAATCAACGCTGATATTTTCTTGAAAAAAAAAAAAAACAGAACAAAAAAAGGATGTATTGTGAATTGACTAATCATACCAAGAATCGATTAATCTTACCAAGCCTTGTGTGGCAAGTATTCTTGTAGATCAGTCTGACAGATAAAGAATTCCAAAAGAGATTAAAGGTTAAATAAGATTACTCAGCTCGGATAGAAACAAGAATCCCCTTTGGTCTTTAAGAAACTAGTACTAGATTTTTCTTCTAATAGGGCTTCCTCTCTTTCCATATTTTAAACATTTCTTATGAGACTGGTCAAGTTTTTCCATACTCTATGGTTGCAGGAAGAGATCTCTGCCTGAGTCAGAAGATGCCACTAATGAATGATGGGAGAATGAAGAAGGAATATGACCAAATATGGAGAAAGTCAGTATCTCTTCTTGAGAGAGAAGGAGCAAAAAGACCTGATTTTACTTGACCTGAAAAAAGATAAAGCAAGTAAATCTGAAACTAATAAGAGAATAAAGTCCTACTATGAACAAATGAGGATAGAGGACACTTAGAGGGTCAAATATGAAAGGCATTATGGGGGTTATGGGTACTCATCCCCTCTTGTTGAAAGTATGACTAGGTACAGTCTTTGGGGGAGCAGATATTCTTTCATTTAACAAATACTAACTGAGTCCCTGTAATGAACTAGGAGAACAATTTTGACAGTACACAGCAAGAACCTAAAAAAATTTACACTTTTATCCCAATTACTAGATTCCTACATTTTTATCTGAACAAAGCTATTAAAAAATAAAGACCAAAATTTACAAAGATGTTTACCAATGTTACAATATCTAAAAATGGAAAGTAACCTAGATGTTCAACAATAAGATTATGAGTAAATAAATCACATCATGCAATGCTATCAAATAGCATAGTCATAGATGCTGAACAAAAAATGTGACACTGAAAAATGCTTATAACCTAATATTAAATTTAAAAGCACTCCACAAACAGTATATATAATATGATCTTTATATAAAATAGGAAAAAAAATTTTTTAAATGTTGAAAATTTTCAAAGCTAATTTCTACATGGTATGCTATAAGAAGAATACCCTATAGGGAGATGTTGCCAAGTTTTCAAATTTTCCATAACAGGCATTAAAAAGAAGAAAAAAAAAAAACAGAGTGGAAGAGATTTACAGAAGAAAAGTGAGAATATTAAATACCATCAGGACTGATCGAGATCTTTAGATTCTCTGCTAGGTGAGAATAATATAAAAGACATATTATATCTATACAAAAGGATTATGTTAATCCTAGTGAGAAATGACACAACTACAAGGGTGAATAAAACACAACGGGAGAGCAATAAAGAGGAAATCCAATCAGATTCCCAGGAGGTCACTTTCATTCCAGAATGTCTGTCAACAGCAAAGTCAAATTCAGTGAATGAGGTGAGAAATGAAGCTTGATGGCTGGGAGAAAATGGCAGGAATCCAACTAACATCTAGTGCTAAAATCTGTGAGTTTCTTGGTGGCATGGAACCCGTTAACTATCATACAGTATTTTAAAGACCATGACAGAAGCCAGCAACAGAATGTGACAAAATAATCTAGAGAGGGTCCACAAAGGCTTTGTAGAAGACGATTAATTTAAAGGGAAAAGGCATGAACCTGGATATAGGGTAGAAGGGCATTCTAGGAAAAGGGGGCAGCCCAGAGAACAGAAACAATTTAACATGTCTGAGAAAATGCCATTCATTTTAGTGTTGCTAGAGTACAAAGTGCAAGGCAGGCAGTGGTAAAGACATGGCTGCAGAAGTCATCAGGGGCCTGTCTCAAAGAAGCTGAATGCCTGAAATACTGTTAGCCAAGCAGCTGCACATGAACCAGTCAACCAAGGCACCAGTCCAGGAGGAGACCCGTCCAGCAGAAGAGACAGATAGCGTTATGGTAAAGATGAGTGAAAGGTGGTTAGCAAAGAGAAGGAACAACCAATTCAGCCTCAGCGCTCATAAAAGGCCTCGAGAAAAGCTGCCAAAGTTGAAACCAAAGGAAAAATTGGTCTAAGGTTTCTGACATTCAAGATGGTAAGACACCACTGATACAAACTCTGGCCTGATACAATTCTGCAAATTAGAGCACCAGCCCCTGCAAGACTTCCAAAGAGGGACCCAGTCTCATTAGCAGAATGTAAGCTCCAAACACTTTGTCCTGTTCACTGCCATTTCTCCAACACTAAAAATAGTGAGCATGAAGATGGTGCTCTATAAGTATTTGGAAAGAAAAAAGAGAGGGGGGCTTTCTGTTATATTAAAAAGCAATGGGAAAAAGAGGGGAAGCAATGGGAAATTCACAATAATCAAAAGGTAGAAGCAATCTAAGTGTTCATTGACAGATGAATAGGTTTTTAAAACTGAGATATACATATAACTGAATAATTATTCAGCCATAAAAAGGAAGGACATTCTGACACATGCTACAACATGGATGAACCATGAAGACATTATACTAAGTGAAAGCCACTCATAGAATCACAAAAACTGTATGATTCTAAGTACTTGTAAGAGTTACTTAGAGTAGTCAAATTCAGTTACAGACAGTAGAGTAAGCAGTTGCTGGGGGCTAGAAGGAGAGGGAAATGGGGAGTTACTGTTTAATGAGTTTCAGGTGTGCAACACAAAAAAATGTTCTGGAGATGGGTGGTAGGATGGTTGCACAACAATGTGAAGTACTTAACGTCACTGAATTGTACTCTTTAAAATGATTACAACAGTAAATTTTACATGTGTATGTTTTACCACAATTTTTCAAAACTTACAAAATGCAAAAAAAAAAAGTTACTTAAAGGAAAAACTGGGGAAAACAAAGAAAACATGGAATAAAAGATAAACAAGTAAGAGTATAATTCTGAAGACTAAGGCCAACACTTAGGAATCTGGAGCCAAAGGAAAACAGCAATGTCTCCTCCATCCCTCTGACTCCCATTTTCATCTACATCCAATTTAGTAATTTTACATGTAACTGAGTCTCAGTTAAAACAAATACTAAGCATAGAACCCCAAAGGGGTCACAAACAAGGAAATCCATGGTTAATCTGAGAGATGTGTTAAGGAAAGCACAGTCTCATTGACTTAACCTTGTTAATTGTTAGTAAGAGCAGAAACAACTATCATGTACTTGAACGCTTAATATGCATGGGGCTCTATGGTCGGACGGAGAAGGCAATGGCACCCCACTCCAGTACTCTTGCCTGGGAAACCCCAGGGACGGAGGAGCCTGGTAGGCTGCAGCCCATGGGGTCGCGAAGAGTCGGACATGACTGAGCGACTTCACTTTCACTTTTCACTTTCATGCACTGGAGGAGGAAATGGCAACCCACTCCAGTATTCTTGCCTGGAGAATCCCAGGGACGGCGGAGCCTGGTGGGCTGCCATCCATGGGGTCGCACGGAGTCGGACACGACTGACGCGACTTAGC
Source organism: Giraffa tippelskirchi (assembly GCF_054371585.1). Classification (NCBI taxonomy): domain Eukaryota; kingdom Metazoa; phylum Chordata; class Mammalia; order Artiodactyla; family Giraffidae; genus Giraffa; species Giraffa tippelskirchi. The sequence goes on from NC_137285.1 coordinate 124,467,766, forward strand.
AGCAGCAGGAGCTATGACTGGAACTTTATAAACATTAGCTCTAATCATAACAGTAATTCTGAAAGGTAAATATTACATTTTTGTATTTCTACTGACTTATTTAGGATGATATAAATGGTAAAGATGAAATTTAGAATCGTGGTTAATCTGATTCCAAAATACTTTAAGAATGATCAACTGTTGTCTCAAACCAGGTACCTCTCCTGTGCCTCTACCGGGTCCTAGGCCCCTGACCTATCCTCCCCTCCAGCTCTGCTAGAAGTTTCAGCTAGGAGTACCTAGATTGAGTCATTACCAAGCATTAATACTTTTCTAGGTAATCCCCAGTGGCCAGGCACTGAGCCACTAGAGGAGAAAAAAGAAGTGGCTCTGGCTCTCCACAGGTCTTTAAGACCTCAAATTGACCAAGCAGGACACAGACACTTAAGACATTTGTTAACAATGTTTCCTAAAGGAATATAAACACTCTACTGGCACTGCCCAAGATATTGCCACTGCTTAACAATGTTTCACTGATTAATAGCTCCCCCAGACCAGCCCTAGAAATTGTTACCAGTTCCAGTCACCTTTTGGCCTATTTCCCTCAACCTCTCCCACTCCCAGCACCACCAAGTTCAAGGCTAATTTAAATAAGATCTTTTCTTTCTCCATATACCTGTGGCTCAGTGGTAAAGAATTTGCCTTCAGTGCAGGAGACCAGGGTTTGATTCCTGGGTCGGAAAGATCCCCCGGTGAAAGGAATGGCTACCCACTCCAGTATTCTTGCCTAGAAAATTCCATGGACAAAGGAGCCTTGAAGACTAAGTCCATAGGGTTGCACAGAGTTGGACACAACTGAGTGACTATCACTTTCACTTTTCATACTTTTTAAAACATTCCAGAAACCTGTGGCTCACTCCTCTACCTAGCTCTGCTGGGTGGTCTATTATCCAATGAACAAACAGTTCTCAGGTATGTCCAAGAACATTAAATAATTTACTCCTACAACAACTCTAAGAGATAAGTATTAATATCTCCATTTGACAAAACTGATTCAGTTTACTCTAAATAAGTAGTAGAAAATAACTACCAGAAAAAGAGGCCATCTTTCAGGTATCATTTTTTGTTGTTGTTTATTTTTTTATATCAAGAAACTTTCTCAAAAGTTTCCAGCAGCATTATTGTCATGTCTCGCTGGCCAGAATTTGGACACATACCCAAAGTCATTCACTGGCAAGAAGCATGGTATTACCACTGCCAACTCACAAACTAATTCCTTTGGTTGGAATGGAAGTTGGTAAACACAAAACCATCACAGGGCCCATCACTTTGAGGACACAAATATGAAACAACTGGGGAAGCAGGCTGTCTCCAGACCCCTCTAAGTATGTTTTCTTCAAGTCATAGGGACCCTGAAGACTCAAGCGGTAAGAACTGCTGGCCTGGGGAAAAGAGAACAGTTTGCTCGAGTCCAGAGTCTGTGGCACATGCTGTGGAAGAGGATCTAGGAACTTTAGTTTCAGTAACAGTCCAAAATAGTACTAGTACTATTAGTATAGCAACTAGTACTAATACTAGTTCTAAACTTAAAGTCTGCTAAGTATATGCTTTGCTAAGGGACTACCTCTCCCCAACCCTCAGTTTCTCCTTCAGTAAAGACAGACCATCTAGATAAGTGTTTTCAAACTGATCTTCAGAGTATTAAGGGTTATGAAAAGGTATCCAAGACCATAAGTAAACAGAAGAAGGGATACAAAGGAGCAGTGTTACAATCCCACTTAAATTAGAATAGCTCATTCGATCTCTTTGTATTGAGGCTCATGTAATATTTGGTAGAAAAAGGGTTCTAAGTGCTTAAAATATTTTTTTTAATTCTCTAAACTACACGATCAATAACATCTCTTCTAGGTAAACAATCTATTTTTCAATAAAACAGGTTATCAGCTGAACAATCTCCCATTAATCACTTCACTATATTTCACTAAATTATGAATGACCTTCACAATGATAAATCCAATGAACAGAGCTTATTTTTATTTGATCTCTCAGCATCTTTTAGCATAGTTGTTCATTTCCTTTTAATTTAATCGCTTGACTTCTGAATATCACATTCTCTTAGTTTTCCTCCTAGCTCTCCACCTGCCCCTTCACTGCCTGCTTTCCAAGGTTATCCTCTTCTGCTCAGTGATTAAACAGTCAAGATCACACTATTCTCTATTCTTTTCTCATTCCATTCTCTCTCCCTAGACAATCTAATCCATGTCCATGACTTTATTTACCATCTAAACACCAAACATACAACAAATTTTCCTCTAGTCCTTATCTCTAAGTTCCAGGCACATTTATCTAACTGCCTACTCAACATCATCTGTCAGATGTCTTAAAATCACCTCAAATTCAACATGTCCAAAACTGAAGTCATAATATTCCATCCCAAGCCAGTCTCTTTCCAGTGCCTTCAAGTGACAGGTACCACCATCCACCTCCTAGTGATTAAGCCAAGAACTTGGAGTCATTCTTACCACTTCTCCTTTATCCCCAGGATGTAATCCATTACACAGTTCTATCAATTCAACCTACTAAATAATCTGTAACATCCATTCAGTTCAGTTCAGTTCAGTCGCTCAGTCGTGTCCGACTCTGCGACCCTACGGACTGCAGCACGCCAGGCCTCCCTGTCCATCACCAACTCCCAGAGTTTACTCAAACTCATGTCCATTGAGTCAGTGATACCATCCAACCATCTCATCCTCTGTCGTCCCCTTCTCCTCCCGCCTTCAATCTTTCCCAGCATCAGAGTCTTTTCAAATGAGTCAGCTCTTCGCATCAGGTGACCAAAGTATCATGTGGCCAAAGAACATTCATTACACAGTTCTATCAATTCAACCTACTAAATAATCTGGATGTATAGTGAGGGTTGGGACTATAAAGAAAGCTGAGCGCCAAAGAATTGATGCTTTTGAACTGTGGTGTTGGAGAAGACTCTTGAGAGTCTCTTGGACTGCAAGGAGATCCAACCAGTCCATCCTAAAGGAAATCAGTCCTGAATGTTCATTGGAAAGACTGATGTTGAAGCTGAAACTCCAATACTTTGGCCACCTGATGTGAAGAGTTGACCCATCTGAAAAGACCCTGATGCTGGGAAAAAAAAAACTCTGGGAGTTGGTGATGGACATGGAGGCCTGGCGTGCTGCAGTTCATGGGGTGACAAAGAGTCGAACACGACTGAGTGACTGAACTGAACTGAAATACATCTGTAACATTTCTCAACTCTGCCTACCATCCTCCTCATGCAACCTACCATCTTGTCTCTCACATGGATCATACCTATGCAAGAGCATACCTGCACTGACTGATACTCCTCTATAATTCTTTCTCTACATCACAGTCAAAGTGCTCTTTTCCAAATTCAGATCATGCAATTCTCCCTTGCATAAAACCCTGAAGCCCTAGGCACAGCGATCAGACAAGAAAAATAAAATAAAATAAAACGAATCCAAATTGGAAAAGAAGTAAAACTGTCACTGTTTGCAGATGACATGATACCAAACATAGAAAATATCCTAAAGACACCACCAAAAAACTACTAGCATGCATCAATAAATCTGGTAAGGTTACAGGATATAAAACTAAAATACAACAACAAACTATCAGAAAGAGAAATTAAAGAAACAATCCTATTTACCATCACATCAAAATTAACAAAATAACTTAGAAATCAATCTCACAAAGGAGGTAAAAGATCTGTACTGAAACAACTATAAGACACAGATGAAAGAAACTGAAGACAACACAACGGAAGATACTGTGGGACTTCCCTGGTGGCGCAGTGGATAAGAATCTGCCTGCCAATGCAGGGGGCACGGGTTTGATCCCTGGTCCGGGAAGATCCCAAATGCAGAGCATGTGCACAGCAACTAAACTGGTGCATCACAACTACTGAACCTGTGCTCTACAGCCTACAAGCCACAACTACTGAGTGTGTGCACTGCAACTACTGAAGTCTGCATGCCTTAGAGGCCACATGTCACAACTGAGCCTGCATGTTGCAATTACTGAAGCACATGCACCCACAGCCTGTGCTCTGCAACAAGAGAAGTCACTGCAATGAGAAGCCCTTACATCACAATGAAGAGTAGCCCTTGTTCACTGCAACTAGAAAAAGCCTGCACAAAGCAACCAAGACCCAGCGCAGCCAAAAATAAATAAATTTTTTTTTAAAGAAAGATACCATGCTCATGCATTGGAAGAATATTCTTAGAATGACCATACTATCCAAGGCAATCTATAGATTCAATGCAATCTCTATACAAATATCAATGGCATTATTCACAGAACTAGAAAAAATAATTCTAAAATTCTTGAGGAAACATAAAAGATCAACTAGCCAAAGTAATCTCGAGAAACAAGAACAGACGTGGCAGTGTCACACTATCTGGCTTCACGCTGTATATACTACAAGGCTCCAATCATCAAAAAAGTATGGTACTGGCACAGAAATAGACACATAGTTAAAAGAAAAAGAACAGAGAACTCAGAAATAAACCCATATATTGTGGTCAACTAACATATGACAAATGAGGCAAGAATGTACAATAGGAAAAGGACAGCCTCTCAATAAGTGGTGCTAGTAAAATTAACAGTTACATGTCAAAAATAAAATTAGAACATTTTCTCACATTATATACAAAAATAAACTCAAAATGGATTAAAGACCTAAATGTACAGCCAGAAAACTCCCAGAAGAAAACACAGGCAGAATACACTTTGACATAAACTGTAGCAGTATTTTTGTTGGATCTATCTCCTAAGGCAAAGGAAACAAAGCAAAACAAAACAAAACAAAACAAAAAAACCTAATCTGATCTAACTGAATGCAGAGTTGCAAAGAATAGCAAGAAGAACTAAGAAAGTTCTCAAGTGAACAATGCAAAGAAACAGAGGAAAACAATAGAATGGGAAAGAATTTAGAGATCTCTTCAAGAAAATTAGAGATACCAAGAGAACATTTCATGCAAAGATGGGCACAATAAAGGACTGAAATGGTAAGGACCTAACAGAAGCAGAAGAGATTCAGAAGAGGTGGCAAGAATACAATAGAAGAACAATACAAAATAGGTCTTAACAACCTGGATAACCATGATGATATGGTTACAAATCTATAGCCAGACATCCTGAAGTGTGAAGTTAAGTGTGCCTTAGGAAGCATTACTCGGAGAAGGCAATGGCAACCCACTCCAGTACTCTCGCCTGGAAAATCCCATGGACGGAGGAACCTGGTGGGCTGCCATCTATGGGGTCGCACAGAGTCGGACACGGCTGAAGCGACTTAGCAGCAGCAGCAGCAGGAAGCATTACTACAAACAAAGCTAGTGGAGGTGATGGAATTCCAATGGAGCTACTTCAATCCTAAAAGATGATTCTGTTAAACTACTGCACTCAATATGCCAGCAAATTTGGAAAACTCAGCAATGGCCACAGGCCTGGCAAAGGTCATTTTTTCACTCCAATCCCAAAGAATGTTAAAACTACCACACAATCGTGCTCATTTCACAAGATAGCAAGGTAATGTTCAAAACCCTTCAAACTACAATTTATGATTTAACAGTACATGAACAGAGACCTTCCAGATGTACAAGCTGGATTTAGAAAAGGCAAAGGAACCAGAGATCAAATTGCCAACATTCACTGGATCATAGAAAAATCAAGAGAAATCTAGAAAAACTTCTGCTTCACTGACTATGCTAAAACCTTTGATTGTTTGGATCACAACAAATTGTGGAAAATTCTTAAAGAGATGGTAATACCAAACCACCTTATCTGCCTCCTGAGAAACCTGTATGCAGGTCAAGAAGCAACAGTTAGAACTGGACATGGAACAACGAACTGGTTCAAAACTGGGAAAGGAGTACATCAAGGCTGTACATTGCCACCTGTGTATTTAATTTATATGCAGAGTATATCATGTGAAATGCCAGGCTGGATGAATCACAAGCTGGAATCAATATTACCAGGAGAAATATCAACAACCTCAGATATGCAGCTGATACCACCCTAATTGGCAGAAGACGAAGAAGAACTAAAGAGCCTCTTGATGAAGGTAAAAGAAGAGAGTGAAAAGCCTAGCTTAAAACAACATTCAAAAACCTACGATCATGGCATCCCACCACTTCATGGCAAATAAATGCGGAAAAAATGGAAACAGTGACAGATTTTATTTTCTTGGGCTCCAAAATCACTGTGGACAGTGACTCAGTTCAGTTCAGTTCAGTCGCTCAGTCGTGTCCGACTCTTTGTGACCCCATGAATTGCAGCACGCCAGGCCTCCCTGTCCATCACCAACTCCCGAAGTCTGTCTACCCAAACCCACGTCCATTGAGTCAGTGATGCCATCCAACCGTCTCATCCTCTGTTGTCCCCTTCTCCTCCTGCCCCCAATCCTACCCAGCATTAGGGTCTTTTCCAATGAGTCAACTCTTCGCATGAGGTGGCCAAAGTATTGGAGTTTCAGCTTCAACATCAGTTCTTCCAATGAACACCCAGGATTGATCTCCTTTAGGATGGATTGATTGGATCTCCTTGCAGTCCAAGGGACTCTCAAGAGTCTTCTCCAACACCACACTTCAAAAGCATCAATTCTGCGGCACTCAGCTTTCTTCACCGTCCAACTCTCACATCCATACATGACCACTGGAAAACCATAGCCTTGACTAGACGGACTTTTGTTGGCAAAGTAATATCTCTGCTTTTAAATATGCTATCTAGATTGACCATAACCTTCCTTCCAAGGAGTAAGCGTGACTGCAGCCATGAAATTATTTTTTTTAATAAATTTATTTAACTGGAGGCTAATTACTTTCCAATATTGTAGTGGTTTTGCCATACACTGACATGAATCCACCACGGGTGTACATGTGTTCCCCATCCTGAACCCCTCTCTCACCTCCCTCCCTATCCTATCCCTCTGAGTGATGCCAGTGCACCAGCCCCGAACACCATGTCTCATGCATCGAACCTGGAGCCTTGGAATTAAAAGAGGCATGCTCCTTGAAAGAAAAACTATGACAAATCTAGATAGAGTATTAAAAAGCAGAGACGACTTTGGCAACAAAGGTCCATGCAGTCAAACCTATGGTTTTCCTGGATGTGAAAGTTGGACCATAAGAAAGGCTGAGAGCCAAAGAATTGATGCTTTCGAATTGTGGTGCTAAAGAAGATTCTTGAGAGTCCTCTGGACAGCAAGGAGATCAAACCAGTCAATACTAAAGGAAATCAACCCTGAACATTCATTGGAAGGACTGATGCTGAAGCTGAAGCTCCAATACTTTGGCCACCTGATGCAAAGAACTGACTCATTGGAAACGGCCCTTATGCTGGGAATGATTGAGGGCATGAGGAAAAGGGGGTCAACAGAGGATGAGTTGGCTGGATGGCATCACCAATTCGATGGACATGAGTTTGAGCAAACTCCTGAAGATAGTGAAGAACAGGGAAGCCTCGCATGCTGCAGTCCACCGTCATAGGGTCTCAAAGACTTGGACATGACTTCACGACTGAACAATAACAACAACATGACCTAATTAAATTTAAAAGCTTTTGCACAAAAGAGAAGCATCAACAAAATGAAAATACAACGTACCGAATGAGAGAAAGTATTTGCAAATGATATAACCAATAAGGGGTTAAAGTATTTGCAAATGATATAACCAAAATATATAAACAGTTGATACAATTCAGTATCAAAAAAAAAAAAGAACCTGATTTAAAAATGGGCAAAAGACGTCAATAAAGATTTTCCCAAAGAAAGCATACAGATGGCCAACAGGCACATGAAAACATGCTAGACATTGCTAATCATTAGTGTAATGCAAATTGAAACCACAATAAGATATCACCTCACATCTATCAGAATAGCTATCATAAAAAAGACCACAAATATCAAATGTTGGCAAGGAGGCAGAGAAAAGGGAACCCTTGTACATTGTTTATGGGAGTGTAAATTGGTGCAGTCACTGTGGAAGCTCCTCCAAAAACTAAAAATAGAAGTATCATGTGATCCAGCAACTCCATTCCTGGGTATATTACCAAAAAAAAACCCCCACAACACTAATAAAATTCATACAGTCCAATATTCATAGCAGCATTATTTACAACTGCCAAAATATGGAAGTAACCTAAGTGTCCATCAACAGAGGAATAGATAAAGAAGATATTGTATAGATACACAATGGAATACTACTCAGCTATAAAAAAAGGAATTGCCATTTGCAGCAACACAGATGGTCTTGAAAGGCATTATGCATAGTGAAATAAGTCAGACAGAGAAAGACAAACACTGCATGTTATCATTTATATGTAGGATCTAAAAAATAAAACAAATGAATATAACAAAACATAAACAGACTCACAGATATAAAGAACAAACTAGTGGTTACCAGTGGGGAGAGAAAAGGAGGAAGACGCAAAATAAGAGTAGGGGATTAAGAGGTACAAACTACTATGTATAAAATAAATAAGCAATAAAGATATATTTTACAGCACAGGGAATATAGTCAATATTTTATAATAACTTATCTTGAAAAATTTTAATGGTTTCCAATTATTCTCTATATAGAGAAAACTTCAGGTCTTCTGTGTTTCTTATTTATGTTTCCCCCTCTAGCTCTACACTTTGCAACAGGCTGTCCTTATTTCATTTTCTCAAATACAGCAACCTCTTTTCTATCACTGAGGTTTTATATATGCTGTTCCCTTTACCTAGTAGACTCTACTCACCATACTCACCCTGTCTTTGCCCCCAAAACTCCAACTTTTCCTTCAGACTTCACATCTAATATCACTTCCTTAGGGAAGCTTTCACAGAACTTCTAACTAGGTCAGATTCCCATATGACATTTACCCACAGCAACATGAAGCACTAACTGGCAGTACTTACCTCAGTTATAATTTCATATTCTGTGTATGATCATTTGATCAATGTCTCATTCACTAGACTATAAGCTCCTTAAGTTTATGGGAATGATATCTGTTTTTGCTAACACAATATCTATACTGCACAATGTTATACAATCTATAAGAAAGAGAGCCTAGACTGAAGCCCCAAAATCCAACAGCCTTTTTTTTAGAAATGAAAGAGCCAACTCTCAAATTCATATGGAATTACAAGGAGCTCAAAATATTAACAGCCAAAACAATCTTGAAAAGGAAGAACAAAGCTGGAGAACTCAAGCCTCAATTTCAAAACTGACATCAAAACTAGAGCAGGCAAAACAACATGGTACTGGCATAAGACGAAACATAGATTGATGAAACAGAATTGAGTCCGGAAGTAAACCCAAACATCTATGGCCACCTGATTTTCAGCAAAGATGTCAAACCAGTCTATGGGGAAAGACTACTGTCTTCCACAAATGATGCCAGGACAACTGCATATTTATTAATACATGCAAAAGAATGAAGCTAGATGCTCAGCTCAAACCATATATAAAAATTAATTCAAAATAGATCAGCGGCCTAATATGAAAGTCAATACCGTAAAACTCTTAAAAGAAAACAGGGGTAAATCTTCATAATCCTAGATTTGGCAATGGATTCTTAGATACAACACCAAAAACATGAGTAAGAAAAGAAAACACAGACAAACTGGACTTCAGAAAATTTTAAAATTTTTGTGCAAAAAAAGGACATGATCAAGAAAGTGAAATGACAACCTACATAATGGGAGGAAATATTTAGAAATCATATATCTGACAAAGGTCTGGTACTCAGAATATATGAAGAATGTTTATAATTCAACAACCAAAAGACAAACAATCCAATTTAAAAATGGATTAAGAACTTGAATATTTATCTAAAAGATATATAGATGGCCAACAAGCACATGAAAAGATGCTCAACATCATTAGTTAAAATGAAAATGCAAATCAAAACCATGAGATACTACATCACATCCAATAACAAGGCCTTTTTTTAAAAAAAAAAAAAAGGATAATAAAAGAAATGTTAGCAAGGATGTGGCGATACTTGAACTCGCATACATTGTTGCTGGGAATGTTATGTGGTCCAACTATTATGGAAACAGTTTGGCAGATCAACAAATTAAACAATTACTGTATGAGGTAGGTATAGACCCCAAAGAACTGAAAACAAGTACTCAAACAATACACATATCCACAAGTTCACAGCAGTACTACTCACAATAATCAAACTGTAGAAACAACCTAAATGTCCATCAACAGGAGAATGGATAAATAAATTGTGACATATCCATTCAGTGTAATATTACTTAACTATAAAAAGAAATGAAGCACTGATGCATGCCACAATGTGGATGAACCTCAAAAACACTACCCCAAGAGAAAGAAGCCAGAAACAAAAGGCCACATATTTACATGAAATATCCAGAACAGGTAAATCCATTGAGACAGAAACGGACTGGTGGTTTCCAGGGGCTGGGGGAAGGGAAGAATGGGGAATGACTACTTAATGGGTATGGATTTCTATCTGAGGTGATGAAAATGTTTTAGAACTAGATAGAAATACTTGTCAGCACTGTGAACATACTAAATGCCACAGGATTATTCACTTTAAAATGGTTAATTTCATGTTATGAGAATTTCACCTCAGTCATTCATAATATAAGAGAATCCTCCCTTACAAGCACATTCCCAAAATTTAACTATGTATTGCCTTTTCTTCCCATGGCCCAAATAATAACAAAAGACAGAAGGCATTTCTTGATTTCTCATCAGGAAAGAAAATATCTCTAGGGAGCTGCCACAAATGAGAATATAAACAAAATCCTCAATTGCACTACACTAACACTAAATAAGTCCAAGTAGCTGTGTCTATAGAATTAGTCTCACTCAGCAAAGACCAGTGAAAGCACTGTTGCTAAGACACCTGTTGCCAGGATCTAGGAGACAGGTAGAGACAAAGAGAAAACCAAAATACTGGGAAAAGTTTTAAACAGTTTTGCAGGTCTACATTTTTTAAAAAAATGAAAGTACACTGAAAATTCCCTGGCAGTCCAATGGTTAAGACTCTGTGTTTCTGCACAGGGCCCAGGTTTGATCCCTGGTTGGGCAACTAAGATCCTGCAAGCTGTGACATGCGGCCAAAAAAAAAAAAGTACATTAAAAAAAAACTTAAGTGCAGTGGGCACAAACAACAAATTTGAAAAGCTAGCCTTGACTAAGGCTATCAACCCACCACTAAAAGACAAATATACCTTTAATCAAAGAAAAACTGAAAGAAGTCAAAGTGTTAGTTGCTCAGTCATGTCACCTCTTTGCAACCACATGGACAATAGCCCACCAGACTCCTCCGTCCATGGAATTCTCCAGGTAAGAATACAGGAGTGGGTAGCCATTCCCTTCTCCAAGGGATCTTCCTGACCCAGGGATCAAACCCAAGTCTCCTGCATTTCAGGCAGATTCTTTACCATCTGAGCCACCAACGATGCCCCAAATAAATACTACATATCTATTAAAATAGCTGAAATAAAACACAATGATAGGGGTTTCCCCAGTGGTCTAGTGGTTAAGAATCTGCCTTGCAACACAGGGGACATAGGTTCAAGCCCTGGTCAGGGAAGATCTCACATGCCTCAGAGCAACTAAGCCCATGTACCACAACTACTGAGCCCATACTCTAGACCCTGCGGGCCACAACTACTGAAGCCTGCATGCCCTAGAGCCTGTACTCTGCAATAAGATAAGCCACTGCAACAAGAAGCCTGTGCACCACAGCTAGAAAGTAGCCCCAGGGAACAAAACTAGAGACTAGCCCCTGCCCAACAATGAGACCCAGTACAGCCAAAAATAAAAATGAAAACACACACACACACACACACAATAATAATACTAAATGCTGGCAAGGATGCAGAGAAACTGGATTTCTCATACATTGCTGATAGGAATGTAAAGTTGTACAGTCATTCTAGAAAATAGAGGTTGGTAGTTTCTTATAAAATTAAACATGCACTTACTATACAACCCAGCAATCACACTCTTAGGTATTTATCCCAGACAAATAAAAACACAAAAGCCTGTATACAAATGCTCATAGCAGATTTATTTGTAATAGCAAAAGCTTGGAAACCCAAATGTCCTTCAAAAGTTGAGTGATTAAATATGGTTAAATAAACACCGGTACATCAACACCGGGCTTCCCCGTGGCTCAGTAGTAAAGAATCCATCTGCAACGGAGGAGATCAGGGTTCGATCTCTGGGTTGGGAAGATCCCCTGGAAAAGGAAATGGCAACCCACTCCAGTATTCTTGCCTGGAAAATCCCATGAATAGAGAAGGCTGGCAGGCTACCGTCCATGGGGTCACAAAAGAGTTGGACAGGGCTTAGTGACTAAAACAACAACATCCACACAATGGAATTCTATTCAGTGAAAAAAGACAACAAAATATGATATGCACAACAATCTAAATAACTCTCAAGGGCATTCTGCTTAATGAAGTCAATCTCATAATCTTTATATACTATTTGATTCCATTTATATGTCATTCTCGAAATCACAAAACTAGTTTACAAATGGAGATGATGGGAATAGGCTGAGGGAGAGAAGGAAATGTGTGCACACATTTAAAGGGACTAGTACAAGGAGTTCCTTTGAGGTGACAGAACAACTCTGTATCTTGACTGTGGTGGCTATTACACAAATCTATACATGGGATAGGCCTACACACACACAAACACAAAGGAATGCATGTTAAAAAAAAACAGAAAAAAAAAAAGAATGAATGAGGTCTGTAGTCTAGTAAACATATTGTACCCATGTCAATTACCTGGTTTTGACATTTTCTTCATTATATAAGATGCCATCAACAGGGAAAGTTGTTAGGTTACACAGGACTCTATGTCTATCTTTGCAACTTTCTGTTAGTCTACAATTATTTCAGAATAAAAAGCTTTTTTGTTGTTAAGTAATACAATTCTGAAGCTCCAATACTTTGACCACCTGATGCAAAGAGCCAACTCATTGGAAAAGACCCTTTCTAATGAAGCTGGGAAAGATTGAAGGGAGGAGAAGGGGAAGACAGAGGATGAGATGGTTGCATAGCATCACTGACTCAATGGACATGAGTTTGAGCAAGCTCTGGGAGATGGTGAAGGACAGGGAAGCCTGGCATGCTGTAGTCCATGGGGTCGCAAAGAGTCGGACATGACTGCATGACTGAAATAACAACAAACACAATTCAACAAACATTTACTGAAAATCTATAATAAATATGTCAGGTACTATGTAAGGATATTCTGTAGTGTAATACAAGGCATCAAAAAAACTATCTAGTATGCTCTTGTCTGAAACCAAATTTTTTTCAATTTTGATATCCCTGGCTTATCCACTTTAAAATTAAGATACTTTTGGCTGAGACTAATCTATTGATTTTCTTTAATATGGAAATTATCCTAACCTCAATTTATTATTAACATATTTAAGAAGTACATTATTATCTCTACATGCCAAAGCACATTTTTAATACCATTAATAAGTATATCAGGAGCTCATGGATGTATCACCAGATCTCCTTTTTCCAGTGAAAAGCATGAAAAGTGCAGAAACATGTAAGCTGAGGAAAAAGTCATTTCGGAAAAAAAAAGAAAGAAAGAGGAGAAAGTATGTTTGAACATATAGGAGATAAAGTAGCTTCTTAGAGTATATCCATCCTGGGAAATGGAACTAAGCAGACCACAAAGGAGGGCCTTGGCAGAAGGTGTAACTGGTATAGAGAAATGAGGACCCTCTGAGTCCTGAAAAGGGTGAAGAGGTTGAAACCTATACTGCAACAGGAATGTCTGGATACCTGTGTTTTTGAATGGTCTGGGCTCCTATATGAAGTCCCCATTCCAGCCAGACAGGCTTAACTGCTGGACTCCCAATATTCCCACTGCTCTGCATGGGAAGTCCTTCCTGGTTACCCTAGCCAAAAGAGGTCTCCCCCTCCTTGGAGCTCCTATATTCACAGAAGTGTAGATTAATCCCACCTCTGGGAACTGGAATCTGCCTACAATGAAGGAGACCTGGGTTCAATCCCAGGGTTGGGAAGATCCCCTGGAGAAGGAAATGGCAACCCACTCCAGTATTCTTGCCTAGAGAATCCCATGGACAGAAGAGCCTGGCAGACTACAGTCCATGGGTCGCAAAGAGTTGGTCACAACTGAGTGACCAACACTTCACTGAAAACTTACCCTATACTACCTTAAACTATAGCCTGCACATTTTAATCCATCTCCCCTAAGGGCAGGTCCTTACAAGAAGGTACTACATTAAAAATGGACAGAAACATGTAAACAAAGAGCATTTGGCTCATGGTTATGTGTGTGCTGTTCTCTATGCCTGAATGATAAACTTAGTTGAATGTTAAACAAGAAACTGTCTTGTTTTCTCCTTTTATTATTATTATTATTATTTTGACAGCACTGTGCAGCTTGAGGGATCTTAGTGCCCTAACCAGAGATCAAACCTGGACCCACAGCAGTGAAAGTGCAGAGTCCGAACCACCGGGCTGCCAGGCAACTTCCTTGTTTTCTCCTTCTAAAAGTCATCTTTATTTCTGATGACTGTTTTAGTCATCGGAAAAGGTTTCTAGGAAATTTTCTAGGAATATCCAGAAGTAAATCTGGAGCTCACCTACAGCAAGCAGGAAGACACATATATTATCCCATTTTCATTAGCACTGAAAAACGTCCTTTTTATTAAGTTGTAACCTATCCTAAATCCTTTGTAAAATGAACACAAAGACTACACAAGTTTGGTTAATACTATATCCTGAATAATTATATTAAAATTATGGCATACAAGACTGGAAATGGTCAAGCCATTCATGTAAAAGAAAAATCCATAAACCAAAGTCTTTATCAGGCCTCCTTCCGTTACTAAAGTTATTCTTATATCTGTATAATTTAACCAAGCGGTAAAAAGTGACACTCTACACACTTTAAACAATAAAAATTAAATCTTTGGATAACTTAAGTATCCTCTTCTCTTTTATGATTTCTGCTTTGAGGTTCAATACAGCAATCTTGGGAAGGACTGTAACAGAGAATATTACAGGGGAATATTTACAGGTGTGTGACCTCTATTCACCTCTTTGACCCTCATCGTCAATGGGGAGAGTAGTACTTACTTTGAAGGGCTCTTTTGGAGATTACATAAGACAATATATGCAAATCATCTAGTAGGTCCTCAATAAATAGTATCATCTGATTCAGACCCAGTCTACCATTCACATGGTTTGCTTCATGGTTACAGTAATTTGTATCATAGAATGAAGCCTATAATGCTGAACTTTTTCCATTTGATGTCTTGCTTAATCTGGTTTCTGGCTTTAAAGCTTATTAAAAACTAAAGGTTACCTATCAGCAAGGTGGTTCTTCCAGAACCTAGCAAAACACTCCCTGGGCACCAGGCAAGCACATTTGTCAAAGCATTAATTCACAAAGGACCCAAGGAGGGGGCATCACCATACTATACACTACATTCACAATCAGAACTGCTAATGCCTCAACTCTCTATATCTTTTGTTATTTAATACTGATAAAATTGGTGAAATCAATGAAACTATGCCAAGAAAAGACTCAAAGGTGGCTTCTGAAGCAATTCCAGACCCGTCAGGCATTTACCTGATGCTCATCTCTATCATTCACCTAAGCCAGACTCCTCAGACCTAACCTCTGAAGACAATACTATTAATAGTTATCTAACAGCTATCTAACAGGTAGTGCTATTAGCTAAGTAAAGGTTAAAGATAATTTACATAGAATGCCTACACAATGTCTGGCCTAAAGAAACTATGCAATAAAGTATAGCTGTTATAGTCATTGTTAATAAGCATTCATGAGTACCCACTATTCTCCCAACACTGTGCTAAGCACTGCTGCTGCTAAGTCGCTTCAGTCGTGTCCGACTCTGTGCGACCCCATAGACAGCAGCCCACCAGGCTCCTCCGTCCCTGGGATACTCCAGGCAAGAACACTGGAGTGAGTTGCCATTTCCTTCTCCAACAATCTAGTTGAGAGCAAACAAGTTAACTGTTACAAACAATCATATAATTACATGGTAAATTATTTGGCATAGACTAAGTGCTGAAGGAGACCAGAAAGCTTCCTCTTCTATTAATTCACAGAAACTTTTTGAATCAGGTAGGGCAGAAATTACTATTCTCATTTTATCAAAAAACAGAGAGACTAAGAAAGAAAAAATCCCTGTTCATGTTCATAGAGATCATTGATGTATTTAACAAATTCTAGGCCATGAACTTTGCTAGATGCAGAAGACAAACAGATCAGTTAAAGCTCTTTTCATTGTAAATGACAGAAAATTTAATCAAAACTAGTTTAACCAAAAGGTCTAATTACTGGCTAATTAACTGACGGCCAGGATTTGGGAAGACTAGGTAAGAGCCTCTAATTCAGAGCTCCAAGTCATTACCTCCATCTCTTTAGCCTTGCTTCCTCAGTGTTGGTTATATCATGAGCCAGAGTCCTCTCTGACAGTGGCAAAACAGCTTAGCATCTTCTAGACCTTCTAGAAGCTAGCACCCTTCCAGCCCAGTAGGATTGACAGAGGGTTTCTGTAACTTCCACAAAAGTCTTGAACATCCAGTGTAGAGTGCCTTAGAACATATTTTTACTCCTAAATCAATCACTGTGGCTAGAGGAATGTGATGTGCTGGTTAGCTTGGGCCTAGTTCAGGCACACCAGAGCTAAAAAGTTCCTACTCAAACCACAAAATAATGAGGTATAGTTCCTAAACCAACATCTGAGGCCATTATCAAGATAAGGGGGAGAAGCTAAAGAAGCAAACTACAAAACACCACAAGGAACCCTGTGACTGCACTCTTCAGCAATTTAGAATTTAGGGCAATGATTCACAAGTGCAAACGTCTGGTAGAAAAAAGGGTTAGAGGTACGGTTCCAATAGAAAAGAAAGAAACATAACTGCAGCACAAAATAGTACGTGCTACAGCGACCGTCAAAGCATCCAGAAAAGCAAAGCACTAAGGCCACCAGGGACTCAGGGAAACCTTCACAGAGGTGGTACTAACCAGGTCAGGTAGCAAATCACTCAGCCATCACAGGTGAACCAAGGTTTCCTTATTCTCTGTCAAGAGCTCTCCTCCTAATGGTAGGAGAGGAAGATGGGTACTGGGGCATCAATGGAGGTGACTGCCACAGAAGCTCCCTTAAATTAGCTGTCAAAACTGCTTCACACTTAGATACACTGCAAAGGCCTTGTCCACATAAGCTCAACCTTCCCATCTCTTCCTGTAGGGGCATGTATACCAGGGTCCTCATGGTGCCTGGAATCTTCCTGGGGCCACTTGGTTCTACTGTACTCAAGATACCTGCTGCCATGGAGCTAATGGATCTCTTGTCACTCAGGTGTCAACAAAGGGTAACTGTCATTATATGCAAAGACCATGGCCAAGCCTACAGAAAGATGTTTCAGCTAGATACAGTCATGGTTCGAACATGGAACTAGACAATCCATCATTTCCCAGCATTTTAGCTTTCTCACCTGCTACCATGCTGCCTCTTCCCACTGTATGTTTAAGGGTTGAAAGATCAGGAGGAAAGTACCAAACCCACTAAGCTGAGACCACATTATCATATGATAAAATGGAATTAAAAGAAAAACCCATAAAACTGACATTTCCACACATGCACTTTCTGCTCATTGCGGCAGCATGAGATACCCAAAAGAAGGCAGGGTTTGGGGTCTACATCAGTCTCCACCAGTTACTAATTGCATAACGATGGGCAAGTCACTTTTCTGACCCTCAGTTTCCTAGCCTGTAAAACGAGAAACATGAATATATTCTTTCTTCATGAAGCTCTTATAGGAAAAACATAGAGCAAGGGAAAAGCACTTGATAAAATTGTAAACCACTGTGAAAACATTAGTTATTATGTTCTTTAACTCTTTCTGGAAAGATGTTTCAAAGTATTATACGACTTCTACGTCTATAAAAAGCAGAATCCTCAACACTTCAAAATATAGGGACTACGTATCCTCCTGACTTGAAAATCAAAACTGTTTCCAGGAAAGGCTTATAAAAACAATGCCACATTAAACATTGGTGATTTGTTTTAAGAGCTGGCATGCAATTAAGAGGATTCCACTGTTTCACCAGGCTCTAGTGGCATCCAATTAAGTAATAATATGAGAGAGGAGCTCTTAATTACAAAGGAAAACTTCCACAAGCCAGTGACAGGTGTGCAGGGCTCAAGCTGAGATCAAACTAGTTGACTACAGCATTAATTCCTCTCTTTTTTTTTCCCCCAGACACTTGAGTTTGCATGCAATTAGCTGAAAAGTACACCAGATGAAATGACTACCATATTTCAAACTTTATGACCCTTTATCATGTTAACATCCACCAACTGAGTTTTAAAGGATTAACACCAAAACAGATGGTTTAAATTCATAATAAGTAAGCTTCAGTGATCAGAAATGATAATGACTAAAACCACATTTATGGAGATGCATTTTTCTTCTAACTTTCTACCTTTCCCCCAAGATGTACAGCAAACCTCTCTTCTTCCTTGATTTAATCAATAAAATTAAACCCAAACATTCAACATTTATTTTGCAGGTCACCGACAATTGTATTAGCTGCACCTGCATTAAAAGCCAAATAAACACATCCCCAAAACCCAAATGGAAAAATAATTTTCCCACCAAGTTTGATTATTCTAAGGTCAAAGTGTGACCTTTCAAAGAGACAGACTCTTACAAATTAAACTGTTTATGTGAACTCTAAACATGTGACAGGGCAATGATGATACAAAAAAGGCACCCATTTGTTAGAATAGCCCTTTTCAAGCAGAGTTTGCCCCTGGCTGCCAAAGAGTTCCCAGAAGGTCAGATCTCCAAATTTGGGGCTAGGAAGCAACTCCCTCGAAATATGTACACACGTAGGATGAACCACTATAATAAGAAAAACACAGATTTTGGATATGAGCTCCAGCAGTATACTCCATTCATTCTAGCAATTGTGTTGATGGTTCAAGAAAGACACATAAATGAATACTATAAAGCATTACAGGTCTATCACAGGCATCAGCACAGAGAAGCATGAAGAAAAACAGTCAAAAGCAATAGCTTTATAGAGGAAGTGATGCTGGTGTCAGATTTTTAAAAATACAACAGGGCTGTGTTTGACAAGGTGATAAAAGAACAACCACTTGAAGAGAAGTATCACAGGGGACTGGAAAGCAAAAGCAGGAAGTCATGAGATACATGGAGTTAACAGGCAAATTTAGCCTTCAAGTACAAAATGAAGCAGGGCAAAGGCTAACAGTTTTCCCAAGAGAACACACTGGTCATAGCAAACACCCTCTTCCAACAACACAAGAGACGACTCTACACATGGACATCACCAGATGGTCAACATTGAAATCAGACTGATTCCATTCTTTGTAGTCAAAGATGGAGAAGCTCTATACAGTCAGCAAAAACAAGACCAGGAGCTGACTGTGGCTCAGATCATGAACTCCTTATTGCCAAATTCAGACTTAAATTGAAGAAAGTGGGGAAAACCACTAGACCATTCAGGTATGACCTAAATCAAATCCCTTATGATTATACAGTGGAAGTGACAAATAGATTTCAGGGACTAGATCTGATAGACAGAGTGCCTGATGAACTATGGACAGAGGTTCATGACATTGTACAGGAGGCAGGGATCAAGACCATCCCCATGGAAAAGAAGTGCAAAAAAGCAAAATGGCTGTCTGAGGAGGCCTTACAAATAGCTGTGAAAAGAAGAAAAGCCAAAAGCAAAGGAGATAAGGAAAGATATTCCCATTTGAATGCAGAGTTCCAAGGAATAGCAAGGAGAGATAAGAAAGCCTTCCTCAGTGATCAACGCAAAGAAATAGAGGAAAACAATAGAATGGGAAAGACTAGAGATCTCTTCAAGAAACTTAGAGATGCCAAGGGAACATTTCATGCAAAGATAGGCTCAATAAAGGACAGAAATGGTATGGACCTAACAGAAGCAGAAGATATTAAGAAGAGGTGGCAAGAATACACAGAAGAACTGTACAAAAAAGATCTTCACGACCCAGATAATCACGATGGTGTGATCACTCACCTAGAGCCAGACATCCTGGAATGTGAAGTCAAGTAGGCCTTAGGAAGCATCACTACGAACAAAGCTAGTAGAGGTGATGGAATTTCAATTAAGCTATTTCAAATCCTCAAAGATGATGCGTGAAAGTGCTACACTCAATATGCCAGCAAATTTGGAAAACTCAGCAGTGGCCACAAGACTGGAAAAAGGTCAGTTTTCATTCTAATACCAAAGAAAGGCAATGCCAAAGAATGCTCAAACTACCGCACAATTGCACTCATCTCACACGCTAGTAAAGTAATGCTCAAAATTCTCCAAGCCAGGCTTCAGCAATACGTGAACTGTGAACTTCTAGATGATCAAGGTGGTTTTAGAAAAGGCAGAGGAACCAGAGATCAAATTGCCAACATCTGCTGGATCATAGAAAAAAAGCAAGAGAATTCCAGAAAAACATCTACTTATGCTTCATTGACTACGCTAAAGCCTTTAACTGTGTGCATGACAACAAACTGTGGAAAATTCTAAAAGAGATGGGAACACCAAACCACCTTACCTGCCTCCTGAGAAACCTGTATGCAGGTCAAGAAGCAACAGTTAGAACCAGACATGGAACAACAGACTAGTTCCAAATTGGAAAAAGAGTATGTCTAGGCTGTACATTGTCACCCTGCTTATTTAACCTCTATGCAGAGTACACCATGTGAAATGCCGGGCTGGATGAAGCACAAGCTGGAATCAAGATTGCTGGGAGAAATATCAATAACCTCAGATATGCAGATGACACCACCCTAATGGCAGAGAGCGAAGGGGAACTAAAGAGCCTCTTGATGAAAGTGAAAGAGGAGAGTGAAAAAGCTGGCTTAAAACTCAACATTCAGAAAACAAAGATCATGGCATCTGGTCCCATCACTTCATGGCAAATAAATGGGGAAACAGAGGAAACAGTGATGGATTTTATTTTTGGGGGCTCCAAAATCACTGCAGATGGTAACTTCAGCCATGAAATTAAAAGACTCTTGTTCCTTGGAAGAAAAGTTATGACCAACCTAGACAGCATATTAAAAAGCAGAGACATTACTTTGCCAACAAAGGTCCTTCTAGTCAAAGCTATGGTTTTTCCAGTAGTCATGTATGGATGTGAGAGTTGGACTCTAAAGAAAGCTGAGCGCAGAAGAATGGATGCTTTTGAACTGTGGTGTTGGAGAAGACTCTTGAGAGTCCCTTGGACTGCAAGGAGATCCAACCAGTCCATCCTAAAGGAAATCAGTCCTGAATATTCATTGGAAGGACTGATGCTGAAGCTGAAACTCCAATACTTTGGCCACCTGATGTGAAGAATTGACTCATTTGAAAAGACCCTGATGCTGGGAAAGATTGAAGGCAGGAGGAGAAAGGGACGACAGAGGATGAGATGATTGGATGGCATCACCGACTCAATGGACATGAGTTTGGGTAAACTGCAGGAGTTGGTGATGGACAGGGAGGCCTGGCGTGCTGCAATCCATGGGGTCACAAAGAGTCGGACACAACTGAGTGACTAACTGAACTTGGCATGCAGATAAGCACATCATACTGGGAAAGTAGAGATAAAAGGAGTCTAGATCTTTGGGTGATTTCCTGGAAGAGAACCTCTGCCCACCCTGGCCATAACACACCTACCTCTTAACTGTTATGTAAAAGATAAATGCCTATCTTGTTTGAGCCACTGAATTTCTGAGTGTCTGTTTCAGCAGGTATCCTGTACTCTAACTATATACCTTCTAAACTTGTAAAAACCTGAAAGAAACTGTGCAAGACAAATCATAGGACCCTAAAAATCTACTACACATTAGTAATACCTTTAAGATCAGAGAGGAACTTTCATGAGTAGATATGCACATGTGCACTCACAGACATAAAATGAGATAACAGTTGGACTGATGTATGCCAAGTGACAGAGCAGGACCAAGTTTGCAGCTAAGTGATCAAGACTGAAAGCTCAAATTTTGATCTCATACAATTTCCACAATAAAACCACTAACTCTTAAAAGATAAAGTAATATGTAAATTACTACCTGACACTCAAATCTACAATCTAGAACAAAGGAATCAATTATGACATTCCTAGGTAAGGGGTAATTTACACGAATATAACAATCATGTCAGACTAAAGTAAGAGAGGCTTAGGAATTCTCAAGCATTTTGTACTATAATCATATACAAAAAATAATGCAGAGCGACATACCCAGAAAATCAAGTAGCTAGACTATGTCATGATTGTATTTGAATGTTGTATTGCCTAGAAGCTAAATGAAACAAAACCAGCTTCAAGGACCTGGAAGAAGACTATTAATGGAACTAGCTCCTTGATGTTTGTTGACATTAGGCTGTTCCTATCAAAAGCCACATAATCTATTTATCTATTTATTCATTTACAGGACAGATGAACCAAAACTCTTGAGCTTGTGATTTTGACCCATGATGTCACCTTTAGGGCAATATCCAGCTTCATAAGTACCAAAGTAAAAAAATCATTTTCAAAAGGAAAAAAGTGTGCTATGGAAAAAACAAGAGAAACTTAGGTTCTAGTCCTAGGTTATCCATTTTCAAACTGTATGACCTTGGACAATTAACTAATTTCCCTGGGCTTCCAGTCCGCATTTGTAACATAGGACAGTGTGAGGGTGCTCTATGAAGTTCCAAAGTTCTTAAATATTCTAATGATATATTACTGAGTTAGCCTCCTATTATTTTAATGTTAATACCTCAATGTAAAAAAAAACGAAAGTCACAATAGAGCATCACTTCAATTTATTTAAAATATGTATATAAGCAAAAAAAAAAAAAACTGGAAAACTAATTTGCCACTGTCATATCTTCTTCACAAAAATATGAAAAGAAAATCTGACAAGGCAATCAGAAAGAGTTCAGTACAATTAAGTTCACCTAAAAAAAATTCACATGAGAAAAACTGCTTCTTGCAACCAAGCCTGTGCACCACAACTATTGAGCGTGGGCTCAAGAGCCTGGGAGACGCAACTACTGAGCCCAACTGAACCCAGGTGCAGAAACTACTGAAGCCCACACGCCACAATAAGAGAAGCCACCGCAATGAGAAGTCCTCACTTGCCACAACTAGAGAGTAGCCCTCCACTCACTGAAACCATAGAAAAAGCCCATGCAGCAACGAAGACCCAGAACAGCCAATAAATAAATAAATATTAAAGAAAAAGAAAAATTGCCTCTTCAAATATTCCAAATGCGTAACTGTAATCCCTCTCTCATATGAAGGCTCTGTTATAGACAGTGACCACATAGTGGCTCAAATATATATTAAATGCCACTATCATTAGTGTTACTGTAATTCTCAAGCATAATCAGTGATCAAGAATGAAGGAATCAGGAGAAAGCACAGAATATAAAAGTAATCTAGCAATTTTAGCATCATCACTCTTTAATAATACTAGATTTAGCCTGAACTCTTTCAATTCTGCAGTCCTCAGTAATCTTTACAGAAAACATACTCTGTGTTAGGTACTCAAAAAACAGATTCTCTCTCTCTCTCATACACAGACACACACACACAGAGTTGTCCTATCTACTCTCACGCAGCTCTCATAATCTTTCTACCAGGGAATTTTGCTCCTTGGGTTTGAAAAAGAAGGACGATATAACAGAAGACTTTTTAAAACCTGCCACTTATCTCCAAATAGTCCAGATAAAGAAATCTATTTTCCATATCTAAAAAGATTATTCCTAAAATAGATGTATAGCTCTAACCAGTGTCTATAGTAATGATAGAGGGGAAAAAAATAGGGGAATTGGAGTCAGGAAGCCAAGGACTGAGACTCTAGATTCTGCCACTCAACAAATGTGCAACTTTGTACGATTAATTTACTTCATTTTTCCTCCCCTATAAAATGGATACAGCATATCTGCTTCACAGAATTTTAAGGCACAGACAAGACATAATATTTTTTATATATATTTATATATACTTATAAAGCAGTTACTGAGAAAATTTAGGGTAGAGGTTAAGTATTTAGGCTCTGAAGTCAGACTGCTTGGGTTCTAACCACAGATATATCCCTTCATTATTTGTGACACTGAGCAAGTTACTTCCTTTCTCCAAGTCTCAGTTTTTTCTTCTATAAAATGGGGATGAGGATGAAAACAAATATTGCATGCACTTGAAACAATGTCAGACATACAGTACAGTGTAGCCATCATCAACATCATTAGATCTGTACTGAACACAGTAAATGCAAAGATGAAAAAAAATACACGAACCTGCCCCAAAACAGCTACCAGTTTAGTGCAAAGAATAGATCAGTAGAAAAACGTTTAATAACAAAATACCTACCTAAAAAATTATGCAAATATCAGTTTATTATATATGAAGCTAGTATGATAAAGTAACTCAGATTGATTCTGTGCCTATAGAAATCCATCTCCTACCTAATCACTGCAACACCTTCATACCAGTAGCAAAGGGGGTAGAAGACAGAAGCCTAAAGGAGTTCTTATAATCAAATAAAATGGAGACTGTGAAACTAACCTGTACAACCACTACTGTACCCCAGTACTCAACAGAGAAGGCAATGATCCAGAAAGCATAACACAGCCACTTGTAGTAAAGAAAAAGATTACATCCCCCTGAGAGAAAAATGAAAAAACTGGTGCAGTACCAAAATCCAAAGCCAGAAGGCTTTCTTCATATAAAAAAATCTTTATTTTAACCAATATGCTGCACCACTCAGACATATCAATAATTAAACACAGTAAAATTTTTGGTTGATGTTCCACTTAGGAAAAACACCATCTGCCTTATTGAAATGCTATAAAAGAACCAATTTTCAGGGAAGAGATAACCTGAATATGACTGCATAAAACTAAGCTTTCTAGTCTGTAAAAGTAGATCCCCCACTTGCCAGCCACCTGCACCTCTTTACATGAAAATATGCCTCTATGCCCACCTGAGAGCCACTAGGTGATTCACATACAATAAGCACAAGCTTTACTTGGAACAGTCCCCCCTAAATGGACACACTTAGCTGCTGGGGGCTACGAGGAGCTGGGAATGAAACAAAATCTACTTTACTTCTGTACATATTCCTGAAGATTTAAAACCGGGATTTCAACTTCAGAGTCCTCATGAGAGAACCTACAGCTATTACCTCCATCCTTACTCTTTCAACCAGTGCTCCACACACTGCTCAGTCTTTTAAGATTTTCTAATCAAGAAGCATCCATCTTCTTTGCTCTATGGATCAAGATTAGACCAAGATCCAAATGTCATATCTAAATTATTCTCTAAGTTCCCTTGGCCTGCTTCACCAGTCTACTACCACTCACACTCCATTCTCACCTCTACCATTCAATTATATTCACTCAATCCTTTCTCTACTCAGGACCTCATTCTGGCCTCTTCTCCTCAGCTGTCCCTAAGAGCTAACATAAAACTCATCAAGACGTTTCCTTTATACAGTGTAACTGAACTTTAAAATCTCCCTTAAAACAGTACTAAATTCCCATCTAGTCTAACTATGAAAGTCACATAATGATTACCTAACATTTTTCAATTTAAAAGGCATCTTCAAATCCATTCTTATTTGATCCTTACAACAAAACAGGTCAGCTATTATTATCCCTCCTCCAAGCCTCAGCTAGAGAAAATGAGCTGCCCCAAGAAACTCAGCTAGTAAGCAGCAAAGCTAGAACTTTAACCAAGTTTGTAAAATCACAAGTCAATGCCCCTTCCATATATGTACTCACTCTCTTGACTAAGAGAGTATAAACAATGAACCAGATGTCTAAATGTCCCTTACAGCAAGTTCCTAGAGGAAAATGAATTCCATCAGTTTAACAGCATCAACATGAAATGTAACAAAACAGTACTAGAAGTTGATCATCTTTTAATAAATCCTATGGCCAGTGATGAAAAAAGCATCAAATTATTCCAATAGTTCAGTAATGGACCCACTTAGCTGCTAGGGAGTAGAAAGAGCTGAGAATGAAACAAAATCTATTCTACTTCTGTATACATTCCTAGAAGACTTAAAGGAAGGAAGGAAACCAACACTTAATGAGCCCCTACCGTGTTACAGGCATATACGAGTCACTACCACATATAATGTGGGTATTATCTCTATTTCACAGATGAGTAAAACAAGGCTTAGGCAAGGAGTAAGGGTAGCCAAAGACAGTTAAAGGGTTTATCCAAGACTATCCAAGAAGTGGCAGTGCCAAGATTTTAAAACCCGGTTCCCAAACTTCAAGTCTATTTCCAGTGACTATATCATGTTTTGGCACATGATATATAGTGCCAAACTTTTAAAGAATTCCTGAAACAGAGTATGTCTGGAAGGCCTTTAATTTTGGAAAGATAATCAAAATACTCCATGTACCTTAACTGCTGGAATAATGTTAGATGACATATATACACACTGCTGCTAAGTCACTTCAGTCGTGTCCGACTCTGTACGACCCCATAGACGGCAGCCCACCAGGCTCTGCCGTCCCTGGGATACTCCAGGCAAGAATACTGGAGCGGGTTGCCATTTCCTTCTCCAGGGCATGAAGGGGAAAAGAGAAAGTCAAGTCACTCAGTCGTGTCCGACTCCTAGAGACCCCATGGACTGTAGCCCACCAGGCTCCTCTGTCCATGGAATTTTCCAGGCAAGAGTACTGGAGTGGGGTGCCATTGCCTTCTCCAATATACACACTATTATATACAAAATAGACAAGGACCTACTGTATAGCACATAGAACTCTACTCAATATTCTGTAATAAACTATACAGGGAAAGAATCTGGAAAAGAATGGACTTAAGTATAGGTATAACTGAATCACTTTGCTATAGACCTGAAACTAACACAACCCTGTAATACTCCAATATAAAATAAAAATTAAATTTAAAAAATTAGATGACAGGAAGAACAACCAGATATACATTTGATGACACTAATTCATGTACAATATATTACTGAGCCAATCACTGTAATATCTAAGAAGGTAAGAGAAACTTCAATGTATCTTCAGAATATCTTATAATTGAAAACCTAACATGAGCTTTGAGTCTGGTAAACGGCTGCCCACCCCTTATTAACTGAGATATCTTAATTTGGTTACTTAAATTCTCTGAATTTAGGTTTCCACGTATGTAAAATAGAAACAATACCTACCTCTCAGGGTTCTAATTAAGATTTAGAGATAATGTGTGTAAAAACCTAAACAATGAAAACCTAGACAATGTCTAGCACATGGTACCTAGTCTCATCCTTAGCCCTCTGTGGATATTCCCAGAAAAAAAAAAAAGTAGATGAAAATTAAAAACTGAACTATACGATTCCAAATAGAATTGGCTGTTCGGTACCATGGAAAGTAAACACACAGATGACTGAAAAATAATTTTTTTCTTTTAGATATTTTGGCATCAGATAAATAAAACCTTAAAAAAAAAATTCCAGATGACAATCAAAAGCAAACTCAGCTTTTTTGCCTTGAATCCCTAAGCAGAATTTCTTGCCTGTTCAGAAGATCCTCTAGTTACCTAGTAACCACCTGCCAGCCTCAAACTAAAGAAAATTGGCTCTGCACTGGTCTAATTACCCAACCAGCCTGAACAGTCTAAAATGAAGTGCAAAATAAAGAGAACTGTCAGCCAGAATGTTAGTGAAATTATCCACAACAGGAGACCTGAGAATCCAAATACCACTGGGCAGTTATTTCCATGAGAATAAAATCACAATTTATGAGCCCTGCAAATTATACCATTATTAAAACAAACATCCCATTGAGGCTACAGCTATCCGATAAAAGGCTTTATTGTCTCTATTGTTTCATCTACTGCGCAAAGAGGTGCAAACTGAATGAGCGGTTACCAGAAGCTGCAATTTCTAGGAAATTACAATACAGACCTCCATCTTAAAGCTTCCTTTGTGTTGGGCTGTAAACGCTCCGGAGGGTAAGAGGAGAAGGGAGAATAAACTCTTCTTCACTGCCCCCAACTCAAAGACCCTGACAACTTCACAAGCAGAACTCACCAGGTACCACCCCCCATTTTCCTATGTTTTTCTCTCAGTAGGTCATTTCTGGGCTCACTCAGGAAGGAAGAATCTGAATTTAGCAAATCTACTTTATTCACTAAGCAGCCTTCAGACAATTCTCCAATCCAAATAAACACAGACAGAAGAGACAATATGGCCCCCAATTTCCCTGGCTCCTACAGTGCAAAGTACCTCCAGCTACAGCAATGAGAATTAATGAGAAAATACAAAAACATGGCATCAGTTCCTCCCATTATTAGGGGGGAGAAATCCCTTTACAATAACTGTTGGCATCATAAACCTCGAATCGCATTTTCAGACTTAAATGGGAAATCTGAGACACCACCTAATGGCTATCCTGGGCCAAATTGTATCATGGAATGGGAATGACAGACGTAATCTCTTCAGTGATAGCTCACTGAACTCCACAAATCTACCAATTTTGGAAATGGAAGGGAAAAAGTAGCACCACTAAGTATCTGCTATTTGCCAATCACTGTACACACTTTATTTCTATTCCTCACAACAACCCTCTGAGGAAGACCAGATATACCTTATTAAGGCTCAGAGAAATTATATACCTTGCCCAAGATCACGCAGCTACTAAATTAATATCTGAATTAAAGTTTCTCTGACTTTAAATTCTAAGCACTTTTAACCTTTGGTTTTTGCTTTCTTGTGCTACCTATTAGTAAAACCTAATAAAATATACTCAAAAAGAATTCTAGAATATCAAGTTTAAATACTACACTGCAAGCCAGTCACAGGACAATGCAGATGAACTATGATGTCATCATACAATTCATTTTCAAAATTCTCCTTTAATCCTCCCAACAAATTTGTGTGGTATGATACTCTTCAACTTTATATCTGAGAAAACTGAGGCTCAAAAAGATTTTACAATTTGCCCAGGGCAGCATGGGAACTAAAATCCAGGACTTTGACTACAAGCTCATTGAGCATGCAGTTTTATCACAATGCCAGACTTAAACATAGGCATAAAGAACTCAGAAATCTGTGATGAAGTTCTTTGCTTATTTATGAAGAACATCTGTTTATAATTAAAATAGCATGTGGAACACTGGGCATGCAGGAGGGAAGGAAGAAGTACCAGAGGGCCCTAGGGCCTCAAGTTGTCTAATCTAAACTTTCCTATTTCAAGAAAGCTCATTCAGTAAGACAGAACACAAGGTCTAGGTGACAGAAGAGCATTTTGGAGCACTGAACTCCTAAATGTACTCTGAGCCACCAACTGAAAGCTGGTCTGGTGCCTTCCAGGGACTGAAGACCAGCTGTGAGCCAGGCACCATTCGAGGCTCTTTCTAGGCACTGTTCTCCTCTTCCTCATGGTCCTTTGGGCTGGTGATAGAATCCCTAGATTACAGGTGAATAAACCAGGCTGAGAGATGGAATGACTTCCCCAAAGTCACCCAACTAACACAGTGACAGAATAGGGGATCTAAATCCTGACTGCTATGACTTCAAAACCATTGTTTAATCTATAAGAATAATAGAAGTAAAAAGTAATAGAAGGCAGACCAATGTTTGTGTGGGTGAGGGATCAGGGAGAGCAGGAGGAAGGGATTGCATAGGGGGTACCAGGAAACTTGTGGGAGGTGATTCCTCCCACAATTTGTGGGATATATTCACTATTTGAATTACAATGATGGTTTCACAGATGTTTACACATGCTAAAACTTAGCAAACTATATTAAATTTGTGTCATTATTGTCTGTCAGCTTCAACTCAATGAACTTGTTTAGGTAGGAAAAATACATTGTTCTTTTTACTAACCACTGACCATGACCCCAGAATATTTGCCCTTAAATTCCATCTAATCACAGGAAAACCAGGCCAAACAGTTCTTTCTCTAACCATTTTAGTTCTGAGTTTATGTAAACTATTAGTAAAACATCACAGAAAGATAGTTTTAAATATCTAAGAGTCACAAACTATTTCCAAACACTCTACAGCACTTCAGAATGCATATCCTAACAAATAAAATGTTAATTACAAAATGTAGTCTGATAAAAAGATAGAGTAATGGCATTGCACAAATCTGTATTGAAACACATCCTTGGTTCTTACAAGTGAATCTATTCAGGTTGCTAAATCTGTATTCAGCTTCTCATTTATAAAATAGAAGTGATAATAACAATGCTACCATTTATTAATATCGTACTATGTGCCTATGTACATAGTCAAAGCTATGGTTTTTCCACTACGAATGTGAGAGTTGCACCAAAAAGAAGGCTGAGCGCCTAAGAATTGATGCTTTTGAACTGTGGTGTTGGAGAAGACTCTTGGGAGTCCCTTGGACAGCAAGGAGACCAAACCAGTCGATCCGAAAGGAAATCAACACTGAATATTCACTGGAGGACTGATGCTCAAGCTGAAGCTCCAATACTTTAGCTACCTGATGCGAAGAGCTGACTCACCGGAAAAGACCCTCATGCTAGGAAAGATTGAGAGCAGGAGGAGAAGAGGGCAACAGAGGATGAGATGATTGAATGGCATCACCAACTTAACGGACATGAGTTTAAGCAAACTCCAGGAGATAGTGAAGGACAGGAAAGCCTGGCGTGTTGTAGTTCATAGGGTCACAAAGAGTCAGACACAACTGAGCAACCAAACAACAAATATGTGCCAAACACCAATCAAAGCACTTTATCTAATTATCTCATTTAATCTTGCCAACAATTATATGTTGTAAATACCACTATATTCCCATCTCATAGATGAATAAAAAAAGTTACAGAAATAGAAAGTAACTAAGGTCATATATCCGCTGGATCATCGAAAAAGCAAGAGAGTTCCAGAAAAACATCTATTTCTGCTTTATTGACTATGCCAAAGCCTTTGACTGTGTGGATCACAATAAACTGGGGAAAATTCTGAAAGAGATGGGAATACCAGACCATCTGACCTGTCTCTTGAGAAACCTGTATGCAGGTCAGGAAGCAACAGTTAGAACTGGACATGGAACAACAGACTGGTTCCAAATAGGAAAAGGAGTACGTCAAGGCTGTATATTGTCACCCTGCTTATTTAACTTATATGCAGAGTACATCATGAGAAAAGCTGGGCTGGAAGAAACACAAGCTGGAATCAAGATTGCCGGGAGAAATACCAATAACCTCAGATATGCGGATGACACCACCCTTATGGCAGAAAGTGAAGAAGAACTAAAGAGCCTCTTGATGAAGGTGAAGGAGGAGAGTGAAAAAGTTGGCTTAAAGCTCAACGTTCAGAAAACTAAGATCATGGCATCTGGTCCCATCACCCCATGGGAAATAGATGGGGAAACAGTGGAAACAGTGTCAGACTTTACTTTTTTGGGCTCGAGAATCACTGCTGATGGTGACTGCAGCCATGAAATTAAAAGACGCTTACTACTTGGAAGGAAGGTTATGGCCAACCTAGATAGCATGTTTAAAAGCAGAGACATTACTTTGCCAACAAAAGTCCGTCTAGTCAAGACTATGGTTTTTCCAGTGGTCATGTATGGATGTGAGAGTTGGACGGTGAAGAAAGCTGAGCGCCGCAGAATTGATGCTTTTGAACTGTGGTGTTGGAGAAGACTCTTGAGAGTTTCTTGGACTGCAAGGAGATCCAATCAATCCATCCTAAAAGAGATCAATCCTGGGTGTTCATTGGAAGGTCTGATGTTGAAGCTGAAGCTCCAATACTTTGGCCACCTCATGCGAAGGGTTGACTCATTGGAAAAGACCCTAATGCTGGGTAGGATTGGGGGCAGGAGGAGAAGGGGACGACAGAGGATGAGATGGTTGGATGGCATCACCGACTCGATGAACATGGGTTTGGGTAGACTCTGGGAGTTGGTGATGGACAGAGAGGCCTGGCGTGCTGCAATTCATGGGGTCGCAGAGAGTTGGACACGACTGAGCGACTGAACTGAACTGAAGGTCATACAGTCAGTGAGTACAACAGCTGGGATTTAAACTCACCTTGCAATATTATTCTGATGAATGAACTTGAAGAAAGAAGTAAAATACAATCTTGTGTGTATAAGTCGCTCAGTCGTGTCCCACTCTTTGCAACCCCATGGACTGCAACCCATCAGGCTCCTCTGTCCATGGGATTTCTCAAGCAAGAATACTGGAGTGGATTGCCATTTCCTTCTCCAGGGGATCTTCCCGACCCAGGGAGCGAGCCCAGGTCTTTTGCACTGGCAGGCAAGTTTTTACCACTAGCACCACCTAGTACGTTCTCTCTATTCTTCAAGCAAGTTTCACTAAAAGAAGTCTCTCATACTGAAAGACAAGAAAGTTTATTTTAATATTTTACAAATTAAACTTTTAACTGATTATGACTAATAGTATGCACTTTACCCAACTTATCTCTAATTCTCAGTCTGTAAATTAACTATTACTTTTCTCTGTTTTATTGATGAGGGAAATGTAATTCTGAAATGTTAAATAATCTTTTTAATAGTGGCACAGATATAAGTCTTTTGACAAGCAATAGAGCTCTTTCCAGGTTGGCTTATTGCCATCCAAGCCACTCGAACTACACACAGTACATTTTCAGAGACCACTCCTTAAGCATCTTAAGCAATATCTTTCATAACAGCACAGAACCAAAGTTTCATGGATTCTGAGCTTAAAACTCTTTACTCTAAATCATGATGCTTACAGTGTTAACACTTTATAATTAATATCTATGCAGTAATATACCCAGTCTTTTTTTTCTCATTTCTGGTCTGAGTAAGAAAACTTATGCTCCAATCTGTCAAAATGAAAAACAAAAACCAGGATGTAATATTTGTTTAGCACATTTACAAAACTCTTTCACATATATTAAATATTCACAACTTTCAAAAACAGACAGACATGATTATCCTCACTTTAGAGGGGGAAAAAAAGTGAGATTCAGAGTGCTTAAACAACTTGCCCCAAGTCAGACAGCTCATAAGTGGCTAAGCTGGGGTTCAAATCTAGGTTTTGAGCATACATCCAGAATCTTCCACACACAAAGACATTATTTTCTTTCAGAAATAAGCTCAGGTATCTATTCCTCCAAGATCTCTTCCCTGAAAAAGACATTAACACCTCCCTCTCTGCTACTTATTTTACAGCTTGTACAACACACTCATTTGAAATTGTGTATAGTTTTCCTCTTGCACCTGGGAGCTCCTTGGAGACAGAGATCACATCTTACTCAGCTCTGTGTATCATCAGAACCTACCTAGCATAGAGCCTGACATTCATATTAACTAAATGAATGCAGGCATAAATGATTATTTATGTGTCTATTGAGACTCTAAACAAAATATTTTGGGGAAGCTATAATTTAAATCACCTGTCAGGAACTATTAAGTTCTTAACAAGGCTTAAAACCCCCACAGTTGTTAAAGTCTCAGTCATCCCACCACCATAAGAGGTAAGTCAAATCCTATATGTAGGCTCAAAAAAATCAAACGCACAAGCAGGGTACTTGTGGTTTGGTACTGGAGCATTCATCTTATGTTACCTAAAAGTTAAAATTGACCACAAAATTAATAAAGAGGAAAACTTGGAAGCAGAGAAAAGAACTAAGAGTTTAAAAAGCAATCATAAGATCCCAACTTTTCCATTTACCAATGTAATTTCATTCATTACAAGTGAGATTCAGGACCTGTCACAAATCAAGTTCTTTATGAAGATCTACATGTCTACCGTATTGTAGACTGTTCCACTGACCTACCTATGGGCAAAAAATAGAGGATGAGTGTGAGCTGAAATGTAATGAAGAAAACATAAGGAAAGGTTTAATGGCCACAAAAGAAAAACCATTCTACTAAAACAGCCTAGAATAACATGGGTTGGGACATTACAATGCTAACAGATCAGCCTGAAACTATGGATTCACTCAAAAGACCTTACCAATGCCTACTCTGTGTAAGGTTGAAAAATGAGTTCTAGAGAATAAAAGGATAATTACATACAATCCCTGTTCACTGCAAAGTAGAGGAGACCAATAAATAAGAAATGGATAATTACAACCCAGAGATGAGGCAACCCATAGATGGGGCACCCAATCCCAACCCAGGAAAGTCAAGGAAAGCTTTCTGGAAAAGGTTAACTCCTAGGCTGAGTCTTAAAGGCTGAACAGGAGTTAGACCAATTAAAAGTTAAAAGGAGACATCCAGGCCCAGAGAGAAGCTCGTGTAAAGACATTAAAGCAAGAAGAATGGCACGTCTGGAGAATTGCAAACACCCAACAATGTACACTTCATTAGAACTAGAGGTAAAATGTGCAAGCTAGGAGGAGAGACAAACAATGAATGACACTGGACAGAGTTACGGGGAGAACACTGAGCTAACTCTCTTACTAAAAACACCATACCAGAGCTCCCTCTGGGGCTTCCCTGGTGGCTCAGCGGTAAAGAATCCGCTGGCAATGCAGCAGACTCCGGTTCCATCCCTAGGTCGGGAAGATCCCCTGGAGAAGGAAATGGCAACCCACTCCAGTATTCTTGCCTGGGAAATCCCATGGACAGAGGAGTCTGGCAGGCTATACAGTCCATGGTGTCACAAAAGTAGGATACAACTTAGTGACTAAACCACCAAGAGAACTCCATCTAGGAGACAGTATACCTACATTGACATGTGATTGAAGGGCAGGCTGGCTTTCAGATATGTTCATTTAGAATGGATAGTTAGTTTTCTCCTCCCTAATTTCACAGCCTGATCAAAATGTACTGTCAACTATACCTTAAAAAAAAAAAAAAAGTGCTGTCAAAGACATAAGTCTCAAAAGTATGGATGATATTACCACCAACAAAAATAAATGTAGAAAAATTCAAAGAACACTCTTCCTTTGGTTCTGGGGCAGAGTACTATGGAGAAATACTTGATCCCCTCAGTAATGAGTAGTATAGTTAGAAAAAAATTTAGAAAGGGGCATTTCTCACATTCACTGACATTTTTAATTTAGAAAGAACTATCAACATCAGTGAATTTTCCAGAACAATTCAAACCGTTTCAACTACACCAAAAAGTTTTAAAAAGTTGATGGAGAGCCAAAGGTCATACTACACCTGTATTGGTTCATGAATAAACCCAGGCACACAACCAAAATAACAGAACTTGGCTGCCAGGAAGACCAAGCAAACTGCAATCAGAAAACAAATTCCCAAATACAAAAACCAATAAATTCAGTGCTTTATTTCTCTAACAAAAATGCTTTAGAAGCCAAAATACTGTTCCTTCTTAACATGCTAAAAGTCATATTAAATTCATGCTTCATTCTAGAAGGATAATAATAGCTCTTATTTATTGACAGTAGTATATACCAAGCACTGTGATCATTTCTTTACATGAACTGTCTCATTTAATCCTCAAAACTACCTCGGAATTATGTACTACTATTGCTGTCCTTCCCTTTTTAAAGATTTTAAAAAATGAGGTACAGAAAAGTAAAGTAACTTGCACAAGGTCTCAAAGGTATTAAGGGGGAAATCAGAGGCAGCATAGATGTATTATCTATTCCTGAAGAAATCATTGACAATCTAATGAAAACTCATCCCATTAGATTTCCTCAATTTCCAAATTATTTAAACAGTTGGATAGTGTCTATCATTAAGAAGATTGACCCTTTCCCCACAACAACAAATGGTGACCAGATTCTACCATGCCAAGCTACACACAGCCCAGAGGGGATGGGTTATATCCTACTCTGTAAACACTGGTTCACTTATTTAGCACCAGCTCAAGTATTCAACAGAAACTTACTAAACCCTACTAGGTTCCAGGTATCAAGGATTCAGAAATAATCAGTGAGACACTGTCCTTGGACAATAGCACAGAATATAGTAAAGACCACTCATAGGCTTTAGAGGTAGAAAAGTCTGGGGATAAATCCCACCCTATCACTGGCCAGTGGGCCTGAGTAGGCTCTACATCTCTGAGCCAAAGTTTTCTCATATGCAAAATAAAATAATTATGGCCACCCTACAGGAGAACTGTGTATTTAAATAAGTTACCATACTTAAACAGCCTAGCACAAAGTAGGCACACAGTGAAAGTTGATTCTCCTTCCCCTAAGGTTCTAGGCTGTATGCGGATGTTGGCTAAAAGGTAAAATAATGCTCAGTACTATAACTTGTTTAGCCTACCCTCCTCCATCCGCCTCTGCCCAATCACAGTGAAAAACCAGTCATTACACAACAGGATCACTTGGTTGTGGCTTCATCTGCATCGTTTTCTTTTACTGCAAATACTCCTGGTTAAGGGTAGGAAGACAGAGAATCACTTTTATACACAGCTATGCACAGTTCACTAAAAGCCACTTCACACCTTTCTTTCAACACAAATAGTAAAGAATAAGGATCAAGCCCAATGATTTTCTAACATACTGATAAAGTTGTAAAACTGCTCAACTCTGAAGTGTTTTGGTTCTACTAAGCAAAGGAAAGGGCTTCCCTGGTGGCTCAGAAGGTAAAGAATCTGCCTGCAATGCAGGAAACCTGAGTTCAATCCCTGGGTTGGGAAGATCCCCTGGAGAAGGAAATGGCAACCCACCCCAGTATTCTTGCCTGGAGAGTTCCATGGACAGAGGAGCCTGGTGGGCTACAGTCCATGGGATCACAAAGAGTTGGACACAACTGAGCGACTAACACTTAAAGCGAAGGAAAAACCAGTTATATTCATTCTAGCTTTCAAAGCAGTATTTTTAATAAAGTTTTAACAAATCGCTCAGTCATGTCTGACTCTTTTGCGACCCAATGGACTGCAGCTCACCAGGCTCCTCTGTTCATGGGATTTTCCAGGCAAGAATACCGGAGTGCATAGCCATTCCTTTCTCCAGGGGATCTTCCTGATCCAGGGATCGAAACCAAGTCTCCTGCACTGCAGGCGGATTCTTTACCCTCTGAGTCAGGGAAGCCCCTTTCACTAAGAAATCCACCTATTTCTCCAATAAGAAATAAGTAAAGCCTGGAAACATAATTATACTAATAAATAAAACTATACCATCTTGAATTGAATTAAGGCAATGACACCAAACTGTGCCACTGTCATTGCATTCTTCATAGCCAATGCCAAAAAAAACTATTTTGAGGCCTTGCTGAAGCCACAAAAATTATGAATCTTATTAAATCTCATTCCTTACCTATAAATATTTATACATAATGAAGTACAAGAGTTTTCTCAAGGAAAAATACTAAGGCACTTATGCAGTTGAGTTGCAAGCTGAATTACCTTTTTTTTTTTCATGAAATACCATTTTAACTTAAAAGAACAACTGCCAGAAAAACTTGATTATTCAGACTTGGATGTTTGGCAGACATTTTTTCAAAAATGAACAATGTGAGACTGTCACTTCAAGGAAAACAACTGTCAGTATTTGTTGCCAATGACAAAATTTGAGCTTTCAAGCAAAAACTAGAGAAGTCTTGTCTGATAGAATTGGTGGCGATATTAACAAATGTAATATTTGACACTGTATAATAAAATATGTCAACATTTTTACAAGATCTGCATAACTCAATGAGTCAATATTCTCCAGATGACCAAAGCACAGTGACACAAAATTATGCATGAGTAGAAAACCCATTCAAAGTACAAAACAGACCAGCAGACTTTACTATAACAGAGTATGAAAGGTTCACTGTATAGCTTCAGATTCCATAAGATAATGGACCTCTAGAGAAACTACCAGTAGACAAGTTTCAGTGTAGTATTAAAAAAAAAAAAAAAAGAATATCCATCAATTATCTAAAAAGTCAACAAAGGGAATTCCTTGGAAGTCCAGCGGTTAGGACTCCACGCTCCCACTGCCTCGGGGTCTAGGTTCAATCCCTGGTCAGGGAACTAGGATCCTCCAAGTCTTGTGGTACAGCCAAAAAAAGTCAATTAAAACATTCCTCCTTTTTCTAGCCACATATATATGGGACTGGAGAAGGAAATGGCAACCCACTCCAGTATTCTTGCCTGGAAAACCCTACAGACTATCCTACCAGAAAACCCTACAGAAAATCCTACCAGAGAAGCCTGGTGGGCTACAGTCCACAGGGTCACAAAGAGTTGGACACGACTGAGCATGCACACTCACTCATATATGGAACAGGATATTCTTTATATACCATAAACAAAACAACCAGCTGCAACAGATTGAATGTAGAAGCAGATATATATATCCAGTTAGACAGTGAAAAGCTTTGGAAAAATTTTAAATAATACTCTTCTATTTGGGGAAATAATATAGCTATTTTCATTAAAATATGCTAATATTTAATATGTTTATTATTTTTAAATGCACAGTTTTAATTTTTAAAACAGCAAATTATTGGTAGATGCAATCTACAAACAAAAGTTCTTAGGGGTCTTCAAAAGTAAGAGTGAAGACACCAAAACGTTTGAGAACTATTGTTACACAGCAATGAGAAGGATAATTACTGCTTACATTGTTATTGTTGTTTAGTTGCTAAGTCTGGTCCAATTCTTTGCCACCCCATGGACTGTAGCCTGCCAGGCCTCTCTGCCCATGGGATTTCCCAGGCAAGAATACTGGAGCAGGTTGCCATTTCCTTCTCCAGGGGGTCTTCCCAACCCAGGGATCAAACGCAAATCTCCTGCATTGGCAGGCAGATTCTGAGCCACCAGGGAAGCCCACTGCTAAATGCAAGAACATAAATGAATCTCACAAAGTTGAATGCAAAAAGCTAGTCGTACCTTATAAAAGTTCATAAAGAGGCAAAAAATAATCTATGGTATTGGAAGTTAGAATATTCATTACCCAACCAGGGGTTGAACCTGGGCCACAGCAGTGAAAGAACCCAATCCCAATCACTGAACCACCAGGAATTCCCAAATTTCTTGATATGAATGCTGGTTACATTTTTGTGCACTTTTTCTTCATATGTTATATATAAAGCAATACAATTTCTTTTTAATTTATATTTGCTTAAAAAAATACTCTCATACACATACCTGCTTTAGACTCACCTGAAGAAGTTTCATTAGCACTGGTCAGAGTAGAATTAGCACAGTTTTTTAAAACAGATCTTCAGGTAAGTTGAATGTGTAGCCAAGCTACAACTCATTTAAGTAGGTTGAAAAACACTGATCTAAGAATTTAAAACAAGGGAGCTTTATATACAGTACAGTAAAAAGAATAATGGCTTTGGAGTAAGGTGGATCAGGTCTTTAATACAAGCTTCTCTTCTCTTACTATATAACCAAATGTAAGCTACTTAGTCCCTGCAGGTCTCAGTTTCTTCAGCTTCCTCTTCTATAAAATGGGCACAATACCCTAAAATGGGTAAATAAGAGAATTAAATTATATACTCAGAGAGAGTAAGCACCCAGCATACTCCCTACCCCAGATAATCAAATATTAAGTCCTTTTCGTCTTTTCACATTCATCTCCTACTAGTCCTATGGCCAAAGATAAATAACCCCCTTGAGTCTTGATTACTTAATCCTTAAAATGAAAATAATGCTGCATGACTAACCTGTGCACTGTAGATCAAATAAAACAGTATAATTATATTTGCAGAAATATAAATAATGCAACTATATATATACAGATGGGGATTTTTGCTATCAATTCAAAATAAAAGAGATAGACAACACATTAGAAAACTAAGGCAGAGAGTTCCCTGGTGAACTAGTGGTTACGATTCCAGGCTTTCACAGCCAAGGATCAGGTTCAATCTCTGGTGGCAGAACTGAAATCCAACAAGGCACATGGCACAGCCAAAAAACAGAAACAATAACAAGATACCTAAAAAGAAAAAACTAGGATATGTATAAAAAGTTATAACACAGAGACTAGAAAACGAGCATCAGCAGAAACTATCAAGCTTGAAGGACATGATCAGAAGCAAAATCAAGATTATAATCTCTAGTCACCAGGGATTGAACCTTCTGTGAAAAACAGATCAGCCTACGGTTCCTTCAAAATGTCTGCATCTAAGAAACAACACAATCTATATCATCATAAAAACAGGCATTCTGAAAGCACCCAGACACCTGCCTAAACTGAGAAAGGTGGGGGAGTTGTACTGGAATTTTTTAAACCAAGATGTTTTCAAAGCATCTTTATACAGAAATCGATGGCCCATTTAACAAAATGTCAAACTTTTAGATAAACAGAGTACTTTGACAAAAAAGACTGTAAAATTATTTGTCATACTAAAGAAATGCATAATTGCCTAAAGGAACTAAATTTTATAATAAACAAAACATGAAAACTGAGCTTGCTTTAGTCTCTAAGCTCTTCAATATTTTACAACTTTAAGGGACTTCCCTGGCAGTCTAGTGGCTAAAACTCTGTACTTCCACTGCAGGAGGCGTGGGTTCTAACCCTGGTCAGGGAACTAAAATCCTGCATGCCATGTGGTAGGGCCAAAAAAATAAAAATTTTACAACTTTTAAGTCTGATTTCTGATAACATACCAGGGATTGTCAAGCTATGGCACACCCACGGCCTGTTTTTGTACAGCCTGTTAACTAAGAATGAAACATAGGAGGAGGGAAGAAGGGAGATGTGGAGGGGAAAGAGAAGGAGGAGAAAAAAATAATAAAGACTGTATGTGGCCCACAAAGCCTAAAATATTTTACAGAAGTGTTTGCTAACCGCTGAGCACATCCTGCTGTCTTCCACTTTTGAAACTTGTGTTATATATCATTATTACCAAAGACTTTAATCAATCCAATTAAATCCTAAATTTCACTGTAAATAAATAAAAATCTACATCTGGAAAAACACACATCATCTTACTCCTCATTAGAATATCATACTATAGGTTTGTCATCTCTTCTATGCTCAGCTCAAAAATTAATCATTCACTACTTGCAAGGCACCCTCCAGGAGCAAGGACTATAAAGATGACTAGAACACAGTCCCTGCTTCCAAGAAACTTACAGTTAAGTGAAGGAGCAGACAGAAACAGTCAATTTTTCTGAAACAGCCCAAGTACTATAACCGAGGCCCACACTGGGTGCTCCTTGTGAACTTATGACAAACTTTAAGGGTGCTGAAAGAACCCAGAGGAATGAATAAAAGGAGAAACAGCATGAGCAAAGGTGTA
Organism: Giraffa tippelskirchi; assembly: GCF_054371585.1. NCBI lineage: Eukaryota > Metazoa > Chordata > Mammalia > Artiodactyla > Giraffidae > Giraffa > Giraffa tippelskirchi. The sequence continues at coordinate 124,508,907 of NC_137285.1, forward strand.
AAACTGTAAAACATCTGTATAAACTACATACTGCTCAGTGTTACCAGTGATGGGAGATTAGGCAGAAGGAGTACATCAGGACAGGTCATAACAGAAGGCATAATATGTCATGCTAAGGAGCTTAGACTTTAGCGCCAATGAAGGGACTGAAGCAAAGGAGTGATGTGGGCATTCTGCTGCTTAGTGGAAGACATGTTTACTATTGCACACGGGTGATCAAAAAACAAGTTAGGAGGCTACTGCCCTTGTATAGGCAAGATTAATATCTGAACTAAGGTGATAATAGTAGTAAAGGGGCGATGAATTTCAGGAATATTTATTTGGGGCTACAGGATAAGGGACAAGAAAAGACTAATAGCACAGATTCATATCTTGAATGGCTGGATGGACAGCAGTGCCTTTAAGTTAGGACAAAACTACAGGAAGAGATGATTTTAACTTTTAGGGGAGATAAAAAGGGAGAAGTCAGAAGAAGTAGATGGGGAAAATGAGTTCTGTTTTGGACCTACTGAATTTAAGGATCATCAAAATGGATGTATGTAGGTTATCAATAGCCAGTGAGATACACAAGTCTAGGGATCAGGAAAGATGTCTGAGCTGGAGACAGAAATTTTGAGAGTTATCAGCATATAATAGCAGTTAGAGCCAATAGAGTGGGCAAGACTACTCAAAGAAAGAATCTTAAGAAGTCCAGTGAGCCAAGATCCATGGGGTCACAGAGTGGAACACGACTGAGCAGCTTTCATTTTACATGCTAGCAAGCTGTACTATTACGCATGGCAGGCAGATTCTTTACCATCTGAGCCACCGGAGAAGCACCTCTTATCTCATATAATCCATTAAACAACCCAACAACTGAATATTATCTTTTACATATGCACAAAGGATCCATCTCACTGTACTCTATCTCTGTAACAAGTTACAGGTAGAAAACTAAGAGGGAAATGACTGTATTTGTCAGGATAGCGGAAAGCAAACATTGTACACCACATTCTCCACTTCAAAAAGTCTCAATTGTTCCATTTTGAGCAAGCCAGCACAGTTAACGTAGAACCAGGTCCCATAAACTCACTAGGAGAAAGTTCTCTAACACCCTCTCTGTCCCACTGTATCTAACAATCTTCAAGTTTTAAGGGAGAAACTGTGAACTGCTCTTCATGTATTCCTCCTCCACTAGAAGAACCCTTCGGAAAGGCAATAAACCAAATATGACAAGCTTTTCACCTCTGTGTGGGTGTCTGATTTCAGTTTTGTAAACTAGAGAAAAAAAAATTAACATTTACATTATCCTTCACAGTTTAAAGAGTAGTTTCACATTTATTATCTCATTTGAGCTGCCTTTTTGCAAAAAGATGCACAAAAATTCTGATCAGAAGGGAGTTAAGTGACTTGCCAAAACATGACATGAAGTTCTAAGTCGGTACTACAAAGAATTAGTATCTAATAAATCTAAGATGCTGTTCTTTCACAGCTCACAAAGGTTGCTACTACCCACTCCCATTCCTATTTCCAAGTATGACTGATCCATATCTGGATAATCTGGTCATCCATAAATGCAAACTGGCTTCCTCTTGCCATCTAGACTACCCATATATGTATGTGTGTGCACACTTACAGGCAGTTACTGAAGAATATACATTTTTAAACATGTATATATAATATACATGGGCTTCCCTGGTGGTTCAGATGGTAAAGACTCCACCTGCAATGTGAGAGACCTGGGTTCGATCCCTGGGTTGGGAAGATCCCTTGAAGGAGTCCACAATTCTTGCCTGGCGAATCCCACAGGCAGAGAAGCCTGGCAAGCTACAGTCCATGGGGTCACAAAGAGTTGGACACAACTGAGCAACTAAGCACATATAATATACATACAAATAAGAAATGCTGCTGAGTAAAGGAACTACAGACAATAATTTTGCTTCCTTTTACTTTTTTGTAATTTCCAATTTCTATCATGAGCAGGTTATTTTAATTAATGGTGGAAGAAATAAAGCTCTTTTAAAATTAAAAAATAAGGATAATAAATAAGAATAAAGCAAGCTACAGAAAAATACTTACACATTTTTGTATTTATATAAAGTTGTAAATGTATAAAATATACTGTTTAGGATAAATATTTGTTTCCTAAAATTATTTTTAGAAGGGAATGATTCACACAAAATTCAGGAAAGTGGTGGTTACTTCTGAGAGAGAAGGAAGGAAAGGAATCAATCATAAGAAGCTTTAAAGATACTAAAAATCTCCTTTTCATTAAGCTGAGTAGCAAAAACTGAGGCCTTCAATTTCCTATCATTCTTTAAATTGAAGATTTATATTACACGAGCTTTTATACATATGATTTATTTCACAATTTGAAAAGATATAAATAGGATTGAAGAATTAGAACTTCAGATCTGTAACCCAAACTCTTCCACTTACTGTATAATCTTAAGACTAATTTTTACTCTTCTCAGAGCAGTTCTTATTTTATATGAGAAAGCTAACACCTAACATATGTTTAGTACTTTACTGTTTAAAGTTCCTAGACTATAGTACCAACATGCAAACATGTATATGTAGATAAACTGAGATAATAATACAAAGTAATACCTCCTTAATAAATAACAGAACATAAATAACTAAGAATTCAATGGTAGGACACAAGAGGCTATTCACATTTAGTCTTTTCCTGTCTAATAATTATAGCAACAATTAATACTTTTTAATGTGTATTATCTAACACACTGTATTAAATGCCTTCCATGGATTAGTTTGTTTAATCCTCAAAACAACCTGTGAGATTAGTCCTCTTATGCCCATTTTACAGATGAGACCATTGTGCCCAAGGTCACATTGCTAGTAGTAAATGGTGGACAGACTTCAGAATCCACGCTCTTGACCACCATATTAGTTTTGCCTCACTTTTCTCACTACTTTTTTTTTTTTGTTTGACTGCACCTTGCAGCATTCAGGATCTTAGTTCCCTGACCAGGGATCAAACCCATGTCCCCTGCATTGTGAGTGTGGAGTCTTAACCACTGGACCACCAGGGAAGTCCCTTCTCACTACATTTAAATCATCTATCTCTCCTAAGACACTGAAAGCTCCCTGACAACAGTTTTTTTGTTAATTTTCATTTCCCCTGGCACTTAGCAGGCAATAAGTAAATAAATAGTGAACAAATATTTCACATATGTGCAGTGTTTTCAGGACATAAAGTTATTTCAGGATATGAACTGATCTGTTGCCCTTTGACAGCCTTCTGAAAAGTTTTTTTTTAATTTTTACCATTTTTAATTGTATTTAATTGTAAAATTAAGTGGCAGTAAGTACATTCACAATGTTGTTTAACCATTACCACTAAGTATGAAAAGTTTTTAATAACTTTACTAAAATTATTCAGCTATCAAGTGATAGAAAGGGGATTTGAAACCAAGACTCTCAACCTCTTAATTCACAAGCTATTCATTCTACCAATGTACCTGTGTATCAATACCTCCACTGCTCCTCTTGCTACCAGAATATTGGGAGAATCAAATGAGGTAAAGATACTAAAACACTTTATATACATTTCTACTGAACAGGTGAACACATTTGTGATTAAAAAAAAAAAAATCCACCAAGACATTTCTCCCAAGTGATTATTTTCCATTTTGAGCTCTCAAAAGCTACAGCTTTAATATAAATGTCCCACCTCTAGATCAAGCCTGCAGTTGCACAAAAGCAATGGCTGGATGGACCCCAGAGTAAAGTTATGAGGAGAAACGCTTACATTAGTTAGAGTCCACTCTCATCAAATTACCAGTAACTGCTCAAACCTGATTTTCATTGTAACACAGAAAGCCTCCTCATAACAAAACACTTTCAATTCCAACGATGAAGTCCAACCTTCAATCATTCTGCCCATTTCGGAACGACAAAAAAAGATGCTATATACTGGGTATTTTTATGTGCTCAATTGTGAAAGCCAAGGAAAATGGTTTGTTTAAGAGCTAAACTCTGAAGCTTGAACCAAAAACTAGAATTATTTTGATCCCACTGGTGCCAATTTTATCCTCTTTTACATCTCTCCCCATTTTTCCCCCAGTCTGAGCACTAATCAACAGCCACTTCATGTTTGACATATCATAGTTAATGCAATTAAGTCCAGAAAACTATTTCCCTAAAGATGTTTCCTCCATTAACATCCCTCTCTACCTTCCAGCATCACTATTCTGCCATTAGAATGAGCATATCATTAAGCTTTAAATAAAATTTCTGATAAATAGATGGATGTATTATTTTTGTAGTTAATGCAATATGCTTATCTCCTAATAAATAAAATAAAAATGATTCTATGTTTTTATCTACATCTGACAGAATTCTAACCACCTGAATTCCTTTGGAAGAAAATTCAATCTATAGAAATACAATCCAATTATTTTAAATCTTACCAAGTAATGTCAAAAGAGAATCAAATGAAAAACTCCATCAATAGCAAACCATCTCACCAATGAATATTTATGACATTTCCATATTTCCTGTCTTCTGTTTACATAAAGCGGTAGTGCCAAGATTCATCTCAGGATTATTAGCCTGCAATACAATGATGTGCCTAATTGCCTTGCAAACCAGGACACCAATAAATGGAGTCTTCAAGCAATCAATTTTAAGAGGGGGAAAAAAGGCCTAAGCTCTTTCTGAATACATGCACGTTGCCTGACTAGGAAATAAATTCAGCCTCATATTTTTCAGTCTCATTCATCAGTTCTCAAGCAAGGAATGTTCCCTTAACTACTTAAGCTCATCAAATCTATTTAATACCAAATTTCAGGACTAATTTTTAAAACACACCTTGGGCAGAAACATCAAACAGAAAGGTATCTATCACATTCCAGTTTCATCTTCTTCACCTTCAGTTATGAGTGGGTTTTTCCCTCAACTCTCTTTTTAAAATACATGAATAATAGAAGATGCCTTCCCCTCCTCAATTATACCTTAACTGAAGCCCCACTCAACTTTACCCTTTGTGATGGTTTACTTCCACATGATACTAATACAAATGAAACAAAAACTAACAGCTTAAGAAGTCCTCTAGAAACCAGTCTTTCATGTACCTTCTCTGTCCCCTGAAAAGTCACCCAATCATAGCCTCCAAAGCTATCCGTTTAAGTCCACTCGTAACCCCCTCCTGTCTCTTGCAGGCCCTCCCAATCCTTCCTCTGCAGAATCATCCAATCAACCTCCTCCCAATATTGCTTACTGCCCCTCTCCATCCTCTCTGCCCACTCCATACCAATACTCCCAGGTTTCCCACTCCTTAATTAGCCCCACCTGCTACCTCACTATCAGCAACCACCTCTCCAGTCCTACTAATTCATCTCAGACATTCTTTCTCCCAAACTGCCTCTGCCACCTTGGCCAAGGGACATTTTCTTCAAGATACCATCCCCCAACCTTGCTCACCACCTGCCACTATTCTTTTGGTGAGTCCAACCCCGAAGCATCTTCTGTGCCCTCTGCCTCCATCCTGTATCCAGGGAGCCACCAGTGGTTCTAACATCACTCTAAATACCATCCTGCTGTGTTCCCACCCCCCATTTGAGGCCTAACTTCTACTAATTTACCCCCTCCTGCCAGCTCACCCTCACACTCCCCTCACTGAAAGTCCCGCCCCCACCAGCTCCTATTACAACTTCCATAAGCACTCCCCAGGAAAACCCCAAATTCTACCTCCTCTGCTCTCCTAAACCACGCTATTCCTTAAGTCTCAACAAATTCCACCACCCCAGATGGCAAGCAACCACTTCAAGCTCAGGTCTCAACCCATGCCAAGCCCCTCACCCCCAGCTCCTACCTCCTCTATCAGCCTGACGAAGGTCCACGCCACACTACAGAATTAATCACCCCCCAGGGTCCTATCCAACTCTGCAGTCGCACTTTCTATTGAAATCCACCCCTTACCCCGTAACCCGGCCCGGATCCCAAGCTGTCAATTGCTCCAGGCCAACCCCAAATCCACCACCCTCATTCAGTCCCCTCCCCCATTAAAAGCCATCCCACTCCAGTTTCACCATCCATTTCGCCCAAAACCATCCAAATTCCATCCCAACCCTACAACCCCATGCTCCTGTCCCAGGTCGTTTCCATTAAAAGTCCCCTTGCTTCGTCGCTCCCCCCGCAACCTGCTCGTGTCCCACCCTCACCCCACCCCCAGCCCGCGCCTGGACAAGTCTCCCTTGCCAGCCCGCCGTTCCATCGCGACCTTAACCCCCTTCCCCAAACCGTGGGGGGGGCTCCGCAGCCCCCATTCTCATTCTCCCCAGTACCACCGGCCCAGGCTCAGCGAGAGCGAGCCGGGTAGGGTGGGGGTGTATCTCCTCACCGGCGAGCCGCTGCAGGCGAAAACGGCGGCGGCGGCAGCTGAGGCGGCGATGCCCTTGTCTTCTCTGAAGGCTACAGAGGGGACGCTCTCGCTCCGTCGCCCGTGTCCAGTACGGTGGCGGATGGCGCGCAGGGACTAGGAGCCTCCTCCTCCTCCTCAGCGACTCGGCTCAGAATCCTCTGCAGTAGCCGCCGAGGAGCCCGACGGGTGGGGGCAGGGGACGCTGGGCTGCGGGCGAGGGAGGAGGCTGAGGGAAGGGGCGGGGGACCGCTGAGAAGGGAGGGGAAAGAGCAGCCGGCGCAGCGCCGCGACACGTCCCACCGCCTCGGCTCGCCGGGACCACAACTCCCGGCATGCCCCGCTCCGCCCCGCGCGTCGCCTGCGCCTCCGACCGCGCGCCCTAAGCGGAGGGAGCGCTCTCTACTCCGTCACAGACAATGGAGTAAAGCCAACCATCCGCGGGTGGCTTTTGTAGACTCAGAGACCACACAGGAAGGAAGTTAGGTCACCCCGCAGCCCCATCCTCAAGGGACGATGTTAGCGGCGTCTCCAACCTCTTTACGCGCGCGCACACACCACCACACAACCCCAAGACCTCCTCCCGCTGGACTACATTTCCCAGCATGTCTCACAGCCTCTCGCCCTCTTTCCGGACTCTTCTCAGACCTGGTACTACAGTTCCCAGGGAGCGTGGTCCCTGCGAAATGCTGGGAGATGCAGTTCTCAGTTCTTCCTCCATGTTAAGAAAAAGAAGTGAAAGAGAGAGGAAAGGGAAGGAAATATGCCACCCCGCCGAGTACAGGCCTAGATGGGCAAGATCACCTGCGAGTCTGTACTCCTCGCAATAACCGTTTGCCACTGTCTGGCACCAGAACTAATGCAGCAGCTTCCTCCTGGTCTCCCTGCAAAACTAGACGACTTGGCAGCTTGAGCCCAAATATAAAGAGGGTACTTCTTGACCCAGCTCCGTTACTTTTAAGAATTTACCTTAGAAAGATAATCAATTTGGAAAAGATGAATGGACAAGGTTGTTATCGCAGGTTGTTGATTATACTGGGGTAAACGTTAAGTATCCATCACTAGAAGCTGGTTAAATTATATATACAAACAATGCATTAAACAGCTGTTTAAAATAATGATATGGGTCTATTTCTTGACATCAAAAACTATTCACAATTTATTCTCAAATGATAATAGAACAACATGTTTAGAGTGATCTAATTTATGTGAAACTTGAGACAATATTCTATAAGCATAGAAAGATTTCAGTAAAAAGGTTCCCCAAAATAGTATCTGTAATAACCTTAGAATAAAGTGTGTCAGATTTAAAGTAATTTTTATTTTCATACTGCCTGAATTGTTTAAAAAGAGAACAAACTTTTTAAGCTATAAACTATTTTCAAAAAATAAAATTTTCAAATCTAACAACAACCTGTTTTTCCTACCTAAAAGCTTTTCATGGCTTTCTGTTGTCCTCAATGGTGCTCCAAGAGGAGGACTATCTAGTGTTTCTGGGAGCCCAGCATTTCCACTACTAAAACAAATAATAGTGATCACTTAACAATTCATAAAAGAATAGTAAGTTAGTAGAGAGTATTTTCTCAATTTTCATTGTGTTTCCATCTTCTGGTCTTTCTACACCCATTTCCTCCTTTTCTCATACTCATTCTTGAAACTCAAGCCAAAGTCCTGCCTTCCCAAGAACATATTTTAGACATACTGATTTTCTTTTTATTTGAATTCTTATAGCAATGGTTTCTAATCTGTGGGCCAGAGATCACTATTAGGGAGAGGAATGAGGAGGGAGGAATAAAGTTATTGTAAAGGGACCACAAAGCAACACTTCAAGCATCGTCTATAAACCGAATAAAATAAATCTTACAGTTAAAAATTGTTTCTGGGACTTCCCTGACAGTCCAGTGGTTAAGACTCCATGCTTCCACTGTAGGGGGCTTCTGTTGGGTCACTGGTTGTGGAACTAAGATCTTGAGTGGCTCTGCCAAAAAAACCAATGGTTTCCTTCTATGCCCAGTTCTTCTAGAATATGGAATATGGTATCAGATGACCTCTGACTTAACATAAATCCTGTATGAAAAATGTTACGGCATTTTAGATCTTATGTAATTGTTCCTCACTGTTCTGCAAGAAACACCAGAACATTCCAGCTCCACGAGCTAGCCAATATGAGAAGCACAGGCCTACCAGAGAAAGCCCAGGTTGTCTGAATCAAAGCTTAATTTGGTCCATAGTCCTGCTGCAGCCAATCTCTTCAGCAGCTTCACCCCACCTAAATCTAATTACACTCCTATGCCTAATGACTCATTTTCCCCAAATGCATCAGGCCCTATCTTTTTCAAACCACCTCACTTTTCATCCTATTCTCCTAGCCTTAAAATTCCAAGTGGCCTCCCTGCCCCCAAAATCGTAGACTCTCTTCTCCCTTTTCTGAGAATAATAAGAAATGTGCCTGTGAAATGTGGGCTATATCCCTTCCCCTGTCTGAGTGTTGCATTGACAATCCCACCTTCTAAACCTGCTTCACTCCTCCTCCTCCTCTTCGCCAACTGGCCGACAGTGGAGGCTGGGCAGTCAAAATGAAAAGGGTTGAGTCTATCCAGCCAGTAAAGCATATCTGAGCTAGGGGAATAGGTATGAGGAAGCTTACCAGATTAGGAATCTGGGAATCAGATCCTAAATTAGACCTTGCCATGAACATGCTGGGTGACCTTTAGTAAGTCCTTTAATTTTTTTTTTCTGAACCTCATGTTTATGTCTATAAATGGAAAGATGATTCCTGGCCTGTCACCTCATAACGTTATTAGGAGAATCCAATAAAACAATGGGTATGAAAGTGCTTTGAAGACTGTAAATTGCCACTTACAGTCCAACCCTTCATCTAATTTGGGAATTCTCTCTCCAAATCCCCACATCTAAGTCGTGGGGACTGTAATGTAAACCTTTTACTCAGAATTATATTATTATTAATGAATTTATTAAAATATTTAAGGAATTTGCTCTATTAAGCCAATTTAATTCCTTGATAAATTTTCTGTATAGCACAGTTAAAACAATTTCTGGCTTTTCTAAATTTTTTCTAAATTGAAATTTCATAAAGATATATCCTTTTCTCTATCAGTTTTACAAGAAAGATCTGATTCATCTGTTATCTTTTCTCTTTATCAATTTTTACTGATTATTGCTTCAGCTGTCATGAAATTTCTCATCATTATTTGCACCAAGTCCACCTTTTCTCGGGAGCAATTTGAGCCATTGTCAGTTTTATTTTGTGTTGATTATTTCTACCAAGTGGAATTTTCCCAGGGGTCAACTTTGCAACGTTCAATGTTACCAACAAAGATGGGATCATTCAGTTTGCTTTTCCATCCATAAGAAATTTTTACCACGTGTCGTTTTAGCCATTGTCAGTTTTTTTGTGTGTTATTTCTACCCATCCGATTTTTTTTCTGCACCCTAACCAAAACAAACTCGGACAAAATGACAGTGTCAAAACACTGTCCTTTGCCTGTTACTATCTGATTAACTGAGACTGTGAAATGGTTTTGTCCCAGCTTTGTTAATGAGCTGGCTTTGAGCTCTCTCTTTCTCTCAAAGCACCTCTTTAGGAGCTTTGGCGCACAGTGTGGGCTGGAATATTACTTTAAGAATGTCTCAGAATGTCTCAGAGGAAAATGGATGTTAGACACCATATTAGGAGAACCAATCTTGAATGAGCCAGGTGCTGTGCTGGTGTCTAAGATCCATTTTCTCATTTAATCCTATAGCCTAAAAGTTTCTTCACAAGCCCATTTTATAGTAGAGGAAATTCAGACCCAGAGAGAGGGAGATATTGGCCAAGTTAAGGATCAGAAACCAGGCCCTGGTTTAATTCTCAGTGCAATTTGAATGTTTATAAGTTCCAAAGTTACCTAATTTAATTTTCAAATGTTTGCACTTCATCTTGTTTGTTTTTTTGTTTTTGGCTGAGCCGCATGGCATGAGAGATCTTAGTTCCTCAACCAGGGATGGAACCTGTGCCCTTTGCAGTGGAAGCGCAAAGTCTTAACTGTTGGACCACCAGGGAAGTCCCTGCATTTTATCTTGTTAGAAAATTAAAAATTTTGACTTCCACTAGGATACAAAACAAAAGAAATATATCAATATAAACAAAGCATTCTCAAAGAGCTTTTTGTGACAACAAATGAGACCAAGAGTGTGAAAATGTTTTGTAAATGACACAACACTGGGCAAATGGAAGTTTCTGCCATTTGTGATGAAGGCTGGTATACAAACCTGTTATGCCAGCTTGGAAGAATGCTAGAAAACTAATAGCACCCTTCTGACATTCAGTAGATGAATATCAAGTGCTCATGCTAATATTTAATTCTAATAGCTAATAATAAGAGAAGGGGGAAGCAGAGAATGAGATGGTTAGATAATCAATGGACATGAGTTTGAGCAAACTCCAGGAGATAGTGAAGGAAAAGGAAGCCTGGCATGCTGCAGTCCATAGGGTCTCAAAGAGTCAGACACAACTTAGCAACTGAACAACAATGAAGGAATAAGACTGCATCCTGCCTATCCTTTAAGACCCAATTCAGACATCAGGAAGCCTCTCCTGATCTTCCAGTTATGCTAGGAGCCCACTGAGCTCCCCCAGCCAGCTCTCACTGGATGTTCATTGTCAATTTACTGCCTTTTCAAGGACAAGGACCAAGGTGGTCCTGTTCATCTCTGTGGTTCAGAGCTCAGTTCAGCCTGAAGCTTCTCAAGGTAAGGCTCCTGTAAATGGTGGTTGAATAAATCAATCAATCAATCAATTAACATGACAAATATATAGATGCTATAGATAATCAATTAAAATGACAAGGGAAATACCTCAATAAAGCTGAAAAATTAATGACAAGGGAAAAGTGCACATTAAATAAAATTTAGGGCACAAGTAAATCACAAATGAACGTGCAGGAACTGCTGCCAAAGTTCTAGCCCAGCTGCAGCAGTGAGAAAAGAGCCTTTGATGTCCTGGGTTCAAATGCCGCTTCAGCCAGGATGGGGTGTCCTTACGGTCCCTTCCCTCCTGCACCTGTTTCCATATCTGGAAAATATCTGACCTTGCAGAACTCCCAGGGTAAATACAAGAGTAATTAAGGTACCAGATGCTTTGCAAGCTATGACAAGCTGACAGAGGTGAGGGTTGTTACTGACAAAGGTTAGAAGAAAATTTGGAAGAAAGTTTACATTTAAGAATATTCTTTTTTTTCCCATTCTTTTTTTAAATTTTTAATTGGAGGATAATTGCTTTACAATGTTGTGTTGGTTTCTGCCATACAATAACGTGAATCAGCCATAAGTATACATAGGTCCCCTACCTCTTGAAGCTCCCTCCCACCCTAGGAGGATTCTTTTACATAAAGCTGCTCAAGCTGATAAACTTAACCCCCCCCCCCAAAAAAGGATACCAAATACAGAGCGTTGAATTGTGAATTGTGTCTCCCATAAAAGATATGTCCCAAGTTCTAACCCCCATCTACATACCTGGCATTCTGGCCTCATTTGGTAGGAGGGTCTTGGCAGTTAAGAAGGCAGAATGTGGGGGAATTCCCTGGTGGTCTAGTGGGACTCACACTCCCAATGCAGGGGGCCTGGGTTTGATCCCTGGTCAGGGAACTAGATCCCACATGCCACAACTAAGAGTTCGCATGCCACAGCTAAGACCTGGTACAGCCAAATAAATAAATATTGAGGACAAGGCAGGGCAAAATCAGTTCTGGATTTAGATGGACCCTAAATCCAATGAATGATGTCTTTATAAGAAAAAGGACATGGCTGATGCGTGTCAATGTATGGCAAAAACTATTACAATGTTGTAGAGTGGTTAGCCCCCAACTAAAATAAATGAATTTATTAAAAAAAAAAATAAATTAAAGGAAAAAAATTATAACAGAAGAGAAGGTGGTGATGGTATATATAGCCCATTTTTCAATAAAGTTGACATTTTCTAATGTAAAAAAAAAAAAAAAATAAGAAAAAGGAGAGGCGATCTGAGATGCAGAGACACCAGAGGAAGGCCACGTGAGGACAGAGGCAGAGATTAGGCATGTAGCCCTAAGCTGAGGCACACCGAGGCTCACCGGAAGCCACCAGAAGCTAGGAGCCTACTTCACAGCCTCCAGATGGAACCAACGCTGCCAGCACCTTGGTTTCAGACTTCTGGCATCCACAGCTATGAGAAAATACATTTCTGTTGTTTTAAGCCTCCCAGTATGGGGCAATTTGTTAAGATACCACTAGGAAACTAATATACCAATTAAAAAACCCACATAGTCAGGTAATTAGTAAATATTTTAAGTGCCCCAAATAGATTCAGAGGAGCCTATTTTAGGAAATGTTTCTCAGTTTCACTTCATCTGTCATCTCTAACAGCAGCTATGGAAAATTGGTGTTAACATCCATTGTCTTTGAATCTGTGGCTTTTCTCTTCTTAATCCTTTTTGCACTGTTAATTCTTGCCTTGCCTTCTGTGATGGCTCATAGTTTGAATCAGTGTGAAGAACTCTGGGGTCATACAAAATACACAGATAAGAGGAGTCCAGACCTGGGTTCATAACCCAACTCAGTCACTTAGAGGCTGTGACATTGGGAAAATCATTTCTCTTTACAGGACCACCAAGTCTTTAATTATAAGATGAAATCCATGGTCCAGCAAAACAAAAAATTCCCTACGTAACCCCCTTGCCCATTCAATCCTGGCCCAGCTCCCCTGTGCCCTGTGTTGGCGTCCCCCTAGTTCAGCCTCAGGCCTCCAGTATGCACCAGATTCCATTCAGCAGAGGAGAGATGGGGTCCTCTCCCCAGCTCTGTGCTGTGCACTCACCTGGACCCCAAGGCAGTCAGGGCTCTTGTACCTGGAGTTTCAGCAAGGGCCCCTTCCAGCTTCTGACTTGGCCTTGCTAACCTCTTCCATCAAAGATCACCAGCAAAGCAAGCCCCTTGCATTGCCAAAGAAATAGGCTGCCCTGCACAGCCACACCTGCAATGGCTGCTCAAGGGCAGAGGCAAGACAGGGGTCATTGGTGCTCTAGTCATCAAATTCCATTCTAGACTGAGGTCCCTTGGGAAAATTTACCACAGTGGAGACTCTTGAATTCTACTGTGGAGGGCCCTGTAGGGGGCAAAAGAAGCACCCCCTGAGTTCAGGAAAACTGAAGTCAGCGGTCCTCAATCTTTTTCATGGACCTTTTAGGTAGGCTGATGAAGCCTATGAACCCCTCTCAAAATAATGATTGTAACTGCATAACATAAATTACATAAGATTACAAAAGAAACCATTTATATTGAAATACAGTTATCAAAATATTTTAAAATTTGATCAGCAATATGTTTGTTGATAGATAACAGAATGTCACACCCTATTTAATAACTGCCTCAATTTCAAATTTCACAGACAATATTTCAAGATATCTGTAACAGGTGAAATGTGATATGGAAACGTGTGATTTTTGTTGGTTACAAAGTCACAGTTACTGCTAATTCTACTGTACTTTGTGATCTGTATGCAAAATGGAAGAAAACACTAAGTTTCTGTAAAGATTAATGAATATAAAAATGTAATTTTCCCATCCAGATCACAGACCCCCCCAAAGGACTCTCAGGAGCCAGGATAAGAACCTCTCTCTCAAGTAGTTAGACTACAGCATAAAGTATGTCAAAAGGGATGAAAAGATTGGCAGGCTGTGTCTGGGAGAGTAATTTTCAAAGGAGTATGGGGTTGAAGAGGTAGTGGGATGAAGTTGCAGAGACTAAGGAGTCAGCCAGAACTGAACTCCCCTTCTCCATCCTTGCATTACCCCAAGCTGTGTGACCTTAGGCAAGTCATTTTACCTTTCTGCAAAATACAGATACTCACACAGACTCACAGGATCGCTCTGAGAGTCTAATGTAAACATCTCTTTAACCCTTAAGCTCTGTACAGAGAAAAGGATTTTGCATTTTGACGTTGCTGTTTGTTTACAACTGTATTCTTTTGTTCTGTTTTTACTTTTTGGCCAAACCTAAAGGCATGTGGATTTCTTGACCAGAGATCCAGGGATCCAATCCATGATTCCTGCAGTATTCCTTGTTCAGGGATGTTCCTTAACTAGGGATGTTCCTTTGCCAGGGATCCAACCATCCCCCTGCAGTGGAAGCAGGAGTTTTAACTACCGGACTACCAGGGAAGTCCCTCTTCTGGTTCTTTATGAAGAAGGGAAGTTCCAGAAAGGTTGGCAAAAGGCACTTGTGAATGACAGTGATGAATGGAGCAGAGTGACAAGATCAGGAGAAGTTGTCTCAGGATGGAGCATCTTAGGCTTCTCAGGGAATACACATTAGTCAAACAAAAGAGGGCAGAGGAAAGAATGGAGGCAGGAAAACCTCCAGGAGGGAAAGGCCTAGAAACTAGGACACCCCTCAAAGGCCAGCTGCTGCTGCTGCTAAGTCACTTCAGTCGTGTCCGACTCTGTGCGACCCCATAGATGGCAGCCCACCAGGCTCCCCCATCCCTGGGATTCTCCAGGCAAGAACACTGGAGTGGGTTGCCATTTCCTTCTCCAATGCATGAAAGTGAAAATGAAGTCGCTCAGTCGTGTCCGACTCTTTGTGACCCCATTGACTGCAGCCTACCAGGCTCCTCTGTCCATGGGATTTTCCAGGCAAGAGTACTGGAGTGGGGTGCCATCGCCTTCTCCATCAAAGGCCAGGGCTCTGCGCAAATTACCTAGAGCCTGCTACACTGTTGTTAATACAGTCCAAGAGATAGAAAAGCTCTTAGGAGAGAATAACATCCACCTGTGTACCCACCAGTCAGCTCTCATTGCAGTCTTAAGGGGGAGAGGAGGGAATGGTTCTTTTTTCTCTAATTTTAAAAAGTCTTTATATATTGTGAGCAAACATCCTTTGTCCATCAAAACTGCTTTCAAAGAGAATGAGAAATCTGTGCTTCCAGATTAACTCCCTCCTTTCCAGCTCTACTATTTTCTTCTAGGTATTTTGCTTTGATGTGATCACTCAGAGCCAGACATCCTGGAGTGTGAAGTCAAGTGGGCCTTAGGAAGCATCACCATGAACAAAGCTAGTGGAGGTGATGGAATTCCAGTTGAGTTATTTCAAATCCTAAAAGATGATGCTGTGAAAGTGCTGCACTCAATATGTCAGCAAATTTGGAAAACTCAGCAGTGGCCACAGGACTGGAAAAGGTCAGTTTTCATTCCAGTCCCAAAGAAAGGCAATGCCAAAGAATCCTCAAACTACCGCACAGTTGCACTCATCTCACACGCTAGTAAAGTAATGCTCAAAATCCTCCAAGCTAGGCTTCAACAGTACGTGAAATGAGAACTTCCAGATGTTCAAGCTGGATTTAGAAAAGGCAGAAGAACCAGAGATCAAATTGCCAATATGTGTTGGATCATAGGAAAAGCAATGGAATTCCAGAAGAATATCTACTTATGCTTCATTGACTACGCTAAAGCCTTTGACTGTGTGGATCACAAAAAACTGTGGAAAATTCAAGAGATGGGGATACCAGACCATCTTACCTGCCTCCTGAGAAACCGGTATGCAGGTGAAGAAGCAGCAGTTAGAGAACCAGACATAGAACAATGGACTGGTTCCAAATTGGGAAAGGAATACATCAAGGCTGTATACTGTCACCCTGCTTATTTAACTTATATGCAGAGTACATCATGAGAAACACTGGGCTGGATGAAGCACAAGCTGGAATCAAGATTGCCAGGAGAAATGTCAATAATCTCAGATATGCAGATGACACCACCCTTATGGCAGAAAGTGAAGAGGAACTAAAGAGCCTCTTGATGAAAGTGAAAGAGGAGAGTGAAAAAGCTGGTTTAAAACTCAATATTCAAAAAACTAAGATCATCCAATCCCAAAGAAAGGCAATGCCAAAGAATGCTCAAACTACCACACAATCGCACTCATCTCACATGCTAGTAAAGTAATGCTCAAAATTCTTCAAGCCGGGCTTCAGCAATACGTGAACCATGAAATTCCAGATGTTCAAG
Organism: Giraffa tippelskirchi; assembly: GCF_054371585.1. NCBI lineage: Eukaryota > Metazoa > Chordata > Mammalia > Artiodactyla > Giraffidae > Giraffa > Giraffa tippelskirchi. The sequence goes on from NC_137285.1 coordinate 124,525,302, forward strand.
CTGGTTTTAGAAAAGGCAGAGGAACCAGAGATCAAATTGCCAACATTTGCTGGATCATCGAAAAAGCAAGAGAGTTCCAGAAAAACATCTATTTCTGCTTTATTGACTATGCCAAAGCCTTTGACTGTGTGGATCACAATAAACTATGGAAAATTCTGAAAGAGATGGGAATACCAGACCACCTGACCTGCCTCTTGAGAAACCTGTATGTGGGTCAGGAAGCAACAGTTAGAACTGGACATGGAACAACAGACTGGTTCCAAATAGGAAAAGGAGTACGTCAAGGCTGTATATTGTCACCCTGTTTATTTAACTTATATGCAGAGTACATCATGAGAAACGCTGGGCTGGAAGAAACACAAGCTGGAATCAAGATTGCCGGGAGAAATATCAATAACCTCAGATATGCAGATGACACCACCCTTATGGCAGAAAGTGAAGAAGAACTAAAGAGCCTCTTGATGAAAGTGAAAGAGGAGAGTGAAAAAGTTGGCGTAAAGCTCAACGTTCAGAAAACTAAGATCATGGCATCTGGTCCCATCACTTCATGGGAAATAGATGGGGAAACAGTGTCAGACTTTATTTTTTTGGGCTCCAAAATCACTGTTGATGGTGATTGCAGCCATGAAATTAAAAGACGCTTACTCCTTGGAAGGAAGGTTATGGCCAACCTAGATAGCATATTTAAAAGCAGAGACATTACTTTGCCAACAAAAGTCCATCTAGTCAAGGCTGTGGTTTTTCCAGTGGTCATGTATTGTTGTGAGAGTTGGACAGTGAAGAAAGCTGAGTGCCAAAGAATTGATGCTTTTGAACTGTGGTGTTGGAGAAGACTCTTGAGAGTCCCTTGGACTGCAAGGAGATCCAATCAATCCATCCTAAAAGAGATCAATCCTGGGTGTTCATTGGAAGGTCTGATGTTGAAGCTGAAACTCCAATACTTTGGCCAACTCATGCGAAGAGTTGACTCATTGGAAAGGACCCTAATGCTGGGTAGGATTGGGGGCGGGAGGAAAAGGGGACGACAGAGGATGAGATGGTTGGATGGCATCACTGACTTGATGGACATGGGTTTGGGTAGACTCCGGGAGTTGGTAATGGACAGGGAGGCCTGGCGTGCTGCAATTCAAGGGGTTGCAAAGAGTTGGACATGACTGAGCAACTGAACTGAACTGAACTGAGAGCTGGACCATAAAGAAAGCTGAGCACTGAAGAATTGATACTTTCAAACTGCAGTGCTAGAGAAGATTTTTGAGAGGCCCTTGACCGCAAGGAGATCAAACCAGTCAATCTTAAAGGAAATCAACCCTGAATATTAATTGGAAGGACTTATGCTGAAGCTCCAATACTTTGGCTATCTGATGCAAAGAGCCAACTCATTGGAAAAGATCTAATGCTGGAAAAGATTGAAGGCAGAAGGAAAAGGGGTCAATAGAGGATGAGATGGTTGGATGACATCACTGACCCGATGGACATGAGTTTGAGCAAGCTCCAGGAATTGGTGATGGACAAGGAAGCCTGGCGTGCTGCAGTCTATGGGGTCGTGAAGAGTCAGACACGACTGAGTGACTGAACTAAACTGAACTTAAGGAACTATCTCTAAAGAGCCTCATTTTCATCTAAATTGACTAAAATGACAAAATTCTGTGTTTCATATTGATGCTGTAATGGGATGAGACTTTTGAGGGTCTTGGAGGGTAATGAGAGTATTTTATGTGTAGGAGAGTTTTAAGTCACTGGGGTTAAGAAGGCAGATTACATTAGGCAGCCTCTAAGATGGTCTCCAATAATCCTTACCTCCAGGTATTCAAAGCCCTGCAGAGTGTGTGACTTCTAAGACTAATTAAAAGCATTGTGGCTTCTGTCTCACTCTCTCTTAGATCACTTACTCTAGCAGAATCCAGCTGCCATGTCATGAGAACAGTTCCCCAGCATTAGGAACTGAGACCTCCTGCCAACAGCCAAACTTCTTGTCAAGCTTCAGATGTTGCAGCCCAGTCTGATGTCTTGATTCATGAAAACTCTGAGCCATGATCACCTAATTAAGCCACTTCCAAATTCTTATTTATTTAATTTTGATGGACTACTCTGGGTCTTTGTTGCTTTGCATAGCCTTTCTCTAATTGTGGTGAGCAGGGGCTACTCTCTGTTGCAGTGCTTGGGCTTCTCATTTCGGTGGCCTCTCTTGCTGTGGTGCAGGGGTTCTAGGGCATGGGCTTCAGTAGTTGTGGCTCATGGGATCAGTAGTTGTGGCACACGGGCTTAGTTGTTCTGTGGCATGTGGAATCTTCCTGGATCAGGAATCGAACCCATATCCCCTGCGTTGGCAGGTAAACTCTTATCCACTGCTCCACCAAGGAAGTCCCCAAATTCTTGACCACAGAAAATACATAATAAATGTCTATTGTTTTAAACCACTAAGTTTTGGGGTAATTTCTTACGTAGAAATAGGTAACTTAAACTCCCACTTGGACTGCTTACCTTGAACTGTTAAAGATCATCTGTTTAGGGGACTTCCTTGGTCGTCCAGTGGTTAAGAATCCGCTTTGAAGAGCACAGGACATGGGTTTGATCCCTAGTTGGGGAACTAAGATCCCACATGCAGTGCAGCAGCTAGGCCCATGCATCACAACTGCTGAGCTCAAGCACCATGATTAGAGAGTCCGTGTGCCACAACAAAAAACCCCACATTACACAGCAAAGATTCATGTGATCCTGAGCACCACAACTAAGACTCGACACAACCAAGTAAGTAAATAATAATAATAATAAAAGATGATCTGTTTATGTCACATAGCAGTTGAACTTTTATCACTGCTAATACAAAGCTGTCCCTCTGACTGAGACCTTCCTTGAATTCCACCACACTCTCCCCACCACATTACCTGGCTGTCTCCCATTCATCCTCCAGGACTTACCTCAGCTGTCTCTCCATCTCTAAGAAGCCTCCTGTTTCCAAGGATGGACAGAGAGCCCCTGCACTATCCTCTGTGGCAGCACTGGTCACCCTGAGTAGTGACAAACTATGTCCACAACTGCCTTCTGTAGGAGATGATAATGTTCTTGAAGGCAGGACCCCAGGCACAAAGGCAGACATGGATGGGTAGGGAGAGTCAGTGAGTGTTTACTAAATGACTGAATGAGTTAGGAAACAACTTCTCACCCCTGATGGCCTTGGTGAATTTGGAGGGCCTCTGTAGAATGAAACTTCTGTACCGATGAGATCTTCAGGGACCTTACTGAAGACTCAAAGGACCCTTAGAGAACTCTTATGCCCACAACCAACTCAGAAAACAGACACCTCTCAAGGAAAACTTCAGGAACATTTCTGGGGCTCACAATTATAAGCAACAAAAATATGACAAAATTTCTGGTCATTAAAAGAAGAAATTTATCTAAGAATATGGGAAAGATGCTCAAAATCATTCCTCATTAGAGAAATTCAAGTCAAAACCACAATGAGATACCTCTTCAAACTCACTAGGATTGCTAATAAGTAAAAAGACAGATAACAACAAGTGCTGGCAAGGATGTGGAGAAATTGGAAACCCCATAGATTGTTCACAGGAATGAAAATGGTGTAGCTACTTCGGAAAACAATCAGGCAAGTCCTCATAAAGTTAAACATAGAGTTACCACATGATTCAGAAATTCCACTCCTAGGTTTGTGATCAAGAGAAATTAAAATATATGTCCACACAAAAATGTGTACATGAATAATCACAGAGCACTATTCATAACACCTGAAGAGTAGAAACAACCCCATCAACTAATGAATAATATATATGTGATATAGCCATACAATGGAATGTATCCAAATGGAACTAAATTTAATGGAGTATTGATACAACATGCCACAACATGGATGTACCTTGAAAATACTAAGCTATGTGAGAGAAACTAATCACAAAGGACTATACGTTGAATAATTACACTTATACTGAGGCAGGAGATAGACAGGCCCCAGGCTGAGCAGCTGGAATCTGTCCCCTATGGACAAATACTCCAAGATAAAGATAATGGCAGGAGCAAAGATACTGACACTTCAATACTTTGGCCACATGATGTGAAGAGCTGACTCACTGGAAAAGACCCTGATGCTGCAAAAGATTGAAGGCAGGAGGAGAAGGGGACGACAGAGGATGAAACGGTTGGATGGCATCACCAGCTCAATGAACATGAGTTTGAGCAAACTCAGAGAGATAGTCAAGGACAGGGAAGCCTGGTGTGCTGCAGTCCATGGGGTTGCAGAGTCAGCAACTGAACAACAACAACAAGGAGCAAAGAGGAGCTGAGTCCTGATCAGATAAGAGATAAAGAGACTACATATTTCCTGTGCTTGAGGTAAGGAAACCTCCCTGACTACACATGTGCAGAAAGGCTCCTCAGGGGTCAAAAAGGGAGTGGGTATCACTCCATAATAGGTGATGTCAACCTTCTTATAGGCCTCTCCACTGGAATCATTCTTGGCTAAGAGATGTACTCACTCAGGAGAGGACCCTGGGTTAAACCAAATGTGGACTCAGAGACAGGCCAAGTAAGATGATTGGTCAGAGAAAACCCAGAAGAACTGCCCCATATAAGTGATTTAAACTATCACGAAGGTGGCACTCTCTCTGAGCCTGCCTGTGTATGTCTGCCCAATGTAGTTTATTCCTTCTAATAAACACTTGACTTGTTTCACTACTTTCTGTCTTTGTTGAGATCCATTTCTCCAAAACAGACAAGCCAGGACGTGGTCAGTAGCCACTGGCCTGTGTGGTCTAGTGGTGAGGATTCAGTGTGCCCTCCCTCGCCTGTGGCCTGGCTTCACTCTCTGGTCAGGGAACTGAGATCCTGCTTCAAGCCACCCAAGATCCTTCAGGCCACCCGAGATCAATGTGAAGGGTCCAGAGTAGGTAAATCCATGAATACAGACAGTGGATTAGTGGTTGCCTAGGGATGAGGATGAGCGACTTCACTTTCACTTTTCACTTTCGTGCATTGGAGAAGGAAATGGCAACCCACTCCAGTGTTCTTGCCTGGAGAATCCCAGGGACAGCGGAGCCTGGTGGGCTTCCGTCTATGGGGTCGCACAGAGTCGGACACGACTGAAGCGACGCAGCAGCAGCAGCAGGGATAAGAGGTTGTTGTTGAATTGTCCCCCACAAAGACATGTCAAAGTTTTAAGCCCTAGTACCTGTGAATGTGACCTTATTTGGAGACAGGGTCTTTGCAGATATAATTAAGATGTAAATTAAGATGATGTCACACTAGAGTAGGACGGCTTCTTAATCAAGAATGACTGGTGTCTTTATGAGAAGAGACACACAGAAAAAGAACACCATGTGAAAACACAAGACATGGGGAGAATGTCATGTGACAACAGAGGCAGCAATTGGAGCGATGCAGCTACAAGCCAAGGAACACCAAGGATTGCCGACAACATGAGAAACTAAGAGAAAAGTGTGAAACGGACGCTCACAGAGAGCTGCAGAGACCACGTGGTGCTGCCAGCACCCTGATTTTGGACTTCTAGCCTCCAGAGCTGTGAGAGAATAAATTTCTGGTGTTCTAAGTCACCCAGTTTATGGTACTTAGTTATGACAGCCCCAGCAAACGAATCCAGGGATCCCAGGGGAAATGACAAGGGTCTGCTAAAGGATCTGGCCTTTCTTTGTGGGGTGTTGATAATATTCTAAAATTGTGCTGGACTTCCCTCGTGGCATAGTAGATGAGAATCTGCCTGCCAATGCATGGGACACGGGTTCAATCCCTGGTCTGGGAGGGTTCCACATGCCACGGAGCAACTGAGCCTTTGAGCTGCAACTTGTGAAGCCTACTTGCCTAGAGCCCGTGCTCTGCAAAAAGAGAAGCCTGCGCACCTCAACAAAGAGTAGCCCCCACTCACTGCAACTAGAGAAAGCCCATGTGCAGCAACAAAGAGTCGGTGCAGTCAAAAAATAATACATTTTAAATAAATTTAAATAATAAATTTTAAACAAATAAAATTGATTGTGGTGGTAGTTGAACAACTCTATGAATATACTCAAAACCATTGAATTATTTATTGAGACATATCAATAAACCTGTTATATTTTAAAAACAAAAAATGCTATCAGGGATCTCACAGATTTAATAAGAGGTTTGTAAAACCAGATATGGGGGCATAAATACCACCCCAAATCAGATAAAACTGATCTAGGGAGAACTCCACTGTTGCTTTCTCAAACGCTAGCCACTACAGGCTTTTAAAAATTATTATTAAATGAACCAGGTCCTCATATATATATATACATGAAAGTGAAAGTTGCTCAGTCATGTCCGACTCTTTGCAACCCCTACGCAGTCCATGGAATTCTCCAGGCCAGAATACTGGAGTGGGTAGCCTTTCCCTTCCCCAGGGGATCTTCCCAACCCAAGGATCAAACCCAGGTATCCCGCATTACAGGTGGATTCTTTACCAGCTGAGCCACAAGAGAAATCCAAGAATACTGGAGTGGGTAGCCTAGCCCTTCTCCAGGGGACCTTCCCAACCCAGGAATCAAACTAGGGTCTTCTGCATTGCAGGCGGATTCTTTACCAACTGAGCTATCAGGGAAGTCTATATATATATGTGTGTGTGTGTATATATATATATATATATATATATATTAAAAAAATGTATAATTTAGTATATCTTTTGTTTTCTTCATGGTTTTACCAAATAGGACTATATCTTTAAATTATTTATAATACCTGCATATCAGTTGTTTTCTTCTGTTTTTGAGCTTTGTATAAGTGGATTCAGAGTGGGAGGGAAAGGCTACCCACTCCAATATTCTAGCCTGGAGAAAAAACTGTACCCATTTAAAATATACAGTTTGATGAACTTTGCCAAATGCAAAAATCCTGTGTAACCATTGCCATAATAAAGATGCAAAATATTTCCATCATTGCCCAAAGTTTCCTTGTGCTCCTTTATAGGGAATTCCTCTTCCATCTCCAGCCTCAGGCAACTACTGATTTGCATCCTGTCCACTTTCTGAGCCTGGTTCTCCAACCTTTCCATCAGTTCTATAAACCACCTATCACCTTTCTAATAAGTCCCCTTCTTTTAAGTGAGCTGAGTCTGATGTCTGCAATCATAACCAAGCAGCCTGACTGATAAGACAGGGAGAGAGCAAGTGAGGGGGAAAAAAAATCCACTCTGAAGCCACTTATACAAAGTTCAGAAACAGAGGAAAACAACTGATATACATGTATTATATATTATATTATATTATAAGTAATGTAATTTAAAGATACATTCATGTTTGGTAAAACCATAAAGAAAACAAAAGGTACACTTGTGATAGTCTGGATTATGGATTAGCAAACTTTCACTGCACCTCCCTTTGCTGGGAAGGACAGTACTTCCCCACACTACTGAGGCTGGGCTCAGCCCCGTGACATGCTTTGGCCAGTGGGATGTTAGCAGATATGCCAGGAGCAGTGCCTTACATGTGCTTGTACTGTCCGATGTGGCTCTCACATTTCATTGAGCTGCCAGAAGAATAGGCCCCAGGTAGACTTTGATCCAAATAGGATGAGACATGTAGAGCAGACTGGATCCAAATCCAGCCAATCCATAACCTGAAGCATATAGAACTGGTCTGGGGAGAACCCCACAGTTGCTTTCTCAAACCCTAGCCCTATAGACTTTAAAAAATTATTATTAAATGAAGCAGGTCCACACCACACCACACCCAGCCTAGGTTGTGGACGCATATATGCTCAGTCACTGTAGTTGTGTCTGACTCTATGCGACCCTATGGACTACAGCCCCCAGGCTCCTCTGTCCATGGGATTCTCCGGGCAAGAATCCTGGAGGGAGTTGCCGTGCCCTATTCCAGGGGATCTTCCCAACCCAGGGATCAAACCCAAATCTCCTGCATCTTCTGAATTGGTAGGTAGATTCTTTACCCATTGAGCCACCTGGGAAGCCCAGCCTAGGTTGGTGTGAAGCATGAGAGTAAGATAATGCTCATTAGATTTTGAGGCATATGTGGAATTTTCTGAGAACAACCAACCAATACAGGTAGCAACAACAAATTCAGGAAGGGAAAGGAGGGGATACGATCAGGGCTTTTAGGTATTAGCAATCCTTCGCTTTTCAAGCCAAGTGGTGGGTTCACAAGTATTCATCACATCATCATTCTTTAAGCCATACATATCCATCATACATAACTGGTTTTAAAAAAAAGTAACAACAAGTTTAGGGCCAAGACCTACGACAACCTTTTATGTATCTCAGGGGGTGGGCAGATTACTGGGCTGGTGCAAAATGAGGACGGAGGGGGCTGTAAGGAGTGGAGCAAAGAGAAGGACAAAACCAGTGCAAAATGGATAAGCCAGTGGTTGGATTTGGGTGGTAGAATATTTGGAGATTTTCTTTTTTTCTTTATCCTTCTCTGGATTTCCCAAAATTTTCTGAAATGTTTATATATGACCTTTGTAATCAGAGATGAGAACAAAAAATACAATGGCAAACAAAGGCAGTCACTTCCCAACAGGCCTACTCTCTTTTTCCCCACTGGTAGGATGAATCATGACTGGTAGGATGAATCATGACTGGTTCGAACCAGCCTCTGTCCCTTGCAGTTGGTTTGGTGGAGCCTGTGTGCCCCACTACTGACCAGTGGGATGAAAGTGGAGGCCTGTTGGTGTTGGGAAGTAGGAGCAGAATTTTAAGAAAAACTTCCCTTGCTGATAAAAAAGAAGAATATATAGAAAAAGACAAGGATAGGGGTGGGGGAGATATTGTACACTGTTGGGTAATGCTATGATAATTTGCGTCTGCAGCAGCCATCTTATAACCTCGAAGGAAGATGTTGCCAGGGAGGGTGGCTGAGGGGAGAGACAGCAAGGTCCTGAGTGACAGGTTGAGCCACTGAGTCAAACTAGGGGCTGTTCAGTTGATTTCCTGTTAAACAAGATTATAAAATTTCTATGGCTTAAATCACTTTCTGTTGGGAAAGCCCCAAACATCCTAATTGACATGAAATATCTTTTTAAGTCTACAGAGAGACATAACTGGATGGCCTTAGGTGGAGGCTCATTACACCCCCTAGACAGCCAGTTTAGCATGTCTGTGTGAGCCCAGTGGTGTCAGTCGCTGGGTTCAGCTCCCCCTTTTTAACGAGTCTACTCCCTTGACAGGGGAGCTTCCAGTGTGACACAGACCCATAGCTATTCCCTTTCCCAGACCCCACTCTACTTAAAAGTTACTCTTTTAAAATCATTCATGTCAGCAGAATATGTTCCTTCTCCATTTCAGCACTGCAGGAACAGGGCCCTGTCTACTGGGTGTCTGGCCATGGTGCAGTGGGGTAAAGAGAGTTCCAAGGATTGGAACTTGTACCTGATTTCTCTACTTGTTTGTTTCCCCTATTATACACCTGCCCTGCTGAGTGGGGCTAGTGGTGTGTGTCCCATAACTTCTTTGTGTGACAAAGCATTAGGCAAAGAGGAGACTGTAAGATAGGGACAGTAGCCAGTAAACCAGTCAATTATAAAGGAAATCAACCCTGAATATTCATTGAAAGGACTGATGCTGAAGCTCCAATATTTTGGTCACCTGATGCGAAGAGCCAACTCATTGGAAAAGACTCTAATGCTGTGAAAGATTGAAGGCAAAAAGAGAAGGGGTTGACAGAAGATGAGATGCTTGGATGGCATCATCGACTCAATGGACATGAGTATGAGCAAACTCAGGGAGATAGTGAAGGACAGGGAAGCCTGGTGTGCTGCAGTTCCATGGGGTCGCAAAGAGTGGGACACGACTGAGCGACTGAACAACAACAACAAAAGTAGCCATAAACTAGAATTGACCAGTGTCAACATCAACTGATTGCAGCCAGCTCTGTCCTCTCAACTAGACCTGCTCCTCAAGCTACATACAGGGTAAAGTTCCAGGTGTGAGAGGTGGGAGGCAAAGCCTTCAGCGCCAGCAGCACCGTCTACTCATGGAGACCTCCCCACGGATCCACTTTGCATGGCCCTTCATCTACCAGGCCTCATCTCAAGAAATCCCCAGTTCTTTCCTCTTCCCATGTAAATCACATGATGTTGTCTGTTTGTCGAAACCTCTCCAACACTCTCCATCCCACTCTGTGTGTTCATGCCTATCTTCCTCCCTGTGCTGCTCACACTGGTGGGTCCTACCTTGTGAAGTGTTGGACCATAAAGAGAGCTGAGCACCAAAGAATCAATGCTTTTGAACTGTGGTACTGGAGAAGACTCTTGAGAGTCCCTTGGACTGCAAGGAGATCTAACCAGTCAATCCCAAAGGAAATCACTCCTGAATATTCATTGGAAGGACTGATGCTGAAGCTGAAGCTCGAATACTTTGGCCACCTGATGTGAAGAGCTGACTCATTGGAAAAGAGCCTAATGCTGGAAAAGATTGAAGGCAGGAGGAGCAGGGGACGACAGGATGAGATGGTTGGATGGCATCACTGACTCAATGGACATGAGTTTGAGCAAGCTCCGGGAGTTGGTGATGGACAGGGAAGCCTGGCATGCTGCAGTCCATGGGGTCGTGAAGAGTTGGTCTGAACTGAACTGAGCCTGGGAAGTCCAGGGCATCTGTGGCCATGTCCCCTGGTTTTCACAGAAACTTCCCACACCTCTCCCACAGGACCTGAGAAGGGAGAGAAGCTCCAGAGAAGTGGGCCTTCAGGGTTTCAGCCATGTGGGCCCACCCAGGGCCCTCCCAAGTATTATGTTCTAGAATGTCAAGGCCAGTCTCTAGCAGCTGCTGCTGTTTCAGGAGGGACCTTCAGCTGCACTTCCCTATTCCCCATCTTGACCCTTCTTCTCCCCATGAAGGACAGGCTCTGATGTCAATTATCTACTAGCTGCTACAGTACCTTTAGAGGTGCTACTCAAGCCCAGGACTGTCAACTAGAAGGGCTGCTCTAGAATGCCAGTCCAGGGGCTTCCCTGATGGTCCAGTGGCTAAGGCTCTGAGCTCTCAATGCAGGAGGCCCGGGTTCAAATCCCTGGTCAGGGAACTAGATACCATAGGTAGCAACTAAAGAGCCCACATGCCACAACTAAGACCCAGTAAGACCTGGCACAGTCAAGTAAATAAATATAGTATAAAAAAATAAAGAAAATGCCAGTCCAGGGAGTTCCCCAATGGTCTAGTGATTGAGACTCCAAGCATCCAATGCAAGGGGCCCTGGTTCCTTTACTGGTCAGGGAACTAGATCCCAAGTGAGGCAACTAAAAAGATCCTACAAGCCACAACTAAGACCTGGGAGCAGCCAAATAAATAAATGATAAATGAAATAAAATGCCAGTACAGGGAATTCCCTGGCAGTCCAATGGTTAGGAGCCTGTGCTTTCACCTTTAGGGCTTGGGTTTAATCCTTGGTCAGGGAACTAAGATCCTGAAGCCATGCGGCAGGTCCAAAAATAAATAAATAAATAAAATGCCAGTCTAGAATGGAGCCCAGTTTATCTAACTCTTCATCTTAGCTAAAGCACTGGGAAGTCCTATACTGACTTGGGTGCCTGCTTGGGTGCAGCAACCAAATATGACCACAAGAGGGCAGTAGCACACCTTCACAACTGGAGGGGTTTGGCTACAACCAGGAACACCTTAAGATGCTTTCACCCTGCAACAGCAGAAGAGCCAGATGGAGATCTGTGGGTACCCTGGTGAAGGCAAATAACCTGATGTGCCTTTAAAATGGCATTCTTTAAATACTTGTTTAAATGCATTTAGTGGGGAGGAAAAGAAACTACTTTTCCGTTAATAAATATATGTAAATAAAAATAATAACAACAAACACATATGTAAATATATAAGCATAGATACATTCCTTGTGGTCAGCAACTAGGAGGGGGCTTGAAGGAGGCTGGTGCTCTTTCTTGCTCTGGGTGCTAGTTACACAGTCATATTCACTTTGTGAAAGTTCACTAAGCTGGACCATTATCATATACATGTACTTTTCTGTAGATATGTTATGCTTCAAGAAAAATCAATCAAACATCCATGGTAATGATAAGTCAACTAAAAACTGTACTTACTTTGTTCAAAATAAAGTGATTTATACACTGAATGTAGCATAAAAGTTTTTGAGAATAAATAGGTAATATATTCACAAGGTTCAAAATTCAAATCCTACAAAAAGGCGAATGAAAAGCTTTCTCCCATTCCTGTTCTTCAGCCACTGAGTTCCCTCCTGTAACAGTTATCTATTATTGTGCAATAAATCACTCCAGGACTTAGGGGCTTAAAGCAACAACCACTTGTCTGCTCACAGTTTTGTGGGTCAGTGATTTGGGCTGGACCCAGCTGGGTGGTGCTTCTGCTGGTCTCCCCCGGGGTGAACCGTGCCGCTCTCTCCCTTGGCAGATGAACTGTGGCTCTAGCTTTCAGATGGCCTCACTCTCAGTGTGTTGTTCAGGCTGTCTGCCAGCTGGGCCTCTTTCTCCTTGTGGGCTCTCATTCCCAGGGAGGCTCCTTCACATGGTGGTTTCAGGGCAAGAAGAAGGAAAGGAGAGAATTTATAAGGATACTTAAGGCCTCAGCCCCAAACTCAAACTTCACTTCAGTTACATTCTATGGGTCAAAGCAAGTTACCAGGCCAGACAGCTGTGAGAGGGAGGAGAAACAGACTCCATCTCTTGATGGTAGGAACAGCAAAGTCACATAGCAAAAGGTATGCACACAGAGACTGGATGAAATTCATGGCCATATTTTGCAATCTACCACACTTGCTTCCCATGTGTACAGCCTTCTAGAAATATTTTGTACATATTTAAACAAATCATACATACATGTGCATATATATATATATCTCCATATATATGCAAATGCCTCCACTTCAGGCTAGAAGCCTGAGAACCTTCCCCAAATTCTCTCTCCTCTCAAGATTTACGCTCAGTCCATCGGCAGGTTAGTACAATCTCCAAAATTTACGTAAAATCTATCCACTTCTCACCATTTCTATTGCCATCTCCCCCTTCAAAGTCACTTCCACCTCCTTGTGCTTGGCATGGTCTCCTAACTAGTCTTCCTGCTCCATTTTTGTCCCACTTGAAGACTCTTCATCTAGCAGGTAGCTTTTAAAAATATAAATCACATCACGTCATTTACTTGACAAAGATTTTCCAAGGGCTCCATTTCACTCAGTGTATGTTTGCTCTCTGGACATTCTCATACCAACCTTTCCCTCTTTGTTCACTAAGGCCCAGCCTCTCTGCTCTCAAACACACCAGGTTATTCCCTGCCCCAGGGCCTTTGCATCAGCTGTTTCTTCAGCCTGGGATGCTTTTCCTTTTAGGGTCTGACTCCTTTTCCTCCTTCTTGACATAGCTTAGACATTAACTCCCTTAGAGGTAACCCTAACCAGCACTCCCCCTTCCACCTACACTATTGTTTCTACTACAGCACACTATTTACTTCCTTTGGAGTTTATCCTATTGTCTTGCTTATTTGTTATTTTTCTTGTATTTTTCCTCTCCCCTCTTGCTAGAATGTGAAGACTTTGTTTTTTCATTAATGGATCACTTGAACATAGCACAATGTATGGTCCATAACAGGAGCTCAGTAAGCATGTGTGGACCGAACAAAGAAGGTTAAGGAGGACATGGATGTGATAGACTCTAATAGGGAGGGAGGCCCTTAACTATGAGAGAATGGAAGAAGCTCATGACTCAGTTTGGGGGTTCAGGGAAGGCTGGGGTGGAAGTCTCTGAGCTGTGTTTAGAGAGACACATCTGTGTATGTTGGCTCATGGATCACTTTAAAACAAGTGGAAGAAGCTGCGGTAGTACTTATGAGCACCCATTCTAGAAACTGTTTTTGTTTCTTTCTAGAAGAGTGCATTTTAATCTGAGGTCCATGGACCCATAAAATTCATGGGGTCTGTGTAGTAAAATATATATGTTTATATACATTAACCCTTAATGTAATTTAGCATTCCCTTCAATTACAAATGTAGGCAACCAAGTCTATCATTTGTCTTCCCAGCAGCCCTTCCTCCCCTCCTAGCTTGTCTTTCAGAAACAGAATCTGCCCTAGATGGGCACATGACAGAAGCTGGCCAGTCAGAATCCGGCCCCTGGAACGTTTTCCTCTGGAGCTGGCAGGTAGGAAAGAATGAAGCAGACACACAGAGGCCAGAGGTAGAGAGAGAGAAGACACTTTTTGCTTAAGCTAGACCCAGCTTTCTGGATGTACAACTAGAAGCTCTGCCTAATACAGGCCATTTTTTTAAAGTTTCTCCTGATCAGGCACTCTTATCTGCAATGGGATGGGATTTATGACATTTTTATGACTAGATGATAAGTGTATGTTAGAATTCATGTCTAAATTATTCATGCCCCTATTGCTAAAGCATAAAACTAAAATACAGTCTCAAAAATACTTGTTGTTATCACAAGGTTTTCTTCCTACTTGGGATGGGTTTCTTAGGCAAGAGGAGTGTGGCCTTCCAATACAGTGCCTTGCACAGTTTACTCTTGGGGATGCAGGGCATCTTCTCTGCAACTGAGGGCATCCCTGTCTCAGGGCTCCAGGGCAAGAGCCCTACCCTGTGCAATCTATCTAACCAGTATACTGGAAATGTCAGCAGGAGGCCCAGATACAGACATGACCTAGGGAGATCTGACAGAACTGACTTATCTAGAAAATGAAAGGAAGCTGGTAGAGCCAAGATACAGAGCACCAAGTATCAGCTACAGGGACAGACGTGGGAACTTCTGGAGCCCTTCCAAAGGGCCTCACTGAGGAGATACAGCTGTGGACGATGTGCTGAGGGAATGAGAATCCCCCCAGACCTTCTGGACTCAACGGCCTCTCCCTCGCTTCACAGCTACATCCCCAACACTAACCCCATACAAGACACATAGAAGCATTTGGTAAAAATTAGTTGAACTCATGAGTAAGTCAACAGTCATCACTTAATTCCTAGATTGACCACATTACTGAGAAGCAGCACACAAGCTCAAGGATGGATAGCCACATCCATGAAAGATAGGAGAGAGCAGACGCTTCTTGGGAAATTCACCATCATCAGTTCACTTCCTGCTCGTGCGGGGTTCAAGGACCCGAGAAGTGTTCTGAAGGTTGAGCAATCACAGGGTTTTTCAGGCTGGGTTTGGTTTCATGGACTTCCCTGATAGCTCAGTTGGTAAGGAATCTGCTTGCAATGCAGGAGACCCTGGTTTGATTCCTGGGTCGGGAAGATATGCTGGAGAAGGATAGGTTACCCCCTCCAGTATTCTGGGGCTTCCCTTGTGGCTCAGCTGGCAAAGAATCTGCCTACAATGTGGAATACCTGGGTTCAATCCTTAGGTTAGGAAGATCTCCTGGAGAAGGGAAAGGCTACCCACTCCAGTATTCTGGCTTGGAGAATTCCATGGAATCACAAAGAGTCAGACACAACTGAGCAACTTTTACTTTTCACTTGAGTTTCATTAACAGCAAGATTCCCTCAAAAATGTAGTAGACCTCTGGTCTACTTGGTTCTGGTCAGTTCCATTCTGAGTAACTATAGTCAAAGATCTTATCCAGACATGGTTTTCAAACCCAACATTCTGCTCTTCTACTTCCTTGCCATTTCTTCAACTGAATGATGGCTCTCTTCAGGCCATCTGAAACAACAGACTTGGGTGGCCTTTCGGCACCGTTCTTCCTCTTCTTCTCTAAAAATTATTTATTTATTTATTCTTGGCTGTGCTGGGTCTTCATTGCTGTGAGAGCTTTTCTCCAGTTGTAGCAAGCAGGGGCTACTACTAGCTGTGGTATGGGGCTTCTCATTGTGGTGGCTTCTCTGCCACCAGGGAAGCCAGCATCATTCTTCACCAACAGGCTCACAACTTTTCCAAGAGGGCACTAGTCTCAGCTCCTCCTAAGGCTGCCATTTTGCCATTACCACAAATAAGTGCTTCAGTGAGGAAGCAACTGGCTTTTTAAACTCTGCAAAATTTAAAATTGCAAGATTCTCAGTCAACCTAGATTACAGGTTATAGCAAAAAGTTCCTCCCTTAGCAAAGTTGTACAGAGTAGCTAGATATAGCTTGGGCTTCTCTATCTCTCTCTGGTAGGACTTTGCTAAAAGTAGCACAAAAGAGCCAGAAAACACCAACATTCTAAATTTCCCCATCTTTCTCTATTGCTACATCACATTGCTACAACCTCAATGAGATCATAACATGCCTCCCAAGGTGAGGTAGTGAGTGTCTGAAGATTGCCTCCAATGAAACACACCTCCCAGGATTCACAACTTTATATAGTACTCTTTATTTATTTATTGGCCATGCTTTGCAGCTTGCAGGATCTTAGTTTCCCAACCAGGGAAACACTGGTCCACCAAGGGAATTCCCAGTCCCCTCCCTTTATATCTGGGCTGGCACAGTGAATCACTTCAAAGCCTTAAGAAAGTCTGACAGATTTTACTTTTGCATACTTGGGTTTCAGCTATTGTGTAAAGAAGCCCAAGCTGTGGCACATGGGGAAAGCAGTCACAGCCCTTCCAGCCATCCCACCAACGTGCCATACATGTGAATGAAGTCATCTTGGATATTCCGTCCCTAGCCACCATCTGCCTGAATCCTCATCAAAGACCCTTGTGAGACTGAAAGAAGTGTCTGATACCCTGGTAATGCCTAACCACATGATTTGGTCCATCTTATGGCTTAACAGGAAACAAGCTAGGGAAAGAAAACCTCAATATGTAGGTCAAGATAAGCCAATCTCTTATAACATGAGAAAGATCCTGTCTCTAGAAGCAGAAACTAAAGCCATCAAAAATACAAGTGGTAAAATACTTCCTGGTAGTGGGAGGGCTCAGTGGTAAAGAATCCGCCTGTCAGTGAAGGAGACACCGGTTCCATTCCTGGTCCAGGAAGATTCCACGTGTCCCAGAGCAACTAAGTGTCACTGCCGCAACTACTGAAGCCCGTGCATCTTAGAGCCTGTGCTCCACAACAAGAAAAGCCACCACGATGAGAAGCCCATGCACCACAGGGAAGAGGAACCCCTGCTTGCCACAGCTAGAGAAAACCCTGTGCAGCAACAAAGACCCAGCACAGCCAAAAATAAATAAATAAAATACAAGTGGGGTATCTCTCTGGTGGTCCAATGGTTAAGACTCCACGTTTCCAATGCTGGGGACATGGATTCAATCACTGGTCATGTAACTAAGATCCCATATGCTGGACAGTGTGGAAAAAAAAAATACAAGTAGAAAAAGCAAAAGTAATACTTAAGACCCCAGCCCTTCATAAAGAACTCCAGGACATCTGTAAAGAGTCAGATCAAGTCTCTGGAGGAATGTTGGCTAAAGATGAAAGACCTAACAGCTCCCCTTGGAGAAGAGACACAGGTAATGACTTGGACTTGGGAAATGGAGACAGTATTTATGACCAGACCAGAAGAGCCAAGAGGAAACTGACTGATGTTGAAAAATCAAGTGTGCGTTTAAACAGCCAACATGGAGAGAGAAATCAGTTCTACAACAACATCACTAAAGAAGGAAACACAATCATCAAAGGCTAATCATCTTAGAAGTAGTCAAGCTGAGCAAATCTTGACTTTTGAAAAAGTGCGGAGTCTTCAGGGAAGAGGAAATGAAGTGACTGAACTTTGTCAAGAGAAAGAAATGGAGTCTCTTAAGAAATTACCTTTCCAGGAAAGTCATTACTTGGAGCAAGAGGAAGCAAGTTCTGAAGCAAATGACCAGGTGAACACACGGAATGAGGAGCTAAAGACTTTCAGACAGCACGTCAAAGACAGTTACAAAAACCTGGAAAGCATCATTTGTTCTCAAAATCAAATTATTTCCCTTGAACCAAAAGGTCCCAACCATTGGACAAGAGCACAGGAAGCTAAAAGAACGTCTCCATGATCCAGATGGAGCATTTTCCAGGGAGCATTTGCAACCCCTCATCTCTGGGTATGGGGTACCGTTTCTTCTGAGATAGGAAGGTCTCAACACCCCTCCCCTCAGATCTTCTCCTGGGCTGCCAGGTTCCCAAAATCTGGTATTTCCAATAGTTTCAAATGGGGAGTTCTGACAAGAAGATACCTTCTTCCCTGTACTAGGGTTCTCTAGAAAAACATAGCCAGTAGGTTATACATACATATAAAGTGATTTATCTCCAGGAATTGGCAGTTGTGAGGGGTGGCAAGTCTGAAACCTGTAGCCCAGGTCAGCAGACTGGAAACTCTCAGGCAGGGGCTGAGACTACAGTCCACAGACCATACAGTCAGCTTCTTCAGGGAAATCTCTGTTTTTCTCTTAAGGCCCTTCAACTAATTGGATGATTATTAAGGATAATCTCCTTTACTTAAAGTCAGCTAACTGTGGAGGTTAACCACATCTACAAAATAGCTTCACAGTAACACCTAGATTAGCGTTTGATTGAATAACAGTATTATAGACTAGAACATTTCATGCAAAGATGGGCTCAATAAAGGACAGAAATGGTAGGGACCTAACAAAAGCAGAAGATATTAAGAAGAGGTGGCAAGAATACACAGAAGAATTGTACAAAAAAGTTCTTCATGACCCAGACAACCACGATGGTGTGATCACTCACCTAGAGCCAGACGTCCTGGAATGTGAAGTCAAGTGGGCCTTAGGAAGCATCACTATGAACAAAGCTAGTGGAGGTGATGGAATTCCAGTTGAGCTATTTCAAATCCTGAAAGATGACACTGTGAAAGTGCTGCACTCAATATGCCAGCAAATATGGGAAACTCAGCAGTGGCCACAGGACTGGAAAAGGTCAGTTTTCATTCCAATCCCAAAGAAAGGCAATGCGAAAGAATGCTCAAACTACCGTACAATTGCACTCATCTCACATGTTAGTAAAGTAATTCTCAGAATTCTCCAAGCCAGGCTTCAGCAATACGTGAACCGTGAACTTCCAGATGTTCAAGCTGGTTTTAGAAAAGGCAGAGGAACCAGAGATCAAATTGCCAACATCCGATGAATCATCGAGAAAGCAAGAGAGTACCAGAAAAACATCTACTTCTGCTTTATTGACTATGCCAAAGACTTTGACTGTGTGGATCACAATAAACTCTGGAAAATTCTGAAAGAGATGGGAATACCAGACCACCTGACCTGCCTCTTGAGAAACCTGTATGCAGGTCAGGAAGCAACAGTTTTAGAACTGGACATGGAACAACAGACTGGTTCCAAATAGGAAAAGGAGTACGTCAAGGCTGTATATTGTCACCCTGCTTATTTAACTTATATGCAGAGTACATCATGAGAAAAGCTGGGCTGGAAGAAACACAAGCTGGAATCAAGATTGCTGGGAGAAATATCAATAACCTCAGATATGCAGATGACACCACCCTTATGGCAGAAAGTGAAGAACTAAAGAGCCTCTTGATGAAGGTGAAAGAGGAGAGTGAAAAAGTTGGCTTAAAGCTCAACATTCAGAAAACTAAGATCATGGCATCTGGTCCCATCACTTCATGCCAGATACATGGGGAAACAGTGGCTGACTTTATTTTTCTGGGCTCCAAAATCACTGCAGATGGGGACTGCAGTCATGAAATTAAAAGACGTTTACTCCTTGGAAGGAAAGTTATGACCAACCTAGACAGCATATTAAAAAGCAGAGACATTACTTTGCCAACAAAGGTCTGTCTAGTCAAGGCTATGGTTTTTCCAGTGGTCATGTATAGATGTGAGAGTTGGACTATAAAGAAAGCTGAGCGCTGAAGAATTGATACTTTTGAACTGTGGTGCTGGAGAAGACTCTTGAGAGTCCCTTGGACTGCAAGAAGATCCAACCAGTCCATCCTAAAGGAGATCAGTCCTGGGTGTTCATTGAAAGGACTGATGTTGAAGCTGAGACTCCAATACTTTGGCCACCCTATGCAAAGAGCTGACTTATTGGAAAAGACCCTGATGCTGGGAAAGATTGGGGACAGGAGGAGAAGGGGACGACAGAGGATGAGATGGCTGGATGGCATCACTGACTCGATGGACATGGGTTTGGGTGGACTCAGGGAGTTGGTGATGGACAGGGAGGCCTGGCGTCCTGCGGTTCATGGGGTCGCGAAGAGTCGGACACGACTGAGCCACTGAACTGATAGACTAGACATAAATAAAAGAAGCCTGGACGAACGCCTCGGAGCTGGTTTTCCCCCAAGAGGTTGTGGCCCTTATCTTTCCTCATGGGTTGGGTTTTTCTCTGGACATGCCTGTCCACAAAATAGAAGTACACTACTTTCCAGGTTGTTTGAATAGGCATATAACCCTTCTACTCAAACCCCTGAAACACTGCAAGGCCATTTCATTTTTTTTTCTCCAAAATTATTTGAGAACTATCTACATTTTTTAAGTTAGAACACTTCCTAACACCATACACAAAGATAAACTCAAAATGGATTAAAGACCTAAATGTAAGACCAGAAACTATAAAACTCTTAGAGGAAAACATAGGCAGAACAGTCTGTGACATAAATCACAGCAAGATCCTCTATGAACCACCTCCTAGAATAATGAAAATAAAAACAGAAATAAACAAGTGTGACCTAATTAAACTTAAAAGCGTTTGTACAGCAAAGGAAACTATAAACAAGGTGAAAAGACAACCCTCAGAATGGGAGAAAAATAATGGCAAATGAAACTGACAAAGGATTAATTTCCAAAATATACAAGCAGCTCATATAACTCTATACTAGAAAAAAAACAAACGACCCAATCAAAAAGTGGGAAAAAGACCTAAACAGACATTTCTCCAAATATAGTGACTAATAAGATGCTCAACACCACTGATCATTAGGGAAGTGCAAATCAAAACCACAAAACAACACTTTTCACCTGCTAGGATGGCTATAATCAAAAAGAGAGACAATGTTATAATATGAGACTTCCCTGGGGGTCCAGTGGTGGGATCCTCCTCCCCCTGACCATTTCCACTGCAGGGTTCAATCCCTTAGTGGGGAACCAAGATCCTGCATATCACAACACATAACCAAAAAATTAACAATATAAATAAATAAAATTTAAAAGAGAGACAATAACAAGGGTTGGTGAGGATGAGAAAAACTGGAAAGCTCACAGAGTGCTGCTAGAATTGTAAAATTGTGCAGCCACTTTGGAAAATAGATTGACAGTTCCTCAAAATGTGAAATAGAGTTACCAAATGATTTAGCAATATCATACCCAACAGGAATATAAACATACCTTCTCCCAAAAATTGTACACAAATATTCACAGCAGTATTGTAAGATGGAAACCACCCAAAATGTCTATCGACTAATCAATGGATAAATAAAACATGGTTTAGAATGCTACTCACCAATAAGAAGAAATGAAGTACAGTTAGTCCTCCACATCAGTAGGTTCTGCACCTGGGAATTCAATCAATCACAGATCAAAAATACTCCGAAAAATTCCAGTAAGTTTCAAAGAGCAAAATATTTGTCTAGGACAGGAAAATATTACATAGTTGTAAAAACATTTACATTGTATTTACAACTATTTACACAG
This sequence comes from Giraffa tippelskirchi, assembly GCF_054371585.1. Lineage (NCBI taxonomy): Eukaryota > Metazoa > Chordata > Mammalia > Artiodactyla > Giraffidae > Giraffa > Giraffa tippelskirchi. The sequence goes on from NC_137285.1 coordinate 124,546,781, forward strand.
TATTTACATTGTTTTAGGTATTATAAGTAATCTAGAGATGATTTAAAGTAAACAGATGTGGATGTGTGTAGGCTATATGCAAATATTATGTCACTTTATATAGGGACTTGAGCATCTGAGTGTGTGTGTTATGGGGAATCCTGGAACTAATTCTCCACAGATACAGAGGGTCAACTGTACTGATACCTGCTATAACATGGATGAACCAAGAAAACATTAAATGAAAGAAGCCAATCATGAAAGGTCACATATATGAAGGCCTTTCAGGTGGTGCAGTGGTATAGAATCCGCCTGCTAATGCAGGAGACTCAGGAGATGTGGATTCGATCTCTGGGTCAGGAAGATCCCCTGGAGTAGGAAATGGAAATCCACTTCAGTATTCTTGCTGGAAAATTCCATAGACAGAGAAGCCTGATGGGTTACAGTCCATGGAGTCGCAAAGAGCCAGACACGACTCAACGACTGAGAATGCATGCATGCACATATGCAATGTTCAAAATAGGCAAATGCAGACAAAGTAGTGGTTGCCATGGGACTTCCCTGGTGGTCTAGTGGCTAAGACTCCACGCTCCCAATGCAGGAGGCCTGGGTTCAATCTCTGGTCAGGAAACTAGATCCCGTATGCCACAACTAAGACCCAGTGCAGCCAAATAAATAAATATTTAAACAACAGCAACCATAACCAAGTAGTGGTTGCCAGGGACTTGGGGGAAAGGGGCTTGAGACTGGCTGCTAGAAGATACAGAGTTTCTTTGGGCTGCACTTTACAGGCCTACAAGGCCTGTGCTTGCCCAGCTTCAAGACTGAAGAAAGAGCCCACAGTCAGCAACAGAAACACCAGTGGTTTAAGGATGAGGGGAGCTTACACGTCTGACGCAAGGTCCTGAAGCGGTACCCCACGATGTGTGGCAGAAAATAGGCTGGAGAGGACCTGGAGCAATCTTCACTCCAGAGGGGAAGGGAAGGTTACCAATTATAGGGGAATTGATATCAGGTGGGCTCATTAGTTACCAGGGAAACCAGTAAAGGGCACGCCCCTCACCGCCTCTTTGCTAAGAACAATCACCAGTTGGAGCCTGGGGCAAGTAGGTAGGAAGGACCAAGATTTGAGTGGTGAAGCAGGCACTGGTGAGGCAAGGGATATACAGAGAGCAAGAGAACAGCCATCTTGAATGTCTTAACCATATAAGTTTCCTTTAAGGGTGATGAAAATGATATGAGAGAGTTCCCTGGTTGCCTAGTGGTTAGGATTCTGGCCTTTCACTGCTGTGGCCTGGGTTCAATCCCTGGTTGTGGACTGAGATTCCACAAGCCAAGAGGTGCTGCCGAAAAAAAAAAAGAAAGAAAGAAAATGATCTGAGACTAAATAGTGGGGGATGGTTGCACAACTCTGTGAATTTATCAGAATAGGGAATTGTGTACTTTAAAAGAGTGAATTTCATAATATGTAAATTATATCCCACTAAAATTATTATTAAACTTTTACATAAGAGGTTTTACTTTTGCTCCAGTTGCATTTTGATATCTCAGAATTTTTTTTAGTAAGCAGATGATATAAATCATTCTCATTATACTACTTTCTAGAAAATGTAAGTAGCAAATTTTACTTTGATAAGCCAGCCCACTATTCTCTAAACAATATATTATCTGAGAGCTGTTCATCCACCAGAGACATTTGAAATAACAAAACACTTTCTCTCTGCCAATGGTTCTGTGTACCACAGTTACAATAGAAATGTAAAAGTTACTTATCAGCTTGTTAGTCTTAATATATTTTAGTTGGTTAAACAGTCTCTCAAAGCCATCACTGATGGAGCTACGTTTCCTACTATGGTCTCAGAGCTTCTCGCTTGTCAGTCCATACTCTTTCCACTCATCTGCACATCTGTGAACATTAAAAACAATCTCAATAGCAATCATCATAGCTTCAAACATCTATATAGTCCTAAGAATTATAAGTAAAATGTGACACGTGTGTGCATTTTTTCCTGGGCAGAACACAACATTTATCAGCTTCTCAAAGAGTCATTGACCAGCATTTCAGAGATTGATGTCAGGTCATGCTGCGTTATGCAGCAGACGTGGGTTCGATCCCTTGGTTGGGAAGATCACCTGGAGACGAAAACGGCGACCCACTCCAGTATTCTTCCCTCGAGAATTCCACGGACAGAGGAGCCTGGCGGGCTACAGTCCACAGGGTCGCGAAGTGTCGGACATGACTGGGCGACTAACACACATGCTGCGTTTGGATTTTGTAGTGGAATCTGTGGTTTTAGTTTGCCGAGCATCCCTTCCCTTTTTTCTTGTCATAGCACCCCCTCTTTGGTTGGGGAATAGGGAGACCTTCTTATGAACTCCACACTGATGCTGGAAAATCTTCTCTTTTCATCTGTTACTAAATCCAAAGAAGGTAATTTTGGAGCTGTCTGCACTGTTCCCCCACACCATCACTCTATGAAGGAGCCTATCAGGGGAGCAAGGCAAGCTGGGAAGAGCGGCAGCACCCAGATTCTTTGAGGTCAGCTTCACCCTTCCCTTCCTCCCTTCCATCCTTCTACAGAAGAGGCGGCAACTGTAGTCTGGAGAAGGTAGGGGTGGGACGGTCCATACAGGACACAGGAATGAAAAGCGTGATTTGGGAGAACTGATTTCTGGGGCTGCACGAGGGGATGAGCTCCGGGGCAAGTAGGATCAGCCCTGGTGGATCCCTCAGCAAGGCATGCACTGCACGAAGGGCCGAGGCATAGGATTAGCTGAGGTCAGGATTACAGAAACCCAGGAGCAAGACGGGGAAGCTTAAAGAGCCAAGCCCTACCTCCAGCACTGAGGTGACTGCACGGTCAAGCCAGGCTGAAGGAACATTTAGCCCCGCCCCCGACCGAGAGGGGAGGGCTAGCCCCGCCTCCCACCCCGGGAATCTTAGCGATGCTAGCGCATCACCACCTCCGAATCACAGATGACTTGTTATCCAGCGAACTGAAGGTCAAATAGGGGATCCATCGGTGAGTTTGGGGAGCGGACTGGAGAGAAAGGACGACTTTCTCTAGGAGCTGTGTGCCCCCTTTTGCCACCCCCTTCCGGTTTCCACTTGGTAGCACCTTCCTGATCCCCTTATCTCAAAGGCTCTTAAGGATATGCCCCCTTGCAGGAGCCTTCTGGGAAATGCTGCTCTGACCGCCCAGGAACCATGAGTCCTGCAGCTCCGGTAAGAGAGGTCCCTGGGACAGGACAAAGGACCCAGGGCAGGGTGGGTTCTGTTCTCAAGGGATCTTTCAGGCCTGGACAGTCTATCTCCTCTCGAATGACATCCTGGATCTGTTCCTAGGTGGGGCTTTGTGGGGTTGAACTATTCAAGGAAATGATCCTGGAGGAACAGACCATGGTGGTAGATAAATAGTCTTCTCTCTCCAGTTGGGCCCCTTTCAATCCATTTTTGACTGTCCTAGAAATACCTTTCCAGGCCACAAATTGTACCACCTAGCTTGTCATCCAACCCCAAGCTTCAGTCACTATGTCATAAAATGCCCAGGCTCCTGAGCCTGTCTTCCAAGGCCTTCATGTTACATCCTTGCAACCCCTACAGCTTCATCACCCACCGATCCCCATGCCCTCCCACCCCAACCCCTGCACTCTGCTTTCCAAACACTGAAATACTAGACATTCATTGTTGTTCAGTCTCTCAGTCATGTCCAACTCTTTGCGACCCCATGGACTGCAGCACACCAGGCTTCCCAGTCCTTCACTATCTCCTGGAGTCTGCTCTGATTCATGTCCACTGAGTTGATGATACCATCCAACCATCTCATCCTCTGTTGACCCCTTCTCCTGCCCTCAATCTTTCTCAGCATTAGGGTCTTTTCCAGTGAGTCCTCTCTTCCCATTGGGTGACCAAAGTATTGGAGCTTCAGCTTCAGCATCAGTCCTTCCAATGAATATTCAGGACTGATTTCCTTTAGGATTGACTGGTTTGATCTCCTTGCTGTCCAAGGGACTCTCAAGAGTCTTCTTCAGTACCACAATTTGAAAGCATCAATTCTTGGGCACTCAGCCCTCTTCATGGTCCAACTCTCACATCTGTACATGACTACTGGAAAAACCATAGCTTTGACTAGATGGACCTTTGTTGGCAAAGTGATGTCTCTGCTTGTGAATATGCTGTCTAGGTTTGTCACAGCTTTTCTTACAAGGAGCAAGTGTCTTTTAATTTCATGGTTGCAGTCACCATCCACAGTGATTTTGGAGCCCAGGAAAATAAAATCTCTGTATCCAATTTCCCCTTCTATTTGCCATAAAGTGATGAGACACTCATATTCATTCTTCAAGACCCTGCAGCCTCCTCTGGGAAGCCTTCCTGAACCTCTTCATCAAAGTCAAACTCTTCTTTCCCATTGTCAGATCATACTCTGTACTTTGTGTGTTTGTGTTGCGTCCCCCACCAGACTGGAAACTGGGAAATGAAGGGGCTTGTCGGATGTTTCTTTGTGCCTTCCATTAATGCCCAGTGCCAGGCACAAACTGAGTATCAAGAAAACATGGCAAAACTAGGAGCCTGGTTTTCTCCCTGTAGTTTTACATTTTTCTAGAAAATTAGAGCTCAAGATTCTTGGGGAAAAGTATTTCATGCTAAATGAATGAACAAAATAACGACAATAGCAAAATAAAATCACAAATGCAGCCTCTCACCTGTGCTCCGAGTGGGCACAGGGCTACCTCCCACGAGAGGCTGTGTCCTTCCCAGGTCTAGGCCTACAGACTACAAGTCCCAGAAGGACTCCTGTCAGCCCATCGCCACACGCCCCGCCCCCTCCCTGGGGGCGGGGCCCCGAGGCAGCTAGGCCCTGGGTTGCAGCGGGATGAGTGAATTGCCCCAAGCACTCTGGGGCACTCAAAGCGCAGGCGCAGCGGGTTGGGCGGCAGCAGCATCAAGTAGCCGGCCGTTTTGGCAGCAGCACCGCAACAGGTGTAGACAGGTGGGTGCATTAAGGGGGTCTGGAGAGGGAGTTTACACCTGGCCTTCTTGTCTGACCTATGTCAGAGCGTGAAGATGGGAGGGAGCGGCCGGAGAAGCAGGGACAAGGCCGGGCCTTCCACCCAAGGTGTGCCAGCCAGCCCTTGCTACGCAACAACAGGTGTGAGTTAGTGGGGGAGGGCACTTGGATTCCAATCCAAGCTCCATCACCCAAGTACTGGACAGAGTTGCAGTGGGGCCCAAACTTTCCTGTACATTGAATCACCTGGGGATCTTTGAAGACTATCAGTGCTTATCTCCTGCCCTTAGACATTCTGATTTTATTGTTATGGTATATGGGCTGGATATTTGGGAGTTTTAAAAACTCCTACTGGGATAATGCTTAGAAGACAGGACTGCTGGGTGTGAATCCTGGCTCCACTGCTTACTAATCAAGAAGATCTGTGCAAGTGACTGGACCTCTCCAGTCCCCAGTTTCCTGGGAATAACAAGGAATATTGTGAGGTAATAGATGAAACCACTTTAGAAGTATACCTGGCATATAGTGCTCGATAAATCATAGTTGCTGTTGAACTACTGTTCTATGCACTTTGTAAATGGGTTCTTTGTGTGTGTGTGCCCATGCTCAGTCGTGTCTGACTCTTTGCGACCCCCAGGGACTGTAGCCCGCCAAGTTCCTCTGTCCATGGAATTTTCCAGGCAAGAATTCTGGAGTAGGTTGCCATTTCCTTCTCCAGGGGATCTTCCTAACCCAGGGATCAAACCTGCATCTCCTTCGTCTCCTGCGTTGGCAGGTGGATTCTTTACCACTGGCAGGTGGATTCTTTACCACCGAGCCACCTGGGAAACCCTAGTGGGGTTCAAATGTGAGGAGGGCTTTCTTATCATGAAAGTCCCTTGTTCACTGCCATGATTCTACTCTTCTCTGCTGCCAGCATTTCAATATTCCAGGGTTTCTAACATTTTCAGAGTTCCTCACTCCAGTCTCTACCTGCCTGATGGACACCCTTTTACAGATCTAGATGTGGAGGCTGGGAAAAGGGACTTGGTCAAGATTATGGGGCTGAGATTGAAATCCAGGCTTCTCACCCCCACCCCCACCCCACTGCAAAGTGTGGCTGCCCTGCTGACCCCACAAGCACAGTGCTCCCATTATGTGCCTGGAGCCAAGAATGGAGAGGAGACAGACAGGCTTGCCCTTGTTTGTTTACTCACACTCCCTTAAACCTTTCCTCAGTGGCTCCCCCAGGGAGGACCAGGGTGGGGGTTTTTCTCCGGGGAGCCTTTGTGGAGCAGCTGATGAAGTCTGTGATTCCTCTGACAGGTTCCGCCTGACTCCACCCTGGAAAGTCCTTTTGAGGAAATGGCCCTGGTGAGGGGTGGCTGGCTGTGGAGACAGAGTGAGTGACCTTGGGCCAAGCCCTTTTCTGTCCTGTACCTTGTCTGGGGCCAGGGGTGAGGGAAGTGGCCTGATGGACCTGCACAGTGAACCCTTCTCTCAAGAAACCATGCCCTTTTTATCCTTCCCTCCTTTGTCCATACTTTTCTCTGCCGGGAATGTCTTTCACATTCCTGACTGCTTAGTAAACTACTTATTTTTCAAGATCCAGCTCAGGTGTCCCTTTCTGAAAAGAGCTTTCTCTGCCTTTTCTCTGCTCCCCACCCCAGCCCCTGCTATAGCACCAAGATGGGTTAGCAGCTCTCTTTTCTGTTCCCAGTGCCTCATACATACCCCTCTTATAGCACTGATCAATACTTAACCGTCCTTACCTGTGGGCCTCACCAGTCCCCTACCTCATACTGTCTCCAGACTGTGAGCGCCCCAAGTGCAGGGACTGGGTTTAACCCTCTGTGGCCCAGGGCTAGCCACAGAACAAAATGAAAAATGCCTCTGTTCTTCAGAATGTGTAAAGTTCTAAGAAGCTCTCTTAGTCTTTACCCTTTCCTGTTAAGATTTCCAGTCTCGAAATGTCTAACGCTAGGTATCAGGCTTCCAGATCCACCTCTGACCAGTCATGGTCTGAATAAGAGCTGTCCTGGGCTAGGAGCTCCCCGACACCCCATGACCCATCCTCAGTTCATTCAGTCCAGCAGACACTAAGTCCAGGTCCTGCTGGGTTCTAGGACCTGTGAGGTGAGCTATGGACAATCCCTCTGCTCTCCATTTGGCAGAAGAGTCAGACATTACACAAATGACTGTCCCCCAGGGCCTTTGTTTTTTAAGTACACAATAACTGTACAACCCTCAGCAGAATGGATACAATGGAAACTGAAGGTTTTCTTAAGGCAAGCATGTGACAACTAGTTTTCTGTTAACTCTGGCATAAATCCTATTCTGCATTCATACAAAAACAATGCTTTTTCTCTGACAAACTGTACAGATAGAAACAAATGTTCAGTTGGACATGTGGAGGTGCTCCATGTCTTGTGATTTTAAAAGATTTTCAGCTTTCCCCAAGGAAGGAATCTGATCATTCATTTACCATTCAGCACGTGTATGGAGCTTCGACTATGTTGTTAGGCCCAATGGGAGGCAGTGGGTGAGCAAGACAGAGAGAGGCCCTGCCATCATTTCAGGGGGTAGACAGACAAGGAAAGGGTGATTACACACTGGGGGCTGGGGATAAGGGGATGCTGGGAGCCTACCCACGGCTCCTGCCCCGACTCAGGCTCTGTGATCAGCCCGCATTATGGGTCTGGAATATCGCACAGGCTCCATCCTCCGCCGCTGGAAGCGGAACTGGTTTGCCTTGTGGCTGGATGGGACCCTGGGCTACTACCACGATGAGACTGCCCAGGATGAGGAGGACCGCGTGCTCATCCATTTCAACGTCCGCGACATAAAGATCGGCCAAGAGTGCCACGGTGAGCCTCTTCCTCTCTGGTACTGTGACTACAGGCACGGCCCTCCCATTGTGTCTGAGAACACCTGACATTCTCAGGTGGAGGGCTTTTTGCAGCTTTCAGAGGCCTTCCACAGACATTGCTTCTGGGCCTCTATCAATGCCAATTCATGTGATGTAAGTTAAGAAATGAGTTCCTTACTTGAGTTCCTACCCTGTGCTGAACCTGGGCCCTATGCTGGGCTCACAGAGATGAGTCAGACACAATTCCTGCCCTCTCCAGTGCTAGGAATGGAAAAAAATGAGATGAAGTAAGGAGGCTCAGAGAAGTTAAGTGACTGGCCCAGAGTTACCCAGCAAATCTCCTTGACCAAGGCTCAGGTCATAATTATAACAGGGAAACTGGGAGAGAGATGTACCTAGCTAGGGAAGCAGGCAATGTGGAAAGGTGGAAGGGCCTAAAGAGTTGAGTAAAATCCCAAGGAAAGAATGTGAAATCAGAGGAGGTCAGCAGTGGCCAGTTAACAGGACCCAGAGAAGTCAGTTCCTGTTCTTGTTTCCAGTTTATTGGGGAGACTTGGGGCCTGTGCCCTGTGGAAACCCCATACGTGTGTGTGCGCCTTTAGATGTGCAGCCCCCAGAAGGCCGGAGCCGAGATGGCCTGCTGACTGTGACCCTGCGGGAGGGCTCCCGCCTGCACCTGTGTGCTGAGACCAGAGATGATGCCATGTGAGTCGCTCCCAGGAGACGATGGGGTGGGACCTCGGGAATATAACCAATGACTTCCTTCTCATCGAGCCTCTAGCACCCTAAAGGTAGGAAACCAGGACAAAGACCAGTGAGCATGGTGGTTCAGTGGAGACTGGGCAGAGTGGGTTTGAATGACTCATGGTGATTGGTATGGTATCCGGTAAACTCCTGACATGGTCCACAATGAATTCAAGGCTGTTTTGGGGAGCCGTGTGTGCACAGCTGCCTCAGGTGTGGTCCCTGGTCATTCATCAGGGTCAGGTATCTAACAGCCTCTGAGGTAAGCCCTCACTTGGGGTGATACACAGAAACAGACAGCCCTGTGGCATCTTCAGAGAACCCTTCTCTCGCTCCCTTCTTAGAAGATGGCCTGGGGTGGGGGGTACTCTGATCTGAGGGATAGACGCTAATGTGCCTAACAGAGGTAGCCCATGGGGCATCCTGTTTTGGATGCAGATCCATACTGCGAGAGCCTGGGTGTGTCTTCCTCAGGCGGCTTTTGCTCACTCACATTCTTTCCCTTCCTACTCTCTGGCAGAGGGTCAGTTGGACTTCATGCTGTAGGAGAGTGAAAGAGATGCGATGTGTGGGAACAGGGGAAGTTGAGCTCGGGGTAGACAAAGCACAGAGCCTCCTTGTCCACCCCAGCCAGGTGCCATGGCAACCAACAAAGGCTCAATTGTCCGGTGTCCACTAGGCGTTCCTGGGGCTCTGGGGTCAGAGTGTGGGGGAACCGAGTTCGTAGGTTTGGGATGTGGAGGTAGGCTGCAGCCAGAGAACCAGCCTAGGCATGTCAGAATCTGAACCACTAAAGGACCACCCAAGCCCGTCTTTTGTCTAGATGGGGAAACTGGAATCTCCCCAGCGGTGAGAAGACTATGGTCTAAGAAAGACTGTAGCAGCTCAGCTGGGGCCTTGTCTGTGTGACTGGGGCAGCTGAGAGGGTCCCCTTTGTCTTCCCAAGGGAGTGAAGAGGCTCTCCCCCTTCACAAGGGACTGGGGCTAGAGGTGGGGTAGGGGAGGAAAATCTAAAATGTGGGGCCCATAAAAAAAATACATTTGAACCGGTTCTACTGAGATGGATGAAACTGGAGCCCATTATACAGAGTGAAGTAAGCCAGAAAGAAAAACAACAATACAGTATACTAATGCATATATATGGAATCTGAAAGATGGTAACGATAACCCTATATGCGAGACAGAATAAGAGACACAGATGCATGGAACAATTTTATGGACTCTGAGGGAGAAGGTGAGGGTGGGACGTTCTGGGAGAATGGCATTGAGACATGTGTATTGTCATATGTGAAACAGAGCACCATTCCATGTTCGATGCATGTGACAAGGGCTCAGGGCCGGGGCAATGGGATGATCCAGAAGGATGAGAGGGGGAGGGAGGTGGGTGGGGGGTCCGGGAAGGGGAACACATGTAAACCCATGGCTGATTCTTGTCAATGTATGGCAAAAACTATTACAATATTGTAAAGTAATTAGCCCCCAACTAAAATAAATAAATTTATAAAAATAAAAATAAAAAAAAAAAAATAAAAAAAAAAAAATAAAAAAATAAAATGTGGGGCCCAATCTCCCTTCTGAACTCCCTCCTCATGGTCTCATGGGTTTGCATTGCAGAGCGTGGAAGACGGCACTGCTGGAGGCGAACTCCACCCCGGTGAGCCCCCTTCCCTCCCTGTCTCCTCCCCACCCCTACTTGCCATGGAATCATGGGTGACTCAGACTTAGTCTCCGCCTGCCAGCAGTTCTCAGTTTCCATATATGTGAGTGAATAGACTTGTGCAGACTCAGAGGCCCTGAGTCCCAAGTGGAAAAGGACAGAATATGGCCAATGGGTGTTTGGAGGAAGGAGAGAGAGGCCTCCAAGAAGGCTTATTGAAGGGAGTGGCATGTGAGCAGGAGGAAAGGAACCCTCTTTTACGCAGCAACTATTATGTGTCAGGTATGGTATAGTTGTAATACCAGCTACTCTCACAGCCTTCCTGTGAGGTTGGGATTATTGTTCCCTCTCTGCAGATGATAAGGTTGAGCTTTATTCATTCACATAACAAATATTTTCTGAGTTCCTACTATGTGCCAGGGACCATAATCAGAAGGTAGCAGAGGAGATGTGGGCCCTGCCCTCCTGGACTCAGCCTAGTGGGGAGCTAGATGTGAAGTCACAAATTAGAGTTAGTGATTCCATTGCAGTGATGGGAACTGCTTAGACAGACGGCAGAGTGCATTCAGTGTGCATCCACCTGGTGGATGGCCTGATCCAGGTGGGAGTCCAGACAAGGCTCAAGATGAGACCTGAAGGATAACAGAGATCAACTGGGTGAAAGGGGTGGGATGAAGGCAACAGCTTTCCAGGCAGACGGAGCTGCAGGTGCAAGGGCCCTGAGAAAGGTTATGATGTTGGCAAGTTGACAAATGGAAGGCTGGGGTGACTGCAGCTCAGGGAGCGAGAGAGCAGTTGGGAAAGGAGGGTTAGCAGGCCATGCATGAAAAGCTGTGTTAAGGATAGTGGTTTCTGCTGAGAACACTGGAAGTCATTGAAAGTTTTAAAAAGACCAGACTTGTAGTTTTAAAAAGGTAGTCTGGCTGGGAGGTAGGGAATGGACGGAAGAAGGTCAAAGTGGATGCCCAGAGATCTGTTAGAAGGCTGGAACAGGTACAAGGCATCTGGCTGGGGGTCTGGACTAACGCCTTGCTGGCAGAGACAAGCTGATGAGGACAAGACACATTTAGGAGGTGGAGTCAACAGAGCTCAGTGACTGATGGAGGTGAGGTTTTGAGGAGCTGCCCAAAGCCCCCAGCTCTAAGGTGGCCCAGCCTGACCTCAGCCCCCATCTGCCTGACCCCAAACTCTGTGCCTGTTCCTTCTACCTGTGGCACAGTAGAGCCCCTTCTTATCTGGAGAAAAAGTCTGCTGGGAAGTGGCAGGGAAGACTGGAACACATTTAGAAACTCCCTCATCATCCGCCTGCTGAGGGATGGGCATTGTGGTTGAGGACCTAGCATCCATTGTATCAGTTAATCTTCAATAAGAAAGAGGGGCTGGTATTCTTAGTTCCATTTTACAGATAGGGGAGCTGAGGTTCAGAAGGCAATTGGCTTGTCCAAAGTCTCATGGTCGTAAATCAGTGGAAGAACCTTTATTGGAACCCAGGTCAGTGAGATTTGAGGGAAGGGAATTATCCACAGAAGAAGCTACATGAGCAAAGGTGGGTAAGTGGTGTGTGCAAATGTGTATGTGCAGACACGTACGTCTAAAGGCCAGGAGTCTGGCCTGGCTGGAGGATAAAATGTGGAGGGAAAGAAATAGGAGATGTGACCTCTGAGGAGCCACATCACAAATGCCCTGAAGTCCAGGAAGGAGTGAACTTTATCCCGAGGGAACTATAACGAGCATTAAGCAGGGGGGCTGTGGTCAGGCTTTGGGGAGCAGACTCGGGCTTCTGGGTAGAGGCTATATAAGAGGAGGCTGGGGTGGTGGTCAGCAGGGTAGAATTACCTGGCCTCTGAGCTCCAGATCTGGCTGATGCAGGGCAGATCCATTGTCTCACCCAAGAGGGTCAGAAAGAAGGAGGTAAGGGCTGGCCGTCTGCACTCTGTGACTCTATGAAGCTACCTGTCCCTTCTCTGCCTGTCCACCTTCCTGTTGCTCTGCTTCCTACATCTCTCTGCTCAGAACCTCCACTCCACCTCCCACTGCTCTACACACACACACACTCCTCTGGTCCCTAGGCTTGCTCAAACTGGGTGTATTTGTGCCTCTGTGTCTTCATACCAGTGTCTTCCCACCTCTGAGTGTTCACGCGTGTGTCTGTCTGTCCTGTGCCTACATAGGAGGGACCTCTGCTTTGTCCCTCTACATCCTGCAGGTTTATACCCTACTCTGGGTGGAGGCTCCAGGAGGAGCCCCTGACCCTGGCTGTTCCAGGGAATGCAGGGGTGGGGGGCACAGTCATGGGTGATGGGTACAGGTGGATGGGTCAGTGATCAGAGCTGTTCTGTACTCCCTGGAGACTGGGAGCCTCAGTGGCCTGGAACAGATGAAGGCGGGCCAGCTCTGGAGAGACACTACTGATCTTTCTTCTCTGTGTAACTTTGGCAATTTCACCACCTCTTCTGAGCCCCCCATCATTACCGTGGGCCGAAGAAGAAGAGGATAGCCGTTCCCTTGCCCAGCTGGCAGAGGGCCCCTCTAGGGCCTGTGAGGAGCTCTGAGTCTCTCCAGATGTAGAGGGCCTCTGACACCCCCCCTCCCTCCCCTTCTTGGGTTTCTGTGGCTTGAGCAGGCCCCAGCTGGAGCCACCGTCCCTCCCAGGAGCCGCCGGGTTTGCCCCAAGGTCAGGTGTGTGACCCGCTCGTGGAGCCCCTGTCAGGTTGAGAGGCGGATCTGGGTAAGTGCTGGTTCAGCCCTCCCTGCCACCATTCTGGCCACCAGGATGTGCCTCCCAAAGTGGGCCCAGCCACATCCCCTCCCTGCTCACAAACATTCCATGGCTCCCAACCATTCGTAGGACAACCAACCCTGCTTTCAAGGCCCCTCGGATCTGGCCTGGGCCAGACTCGCTCACCTCTTCCCGCTTGTCCCCTGTGCTCCAACTGCTCTGCTCTATCCTCTGCTCCCAGCTCTGCCAGGCCTTTTCCCTCTCTCCAGCCTCCGTATATGCTGCCCTCTCTGCTGCAAAGACCCTTGCTTTCCTTACTCACCTGACAGAATCCTCTAAGACACCCCTCAAAGACTGCCACCTCCTCAGGGAGGACTTCCCAAACCTCCAGGCATCATCACTCCCTCCCACTGCACTAGTGCTTGGTACTGTCTTCATTCTGCCTGATTTCTAGTTCCTTCATTTCTGTCTCTAGTCTCCCGTGAGACCTGGAACTTCCTTCAAGGCAAGAATCAGGTTAGGTCAGCTCTGCCCCTTGGGAGCCTGGCACAGTGCTAGGTATACAGCAGGTGTGCAATGAGTGCTCAGTGTTGGGGGCAGTCTATTTTGACTCTCCTACTCCTGGTGCATGAAGTTGGGGCACAAGTAGGCCTCAGGCAGTGTTCACTTAATGGGCAAATGAATGAATGAAGAAAGGGAGAAAGGAAGGAGTAAAAAAACCTGTTATGGCCTCACTACTGCATATTATAGTTTAGTCCATGTCTGTCTCCCTGCCACACACCCCAGCCAGTGTTTCCAGAAAGCAGGATTTGGGGACGAATCCTCTCTCTGTCCCCAGTGCTCAGCCTGGCATGGGGTAGGCACAGTGAGGGGGCTTAGGTTAGAGTACCTGCGGTCAACTGTGAACTTTTCTAACACAGTGACGCTCAATGTAGCTGTGTATTAGAATTGCTTAAGGCTCTTATTGAGTTATAATTGACATATAACATTGTATTAGTTTAAGGTGTACAACGTGATTTGATATATTTGTATATTGTAAAATGATTATTAATGTACAACAGCTTTTCTGAGGGGAGAGGTCTATTTGCATGTGACCTCCTGATTGACCCTGTTCCCATCTACAAAAGGGCCTGGACCTGCAGAGAGGGAGAGGATCTGGGATCAAACCCTTCGGGTCTGTCGGGGAGGTCTCTGGGGAGTCCCCTGCCCCGTTGCCAGGTGACCCACATGAGTTTACCTCAGGGCCTCTTAGGCATGGAGGACAGAAACAAGTGCTCCACAGAGACATGAGGTGGTGTTTTCCACTTTCTTCAGGCCTGGGAGGGCCACTGGCTCACAGTGCAACTGCAGGGCAGATGGGGGCTCTGGACCTCAACTTCCCAACCAGTAAAATTGGGGATCTGAGAGCTTAAGATCTCTTTAGTCCCTTCTAGGCTTAGAGCTCAGATCCTGGTCACCTCCAGCAGAAACCCCTATTGGATCACCCTTGGGGAAGGAGCACAGTAGGGAAGTCACTTGAGACTGAGCCTTGTTTGTCTGAGCCTTCTGCATTGCTCTGCGTCTGGTCATTGTCCCTAACTCAAAATTGGACTTAAGAATTGGGTGACTATGGTTCCAGTCTGACTCTGTATTTGAATCGAGATAGATTCAATATATTAAGACACCTGCCATATTCCAGTCAGGCTTGTTTTAGACCCAGGTGGTGGTGGGGGTGTTTTCTTCAAGTATGATGGGAGAGACACCTCACAGGGATACCAACAATAAAACCACAGAGTGGTTGGTGCTGTGATGAGGGAAGTCTAAGGGCTGTGGGTGCCCAGATGGGGCCCTAACAGAACCTGAGGTTCAGAGAGAGTGATATGTTGAGTTGAGTCTGAAAGACAAGCTAGGTAGTTGAATAAAAAAAGATGAGAAAGGCATCCTTATCAAAGAGAAATGGCATAGATATTTGAAATCACAAGGTGTGCTTGGAGGACTTCTCCTTACAACCAAACTTCTTGAAAGAGATGTCATGATATGTTGACTCCATCCCTCACCCCTCAACCATTCTTCAATCCTCCATAGTCTGGCTTCTTCCTCCAACAACTCCTCTGAAAAGTGTTTTCAAAGTCACCCACAATTTCCAAGATGCCAAAACCAATGGCTTATTCTCTTGGCACTGGACAAGAGAATGGACAGAAGAACATATTTAGAAGATAAAATCATGAGATCTGGTGATAATGTGATGTGGGAGATGTGTGTGAAGACAAAAGGGCCAACCTGCTGTCTTGGTTTAAGTGCATGGTAGTGGCATTTAGAGAAAAGCATTTACAGAAGAGCAGGTTTGGGGGGAATAGAAGGATGATGGAATCACTGTGAGATGGGTTAAGTTTGGACACCTGAGCTTCCAAGGGACCACCTGGACCATTTAGGTGTAAAGCTCAGAGATATAAGGTGCAAATGGCTAAGAAGAGGGAGCCAGAAGAGAAGGGGATGCTGCCCCCTCTTCAGGTCTGTTCCCTTTGGGTAAAAGGGTCTTGGGTTAGGAACTTCTGTTTAATTCAGCATATATTTATTACTCCATGCTAGTCACTAGGCCCTGATGGCATTACAAATGAATTAAAATCCTTGCCTACAGCTCACGTCCGGGGTGCAGGCAGGAGAGGTCAGGAGGAAGGCCAGGAAGAAGAGGCACAAGCACAGGTCACAAAGAACTCAGGAAGAAAGGATTTTTTCTGAGACCAGAAGGTCTTCCTGGAGTGGATGACCTTTGAGTCAGGCTTTGAGGGATTGATAAAAGTCTAATGAGGGAGGGAAGGTGGACATCTATTCCTCTCTCCCAGAGAGAATGCTGACCCTTCTC
Organism: Giraffa tippelskirchi; assembly: GCF_054371585.1. Lineage (NCBI taxonomy): Eukaryota > Metazoa > Chordata > Mammalia > Artiodactyla > Giraffidae > Giraffa > Giraffa tippelskirchi. Next base: position 124,562,579 of record NC_137285.1, read on the forward strand.
CTCTGAGCCTCCATCCCTGGCTGTGTGCTAGAGTGGAGAACAGTGCCTGCTGTAAGGATGAGAGGAAATAACATATTATTTCCTGCCTCAGGACCTGGAACGTGACAGATGCTTAATGATACTTTAGTTACTTCTCATCTCTATCCTTCCTTTCCCTTCCTTCCTCCACACCCCCCTTTTATTTCCTGGGCCTTGTCCAGGCCCTCCTCTCCATGACTAGGAGAGGAGAGAAATCCATTGGCTTTCTTCAAGTGTGACCACTGGAAAGCTGCTATTTGCTAGCAAATAATACCAAATCTATCAAAGGAAGTAGGGAGCCATGGAGAATTTTTGATCAGGGGAGTGCTAGGTAGGAAAACAGGGGCAGGAAAATGGCATCACTGGGAGCTGAAGTTTTAGATAATAACGGTCTTGTGGGGAGGTGGGACTTTTCTTCAGGAGCTTGCTGGTATCTGGAGACCCATTTCTAAATTTGGCGAGGTGGCTCTGTGGGCCCAGAAGGGTATGAACCAGGTGTGAGGGGTAGGGGACCAAAGCCTGGCCCAGATCTCTGGCAGCTGACCAGGCAGGGCTTCCCAGGTGCGCGTCTACAGCCCGTACCAGGACTACTATGAGGTGGTGCCCCCCAACGCGCACGAGACCACATATGTCCGCAGCTACTATGGACCGCCCTACGCAGGTAAGTCTCCGGCCCACCCTTGCCCCTGCCTATATCCCCATCCACGGTCTGTCAATGGGGATCAGGGCTCCTTTTAGTGACCACATATTTTCCCAACGGGACCCTCTGCAAGGCCCTCCCCATCCCATAAATCAGAACAGCTCTGGGATCAGAGCCCCTCCCCACTCCAGAGCCGACCTCTTCTCTAGGCCGGCCCCTATTCCCTGGCTGCCCAGCAATACCCGTCCCTGAGTTGGTAGCGACCCCTGGTGGCTAATGCTGGAGAAGTGGCCTCCCCTCACTCCAGGGTCTAGCAGTTGGGAAGGCCCATCCTCAGGTGTGGTCCAGCGATTCTTGAGACCCCATGGTTTCTTCGCCGTTCCACCCTAACCCCATGGTCCCAGAACGTCCGTAGCAGATCCAGGGAATAGAAGCCTTGGGGACAGAGCGCGCGTCCTTCCTGTTTCAAGGCCTCAGTTTTACCGACTGGAGAGCCAGAGAGTGGGCTCAGGACCTTATCTTGGGCCGGGGTTTACTGGAAGGGGGCGGATGATCTCTCTGCTCTCTCGAGTCCCCGGCCCTCACAGGCTTTCTCTCCGCAGGGCCTGGAGTGACGCACGTAGTGGTGCGGGAGGATCCCTGCTACAGCGCGGGCGCCCCCCTGGCCATGGGCATGCTTGCGGGAGCCGCCACAGGTGCCGCACTTGGCTCGCTCATGTGGTCGCCCTGCTGGTTCTGAGCCCTGGACCCTGCGCATAGACCAAAAAGACCCCCTTTCTCTTTGGTCCCACCTTTCACTAGCCAAGCCCTCTCCCACTTTGGAAGCTTTTATCCCAGGCACAAACATAGCTCAACATCCTTCTATCTACTGGTAGACACTCCAGAAATCCATTATAGACACATTTGGATATGTTTCTCCCAAGTACACCAGGACACAGAAAACGCAACTCATGGGGCTTCAAGTTCCTCAGCCACTGGAGACACAAGAATTAGGTTCTCTCCTCTGGCAGCTCCAGGCTTGGTGGGGGCAAACAGGAGTAAAGAAACACTTGACAAGGTGGAGTTATCAATCTTTTGACAGTATGAGGGCAAAGAGTGAGGAAGGTAGGCTAGGACTGCAGTTGTTGGCAAGAGTCCAGAGCTGTGAACATAATGGCATGTCCAAAGAATTGAAAGGGAGTCATTTGGCCTGGGGTGTGGGCAGGGGCCAGATCATGATGGTCCTCCAGGCTAAGAAGGTGCTGAGTAAGGGGGAGATGTGAGCCTTTTGGAGGGAAGTTTCATGATTGCACTTAAAATGAACATATTGCCTGTTTTAATACCCTAACACTCCCTGAATTTAGCCCCATCCTTCCCACTACTAGATTTCTGGGTCCCTTGTTCCTCCAGTGCTCAGAAAGCCCCTGTTTTCCATGTCAGGGTACTTGGGGCAGCAACTGAGCTGAACCTGAGGTCCCCTTGCTAGGGGGCAGGTGAGCTCTCTTTGTGACTTGCACCTAGGTTGGTGCCTCCAACAATAAATGATTTTCTACTCCCCAGGAGGTTGGCCCTCTGTCCATAGCTGTGGATATCACCATCTCAGGCTCTGTCCCTTCTTTCACTCTGGGAGAGATGGCAGTGTTCACCTCTGGGACCTGATCCATCTTTGTCTCAGTCCAGGAGGCCCCACATGTGCCTCCCGCAGGTGGCCCAGCAGTCTCCTCATTTGGTCCCCTTCTAGTCTCCTCTCCCATCCTGTCCCAGTCACTAGCAGAAATGCTAACTAACATTCCTGCCCAGTAGCCAGAGTAGCATGCTAAAATTCCCTTGTAGATACGGGCTCCAGTTGCCCTGCTGCAGAAACTAATAAAGGTGCGGTTGGCTTTCGCCCTGACTCTGACTTTGTTTGTGGCCCCAAGGTGCCCTGCTCCCGGGGACATTCCATGACTCAGCACTGACTAGTGCCTTCTCTGGTATAGTGAGAAGAGTGTGGATTTTGAGGTCAGGCAGAACTGGTGGCAGTATGTTAGCTGCCATGAGGAATTTGGGGCAAGTCACTTGATCGTTCTGGACCTTGCTTTCTACTATAAGCTGGCAGGTTGAAGTTGGCCATCCTTGAGGGCTTGACAGGAGAGGCTGCATGAGAATCTCTGTCATCTGAGCTGATGCATGATCCAGGCCATGCCCTGCCTGTCTGAGCATCCTGTGGTACTGGGTAGGGTCTTTTCCAGTAGGTTCCCATCCTTCTAGAATTGAGACAATGAGTTGTACTCATAGAGACAAGGTGCCCACGGAAGGAAACAAACATCTTAAATCAGGCTCTTTCAGGCTGTTATGTAACAGAAATCCCCTTTCTCAAACTGATTTAAGCCTGAGAAGGGAAAATATAGGGGGCTTCCCTGGTGGCTCAGATGGTAAAGAATCTGCCTGCAATTCAGGAGATCCGGGTTTGAAAGATCCCCTGGAGAAGGAAATGGCAACCCACTCCTGTATTCTTGCCTGGAGAATTTCATGGATAGAGGAGCCTGGCAGGTTACAGTCCATGGGGTCGCAAAGAGTCAGACAAGACTGAGCGACTAGCACACACACATACAAGGGGAAATACTGGGCCACAAACCTGAGAACCCAGAAACTGTGTGGTCCAGGGACACGAATATTATCACTTAAACTTTGCTTCGTTTCCATTTTTACAGCCACTGAATCTACTGTGATCTGGAAAAGATGGTCTAAAACAACAGAGCTTAGAGCAGGTCTGGGGTAGTGTCCCAAAGGAAATTTGGGGCACTGTTTCCAGAAGTAGTTTCATCAAGTGAGAGCTGGGAGGCAAAAATATCAGATGTCCACCTCAGTTATGTTTCCAGACATGAACTTAAGAGGGATACATAAACAAATAGCAATGATTCCATGAAGTAAGATAGGAACATGGTACAGTGGAAGCTCTGAGGAAGAGGTGTCCAACTGTGCCGAGGAGGCTGGGGAAAGCTTTGGGATAGGAAGTGAAAATTTAGGGTGAGCCTTGAAGGATGAGTGGGAGTTTGCAAACAGAAAGGAACAACATATAGAAGAAATGGCATGTAAAGGCCTAAAAACACTTTAGATTTGAGAGTACTGAGAAATTCAGGCAATGGTCTGATGTCACAGCAAGCTGCATGATAAGAAGCGGTAGTAGGTGGGCCAGGTTACTGAGAACCTCCCACAGACAGGGTGAGAAAGATGCATATGGATGTTCCAGGTGCAGTGGATTCTTTACCATCTAAGCCACGAGGGCTTCCCTTCAAAATCTCTCCATTAATGATTGCAGCATGAATTAATCTTCCAGTTGTTCACTAGACAATTATTAAATAATTCACACACATATTAAGACAAACAGTCATTCTCACAGACAACACAGTTTAATCTGAAGGTGGCTGGCCTAAGGATCACATCTGGCCCACATATTATCTGGTCACCACAGTGGTTTTTTAAAGTTTCAAATTAAAATATGATATCACTACATACCAAACTAAATGACTAAAGGTAAAAAAGACAACATTAAATACTGATGTGGAACACCCCTGGGAATCTCATATAGATGTAAACTGGTACAGCTGCTTTGGAAACTGATCAGGTAAGCCAAACATATGCATATATCTTAACCCATCAATTCTACTCCTAGGTACTCTCAAACAAAAGTATTCATGTATTCACCTAAAAATAGTAGGTACAAAAGTGTCATAGAAACACTGGAAAAAAACTCAAATTCTAGAATAGGTGGATTCATTGGTATAGTCCATTCACAGAATGGAATACTAGTCAATAAGAATTAATTATCCAAAAGTATACACAAAATCATGAGTGAATCAAAAAAATCAGAGAGGATAAGGGGAATGGGGGTGGGAGTGGGAAAACAGAGTTACACTATGACAAGTTTCCTATTCCTTATTGAAGTTGTGTAATATCAACTTTAGTATATGCTGATAAATCAAAGATGCACACTAGAATCCCTAGAGCAACCAATGAAAATATAATATGAAGAGGTTAAGCTAAAAAAGCCAATAGAGGAGTTTAAAGAGTGGATGCAGCAAGGAAAACAAACACCAACACAGCAGAGTCATATTCAAACATACTAATAATTACATTAATTTTAAGTGGACAAAAAGCATAAATTAATAGGCAGAGATTATCAGAATAAACAAGCAAGACACAACTATGTAACTTTGTACAAAAGATACACTTTAAAATACACAAATAGGTTGAAGGTAAAAGGACAGAAAAAGATACGCCAGGGAATCCTGGCGGTCCAGTGGTGAGGACTCAGTGCTTTCACTGCTGGGGCCTGAGTTCAGTCCCTGGTCAGGGCACTGAGATCCCTGAGCTGCGCAGCAAGGCTGAAAAAAAAGATATACCATGGAAAAAGTAGGTTATCAGAAAGTTGGAGTAGCTATTGTAGTATTAGACAAAACAGACCATAAGAAAAGACGGTCTAAAACAACAGAGCTTAGAGCAGGTCTGGGGTAGTGTCCCAAAGGAAATTTAGGGCACTGTTTCCAGAAGTAGATGAATAAGTGAGAGCTGGGAGGCAAAAATATCAGAAAAGTATACTATTATCAGAAATAAAGAGGGGCATTTCATAAAGAGCCAATACATCAGGAGGATGATAACAGTTCTATGAGAGGGATTTACACCTATAAATACATACATTAAAAAAGAAGAAAGACCTCAATAACCTAACCAGACACCTTAAGGAATCAGAAACAGAGCAAACTAAACCCAAAACTGGGAGAAGGAAGAAAATAATAAAAATTAAAGCAGAGATAAAAGAAATAGAGAAATTCAGTGAAACCTAAAGTTAGTTCTTTGAAAAGATCAACAAAATTGATAAACTTTAGCTAAGGGGGAAAAAGAGAGAAGACTAAAATTACTAAAATCAGAAAATAATAGTGGAGACATACAGAAATAAAAAGGACTATAAGAGAATAATATGAACAATATGTATGCCAACCAATTGGATGACAAAGAGGAAATGGAAAAATTCCACACAACCTACCCAAATTGAGTCATAAAGAAATAAGAAATCTGAATAGATCTATAGTAAGGAGATTGAATCAGTAATCAAAACCCTCCCAATAAAGAGAAGTCCAGGACTAGATGACTTCAGTGATGAATGCTACCAAATATTTAAAGAATAATTAACACTAGCACTTCTTAAACTCTTTTGCATAAAATGAAGAGGGAACACTTCCTAACATTCCACGAGAGTGGTATTACATGATATCAAAGCGTGACAAAGACAGTACGAGAAACCTTCAGACCAATATTCCTTATGAATATTCATGTACAAATCCTCAGAAAATTACTAGCAAACTGAATTCAGCAGTGTATTAAAAGGAATAGACACAACGATCAAGTGGGATTTTTTCCTGTAGTGCCAGGATGATTCAACATATGAAAGTTCATCCATTTAATATACTACATTAATAAAATAAGGGCTTCCCCAGTGGATCAGTGAGTAAAGAATCTGCCTACAATGCAGGAAACACAGGAGATGCAGGTTTGAGCCCTGGGTTGGGAAGATCCTGTGGAGAAGGAAATGGCAACCCACTCCAGTATTCTTGCCTGAAAATTCCCATGGACAGAGGAGCCAGCAGGGCTACAGTCCATGGGGTCACAAAGAGACATGACTGAGCAACTAAGCAGCAACAGCATTATTAATAAAGGGGAAAAACCCATGATCATCTCAACTGATGCTGAAAAAGCATAAAATTCAATAGTTTTTCATGATAAAACACCCAAGAAACTAGGAATAGGACTTCCTCAACATGATAAATACTACATATACTACCCACAGCAAATATTATATTTGGTGGTGAAAGACAAAGGCTTTCCCCTAAGATCAGAAACGAGAGCATGCCTACTTTTGTCACTTCTACTGGAAGTTTTAGCCAGGGCAATTAGGCAAGAAAAAGAAATAAAAGGCATCCAAATTGGAAAGAAAATCATCTTGTTCACAGATGACATGATCTTAAATGTAGAAAATGCTATATATTCCACAAAATATTGTTAATAAACCAATTTAGCAAAGTTTCAGGATACAAAGTCAACACAAAAATCAGTTGCATTTTATTCACTAGTACTAAACAATCTGAAGAGAAGTAAGGGAAAAAATTCCACTTACAATAGTATCAAAAAGAACACAACACTGGACTTCCCTGGTGGTCCAGTGGTTAAAAATCCACCTGCCAATGCAGGGGACATGGGTTCAATCCCCAGTTCAGGAAGACTGCACATGCCATAGGGCAACTAAGCCTACTGAGTAAGCCTGCACTCTAGAGCCTATGTGCTGCAGCTACTGATGCCCACACACCCTAAGGCCCATGCTCTGCAATAAGAGAAGTCACCACAGTGAGATGCCTATGCACCACAATGAAGAGCAGCCCTCACTTGCCACAGCTGGAGAAAGCCTGTGCACAGCAACATAGATGCAGTAAAGCAAAAAAAAAATTTTAATTAGTTAAAAGAAGAATAAAATATTGAGGAGTAAACCTAACCCAGGAGGTGAAAGACTTGTATGCTGAAAACTAAAACACTGCTGAAAAGAATTAAGACATAAACAAATGCAAAGTTCTATGGTCTGAATGTTTCTGTACCCCAAAATTCATACATTAAAATCCCACCAGAAACTAATGCTGCTGCTGCTGCTGCTAAGTCGCTTCAGTCGTGTCCGACTCTGTGCGACCCCAGAGATGGCCGCCCACCAGGCTCCCCCATCCCTGGGATTCTCCAGGCAAGAGTACAGGAGTGGGTTGCCATTTCCTTCTCCAATGCATGAAAGTGAAAAGTGAAAGTGAGATCGGTCAGTCGTGTCCGACTCCCAGCGACCCCATGGACTGCAGCCTACCAGGCTCCTCCATCCAGAAACTAATACAACATTGTAAATCAACTATATGTCAATTTTTAAAAAAAAACTATAAATTTTTTTAATTAAAAAAAAAAATCCTAACACCCCAAAGGTTATGGTATTAGTAGATGGGGCTTTGGGAAGTGCTTTAATCATGAGGGCAGAACCCTTATATGAATGGCATTAGTGCCTTTATAAAAGATGCTCCAGAGAGATCTCTGGCCCTTTCTGCCCTGTGAGGATACTACAAGAAGTCAGTGACACAAAAGAGGGCCCTCATCCAACCAACTATGCTGGCACCCTGATCTCATCAGACTTTTAGTCTCCAGAACTGTGAGCAATAAATTCCTGCTGTTTATAAGCTACCCAATCTGTAGTATCTTTTTATAATGGCCTAAATGAACTAAGAGAGAAAAATTAATACCAAGGTGTGGAATTGCTGCTATAACAAATACCTAGAAATACAGAAAAGAGCTTTGGAAGTGGGTATAAGCAGAGGTTGGAAGAATTTGGAAGTATGTGCTAGAAAAAAAGCCTATACTGTCAAGAATGGACTCGGAGGGCTCAGAAGGAGGAGAGCTTAAAGAAAGCCTCTCTTTTTCAAGAATACTTAAGTGGTAGTGACCAGAATATTGGTAGAAATACAGATGGAAAAAATCATTCTAATGAAGTCTCAGATGGAAATAAAGAATGTGTTACTGGAAACAGGAGAAAAAGCAATTCTTATTATAAAGTGGCAAATATGGGTTTGATCCCTGGTCTGGGAAGATTCCACATGCCTCAGGGCTGACCCCTTACTCTAGAGGTGAGAGTGCTGCAACTACTAGAGCCCTCACTAGTAGGGCTAGAACTAGAACCTGAGAGCTGAGCTGCAATTACTGAGCCTTCACTCTAGAACCTGAGAGCTGCAACTACTGAGCCCAACTGCCAAAACTACTGAGCCCAGTGCCACAACTACTGAAGCCCTTGCACCCTAGAGCCTGTGCTCTGCAACAACAAAAAATGAGAAACCCATGCACCACAACTATAGAGTAGCCCCTGCTCACAGCAACTAGACAAAGTCTGCGTGCAGCAGCAAAGATCCAGCGCAGTCAAAAACAAATTTAAAATAAACAATACAAGGCATGTGCAAGGATAAACTGGGAGATTGGGATTGACATATACACACTACTATATATAAAACAGATGACTAGTAGGAACCTACCATATAGCACAGGGAACTCTACTAAAGTACTCTGTAATTACCTCTATGGGAAGCCCTACCTCTATGGGAATAGAATCTAAAAAAGATTGGATAGGGACCTCCCTGGTGGTCCAGTGGCTAACACTCCATGCTCCCAATGCAAGGGGTGGGGTTTGATCCCTGGTCAGGGAACTAGATTCCACTTGCTGCAAATAAGAGCTTGCATACTGCAACTAAAAGATCACGCATGCTGCAATGAAGACTGAAGGTCCTGTATGTTGCAACCAAGACCAAGCGCAGCCATAATAAATTTCAAAAATAAATAAATATTAAAAAAACCAAAAACATTAAAAAATAAAAATGCAAGAGTGAATATATGTATATGTATAACTGATACACTTGCTGTATAGCAGGAACACAACATTGTAAATCAGTTATATGTCAAGAAAAATTAATTTTAATAAAAAGGATGTGCAGCTGAGTTGGGAATTGTGTGATGTTTTACAGTGTATTTTTGCACAGAAATTTTCTTAAGGTTGGCAGGTGACCTGTTGTCAGTGTAACCTGTTCTGTGACCAGCTTATCCTAACAAAGGAGTCTTTGCATTGGTAGCAAGTACTCTATCAGCTTTTAAATGCTCAACCCATCCCCAACAATTTTATGGCTGCTCCCAAGATTTCCATTAGCAATAGCCTTTACCTACACAAAACACAATGGACCCAGTCTGGTTTTTAAATCAGACCCAGTTGGACTGTGGTCAGTAACCACCAATAGTCCCTGATGTGGAATCTGGGGATAGAACCAAATGGTGGGGTTTTCCACTCAAAATAGGGAATGATGGAAAGCCAATTAGATTGGGAGCTCCATGCAGAGAGCAGAGCTCAGAAATGAGAGGAACTTACCCACCATCTTTGGAAATGGTGACAAAGACAGAGAACTCAAAAGAGTTCATGGATTTGCCTGTGTTTCTTGTCATCCCCAAAGCCATCAGAAGTATCCTTCAGTTCAATTGCTGCCAGCAAATCTGTTTAAAAAACAAAATTCAACTGAGTAAATTTGAAGCTCTAATTGGCTTTATTCAATGATCCATTAATAATAACTCATCTAGTGGATAGAAAGGAACTCTGAGGACATGTACAAAACAGAAGGCTTTTATAGGCAACAGGGGGTGGGGAAAAAAAAAAAGTTTCTAGTAAAGAACGGATTGACCTTCCTAGAGGGGACAAATGGGATCTATTGGGTGGGTTATCTCTCTAGTGCTGACCAGGTAATTCCAGGTCAAGTGGTTAAAGGTCACATTTCAAGAAGAAGCTGAAACCGCAATTAGGTTAGGTATTAAGTCCTGTTGATATGTGGCTTAGCGCAAGTGACTCCATTTTCGGTTTGTTTTTTCTTTTTTAACATGTGAGAAGAGAGAAATGATTTAAAAGGTGGAATTCTTAGGACTCCCTGGCAGTCCAGTAGTTAAGATTCTGTGTTTCCACTGCAGGGAGTGCAGATTTGATCCCTGTATGTGGAACTAAGATACCTGATGCCATGTGGTGCACTGAAATGAAATAAAAATGAAAATAACAAAAAGGTGAAATTCTTAATCAAAGGGGAAACAGGAACTTGAAATTTGAAAAACTCTCATCCTATTCATATTGAATGAGAGAGTTCATTTAAGAGAGAATACAAAGGGTGTGGCAGGATTTGCTAAGATTTATATGGAGCTACCATTTCAACAGAAGCTAGGAGCTATTCTAGACAATGGGGAGATTGGTTGATCATCTAAAGATGGGACCTATTATTGTCCAAGGCAATAGAAGAATGACCCCGAAGGGATTGCCATCACAGCCCCAAACTGAAAGGGCATCTAGGGCAGATTATTTCAAAGGAGGGGCTTCTGCTGCCTGGTACCCTTTCACATTGCAGGCTTTGATCCCCAAAATTCTGGCATCTAGCCCCTCAGCTACCCTTATTGTAGTGCAGGCCATGGTGGCAGTTCTTTCAGAGGGCACAGGTGGTAAATCTTGGCAGTGTCCACAGTAGCTACATCCACCCAGATTCCAAAGAATGGACACTTCTGGGGCCTCTGGTGCACAACCCAGAGAACCACTTTAGGGTACAGCAGAGAGCTGCTATGACAGCCAAGCCCAGCAGAGTTGTGGGGGTGGGACTGCCCTCGAACCCCCAAACTGGTAGAGCCAGTTTAAGAGTGTGCGATTCCACTTCCAGAGCCACAAGCACAGGATTCCAACCCATGAGAGCTGGGGTGGGGCCACTCCAGTTAGTCCAAAGTGCAGGTCCATGCTCCAGTGTACCTTAAGGCTTTGGACTTGCTTAGGACTTGTTACCCCTTTCTTTTGTTTGGCCATGCCATGTGGCTTGTGGGATCTTAGTTTCCTGACCAGGAATTGACCTGGGGCCCTTGGCAGTGAAAGCGTGAAGTCCTAACCACTGGACCGCAAGGGAACTCCTTTTATTTCTCCTTTTTGAAGTAGGAATGTCTATCCTATGCCTGTCCCACCATTGTATTTTGGAAGCACACAACTTGTTTGACTTAATGGGTTCATAAGTTGAATCAACACTGAATCTCACCCATGTAAAAAAATTAATAAACAGAAGCTTCAGAGTCGGAGACCAGAAGAGGGAGCGCTCAGACTCTGCAATGATCATCTTTACCCTGGCAAGGAATTAGCCAATGAAAAGCCATGGATGGACTTTCTCCTAGTCCTCCTAACTTCTTTTCCCCACTAAAAAAAGCATTCTCCTTCCCTTGCCATGCAGGGACTTGCCACAGACGCAGATCCCAAACTGCAATTCTCTGCTGATTCTGAATAAAGCCTTTTTTTTTTTTCCCCGGAGAAGTAACTCGCAGTCTGTTTTAGGTCAACATCCATTTCTAATTTGGATGAGACTGGTGCTTAGACGGTAAAGAATCTGCCTGCAATGCAGGAGACCTAGGTTCAATCCCTGGATCAGAAAGATCCCCTGGAGAAGGGAGTGGGTACCCACTCCAGGATTCTTGCCTGGAGAATTCCATGGACAGAGGAGCCTGGCAGGCTACAGTCCATGGCGTTGCAAAGAGTCGGACACGACTGAGTGACTAACAACTTCACAGATTTAGGCTTTAGTCAATATTTGAACAGGTAGATTTGGGGGTTACTGGGATGGAATGAATGTATTTTTCATGTGAGAAGGATATGAACTTTGGGTGGCCAGGGGCAGGAAGCTATGGTCTGAAAGTTTGTGTCCCTCCAAAATTTTATATGTTAAATCCTCCAAAAGATGATGGTATTAGTAAGCAGGGCTTTGGCACATGCTTAAGTCATGAGGGTGGAACCTTCATGAACAGAACTACTTATAAAAGGGATTCCAGAGAGATCCCTCAAGCCTTTCATCCTGTGAGTTCACTGCAAAAAGGTGCTGGCAATGAACTAGCACCTCGCCAGGTGATCACACTGGTGCTTTAATTTTGGACTTCTCAGTCTCTAGAACCGTAAGCAGTAAATTTTCTATTGTTTATTAACTGCCCAGTCTGTGGTATTTTGTTATAGCAGCCTGAATAGACTAACATAGAAAAGACATCCTGTGTTCATGGACTGGAAACCTTAAGATGACAAATGACCCAAAGTGATGAGAACAAAGAAGCAAGACTCACACATCCAGACTTCCAAGTGTACCATATAGCTACAGTAATGAAAACAGTGTGGTAATGCGTAAGGACAGACACATAGAAGAAAAGAACAGATAATACAGAAATAAACCCTCACATATATGGTCACTTTTCAACAAGAGTGTGAAGACCATTCAATGAGGAAAGGACAGTCTTCAACAAATGTTGCTATGAAAAGTTATTTATATGCAAAAAAGAATGAAGTTGGACCCTTACGTTATGCCATTTACAAAAGTAACACAAATTGGATCAAAGATCTAAGCTTTAAGAGCTAAACTATAAAACTGTTAGAACGTAGGAAATAATCTTCATGACATTGGATTTGGCAAGGATTTTCTGATATGACACCGAAAACATAAGCAAAAAAGGAAAAAGATAATTGGACTTGATTAAAATTTAAAACTTGGGCATCAGAAAACACTATTTGAGAATGAAAAGAAAACCCAGAGAATGGGAGGAAATACTTGTAAATCAATATATCAAGTTAATATCTAGACTATATGAAGAATTCCTAACTCAACAGCAACAAAAAATGTTAATAAACCACCCAATTTGAAAATGGTTAAAGGACTTCAATAGACATACCTCCGAAGTCTCTCAGTAAAATAGCCTGCAAGGAACTTAGAATGTATACAAATGGCAAGTAAGCAAGATGTTCAACATCATTAGTCATTCAGTTCAGTTCAGTTCAGTTCAGTCGCTCAGTCGTGTCCGACTCTTTGTGACCCCATGAATTGCAGCATGCCAGGCCTCTCTGTCCATCACCAACTCCCGGAGTCTACCCAAACCCATGTCCATCGAGTTGGTGATGCCATCCAACCATCTCATCCTCTGTCGTCCCCTTCTCCTCCTGCCCACAATCCTACCCAGCATTAGGGTCTTTTCCAATGAGTCAACCCTTCGCATGAGGTGGCCAAAGTATTGGAGTTTCAGCTTCAACATCAGACCTTCCAATGAACACCCAGGATCTCTTTTAGGATGGATTGATTGGATCTCCTTGCAGTCCAAGGGACTCTCAAGAGTCTTCTCCAACACCACACTTCAAAACCATCAATTCTGCGGTGCTCAGCTTTCTTCACCATCCAACTCTCACATCCATACATGACTACTGGAAAAACCATAGCCTTGACTAGACGTACTTTTGTTGGCAAAGTGATGTCTCTGCTTTTAAATATGCTATCTAAGTTGGCCATAACCTTCCTTCCAAGGAGTAAGCGTCTTTTAATTTCATGGCTGCAATCACCATCAGCAGTGATTTTGGAGCCCAAAAAAATAAAGTCTGACACTGTTTCCACTGTTTCCCCATCTATTTCCCATGAAGTGATGGGACCAGATGCCATGATCTTAGTTTTCTGAACGATGAGCTTTAAGCCAACTTTTTCATTCTCCTCTTTCACCTTCATCAAGAGGCTCTTTAGTTCTTCTTCACTTTCTGCCATAAGGGTGGTGTCATCAGCATATCTGAGGTTGATATTATATTGATATTATTGATATTTCTCCCGGCAATCTTGATTCCAGCTTGTGTTTCTTCCAGCCCAGCGTTTCTCATGATGTACTCTGCATATAAGTTAAATAAGCAGGGTGACAATATACAGCCTTGACGTACTCCTTTCCCTATTTGGAACCAGTCTGTTGTTCCATGTCCAGTTCTAACTGTTGCTTCCTGACCTGCATACAGGTTTCTCAGGAGACAGGTCAGATGGTCTGGTATTCCCATCTCTTTCAGAATTTTCCACAGTTTATTGTGATCCACACAGTCAAAGGCTTTGGCATAGTCAATAAAGCAGAAATAGATGTTTTTCTGGAACTCTCTTGCTTTTTTGATGATCCAGCGGATATTGGCAATTTGATCTCTGGTTCCTCTGCCTTTTCTAAAACCAGCTTGAACATCTGGAAGTTCATGGTTCACGTGTTGCTGAAGCCTGGCTTGGAGAATTTTGAGCATTACTTTACTAGCATGTGAGATGAGTGCAATTGTGCGGTAGTTTGAGCATTCTTTGGCATTGCCTTTCTTTGGGATTGGAACGAAGACTGACCTCTTCCAGTCCTGTGGCCACTGCTGAGTTTTCCAAATTTGCTGGCATATCGAGTGCAGCACTTTCACAGCATCACCTTTGAGGATTTGAAATAGCTCAACTGGAATTCCATCACTTCCACTAGCTTTGTTCGTAGTGATGCTTTCTAAGGCCCACTTGACTTCACATTCCAGGATGTCTGGCTCTAGGTGAGTGATCACACCATCGTGATTATCTGGGTCGTGAAGATCTTTTTTGTACAGTTCTTCTGTGTATTCTTGCCACCTCTTCTTAATATCTTCTGCTTCTCTTAGGTCCATACCATTTCTGTCCTTTATCGAGCCTATCTTTGCATGAAATGTTCCTTTGGTATCTCTAATTTTCCTGGAGATCTCTAGTCTTTCCCAATCTGTTGTTTTCCTCTATTTCCTTGCAATGATCGCTGAGGAAGGCTTTCTTATCATTAAAGAAAGGTAAATCAAAACCACAATGAGATAGATACCAATACATGCCTATTAGGATGACTATCATTTAAAAGATCAGAACATAAAGTGTTGAGGATGTGCAGAAATTGGAACCCTCATGCACCGCTTGAGAATATAAAATTGTGTTGATGTTGTGAAAAGTAGTTTAGCATTTCTTCAAAAAGTTAAATATAGAATTATCACATGATCCAGCAATTCCATTCCTAGGTTATATACTAAAAAGAAGTGAAAACAGAGGCTCAGAGACTGGTACACTAACATTCACAGCAGCATTATTTAAAATAGCCCAAAGATAGAAACAACACAAGTGTCCATCAGTAGTGGATGAATGAGTAAACAAAATATTGTATATACATACAGTGGAATATTAGTTAGCCAGTAAAAGGAAGCAAATCTGATACATGTTACAACATGAATGAACACTGAAAACATCATACTAAGTGAGGGAAGCCAGACACAAAAGGGCAAATGTTGTGCTTCCACTTATTTATGGTACCCAGAATAGGCAAATACACAGATAGCAGAATAGAGGTTACTAGGGACTGAGGAAAGGGAGAAATGGATTATTGTTTAGAATAGTTTGCATTTACTAGAATTTTATATAAATGAAAACATACATACTTTTCTTTTTGAATAATTTTTTTCTCACTAAGGATAAGTTTCAGAGATTCATCTATGTTGTGGGTATCAACAGTTCCTTCTGCTTTATTGTATATGATTCCGTAGTATGTGCCATGATTTGTTTACATAGCCACTTTTTGATGGACATTTGGGTTATTTCTAGTTCTTGCCTAATACAAGCAAAACTGCTATGAACATTTGTGTTCAAGTCTTTGCATAGAAACAAGCTTTCATTTCTTGTGGGTAAGTACTTAGGTATGAAATGGCTACTTTATACAAATGTTTAACTTTTAAAGAAATTTCCAAACTGTTTTTCCAAAATCTCAGATAGCTGAGTATGAGAATTCCAGTTGCTCATCTTTACCTACACCTGGTATGACCAATCTTTTAAATTTTAGCCTTTCTGATATGTATGTATTTCATTGTGGTTTTAACTTGCATTTCTCAAATGACTACTTATGTCAAACAGTTTTCATGGTTTTTTTCCCTATCAACTTATGAGAGTTCTTCATATATTTTGAATAGTGGTCCTTTATCAAGTATGCAATCTACAAATATTTTCTCAATTTGTAGTTTACTTTTTGTTCAGTTCGTTTCAGCCTGCCTAATTAAGAACCTCAGTTCCTCATTGACTGGAGGCTGTCCTCAACTCATTGCTGGGCCTCTCCACAGGCAGCTCAAATGTGGCAGATTGCTGCATAGAAGCAAATGAGGAGTCAGACTGTGTGGACAAGACAAATGCCACAATCTTTCATAATCTAACCTTCAAAGTGATGATGCAACCCTTGCTGTATTCTATTCCTTAGATGCAAGTCACCAGGTGCAGACTATATTCTAGGGGAAAGGATAATGAAATGTATGAATATGAATACTAGAGGCAGATACCATTTTCAGAAGATACACAGATGCCTATACAAATATTATCTTCAAAATTCTTTGTTTTCAGTACTTTATAATTTTTCTTGGTTTTTATCTTCCTGGAATTTCTGAATGTTGCTATGTATATTATTCTATTCTTAATCTTTACTTTTCTATTTCTTTGCTGTCTAATGAAAGAGTTCCTCAATTTAATTTGCTAATTCAATCAATGCAATCCAGTCTACTACTTACCTGTATTTTTTATTTCAGCTATTGTATTTTTCATTTAATAGTTGTACTTTTGGTTATTTTTCATCTTGTTCCACATATTACTATTACCTTATTTAATATTTATCATGCCATATTTAAATTATTGGTTGTCTTTTCAAGTATTTCTGCTTCAAATGGTATTCACTTTTTCTTTTGAGACCGTTTTCAGATATCCAACTACTCTAGCTTATGAGTCCAAATTCTCCTGGGTTTGGGCTATAACTCTGGGAAGGTATACTGGGCAAGAGCCAAAGACCAGAATGTCAAGTATTAAGGTAGGGAAGGGACAAACCTTGGCACAGCATTCTAGGAACCACAAGACCACATGTAACTGTTTCCGTTCAGTTTTATCCCACCAAACCAAACCTTTAAATCCAGTCTAGGAAGAAGCAACTCTTGCAGGAGGCAGTCTCCCTAGATTATAGACCACTAACTGATGTTTTCAAAGGATAAAGAGTGGGTGAAAGGCCTAAGGTAGGTATTTCCCACCTAATTTCATTCTCACTACTCAAGGATTTTTTTTTTTTTTGCCATGCCGCACAGCTTGCGGGATTCTCAGTTTCCTGATCAGACATTAACCTGGGCCATGGCAGGGAAAGCCCAGAATCTTAACCACTAGATCACCAGGGAACTCCCGCTCACAGCTTCTATTCTGCCCTGACTTTACCCCTGTGGATATCTGCACCTGTAATCTAAGATGTGACCTCCATTTATATAGTAATGGGGCTAGTTGTGGTTTGCCCTAAGGCAGGGATCAGCTCTTCTGTAAAAGATAATAAATATTTTTGGCTTTTGGGGCCATAAAAAGTCAGTTACAACTACTCAACCCAATCTTTGTTGAGTATGGCTGAGGTCTAACAAACTTTAATTTAAAAACAGGTAGCAGGCCGGATTTGGTGGAAGGGTAGTTTGTCACTCCTGTCTCAAGGCAAAGGTGGAGTTAAGAGTGAGGTGGCATAAGCAGAACTTAAACTGCTTTCCTTAAGACATCTTATTATTGCCTCCACCAGTGACCCTATCTTTCAAGTTGCAGCCACTTTCCCTCATCCTCAACAGCTGAAAAGTCTTCTGATTCCCCTGAGGTTTCTCAGTTTTGTTGTTACTTATCTGGATTCCATGTTCCCTTTATAGTCCTAGGGAGGAAGTAAGTAGCACATGGTAATTCATTACTTTGGCAGGAATGGGAAACCAAGTCAACAATTGTTTTCTTTTGTGTTTATTTATACATTTTTTTGGCAGCAAAACTTTATTAAACAGAAAATCTGCACTATGAACACACTTCACTGCTTCTGTTGAAGAACCTCAAGCCAAATAAAAAGACCAATATTAAAAGCAGCATTAACTGGTTACTGCCTTAGAGATACATCAAATGCTACAGTGTAGGAAGACAATCATCCCCATATCAGAAATCACAACTTTTTCCAAATAAAGAATATGACCGACCCATCTGCCATACTGAATTGATATTTATTTCAGGACATGCCATGTCAAAATAAAACAAAAGAGTCAACCCTTGCCTTTAACAATAATATTGTATTACAAAAGCACTTTACAACTCCATCCCATCTTTGAGTACAAGTTACTGGGGTATGTGGGCTAATGATTATCTGAAAGCATTTCTCTATTCGGACCCATAATCCAAGTGCTCTCTGAATATTATAAGGTGATATAGTAAGCGGGAAGTGGAGGAGGAAGAGGAAAGAGAGGGGAATAAGGTTCTCCCAGTTAAGGGCTTTGTTGCAATGAGGGGATGAGGAAGTATGAAGATATTTTTGTTGTCTTTTCATCCTTATACTGTGTTAAGTAATGCTTACAACATAAATTCAGCAGGCTTTTCCTGAGCTGTAACTCAGAAATTTACTTCCTGCAAACAATGTATTTACAAATGTGTTTATTAACTTACACAGCAATCTCACAATAACTAGTAAAGATTAAAATGGTGCACTCCTAGTATATTCGTTTGCAGTGTTTTAAGGGAAATACATATTGCCATTGTGATGAAGCTCTAAAGACTGAATAAAACATCTAAAAATTGAAAGTAGTTAAAAAGGCAAAGAAATAAATATCACCAAAGAAAAAAGATTAATTGTAGCTTAAATATAAAACCGAATCACTAATTAACCAAACTATACAGATCTAATAAAAAGCAAAACCAGGTTGAGAGAACCAACATAAAAAAAATGCTGAAAAATAAGGCATAAATCTGCATGTTGTTTTATTTTCATTCTCTCTTTTGCCTCTTCTATGTATGCTTGTTCAGATCTGCCTCTAAGGGCTTATAAGAAAACTTTTCATCTTCAATTTGATCTCAAATGTCCTGGGCAAAGCATTTGCTGTTCTGCTGAAGAATCTATAGTTGGTAAGCTTTAGATATCATTGTTTCCACTTGTTACAGTAGTTTTGATCAAGATGTCAAATTTAAATTCTTGCACTGGTTCTTCTTAAAGGAATTTGATTTCTACAGTGACTTGCCTGCATAGCATTTTTTAAAAAAGAAACAAAGTAAGAAATAAACTCAAGAGAAATCTATTGCTTAAAAAAGTCTTCTTTTTCAAACAGAACTCTATTTTGATAATTTTAAAATCTTGGGAGAATTAGCTCTTAGAAGAATTAAATATTTAAAACTTGTTCTGAAGCACTTTTATTTCTCTCTCCCAGAGTCTAACATGTGAAAGGATCATTTGTTTTGGTCAGAAATATATTTTATGTTCATTTACTTGTAAGTACTTAGTATGGTCATTAGGATTCATTCTGAAGACACATCAGAAACCCTTTCCTTATTCCAGCACTGCCTTCCATGATAGCTAAGTTTTGACCTCAATTAAGGTCTAAGTAATTTATATCAGTGCTCAAGAATAATTTTGGGTATCTTGGCTCAAGGCCTAGAGCAAGTGATATCGCTAAAATACAAGGTAATTTCAGTGGGCTTGGTCTGACTTGGTCTGGCTTTGCCCCCTCTTGTTAGTTTTGGGGGAGGGTGGGTAAGAGTAGGAGATGGGGTAAAGGAGAAGTGAGTACAGCAGGGAGAGATCAAGTAAGTCGGCATAGGCAAGTGCTCCTATGAACAACTGTTCTGTGACCAAGCCACATACTGTTGAGAGTTCCATCATTTTGAAGTACATTCTCGTAACATTTAAAATGAAAAACAATGTTAAGAAAATGTATCTAATTTTTAAAGTTATCACTGGAATATGCTGGAATCATTTGGCTTTTTGTAAAATATAAATAATGAAGACACTGACTTTTTTGTGCTTGTGAAGCTAATAGATCATCTCCACGATACAGGCAGCAATGATGAATTGCAATACGTTATTACTGAAGGGAAAAGGTTCAAGCCAATATTCACACTGCAGTCAATGAAAGAGTAAGGGGGCCAAAGCAGTGAGCTTCTGGAGGAAAGCTGAAGATGCCATGGGGGATTAGCAGGAACAGCCTCCTTCGCTGACTGGCTGCTCCTGAGGCTTTTCCAGTTTTATGTCAATCACTGAAACAAAAGTTAAGGAACCATAAATGGAGAAATACAATTCTGATTCTACTGGACACCAACGATTCTCCCATTTCTATCCGGCTTCAGAGCCTACTCCTCCATTATTTCCTATATAGCTAGTCTACCACATGAGGTACTCATATGAAATAAATGTGTTTGTATCTCCTATATGCAGCAAGGTTCTGAACAAGGTTAATTCCTATTCATTGGAATCTATCCTAAGGTAATTATTATTCTACAGGAAAAAGAAATCATATAAAGATGATGTTCCTTAAGGAATTATCTGTAACAAAAATCTGAAAACAGCCTACAAGAGAGTTCCAAAAATAGGGATAGAATTTAATAAACAATTGGGCTTCAACTCGATAGAACACATCATACTACTAATAATGGCTTAGAAAACACATAACATTTAGAAGTGGGAAGAGCTGAATATAAAGTGCTATGAATTCCATGGCTTTTAATAAAAATGTCTGCATACAGCAAAACACTAGAAGATAAATATGTGACAAATAAGGAAAATATAAAAACTCTTTTAAATAAATAATTTACATGTGCTTTGTTCTGTCCCCATTTCTGAAAGCAGAGGCTGTGATAAAGCTCCAGACTGAGTTATCTCCTGCCTATACCAAGTAGAAAGCTCAAATGTTAGAAAACACAGGGGAAGAAAGTAAGATATATACTGTGGTGAAAAAGCCCAGAGTCAAAAGGAGTCAAAATTAAGAAGCAGCAGGGTGGGATGCTACCAGCTTTCTGCTCATGAAAAACCAAGCAGGCAAAACAAACAAATCAAGCAAGCAAACAAACACAAACCCTGTCACTGATTAATTGTAGTGAGCAGCAGGCTGCAAAGAGTGCACTTGGATAACCAGACTGCATTTGCTATAGAAAAACTCGGAGCTTTTTTGTTCCTCAACCATCAATTCTTAGCTCTAAAAGGCAATGGCATAATATTCCTAAGTCAACCAAGTGGGGCTTTAAAGGCCTATGTTAACAACAAAATTTTCTTATGAAACAAAAAGGATACTGTCTTCTCTGCTTCTGTCCTGTGTGCTTTCCATTCCAGGTAGAGCTGCTGCAACACGTCGGAAGAGCTGTGGGGAAAAAAAAGACATGATAATTGGGAGGGAAAATTCAGCAAATGACATCAAGACCACTGGATGGTTGAGTTAAAGGATATGGCTTCTGGGTTATTCCTTAGACCTTAGCACAATTAAAACACATTAAAATGTCTATTTATTCTATAAACGAATGCTATATGAAAACCAATATGCCAAACACAAAGAGGGATAAAGATATGACTCTTGCTTTCCAACAAGTGAGATTAGACATGAACAGTTAAATATCATTTAGCAGTAAAAATATCATTTGAGTCACATAAACAAAGTACTATAGGAATTCAGATTATGGGCAGAATATTAATTTAGTTAAACTGTATAGTGGCATTCTTATTTATAATGAGT
The DNA here is from genome assembly GCF_054371585.1 of Giraffa tippelskirchi. NCBI lineage: Eukaryota > Metazoa > Chordata > Mammalia > Artiodactyla > Giraffidae > Giraffa > Giraffa tippelskirchi. The sequence continues at coordinate 124,584,133 of NC_137285.1, forward strand.
TAGGTTCTAAAGTTAGTGTACAGTTATGAGAAGGTCAGTCTAGTCGGAAATCACTATCTTAGAAACCACCACACCACACTCAAGTTGGGCGAGATGTTCACTTTGAGAGACATGTGGGAACAGAAACTGACTGAACGAAAAAATGACTTATACCTTTTACTTTGTGCCCAAACTTAGCTATCCACTTACCGGGTAGAATGGCAGGTGAAACTGCCATATTATTTCAATCATTTCTCTTTTTTGTTAGGCATTCAGTGCAAAATTTCTGTAAGTTAAAATGCACATATGATGTAACTACCTTGTACTAAATAAATAAGTACTTGTTTACTTGAGGCACTGTCTAAAGTTCTCCAGAGACACAGAAATGAACAAGATGTGGCCTTTAGATGCAAGGAGCTCACAATTTGGCAAAGGATATAGACTCAAACCATTCCTTATGATACAATGTTATGAGTGCTATAAACTAAGGAAGTAGAAAATGAGAGGCTACACAGCTGTAAGAAGGCCCTGTTCAAGCAGCTGAGAAAAATTCTTAGGCAATGACATTTGAGTTGGGATTTAAAGATTTCACTCAGTGGAAAACCATACCACGGAAAGCACTCAGAGTCTAAGCGTTCCATAAATGTTGCTGTATTAAAATGAGAAACAGAAACAAGGTCAGAGATGAAAGAATGGAACTATAAATAATCTGTTTAGGGAAAGAAGTATAGAAAAGGGGCAAATCTTTATCTGTAGACAATAGTTTGATGGGGTAGGATTAAGGAAGATATGAATAAAAGTATAATTGTCTTGGTCTACATTGCTTGGTCTAAATGCTACATTTAGTAGCATTTTAAAGATGTGCCAAAGTTAGGCATTAGCCTCAATATTCAACCAAAATCAGTTATTAGGCTTGAAACTGCAGAATGCTTACCTTGACATCATTTCTGCTACTCAAGAAATTGTGCATGACCAAAGATCACGCCTAATTGTATAAATTACTATCAATCAAATCAATGCAACATTAACTGTATAGTGAAGTGAAAGTGAAAGTCACTCAGTCGTGTCCGACTCTTTGCGACCCCATGGACACTGTCCATGGAATTCTCTAGGCCAGAATACTGGAGTGGGTAGCCTTTCTCTTCTCCAGAGGATCTTCCCAACCCAGAGATCAAACCCAGGTCTCCTGCATTGCAGGTGGATTTTTTACCAGCTGAGCCACAAGGGAAGCCCAAGAATATTGGCGTGGGTAGCCTATCCCTTCTGCAGAGGATCTTCCCGACCCAGGAATTGAACTGGGGTCTCCTGCATTGCAGGCAGATTCTTTACCAACTGAGCTATCAGGGAAGCCCATTAATTATTAATTAATTATACAATTAATTAAGCCATTAATTAATGTATACGGTGAGTCAATATTGATTAATATATGAATACTCAGTCTCAAATAAAGATCAGCATTCTCTAGATATAGATGCAAGAATAAATATTGCCAGGGCCGGGGCAATGGGATGACCCAGAGGGATGGGATGGGGAGGGAGGTGGGTGGGGGGTCCAGGAAGGGGAACACATGTAAACCCATGGCTGATTCATGTCAATGTATGGCAAAAACTATTACAATATTGTAAAGTAATTAGCCCCCAACTAAAATAAATAAATTTATTTAAAAAAAAAAAAAGAATAAATATTGCAACAATTAATGTCTGTGAAAGCTGTTATGAACAAAAATAACTTAAAATTTACAAAAGCAAAATGAACAGAGAAATACATTGACATAGTACTTTAGATAAGTGTAGGAGAAGTATTATGCCCTTTCAAAACTATCAAGTGTTTATAATCAATGCATGCAAAGTTGGACAATAATTATAATCTTTCTGAAGTTTTTATATATTAGTATTAGATAACATTAAAAGCAGAACGCCAACTTTGTCAGCTCAAAATTTTATGCATCAGGAAAAATCTAATACCCATTAAAAATCACTTTTCACCCAGAGGTAAAGAATATATAGAGTATGAAGGAAAACATTTTATAGACAATAAGAAAGACTGAAAAAAAAAAAAAGCGTTCCCCTGCCAAAGTCAACTGAAAACAATCACCTATTTAGGGCTGCAAACCAGTATACTGTATAGTGATTATTGGAATAATCTAGCGGCTGACAATGTGGCACTAAATCTTGTATCTCAGAAATTCATTCTATAATGATGATACTCCGTTTTGGCTGCAATGATTTTCAAGAATGGATAGGTAGTCCAGACCAGCTGGAACACAGAATATGTAAAAGAATTAGAATAAAGCTATATATATTGAAGGCCAGCCTAAGAAAGACCTGCAAAGAATGTGGACTTCATCCTAGCAAAGGAAGGTGCTAAAAAAAGCATGCATTAAGACTTCTTTCTACACAGAATAAGAGACACAGATGCATAGAACAGTCTTATGGACTCTGAGGGAGAAGGTGAGGGTGGGACGTTCTGGGAGAATAGCATTGAAACATGTATATTATCATATGTGAAACAGAACACCATTCCATGTTCGATGCATGAGACAAATGCTCAGGGCTGGGGCAATGGGATGACCCAGAGGGATGGGATGGGGAGGGAGGTGGGAGGTGGGAGGGGGGTTCAGGATGGGGAACACATGTAAACCCATGGTTGATTCATGTCAATGCTTGGCAAAAACCACTACAATATTGTAAAGTAATTAGCCCCCAACTAAAATAAATTTATTAAAAAAAAAAAAAAAAAAAAAGACTTCTTTCTATAATTCCAGCATCTTACTATGACTATAAAGTCATATAAATCACATACTGAAAACAAAAGATACTAAGGTGGATGGCTAAAAACTAAAAAGTGAAATTTTTACATTCTGGGTAGGTCACTTACTTGACAGGCCATCTTTCTGTTCCTCAATTTTCTTATCTGTAAAATGGACTTAAGATAATAGTACATGTAACCAACTAGATTACTATGAAAATTAAGTGAAATCATTATGTAAACTGCTTAAAGATGATCTGTTATATAGAAAGTCTTTCATATACAGTAGCTCTATTTCTATTAGAATAGAATATCATTCACAACCATCCATGGTCCTGTGGACTATGGGAACAGAATGTTTTTCCAAATGTTATGAAATTCTGCAAGAATTTGAGGACTACAGCAAAACACCAACAGATACAAAATTCTGCTTTAAGAAACAATATAAAACTGACAGGAAAGGTGTAGGGGTTGGGAGAAACCGTCTGAAAATATTTAAGGAGAACTGAAATGTCCTTACATAGGAAAATCTAGAAATTACCCCCCCCCCCAAGATCTCATAGCTTGGTTGGACATGAAATATTTATTTAATTAACTGCCTGTTTATAATCTACATAATCTTTTTGGCTCTGAAGGATATTTTATTATGTGCTAGCTTAGAAACTGAAATTTTTTTTTTCATGGTGGAGGCACAGAGGTCTGTTTACCTTCCATGAAAATGGAATGAAGTTTACAAGTTTTGAGACTTAAAAAAAAATTAAAATAAGTTCTAAGATTGCCAGGAGAAATACCACTATCCTCAGATATGCAGATGACACCACCCTTATGGCAGAAAGTGAAGAAGAACTAAAGAGCTTCTTGATGAAAGTGAAAGAGGAGAGTGAAAAAGTTGGCTTAAAGCTCAACATTCAGAAAACTAAGATCATGGCATCTGGTCCCATCACTTCATGGGAAATAGATGGGGAAACAGTGGCTGATTTTATTTTTCTGGGCTCCAAAATCACTGCAGATGGTGACTGCAGCCATCAAATTAAAGATGCTTACTCCTTGGAAGGCAAGTTATGATCAACCTAGACAGCACATTAAAAAGCAGAGACATTACTTTGTCAACAAAGGTCCGCCTAGTCAAGGCTATGGTTTTTCCAGTGGTCATGTATGGATGTGAGAGTTGGACTATAAAGAAAGCTGGGTGCCAAAGAATTGATGCTTTTGAACTGTGGTGCTGGAGAAGACTCTTGAGAGTCCCTTGGACTGCAAGGAGATCCAACCAGTCCAGCCTAAAGGAGATCAGTCCTGGGTGTTAATTGGAAGGACTGATGTTAAGGCTGAAACTCCACTACTTTGGCCACCTGATGCGAAGAGCTGACTCATTGGAAAAGACCCTGATGCTGGGAAAAACTGAGGGCAGGAGGAGAAGGGGACGACAGAGGATGAGATGGTTGGATGGCATCACCAACTCGATGGACATGGGTTTGGGTGGACTCAGGGAGTTGGTGATGGACAGGGAGGCCTGGCATGCTGCGGTTCATGGGGTTGCAAAGAGTCAGACACGATTGCGCCAACTGAACTGAACTGAAGTGAATTAGTGAAAAGCAGATAACTAATGAGGTCTTTCAAGGAGGATACTGTTACAATTACAGTCAACTACCTATTCTCATAATACATCATAGCACAGTATTTAATGTGTTTATAGAAAGACACAGAATTTTAGCCAAGAAACTCTGGTACTAACTACCCCATTATTACAAGTTTTGTGACCTCAAGGATATGAATTTCTCTAATCCTCAAGATTCCTTCTAATAAAAGGGGGACGTAGTTGTGCAGTTCAAAGGTCATAATGATGCTGCTTCTCCTTGGAATATCCTCCCCTTCTCACAGCCCAATCAGTCTAGCTGACAGATCCTTGAGGATCCATTTCCTGATAACTGCTGAGAAAAACCACCCTAACCCACTACCAGAATTCTTCAATCCCATCATCTTACAATCAGTTAAATACTTCTATATATTCTAATAGCACCCTGTACTTCTTTCAGAACTTTTAATACACTGATTGCAATGGCCTATTTACCTGTCTATCCCTCTAGACTTTAACCACTGGAGGACAAGGCTCATATTTCATCTTTGCTATCCTAGTACGTGACACGCAATAGATTTCTTTTTTAAATGTTAACTGAAAGAATGGTTAATGCATGTGAAAACACATTAGAAAACATAGAGTACAGTACAAATGGTTGTTAGTGCCTTTAACCACTGACTTTTTTGAGTTCACTTGCATCTGAATTCTCAGCTAATTCTTTAGGCATGACTATCCATAATACTATTTAGCACATGACCACAGATCTGAGAAAGCCTCTTTTTTTTAATCAAGTGAAAGAAAAATTAGCAATACTTATGCCCATCAAATTCTCCCAACTCCCAAAAAAGGCAACAAAAGAAATTAATGTATTCAGTTTCTTGTAGAAAAAGGAAATATAAAAGGAAATTTAAATTTATATGCAGAGTGACAGTGAAGGAAAACACTGACAAACTTCAGCTTGATGAAAAACAAACGCCTCTAAGTATCTCCAATCAAATATGAAAAAGAATTTTTTTAAAAAAGTTAGGATTTGACTAACACAAGAAAATATAATGGGAGAAAATGACAAGAGGAACCAGAACAACAACTGGTAGATCAGAGAAATATGGGCTTCCCCATTGGCTCAGCGGTAAAGAAGCCTCCCACAATGAAGAAGACATGGGTTCGATCCCTAAGTCGGGAAGATCCTATGGAGGAGGAAATGGCAACCCACTCCAGTCTTCTTGCCTAGAACATCCCATGGATAGAGGAACCTAGTGGGTTACAGTCCATAGGGTCGCAAAGAGTTGGACATGACTGAGTGAGCACACACGCATGCAGAGAAATATACACTTAAAGAAAGCAACAAGCCTCCATTATCTACAAAATTAAATATATTACACACAGAAGAGTAAATAGGTTAACATGATCCCATAGATTCTTCCCACTGTTTTATTTTTAACTTTGAGAGTAATTAGAACTAAATACTTCAGGAAAGCTTTATTGAAAGGTTATATGTGAAGTCCTTTGCTCTAGACCAGTATTTCTTAACACCTATAGTGCATCTGAATTATCCAGGAAACTTAAAAACAAACAAAACACCAGATGCTTGGGTTCTACCCCCAAAGACAGAGTAAGCTAGTTTGGGGTGGGGCTGGATCTTTAGTGTTTCATTCAAAAATCTCCAGATGATTCTAATGTACTGTGAAAGTTAAAGGCCAATGCTCTAACAATAACCTGTAAGGAGTGTGAAGTAATCAAATCAAGTAAGGCAAGAAAGAAGCTAATGCTGAGTGTTTAACTTCACATATGAGAAGTGTTTAACTTCTCATTTTTATCCTTGCAGTAACTTGTAAGAAAGGTATTAATATCCCCATTTTACAGAAATCTAAGGCTAAAGAGAGTATTTGCCATTCACCAAATGAATAGCAGAGCCAAGATTCTAAAGTTCATATTTTTCCCTATTATCTTATGTTGCCTAGTATAAATGGAAGTTGTCTCTTCTGTGCAAAAAGCTGTGTTAGGAAATAGCTAACAATTGATTCTGGGTATAGGAATTTGTTTTATGAAACACTGATTATATACAAATTATAGACATAAAAATTTAATTCATTTTCTATAACTTAAAATTTTTACCTATCGCTTTAATCAATGTATTTGAAAAATTTAGTTCTCCTCCAAAATATTTCAATTAAAAGAGTCAATTAAAAAGGTCAACGTCACTAACCTATACTAAACTTAAGACATCCCAAAATGGGCCAAGAAAATGCTTTACAAAAACCAAGTTCAACCCTTACATAAATATATGTTAAAGACAAGAAGGAAAAAATTCTAGAGGTTTAAGCTGTTTTAAATTATTAAAGGAAAATCTATTTCTTAAATGCCAACAATATGCTAACAGAGGCTTCTGCTAAATTAGAAATCACAGTTGACTAACTATGGGGTCAGTACTGTTGGTAATATTTTTAAAAAATCCTCACTTGTATTTACTGAGTATCCACTTTCTCTAAGTTTTTTGTTTTTATTTTTTGGCTACGCCATGTGACATGTTGGGCCCTAGTTCCCCGACCAGAGATCAAACCCACACGCCCTGCATTGGAAGCATGGAGTTTTAACCACTGCACCACCAGGGAAGTTCCAAGAATCCACTTTCTACAGACATTCTGGGACATCCTTGCCAGGATGCTTACTAGGACATTTTCTTTTCCTGAAAAAATGGTTATCAATTCCACTCGGACCTCCAGGTATTATAGTATATTTTACTTGTAATTTCTAGGGGGAAACAGACATTTTAAATTGCAGTGACAGCTACAGGAATTAGTTTTGGGGATGATGACAAGCTGAATATTGGCTCGCCACAGAAACTTTAAAGTTGAATACTTTGGGCTATAATTTTAGGTATTTAATTTAAAGGGGTAATATGGAGATCTCAAAGTACAATCACTGTTGTTACCAGTTCTTACCTTTATTATAAAAGTAAGTATTTTATAACCAAGAGGAAACTCCATTCCACAAGCTATCCTAATCAGTTCCATTAACATACAAAAATTTGTCCATTATGAACATAATCTTTGTAAGAGCACAGAGTGTATTATACATCACTATAATTCTCACATGAGTGCTCAGTATTTGTTAACTTTGATTTTTTTTGCTAGATTTCTATTTTAATTTTGGTAGTCAAGCATTTCTTAAACAAAAAGTTACTTTATTACCTGGGTTTTTTTATTACTCTGAATAATCTTTTTGCTTTTACCCTTACCCCTCTACAGTCTACTTTTACAGAGTAGCCAGTGACTTCTTTTAAATCCTAAACCATAGCATGTCAAATCTCTGATCAAAACTTTCCAATAGCTTCCTATATTACTCAGATTATTCAGCTGGCCAGGCTCCTCCGTCCATGGAGATTCACCAGGCAAGAATACTGAAATGGGTTGCCATTTTCTCCTCCAGGGGATCTTCCATATCCAGGGATCGAACGCCTGTCTCCTGCATTGGCAGGCGATTTTTTTTTTACCACTGAGCCACCAGGGAATCCCATATTACTCAGAATAAAGGCCTAAATCCTTGTTACAGCCTGCATGGATGTGGACCTCTGTCCCCTAGTACTACCCCTCCGTAAGCTTATTTCCTATCACTTGCCCCCTCCTTCACTTCACTGTAACTGAGGCAGCCTTACTATTCCTTAAACATGCCAAGTACCTTTGAACTTCTCACTGCACTTGATGCTTGGAATGTTCTTCCCCAAATACATAAACAACATACTTTCCTCAATTCTTTTAGATATCTGTTCAAATATCCTTATCAGAAAGGCTTTTTTTTATTATCTTTCATAAAACATCAATATCCTAACATGTTCACTACTACTCTTTATTTCCCTGACCTTACTTTTACTTTTTTCCATGGCACTTACAGCCTCATGAAGTACTGTACTTTCATTTATTGCCTAACTTTCCACACTAGAATGCAAACTTCATAATGGTATGGAATTATGATATTTTGCTAATTATTGTTATCTCCAGTGCCTATAACACAACAGAACTAGGCATGTAGAAGGGGATCAATAAATATCTGATGAGTCAGTTAATAAGAACATGGTCAATATAATAATTTCTCATTTAACCAGTTCATATCCACTTGTATATGGAATCCTGACCATTCAGTGATATTAAAGTCCTACCGTGTTAGGGATATAAAGCACAAAAGGATAAATTAGGGGTAAGGTTAAATATGAAAGAAGCAGAATGGTGTAGGGTTAACAGCACAAATTCTGGAATTAAATAGATCTGGGTTCAAATTCTAGCTTCAGCTATAATCTTAAGCAAGTCACTTACCCTCTAAAACTTTGGTTTCCTCTCAGTGAGATGGATATACCCCTATCTACTTCACAGGGATACTGTGAGAATAAGTGAGATCAACACTTGGTACATTAAGTGGTTCTAACACATAGTAGCTGGGTAATTCGGAGAAAACTGTATAATTTCTGTGTCTCAGATCTTCTAAAATCAGGACAACAGCAGCAGACTTAGAGGACTGTTACATGGATTCATTTTTGTATTCAAAAATATCTAAGCACTTACATACTGTATGTAAAGTACTTGGTAAGAAGACAACAAAGAAATGTTTTAAACTTAGTATTTATAACTTATGACAAGTATTTATACAATGTGTAATAGGTAGTCTTGTACTATATGTTAACTGCTCTTCTTTCTTGGAGTATCATCTGTCTTTTATGTATCTAAATCAAATATACTCCTTTTTATTTTTTTGGCTGAGCCATACAGCATGTGGGATCTTAGTTCCCTGACCAGGGATTCAACCCATGTCCCCTGCATTGGAAGTGCGGAGTCTTAATCACTGGACCATCAGGGAGGTCCTCAAATATACTTCTCAAGGATTTAACTTCTTTTATGGCATTAAAATAATTATTTATATATTTGGCTTAGTTGCAGCACATGGAATCTAGTCCCCAGACAGGGATTGAACTTGGGGCCCCCGTGTTGGGAGCACAGAGTCTTAGCTACTGGACCACCAAGGAAGTCCCTTTTGTGGCATTTATAAACAAAGTCTTCCTTGATCATCCTATCTGAATATGATCTTATTCATTTCTGTAACAAATATATATCCTTGTGTCACTATTCATTTTACATCTCAATAATTATGTGAATCTTACTATCACGTAGCATTTGCATCTTTTATCATAATACTAATTTAAAAGCAGAGACATTACTTGGCCAACAAAAGTCCGTCTAGTCAAGGCTATGTTTTTCCAGTGGTCATGTATGGATGTGCGAGTTGGACGGTGAAGAAAGCTGAGCGCCGCAGAATTGATGCTTTTGAAATGTGGTGTTGGAGAAGACTCTTGAGAGTCCCTTGGACTGCAAAGAGATCCAATCAATCCATCCTAAAGGAGATCAATCCTGAGTGTTCATTGGAAGGACTGATGTTGAAGCTGAAACTCCAATACTTTGGCCACCTCATGCGAAGAGTTGACTCATTGGAAAAGACCCTAATGCTGTGAAGGATTGGGGGCAGCAGGAGAAGGGGACGACAGAGGATGAGATGGTTGGATGGCATCACTGACTCGATGGACATGGGTTTGGGTAAACTTCGGGAGTTGGTGATGGACAGGGAGGCCTGGCGTGCTGCAATTCATGGGGTCACAAAGAGTCGGACACGACTGAGCGACTGAACTAAACTGACCTACCTTTCATGAGAATGTGATTCTTTTCCTCAGCTATAAATTTTTTGAAGTTGAGAACCATATTTTATATCACTTTATATTCTCCAAAGAACCTACAGTGGTAATACATACTGTAGGCCCTTGATACTTATGGAATAAGGTATGTGATAAAGTACAAGATTAAGATTGGCTATGAGTCAAGAACTATGGTTGACATGGAATATGGAAGAGACGTGGTATGGAAGAGACACCATCTCTACCTAATGCTTAAAGTAAGTATGTCTTCTCAGCACATATAAAACAATTTTTTTCACATACACATGCAACTCCACTGTGAACAGTACACAAGTTTTCACTGAGTTGTTATTGCTGATGCCCATCAGTTATCATTAATTTCTCACAAAGTCCTCCTCTCTCTTTCAAACAAATCCTCTTCTTCTGATAAGTATTGATGATTTTAGAAGATAAAGATCAAGGAGTGTTTCAGTTCTATTTCATTTTCCAGTAATGCAAACTTACAGAATATAGCAAGAAGGGTAACACCCACACACTGAATACTTTACTAAAAGAATGTATTAATTATCAGATGAAAAATGAGGTGGAACCTTAAATATTACCTTATCATTACCATTTCCTTTAGCAATTTAAATATCAGACCACTTTCACAAAGAAAACAATATTACTGTTTTTTTTAAGAACAAATTTAGAAAAATTAAGGGTAAATTTTTTTTCTTAGGCTGTGTTTCCATGAGGATTTTAGAGTTAAATGCTTAAACCAAACTAAAGAGCAAAAGGTTTTAAGCAAAGATCATTTTTAAATAAGAATAAGTAGCACTATTGAGTAGGAATAAATTTATTTTAAGCCAAAGCTCTCAGGCACTAAGATCCAATTACTTGAACCATGGTTAGATATTAAATGATGCATTAGTAAAATCTCTCCTAGAATTGTTTAAAAAGGAAAACAAGCAATAGAGAAAGCCCATTTTAAGCTTTTAGTATATGTATTATAAGCCAGTACATGAGGGAGTGGGGAGGAGGAATCCAATTAGCAGAAAAAACTAAAAAGACATCTCTGTATCTGTAAAGTACAATTAGATGGTACCTTTAGTACTGATAAACATGTCTTACATACAGAATGACTTCTGTGTACCTTCAGTGAAAAGGCATAATTTTGTCAAATAAAATGAATACAATGCACAATCATCAAAAGGAACTCTGTTTTGCAAACACATGGCTGAATAAACACACACAAATGGTTACTGAATAGCTCACAAGAGTGTAATTCCCAATGTGTTCCAGGATAGTGACTGGACTGTAAAATTTACCTGGTAAATTTCTGAATACCAGCACCATTTCTAAATTGTGACTGACCTACAACAAAAACTCGGAAGGGATTTGACATTATTTCTTCAAAATCATTTCTGTTGATATGTTACTCACTGACCAAATAATTTACTTCAAAAATCTACTTATATTGATCTTAGATAAGCAACAACATACAGAATCCAGGAATAAACTAACTTTCAATATTAAATAAGACTAACTATGTACATGCTAAATAGTCTCAGCTATTTATCAGATATTTTAATTTTTACCCCAGTTCAAGATAGACTCCACTTTTGGTAACAGCACAGCAGCTTGTACAGGACCAACACTCTTGCAGACAGCAATTATTAACTCTGAACGACTATTTGAAGACTTTGAAGAGCAACAAGAGGAGATGCAAACTAGAAGTAATTCAATCCTGGGAAAAACGGAACCCACACTCAATGGGTGAGAGTCATGCTTATTAACAGGTTTTCCCAAGAGCCAATCCTAGCTTGTACAACAAAGGGTGGTTAGAACTCAAGCAAAAACTAGAGTTTTACATGTTTGAGGTGTCAACTGACTATCAGGATGGCTGTACTGACGAAGGAAATAACAAAGAGGAGGGAGCCAAGAGGAAGGGCCTTAAAATCTACACATAAAATTCCTACAAATCCTCAGTTAACTCCTTAATGGTACATATGTAGGAGAAGCTCTAAGGAGTCACCATGTAGGTGACTTCAAGGAGCTACTTGAAAGCAAAAGCTAGAAAGAATGCTGAAAGAAATGAGCAGAGATTTCAGCTACTGCCTGCATCAGGGATATAGTTTAGAGTTTGAAGCTCACCAAGACAGGAAAGCTTGCTAAACATCTCAGGCTTTCTACAGGCCCACCCAAACAATGCATACTATCAAGACTACACAACTTCATGATGATCAGCCAGCAATATAACAACCTGCCATAATACAATCCAGAATTTTAGAGAAAAATAACAGAAACCAGAATCTCTATGTATACACTATGCCAAGCATACAACCAAAAATTACTAGATACATGAAAAAGAAAAGAAAAATCTACCTAGAGTCAAGAGAAAAAGTAAACAGCCAACAGAAATAGGCTCTTAGCTGACCCAGATATTGGAATTTGTTGTTGTTTAGTCACTCAGTCATGTCCGACTCTTTTGCGACCCCATGGACTGTAGCCCGCCAGGCTCTTCTGTCCATAGGATTTCCCAGGCAAGAATACTGGAGTGGGTTGCAACTTCCTTCTGCAGGGGATCTTTCTGACCCATGGATTGAACTTGCCGTCTCCTGCATTGCAGGTGGATGCTTTACTGCTGGGCCATCAGATACTTCCCATGGTGGAATTAGCAGACAAGAATTTCAAAGCAATTACTCAAATATGTTCAAGAACTTGAAGGTAAATGATGGCCATAATGACTGAACAGACGGGGAATTCTGACAGAGAAATGGGAATTTTAAGAAATAAAAAAAATTAGGACTGAATTACAATATCTGAAATATATGAAATAATAAATTCACTGGATGGACTTCATAACACTTTAGATACGGCAGAAAAAGGACCAGTGAACTTGAAGACACAGCAATAATAATATGTAATCTGAAAAAGAGAGGAAAATAAGATTAAAAAAACAATGAGTGGGATAATATCAAGTCATTTAATAGATGTGCCACTGGAGAAAATAAGAAAATGGGACAGGAAAAATACTTTAAAACAACACATTACCAACAGAGAATGATATAAACTAGAGTTCCCTTCTCATTAAAAACAAATGGAAGCCAGAAGTCAATAAAAAGGCAACTCTGAAGTACTGGAAGAGAAAAATCTCTTTTCAAAACAAAATTTAAAAACTCACAAAAACATTCTTCAAAATTATTCTACAAATGGCCTTTTGGCATATGTGAAAGCAGAGAGAATTTATCACTAGGAGACCCCTGAAACAAACAGTAAAGGAAGTTATTTAGGCTAAAGAAAAATATCAGGTGAAACTTAAGATCTGTAAGAAGGAATGAAGAGCACTGGAAATGGTAAATATATAGGTAAATAGAAAGGATTATCTTTTTTCTTCTCTTAATTAAAGTGAAAATTAAAATATTTATTGAGCTTCCCTGGTAATCTAGTAGTTAAGAATCTGCCTTGCAATGCAAGGGACACTAGTTAGATCCCTATGCTGGAAGATTCCACAAGCTGTGGAGCAACTAAGCCTGTATGCCACAACTACTGAGCCTGCACTCTATAGCCCATGAGCTGCAACTACTGAGCCCATACACTGCAACTACTGAAGCCCATGCACCTAGAGCCAGTTCTTCACAAGAGAAGCCACTGCAATGAGAAGCCCACACACCACAACTAGAGGGTAGCCCCCCATGAGCTACAACTAAAGAAAGCCGACATGCAGTAGTAAAGATCCACCACAGTCAAAAAATAAAAGAAGTGAATCTTAAAAAAACACCCATTTAATACGGAGGTTTATAAAATATGTAAATACAAAATATGTGACAACAAGAATACAAAGGACAGGGTGCATAATCTTACACGAAATGGCACAATACTAACTCTAATTTAACCCCTAGAGCAACCACTAGAAAGGTTATGAACAAAAGCTAAGGATCAAAAGAGGAATTAAAATACAACATAAAAATATTTGATTAAAACAAAAATGACAGAGGGACAAGTAGAGAACAAAGAGCAAATGACAGAAATAAACCTAACTACAATTAAATCTAAATAAACCAAACACTCAAATTAAAAAGAGATTGTCAAACCAGAGGGGGAAAAAAAGATCCAACTGTATAACATCTACAAGAGACCCACTTTACAAAGGAAAAGAGATACCAAATAAACAATAAGTAGAGAGCTACTGTGGCCATATTAAGATCAGATAATGGAAAGGAGTATTTTTGGAGATAAAGAGCAATATTTCTCATTATTTTAAAAATTAACACATTAGGAGGATAACAATGTTAACATGCATGCATCTAATAACAAAACTTCAAAACACATGAACTAAGGAATTCCCTGGTGCTCCAGGAGTGAGGACTCCATGCTTACACTGCTGAGGACCTGGGTTCAATCCCCGGTTGGGGAACTAAGTTCCCATGAATACAAATATTGTTATAGAAAAATTTAATACCCCATTCTCAGTAATTGATTGAACTACCTACCTCCCCAAATTACTAAGGCTATCTAAGATTTGAACAATGTTATCAATTGTTTTGACCTAATTGATATTATTTATAGAACACTGTACCTGACAAATGCAGAAATGTTTTTCTTTTCCAGGGCACATGGAACATTCATCAACATAGGCCACAGGCCAGGCCATAAAACAAGTCTTGATGAATTACAAATAACTGAAATGTTACAGAGGATATTCTCTGATCACAGCAGAATTAAATTGGAAGCTGTAACAATAAAATATCTAGAAATGCCTCAAATATTTGGAAATCAAACAACTTTTTTCTATATCTTCATTAATGTGGTCATTACATTTATCAAAATTCATCTAATTATAAACTCAATATGTGTATATATCACTATACATAAATACTTATCTTAATAAACTAATGGAAAAAAGTTCAATATAAGTTTAGCTAAATTAAAACAAATTCAATGTATCTTTATCTAAGTTGCAGTCAAGGTACTGAATGAAGGAAAATTCCCCATGTAACCTAGATTTTTCAAGCTTGTTTAGTCTAGCTTAGCAAATTCTTAAGACACAGTCAAGCACAGTCATTAAATTATTAATCAAGCTCAGTATGTTATTCTTTCATTCAATGAACATTTACTGAGTTCAGTCTAATGGGAGGCAGAACTGACAAAAAACTTCAATATTAAAAGTGCTACTACAACAACTAGGAAAGGCACTTAATCTACATTTGATGATGTTTAAACTGGGCTTTTAATTACAGATAGCATATAGGGACGAAGGAGTGTGTTAGAAAGGACAATCACATACAATGAAACTGTGAGAATGCAGTAAACTTCAGGCACTTTAAGAAGTATTGTATGGGTATGTGGTGGCCGAAGATTAGGATTGTGATATATGGAGGGGCCAGATCACATATTCTGAACACGAGAGCGTAGCATACTAAGGAGTTTGCTTAAAATTCAGGATAAAATTCACAGATGTAACCTGAGCAGATCTGTATTTTAAAACAATCACTCTGGCACCAGAATGGAGAGTAAACTAAAGTTGGGCAACATTGGAGCAGCTATCAGTTAAGTTATGGGAACAAGCAAGGCAATAGACAAGTACCTTAATACACCAATGGGGAAAGGAGAATCAACAAGACTTGGTATCTAAATGATGGTCCTAAAGTGTAGATATAACCAAATCAAAAGAGCTTCTGGGTTTCACTACATTTGTCCTCTTACTTTATGAAGACGCATTTTGACACTTGGGACACATGACATTTAATTCCTCATGTTTTGAATTTGGCTTCTACAAAAGATTGATGGGTTTGAGTATAGGAGCCCTGTCTTCTGTATCTAACAGGGATTAGCGAATTAATACTTGTTCAAACAATTATCACACTGAATATATTTGATATAATTGACAAACCATCTCTGTGGCTTTCTATGTCTTTTTACAAAGTATGGTTTGCATGAGAAATCCCTTGGTATTCTTATTAAAAATGTAGATTTGAGGATACTAACCTAGACTTACTGAATCAATATCCATAAGTCATGCCTCAGGAACTAGTAGTTTATATAAACTTTCAAGTAACTGATGCACATTAAAACTGAGAACCATTAATCTCTAATCCTAGGAAAATAAGCACTGAACTCCAACCACACAAGCTGCATTGTCCAGTCAAGAATTGGGCAATGGTTACTGGGCAGATTTGATAAAGATTTTACTTAGGAAAATTTGAATTTTTCTATACAGCTAATATACCAAGTGGTATCAAAGACTATTTTTTTAAAAAACATTGGGGTGACTTGTAGTGCAACTAAAAAGATAAACACTTCCATTTAAAAAACACTGGTCATTTAAAAAATTAAGTTTTTAGAAGTTATACTCTAGCTGATTAGTTTTAAGTTCCTTTATAAAACCTAACTCAAGGAATAGATAATCTATAAAAAAATGGATTATGATTTATTTCTTATCTAAAAGTTAAAATCAGTCAGTAATTTTCACACATGGCAGAAATGCATTCTATATGATGAACTATCTACAGTTAGGGGGGAAGATTTTAAATCTATTATTTAAATGTATTTATTAACATAAGATTTTAATTGTGTGTTTTTTTAATTTTTTTCATTATTTCATGGGCATGTGAGAACCCCAGGATTTCTTTCTTCCTCAACTTAATTATATAAGCTGACAAAGCATAGGTCTTTAAATATTGAAATAAAATTCTAACACATCGTGGTACTCTCTATAAAATAAAAAGTAATGGTTTTTTGTGAGTTAAGAAGCTACAAAAAAGTTAAAAGGCAGTTCTGTTCCAAAGTTTGAAAACAGCAATTTTAGTCACATTTATATTTAAAAAATAACAAAATCAGGTCCTAATAGAACAGGAACTTTAGCAAAACCACACGTTCAGACATATCATCTAAATAAGGAGAAATAATAAAGTAGCAAATGGGTTTTAAATTCAGGATAAGATTGTTTTGTAAAAAGTCTCTCTTCATTATCAGTGGCTACCAATGTCTGTCTGTACAGATTAGGCTTCTAGAAAAAACTGCATGGCAAGTGATGAAAATGTTCTAAAGCTGAATTATGGTGATGGTTGCACAATGATGTAAATTCACTGAAAATAACTGAATCGTACACTTAAAACAAGTGAATTTTGTGGTACACAAATTATACCTCAAGAAAGCTGTTTCTAAACCTATGAGATTACTTAAGGTTGGGACTAGGGGACCACAGCAACCCCTTCCTTAGACATTAACCCAGATCCAAAGATGTCTTGGAGAAGTCCATACTCTAACATATAAGCAACTCTTTCACATCCTTATCAAAATATCTGTAATAGAGAAAGGTAGACGAAGCTACCCACTTCTTTGTCCTAATACAGTGACATATGATAATATTACGGCAACTATTATTACTCAAACTGTTTAATAAATTCCTTATATATTGGCAGGCTCTGAGAATATATAATTTTGATGGGAAAGCAATTTCAATGCAATGTGGTAAGTATTATCACAGGGGTCAAGGATCCGTGAAAGCACAGAAGAGAGTCATTTATCACTAAGTGATAATACCTGGAAGTATGGTGGAGAATGGGCTTCCCTGGTAGCTCAGATGGTAAAGAATCCACCTGAAATGTGGAAGACCTGGGTTCGATCCCTGGGTTGGGAAGATCCCCTGGAGGAGGAGATGGTATCCACTCTAGTATTCTTGCCTGGAGAATCCCCACAGACAGAGGAGCCTGGTAAGCTACAGTCCATGGGGTCACATAGAGTCAGACACGATCAAGCAACCAAGCACAGAACAGCACGGTGGAGAATGAAAAGAAAATACCTCTCAACAGCTGACATCTAAACTGAAACTTAAAAGTATGGGTAGGTATCAGTAAGGAAAGAAGAAAATGAGTATTCTAAGCAAAGAGAACACAGGATGAATACAGATATGGAGCCATGAAACAGTATACTATGAGGAGGGAATTAGTGACAATTCAGTATTAGTTACATATGTTTCAAGGTAAAGAGAACTGGGAAGAGCCAAAAATGAAAACAACATAGACAATTTTTCATAAAGCTCTACTTACTCAGTTTCAAGGATTTAATTACCCTTTACTGATAACATACAATTTAAAACATAATTTATTGGGAGGTAAAGCCTATAAATCTGGGACCAGTACTCTATATGGTATGTAGACCTGAAGAATTAAGCAGGTAAGTTTTTGGTTACCCCATCTTTAAGGTAACAGCTTGATAAACTGAGGTCTCCTCATATTTTCCTGTTACCCAAAACAGGAATAAACACTGTTATAAACACTGTTACAAACACTGTTAATACCAGCAGTTACTAAGGATAAAATAATCAGAATGTATTTTTATAATAAGCAAAATACAAAGCCTGAAAGCAAATACTTGTTTTATCATAATCTTATCATCAAACACTAAAATGAAGAAAATTCACCTTAAAACAAGGCAGTAGGGATGCAGTGAGAGTATGGCAAGTTTACAACCCAGCAATCATTTTGTAATCATAATGAAATGCTCATTCTATGAACAACCTGAAGTTTGACAAGTCTCTTCTCTCTTTTTCCCAAACTATGCCACATTTAGATTTTTTACTGTTCACTGTAGTATGTTGCTAATTCATGAGGCCTGCTACTGTCAACTGGAAGAAAATCTTACACTAGAGAATAGAAAACTCATACAATTGTTTTAAAATATATTTTTTCAATTTGATAACTTCAACTCACTCATTCTCAAATAACTTACCTGCTTTACATTGTATCCTGCTTTTGCACTAGTTTCAATAAACATAACATTCAGCTCTTTGGCTTTCCTCTCTCCTTCCTCAATTGAAACTTGCCTGTAGAAAAATTAAAAAAACCAACTTCACCTTTTTGAAAGATGATGATATGAAGATTATAAACAAGGTTCTGAACTTTTCTTAATATGGTGCCAGTTATACAGGTAAGACTAGTTTGAAAATTTATCAAACTACAATATACTTAAAATTTGTGCACTTCTTAAGTCAGAAAGACAAATACCACATGATATCACTTATATGTGGGATCTAAAATATGATATAAAAGAAACAGACTCATAAACATAAAGAACAAATCTGTGGCTGCTGAGGAAAGGAGGGATGGAGTGGGAGTTTGGGGTCAACAGATTCAAACTATACAGAGTGGATAAACAACAAGAACCAGATGTAGCATAGGGAATTATATTCAATATTTTATGGTTAACCATAATGGAAAAGAATATATAAAAAAAGAATGCATATATAACTGAATCACCTTGCTATACAGCAGAAATTAACACATTATAAATCAACTACACTTAAAATCTGTCCACTTCCATATTTTCACCCAACTAAACATTTTTTAAAGGCAATTTTTTTAATTATTTGCTTTTACCTGCTGAGGTCACTTTTATTTTTTAAATTTTAAAAACTTTAATAGCTTAATGGATTGGCCAAAAAGTTCATTTGGGTCTCCTGTAACAGTTTACAGAAAAACCTGAACAAACTTTTTGGCCAACCCAATATTTTCTAATATCAGATTATAAAAATTTTTTTGTGATTAAAAAATTTTAATGTAAAATAATTTTTAATGGCTAGACATTTATCGATTTTAACCAGTCTCCAAGTATTAAAAATGTATGTTGCTTTCAAGTTTTACACTACTGTAAAAAATGTTGCTATGGACAACTTTGTGCTTTGAGCACTTTGGATCATTTCTTTAGGTTGGATTTTATGGATTTCTGTAAGTGGAACAAGTGAATCAAAGACACGTATGTTAAAGTTTCTTGATACACAGTATTAATGATCCTTTTACAGGGAAGTTTCTCAAGATGTCAGTTCTTCAAGAGCAGTATTCTCTCATTTCTCTTGGTGTTCCTCAGTTCAGTTCAGTCGCTCAGTCGTGTCCGACTATTTGCGACCCCATGAATTGCAGCACGCCAGGCCTCTCTGTCCATCACCAACTCCCGGAGTCTACCCAAACCCATGTACATCGAGTTGGTGATGCCAACCAACCATCTCATACTCTGCCGTCCCCTTCTCCTCCCGCCCCCAATCCTACCCAGCATTAGGGTCTTTTCCAATGAGTCAATTCTTCGCATGAGGTGGCCAAAGTATTGGAGTTTCAGCTTCAACATCAGTCGTTCCAAGGAACACCCAGGATTGATCTCTTTTAGGATGGACTGATTGGATCTCTTTGCAGTCCAAGGGACTCTCAAGAGTCTTCTCCAACACCACAGTTCAAAAGCATCAATTCTGCACCGCTCAGCTTTCTTCACTGTCCAACTCACACATCCACACATGACTACTGGAAAAACCATAGCCTTGACTAGACGGACTTTTGTTGGCAAAGTAATGTCTCTGCTTTTAAATATGCTATCTAGGTTGGCCATAACCTTCCTTCCAAGGAGTAAGCGTCTTTTAATTTCATGGCTGCAATCACCATCAGCAGTGATTTTGGAGCCCAAAAAAATAAAGTCTGACACTGTTTCCCCATCTATTTCCCGTGAAGTGATGGGACCAGATGCCATGATCTGTTTTCTGAACGTTGAGCTTTACGCCAACTTTTTCACTCTCCTCTTTCACCTTCATCAAGAGGCTCTTTAGTTCTTCTTCACTTTCTGCCATAAGGGTGGTGTCATCAGCATATCTGAGGTTGATATTATATTGATATTAATGATATTTCTCCCGGCAATCTTGATTCCAGCTTGTGTTTCTTCCAGCCCAGCGTTTCTCATGATGTACTCTGCATATAAGTTAAATAAGCAGGGTGACAATATACAGCCTTGATGTACTCCTTTTCCTATTTGGAACCAGTCTGTTGTTCCATGTCCAGTTCTAATTGTTGCTTCCTGACCTGCATACAGGTTTCTCAGGAGACAGGTCAGATGGTCTGGTATTCCCAACTCTTTCAGAATTTTCCATAGTTTATTGTGATCCACACAGTCAAAGGCTTTGGCATAGTCAATAAAGCAGAAATAGATGTTTTTCTGGAACTCTCTTGCTTTTTCGATGATCCAGCGGATATTGGCAATTTGATCTCTGGTTCCTCTGCCTTTTCTAAAACCAGCTTGAACATCTGGAAGTTCACGGTTCACATATTGCTGAAGCCTGACTTGGAGAATTTTGAGCATTACTTTACCAGCATGTGAGATGAGTGCAATTGTGCGGTAGTTTGAGCATTCTTTGGCATTGCCTTTCTTTGGGATTGGAACGAAAACTGACCTTTTCCAGTCCTGTGGCCACTGCTGAGTTTTCCAAATTTGCTGGCATATCGAGTGCAGCACTTTCACAGCATCACCTTTGAGGATTTGAAATAGCTCAACTGGAATTCCATCACTTCCACTAGCTTTGTTCGTAGTGATGCTTTCTAAGGCCCACTTGACTTCACATTCCAGGATGTCTGGCTCTAGGTGAGTGATCACACCATTGTGATTATCTGGGTCGTGAAGATCTTTTTTGTACAGTTCTTCTGTGTATTCTTGCCACCTCTTCTTAATATCTTCTGCTTCTGTTAGGTCCATACCATTTCTGTCCTTTATCGAGCCTATCTTTGCATGAAATGTTCCTTTGGTATCTCTAATTTTCTTGAAGAGATCTCTAGTCTTTCCTAATCTGTTGTTTTCCTCTATTTCTTTGCACTGATCGCTGAGGAAGGCTTTCTTATCTCTCCTTGCTATTCTTTGGAACTCTGCATTCAGATGGGAATATCTTTCCTTTTCTCCTTTGCTTTTCGCTTCTCTTCTCTTCCCAGCTATCTGTAAGGCCTCCTCAGACAGCCATTTTGCTTTTTTGCATTTCTTTTCCATGGGGATTGTCTTGATCCCTGTCTGCTGTACAATGTCACGAACCTCTGTCCTAGTTCCTACTGCCCAGCAATCATATAGGTGTTTAATGAATAAGCAACTATTCTAATTAAATGGGTCTAAACTATCAGCTGATAAATCTTGCTTCTTACAAAACAGAAAACCAAAGCAATGTAAGAGAATTTCTACAAGCTTGCACCACATCTATCCTACAATTTACTTGTGTGTGTGCCTCATATTCTACCTCTAGACCCACGACTGTGGAAGAACTGTCCTTATTCCTCAAACTTATATCAATGTAGTCGATTCCACTCTCTTCTTGTCTGCTGCTGCTGCTGCTAAGTCGTGTCAGTTGTGTCTGACTCTGTGCGACCCCACAGACGGCAGCTCACCAGGCTCCGCCATCCCTAGGATTCTCCAGGCAAGAATACTGGAGTGGGTTGCCATTTCCTTCTCCAGTGCATAAAAGGGAAAAGTGAAAGTGAAGTTGCTCAGTCGTGTCCGACCCTTAGCGACCCCATGGACTGCAGCCTACCAGGCTCCTCCGTCCATGGGATTTTCCAGGCAAGAGTACTGGAGTGGGGTGCCATTGCCTTCTCCATCTTCTTGTCTACAAGAAGATATTATTCTACAATTTCTCCACCTTCTAAAGCAAAGTCATTCTTTATAAATGATACTTCAACTGTTAATGCTTTATTCTATCTTCTTGTTATATCCACTCATTGTCTATGTATTCAGGTATAAATTTTTGAAAATACGTTTTTTTAACCATTTGAAAGTAAGCTGACAATCAGATGCAGAATTTTAAACACTTCAGCAGTATGGATTTCCGAAAAACAATGATTTCAGATGCCCTAAAACTTACTCGTTGGACCTTTTCTCTATCTACAATTACTGCCTTGGAGATCCTATGCAGTCTCATGGCTTTAAATATCATCTATATGCTGATGATTCTCGACTTATATATCTAGCCTGGACTGCTGCTCTGAACTGCAGGCTCATAGCCAACTGCCTACCTGACCTCTAATTATTAGGATAGCTAACAGCCATTCTACACTTAAGATGACCAAAAGCTGAAGTCATGATATTCCCTCCCAAATTGTTTCTTTACGCAGTCTCTCCTGTCTCAGTTAATGATGGTTTCTCAGGCCAAAAATCTAAGGGTCATTCTTGATGACTCCTTCCCCAACATCATACATTCCATCCATCAGTATGTATTCTGTCCATTGCATCAGTATATCCTGTCAGTTCTATCTTCAAAATATCTAAATTTGACCACTGATCACCACACAAGTTACCACTATCCTGGTCCAAGTCATCATTATTTCTTGCTTGGAATAAAGTCTAGTTTATCCTCCTCTCTTCTCCCCTTATGCATTTTCAACAGAGCAAACAGTGACCTATGAGAAGCTACTCCTCTGCTTAAACCCTCCAATCTCATCCAGAAAGTTTTTACTTTGTGCTACATGATATGGCCTTCATTATCTTTCATTTTATTTTAGCTTCATTTCATTTCCATACTGTTCTTTCCATCATTCTCTTTATCAGTTATATAGGTTTCTTTGCTGTCTCTCAAATAAGTGTATTTCCAACTCAGTAATTTTGTATTTTCTGAGTCATCTGCCTAGGACCTTTTCTTCCTCAACATACTTGCATAGTTAACTCCCTCACTTCCTTAGCTTCTTTACTCAAAAGTTACCAGTTATCTTTTCAGGGAGGTTTTCCACTGCTATTCCATCTAATATTACAAACTTGTCCTTAACACTTCATATTCCTTTTCCCTGCTTTATTTTCACCCTTAGCATGTATCACTATCAAACATGCTATTTTTTTCTTTATTTACTTATTGCCTGGTTTATTCACTGGAATAAAATCTCCTTGAAGATTTTAGTTCACTATCGTAAGAGTAGCATCCTCTGAAACATACATGATACTCAATAAACATCTCCTGAATCAATGATTATTAGTCCATAAACCCTACATGTGAAGGATTCCCGGTAGAAATTCTAACTAGTTGTAGAAATATAAGTCACATCAATAAAATGGTTGAAAGTTAGCTATACCAAGGTTCACAACTGTGGTTTGGATTTGTCAGAAGCACCTAGAAGTACTGGGACTTCCTAGGTTGTGCTAGTGGAAAAGAACCTGCCTGCTAATGCAGAAGACACAAGAGACACAGGTTTGATCCCTGGGTCAGGAAGATCCCCTGGAGGAGGCCATGGCAACCCACTCCAGTATTCTTGCCTGGAGAATCCCCATGGACAGAGAAGCCTGGCAGGTTACAGTCCACTGGGTCTCACAGAATCAGACATGACTAAAATGACTTAGCACGCACATACCTAGAAAGATTAATTAAAACATTGATTCACGGGACCTACTTTAGATTAACTGAATCTGGAAGGAGGCTCAAAAATTTTAAAGCTGATCACAATCCTCTATAGCCAGAATCTTAAGAAAGGGTCCAATATACCTCGTTTACCAAGTGATTCTCAGGTTTGAAACATCTTGGAAGCACTGGGCTACAGAGGACAAAAAGAATACTGAGCATCTAAGTGCTAAGACACTGTAACAGATATATTCTGGTCTTTCCTTCAAGTTTTCATGAAAAAACTAATTGTCAAAGAAAGTGGAAAAGGTCATTTAACTTTAAATTGCTGTTATTAAAATTTTTGCTGATTACAAAAGTAATTTTTAAAAGACCATTACAATAAACTCCTATATAATCCCTCTCGCTTCCCAAAAAATACTAGTTAAGTTTCATGTATTCTTACACAGATTTGTTCTAGGCCAAAGAACCACCTTATTTATTTATTTGTTTTAAAGACAAAGGATTCAGGTACATGCATCGATCAAGGGTTTTTCTTAAGCTTCATGTGTAAGCCAGCAATAAATTCCTTTTTTTTTACTGACTAGAAGAATTTCATTTATATTAATAAAATACTACTACTACTAGCAGTCATTTAGACTGATTTTAATTCTTTAATATTACAAATAATGGTGCAATAATAATTCCTGTATGTTCATCTTTTCACATTTCTATGGGTATATCTATGGAATAAGTTACTGGAGGTGGATTTCAGTCAAAAAGTATTTTAAATACTGATGTTAAACTGCTTCTGCTAAAAATTGTATTAGTTACATTTTCAGTGTATGAGAGCTCTTATCTATTCAGACGCTTAATGATACAGTGCATTATCAATCTTTTGAATAATAGCTAAACTAATAGGTGAATACAATTTTTATATTTATGTATTCAAACTTATCAATCTTTCCCTTTAAGGCTTTAGGATTCCATGTTATGCTTATGCAAGGCCACCTACTACCAAAGATTTTTTTTTTTAATGCTGTAAACATTTAAAAAAAATTTTTTTCCTCATTTAAAAATTATTTTATTGGGAATTTCAGATTAATAGATATACACTATACGTAAAACAGATAAACACCAAGGACCTACTGTATGGCACAGGGAACTATACTCAATATCTTATAATAACCTATAATGGAAAAGAATCTAAAAAAAGGATAAATACATATATATGTATTAATATAACTGAATAATTTTGCTACGTACTTGAAACACTATAAATCAACTATATTTCAATTAAAAAAACAAGGCAACTGTTACATTAATAAAATAAAATAGATGAAGTAATAAATAATAATAAAAATAGATGCAAAAATAAAATTATTTTAATGGAATGAACAAGACTTCGATTCTTTTATTTTTTTAATTAAAATTTTTTTAAGACTAATTCTTTTAAATGTGAAAGCTAATAGGCAATAGTCTGGCAAAAATTACTGAGAAAGAAGTTCTAAAGCGATGGACAAATATTATCTTAAAGAAAAATTACTATAAACATAATTTAGATAACTTTCTATATCTGTATACTCAACTGCTGCTACTGCTACGTCGCTTCAGTCGTGTCCGACTCTGTGCGACCCCATAGACGGCAGCCCACCAGGCTCCCCCATCCCTGGGATTCTCCAGGCAAGAACACTGGAGTGGGTTTCCACTTCCTTCTCCAATGCATGAAAGGAAAAGTGAAACTGAAGTCGCTCAGTTGTGTCCAACTCTTAGCGACCCCATGGACCGCAGCCTACCAGGCTCCTCCGTCCATGGGATTTTCCAGGCAAGAGTACTGGAGTGGGTTGCCATTGCCTTCTCCATATACTCAACTATTACGCAGTAAAAGAAGAGACGCTTGTATTCATCCTTTTAGATAACTCCAGCTATAAAGAGAAACAAATATATATATAATCTTTCTTTTAATAGTGAAGGTATCCTGGGACTCTCCACTACAAGAATATATACATATAAGATCTTCAAATTCTCATAGTGAAGATAAATAATGAAAATTTATATAAGGGCATCGACATCCAAAAAATGATTTTCATAAAGAAAAGATGAAGTCATATGCTGAATTTACTTTTAAATAAAGAAAGACCTTCTTGCCAATTCCAAATGAGGTACTGTAGGCAGAAATAGGCTTTACATTTCATAAGTCTTTGAACATACTTATAACATTTAAATTAACAGCAAAAGTTCATTGCTGGAATTTCAATATCCAACTAATGAATAAACAAATAATAAATAGTAAAAACTTCAAATATTAAATTATCAAGATTACTTAAAGCAGAAAGAATAGTAGATCACTAAGGAATGCTAAAGGCAGATATTCAAGCCATGGGTTCTACAGTGAATGTTAATACATTTTGCATCCTGTGACTTGAATAAGTCTTTGCTCATTTGACTAAGGTATCACAATCAAGCTATTCAGTTCAACCTCACAGTCTGGCTCAACCATACAATTAAAAAAAAAGAAAAGAAAAAAACTACACTACTGAATTATAATGAATATTTATAAGGCTAGCAAAAGAGTATGCATTTAATCATTATGAATACTTTTTTAAAGATAGGATTTATTTTAAAATACATTTTGTTCTCTAACAGAATACTGCTTTTATTTGTTAATATGAGGCCTAAAAAGTGCAAAATAGCTATCAGCTTCATGTGTAAACAATCTTGCACGAGTTATTTATATATGGGCTCACACAAACAAAAAAAAATTGTTTTCCTTTAAGGACTGAGTTTAATGGGTTTTTTTTCCCCCCACACTGCAGGGTTTGTGGGATCTTAGTTTCCCAATGAGGGATTGAACCCATGCCCCTTGGCAGTGAAAGCATAGAATCCTAACCACTGGACAACCAGCGCATTTCCAGGACCGAGTTTACCTATTTCAGGTTCTTACATTAAAGAAAAGGGATGGGGGCATAAGATTAAGGTTTAAACAAGTCTCCTTTTAAAACTAACAAAAATAATAGGATACACTAACAAAAATAATAGGCTGCTTAACAAAGAAATCAAACATTCCATATACATATGAAATCATTCCATACCTCTTGTCAGCAAGATCTGTTTTATTTCCTACTAGCATGATGATAACATCACTTCCTCTTTCTGTTCTGACATCATCAATCCATTTTGTAGTTTGCTGGAAGGAGTTAACATCTGGTATATAGGAAGGTGGACAGAGATTAGTATTATTGCAAGCAACTTCCCAAGTGAAGGACCAAAAAAGGAAAAAAAAAAAAAAGCACTGAAGTTGGAAGGGAGTTGGCACATTAGAACCCACCTTTAATGTGCCTGCAACATAACTCCATTTTATCTGAGTACAAATATCAGTGATCTAAACAAATCACAAGAATAAAATCCACAAGGTACCTTTTATAATAGTTTAAAATTTTTGGACATGACCAGGTGAGTATAATATACTATATGTAACTGAAAAAAAATATTTAAACAATGAAAGGATAGCTATGGCAGATAATATGGTGTCATGTTGCCACAATGCTCTTTTGATTACTTACACATACCAAACATGACAAAGAAAGCATCTCCAAAAGTACATCAGCCAGTAAGTCCCAACACATCCACAAAATTTGTAAAGCCTTTCAATAGCTTTCAACACCACTCTGTTTGCATGGCTTATTCAGTTTGTGATCACTTTAACTTGGAGTTTATTAGTTTAATGTACGAGAATCACTTATAACAAAACCCATCTTCTCCAGCCCTGGATTCTAAGTAGAGTACTTCAATAATTCTTACAGCAGCTAAAGAAAACAATTTGCTAATATTTTAACCACATGTGCACAAATTTCAAAGAATACACCAGGTTTTACTTGATTTGGTTAAAGTAAGCACAAACATTTTAAAGCTGCAAAACTTGTGACAGCACAATAATGAACATACATTTTTAAAACAGGTAGCAACCCAAAGAAAAGCTTCAAGAAAACAAGGACTGCATTTGGCACCTAACCAAAATAAAAAGTTTCTGAATGCAAACCTCTAACTTATAATTCTGCCATTGTAATTATTCTTAAGTAAATATGATTTCTGTTTGAGCAAATCTGTAAAAATGTATGCTAATATTATAGTTTATGTTTTTAAAGAAGTCCAAGATGTGGTACTATCCTGGTTTTCCTATAAATTATGGAGCACTATATGGAATGATACTTAATATTGCCTAATATATCATAAGTCAATTTACAAAGACAATTTTAATCAGATAGCATTTCCCTGTCAGTCATCAATGCTCTATTCAAAATTTACAGACACGTAAAATGCCAAAGGCATTATTATTCAATCTTGAGGGAAAAGAAAAAGGAAGACCATCACTTGTTTTAGTCTCTGATTTAAATGTTTTTCTTAGAGAGAAATGAAAAGTGTCATCTGCTAGCAACAAAGTAAATAAACCAGTCAGAGAATTCAGATTTCACTTAAATGAAAATAATTAATAGAAATTAAGTTTTCTCTGCTCTTCCTCTATAGAGGATGGCTGGAAGGTGAAAGCAGAGAAAAGCTGGTTATCAGAAGCTTTTGACAGCCTCAGTAGAAGCTTTGAAGGATGTGGAAAACTTGGCGAGAGACATAAATGCAGATTATTTTATTTTAGAGAAATCTGAAATCAAATTAAATAAAAAAGGAGACACTCTTTCAACCACAATTATGGTGTAGCTTAGGGATAATAGGATACTAAGAAAGCCTTGGAGAGGGTTCATAATTAGACCCAAATGAAAATTTCTGGGGCAAAAAAACCCTGGCACAGTAGAAGTAAGATATCTTGGTACAAACAATGAAGCAAATACTCTGACCTAGCTGGTCTGTGACAAGGTTTGGTATGATAAAACTCAAATTTTACATGCCGGTATAGAAAACAAGCACAAAACAAGAACATGCATGCAACTAAGCTAAAGGTTGAGAGAAGATTAGAAATGCGTAATTCCCCCCCCACTCACTTGTGATATCATAAACAACAACTGCCACAGTGGAGTCACGAATGTAGCTAGGAATCAAGCTCCTGAACCGCTCTTGACCTGCTGTGTCCCATAATTGCAATCGTACCTAACAATAAAATCAGTCAAACAAGCAAGAAAAATAAGAAAGGTCAACCCGTTGCAAAATACCTACTTGTGATATCGTAAACTACTACGGCTGCAGCAGAATCACGGATGTAACTGGGAATGAGGCTACGGAAACGTTCCTGACCCGCAGTATCCCACAGCTGCAGCCTGATCTGTGGGATGGGAAAAAATAAATAAAAAAAAAAAACAAAAAACAAAACTCATACTAAAAAGAAAAAAGAAATAATGTTTTTAAAGGGAGGAGGGTGGCAAGGAGGTAAAAAGGAAACTCATGCAAAAGGTTGCAGGGATGTGAGGAATGGAAACAACATAAAATTCCTTTCCTTTTTCAAAAGGGAGTAATATTTAAAATTTGCTTGCTCTGAAGGTACATAACTCAAAAAAAAAAAAAAAGCAACAGGAAGATTTGACAGGACGAGAAGTACTGCTTCCTTTTTATGCCCCCTCTCTACAACCTCTCTTTGAATCCTATACCTTCCAGACAGCACAAGTAGACTGCTCATGTTCAAATAGTGAAAATAAAAGAGAAAAACAAAGGTAAATGTCAATGATCAGCCCCTCTGAAATGAAAATAAAATGTCTCTTTTCTCTACTGGATTCAGAACACTTTGAAATTGGATCTCTGACTACTGTGCTTGTTCTCCCACACATTTATTTTCTAGAACATTACATATAATCTAGCAAAAAGGAGAAATATCTTTTTGCAACCCTACTTAAATGTGTCTTTACTTTCTTCTTCACATCTACATTCCAGGAAGAAAAGCCTGAAAACAAGCATTAAGTTCTTTTACCATCATAAAGCAGTTTCTGTTTTCAAATTTTAAGAAATAGAATGCTATATATTAAAACATAAAAGAGAACATCCAAAAGAAAAAGACTTACAAACTTAAAGAAATGGCATTAGAGATAATGCTTTTTGGGTATAGGTCCCAAAATAATGCATTTAAGAGAGTTACTGTTTAGATGACAGGAATCTCTTCAAGGGACAGCAGGCTAGAATACAGAATTTATATCGCGCTTAAAGGGAGCATTCCAAAAGATGGAAGACAAAAATCTAACAAAGAGATACACATTACTTTTGTCTATTCACAGTCACTTTGGTATATACCATATTCCGACAAAGCCTGGAAGTTAACAAATTGTGTGATATTCAGATGAAATGTTTGAATGGTTCAGAGTGGTACACAAAGGGTCTTTAGCAGTTCTAATTTCTTCATGAAAATATTCTTATCTCAATGCTATTTGTTATAATATTCCAAGTCAAGACAATAAATTTTGTTTAACAAGCCTAGGGCTATCAGAGTATTACAAATAATGGCTTTCTCTCCCCTTTGGAGTCTACTTGAGGATAAAAAATTCAAAGTGCTAAGTACTATTCATTCTATAATAACAGTTTTTCTCAATGTCTGTACACTAACTTTGGCAACTTTACTAAGTACTTCTTATGGCAACAATCACTGATTATAGCTTTAAGCATGATATTCTGTCCTGGAGTGATGCAGAAAATTCCACACTGAAAACATTACTCACTGTTCGATCCTCCAAGTACATTGTTTTTGATAAAAAGTCAATACCAATTGTTGCCTATAAAACAAAACAAAACAAAGAAGTTAAAAATAGTAATAATTTAATGACAGCAGTTTAGAGTTCAAGTGGGCATTATGATTGCAGAAAAAATGAATAAATATATAAACTATCACAGCCAAATAATAAATGAACAAAATTTTCAGTGATAATGGCTTTTTCCTATTGAGCACTTGCTGTACATTAGAGATTCTTTTAGGCCCTTTACATGATCATCTCTAATCCTAATACATCCCTACAAAGTAGCTACCAGCATCATTATTTTTCTGATTTTATACAAAACAATATTAGGGTTTGGAGAAGTTATATAACTTGTCTAAGGACACACAACTTCTGCTGTGGAGTTGGGAGTAAAATTCTAGCTCTTTTTAATACATAATTCTATATTCACTTTATATATATACTTTAAAAAATCTATCTTTATATACATATTTTATAATTTCACGTATCATATATAGTTCATATATGTTATACATTTTATATACACTTTATACATATACTTGTGGTAAAATACACAACTGCTCTTTTAAAAAGTCTTTCAAAAAATGGTTAAGAGGGTTAAAGAGTAGTTTTCAGTTCATAGCGAAACTGAGATGAAGGTTCAGAGATTCCCTTTTGCCCCTGCCCTCACATATGCAAAGCATCCCTATTATCAACATCCCCCAGCAGAGTAGTAGTACATTTGCTACGAATGATGAACTTACACTGACAGTGATGTAATTCTTTAAAGACAAGCTTTGTTTTTAAAATGTGGTAAAACAAATACAGGCTTCCCTGGTGGCTCAGCAGTAAAGAATCTGCCTACCAATGCAGGAGATGAGGGTTTGATTCCTGGGTCGGCAAGATTCCCTGGAGAAGGAAAACCCACTCCAGTAATCTTGCCTGGGAAATCCCATAGACAGGGGGGACCTGGTGGGCTACAGTCCATGGGGTCGCAAAGAGTTGGACACTATTTACCAACTAAATAACAAAAATATACACACCATAAAATATGATATTTTAACTATTTTAAGTATATAATCAATGGCATTAATTACATTCACAACTGTGTAACTGTCAGTAATATTTACAAAAGTTTTTCACCACCCCAAACAGAAATATTGCACCCATTAAGCAATACCAAATTACAGTGTATGGATATACCATTTGTTTATCCATTCATCCACTGATTGACACTTTGGCTATTAAGAGTTTCTGTTTTCAACTCTTTTTGGTATATAACTAGGAGTAAAACTGCTGGGCCATATGGTGATTCTTTTTAACTTTGTGAGGAAAGTTTCTACAGCAATGGCACTATTTTAATTCATTAATTAATCAGTTCATTTTTCTTTATGGTCATGCTGCATGGCATGCGGGATCTTAGTTCCTAGACCAGGGTTTGAACCCGCACCTCCTGCAATGAAAAGTGCAGAGTCTTAACCACTAGATCATCAAGGAAGTTCCCGGCTGCACTGTTTTAAATTCCCACTAGTGATATATGGAACAACAGACTGGTTCCAAATCGGAAAAGGAATACATCAAGGGTGTATATTGTCACCCCACTTATTTAACTTATATGCAGAGTACATCTTGAGAAATGCTGGGCTGGAAGAAGCACAAGCTGGAATCAAGATTGCTGGGAGAAATACCAATAACCTCAGATATGCAGATGACACCACCCTTATGGCAGAAAGCGAAGAAGAACTAAAGAGCCTCTTGATGAAAGTGAAAGAGAGTGAAAAAGTTGGCTTAAAGCTCAACATTCAGAAAACTAAGATCATGCCATCTGGTTCCATCCTTCATGGCAAACAGATGGGGAAGCAGTGGAAACTGTGGCTGACTTTATTTTTTTGGGCTCCAAAATCACTGCTGATGGTGATTGCAGCCATGAAATTAAAAGACGCTTACTCCTTGGAAGGAAACTTATGACCAACCTAGAAAGCGTATTAAAAAGCAGAGACATTACTTTGCCAACAAAGGTCCGTCTAGTCTAGGCTATGGTTTTTCCAGTGGTCATGTATGGATGTGAGAGTTGGACGGTGAAGAAAGCTGAGCGCTGCAGAATTGATGCTTTTGAACTGTGATGTTGGAGAAGACTCTTGAGAGTCCCTTGGACTGCAAGGAGATCCAACCAGCCCATCCTAAAAGAGATCAGTCCTGGGTGTTCCTTGGAAGGACTGATGTTGAAGCTGAAACTCCAATACTTTGGCCACCTGATGTGAAGAGCTGACTCATCTGAAAAGACCCTGATGTTGGGAAAGATTGAAGGCAGGAGGAGAAGGGGACGACAGAGGATGAGATAGTTAGATGGCATCACCGACTCAATGGACATGAGTTTGGGTAAACTCTGGGAGTTGGTGATGGACAGGGAGGCCTGGCGTGCTGTGGTTCATGGGGTTGCAAAGAGTTGGACACGACTGAGCGACTGAACTGAACTGGGTTAGATCCTAGGTCCAAGAAGATTTCAAGATCCCGGGTCCAGGAAGATTTCACATGTTGCAGAGCAGCTAAGCCTGTGCACCGCAACTACTGAGCCTGTGTGCTGCAACTACTGAAGTCTGTGTGCCCTAGAGCCTGCACTCCACAAGAGAAGCCACCGCGTTGAGAAGCCTGTGCACAACACCTCAATGAAGAGCAGCCCCCTTTCTCCGCAACTAGAGAAAGCCTGCGCAAAGCAACGAAGACCCAGTGCAGCCAAAAAATTTTTTTGCCATTTTGTAATTGGTTTGTACAAGTTCCTATATATTCTGGATATTAAAACCTTATCCGATATATAACTTTCAAATATTTCCCCTCATTCTGTAGGTTGGTGTCTCTGCTGAAAATCAATTGTGCGTGTGCTTATATACTTACATACACACACACACACATATATATATACATGGATTCTCTATCCTATTCCATGGGGCTTTCCAGGTGATGCTAGTAGTAAAGTCTCCACCTACCAATGCAGGAGACGTAAGAGACACAGGTTTGATCCCTGGGTCAGGAACATCCCCTGGAGAAGGAAATGGCAAGCCACTCCAGTATTCTTGCCAGGAGAATCCCATGGACAGAGCAGCCTGGTGGGCTACAGTCCATGGGGTCACAAAGAACTGGACACCACTGATCCTACTCCAATGTGTCTATATGCCATTACCACATTGTTTTAATTACTGTAGCTTCGTATGAAATTCCGAAATTGGGAAGTGTGAGTCCTCCAACTTTTTCAAATTTTTCAGTAATGTCTTGGCTATTGCAAATTATCATTAGCCTCTTCATATCTACAAAAAACAGCATGGGAATTTTCAAAAGGATTGCAATGAATTTGTAGCTTGTAGTTGGTATTGACATCTTTTTTTCCAGAGAGATTCATTTTATTTTATATTTATTTATTTTTTGGCTGTTCTGGGTCTTCGCTGATGCACAGTCTTCTCTCTAGTTCCAGAGAGTGGGGGCTACTCTCTGTTGTGGTGCATGGGCTTCTCATTTTGTGGTAGCTTCTCTTGTTGAGGAGCTCGAGCTCTAGGTCATTTGCACTTCAGTAGTTGCAGTGTGTGGGCTCAGCAGTTGTGGTTCCTGGGCTCTAGAGCACAGGCTCAATAGTTGTGGCTCACAGGCTTAGTTGCTCCATGGCATGTGGGATCTTCCCAGACCAGGAATCAAACCCGTGTCTCCTATGTTGGCAGGTGGATTCTTAACCACTGAACTACCAGGGAAGCCAAGTATTGACATCTTAACAACATTAAGTTTTCTGATTCATTTACCTGGGTTGTCTCTCCATTTAATCAGGTCTTTTATTTTTTTGAGTAGTTTTGTAGGTTTCAATTTCACACAGACTTAACAACAAAAGAACCAGCTTCCTCCTTTACCCCAAACTATGTGGCTAACATACTAATTCTACCTTATGACATTCAATTTGAGAATTATATCCCACTCTTTCATATGGTGGAATGGGCTTATAAACTTGAATTACTATGCAAGAGAATCTAATTGACAAACCTCAGGAATGTACAGGAGTGGCATGGCTGCATTGAAGAAATCTGACTAGTAGAACCTCATTTACTCAGACAGTGTGGCAGAAGTAGTTAGCTACCTACACAAATATCCATCTACTCCTTCTTCCTTACTAACACAACCAAACGTTTATTTAAATCCATACTTTTCCCATTTGAAAAACTACACTTTCCAGCCTTCTTTGAACTTTAAATAAATGGGGTTAACTCAGTTGGGAGGTAGATTCTTGTTTTTTCCCCCTTTCATCCTTCTTCCTTCCTGAACTGTGGATACCAAGGCTGAAATCCAGGAATCATTCAGTAACCATGAGGCAAAATTCAATATGGAAATCATAGATCAGATTAGGTTAGACATAAAATAGAAGGAGTTTAGGTTCTGGATGACCATGGAGTTGCTGCACTAGCTCTGAAACACACTACCTTTACACTTCTTTTACATGAAAAAAAATTCTCCTGTCACTTATCAATGTTATTTTGTGTTTGTTATAAACAGCTGAAAATAATTTTTAATGGCTATAAATAGAAACAAGCATTTTCACATCTCACAGTTAAGACATAAATGTTTTTACAATTAGTACAAAGTCAGACTTTACAACAGTCCCCTCCTTCCACTATACTATCCAAGTTTTGGGGCATCATTTATATCACTGAACTCATAAAGATCAAAACTAATTTGAAAAATAGCCTGCTGCTGCTCTTCTTTTTAGTTAATTTTATTTCAAGCTGAGCTACTACAGCAAAGAAGTTGATCAGCTATAAGAATTAAGCCAACAGCAGGAAGAACAGAAAGGAGATGGCTGGGAAACTAAGCATTATCAACTATTTCAGCATCTTGAATGCTACGAGTGGAACTAATTCAAACTTTCATAAAAGACAGATGAGACATTAGTGCAGTCTTTTGCTCATCTTCTTAGAGAAATGCAAAGAGCAATCATTACAGAAGAAATTAAAAGAGAAAACTCTCTCATGCACTTTAATTTACAGTTACATATTATTTTAAATGTTAACTAATTCATGGATGTTGGGGGGAGTGTCTACTCTGCAAAAAAAAAGAAAAAAAGTAAACAGTACTTTTACAGGAGGTTACAAATCAAGACTGCACAATAGCTTATCCAAATATATCGATGTCAAGATGATAACTGCCATTTGTTTGTTTTATTTGGATGCTCTTCACTCAGAAAGGTGCTTATTTACCCCAACAGCTAATTTATGAAAGATTGCAGATATAAGTCACAATTCTGTCTGACTTTGTATATAGTGGTTCGTCCCCTGTCCTGATGCCAGAGAAGCTAGAAACCCATAAACATGATTTTCACATGGGAAATGTGTTTTACCCAATTACAAAAGTAACTCGGAAAGGAAAACAAGTTTTTCTTCTGTACAAAGCAATGATAATCAGCTTCCTTCTGTGGTTCAAACACACATAAAGTTCTGTTGCCTGGTCGCTGCCTTCTCTAGCAAGAGAAAATAGAGAAGGAGTTAAAAGAGGCAATGACTATAAAGAAAGAAAAGAGTGGATAAGTTAAAGAATCTAAAATTAACAGAAATAATTTTAAAAATGAAGAAAGAACCCCAGAAAGAAGATGCTGATACATAATCTGATTTAGAATAGAATCCCATTTAAAAATATCCTTACCTATATGTACATATGTGGGGGGAAAAATGTGTGTGTGTATATATATATATATATATATATACACATACATATATCTTTCTGCCATATTACATTTCTGTCCATTAGGACAGAAACTAGGCAGTCTGTGGATTTTAAAAATGAGTCATTATAATGGGCATAAGATTTTAGTTATACAAGGTGAACAAGTTCAAGAGATCTTCTGCAGAACACTGTACGTACATGTAGATAACAACACTATACTGTGTGCACTTTAAAATATAATAAAAAGTTAGAATCTCATATAAGTGTTCTTACCACAATAAAAAAAAGAATCCTACCCCAAATAAAATGACAACACTTCTGGAAAAGGCAAAAATCCCGAAAAAAGTCATTAAAAAATTAAATGAAAATAAAAAGACAAATCAAACACTGAGTCAGAAAAACAGTCCACTGGGACCTCCCTGGCAGTCCAGTGGTTAAGACTCTGCAATTTCACTGCAAGGGGCAAGGGCCCCATCCCCGTTGGGAAACTAAGATCCTGCATACTTCGAGGCCAAAAAATAAAAGTAATAACGATAATTTTAAAAAGAAAAACAGTCCATCTAGTTAAGGATTTTGGTTCTATTGATAACCAGAATTTTGAATAGAACAATCTAGAGCCTTAACTTATACAGGTTAAGGATATACTTAATCACCACCATCACCTTTCTGGACAAGTTCATCAGTGTCTAAAACCGACTGTTTAAATCTATGCCATCCTGAACTTAACTGTTGATTTGTAACAGCCCTTGGAATAAGAAATCCTCTAAATTCAAAGAAATCCCAAAGGTTACCCTGAGTAACGTAATCTTCCTCAAAAGAATCTACTCCAATTGTGGGAATCTTTCTTGAGCTTATTTATATTAAGTTGAACCACATAATCTAAAACTGCCAATATTCTATCATTTTTGAATGATAAAAATAGCAATTATGTAATATGGTTCAAACTGATACATTTGAAACTACTGAAAAATTTACAATTGGAAAAAAAAACAAAAACAAAAAACTGGTGAAAAACTAGAGCAACTTAAGAGAATCACTTTCAGCCTCTAGCTACAAATGTTTACCAGATCACTCAGGATTTTTGCTTTACTTTGAAATAACTGACTAAA
The DNA here is from genome assembly GCF_054371585.1 of Giraffa tippelskirchi. Classification (NCBI taxonomy): domain Eukaryota; kingdom Metazoa; phylum Chordata; class Mammalia; order Artiodactyla; family Giraffidae; genus Giraffa; species Giraffa tippelskirchi. The sequence goes on from NC_137285.1 coordinate 124,621,628, forward strand.
TATGGTCAATAAAGGACTCTTCTGGCAAACCAGTTTAGTCTTTTTCAAATGGAATTAATTCAGTGCAAAGGAATCATAAATAGCATGAATTACGAATTATATATAAGTTTATCTTTCTTGTGAAATAAAATTTCACTTAAACTAAGTTTCAGATATACATTACATATTGCTCAATAATAAATTTCTAGCTATGAGACTAGCTCTTCAATTATTTCAGAAGTCTTTCTGTTGTGTGTATGGTCAGGGCGTAAGATCAGTTCAGTTCAGTTCAGTCACTCAGTCGTGTCCGACTCTTTGCGACCCCATGAATTGCAGCACGCCAGGCCTCCCTGTTCATTACCAACTGCCGGAGTTTACCCAAACCCATGTCCATCAAGTTGGTGATGCCATCCAGCCATCTCATCCTCTGTTGTCCCCTTCTCCTCCTGCCCCCATCCTTCCCAGCATTAGGGTCTTTTCCAATGAGTCAACTCTTTGCATGAGGTGGCCAAATATTGGAATTTCAGCTTCAACATCAGTCCTTCCAAGGAACACCCAGGACTGATCTCCTTTAGGATGGACTGGTTGGCTCTCCTTGCAGTCCAAGGGACTCTCAAGAGTCTTCTCTAACACCACAGTTCAAAAGCATCAATTCTGCAGCGCTCAGCTTTCTTCACCGTCCAACTCTCACAACCATACATGACCACTGGAAAAACCACAGCCTTGACTAGACGGACCTTTGTTGGCAAAGTAATGTCTCTGCTTTTAAATATGCTATCTAGGTTGGTCATAACCTTCCTTCCAAGGAGTAAGCGTCTTTTAATTTCATGGCTGCAATCACCATCAGCAGTGATTCTGGAGCTCAAAAAAATAAAGTCTGACACTGTTTCCACTGTTTCCCCATCTATTTCCCATGAAGTGAAGGGCATAAGATAGGGAATCTTAAAAAATAATCCACTGAAGAATTCTTCACCTGATAACTAAGTTGGCAGCTAACTACATATGGTCAATTCTTCATATTCCAAAGTAATACTTAATACACTGTCAAGATAATTTTCCTAGGTAAGGATGTGGGGTACTACATTACCCTAATTCCCCTGTTAAAGTAAGATAATATCTAGGACTCTGCCTAATTTTTATAAAAACTTGTAGCTTACATGGTTAATCAGTGTCTCCTATTAATGCCAAATGTCTCAAATTAATGGTATTTTGGCTTCAACAACATTTTAGAAAGAATCAAAATCTTTCCTCATTTGTCAAATGTAACCTCACTCCATCAACATCACCTCCCTTAAACAATGTCTGCATGAACAACAGCAATAGTCTTAATGAACAAGTAGCAACAGTACTTCAGACACCTAAAGATCTCTTTAATTTTACACAGAACTTGGGTTTAATGAAATACTTCAGAAAATGAAAGTACCTGGTTTGAAAATGAAAGTACCTGGTTTGAAGATTACTGATTTATTCTTTTTAACTTATTCTTTGGTTTTTGTTTAACAGTTAAGCTATTTAAAACTAAGATACATATATAACTTAGACACCCATATATATGCAGATATATATGGCTATATTTATATACATATATATGGTTATATATATATAGGGTTAGGGTTATATATTCATAAAACCAGATATATATTCAACTGAGAGCAGACATCCTTGTCTTGTTCCTGATCTTAGAGAATACATTCAGCCTTCAAACATTAAGTCTGATATTAGCTGTGTGTTTTTCATAGAGATGTTCTTTATCATGTTTGGACACTTCCCTCGTATTTGTAGCTTGCTGAGTGTTTACTATTGAGAAGGTTAACAGGCAGGAAGGCCAGGGATCCTCAAATGGAGGAAACAGGCTGCAAGTGACAGCCATTTTTTATCTCTCCCTTAAGCGGCAGGAGGAAACAAACTACAAGTGTCACATTTTTTTTCTTTCTCCATACAAAATTAAAAGCAGGTTTCTCTATGGAAATGTTTTTCTTAAGCTATGTTAATGAAACTACGTATTTGCTTTGGAATTTGCCTTTCTTCAAAATGGTTCCACCCAATATTAACTTTTTTTCTTTTCTCAAACCTTGGGCTGATAATAGCTCAACAAACCAGTACTCATATTAATTGTTTTATGGCTGGGGAATGACACTCCTCGTGCCATCCTATCTCAAAAATGAATATTGTGGGAGAGGGGCCTGGTGAAACTCCCTCAGCCTTGCTTGAGGTGTCTCTCTTACCTGATTAATAGCTTTCTAATAGACATAAAACAGCTTGCTAAAGACTAGCAGCGGGGCACTCTCCGGCCACCTTCTGATGTCTGTCAGAAGCTTTCCCTGTCCCTTTTCTTACTTTCATAAAACTCTGCTACACAAAAGCTCTTGAGTGATCAAGCCTGGTCCCTAGTCCTGAAGCTAAATCTTCTTCTTCAGAGATCACGGATCAGACATCGTTCACCCTAAGCTATCATTATCATCAAAGGCTACTGGATTGTGTCAAATGTTTTTTCTGTGTCTACTGAAATGATCACGTGATTTGTGTCCTTTTTTTTTTTTGTGGCCACAACGCACGGTTTGTGGGGTGTTGGTTCCTCAATCAGAGATCAAACCTGGGCCCTCAGGAGTGACAGTGCAGAGCCCTAACCACTGAACCATCAGAGAATTTCCCCGATTTTGTCCTTTAGTCTATTCATATAGCATATCCCATTACTTTTTGTATGTTAAATCAACCTCGCAATTTTGGAACTCATCTACCAATCCCACCTGGTAAATGGCATAGATCCTTTTTACAAGTCAGCAGATTCAATTTGGTAGTATTTTGCTAAGGACTGTTGTATTTATATTCATAAAGGATATACATTGTAGTTTTAGTTTTGATATCTTTGCCTGGTTTTGGTATACTCATAGGATAAGTTGGAAAATGTTTCTACCTCTTCTATTTTTGGAAATTTATGAAGTATTAGTGCTGTTCTTCACATATTTCATAGAAGTGATCAGTGAAGCCATCTAGTCCTGCAATTTTCTTTGTGAGTTTAAAAAAGAAAACTATTATTTATGGCTGTACTGGGTCTTTGTTGCTGCGCATGGGGCTTTCTCTAGTTGCAGTGAGCAGGGACTACTCTCCAGTTGCAGTGCACAGGCTTCTCATCACAATGGTTTCTCTTGCTGTGGAGCACAGACTCTAGAGCACAGGATTAGTAGTTGTGGCGCACAGGCTTAACTGCCCTGTGGCATGTGGAATCTCCCTGGAGTAGGGATCAAACCCATGTCCCCTGCACTCGCAGGCAAATTCTTAACTACTGGACCACCAGTGAAGTCCTGTGACAAGTTTTTTGATTGCTAATTCTATCTACTTATTACAGATATGTTCAAATTTTCTATTTCTTCTTGTGTTAGTTTTGGTAGTGTATCTTTGACTTTGTCCATTTCATCTAGGTTATCTCATATGTTGGCATATAACCATTTTATTCTCTTATAATATTCTCTCATAGTAATCTCTATTTCCATATGGTTGGTTATAAGATTTTCTCCTACACTCCTGACTTTAATCGGAGAAGGCAATGGCAACCCACTCCAGTACTCCTGCCTGGAGAATCCCATGGACAGAGGAGCCTAGTAGGCTGCAGTCCATGGGTCGCTATGGGTCGGACATGACTAAGAGACTTCACTTTCACTTTTCACTTTCACGCACTGGAGAAGGAAATGGCAATCCACTCCAGTGTTCTTGCCTGGAGAATCCCAGGGACGGGGGAGCCTGGTGGGCTGCCGTCTATGGGGTCGCACAGAGTCGGACACGACTGAAGCGACTTAGCAGCAGCAGCAGCCTGACTTTAATAATTTGAGTCTCTCTCTCTTTTTTCTCTGATTAGTTAGCTAAAGTCTTGTCAATTTTGTGGATCTTTCCTAAGAACCACTTTTGGTTTCACTGAATTTCTTGTTTTTCTGTTCTCTTGTCCATATATTTTTGTTCTAATCTTTATTAGTTTCTGAATTAAGCATGTCTTTATTTTCTGTATTTTTGTTGTCCTGGTATCTGGGAGCTTCCTAACACTAGAGGGACTGGCCCTCCCAGAGTTTGCCAGTTCCTAGAGATGTAAACTTGCATGTAATAGGGACTTTCATATGAAAACCAACCAATCCAGACCCATACCCCAACCATCTCCTCTATCACATTCAGAGCCACTATGCCCCTGCCCTAATCACCCCAGGGCCAAGTACCAGAAAACCAAGAACAGCCACCACAGCCCAGGGAGCACTGAAATTATTAAAACTAGGCAATCCTGTATTTACTGGTCTTACCCATCCTTCTCACAAAAATCACAATTAAAAAAAAAAATCACAATAAAGCTAGTACCCTAGTACCTACATTTCCTGCCCCCTACCCCATCTCCTGATCAATATCAGTACTGCTTTCATGTGCCCTCCCACTATGGCCTGGAGTGTCCCTTCCTCTTGGAATCTGTGAGTATAACAGCCTTTTCAGTAGCAATCATCTCCTGATCTGTTGGCTTCATCATATATGAATAATAATAATAAAACCTACATTTTAAAGCAGTTTCTTACTTCTGCTTAAGCTTACTTTTCTTTTTCTAGTTTCTTAGGGTAGAAGATTAAATTACTGAGTTAATATATCTCTTCTTTTCCTTATAGAACTGCTTTAAGCTATATTCATTCCATTAGTTTTGGAATGTTGTGTTTTCTTTTTCATTTATCTCAAAATACTTCCTAATTTCCCTTGTGACTGTCTTCGACCCACTCCCAAATCTCCTTCTATTAATGATTTTTAATTACAGTACTTATTCTTGACTTCAAGTATAGACCAAAATGTCACAGAACCCTAGACTTGGAAGAAATCTCTCCAAAAGAATATCTATCAATATAATCACTCTTACTTCTATTCTAGATGGTATTACCAATAACCTTTCAATAGATTCTGGAAGAGAAGCTAAGGAAATCAAATGAAAAAGTTGAGTACTATGAACATAATCAGTTATACTTTATATAGCATTTTACAGATTACAGAAAGTGCTTTTATATCCATGACAATGTAAAAACGTGAATTTTTTAAAGCACCTTGAATATTACCTGCAAACAAAATAAAGACAACTAGTAGGTTGGAAAAAAAAAAAAATACCTGATAGGTATTGTCGAAACTGTCATACATGAATCTGGTAATCAGTGATGTCTTTCCAACTGAAAAGAAAAGAAAAAAAAGATTCACTCAGTTAGCACATTAAATTGGGTTCTCAAGCAATTTTTCTACAGAGAACTGCAATTCAATTCATTGAGAAATATCTGCAGTGGTTCTACTAATGATAATTTAAAAACATATAGCCCTGAGTTTGTTGAAATGTCTTTCTTTAGTAACAGATAATCTCTCAAATTGAGAGCACAAATAAAGCATATTCATTTAGTTAAGAGTTGAGGAAAATAGAAAATATGAAGGAAAACAATCAATTATGTTGACATCTCTAATTCACAAAAGGCAAGCAGGTACTTACTTGGGTCCTAACAAAAAGAACTAGGATTGTACTAGGAAGAAATTATAGTAACTTCCTGGACAGTAACCTGGGGAAAATGAGGGTCAGATCCACTTCATTCAGTGAATCAAAGCTTAATCTCTGGAAGTATGAAGACTAAAGATGAAGAGTTCCAGGAGGGGTATGAGGGCTGTAAAAACTAGACTGCTTAATGAAGTGACCTGGAAAATTGTTTTGAAATTCATCTCAGGATCAGATCTCTATATTTCTTTGACAGGGCAGTCCCAAAGATTCATAACATTATCTTGTACTGATATTTTTAGGTTAATCCACAAGGAAGTGCCACTAGGAAAAAACAGTGGTATACTGCCAATATCCTTATCCACAGGCACACTGTTCAAGGGCAAGAACCACATCTAATTTTCCTATTTCTACAGTAGCTTGGCCAAGACTCAATAAATACTAAATGAATACAATAAATTTTATCAATTAGAAAACAATTGGGCAAATAATATATTTCAAATGCTCCCCAAAATGTAAATACTTTGGGAAGAAAAAACAATACCTGGTCATTCATATTTTTGTATGGATTTAAGTAACTTTTGATTTCAACTTCTGATTTTTAACAGACCTGATCTGGGGCCTCTTTATTGCATCCTCCATCCATGTTTCATATGAAAACATGAGGAAAACTGGGCCAAAGAGATAAGAATCCCATAAAATCACCTACTCCCAAATGTCTTATTTCAAAGAATCTAAAATAGTAAGTAGAAGAGCTAAAGCCAGTTTCCCTAGATCATGGTCAAAAGCAAATTAATATTTGAGAAGACGTCTCTAACTGGAGCAATGAGTAAACTGATGCATTTTTTCATTAATAGATCAGTTCAGTTCAGTTCAGTCATTCAGTCGTGTCTGACTCTTTGCGACCCCATGGACTGCAGCACAGCAGGCCTCCCTGTCCATCACCAATAGTAGAGTTTTTATTTCGTTTTGAAAAATGTCCCTCCTTCTTTATAAAAAGAGTAAAATGCATGCTACAAAGCAGGCAATACAGAAAAGACCAAAAACAAGGTGAAAATTATGTATATCCTACCACCTATATATAACTAATGTTATAACTTTAGTATATATTTTTATAAAATGCTTTTTATATATAAAAATATATATGTACTTAAAGGCAAAACCCTAGAACCATTCATAGTAAAGTCAGGAACAATACATATACTACTATTATTATTTAACACCGATCAGAATCTATAAAAAGTAAATCTAAAAATCTAAAGAGATAAAAGGCAAAATTGTGATGGGGGAAAGAGAGGTAGAGAAAAGTCAAGGAACATATAAAATATACAGTGAAGAAATACAAAGTAGCTTGCTAAAACAGTTTCTATTCAAAAGATTAAAATTTCATTACTAAGCATTTTAAATATGATTCTTCAATATAGGATCTTTGTAAATGTATTGTTCTTGTTCACCCCAAAACCTTCTGTAAAATGGTATGTAAACTTATAATGATTTGCTTAATGTTTGCTTTCCTTGATAAAATGTAAGGCCCATATTTGTCTTATTTAGTCCACATCATCAGAGTCTGACACACCTTTGCTGAACTGATAATAATTTTCCAGAAGGTAAAAAATACATGTCTAGGGTTCTTGAAAATAAATCTTATTTTTAATTAAACAAGTTATTTTGTTATAAATACTTATACTACAAAATACAACAAAGTGATAATATACTTTATATTTTTAAAGATGCCTAATGAGAATAACTTTTGTTTAGTACAAGGACTACATATTAGAGCACTACAATAAAGTGAGTATTGCAATAAAGCCAGTTATATGAAAAATACAATAACAAACCCTATGGTTTGTAAACCCAAGGCAATGGGTTTGCCTCTATGTATAATAATGACAAAAAAATTTAAACCACCAGGTTCTCCCACTATCTGAAAATAGAGTGTTCCTATGAAACCTTTCCTAAGCCCAAATGGCATAAAGCAAAGCAGCAATTACCTTAGGACGCATCTTGCTAAATGGATCCACAAAATAAAATCAAGTTAAAGCACAGATGCTCACCCACACAGTTCAAATCTATAATGGTTTGATGTTAAGCACAGTTCCCAGGGAAGGAGCTTGGAGGTTCCACTTTTGCTGCCTGGGGTACGTACTGCCTCAACAATATCCCTCTACGCAAACAACACTGAATGCTATTTTCACTTTTTGGTAAAAGCAAAAATCCTCTTCAGATTTCTTTCAGGTAGTGAAAACAAATACTGATGGGTCTTACACAAAAGTAAAGTGGCATAAAGCAGACTTGTGAAAAGCAGGGAATACCTTATCTTTTTCTGCCTCAGATCCTATACTGGGTATTTTACAGGACAATGCTAACCTTGACATTAATTTGCAAGAAGTGAAATTTTATTTCCATCTTTCAAGAAAAGGTAACATGCTCAGGAGTTTAGAAAATTGCCTAAGGTAATTCAGTTCCCTATTACAATATGACTCCATTCCATTTCTAACGAAAGGTCATGTTCTTCTCAATATACTACTTCCTTTTGCTGTTTAAAACAAGCCCCCCCCACCCCCCAAAAACAACCCATGGTCACCATGGCAGAAAAGCTATTGTTACTACCTACCTAGCCTCCAGGTTTTAAAGAACCTGAACATAGATCATAAGAAATAGAAAATGAAAGGGAGTATATACTTGAAAGAAAAAACAGCAAAGAATGAAATTTTTCAGGCAGTAACTTTCTTCCTGAAGCACTAGGAAACATAAGGGCTTCCCTGGTGGCTCATTGGTAAAGGACCTGCCTATCAGTGCAGAAGACACAGGTTCAATCCCCAGATTGGGACAATCCCCTGGAGAAGGAAATGGCAACTCACTCCAGCACTCTAGTATTCTTGCTTGAGAAATTCCATATACAGAGAGGAGCCTGGCATGCTACAGGCCAAAGGGTCACAAAAGAGTTGGGCATGACTTAGCGACTAAACAACAAACAATGAAACACAACCCAATGGGCATGTTTCTGGTAGCAGAAGACCCAATTCCTAAAAGGTTTGAGGAGTTGGGGACAAAGTTCAGGGCTCAAAGACCACTTAGAAAATTGGGAAAGTAGACTTCTGCAAGAAAGAGAGATCTGCATTTAAAACGTGTCCAAATTCTTAGCTGACGTCCTCAATGATCTATGAGGACTTGATGGGGAGACCTCAGGGCTCCCAGCAGCAGATGGATGTTAAAAGAGTCCAACACATAGTTCAGAATTTGAATCCAGCCAAGGTAACCGCCTTCTAGGACAAAACAACTCTTAGGAATAACAATAAAATCTAGAGTCTGTATATATGTATTCTTCATCATGTCTTGTATCCAATTAAAAAAGTGTGGACATGCAAAGAAATAAAAAAATATAATTCATACTCAAGAAAAAAAAGTAGTAAAAAAACAGACTCCAACCTGGATGGAGGGGAGTTTGGGGGATAATGGATACATGTGTATGTACAGCTGCATTCCTTCTACTATTCATCTGATACTATCACAACATTGTTAATCAGCTATACTCCAATACAAATAAAAAGTAAAAAAAAAAAATTAAACCAACAGACTCCAACATGATTCAGATTCTGTAGTTAGCAGACAAGGATTTAAAGCAGCTATCAGAGACATATTCTAGACCTTGGAAGAAGATATGTATAAGAAATAAATAAAAGGAAAATTTCCACAGAGAAACAAAAATGAGAAAAAAGAACCAAACATAAATTGCAAGTACTTACAATAAGTAATCAGAAAAGTAACTGTATGGCTTTAACAGCTGATGGAAATGGCAGAAGAAAGAAGTGAAGCTGAATACAGATCAAATAGTTTAACATATATATAAAAGAAGTTCCCACTGGTTAAGATAGAAGAAATTAGTGGGAAATATTTGTAGAAATAATAGCCGAAAACTTTTCAAATATAGTGAAAGGTTAAGAACTTACAGATACAAGAAATTCAATGAACAGGACAAATACAAAGAAAATCATACCTTGACAAACTATTAAAATCCAAGGATAAAGGAAGAAAACCCTTGAAAATATCCAGGAAAAATGTACTACACATAAGAGGCGGATGGGAGAAGAGGTAGGAGAATGAATATACATTTTTATGAACTCCTCCACAGAGAAAATGAGAACACAAGACAATGGAATTACATCTTTAAATTTCTTAAAGAAAACACATTTTTTCAACACTTAAATAGTATATCTCATAAAACTACCTTTCAAAAATGAAGATTAAGTGAAGATTATAAAGTAAGGTCATAAAGTGAAGTCGCTCAGTTGTATTCGACTCTTTGCAACCCCATGAACTGTAGCCTATCACACTCCTCTGTCCACGGGATTTTCCAGGCAAGAGTACTGGAGTGGGTTGCCATTTCCTTCTCCAGAGGATCTTCCCAACCCAGGGATCGAACCCGGGTCTCCCACATTGTAGGCAGATGTAATTATCATCTGAGCCACCAGGGAAGTCCACAGACAAGTGAAGATTACAGACAAACAAAAGTGAGAGAATTCCTTGTCAGACCTGTAATACAAAAAGGCTTTGGAATTACCTGGTGGTCCATCAGTTAAGAATATGTCTGCCAATGCAGGGAACACAGATTCAATCCAAAGCTATCACAAAGAGAAGCCAGAGCAACACAACAAAGAGTAGCCCCCACTCACCGCAACTAGAGAAAGCTCGTGCAGAGCAACAAAGACCCAGCAAAGCCAAAAATAAATAGATAAATAAATAACTCTAAAAAGAGAGAGACAGACAATTAAGGGAGTGAAAAGGAAAACCCAGATTGTGAGATATGTGAAAGGGAAACCAATTTCAGCATGACACTGTAAGGAGCTACATACACCAACTTCCCAGTGAAACTGGTAAGAATTTAAACAAAACAAAAAAGCATTTAAAATCTCTGGAAATAATCCTAAAGGCATAAAGCAAATGAACATTTACTCAAGAAAATATACTAAAATTCAGTAACAAAAGAATGTCTGTGGTATTTGAACAACAATAAAAAAGCCATGTACAAGTATGTTAAAAACAGCTTTATTCATAATGGCCAATTACCAGAAGTAATCCAAATCTGTATCAATAAGGGAATGGATTAAGAATTCCCTGGATGTCCAGTGGTTAGGGCTCCGTGCTTCCACTGTGGGGGATATGGATTCAATTTTAGTCTGGGAACTAAAATCGCACATACCCTGGGACTAAAAAAGGGGGGATGGATAAATTATGGCATAGTAATAACAAAATATTACACAAGCAAAAATAACATCTTATATATACAACATGGACAAATTTCACAGCATTACATGGGGTGAAAGGGGCCAGATATAAAAAATATATATGTTGTATGATTCCACTTATATGAAGTTCAAAACTGGCACAATTAATCAGTAGAGATATAAGTCAAAATAGTAGTAACTTCTGTAGTTTCTAACTGGAACATGGAGTCAGGGAAACTTCTGACTGCTAGAAAGACCTATATTTTTATCTGAGGAGTAGTTACAAGAACGTATTAATATGCAAAATTTTCAACAAGCCATACATTTAAAATTTGTCTACTTTATGGACTTCCCTGGTGGCCCAGATGGTAAAGCATCTGCCTACAATGTGGAAGACCCGGGTTCGATCCCTGGGTCGGGAAGATCCTCTGGAGAAGGAAATGGCAACCCATTCCAGTTCTTGCCTGGAAAATCCCATGGACAGAGGAGTGGGGTTGCCAAGAGTCAGATACGACTGAGCGACTTCACTTTATGACCTTACCAGCTATTACACTTTAACAAAAAGAATTTTTTTTAAAAAAAGTAAAATACTTAATTATATATATGTGATTCCCAATAAAAACTGCATATATTTATGTGGATATCATGTAATCCTGATCTATTGTATTAAGAAGGGTCTTTACTTCTGTTGCAGTCTACCCTACACCTGAGAAAAACAACAGACAAACCCAAACTGGGGGCAATCTAAAGCAGGGGTCCTCAACCTCTAGGATCTAATGCCTGATGATCTGAGGTGGAGCTGATATAGTAATAAGAGAAATAAAGTGCATAATAAATGTAATGCTCTTGAATCATCCTGAAACACTCCACTCCACTCCCATCCGTGGAAAAAGTATCTTCCAAGAAACTCGTCCCTGGTGCCCAAAACGTTGGGGACTGCTGCTCTAAAGGATACCCTGCCTCAAGATGGAGCATGAAAAACAAGCAAAGGCTGAGTGAGAAATTGTCACAAACCAAAGTAATCTATGGAGACATGAAAACTAAATGCAATGTGGCACTCTAGACTGCATCCTGTAACAGAAAAAGGGTATCAGTGAAAAAAACTAGTAACATTCAAATAATGTCTGGAGAGTTTGGTTACATATGGTAATATACTAATGCCAGTTTCTTAGACAAATGTACCGTAGTAATTTTAGATGTTAACCTGAGGTAAACTAGGAGAGGGTTAAATGGGAATTTAGTACTATGTTTGTAATATTTCTGCATATTTAAAATTATTCTGAAATAAAAAGTTCATTAACAAAGGTAAGGCATGCACACAAAATCCCTGAATTCAAAGTTTAAAAGACTTGTATGCTTTACTGTATATATATTATGTTTAATCTAAAAAAAAAAATCTAACAAGCCTCAGAGCCTGTACATGCTTGATCCCTAAAAAGGGGGATCAGAGGAGATCTGTAATGGGTCAGAGGATTCTGGTTAACTGGCACTAAACAGTAAAAGTAACAGTATCCTGGAACTGAGTACACTCATATCCACTTGAGTACACCTTTCATTTAAGTTGGATGGAATCATCATAAAGATCAGAAAACAGGGACACTTCATAAAGTTTACATAGACTGTATGAAGAGTTCTATGTCTTCCTGATAAAAAGTGGTTAATAAAAATCTATAGGCTTGACAGAAAGAGGGACAAAGACAGAAAGGACCATAGGGAGGGAAGCTTGATTGCTACTCTTTCAGGGTAGCAGAGAAGGAGCATATGAGAGAAATAAAACAAGAAATGGCAAAACATTAGTAACAAAGCTCTTTGATGGTACTTGGGGACTGAAAACCAAAAACAATTACAATCACACAGCTTACTATATTCAGTCATGTCTGACTTTTTGTGACCGTATGTACTGTAACTAGCCAAGTTCCTCAGTCCATGGGATTTTCCAGGCAAGATACTGGAGTGGGTTGCCATGCCCTACTCCAGGAGATTTTCCCAACTCAGGGATTGAAACCATGACTCTTATGTCTCCTGCACTTGGAGGTGGGTTCTTTATCACTATCGCTACCTGGAAATTCTTATCTAGGGAAACAGAATTGCAAATAACTACTGCTCCTTCAGGAAATTCCCCAAAGTCTATCAAATTAACATAAAACTGTCCATCTAGTCGTAACATAGCATAAAATGATTGCTTACTCTCACAGATTTTTAAAAGATGTTTGCTTGTTTGTCTGCGCCAGCTCTTAGTTGTGGCATGCAAGATCTTTAGTTGCAGCATGAGAACTCTTAGTTGCAGCATATATGGGATCTAGTTCCCTGACCAGAGATTGAACCTAGGCCCCCTGCAATGGGAGTTTGGAGTCTTAGCCATTAGATCACCAGGGAAGTCTCTCACAGATTCTTTGAACTTTGTCTCAAAATGCTCACACTTTGTCATGCCCACAAATTTTAAATGATTACAACAGTCTTTACCCAATTCTAATCAAGCCTCCATATTAATATAGCCTCCTTAAATCAAATCCCCAAAACCATAAACATCCCAACTTTGCCCTCCTCCTTCACCAAAAGGCTGCAATGTTGGTTTGAATAGTGTATCCCCAAAGCTCCTGTTCCGGAGAAGGCAATGGCACCCACTCCAGTACTCTTGCCTGGAAAATCCCATGGACGGAGGAGCCTGGTAGGCTACAGTCCATGGGGTTGCTAAGAGTCGGACATGACTGAGCAACTTCACTTTCACTTTTCCCTTTCATGCACTGGAAAAGGAAATGGCAACCCACTCCAGTATTCTTGCCTGGAGAATCCCAGGGACGGGGGAGCCTGGTGGGCTGCCGTCCATGGGGTCGTACAGAGTCGGACACGACTGAAGCGACTTAGCATAGCATAGCATAGCAAAGCTCCTGTTCACTGGCAAACTGAAAAGTGACCTTCTTTGGAAATACAGCTCTTCGCAGATACAATCAAGTTAAATTCTGTTCATGCTGGATTAGAATGGGTTCTGGCAATAATCAGAAGCTAAGAGAAACAGATAGGATGGTTTCTATTACAGAGCCTTCAGAGGGAGAATGACCTCCCTGATAAGTTGATGTGGGACTTCTAGCCTCCAAGAACTGTGAGATAATAAACTTTTGTAGTTTAAAGCCACTAATTTGTGGTAATTGCTATGGCAGTCCTAAGAAATTAATAAAGCATTACCTTAAATGGTAAGCAATAAACTCAGACTTACCTTAACAACAGGTTGTGTTGTGCTATTTTCAGGGAGTAAGCACCGAACAGAGTTCATTATACTATCTGTATTATATGACATACATTTGAAAAAGTCCATAATAAAAAGTATTTGAAAATATTTTCATAATCTAACATATCATGGCCCCAATGTGAAAATCAGCATGTTACAATTATTATAAAGAATCAAAGGAAGTTCTGTCATTAGTTCAAATATCATTTCACATGAAATCTTTATCCAAGTCTTTACAGCTTCATCCTCTATGCTCTCCTGACAGTAAATACAGCCTTAATGACAACCCTTTTCCTTAGGTAGAATGGATCCTTCTATGGAAAGACAAATAAATGAATGGTCCTGACAGTAATATTACAAAGGCTATAAATCCTAAATAGTATGGTGTAGTGAACCGAGAACTTCTAGATGTACAAGTTGGTTTAGATAAAGCAAAGGAACCAGAGATCAAGTTGCCAACATTCACTGGACCATAAAGAACACAAAGAAATTCCAGAAAAACGCCTCCTCCTGCTTCACTGACTATGCTAAAGCCTTTGACTATGTGGATCCCAACAAACTGTGGAAAATTCTTAAAAGAGATGGGAATACCAGATACCTTATGATGTTTCCTGAGAAACCTGTATGTGAGTCAAAACGCAACAATTAGAATCAGACATGGCAAATGACTGATTCAAAATTGGGAAAGGAGTGCAACAAGGCTGTATATTGTCACCTTGCTTATGTATCTTTTATGCAGAGTATATCATGCAAAATGTCAAGCTGAATTACAAGCTGGAATCAAGATTTCTGGGAGAAATATCAACAACCTCAGATATGCAGATGATCCCACTCTTAGGGTTAGGGTTAGGTTAGGGCATAGAGAAAAGAGGAACTAAAAAGCCCCTTGATGAGTGTGAAAGAGGAGAGTGAAAAAGCTGACTTGAAACTCAACAGTCAAAAAACTAAGATCATGGCATCCAGTCCCATCACCTTATGGCAAATAGAGAAAAAGTGGAAGCAGTAACAGATTTTCTTTTCTTAGGCTCTAAAATCATTGAGAATGGTGACTGCAGCCATGAAATTAAGACGCTCTGTCCCTGGAAGGCAAGCTATGACAAAGCTAGACAGAGTATTAAAAAGCAGAGACATCACTTTGCTGACAAAGCTTCGTATAATCAAAACTATGGTTTTTCTAGTGGTCACATATGGATGTGAGAGTTGGACCATAAAGAAGGCTGAGCACCAAAGGATTGATGCTTTTGAATTGTGGTGCTGGAGAAAGACACTTGAGAGTCCTTTGGACAGCAAGGAGATCAAACCAGCCAATCCTAAAGGATATCAATCCTGAATATTCATTGGAAAGACTAATGCTGAAGCTCCCATACTCTGGCCACCTGATATGAAGAGCCAACTCATTGGAAAAGACCTTGACGGTGGGAAAGATTGAAGGCAAAAGGAGAAGGGGGCAGCAGAGGATGAGATGGTTAGGTAGCATCACTGACTCAATGGACATGAATTTGAACAAACTCCAGGCGATAGTGGAGGACAGAGGAGCCTGGTTTGTTGCAGTCCACGGGGTCACAAAGAGCTAGACACGACTGAGTGATTGCACAACAGCGTTAGGTCACCTAAGTACGTTCATTTAAAATGGGAGAAGCATTTGGGGTATTTTATTTCAAATTCCAGTATTAGCAAAGCTAACAAAATGTTGCACGGTTGGGAATATAAGGACAACCTTTCCCATAGAGCCAGTTTGCTGTATTTATCAAATATGCAGCTCAGACTTCCCTGGTGGTCCAGTGGTTAAGAATCCTAGTGCCAATGAAGGGGACACGGGTTTGATTCCTGCTCCAGGAAGATTCCACATGTTGCAGGGCAACTAAGCCCCTGAGCCACTACTGAAGCCCTCACACTCTATAAAGCACATGCTCTACAACAAGAGAAGCCACTGAAATGAGAAGCCCACCCACCACAACTAGAGAGAAGCTTCTGCTCACCTCAACAAGAAAAAGCCTGAGCACAGTAATGAAGATCCGGCACAGCCAAAATATTTTAATTAAAAGGCAAAATGTGTAGTTCAATCCAGCATGCAGTTTGATCTAAACAAGTAAGAAAATAACCAGACATATGCACAAAAATTTAGGTATAAGACTGTCCCTAAAATAGTATAGAGTATTTTAAGAGTAAAATTTAGAGTAAATTTTAAGAGTAAAATTTAGAAAGAGCCTGCTATTCAACAGGGCTAGCCATGGTTTATTAATTATAACACCTTCCTAAGGTCCACAGTGCTATGTATCTAATTCAAATTTCTGCTATAGAAATCTTAGTGACAGAGGAAATGGGTAAAATAAAGTTGTAAAAGAAAAATCTGTATAATTTTATTACCCTAATTTTGGTAAAGCAAACATATGTATTAATTATTCACAATCCAGAAAGATTACATCTACAATAATTAAAACTTATAAAAGCAAAACAATTTCTAATAGTAAAAATCTAAGAGGAGAATAAACAACTGAAGGAGAGAAGCTCTCTCAGAGTGAAATTAAGTGGGAATAAGACAACTATAAAATATTGGAGGACAAGGTAGTTAAATACACTAATTTTTTCTCAAGTAGCAAATATCACTATGCTTTAAGAAACTAAAATTGGTACTGTTATGCAATTAAGACTGAAATGCAATCAGAGACCCCCAGGAAGAAACGAAAAATTTTTTTTCTAACCATCGGACAATTGCACTCATCTTCCATGCTAGTAAGGTCATGTTTAAAATCTTGCATGCTAGGCTTCAGCATTATGCGAACCAAGAACTTCCAGATGTCCAGGCTTGGTTTAGCAAAGGAAGACAAACCAGAGATCAAATTGCAACATTCGTTGGATCACAGAGAAAGCTAAGCTAGAGAATTCCAGAAAAACACCTACCTCTGTTTCACTGACTACATCAAAGCCTTTGACTGCGTGGATCATAATAAACTGTGGAAAGCTCTTAAAGAGATGGGAATACCAGACCATCTTACCTGTTTCCTGAGAAACCTGTATGCGGGTCAAGGAGCAACAGTTAGAACCCTGTATGGAACAACTGACTGGTTCAAGATCGAAAAAGGAGTATAACAGGGCTGACTGCTGTCACCATTTGTTTAATCTACATGCTGAGGACATTATGAGAAATGCCAGGCTGGGTGAGTTACAAGCTGGAATCAAGATAGGTGGGAGAAACATGAACAACCTCAGACATGCGGAAGAAACCACTCAACTGGCAGAAAGTGAAGAGGAACTAAATAGCCTCTTGTTGAGGGTGAAGGAGGAAGAGTGAAAGAGCCAGCTTAAAACTAAATATGAAAACAACCACGGCCCCATTACCTCATGGCAAATAGAGGGGAAAAGGTGGAAGTAGTGACAGATTTCCTCTTCTTGGGCTCTTAAATCACTGCAGATGGTGACTGCAGCCATTAAATCTGAAGACATTTGCATCTTGGCAGGAAAGCTATGACAAACCTAGACGGTGTGTTGAAAAGCAGAGACATTACTCTGCCGATAAAGGTCCGTATGGTCAAGGCTATGGTCTTCCAGTGGTCACTTACAGTTGTGAGAGCTGGACCGTAGAGAAGGCCGGGGGCCGAAGAACTATAAAGGACTATAAAGAAAGCAGAGCACCGAAGAATTGATGCCTTTGAACTGTGGTGCTGGAGAAGACTCCTGCAAGTCCCTTGAACGGCAAGACCAAACCTGTCAATCTTAAGGGAAATCAACCCTGCATACTCGTTGGAAGGATTGATGCTGAAGCTGAAACTCCAGTATTTTGGTCGTCTGATGCAAACACCTGACTAAATGGAAAAGTCTCTGATGCTGGGAAAGATTGAGGGCAGACGAAGAGGTCATCAGAGGATGAGATGGCTGGATGCCATCACCGATGCAATGAACATGAACTTGGGCAAACTTTGGGAGATGGTGAGAGACACAGAGAGGTCTGGCATGCTGCAGTCCATGGGGTCGCAAAGAGTCAGAAATGACTGGGCGACTGAACAACAACAAATGAAATATCCAAATGTCCCATTCTGATACATATATTTTCAAGTAATCTCTAAAAAGACTACAATGCATTTAAAATGCTGCATCAATGCCACCTTCAGAAACAGAAATTCTAGCTCAATTCCAACACTTATAACAACGTGTCTGAAATCAGACCATCAGCAAAGCATTATTTATACTCTCTTGTTCACTAAAGACTGGGCATTGATAAGTTCTTATTGGGATTCCTATTTTATTTTACTGTAACAATCACTGGAGAACAATTTAGGTATGCAATCTAATTCAAATGGTGTCCCTGTTCAAATTAACTAGGGAAGACAGAAAAAACTATTGCAGTGTAATTAAAAAGTAGAAACACGTATAGACTGTTGTGGGTGGGAGTAGTCTTACACGATGAGGCTGGAAGACCAAGAAAAACCTCTGAGAGAAAATCTTTAAAGCCGAGGTGGGAAAGAGATTAGCTAGGAGAGAGAGAAGATGGCATCTCAGACCTTAACAAGCATTATGAACTACCCTATATTAGAGAGCTTACTTGTGGAGCTTCATTTAATTTTCCAACCTTATCTGGAATACATCTAAAAAGAATTAAATATGCAACTCCATTTCTATATAGAAGTACCTGAATTCTTCAAAAACAAATCAGAAAAGAGCATTTGCAATAAGCCATATATAGGATATAACTCTTAAATTACAGGCTGATGAGATTTTACTTCTAATATTGAACCTATAGCAACCTCAAAAGTCTGAGTGAGTGAATAAGCAGTTTAGGGGAAATAACTCCTAAGTTGGAATTCCAGCTGTCTTTTTAAAAGAAACTGAGATACAATTCACATATCATAAAATTCACCCCTCTAAAGTACAAACTTCAAGTTTTTAATATATTCACAAAGTTGTACAACCATCACCACTAATTCCAGAACATTTTTATCACTCCAAAAGAGAAATTCCATACCCATTAGCAGTCACTCCCCAAAACCCTAGTCCTAGCAACCATTAATCTACTTTCTATCTCTATGGATTTGCCTATTCTCCAGCCCACTTTTTTACCAGCTACATAACCTATGCTGCTACTGCTGCTAAGTCGCTTCAGTTGTGTCCAACTCTGTGCGACCCCACAGACGGCAGCCTACCAGGCTCCTCCGTCCCTGGGATTCTCCAGGCAAGAACACTGGAGTGGGTTGCCATTGCCTTCTCCATAACCTATACAGTTTACTTAATCTTTCTGTGCCCCAGTTTCATTTATAAAATAAGTATAATAATAACTCCTGTATCACAGGGTGGTTATTAATACGTACAAAAAGTATGTTCCGTGAATATAAACAATTATTAGGAAGCATTTTAGAAGACAGTTGTCTTCATAATGATTTAAGATTTCAACAGAAGGATGAGAATAATTCTAGATGAATCTAGAATCTAATTATCCTCTGCTACTGCTACTGCTAAGTCGCATCAGTCGTGTCCGACTCTGTGCGACCCCATAGACGGCAGCCCACCAGGCTCCTCCGTCCCTCGGATTCTCCAGGCAAGAATACTGGAGTGGGTTGCCATTTCCTCCTCCAGTGCAGGAAAGTGAAAAGTGAAAGTGAAGTCGCTCAGTCGTGTCCAACTCTTCGCGACCCCATGGGCTGCAGCCTACCAGGCTCCTCTGTCCGTGGGGTTTCCCAGGCAAAAGTACTGGAGTGGGGTGCCATTGCCTTCTCCGAATTATCCTCTAACTGAAAATAAATACTGGTCTATCAGGCAACCTGAACAAATTTCAAAGATCTGAAACACAGAATATATTTTCTGCCCTCAGTGAAGCTGAAAAAGAGATTTATAAACAAAAGATATCTAGAAAGACACAAAATGTTTGGAAATAAACTAATACACTAATAACCCATGGGCTCATGAAGAAATCACAATGGAAATTTTAAAATAATCTCAACTAAATGATAATGAAAATATTATATGTTATGCATGATTCATAAAAGTCAAATGTTTATAACCTCATGAATGAATAAACAAAATGTGATATACCCATATAATAGAATATTATTCAATCATAAAAAGGAAAGACGTGCTCATACATGCCACAAAGAAGATCAACCTACAAACACTATGCTAAGTGAAAGAAGCCAGTCACAAAAGACCACATATGACTCCACTTATATGAATTGTCAAGAATAGGCAAATGTATAGAAACACGAAGTAGATAAGTGGTTGCTTAAGGATTGGAGAGGGTAGGGGAATTGGGTGACGAAAGCTAATGGATGCAAAGATTCTTCTGGAGGTGATGAAAATGTTCTAAAATTGTTTATGGTGGGACTTCCCTGGTGGTCCAGTGGTTAAGAATCTTTGTGCCAATGCAGGGGATATGGGTTTCATCCCTGATTGGAAAATTAAGATTCCACATACCATGGGGCAAGTAAGCGTATGTGCCACAACTACTGAGGCCACGGTACAACTACTGAAGCCCTAGAGCCTGTGCAACTGCAACTAGAGAAGCTATTGCAATGAAATGCTCTCTTATCGCAACTAGAGTAGCCCCATTTGACAAAACAGAAATCCCACATGCAGCAAGGAAGAGCCTGTGGGCCACAATGAAAACCCAGCACAGCCAATATAAATTTAAAAAAGTGCTTATGGTGATGGTTGCACAACTTTGTGAATATACTAAAAACTACAAACTACACTTCAAATGCGTGCATTTTGCTTTTTTAAAATTTCCAGTAGAATTTATTGCAGAATTTATTTCCAGTAGAATTTATTATCATGTTTTCCTTTTAATTTTATATTGGAGTTGATTAACACTGTTGAGTTAGTTTCAGGTTTACAGCAGAGTAGTTCAGTTATACATATACTTGTATCTATTCTTCTTCAAATTCTTTTCCCATTTAGGTTATTACAGACTATTGAGCAGAGTTCCTTGTGCTATACATAGTATATATACCCTTGTTGGTGGTGGCTGTTCAGTCACTAAGTCGTGTCCAATTTTTTTGACCCCATGAACTTCAGCATGCCAGGCTTCTCTGTCCTTCACTATCTCCCAGAGTTTGCTCAAACTCATGTCCATTGAGTCGGTGACTCCATCCAACCATCTCATCCTCTCCTCCTGCCCTCAATCATTCCCAGCATCAGGGTCCTTTCCAGTGTGTCGGCTCTTAGCATCAGGTGGCCAAAGTATTGGAGCTTTAGCATCAGTCCCTCCAATGAATATTCAGGGTTGATTTCCTTTAGGATTGACTGGTTTGATCTCCTTGCAGTCCAAGGGGCTCTCAAGAGTCTTCTCCAGCATCACAGTTCAAAAGCATCAATTCTTTGGTGTTCAGTCTTCTTTATGGTCCAACTCTCACATCAGTACATAACTACTGGAAAAGCCATAGCTTTGACTGTATGGACCTTTGTCAGCAAAGTGGTGTCTCTGTTTTTTAAAACGCTGTCTAGCTTTGTCATAGCTTTCCTTCCAAGGAACAAGTCTTAATTTGATGGCTGTAGTCACCATCCTCAGTGATTCTGGAGCCCAAGAAAATAAAATCTGCCACTGTCTCCATCTTTCCCATCTATTTGCCATGAAGTGACAGGACCAGATGCCATGATCTTAGTTTTCTTTTGAATGTTGAATTTTAAGTCAGCTTGTTTACTCTTCTCTTTTACCTTCATCAAGAGGTTCTTTACTTCCTCTTCACTTTCTGCCATTAGGGTGATAACATCTGCATATCTGAGGTTGGTTATCTATTTTAAATATAGCAATGTGTACATGTCCATCCTAAACTCCCAATTTTTCCACTCATCCACGCTTCCCCCCTCCCCCCCACACCCGCAACTGTAAGTTCCTTCTCAAGTCTGTGAGTCTCTTTCTGTTTTGATTGAGTTCATTTGTATCATTATGGAGACTAATCCCCTGTTGGTCACATCATTTGCAAAAAATTTTCTTCCATTCTGTGGGTTGTCTTCATTTTGTTTATGCTCTCCTTTTCTGTGCAAAAGTTTTTGAGTTTAATTATATCCTTTATTTTTGTTTTTATTTCCATTACTCTAGGAGACAAACTGGAAAAAGATATTTCTGCAATTTAAGTCAAGGAGCATTCTGCATATAATTTCCTCCAAGGATTTTATAGTATCTGGTCTTACATTTAGGCCTTTACTTCATTTTGAGTTTATTTTTGCTTATGGTATTAAAGAATGTCTTTTTTTTAAAACATGTAGCAGTCCAGATTGTTTCTTCAATTTCTCCTTCTGATCTTTTATTGTTAGTGTATAGAAATGCCAATGGAGGACTTCCCCGGTAGCTCAGTGGTAAAGAATCCACCTGCCAATGTAGGAGACATGGGTGCGATCCCTGCTCTGGGAAGATTCCACATGCCGCAGAGCAACTAAGCCCATGCGCCACAACTACTGAAGCCCATGTGTCCTAGAGCCAGTGCTCTGCAATGAGAAGCCATCGCAATGAGAAGCCCAAGCACCACAACTAGAGAGTAGCCCCTGCTCCATCGAAACTAGAGAAATCTGTCACACACGCAGCAACAAAGACCCAGCACAGCTAAAAATAAATTAATTAGTTTAAAAAAAAGCAACAGATTTCTGTGTATTTATTTTGTATCCTACAACTTCAACAAATTCACTGATGAGCTCTCGCAGTTTTCTGGTAGCATCTTAGGATCTTCTGTGTATCGTATCATTTCATCTGCAAACAGTGACAGTTTCACTTTTTTCCCAATTTGGATTCCGTTTCTTTTTCTTCCCTGATTGCCAAAGCTAGGACTTCCAAAACTATGTTGAACAGAAGAGACAAGAGTGGACATCCTTGTTTCTGATCTTAGAGGAAACATTCTCAGCTTTTCACTGTTGACTATGATGTTAGCTGTAGGTTTGTCATATATATGGCCTTTATTATATGAGATATGTTCCCTCTATACCCCACTCTCTGTAGAGTTGTTATCATAAATGGGTGTTGAATTTTGTCAAAAGCTTTCTCTGTATCTACTGAGATGACCATATGGTTTTTTCTTCAATTTGTTGATGTGGTATATTACATTGATTGATTTGTTGATATTGAAAAATCCTTGCATCCCTGAGAGAAATCCCACTTGATCACAATGTATGATCCTTTCAATGTATTGCTGGATTTGGTTTGCTAGTATTTTGTTGAAGTTTTGCATCTATGTTCATTAGTGATATTGGTGATGGTTGCAAAACTCTTGAATATACTAAAAACTATGGAGTTGTACACTTCAAATGAGTGAACTGTATGGTATATGATTTAAATTTTTTTTTAAATATCCTCTAGAATTTATTACAGCTACCATGTTATGAAAACAAAAGCAGATCATTCTTAATGTGCCAAATTCATTAATGAAGTAAAAATATTTAATCCCAATCACATAAAAAGATAATTCTAAATCTACCTTGAAATTGAATCAATGAATAATTATCTATTTGGAAACTACATACCTGGTATCATATCATACCAAAGATAAGGCTGCTGTCCTCATAGAATATATGAATCGTTGGTAATCAACCATTAAACTAGTGAATGTCACAATGTATTGGGAAATATTGAAAAACTAACAAATTTATCTGGATACTGTTTATCTTGCCCTTCTCAAAGACTTATAGATCTACATGAGATTAGTTTTGAAAGGGGGTCTTGTTTAGTCCAAAAAATCTTCAGAATTAATCAGAGGCTAAGGGCTTCCCAGGTGGCTCAGTGATAAAGAATCTGCCTGCCAATGCAGGAGACGAGGATTCTATCCCTGGGTTGGGAAGATTCCCTGGAGAAGGGAATAGCAACTCACTCCAGTATTCCTGCCTGAAAAATTCCATGGACAGAGGAACTTGGTGGGCTCCAGTTCATAGGGTCACAAAGAGTCAGACACAATTGAGTGACTGAACATGCATGCACGCAGAGGCTAAAGAACCTTTATACAAAGAAGTAGGCTTGGAAATCAAGCAGTCTTATTTTGATGTTTTAGTCAAAGGTATGGAATTAATGATCAAGTATGAAGAATTTCCTACTATGATGGTACTTTGATGAAAGACAGAAAGCATAAAGAATACTGCCAGTATTAAATAAACTGCACTCCAATGCCTATAATCTCTAAAGATAAATCTTTTTAATATTAGAAAACTCACTGTGTCAAATGAATGGTAATTAAAGAAAATGTAGTGTATGTAAAACTGAAGTAAGAAACCTCTAATGACATAGGAAATCTATGCAAGGATCAATCATTTTAAGAGAATTATTTTTCCAGTAGTCCCACTGCTATGAATATCATCTTCATGAGCCTAGGCCACCTTCTCCAATGGATACTGAGGACCCATTACTGATCTTAACCAATTAATTTCCATTTTGGCTTGAAGGACTGCTGCAAACTGCTGAAATTCCTCCTTGGTAGATGAATACAGAGCAACTCCTATTATGCTAGATTCCTTTGCCATGATGTCCCATGGGTTTACTTCAAAGGACCTCTGCTGCCAACATCTATTACTTGTCCTCCATGTGACAAAAGATTCAAATCATTGCTAAGATTTACATTAGCTAACATTTCAATAATCACATCAACTTCTTTTCACCAACAGATTTCTTAATTTTATCAACTTAATTAGTTTCTTTCTGATAAAATACTTCATGGGGTCCATTTTGCTAAACAATGTTTTGTCCTTCTTCAGAACCAGCTGTGCACAAAACCTTTAAGCCATAAGCTCTAGCAATGTGGCACAATGCCTACCCTACTCCTCCACCAACCCCATAACCTGAATACTTCCTCCAGCTTTCACATGGGTACTGTGGAGCAGAGCTCAGTAAGCAGTAAAATACAGGAGTTCCTTGTTTAAAGTCCAGTTTTTTCTGGCAGTGTGTAAACAAGTGTGACTGCCTGCCAGACCATACTTTGCATAGCCCCCCAAATGTGCTGGTACTGAAAACTCTGTCAGCTTTCTTGAAAGCAAATACATGTCCTCCAACAGCTTCTATTATCTCAACTAAAACTAAACCAGGAGTACCAAAGTAAATGTGTTCACTAGGTTTACATCACATGCTTGGACTTTGACTAGAACCTGATGGTCTTGCAGAATGATCTTGCTGAATCTGACTGGAGTTTCAGCACTTTTGATCCACCAAATTTAAAAACTAACAGCTCTCATCAACCTCTCTCCAATCACCATGATGACCTAACCTAGGTATCGGTTCTAGAGGGGAAAAATATGAGCGAGTTCCTTCAGATTCCACAGGCAAGCAGGCTGTGTGGTATGCAATTTTATCTCAATAAAGCTGTGATTAAAAATATCTGATGGCGATTACTGTACAACAAGGTGAATCTACTGAATTTGAGGGTTGGACCACAAAGAAGGCTGAGCGCCGAAGAATTGATGCTTTTGAACTGTGGTGTTGGAGAAGACTCTTGAGAGTCCCTTGGACTGCAAGGAGATCCAACCAGTCAATCCTAAAGAAAATCAACCCTTAATATTCCTTGGAAAGACTGTTGCTGAAGTTAAAGTTCCAGTACTTTGGCCACCTGATGCGAAGAGCTGACAAGCTGGAAAAGACCCTGATACTGGGCAAGATTGAAGGTAAAAAAGAGAAGGGGGTGGCAGAGGATGAGATCGTTATATAGTAGTACCAACTCAATGGACATGAATCTGAGGAACTTCCGGGAGATAGTAAAGGACAGCTTGGTGCGCTGCAGTCCATGAGGCCGCAAACAGTCAGACAAAACTTAGCAACTGAACAACTACTGAACTGTATAAATAGAAATAAGTTAAAATGGTAAATTTTGCTATATATAATAATTCTAATATTAGAACACCAAAGATAACTAAAAAAAGGCGCTGATTACTACAGATTAGAGAACTAATTATTGGGCCTCCAGAAAACCAAGGGATACTAATTTAAGAGAGAACTTCTGTAAGTTAACTTCTACAAAGTAATTCCTTACATAATATATTCTTCAAGAATACTTAGGATTCAAAGAATATAAGACTAATGTTTGCATAAAAAGAGAAGTCTCAGTTATTCTACAACCTATATAAATGAACATTTATGAACTGCTTCGAACCTTGTCAGTTATATTGGCCGGGTAACACTGAAAGAGACAACAAGATATTTAGATTTTCTAACTTTTCCCCACAAAAATAAACCACTATAAAAGATTAATGTGCTATGACAATACAAGTTTAAATCAGATGCTATGATTTTAGTAACAGAGTTAAGCATAAAAATACAACAAACCACAACAGTATCTGTAATCTATCATGGTAAAAAGACACCTGAAAAAGGTACCTAGGGACCACAGCAAAAAAGCTCAGCTGCAAGCAAAACTCACTGCAATACCATACCCAGGATGTCTCACCTAGGTGATGCAATTTTATAGCAAAACAGAAAATCAATTAAACCAAGC
Organism: Giraffa tippelskirchi; assembly: GCF_054371585.1. NCBI lineage: Eukaryota > Metazoa > Chordata > Mammalia > Artiodactyla > Giraffidae > Giraffa > Giraffa tippelskirchi. The sequence goes on from NC_137285.1 coordinate 124,647,926, forward strand.
TAACACTATGCTCATGTAGCAAACCTAATCAACAACACTGAAGTTCAATAAAGCTAGTAATCTTTCTCTAAAGACCAAAACTGAATAAAGATATTGTTTCTCTTAAAGTTTTTAAAGAAGAAAACTACAACTACACTTGTACAATCACATTAAAAAAACAGGGAGAATGAATTTAGTCATATAAATTAATTGTCAAAATAAGTAATTTCACAATATGGCTCAAAAGTTGTTTTTAACAAAGATGTTTTATTTCTTTACAATATTTATGTTAAAGGCATTATATCTATGATATCAATTTCCAGGATGATGAAATGGAGATATCCAAAGTAAAAGCAAAAAATAGTTAATTACACAAGAAGACAGAAAAGATATTCACATAAAGGTAAAGACTCACTGATGAATAAAACATAAATATATTAATACTTGGACGGCTAACGGCTACTATTTCTCACTTCATTCCAAAACTACCAACTGCTAGGAAACAAGAAGGCTGGAGAATGAGATTGAAAACCAAATAAGAGTAAGGCCTTGAACACAAAAGAAGTTTGCGATGCACTGAGACACAAATAATGCACACATACAAGAGAGTGAACAAGAAGCACCGTGCAAAGTAAGTGTCCATTCTCTACGCTGCCAGAGTTTGTTGTTATGTTGTGCTCAGTCACTCAATCATGTCCGACTCTCTGCGACCCCATGGACTGTAGCCCACCAGGCTCCTCTGCCCATGGAATTTTCCATGCAAGAATACTGGAATAAGTTTGCTTTTCCCCCTCCAGGGGATCTTCCTGACCCAGGGATCAAACCCACATCTCTTGTGTCTCCTGTACTGGCAAGTGGATTCTTTACCACTGCGCCACCTGGGAAGCCCACTGCCAGAGGTATCATTCATCAATTTCAGTTCAGTTCAGTCGCTCAGTCGTGTCCGACTCTTTGCGACCCCATGAATTGCAGCACGCCAGGCCTCTCTGTCCATCACCAACTCCCGGAGTCTACCCAAACCCATGTCCATCGAGTCGGTGATGCCATCCAACCATCTCATCCTCTGTCGTCCCCTTCTCCTCCTGCCCCCAATCCTACCCAGCATTAGGGTCTTTTCCAATGAGTCAACTCTTCGCATGAGGTGGCCAAAGTATTGGAGTTTCAGCTTCAACATCAGGCCTTCCAATGAACACCCAGGATTGATCTCTTTTAGGATGGATTGATTGGATCTCCTTGCAGTCCAAGGGACTCTCAAGAGTCTTCTCCAACACCACAGTTCAAAAGCATCAATTCTTCGGCGCTCAGCTTTCTTCACCGTCCAACTCTCACATCCATACATGACCACTGGAAAAACCATAGCCTTGACTAGACGTACTTTTGTTGGCAAAGTAATGTCTCTGCTTTTAAATATGCTATCTAGGTTGGCCATAACCTTCCTTCCAAGGAGTAAGCGTCTTTTAATTTCATGGCTGCAGTCACCATCAGCAGTGATTCTGGAGCCCAAAAAAATAAAGTCTGACACTGTTTCCACTGTTTCCCCATCCATTTCCCATGAAGTGATGGGACCAGATGCCATGATCTTAGTTTTCTGAACGTTGAGCTTTAAGCCAACTTTTTCACTCTCCTCTTTCACCTTCATCAAGAGGCTCTTTAGTTCTTCTTCACTTTCTGCCATAAGGGTGGTGTCATCCGCATATCTGAGGTTATTGATATTTCTCCCGGCAATCTTGATTCCAGCTTGTGTTTCTTCCAGCCCAGCGTTTCTCATGATGTACTCTGCATATAAGTTAAATAAGCAGGGTGACAATATACAGCCTTGACGGACTCCTTTTCCTATTTGGAACCAGTCTGTTGTTCCATGTCCAGTTCTAACTGTTGCTTCCTGACCTGCATACAGGTTTCTCAAGAGACAGGTCAGATGGTCTGGTATTTCCATCAATTTATAAACATTCTAATGTTCCCCAGTATCCATAAGCTAAAGATCCTTAGCAGACACTCAAACTGGAGATTAGCCTTTCTACTGTCATCTACTCCTGCCAAACATAAAAAACATCTGACAGTGATGGAAGGCTATTCGTTATTCTTCTTGCATAACATGTTCCTTTGAGCCTCTGACATTTTGCTCATGTAACCTAATTTTGTGGAACTTTTCTTTCTGGTTACATTTTGAACTTATGAATTCAATATCAGATACAGTTCTGCCTGGAGGAGAGAAAAACTAAATTACCTCTCAACATTACTCTCAGCTGAATTCCCTGGTGGCCAAGTGGCTAGGATTCTGGGCTTTCACTGCTGTGGTCCAGGTTCAATCCCTGGTCACGGAATTGAGACTGTGCAAGTTGCGTGGTGCAGTGAAAAAAAAAATTACTTTCAGCCTAAGATTGTATTTCGAGAAGTATTTTAGATGGCACCAGGGCTTTTAACTTATTCTCACAACAGAGTCAACATCCATCTATAAATGTATCTTAAGGATAAAATGAGCTGAATTAATTTGAAAAGATACATGCATCCCAATGTTCATAGCAGACTATTTACAATAGTTAAGACATGGAAGCAAGCTAAATGTCCATCAACAGAGGAATAGATAAAGAAGATGTGGTGTATATATACAATGAAATACTACTCAGTCATCAAAAAAAAATGAAAAAAAACACCATTTGTAGCAACATGGAAGGACCTAGAGATTATCATTCTAAGTGAAGGAAGTCACAAAGAGGAAGACAAATACCAAACTGTATACATAGAATCTAAAATATGATACAAATGAACTTATTTACAAAACAGAAAGAGACTCACAGACTTAGAAAACAAACATGGTTTTCAAAGGGAAAAGAAGGTGGGGGACTGATAGATTAGGAGTCTGAGATTAGCAGATACAAGCTACTATATAGAAAATAGTATATAGAAATGTGCTATTTATAGCACAGGGAATTATATTCAATATCCTATAATAAACTATAGTGGGAAAGAATATGAAGAAGAATATATATATATACACACTTACATATACATATATATATATCTAAAACTGATTCACTTTGCTGTATACCAGAAACTAACATAAATCAATTATACTTCAATTAAAAAAATTATTTTAAAAAGACAAGCTGGAAAAAATCTTTATCCTCAAAGAACAGTTGAGTGGAAAGTTCAAAATTCTAGCATAAGTTTTACATTAGCTTTACTCAAGAACTTTTAAAGTCTAATTGTAGAAATTTAAGGTAAAGAAGGGCTTCTCTGGTGGCTCATACTGTAAAGAACCCGCCTGCAATGCGGGAGACCTGGGTTCGATCCCTGAGTTGGGAAGATCCCCTGGGAGGAGGGCATGGCAACCCACACCAGTATTCTTGCCTGGAGAATCCCCATGGACAGAGGAGCCTGGAGGCTACAATCCATGGGGTCGCAAAGAGTCGGGACACAACCGAGTGACTACGCACACACACACAAGGTAAGGAAAAGCAAGATCCACTTTTTATAATGGGAGAAAACTAGAAAAAATGGCAATATAAGAAACATCTCAAATTACCTTATTTATGCATTATTTACCATTTTACCTTTCCCAACTTATAAATGATAAGCTGCAGAATAGGAACCTTGTCTATCTTGATCACAGCTATACTCAGAATTTTGGTACCTGCCTGCTCTAAATGAAATAATGAAAGAAACCATCAAACAGGCAGCATTCACTAAGGTTGTCAAGAGTCTGCATTTTTGGCAAGTTAAAGTAGATATAGCTCACAGGGACACACATCATAAAACTCAATAAACAGGTTTTAGAACGAGAAGGCCAAATTTACTAATTAATTTAAGAAATAGCTTTCATAAGGATGGGAATATTCAGGTCAATAGACTAGTAAATTTTCTTATTCAAGCTGACACTTACAATTTATATGCTTTTCTACATGTTGCACTTCAATAAAAGGTTTCCTTGTAAAATAAAAATCTAAATCATTGCCTGAAATGGTAACATCTTATGGGGTTTTACACACACACACACTTAGAGTACACACAGTAAGTCAAGTCAGAAGGAAGAATGGTAAGCAGAGTTAGAGTGCCAAGGTCCTTACATTGCCCAGAAGGACAAAGGAATCACTTACCTGTAGACTTGTAAGTCATGGCTGTTGCCACAACTTCTACGGTAATCACTTAATAAAAAGAAAAAAAAGGTATAACATCCCAATTAATAAAGAATATGAAATAATTTTTTAAAAGACCACAAATCCAAATAACACAAGAGAAAAAAAGAAATATTCAGGACAAAAAGAAAGCACATTAAGACTATGGTAGATTTATTTTTAATCCAAATATATAATTATATTAAATGTAAATATACTAGATTTCCCAGGTGGCTCAACGGTAAAGAATCTGCCTGCCAGTGCAGGAGACACAGGTTCGATTCCTGATCCAGGGAAGATCCCACATGCTGCAAAGCAACTAAGCCCATGTGCCACAACTACTGGGTCTGTGCTCTAGAGGTCAGGAACCTCAACTACTGATTCCATGTGCCACAAATACTGAAGCCCAAGCTCCTTGTAGCCTGTGCTCTGCAACAAGAGAAACCACTGCAATGAGAAACCCCCACCCTGCAACTATAGATTAATCCCCGCTTGCATCGACTAGAGAAAAGCCCGTGCAGCGATGAAAACCTAGCAGAGCCAAAAATAAATAAATAAATATTTTTTAAAAATGTAAATGTACTAATGTTCCAATTTTAAAAACAATTACCAAAGTGAACAAACACAAAACCTAACTAGATGACTACTAAGACACATCTGAAACATAAGAATACAAAAATGATGAATGTAAAAAGACAGAGGGACATTCCTGACAGTCCCACAGTTAAGACTCTCCATCCACATATGGATGGCTAATAAACACATGAAAAGATGCTCAACATTAGGAAAATGCAAATTAAAGCTACAATGAGGTATCATCTCACACCAGTCAGAATGGCCATCATCAAAAATCTACAGACGGTAAATGCTAGACAGGGTGTGGAGAAAAGGCAACCCTCCTGTTGGTGGGAATGCAAACTGATACAGCCATTATAGAGAACAGTATGGAGATTCTTTAAAAAACTAGGAAAAAAACTACCATATGACCCAGCAATCGAACTACTGGGCATATACCCTCAGGAAACCATACCTGAAAAGACACATGTACCCCAATGTTCACTGCAGCACTGTTTACAATAGCTAGGACACGGAAGCAACCTAGATGTCCACTGGCAGATGAATGGATAAAGAAGTTGTGGTACATATACAAAGGACTATTAGTCAGCTATAAAAAGGAATGCCTTTGAGTCAGTTTTAATAAGATGGATGAACCTAGAGCCTATTACACAGAATGAGTAAGTCAGAAAGAAACAAGCATCATATATTAACACATATACATGGAATCTAGAAAGGTGGAACTGATGATTCTATTTGCAGGGCAGCAAAGGACACTTCCCAGGTGATGCTGCTGGTAAAGAACCCGCCTGCCAATACAGGACATATGAGAGGTAGGTTCGATCCTGGTTGGTGAAGATCCCCTGGAGTAGGAAATGGCAACCACTTCAGTATTCCTGCCTGGAGAATCCCATGGACAGAGGTGCCTTGTGGGCTATAGTCCATAGGGTAGCAAAGAGTAGAACATGACTGAAGTGACTTGGCACACAAAGGAGATGCAGACTAGAGTGGGGGAGGGAGAGGGTGGGATGATTTGAGTAGTAGTGAAACATATACATTATTGTTGTTTTTGTTCAGTTGCTAGGTCATGTCCAGGTCCGACTCTTTGTGACCCCATGGACTGCAGTGTGTCAGGCTTCCCTGTCCTTCACTATCTCCTGGAGTTTGCTCAAACTCCTGTCCATTGAGTCAGTGACCTATCCAACCATCTCATCCTCGGCTGCCCCCTTCTCCTCCTGCTCTCGATTTTTCCCAGCATCAGGGTCTTTCCCAATGAGTTGACTCTTCGCATCAGGTGGCCAAAGTATTGGAGCTTCAGTTTCAGCATCAGTCCTTCCAATGAATCAGGGCTGATCTCCTTTAGGACTGACTGGTTTGAGCTCCTTGCTGTCCAAGGGACTCAAGAGTCTTCTCCAGCACCATGGTTCAAAAGCATCAATTCTTCCACAACCAGCCTTCTTTATGGTCCAACTCTCACATCCACAAATGACCACTGGAAAAACCATAGTTTTGACTACACGGACCTCTGTCGGCAAAGGGGTGTCTCTGCTTTTGAATAGGCTGTCTAGCTTTGTCATGGCTTTCCTTCCAAGGAGCAAGCACCTTTTCATTTCATGGCTGCAGACACTGTCCGTAGTGATTTTGGAGCCCAGGAAAATAAAATCTGCCTCAGTTTCCACTTTTTCTCCTCCTATTTGCCATGAAGTGATGGGACCAGATGCCATGATCTTAGTTTTTGAATGCTGAGTTTTAAGCCAGCTTTTTTACTCTCCTCTTTCACCCTCATCCAGGCTCTTTAGTTCCTCTTCACTTTCTGCCATAAGGGTGGTATCATCTGCATATCTGAGGTTGCTGATATTTCTCCAGATAATCTTTGATTACAGCTTGTGACACATATACATTACCATATGTAAAATAGCCAGTGGAAATTTGCTGTATGATGCAGGGAACCCAAAGCCAGTGTTCTGTGACAACCTAGAGGGGTGGGATGGGGAGGGAGGTAGGAGAAAGATTTAAGAGGGAGTGTGTGTGCTAAGTCACTTCAATTGTGTTCAACTCTTTGCAATCCTATGGACTTGTAGATCACCACGCTCCCCTTCCATGGGATTCTCTAGTCAAGAACAGTGGAGTGGGTTGTCATGCTCTTCTCCAGAAATCTTCCCAATGCAGGGATTGAACCCGCATCTTTTGCATCTCCTGTATTGGCAGGCAGGTTCTTCATCACTAGCACCAGCTGGGAAGCCCTGAAGAGGGAGGGCACATGGGTACGCCCGTGGCTGATTCATGTTGATGTATGGCAGAAAGCATCACAATATTGTAAAGTAATTATCCTCCAATCAAACCTATACTAACATCAGAGTAAGTATATTAGTACGCGCTCATTCACTCAGTCATGTCCGACTTTTGCGACACCATGGACTGTAGCCCACTAGGCTCCTATGTCCACGTGATGTCCCAGCAAGAATACTGGAGTGGGTTGCAATTTCCTCCTCCAGGGGATATTCCCAACACAGGGATCGAATCCACATCTCCTGCATTGGCAGATGGATAACATCAAAGTAAACTTAAGGGCAAAAAGCATTAGTAGAAATAGTGGAACACCTGATGATGATAAAAGGTTCAAGTCACCAAGACCATAACAACAATTCCAAATTTGTGCACATCTAACATCAAAGGCTCAAAAACACAAGTTAAAAATGGAAAAACAAGGATAAATATACAGAGACACAATCATCATGAGAAATTTTATCATACCTCTCTCAATAATAGAACAGGCAAAAACTGAATAAAGACACAGAATATTTGAACCACTTGATTATGATCCAGTGACCATATATTGAATTCTGCACCTAACATATTCACATTCTCGTCAATCACACAGGGAATACTTATTAAAACTGACATATGGACCATAAATAAAGTCTCAAGAAAATTAAAAACACTGAAAATATATTCTCTGACCACAGTACAATTAGATATCAAAAATATAAAGAAAATTATAAAAAAACTCCCCAAGTGTTTGCAAATAACTTCTAAATAACCAATGAGTCAAAAGAGAAATCAGAAATTAGAAAGCATTTTGTACTGAATAACAAAAATGCTGCATAACGAATCTCCAAAACAGTACTACAATAGTACTTAAAGGGAAATTTATACAATTATACACACACACTTATATGCAGCATACATTAGGAAAACAACAACAACATAAAACCCAGAGCTATATATTTCTCTCTCAAGTAGATGGAAAACATCAGCAAATAAACCAAAGAAACCATAAGAAAGGAAACAAAAAGCAGAAATAAAACAGAAAACACATGACTGAGAATCAACAAGGCTGGTCAATAGTTTTCTGGGAAAAAAAAAACATTAAATTTACATGTGCTCAGTTGCATCCAACTCTGTCACCCCATGATCTGTAGCCCGCCGGGCTCTTCTGTCCATGGGATTTCCCAGGCAAGAATTCTGGAGTGAGCTGCCATTTCCTTCTCCAGGATTAAATTTATAAACCTTTAGTAAATCTTACCAAGAAATGAAAGGTACAGATAACGAGTATTAGAAACTAATGAAGCATGACTACAGACAGATCCTACAGACATTAGAACATGAATAATTTATGCTAATAAATTTGAAATACTAGATGAAATGTACACAGTCCTAGAAAAATAAGAAAAAATAAGAAAGGGAAAAGAAAATCTCAAATCTTACTAAAAAATTGAAGCTCTATTTTAAAAAATTTCCCCATGGTTGCAAAAGTCCAGAATTGCCAAGCCAGTCTTAAATAAAAAGAATAAGGTCGGAGGATTTGCTCTCTGGTAAATCAATAATTTTTATATTAAGTTATACTGAGTAGGTTTTGTATTGTTGCAATAGTAGACAAAGCAATTATCAGAACAGAAATTCCAGAAACAGACTGTCTGTAAAATGAATTTAAAGACAGACATTCATTAAAAAATTGACATGGCAGAGCACTGAGGAAAAGAAATGTTTTAAAATATATGATGTTGGGATAATTACACATCCATATTGAAAAAAATTAAACCTGACATCTATGCGATAGTACACATAAATATTAATTTCAGGTGGATTATAAACCTAATGTGAAAGACAAAACAAAACACAAAAAACAAAGCAAAATTTCTCAAGTATTATACGGGAAGCTATCTTCATTACTCACACTATGGAAAAACTACTTAAAATGGGACACAAAATTCAGATTTTTATAGAATGATACATCTATCTACATTAAAACTAACATTTTCTATGAAAAAGTTGTCATTAAGAGTGAAAAAAGCAAGCAAGCATAAGTTGGTCTCTTTAGAAGAAAAAATTACACGTTTTGTTTTTCTTTATGGAGAATAAAGGACATATGTTTTGAAGGAGGATGAAGCAACAGTTTAAGACTACCACACATCACAGTGTTTGTCACTGACTTAAAGTTTTTCTTTAAACTGTGAGTATAGTCTCTTTAATTGCACCTTAGCTTTTCTGTCCATGGCAGAATTTAAGCAAATAATTTTTGATTTGGAAAAATACTCCTGATAATATAATAGTAAAGTAACCAAAACTAAAAACCCAAGGAAAAAAGCAAAGCTCAAAAATACCCTCCCTTCAACTCTACTGAAACACATTTCCAGCATACCAATTCTTTAAAAAGTTACAAGAAATAAGAAAACTAAAGGCTTTGCTCTCATAGGGTTTAAAACCGGCAATAAACATAAATAAATAAACGTAAATTCTTTACTATTTTAGTTCAACTAGTTTTTGTTTTGTTTTAAAGACAGAATCTCCAAATAGTAGATCAGGATCTCAATGACTCATCTGGTCAAGCACTGAGTTGTTGTACCTTCCTCATACAACAGTACCCCAAAATTTCAGAGAAAGAATATAGTCCACTTAGCTGTTCCTTTACATTGTCTAAAGACATATTTTAGTACTCTCCCAAATATTCCTACCCACTTATGATCACAAGATTTCCAGAAATTAGAATAGCTCCTTTTCATACAAAGATTAAACAAATATAATTTTAAAACAGCATTTCTTCTGTATTTGCATTTCTTCTGTATTCATTCAGAGCTCTTCAGCTAAGCTTATTTCTCCAAAACAGTTTTCAAAATCCCTAATAGTACATTCATTACATGCCTTCCTTGGTGGCTCAGCAGTAAAGAAACCGCCTGCAATGCAGGAGATGTGGGTTTAATCCCTGGGTCAGGAAGATCCCCTGGAGAAGGAAATGGTGACTGCTCCCTTATTCTTGCCTGGGAAATCCCTTGGACAGAGAAGCCTGGAGGGCTACAGTCCATGGAGTCACAACAGAGTCGAACACAACTTAGTGACTATACAACAACATTCATTATATCCTCCCATATAAAAGCAATTTAAATGATCATTTCAAACACTAACCAATCTCATACTGAACACTGTGGCTATTCATTTTTTGTTCAATGGTATTTAGCATTTGTGCCTAACACTCTTGTGCAACCATACACACAAAACTTCATATAGCATTACAGTCTAATACTTTTCTTTCTATCCCACTCCCAACCCATGTCATGTAATTTATTCTATATTATATAAATAAATTTATTCAGTCCATCACCAGAAGGTCTGATAAAATTCAGCTTACACTGAGGTAAGACCAACTAAAACTAACAAATAAGAACATTTAATTATCAACGAATATGGTTCTGTAAAACACAAAATAGAATGTTAAGCATTGTAGCTATACTTCTGGTTCTGTCTGAGCACGCCTAGCTCTCCCAAGAAATCATTTCTCTGTTCGAAAAAGGAAGTATCTTCAGGTCATTTCATAACCCACTCTTAGTGCTTCTACAACTTTTTCAGTCAGGAAATTCTTCCATATATATGACATAAATTCACATGTTTTAGCTTAAGCCTTTCTCCTATTGTTCAGATCTTAGAACTGAAAATTAACAAGCTATTATCTTTTCTGTAAGATATTACAAAAGCAAAGACTTTTTTCAGTTGTACTTTTGCAACCCACTCCAGTAACTCTTGCCTGGAAAATCCCATGGATGGAGGAACCTGGAGGGCTAAAGTCCAGGGGGTTGCAAAGAGTCGGACACAACTGAGTGACTTCACTTTCTTTCCTTGCTTCTTGAGGTGACTAAACAATTCTCATTTGACTATCACATTTTAATTCCATTATTAAATAAACCTATAATTTTCCTTGTGTATAAGCAACATTTTGAAGTGATTCTGATAATTAGCCAGTAACAATCATCAACAAAGCAAATTTTATCAAAGCCACCTAATTTTACAACTAATTTGTTTATCTTACTATCTACTTAACAGTAAGTTCCATGTATTAAAAATTGTCATATAAATCACAAAATTCCAGTACAGCAAAATACCTGAGAAACACTTAAATTTATGTAACAGATTTAGTTCATATAGTTCAGCTTTCCACAGATGATTAGTTTTTTCATTCTTACTGTTTCAGGAACACCAAAGTATCCTGTACTTTCTGCACATATTTCACCTATACAAAATTTATCAAGGAAAGATAGTACAGATTCGTGTTTCAGTACTAGAGCTCCAGAACCAGACTGTTGAGCCGAAACCCAAGTGTGGCCAGTTACTAAACTGTATATATTGGAGTTAGCCAAATAAAAGGTTCATTCTTCTTTTCCCCATTAAGACGGCTCTAGTAGCACTCAGCTATCTTTAACTTCATTCAAAACAATTTTGTTAGATTGTATTGTGACAGCTGTCATATCAGTGTGCATTTTTTAAACAAACTTATCAAAATTCATGAATTTTTGTGTAGTCATTTTAATATTGAAGACGGAAGAAAAAGGGACCATTTTCGCCATATTAAGCTTTATTATTTCAATAAAGGTAAAAACGCAACTAAAATGCAAAAAAGATTTGTGCAGTGTATGGAGAAGGTGCTGTGACTGATGGAACATGTCAAAAGTGGTCTGCAAAGCTTCATGCTGGAGATTTCTCTATAGATGATGCTCCACGGTTATGTAGACCAGTTGAAGTTGATAGCAATCAAAGCAAAGACATTAAATGAGAACAATCAATGCTATACCATGTGGAATATAGCTGATATACTCAAAATATCTAAATCAAGCACTGAAAACCATGGGCTGAAAATCAGCTTGGTTATGTTATCACTTTGATGTTTGGGTTCCATATAAGTTCACTGTATTTCTGCATGCAAATCTCTATGAAAATGTTCTGTTTTCAAAACAAACTGTGACAGGCAATGAAAACTAGATACTGTGCAATCATGTGGAATGGAAGAGATTGTGGAACAAGTAAAATGAACCACCACCAACCACACCAAAGGCTGGTCTTCATTCAAAGATGATGATGTTGTATACACGGTGGAATCAGAAGGGGGTCCTCTATTAATAGATGAGCTCCTTCTGGAAAACCAAATGATTAATTCCAAGAAGAATTGCTCCCAATTAGACCAACTGAAAGCAGTACTTAAGGAAAAGCATTCAGAATTGGTCAACAGAAAACACACAATCTTCCATCAAGATAATGTAAGACTGCATGTTTCTCTGATGATAGGCAAAAACTGCTACAGCTTAGCTGGGAAGTTCTGATTCATCTGCTATATTCACCAGACACTGTACCTTCAGATGTCCATTTATTTCAGTCTTTATAAAGTTCTCTTAATGGAAAAACTCTCAACTCTCTGGAAGACTGTAAAAGGCACCTAGAACAGTTCTTTGTTCAAAAAGATAAAAAGTTTGGGAAGATGGAATTATGAAGTTGCCTTAAAAATGGTAGAAGGTAGTGGAACAAAACAGTGAATAGGTTGTTCAATAAAGTTCTTGGTGAAAATGAAAAATGTGTCTTTTAACTTAAAAAAATCAAAGGAACTTTTTGGCCAACTCAACACTACTGAGATAAGTTATTTGAACCTATCTGTGCCTCAATTTCCTCATGGTAAAATGAGAATAAATAGTGGTTAAGAATCCACCTTGCAGTGCAGAGGAGGCAAGTTCAATCCCTCGTGGGGGACTAAGATCCCACATGCTGCAGAGCAACTAAGCCTGAGCACTCCAGAGGCCATGCCTTGCAACTAGAGAGCCCACGGGCTGCAACGACTGAGCCTGCAAGTCACAACTAGAGAGTCCATGCGCCACAACAAAAGATCCTGCATGATGCAACTAAGACCCGACACAGTCAAATAAACAAACATATAAAGAAAGAATATCAATCAGACTGAGACTGAAATCCTAACTATTTAGATTGTTTTTACATAGAAGACTAAATACTACAGTTAATATATTGAAAACAAACGTACAATATTTTGGAAAGAAAAGTTTTAAAAATTTTAGAAGTACAAAAGGAATCTTCTATTTAATACTAATCATACTCAGTCTTTCTGTGGAGAGGAACTATTTTCAATCTCTGGAGGCTTTGTGAGGATTAAATCAGTAGGAATATGAGAGGGTGCTGACAGTAAATCCCTGCGTGGAGCCTACAGAGGATCATCTATGCAGGCCACATCATATGGGTAGATTCTTCTCATTTTACATAGAGATTAAAATAAACTCTAAGGGCACATAATATATAAGGTGGTAGACCAAAGATCATAGTTCAGTATCCCTAACTCTTGCCCTTCAACTTTTCCCCCATATCACATTAACTATAAAAATTTCATGGACCAAAGGAAATAAACATTCCACACTAAACAACTTGATAAACAAACATTAGAAGTTTGCAAATTAATAACTGCAATAGCCATCCAGTTTTGTTCTATTTACTTAATGTCAATGTGCTGGTGCTTATGTCATCTTCTTAAAGAAAGAAAGACCTATTTACTCAGTTTCCTAATGACTGGACAGATTCAATATTTTATGGTTGCCTATATGAAGGACATTATGCTAGACACCAAGGACAGAAATTTAAAAGATCTAAGATGGATTTTGTGCAGCCTTAAGAACTATCAGATTGAGACTGAAGTAACCATTTTGATTGTGTTTACATAAAAGACTAAATATTATAGTAAAAACTTTGAAAACGAATGTACAATATTCTGGAGAGGAAAGTTTTAAGAATTTTGGAAGTACAAAAGGAATGCTTTATCTAAAACTAAACGAACTCAGTCTTTTTGTGAAGAGGAACTATAGGTCAAAATATCTTTAGTCCAGAGGTGGCCTAAAATCTTTCTAAATCATATTCTCTACTTCCCTGTTATAAACAACTTAACTCACCTTCTAATTTGAAGTACACGTCTCCATTCAGCTTCAAGAAAGCTGGCAACCAAGCTTATCCTCTCCAGCAGAACACAGGACAACTCTTCTTTAAGAAATGTGACTGGCAAAAAGACTTAAAAGAGCTAACATCAGAGACTTTCCCCCAAAAGAAATTAGGCAGATTGTCCTACTGAGAAGTCCAATAAACCCACATAAGAGCTTAAAAGCAAATTCTTGTGCTTAACTCTTAAAAAAAGGCAGACAGTCAAGAATTACTAGTTCTCTGAGGACCACATCAAAGAAATAAAAAACTAGAATAAAAAGTGAAAAGCAATTTACAAAAAACTGAGTACTGAGAAAGTCACATCCCTTTAATATCCTCAAAATGACAAGAGATACGGCAGAAATCAACAAACGTTGAAAATCAATTATACTTTAATAAAAAAATTTTTAATGACGAGAAGATGCTAGGCTCAAAAAGATTCTACAGACAGAAACAATCAGAAAACAAAGAAGAGCTCTTTGAAATTAAAATGATAGCACAAATAAAATGTAACAGAAGAAAGCTGAGAAAATCTTTTGAGAACTAAAACAGAAACAAAGAAATGAAAAACGGGCAAGATAAGATACAATTAGAGGATCAATCCAGGAGGATTGGAGTGAAAATGGAGAACAGAATATCACATTAGTTAAGTCAAGAAATTTTCCTGAAACTAAACTTATGTTTCCAATTTGAAAGGATTTATACCTATTACTCAGCATATAAAATGAAAACAAACACATCATCGTAAAAGATCAAAAGACGAAGAGTTATAATGGCAACACTATACACTACAAGACAATATATTAATGTCTTCATATTTCTGAAGAAAGAACACATCCAACCTAAAATTCTAACACCACCAAACTTCAGTGTAAGGGCTGTACAAACACATTTTCAGATATACAAGGTCTAAAAAAACTTTCTCCCATGTTCCTTTTTGGGATTTTCTCCAAGACAGTGGAGTAGAAGGACGTGTGCTCATCTGAGAATCTGTATGCAGGTCAAGAAGCAACAATTAGAACTGGACATGGAACAACAGACTGGTGCCAAATCAGGAAAGGAGTACGTCAAAGCTGTATATTGTCACTCTACTTATTTAACTTATATGCAGAGTACATCTTGAGAAATGCTGGGCTGGATGAAGCACAAGCTGGAATCAAGATTGCCAGGAGAAATATCAATAACCTCAGATATGCAGATGACACCACCCTTACAGTAGAAAGTGAAGAACTAAAGAGCCTCTTGATGAAAGTGAAAGAGGGAGTGAAAAAGTTGGCTTAAAACTCAACATTCAGAAAACGAAGATCATGGCATCTGGTCCCATCATTTCATGGCAAATAGATGGGGAAACAATAACAGTGAGAGACTTTATTTTGGGGGGGCTCCAAAATCACTGTAGATGGTGACTGCAGCCATGAAATTAAAAGACGCTTGCTCTTTGAAAGAAAAGTTATGACCAACTAAGATAACATATTAAAAAGTAGAGACATTACTTTGCCAACAAAGGTCCGTCTAGTCAAAGCTATGGTTTTTCCAGTAGTCATGTATGGATGTGAGAGTTGGACTATAGAGAAAGCTGGGCACTGAAGAATTGATGCTTTTGAACTGTGGTGTTGGAGAAGACTCTTGAGAGTCCCTTGGACTGCAAGGAGATCCAACCAGTCCATCCTAAAGGAAATCAGTCCTGAATATTCATTGGAAGGACTGATGTTGAAGCTGAAACTCCAATACTATGGCCACCTGGTGCGAAGAACTGACTCACTGGAAAAGACCCTGATGCTGGGAAAGATTGAAGGCAGGAGGAGAAGGGGACGACAGAGGATGAGATGGTTGGATGGCATCACCGCTCAATGGACATGAGTTTGAGTAAGCTCCGGCAGTTGGTGATGGACAGGGAGGCCTGGCGGGCTGCAGTCAATGGGGTCGCAAAGAGTCAGACACAACTGAGCATCTGAACTGAACTGAACATGTTCCTTTTATTAGGAAGCTACTTACTGGTAGATACATTTACATAATGAGGGAGTGAACAATAAAAAAGAAAAATGTAATCTGAGAAACAAGGAATCCACGCACAAGAGAGACAAGGAAACTTCAAAATAAAAGTAAAGGTTGACAGCTGTACATCACTCAGGGAAGGTAACTAGTATAAATTAGAAAAGATCGTAAGATTCTGGGGGAGATGTCCCAGGCAGATCAAACTGAGAGAAAACCTGATGCATTCAAGTTCAGAAGAAAATCTGATACATCTTCTGTAAGGAAGAATAAAAAATTATATTCATATTTGCCTGTGCTTGCATAAAGAAATCCCAGAGTATACATAACATATATATATATAATTACTAATGGAGGAAGAAATAAGGAATGAGGTCATAGGAACAGGAGCAGTAGTAAGTTTTTTTTGAAGAATATAATTTTACATAATTTTGATTTGTGAAATATGTGATTGTATTAACAGTTAAAAATCAAGTTAGGGGAGAAAAAAAGTGGTCCAGTTTAAAGTCCTAAGAGAAATGGATTAAGTGACTTCTTAAATGTCTCCTTCAACTTTGGAAAGCTCTAATTCAAGAATTTCAACTAGAAGATGCTTAAAATATTAGTCAGTCATATTTACAATGTACCTTCCGTGAAACACCATACTCCTCTGTCACTTCTCTGTACCTTTTAACTCTACCTTTCAAAGTAACTGCACTCATCACACTATACTGTGTGTGCATGTGTGTGTACTCAGTCATGTCTGACTCTTTGCAATCCCAAGAACTGTAGCCCACCAGGCTTCTCTATCCATGGGATTTTCCCAGCAAGAATACTGGAGCTGGTTGCTGTTTCCTCCTCCAGGGGATCTTCCTGACCTAGGGAATCAAACCTGAATCTCCTGTGTCTCCTGCATTGGCAGGTGGATTCTTTACCACTGAGCCATCTGGGAATCCCATTATATATTTCTTCCATGATGATATGTTTATTTCTTTTTTTTTTTATAAATTTATTTATTTTAGTTGGGGGCTAATTACTTTACAATATTGTAATAGTTTTTGCCATACATTGACATGAATCAGCCATGGGTTTACATGTGTTCCCCTTCCTGGACCCCCCACCCACCTCCCTCCCCATCCCATCCTTCTGGATCATCCCATTGCCCCAGCCCTGATATGTTTGTTTATTTCTTAAGAGTAGCAGTAATAGTTCTTAAGAGTAGGCTCATATTAAACTACTTGACAGCATAGCAGTTTTCAGTGCCAGGCAGTCTTCTAAATGCTTTACATTTTATTAACTAATTTAACCTCCACAATAACTGTATATGATAGGTCCTATTATTTTTATTTTATAGATAAAGACGTCAATAATTTGCCCAACATCAGTGATTAGAGTCAAAATATGAAACCCAGACACTGCTCATAATTACTAGCTCTACTGATTAGCTTTACCATTTCAAAACAAGACATGGAAAAAATTCCTTCTGTTCTAAATACAATATGAAGCTATAAGATACAAATGGCTTAATATTATCTAGAACCTAGTAGTTCTCAAAATATGGTCCACCAACTCCCAGGATCTCTAGGACCCTTTGGCTGGGCCCACTACTCTCCTGAGGGTCAAAACCATTTTCGTAATATCAAGATGTTATTTGGCTTTTTATCACTTTCATTCTCTCATGAGTGTATAGTGGAGTTTCCCAGAGCCTATGTGATGTGTGATATTATAAGAGATTGAATGCAGAAGCAGTTACTAGAACCAGATGACATTTAATACATCAGACATTACAGAGATTTGCAAATACGCAAAACAATGCCACTCTTTCACTAAATTTTTGTTTGGAAAATAGTTCTCTTTCATTAAAATGATTATGCCAACATGTAATAGATTTAATACTATTATTTTTAGATGAAATAAATAGTTTAAAATTTTCTCAGTTAACTTTTGATGCAATAAACAGGGATATAAAAAGCTCTTTAGAAGCCTCAACAATTTGTGAAAGCATAACACGATTCTGAAAAGAAAAAAGAGCACCGACCTAGCCAGTTGAAACTGTTCAGTATTCTTTGTCTCTGATATTAAGATTTTTTTTCCAACATTGCATACTACAATTCAAAAGAACTAATGTAAAATAGGTAATACAAAGTAAAAAAATAAGCAGTACTAAGCCAGGTATGCGCTTCTTTTTGAGATTACACTTCCTAATTTGTAACTCATAACATTTGTTTGTATTATTTTCTACTCTAAACTATCATGACATCCCTAGAAGTACCTCTGCATTTCAAGACAATAATCAAAAGTAGTAATAAAAGAGGTTCCTCAAATAAAACTTTAAATACACAGATTTAAGATATGTATTTCAACATTTCTTTATTAAATCATCTATACTACTGAAATACAAAGAAACCATAAAAGTTTACAGTAAGATTACCGAGACTGATGTCATTAATTCAACATGAGACTTCATAATACTAAACAATTCATCTTCACTATAGAGTACAGATCCTTAAATTTTTGAAAAGCTAAATAAAACAGTTTACCTAACTTCAAATCTGTTCCATGAATCTGTCTTTAATAATCATTTGACATATTTTAGGCACTATAATAAAAGAAAATAATTTAAAATAACTTTAACAATACAAAACTAATTTTGTTCAACTAAAAACTGTATAAAATTATGGTCAGTCTTTTTTTTTAAGTGCCATGGTAAAGGCTGTATGTAAATTATTGGAATCCATGCCCCCTGAGCATCTGGACTATCCCCACACACAATCAAATTATGTAAGTACAAAATGTTATTGTTGGGAATTCACTGGCAGTCCAGTGGTTAGGACTCTGCAGTTTCACTGGCTGGCCTGGGTTCAATCTCTGGTTGGGTCCAGTAACCATGCAATGCAGCCTCCCCTCTCCCAAAAGAGTTACTGTTAAACTATTAATTGCATAAGGAAAAAAATGTAGACTTCAGCATAACAAACATGACTCTAGCTTTGGTTACTATTAAATTCAATCATCATTCATTCTGAGTACCTGCTATAAGCCTGGCACCATTCTAGGCACTGGGAATACAATGAACAAAAAAATAATTTTTAATCTTCATGGGATTTGCATTCTGTTGTGGGAAAAAGACAAAAATAAACACAAGTAAGAATTAGAAATGTGGTAAATGCCGTTAAGGAGACAAAGCTTTGCCACAGATTAGTCTTTGAAAGATGAATTGTGGAATTCTAAAACCTAAAAATAAAAAATTCATGAGTTAAATCAAGATGACATGGACTATACAGACTTTTGCTAATGCATAAGAAAACTACAGACACTGCCTGTGAAAACAGAGGTCAATCTTTCCAAAGCCAATGGACAGTATTACCGAGCAATACAGAGGTCTCAAAAGATAATTAATCTCACAGTCCTACAGAGTTAAAAAGCATGTAAACACAATGCTAAAAAAAAAATCTAAGATGAGCCTAAGGAGACAGGACAACCAAATGTAATATGGCATCCTGAATTGAATGTTTAAAGACAAAAAGATAAAAATTAAGAAGACCTGAATAAACCATAGATTTTAGTTAATAATGTATCAATATTGGTTCATTAACGGTAACAAATGCACCACAGAAATATAAGATGTTAATAATAGGGGAAACCAGGTGGGGCTAGATGGGAACTCTGCAGGATCTTAATTTTTCTATGAATCTAAAACTGTTCTAAAAAATCAAGTCTAGTTACAAAAAAATTAAGACGGTGGAAGGAAGGGGAGTTAGTTTAGACTTAAAAGAAATTAAATGAGAAGCCATAAAACTCTGCAATGTGAATTAGAATATAAATACTCAAGAGATTCAAAGGAAACTTGCAGATTCTTAAATTATGGTCTCTATTCATACTAAAATCTTCCTAAGACAGAGATTAATGTATTTTTCATGCAAACTAAATAGCTCTGCACCACAATGTAAGGCAGGCAATAAAATCCCTAGAGTGCACCATAAGCAATTCCTGTGTGTGTATGTGTGTCCTATTTATCGATAATGACCAATAGCTGTATTTTATGT
The DNA here is from genome assembly GCF_054371585.1 of Giraffa tippelskirchi. Taxonomy (NCBI): domain Eukaryota; kingdom Metazoa; phylum Chordata; class Mammalia; order Artiodactyla; family Giraffidae; genus Giraffa; species Giraffa tippelskirchi. The sequence goes on from NC_137285.1 coordinate 124,667,820, forward strand.
ATGGCACTGTCTTGAAACTGTCATAAAATACCTAGACAGGGATCAATCTCATAGGTTTCACTAAGTTACTTAAAGGAGCAAGTTTATATTTACTTCAGGAAAAATAGGAAAAGAGGAGACCTGATAAGAGGTCATGGAGAAAAGATGATTTATGAAAGGAGAAAAATGATTCTTCAAGTCCAACTGGAAGCAATTTTGCAACTATTATTAACCTACTTCAATGCCATTCCAATTAGTATAAATAGTTCAAAGTAGTAATAAGAGCTCCGAATTTATTTGCTATCAGTTATCTTCTGTTATCAAAAGAAGTAAATGTTTTCTATAGCCTAACCTAAAATATCTACCAGGTAACTCAATTGTCTGATGACTCCGGAGAAACTAATAAATCTCCCAATGACTCAATTTTAAAGATAAGAAAAGTGTGAGAAAAACAACAGAGCATGGTAATCGCTAAACTACAGAGTATGAAGTTTGCATAATATAGCATAAAATTGGAATTATCATAAGAAGTAATTTTAGAGACAGTCATCACAAAATTAGAACCTTATACCTAAAACAAAGTACAATGACAGCACAAGTCTGACCAGATAAATGACATAACAATTTCACTCATCAGTTACTAAATAATATTAACTATACAAGAATCATTTAGCCAAAATGATATTATATATTCAAATCTAATTTAGATAACAAGTGGATGAATCTATTTCTTCTCTACTCTGTTACTCCCAAAGCCCAAATGAAATCCTACAAAACAAAGATGTTCGTTATTCTAAACCCATCTCTCAAAGGAATCCTAAATATTGATATATATTTGGAAAATACTAATGAAATGGAATAATTAACATCTCCCCAGTAATTCCTGTCTGCACCACCGTGAGGAGAATCAGATACTGCTTCGCGTTGAAGCAGAAAAAGGAGAGGTGAGATGTGAAAAATTCCAAGTAAAACGATCATGACATAGCATCTGGCAGAGACTGGAAGGGCATGAACACTGCCAAAAGGATCGTCAGGGATGAGAGTCAAGAGAAGAAAACGAGGTTTTCCAACGAGCCACAGCCTAACCCAAGGGGCAAAAATCGCCACTGCCGCCGCCACTCCCTCACTCACCAACCACTCCATCCTCAAGTCCCCTCCAATTCAGATATACATCCTCCAAAACCCAGACCAGCTCCCCACCCAGGTGAAAACAATCCAATAATTTCCTAGGACCCCCCCCCCCAACATCCCAAATTCGGTAAGACCCGTACTTCTCGCGGCTAAACCTCTGGGGGAAACAACGCCCAGATCCCACCCTCCTAGCGCAAGATTGAAGAGGGCCGGTTACCCACCGTGGGGCTTCCCGGGTGGGCCTCACAGAGCAGACCAACTGGGATAAGAGCAAGGAACAAGGGTGGGGTTCAAGGGAGGGAGCTGGGGTTGGCGAGACGACGGAGACCGGAGGAAGAAAGGGATGGACAAGGAGGCTGGGGCTGGGCGGGGTGAGGAGTGGGGAGGGCAGATCGACCGGAGAGGGCCGGGCTGCGGGGAACGGAGTCGGCGGAGTCGGGGACGGAAGGGTCAAAATACGAGCGACGGATCATGGGAAGAGGAACGGGTGGCGAAGAGGGGTCGGCGAACCGAATACGGGCAGGGGCTGCGGGGGGTAGAACCAAGCGCGAACGCGAGGCCCGCAGGGAGCCTCCACGGACTGAAGGGCCGCATCGGGGGGCGGTGCGGGGAAGCCACGGCCAGCTGCCAGGAGTGGGGGAGCCGCGCACTCACCGCTCTGCTCCCCCAGGAACACCAGCTTGAATTTCCTCAGCGGATTCCCGAAGTCTCCGCCCGCGGACATGATGGAGCCGGAGAAGCTGCCGCCGCCTCAGCCCAGAGACCTCCCGGACCGACGCTGCTCCAACCGGTTGACGAAGAGGCTAGAGGAAGGGCCGGCGCCGAGCTCTCTCGGCCCCTGCAGGGCCCGGCGGCAGAACAAGGCTGGAGAGCAGGGCTCCTCCACACAGACAGGCAGCCGTCGCCGTCGCCTCCCCTCGGAGTCGCCTAGCACCTAGCGAGGCCCGCAGCTAGAAAGGGAATGAAGGCGGTGTCGGAAGCAGCCAGGGGTGTGCTAGGGGTGGGGGGGGATCCCAAGGCTAGAGCCTTTCCCCTTTCAGCACCCGGCACCGAAACTGAGGTGAGGGTGGCGGAGTGGGAGCCCCCGCAGAAGCGTTTGGGACCTCTCACACGCAGCGCTTCAGCTCCACAGCTGCCGCCGCCGCAGCCCAACCTGCTGAGTGCGCGAGCCTGTGGCGCGGCGCGGGGCGAGCCCGGGCGCGAGCCTGCCACCCAGCCAGCCCCGGCGTGCGTGCGTGCGCGTGCGCGCCACAGACTGCGCCTTCCTGGTTCAGCCCCCTTTCCCGGCTCCACCCGCTCCGCGGAGATCAGGGGAGGTTAGGTTTCCACTGGCTTGGGGATATGCAGGGAGGTGGTGGGGCGGAGGCTGGAGGAACTGTTGGAGGTGGAATAGAGAGTACTTACGTCAGTTACTGGATGAACCAATCGAAAGAGGTCAAGGGCAGACATAGATGGGAGTGAGGTGGCGGCGCCAGAGCGCACGCGCTACCCTCGCGTGGTGGAAAGCGGCTGAGCGTGGCGGCCATGCGAAGTGTGGCCAGTCGCAGCCTGAGGGGAGGGGAGGGAATTGGGGCGGAGGCGGGGCCGGAAAGGAGATGGAATTGACCCAAACAGGTGCAGGGGAAGTCGGAAGGCCTAAAGGTGTGCGGACAGTTCCTCTTTCCTGAGCCCTCACCCTTACTTCTCATTCCTCACATCCGCCCTTCACCCACTTTCTCCATTTTCTTTCTTATAATTCCTCACATGATACCCTTCTTGGTACATTCTCCGCTGTTGCTCCAAGGAGTTTCATAACTACCAGAAGCAGGGCTTTCATATTTTTTGCAGATGAAGAAACAGAAGCTCGTGGGAAGGAAATGACTTACAAAATCCACAGTCATAAAGTGGAACCCAGGTTTTGTCTTTTCCCCCATTGAACCTCCACAACTCCTTGTTGATAAGCCTATTCACTTTCTTAGCCTGACCTGTTACGGTCTTCTGTTACCAATCTTTGTTGCTCAGATGTGGACAGCCCTGGGTGATCCCACCTTCTATTGTGATAGAAAAGGATTTAGATATCAGGTAAACTAAATCCCCCATTTCACAGATGGTGTAACTGAGGCTCATGTAGGAAATGGGTTTGCAGAAAGATCACACAGCAGATTGGAAGTAGAGCATGGCCCTGATGTGGGGAAGTGGACGTTCTAAAGATCATCCGTTTCTTCTAAAGCAGGGTTTCCGAATCTGCTGTGAGTAGACCTCCCTTAAATAAGCCATCTACAGCTTGCCTATTTTTCTGTGGAGAAAATCCATAATTTTCAACCCAGTTCATGACCCCCAAAATGAAGATGACCCCCAAAACTAATGTCACACGCAAGAGGAGCTCAAGAAAATGTGACAACTAAGAGTAATGTGGATACAACTAACATGATAACTAAACTGTTAAGGCTGAATGGGATCCTGGAACAGGAAAAGGACATTAGGCAAAAACTAAGGAAATCTGAATATATATGGACTTTAGTTAATTACAGTGTAACAATATTAGTGTATTGTAACAAACGTGTCATACTAATGCAGGGTAATAGAGGAATTGGGAGTGAGGAGAGGCGTATGGGGATTTCCTGTATTCTCTACTCAATTTTTCTGTAAATCTAAAACTTTAAAAAAATAGTCTATTAATAAAAGATAAATAAATGTTAAGAATTATCAAATAAACAAATTGTCAAATTAGAGAATTTGGCATCAACTCCTTACCATACTTCAGTCACAACTCACCATACTATAGGACAGCATATGAAAAAATAATCCTTGCCCTTGAAAGAGACACTTTTGAAAACTGGTATCAAAAATACTTCCAAATTAATAATAAAAAATAAGTTATTAAATTTGTGTATAGAGCCATACCATTCACAAAACACATTTATGTACATTTTCTCCTTATTTGAGGGTTATTTACTTAGCTATAGAAATGACAGGATCAAACAATTGCCTTCTCAAACCCAGGGATGAATTGCAGAATGAACTAGGATAAATTGAGGGGAGGAAAAGAGATTCTTGCTTTTTCAATTATTCTGGCCTATCAAGACAACAGATACATCCTCGAATTTCCTTCTCGATCAAAATTCACTTCTGTCTAGTTGCTGTCAACCAAGCAGCAGAAAGATTTTAGAACACACATCTCAAATTAAATGGTAAAAACCTCAGTTGTGACATGGACACAACTTTGATTTTTCTTTTTTAATATTTGATTTTAAAAGTAATTTGTCAGGTCTGTCAGGTCTCTCCCCATCAGTAACCCAGAACGTTAGTACACAGAAAGAGTAGCTAATACCAAATAGAAAAACTCTGCAAACAAAAATGAGTGGCGATTTTTTCTTTCTGATGTGTACCAGGTTTTCATTATGCTTCCTAAAATAACCTTTAAAGGAACATCTGAGGATTGGAACTATAATTATTTTGTGCTTTCTCCAGAACTTTATGAATCAATTCTTCCCTGCTGCTTTGATCTCTGTAATCACCTGGGTGGGTGTGACTATTCCTACCATTCTAAAGAGCGATATTACATAGGCATCTCTTACCTGAGATGTTTTTAATGTTTTAACTTGGCACTTTGCATTGACACATATACAGCCTCTTTCTCTTCTGAAGCTAAAGTCATATTTATCAAGTGCTCTGTGTAAGTAATATGTTTTATCTTTAGAGATCTTATGGTCTAAAAGTTGCATAGTGTGTACTATGCAACTCCATTCATCAAATGGAGAAATTACTTGGGAGAAGAAGGAATTAAAGTTTCCTTTTTCAAGGGTGCTTTCCCCAACACTTTCACCTCTATGATTTCTCTTTACCTTGAACACCTTCCTTCCTCTTCCCAATTCCTACTCATTCTTTAAAATTACCTTTAAAAAGTTCTAAAAAAACTTCTCAGTCTGCTCCCATTCCCACCAAGAGTAAATACCCTTCCTGTCCTCCCATTGTATCCTGTGTGCATGCTAAGTCACTTCTGTCGGGTCTGACTCTTTGCCACCCTATACACTGTAGCCTGCCAGGCTCCTCTGTCCTTGGGGGTTCTCCAGGCGAGAATACTGGAGTGGGATCCCCCCTCCTGCAGGGGATCTTCCCAACCCAGGGGTCAACCTCTTGTTTCTCCTGCATTGGCAGGTGGGTTCTTTACCACTAGCGCCACCTGGGAAGCCCTCCATTGTATCCTATTCTTCCCCATCACTTAATTGTATTTGTTAATTGTCAGTCTTCCCCACCTGACTACAAGCTTAATGAGGTAAAAGCTCATGTCTTGTATTCCCAACACTTGCAGAGTGCTTGCTCCACTGTAAGCGTGTAACAAATTTTTGTGAAATAAATGAGAGATTAGTTTTCTTCAAAAGGTGAATGCGATTCGGGCATATGGAAATGGAAGGGCAAGAGCTTTGTGGAGAAAGAGAACATCACTTAAAATCGTGTGATGTAAATGGATACTGCATTCCTTTAAAACACTTATGGCAAAGATGCCCAGATCGGAATTTCCTGACTAAAAATTGGGGACAGTGGGAGAGGACAGCCTTGGCAGCTCCATTGGGAAAGTACCAGAGCAGTTTTCTTTCATTAGTTTAAAAAGGATTGCTAATTTGAAGCCCATGAGTGTGACCAGGAATCTAACACACAGAAATTGTAATACAATTACAGCTTGTCTTTCTGCCCCTAGAGAAAAAAACCTCCTGAGGGAGGACAGAGATTTCATCTTATTTCCTGTGACAGACACTATTTGTTGCCTATGCAACCCAACACACACACACACTCCCACAATATACATTGGAAACAATGAATACTTTTCCACCTTCCCTTCAGCTAAGCTATATGGGCTCCTGACTTTATCTGAGCTGATGGGATACAAAGGAAATGTGCCAGAGACTTCTAAGATAAATTTTCTTCCTTGATGAGAAGAGATAGATGAGGAAAAACTGACATTTTTCTGCCACCGAGTATGGTTATATAAGGACATGACATCTAGAGCAAACACATTATGTGAACATTAATATATAATCCTGAAGAAAAAGGTCAACTCACTGATAATGGCTAAGCAGAAATCTAAAAGGCATCATCGTATCACTGCACTTCCTCTGGGTTTCTTTTTAGCAAAATAATAAATGTCTTTATATGTATTAATGTTTTCACAATATGTCTTTGTCATTGTTACTTGTGGCTGGAAGCATCTGATAGTCTCATCTTTAGATCCCTTAAAATACCTCACACAACTCCTTAAACATTAGGCACTCAATACTGTGTGCGTGTGTATGTATATATAATACAGTAATAGTTACCAGACTGGAATGCCTTTTTCTGCTTACTACTCCCTAAAAAGAATTTATTACTCTTGGAGAGGCAGGAAATCAATAAAAGGAGAAAAACTACCCAGGTAAAAGAACTGAATTCATATTGCTCATATTTGAAACAAATAATAACTCTGGCAGGAATTCAAATTCCATCAAATGTGAAGCCCTTCTAACCTATTCTGAAAGTTGTTAAAATCATTGCTAGTGGATCAATATTACAAAGCATAAAAATGACAAATGCCCAGTAATTCAAGGTGACCAATTAAATTACCACAATTAACACAAGATATATTTAAGCAAGTCCTATTTCAAAAGGACTACAATTTAAAAAAAAAAGAAGTGGGAGGCCTCATATCAAAACCTGTTTTCCAAATACCTTATGTGCTGTGGGAGTAGTATAAAGGTTATTCAGTCAAGGTGGAGGAGAAGGCAGTTAGAATCTCAATGGAATGGTTCTTCCTATGATTATGGCCAATTCATAAGCTAAGTCAGAAGATATTTTTGCTACAGAGTGATCTACACAATCTATTTTTGATAGTTCCATTTTGTTCTGTTCATGTGAATCATGGTCCCTGTTATGAATAATGCGGTTTCTCAGAGCCTTAGATGTGAGATGTTACTTCTAGGCTTTGAAATGCAGTGGGGGAAGAAGTTGCTTCTTTTAAAACTAGTCCAGAATGTGTAATACCTGACACATTGCTGGAGCTCTCGACTCCCCACACTCTATCCCCCACAAATAATAGTCTCCTCTAAAAATAATAGTCTCCTCTAAGATGTGCAGGAGAATGAATCATCCCACCTGCTACTAAGAGATTATCACTCTCACAGAAGAAGAGAACAACTGCTTCTACTGCTGTTTATGTAAAGAACAGAGTATCTTAGGACAGAAAAATGAGACCAATACTGTTTGCACTGAAATGCCAACAGACTGTACAGCCAAATTGTAACTTGCCTAAAACGCCAAGAGAAACCATCTCTTCATGAACATTTTTCTGGATTTTTGAATTTTATACAAAACTCAGAAGATATCAAAATCATTATTTTGTAGCTGAAAGTATCCAGTGAGGTAATAAGCTACAATATCATTTGGAAAAACTGAACAAACTTCCAGTTTTAGCACAGTAGATTAAACTTGTTTCTGCTTTCTTCCTTCTCAGAAATTGTTCCAAAACAAGAACGAAAAAAATAAAATGCAAACTCTGGCTTTAACATCTCTAACCCAGTTCCATAATATTTTAAGTTAGGAGACAAAGAACAATGGTAGCTGACTGAACAGAGGATAGAAAGTGCTTACTGAAGGGGAAAGTAACAAGAAGCAAGTCAATCAGCCAAGCAGAACACTAGAAAGGCTCAGGAATGTGAAGTTTCAGGTACCACAGAAGTTAGGGAGGAGAAGAGGGACCCAAAACAAGGGAACTGTATCAAAGATCATATAAACAGTAGTTAAAAACCTATGCCTAAACATGGAGGAATTGAACATAAGAGGCTCTAGGCATATACATATCAGACATAGAGTACTAGGTGAGGTGCTGTCAGAAGATATGGGGCTTGATAGCCAATGGTCTCTCTCCAAGCACCTTTCATAACACAGGCAGCAACTTATGAGTCTAAAAAAGAGATGGGAAGATCCTCCTTTATATAATCTGAAACAACTCAGAGAAAGGGCCAGTAAATTCTGAATATAGAGGTAAATTCAGCCAGTTCACCATCAGATTATCCTATAATGAACCCTTCTAATCAGTAAATGCCACCCCCTCACACTGAGCTTCTGATTATTTTGATGCTTCTCTTAAATCTGAACAAGCTGTAAAGGTTTCCTATATATTTGATAAAATCTCCAATATTAAATCTGGAGAAGGCAATGGCAACCCACTCCAGTACTCTTGCCTGGAAAATCCCATGGACAGAGGAGCTTGGTAGGCTGCAGTCCAGGGGGTCGCCAAAAGTCGGACACGACTGAGTGACTTCACTTTCACTTTTCACTTTCATGCATTGGAGAAGGAAATGGCAACCCACTCCAGTGTTCTTGCCTGGAGAATCCCAGGGATGGGGGAACCTGGTGGGCTGCCGTCTGAGGGGTCGCACAGGGTCAGACACGACTGAAGCGACTTAGCAGCAGCAGCAGCCAATATTAAATAGAGAATATAAATAAACCAGGAAAAAAAGGAAAATGTATGATAAAAGCTATTGCATTTTTTGAAGGAAGAGCAAGATCCTATTTTTAAAAATGGACACTTTCAAAACAGGCTTTCTTGGAAATTAAAATTATGATAGCCAAAGTTTAAAAATAAAATATTTGGAAAATAACATTAAGGAAATGTTCCAGAAAGCACAGCAAAAAGCTAAGAAATGGACACTAGATAATTTGAGGAGTATCTAGGATTAATCCAGAAGACTCAGCATACAAAAAATAGAAATTCTATAGAGAGAAAATAAAGAAAACTTTAATGCAGAAATTATTATAAAATAAATTATATAAAGTAAGTTCTCACATCTGGGAAACATAAGTTTCCAAATTGGAAGGGTATGTCAGACATCCAGCAAAAATAAAAGAAGAATATTTCGGGTTACATCATTATGAAATTCCATATCAAAGACAAAAGAAGATCTTAAAAGTTCCCAGAAATTAAAACAGCACATGTTGAAAAGATTAAAAATCCAGAATGGCATCAATATTCTCAATAGTAACACTGGAAATTGGGGGGAGGGGGAGGGGGAATGAAGGAACTTCTAAGTGAAAAGATTTTCAACCTAGAATTCTATTCCCAAGCAAACTATCATTTAAATGTGCAGGTAGAGTAAAATATTTCCAGATATACAAGGTCTCAAAAATTCATTCTTGTCAAAAAAGCCATTGAACAAACTAAATAACGAGTTAAACCAAAGAAAAGGAAGTTACAGATCTAGATATAGTAGACCTACACACGAAAGAAGTAAAAGATATTCCTAGGAAAAGCCAAAAAAATAAAATCTAGAGAGTAACCAACCCAGACAGAAAAGAAGAATGAAGTTAATTTTATTTTTATTTTTTGGCTGCGCCACACAGTCTGTGAGATTTTAGTTTCCCTACTAGAGATTGAACTTGCATCCCCTGCATTGGAAGTGCAGTCTTAACCACTGGACTGCTAGAGAAGTCCTGAGAATGATGAAGTTAAATTTGACCATATGGTAAATGGAGTTGAAGGAAAACTTACCAACAAGTGCAAAAAAAAAAACACTAGACAAATGAAAAGAGAATATAGCACTATTAGACTTTTTAAAACTATACATATACACATTTTGATTAAATGTAATTGAATTCTATAAATGGTGTTGGAAAAACTGGACAGTCACATGCAAAAAAATGAAACTAGACCACTATCTCACACCATATACAAAAATCAACTCAAAACGAATTAAAGACTTGAATGTAAGACTCAAAACAATAAAATTCCTAGAAGAAAACCTAGGCAGTATTTTCTTTGACATTTGTCTTAGTAATATCTTTCTAGGTGTGTCTACTCAGGTAAGGGAGACAAAACCAAAAATAAACAAATGGGACAACATCAAACTGAAAAGCTTCCGAACAGTAAAGAAAACTATCAACAACAACAACAAAACAACCTGTTAAGTGCAAATGAAGCATCAATAGGGGTTTGTATCCAAAATAATAAAGAATTAATACAACTCAACAACAAAAAGCAAACAACTCAATTGAAAAATGGGCAGAGGAGTTGAATAGACATTTTTCCAAAGAAGACCTACAGATGGCCAACCGGCACAGAAAAAAATGCTCAATAACACTAAATATTAGGGAAATGCAAATGAAAACTACAATGAGATACCACCTCACAACTGTTGTTTGTTGCTGTTTTAGTTTCTGAATCATGTCTGACTCTTTAGCAGCCCCATGGACTAGTCTGCCATGCTCCTCTGTCCATGGGATTTCCCAGGCAAGAACACTGGAGTTGTCATTTCCTTCTCCAGGGGATCAAATCTGCATCTCCTGCATTGGCAGACAGATCCTTCATCACTGAGCCACCAGGGAAGCCCCTCATAACTGTTAAAATGGCTATTATAACAAAGGCAAGATATAGCACATGCTGGTGAGGATATGGAAAAATGGGAACCCTTGTGCTGCACAATTGTTAGTAAATTGGTGCAACTACTATGGAAAACAGTATGGCGATTCCTCAAAAAAGTAAGAATAGAACTAACGTGATCCAACCATCCCAATTCTGGGTATTTATCCAAATAAGAGGCAATTAACATGAAGATACTAATTCAAAAAGATATATGCACCCCTATATTCACTGTATCATTATCTGTAATAGCCAAGATATGGAAACAAACTAAGTGCCCATCAATGGATGAATGGATAAAGAAGATGTGATACATATATATACATACATATATATATATATATTATCAAATACTATTCAGCCATATGGAGAAGGCAATGGCACCCCACTCCAGTACTCTTGCCTAGAAAATCCCATGGAGGAGCCTGGTAGGCTGCAGTCCATGGGGTTGTGAAGGGTCGGACACGGCTGAGCGACTTCACTTTCACTTTTCACTTTCAGGAATTGGAGAAGGAAATGGCAACCCACTCCAGTGTTCTTGCCTGGAGAATCCCAGGGATGGGGGAGCCGGGTGGGCTTCCATCTATGGGGTTGCACAGAGTTGGACATGACTGAAGTGACTTAGCAGCAGCAGCAGCATTCAGTCATAAAAAGATGAAATCTTGCCATTTGTGCCAACATGGATGGACTTTGAGGGTGATATTCTAAGTGAAATAACTCAGATGGAGAAAGACAAAAACTGTATGATTACGCTCATTTGTAGAATATAAAAAACAAGACTAAATAAGTGAGCAAACTAAATCGGACAAAAATAAACCATAGATAAGAAAATAGTCATGGTTACCAAGGAGGAAGTGGCAGAGGGGAGAGAGAAATGGATAAAGGGAATCACCTTCTATGGTGACAGAAGGAAGTGATGTAAGGTGTATAGAAATAGAATGTTTTACACATGAAATTTATATGTTATAAACCAATGCTCCCTCAATAAAAAAATAAATCAAAATTTAAAAATGTAAGTGACTCTTTTAAAGTACTGAGATGCTTAATGCCAGGCCACAATGATCTTTTCTATTCCACATCCATTTTCATTCTTAAAATTTGTGCCAGTCCTTCATTAAGCATTAACCATATGTTATCTTCTATTGTTATTAAATTTCTTTCATAAAACTAAATATTTGAGTGTCTATTAAGCACCCTAATTTAGCTGTTGTACTTTACAATAATGCTGTGAGGTAGATATTATTATCTTCATTTAAAGATGAGGGAATAAGAGAATCAGTCATAGAGCTAACAAGAGTTGGGAATTACTTAAATCAGAATATTTACTGTCATCCTTGACCTTTTCTTCTTCCTTATCATTCATATTTAATTAGTCACCAAACCCTGTAATAGCTATCTCTTCAACATCCCTCTGTTACAATTAGTTCCATCTTCACCATTAACATTATTCAGTTTAGTTTAGTTCAGTCACCCAGTCGTGTCCGACTCTTTGCGACCCCATGGACTGCAGTGCGCCAAGCCTCCCTGTCCATCACCAACTCCCGCAGTTTACTCAAACTCATGTCCATTGAGTAGGTGATGTCATCCAACCATCTCATCCTCTGTCCTCCCCTTCTCCCACCTTCAACCTTTCCCAGCATCAGGGTCTTTTCAAATGAGTCAATTCTTCCCATCAGGTGGCCAAAGTATTGGAGTTTCAGCTTCAGCATCAGTCCTTCCAATGAATATTCAGGACTGATTTCCTTTAGGATGGACTGGTTGGATTTCCTTATAGTCCAACTCTCACATCCATACATGACTACTAAAAAACCACAGCTTTGACTAGACGGACCTTTGTTGGCAATGTAATATCTCTGCTTTCTAATATGCTGTCTATGTTGGTCATAGCTTTTCTTCCAAGGAACAAGTGTCTTTTAATTTCATGGCTGCAGTCATCATCTGCAGTGAGTTTGGATCCCAAAAATATAAAGTCTGTCACTGTTTCCACTGTTTCCCCATCTACTTGCCATTATGGGACTGGATGCCATGTTACCACTATTAAGATAATATGAGTGAATCTAGGCCTTTATAATTATACTCCTACCACAGGCCCATTTCAGCATGGCACCACAGTCCAAAGAAACAAAAAATATAACCCTCTCCACTCTACTGTGTTCTCCAATAGAAAGTCTCATTACACCTACAATCAAAATCAATCTAAGGAATCTCTCAAAAATAAAGATTAGGGAGCCCCAGGCTGAAACTAGTGACTCAAAAATCTCTAAAGGTATAGCCTAGAAAATCTATTATTAACAAGTTTATTAAATGGATTTTTATGCACCCTAAGTTTGAGAATCAATATGCTATTCCGTACTTTCTTTGTGTCCTAGTTTTCCAATTAGATCATAAGCTATTCAAGGTAGAGTTGTACCTTGTGTATATAATGTACTTATAGGGTCTTCTAGTGTTTGATGTTCAGAAATACAGGTATTTTGGTGCATCAGAGTTAACATCATGAGTCACTGCGTTTCTGACAAGGGTGAAATCTCAGCTGCATTTTTGCATACTGGCAGAATTTGAATAGATGAAAAGGGTGGAGAAAAAAGTAAAAGTACTGAAATTTGTATAAATAATATTGTAATAACTGCAGAGAACCAGTGTCAATATAATTACCATTAGAATTCTCCCCTTAGGCTAGAAAATTCCAGCACTGAGTGGTAGAATCAGGCTGAAAATCCTCATTATTTTCATCAGTAAAAGCAAGATGTTTCCATATCACTGATCCTAAAATACATCTTCCTAGCTTCACTTGACATGCAAATTATTGTTTTTGTTGTCTAGATCTGAGACTATCAAGGTTAATATGCAAACAGTCTTTTCAGAGGAGGTTTGCAAGAACATCTACATTGCAGCTTGAGTCCAACACAGACAACAGAGTCAACGTGTGCTCTTTGTCCATAGTCCACGTAGTCTAACGAGGAAAAGAAAAGGCATAGGTTATTTACTATGTTATCCTTTTACTGAAATTATCAGTTAGGAATCTTTCAGCTGGAAGAAATAGAAAACTCAACTCTAAATAGTTTAAACCGTGGGGCAATTCACATAAAGAAGTCCCAAGTTAGGGCAGCTTCAGACTTGGTTAATTTCTATCCAACAAGGTCTGTAAAGACTACTTTCTTCTGCCTTTCTGTTCTGCTTTCCTCAGTATATTGACTTTGCCCCTAGATACTAGCTTACCAAATAATCACAACATGGCTGTGGTAGTTCTAGATAGTATAAAGTCCCAAGAAAGAAGATACTTCTGTGTATCTTTTTTTTTTTTTTTTTTGGCTCCACGTGTGATTTGTGGGATCTTAGTTTCCCAGCGAGGGACTGAACCTGGGCTCTGGGCAGTAAGAGCATGGAGTCCTAACCACTGGGCTGCCAGGGAATTCCCCAATGCATCTCTTTATAAGTGAGAAACTTTCCCCAGAATCTCCCCAGCAGACACCTCATTACATCTCACTGGCCAGAATTTCTTTATATACCCATCCTAAATCTGTCCCCAGCAAGAGAAATAGGATTACTCTTATAAATACATGTGTATGGCTATGTGGAGGGACATGGGTTATTATAATAAAATTACAATTTTCTAGTAAGGAAGAAAAGATGGAAAATGACATTTGGCAGTCCACCACCAATGTGCACTACATTAACACACCATTTCAGTTTCAAGTATGTTCTGCCCTGACATATTCATTTATTCATTCTACAGATACTTCTACCTACCTTATACCAAGCACCGTGCTTTCCTACTGGAAAGACAAAGCAGAAAAAGTTTTGGTCCCTGCTCTTGAGTTTATATCAATTGACTGGTGAGACACATATGTAAAAGTGTTAACTAGAATGAAGTAATAGAGTTGCAGGTACATTAAAATTCTATTTAAAATACACAATCTGCTGAGAAGAGTATATTATGGTCTTACATATAGTCTTATAGACTTCGGAGATCATACATATATTCCATATTTCATCCACCACTTTGAAACTTAACACAGTATGGGTGAATCTTAATTTCCTTTCCCAAGAGGAACAGTATTTATCTGCTAATTTGATGAGTTTTCTGTTGCATTTTATTACAGACAGAGAAGAGCCACTGTTGATGATAAGCAATTTTACTACTATACTCTATGAGACTGGAGTTCAGGGCACAAGTCTGAGCTGGAAATAGAAATTTTTTAAGTCATAAGTTTACAGATGGCAGTTGTGGCCATAAAGATGAATGTAATCATTTAAGTAAAGAGTAGACTGAAAGGTGAGGACAGAACTGGATGGAATAGCAATATTTGAAGTCACGCAGAGGAAGTAATCTGTGAAGAACTAGCAAAAAATTAGGAGGGAAACCAGAAGAAAGTGATGGCTAAAAAGAAGGGAAGAGAAAGTTTCAAAAGGAAAGGTGTGGTCAGTAGGACCAAATGTATTCAGAGCAGTTAAGTAACTTGTGGATTGAAAATCATTCATTGATTCTCAAAAGGTAAGTAACTGCACGTGTTTTAAAATTTTATTGTGATAATTGTACAATGCTGTAAATTTACTAAAAATCACTGGATTATAATTAGGTCACTTAAAATGAATGACTTTTATCATAGGTAAATTATATCTCAATGAAGTTGTCTTTTCTTTAAAGGGTCATTGGCTTGGGTTAGAAGTTTCAATGGAGTGAGGAGGACAAAAGCCATATTTGGGTTTAGGAGGAAATGGTAGATTAAGAAATGGAGGCAACAACAACAAAAAAAGAATAAAGAGAAGAGGAAATCGAGGCAAATGGAGGCTCTTTCATCTAAGGAATTTGGTTCAGAAGAAAAGGAAAGAAACAAAAAGGTAGCAAATAAAGAGGTGAGACATACAAGGTCAAGGAAGGGAGGAATATAGTGAGTTTAATTTTACACATATTGCATTTGAGGTAAGAATCCAAATAGCTAGAGGTAGATAATTATTAGTTTTTGTTTAGAAGTAGGAATTGTAGTACAAGTTTCCACAATAGGTGGACTAGGATTGAAGCTGGAAAGGGAGCAACCACATAAAATTCCCCTCTCTGATCTCCAGGCAAACTCCCTTTCCCATAATTACTGAGCTCAGAGAATATCTGTAGGATTTACTCATCTCTATCAGTTTCTAGGCATATAAACATCAACTGATTCTTTAGTATACTACATAGTAAAGAAAATCTCTCCAACCTCCCCATTCCAGTTCTTCACTATCAGGAAGTTGTTACTTGTATTGAACTCAGCTCTCTCTTTTCAAAATTAAGTGCTTTCAAACTCTTCATTTAAGAAAAATGTTGTGTGCTGTTGTGTTTTCTGCTGTTAGTGTTTAAAAGACTGCCAAATAGCCTACAAAAATATTGGATCAAAGCTTTGATTTCTCCATCAGGATTAAATTAAATAATATCTGTAAAGCATTTAGTATACCAGCACAGAGAAAGAACTCAATAAATAGTTACCATTTAGAGGGAAAGATAAAAAAATGTTTATGTAGAGATGTTGCTCTCTTCTCCATGGGATAACATCCCTTTTGTACTGATAGAAAAGTTAATGTTAGTACGAACTACTAACCCATTTTACTTATAAACTCATCAATTGGACAGTGAAATTATTTATATTGCAAAACAATCCATCCATTGCAAAGGGGTCACAGACTTCCTTTTAGTACCATCTTAAGTGTTTGTTTATTTATTTTTATTTTATTTATTTATTTTTGCCACATGGAGTGTGGGATCTTAGTTCCCCAATAAGGGATTGAACCCATTCCCTTGCAGTGGAAACATGGAGTCTTAACCACTGGACTGCCAGAGAAGTCCCTTTAAGTGTTTGCTTAGAGATCGTCAAATTCTATTAAGTTCTTAACAGAAGGCAAACCAAAAGCTCAAGTATAACAAACCACTATTGATTAAATATCAATCACAAATGAAGATAAAGCAAGTTTGAAATTATAATGAAAAAAGAGCATCTAAGTGTATAGCTTTCTAATTTTTCACTTTACTGTAGAGAGAATTAAAATATTGGACTGATGCTGCTGCTGCTAAGTCGCTTCAGTAGTGACCGACTCTGTGCAACCCCATAGATGGAAGCCCACCCAGCTCCCCCATCCCTGGGATTCTCCAGGCAAGAACACTGGAGTGGGTTGCCATTTCCCTTCTCCAATGCATGAAATGGAAAAGTGAAAGTGAAGTCGCTCAGTCGTGCCCGACTCTTAGCGACCCCATGGACTGCAGCCTACCAGGCTCCTCCATCCATGAGATTTTCCAGGCAAGAATACTGGAGTGGGGTGCCATTGCCTTCTCCAACAGCCCTGTTCAATACCAATATTTATGCTTTGGTAGCAACGCGAACAGGGAAAAGCCATGCTAATTTCAAGATAGAACTTCACTACAGAGGAAGGACTCTGTTGTTCTTACAAACACCTGAAAAGTACCAATACTCACCATTCAAAGAATCAAACTACAGAGAGATTGACAGTCAGTTCTATATATTAATTTTGCTATACATGTAATTTTCATTTGCTTATATATAATTTCAGTGTCTGCCTGGTATCTTCCAATATTATAAAATCTTTGAGGACACACATTTTACCTTCAGTTTGACCTACAAAGCCTAGCCCAACATTTCACTATAGAGGTGTTCAATAGAACATATTAAGTTGAAATAATGAATGCAAAATATTGGTGTATTAATTGGATTATCTTGCCAGATGAAACACTTGATACCAGATTAAATTAGAATTTAAAATTCTATATTCAAATTTAACTGGGCATCCTTATTTTTGTTTGCTAAATCTTGCAACACCATGAGTAACCTTTAGTAAGAAATCAGATCTTGGACTCCCACAGATTGGCTAAGGGTTTCTTTCTGCCTTAATCTGAAAGCTTTAGAACCAAGCAATCTCACATGCTCAACAGAGAGACTGAAATAGAACACACGTACTATAATGGTCAGATTTTATAAAAAATAGATTAAAATACTATAATTCTTATTTGCAGAAAAATTGGGAAGGAGCAAAGGAGGTAATTATTATGCCTTTTTATATCCTGAGAAGACATATGCTCTGCAGGTACAAAAATCATATTTAGACACACTTTTCTTTCATGTGTGTTTATTTTTAAAGGCAGTTCTGATAGAAGATGGGCTGAAGGGTGAGAAGGTTTGTGGAAAGGTTTGAAAGAGACAGTATTATTGTTGGCAATTTCTTCACTTTTTAAATTAAATGCTTAGTGGATGCAACATTTATTTTGGACAATGTTTTAAAAATTTCCCAAAGTAAAAACTTCCATATTTTTTTTAAAGCACAACATAATATGGACAGATGGAACTGGAACCTCTGACTTCGGTGTGATCATGTTTTTCAAGTATTACCTCAAGGATCAAGGAGACTGGGTCTATACAGTGAAGAAGCTTGACCCTATGGGACAACAGACTTGCTCAGCCCATTCTGGTCTGTTAACCCCAGACCACAAATACTCTTGACACCCAACTACCAACAAGGAATGCTTCAAGGTACTCATGACTCAGTAACCATTCCCCCATCCTCTGAGGAGCTCTTAAAATTTCATGTCCCTTCTGTTACTTGCTAGCTCTCAAGAGACTTTCTGAAACCAAGCTCTTCAATCCGTGAGCCCTGAAGCCTTCCTACAACTCTTGCTATTCGGAATCTGGTCTCATCATTGCCTTTGATCATGCTCGTTGTAAGGCAAGGTAGCATCCTCATACTTTGAATCACTGCCAGAGTATTAAAATGATTTGAAGAAAAAAGAACGTAATATGACCCCACCAACCTTACCACTTACTTCAATTAGGACAAGGTCTAAGATCCCTCCTATTCCTGTGATTTCTAATTGATCTCTATTCCAAACCTTATAGTCTCAAGGGAAAATAATAGTGCTACTAAGATGTCCAGAAATGAACATGATGGGGAAGCACTGACACTACACATACACCACATTTCTTCTTGACTTGTATACATGCTAGAAGGAGTAGCCTTGTTCAAGCCCTAATAGAGAGCACCATATAAATTTCAGAGAAAGAGAAATTCATAATACTTACAAATTAATGAGAAAAATAAGAATAAAGACCCTAACAGACCTAAAGTTCTCCATAGGTATTTGTTGAATAAAATGATTTTAAACTTCAGACATATGTGCTCAATTTTTAAGGCAATTTTGCAAGGCATTTCTATTCATGTACATTGGTAAAAAAATTTAAGTGAAATTGACATTTTGGCTCTTGGCCTCAACAGGGAGCCCCCTCAAGTAACTCAGCCAGTAAAGATTTAGATTTCTAAATTCCTAGTATACAAGGCCATGAATTAAAGGTCATTCTATAAAGTTTATGTCCTGAAGTAAGCCAGGTTCTTGCTTGTTTCTTTCTCAAAGAGATCAATTTTTATTTGTTTGTCTAATACCAACTCCAAAATATGACTCAATCAGAGCTGTCTACTGTCACAATAATTTGAACTATATATGCAATCATCTCTGTTTATTCTAGGAGCAAAGTTATTCTGAAGGTTCTACTTATTATACTGTTTTATTATTGAAGGCAAAATTCCCCTCAATAATTTTTAAGCATTTTTAAAAATTGATGGTTTTGAATGGAACGCTGGATTTTAGTCCCACCTGTCATTAATTGATGGCAACATTGAGCCCTCAGGCTTTTCCCCACGTAGTCTTCAAGTTCTTCATATCTAAAGTGAGAAGGGCCACATGACCTTAGATTTGGCAATGATTTCTTAAGTATGATACCAAAAGCACAGGCAACAACAACAAAATAGATAAATTGGACTTTACCAAAATTAAAAACTTTAGCGTACCAACAAATATATCAAGAGAGGGAAAAGACAATTCACAGAATGGGAGAAAATATTTGCTAATCCTATAGCTGATAAGGAGTAATATTCAGAATATATAAAGAACCCCAACAACTCAACAGTTCAAAAATAATGGGCAAAGGACTTGAATAGAAATTTGTCCAGAGAAGACACACAAATGACCAGTAAGCATATGAAAAGATGCTCAATATCATTTGTCATCAGGGAAATGCAAACCAAAATTACAGTGAACTACCATTTCATACCCACAAGATGACTATAAAAAGTAAAAACAAAAATTGGAAAATAACAAGTGTTGGTGAGGATGTGGAGAAATTGGAATCCTTATCCATTGTTGATGGGAATGTAAAATGGTACAGTTGCTGTGGAAAACAGTAGGACAGCTCCTCAACAGGTTAAAACATACAATTACCATACGAACCAGAATCGCACACCTAAGTATACACTCAAAATAATTGAAAGTGTGGAATCAAACAAAAAATGCATATGGGAGTGTTCATAGCAACATTATTCACAATAGCCAAAAGGTAGAAACAAGTGAAGTGTCCATCAGCTAGCTAATAAATGGATAAACAAACGGTGGTATAACCAATGCAGGGCTCCCCTGGCCACTCAATGGTAAAGAATCTGCCTGCCAATGCAGGAGACATGAGTTCAGTCTCTGGGTCAGGAGGATCCCCTGGAGAAGGAAACGGCAACCTACTTCAGTATTCTTGCCTGAGAAATCCCATGGACAGAGGAGCCTGGTGGGCTACAGTCCATGGGATTGCAAAAGAGCGAAACACAACTTAATGACTCAATAACAACAACAAATAACCAATGTAAGGTTATTATTCCATTGTATGGAATGAAGTAATCATACATGCTACACTATGGGTGAAAATATGCTGAGGAAATAAGTCAGACCTGAAAGGACAAACATTGCATGATTCCACTTATATGAAATATCTAGTACAGGCAAATTCAAACAGACTATCAGGGATTAGTTCAGCTGGGGTTGGGGGAGTGGGGAGTTATTGCCTAATGGGTAGAGTTTCTGCTTGGGATGATAAAAAGTTTTTGGAAACAGATAATGGTGATAGTTGCACTGTGAATGTAACTAATACTGCTTGCTGCTGCTGCTGCTAAGTCACGTCAGTTGTGTCCGACTCTGTGCAACCCCATAGACGGCAGCCCACCAGGCTCCTCTGACCCTGGGATTCTCCAGGCAAGAACACTGGAGTAGGTTGCCATTTCCTTCTCCAATGCATGAAAGTGAAAAGTGAAAATGAAGTCGTTCAGTCGTGTCTGACTCTTTGAGACCTCATGGACTGCAGCCTACCAGGCTCCTCCGTCCATGGAATTCTCCAGGCAAGAATGCTGGAGTAGGGTGCCATTGCCTTCTCTGTAATACTTAAAAATGGTTAAAAAGAATTTGCAATACCATGGCTGGAGCTGGAGGGTATTATGTTATGTGAATAAACCACAGACAAATCTTGTATATTCTCACTTACACGTGGAATCTAAAAAATAAACAAATGAATATAACAAATATATATATAAATAAAAAATATATATAACAAAACAGAAACACACTCACAGATACGGAGAACAAATTAGTGGTTACCACTGTGAAGCAGGGTGGGGAATGGGCAAGACAGGTTAAGGAGATTAAGATGCATGAAGTAGTAGGTATAAAATAAGTGCTACAAATATGTAATGTACAGCTGATACAACTTTAAATGGAGTAAAAGCTATAAAAATATAGAATTAGTATGTTATAAACTTGAGACCAATGTAACATTGTAAATCAACTATACTAAAATTAGAAAATAAAAATGAAAAAAAAAAGTTAAAATGGAAGTGTTTGTTACATACATTTCAACACACACGCACCACAAACAAAAGAACCGGGCCTAGGATTTGATGATCTGGAGTAGGGTGGCTCTAAATTCCCAAACAGTTCACATTTATGACTGTTGTGTCAATGCTAATTATTCACAGTATCCCCTTAGTCTTTCAAAGCTGTCGCAGTTTGAACAATAAACTCTTCGGTCACCCGGTCTCTAATGATCTAAGGTTCTGAGACCCTAACCACGGGGCATTAGGACCTTGGAACGGTTTTGCGATGACATCACCTCTGGAAAACTAAAGTCCCACCGGAATCCCGGGAAACGGAGGCAGGGCAGGAGACCTCTGCACGTTACACGAACGCCCCGCTACCAACTGGGCAAACTGCCCTTTCCTCTGGGTCCTGATAACCCGAGACTACAGAGAAACACAGGGAGGGGTAAAAGCCAAAGAGCGAACCACACCCACTTCCACGTCCCGCCACACTCAGTATGGCTACTCCTGTCGGAAGTGGAGGAGGGACGCACCACCTTTCGCAGGCCCAGGGGGGCGGGCTCTAGAAGCCAAATAAGTTTCAGTGGACCAATGGGGAGAAGCAAAGGGCGGGAGCTCGCCAAGGGCGTGGGCCAGAAGGCCTTCCGGGACCACTTGGGCGAGGCCAGCCCAGCTGGCGTTTTGCGGTTGCCACGTTATTCCCAGGTTTTGCCGCTGGATTTTGCCCGGTAGGGTGCCACAGTCATCGCTTCCGGGTTGGACTCAAACTTAGCTGATCAGTCCCCACCCTATCCAGTGCTTGTCCCTCCCCTTCAAAGCCAGCCCTTGTCCTTGCCCCGCTGGCCCCTCCCTCGCCTTTGAGGTGATTCATCTCTATATCCCAACAATAAATTGGCGGCGACAGGTGTGGCCTAACATATTTGAACTTAAAAGGTTTTTTTATGATTGTGAAAACAAATACATAATTTAGAAAACTGGGAACTTGGGAAAAGAATAATGAAAAGAAAAATCCACCGACCAGAAATAATCATGATTGATTTTTGTCGTTCTTCCTTTTATTTTCTTCTGTGTACCCAATCGGGGCAATGTAGTATAAAGTTATGTATTGTTTGTTACAAAGTAAATATTTCTTTTATTATTTTAATTGAATACATAGTATAAAGTACTCCGTGGATGAATGTGCTGTAATTTTTGTATTCCACCAATAGGCTTTTAAATGTTTATTTATTTGGCTGCTTTAGGTCTTAGTTGTGGCCTAGTTGCCAGGTTGAATGGCAAGGAAGGCAGGCTCTAACCCTGTCCTAACCTGCTTCCCTTGGATTGGAAGGCAGATTCTTAACCACTGGACCACAATAAACACCTGAGACTTTAAGTGAAAAGCAGATTGGAGGTGGGGCAGGTAGAGAAGGAGAGACAGCTAAGAACTGGCTAGTCCACAAATTGATTTTTCCTTTGGAAAGTTCTTCCGTAAGAATTACAAAATTGTAGAGCCTTCAGAGACTTTACAGTCTTAGGATTCTAGAGTGTTACAATCTTGAGAGACTCAGAATCATAGTATCTTGAGTGATAAGGATCTCTGAAGAAACAAATCCAAACTTTCACAAATGGTGAATATCTAACAGTCAGAGTCTTCTCAAAAGTTGGGTGCTTTACATTTAAAATGTCACCTCTGGATTTCCTTGGTGGGTCAGTGGTTTGGACTCAGAACTTCCACTGCAGGGGCCTCTGGTTGGATCCCTGGTCCAGAATGTTCTGCATGCCTTAAGATGCAGCCAAAATACACCCCCCCCCAAAAAAAAAAACAAAAAAATGACACCTCTTACTAGATATACTCAGTATTTCTCCTGTGTTAAAATGGCTCTAACAACTCTTCACAGCCTGGTCAAGAAATATCAGGTGGTGTAGCCCCAACTTGTTCCTACCTATAAGCTTTTCTAGGTATCTGTCTCACACTGCAGTTTCTAATTAGGCAGATAAGCAGGATAGGAAGGGGGAGTTTTTCATGATTTTATTCACTTATTTATTTGATAGGAGAGAAATAAGTTTTGATCTCTTTTGTTCCCTTCCATGGGACCTTCCATAGGAGTAGAGAGACTGACTGCTCAGGGATCCTGTAATAAAGATAAACTGGCCTGAATGTGAGTCTCCAAGTAACAATTCTCAAATGATATAGTGATGGTGGCATGGTGGTTAAGAATCCGCCTACCAATGCAGGAAAGGAAAGAGACCCAGATTGGGAATTCCGGGTTGGGAATTCCCTAGGTGGGAATATCCTCTGGAGTAAGAAATGGCAACCTACTCCAGGATTCTTGCCTGGACAATCCCATGGACAGAGGAGCCTGGTGGGCTACAGTCCAAGGGGTCATCATAAAGAGTCAGAACAGCTGAACGACTGAGCACACACATAATGTTGAGCAGTAGAAATTGGATGAAAAGATCGTTGGGCTAGGAGATTAAAACCTGAGTCCACTTTCTAGCTGTGTAGTATTGAGCAAGTCACTTCAATTCTCTGAGTCTTATTAAAAATATATATTTATTTAATTGGCTGTACCAGATCTTAGTTGTGGCACGCAGGATCTTTGATCTACGTTGAGGCATGCAGCATCTAGTTCCCTGAACAAGGACTGAACCTGGGCCCCCTGCATTGGGAACAGGGAGTCTTAGCCACTGGATCACAAGGGAAGTCCCCTCTTTGAGTCTTAATTTCCTCATCTTGTGGTGAAGATGTAAGTCTTCCTTATAGATTGTGTATAAGGAAGATTGTATATAGAAGGATAATTGATAGAATGTCTGTGAAGTTGTTTTATTAATAGAAAAAAGAAGGCACTGTATTGTTATTATTAGATGGCATAAATACTTTTTTAAAGAAAAACTTTTAAAGAATCATAATCCAGAAAAATTGGAGGAGGAGATGTGGCAAAGGTAAGGTGGCGTAGTAACTCCCCTAGGCCTATATGGCTGTGCATGTAGGGGAGTCCTTCCTAAGGTCAGTGCCCACTTCCTCTGTCATGACAGCATTATCAGCAAGGGGTGACTTCTGTTTTACTTTGAAGAATTTGCTTCCTTGACTTGGAAGGGACAGAGTTACTTCAAGTGATTTAGGGTAGAGATTTGTTGAGCATTTCATGGTAAGGAGTCACGTGCTGGAGAACCCTGAAATGCTGAGCAGCTCAGTTTCAGGGAGAGTTGGAATGCACGAAGAGAGTGGTTCTGGATTCAAGAAGGGGCTGGGGACCACAATAGAGTTGGAAGGTCTGGCTTCCTCTTAGCCAAACTTGAAGAATAATCTGTCCATTGGGTTTAGTTTCCTCATCTATGAAATGGAAAAAACAACAAATTGCCTATGTATGGCAGAATAATGGAATCCAAGACCTTTAGAGATGAAAGGGCCTTAGGAATTGTATGTAAATGAGGGAAACCTGGGTTCAATCCCTGAGTTGGGAAGATCCCTTGGAGAAGGGAAAGGCTACTCACTCCAGTATTCTGTCCTGGAGAATTCCATGGACTGTGTAGTCCATGGGGTTGCAAAGAGTTGGACATGACTGAGAGACTTTCACTTCACTACATAATAGATTAAAAGAGAGCTGTTCTAGTTAAAGAAGGCAGGAGTTTTGGATGGTAGCCACTTGGTCTTGCCCTTGATCTTACAGCTCCTAGTGTATCACCCTTATTGTATAGTTTTGAATATTGAGGTCTAGAGAGCAGTGACTTCCTCTGGGTCATGTAATGGTAGTGCTGGGGCTTGAAACCAGATTTCTTGAAGCTTAGTGTGGTTTTCTTTCCCTGACTATAAGCTGCTTCCTAAAACATGATAAGAGTATGTATAAAAGGCTGAACTTGGCAGAAATAAAAGTATTAAGACTCTAAAGGATAAATAGATAACCAGCAATTCACAAAGGAAATAAAATTGCATAACCAAGCATAGGGAAAGGTTCAATCATACTATCAATAGAAAATGAAAACTATGCAATTTATAAACTATCAAATTTGTGAGGATTTTTGATATGAAATTTTTTACTTAACAAGCTTTGAAAAGTTTTTCAGATATATTAATATTCAGTGCTTCACGAAATGTGGTAAAAAGAGGAAATACAAAAAAATAAAGTGATAGCAATTTGACAAAATATACCAATAACTTCAAAATGAATCTATCTAGAAGTAATTCTGCTTCTCATGATAACTATCATAAGGAAGTAACTTTTTAACGTAAGAAAAAAATCTATATATTTATTTGGCTATGTAGGGTCTTAGTTGTGGCACACTGGATCTTTGATTTTCTTGGCAGCATGCGGGATTTTTTTACTGCGGCATGCGAACTCTTGGTTGAGGCATGTAGGATCTAGTTCCCTGACCAGGGATCCACCCTGGGCCCCCTGCGTTGAGAGCTCAGAGTCTTAGCCATTGGAACACCAGGGGAAGTCTCAAGGAAGTAATTTTAACATGAAAATTTAGTATGGTCTGTAATATTAAAAGTAGACAATTTAGGATCCAATGATAATATCTTTGTAATAGAATATTATGCAGCTACAATATGATATTTGCAATGAGATTTTTTAATAAACTAGGGTATGGTTTATATTATACTGGAAATAAAAATACCTCTAAAACTGGATGCAGATTATGTCAAAATTATTTTCAAAATACATGGATAAAAAAGAAATATAATGAAATGTTAACACACTGGCTGTCTTTGGCTAGTCATGATTTTCTTTATTTGCTTTCAATTTTCTATGCAAATGTTTTGCAGTAAGTATGCCCTCCCCACCCTTTTAAGAAAAGGCTCTCAGGGACCCAAATAAGAGTAGCATATCATTAGAACTATGTTTTGATTAGGCTTCCCTGGTGGCTCAGATGGTAAAGAATCTGCCTGCAATGGGGGAGATGTGGGTTTGATCCCTAGGTTGGGAAGATCCCTTGGAGGAGGGCATAGCAACACCACTCCAGTATTCTTGCCTGGAGAATCCCATGGACAAAGAGCCTGGCAGGCTACAGTCCATGCGCTTGCAAAGAGTCAGACATGACTGAGCGACTAAGCGCACACACACACGTTTTGATTAGAAAACCTGGGGCCAAAGATGTTAGTATTCTTCTGCAGGCCCAGTGTTTGTCCATAGATATTTTCTGGTGCCTTCAATATGTACATACAATCAAGTTGCTGAGAGAAACACAATGCTGAATCAGACAGGGATTCTCAAAGAGCATTATCTAGTGGTCAAACACATCTGTAAACAACTATAATACAAATGGTGAAGTCCAAAAGGGAGGTATAGGAAAAGAGGTAGATCAGAATTTCAGTGTAATAGAAGCAATGAGTATGTAAATAGGAGTGGTTGGAATGGCAAATTGGCAATAGATCATGAGAGTTATGAATTCCAGGGAAAAGAGTGTGTTGTTAAACTGGAGGGCTATAAGTGGTGATTGAAATTTGGGGCTTTTTTTAAAACTTTTTTTTCTTTCTGTTTTTTTTTTTCCTGGCTGTGTTGCAAGGCATGCAGAATCTTTAGTTCCCCAACCAGACTCTTTAGTGCCCCCTGAGTGGAAGCATGGCACTGGACCGCCAGGGAATTGCCCTAATGTTGTTTTTAAAATTATGATCTCCATGACACGTACTTCAGGAACACAGCGTTTAGAAATAAACCCGAATGGGGATGCGACTGAAGGCTGTAAGAAGCCAGCACAATAGTTCAGATGCTGCTGCTGCTGCTGCTAAGTTGCTTCAGTCGTGTCTGACTCTGTGCGACCCCATAGATGGCAGCCCACCAGGCTCCTCTGTCCATGGGATTTTCCAGGCAAGAGTACTGGAGTGGGGTGCCATTGCCTTCTCCAGATGTTCAGATGAGAGACAGTAAAAGTAGATCTTGGAAGGTAGATGTGGCGGTAAATAGGAGGAGGCATTCAAATAAAGTCAGGGACAGGATAATTGGAGATGAAGGTTAGAAGCTCCTATCTCAGTAGGTCAAGGAAGTATTATTATTTTCTGAGGAATTTATTTTAAAATGAGCCTTCACATCATGATTTTATAAAATCTGCACTTGTGTCTCTGATCCCAAGTTGCTGCGGAGGAGAATTACACTTGAAACTGAGCAGTTTGCTAGAGTGAAATTACAGTTTTTCTATTTTTCAGTCCACATGCTATCTGGGGCTTGGGCAGCAGCAGTACAAAGGATTCTTCCTAGTCCATAAGAAGAGTTTTTCAATCTTTAAAATTTTTAGCATGACAAATGTGCTTCTTGCTTGTAAATATTAAATATTATTGTAGTATTTAATATAGAAAATTGCTACTTCACGACCAACCTTTTGTTTACTTGTGACCATGGAATGATAGAAAATTAAGGGTGTATTAGCAATTGTCCATATTAATTACCTAGATGTACAATTTCTGTGAACAAAGTGCAGTTTTTGTAGTTTTTTTCTTTCAATCTATGTTTTTTGTTTCAATTCTGTTTATTCAGATGTAATTTTATGTCTTTAAAATATTTGAAAGTGAAAAAAAAGAGTTTTCTTATATTGAGTAATGGTGTGAACTAAAGAAGTGGTTTTGTGCAGGCCATCTCAGGTATCCAGAGGAGCTGTGTGCAGCAGGAACTCTCCCAGTATCCCTGGGCTGGAGGCTGGGTTGGACCAACCTGAACACAGGATCCAGGCTTCAAGAGAGATTCTCAACTGAGTTGCACATCTAGCTGCTTGGTGAGAGGTTCTTTGCACCCTCTCTCTCCCTTTTTGTGGGCTTCTAAGATCCTACTAACCACCTGAGGTTTCCTCTTGCAGCCTGTTTCATCATCCTTTCTCCCTCTCTTCAGGATTAGGTAATTCCCGTTCACTCAGCCCAGCCCAGCCCTGCACAAGCAGAAAACTCCAGGTAAAGTATAGGCAGGAGAGTCAGCACCATTTCTTTCTGGCTTTTTTTAGGTAGCCAGTTCTGTTCCACTTCCGGCCTTTTATTTTATTTTTTTCCCCTTTCAAGTATGCTTTTCTTTGTACCAAAATCATACCAAAAAATAGAAGCAGAAGAGTCCTACTGAAGCTAAAACAATTTTCAGTTGGAGGCAGCTTAATGCATATCTTTTCACGTAAGTCAAAAATTAGAGCTATTTGCACTTTTGGGAAACTTTTTATAATAGGTCCATAGAATTATTACTTTAAAGGAAGTTTAACCTGAGATCAAACATCTTCTTCTAAAGGGCTTCCTTTTATCCTCTCTTATTCCCTAAAGCTTTCTCTGATGTGGTTGTGCTGAGGGCTGGAAAAGTATTTTTAAAAGCTTCTAAAGACAGCTGGCCTGTAAAAATAAAGCCAGAAAGGCAAAAGTTTCTCCATGCTTTGTGTGTGTGTGTGTGTGTGTGTGTGTGTGTGTGTGTGTGTGTGTGTGTGTGTGTGTGTGTGTGTGGTGCAAGATCAGGAGAAAAATCTAAATCCATAAGAACCATTGAGGAACCTTTAAATACTCATTCATTATTTCATTCAACATTTTAGGAGCTTCATTATGTTCTATGAACTGTGTCAAATGCTGGGGATATAAACAAAAGTAAAGAATATTCCTTTATGGATATGCTACACAGGACTAAGTATAATATTAAGTTGACAAAGATTGGGAGACATCTCTCTTGAGAGGGAAGAGAAATTTACAAAGCTGAAGCAGAAGTTGGTCTTTCAGTGCATTTAGCCTCCATTCTTATTTGGGAAGACACTGACCTCATTATTAGTTCCTCAGTTAAGTTGCTTGTGGCCAAATTAATTTGTAGTGTAAATGCCAAGTCACCAAGTGTTGGTTTGAGATTTGGGATTGGCAGTGAGAAGATCTCAGAGCTTCTAGTTTGCTTTTGCTCTTGACCATAAAAGGGACTTTCAGAGCAAAAAAAAAAAAATCTATTGTCATTATCCTGTTTTTGTCATGTGTTTTTGTTGCTGTTGTTCATTTCCTTAGTCATGTTAGACTCTGTATGACCCCATGAAGTGTAGCGTGCCAGGCTTCCTGTTCTTCACTATTTCCTGGAATCTGCTCAAATTCATGTCCATCTCATCCTCTGCCACCCCTTTTTCCTTTTGCCTTCCATCTTTCCCATCATCAGGTTCTTTTCCAAACAGCTGGCTCTTCAAATCAGGTGGCCAAAGTATTGGAGTTTCGGCTTCAGTATCAGTCCTTCCAATGAATGTTCAGGGTTGATTTCCTTTAGGATTGACTGGTTTGATCTTGCTGTGCAAGAGACTCTCAAGACTCTTCTCCAGGCCCACAGTTTGAAAACATTGGCGCTTGGCCTTCTTTCTGGTCCACCTCTCACATCCATAGATGATTACTGGAAAAACCATAGCTTTGACTACATGGACAACAAAGTTGTCCTACATGTTGGACTACATGCCAACAAAGTTGGCAAAGTGATGTCTCTGCTTTTTAATATGCTGTCTAGGTTTGTCATAGCTTTTCTTCCGAGGAGCAAGCATCTTTTAATTTTATGGCTGCAGTCACCATCTGGAGTGACTTTGGAGCCCCCCAAAATAAAACCTGTCGCTGCTTCCACTTTTCCCCCCATTTATTTGCCATGAAGTGATGGGACCGGATGCCATGATCTTAGTTTTAAGCTAAAACTAATGTTTTGTTTAAATGTTGAGTTTAAGCCAGCTTTCACTCTCCTCTTTCACCCTCATGAAGAGGCTCTTTAGTTCCTCTTCACTTTCTGCCATTAGAGTGGTATCATCTCCATTTCTACGGTTGTTATTTCTCCTGGCAACCTTGTCATGTACAAACTATTTAAGCTTAGGCAAGCTACCTATCTTCTTCTTCCCTTCAGTTCTGTCATGTACAAAGTGAGAAAACATACTTATCCTATCTGTGATAAAACTACATAATGTTCACGTTGATGGGTTGGAAAGTACAAACCAATAAACAAAATAATATCTGTGTTAATCTTTGAGGTGGAAAAAATACTCCTTTAAAAATGCTTACAATCTAGTGGGAAAGATATACAAGTGAATAAATAATTACAATACACTTGTGTTGAGGGCATGAAAAATAGGCTGGACAAGTATAGTAGAGTATAATTCATTTCATTCCTGTGAAATGAATGCAAGAAGCTAAATAGGAAATGTAACATTCAACTTCTGTCTTGAAAGATGAGTAGATACTTTCCAGGAGGATGAGTAAAGAAAGGTCATTTTAGCAGAGGAAATTGCAGATACAAAGGCAGGTAGGTGTGAGAGAGTATGTCATGATTGAGGAATTGTAGGAATTTATTGACTGGAGAGTAATATTTGTGTTGAAAGGGGTGAGAAATGAGGCTAGATAGATAGGCAAGTTCTAGAGAGTGAAGGACTTAGTATGTTATACTCTTATACTCTGGAGTTTAGACCTGATCTGGATCCAACAACACAAGAGAAGACTCTACAAATGGACATCACCAGATGGTCAATACCAAATTCAGATTGATTATATTCTTTGCAGCCAAAGATGGAGAAGCTCTATACAGTCAGCACAAACAAGACCGGGAGCTGACTGTGGCTCAGATCATGAACTCCTTATTGCCAAATTCAGACTTATATTGAAGAAAGTAGGGGAAACCACTAGACCATTCAGTTATGACTTAAATCAAATCCCTTACGATTATACAGTGATAGTGACAAATAGATTCAAGGGATCAGATCTGATAGAGTCCCTGAAGAACTATGGATGGAGGTTTGTGATATTGTACAGGAGGCAGGGATCAAGACCATCCCCAAGGAAAAGAAATGCAAAAAGGCAAAATGGTTGTCTGAGGAGGCCTTCCAAATAGCTGAGAAGAGATGCTAAAGGCAAAGGAGGAAAGGAAAGATAAACCCATTTGAAAGCAGAGTTCCAAAGAATATCAAGGAGAGATAAGAAAGACTTCTTCAGTGATCAATATAAAGGAATAGAGGAAAACAATAGAATGGGAAAGACTAGCAATCTCTTCAAGAAAATTAGACATACCAAGGGAACATTTCATGCAAAGATGGGCACAATAAAGGACAGAAATTGTATAGACCTAACAGAAGCGGAAGACATTAAGAAGAGGTGGCAAGAATACACAGAAGAACTGTACAAAAAAGATCTTCATGACCCAGATAACCACAATGGTGTGATCACTCACCAGACATCCTGGAATGTGAAGTCAAGTGGGCCTTAGGAAGCATCACTATGAACAAAGCTAGTGGAAGTGATGGAATTCCAGTTGAGCTATTTCAAATCCTCAAAGATGATGCTGTGAAAGTGCTTCACTCAATATGCCAGCAAATCTGGAAAACTCAGCAGTGCCACAGGACTGAAAAAGGTCAGTTTTCATTCCAATCCCAAAGAAAGGCAATGCCAAAGAATGCTCAAACTACTGCACAATTGCACTCATCTCACAGGCTAGCAAAATAATGCTCAAAATTCTCCAAGCCAAGCTTCAACAGTATGTGAACCGTGAAATTCCAGATGTTTAAGCTGGATTTAGAAAAGGCAGAGGAACCAGAGGTCAAATTGCCAACATCCAATGGATCATCAAAAAAGCTAGAGAGTTCCAAAAAAAATCTGCTTTATTGACTATGCCAAAGCCTTTGACTGTGTGGATCACAGCAAACTGTAGAAAATTCTTAAAGAGATAGGAATACCAGACCACCTGACCTGCCTCCTGAGAAATCTGTATGCAGGTCAGGAAGCAACAGTTAGAACTGGACATGGAACAACAGACTGGTTCCAAACTGGGAAAGTAGTACATCAAGGCTGTGTATTGTCACCCTGCTTATTTAACTTCTATGCAGAGTACATCATGAGAAATGCTGGGCTGGATGAAGCACAAGCTGGAATGAAGATTGTCAGGAGAAATATCAATAACCTCAGACATGCAGATGACACCACCCTTATGGCAGAAAGTGAATAAGAACTAGAGAGCCTCTTGATGAAAGTGGAGAGTGAAAAAGTTGGCTTAAAACTCAACATTCAGAAAACTATGATCATGGCATCCGGTCCCATCACTTCTTGGCAAATAGATGGAGAAACAATGGAAGCAGTGAGAGACTTTATTTTTAGGGGCTCCAAAATCACTGTAGGTGGTGACTGCAGCCATGAAATTAAAAGACACTTCCTCCTTGGAAGAAAAGCTATGATTAACCTAGACAGCATATTAAAAAGCAGAGACATTACTTTGCCAACAAAGGTCCATCTAGTCAAAGCTATGGTTTTTCCAGTAGTCATGTATGGATGTGAGAGTTGGACTCTAAAGAAAGCTGAGTGCTGAAGAATGGATGCTTTTGAACTGTGGTGTTGGAGAAGACTCTTGAGGGTCCCTTGGACTGCAAGGAGATCCAACCAGTCCATCCTAAAGGAAATCAGTCCTGTATATTCATTGGAAGGACTGATGCTGAAGCTGAAACTCCAATACTTTGGCCACCTGATGCAAAGATCCTACTCATTTGAAAAGACCCTGATGCTGGGAAAGACTGAAGGTGGGAGGATAAGGGGATGGCAGAGGATGAGATGGTTGGATGGCATCACCGACTTGATGGACATGAGTTTGAGCAAGCTTCGGGAATTGGTGATGGACAGGGAAGCTTGGCGTGCTGCAGTCCATGTGGTCTCAAGAGTCGGACAGGACTGAGTGACTGAACTGAATTGAGACCTGATCCTATAGACTACTCCAGAGAGCTACTAGCCATATGTTGCTGAGTGAGTGAGTGAGTGAAGTCACTCAGTCATGTCCGACTCCTTTCAACCCCATGGACTGAAGCTTACCAGACTCCTCCATCCTTGGGATTTTCCAGGCAAGAATACTGGAGTGGGTTGCCATTTCCTTCTCCAGGAGATCTTCCTGACCTAGGGATTGAACCCGGGTCTTCCACATTGTAGGCAGACGCTTTACCATCTGAACCACCAGGGAAGTCTATTTACATTTTAATTAAAATTAAATTAAAATCCAATTCCTAGGTTATACTAATCACATTTCAAGGGCTTAATTGCTACAAGTGGTTGGTAGTTACCGTTTTGGACAGAGCAGATATAGTACATGAATATATCTGCAGGATGTTCTGTTGGATAGCACTGCTATAGGCAATGTGTGGGAAGTATAAAATGTCCTTGGGTGGAGGAGTGATATGGTCATATTTGTGTTTAAAAACATCACTCTGATGGCAACACTGAGTGGCTTGGAGGAGAGAGAAAGGGGGATTTGTCAAATCATTTTAAAGGGGAAGCAATCACAGGACTTCCCCAGCTGAGACTGCCCTTTTGGAAACCTGCAGTTGCAGTTCTATGGAGTAGAAGGAGTCCAGGTGATGAAGTCAGCCAGCTCATCACTTATAGTGTGACTTATGTTAACCAGGTAACTTCTTCATACCTCTGTTCCTCATCTATGTAACGGGTATAATGATGCCCAGCTTCACAGGGTTATTGGGAGAATCAAATAAACATACCTGAAGAGATCTGACCTTGTACAAACTAAGAACTTGA
Source organism: Giraffa tippelskirchi (assembly GCF_054371585.1). NCBI lineage: Eukaryota > Metazoa > Chordata > Mammalia > Artiodactyla > Giraffidae > Giraffa > Giraffa tippelskirchi. The sequence goes on from NC_137285.1 coordinate 124,701,395, forward strand.
AGTGTTTTGTTTCCTATTTGAAGGCTCGCTTCTGGGGTTCCCTAGTGTTCCAGTGGTTAAGAATCTGCCTTGCAATCTAAAGAACGCTGGTTCGATTCTTGGTCAGGAAAGACCTCACATGCTGCTGAGCAACTACCTACAATAGCCCTTTGTAACTCCTTAGAACTTCAGCATAGGAAGGACTGATAAAGCAATAGGATAAGGTACCTTGGCAGGGTTTCTGACAACAAAGCAAACTCTGACTTACTGAAGACCCATTCATATTTACCAGTTTTTTACATCTTTTACTTGCTAAGAACAAAAATAATAACAACAAAAACAGAAGCAAAGTAATAATAACAGCAACAATAAAAATTACTGCATATTGGTTGTTTCACTTGATGTTGACTTTGTGACCATGCACTCCCTTCATATACAGAGTTTATGTGTGTATCTCTGTAATTGGAATTCCTCATTGCTTTATAATTGTCTGTTTACAACTTGGCCTCCCTACTAATCTCTATGTTGTTGTTGAGTTGCTAAGTCTTGTCCGACACTTTTGTGACCCTATAGACTGTAGCCTGCTAGGCTTCTCTGTCCATAGAATTTTCAAGGCAAGAATAATGGAGTGGGTTGCCATTTCCTTCTCCAGGGGATCTTCCCGACCCAAGGACTGAAGCTGCCTCTCCTACTTTGGCAGGTGGGTTCTTTACCACTGAGTCACCAGGGAAGCTCAATAATTTCTACAAGCCACTTAAAAATTGTAAAATATAATTTAATATATGTATACCTAGTGAATTGATTACTACAGTCAAGCTAGTTAACCACCTCCTCACATAGCTTTTTTTGTAATGAGAGCACCTGAAATACCCTTAGCACATTTCCAATATTCAATACAGTGTTAACAACTATAGTCATCATGCTGTACATTAGATCTCTAGATTTATTCATCCTACATAACTGGAAATTTGTCCCCTCTGACTAACATCTCCTCATCTCTCCTCTTCATTCCCACTACCCCAATCCCTGGTAACCACCAGTCTATACTCTGTTTCTGCGAATTTGATTGTTCTACATTCCACATAAGTGAGATCATGGAGTATTTGTCTTTCTGTGCCTGGCTTATTTCATTCAGCATGATGTCCTTCAGTTTCATCCATATCATAAATTACAAGATTTCCTTCTTTTTAAATGCTGTTGTAATATTCCATTATACATATGCTGTTTTTACTGTTTTCTATAATGGCCATAGCAATTTACATTTCCACCAACAACCTGCAAGGGTTCCTTTTTCTCAACATCTCACCAATGTTTATTTTTTATCTCTTTGATAATAGCCATTCACTCAGGTGTGAGGTATCTCATTGTGGTTACAATTTGCATTTTGCTGATGATTAGTGATGTTGAGCCTCTTTTCATATACCTATTGACCATTTGTATGTCTTCTGAGACATGGCTCTTCAGATCCTTTGTCAAATTTCAAACCAGGTTTCTTGCTATCAAGTTGAGTTCCTTATATATATATTTTAGATATTAACTCCTTATCAGATGTATTATTTGGAAAGATTTTCTCCCATTCTGTAGGTTGTCTCTTCACTCTGTTGTTTCATTTGCTGCACAGAAAACTTTTAGTTTGATGCAATCCTCTATCAGCTACTTAAGGACTGAAGCTGCTTCTCCTACTTTGGCAGGTAAGTTCTTTACCACTGAGCCACCAGGGAAGCTCATTAATCTCTACAAGAGTAGGATACTCAGTTGCATCCTACTCTTTGTGACCTGTGGACTGTAGTCTGCCAGGCTCCTCTGTCCATGGAATTTTCCAGGCAAGAATACTTGAGTGGGTTGCCATTTCCTACTCTAGAGAATCTTCCCCACCCAGGTATCTAACCCGCGTCTCTTGCACCTCCTGCGTTAGCAGGCAGATTCTTTACCACTGTGCCCTCTGGGAAGCTCTCACTTGAGGGCAGGGACTGTATAATACTCATCTCTGTTTTCCTAATGTTCAAGCAATGGATTGGCACAAAATCATACTAAGTAAATGGTTGATGTATGTAAATAAGTAAATAAATGTGTGCTTTGACATTATTATCTCGTGAGAAGGTGTCTGTCAGAGGGAAAACACTTTGCATAAAGGAGACAGTTTGAAACTCAGTTCTGCCTCGGTTGGTTGGCTTCAGACAAGCCTTTTTAACCTCTTGCAAAATCCTTATATGTAATATCCAGTGATAATATCTCACTAATAGGCTTGTTATAAGGAATAAATTGATGCTTTGAGCATAATGCGCTGCACACAGTGGTCACACACTAAAAAATAGCTATTATCAATTATTATGAGGCAACTTAATGTCAGGAAGGCTCACTTAGGGTCATTCAGCTTTTAAATAGAGGTTAGAAGTCAGATTTCCTGTCCTGTGCTAGACCCTGGAATGAATTAATCAGGCAGGATTTCAGTCCCTGCTGCGGCTTAGTTGCTCAGTCGTGTCCGACTCTCTGCAGCCACAAGGACTGTAGCCTGCCAGGCTCCTCTGTCCATGGGATTTTCTAGGCAAGAATACTAGAGTGGTTGCCATTCCCTTCTCCAGGGGATCTGCCCCACCCAGGTATAGAACCGCGTCTGCGGTTCCGCCTCCTGCAATGGCAGGCAGATTCTTTACCTCTAGAGTTACCTGTGAGAAATTCGCAATTAATCACGGGAAAGAGAAATTAACAAATAATTAACATATAGTGAGTGAAGTGAAAGTCGATCAGTCGTGTCCGACTTTTTTGAGACCTCATGGACTATGCAGTCCATGGAATTCTCCAGGCCAGAATACTGGAGTGGGTAGCCTTTCCCTTCTCCAGGGGATCTTCCCAACCCAGGGACAGAACCCAGGTCTCCCGCATTGCAGGCGGATTCTTTACCAACTGAGCTATCAGGGAGACCGATAATATATAGTATGGCAGATCAAATAGCAGAATTGTCTGCAAATTATTGGGGCAAAACAGAGATGGCAGTTATTTCTGCCTGAAGAAGTAGCAGTGAAAGTGACATTTGAGCTGTAATGAGAACGGAGACTGAGGGGATTTCTAGACACTGAGTCTCAGAAGCTGCCGGAACCAAGGTGCTGCGGGAGTTGAGTGAGTCTCGGTCGGATATTGTTACCGGACCGGATCGAGGGCGTTCCGTCAGTGTTTTCAGACACCCTGGGGTCGCGGCTTGTTGCGCCCATCTTCATCTGGCAAAAGTACGGGCCGCGCTGCCGCCAAGGATGAACGGAGCACTAGGAAAGGTAACGCAGTCCATCCAAGCTGGGCGCGGGAGAGGTGGTGAGGAGAGCGGAGCTGGGAGGGGGCGGAGGGGCTATCACGCGGCTGCCGACATCCGGGTAAGAGACTTGGGCAAGAACAAGCTCTTCCCGGCAGCTCGTGCGGCGCCCTGTCAAAGGGTTGCGCTTTCTCCACTGTTCCCTGGAGGATTGGGCTGCGGTAACCCGCGCGCCACGCCCCCTCCGTGCTACCCTCGCGGCACATTGGCCTGGAACGAGAGGAGACCTGCAATGGGAATCACCCGTATAGGTCCGGATAGTATCTATGACCTTGAGCAGGTCATTTTATTTTTGCTCTAAGTCATCAACTTCCCGATTTTTTTCTAAGAATACCGTTTTGACTCGTTGAACAGATTGGGATGTGAGGCTACTTGGCGATAGGGAAGCGTAATAAAAAGAACGTTTTGACTTAGGAAGCCTTAGTTACGTAACTGCAGTAAAACCGTATGAACCACCATAAAGCATTCCTTTGCTTTCCTTTGTCCTCTTAACAGATTAAAATTGTGCTTTTTCGGTTGTATCATACTGTTTAGAGTAATGACTTTTTTTTAAGCAATTTATGTTAAAATTTTATTTGAGGAATTAATTTGGAGACTATACCTCCATGATACATAAAGCAACATGATCATTGTCGCTCACGGATCTACTAGTCCTTACTTTGGGGCAACCCCTGAATGTCTCTAGCTTTGTTTCCTTAAGATCTCAAACCTCACTTTATTCTTAACGAAATAACTCCCAGTTGTTCACTTTAGCCAGATTGTGAGAATTTGACTAGATCTGGTGAAAGGAATTATAGGGGAAAAAAAAAAACCTGGAAAGTTTCTAAATTTAATTGTTAAAGATGGTCAAATTGGTGACTCCAAGCTCCTACTCTAAAAGCTTTGAGTCTGAGGAATGCTGCTGAAAGGGAGGGATCATTGTTCAAGGAGTACTGTTTTTAGCCATTCTGCCCCCATGGACAGAGGAGCCTGGCAGGCTGCAGTCCATGGTGTCGCAAAGAGTTGGACCCGACTGAGCAACTAAGCGCAGCACACAACACACATACTCCTGAAGAACCCATGGAAATCTGTCATAGGCTATCACCTGAAGGTATAAGGGCGTATAGGGCCCCTCTGAGTCCGATGCCACTTTTCCCTTCCAGATTCCTTTGTTACTGATTTCCCTCTTCTATTCTGACCTGTCGCTTTTGACCAGGTAATGTCCTGTTTATTTACCCAATACTGAATTCCGAATCTTTGATCTTCAGGAGCTTTCTCAGAATGCTCTTACTTTTTCACCACCTCCAAATGCTCCATTTTTCAAAGCCCACCTCAGATCTCATCTTTTCCTTAAAACCTTTCAGACCATTCTAGCCAAAGTGCTTGTTTATTTTTTGAACTCCTAGCTGGTATTATCTTTTGGCACCTAATCATTTGCAGTCTTGTATTTGCCTGTCTGAAGTGTTAGTTAATACTTTACGTTTATGGGATTTGCATCAGAGGTGTGTTCTACCTCTTGCTAGCTGTGTGCCTTAGGCAGGTAATTTGGCCTCTCTGCTTCAGTTTCTTATATGTAAAATGCGAGTGATAATGACCATTATATGGAATTATAAAAATTATAGAAAATAATGTTAGAGTATTTTGTTTGAAGAACTATACAAATAGGAATGTTAACATTATTCTGCAGGTAATGAACTGCTTTCATTTTCATAATTTCATTTAATCTCCCTATGAGATAATCTTGGCAGGCACAACAAATAAGGAGATGGAAAGTACTGGTACAATACCTGATATATAATAGTTCTCAAATGATTTACCAAATGCGTGTATGAATGAATGCTTTGCTTACAGGTCAATAGTCTCTTTTGTGGTAGCACTGAGATTGGAGCCTAGATTTTTCTATCCCTCCTAAAACCCCACTGCCTTTCCTTTTCTGAGTATTTGTTGTATATGTATATATATATGTTAGCAATTTGATCTCAGGTTTCTCTGCCTTTTCTAAAACCAGCTTGGACATCTGAAAGTTCATGGTTCATGTATTGATGAAGCCTGGCTTGGAGAATTTTGAGCATTACTTTACTAGCGTATGAGATGAGTGCAATTGTGCATTGGTTTGAACCTTCTTTGGCATTGCCTTTCTTTGGGATTGAAATGAAAACTGACCTTTTCCAGTCCTGTGGCCACTGCTGAGTTTTCCAAATTTGCTGACATATTCAGTGCAGGACTTTCACAGCATCATCTTTTAGGATTTGAAATAGTTCGACTGGAATTCCATCACTTCCACTAGCTTTGTTCATAGTGATGCTTCCTAATGCCCACTTGACTTCACATTCCAGGATGTCTGGCTCTAGGTGAGTGATCACACCATCGTGATTATCTGGGTCATGAAGATTTTTTTGTATAGTTCTTCTGTGTATTCTTGCCACCTCTTCTTAATATCTTCTGCTTCTGTTAGGTCCATATCATTTCTGTTTTTATTGAGCCCATCTTTGTATGAAATGTTCCCTTGGTATCTCTAATTTTCTTGAGATCTCTAGCCTTTCCCATTCTATTGTTTTCCTCTATTTCTTTGCATTGATCACTGAGGAAGGCTTTCTTATCTCTTCTTGCTATTCTTTGGAACTCTGCATTCAAATGGGTATATCTTTCCTTTTCTCCTTTGCTTTTCACTTCTCTTCTTTTCACAGCTGTTTGTAAGGCCTCCTCAGACAGCCATTTTGCTTGTTTGCATTTCTTTTTCTTGGGGATGGTCTTGATCCCTGCCTCCTGTACAATGTCACGAACCTCCTTCCATAGTTCATCAGGCACTCTGTCTATCAGAGCTAGTCCCTTAAATCTATTTCTCACTTCCACTGTATAATCATAAGGGATTTGATTTAGGTCATACCTGAATGGTCTAGTGGTTTTCCCTACTTTCTTCAATTTATGTCTGAATTTGGCAATAAGGAGTTCATGATCTGAACCACAGTCAGCTCCCAGCCTTGTTTTTGCTGACTGTATAGAGCTTCTCCATCTTTGGCTGCAAAGAATATAATCAGTCTGATTTCGGTGTTGACCTTCTGGTGATGTCCATATGTAGAGTGTTCTCTTATGTTGTTGGAAGAGGGTGTTTGCTATGACCTGTACATTCTCTTGACAAAACTCTATTAGCTTTTGCCCTGCTTCCTTCTGTACTCGAAGGCCAAATTTGCCTGTTACTCCAGGTGTTTCTTGACTTCCTACTTTTGCATTCCAGTCCCCTATAATGAAAAGGACATCATTATATAAATTATATTTTTCCTGTATAAAAAGAGGCAATTATTTCAATGCCTCTATTAGAGGATTGATGAAAAATTGAGCAAAGTACTTAGAACAAAGGATTACTCTGTAAGTGATAGTAACAATGCTATTTTAAGTAATATTTGTTAGTATACAAATATATTCTGCTAATACTCATAGAACAGCTCTCAGTTGCTTGCCTCCTGGAACCCTTACCCACTACGGTCACCACCCACCCCAGGACTCTGGTGTCTGAAGCTACTCACACGCTATAGATTTTGCCTCATGACTGGTTTTTAAGTTGCTGTGTAGTCCTTTCCTGGTTCCTGACTCCCAAGCTTATGGGACAAGTATTTTTGTAACCTGCGGCAGCAGCTATGTGCTCATTCATTCACTAGAGTCACTGGCCTCCTCTTCCATTTGCTCCAGAGCTGGAGCTGCTCTTCCTTTGCTGACTGGGGAGAGAGAGTATTTATGGACACAGTCCCCAAATAGATGACTTTTGTCCTGATAAATAATGCCGAGCATTGTAGGGAAGAGGAAGCACATTTCCCAGAGCTGAAAGGAAGAGATCATGCCAGAATTTGGATGTCTTCCAGAAAGTTGTCCACCCTTAAAAAGGGTTAGCTTTTAGATAATTAAATTCATAGCTGTTGTGGAGACTCAGAAATCTGAACATTTAAAGTGAAGAAAAATCAGTCTTATCTAGATCTTTCTTCCCATCCAATACCTCTTCTGTATGAAGTGACCCATTTAAGAGTACATTCTGTTCAGTCTGATTTCTGTTCTGTTTGTCTTGGTTGATAGATCTTGGCCCTGGAGGGACCTTAGTGTCATTGGCTCTAACTCCAGAGGGGAAAATTACTGACCAGGGTATGGTGGCCAGTGGTGGGGGAGCCAGCCGGACCCCCTATTTCTGCTCTTTTATGCTGGCCAGCATTAGGTTAAGAATATTGTACACATGTTTACAGAGTCTTTTAGTATCTGATTTAATTGTCATTTTTAGGATTGTCTATATACTTTGTCCTTCCTTCTGTCTATTCATATCCCAATCTTCATGACCTCACATTCTGTGGGAGACTTTTCCTAAATTTGAACATTTCCCTCCTGATTTCCTAAGCATTAACACCTTCATTTATGGGAGAAAGGGTGTAGAATAGGGGAAAATCACAGGCTTTGGAGTCAGAAACCTAATATCCTATGCTCCTTCTGATAGTAGCTGTTTGACTTTGTTACAATTGAAGTTACTTAATCGTACCTAATCTGTTTCCTCAACGGTAAAATGGGATAATAATACTTATCTGGTAATGAAATTATGATTTAGACACATAGTAAGTGCTCAGCAAAATAGATGTGGGTAGTAACAAATGGTAGCAATGATTAGCAGTCATTCACTTCTTCCTAATCATTTATTTATTTATTAAAACAACAGTGTGCCTGAGAGGAAGATGACATGACTCTTGCCTTTGAGGATCTCTTGTTTTAGCATAGTGTTCTGTGGGGGATATTAAGAGTTTCAGTGAATCTCTTGAAGTAGTATGCAAACTTTTTTTCCTCCCTCACTTTATTTGGTTCTACATCCTGCATTTTCTTTCTGCATTTTTTAAAATTGAAGTATAGTTGGTTTACAATGTTTCAAGTGTATAGCAAAGTGACTCAGTTATATATGTATATTAATATATACATTTTTTTCAGATTCTTTTCCATTATAGTTTATTAGAAGATTTTGATTATAATTCTCTGTGTTCAGTATGCAGCCTTTTGCATATTTGTGTCTATATATGTCTGGGGAGAAGGTTCATGACTTTGGGCAGATTCTCAGCAATATCTGTAAGCTCTCCAAAGTTAGAGAACTTCTTGCCATTAACACCTGGATTTCCTGCTAGAGGTGTCAGTTGTTTGTGCCACCTATTTTGACTTAATCATATGATGCTGTGGTATTACTTAGCTGTTTAATACAAATGTATGTTCATATCTCCAGCCATTCAAATTCCTATAAAACGGGGGTCGTGCTTGCATTTTTAAAAAGGCTTTATTGAGATATATCATATACCATACAATTTGCCCATTTAAAGTGTATGATTCAATGACTTTTAATGTATTCAGGGTTGTGTAACCGTCACTACAAGCAATTTTAGAACTTTTTTATCACCTCAGAAAGAAGTCCCAAAGACGTCCCATATCCCTTAGTTGTCATCCCCAGCTTCCCAGACCCCCCAACCCAAGGCAACCACTAGTCTTTCTTTTTCTATAGATTTGCTATTCTGGATATTTCATATAAATGGAGTCATACAATTCTGGCCCTTTGTGACTGCCTTCTTTTATTTAGGTTCCAAGTTCATTCATATTGTTACATTTTGTTCTTATAGTCCCTTTCATAGTCACCACAATAGTTGGCACCTAATAGGCTTTTAAAAAATAAACTTTAGAGGACTTTCCTGGCGGTCCAGTGGTTAGGATTCTGTGCTTCCACTGCAGGGGACAGGGGTTTGATCCCTGGTAGGGGAACTAAGATCCCACATGCCATGCAGCATGGCCAAAAAAGCGAAACAAAACTTTAGAATAGTTTTAGAATTACAGAAAAGTTGCAAAGACAATACTGGATATATCCAATTTTATCCAATTCCATATCCAATTTTCCCTATTTTGTTTGTATGGTATACTTTTTATAATTAATGAACTGATATTGATATATTATTATCAAGTCCATGTTTTACTAATATTTCTTTCATTTTTTAAAAATCCAGGGTCCTTTTTCTGTTGTAGGATCCTACCTAGTATATTACATTTAGTCATGTCTCCTTAGACTCTTCTTGTCTATGACAGTTGCTCAGACTTTCCTTTGTTTCTGAAGGCTTTTACACATAATGGGCTGTTAACACATACATGTTGAAGGAATTGAAATTGTTATCATAGTGGACAGGATTTTCTCTTTATATAATGGAACCTTAAGGTCATTTATTACTTATTATCTAGCTACTTTATAAAAAGACCTCCTCTATGTTAAGGACTACCTTAGCAAAGCTATACCAGTGATCTTTTGAGTGAGTGCCAGCAGGGCAGAGTGAGATAGAGATAACTGGGTTATTAGGGGTAAGATTGGGAAGGGAAGCTGTGACTGCAACTACCTCCTTTCATTATTATTATTTTGTTCATGTTGGTATAGTTGTTATTATTGTTGTTACTATTAAAAGAGACAGTATGCTGTAATAGAGACATAGTCTTTGGAGTAAAGCAGTCCTTTTAGCCACTTGTTAGCTGTAATTTCTTGGAATATAACTTCTGTGGGCCTTAGTTGCTTCACCTGTAGAATTGCCTTACAGTGTTTTGAGAATTAGAATTCAGAAAGTCCCTTGCATGGTGCCTGTGCTTGACACATGCATAATGGTTGTTGGTATTAGAAAATATAAATCAAATTAGAAAGGGGAAATAGAGTGAATTAAAAAAAGCAGCCCCAAAAAGAGGGGCTTCTATTTTTCCAGCTTTTTCTGTAGTGGGTGAAATAGGAAAGAACATGGCCTTGGTTTGCCTGCATGTTTGGTATTAACTGTAGGGAAGCTTCTTTGCTAGACAAGAGACTTGGGTTTTGTTTTGGTTTGTGTACTGTGGGTTTCTAGCCTCTTGGTGAAGAGGTACTTGGAGGTCTGTGAATGCTTATGGTTGGTCTAATGTGGCTGTTTTGCTATAGGTGCTGTGTCTGAAGAATGACACCATTTTTAAGCAAGCCTTTTCCCTCTTGAGGTAAGGATGTTAATAACAGTAATTAAATATAGCTAATATTTGCATCCCACTAGGATGTTCACACAGCATTCTTCTTTCATCATCTCCCCTTACATGTTTTTTAAGCATCTCAAGGATTAACTCCCCTGCCATCTTACTCCTTCCCTATTCTCGGTAAATGACAACTCCAATTATCTAGTTGCATGGGACAGAATCTTTGGAGTCATTCTTGATACTGTTGTTTCTGTTACTCTACATCTAATTCCTGGACAAATCCCATCAGCCTTACTTTTGAAATATGTTCTAATAACGCAAGGCTATTGTAAGAACCACTTTACTGGTAGTTTCTCTTGTCTCAGTTTCACTTCTTCCCATTCATTACTCACCAGAGTTAACTTTCCAAAACTTAAACCTGATCACCTCACTTTTGTGATTAAACTCTGCCAGGAGCTCCTTACTGCCTACACAGAGCAAAGACCAAATTCCTTACCACAGCTTATGAGGTCTTCATAACCTGGTCCCTGGTTACCTCTTTTGCCCTGCCCCCTTCCCTGCTGCTGAAGTGCCACTCACACCCACCTGCTTGCTGTTCCAGATATACTACTTTCATATCTGCCTAGAATGCTTTTTCTGTAAGGCTAAACAATCAAGAATAGTTCTTTGTTTTTAAAAACTCCGCTCCAGTAGTTTCATCCCCTGGTGGAAATCGTCACACTTCCTGTGTATTCCATTAAATCTTGTATGTGTTTTTGTTCTGTACCAGGACTGTATTGTGGCTCACATCTGTTTACTCATCTCTCTTCCAACTAGACCATAGATAGAGCTGTTTTACTTACTTTTGCATCTTCAGGACCTAACACGTTGTCTGACCCATAGTAAGTACTTAATAATATTTATGGAAAGAAGAGAAGGATAGAATAAGGAAAAGTGTAGTATTGACATATCTATAATGAAGAGCATACAAGTTTTGGTAGCTGTGCAAATAAAATGTGCGTATCTAACTGTACTGAACATGCTTTCTCCCTCTTTTTAGGTTCAGAACTTCAGGAGAGAATCCCATCTGTTCTGCAGGTAAGCAGTTATTTCCTAATGTGGTCTTGTTGATTTAAGTGACCCTCTAGCACTAGTATAATTTTGTCTGAAAAGTTGCCAAATATATCTTTGGGAAGATTGGCCAGGACCAAGTCCTACCTCTCACATGGAATTGGACAATGGGCAAGAACATAAATTGTGGGTTAAGAGCAAGAGTTCTGTAGTAGGTTTGGATTCCAGCTCTACCACATACTGTTCTGTGACCTTTAACTACCTCTCTATGACTTGGTTTCTCACTTTAAAAAATGAGGGGAATTTATAGTAAAACTACAGTGAATTATTTGAAGATTCAGTGAGGTAAAACATATAAAGTGCTCAAAAATGTTAACTGTTGTTATTATTATTTTTGCTACTATTCCAGACCTGTCTTTCATGTCCATTATCTACCAGGCTAAGGCTTTTTCTACAGGATTTTATCCAAAATAAATCCATTCAATCTAGTTAACTCAATGAATTTCAATGTTTCAATCCTATTACTTGCCATTTTTACTTTATTGTGTGACAGATTTCAAAGCAGCCATTAGATAATGACATCTGTTTTATGATTAAAGAGTATCAGAAACAGGGAATTCCCTGGTGGTCCAGTGGTTAGGAATCTTCACTTCTACTATAGGGAGCATGGTTTCGATACCTAGTTGGGGAACTTTATTAGACCCTACAAGCCACATGGTGTGGCCAAAAAAAAGTATCAGAAATAAAAGAATGGAAGTAAGGATGGGAACTAACATTTACTGAGTGCTTATTATGTGCCATGCATGACATAAGTTTTACATCTGTTAATTATTTCAGACAATGGCAGCAATGTGTAGAGAGAATCACCACTTCTACTAGGCCTAAAGCCCAACCCCTCAAAATATGTGCTTCTTTTTATTTATTCATTCTCTCAACAAATATTTATTGGACTAGGATGCGTTTTTGGTGCTGGTGGTACAAAATTAAGATGATATGGTCCTTGCCATTTGAAAACTTACAGTGTTGTAAGAAATAATTTTTTGCCCAAGAATAATATAATGAACACTTCTAGACCCATCACTTAAATTCAACTTTTGTTAACATTTTGTCAGGTTCAGCTTTCTTGATCAGATGTATGATGCTTCACCCCTAAATACTTAAGCATGCATTTCTAGAAACAAGGATATTCTTTCCATTCTATTAAAGAACCACAATAGCATTATCTCCTTGAAGAAAATTAATAATAATGCCTCAGTGTCATTTAATACTCTATCTACTTCCTTGGGTGTCCCCCAAAAGTCTTTTATGAGATTATTTATAACCAAGAGCCCAAAGAAGGGTCATGCTTTGCATTTTGCTATAATGTCACCTTTAATATAGAACAGTTCTTTCACTATTTTATTTCTGCAACAGATGCTTTTTGATTAGGCTAGACTGTTTGACTTATAGAATGTCCTTGCTTTTTAATTTGTCTGATTATTTCCTTGTGGTATTTTATGACATGTTCTTCTGTCCCCTTCCTGCAAACTGGAAGTTAGAGCTAAAATTTTTACTAGATTTAAATTAAATAGTTTTAGCAAGAAAACTTAATAATTGATGCTCTGAATTTTATATTACGTCCTATCAGGAAAGGAAAAAAGAGCTAAGAAAATCTGATTGTAAAAGTGAAAAGCATGCATTTTAGAGAATACAGAAAATAAATACTTCACACACACACACACACACACACACACACACACACACACACACACACACACACACACACACACACACACACACACACACACACACACACACACACACACACACACACACGAAGAAACTGAAGGAGGTGAAGAAAATAAAAATCACTTGTAATCCTATCCTATCCTCCACAAATTATTGCTTAACATTTTGGTGTATATCCTACCAGATCTTTTTCTAGCCTTTTCTCTTTCTCTTTCTGTCTCTGTCTCTGTGTGTATATATGTATTTTTTTGTCTTGCAGTAATGGGAACAAATTATATATAACGCTTCATAATCTGCTTTTTCCCTCCACTTAATCTATGGTGAATATGTTTCCACTATAATAAATAAATATTCTACATACTTGTTTTGAATATACTGCCTTAAATGGAACAATCTGTAGGGTAAAAATCTGAGTCTGATGTTTGAATATGTTAAGTTGGAGTGCTTATGAGGAAAATATACTAAGTAGTCCGTTGGAGACACTGATCTTGAGCTCAAAATATAGGTCTGAGTTGAAACTGAATTTGAAAGTCATCATACTGTTGATTTTTCTTGAGAATGAATTAGACTATCCAAGGAACACAAGTAGAGAAGAGGCCCAAGGATCAGGCCCTGAGGAATTCCAACATTAAACAATTGGGTAGAGGATGAAAGAGATGGCTAATGAGCTTGAAAAGGGAGGCCAGCATGGTAGGAGAAAACCAGAATGATATAGTTTCATGGCAACCAAAATGATAATGCTTTAAGAAGGAGAGGGTGGTTAACCAGTTTCAGCTGTGTGCTGCTGAGAGGGGCTTGCAAAAGATGTAGACTAATCGATATCCCTTGGTGTTAACAACATAGAAGTGACCTTAGGGAGAGTAGTATCTGTGTAGGTGTGGTGAGGTCAGTTGTGAAAATCAACTACATTGACAGGTGAATGGGAATTCAGGAGTTAGAGAAAGCTGTTACAGACAATGTATTTAAGAAGTTTGTTTTTGAATGGGAGGAGAGAGAACTGGCAGGAGCTGGAGAGGGATGTGGGGTTAAGGAAAGATTTAAAAAAAAATTATTTTATATATATTTGTTTGTTTATTTTTGGCTGTACTGGGTCTTTGCTTTGTGTGGGCTTTTTCCAGTTTCAGCGAGTGGGGGCTACTCTTTGTTGTGGTGCACGGGCTTCTCATTGCAGTGACTTCTTTTGTTGTGGAGCACAGGCTCTAGGTGCTTGGGCTTCAGTAGTTGCAGCCTGCAGGATCAGTAGTTGTGGCTTGATGGCTCTAGAGTGGGGCTTAGTAGTTGTATTGCAGGGGCTTAGTTGCTCCACAGCATGTGGAATCTTCCTGGACCAGGAATAGAACCCATGGCTCCTGCATCCACTGGTGAATTCTTATCCACTGCCCACCAGGGAGGTCTGGAAAGATTTTTTTTAATGGTTATGTTTCTCTTAATGACACTTTTAATTCTGAAAGATATAAAAAATTATAGAAAAGTGAAAAGGTAATATGTCAGTGAGCCCAGATTTGGCAATTATTCACATTTTGTTTGTGGGCTTCCCTGGTGGCTCGGATGGTAAAGAATCCGGCTTCAATGCCGGAGACCTGGGTTTGATGCCTAGATTGGGAAGATCCCCTGGAGTAGGTCATGGCAACCCACTCCAGTGTTCTTGCCTGGAGAATCCCCATGGACAGAGGAGCCTAGCAGGCTACAGTCCATGGGTCGCAAAGAGTCAAATATGACTAAGCGACTAAGCACTGCACATTTTGTTAGACTTTCATTGTTTTATTTTTTTCTTATATATTAAAAAATAAGGATTATGTTCAAGACCCGTTTGTCCCCTAGTCTTGGACTCATCTCTTATCCCATAACCAGATAATAAGTTCTTTTGAATTGATGTGTATTCTGAGGAAGGTTTTAGAAATACATTTAAGTTATCAACTGTTGAAAATTATAAAAGCATGCAGATGTTAAAAATAAATAGAAATTGTACAAAAGGGTATATGATGAAAGGTTTTGTTTCCAGGTCTTATTCCTCAGTGGTATGCATTGATGGCAGTTTCTTGTATATTCTTCAGGAAAGTTTTATGGTATATGAACATTAATGTTATGTATGTATATTCCTATGTCTTAATGCTGGATATTTAGCTTGTTTTCAGTTTTTGTTATTTCAAAAATGCTGCAGCAACCATTTTTATACATCTTTGTAAACTTGTTCCTGTACATTTGTAAGATAAATTCCTGGAATTGAAATTGCTGAGTCAATGAGTTGTGAGTTGAAAATTTTGGTAAGTATTGTCAGATTGCCCTTCAGAGAAGTTGTATTAATTTACATTTCTATTTTCTGGCCCAAAACTGGGTTTTACAAAACATCTTACTTTTTTGCTGATGAAAATTATGTCTGATTTTAATTTGCATTTCTTGAGAAAGTTTGTCATCTTTCCTTTTTTTTTGGCCATTTGTATTTCTTTTCTTGTGAACTGCCTGTTTATATTTTTTGCGCATTTTTCTTTTGAATTGTATGCTTTTTCATTTTTGATCTGTAAGAACTTTTATATAGCTTTCATATAGTAAGGAAATAAGCATTTTCCTATCATAAATGCTTTGTGTTATTTCTAGTCATTTATTCCTTGACTTTTGTTTTTTTGCTTTTTGCTGAATTGAAGTTTAAAATTTTTATGTAGCTAAGTTCATTTATCTTTGATTTCTAGATTTTGCTTCATGCTTAGAAAGATGTCTCCTCCCCGCCTCAAGATTATTTTTAAAAATCCTTCATTTATCTTCTGTTTTTGTTTTTTTTTTAACATGTGGTCCATCTGGAATTAGAAGTGGGTATTGATGCAGTTTTTTCCACTGCAAATGGGCAGCCAGTTATTTTAACATTTATTGAAACATCCACATTTTCCCCATATATTTGAGGATGTCACCTTGTCATATACTAAGTTTCCATATAGATGTAGAACCTACTGTATTTTAACTTTGTGTTGTTTCATAGATCTATCTGCGTATTTGATAGCAGTACCAAGTTGTTTTAATACTATTGGTTACTAAAGTTTTGAAATATATTTTTGTATCTGATAGCTACCTAATTCTGAGGTAACTTTGTTTTATTCTTGTTTTTTAAGCTGGATCAAATGGGGGCATGTTAAATGCTATTGAAAAAAGTCCAATTGAAAAAAAGATCCTTTTGAAAAGAAAGATGGACAATAGCAGTTTACTTAGCTTCCTATCTGGACAAATTTTAAGTTGTCTCCAAAATTTTGAAATGTAAATGTATGATAAACATACTTGCACATTAGTATTTGTGCCCTTGTGTGATTATTTACATAGGATATATATTTCTAAAAGTCTAATTGTTGGGCCAAAAGAAATGCACATTTTTAGGTATGGTTTTTTTTTTTTTTGGTTGCGCTTGGTATCTTAATTTCCCCACAACCAAGGATCCAATCTGAGCCCCTTGCATTGGAAGCTTGAAGTCTTAACCACTAGACTGCCAGGGAAGTCCTTGAAAATGCACGTTTTTACAGCTATTGATGTGTGTTACCAAATTGCTCTTCAGAAAGATTGCACCATTTTGTAGGGTTTTTTTGGTATTTTAGAATCACTGTTTATATACTCATCAATATTGAGTGTTGTTTTTTACGTTTACTGCTATTAATAATAATAATAATAAGTTAAAAAAAATGCCATCCCTTTTATTTGTAATTTGTCTTTAATTACTAGTTAGTTGGTTGAACATATTTTCAAACATTTACTGGCCATTTATCCTTTCCTTTGCCCATTTCAATTGTGGAATCTCAGTACCTAGAAGGCTCCCAGGTCCAGGGTAACTTACCTTGCATGCCAAGGTAATTCTCTTTGAAAGGACACAGCTTTGTTGGCATTTTTCACAGGTCTTTGACATTTCTATAAAGTCAGACATTTTAAAATTGAATTATGATGGTGTTCAGAAAAAATGAGGAGGAAGCAGTGTCCCTTTCCTACCTTTTACCCATCATACTTTGTGGGTCCTGGCTACCATCCCAGCTGCTCTCTCTAAGGGAAAAGCCTGATTGTAGTGACCATCTTTTTTTTTTTTTTTTTACTGATTTAAATGTACATGGAGAGGTAAATATATACGGAGGTTAAATGAAGGGAACTCAGACTCCTCTTATTATAGCATGAGCAAAAAGGTGGAGTCAGCAAAGCATGGTACATTCAGGTCCAAGTAGTTCAGTGTAATTAGAAAAACTGAAAGAAGTTTGAAAAGAGATTTTGAAAAAAGTGGGTAGCTGCCAGAGCCAAATCATTGCAGATTGCCTTGTTAAAATATCTCTAGAATTTCAAAACAAGCAAACAAAAGCACCCCAACACTTACTGAACACACACTGTTTGCCAGGTGCTCGGGGTTGTATTTGCACTTCAGGGACTTGTGGTCTATGGAATGGAAAAAAAATATCCTGTAATTAGATTCTTGGCTGGGGTTACCCAGTTTTTCTTTCTTTCCCTCCTGCATAGCCCTGCTCTAAATGCTTGTTCCAATCTTGAAAGAGAAATAATTAAAATGAAGTTGTTTATCCTCATCCTGGATTGATGAGTTTAGTTCCCAGTTTAGTAAACAAGGACAATGAAGGACAGTTGACGCTGGCATATATAAAGGGAAGGGACGTGTTGTGGGAAAACTCAATACATGATTACATTCTATAATTGTACCAACTGAAAGATTTTCAAAGCCTCCTTTTGAAGTCCTGGGGTTTTGTCTTCTGCAATGAAAAGAGTTGCCTTTTCTCTCAGGAGGCTGCAGTGTTAATATGACAGCAGGAAACCAGCTTAATGACACAAGCAGGGGGAAAAAATTCAGTTGAACTTAATGGAAATCAGAGGCTTTGAAACTTGTACATTTTATAATTAAAACAACTGGCTAATTAAGCAGTTTAACCATTGGTAATTTGACCAAAACTGTTTATTTAAGAGAGAAAATGGTTAATTTAACAGTAGTTTGAACTAACTTCTTAATTAACCAGCTGCTCTAATTATAGGAATTGCCCCAAACTGAATTTGAAAATGCCTCCTTGCCAAGGAGTTCCAGTAGATGAGAAGCTGAGGCAAGCATTTGTGGCATCATTTTCACCTAAGATGTGTCATCATCTCAAAGATCACTTTTGGTTCTGTTATTTAAAACCAGTGGTGGGTGATTGAGTTTCTATGTACTTAAAGATGGTTACTAGCACCTGGGTTGTTGTTTTTTAATTTACACCAAATATTTTTCTATACAATGGAGGCATGGGAGAGCTGTAACCATAAAGTAAACTCTTGATGACGTTTGTATGTTTAGGGAAGCACAGAGATGACATTTAAGCTGGTCTTGGAGGCAATGAAGGATATCACCAATCAGAGAGGTGCAGTCCTGGCATGGGGGACAGCCTGGCACAGCGCAGAGGCAGGAGAACTTCATGGTTTATACAGAATGCCAAGTGTAGCTCTGTGGCTGAGAAGCAAAGTTATAAAGGC
The DNA here is from genome assembly GCF_054371585.1 of Giraffa tippelskirchi. Classification (NCBI taxonomy): domain Eukaryota; kingdom Metazoa; phylum Chordata; class Mammalia; order Artiodactyla; family Giraffidae; genus Giraffa; species Giraffa tippelskirchi. The sequence continues at coordinate 124,719,873 of NC_137285.1, forward strand.
CTGGAGGATGGAGAGTAAGGACAAGAAGTGGTTGGAACTAAATTACAAAATTAAGGTTCTTAAATGCTTGCCTAAGGAGTACGAACTCCAGACAGTGGAAAATCATCAAACATTTTGAAATACAGCAAAGATCTTTTCAAAAATTGTGTGTGTGCAATGGATAAATGGTTGAATTAATGAAAGAAAATAACATGATTAGGTTTGTGTTTTAGAAGGATTCATTTGTCAGCTTTAGAGGATGGAATAGAGATGGGGCTGTGGATACAGGAAGACTAACAACTCAGCTAAGGCTACTACTTGAATCTTTGCTTGAACTTCTGTTCACACTCGCCTTCCCCCCACAACAACCAAAGTGATCTTTTAAAAATACATTAGGCATATAATTTCTCTGATGTTCAGCATGAAATACAAACCCTTAACAAGGCCCAAAGTGGTGGGTTCCAACCCACCACCCTAATCTCTGGTGCATGTAGTCCCTCTTGCTTTGCTTCAGCCACATGGACAGCCTTTTTAGTTCCTTGACTATGCCAATCTGTGTCACCTACTGGGGCCTTTGCACATGCTATTCCCTCTGCCTGCAACATTCACTCTATCTTTTACCTAACAAACTCCATATCTGTCTTTCGAGTCTCAATTTATTTATTTTATTTTTTTGAGTAGATAATGCATGTACATGAAAAAAATTTTTAAAGATTCAAGAGTATAAAGTCAGCAGTAAGTCTCTCTCTCCTGCCGTCGAGCCACATCTCCCTGGGGATAACCACTATTACTATTTTCCTCTGACATCTAGTTTCAGTTCACAGGTTGTTCTATTTTAGAAAGGCCTTTCCTGATATTTCAGTCTAAAATAGATCCACCGATTGAATTGCCATAGCCTTTTTTATCATTCTTCACAGTTTGTAATTTAATATTTATTTTGTGACTCTTCCCTCCTCCTACTACTATAAGCTCCATAAGCAGAGTTTTGTTGGTCATATCCCCTGTTATATCTCCACCTCTTTGCACAGTGTCTGGTACATCATAAGTACTGAATAATTAAACTGTTCCTAAGTTTTGCCTGTTTCTGTAAGCTCGTCTCTTGCCACCTTTCTCCTCATACTCTGCCTTGAAATTCTCTCTCTGGCTCTTCCTCTCCCCATACTGTGTTCTCACCTCATTAACTCCAAGCCACCTGTCAGGTTTTACTTAAAAGCCTCCTGCTCTAAGAATCGTTTCCTGACACCACAAGTCCAGTCTTAATGCCTATCCCATGTATATGGCTCTTATCATAGAGAGCCCTTTTCACCCAGGGTTGATATTAGTCTCGCCAACAGATCATAGGTTCTGTATTGCAGAGGCTTTGTCTCTGTCCATTGTTAGAGCTCCAGCATCTAGGGCAGTACCAACTAGGCCTTCTGTGGATATTGGGTGGTTTGTACACTGCATAACTCTTGGTATGTGCAAGTCACATGGTTGAGAGGGTATAATTGTTGTTGTCTACTCTATTGGGTAGTAATAAATATTTGTTGAATGAATAAACATGCTTTGGGGAGTTCAGTACTTTTTAGGAGGTCATGTATTAAAGTCATAGTAAAATCTTGGTGGATGGATTCATTTTTCAAAGCTGTGGTCTGAGTATGATTGTGTACCCATCAAGGGGTTTTGCATATTAGCTCTTTGGGTGGGACCCTCGGTTGCAGAGTCTGGAACCTGAAGGCTCAGAGAGTCAGTTGGGACCATGACCAGAAGATACCTCAGTTATTTGGAAATCTCTGCCCAAAATACTTCCTTCTGCCTTGCATGGTAAACTCTAACTCCTCTTTCAAGAATGCAGCTGTTACTTCTCTGAACCCTTCCCCTGCGCCCTCCTTCACTCCCATGCCCCCACCTCATGCCCCAGACAGAGTTAGTTCTTTCTTCTAGGTTCCTTGCTTTTATCTCCATTAAAGTATTTTGTACACCATAAGGTAGTTATCTGCTTTCCCATTATCCTTCGCCAGTATGTACTGAGTGTCTCGAGGGAAAGTAGCATATTATAGTCATCTTTGTAACTGTCCCATTATTTATACAGTTGTTGGCATGTAATTGTAAATGCAGACTAATGCATATCATGGAAGGGATCCATGATATCCTAGGGTTGTCTTGATGAAATATTGTGGATTGTGAATGCAGGGAAAGTTTCTGAAGCCATGACTCAGAAAAAAAAAGTCATGACTTTTTTTTTTTAACTTTTTATTGGAGTACAGTTGATTTATACAATGTTGTGTTAGTTTCAGATGTACAGCAAAGTGAATCAGTTATATATGCACATATATCCACTGCTTTTTAGATTCTTTTCCCATACTGAGTAGAGTTCCCTGTGCTATATAGTAGGTCCTTATTAGTTATCTATATTATATATAGTAGTGTGTATATGTCAATCCCAATCTGACAATTTACCTCTCCTCACTCTTGCCTCCTAGTTACCATAAGTTTTTCTACATCTGTAAGTCTATTTCTGTTTTGTAGATAAGTTCACTTGTACTTTTTTTTAGATTCTACATATAAGAGATATATATTTGTTTTTCTCTTTCTGACTTTCTTTCACTCAGTATGACAATCTCTTTGGTCCACTATTGCTGCAAACGACATTATTCCATTCTTTTTATGGCTCAGTAATCCATTGTATATATGTACCTCATGTTCCTTATCCATTCCTCTGTTGATGGACAATTTAGGTTTCTTCCATGTCCTGGCTGTTGTAAATAGTGCTGCAATGAACATTGGGGTCCATGTATCCTTTTGACCATGTTTTTCTCCAGATGTGTGCACAGGAGTGGGATTGCTGGATCATATGGTAGCTCTATTTTAGTTTTTAAAGGAACCTCCATACTGTTCTCCATAGTTGAAGCTATAACTCTTGATTGGCCTGACACAGAGCAGACTACTTGGAAGCACATTTTAGAAAAGAGAAACTTAAATATTTTACTAGATGTCATTAAACTTTTCCACACATTTTGTATTTAGCACCCCACAAAGTGGTGACTTTGGGGAGATGAGGGCAGGACCACAGGAACTAGGAGGAAAGAGAGCAGAACCTAGGACCAGTGCTTTTCCAGAAGGTGGGGAGTGAGCAAGAGAGATACACAGACAGAACAGAGCAGGTTCCAGTGAAGGGTAAAAATAAGGAACTGATATCAGATATGGGAATGATCAAGTCTAGCTAGATTTTGTATTCTAGAAATTCAGATGTTATAACACATCTTAGCACAGGCTGTTTAGTGAGATAGACCTGGGTTTAAATTGCAGTTCTGCCTTTTGCTTGCTGGATGACCTTGGCCAATTCTTGTTTTTTTAAATATTTTATTAGTATATTATTTATTATATTAATTGATTATTATTTTTAATTTTATTATTCATTTATTCTGGCTGTAGCATGGCATGCAGGATCTTAGTTCACCAACCTGGGATCAAACCTATGCCCACTGCAGTGGAAGCACAGGGTCCTAACCACTGGATCACCTTGGCTTTCCCTCCAATTCCTACTTTTTGAGCTGCAGTTTCTTTGTAAATGAAGATAAAAATAATGGGGATTAAAGGAGAGTATGTATATATTAGCAAGTCCTTCTTTGAAGGGGATCTGGGTGACACATCTCTGGCTCTACCACAATGAATATGTATTAATAAATAATATATAGAGTATTAATGTAGAGTATCAATATATAGCGATTCTATTTTTTACGTACGCACTGTTCTGTACCTTATGTTTTTAGTTTTTATTGTTATTCATTTGAAGTCTGTTGGAGATCATTATATATCAACATAAATAAAGCAAATTGGATAGTTTTAACAACTTTGTCGTCCTTTCTGCTGGTTATTTTTGCCACCTCTCTCTCTGGACAATCCTCACTGGAAAACTTCAAAAGCATTATTGCCTGTTGAGGGGCAAGAGAAAATGAGAGTCCTGTGAGGATGTATTTTGTTCCCCTCCACCAGTGGCTCTAACAGGAGAGAATTTCTCAAAGCAGGGACTAGATGTAGTCCAGGGGCCGAAGGGAGAGAGAAAAGGGGTAAACTGAATGTCAGCTCAGGCTCAAGAAATAACTCTGGTTCTTGAAACCAACAAGAGGCTTGCTGTCCCCAGATATTCCACCTTGCAGTGGAGAATTTATCTCCTCATGTACGATCTGTCTGTCCCTGAGGAATTTTGAAACGGGTTTGTCTTCTTTTCTTTCAGGTGGCATTCTGCTGACCACCAGTCGGCACTACAGGTCAAAGCCCACGCATGGCATTGGAAGATACAAGCACCTGGTTAAGCCAGAGGAGGTAAAGGGGGCAGAAGTCCTTTATTTATGTATTTTTAAATTCTTTTGGCCGAGGCACGTGGGATCTTCGTTCCTCAACCAAGGATTGGGCCCGTGCCCCTGCAGTGGAAGTGCAGTCTTAACCATTGGACTGCCAGGGAAGTCCCTAGGGGTCCTTTAGAAAAGGATAGTGTGTAGCTTTTGCAAAGACCCAGACGATCAGATGTGCATAGATTGGATTATATTGGAGCCAGAAAGGATAGCGGGTCGTCCCTCAATTCTCTCCAGTTATGAAGTTTGGATATGATCCAGAGTGGAGATGTTATTGCCAGTTCCCAATCTTGTCCCTAGGCGAGATTATCACAGGGAAAAGCAAATGATTTGGTTTTATTATCTTTGACACTTAAGGAAAATACAGTCTTAGTATTTCGTTCAATATGGACCTCACAATGAAAATGATACATTTAGTTTAGTTGAATGAATGGTTTGTGGCATATAGAAGTGGATTAACATTTTCAGCCAAAGCGCTAATTTTTTTTGCTTGTGTGTTAGCAGATTTAAAAGATGTGTGTGTTTCTTGAATCTATTATCACAGATAACTGGGAGTTATTTCTAGGATTATTTAGTCTACTGCTCTGGCTCCAGCTGCAGGATTGCTTCTGTGGTAGTTAGATTTTTGTGCATTTGAAGAGGACTTTGTGGTAAGATGGACACAATGTTGGCTTGAAAGTCAATCTGTCTTTGAGTCAGGATTCTATCACTTCCTGTAAACAGTATTGTTCAGTTGCTCAGTCGTGTCCGACTCTTTGTGACCTCATGAACTGCAGCATGCCAGGCTTCTCTGTCCTTCACCATCTCCTGGAGCTTGCTCAAACTCATGCCCATTGAGTTGGTGATGACATCCAACCATCTCGTCCTCTGTCATCCCCTTCTCCTTCTGCCTTCAATCTTTCCCAGCATCAGTCTTTTCTAATGAGTCAGCTCTTTGCATCAGGTGGCCAAAATATTGGAGCTTCAGCTTCAGCATCAGTCCTTCCGATGAATATTCAGGGTGGATTTCCTTTAGGATTGACTGGTTTGATCTCCTTTCTGTCCAAGGGACTTTCAGCAGTCTTCTCTAGCACCATAGTTCAAACGCATCAACTCTTTCACGCTCAGCCTTCTTTATGGTCCAACTCTAACATCCATACATGACTACTGGAAAAACCATAGCTTTGACTAGATGGACATTTGTCGGCAAAGTAATGTCTCTGCTTTTTAATACATAGTCTAGGTTTGTCATAGCTTTTTTTCCAAGGAGCAAGCGTCTTTTAATTTCATGATTACAGGTGCCGTCTGCAGTGATTTTGGAGCCCAAGAAAATAAAGTCTGTCACTGTTTCCATTGTTTCCCCACCTATTTGCTGTGAAGTGCTGGGACAGGATGCCATGATCTTAGTTTTCTGAATGTTGAGTTTAAAGCCAGCTTTTTCACTCTCCTCTTTCACCTTCATCAAGACGCTCTTTAATTCCTCTTCACTTTCTGCCATAAGGGTGGTGTCATCTGCATATCTGAGATTTTTGATATCTTTCCCAGAAATCTTGATTCCAGCTTGTGCTTCATTCAGCTCAGATTTCACGTGATATACTCTGCATGTAAGTTAAATAAGCAGGGTGACAATATATAGCCTTGACGTACTCTTCCCAATTTGGAACCAGGCTGTTGTTCCATTCTAACTGTTGCTTTTTGACCTGCAAACAGTATAGTTAGGAAGATTTTGCTGTTCTTACTTGGGGAGATTTCAATGTCATTTTTGGTTCTTTGGCTTAGTTCGATGGTCCCACTAAACCCTGCACATCTCCCATTGTTTCTCACCTTAGCAGAGGTCCAGGACCACTGCATTTGGACCTCAGAAGCCACTAAACTTGCCACGTTCTTCTGAGCATCGTCCTTATATCAAGGAATTTTGTAAGAGGAACATTGCCACACCTGAGGCTTGTATCAGGCACCCTCCCAGCAGGAAACAACTCTACCAAATTTTTTCCTTTGTAATGAGAAGAGTACTGAATTGGGAACCAGGAAACTTGTATTCTAGGCTTGGTTCTGCTACTTATTAGCTTTGTGATTTGGGGCAAGTTAACCTTACCTCTCTGGGTATGGCTGGCGATGAAGTTGTATGTAAAATGTTTTCTATGTATGAGTTTTTCTGGGAAGAGAATCCATAGCTTTTGTCAGATTCTTCACAAAGTTTGAGAAACTCTGGATTAGAATATCTTCAAGAATCTCTTAGCTCTGATATCATGTAAGTCCATAATGCTATCTTTTTCCAAGATCTATTATGTGCTAGGTACTGTTGGGGGTACCTTGCCTATTCAGACTGAGTTGCAATAAAGTTTTATAGTATAAAAGAGCAAGACCTGGTTCATGCTCACAGGGAGCTGATAAACCACTAGAGATAAGACACAAATAACTATGCTCCCAAGCAGAAAGTGACAAGTGCTAAAAGGAGGATACAAAATGCTTTTAAAATTCAGAAGAAGGAGTGATTTACACCCTTTCTGAGTTATGGTGCCTTAGAGTAAGTTCTTGGAGTTGTTTTATTTTGGGATATCTTCCTTCTAAAAGTCTTACATAAATTAGCAGGAAATAAAATTAGTTTTGTTTGGGTGTGAGTTTTTTGCTTTTTTAAATTTCTTGGGATCCTCTCTCATAGATAATTTTCTGTGTATACCATGTTCTGACCCACTCCTTGGCTTTTTATAAAAGGAAGCTTAATGACATGTCTAATGCCATCTGTCCCATCTTTCTCTCCAGCTTCCTCTCCCATCTCATGGATCATCATACTGTTTCAAGACCTCTCACATGCTGTTCTGTCTACTTGTAAGACTTTCCTTCTTGGTTAATACATCTTGAACCTTTAAATCCCATTGAGGAAGATAGGATGAGGAGGGGAAAACAAATCTCCCTCTTTGAGAAACCTCCAATTCCCTGCACTGGGTTACTTCTCCTACCATGAACAAGGGGTTCCTTGTGCTTCCTCTGTTGTAGGACTTGCTGCTCTATTTTAACCCTGTTTTGATGACTGTTTCTACGCCTAAACAATGAGCATCCTTAGGGCAGAGGCCTTGTCTCATGTTTCTTCTGTATCCTCAGTGTCCAGCCCAGGGCCTGGCATCAAGTAGAGGACGATAAACATTGATTGAGCTAAACCTAAATGTGGTTATTGGAGGTTTTGTAAATCAGAACTGGCAAACACGACCCACTCTCTGTAAACAGCTGTCTCCAGCTGACCTTGCTTGCTTGAAGGGAGTGATGCACCCCTTTGTTAGGGCTGTAGGCTTTTCTCCGGATACTATTCATGTTCCAGGGTGGCTAGCACAATAGTGCTGGATGCGGTGGAAGCTGCTCGAGACTCCTTACTTTGCGCTTGGAATAGCACAATGAAGACTTTCATCTACTAGCTCTCAGAGGTCCTGTCCCAAGTCCCCGTCTCTTGTACCCCTGGTAAACTGGACTGGAAAAGCTAGAAGGCATCTTTGGCCTCCTTTCTTTCCCTAAAGTAAGAACCTATAAAAAATAATAAACAGCTAGATTTCCATTTTTTCTTCTCTGACTCAGGCTGACTCCTCTACTCTCTTGAACCCTGTGGCCCTAAGACAAGAGTTAATTCTCATGTACAAAGTGGCTAGCGTTTGCCCCTTTTCTGCTGGTGTAATCTCTTCATTCCTCCTTCCAATGGTCCCACACTCAGTCTAATGACTCCTGAACCTTGGGAAGGAAAAGGCACATCTACTTCACTCAGCTTTCCTTTTCAATACTGGTTTTATCTCTCTCTTGCATGGCCTGGTTTATAACTCTAGGTTTGTTCCCATCCCTCCATCCTGTGCCCTGTCCTTGATGCCTCTCTGAGGAGTTAGTGACAGCAGAGGTGAAAACGAAGCTTCCCCCTGGGTGGCAGCATGAGGATGCTAGCAAATCATGGGATTCCAGGTCTCTCAGCACAGACCCAGGCTCTTTCTCAGTGATTTCCCATTTTTCACCCTGTGCTTCAGGTGCATTTTCTCATACGTCCATGCTAGCTCATGCCTCTGTGTCCTTGTACATGCATATCTTCCTTTTTTTCCCTTTCATCATGTGAGACCCACCTTGACTTATGGCATTGAGGGACCATACTTCAAAGCATATCTCCAGACGTAGCACTGTGTCTCAGTGTGTAGATCTCATTATTCCTTCAAGGGCCCTGCATCATTCTGTTAAAATTTAAAAGGCTTCAGATTGTTTAGAGTGATTTTTATTTGATAAAAATAAAAAGAATGTAGTCCTTCACATTTGTATAGTGCTAGGTCATATCTCCCAAGACCACTTACTTACTTGCCCTCAGCTGTTGTTCAACCTCCAATCCTAGGGTAATAGCAGCCCAAGAATAAAAGCAATGCCAAGAGGAAGATGTGGGAGGATGAAATAGAGGCAGCATAAATGGCTGTCAGTTTTAGCTGTTATACGTTCTATTTTTCAGGCTCTGGGGCAAGAGAGTAAGATTTTTGAACTCAGACAATTTACTTCTTCTTTGTAGAATGTCCCCTAGGAAATCAAGATGTCTTTTCTCTTGGAAACTTCATGCTGTTTTGACTGTTGACGTAGCGGAGGTGTTTGCCATTTCTGACACCTACTTATTTTGTTGTAGCACTCATAGATTGATTAGCGCTCACAGCCACAAGTCTGTGAGGAGATTGTGGCATCATTCCCAGAAAAATCAACAGATCAAAACCACTTTATGGTGACAGTCCTAGCTTCCTTGAAACAGAAAGATTGGTTTTGCTGGCCTAGTGACTGTAGGGCTAGACATGGATTTTAGGACTGGCTTACAGAGAGCTGTTTTAAACTGGCATCCATGTTTTCCCTCAAGTCTGCCTCTTGTAACTCACTGAAAAGAACAACCGGCATTGAGCATCTGCTGTGTGCCAGGCACAGTGCTTTGCACAGATGATGCTGTGGTGAGTGAGGCACAGTCTCTTCTTACAAAAACTATAAAGTGGGCTGGGAAGGATAGTGCTCAAAAATGTAACTAAAATACATGTGGGAAATGCTTTACTAGAGGAATGAACTAAATATCTGTGGAGCAAAGCTAAAGAAGCACTTCTCCCTGAAAGGGTCAGTGGAGGTCTTACAGAGTTCAGCTCAACAAACATTTATTTATTTTAAAATTAATTTATTTATTTTAATTGGAGGCTAATTACTCAACAAACATTTATTAAATACCACTTGTATTCTTGCACTGAGTACATAAAGTGAACTGACACTCATTTAGGAGTATCCAGTTGCTTGGGGTAGCGGGAAACACTGGGGCTGTAAAAACTATTTTAGAGTTTTCCAGAGCTTTTCCAGGTACAGAGTGATTTCTGTGAAGACCTGACTTTTAGCTTGCACCATTAGAGCACCTGGTCTAATGAAGACCTGACTTTTAGCTAGCTTGCACCATTAGAGCACCTGGTCTCCAGCCCAGTGGGCTCTCATCCTGCCTTGCCTATTCTGCTAAATTACAACAGTGTCAGAGTTTTAGAGAGATTCATATTTGATGTGAATAAAAGTAATGATCTCTTTCCATTTTCAAAGTGCTTTCACGTCCATTATCTCATGGCCTGTCAAACCATAGGCCCTTGGAACACTGGTGATGCTAGAGTGGAACCCCTCTTCAAGTTTAATAATGGCAATCTGCCATATTTTAGAAGATATTAAGCTAATGGATAGAGTTTTCTAAATTTCAAGTTTTTCTCCCATCAGTTTTATTTGATGAAAATAAAGTTAAGAGAGAAACTCATATGGTTTCGTATTTTTTGAAATGCAGACAACTCCATTTATATAATATAATATATTTTCTGCTAGTTAAGTCATTCTTGTTTTATATGATGAAAGCACATTGATAAGTATTTCATGTGCTTCACAAAGGGAAACATGATTTTTTTTTTTAGGCCCTTTGTAACCAACAAATTTGAAAACCATGCTTTTTGATTCACCAGCTATCCTGTGAGGTAGACAGAGCAGAAAAGGAAACTGAGGAGGATAAGTGATTTCTCTCTGACAATATATATATTCTGCCAGTAAATAACCAAACTAGAACCAGAATTTAATTAAGTTCAACTCAACATTTAATGTTGCTGGAGTCTAGGAAAGAGAAATGAATGAGACATAATACCTTCTTGTTGAGATAATGATTTGGCTGTCATAGTAGAAATTCACTTAATCAAGGGGCTTAAATAAGATAGAGTTTGTTTTTCTGTCATATAAAGTATAGGTAGATATTCCAGCTTTCTGTTTTGTAAACGTATCATACTGCTTTTATCTCGTAGTCTGAGATGGCTGCTCCCACTTCAGCCTGCATGTCCACATTCCAGCCTGCAGGCAGGGGAAGGGGAAAGCAGTGCATGAGTTAATATCCCACTGGCCAGAACTCAGTCATGGAACCATACCCAGCTGCAGGATTGGTTGGGAAATGTAATTTTTATTATGAATGGTCATGTACCCAGGAAAAATTCAGCAGTTCCACGATTAAAGGGAAAAGAGAGACTATTGAGGAAACTGGCAGGCTCTGCACACCATCCTTAAAGGGAAAGGTAGAGACTAGGAGAAATGTTTTGGAATTAGGCAGACCCAAGTTAATGATTCAGTTCTTTGCTTACTAGTGTATGTCCTTGGGTAAGTTACTTATTTTTCCAAGCTGCAATTTTCTTGCCTTTAAATAGCTATGTTATTTAAATGTTTTGTAAGGATTAAGTTAAAAAAGAAAGTTTTAAGTACTTAGCACAGTGTCTGAAACATGGAGCCTATGAGTAGTTACTAGTGGTGATAATGACGATGTTGATGATAGCATTAGTCCTTTTTACAATCCCATAGTACTCTATTTTCCTCCCTCAAATTATGCATCTTCTTATAATTACTTGTTATATATATGCCTTTTCCAATAGATTGCAAGTTTCAGCAAGCAGAAACTATGGCTGTGTTATTTACTCTTATATCCCCATTGCTAACCCTGGTCTGGCTTATCACTTGTGCTTAGTTGCTCAGTGTTATCTGACTCTTGTGACCCCATGGGTTGGACTGTAGCCTGCCAGGCTCCTCTGTCTATAGGGATGCTCCAGACAAGAATACCAAAGTGGGTTGCCATGCCCTCCTCCAGGAGATCTTTTCAACCCAGGGATTGAACCCAGGTCTCCCACATTGCAGGCAGATTCTTTACCATCTGAGCCACCAGGGAAGCCCTGGCTTATCACTGCTAACTGCTAAGCCACGTCAGTCGTGTCTGACTCTGTGTGACCCCATAGATGGCAGCCCACCGGGCTCCGCCATCCCTGGGATTCTCCAGGCAAGAACACTGGAGTGGGTTGCCATTTAGTGGTTGGAAAATATTTGTTGAATAAATGGATACATGTGCTAAGTGATAGTGTGTCTAAGGCAAAGAGGGTTGCTATGGGAACATGTAAGCATACTACCTACCTCAGCATGAGGAATGAGGGAAGCCTTCCTGAAAGAGCGTGAATGGAGTCTTAAAAAATGGCTAGACTAGGAGGGACTTCCTTGGTGGTCCAGTGGTTAAGACTCTGCATTTCCATTGCAAGGAGCACAGGTTCCATCTCTGGTTGGGGGAAAAAATGACTAGGAGTTCCTCACATTGAGGGTGTTGGGTGAAGAGTCAAACTCTCTGCAGAAAGGGGAAACATTCTGGGCAAAAGTGGGAAGTCATTGATCCTGGAGATGCAGTTGGGAAACTTGAAGCAGTTTGTGTTAATCCTGGAATCTTGAGGAGGCATGTGGAAGATGATGGGACATGAGACCTGAGAAGTAGACATGTCTTGATCAACTTTTTTAAAAGATACCATTTATATTTAGTAACTGCTCTGTACTCTTATATGTCATACAAAAAACCTAGGAGTATTGACCTGCTCATTGCCCTTTCAGGCTCAGCCACCTGAGGTCATTGCTTTCGGGTTTTAATTGCCATGGTGCAGCAACGTAGCTTGTGCTGAACTTGCCATGGGAGGTGCCCTACTCATCATGATTGAATTGAGAGGGTTGGTTCTTTTGTGTGTATCTCTCTCTCTCTCAACTGTAAGCTCCTTTAGAGTTGGGACTGTGTTTTCTCTTTGGTGTCTTTCCTTAGAGTGGTCGAATCAGTACTTTGCATACAACAGGGGTTTAATGAGTGCCTCATTCTGTAAAGCATACCAATAGGAGCATGCTTATGTCCAATTATGATAATAATAATGTCCTATCTGTGTACATTACTCAGTCTTTCTTTAAAGATATCATTTATTGAGCAACTACTATATACCAGATCATGTCATCACTATGTGCCAGGCTTTTAAAAGCATTATTTCATTTTATAGTATTACAAATGATATCATTTAATCCTCAGATATACTGTGGTTATTAAGGACCCTGTTTGAGGAATCTAAGACTTAGATTAAATGACTTGTCCAAGTGACAATAATTTCCAGAGCCAATATTTGAACTAAGGATGGTCAGAATCCATCTAATGTCCACACAATTTCCATTTCACAAAAATTCACTATTTTGAGCTTCACAGGAACCTTAAGTGTTGAGATTGACACCTAGAGAGTCATGTAGTCATGTAGTGACTAAGCAGACAGTATTTGAGCCAAGATTTTCTTTCTTTCTTTCTGACCATGCTATACAGTATGTGGGATCTTAGTTCCCCAACCACGGACCAAACCAATGCCCCCTGCAGTGGAAGCATGGTGTCTTAACCACTGGACTCCCAGGGAAGCCCCCAGATTTTCTTGGGCTTCCATCTTAGTCAAGTGCTCTTTATGCAGCACCAGGCTGCCAACCCTGTCAGGGCCATGCCTTCTGTCTGGTGTATGTTTCTTGAGTGTGCTACACTCAAGTTAGCATGTTTATGTTAGTTATAAACATAACCACTTGATAGATATGTACCTTACAGCTTATTATGGACTGTTCAGAGTACCATCACCAAAATCATTTAAGTCCCAGGTGTAATTTTTAAAATTTCCATCACTAGAATTCCTGGAAACTATATATGCTGCAGGCCTGTCAGCTTTTCATTTGAGGATTAAGAAGCTACAATTTCTTCCCAACTTTCCCACCCTCCAAATGCTGTGTATAGTGATAGGTGGATACTATTATTATAATTTTTGCGGAAGCTAGAGGAGACAGCTTGGGTTTGCGGCCACAGTCTCAGCTTCTAGCCATGGCTAGACATAAAGTGGTTGCCTTTTCCATTTCCTTACTGTTGTAACCTTTAAACAAGTCATTTCCCCATTCTAGACCTTGACTTCCCCCTTATATAAAATTAGGGGAGAAAGGAAGGAGAGACTAATTTATCTCTAAGATACCTTCCAGCTATAACAGTCTGTGATTCTAATCTGACTCCTTTCTCTATCTGTTCTTTGCCAGCAAAGTTTCCCAGTAACCCTGGCCAAATACAACATCCTTTCAGAGGACCCTTCAGAGGACCTCAGTTTTCTGTCTGTAAAATAGGAGTAAATATGGATATTTATGTACAAAAATGATTCAGTGATTTATCCCATGACCCATTTGGGGCATCATAGTGTACTCCTACAGGGATCTAAGGATGTCTGCCCTGGGCCATCCCACAGTGAATCCAGGTCAGTCACAGCAGTATACAGTTTGATGGTAGATAGCAGTCCATCTTCCCTACCACCTTTTTCCTAGCCTCCATTCATTTCCTGCCTAATTCTCCTTCACGGGCAGGCAGGGTAATCTTCCCAAAACACAGCTCTAGTCATATACATCCCTAGCACAGATATCTTTAATAGCTCCCCATGACAGTCTTGAAGGTCTGAACTCAGGCAGTAAGAATAGAAAGGAAAGGATAAGAAAGATTGTGAAGGTAAAATGATAGGAACTGGTATCTGAAATTTCATGCACTCAAACTCTTGCTGGCTATGTTGTGCCCTGGCTCAGAACTGAAATATAATATCACAATGGACTCCTGATGGTGTGGATTGGTCCAGGCAGATCTAGGCTAACATGGAAAAGCAAGTGAGATGCCAAGAGGGATACTAGAATCAACCTTCTTTTTGTTCTCCTAAAGCGACACCTTTGAAGAGCCCTGGCATTTTCCCTGGTTAAGAAAAGCCTCCTGGAGGCTTCAAAGAAGCTCCTCCCTTTGCTGGAAAATTTCAGCTGCACTTTATTGCATTCTGACTTTAGCATTCTTCACAGCTCATACTGCAGTGCTGTCATGATGAGAAGTCTGAATTGCTGCATTTGGCCTCAGGTATGGTGGGCTCTGCACCATCACGCCTGCACCTTGATGGTTGGTTGATAGAAGTTGGCCTCTCACTCATAGCAAAGTTTAGGACTCTGGGGTGACTACCCTGTTAAGAACTTTAATAATGCAGAGGCTACAACGGAAAAATTTCTGCACTGGGAGTCAGGAGGTCTGGGTTAGTTCCTAGGATCTGTCCTGTGTGGCACTGTGACTCTGGGGGATATATTTAATCTCTATAATCTTCATATTCTTTCCCTGCAAAGATGAAGAACTGGGACAAAGTTATCTCTAAATGCCATCTTGTTCTAAAATTCTAAACTAGTGATTTATTGCACGTTTTGTCTCTGTTGGCCTCTGTGCTAGATATGAGGAATATGAAAACAAAAAAATAATAATAAAAGTTAACGCTTACTGAGTGTTTAAATATATGCCACAGATTAAGTATATACAATGTTTTGTTCAGTTCTCAGAATATCCCTATGAGACTAGGTTTGTCATAAGTTTTACTGGCCCTGTGAAAGGGCCATTTCTTGGTCCTCCCCCTGCTCCCCCAGGTTGGGCCCCTGCTCTCTTAGACTGATCTGGAAAGCAGCAATGTGAGAGACCCATTCTAGGTGCTCAGCCAGAAACAACTCTGCTGTGGCAATATCTAGGCTGTTGGCTAATAATAGTGGTAACTTAAGACAGGTAAATAGATTGCCCCTCCCCACTATTTCTTAAAAAAAATTTTTTTCTACCAAATAGCAAGACTTACATTAAATCTCTAGTAATTAGGAGAGTGTGGTATTAGCTCACGAATAGACAAATAGCCCACTGGAACAGAATAAAGAATATAGAAACAGATCCAAGTATCTATGAACATTTAGCATATGACCATTCATTATATGACAACACCAGTGCAGTGGTGCCAGGGCACTTGGGTCAACTGGATTGGACAATCATGTGGCAAAAGCTGACTTGACTCCTACTGCACACTGTACACAAAAAGCATTTAAAATTTTTGTAGCTCTAAATGTAAATATTATAATTATCAAACTTCGGGGAGGTAACATACAGGAATATACTCATGATCTTAAACTAAGCAAAGATTTCTTAAATAGGACACAAAAGTATTACAACTATACAAGGAAAAAAACGAGTAAAGTGGACTACATTAAAAAACAAGAACTTTTGCTCAAAATGCACCATTAAAAAGTGAAAAAGGAAGATACAGGGACGAAGAGGATATTTGCAACATTTACATATAACAAAGGATCATATCTA
Organism: Giraffa tippelskirchi; assembly: GCF_054371585.1. Classification (NCBI taxonomy): domain Eukaryota; kingdom Metazoa; phylum Chordata; class Mammalia; order Artiodactyla; family Giraffidae; genus Giraffa; species Giraffa tippelskirchi. The sequence continues at coordinate 124,735,650 of NC_137285.1, forward strand.
GAATATAGAAGGAACCTCTACAAATCAGTAAGAGAAAGGAAGACCACCCAATCTAAAAAATGGGCAAAATACTTGAATAGACAGGTTACAAAAGAGAATATCCAAATGGCCGGTGGACATAATGGAAATGTGCTCAAGTTCAGTAGACTTAAAGGAAATGCAAGGTAAAGTCTCTGTGCATTACCACTTGATACCAACCAGAATGGGTAAAAGAAACCAACCAGAAAACCTGACTATACTAGGTTTTGTAAGTACTGGCAAGAATGTAAAGCACCTAGAACTCTTATGTACTCTGGTGGAGTCTAAATTGGAAACTATTTTAAAAAACTGAGAGAACTATTCAAGATGAACCTCTGCATTGCCTATACCTCAGTAGTTTCAGGTTCTGGGTATATCCCCAACACAAATGCATACACATGTTCACTGAAAGATACATGCAGAAACATTAGTAGCAATACTGTTCATACTGGTCCACACTGGAATACAACTCTAATTTCTACCTCCAGTAAAAAGTATAAATAAGTTATAGCATATTCATATAAATAAACTACTAGGGCAATGGGAAGTGAAGAATTACTGTTTCACCTAAAAATGACGAATCTTGCAAACATAATCAGTTAAAGAAGCTGTACACAAAAGAGAACCTAGTATATTATTCCATTTTCACAAATTTAAAAAATAGACAAAATAACATTTTGGTTTTGGAAGTCAGAATAGTGGTTTGCCAGTTTAGGGGACAGGATACTTTTGGAGTGCTGGTAGTGATCTGTTTCTTATTCAAGATACTATTTATACAGGTGTTTTCAGTTTGTGAAAATTCACTCAGCTGTGTACTTATTTATGCAATTTGCATATGAATGTTGTTCAGTTGCTAAGTTGTGTCAGACTCTCTGCGACCCCACGGACTGCAGCACGCCAGGCTTCCCTGTCCTTCTCTATTTCCCAGTTCAGTTCAGTCGCTCAGTCGTGTCCGACTCTTTGCGACCCCATGAACCGCAGCACGCCAGGCCTCCCTATCCATCACCAACTCCTGGTGTTTACCCAAACCCATGTCCATCGAATCGATGATGCCATCCAGCCATCTCATCCTCTGTCATCCCCTTCTTCTCCTGCCCCCAATCCTTCCCATCATCAGGGTCTTTTCCAATGAGTCAGCTCTTTGCATCAGGTGGCCAAAGTATTGGAATTTCAGCTTCAACATCAGTCCTACCAATGAACACCCAAGACTGATCTCCTTTAGGATGGACTGGTTGGATCTCCTTGCAGTCCAAGGGACTCTCAAGAGTCTTCTCCAACACCACAGTTCAAAAGCATCAATTCTTCAGCGCTTAGCTTTCTTTGTAGTCCAACTCTCACATCCATGAATGACCACTGGAAAAACCATAGCCTTGACTGGACGGACCTCTGTTGGCAAAGTAATGTCTCTGCTTTTTAATATGCTGTCTAGGTTGGTCATAACTTTCCTTCCAAGGAGTAAGCGTCTTTTAATTTCATGGCTGCAGTCACCATCTACAGTGATTTTGGAGCCCCAAAAAATAAAGTCAGCCACTGTTTCCACTGTTTCCCCTATCTATCTGCCATGAAGTGATGGGACTGGATGCCATGATCTTAGCTTTCTGAATGTTGAGCTTTAAGCCAACTTTCTCACTCTCCTCTTTCACTTTCATCAAGAGGCTCTTCAGTTCTTCTTCGCTTTCTGCCATAAGGATGGTGTCATCTGCATATCTGACGTTATTGATATTTCTGCCGGCAATCTTGATTCCAGCTTGTGCTTCATCAGCCCAGCATTTCTCATGATGTACTCTGCATATAAGTTAAATAAGCAGGGTGACAATATACAGCCTTGACGTACTCCTTTTCCTATTTGGAACCAGTCTGTTGTTGCATGTCCAGTTCTAACTGTTGCTTCCTGACCTGCATACAGGTTTCTCAAGAGACAGGTGAGGTGGTCTGGTATTCCCATCTCTTTCAGAATTTTCCAGAGTTGGTTGTGATCCACACAGTCAAAGTCTTTGGCATATTCAATAAAGCCGAAATAGATGTTTTTCTGGAACTCTCTTGCTTTTTCGATGATCCAGCAGATGTTGGCAATTTGATCTCTGGTTCCTCTGCCTTTTCTAAAACCAGCTTGAACAGCTGGAAGTTCACGATTCACGTATTGCTGAAGCCTGGCTTGGAGAATTTTGAGCATTACTTTACTAGTGTGTGAGATGAGTGCAATTGTGCGGTAGTTTGAGCATTCTTTGGCATTGCCTTTCTTTGGGATTGGAGTGAAAACTGACCTTTTCCAGTCCTGTGGCCACTGCTGAGTTTTCCATATTTGTTGACATATTGAGTGCAGCACTTTCACAGCATCATCTTTTAGAATTTGAAATAGCTCAACTGGAATTTCATCACCTCCACTAGCTTTGTTTGTAGTGATGCTTCCTAAGGCCCACTTGACTTCACATTCCAGAATGTCTGGCTCTATGTGAGTGACCACACCATTGTGATTGTCTGGGTAGTGAAGAACTTTTTTGTACAATGCTGTCTCCCAGAGTTTGCTCAAATTCATGTCCATTGAGTTGGTGATGCTATCTAAACATCTCATCATGTGCTGCCATCTTTTCTTCCTGCCTTCAGTCTTTCCCACCATCAGGGTCTTTTCTAATGAGTCAGCTCTTCACATGAGGTGGCCAAAGTATTGGAGCTTCAGCTTCAGCATCAGTTCTTCCAATGAATATTCAGACTTTTATTTCCTTTGGAATTGACTAGTTTGATTTCCTTGCAGTCCAAGGGATTCTCAAGAGCCTTTTCCAGTACCACAATTCGAAAGTACCGATTCTTCAGTGCTCAGCCTTCTTTATGGTCCAACTCTCACATCCATACATGTCTACTGGAAAAACTATAGCTTTGACTGTATGGACATTTGTCAGCAAAGAGATGTCTCTGCTTTTTAATATGCTGTCTAGGTTTGTCATAGCTTTCTTTCCAAAGAGCAAGCATCTTTTAATATCATAAGAATATTATATTGTAAAAACATTTTTACTAAAAAATTTAAAAAACAAGGTAGATTTTAAGATTCTAACTTTAAATTGATAAAAGATTCATATTATTAAAAATTCAAAAAATATAGAAGGGAAATAGTTTAAAAATCTGCTTCCCACCCCTGTTGCCCAGCCATCCAGTTCCCTTCCTCATAGGTAACCAAAAGTATTAGTCTTTTTGTGTATCCTTCCAGAGTTATTTTTTAATATGCAAGGAAATACATAAGTAAGTGGTTAAACATACACACATCTATTCTTCCCTACTTACCCTTTTTATATGTATGGCAATATTCTGAACACATTATTCTACAGTCTGCTTTTGTCATTTATCTTAAAAATCTTTCTATATCAGCATGTAAAGAAGTTCCTTATTTCTTCTTATAGCTGCATAATGCACTACTGAAAGAATGTGCCATGATTTATTTAATAGATTCCCCTCCTGATGGGCATTTAGGTTAAATTATTTCTGGTTGAGAAGCTTTCTTGATCATGATCTATGTCATGTTACATATCTATTTTTCCAGGCCTCATTTTAACTTTTTATAGCAGTTTGAACAGGTTGATATGTAGTAAAGCAATACTTTATATGAAATAAAGGGATAGAAATAAAATAATTTTTCTACCTCTAAACTTGTAAAAAAAAGGCTGTCTAAATAATTGGACTGCAGAATTTCAAAGCTAGGAAGGCTGGCAGAGAACTAATTCTGTGCTTTCTTGTGATTGATTTCTTTAATATTCTGATGAAAATTAAGGATTTTCTCCTTAGAAAAATACACACATATGTAAAATTTTACATATAAGTTTTGGGGTTGACAAACCCCTTAAAATTCCTCTATGGGTTCTACATTAGTAATCTTTCGGGACTTTCCTGGTGATCCAATTAAGAATCCCACTGCCAGTGCAGGGACATATGTTCAATCCCTGGTCTTGCAAGATTCCACATGCCATGGGGTACCTAAGCCCTTGTGCCACAACTATTGGGCCTGCACTCTAGAGCTCGTTCTCTACAAGAGAAGCCACCACGCTGAGAAGCCCATGCACCACAACTAAAGAGTAGCTCACCGCAACTAAAGAAAGCCTGCATGCAGCAGTGAAAACCCAGCGCAGCCAAGAATAAATAAATGTAAAAAAAAGAGAAAGCGTTCTTAAAAAAGAAAAAGAATCTGTTGGGAATTCCCTGGTGGTCCAGTGATTAGGACTCTGTGCTCTCACTGCCAAGGGCCTAGGTTCATGTCCAACTCTTTGTGACCCCGGAGTTCTCCAGGCCAGAGTACTGGATTGGGTAGCCTATCCGTTTTCCAACAGATCTTCCCAACCCAGGAATCGAACCAGGGTCTCCTGAATTGCAGGTGGATTCTTTACCAACTGAGTATCAGGGAAGCCGAAATAAATAAATAAAATTTTAAAAAAGAGAAAGAATTCTTTAAAAAAAAAAAAAAATCTGTTGAGAATTCTCTGGTGGTCCAGTGGTTAGGACTCTACTCTTACTCCGGAGGGCCTAGGTTCAATCCCTGACCAGGGAACTAAAATCCAACAAGCTGCACAGGCAGCCAAAAAAAGAGAAACTCCTCAAGAATCTGTTATCTAGTATAACCCCAATGATATAAAAATTGAGAAACTGAGGGCCAGAGATGGAAAGTGAGTCTCAAAACTAGTTAATGGCAGAAGACAGTCACATGTATTTATGTTAAATAACTGCCAGCAATATTTCCTCTCCTTTCATTGACTGATGCTACAGCCCAGAATGACAAGGGAGGCTGCCCATTCCTACCCAGGAAAAGTTCAGTTTGTAGGTAGGGTAATCAGAGAGAAACATGGTAAACAAATTTAATTGAAAGACTGATTTATATATATACATATATATATCAAGATGGTATTGTTAGAATTTCTTGTATAATACTTTGACTTTTCTTTCTCTTTTGTTTTCTGTTCAGCCCAAAAAGAAGAAGGGAAAAGTGGAAGTGAGACCCATTAATTTGGGGACAGATTATGAATATGGGGCTTTAAACATTCACCTGATTGCATATGACATGGCCCTGACAGAGAGTTATGCCCAGTATATTCACAACCTCTGCAATCATCTCTCCATTAAAGTCGAGGAAAGGTATGAAAGATGCCTTTGCATGGGATGTTCTTGGTGTGGGTAGCATGTAGATATAATTTTTGTTTTGAGAAATAATTTACATGTAGTAAAATTCACTCCTTTTAGGTATGTAGTTTACCACAATCAAAATACAAAACAGCTCCATTAAGTTTTAAAAAGTTCCTTGGTGCCTGAGGTGTAGTTAATCTCCTCTGTCTTGCCTCTAGAGTCCCTGGCAACCACTGATTGATTTTCTGTCCCTGTTGTTTTAAGTTCTCCAGAATATCATATAAATGGGATCATACAGTATGTAGCTGTTTGTTTCTGGCCTCTTTCACTTAGCATAATGGGTTTAAGATTTATCTGGGGTTTTGCAAACATTCTTTTATTCTGAATATCTATTCAGAATTCTGAATAGTATTCCATTAATTCTGAATAGATATTCAGAGTTCCATACTTAATATCTATTCAGTATTCCATTAATTCTGAATATCTATTCAGAATTCTGAATAGTATTCCATTAAATGGTAAACCTTAATTGGTTTATGCCTTCACCGGTTGATATACATTTGGATTGTTTCTAGTTTATTGGTAATTATGAATAAAGCAAATAGATTCCATAAAAATAAATAAGTAAAACAAATAGATTCAAGGGATTAGATCTGATAGACAGAGTGCCTGAAGAACTATGGATGGAGGTTCATGACATTGTACAGGAGGCAAGGATCAAGACCATCCCAAGAAAAAGAAATGCAAAAAAGCAAAATGGTTGTCTGAGGAGACCTTACAAATAGCTGTGAAAAGAAGAGAAGCCAAAGGCAAAGGAGAAAAGGAAAGATATACCCATTTGAATGCAGAGTTCCAAAGAATAGCAAGGAGAGATAAGAAAGCCTTCCTCAGTAATCAATGCAAAGAAACAGAGGAAAACAATGGGATGGGAAAGACTAGAGATCTCTTCAAGAAAATTAGAGATACCAAGGGAACATTTCAGTAAAGGACAGAAATGATATGGACCTAACAGAAGCAGAAGATATTAAGAAGAGGTGGCAAGAATACACAGAAGAACTATACAAAAATGATCTTCATGACCCAGATAATCACGATAGTATGATCACCAACCTAGAGCCAGACATCCGGGAATGTGAAGTCAAGTGGGCCTTAGGAAGCATCACTTCGAACAAAGCTAGTGGAGGTGATGGAATTCCAGTTGAGCTATTTCAAATCCTAAAAGATGATGTTGTGAAAATGCTGCACTCAGTATATAAGCAAATTTGGAAAACTCAGCAGTGGCCACAGGACTGGAAAAGGTCAGTTTTCTAAGCAATCCCAAAGAAAGGCAATGCCAAAGAATGCACAAACCGCCACACAATTGCACTCATCTCACATGCTAGTAAAGTAATGCTCAAAATTCTCCAAGCCAGGTTTCAACAATACGTGAACCGTGAACTTCCAGCTGTTCAAGCTGGTTTTAGAAAAGGCAGAGGAACCAGAGATCAAATTGCCAACATCTGCTGGATCATCGAAAAAGCAAGAGAGTTCCAGAAAAACATCTACTTCTGCTTTATTGACTATGCCAAAGACTTTGACTGTGTGGATCACAACAAACTGTGGAAAATTCTGAAAGAGATGGGAATACCAGACCACCTCACCTGTCTCTTGAGAAACCTGTATGCAGGTCAGGAAGCAACAGTTAGAACTGGACATGGAACAACAGACTGGTTCCAAATAGGAAAAGGAGTACGTCAAAGCTGTATATTGTCACCCTGCTTATTTAACTTATATGCAGAGTACATCATGAGAAACGCTGGGCTGGAAGAAGCACAAGCTGGAATCAAGATTGCTGGGAGAAATTTCAATAACGTCAGATATGCAGATGACACCACCCTTATGGCAGAAAGCGAAGAAGAACTGAAGAGCCTCTTGATGAAAGTGAAAGAGGAGAGTGAAAAAGTTGGCTTAAAGCTCAACATTCAGAAAACTAAGATCATGGTATCCAGTCCCATCACCTCATGGCAAATAGATGGGGAAACAGTGGAAACAGTGGCTGACTTTATTTTTGGGGGCTCCAAAATCACTGCAGATGGTGATTGCAGCCATGAAATTAAAAGACGCTTACTCCTTGGAAAGAAAGTTATGACCAACCTAGACAGCATATTAAAAAGCAGAGACATTACTTTGCCAACAAAGGTCCATCTAGTCAAGGCTATGGTTTTTCCAGTAGTCATGTATGGATGTGGAGAAGGCATGGCAGCCCACTCCAGTACTCTTGCCTGGAGAATCCCATGGACGGAGGAGCCTGGTGGGCTGCAGTCCATGGGGTCGCACAGAGTTGGACACGATTGAAGCAACTTAGCAGCAGCAGCAGCAGCATATATGGATATGAGAGTTGGAGTGTAAAGAAAGCTGAGCGCCAAAGAATTGATGCTTTTGAACTGTGGTGTTGGAGAAGACTCTTGAGAGTCATTTGGACTGCAATGAGATCCAACCAGTCCATCCTAAAGGGGATCAGTCCTGGGTGTTCATTGGAAGGACTGATGTTGAAGCTGAAACTGCAATAGTTTGACCACCTGATGCAAAGAACTGACTCATTAGAAAAGACCCTGATGCTGGGAAAGATTGAGGGCAGGAGGAGAAGGGGACAACAGAGGATGAGATGATTGGATGACATCACCATCTCAATGGACATGAGTTTGGGTAAACTCCGGGAGTTGGTGATGGACAGAGAGGCCTGGCGTGCTGTGGTTCATGAGGTCACAAAGAGTCGGACATGACTGAGCGACTTAACTGGACTATGCAGACCTTTGTAAGCAAAGTAATGTCTCTGCTTTTTAATACATAGTCTAGGTTTGTCTTAGCTTTTCTTCCAAGGAACAAGTGTCTTTTCATTTCATGGTTGCAGTCACCGTCTGTAGTGATTTTGGAGCCCAAGAAAATAAAGTTTGTCAGTTTCTATTGTTTCCCCATCTATTTGCCTAGAAGTGATGAGACCGGATGCCATGATCTTCGTTTTTTGAATGTTTAGTTTTAAGCCAGCTTTTTCACTCTCCTCTTTCACCTTCATCAAGAAGCTCCTTAAACTAATTTGAACTTTTAAACCCTTATTACTTACAGTATAACTGTGCTAAATGTGCTAATTAGAAGATTGGATAGTCAGCTGTGACTTAAGCGCTCATAGCTGATAGTACTTCGATTGTTTTAGGCCTATAGATGTGGTTTATCTTTTTTCTGATGCCTGGGAGAGTTGGTTGCTCTTTCAGCACTTGATACATATCTCTATCATGTCACTTAGTGCTCTGGGCTGTAATGATTTATTCATGTGTCAGATTCCTTCCCCACTGACTACATGGGGACTATGTTCTTTATTTCTTTTTTTTTTTTTATGTTCTTTATTTCTTTAGTACCTAGCATAAAGACTGTCCCATGGGGGACATTAAGCCATTCTGGAAAGAATGACAGGTCCTTGAATATGATTGCACAATCCAGTTGTGTATACATTTCCTAAAGTTTAATGAACATATTTTTAATTAATCAAAAATCTACTGGCTGAGCCTCTTTTTGCTCTGTGGTCCACATGCTCAGTGGACGAGAAGGCACTGGACTTCTTGCTCTGTAGTGTAGGCATTTTGTATCTTTTGTCTGGAGGATACAAAGGTAAATGCCCCTGATTTCAAGGAGAGTGTGTGTGTATACATGTGTGTGCACACATACACACACATAAAAATAATTATAATGTAGAAGGTGGTAAGTGAAAGATAAAGTTTAATGTCAGTTCAAGGAGACAGAGTAGCATAATAATTTAGGGCTATGTTTCTCAAAGTACTACTCCGTGAAGCTATTACAAGCTTGTGCCAAAATGTACATTAACACTTTGCTTCCTTCATCAAAAAAGTCTTGCTATTGAAAGACTTTCTATTGGAAGCTATTGAATATAAAATGTTGATTGAATAAAAGTGTGTTTAGTGTCTGTTTCATGCTTCTTATCTTATCTTGAATTGATAACAAGTTTGCTTATCAGCAGCTTGTCTTTGGATCATACTGAGTAACAAATGGCTAAGAGTGAAAACTCTGGAATCAAACTGCCTGCATTGAAATCCTAGTTCTACCCATTATTATCAAGATGACTTTGAGAAATTCTGAACCTTGGTTTCTTTGTCTCCATAATGTGATGATAATTTTCGTATTTTTTTGAGTTCTGAAAATTAAATAGGAAAATATATGATAGCACCTAACAGACCAGCACTTTGTAAACACCCTGTAAATAATATTATTGTTATGAATAATTAATGAGATTTTTTTTCAACTGGCATGGGTAGCATCTCAGAAGCTGTGGTGGCAAAGGGGCATTAAATGCCATTTACAGAATGTTATCATACCTTCAGTGAATCAGCTCCTTGGAGTAGTGTTTTAAATTTTTAGAAGAACTTTTAAAAATATTTTGTTTTTAGAAACTGGCTGTGAAAAGCTCTGACTACATTTGAGTAAAGGTAGGAAGCAGTAGCATTTGTTGAGCACCTACTATCAGCCAGCCACTCTGCCAAATACTTTTCTGTATATTATTTTATTTAATTCATATAAGCACCTAAGCACCTTGCCATAGTGGATGCAAGCATTGACTTTGGAGCTAGACTGCTTCAGTTTTTCCCTTGTTCTGCTACATTCTTACTGTGTGACAGACATTGGGCAGTTTTTTTAACCTGTTTGTGTCTTGGTTTCCTCATCTGTAAAATGAGGTTGATAAAAGTACCTATCTAATAAAGCTGTAGTGAAAATTAAGGGAGTTAATATATTTTAAATGCTTACAATTAAGTTTAGAAACTGTTGGCTGCTATTAGTAGTAGTATAATAGAAGCTTGCCTATAGTCATACATCTAATAAGTGGCAAGGTCTTGATTTGAACCCACTTCTTTTCCTTCAAATTCTTAATTCCCTCTAACTGGTTCTCCACACTGCTATTTGTATGATCTTTCTAGAATGGAAATGTGATCATGTCACTCCCATGCTTATATTCTTCCATGGCCTCCCATTCCTTTAAGATCAAAATAAAAGTTGCTCACGTGTCTTGCTAGGTGCTCCATTGCCTGGGCTTGTCTCTCTTGCCTTAACTCACACTTCTCTCTCCTCCTTCTAGCTCCAGTTACACTATATTTTTTGTCCTTTCCCACCTCAGGACCTTTGCATATGCTCTCTAACGCCTGGAATACTTTTTCCCCTTCAGCTAATCAACCCCTATTTTTTCTTAGGCTTTATTTTAAATGTCACTTCTTCAGAGAACCTCATTAAGTTAGGTCTTTATGTTATATATTTAGGAGAAGTAAAGAGTATAAAACTTCCCTTTTATAATGCTAATTCCATACCCTCATAATTACTTGACTTTTACTAGACTCTAAGATCTGTGAGGCAGGGACTATTTCTGTCTTTATCAGCAGTCATGCCAAGACCTTGCACAGTACCTGACACATAGTGGGCACTGGATGAATACTTGTTGCCTTGGATTTAGTTTCAATAGGCATAAACATAAATTCCTAGAATAACAGGATGAACGATGTGCTGCTTTTTGCCTCTTTCCTTGTTCTTTGCTCCAAATAGTGCAGAGCATAAAGAAATGTTCACTTTTAGCAATTTACTTCTTTGCATTAATTGAGGTTTTCAGACCATTATATCAGGTATTCTTGCTGCCCAGCTTTTCAGAGATAAAATGATCTTCTTTTCTTCTGATTTTCATTTTACCTTGATCCATTTTTCCTTTAGGAGTTGGGAATAGGGCTCTGACCTTGAGATGGAATTCAGCAAGGGAGCTGTGTGCTGGCTTTTGTTCTATAAATGGTCTGCATCACTGCAGCTGCAGCTCACCCAGAGGAGGAGAGGAAGAAGCCTTTCCTGTGGGTCCTTTAATTTTCCTGTCTCCCTTGCTGAGCAGCTGTCTGAAGAGATGTAAATCTTACTTATCTGGGAGCAGCTTCCAAGCCTGAAGCTGACCAGCTCCTGTTGTCTGTGGAGAGTGAAAGCATCATTCTCTGTAAGGCTGCTCTTTCCTTTTTTTTTTAAATCCACTTACATTTTTTAAATGGAGGTATAACATATATAGTAGAGTCCACAGATTCTAAGTTCCCTAGCATCCTAGCAGGCCCCCTTGTGTCCTATCCCAGCAGTACTCCTCAAAAGCAGCACTATTTTATCATGTTAGGTTGACTCTTGAAATTCAACTACTTCATTTCTTCCCTTCTATTTTCACTAAAGCTTCACACATTTAATAAAATAATGTTTATTGCAGAAAATTGGGGAAGTACGGAAATATGTAGATACTAAAGAAAAATAACCTTTACTCTTATGACTCAAAGGTCTATTTTACTTTAAAATGACTAGAGTTCCTAGTATTTTTTTTTTTATTAATAAAACTATATCTGATTTTTCTATTGGTTCTCTTTGAGGGCCTCATGCCTCCTTGCCTTTGTAGAATGCCCTCTTTTGGAATGCCCTCCAGGCAAAAATCTATGTTCATTCTTTACATCTTGATAAAGCACTGCCTCACCTATGAAGCCTTCCCCAGGCTCTCCCCTTTTTCTCCCTCTTGTCTCTGTAATATTTGGTATATACCTATATTGCCTTTGTCTTCCTATAGTGCAAATGTTTGTGTACTTACCTGTCTCCAAAACATTCTTAGCAAGCTCCTTCAAAGCATAAACTGCATAGTGCCCATCAGACTGCCTAGGACAGAACAGGATCTCAGTAAATGTTTGTTGAATGAGTGAATGAATAAATAAACAAATCAATGAAATCTTGCTGAAGTAAGTGTTGAATAAAATGCATGCTCAGTGGCAGGAATGAACAAGTCCCACTTTATTCAGTCTTATCTGTGGAATGTCAAAAAAGAAAAAGAACACTTTAGAGGCTGTTTACTTTTCTGAAAGCTTTTACATAATTACTTTGATTTTCCATAACAAGTTTATGAATGTGCCCCCCTCCCCATTTTTGGCCGTGCCATGCAGTATGTGGGATCTTAGTTCTCTGACCAGGGTTCAAACCTATGTCCCCTGCAGTGGAAGTGTGAAGTCCTAACTACTAGACCGCCAGGGAAGTCCCTGATTTTTTTATAAAGAAGTTATTGCCAAGTGTAAATTTGAAGTGATCCTCTGATTGTGCTATAAAATGGAAGGGGATATTATTTAGGGCAGCTTATCTGGAAGTTTGCAATACCTAGCATTTACTCACTGTTGTAAGGGCAAGGGAATTGGCATTTGTAGGCATAGTATGCCAAGCAAATTACTTCTGTAATCTTATTTAATTATTGCTACAACCCTATGAACTAGGTGTTATTATCTTTTAATAGCTGAAGAAACAAAGACTCAGAGAGCTGAGTTAGTTTGTCCAAGGTCAAATAGGTAATAAATGACAGAGCCAACATTTAAATCCAGTACTGACTCTCATGTTTCCAAAACACTTTCCATTACATGAGACTTCTTTTTGTAGCAGTCCATCTGTAGAGGGTCATGCTCCTTACTCTTAATTCATGACGTTTTGTGTAGCATGAAAATTTAACAATCCTACTGTTGTTATTAGTATTCCATTTATCTTCAGTTTGAGGAACTTTTTGATAAGATGAACACAATACTAATATCATATTTCTGTGTAGTCATCAGTTCTATCTCATCACCATATATGATTCTCATAATTGTCTATTGATATAAGCCTGGATTGTAATCCCCATTATACATGAAGAAACTGAGTCCAAGAAGGGAAAGGGACTTGCCTAAGTAAATATTGCTAATAAGTGGCAGGGCTAAGACTTGACCCCAAGTCCAGCACTCTTTTCATTGTGGTATATAGATCTACTGAAGCTGATTATAGTGAGCATAGATTACAACAATGTTTCTCAACCTGGAGACATTTAACAATGTCTGGAGATAGTTCTAATTGTTATCACTTTGGAAGTACTACTAGCATTTGCTGGGTATAGAGGTTAGGGATGCATAGGCCAGCCCCCACAACAAGAATTATCTGTTCTAAAGGGTCAATAGTGCTGACATTAAGAAATCCTGCTGTAGAACTGGAGCAGGGGACTCCCTTGGTGGTGCAGTGGTTAAGACTCTGTGCTTCCACTGCAGGGTGCACAGGTTCAGTCTCTGGCCAGAGAACTAAGATCTCACATGCCTCACAGCATGGTCAAAATTTTTAAAAAATAAATAAGTAAAATAAAATAAAAATACAACTGGAGCAGAATTGGGTTTCATGCCTCATTTCTTCAGAAGAGATGAAATACCCAAAGTTAGCCTCCAGAGTGTACCTAGTGGTGAGCTTAATTCTTTTAGAACTGGCTATTATTTAGTAGCAGCAAATACCTGTTAATCACCAGGCTTTATTCAGAATGTTATATTAAGCATGACTAGGGATGCATAAAAGTATTAGATGTGGTCTCTCGCCTCACTGAGTGTAAAGACTTCTGGAGAAGGCGTAAGAGGATCTGGTTACTTTGCCCCTGGCTGCAGATAGACAGCCCAAGGTTGCAGGAGCAACCTGCATGCAGTAGTGGCTGCACTCAGGGATACCCTGACTGAAGTGGTGTGGCTGGCTTAAAGGAACCCTCCCAATAGCTGACTTTTCTTTCCCACAGTTATGCGATGCCCACCAAAACCATGGAGGTGTTGCAGCTTCAGGACCAAGGCAACAAAATGGTACTGGACTCAGTTCTTACCACCCATGAGCGAGTGGTTCAGGTAGGTACTCTGGAAGAAACTCGAAATGTCTCTACCTCTCCTGGTTCTTTCTTGGTTGAGCTTCGAAACTGATATCCAGTTGTCTACTGGGTTTCTCCACCAAGATGTTCAACAGGTGCCCTACACTCAGTGTATACAAGACTAATTGTAGGAGGACTGTTTTTTTTTCCCTATAATCCTCCTTACCTTTGAGCTTAATGGTTGACCCTTCTTTGTCCTTGGGTATCCATTCATTCTCCAGATTCTATGGTTTCTACCCCTAAAAACCTTTCGGATCCATCCACTTTGCTTTACACTCATGTCAATGTGATCATGTCATTTTTCCACATAGATCCCCTCAGTGGCTTCCCTTTAACTCTGTATCCATTAGCAGTCACTCCTTTTTCCCCATTCCCCTAGCTCCTGGCAACCACTAATCTACTTTCCATTTCTGTGGTTTTACCTCTTCTAGACATTTCTTCAAATGTAATTATATAATATATGGCCTTTTATATCTAGCTTCTTTCACGTAGCTAGATGTTTTCTAGGTTCATCCATGTTGTAGTAGTAGCACATATCAATACTTCATTCCTTTTTACTGCCAAGTAATATTCCAACACATGGACTTCACCCTTTTTGATCAACTCAAGAAATGTATCAGGAAGATAACCAGCAGGATGTTAAGGTAATAACACCCTAAATCTATGTTAAATTTTTAAATGATTAAAGTACTTACAATCTTGGTTCTTTAAATATTATCAGGAGTAAGTTATTTGAGCTTCATTTTATGACAGATCTAACTTGCCACCAAGGCCCATAGGATAAAGTTTGAACTCTTTTGATTAGCACCTAAGTGGCTTCATGATTCTTCTCCAGCTTTTCCTCGTCACACCTTCATTCATTCCAGCCACACATGGAACTAGTTTTAATTCCCTAGTACTGTGCTATTCCTCCACATTTTACTGAATATTATTTCCTCTGCCTTAAAAAAAAAAACCAACTCCACACTACAGTTGAATTCTCCCAATTTACCCTTGTTTTTCAAGGCTCCGACCAGATGTTACCTCTTTTGGAAGCTTTTTTTTTTTTTTAACCTCCCTGATTAAGTTAGGTAGATGTTTCTCTTCTGGGTTCTGCCAACCCCCTGCATGCCCTTCTTCCGCACATCTGATTTATCTTTGGATTCTCAGCACAGGGTCTGACGACAATCAGGTGGTGGTCTATGTGGGTAAACTTGAGCTGACTCAGAAAGTCATCCTGGACTTAACTTCTTGATCCAGTTATGACATTCGCTGCCTACAAGAGCAGATATTGGCCATGACCATCTCAGTAATCAGACAACTTGGCAGATCAGCAAGAGAAATCGAAATCCTGTGAAGTCTGAGCTCCAAAACCAGCTCTGGGTGTTAATCCTTCACCCAAAGGCCCTTAGGCTCTGCTGGAGCTGACATTTGAGCCCTTGCCCTTTCTGCCCAACCACCTAGCTTTCAGCGACTCTTTTCGAGCATCTTCTTTCCTTTTGCAGATCAGCGGTTTGAGTGCTACGTTTGCAGAGATTTTCTTGGAAATAATCCAAAGCAATCTTCCTGAAGGAGTCAAATTGTCCGTGAGGGAGGTAGGTGCTAATTTGAGAAGGGGCCCACTGGTGGGCTCAAAATATGGATAAGAAAATCTGGACTGGCTGACTTTAGAAACAGCAAAGGCATGTGGATAACTTAACCCAGATAACAATCAGGAAAGGTGTGCAGGCTGCTTTACCGTGATCATTACTCTGATTGTTGCAATATATCAGGGATGATACTTCATAGACCATGAAAGCTGAACTCGGTCAGAGCATCCTGATGTTAGGGGTATCCAATTATACCCTCAAATTTCCTCCCTTGAGGCAGCTGTATAGCAGAAAGAATATGATTTAAGATCACATACAGTGTAAGTAATCAGAACACAAATAGGGAAATGTACTAAGGCAAGGAGGAAGTCCAATTCAACTTTGAGTCCTTGATACCTAAAATAAGTCTGGTACATAGTGCGTGTGTGCATGCTGTCGCTTCAGTCATGTCCAACTCTTTGCAACACTATGGCCTGTAGCCTACCAGGCTCCTCCGTCCATGGGGATTCTTGAGGCAAGAATACTGAAGTGGGTTGCTGTGCCCTCCTCCAGGGGATCTTCCCGACCCAGGGATCGAACCCTGGTACATAGTAGCTACTCAGTAACAGTTAGTTGAATCCAAATAATTTTCTACAGAGTTGGCTGATGTATCCTTTTCTGATGCTGGGCATATTTGAGTGACTCTTTAGTAATTCCCTCTTATTTTCTTTTTCTTCTCCACAGCACACTGAAGAAGACTTCAAGGGAAGGTTCAAAGCTCGGCCAGAACTGGAAGAACTGTTAGCCAAGTTGAACTAGCACACTGCAGACCCTTTCATGCCTTTCAGCACTGGTGATATTGAGTGGCAAGGGGAAGAGCTTTCTGGGTGGCCAGAGTTGAGCAGGAGACCCTGACCCTCAACATCATAAGCACCCATCTCCACTGCCAGGAGTGTCTCCTCTCCTTGCTTACCAATTGTCACCACTTTTCTTTGAGCCAACCCTGGGTATCCTCCATCTAATAAAAAGCTGCTGCTAATGGATGTGTGTATGTATGTGAGAAGCCAGTCCATCCTTTGGAGTATCTTTAACTAAGGGATTGGATTTCTCTTTGCCTGGTGCTTTAGCACACAAGTGTGTTCCCTTTCAGAATTTCTCCAATTAAGAGTGAACTCATCCTTTAAATCAACCTGGCATGGAGTCCCTTTAATGAGGCAGACAATCATAAGTAAACTCTCCATGGATAAAAGGCACAGGGAGGGAGATTTTGTATATGAAAAAACCCTCCAGATAGAATCAGGGTCTGTTTATAAGTGAAAAAAAATTACCTTGTGGGGTAGTGAGTGACCTGTCATAAGTATGCAGGTAGATGTTACATAACTGCAAATTAGAGTTGCCTGGAATAAGTTTAAGCAAAGAATTAATGGTTGATCTTGGTCAGGTGTCAGGAAACTGCAGCCTGTGAGCCAAATCCCATCAACTGCCTATTTGCTTTTTAAAAATAATTTATTGAGGTGACATTCATGTGTCACAAAACTAACCATTTGAAAGTGAATAATCGCATGGTATTTAATACATTTGCAATGTTATGCAACCTCTAATCCAGTTCCAAAACCCTATTTCAAAACCTCATAGACAAAGGTTTATGGGAACAGAGCCCTGCTCATTCATTTATATATTGTCTGTGGCTGCTTTTATGTTGCCATGACAGAGTTGAGTCGCTGTGACAGAGACGGTTAAGCTAAAACATTTTTACATGGCCCTTTATAAAAATAGTTTGTCAAACATGGATCTAAGTCATTGGTTTTCAAACTTAGGCATGTGTCAGGATCACCTGCAAGGCTTTTAAGAACACGAATTACTGGACTCCATTCCCAGATTTTCTGATTTAGATCTTGAGCAAGGGTGCTGCTGCTGCTGGTCTGTTGCCTCTTTGAGAACCATTAGTCTTAACGGCTTCCCTGGTGGCTCAGACGGTAAAGTGTCTGCCTGCAATGTGGGAGACCTGGGTTCGATCCCTGGGTTGGGAAGATCCCCTGGAGAAGGAAATGGCAACCTACTCTAGTATTCTTGCCTGGAAAATTCCATGGACGGAGGAGCCTTGTAGGCTACAGTCCATGGGGTCGCAAAGAGTTGGACACGACTGAGCGACTTCACTTGATATGTGTGCATTCAGATGGTAACCATGTGTGAAAATGTGTGAGTGCATCTCACTCACACTTATTGAACTCTAATTATGCTCTATACTTTATACAGATTATCCTTGGGGTTGATGGTATTATTTCCAATTTTACAGGTGAAGAAACAGGTTTGGAGAGCTGAATCGACATCCTAGGGTCACACAGCTAGTAAGTGGCACACCTCTCCCCTCTGTTACCCCTACTTCTCTTGGATAACCTATACAGAGGTCTGGGAGAGCTTAGAGCATTCTTAGCATTGCATGTACTTTCCTGAAACTTTTCATAAATTTTCAGCTCTGAAGTTATTTTGGTTTCTTTGACTTGGTTTCCAAAAGCAACAAGGGGAAACTCAGAATTCTTCTCAAGCTATAACACTGGGGAAGGCTGTCAAGATAGCAGGTACCCTCAATTAAAATGCTTTTCTGAATTAAAATTGAAGGTTCAGCAGGCCTGGACTTAGAAAGGAACCCCACTGGGAGTATGAGCAGAATTTGCCAGGTGAAGACTGATATTTTGGTTGGAGAATTAATCATTGCTGAGTTTCCTTTAGGGAATATGAGAGAGCAACAGCTAATGGATGAGTGTAAAGTTGGAGGATGTGTAGTGACTTGAAGATAAGGTGAATAAACACATGTATACACACAGACGGGCTTCCCAGGTGGCACCAGTGGTAAAGAACCCACCTGCCAATGCAGGAGACATAAGAGACAAGGGTTCGATCCCTGGGTTGGGAAGATCCCCTGGAGGGCATGGCAACCCATTCCAGTATTCTTGCCTGGAGAATCCCCATGGACAGAAGAGCCTGGGGGGTCTACAGTCTATAGGGTCGCAGAGTTGGACACAACTGAAGCGACTTAGCACACATGCATACACACAGACACACAGTGCCTCCATATCACACAGGCAATGGGCAATGGGCAATGTCATGTGGGCCCCATTTAGGAACCTAGAATACAGTGGTATTTTCCAGTTGCCCACCTTTCCTCGTTAATAATTTGTGAAAGCAAGATGCAAAGTTTCACAAATCGACAAGATACTAGAGCTGAGGGACTTGGGACCCAGCCACCCTAACCTCTTTTATTCTGCAAGTGCAGGTTAGGGCCAAGGAAGGGCAGTGCTTTAGTCAAGGCGACAGGGCACCTCATCGGCAGAGCTGGGAGCAGGATTTAGATCTCTTGATTCCCAGTCCATCTCTTTCCATTACATCATGAGGGATGAGTCAGCCTTCCCTCTTAAACAGGAGGCTTCTGGGTTCTGTCACCTTGGAGCTCTTTTGTCACTGACCTAGTTAGTGATTTATCCTCTCACCAGAGCCAAAGGGCTTTTGTTGCTCGTGATTAGTCTGCCCTGAAACAGATGAAAATTACTCATCATGCCTTATCGTGGTAAAAGGGACAGATATTCTGATTGCTAGAACCTCAGAGTTAACCAAACAATTATGAGCTTCATTTGACTCTTTAGAGGGAAGTGAACTTCCCTAGAAACACATGGCAGTGAAATCAAATGGAATACAAGTCTCTGGGCTCTAGGCTGAAAATATTAATTCTTTCTCCTGCCTTCCTGAAAGAACCTATTATAAAGAAAAGAGGCAGACAAACCTGAGATATTCTTAATTTCTACATTTATTAGTTTTGAGGCCTCAGGTGAGTTATTTTAATTTCATCAAACCTCAGTTTTTTGATGTGTAAAATGGGGGTAATCCCTTTTAGGAACTTGAGATGGATATAATGTGGGCAAGCATGTGCTCAGTAAATGTTAGATTACCTTCCCATCTAAACTTCAGTGTACTTTTTTAAAAGATTATTTTTTCATTGAAGTATAATTTATATATGGTGAAACAAATATCTTAAGTGTATATCTGATCAGTTTTGAAAATGCTGTCACCTATGAAACCTATACTTTTATCAAGTTAAAGGACATTTCTACCCCCCAGAAAGTTCCCCTACATTCTTTGATAGTCATTCTTCCCAGAAACAACCAGTAATCTCATTTCTATTGCCATAGGTTAGTTTTGTCTAACTATATAAATAGCATTGAGTATATACCCTTTTGTGTCTGACTTCATTCACTTACTCTGATGTTTTCACTCATGTTGTTGCATGTAACTGTACTTCATTCCTTCAGCATACTTTTAGTTTTGGACCCAGTTAGGGTTAAAATATATATATTACTGCTGCAAAAACATGAGGGCTAGGCAGGAGAGAAGAAAGGAAAGGTCAATGGATTAGGAATCAGAGTAGCTGGGTTCTAGTTTTGGCTCTATCAATATATAATCTTTAAAATAATCTGTTCTGGTTTTCATTTTACAGATGAGTTAACTGGCCCAGGAGGGAAAGAGACTTGTCCGAGGTCACTCAGGGATAGCTCTAAGTCACTGGATTCCTGGTTCAGTACACATTGCTGAAAGTTTTAGAAATGGATTCTTATGTAGATTAGTAACTTTCAAGGACAGAATGCCCAATTTAAATGGGCAGTTTTCCTCATGAAGGCGGTAGATTCCTCAGCTTCATGTTAGTCCTTTTCTTCTGGCTGAGGATGCCTTACTCCTCCGCCATCAAGCCAGCTGTGGATTCTGCAAGGGTATTTTTTAGTTGCAGAGAAATGGAATCTGGGTATTTTGGGCATTCAGACACTGGAACAATGCTCACAGACCCCAGTCCTCACTGTTCTAGGATGTAAAGTATATTCAGGGGAGGAAAGGTCTCTGAGCACGCACTGGACATGTTTGGAGCTAGACCTGGTGACAAGGCTCTACAGGTAGAAGCAGCCAGTGTGTCCTGTACTTGTTCAATCTGTACTTTGATCTCTTTATGCCACTTTTGTCTTCAAATGTCTGATCTCCCTGGAGAATCTGAAATGATTCATTTAGTTCTCATATTCCCCTTGGAGTAACTTTCACTCTCAGACATTTCAAATTTAGAGAATCAGCTTCACGTTAAGACAGAGTAGCCAGGCTCTGCAAGACGTCCAGGCTCTGAGGAATGAAAACTCTTCAGAAGATAACTGCTAGCAAAGGAACTCCACCCCCACCCCCACCCCGCTTCCTCTGCCTGCTTCAAGTCCCTGCTGGAGCAGAGCCGGGAGCCCTACCCTTCCAAACAGTGGGGAAAGTACAGGGTTTCAACCTGGACTCCCTCCAGTTCTCCTTGGATTTCTAAAGTCAGCAGCTCAGGACTTGATCTGGCAACTTTACCTTGAGGGAGGAAAGTGGGAGGAGTATCTGATTACTCATCTAGTAGAACACTTCGCAGTGCACCTTTGTACACAGCACTGGCCACGTCCCCAGCCAAGGACCTTGCAGGGAATAGCCAAATCATGAGGCTGCCTTAGGCCTAGCCAATGGTGGCACCCAGCCAACAGGTCTCTCTGCTCATCTGTGGCACCGAGCCTCTCTGCAGAGGTAGGTATAGAGTGTACAGGGACATGCATGGACCACCCTAAACTCCAGCTCCATGGCTGTGGGCTGCAGAACTGAGAGACTAAAGGAAGGTGAAGGTGAAGTTGCTCAGTCGTGTCCGACTCTTTGCGACCCCATGGACTGTAGCCTACCAGGCTCCTCCGTCCATGGGATTCTCCAGACGAGAATACTGGAGTGGGTTGCCATTTCCTTCTCCAGGGAATCTTCCCAACCCAGGGATCGAACCTGGGTCTCCTGCATCAGAGGCAGACGCTTTAACCTCTGAGCCACCAGGGAAGCCTTGAGAGACTAAAAACACCATACTAATCTAGAACACTGTGGGCAACTTGCACTGGTTAATGTACTTTTTATGAAGCACTAAGAAAAAGCAAAGTAGTATTTACACAGTAAGTATGGTTACTTACTGTGTTAAGCACTGTGCTAGGCACAAGATCCTTATGAGAGAGTACAGTGGAGAATAACATACATAGGCTTAAGACATACTTGGAGTCTGATCTGCAATCTGCCTTTTACTTCCTCCTCTGTAAAGGGGAGTCAGTAGTGTTATGAAGATTAAATGAGGTAATGTAACTCAGGACAGTGACTAGCACACAATAGTGATGATAATAGCTAACATTTAGTGAAGGTTTACTATGTGCCAGATGCTATTTTTAAGCTCTCTATCAATATTAACTCATTCTTTCAACAACCCCATGGAGAAGATCTACACTTATTAGCTTTGATGCCTTTGAGGAAGGTATTACTAACTGCATTTTTACAGAAAAAAAAAAAACAGATCCTGAGATGTTAAGTAGTTTTCCCCAAACCATACTAACCCCAAATCTAGTAAGTGGCATAGTGGGATTGAAAGGAGCATATCATAAGGACTGAGAGTACAGACTCCAATCAGATAGCCAGAGTTAAATGCTCCATATATATTAGTTATAATAGTTCAATAAAAGCTAACAACTTTTATTACCAGATATTTACATATTCCCCTTCATTTAGTTCTCCTAGTATGTCTATTAAATAGGAATTATCCCCATTTATTATACTTAAGGAAACAGGCTTGGGTGTCAATAGAGCCCTCTTTGCCCAAACACATTCTGTGACCCTCCCGGTGTTGGCTCTCTGTTAGAATGGAATCCTTCCAAACCTGCTCCATCCACTTAGCTGGTGTGAAAGCCATTCCTCCTGCTGAGAAGGTTCTCCTACTCTTTCTGTTAGAATTCCCTGCCCCCATGACCTATTATTTGTATTGTAATCATACAAATTAATAAATAGGTATGTTTCTTTTGTAATGTTTGTATAAGCAAATAGTCCTCACTGATGGAACTTCATACCGTGACCATTTACTCACTATTAAACACAATGCTGCAATGAAAATAGTGTACGCATTTTATGTTTAAGAGGATTCCTAAAAGAGGAATTGCTTTTAAATATTTAAAATATTTGTAGATCTCACCAAATTGCCCTGAAAAAACTTTACTAACTTATGATCCCTACAATAGTGTGAATGTGTCTGTCTCCATCCCCAAGAACATTGGTCATTATACTTTTAATTTTTGTCAACAGGATGACCTAATTGTACTTGTTTTTAAAATTTGTATTTCTCTGATTATAAGTGATGTAGAATATATTTACATTTTCCTATGTTTTGGGGGCATAGTTAACTTTTTTCACTTTTCAGTTGGGCTATTTGCTTTTTCTTACTGATTTCTAGGTACATTTTTTTTTGTTTGTTTTGGCTGTCCCAAGTGGCATGCAGCATCTTAGTTCCCTGACCAGGGATCGAATCTGTGCCCCTGCAATGGAATCATGGTGTCTTAATCACTGGACCACCAGGGAAATCCCTCTAGGTACTTTTTATTTGTTGTAGATTGTAATCCTTTCTGCTATATATATTACAAACATGTAATGTTTACTTCGTCTTTAACAGTGTCAACTACCTCCCTTCTCTTTGAGATTCTTGCTGACAGATGTAGTTCACACTGCTGTGACCCACAGCACAGCACACATGGCCCAACAGATTCATTCATCCTTTTACACACATATACAGAGTCATCCCTTTCTGCTTGAAATGGGATTTTATGGTTCTTTGAACTTGAATTCCTCTTATCTTCTCCTCTTTTCTCTTTTTCTCCTTCCCAAATACCCACAGAAAGGCTCAAAGTAGTTTTAGGGCCTATTCTATTTCAGATTTGTGTTTCTAATATATATATATGCTCAAGAAATGTTTCTGATGATGATGAGAGCATATGTCCCTTTGCATTCCAGTTCTATAGCAATGGTCACCCTCTCAACTCCTTTCCCACTCCCAAATGTCAGAGACAAAATAATAGAATGGGTAATGCACTTCTATGGAAGAAAAATGGAAAGCAATGGCAACTGTTGTAAGCTGCAGTACACATCCACCTAAAAGAAGAATCATTCATTCAGCTCCAGCAAACTGCTGTTAAAGTAGGAATATAAGCTCCATGTTGACAGATTCTCCAAACTTTTCAAAAACTGAAAATCTGTATGTTATGTTAAATGTACTTTTTAAACATCAAGTCAACATTATGTATTTCTTTGGTTGGGAGCATGTTCAAATCAGACTCTGTATCTGTTAATACAACAGAGTCTGACATATGAGAGGCACTTAGTATTTGTTTTCCCATTTGCCTTCTTCCTTCCATTAGACTGACTGAAATATCCTGAACAATTGATGAAAGATAAAGTCATTTGTATCATTATCAGAAATTAGTTGTTCTAGTGTTTTGTTTCTCTCTCAAACCAGACTAAAGCAATATGAAGGGAGATATATTTGCATTACATCAGTTTCCTACATAGGGCCTGGCACATGAGGTCTCATAAACCTTGCTGGTTTTGAACCTATGACCGAATAAATGAAGAAATGATTAAGGGTAACCAATTTACCTTTAGATTGTGAATTTAAAATTAAATGTCCATGTAATCAGCACAGTACTTGGCACACTGACCCAAGATGTAGCATAGGAGAGCATCCCTTAAGCCCACTCTGTTTTACATGGCAAATACTGGCCAATATTTAATCTTGGTGACACAATATGGGTGAGGATGTGTGGGATCTCAATATGACAGCTCATTGTGGCAGTCATGTCCAAACCCATGGCTACCTGGCTCTCAGCCCCAGGCCCAAATACTATCCCCAAGTCTTACAGTTCTTGGCCCACACTTCCACTGTTCAGGATTTCTTTCTCCCATGATCTGTCTGGGTGCTAGTTTCTGCAGGGCCATCCTCTGGGGATAGATGGTTTGGGGTCTCAGCGGTGGGCGCTGCTTTGCTCTTTCCGCCTCTGCAGTTCCTCCCGTCGCCTTGCCTGTTGTTCACTCATGCAGTCCCGGAAGGCCTGCACCTGTGGCTGGCACTGCCTCCAGTCCTGGTGCTGGGCCATGCACTCCTGCACTGCATAGTGGGAAGCAGCACAGCCTGAGCGGGAGATGAGCTGGTCCAGTGGGTCCTCTTCTTCATCCTCCTTCTTCACCTGTCGGGACCATGCATGGCCTTGAGTTGACATCTTCTGGAGTCTCTAGAACATCAATGGGAGCAAGGTTAGAGTAGGGACATATTTATATATGTTCCTCTGTTATAAACAACACTGACCACGGCACTGTTATAGCCTATTTATGCCTATGTCTCCCCTTGGAGATTGTGAGCTATTTGAGGACAAATACTGGGCCTGATTCATCCTGGTACCCCCAGCAGTAGGCTTGCAAAATGGTCTGAACTGAACAGAATGAGATAAAGTATGTGAGAACGCTCAGCACAGCACTAATAAGCTCAAATGGATTCTACTAATAGAATTGGAATTAGGTGAAATGTCACATTTCTGGGGAAGCTATCTCTTTTCTCCTATTGGAGAAGCAATCTTCTTTTCTCCAATTAGCCTTATTCTATGGCTGGAGAAGAACAAAGTTTAGTACTTGAGAGAGTAACCATATATGGGTAGGGTTTGACATTTGGGAGAATGGAGAGTTGTGTGGAGAACAGAGAGCTTACAAGGTACAGGGCAAGAACTAAGTTTGTAAGGTGTGAGAATACTTAATGTGAGGTGTACTTGCCCACATTGCCTTTCCACGATCACCTGCTTCAGAGCACCCAGCACAAGGTAGCATATAGAAGGAACTTAAGAGAGGTTTGAAGATAAATGACAGCCTTTGTACAAAATTTAACCATGAGAGGCTACAAATAAGCTAAGACTCCTAATGCCTTTGCTGGGTCTCTGATTCATTTAACAAATTATCATTATCTATCATGTACCAAGGTCTATGCTAGAGTTGAGGATACAAGAGTGACCAAGACAGATACAGTTCCTGCCTTCAAAGAGTTTATAATTTAGGTAAGTTAAAAGGCTGTTTACTTGTGTACAGTGTGTATAAACAGCTAAAACTGGGAAGACAGTGGAGACTACCTAAGCCAAACAAGGGGACAAACAGGCAGGGAAGCCTTCTTGCGGAAAGTGATTTCTAAACTGAGACTTGAAAGATGAAAAGGGAAGAGCCAGAGATGTAAAGAATATTCCTGGTCAATGGAAGAGCAGGGTGGGGATTTGAGACAGAATTTGACATGAGATGAACTGAAAGCTTTACATGACTGGAGAAGAGAGTGTGAGAACAGGAAAATTAATGAAATTGATGAGTTGAGAAAGTATCTGATCATAGGAAGACCGCATGTTAAGGTGTCAAGAGGGCAATGGGGAAGTCACAAAAAGGTTTTAAGAACTCTATGAAAGTGAAAGTGTTAATCGCTCACTCCTGTCCAGACTCTTTGATACCCCATGGACTGTACCCCGCCAGGCTTCTCCGTCCATGGATTTCTCCAGGCAAGAATACTGGAGCGGATTGCCATTTCCTTCTCCAGGGGATCTTCCTGACCCAGGGATTGAACCCAGGTCTCCTGCATTACAGGCAGCTTCTTTACACTCTGAGCCACCAGGAAAGCCCAAGAACTCTAGAGTCCTACACAAAATTCATTTGCTTTGAAGGCAAGGGAGGAGGGAGAAAATGGGCTTTGAAAACAAACTTGGATTGGAAAGTTAGCTTGGTCACTGACTCACTGGGATACTTTTGAGCAAATTACACTTTACAATCTCTTGAAAAACAGAGATCAAATCTATCTCACAGGACTGAAGACTAAAAGAGATAAGGCATGTAAGGAGCCTGGCATGTCCAGAGTTCAATAAATGATAACTCCTACTAGTATACATGTTTCCTGTTTCTAAATATACTATGAGCTCTTTAAAGGCAAGGGCAAGCCTCTTTAAACATTATGGTGGAAAGAACAGTGCCTTGGATTCTAAGCCAAGAAATCCGGATTCAAATACTGGCACCTTGTTTTACTATGCACACGCCTTAGCATGCACTCTTTTTTTTTTTTAAAAGTTTTTTGGCATGTGGGATCTTAGTTCCCCTACCAGGAAGCAAACTGGTGTCCCCTACAGTGGAAGGGCAATCTTAACAACTGGACCATACAGGAAATCCCTTAGTTTCCTTCTTAAGGTAATATTTAACTCACAGAGTTACTGCAAGGAATAAGATGCTAATAAGGGACAAGTGCAGGGGCTACAAAAGGAATTAAGTAAATGCTGTCATATTCTTTCCCCACCACAACCTGGCTTCAGTCTCCCATGAGTAAAAAGTGGAAGACCCTCGCTCAGAGACCAGGGCAGGCTGGATGGTCGGCAGCTGGTTCGCGAAGGCCAGCCTGGACTAACAAGGCACTGAAAGGACGGGTAAGCAGAAAAACCCAGGCGGCCAAGTCACTTAAAACCTCCTCGACCACCTTCCGGAGAGGACGCATGCGCACTCGCGAGCCCGCGCTGTGCCCGCTAGGCTTCACCGCGTAAGATCGCGGCACACAGTGCTCACCGAACAGGCGGACAGGAGGACTCGAACGCGCGCTGCCGCACAGCAGCGTCGGTTTTGCAGGCAGTTGTAACTCTGCCGAGTTACCGAGTTACACCGTAAGGTCAGGAACCAGCCTCCTGCAGGCAGCGCGCGCGCAAAGGGGCGGGGAGAGAAAGACAATCCACCGCGTATTTTCATTAGCGGCTTTTCGGGGTAGATCCCGCCCTTCGTTCTCGACGCAGCTTCTATGGGGAATCTACTTCCGGTAGAGAGCGGAAGGGGTGGGCTGGTGGAGGCGGGTCAAGATGGCGGCACCTCTGAGGATTCAGAGCGACTGGGCCCAGGCTCTCAGGTGAATCCAGGTCAAGAACTGGGACATAGGAGGCGGGTAGCGGATGTTGCCTTTACGTTAAGGAGCTCCATCCCCGACCCAGGATGTCCATAGGGGTTGCCTCATCAACTGTTGAGGGAACCCTGGGCCTAGAAAAAGACGTCTCAAATCCACATGGTCATTGTTTTTCATTCTCGGAAGAGTTATGCTGAATCCCAGGAAACACGTATGCGTCGTGTGATGGCAGAGGCAGAATAAGATCAATGAGTTGGAGAAAGACAGGAAAACTGAGAGGCAGGAAGACTCTTGGCCAAGTAGTCATGGTCGTTTAGCAAATACTTACTGGTCCTCAGCTATTTCCAAAAGTCCCAGCAATCTGCATCACCAGGATGCTGGGCATGCATCACTAGAATGCATCAGGAGGAGTCTTGGCATGCTTCTCGACCCCTAGTGGTGTGTTAGTCATGTTGTGTATAGTCCATGGGGTCGCAGAGTCGGACACGACTGAGCGAATTTCACTTCACTTCACTTCACAGGTCTTTTCAGGTAATACCTACCATGTCCAGATTCTGACCTAGATAGATTCTCGGCGGAGTTCAGATGTGTACTAACTTAAGGGGTGGCTCCTGCTTTCAATACACTAACAGCTTAATTGGAATGCACAGCAAACCATTTATTTAGCAAATATTTATGGATCATACACTGTGCAAGTTATTTTGCTAGGCACCAGAATGACTACAGCGGTACCGTGGTGTTTAGCAGCCAAGTCGTGTCTGCCATGGACTACACCCGGCCAGGCTCTTCTGTCCTTGGGATTTCCCAGGCAAGAATACTGGAGTGGGTTGCCTTTTCCTTCTGCAACAGCAGTGCCGTGAATGGCAACTATTATACTAATAGGTTTTTAAAATGGAAACGATGGTAAAGATGAATGAAACATAGTCTCCTGCGTTTAAGAAACTTAATGCCTTACTAGGTGGGCTGAAATAAAATAAACCTTATTACTACAACACCAGATATGTAATAGGAAGAACACTGACGTTTATTGAGGACCACTTTTGAGAGAACACAAGTCCAGAATCAAGAAATAAATTGCCCAAGATTGTGCAACTAGTAAGTATTTCATGATGAAGTACTTGAGCTTCATTTAACTAACAGGTCTATGCATTAAACACAATCCATAGGTATTTCTTCAACCAATAAAATTTGTCTATGCCTGGATAAGGTATTAGACTGATTAGTGTAAGTGCTGTGGCTAAACTGGAAATTATATGTTCTTTCTCTCCTTCATCAATAACATCCATTTTGACATTGAGTGAGTCTAATTAGGTTTTTGTTTCTCTTCATAGGAAGGACGAAGGGGAGGCCTGGCTGAGCTGTCACCCCCCAGGTAATACCCTTAAATCTGTATGCCTTCCCTTTAGAGAAGGAGGGTTTACAACCCCTAGGAAAGCACTTCCTACTTTCTCCTGGCCCAGACCACTTGCACAGTGCTCAGTCTTCAGATGTTCTTGACCATTCTGTGCTGTAAAGATGTCCCTTCATCTCCTCCATTCTAGGGGAAGGGCTTCCAATTGGTGTTCCATTGGGAGCCACAGACATTTATGGAGACATTGCTGCTGCATCTTAATCAGTGTCTTTGCCATATGTTACTGTATTCTAAGCAGTTCTGTAGCTTCAGTTGTGACCTTCCTGATTATAATTACTGGGTCTAGAGCTCTAGTTCTGACCTCTCTTCATTTTCAAGCAGAGATTGAATAGTTACCTGCTAAACATTTCTGGTTAAAACTCTCACTGCCGTTTTGAGCTTATCAGATCCAAAATCTGAAGCTGAGCACTTCTGTTGTCAAACAGGTTTTCTTTCTAGATTTTCTCAGTTCTTAAGTTATCACCATCTAGACATCAGAGTGAAAAACCTGGTCACCTCACCCTACCATATATAGTTAGTTCCCAAGTCTTCCAAATTTTTCCTTTCAGTGACATTCCTGTATTATTCCCATCCATTCGTTTTCAGTTAGTGTGGTAACATTAAATTTTTTTTCCTTTTAAATTTGTGAGAAAGCTTTGTTTTGCTAATTATTTTTCATTTTCAGAGACCTTTGATGTCTCTCCATAATAAGATATTCTAGGAGAAATGGAGTTTTAAACAGTTTTCTTTTGAGGAAATTGGTGCTGCATCGAAGAAAGGTGGTAGCTGGAACTTCTCAGAATCAAGGATTTTTGTCTTATTTTTAAAGATGGGAACTAATTGTAGAGCAATTAAAATACAGGTTATACATTAAACATATTCATCTTTGTTTCATTTAAAAATGCTGTGCTTAGTCGCTCAGTTGTGTCTCACTCTTTGCAACCCCATGGACTGTAGCCTGCCAGGCTCCTCTGTGCATGGGGTTTCTCCAGGCAAGAATACTAGAGTGGATTGCCATGCCCTCCTCCAAGGGATCTTCCTGACCCAGGGACTGAACTCAGGTCTCCTGCATTGTAGGCAGATTCTTGACCATCTGAGCCACCAGGGAAGCCCTTATTTAAAAGTAAATAAATATATTTTAAAAAAGAAAAAAATATGTATAGGTTGTAGGTAGAAAAGAGGACTAACTGAAAAATCAGTGTCTTAGATGAGAAAGAGATTGAATTAAGTGTAAAAGACTAAGATGAAAGAAGGTGAGGGTAAGTGTAGATGTTGTAATAGATACATGCATTGATATGGATATAGAAATGTGAAATTTTCTTATAGCCTCAGTTTTCTTTGTGATGTTGGAGTTAGGGTCAGCTCTTAAAGAAGAGGATTTTTTGTTGTTGTTTTCCCCTGAAATAGCAGTTTTGTTGAAATAAAATGTGTGCTATCTATGTGCTAGATGTCAACCATAACATGTAGGTACTATTAGGATTCTGATTTTTTTTTTAAGATAATAACTATATTCAGATATAATTCACATACAGTAAAGTTTATCTTTTTAAAGTGTACAATTCAGTGGGTTCTAGTATATTCATAGAGTTGTATGTCTGTCAGTAATTCTACACATTTTCATCACCTCTGAAAGAAACCTTATGCCGTTTAGCAGTCTCTCCACATTCTACCCTCCTCCTAGCTTCTAGCAACCACTAATTGACTTTCTCTGTGGATTTGCCTGTTTTGGACATCTCTTATAAATAGAGTCATAATATGTGGCCTTTTGCACCTTTCATTTAACATAACATTTTCAAGGTTCATCCATTTTGTGGCATTCATATGTTTTTATGGCCAAGTAATAGTCTGTTGTAAGGACATATCACATTTTTTGTCCATTCATCAGCTGATGAACATTTGAATTGTTTCCAGTTTTTGGTTGTTATGAAGGAAGAAGGTTTTGATGATAGGCTAGTATAGTGAGAATTGGCTGCTCTGGGAACAAAAGGGGCAAAAGGACTCCAAAACTATGCAGAGTTTGAAAATTGGAAAGTTGTAGCGGTGCCGGTTTGCACAGTTGTGTCCTGTTCTGTATCTGCACTCAGCAGCCTATATGTAGAAATGTAGAAAGGTGAATGGTTAGATTAATCCCACTTTTGTTACACAGACAAGATACTGAGCCTGAGGTCATTTCAGTGACTTTGTAAATGTAGAGAGGTCATTGACAGTGCTGACAGGAGATTGGTAGAAATAATATACCCAAATGGCCAGACTTCCTAGGATAATTTGAAGCCAGGAGGGAATCATGGAAAAAGCAGAGTTCACTCAACCCTATTTTTGTGGCATCTTTCTGAACTAACATTTCATGCCACTTCCCTGCCACACCTTCTTCACTAGATCTTCTTTAGTCCAAACTTCTACCCTAGATTGTGAGTTACTCCATTAATATCTTTCAGTGACTGAACTACCAAATTAATTGATGCCTCCTCCTCCCTTGTTCCTGTGTGGCTGTTCTTTATTCTTGACATGCCCTTCCCTGACACGGAGTTTCCTTTCCCTTGTGCTCACTCAGTCGTGTCCAGCTCTTTTTGACTCCATGAACTGTAGCCCACCAGGCTTCTCTTTCCATGAGATTTTCCAGGCAAGAATACTGGAGTGGGTTGCCGTTTCGTTCCCCACTCGTTTCCCTTATTTTCTGCCTAGTCATATCTTTCAAGATCCTACTTAAGTCCCACCCTCTCTAGGAAGCTCTCCTACTCTGCATGAATGATTTTTGCATGATGATTTTTACTTCCCTTTTACTCCTAGAATTTAAGTTTGGTGTACCAGTTATTTACTGAATAATTTGAGCACTTTGCTAGTTTTCTGAACTCAAGGACTTCATATTCTGGTGGGAAGCCCAGAAATGTAAACAACATATTATGGGCTGTTTCAGAACAACATATATATATATATAGTGCAGAAGAAGAATGGAAGAGAACATTTTAATATTTACATGCAGGATAATATCTTATTTAGCCCATATTACTGCAAAAGCAGTGTCCTGCTTAAGCAGATTTCCCAGTTATTGAAGCTTAACTCTTTAGTCTGTGTTAATAGGTCTGTACTGTGGATAAATGCATATGTTCATGTTGATCTTCATCTTTCATCTTGGCAGTAAAACTGAGGTTGAGATTACTCTAGTAGCTTTACAAATACTATATTATATCTCAAAATCTTTGTTCCTGGCTTTTAGCCCTTGAGTATATTTCTTCCAAATTAGGTTCATCTAGGCTATTTTTCTTTCTACTCACCTCACTACTAACCCAAGTACCTGCTTTTCTTTCATGAGATAGTTTCCTCCTATATATACAGATGCCTGAATTGGGCCTTCAAGGAGAAATATGTTTAATTCTTCTTATTTTTTGAAACATGCATCTTTGTCTATATAGGGAAACCAACTTTGTATGGCAGCCTAACTTGTCAAGGAATTGGCCTTGATGGCATCCCAGAGGTTACAGCTTCTGAAGGATTTATTGTGAATGAAATAAACAAGGTAGGTTTTTATGTCTTCTAGATGGCATCATGTCCAAAACTATGGTAGTACCTTATATATCTACTTTAAATATTTATACTCATCTGTGTATCACTGTCATCTCCATTCCATTCTATAATAATCATAATTTTTACTGCCTTTGAATGTCAAGAGTTTTTCTTTTATACTTAGACATGGTTTTAAATGCAGACTTTCTCTTACTTCCCTTATACTAGTGCTGTTAACTAGTAAGCCACGTGTATAATTTTTTTTATTGAAGTCTAGTTGATTTACAGTGTTTTAGGTGTATAGCAAAGATATTCAGTTATGTATATATGTATAGGCATATTATATATGTATTCTTTTTCAGATTTTTTCCATTATAGGTTGTTACAAGATATTGAGTATAGTACTCTGTATTATACAATAGGTACTTTTGTTTATCTATTTTATATATAGCAGTATGTATCCATATGTGTAATTTTAAATTTTCTAGTAGCCACATATAAAAGGTAAAAAAAAAAAAATAGGTGAAATTAGTTTTAATGGTATATTTAATTTAACCCAATATATCTAAAATGTTATTTCTACCTGTAATTAATATAAAAAATTATTAGAAATAGTTTACACTTCTTTCTTCATATTCTTTTTTTTTTTGCTTATTAAGTCTTTGCATTGCTTTGTATATTTTAATTTAGAGAACATCTCAATTCAACCTCTAATTTTTTAATTGGAAATACTTGATATGTATTTAGGTTTAAAAAAATTTACAGTTGAAAACAGATGGTTCATGTACCTAAGTAGTTGCAAACATACTTAAAAAGTTTTCCAATAATTGGATCAAGTATCAGTTTTTAAATTAAACTTTAAATACGATTAGAAATTCAGTCACTCATTTGTATTAGCCACATTTCAAGTGCTCAGTAGCTTTATGTAGCTAGTACCCCATATTGTACAATATAGCATTATGTGTTTGGCCACACCTTGATGAAGACCTGTATTAATGGTACTTAATGTATTGTTTTTCTCATCGGTCTTTGAGGTGAGTAGATGGCCATCTAAGTGTTGCAGAAACTCATGATCTGACTTTCCTTTCTCATTCTGATGGCTGCAGTCAGTGTGCTCTAGTGAGATGATTCCCAAAGGGTGAAACAGCCTTTTTTTTTTTTCCTATTTTTAGTGTAATTAAGCTTTCTTAGTTATAAGATGTTTCAGGTGTACTGACAAGAATAGAGAATACTTTGTTTTTTACATAAGATTTTTAGCAAATGTTCATTTACTACTCTCTGTGCAAAATAAGCTACATGTTTTTATATATTTTTATATTTGTTTTTCATAAACAGTATTGTAGAAAGTGCCAAAAGATCTGAGTCCAAGTCTTAGTTACTGTGACATTTATTAGCTGTATAATTTTAGACAATTAACTTGGTTACCTGAGCTTCAGTTTCCTCATCTATAAAACAGAGACTGTATTCTACTTCATAGGCTGATTAGTGGGGATTGAGAATGCATATAAAAGAAACTAAGGTATTTCAAAAGTGAGTTATTGTTTTTCATAACAATCCTGTGGGATTAGCATTTTAAATTTCCATTTTGCAGATAAGCAAACAGACTAAGAGAGGTTAATTAACCCTTAATAATCAAAACTGGCTAGACTGTGTCAGAATTGAAACACATTTCTATTAACTTCAAGTATAACACCATCTTGCAAGCCTACATTTTCCCCAGGTGGTTTGCCAATATCCATTCACAGCATTGGAGAAGGCAATGGCACCCCACTCCAGTACTCTTGCCTGTAAAATCCCATGGTCGGAGGAGCCTGGTAGGCTACAGTCCATGGGGTCGCTAAGAGTCGGACACGACTGAGCTACTTCACTTTCACTTTTCCCGTTCATGCACTGGAGAAGGAAATGGCAACCCACTCCAGTATTCTTGCCTGGAGAATCCCAGGGATGGAGGAGCCTGGTGGGCTGCCGTCTGTGGGGTCGCACAGAGTCGGACACAACTGAAGCGACTTAGTAGCAGCAGTAGCATTCACAGCCTGGGTGCTGACTTCCTTTCTTCCCTTTGTACTCAGGCCCTTCCCACATCATTGCTAATTATTGCTGAATACCTGCTGGGTCAGATAGTAAGTGCTTATGGTTGAACATTCATGTTTCCTAACTACCATGAGTCACTTTGCTATTTGATGTTGCTGCATTGTCCTGTTAAAACAGATCTGTCGTTATGCTTAAAAACCTAACCCCTGAAAAGATAGAAGTTTTGACGTTTAATTTTATCTTAGTGTGGAGTATTCACTCTTCCCCTTCACACTGAATTTTGTCTGTTTTGATATTTCCCGCAGTTTTTCTTTTAAATCTTTTCATTAACAGCATGAACATTTTCTACTGCTGGAAGATAATTCAACATTTATCTTCCTTCATAGTCTGTTTATGGATTAAAGTGTGATTTGCAGGATTGATGAGCAGGAGAAAGCCACTCATTTCTTGAAATCTTTTATATAATTAACTCCAAAGAAATAAAGTCTTCTGAGAGAAAACCCAGTTCTTATAGAGGCCCGAACACTAAGCTTTTAGAGCTCCTCATGTCCTTTCTTGGTATGACTATTTAGCCAGGAAAGTTTAGCTGACACTTTAGTTTCGGGTACAGGAGACAATTCCAAATCCAGGTCAGCTCTCTTGCAGCTGTATGGGCTTTGTCATGCGGTTAGAAGCAAAAACTCATTTAATAAAAGGCTTGCAGGCAGCCAGGCATAGATACGCTGGCTAAGAAAGAATGGTCTGTATAGATAACCTAATTGTCTTTTTAAAGGAATAGAAGATCTGTAATAAGAAAATATTGATTTTCAGTGATGAGAATATTTTAACTTTGAAACTATTCTTTCTCATGAACTGTGAAGACTGTGCTTGTTGTACATAAAGAGGTTTAGAAAGTCTTGATTATTGAAGACATTTTCATTGTCCAGAAGAATTTTCAGAAACTTTTAAGTACTATTGCATAAGGGATAACAGATTAGGGTCCATTTGGTAAGAGCAGCTCCTCAGCTCTATATAGGAGATACACACTTAGGGACAGTGTTAGTGTTCTGCCGATTAGAGTAAGGGATTGTTGTATTGCAAGAATCCTTGAGGAGGTGTTTACCAAGCCTTTATATCTTGGCCTTGAAACACCAACATACTTAAATGATTATAGTCTACCTTTAGCAAGTCATGTCACTTGAATCTAATGTCTGGTCCTAGGTATAATTTAATACTATGTCACTAGTGGTTTCTTGCTACAGTAGCTGAAATATATGTGGTAATGATTAGGCAGAACACATGGGACACCCTAAGACAGCTGTTTGGTAGTGACCAGTCTATGAACATATATAGTCAGTTTAAGCCTAGGTGGGATTGGGCACCACAAGCCTGACCAGGGCCTACACATTGTATGAGCATACCATAATTTACCTACTTTCTTACGCTGATAACTATACATGTCAGTAGTCTAACATTCTTTCTGAAAATTCTTGTAGGCGACAAGTTTACTTTTAGGTAAGTCTTTTGGGCCCTAGGCCTGGGGGCCGATGCTGTTTTCTACTGGCTGTTGGTCCTGTTTTTTGCCACACTGCTGATTGAAAGTACTGGTATTGGATTTTCTTAATGGAAATTAATGTTCTCATGTTTGTCATTTGTATCTTATTCTTGGTTTGTCTTTGGTTGAAACTTCAACATAAATACATAATGGCTCAGCAATATCAAATTACATTGCAACCCTCTGCAGTAAAAGGACTGCTTATCTATAGGGGAGTGATAGTTTTATGGGTTGGGGAAAGAGGATTAGAGAGGGAGGGTACACTTAAAAGGTAAGAGTTTCTTTCATCCTAATGTTTTCTTTAAGAAGCTTTATTTAGTTCCATTGGAGTAGCTTTACTGATGGATTTCATCTTTCCTTCTCTGTTTAGAAAAGCATTCATGTTTCATGTCCAAAGGAAAATGTATCTTCAAAGTTTTTGGCACCATATACTATTTTTTCCAGAATTCATACGAAGAGTGTAAGTATTTTGATAAAATGAGGAGAAAACATAATAACATGTTTTTCGTTTTATCTGCTTGTCTAGTGCTATAAACATATTAATAATCAATGTGGTTTTCATTTACTTTGTGTTACAACACAGCCAATAAAGTGCAGTATGTTTGGCAAAACTGGTACTTGGGTCCTTAGAATAAATGTACACATCCACTCACTGATAATTTTTATTATTATTATTAAAGGGAATCCTACACTGTTGGTGGGAATGTAAGTTGGTATAGCCACTATGGAAAACAGTGTGGAGGTTCCTTAGAAAAATAAATATAGAATTACCATATGATCCACCAGTCCCACTCCTGGGCGTATACTTGGACAAAACTATAATTCAAAGCGATACATGCAATTACTGGTAATCTTAAAGAGAGGAACTGTGTGAAATTTTCTTTTTTTTTGAAATTTTCTTATATATGCTTTACTAGTGCCACTTACCGACTTTTGGATAATGATGATAGTACTTGATGTTTGAGTAATTTGCTACTGCTTATATTTCTCTCCCTTTGCCTATAGAAAGGGGCATTTTCTCAAAATTCCGAGAATAGCATATTGAGGGATAATTTTCAGAGATCTTTTTGTTAAAGCCCTTTCTAGTACCATAGGCTTTTTGGAAGCAGAAATGATGGATTATATTAAAGCCTACTGGTTCTTATTGTGTGATACATTTTCAAAAATAGCTGTTTTTACCCTATTACAAAACAAATATATATTTAGTGATCAAAATTTAGGAAATACAAAAGAAAGTGAAAATCATTCATTTCTATAATATAAAGATAATGTGAGCTTTTGTTATATAGCACTTACTAATAATAATCAGTGATTTTGCCACTTGCAACAACATGGATGGACTTGGAGGTTATGCTAAGTGAAATATGTTAAACAGAAAAAGACAAATACTATATGATGTGGAATTTGAAAAATAAAACTAGTCATTATAACAAAAAGGAAACAAACTCGCAGATTTAGGAAATAAACTAATGGATATAAATAGGAGTAGGGGATTAAGAGGTTCAAACCATTATGTATAAAATAAATAAGCTATAAGAATATATTGGACAACACAGGGACTATAGTCAGTATTTTATAACTACAAATGGTACATAACCTTTAAAATATTGTGAATCACTATTTTGTATACTGTAACTTTCTAATATTGTCTATTAACTATATCTCAATTTTAAAAAGTAAAATTAATAATAATCATATTAGTAATAGCTAACATTTATTGATTGCCTGACATATGCCAGCACCATATTTTCCATATCATTATTTTACTTGATCCAATCTTTTTTCTTTAAATATTTTACCATAATAGGTTTTTATAGTACATGCTGTTTTATAAGTTACTTTTTATTTCTTAATATGTACATCATTCTGTGTTTACTTTATGTGTATTATTTTAAGAGTCACATAGTATTCCACTGTATGACTTTACTATAATTTATTTTTCTCATCTTACATTATGGGGCATTTATTTATTTCTAATTTTGTGACTTCATAGTTTTGATGATATAGCTAACCCTTTCCTCACAAAGGTAAGAAAAAATTAGAGTACATTTATATAAGTAGAATTGTTGAGTCACAGGGAATGTACATTATAAGGCTTTTGGTATGTTCTACCTGGCTTCCACTTAACTGATTTATTGAGTCAACTGTTGCTCTGCATTTCCTTTGTAAACCATTCTGATTCATGCTCACAGCACATTTGCAGCTTGTAAGGTCTTTGAGGTTTGCATGCTGACACTACTGGTTAAGTTGAATGCTTACCAAGGGTCAGTTACAATGTCTGTTGTACTGTTTTTGAAATTATGTTAATGAAATATGTTAAGCCAGTGAAATATAAGTGTGAAAGGCAGGGTGACTGTGTCTTTGGAAACCAAATTTGATTACTTTATAGAGACTTGATACAGAAGAGGATGGCTTTTTTTTTGTTTTTGTTTTTTCCGTCTACATCACACAGCATGCAAAATCTTAGTTCCTCAACTGGGGACTGAACTTGTGCCCCCTGGAGTGGAGTCCTAATTACTAGACTGCCAGGAATTCCCAAGAAGAGTTTTTTAAAACCTGCTATTTTGGTATGTTTGGACAAAATAAATGTAGTACAATATTAGGGAAAATATTTCTTTAAAAAACCCTGGAAAAATTTTTGTTCTTTAGGTTGCTTTGTAAGTGTGACTAAAGATTTGCCTTGCTTTCAAGAAACTGGAAGATGTGTACCTTTTGGTTATAGTTTTTTACAAGAAAGTCAAGATAAAGTTTCTTTATAGTAATTAGAGGACTCATGAAAAGATCAATGTTTGAGTTAAAATAAAATGTAGGGGTATTTTTATATCCTTTTTTATTATTTTCTACTTGTACTGAATTTTCTGATTGATTGACCTACAACTGGGCCCTACCTATTGCCTAAAAAGACTTTTTTTACTGTATCGCTTTTGTGCCAGTCCAACTTGACATTCTGGTCCCATCACTTCATGGGAAATAGGTGGGGAAACAGTGTCAGACTTTATTTTTGGGGGCTCCAAAATCACTGCAGATGGTGATTGCAGCCATGAAATTAAAAGATGCTTACTCCTTGGAAGGAAAGTTATGACCAACCGAGACAGCATATTAAAAAGCAGAGACATTACTTTGCCAACAAAGGTCTGTCTAGTCAAGGCTATGGTTTTTCCAGTGGTCATGTATGGATGTGAGAGTTGGACGGTGAAGAAAGCTGTGCACCGAAGAATTGATGCTTTTGAACTGTGGTGTTGGAGAAGACTCTTGAGAGTCCCTTGGACTGCAAGGAGATCCAACCAGTCCATCCTAAAGGAGATCAGCCCTGGGTGTTCATTGGAAGGACTGATGTTGAAGCTGAAACTCCAATACTTTGGCCACCTCATGCAAAGAGTTGACTCATTTGAAAAGACCCTGATGCTGGGAAGGATTGGGAGCAGGAGAAGAAGGGGACTACAGAGGATGAGATGGCTGGATGGCATCACCGACTCAATGAGCATGAGTTTGGGTAGACTCTGGGAGTTGGTGATGGACAGGGAGGCCTGGCGTGCTGCGATTCATGGGATCACAGAGAGTTGGACACAACTGAGCGACTGAACTGAACTGAACTGACTTGACATTCTCTGCTAATGCTGGCTATTCAGAGTTTTTAAAGTTTTACCATTGAGGGATGATGTTTCATTGCTATTTTAATTTACATTTCCTTTGATTAATTATGAATTGACCACTTTTTCATATACTTATTGACCATTCTTCATGTCATTTGCCCATTTTTCTAAGTGTGAAGTTTTTCCTTTATTGATAAGAATTCTTCTTATATTAAGGGTATTGATCTTTTGCCATGTGTTTTGCAGATAGGTTTTTTCTAGTTTATCATTCATTGTTATTTGTTTATGGTGTCTTGACATATCAAATATTTAATTTTCTAGATAATAAAACTTAATCAATTTATGATGACTGCCTTTGGGTTCCTGCTTAGGGTAGTCTATGATTTTATATATATATAAATATATATACACACACACATACTTTAAATTACACAGTGTAATGGGTAAGAGCAGGGACTCTAGAGTCAGGCTCATTGGATTTGATCCCCTAGATTTGAATTTCGGTTCTGCCACTTTAACTGTGTGACCTCAGGCCAGTTGTTTAGCCTTCCTGTGCTATAGGTTCCTTATCTGTGAAGTGGGAGTAAAGGTATTTATCTCTTAGGGTTGTTATGAGGATTGAAGCAATTGGAATTGGGCCTGGAACATGGCAAACACAATATAAATAGTGTTTGTTAAATATAATTATAAATATGATAATTTTTGAATTTTTATGTTTTATTTTTTACATTTCAAACTATTTTTGTTATTTGATTTGAAGTAAGGGTCTAATTTAATTTTTTAAAATTATTTTATTGAAGTATATTTGATTTACAGTGTAACAATTCTTTTTGAAATGATTAGCATGTTACAGTACTACAAAATAATCCATCCTTTATCTCAAGGACGTGAATTGTCATCTTTATCCAATATTTATAATTGGTCCATTGATCTGTCTGTTCTTTTGCTGTAACTAAGGAATAGATGTTTAACTTTAGACTCTGACTTAGGTTTGTATCCTGGCTCTTAGGGAAGTTACTTAACTACCTCTTAAACCTTAGGTTTCTCATCTGATTCTCACTAATGCTTAAAAGACTTTTGAATGGATTATATGAGAATAGTGTCTGTTACATGTTTGGCATATAATAGCTGTTCAGTAAATGTTAATTCTCTTTCCTCCTTTAATGAAAATTTGGAGAAAGGAGACAGCTGGTATGATCTATAATCTACTTTTCAGTGTTCTATCACTTTGGAAGAAATGGATAGTTCAGACTTAATTACCTTTTAGGTTGAGGAACTAGGGCCTCAAAGATCTATAACTGAGATGATAACACAATGTCCCCATCCCCTCCAGGGAGAGTTTATTAACTGAGAGGGTACCAAACAGTATGTCAGAGTTTCTCAACTTTGGCAGTATTGACATTTTAAGCTAGATAATTCTTTTTCATAGGAGGCTGTTCTGTGCACTATAGGATGTTTAGCAGCATCCCTGGCCTCTACCTACAAGTGGCCAGTTAGATAGCGCCCTTAGTTGTGACAACTAAAAATGTTTATGTGTCACCACATGTCCCCCCAGAAACAAATTGCTCCTTGTTGACAGCCACTTAATATATAAATATAGAACTGAAGACCTCAGGGGAGGAAGTGGTGAACTCCTTCAGGTGTTTGGAGAACTGCTTATCTTTTGTGGAGTAGGTCATTTAAAAAAAAACAAAACATATTAATTGTTATTTTATTCTATTTCTTATTCTCCCTTTCTCTTATTTGAACTCATTATTAGGTGGTTCACCCATTTACTAATCACCTACTGCATTCCAGATACTCTTCTGGGCACTGGAGCTATAGCAATGAATAGAATGGTGGTGTAGAGCCTATATTCTAGGATGTGAGACCAGATAGGATTTGTCAATGATGTGGATATGAGAGAGAGAAAATAAGGAGTTGAGATAATCCCAAAGATTTGGCCTGAGAATTGGGTAAATTCTGGTGTCATTTACTAAGTAGGGGACAAGTAGTTGTATTGGTAGGGAGCAGAGGGCTTCCCTTGTAGCTCAGCTGGTAAAGAATCCACCCACAATGCGGGAGACCTGGGTTTGATCCCTGGATTGGGAAGATCCCCTGGAGAAGGGAAAGGCTACCCACTCCAGTATTCTGGCCTGGAGAATTCCATGGACTTTACAGTCCATGGGGTCGCAAAGAGTCAGACGCGACTGAGCGATTTTCTCTTTCAGGGGAAAATAAGGGTTCTGTTTGGACAAGTTAAATTTCAGGTATCTTTTATAAAGCCAAAGATAGATGCCACCTGAGTCAGGAAAGAGGTTTGGCTGTGTTACTTTAGGAATTAAATTGATTTCAGAGTGAGTAGGAAAGTGTTAAATATGTTTTGTTTCTGCTGCTGCTGCTGCTAAATCACTTCAGTCGTGTCCGACTCTGTGCGACCCCATAGACGGCAGCCCACCAGGCTCCCCTGTCCCTGGGATTCTCCAGGCAAGCATACTGAAGTGGGTTGCCATTTCCTTCTCCAGTGTATGAAAGTGAAAAGTGAAAGTGAAGTCGCTCAGTCGTGTCCGACTCTTAGTGACCCCATGGACTGCAGCCTACCAG
This sequence comes from Giraffa tippelskirchi, assembly GCF_054371585.1. Lineage (NCBI taxonomy): Eukaryota > Metazoa > Chordata > Mammalia > Artiodactyla > Giraffidae > Giraffa > Giraffa tippelskirchi. The sequence goes on from NC_137285.1 coordinate 124,777,460, forward strand.
GCTCCTCCATCCATGGGATTTTCCAGGTGAGAGTACTGGAGTGGGTTGCCATCGCCTTCTCCAGTTTTGTTTCTGAGACCCTGTGAATGCGGACAATAGTTGGTCTCCTTGATATAGGTCAGATGGCTTTACTTTCTGATCTGTTGATGAGGTGCTTCATCCTTATTCCCAAACCGGTATTCGGTATTTGTTGAATAGTTACTATGTACATAGCCTGTGATTTGTGTAAGAAAGTGGTGCTGGACATGGTTCTGACACTTATAAAGCTCATCATGTAGTTGGGAAGCCAGAACAGAGTTGAAATTGACAGTACTGCTAGTCACTGTCAGGGCAAGGATTAGGGTGGTAGCGGTGGGAGAAGAAAGATCTGAGAAATGTCTCCTAGACATGAATGTGAAAGTAGTATCCACCAATGAGAAGCTAGGAGCATAATGAGATTATTATGAGGATCAAATGATTCAGTGTATTTGAAAATGTTTTATAAATGATGAATCATGATATAAATGTTAATTGTTGTCATAATCCTTAAATTAGAAGAACTACAATTAAGTTAACAATCCTTTCATTGAGGAATCAAAGAAGAAAAATCTTAGTGTTAGAGCTGACCTATATAATCCCTTTAGTTTTGCCACACCTATTCATTATGGCTTAATTGGCACAGAAATGTAAACTAGAAAGTTGAATAATTAAAGCCAAAATTCCTACTTTTTAAAAAATAATTTAGGTCATATGAGTAGTTGCTGGGAATATGGCTGGAATTATATATCTCAGTCTTAACATTTCTGGAATATTTGCAACTGGGTGTTTTTTAGTAAAAAGGGGATAATACATATGCATGTATATGAAAAAGACTTTGCATTCTAATCATGGCTTATTCATGAAATGATTCCTAATATTGAAATTGCATAAGTGAATCTGAGAATTTTCTGTTACTTTTTCTGAAATACACAAACACAATTAAGGTTTTACAGAAGCAGTGTGAAGTAGCGAATTGGAAGCATCTTTGCTTTTCCTTGAATCCTGGTGCATCTTGGAAGTCTGTCTTTTGTGTAAGTGGGTTCCTAAGAATCAGGAGAGGTATCTTAATTTTAAAGTAAAATAGCAAAAGGTGGAAGCTATGGAAATGATATGGGAATAAGGGACTTTACAGTTATATAAACTGCATATAAACTGTTATGTATGACTACAGGAATATCTTTTTGTTTTGAAAAATAAAGAGTTTTGGCTCTAGCCTTGTTGGGAGATCAGTGATGATAACTCAGCCTTCATATGAAATACATGTTCTTTGGGTTGGGAAGCATAGGCTTGAAGAAGTCTTAGAGGAGTGTGAACTGAGAGAGGTTTATAACATTTCAAGGAAAGAAGAGCATTTCATTATTTGTAACACTGGTTACAACACTGGTTTTGTCTTTTGAACAGATAACTTGCCTGGACATTTCCAGCGGAGGAGGCCTTGGTGTGTCTTCCAGCACCGATGGGAGCATGAAGATCTGGCAGGCTTCCAATGGAGAGCTCAGAGTAAAGGCTTTGGATACACTTTTAGGGTGGTCTGAGAAACCTTAGACTGGGCCTAAGAAGAAGAAGAGTGGGCCATTCTGAAAATGTAGGAACACTGCACTTCGATTGGTCTTTATTCTTCCACTTGTTAATATGAGAACCAGGCTCAGGTTTGATGATTTGCCAGAACAAATTGGGGCTGAAACAGTGGGAGAGCCCGGCTAGTGAATGTCTGAATGGTACCTTGATATGAACTGCCTTCAGTGATACATTTCTAAGACAGAGTAGCTAGGCTGTTACACTGACTGTATGGCTGAGCCCCTCAACCTGTACAGAGAATTTTAAGTAAAAGAACCCTCAAACCTCCTCAGCTCCTTATGTGTAGAAATAGACTTATGAATAGCTATGAGAGCTTTGGAGTTCAAATTCACAACATCTACAGCCAAAGTCCAGGAAAGGGAGCCAACAGCCCCTATAACATTACTTGGTAGACAGATGAACTGAACAGATTCTTTGGATCTCTTTTGTCTTAAAAATCCAGCGTGTAGATGTATCATTTAAGAGACCAAGGATATGGGAGGTAAGAGGACATCAAGGGATGGACAAGAGAACTAGCATGGAATTCTCTTTTGTTTTTCCAGAGAGTATTGGAAGGACATGTGTTTGATGTGAATTGTTGCAGGTTTTTCCCATCAGGCCTTGTGGTTCTGAGTGGGGGAATGGATGCCCAGCTGAAGATCTGGTCAGCTGAAGATGCTAGCTGCGTGGTGACCTTCAAAGGTCACAAAGGAGGTATGAAGAGTGATTTTTCCTAAAGCCTTCTGTAATTGGATCCCCAGAAGTGAAGCACCAAAAAGATAGAATCTAGTTATCCACAAAAAAACAAATAATTTATCTAACTGGCTATTTAAGTGAACTGGTATTTCCCCAGGGTTTAAAAATTCCTTTCCTACCCAGTTTTGTTATTGCTATCTAGAACTAACTGCCCTACATAGATAGTTGTTTTCCGCAATTGATAAGATAAAAAAAAGCCACCACAGGAGATCATCTACTGTGTGCTGGGAAAAAAGAAAGAGAGTGTGCCCACTGTTTGGCTGAGTTGAGATTAAAGCTGGGTTGCAAATGGCTACCTCACCAAACATGAGTCAGACCTTGGTCCTAACCTGCTGATATCAGATTGTAGAGATAGAGTAAGAACATCTTCCCTCTTTAAATGATTGGTTGGTTTTTTGGGAAAAAAGATAATTTAGACATGTTATCCTTAATTAGGAATGTTAAAAAAAAAAGTGATAAATATGTCGTTCTAATTTTTACGGGCTTGGATATTTTTGAAACTGTAAAAACATCCTCAAGTAATTTCTTACCTTGATCCCTCCTTTGGGACCGTAATACACATCATGTACACCACCCATTTGAGAATTCATTACGTATCACCCTATACTTACAGTATTTAACCCAGTGTTTTGCCTTGTGCATCTGACTATATTATAAATAACTTGTGTGTTGATTTTTTTTCAGTTTTGATATTTTTCTTTATAGTGGTTTGTCAGATTACATACAGATCGTCTAGCAAACACATATGTTAACCTTGGCAAATAAATGAATTTTCTTCTTAGACTCAAGTACATGGGTGTGGAGAGGGAAAAGGGATATTTAGAGCTTTCCTCACATTCAGGCCAAAGAACTGACAGGTCTGAGGCATCAGAGTGGCCTGCACAGTCACCTCAGATCTGGCCACCTTGAAGATGTGAGGCACTGGGCAACTTTCCAGTGAAACAAGGCATGGCCCTGCATGTTGAACTTAACAAGATGTATATTCAGCAGCAGTGCATGCTCAACTTCAGAATACCTTTGGATTACTGCAGTTATGGACTGTGCCCTCCACATGAATCCTAAGTCTCCCAGTTCTCCTTAAGAATCCATGCATGTCTCTCAGAGTGAACTATATAGAGTGTTCACTGATCTAAATTAAGCTTTTATTCCATTCTTTTGAGAGAAAAGTTATGGGGTGGGGGCTTCTCCAGAGTATAATAACCCTAACTCTTTTTCCTTGAGAGGTATCTTTTTTTTAATTAGATTGAACAGAAATAAACTTTTAGGGGAAATTGCATAAATTAGTCAGATCCAGGCTAATGTCTGTCAGGTCTTGAATACTCCTCTCCAGTTAGTTCTGTTTAGCTGACTGGTTTGGGGTTGCTCATTCTTAAAAAGGGCTTCCCTCATAGCTCAGTTGGTAAAGAATCTGCCTGCAATGCAGGAGACCTGGGTTCGATTCCTGGGTTGGGAAGATCCCCTGGAGAAGGAAATGGCAACCCACTCCAGTATTCTTGCCTGGAGAATCCCATGGACAGAGGAGACTGGCAGGCTATAGTCCATGGAGTTGCAAAGAGTCAGACACAACTTGGCAACTAAACAAACCACCACCACCAATTCTTAAAAAGTATGGAGCCAAAATCAGGATTAATCTCCAGTAATTTAGCAGCATGTGTGGGATGTCTTTACCCAGTTGACTTCCAGATTGCTCTGTGTGACTACTTTTCTACAGTCTTTCTAGTTCTGAGATTACCATGTAAAAAAACAGAATAAAGAATTATTACCTGCATTTGTGATCTTAAGTAGTTTCACAACTGATGACTAAGAAAAGCAGAAAATAGTAGCAAAAGTGAACATGGTCTTTTATTGCCTAGGTAAGTTTGGCAAGCAAGATATGAAAGGAAGACTTGACTGAACATCCCCTGATGCTTACTGCAAAGAATCGTTAGGACACTAATAGAGCAGCTTTGTATAAAGGTCTGCTATAAAGGATAATCTTTTGTTAGCTTACGTCCCTGGCTTGTTTATTACTTCTAGTATATGGAAACATGATAGTAAGGGAGGCAGTATAGTAGAGTGGTTAAGCTTAGGATTTGAGAATACAAATCTTGGTTTAAATCTTAATTCTTCCACTTAACAGCCTGTGAAGCCTTTTGAAGTTGCTTAACTTTTCTGAGTCTTTATTTCCTCATATGTAAAATGGGGATAGTAGTGTTAAAAGAGATGGTGCATATGAGTGATTTAGCATAATCCCTGGTATAAAATAAATGCACAGTGAATATTATTATTATTGTTCATTAAAAATATAACACTGCAGTTTAAACTTTGCCAGGCAAGTTGAACCTTGTGATGTTGTAACATGCTTATCAACTGTGAAAAGCAGAAATTGTTATTTCTAATAGAAAAATAGACATTTTTGATCTTAGTTGTTATGTAATTGGTCTTTTCTAATACTTTTAGATACATATTTTATATTTAATTAAAGGATTAGTGTGTTCATTATTTAATTAACAAACAGAGGTAAGATTTTTGTGTGTGTTTCTAAATTTTTCTAATGAAAAGATAAACTAAAAGTAGTGTTCTGTTTGTATTGTATGAATTTACTAAGTAGCTCTAAAGTGTGCTTTAATCAGTTAGAAGTTTTTTACTTGCCCAGGCCATTTAATTAAGGTTGCTGAATTTGGATATATATATTCATAATCTTAATTTTTTCTAGTAAGCACCAGATCTTTCATAATCTTTGAAAATATTGAGAACAAATGAAGCACCATTTCAGTTGATTGTTTGAGGTTTTTTGTTTACAAATGTAGGAAAGATGCTTACATTTGAGAAACCAAGTTACATTTTCAGCACTCGGGCCATTCTTTTCAAACTCTAATATACTTTCTTTGAAATAGGATATGCTGCCTCCAAGTAAGAGAAGATGCTTCAAGACTTACTATTTTCTGAGAACTGAATTGGTTAAACTTGTTAGAAACCTGTATAGAAATACGAAATTTGCTCTGTTTCTTACTAATATTTATTCAGGCATAGTTTAATCTAACTTATTCTTATTTCCCAGACTTTGGCTAGGATGCTTATATGTCAATCAGCTGAATCTTTTCTTGAATGCAATTTTTTTTTCTTCTTGGTTTATATGTTGAAGACCTGTGTCTGTTTGGTTTGATAACTAAAGCCTTGGCATCTCTGTTACATTGTTAAGTATGGCTACTCCTCTTACAAAGGCATTCCTACTCCTTTTATAGCTTTTTCTTAAAGTCATTCCTCACAGATTCCTGCTCCTATAAGGCTTCTCTTTCTTTTATTCTTCCCATCTAAGAGTGAAGAGACCCACCCTAGATGCCACTATGTTGTGAGTGACATTTTATTAGAGAGGGGGTGATAGTTTTCCACTCTACTTTTCATAAAAAGGGAAGACTTTCAACCTCTTTACTGAGTATTAGTTGAAATTTGTACACAGTTAATACGATTCACAGCTCCCTAGCCACAGTAGCATCCTCCTTGGGTACATACTTTTCGTTAACTATTTGTTCTTTTAAGTTTGTATCACTTCCATGGAACTCAATATTTTTAAATAGTGGTTGGAACTTTCCAATAAGGATATAAATAGATCTTTGATTTCTTGGTAAGAGCTGAAGGCCCTTCCTTATGTTCCTATTGGTGATTCTTCATGATTCTTAAAAAGATTAAAATCCTTTTCTAGCTAGAATGCTGTGTTATGGAAATAGAGTGGAAAGGTGAATTTTCTAAAGTTAAGGTACTTTACAAAATAGAGTGGAAAGGTGAATTTTCTAAAGTTAAGGTACTTTACCATTACAAAATATGTTATAAATAAGAACTGTAAAATAGCAATAAGACATGTTGCCTCCTTTGATCTACTTCTAAGGGAAAAGCTATTTTTAAAAGCTTATCTATTTGGCCCTTATCTAGTTGATAAATAATTATGAGGATTACATTTTATTTTTTCAACAACTATAACCAGCTACATAAATTATATTTGATTTTTATTTTAAATTGGCTATATTTGGAAACTTACCCTGTGACTTAGGTCCTACCTGAGTTGTCTGTAATCATATTTTCTCAAACAGCCCCCAAATTGGCTACTTTTTCAATTTGTGGCATTTTTTATAAATTCATCTTTTTCTGGAAAAGGCTTTTAGAGTAAAATTTCCAGTAGGAGTTGAGGCCTTTTGTTAACCGCATGGGTCATCCATCTCTTGTGCCTTGTGTTGAGTTTTTGTCAAGGTTTGTATATCTGAAGTCGTCTCATCTTGAGAGAAATAGGAACAAGCCAAAGAACACGTGTTTACTTCAGTAACTTTTGGTCAGGTACTCATCACTCAGCCTGCAAGTGTTTATTGGGCACCTATAATAGGAAAACTAAGATCATGGCATCTGATCCCATCACTTCATGGCAAATAGATGGGGAAACAGTGGAAACGGTGTCAGACTTTATTTTTTTGGGCTCTAAAATCACTGCAGATGGTGATTGCAGCCATGAAATTAAAAGACGCTTACTCCTTGGAAGGAAAGTTATGACCAGCCTAGATAGCATATTAAAAAGCAGAGACATTATTTTGCCAACAAAGGTCCGTCTAGTCAAGGCTTTGGTTTTTCCAGTAGTCATCAATGGATGTGAAAGTTGGACGGTGAAGAAAGCTGAGCACCAAAGAATTGATGCTTTTGAACTGTGGTGTTGGAGAAGACTCTTGAGAATCCCTTGGACTGCAAGAAGAAAGATCCAACTAGTCCATCCTAAAGGAGATCAGTCCTGGGTGTTCATTGGAAGGACTGATGTTGAAGCTGAAACTGCAATAGTTTGACCACCTGATGGAAAGAACTGACTCATTAGAAAAGACCCTGATGCTGGAAAAGATTGAAGGCAGGAGGCAAAGGGGACAACAGAGCATGATGGCTGGATGGCATCACTGACTCGATGGACATGAGTTTGGGTGGATTCAGGAAGTTGGTGATGGACAGGGAGGCCTGGCATGCTGCGATTCATGGGGTTGCAAAGAGTCGGACACGACTGAGCGACTGAACTAAACTGAACTGATAATAGGATAATTAAATGGGTTTTAATAAAGCAAGTACTAGCCCTGCCTGTATCACCATAGGGTCGGATTCCCTTTCTACTCTGCAGTCCTGTGTTACCACACATATGTCCCTGAATTGTAGCTCTTCATGCCTATGACTGTCTCTACCTTTTTATGCTATGTGCGCCTGATGCCAAGGATCATAGCAAATAGATAACAGGTAACATGGGCTTCGAAAGTTATAAAATCTGTGGACATTTTGGATCTTATACCACCCTGGATCTTGTTTGATCTTTTTTAGCAGACAGTCCCCTGTCAAGGTATGATGCAAGAGCCCAGGAGGTGTGTATACTGAGCTTCCTGCTGGGTTGCTCTAATAACACTGCTCTGGCAAAAGTGGAGCACTGGCTCGTACTATCTCTTTACAAACAGGTGAGGTAGAAGCTCAGCTTCCCTTTGACCATGCTGATGCCTTCCTGGTGAAAGTGGGGCACCAACTTGCATCACCTTAACTTTACACCACTTCATTGCCTCCCCATGGGCCTATAAGCTCTGTTCCCTGTGGACTGACACCAAAGGAGGGGTTGGGGATAGTGGAGTGGTACTTCCTGCTCCCTCAGGAAGGATTACCTCTTTCCCCCATGGGTGGGAGTAGAGGCTCAGTTCCCCACTGACAGTACCCTGTTGGACCTGCTTAGCATTGCTGGGTGGGGAAAATTGGAGTTCTGTCTCCTGCTTCTTTGCAGGGTTGGGATAGAAGATCACTCCCTGTTCAGCCCCACTGAAACTTAAAACAGAGGAGGTAGCAGTTTTCTTTTCTGTTTGAGGAAGATAGATATTGCCAAAATGTTTTCTATTCTGTTAGGCCACCCTTTCCTCAGTCTTCTGCCTTGAGGCAACAGACTTTCCTTGGAGTTGTTTGATTGGTGTTTTTTTGCTGTTATTTTTAATTTGTGCCTTTTTAAAAAAAAAAATCGGTTCTATGTTAGAGGCTTCAGCAGGTGTCCTGTCTAGGATATATGAGAGGCAGTAAGGAAATGCAAGGAAACTCATTTCCCTGTTGTTCTTCAAGTCCTGAGGTCCCTAGGTGAACTTCCTTCTTACATCTTTCAACCTTCCTGAGGTGGCTTGTTGTCTTATGTCCAGGTTTTTTCAGTTTTAAGGGAAGGACCTAGGAGGAATGGAGCTATTTGATCTTGGCCAGACAAGAAGTCACATCCTTTTTTATGAAGGGGAGACTAACCCTTTCAGTTACTCCTCAATGGAAGCAGCAGGAGCTTTTAAGACAGTAATTTTCATACTGAACTGCCTAAAATGACTTATTAACTTTTGTTTTTAAGAAACATTTTAAAGCCAAAAAAAAAAAAAAACCCTGGAAAACCACGGCTCTAGAACATGCCACTAAAAATTAAATCCAAAGCTCCTTTTTCCATGTCTGTTTCTCATAGCTAGTCTTTCAACTGTTGGGAAATAGGGACTCTGTTCTATTTATTTCTGTTTTTCTGGCACTTGAAAGTGCCCAGCATGTAGTACATATCCAGTACTCATTTGTAAAGAAATACTCATTTATGCAGATCCGTGCAATGTACTCTGCCCTTTAGTTCCTTTACTATCTACTGCTTCTTACGGTCTTTTCTTTTTTCTCTCGCCAGGTATCCTGGATACAGCCATTATTGATCGGGGGAAGAATGTGGTATCTGGTTCTCGCGATGGGACAGCACGACTTTGGGATTGTGGGCGCTCAGCCTGCCTGGGAGTCATTGCAGACTGTGGTTCTTCCATCAATGGAGTGGCTGTGGGTGCTGCTGACAACTCCATAAACCTCGGCTCCCCTGATCAGATGCCCAGTGAGTTGATGACAGTATATGAATTTGTTTCCTTAGGTTCCTTCAGTGTTTGCCTTAGTTTCTCCTTTTCTTCCTCCTCCTTTCCTGCTCTGTAGATATTTCTGTTTTCATCGTAAGACTTATATTTATTGCATATCTTACTATGTTAGTGTTGCTTTGAATTTACAAAGGAAGTATATGTCATAGTTACTACATTTGAGTAAGTATGGTTTAATTTAGCAGTTGAGGCTAATGCCTGTAAAACAGATCAATGCAGTTTTGGCTAAAATAATGATTCACTGAATGCAAATATAATAGGTTTTTTTTTTTTTTAAGAAGAGAGTGTTTTAGGTTAGTATAGATGAGAAAGGAGTCACAAAAGAAGTTGACTTGAACCTTGCAGGATGGATTCAAGTTGAACTGGGAAAGATGGGAGAATGGGACCTAGGGCAAGGGTAGAGGTAGTCAGTTCACATTAAAAAACAGTATGGAGGTAAAATTATCCATTGGGTAAAGGTATGCTTGGCTGGGCCAGAAGTTGGTGTAAGCTTCATAGGGGGAAATAGGTGAGTAGAAGGATAGTTCTGGTGAGTCAGAATGATAAAGGTCCTAATAAGGCAACTTGCATTCTTTTCTTATAATCCTGTGATTATAACATATTTGCTTCTCTGATGGAAACAGAGGACTGTTTTTCTCCCAGTATCTCTGCCTCTAGATCAGTTAGGTCCACATAAAATTGAGCAGAAAATATAGAGTTCTAGTAGACCCTCTGCCCCTACAAACGCACACCCTCCCTTATTATTGGCATCCCCCACAGAGTGATAAATTTGTTATGTCTATAGACCTATACTGATACATCATTAACACTCAAAGTTCAAGGATGACATTGGTATTCACTCTTGATGTTGTATATTCTGTGGGTTTGGAAAAATGTACAATGTCATGTATCTGTCATTACAGTATCATGCAGAAATTTCACTATCTGAAAAATTGTCTTTGCTCCACCAATTTGTTCCTTTCTCTCCTATAACCCTTGGCAACCACTGATATTTTTACTGTCTTCATGGTGTTGCCTTTTCCAGAATGTTTTGAAATCATAAACTATGTAGCCTTTTCAGATTGGTTTCTTTTACTTAGTAATATGCATTTAAGGTTCCTCTGGGTCTTTTTGTGCCTTGATAGCTCATTTCTTTTAAGCATTGAACAGTATTTTAAGCATTGAACAGTATTCCATTGTCTGAATGTACCTCATTTCATTCATTCATTCATTCATCTACTGAAGGACATCTTAGTTGTTTCCAAGTTTGGACAATTATGAATAAAACTTGCTCTCAGTATTCCTCTGTACATTTGGGTTAATTTTGCCCCTCATTATGGACAGTATTCTCTTCATTCTCTTAAACTTCCCATATAGATGCACTATGGTCCAAGAACTAAAACTGTTATGACTACTAGCCTGGCCCCTCTTTGGGAATTAATGGATTGTGAAAGGAAATCCAAGAGACAGGAACTGAGTAGCCATGGAATGTGCGTGTGCTAAGTCGCTTCAGTCATGTCCGATTCTTTGCCACCCTGTGGACTGTAGCCCACCAGGCTCCTCTGGCCAAGAGATTCTCCAGGCAAGAATACTGGAATGGGTTGCCATTTCCTTCTCCAGAGGAGATTCCTGACTCAGGGATCAAACCTGTGTCTCGTGCATTGGCAGGGAGGTTCTTTACTACTAGCACCACAGTGGATTACTAGGAAAAGTCTATTCCCCAAAGTGTGATGCATGTGCAGCTAGTGGTAAACAAGATCATTTCAGGCAGTACTCATTTTTAAGTTATATATTAATACATATACATCTCACTTCAAACCTAAGATTTCACAGATATTACTTAAAATAAGGTTGAGTTTTTTAAAATCAGTTCGTTTAAAGTAATTTTAATGAAGGTATTCTTGTTTTCTCTATTTCCTCACTTCCTGCTTACTCTTCAGCCTGTCCTAGGTGGGTTTGTGCCCCAGCTACTTAACCGGCAGCAGCTCTTGTCAAGGTCACCGGCGACTTCATGTTGTGTAATCCAGTGTTACTTCTCTGTGGTTATCTTTCCAAATTCTCAATAGGTTGCAGCATAGTACACTCTTCTTTTCAGGACACTGTTCTTTCTTGGCTTCTGTAACACCATACGATACTGCTTTTCTTTGTAGCTCATTGGCTACTGCTTCTTAGTCTCCTTTTGTATGTTTCCCTTATTCTACCTTTAAATATTGGAGGGCCCTCAGCCCTGCAGTTACTCTCTTAAGTGATCTTATCATTTCCATGACTTTCAATATTGTATTTAAGCTGGTGATTTCCAGAAATATATCTAAAGCATAGATCTTTTACTTGCATTTTAGACTCTATTTAAATGTCTAATAAACAGCTTGAACTTATTGTATAGAGTGTTTGATTCTTTCCAACCCCAAATCTGTTTTTTCCTATCTCAGTAAATGGCACCACCATCTCCTTGCTTAAGCCCAAAGCCTAAGGTTCATTCAAGATCCACCGCCACCTTTCCTCTTGTCCCACATCAGCAAAGTCTGTCATCTCTACCTTCAGAATGTTTCTCATTTTTCCACCTCATCCTCTCCCTCCAGGTCTCTCTTCTTCCTGCCAGCATCCTGATTCAGTCTGCTGTTATCTGTTGCCTGTTCTGTTTTGTAATCCATTCTTATAGGAATCATCACACTCATTTAAAAAACATAAGTCCAGGGCTTCCCTGATGGCTTAGTGGTGAAGAATCCACCTGCCAATGCAGGAGACACAGGTTCGATCCCTGGTCTGGGAAGATCCCACATGCTGTGGAACAACTAAGCCCATGCACAACTATTGAGCCTGTGCTCCACAACAAGACAAGCCACCACAGTGAGAAGCCCACGTACCGCAACTAGATGATGGCCCAGCTTGGCAAAACTAGAGAAAAAGCCCACGCAGCAACAAAGACCCAGCACAGCCAAAAATAAATAAAATTACTTTTTAAAAAATGTAAATTGAGCTGTATCACTCTCCTGTGTCCCTCCTCTCCTCCAGCAGCCTCCTTTTATATTGTTACATATGTTTGGCCCTACTTTGTTTAGCATTGTACTCTGTACATAGTTCCAAGTATGGTATCTTTCCATGTTATGAAGGATTTGATAATCATAATATTTTAAAATTGGGTTTATTGAGGTATATTTTACATATAGTAAAAGTCACTTTTTTTTAATCACAATTCTGTGAGTTTTGACAAATATGTACAGTCATATAAACAATACCAATGTCAAGATATAGAACATAATAAATGTTTTTTAAAACTATTAAGTGAATGACTAACAGAGTAATTCAGTGAACAGCTGTCAATAGCTATGCTTTCTGAATACTGCCAGCTGATCATCCTAGCCCATTATTGACATAGCTCATCTGTCATGCAGGTGAACGAGAGGTTGGAACAGAGTCGAAAATGCTGCTGTTGGCCCGAGAAGATAAGAAACTTCAGTGCTTGGGACTGCAGAGCAGGCAGCCGGTAAGTGGTTTCCTCTAAGACCTTTGAACACTGGGGCAACCTGAGTCACAGGGTTCTTGGAAAGCTGCTTTGAAAACATTTCAAATTTCTCTATATGTCCACCTTTTGTGGAACCTACATGTGTGAAAGGCAGTACAGTATAGTAATTAAGAGCATGTGGTATGGGATAAGCTGCTGCTGCTAAGTCGCTTTAGTCGTGTCTGACTCTGTGCGACCCCATAGACGGCAGCCCACCAGGCTCCCCTGTCCCTGGGATTCTCCAGGCAAGAACACTGGAGTGGGTTGCCATTTCCTTCTCCAATGCATGAAAGTGGAAAGTGAAAGTGAAATCTCTCAGTCGCATCCGACTCTTAGTGACCCCGTGGACTGCAGCCTACCAGGCTCCTCAGTCCATGGGATTCTCCAGGCAAGAGTACCGGAGTGTTGGTGCCATTGCCTTCTCCGTATGGGATAAGGGCAACATTTAAATCCTAGCTCTTCCTAATGGCTATGACATTGGACTCATTACTTAACCTCTCTGAGCCTGTTTCCTCATCACTGAACTTGTCATAGTAGGACTTATACGTAGGGTTATGTGATAATATTAAATGACCTACTGCTTTGTGACCTTTCTTAAGTCACTTTCCCACTGGCCCTTAGTGTGCTATATGTAAAATGATGAGGTTCTATAGATTTTCTTCCTCCTCTAAGGTAATGTGGAGATTTTTTGAGTAAAGATCTCATGCATTCAGGGCTCTCAATTAATTAGTGACCAGAATGTCTCTTATAGAAGAATGGGGTTTTCTTCCTTCATTTCCTGGGATTTTGCCAAGCAGGCTATGCTGTTAATTAAACTTGGAGTTTCTTGAGATTAGATTTTCTAAATTTCTTTCCAATTGCTGTCATCACCACCCAGACAACATTAATGATTTGATTTGGCCACAGACTTTGTATTTTCATTTCGTCTCATTACTTCATTGTGCTGGTGATGTTTCATTTTCAAAGTTTATTCTGGGAGCATCGCTATTTTTGATCATATTGCCTTTGCACTCTGAATTTCCATGCTGGCTTTTACTTCCAAAGGAAAGTCAGAGGGTTTTGTTTGTTTTGTTTGTTTGTTTCTTTTTTTTTTTTAAGAACATTCAAACTTTACTCTTTGAACTAATAGTAAGAAATTAAAATCTAATAGTTTTTCATTTTCTTAAGTACATGGGTAAATTGTGATTTCTTAAATTGCCACATTAAGTGTGTTTCTTTACCTTCAAAAGATTGTCACTAGTGTCTTGAAGCAAAACTTAAATGTGTGAATTGCAAGTGTTTAGCAAATGGAAGGTTGTGCTGAAAACAGGGAAAAGAACGATTTTTGGTGTTGAGGATCCCCTGAGTCAATGTGTTGAGGGCAAATAGTGTGAAAACTGCTACCTTAGACTATGATATCGGAGAAGGCAATGGTACCCCACTCCAGTACTCTTGCCTGGAAAATCCCATGGATGGAGGAGCCTGGTAGGCTACAGTCCATGGGGTTGCTAAGAGTCGGACGACTGAGCGACTTCACTTTCACTTTTCACTTTCATGCATTGGAGAAGGAAATGGTAACCCACTCCAGTGTTCCTGCCTGGAGAATCCCAGGGACGGGGGAGCCTAGTGGGCTGCCGTCTATGGGGTCGCACAGAGTCGGACACGACTGAAGCGACTTAGCAGCAGCAGCAGACTATGATATTATATAACCTGCTTAAGTCCTCAGCCAGCCTCAGGTTCCTGAAATCCTGGGAGTGCTTCCCCCTCAGTTGTTGGTGAATACTTAGTTTAGATCAGGAGTTCTTAAAAGGAGAAGAAAGAAATTCTGTACTAAAAATAGTAAAATTCTTCTTTTCTTGGTGCCTGTTTATTCCTGGAAACAAATGAATCTTTAAACAGCATCTTTGTCTCCTACTTGTTCCCAGCTGTTCCTCTTTATTGGCTCAGATGCCTTCAACTGCTGTACTTTTCTCTCTGGCTTCTTGCTATTGGCTGGGACACAGGATGGAAACATTTATCAGCTGGATATAAGGAGTCCAAGGTGAGTCACCATTCATTTGCATGTTGCAGGTCTTCTGCAGAGTGGAAATTTTTATTGGCTTTCACAGTGATTTAATCTGGCATATAGATGGCTGTTGAATCAAGGGTATATTTTTCCATTTATAAAGGCTTTCCAGTGTGAATTGTCTGATTGTTCTTATTATTCCCGGAATCACATTGAAAGGTAATTTGATTCATACTGTCATGATTGCTTTGTAAATTAAGCTTAAATAATGAACTAACATCTCACTTACAATAATTGTATAAAACCTTTAATTTTAAGGACCTTAGTAATTTTCTTCATGGTATTACATCTGGGTTGGCCTGAGATTGATTGATCATTTATATAGTTCAAGTAAGCCAGCTCTGATTCTTTATTTGGCTGTGATCATAACCTAACTTATATAGGCTTTATCCTGGTCTTACAGATATCCAAAAAGAATCCATAACCTGTTTGTCCCAGGACTTAACATTTTCTACTGTCACTTTCTCTTTCTGCTTCCTTCCTTTGTTCAACTGATACTTACTGAATGGCTCCTGTAGGCATTAGGCTTTGTTTAGGGCACCAGACAACAGAAATAAAAGATAAAGACTCTGCCTTTGAGGCATTTGGAGTCTAATAATAAAGATGGACAAGTAAAAGACTGTTAGGATACAGTGTGATCAGTGATCTCAAGAATTTGAGGAAGCACCAAGAAGGAGAGAAAAGAAAGTGAGACTGCTCTGAGGAAATGCAACTTTAATCGATCTTGTCTAGCAGGAAGTTACCAACTAGAGAAAAGAAGGACCTGCCTTAGATAGAATAGCATATGGAGAAGCATGAAGGCATGTGAAAGTATGGCACTGTAAGGTATCTCTGAGTAGTTTGACAGGACAAGTATATACCCTGACAGTGGAGTAGTGATGAGAAGTGATACCAGACAGGAGAACTGGAATTTGCTTAGAAGGACTTATATACCATCCCAAGGAGTTTGGACTTTATTCCAAGAGCAGTGAAAAAATTCCAGCTGAAGAGTGACTAGCATATACCTTTTCTTCCATAATTTAAGTTACTTTATTTTTGTACTTGTTTTTGCTTCCATAGAAATAGGGAATCTGATCACTGTTATAAAATCTCATAATTATAAAAATTATAAAATCATCAATTATAAAAATTGATTCTCATCTTTCTGTCTGATTTTACAGAGTCCTAACAATTTTAATATATCACAGCTGACTTAATTCTGTCTATAAAGAGATTAACATATTGTTAACATTGTTATCTTAAACCCTTGTCAGACTTCCCCTAAAAACTGGAAATATCAGCGGTTACTTAGTTCATTCAGCTCATTAACATACTTAGAAACATGTTTAGATTCCCTCCAAGGTGGTTTTGAATGGACTACTTTGATCTACCGTCTAAGGATCTTGCCAGGAAAGAAACCATTGAGTGTTTAATCTCGGTCCACATTTGTCCAGTGTGCTGTTATGCAGTTAGTACTGTAGGTTGAATATAGTCAAGTATTGCTTTTTAAGGGAAATAGTAAAATCACTCCATTTATTCTGTATCCTAGGACTCCAGTACAAGTCATCCACAGATCAGGAGCACCAGTTATGTCTCTGCTGAGTTTCAGAGATGGATTCATTGCTAGCCAAGGTGGGTCCAGGGGCCAATTGAGGGAGGTGGTTCTATATCATTAAGTGAAACATAAGTTTTTAAGTTCCTGGTCTGTGACAGGGCTAGGGGCATCATCCTCCATGATTCTTGGGCATATTGTGCTTTTTCACATAACGTTTAACATCCTAATTGTAATTATCTGTGCCCCCTCCAATCTAAGCTCCTTGAGAGTAGTGGCTGTGCCTTATCACGTTACCCCCAGCATTTTAGTTCAGTGTCTACCATGTAACTGGTGCTCAGTAAACATTGTCAGAATAAATATACTGGCTTTTATTACAAATTATTGAGAATTCAGTTAACAAATCAGTTACAGTCCCTGCTCTAAAGGAGCTCATAGTTGGTAAGGCAGATAGACATGTCGACATGTGCTTGAATACAGTTTGATAAGTACTGCAGCAGAATACTGTATGGGAATGTGGGGAACAGCTAACTTGAGTGGTAGGAATACTGCAGGCATGTTTTTGTGGACTTGTTTGCTTGTTTTAGTCGCTAAGTGTCCGACTCTTTGCGACTCCATGGACTGTAGCCCGCCAGGCTCCTCTGTCCATGTGATTTCCCAAACAAGAATACTGGAATGAGTTGCCATTTCCTCCCCCAGGGGATCTTCCTCACCCAGGGGTTGAACCACATCTCCTGCATTGGCAAGCAGGTTCTTTACAACTGAGCGACCTGGGAAGCCCCTTCATGGACTAAGTGACATGTAATCCAGTGACTGTTTTACCAACTGGAGAGAGAAAGATGCACATTGATGGCCAAAGCTGTAGTGTGTTCAAAGTCTTTATGAGTGAAAGGGGGCAGAAAGAAGGGATCTGTCCTTTATTAGGTGCCTACCTACCATGCAGTAGGTACTGTGTTCGATGCTTTACAAAGACAGACTGGGTAAAGTGAGTGAGTACCTTGGTATAGGCAGTACAGAATATTTGGAATGGTGTTTGGGAGTGGAGTTGGGAGAAATGCATGGAAGAAGGTGTCCATTAAGGGACGCTGAATCCTCATAGGAATGATTTAGGTGAGGAGGACTGGCCTATAGGCCTGGAGGGACCATCTTACCTTAGTACTTCAGTTTATCAGTTAGGATGTTTTTGGCTGTTAGTAGCAGGAGACTCAACAGAAAATGGCCTCAATAATTCAGAAAATGCAGTGCTTCATTTATAAGACATCCAGATTTATGGTGGCTCCAGATTATGTTAATTTAGTGATTTGAAAACAAATTCAGTGGAGAAACTAAGGAAAATTGACAGCTAACTCAATGTGGTATCCTGGATTGTATCCAGGATGTTTAAAGACTGGTAAAATCCAAAACAGTATTGAGTTAAAAAAATAAATGAAAGCTTTAACAAGAAGAGAAGAAATAAAATCAAGAACACAGCTTTTCTCTGTTTTTGGCACTCTCCTCCTTAGCATACTGGCTTTTGTCCTCAGGCTTATTCCCTCAAGGTTACAGTGCAGGATAGCTGCAGCAAATCTTATCGTCACATAGCATGCATATTGTTATCCTTTTTAAGAATGAGAAACATTTCCTCAGGAGCAACTCGGCACACTTAACTAATCTCCTACGTCATTGATCAGAATTATGTAATAAAAGCTGTGCCCAGAAGACCTAAATAGACATTTCCCCAAAAAAGATATACAGGTGGCCCACAGGCCCATGAAGAGATCCTCAGCAATGCTAGTATTAGAGAAATGCAAATCAAACCCACAATGAAGTATCATTGCACACCAGTCAGAAAGTCGACAAAGAATAAATGCTGGAGAGGGTGTTGAGAAAACGGAACCCTCCTACACTGTTAGTGGGAATCTAAATTGGTACAGCCACCATGGAAAACAGTATGGTGGTTCCTTAAAAAAACTGAAAATAGAGTTGCCATATGATCCAGCAATCCTACTCACTCCTGGGCATATATATAGAAAAGACAAAAACTCTAGTTCAAAGAGATACATGTAACCCCATGTTCATAGCAGCAATATTTGTAATAGCCAAGATGTAGAAACAATCCAGGTGTCCGTCAACAGGTGACTTGCTTAAGAAGATGTGGTGTTGGACGTCCTTGGTCACCCAGTGGATAAAAAAACACAGGTTTGATCCCTGGTCTGGGAAGATTCCACATGCTCCAGAGCAGCTAAGCCCATGCGCCCCAACTTCTGAGCCTGTGCTCTTGAGCCCATGTGTCACAACTGCTGAGCCTGTATGCTGCAAATACTGAAACCCCCACGCCTAGAACTTGTGCTCCACGACAAGAAAAACCACTGCAATGAAAAGCCTGAGCACTGCAATGTAGAGTAGCCCCCACTCACTGCAACTCAAGAAAGCCTACATGGCAGCAATGAAGACCTAGTGAATAGGTCTTCATTTATTTGTTAATTTATGTTTATATTTATGTAAAAATGGCAGTTGTAAAAAAAAAATGGCAGTTGTGTATGGTTTAATCTAATCGTCCTATATCTTTGGTGAGCTGGTTCACTTTTCTAAGTCTCTACTTAGATAAAATAGGTACTCGACATAAAGTAGATATTCTGTAAGTGATAGTTTCTTCTTACTCTTGTAACTAACCTTTGCCCTTGTGAAGTGAAAGTCGCTCAGTCATGTCCGACTCTTTGCCACCCCATGGACTCTACAGTCCATGAAATTCTCTAGGCTAGAATACTGGAGTGGGTAACCATTCCCTTCTCCAGGGGATCTTCCCAACCCAGGGATCGAATCCAGATCTCCCGCATTGCAGGCGGATTCTTTACCAACTGAGCTATCAGGGAAGCCCTGCTCATAACCCTTGCCCTCCTAAAAAAGTGTTTCTGATCATCATGATCCAGTGGTGAAGCACACACTCACCAAAATTAGAATTATGGTATAGGGAAAGATACGTGTAAGTGTCAGAGCAATAGTAAGTGTTACAAGAGGTCGACTGGAGAAAGGGTTTACTATATGGGGTGGTTAGAGATGGCTTCCTAAACAGAATGGGAATGAAGGTTGGGCTTATCAAGTAGGTTTGTGTGTGGAAACTTGAATGCAAGGGAAGAGCTATAGTAATTGTACTTTCTTACCTCCCTATACCTCTAAAATACAAGGATTCTGTTTTGGAAAAGATTATTTTTAATAATGAGAATGCAGGAAAGAAGATCCTCTGTATACTGCTGGGTACAGTATAGATTGATTAACAGATAAAATAAATTAACTTATATATAATTTTGGAAAGCAGTTTTTCAAATTTTAAATGTTTGAAATGGTTAATTAATATCTTTTGATTCTTTTCCAGAGTTCTATACAAAGTCATAGTCTTAATATAGAAAAAACTTTATGCTTAAAGATATTCTTCTATGCAATGTGCTCTCAACCATATAAAATAAAAATTTGTACAGAAAAGGTTAGAAAAATACATTAAATTGTGAATAGTATTTATCTTTGAGTGGTAGATATGGATGATTTTTTTGACTTCTGTTTCTTTACTTTTCTTCTTAATTTTTCTGGATACCATGCCATTCAGCACTCAGGATCTTAGTTCCCTGACCAGGGGTTGAACCCACATCCCCTGCATTGGAAGGCAGATTCTTAACCACTGGACCACCAAGGAAGTCCCTGGGACATAGTTGTCTTAAAGAAAACATTTATATAGGGAAATTCCCTGTTAAAAATCATTCTCTAGGATAAGTTTGCAAATACTTGTATAAGCCTGTAGTTGCTTGCTCTGTGCTTTTGGCAGTTATTGCTAATCAAAGACAACTCTTCCCATTGAGCTTGCACTTGGCCTTCAAATCCTCTTGAGGCCAGCATTTTAGGGAGTCACTGTAGGACCTCATATCTGGCCCACCATGAGTCCTGTCTGCCACTCTGGGTCTTAAGGCAGTTTTCTTTAGGCTAGTGATGTACAGAAATAAATTAAAATATTGAGGGTAACTTTGCATGCAGCTTTCTCTTTAGTTAACTAAGTTTTCTTTCTGTCTTTTAGGTGATGGAAGCTGTTTCATTGTCCAGCAAGACTTAGACTATGTGATTGAGCTCACTGGGGCTGACTGTGACCCTGTGTACAAGGTACAGACCTGAGACCAAACCAGGCCTGGGTGATTTCCACCTGGGACCCAGGGCTTTGGAGGGGACTGAATGCAGAAACTTTGTGATTACTAGGGGTAATACAATACTTAGGAGTGGGACAGAGAAAAATAATTGAGTCAGAGTGTCTTCATCATTTGCTGGTTCTAGAAGCTGAAAAAGTCACTTTACTTCCTCAGTCTGTCAGTTTATCTGTAAAGTGAGGATAACAGTGAAATAATGCATATGAAAACTATTCTGTAAATATTACTTTTATTGTTGCTATTATTTAAGTTCAAGACTGATTTGATTAGAGTGTGGTGTTGCAGAAGACTTTTGAGAGTCCCTTGGACTGCAAGGAGATCCAACCAGTCCATCCTAAAGGAAATCAGTCCTGAATATTTATTGGAAGGACTGATGTTGAAGCTGAAACTCCAATACTTTGGCCACTTGATGCGAAGAGCTGATTCATTTGAAAAGACCCTGATGCTGGGAAAGATTGAAGGCGGGAGGAGAAGGGGACAACAGGATGAGATGGTTGGATGGCATCACTGACTCAATGGACATGAGTTGGAGTAAACTCCAGGAGTTGGTGATGGACAGGGAGGCCTGGTGTGTTGCAGTCCATGGGGTCGCAGTTGGACACGACTGAGCTACTGAACTGAACTGAAGAAAGAGAAAAATGAAAGGGGAAATAATGTTTGTTGACCAGACATTGTTCTAGCTGTTTTACATATCATATTTAATAGTTGTTATCATACCTTGAAGTATAGATATTATTATTCCTATTATTTTCTTATATTTAAAAAAATTTCATAATTTATACACGCGTATAAAAATTCAAACAGTGCAGAACTGTGCAGACTTAAAAGTCTGCTTTAAGACTTCTGGTTCCACTGTTTCCTAAAGTAACTAGCATTAATAGTTTGTCATGTATCTTTTATGACTGTTTTTGGAGAATTTGTACTTACACCTTTGTTTATGTAGTTATGTAAATAATATAGTTTTGTCTTTAGTTTATACATAATTGGGATCATTCTGTTATGTATTGCTGTATGACTTAGGTTATTTTACTTAACATTTTAGAGCTCTTTCCAGACAAATGGTTATAGATATACTTCATTTTAAAAAGTTCCTACATAGTGTTCTATATTGTGAATTAACACATCATTTTCATTTTATAAATGAAGAAACGGGACCAAAGGGGTTGAGAAAGCTGCCCTAGGTCATGCAGCTACATATTGGCACACCTGTGATTAAAGCTAACTCCAGAATTCATGCATTTGCATTAAGTTAATGGTTCTTAATCTCCTTTGTCTCAGACTGCTTCAAGAATTTGATGAAATCTTTCTCAGGAAAAAAAGGCACATATTGAGAACTTCTTTGCATATAATTTTATGAGGTTCGGGGATACCAAAGCCTTCTTTTTTTTTCTTCCTCCGCCAAAGGCTTCCAAGTATAATTTAATAACAGATGTAAGGGACCAACTTAATTTTAGCTGCACCCTCTCTCTATTCCTAACCTCTCTATTCCTGCTGCTGCTGCTGCTGCTGCTGCTAAGTCGCTTCAGTCGTGTCCGACTCTGTGCGACCCCATAGATGTCAGCCCACCGGGCTCCACCGTCCCTGGGATTCTCCAGGCAAGAATACTGGAGTGGGTTGCCATTTCCTTCTCCAGTGCATGAAAGGGAAAAGTGAAAGTGAAGTCGCTCAGTCGTGTCCGACTCTTAGCGACCCCATGGACTGTGGCCTACCAGGCTCCTCCATCCATGGGATTTTCCAGGCAAGAGTACTGGAGTGGGGTGCCGTTGCCTACTCTATCCCTAAGCTCTGTCAAAGGCGATTTTAGGGTTTAATGTGACAGCGCCCTCTTCTGGAGGAGGCAGCGTTGTTGTTCAGTCCCTAAGTCACGTTTGACTCTTTATGACCCCATTGACTGTAGAACCCCTGGACTGTAGCATGCCAGGCTCCCCTGTTCTCCACCATCTCCCGGAGTTTGCTCAAACTCAAGTCCGTAGAATTGGTGATGCTGTCTAACCATCTCATCCTCTGTGCCCCCTTCTCCCCAGGCTTTTCTGTGGACCACCTGCTCCCCTGTACAGACCCCTCTGCTCTAAACCATGCACAACACTAGTGTGTTTTCTCTCCAATTGGCCACTTAGTTTCTCGGTTCTGTACTCATGAGCTCCCTTGATTCTGGTCAGCTATTTTTTAAATATATGACATGGATATAATTCTTATCTTTGGAGTCAGTAAATCTTCTCAGACTCCCTTGTACTAATAGGGGTCAATGACAAGACTCTTATGTTTTTGAAGTGGAAGAATCCCAGGCTTCCTTTGAGCTGTGAACTCTCTGTGTTCCAGGTAGCCACATGGGAGAAGCAGATCTACACATGTTGTAGAGATGGTCTTGTGCGACGCTATCAGCTCTCCGACCTCTGACCCCTTGGGAAGAGGAGTCCTAGTAAATGAAAAAGATTGACTCTGATCAACAGTGAGCAGAAACATCATCAGGGACCATGGAAGGACCATGAGTGACCTTTGTTGTATTGGGTACCCTTTGGAAACAATAGAAAGTCAGCTGCTTTGGCCCAGGTGGAGCTGTCATTCCATGACAAGACCCACTTTGAACTGAGTAAGAAGCTCACATGTGCTCGCTGCATCTGTCCCAACTTCTTCCTTAAACTCAGCCCAGCAACATAGGGCAAGGAAATGGATGCTTATAGTGTGATTCCACACCGATTGTGTTCAGTGTTTACAAGGACTGGAGGACTAAAGCTTGTTCTCTGGAGGAAATAAAGAGAATATGGAGGAGTCTGAATTTGAGAAACTTTGTTAAATATTCTTGCTCTAGCAAAAAGTCAGTCATGGTGATGGAATTCCTTTTTCAGGCACTTCCTGTCAGCCTGGCTATAGGGAAGGGCTACTTGACAGTAGCAGTAAGTATCCCATGTGCAACCTGGGAAAGATTCTTAAACAGGAAGGATAGTAACCACCATCCCAGTTTTCCTCAGATTAAAGGGTTTTCTGCTACATGGGACTTGCTGTCCTGGGCAAACTGATATGATTGGTCAGCTTCTATACAGGTGATGAAGTTGAATCATATCATTGTAAAGGTGACAGCTGTTAAAGTGTGGTTCTTAGAATAGCTGTATCAGATCACTCAGGAACTTGTTAGAAATTATGGGAACTGCCTTCCCTTTTCAGACTTAAATCAGAAATTCTATGGATGGGGCCCACAATCAGTATTTTAATGATTTCCAGGTGATTCTAATTCCTGCTAAAATATGAGAGACAAAAAGAGATGGTGAAGGGCAATTTAGTCATAGATGAAACTCAGTGCTCATGGATGAGGTTGAAGAGGTTGACAGGGTCCAAATAGTGAAGGGACTTAAATGCCAGGTAAGGAGCTTGAGCTTCACTTGGTTGCCATTGGGGAACCACAGAACACTTTTTTAAGCATGGGTACAACATGGTCACTTCTTTTTTTCCCTAAACATAAAAATGGAATCATAATTATATATATTCCATGGTTTATTTTCACTTAGTGTCTCTGAGTTCTTTCCATCTCAATACAGTTGGACTTTCCTCATTCTTTTTAATAAAAAGTGTAGATTTCCTTGGAAGTCCAGTGGTTAAGACTCTGCACTTCCACTGCAAGGGGGCATGGGTTTGTTCCCTGGTTTGGGAAATAAGATCCTGCATACTGCGCCAGCACAACCGAAAAAAAAAAAAGACTGCTAGTGAGACTCAAAGAGATCTAGTAATTAGCCAAAGGTCATAGAGAGTAGGAACTTGAACACAGTTGAACTTTAAATCCTATACTTTCCTTCTGGTTGCTTTTGCCTAAACCAAATTGAAAATAAAATACTGTAATTCATTGAATATCTACTGGATATCTACTCTGTTCTAGTTACTGTATTTAGATACTTAATCCTCATAACATGGTATTATTCCTGTTTAAAGGATAAAGAAACTGAGGCTCAAGAAATGAAGTACCAGAGCCTTGATTTGGACCTTTCTCATTGTGTCTGCAAGGCCTATGCTCCTTCCACTACACCGTGTGGTCACGAGACCTGAGGGACTAGAGCAATTTCATTCACAGAATGATTTGTGATAGGGTCAGGTAGACTCAAGAGGACATATTCCAGAGCTCAGAAACATTGAAAGCTAGGAGGTCTGGGGGAACCTCTAAGAAGTCAGATTAACAAAATCGGAGGAGGAAGATTTTGATTCAGTTCACACAGCAAGTGGTTCTCTTGAGTTCCCATTCCAGGACTCATTCTTGTTTATTACCATCACATTCACGAACCCCTTTTCACAGGTCTCCAGAGTTGACATCCTGATTGTGATGGATGCAGACT
Source organism: Giraffa tippelskirchi (assembly GCF_054371585.1). Classification (NCBI taxonomy): domain Eukaryota; kingdom Metazoa; phylum Chordata; class Mammalia; order Artiodactyla; family Giraffidae; genus Giraffa; species Giraffa tippelskirchi. Next base: position 124,802,231 of record NC_137285.1, read on the forward strand.
CTTGACAGCTGTCCTGAAATCCAGACCCAAACAGAAGGAGCAAAGGCTAGCTTTCAGGTACCCCAAGCCTTATTTACTGTGAATGGAATCATCCCCAGTTTGCAGCAGAGTTTTTTTCTTTTGGGTTGAGGAGTGCATTCTGGGTGAGGAAGTATTGACAACCCCCATCTGGAACACTGCAGGCCCAGGGAAGCTCTGTGCTTAGACTTTGTTTCTTGGTTTTCAGATGTCCCCTTGTGACTTCTCGTGAAAGTACCGCTGTTTCTCGGACCTGAAAAACTGGCAGTGGCAGTGGCTCTTGAGCATATACTGTGTGCCAGGCGCAATCCTCACAATAGCCTTGTAAAGTTTGATTTTTCTTGAACAGATCTCTTTGTGGATATATTTTAAATTTACTTTTTATTTTGAAATAATTTCAAACTAGCAGATAAGCTATAAGAATAGTTCAAAGGATTCCAGTATATCCCCACACAGATCTCCCAGTTGTTAACTTTTTATTATGTTTGCTTTATCACCCTCTCGCTCCCTCTCTCTTTATATATATATATGTATATATATATATATATATATTTTTTTTTTTTTTTTACACAGGTTATATATGCTATATACATGTTTTTTCTGAATCACTTGTAATACACAAATGTTATATCCTTTCAGCTTTCATTACTTCAGTATGCATTTGCTGAAATCAGGGACACTCCTGTATAACCACAGTACATCTATCAAAACAAGGAAACCCCCATTAATCCTATACTACCATCCAGTTTGCTGACCCCGTTCAAATTTTGCTGGTTTTCCCAACAGTGTCTTTTATAGTCACTCTTTCCTTTGTGGTCCAGGGTCTAATCCAGGATCACACGTTACATTTATTTGGCTTCTGTCTAGAGTGCTTCCTCAGTTTTTCCTTTTATAACCCTGATATTTTTGGAACAAAGGCCACTATGGGTTTGTCTGATGTTTCCTCATGATTAGATTCAGGTTATATATTTGGGCAGGAATATTCCCAAAGTAATTCTCCATCCTAAGAGCATGGTATTGGGAGCCAGGCAATGTTGATTTGTCTCTCTGCTGGTGATGTTAACTTTTTTTTCCTTTGGAGATATAATTCACAAACCAAAAAATGCACCCTTTTAAGTTACACGATTTGGTGGTTTTTAGTATATTTATTTACCAGGTAGTGCGGCCATCACCACCGGTTCCAGAATATTTCATCACCCCAGAAAGAAACCCCATATACTTCAGCAGTCACTCCCCATGCTTCAGCCCTGGCAACCACTGATCCGTGGACTCTGTCTCTGCGGATGTGTCTATTCTGGATGTTTTATATAAACGGAATATATGTGACCTTTTATGTCTGGCTTCTTAGCATAAAATTTTCAAGGTTCGTCAATGGTGTATTAATAGCATTAATAGCATGCATCAGTACTTCATTCTTTTAACCCACTTATGATGGTTAATTTTATGTGTTAACTTGATTGAGCCAGGTTGCCCAGATACTTGGTCAAACATTCTGTACGTTTCTGTGTTTTTTGGGTGCTATTAACATTTAAATCAGTGAACTTTGAGTAAAGCAGGTTACCTTCCATAATATAAGGCCTCATCCAATCAGTTGAAGGCCCTAATAGAGAAAGACTGACTTCCACCAAGCAAGAAGGAATTCTGCCAGTAGATTGCAGTAGATTTGAACTGCAACTCTTCCCTGGGTCTCCTACTGCACTGCAGTCCTGTCCTGCAGATTTTGGACTCTTCAAGCTTCCATAATCACATGAGCCAATTCCTTAAAATAAATCTCTCTATATGCACACAAACATATCTTATTGGCTCTGTTTCTCTGGAGAACCCTAATACACCTTTATATGGATATACTACAGTGTTTTAATCCATTCATCAGATGATAGACATTTGGGCTGTTTACATTTTTTAGCTGTTATGAATAGTGCTGCTATGAACATATGTTTTTAGTTCTGTTGGATATATACTTAACAGTGGAACTGCTTGGTCATATGGTAACTCTAGGTTTAATGTTTTGAGAAACTGCCAACTATTTTCCAAAGTGGCTGCACCATTTTACATTCCCACCAGCATAAGGGTTCTAATTTTTCCATGTCCTTGCCAACTCTTATTTTTGTCCATCCTTTTTATTTTAGTTAGATAAGTTAAGTCAATTAAAATGGTATCTATGAGATTTCTCCACAGCAAAGTTAAAAAGTATTTGAGGAAGAACTACTTTGAGACTATATAAATATCCTATTCCTCAACAATCTTGTATCAACTAGTTTTAGCATTCTTTAATGATTTCTGTCTGAATCAGTTATTCCTATGATAATTGCCAAGTGGTGATTTTCTAATTCCATTATTCTCTTTACATTTATAAGCAGCATTCTACTGTAAGGAAGAACATTCCCTTCTCCCTGATTTATTTATTCATTCACTCATTCGTCATAGATATATTATTATAGATAACTCATAGATTCATCTTTTATTCTATAGATTATAATCCATTGTTACTGTGATTTATTTTGGTATTTAAATTGTCCTATTTGGGCCAGTGGGTGTTCCTCCAAGCTGTATCTTATGTCCTTTTAACATTTTTCCATCCTTCTTTTAGCTGTTGAACATTCTCTGGCCCCATAAGATAGTCAAGCCTCAACTTATGATTTCCCACCCCAGGCCTGAAATCAATCATTTGTCTAAGTAGCCCTGGTTTCTTTTAGTGGATAATTGTATTCAGAAATCAAGATCTGGGCAATAGTATGCTCTTTACTCCTGGGGTATTATTGCTTCTAGGCCCTGTCAGAAGATAGTACATCTATACATCTCTCTTTCTACATCCATCATTCTATATATATTAAAAATCATGAGTTCACACTGATGTCACCAATTTCAATCCAGCTCCACCTTCTGCATATATACCTCCTTTCTCCAACAAAGAGAAGCTTGGCTCTCATAATTCTCAGTATATTCACTTATTTGCTCAATACCACTGTGAATAACCAATCTTCCACCCACCCAGGTCATCTCCTTCCCTATCACCACGGCCCTTGCACACCTGGTGTTCCTCTAGAGTCTCCTTCCTCTCCATTCAGCCAGTCCCAGATAAAGCAAAGCCTTCCCCCAACCCTCTGAGTTTAATAACATTTTTTTTTCTGGTAATAAGGGTAAAGCAGGGAATTTCCTGGCAGTACAGTGGTTAGGATTTAGCACTTTCACTGCAGGAGCCCAGGTTTGATCCCTGGTTGTGGAACTAAGATCCCACAAGCTGCATGACCAGAAAAAAAAAAAAGGTAAAACAAATGGCCATTACCCAAGAAAAAATGTTCAATATTACTAGTTAAGTAAAAATGCAAATTAAATACATGAGAAAGCTCAGAAATGCAAAAAATATAAACAGTAATTCCACATTTTCATTTTACAAGCAGACAACTATGTATATTTGTATGTATGTTTGTATGTTCATTTTTCAAGCAGACAACTATAGCTAAGAAATGATTGTTTTAAGGTCATAAAACTAAGAGCTAACAGGATTTGGCTCTGACTCTGCTGCGTCAGTGCTAAGGGAGCATCTTCCATGTGATACATGCTTTTGTATAGTTTTATTTAATATTTTCACACCAACTCAGTGGTAGAGTTAATACTCCTATTTATTCCAGTAAAATTAAACTTGAGGCCACTAAGTAAACCTCCTTCAAGTCACACAGATGGCATGTGAGCTCAGCAACATCAATACATGATCACTCTGACCACCCAACTCACCCAACATCTACACTTCTTAGCTTTCTAGTTGATTTCTCTGTCCTTTGACCCAATTGCAAAAGTGTGTTTTGTCACTTCCAAATATACCTAAAATAGATCTTTTGCTTCAAACAACATGAAAGTTCTATAATATGTTAAGGCAGGCCCTCCACTGTAGTAGTGTGGCTTCAGAGAACCCAGGAGAATTCTTTCAGTCATTAGTATCTGAAATGTCATCAGGGAACCATCAAGATTTTCCATCCACTATTAGAGATGAGTTTTCAAATGTAGCACCTCTCTTTCCCTGTATGACTGATATTAGTTCCTTTCTTAAGAACACACTTCCCTTTGAGAGGAATAGGAGGCTAAGTACCTAGAGAAATTACTCCTGAGGAAGAAGGAGGAGAAGAGAAAGGGCTGTAGTGAGGTGCTGACTCAGGGACAGACCCATGGATCAGTAGCAGTAGTACAGATACAAACCATGCATTTATGTAATATCTGTATATAACACAGCAGTCATACAGACTTGTGAGAAAACAACAGACTGTTGAATGAATGGTTCTTGAACAATGGGATATAGAAAAGAAAAAAACCTACATGGAACCATATACAGAAAAGTAAGTTCTAAGTGGATTAAAGATTTAAAAGTCAAATGGACTTTTGGAAGAATATACAGGTAAAGATATTTATGACCTTGTATAGGGAATATTTCGTAAACTAGACACAAAAAGTATAACCCAAAAGAAACAGATTGACAAATTTGAACCCATTAAAAAAAAAATGGTAAAAAGACAAGCTCCAAGGTGGAAGGGGTTTGTATTTTATATTATCAACAAAGAAACATAAAACATAAACAGTCACAAATCAATTTTCTAAAAAAGGACAGCCCAGAAAGACGATGGACGAAAGATGTAAATAGGCATTTCACAACGAAGAAAAAAATTGGCAATAAAAATGAAAAGACCTCCACCAAGAAATGCAAATTAAAATCCACAGTGAGATGCTATTTCACACCTATATCAGCAAACATTTAAAACTTTGACACCAAGAATTGTGAGAATGTGGAGCAAAAAGGAACGCACACATACTACTACATTGCCATTGTAAATTAGAATCTTGACATCAGAAAACTGACATTATCTTGCAGAGTTGATACACATGCCCAAATATTCCGGATCAGCAGTGAATGCTAAACAGCTACTATGAAGATGTCACATACATGCACCAACATACCATTTGCATAGATTATACCATTTCTAGAAAGTTTAAAAATATGAAAAGGTAAATATGTTTAGGATACATGCAGTGGTATGTGGAGATGGTTTGTGCCAACCTTAGAGGAATTGGTAAGTGCTATAATTCAGGGCTGTTTTTTTTTTTCCTTCTGGCAAGCCTGTTAAACATTTACCAGTATGCAACAAGATACATGGCATAGTATTGGGTTGGCCAAAAACTTCATTCTAGTTTTTCTCTTCAATGGTTTGGAAAAACCTGAACAGACTTTTTGGCCAACTCAATAATAAAATAATAGAACAAGAGAATGATAAGTAGGGAGGGGAACACAGGGGCAACTGTCCTTCAGTAACAAATGCTCCAATGCTACTCTTGTGCATGTAGACTATTTCATAAGAAAAAAATACCTGGGTTGAAGCCAGGGTCCGTGGTGGGTATGGTGGGGAGGGTCTGAGCAGACGAGGCAGCACAGGTGAGTGTGAGAGAGAGAATGGTTAGTTGGGCAATTGCTGGTGCTACAGTTGGGTGTGAGAGGTAAGAGCAGGTACAAGGGGACAGATCACAGAGTGCCTGTGTGCCAGGATGAACAGCTTGGATTAACTGGGCAGTCAGTGGAGTGAGGTCTTGGCAGGGTAGAGATAAGGTGGCGGGACAGCGAGGAAGTTGTGGTAGCCTTGCTGAGAGAAGAAAGCCAAAGCAAGGCCATGGCTAGGAGAAGGACAAGCAGAGGAGGAGCTTGAGAGACATCTAGGAGGTAAAATGGTCTGAGCTTGGTGGCTGGGTATGGGTGACTGAGAGGAAAACGGCACTGCTGCCCTCAAGGAGGTCCCTCAGTGGAACTCCCCGCTCTTTAATGGTGGGTTATGAAATGACTTCCTTCCAAAGAGTACAAGCCAGAAATGGATAAACCTGAGAAACACTGCCTCAGCAGGTGATCAAGGAAGGTCAGTGTCTTCAGCAATAAGTCGTGATGGTACACACCTTTGACCTGATGTGATGAGGATAGCACCTGTGTGGTCTTCCTTCCAAAAGCACCCCAACTCCAGTCTAAATCATAAGAAAATCATCAAACAAATCCCAACTGAGAGACATTCCACAAAATACCTGACCAATACTCTCAAACTGTCAAAGTAATCAAAAACATGGAAATTTTGAGAAATAGCTGTAAACGAAAGGAGCCTAAGGAAACATGACAAGTAATTTTAATGTTATTTCCTGGATCAGATCCTGGAACAGGAGGAAAAAAAAATACTAGGGTTTTTTTCACTAAGGTGAAAACTAGGAAATCTGAATAAAGTATGGAGTTAGTTATAGATTATGTATGTGCTCAGTCGCTCAGTTATGTCTGACTTTTTGTGACCCTATGGACTGTAAACCTACCAGGCTTCTCTGCCCATGTAAATTTTCCAGGCAAGAATACTGGAGTGGGGTGCTGTTTCCTACTCCAGAGGATCTTCCTGACCCAGGGATCGAACCCGTGTCTCTTGTGTCTTCTACGTTTGTGGATGGATTCTTTATCACTGGCGCCACCCGGGAAGCCCCCATAGATTATGTATGGATATGGGTTATTATTTCTGACAAACGTACCATACTTGTGTAATGTGTTTATGATAAGGGAAACCTGGTGTGGGGCATATGAGAATGCTATCTTCACACCTTTTCTAAAAATCTGAAAACATTCTAAAATAAATATTTATTTTTTAAAAATAGCCAAATCTGTTTGTTCTGAAAACTTTTAATTAAAACCAATTTCTACTCTCCCTAGAAACTCTGGTTTCTTATCAGGCTCACAGAATCAGTCCTCATTCTCTCAATCCCTCCTCTACAGGCACAGGTGAGAAGGAGGTTTGCTTAGGAAGGAAGGACTACAACTCCCAGAGTGCCCCTGTGCAGTTGTCAGGAGCAACCAAGGAATGCAGACTAACAGACCTGCCGCTGGAGTCAGGACTATCCACCGACTGACAACCAGCCAGCCATGGGCCAGGATTATTACTCTGTGCTCCAAATCACTCGCAATTCAGAAGATGCTCAGATCAAAAAGGCGTAAGTTGGGGCAGGAGCAAAGCTTTTGGGTTGTGCTGGGACAGGCCCCACCCTCATCTCTTCCAAACTGAACTTTCCTGCACAGTTTAGGGCAGGCAAGGTAAATCATCTTCCTTCTCTTACTTCTTGCACACCCACATCCTGGCTTTGGGTTTCATCAGGGTTCCCAGTTCATCATCCCTTACCCTCTCTGCCCTGTCTGCTCCCTGGGTACCGTGGTCTTCCTAGCAATAAAATGAGAACAAAGGAGACTTTATCCTTAATATTGTAGAGACCCACATGATTGTGAACAGGAGAGTGACCTGGCCAGATAGATGTATTACAAATTTTATTCTGCTGTCACATGGGGTTTTGGTATTGAATAAATCCCATCTCTGAATAGTTCCATCAAGTCTCGGGGACTTTGTGGTATTTCTGAGAAATCTGGGGCAGGAATCAGAACATTTTTCTGAAAAAATGTTTTTTGTTGAATATTATGTGGGTTCAGTGCGGTCTCAGCAGCTGGAGATACAATTGTGAATCAGATGTGCAGCTTAATTTTGTTGATGAATACAGATGTTGAAAAAGTCACAGTAAGCTTGATGAATGTTACAAAAGGGGACATACAGGGAATGTGGAAGCTAATATTGGAAGGAGAGACACCCCTTCAGTGGCTGTCATGATAATCAAGGCAAAAAGATGAGGCTTGAAACAGGGCAGTGAGCTGGAGAGAGAAGAGAGAATGGACTTAGTTATTAATTGGATCATCATAGGGTAAAGAAAAAAGGAGGAATCTAGGACAATTTAATGGACTAGTGACAATAGCTACACTCCATTGAATTGTGCAGATGCTGTTCTGAGAACCTTCTATCATTTCATTTAATCCTCACAACACCCTGAGTGGTAGATACCATTATTATCCCAGGACCATGTGCCTAATAACCGGCAAAGCCAGTATTCAGACACCTTGCCTACTATTGTTGCCTACCATGGATCACATCCAGTAGGGGATCTCAGTGAGCTAACTGGAGAGAGTCTACAGTGTGGTTGAGAAACAAGACACAAACTCATGAATCAATTAGAGAACAATTCAGGACAGTCTGTGATGTCACCCACTGTTCATAACATTTGGTTGGCCAGTGAGACCTGTCTAGGGAAATGTTACAAGGAGAAAGGACAGTTGGAAAGCAGAAAGATAAGCCCAACCTAAGCATTAGAAGCATTGTTTCCATGGGGAAACAATGGAAACAGTGAGAGTTTATTTTGGGGGGCTCCCAAATCACTGCAGATGGCGACTAGAGCCATGAAATTAAAAGATGCTTGCTCCTTGGAAGGAAAGTTATGATCAACCTAGGCAGCATATTAAAAAGCAGAAACATTACTTTGCCAACAAAGGCCCGTCTAGTCAAAGCTATGGTTTTTCCAGTAGTCATGTATGGATGTGAGACCTGGACTATAAAGAAAGCTGAGCGCAGAAGAATTGATGCTTTTGAACTGTGATATTGGAGAAGACTCTTGAGAGTCCCTTGGACAGCAAGGAGATCCAACCAGTCCATCCTAAAGGAAATCAGTCCTGAATATTCATCGGAAGGATTGATGTTGAAGCTGAAATTCCAATACTTTGGCCACCTGATGGGAAGAGCTGACTCATTGGAAAAGATCCCTGATGCTAGGAAAGATTGAAGGTGGGTGGAGAAGGGGACAACAGAGGATGAGATGGTTTGATGGCATCACTGACTCAAGGAACGTGAGTCTAAGTAAACTCCAGGAGTTGGTGATGGACAGGAAAGCCTGGCGTGTTGCAGTCCATGGGGTCACAAAGAGTTGGACATGACTGAGCGACTGAATTGAACTGACTGAAGCATTAGAAAAATCCAGGTCTGAACCTAGGTTCTCTTACCTGCTAGCTGTAGGAACTGGGCAAATTACTTAACCTTTCTGAGCCTTAGTCTTTCCATCTCTCAAAAAAAAAAAGTTGTTGTGGTACTGAAATAGAATTATATGAGATAATGAGATGAAAATGCAGAGCAGTCATTTGCATATGAAACCATGTCTTATAAAGAGTGGTTAAAAAAACATTTATGTTCTAAACAGTTTTTAAGCCTTCTTTCCTGAAACAACTCTTAAAGCATGAATCACATGTTTGAGACACTCCCTTATGGGAGTACCTAGATTTTGAAACACACCCCCCAAAAGACTAAACATATAATGAAGAAAAGTACCAAAGTGATTCATAATTACCCAGCTATTAACTTCTCATTCATTTTAGGCTGCCACATCTAGGCTGTGATTTCACCCTTTTCTCTCCCACTCAGGAAAGCAGGTGCCACAAGAATCATCTTAAAATCCCTCAAGTTTATATGAAAAACTAAACTCTTCTCAAACCTCATTACTTTTACTCACTGTTAGAGTTTTATTGCAATTCTCATACTTAACTACAACCTTTGTAAGTGAAAAGGGCTGGTTTAGGACTTTCAGGGAGGTTGTGACAGTTGCCTTCAAGTCTTTCAAGGTAGAGCAGATTCTATCTGTAAGGCCTCGGCAGAACTATGACCCTTGTGGATAGAGACAGAGTTGCAGAACAGCAGACCCAGCTCAGTAAGAGAAAAGTGTTACTTAAGAGTCAGAGTGGTCCCATAGCAAAATGGGTTGCCTTGTGGAGTGGTGAGTTCATGTCATTCATTTACTCATTGCACTTGGTGAGAGGCACTGAGGACACAGATCCGGACACAGCAGCTGGAGAGACTCACTCACAGGCTGGTGGGAGAGACAGACCCATTAAACAGCAGGAGCAGTGTGTGCTGAATACCAGCATCAAAGGCAGTGGTGCTGCTGGAAAGGAAATCTAATCTAGAATGGAGGCTGTAGTCAGGGAAGGCATCCTTGAGGAGCGGACCCCTGAGTTGAATGTGGAAAGATGAATAAATATTTGCCAGGAGGAGATGAAGGGGGCTTGAGAGGGTTGATCATTCCAGGTAAAAGGAGGAGAGTGTTGAAGGCATGAGCAGTGCCGTGTGCAGAGTATGGAGCCTGGAGAGAAGAACAGGAGAGGTTGTGGCAGCAGGGCAGGAGAGCGAGTGGGAAGGGCAGAGTGAGAAGGAGTCGTCGAATCTTAGAGACATTTGGGTTTTATACTGAATTCAAAGGGCAGGGATTTCCTTGGTGGCCTAGTGATTAGGATTCAGCACTTTCACTGCCGTGGCCTGGGTTTAATCCCTGGTCTGTGCAGTATGGCCAAAAAGAAAAAATAAAAGTTTTTATGGGACTTCCCTAGTGGTCCAGTGGCTAAGACTCCACACTTCCAATGCAGGGGGCCCAGGTTTGATCCCTGGTCAGGGAACTAGATCCTACAGGCTGCAACTGAGAGTTTCAAAGCATCATTTAAAAGATCTCAAATGCCAAAATGAAGATCAAAGATTTCTCATGCCAGTACAGCCAGATAAATATTAAAAAAATTTTTGTTTTAAAAAGAGAGAAACTCTGGAGCTGCATGAGATTTGAATCCTGACTCCTTGAAGAAGAAAAAAAAGACAAAGGAGGAACCAGTGAAGGGTTTAGGCAGAAAAATGACTTGGTCAGGGAGCATTTTAAAAGGGCAAGTTAACAAAAAAGAAATCAAACTGGTGGCAGCACACAGAATAAACTGGAGTGGGGGCGTGGAATACTGGAAATAGGAAGGCATGACTCTGCAATCGTTGTGGAAATGAAGAGGCAAGAAGAAAACATTATCTAGAACGAAAAGCCAGTATGAGTTTTCATTGGAACAGGGGTATAAGGGACAAAGGAAAACTTGGAGCCAAAGATACTCAGCTTTTCCACTTAGGTTCTGTACAAATGGCAGGCAGCTGACAGCAGTGCCAGCTCTGAGCCTTGGACTGTGCCTTAAGGTATTAATCCTTCTTTTTTAGGTACCGGAAACTTGCCCTTAAGAACCACCCACTGAGGTCCATTGAGCCAGGTGCAGCGGAGACATTCAGGCAAATAGCAGAGGCCTACGATGTGCTGAGCGACCGTGAGTGACTGGGGCTGAGCGTGAGGGTGGCTCCTCTGTCCCCCGTCTCCCTTAATGTCATTCCTCACTCAGAAGAGTGTTAGGCTTTCTGAGGGGGCCCAATGGAGAGCAAGCATTCCTTTTCCCGGCCCAGAATCTAAGAAAAGTAGACACAAGCTAAGGCAGAGGACATAGTGTGGAGAGCCCCCAGATTAAGCTGACCTGCTTCCTGAGTCTCAGCAGTGCAGGTCCCAGGGCAGATTAGGAAATCTCTCTGCTGTGGCAACCTGAAGCCTGGGGAAAAAGATCCTCGCCTCTGTGGGGTGAGTGCCCATGTGGGTTCCCTAAATATTGTCCTGGAGGCTGTGTGGATACTGTGCAGAAGAGTAGCCAGAAGATCACTAAAGTTTCCCCAGCCCCAAGTTTTCAGCACTTTGGACTCTTAAGATTTCCAAGCTCTAGAATTTGGCAGCTCTTGAATTCTTATATCCTACAGTCTCAAGGCACTAGGATTGTATTTACCCACATAAGACAGTAGCTGTGATGATTGAGTTAAACCAAACTCCAGGATAATAGCCTGACCCTCTGTCTCTTGGTTTCTTCTCCAATCTCCAACCCTCCCCAGCAAGTTTCAGTTTTTCTCATCTCTCCTCTGGGTTATGGGGCCATACGTAGGTCCACCCAGGGTGAAATTAAATCCCTAACTTCTAGTGTCTCCCTCCAAAGACTTCCAGACAGCAGGCACTTTAGAAATAAGGCTGTTTTCACCCTGCTTCTTCCTCTGCCCCATATCCTCTGGCTTCCCAGCCCTCCAGCTCTCTTAGCCCCCATGCTGGCCCCTTCTCAAGGTGACGCATATCCACAGCTGTGAAAAGAGGCATCTATGACAAGTTTGGAGAGGAGGGTCTGAAGGGCGGAATTCCTCTGGAGTTTGGATCACAGACCCCATGGACAACTGGTTACGTCTTCCATGGCAACCCAGAAAAGGTTTTCCATGAGTTCTTTGGAGGAGATAACCCCTTTAATGGTAAGAGGCCCTGCCTGCCCCTCTGCCTTATTAGGGAAGGATGTAGCTATAGAAGATGCTTTTCTTTGAGTAGTTTTGTTTACTTTAAGAAATATATATATAGTGTGTGTGCATGCTCATCCATGCTCAGTCGCTAAGTCATGTCCGACTACGACCCTGTGGACTGTAGCCCACCAGGCTTCTATGTCCATGGGATTTCCCAGGCAAGAATACTGGAGTGGGTTGCCATTTCCTTCTCCAGGGGATCTTCCTGACCCAGGGATCAAACCCACATTTCCTGTTGTCTCCTGCACTGGCAGGTGGATTCTTTATCACTGAGTCCCCTGGAAAGCCCCATATATATAGTACATGGTATTTTTAAAAAAACCCTATTTATTGAAAAAGAAATAGATTTCAGCCCTCCATTCCTTCCCCAGAGGTACCCACTCATTGTTACAGTTTATGTATCTTTCTAGAAATATTCTGTGCATTTATGAGCTTATATTTATTTTCACATAGCCTTTCATCTTGTTAAGGAAATGGGACCACACTATTTACACTGATTTTTTTCACTTATATCTTAAAGATTATCTTATTGTACATTATATTACATACAGATCTACCTTATTTATTTTAATAGCTGCATAAGATTCCATTGTACAGCATAGAGCTGGGCAGGGGTAGAAGAAGTTGAGGAAAGAGGAGTTTGGGGACATCTTGGTGACCTCTCTAATTAGTTAGTGATTAACCCTGCCTCTCCCCTGTCTCAGTTGCTGACTTTATAGGAACTTGAGTCTGAGATCTGTAGTGGTCTTGAGCTGGGCTGAACAGTGAGGAGAAATGAAGTCTGGGGGAGGGTAGGGAGGACTGCATGCTGTGACCCATCTTCCACAAAAGCTAACACGTCATTTCTGGCACTACCAACCACTGCCACCAGAGGACACTCCTCTCTCTCCTGAGGCAGCTGGAGTTGAGGAGCACGTCCCGAAGTTGGGGGAGGGGAGGGGTGGGACGGGAGGTAGGGAAGTGTGGGTGAAGGGAGTCCAAAGTGGAGGATGAAGCAGTGGAGAGCCTCAAGAGTTGGTAATCCTTGGATCTGCGATTGAGGATTTACTGAGTCCAAGCTTGTACTGCTCACTTCAGGACAGGCCAATAAATTGAGAGATGGGTTGTTGGGGCAAGGAATAGCAACTTTATTTGAAAAGTCAGCAGACCAAGAAGATGGTGGGACCCATTGTCCCAAAGAACCATCTTGCCTGAGTTAGAATTCAGCTTTCCTTTATACTAAAAGGGGAGGAGTCAAGTCAAACATGACTATGCCAAAGGCTTTGACTGTGTGGATCAAACAAACTGTGGAAAATTCTGAAAGACATGGGAATACCAGACCATCTGACCTGCCTCTTGAGAAACCTGTATGCAGGTCAGGAAGCAACAGTTAGAACTGGACATAGAACAACAGACTGGTTCCAAACAGGAAAAGGAGTACGTCAAGGCTGTATATTGTCACTCTGCTTATTTAACTTGTATGCAGAGTACATCATGAGAAACGCTGGGCTGGAAGAAGCACAAGCTGGAATCAAGATTGCCGGGAGAAATATCAATAACCTCAGATATGCAGATGACACCACCCTTATGGCAGAAATAGCCTCTTGATGAAGTGAAAGAAGAGAGTGAAAAAGTTGGCTTAAAGCTCAACATTCAGAAAACGAACATCATGGCATCTGGTCCCATCACTTCATGGCACATAGATGAGGAAACAATGGAAACAGTGAGAGACTTTATTTTTTGGGCCCCAAAATCACTGCAGATGGTGACTGTAGCCATGAAGTTAAAAAACACTTACTCCTTGGAAGGAAAGTTATGACCAACCTAGACAGCATATCAAAAAGCAGACATTACTTTGTCAACAAAGGTCCGTCTCGTCAAGGCTATGGTTTTTCCAGTGGTCATGTATGGATGTGAGAGTTGGACTATAAAGAAAACTGAGCGCCAAAGAATTCTGTGGTGTTGGAGAAGACTCTTGAGAGTCCCTTGGACTGCAAGGAGATCCAACCAGTCCATCCTAAAGGAGATCAGACCTGGGTGTTCATTGGAAGTACTGATGCTGAAGCTGAAACTCCAATACTTTGGCCACCTGATGCGAAGAGCTGACTTATTGGAAAAGACCCTGATACTGGGAAAGATTGAAGGTGGGAGAAGGGGACGACAGAAGATGAGATGGTTGGATATCATCACCGACTCAATGGACATGAGTTTGGGTAGACTCCGGGAGTTGGTGATGGACAGGGAGGCCTGGCGTGCTGCTGTTCACGGGGTCGCAAAGAGTTGGACACGACTGAGCAACCGAACTGAACTGAAAGTCAAACATCTCCTAGTTTCGGTCAGCCTTGGGAGAGGATGTGTTCATTTCTTTCTCCCTGCAGTCATTCATAGGTGAGCCTGGTCAGCATGTCTCCTGTGAGCGGAGCAAAGGCATTTTAGCTTAATGTTCATCACCTGGGAGGCAGGGTTCCCATTTGTTTAGTTGCTAAGTTGTGTCGGACTCTTTGCAACCCCATGGACTGTAGCCCACCAGGCTCCTCTGTCTGTGGGATTTCCCAGGCAAGAATACTGGAGTGGGTGCTGCTGCTGCTGCTAAGTCGCTTCAGTCATGTCCGACTCTGTGCGATCCCATAGATGGCAGCCCACCAGGCTCCCCCGTCCCTGGGATTCTCCAGGCAAGAACACTGGAGTGGGTTGCCATTTCCTTCTCCAGTGCAGGAAATTGAAAGGTGAAAGTGAAGTCGCTCAGTCGTGTCCGACTCTTAGCGACCCCACGGACTGCAGCCTACCAGGCTCCTCCGTCTGTGGGATTTTCCAGGCAAGAGTACTGGAGTGGGTTGCCATTGCCTTCTCCCAGAGATGGGTCTTTATGCATAATTTAAGCTTATAGGCAATATCCCTTTAGTGATTACCTTGTAATAGAATACAAAGGTGCTTTCCTATTACAAGGGCAGCACATTGGCCTGGCCAAACAGGCCTCGAGTCTGCGAGGTGGGAATGGGAGGCTAGGTATTACACTTGGGGAATGAAGAGGTGAGGAATAGTCTGTGAATCTGAGTTTCCGGACACAATTTCTCTTACTCCTCACCTCTTCCCACCTCCTGCAGAGTTTTTTGATGCAGAAGGAAATGAGGCAGACTTGACATTTGGGGGGCTCCGGGGCCGAGGGGTCAAGAAACAGGACCCTCCAATTGAACGAGACCTCTACCTGTCCCTGGAGGACCTATTTTTTGGTTGCACCAAGAAAATTAAGATCTCCCGAAGGGTGAGTACTTGTGAGCCATCTTCTATCCCCTCCAACCCTACTGGTCACCTCCTCCCTGATCCTAAGTGGAGACCTCACCTATGGTCTCCCAGAAGCATGGAATCTTAGATTTGGAGCCCTAGGATGGTCAAATTCTAAAATCTGAAGTTTGGAAGGGACAATTTAGGGTTTTAGCCTGGTTCTTTCCTCCTGTAGGAATCCCCTCTGTGTGCTTTCCTAACTGGGACCAACTCTTTCCCTTCTCAGCTCAGCCCTATCCCTGAGGGAAGTGGGAAGGCTCTGGAAGGGAGGCGTCTCCTGTGAATTCTGCCCTCTGGGTGTTTGCTGACCGTCCCCTCCAGGTTTCATCTGGGTGTTCGCCTCAGGAGTAAGAAGGAGCCGTGTGGGCATGGAGGGTGGGCCAGGACACGTTTCCCAAGGGGACTGGTTGAAGAAGACCCTCAGTGCCTCAGGTCCCAGACCCCACCCTGGCCCTGTCCCTTGGTCCAGCTCTGTGCTAGGCACCCAAGCAAGACCCCTCACACCTCTGCCCAGCAGAGGAGATGCCAGCTGCAGCCATGCTTTCCATGGAGGGAGGGCACCATATGGGCATGTGACTGGGAAATAGATGGATGACGGAGGAATGCTTTGGGAGAGGCCAAGACATGTTGCCCTCCGTTGTTTTTCTCCCTTTGGGATTAAGAGATCTGCCAGAGGCTCCAGGCCAGAGCCTTCAGGTCAGAGCAAGTGAGTGTGTGTTTACTGTGTGTCTGTTAGTCACTAAGACCACGTAATTTCTAGGGCTGGAGTTGTGACCTTGATCAACTTATGGGGACTGCTTGGCACCTCAGGCCCCATCCCCATGACATGTCCTGCCGTCCTGGAATCATAAGTTCTTGATTCCAGTGGAATAGGATGGGAGTGGGGATGGCTCAGACAGGTTCTCCCCAGTGCTGGAGGACTGAGCTGCGCGCAGATCCCATGGAGCATCTTTCACGTGTGTAAAAGCCGGCTGGGAAATCCTGAGCCTACCTCCTTCCCCATTATCTCGCTACAGGTGCTGAACGAGGATGGGTACTCCTCTACCATCAAAGACAAGATCCTCACTATTGACGTAAAGCCTGGTTGGAGGCAGGGCACACGTATCACCTTCGAGAAGGAAGGGGATCAGGTGAGGGTTGGGAAAGCTGTCTAAGGTCAATCACCTGGGTTCATATTATGGGAAGACTGAGGAGGAAGGAGGCCCCTGGGAGCCCTAGTCTGGAAGGGAGACCAGTCTGCAGGGGAGATGAGCTGATCCCTAATGACCCTTCTGAGGGCAGAGCCTCCCACAGTGCCTCGGTGCGTGGGTCACCCAGGACTTCTCATTTTGCAGAGTGAGAAACAGGCCCATAGAGAGAAGGGACTTGCCCAGGGCAAGAGCACCAGAGCTGAAAGGAGATCCCAGTCCTAACATCAGTGCTCTGATTTTCTTTTCAAAAAATTGTTTACTTATTTGGCTGTGCCAGGTCTTAGTTGCAGCATGTGGGATCTAGTTCCCTGACCAAGAATCAAACCCAGGACCCTGCATTGGGAATGTGGAATCTTGGGCACTGGACCATAGGGAAGTACCCTTCCTGATTTTCTTGTGTGCTTCTATGAGTAAAGCCCAATTGTAGGAGCTATTCAGAAGCCATTTATTTATAATAATTTTAAATTAAATACTTATTTAAATAAAAATATAAAATTATTGTCCAAAAGCATGCTGATTCCTCAAGTTCTGAAAAGAGAAGGAATGATGGTATCTTTGGAGCCAGAGAGATGAATTCCTCTGCCCGTATCTCTTGCCTCTTTCTCACTTATGAAACACCTACTTCCGAAAACCCACTCCAAGACCTACCTCTAGGACTTCCCTAGTGGTCTAGTGGCTAGGACTCTGCATTCCCAGTGCAGGGGGCCCAGGTTTCATCCCTGGTCAGGGAACTAGATTCCACATGTCGCAAAACCAAGACCCAGCACAGCCAAATAAATAAAATACTGAAAAAACAAAAAACAAAACCCACCCAGTTCCAATGCTCCCCTCTCCAGGCAGCCTTCCCTGACCTCTCTGAGCTCCCACTTCTGGGTTTGCTTTATCTCAGTCTTGAGGATTCACTGTGTCCTTGTTTCCCCCAGACTGGAAGCCCTGGTGGGTAGGGGCCAGTCTGATTCCTCTGTTCCGAGTGCCCACAGGAGTTCCAGCAGAGTTCTTGGACTTAATGAAGCTTGGCAGGACAGTCATGCAGGCAGTACTCTGACCCCAACCCAGTATTCTGCCCTCCAGCTGTGTTGCATCTACTTGGGCTGCAGAGTAATGGCAAGGGGAGGGTGAAGGGCGGGGAGTGCGTGTGTGTAGTCATTGGGGTAGGTTTCTTTCTAAGGCCAAAATGGAAAGGCCCTTCCAGAAAAAACTGGTCTAATCTCGTTGTTGTTCAGATGAAGATTTGGAGACAATAGAGACAGGAACTTGGCCAAGGTCACATAGCCAATTAGTCCTTGTCACCCCTTGGCCTCCCCTGCCCAGGGTCCCAACATCATCCCAGCCGACATCATCTTCATTGTAAAAGAGAAGCTACACCCTCGCTTCCGCAGGGAGAATGACAACCTCTTTTTTGTGAACTCCATCCCCTTGGGCAAGGTGAGTGGGCAAAGTGGAGGAGCAAAGGGTGGGCAGATCACCTGGGCTCCACCAACCTCTTTACCTCCCTCTATCATAACATGTATCAGTGTCACTCTTTTCTCCCAGACTGTGAACTCCTGAGGGCAGGTAATTGCTCAGCTGACTCACCTGTTAGCCCTTGAACATCCTTTTGTCTCCTTGAGGTCCAGCTTAGAGCCTGGCGTCGGATAGTCTCATAAAGTACTTTCTAAACAGAATGGACATAGGGACCTTCCCCACTCCCACTTTTGGCCTTCATGTCCCCTAGGCTCTGACTTGCTGCACCGTAGAGGTGAAGACCCTAGATGACCGTCTGCTCAACATCCCCATCAATGACATCGTCCAGTGAGTCCATTTACTTGGGCCCCAATAGATGGGAGAAGGGCTTCCTGGGTCCTTAGAGGCTTGCCTGGTACAGTTGTTCAGCTGGTACCCAGCACAAGAGGGTGAGAGGGATTGAAATCCAGCCCCAACTCTGGCCAAGCTGTGGGCTGCATTCACTTGACAAATGGAGTGCCTTTTTCTTACTTGCATGAAGTCATCGTGGAGGCTAGAGGCCCCCAGTGTTAGGAAATCCCCTGTTGTCTTCATCTTTTAGAATTCCCAGAGCTCTGAGTTGCATCCCCCAAGCCCTTTCCCCAGCAAGGTCCTCTGTGTAGGAAGCTTGGCAACCAAGCACTCCCCACTGCAACCCAGGGTCTCTGCTCACTTTCCTTTCCTCCTTGTCCTTTTTTCCATCTAAATGAGATTCCTGGAATCCTCCATCAGAGACTCAGTGTAAATAGATTTCCAGGGAGCAAGCTGTCTGGAACAAGCCAGTCTCCTCTCCCCTGCCACTGGTTCTAGAAGCTGGTGACTGCTGCATGCCAGAGGTTATGTGAGCAGGGGCAGATTTCTGGCTTTGGTGCCCTCTGAGTTCCCTTCTTTCATCCTCCCCTGTCTCAGCCCCAAGTACTTCAAGAAGGTGCCAGGGGAGGGGATGCCGCTGCCGGAGGACCCCACCAAGAAGGGGGACCTCTTCATTTTCTTCGACATCCAGTTCCCCACCCACCTCACACCCCAGAAGAAGCAGATGCTGCGCCAGGCATTGCTGACATAACTAGTAACTCATAACTCAAGTGGGCTGGGGCCTGAGCAGGGGGAGGGGAAGGTGAGCGGGAGCCTGACCCCACCCCTACCCAGCCTCAGGGTGTGCAGGGGAGCCCGCCCACTGCACAGACAGGACATGAGGACTGGATGGCATGGGACTTTTGAACTGACACAATAAAGTTTTATTTCCTGTCCTCCAGCTACACCCAGGAGTTATGTATTAGATGGAGAAGAGCTTCATACAGCCCTTCTCGTGGAGCAGAGGCAAGGGCAGGGCCCAAGAAATTGAGGAGCTGGGACCCCATCCTTGCTGTGTGAGCCTGGCCAGGTGGGACTCACTCAGTGCCACTTCAGAGCCACTGATGAGATTGTTATTAGGTCAGTGTGGTCTTCAGTGCCACTTGATAGTGGGGTGCAGTGCTGCATCATCTCTGAGGGTCCCCAGATCTATTTCTCATGACACATGCCCTCTGGAAGGGCAGTCTCTAGTGTGATATAGTCACAGTGTACTCAGGAAAACTGAAGCACAAAGAGAACAAAACACTTGTCCCAGGTCACACAGGGCTCAGTGGCAAAGCTACATCAGAACCTTGAAGGCCACTTCTCACAACTTCACTCTGCTGAGAGGCAGCACAAAGGACACAGTGCCAGAAATGGATTAGGTTTCTGCCTTGCCAGTCTCCATTGCTGCTTCTGTGCAGTGGGTCTTGAGCTAGAACTAGGCAGGTTCTTAGAACTGGGCTCTGCTTCCAATCCTGCCCCTGCCCCTTTGGACATTATTATCCATCTTGTTAGTAAAGCAGAGCCCATAACCGTCCTCAGGCTGCTCACTGATGTGAAGGTGCTTGGTGAACTCACAGCATAGGTATCAGGGTTACAGCATTGCTGCCAATGTGGCCTATGGAAGTGCCAGCCTCCAGGCCCACCTGGGCTTGTGCAGACCACATCTGCTTCCCCAGTCTGCCTTCTGTGCCCGAGGAGGCACCCCTCACTGAAGTCTGGGCTTGGGCTAGGAGAGATTCAAACTTATGACAGAGAGGGTGGTCACTTATATGAAGTGACTTAAGAGACACCAGAGGGAATTCCCTGGTGGTCCAGTGGTTAGGATTCTCCGCTTTCACTGTCAAGAGTGCAGGTTCAATCCCTGGTTGGGGGACTAAGATCCCACAAGCCTCATGGTGCAGCCCCCTCCCCAAAAAAGAGGTGGGCCAGAAAAAGGCCCCGTAGAATAGATATTGCTTCAATCCCACCATTCAAAATATCATATTACCTTAAGCCATTTTAAACCATCAGGAGAAGGCTGCAGACCTTGAGATGTAGAATCTGACCCACAGTTCATTAAAGAGTGTGGGCTTCAGAATTAGATACACCCCCAAGGGTTCTACTTGCCAGCTGTGTGCCCTTGGGCAAATCGCTTCACCTCTCCGAAGCTGTTTACAGTCCCTATCTTGCAGGCCAAGGATTCCACACCTTACTTCTGAGCTAAGGTCTTATAGTCCCCAAGAAGGACAGGGTTAGGTTATGGGTGGAAACCAGAGGAGTGGAGCAGACTGCCATGAGGCAGGACCTAGGTGGAGAAGTGGTACTAGGTGCCCTGGTTTGACAGCGAGTGGGTGAGGACCTTCCCGGTGAAACTCTGGCAGTCTAGCTCTCCTCTAGGCCAGCAGCAAGGCCTGCTCCTAGCCTCTTCCTCACGGTGAGATTCTCAGGGAAGCCTGGTTTCAGGCCTGATAAGAGCCACTGATGAGATTGTTATTAGGTCAGTGTGGTCTTCAGTGCCACTGTGTGTCTGGTATTTTACAGGCAGTGAGGGAGTTACTGAGGCCCACTGGTATGCTGTTCAGTGTTCCTACAACCTTTCCCAGCTCCTGTCTCAGGATCATTCCTAGAACAATGAAGTCTGGTGGTCTCATGCCCAAGCGAGTGTCTGAAACCCAAGACTAGTCAGTGAGCCAGCTGACAAACACGCCTGGGGCAACATACTGCCCCTCAGTTTCCTCTGGTGCAAAACAGTGAATAGCCTGTCTCACAGGATTAATGTGAGAATTAGGGTGCATTAGGCACACTGACTGGATCCCTTGGTAGGCTGACCCCTTGCCACCCTGGCTTGATTCATGACACCCAACCTTGTCCCTCCTGGGGACTGTGAGACCTCAGCTCAGAAGTAAGGTGAGGAATCCTGGGCCCTCTTCCTTCTCCACAACCCTAACATGTGGAACACCTTGCCTGAGCACTGAAGGGCCCAGCCTCCAACTCTGACTGGTGGGGAAGGCCTGGTAGCACCAGCTGACTGAAGCAGGAAGGTCTCTGGGCCTGGCTCCACAGCCGCCGAACAGGACTCCCGAAGGACCTCAGCAGTGGCTCCCGAGGGAAGGGTGCACAGGGGGAGGGAGGAATCTGGTTCCCAGACTCAGTTCAGCTGCGGATCTCCTATGTTGCCTGCTTGACCTGTCCCAGCCTTCATCTTCTTCAGACATCTATAAAATGGGCTTGGATGGCTTAATTCTAAGGGCCCAGCTGTGCATGAGATGCCTCGAGATTCTGGAACCTCAGAGTCCCCAAACCCTTGAAACAGAAATAGCTCTGCCGATCTGTTTTCCTGACTGAGGCCAGGTAGCAGGAAGAGGGGCAGGGAGGCTGACACTCCTGCTTGTCACCACCTCCCTGCCTGGGATCTCTAGCCTGGGGTGAGGGTGAGACTCTAAATGGAAAGACTCCTCAGGCTGAGGCTGGATGTCTGCTCTGCAGCCTGCTGTAGCCCATGCTGCCTCCTAAGGGTGTGACTGTGGAGGATGGACTTGCCCTCACTAGGCCTCGGACTTGGGGGAGGTGGGTTTCCCATTTGTAAAGTGGAATAAAATAAGTCACAGCATTCAAGATCCCCAAGTTCCTCTAAATCTTCCAAGCAGCACAGGAGATGCAGGGCAAACAGGAACACTCATTCTGTAGAATAACAGGCCCAGGGCCTGCTGGGGGGTTGGAGGCAGGTGCTGGAGTACCAGGAGCTGGTGAATTGAAAGCTCAAGTGGTCTGGCGAGAGAGCCAGGCAACTACAGACTCCAGGCTGCTCCTTCACTTCCCATCTCAGCCCTGGCCTGGTCTGGAGACAGGTGGACCAGATGGCCTCCACCCAGAGTGGACTGCTGGAGGAAGATGGGCCCACCCCCCTTTCCAAGTCAGGTGGCTCCTCCCCTGCCCACCAGGTGCCAAAAAGGCCCAGTAGACCAAGACCTGTGGTGATAGAGAGGGAGGAGACGCCAAGGTTGAGCTTGTTTTATGGATGACGTGCTACTTGGGCTCGGGGGCAGGAAGCAGGATGGAGAGTCAGGCTGAGGGCTTTCTAGGGGACTTGGGGCTTGAGATCCTGGCTAGTGCCAGGCTTTCCACAGTGTCAGCTGGGGTCAACTCCACCTGGACTGTGAGAGGCGACGGGGAGCTGAGGGGTGAGAACGTGGGGAGGGGGAAGGGAGGTGGTGGGAGAGGGATGGGGAGAGAGGGAAGGGGAGAAGGGGAGGAAGAAAAAGGAAGCAGGGCCAGGCTGCAGCTGGAGCCAAAGCTGATCAGGTCAGCAGCTGCTCAGAAGGGAGCCTCCCGGGAAGCACGGGCAGCCATGAGGGCCCGTTTCAGCTGCTCGTAGGTGACGAACATCACCACATTCCAGGATCCCAAACGGAGAAAGGAGGGCATGAACCTAGAAGGGGAGAAAACACAGGTCATCTCTAGTTCACCCTGGCATCCTGACAGATGCCCTGTCTCCCAGGAAGTCAGGATGGCCCAAGAAATGGAGCTGTGGGCTGTGGGTAACAGTCCCCTGTTGCCACCCATGAAACAGGCATGATAGCAGCTCCAGGAGGGAGGAGTTAAGAGCATGAGAATGCCAGGACCAGGATCAGAAACTGTTGACATGTGGTTGCCACTCAGTCCCAGTGGTTCTCTCCCGTTTGTGTGACAGATACAGGGGGCAGGAGGCCTGGAACTGGGAGGGGCAGGTTAGAGGCTCACCCTTTGTAGAAGGCTCGGGGTCCCTCCTTCTGGAGCATGATGAGGGCGCAGTGGCCAGCGCTGCTGTACTGGCCCAGGGCAGAGTTCATGTATCTCGTCTTGACCACGTCAACAGGGGAGGCGATGACAGTGGTGCAGAAGCCTGCCCCGAAGGCAGAAGTAAAGTGGCAAGGGAGATCGTCTGCCAAGGAAGAGTAGGAGGCATCAGGACTCCTCCCCCGATAATCCCAGAAGGAGATGATTGAAGTAACTACGGTCTCGTGGTTTTAGACCCAGAGACTCCAGTGGGGACCTCTCCCAGTGCCTCTGAGAGCTGTTTTGCCCATGTAGCCTCAGGGCCTCAAGGTGCACGGTGGCAACTTTACCCCAGCTGGCTTCAATTCAGTGAGAGAAACTCACTGCATAAGCAAAGGGGAAATGGGATGAAGGATGTGGTCTCCAGGCAGATCCACACTGGCTCCTGGTTTGGGGGAAGGGTGAGACCCAGCATCATCTCCCCTAATTTACCTGTCATTAGGTGGGCCTTCAGGAGGGTGTCCTTGATGAGGTCATAGGTCACCAGCTCAGCACAGTTGACAATGGCATTGCGAGCGACATTGGGAGATGTCCCTATGGGAGAAAAGGGTGTCTATGTGAAACCAGGGAGTAGGGGAAAAGGAAGACGGGGAAGAGAAAACCGCTGGTACGCACCTTTCCAGAGTCCCCGAAACCCTTCCTCTCGGGCAATGGTTTTGTAGGCCTCAACAGTGCTTTGGTACCTCCGGCCAGCTCCAGCCTGGGCCTGCGCTTGGAACCGGACCTTCACCACATCCGTTGGCTGGGCCACAGCCACAGCCAAGGCACCGGTGGTGCTGCCTGCCAGGAGGCGGCTCCCGATGCTGGCATCTGTCGGAAAGCCATGGGGGTCAGTGGCCAGCTGGGCTTCCACTAGTGTCCACCTCTCCTCACCAAAACCATGTCACTGAAATCTGTCTTCGCTGTCCTCTTTCGTTAATGAGACCAGCTCTGCTCTAAGAACGTCTTGCATCATGCAGTGTCTATTATGTGCTGGGCACTGGGACAGAGCGAGGAACAGGACAAAATGAGACTTAATGCTATTTTCTTTCATAAAGCATTTCTATTCACTTCATTTCACCTGCTAAATGGCACTGAGAAATCAGAAACTTTTTTTTTTGTCTGCGTTGCACATCTTGTGCGATCTTAGTTCCCCAACTAGGGACTGAACCCAGGCCCCAGCAGTGAAAGCCCTAACCACTGGACCACCAGGGAATTCCCAAGAATCATTTCCATTTGACAAATATGAAAGGCTTTCTCAGACTGGGATTCACAGGACTGGGGTTCTCATCCCTCATCTACTTTTCCCTGACATGTGATCTTAGGAAAAGAAAAGCTTTCAATCTGGGTTCTCAGTTTCCACAAACGTAAAATGGAGGGTGGACATGGCATGCTGAGAAGGTGAAATGGAAGAGCACTGGCCTTGAAAGCAGAAGTCCTGGGAGTTTTCACTGATGCCCATGTCCCTGATTCTGCAGCTCTTCATTGTGAGCCTTTGGCCAAGTCCCCTCCCCCACCCCAGGTAAGCCTCAGCCTCTCTAGCTGGAACATGGGGATGATACCACCTGCTCCCAAAGTGGTTGTGAAGACTGTCACAAGCTGATGCCCTGCTTAGAGCCTGACTCAGCCCGGGAATCATCAGAAGAATCAGGGACACTTGTAGTTCTCAGTTCCTCTGATCTGAAATTCCTCCTAGAGGTCTTGGGGCCTAAAGGAACTGTGCGGCTGGAAGAACTAGGATCGACCATCACTGAGAAGGCCAAGTAGGCCTATGGCCCAGCTCCACACTCACGCTCAGAGCCCTTCGTGTAGAACTGCTTGACGGAGTCGTAGAGGCCGATGCGGACGGAAGCGAAGCTCATCTGGCGCTGCAGGCCGGCAACCAGCCCGCTGTAGAGGCTGCGGGGGCCCTCGGTGCGCACCATGGTCAGGATGGTGCCCAGCACCCCGCGGTACTGGGCACTGGCCGCAGCCTGCATTGGCCCCTGCCTTTCTCCTTGGATCTGCAAGGCCAAGGCAGGTGGTTGCCCTCCCCATCTCCTGCCATCCCTGTGCTCTAAAATTTACTGTCCCCAAAACCCCACTGGCCCTTGAGGATTCTGTGTCTTGGGGAGGGAGCAGACTAGCCACCCTCAGAAACAAAGACTCATCTGCTCACCTGTAGCCGGACTTTAGCAGTATCCAGGGGAAAGGTGATGAGGTCAGCAATGCAGGCAGCTGTGCCTGCCCCCAGGAACTTCACAGTGGCTGTAGGGGGCACATCTGTGGCCTTGAACCCAACCATAATGATGATTCCTGCAACCTCCCAGGAGATGAACAAAAACTGGAGAAGGGGGCACCTTCTGTCAGCAACAAGACGAGACAGAGGAACTCTGCCGGAGACTAAGCCAAGGAGAGATAAAGTCCATCAGCAGCCGAACCTCCAGACCTTCTCTTCTTACTATCCCGCCCCTACCTTCTCTGATAGCATCACCCCCCTAAGCAAGGGCTCAGAGCTGCCCCTCGAGGGCAAATAGGAGTGAGCTCCACAGGTACTCAAACAGGGGCTGGAGAAGTATTCCTGCCTGAGAAGTCCTCTCCTTCACCACGTGGAGTATCTGGATCACAGATGTCCTAGTACTGCCTCGCAAACAGGCATTGGCCCAGCCCTCTGTCTGCTGGCTACAGAGATTTCACTGATGCCCATGTTCCTGATTCTGTAACTCTGTCTAGAGGACAGGCAGACGAGGGGGAAAGGTTTCAGCCAGACTAAGACCTGACAGGTACAAACCCACAGGCATTATGCCCTGGATGTCTTAAGCAGAAGAGGTTCCTATTAGTCTGGAACTGTCTAAGTCTAGAAGAAAAGGAGTGAACAAGACCTATTCAGCCCCTTCAATTCAGTCTCACTCTTCCCCACCAGCCCACACACAACTTGGGCTCTCTAGAGTCACTCTTTCAATGAGTTCACTTTGCTGGGCGCTCGTTCACTGAGACAATATCTACTGAAGAGGGAGGCTTATTGTCTGGCACTGGGGGTGGGCAGGTGTTTCAAGCTGCATTTGGGGCTTGCAGAAACATTCTCAAAATTCAAAGGAGGGAACATCCACCTCCACTGTGAGAGAAGGGTGGGTAGTCAGAAAAGACTTAGGAAAGGTAACATTTAGCTGGGCCTTGAAGGATGCTGTGCAGTTCTTAGGGCTAAGAGTATCTTCCTCCCTCCCCCAGCCTCCTGTGTAACACAGGGAAAACTATTCCATCTCTGGCCAGTTTCCTCTCATCCTATAATACAGGGGGAGCCACGTCTTCATGAGAGGTGGGGATGGGGAAATAGTGCAGGTCAGAGCTATAAAGAATGACAAATGAAACCAAAACCTCCATTTTGTTCTCAGAACTGTAACAACACCCTCCTCCCCTGCCTTGGGAGGAAGTGAGCCCAGCACCCCAGTGGGGGAGGGTGACCTGCTTCTCTCTCCTGTTGCTGGGGCTGCGAGGAAAGAGCTGGCCAACAGAGTAGTGATGTGGTAACCGTAGTGAACACACAGACTGATGGAAACAAAATGTTCACCAGGCTTCTTCCTCCTGGGCCTCTCATCCCAGGTGGCTGGGCAAACGGGAAATCCAAAGGCTACTCACCACTCGGCTGCTGGCCTTGTTCATGTTTCCCTGGAGCCTGGCCCACATGAGGCTCGGTGAAGGCTGCACTCAGGCAGCGGAAGGGGTTGATGCAGGTGTTCCGGAACCCCCAGTGTCCCTGCCCTGACATTCTCATCCCCCAGGAAGTGCTCCACACCTTTCCTCACCCCTCTGGCACATTCTATTAGCTCACTTACTTCTCAGAGCAGCCCTGAGAGGGAACTTAGTAAGAATCCTGTCTGTGGGCTCCAAAGCTTATACAGTATGCTTTACACTGGTCCCCAGGTCGTTTCTCTCCTGTTTTCTCAGCCCAAGGCACAGGCAGGGCCCTTCATGAGGAAGTCCAGCATCCCAGTTCTTTTGGGACAATATGACAGTTCTGAGAAGGTTCGGGCAAAAATGGCATCCCTCCTGGGCATCGGAGACATGATAACATGAGTCAATCATGTCCTGACCTTGATCTAGGTTGCAATGTGTTGTGAGGGCCAGAGAAATAGAAGACCCAGCCCATCTTGGAGACAAGTGCAAAGGTTAAGTTGCCATTTTGAATATTGCCTTGGGTTTGCCATAAGTCAGGTCCTTCAGAGGCATAGGTAAGGGAAGCAAAGGTCCCTGTGCTAAAGACCCTACTAAGAAGATTAAATTAAACTAAGGTCTGACTGGAAAGAATTAATCATATATTACTAGCCAGCAAATAACCAGTTTCACCTGATTATCGTAGTCTCAGGAACAGTGCAAAACATACATCTGATTCCTAATCGAAATCTCAAGGGTAGTCAAAAGCTTTGAGTCAACAATATATATTTAGAACACTAGGTTCTCCTCTGTTGCTGATTTCCTAGAGCTAATCACTGTCCCACTGGGGCCTCACTGTCCTCTGTAACATGGGGATTACCATCCTTGGCTTGTCAGGGTCAGTTTAAGGGCCAGAAGAAGACCAAGGATATAGGAAGGTGCTTTGTGAACTCTAAGAGTGACTTTATTGGGATGGTGGTGCTAGTTACTTTTGTTAATATCCTGCTGACCCTGCCCCCAGATCACAGGGCTGAAGCAGTAGAAGACTCCGCCCTTAGACCGGACTCTTACTCGGCTTTGTTAGGTCCCACGCTGAGGCGTTCAAGGTCAAGCTTCTCTAAAGATGTCCCGTTCTTCAAAGCTGCCAGTGGCTATCATGGCCTGATCCCTTTGGTTTTCCATAGAAAATGGTTGGTAGACGAAATACCTAATGGTCATACTATGTGTCCTGTAGAGCAGAGGAGGAGAGTTTAGAGAGGGAAATGGACCTTAAAAGGTCTACAAACCCAGCAAGGAATAGGCCATCTGCCCAAGGCACATTAGCGTATTCAGTCCTTGCCTGGGAGATGTGGGGGTAGGGAACAGAGTCTATTTCCCACAGGGCAGCTGGGGACTAATTAAGTCCACACAGTGGAGGGAGGGACAGACACATGGGAGGAAGGGATGAACCCAGAAGTCCTCCCTCCCCAGTCTGATCTCTTAGTATCCCACATTGCTCTCTTTCAGATTTCTGCATTAGTGTAATTCAGTACTCTGGGGAAGCATACCACAACACAGCAGACTCTGGTGAGTGGGAGTGCTGGAAGTGAGGTGGGGGGGCATCAGGATGGTTCAGAAACTAGGGCCCAGAGCAGGGCTGTGAGGAGGTTAGAGAGGTTGGAATGGGCCCTGGGGAGGCCGTATCAAGCAGCTCAAAGCCTCCTGCCAGCAGAAAGAGCCCCAGGAGGCCTGTAGCCGCCTGGAATGGGAGAGGTCCTTATGATCATCGCTGAGGGCCCCCAACCCTGGCAGAGGAGAGGGCTTATATTACAGCCTTTTGAGCTAGAGAGGTAAAGAACAAAGGCAAGACAGGAAAAGAGTGAAAGAAGAGAGATTAAAAAAAAAAAAAGTACAATACAAAATAGGGTGGGAGGCGAGGAGGGAAATTAAAGGTGGCGCGTGGGTCCCCTCTGCCGGAGTAGCGGAGGAGGGAAGGTGTTGCGGGTGCAGGGCTGGGGCGGGCCGGGGACAGGCTTACCCGGCCGCAAGGAGAACAAGCGGGTACAAGCAGTTGTGGCGGTCGGCGGGCGGAGGGCGCGTCCACGGAGCGCAGACAGTACTCGATCCGAAGGCGCGGCCGGCGGGGCTGCAGAGAGGTAGGAGGAGGGTGCCGAGAGACTTAGATCTCGGGGGCGGGGCCTTCTGGGCGGGGGGCGGGGCCTGCGGGCTCCGCGGACTGGGCGGCGACCCTTGAGCAGCAAAACCCGCCACGCCCAGGGTTGTCTTCGCGCCTTCTTCCACTCCCATTTCCGGGCTTCGGTCCCCGCGTCAGCCCTTCTGTACCCCATAGGGTTTCCCCTCGCCCCGCCAACCTCATTGTGAGGATGGCAGGACTGACGCTCGGGAAGAAGCAGAGGCTGCCCAGGGTCATACACGCCTCTGGCCCCTAGCCGGGGCTCTTTCTAACAGCGCCCAGAGGCTCGGGTAGAAGAGCACTCTGTGCTTTCACGGGCCCAGTCCGCTGCCCCCAACTCGGCCACCCGTGTTTCCGCCAACCGCTCGCTCTCCCCAGGCGCGAACGCGGTCTCTCCGGGGCGGGGCCTCCCGACCGGCCTCGCAGCAGCAGGTGGCCTGTCACCGCCAACGGTCGTTGGGCGCAGCTGGGTTTCCTGCCGCCTGAGGGCTGTGTCCTGGGTGCCCGGGGGACTTATGCACGGGGCGAGGGTACCGAGCGTGGCGCTCCCGACCCCACTTACAGTCGAGCCAACGGGCTGGCGCCCCTCTAGTGAAAAGCCCAAGTGAGAAGGCCGAACAAGGCCAGGATTTGCTGCATGCTTAGGCCCCAGCATGAGAAAGGGATGGTAGGCGAGGAACCTGGCCCCTCAGGTGGCTGGTGGTCTTTGGGGGTGACAGACATGTAAATAAGCGGTAATTGTGTCCTGTGGCCGGACGAACACGTGCACATGGAGTGTAGAAGGACTCTATGTTCGCCCTAGGACTCTTGTGTCCCTACTTTTGTGTACCTTCTGTCCCCCACTGCCTCTTTTCAGCCTGGTAGGCTGTCTGGGACTGTTGTGAGAAAACTGTGGACGTTGTCTGCCATTCTAGTAAACAAAGTTGCCCACCAACCATCTCAGTTCTCTAATGCTCTGCCATTAGCCACTGTAACCACCCAACCACGGGTGAGCCCTGAGAGGAATTCAGGATGGAGGCAAACAGAAAGCATTCTGTGCTTTGGGTACTACTGGCCTTCCATAGTTAAGATGCATACCTAAGGAATAATTTAAATGAATCCAGATTCTTACATTTTCCTATAGACAGAAAACCACTAAAATCATTAATTTGAGATGTCTGTTCTTTATGATTGACTAATTTTTTGATGTTCAACTACATTTTTTTTTCCCAGCAAAATATTTATCCTGGGTTTTCTCTTAACTTCTTTCAAACATGTCCTCAAAGGTATCTGAGAGGCCCTCTCATGGGCTATCTTCTTCAGTAAGATTCCCGAGTAAAGTTTAACTGGTTACTTTCAGGTTGTGTGTTTTTCTTCAGTTGCAGCTGTTTGGCCTGCTGTTGAGAGTGCCCTTGGAAAGTGTAATGGGAGGATCTGGGAAGATGAATATTTAGTGTGTGCAGTTACTATGTTCAGGTCCCTTGTGGATACTTCTGCATAACCCTGTGAGGCTGGTATTAACCTCTGATCTACGAATGAGTGCCAGAGAGGTTAAATCATCTCCCTGATGTCACACGTTTCTAAGTCTAGTACTTGTGCTCAGTCGTGTCCAACTCATTGCCAGCCCACGGAATGTAGCTCACTAGGCTCCTCCATGGAATTTCCTCAGGCAAGAATACTGGAGTGGGTTGCCATTTCCTCCTTCAGGGAATCTTTCTGACCCAGGGGTCAAACCCATATCTCCTGCATTGTAGGCGGATTCATTACCGTCTGAGCCATCAGGGAAGCCCTGGCAGATTAATTTACCACTGAGCCACATGGGTCACACCGTTAGGAAATGGTGAACCATGATTTAAGCCCAACTCAATCAGCTCCATTCGGGTATTTTCCATAAGCAGAGGGAATTGTCAGCCAGGAGACTATAGCTGAAACGGGATTGGATAATTATAGCAGAAAAGAAAAAACACATTGACACATGTTCCTGGAGGAAACTGAAATCAAGCAAAAAATTTATTTCTGGCACTGGAGTCTCCCATCCACTGCTGGCCTAGGTTTTGTACATGAGCTTCTGTCTTTGGCTGTGATGAACAAATTCCCAGGATGCTCTGCAAATTTGTGGGGAGACTACTGAGCTGGTTGGTGATCTTTGAGGAGACATGAAAAATAGAGTAGAACCAAAAGCCAGGAAATAAAAGTGTTACCCTGATTGTCAAAATAGGGAAGAGTCTGTATGTCAAAAGCTCCATACCTGTGAGATATTTGTTCATCCCTAGCAAAATTCAAGGGACCGTTAGAAGGATGATATGTGGACACTTAAAAAGGGGAAGTAGGTATCACCAGGATTCAATATGGATTTCTTAAGAAGTCCTGTTAAATTCTCTTTTCCTTAGAATGGGCTAGGCAGATGAGAACAATGCTACAGACACTGTACCTCTGGACTTGTAGCAACCAACTTATCCAAGTCAGAAGATGTCTTATGGAGAAAGAAGAATGTATAGTATTAACTGAAAAAAATGAGCAACCTAAAAGTTGAGAATGATGTTTATTTGGGGCATTACTGAGGATGTGAGCCAGGGATACAGCCTCTCAGATATCTCTGAGGAACTATTCTGAAGAGGAAGAGGAGGAGCCAGGGTATACAGGCTGTGCTCAGTACTCAGTCGTGTCCAGCTCTTTGCAAACCCATAGACTGTAGCCCACCAGACTCCTCTGTCCATGGAATTTTCCAGGCAAGAATACTGGAGTGGGTAGCCATTTCCTTCTCCAGGGGATCTTCCCCACCCAGAGATCGAACCCGAATCTCTTGCGTCTCCTGCATTGGCAGGCGGATTCAAAAGATTACAACTAATTAAGAAAAACCAGACATCTCAAATTAATGAATTTAGCACTTTTCTATGTATAGGAAGATGGAGCAGTCTGGACTTAATGAAATTATTCTTTTGATATGCACCTTAACTATATAGGGACAGTATCCTGTTTTTCTCCATCCTGCGTCCCCTCAGGGTGCACTGTGGCGGGTGGCTTGATGGTCTTAACATCCTCTGTTTACTCCTCTAGTAGGCAGACATTCTTTGTCCACAATGGGTACAGTTCAGTTCAGTCGCTCAGTCGTGTCCGACTGTATTCGACCCCATGGACTGCAGCACGCCAGGCCTCCCTAACCATCACCAACTCCCGGAATTTACTCAAACTCATGTCCATTGAGTCGGTGATGCCATCCAACCATCTCATCCTCTGTGTCCCCTTCTCCTCCCGCCTTCGATCTTTCCCAGCATTAGGGTCTTTTCCAATGAATCAGTTCTTCGCAGCACGTGGCCAAAATATTGGAGTTTCAGCTTCAACATCAGTCCTTCCAATAAAAGACTGATTTCCTTTAGGATGGACTGGTTAGATCTCCTTGCTGTCCAAGGGACTCTCAAGAGTCTTCTCCAATATCACAGTTCAAAACCATCCATTCTTCGGTGATCAGCTTTCTTTATAGTCCAACTCTCACACCCGTATATGACTACTGGAAAAACCACAGCCTTGACTAGATGGGCTTTTGTTGGCAAAGTAATGTCTCTGCTTTTTAATATGCTGTCTAGGTTGGTCATAACTTTTCTTCCAAGGAGTAAGTGTCTTTTAACTTCATGGCTGCAAGCACCATCTGCAGTGATTTGGGGGCCCCCCAAAATAAAATCTCTCACTGTTACCACTGTTTCCCCATCTATTTGCCATGAAGTGATGGGACCTGATGCCATGATATTCGTTTTCTGAACGTTGAGCTTTAAACCAACTTTTTTGCTCTACTCTTTCACTTTCATAAAGAGGCTCTTTAGTTCTTCTTCGCTTTCTGCCATAAGGGTGGTGTCATTTGCATATCTGAGGTTATTGATATTTCTCCCAGCAATCTTGATTCCCACTTGTGCTTCATCCAACTCAGTGTTTCACATGATGTACTCTGTATATAAGTTAAATAAGCAGGGTAACAATATACAGCCTCCTTTCCCTATTTGGAACCAGTCTGTTGTTCCTTGTCCAGTTCTAACTGTTGCTTCTTGACCTCATACACATTTCTCAAGAGGCAGGTCAGGTGGTCTGCTATTCCCATCTCTTTAGTCTGTGGTGATCCACACAGTCAAAGGCTTTGGGATTGTCAATGAAGCAGAAATAAATGTTTTTCTGAAACTCTCTTGCTTTTTTGATATTCCATTGGATGTCGGCAATTTGATCTCTGGTTCCTCTGGCTTTTCTAAAACCAACTTGAGCATCTGGAATTTCATGGTTCACTTACTATTGAAGCCTGGCTTGGAGAATTTTGAGCATTATTTTGCTCCCATGTGAGATGAGTGCAGTTGTGTGGTAGTTTGAGCATTCTTTGGCATTGCCTTTCTTTGGGATTGGAATGAAAACTGACCTTTTCCAGTCCTGTGGCCACTGCTGAGTTTTCCAAATTTGCTGACATACTGAGTGCAGTACTTTCACAGCATCATCTTTTAGGATGTACAATGAGTACAGATAAGTGCATTTTAAAACCTGCTGCACATCTAGTTTATTGAAAAGAAAATATATATCCCAGTTTATTTGTAAACTGTTGTATATACACACATGTTGTATATGTGTGTCTGACTGTTTGCAACCCTATGGACTGTAGCCCGTCAGGTTCCTCTGTCCATAGAATTTCCCAGGCGAGAATACTAGAGTAGGTTACCATTTCCTTTTCCAGGGGAATCTTCCCAACCAAGGGATCGAACCCTCATTTCTTTTGCATCTCCTGCTTTGGTAGGCTGATTCTTTACCACTAGCGCCACCTGGAAAGCCGCATGTTATACATGCCAGTAATCAATTTGACACAGTTTATAATGTTAATATCATGCTGGAAAGCAATCCACTGTACTTATAGTTTTGGAAATTTAAAGTTTTAAAAACAAATTGAAACACTGAAAATGAGAAAAAAGCAAGAATGACAGAGAAAGCTGAAAACATCAGGTAATGAAAACCAACATGAGAAAAAAAGATCTCAAATGTCTCTGGTATTTTTTTGCCAAAAATATTGTTAATCATATTAACTCCCCTCCCAAAACAAATACAAAATTATCTGATTGCATTTTTTAAAAAAAGAAATCAAGGAAATTTGATGATCATACTTTTAAAAAATGATATAAAAGCTGAATTTCTTTAAAAACATTTAAGAGATGAAATTGATCCATACATTTAAAAAAATGTCTTTTTTAAAAATATTGTCATTTTTTAAAATAATTTTTTTGATTATTTTAAAAACTAATTTTATTTATTTATTTGGTTGTGTTGGGTCCTTGTTGCTCTGCAGGCTTTCTCTAGTTGTGGAGAGCGGGGGCTACTCTCTAGCTGCAATGCAGGAGATTCTCATTGCTGTGACTTCTCTTGTTGCAGGGTATAGGTTCTAGAACATTTGGGTTTCAGTAGTTGCAGCACACAGGCTCAGTAGTTGTGGTGCAGTGACTTAGTGGTCCCACAGTATGTGGGATCCTCCCAGACCAGGGATTGAACATTCGTCTGCAAGACGGGCACAATAAAGGACAGAAATGGTATGGACCTAACAGAAGCAGAAGATATTAAGAAGAGGTGGTAAGAATACACAGAAGAACTGTACAAAAAAGATCTTCATGACCCAGATAATCACGATGGCGTGATCACTCACCTAGAGCCAGACATTCTGGAATGCGAAGTCAAGTGGGCCTTAGGAAGCATCACTACGAACAAAGCTAGTGGACGTGATGGAATTCCAGCTGAGCTATTTCAAATCCTAAAAGATGATGCTGTGAAAATGCTGCACTGAATATGTCAGAAAATTTGGAAAACTCAGCAGTGGCCACAGGACTGGAAAAGGTCAGTTTTCATTCCGATCCCAAAGAAAGGCAATGCCAAAGAATGCTCAAACTACCGCACAATTGCACTCATTTCACACGCTAGTAAAGAAATGCTCAAAATTCTCCAAGCCAGGCTTCAACAATACGTGAACCGTGAAATTCCAGATGTTCAAGCTGATTTTAGAAAAGGCAGCAGAACCAGAGATCAAATTGCCAACATCCACTGGATCATCAAAAAAGCAAAAGAGTTCCAGATAAACATCTACTTCTGCTTTATTGACTATGCCAAAGCCTTTGGCTGTGTGGATCACAATAAACAGTGGAAAATTCTTAAAGAGATGGGAATACCAGACCACCGGACCTGCCTCTTCAGAAATCTGTATGCAGGTCAAGACGCAACAGTTAGAACTAGACATGGAACAACAGACTGGTTCCAAATAGGGAACGTAGTATGTCAAGGCTGTATATTGTCACCCTGCTTATTTAACTTATATGCAGAGTACATCATGAGAAACGCTGGGTTGGATGAAGCACAAGTGGGAATCAAGATTGTTGGAAGAAATATCAATAACCTCAGATATGCAGATGAGGCCACCCTTATGGCAGAAAGCAAAGAAGAATAAAGAGCCTCTTGATGAAAGGGAAAGAGGAAAGTGAAAAAGTAGGCTTAATGCTCAACATTCAGAAAACGAATATCATGGCATCAGGTCCCATCACTTCATGGCAAATAGATGAGGAAACAATGGAAACAGTGAGAGACTTTATTTTTTGGGCCCCAGAATCACTGCAGATGGTAACTGCAGCCATGAAATTAAAAGACGCTCCTTGGAAGAAAAGCTATGACCAACCTAGACAGCATATTAAAAAGCAGAGACATTACTTTGCCAACAAAGGTCCATCTAGTCAAGACTATGGTTTTTCCAGTAGTCATGTGTGGATGTGAGAGTTGGACTATAAAGAAAACTGAGCTCCAAAGGATTCTGTGGTGTTGGAGAAGACTCTTGAGAGTCCTTTGGACTGCAAGGAGATCAAACCAGTCCAACCTAAAGGAAATCAGTCCTGAATATTCATTGGAAGGACTGATGCTGAAGCTGAAACTCCAATACTTTGGCCACCTGATGCGAAGAACTGACTCATCGGAAAAGACCTTGATGCTGGGAAAGATTGAAGGTGGGAGGAGAAGGGGATGACAGAGGATGAGATGGTTGGATGGCATCACCGACTCAATGGACATGAGTCTGAGTAAACTCCGGGAGTTGGTGATGGACAGGGAGGCCTAGTGTGCTGTTGTCCATGGGGTCGACTGAACTGAACTGAACTCCTGCATTGGCAGGCAGATTTTTAACCACAGAGCCACTTGGGAAGCCCCAGTTTAATATCTAGATTGCCTAAAATAATGTCTTCATAGTAGATTTATCACTAGAGTATTTTGACCTGAAGACATAGCCTCAGTGCTTCTAGTGTGTGACTTTAACCTCACATCAGAGTCTTTGGTTTTCAAACATCAAATTCAACTTTATGTTAGTTGGTATAGAAGCTAAACAAAACTTCTTAAATCAAGATGATAGCATGGAGCAACCACTGCTACCAAAATGAAAAAGTTCTATTTTTCCTTAGACAGTCTATGAAAAGAAAAACCCTACATGACAAAGTCTACACATAAACTTTGTTTAAAACTAGAATGTTTGCCAAAAATAGAAAATAAACCAAATGTCCACCAATTGTTGAATGGATAAATAAAATGTCATTACCCAAACAATGGGATGCTCTTCAGCAATAAAAATGGATGAAGTAATGATACCTGCTATGATATGGATAAGTCTTGAAAACATGCTAAGTAAAAAAACAGTCACAAAAGACCACATAGTGTATGTTCCCATTTATATAGGCAAATCTATAGAGAAAGCAGAAAGTAGAGCTGGGGGGATGAGGGGATTTGGGCATGACAGCTAACATGTTAAGGGGATGTGGTTGTTTTGGGGTGATGAAAATGTTCTAAAATTGATTGTAGTGATAGTTGCACAACTCTGATTTACTAAAAAGCATTGAATTTTACTCTTTAAATGGATGAATTGTGTGATATGTGAATTATATATCAATAATGCTGCTACCCCCCCCCAAAAAGAGAGACAAAACCAAATGCAAATCAAACCATGTTAATATCCTTTTAAGGATGTTGTTTAGTTGATAAGTTGGTCAGTTGTTTCTGCGTCTTGTGTGCCCGTGGGCTGTAGCCCAGTAGGCTCCTCTTTCTGTGGGATTTCCCAGGCAAGAAAACTGAAGTGGGTTGCTGTTTCCTTCTCTAGGGGATCTTCCTAACCCAAGGATCAAACCCACGTCTCTTGCTTGGCAGGCAGATTCTTTAAATGCATTAAAAAAAGAATGTTTTCCAAAACTTCTCATGAAATATCAGTGAACTCTTAGAGTCTGAATTAAGACCTTATACAGCAAAGTCAAATTATACATAATTTTACTGATTTACATACCTTCACTATATCAAACAAAGTTAAACTATACTGATTTGCATACCTTCAACAAAGTTCAGCTGATATACATAATTTATCAGGTATCCACGGGAAATTTTTTTTTGCCTCGATGCACAGCTGCATGGCTTGTGGGATATTCATTCCCTGACCAGGGAGCAGTGAAAGCTCCGAGTCTAACCACTGGACCACCAGGGAATTCCCTCCACAGGAATTCTTAATGTGTCATCAAATCTTCTGGCAGTAATGGGTGTTTATTGTTTTATACTCTTTCTAGTCTAAATACCAAAAAGTCTGTTCATAGGAAGAGTCAAATCCCTTTCCATTATTCCCAAAAGTGTAGATAATAAAATATAAAAGTAAACAAGGTTTGTTAAAGTTATATAAAATCTCCACTACAATATTCAGTGACTGCTTATAAATGTTTACAGTTATCATCAAGACTACAAGGTTTATCCTAAGACTGAGAAAAAGAAATGCAGGGACTTCCCTGGTGGTCTAGTGGTTAAGACTGTGCTTTCATTGCAGGGGACTTGGGTCCCATCCCTGATCTGGGAACAATGATCCTTTGTGCTGCTTGCTGAGGGGGGAAAAAAAGTAGGTTTACCTGAAAATAAAAATACAGTGCTGATTGCTAAAAAGTTCTGTGTTAAAAAGAAACCAACAACCTAGGGATCAATTTAAACAACAAAAAAGGGAGCTCTTTGTTGCATTAGGATGTGCTGTAATGAGCAAGACTCCTGGCAAATTAAATGTTTGTCAAACTACAATACAACACACTTTTGGCATCATTTAATGGTAAGTTATACTGCACCAGCAGAATGGTTTTTGCAACTGGCACTCTAAGAAAAAAAAAAGACACCAAGTGCAACAAACAAATGAGGTAACTGAATTACAGCTAATGAAGACTAGCAGTGAGATGTGAGGGAGATGACCCTCTAAACTATTCTGCTAAGATGGCATCTCTAATATTACAATCTTTCCAAGAAGTGGAACTCGCATATCAGCATAAGATGGTAAAGCAGTCTTGAAGAGAGCTGACTTTAGTGTGAATATCCAGTGTTGAAACACCTTCCTTGAATGAATGAACAAAGTTAAGGACAAGTAGAGAGAATTTTCTGCTGGAATGTCAGGGTCTTTAAAAGCTTTCTTTTCTGCACTGGTTGTATGTAGCAGTTTTTCTGCAAACTTATTTAATGCAGAGCCAAATAGTGGAATTTCAAAGCACAGCTCAAGAGGAAAACAGTCACTTTTGTTGTGGCAACATCAGAGTCCTGTTTTGTTGTTGTATCTGTTGTGGCTTCCTCAATGACTGTTTCACAGGATTCTTCCTTTGCTCTGAGCCAGAAGTTAAATAAGTTAAGTCAGGTTCTCCTTTCTCTTCAGAAGCATCACCAAGTTTTCTGTTTACATGTTGACTAGAAGCTTAGATGTGGTGACATATTCATAGAAACCCTTGCAAGCCCACTTTCTTCCTTAATATTTGCAGTGGTTGATGAACGTTCATATTGATGCAAGCAAACTTTCCTTGTAGTTCTGTTTTAATCAAATGGAAAAAGGTTTTCTCATCCTGTCATTTAACATCTGAGCTAATCTGAAATAGGAATTACTTCAGGATTGTGACTCCAAAATATCATTAACTCTCAGTATTAGCTGGCAGGCTACAGTCCATAGGGTTGCAAAGAGTTGGACAGGACTGAAGCGACTGAGCACACATGAACACACTGACTTTATTGGTAGAAGATGTGACTATTCCTCAGATTTCAAAACAAGTAATGATCTACATTAATTCAGAATACAATGAACTGCTATCTTTTTATGCCAAGAAAACTTAAACTGTCAGTCCCAGTTAAAATGGGCAATGAAGC
The DNA here is from genome assembly GCF_054371585.1 of Giraffa tippelskirchi. Lineage (NCBI taxonomy): Eukaryota > Metazoa > Chordata > Mammalia > Artiodactyla > Giraffidae > Giraffa > Giraffa tippelskirchi. The sequence goes on from NC_137285.1 coordinate 124,841,284, forward strand.
ATAACTTTTTTTGGGGTCACACCACTTGACTTGTGGGATCTCAGTTTCATGACCAGAGATGGAACCTGGGCCTCAGCAGTGAAAGCCCAGAATTCTAGCCACTAGGCCACCAGGGAACTCCTAAAGCATAGCTTTTCACATTGTTCATAACGTCCTTTATAATCTCAGTATAACATAATAATAGTGTTAACCTCAGGCCCTTTACCCTAATACTCAATAAATGGTAAAATGTACAGCCTGAAATAATCTTGACTGTTAAATAGTTCCTCAAAGCATTTGCATTCATCTTTCTTGACATGTTAAAGTTATATTTCTGTATCATAACTGACTGTGAGTATGTAGAGGACAATCTGCTTTGCATATTTCCTCGATGAAGTTCCAAGACCCTATCATGTGTTGGCGGGCAGCTGGCTCTGTGAGTGGCTGTGTTTGATGTGCAACTTCCTGTCTAGGAAGGCCCTGGGACAGCTGGTGGGGAGCCTGCTGGAGGCTTTGTGCCTTACAGTTTAGAACTCCCTGCCTGGGCTGCCACACGGTGAGGGCTCTGGACAGCTCACTGTGGCAGGGGACAGTGTCAGGGATGCATCAGAAGATCTCAGTTTCTTCATTAAATTATACTTTAAGGAAAAAAGAGTTTTTAAAATCATCATTTTTGTAAATAATTCTTCAGGTTCACTACTCTCACATGTGACTATTCCTCAAATTTCAATGAAAGGATAGAGAATGCTTTCATTTTGCTTCTCTCCATTTCAAAATTCTTGCCTATGTGACTCTATTTTATTTCTAGGTTTACCATATCCTTTCCAGAGTGATCCCTCCCACCTGCACCCGTTATTCTATGCTTCTTTGTTTTCTAGGACTTTCCCCCCTATCTTCAGTCTTTCCTTTCTTCTACTGTGTGTGTTTGTGTGTGAAATACATTCTTAGGACTTTCCTACCCCTTTACAGTGGCTATTTTTTCTCCTTTCCTTCTCTGCCAAACTTTTTGAACAATTGGCTATCCTCTGGCTTAGCTTCTGGCACAACTTTTACATATCTGATGAATGAATAAATGAATGATATCACATTCATCTCTTCATTCACTGTATGCCAGCCACACAGGTCTTTTTTTCTGTTTGAACATGCCAAGCTCCTTCCTGTAGGGCCTGTGGACTGCTTGTTCCCTTCTCCTGGAACACTTTGCCTCAGATCTTTACCTGGCTAGCACCTCTCATCATCCCTACACACACACAGATACACACACACACACACATATACCTTGGAGATCACCAGGGATCTTCTCCAAGTTAAGTGCACTTTTAAGTAAAATTTTTTTATAGAAGTATAACATATGTATTAAACAGTGCACAGTCATAGGTGTACAGCTGGATACGCTTTCAAAAAGTGAATGTCTCTATATAATTTGCACACATCAAGAAGCATTATTAACATTATTTAATACATAATTAACATTATTTAATTATATGTCAAATTATACCTCAACAAAATTAAAATAATTTAAACAGAAACATTATTAACAGCCCAGAAACAAACTCTCATGTTCTTTCTCAGTCATTATTTACCCAAAGAGTAACTACTATACTAATTTCTAACACCAAATATTTGTTTTGCCTGTTCAGTTCAGTTCAGTTCAGTCGCTCAGTCATGTCTGACTCTTTGCAACCCCATGGACTACAGCATGCCAGGCCTCCCTGTCCATCACCAACTCCTGGAGCTTACTCAGACTCATGTCCATTGAATCGGTGATACCATCCAACCATCTCATCCTCTGTCGTCCCCTTCTCCTCCTATCTTCAGTCTTTCCCAGCATCAGGGTCTTTTCCAATGAGTCAGTTCTTTGCATCAGGTGACCAAAGTATTGGAGTTTCAGCTTCAGCATCAATCCTTTCAATGAATATTCAGGACTGATTTCCTTTAGGTTGGACTGGTTTGATCTCCTTGCAGTCCAAGGGACTCTCAAGAGTCTTCTCCAACACCACAGTTCAAAAGCGTCAATTCTTTTCTTTGGTGCTTAGTTTTCTTTACAGTCCAACTCTCACATCCATACATGACTACTGGAAAAACCAAAGCTTTGACTAGACAGACCTTTGTTGGCACAGTAATGTCTCTGCTTTTTAATATGCTGTCTAGGTTGGTCATAACTTTTCTTCCAAGGAGCAAGCGTCTTTTAATTTCATGGCTGCAGTCACCACCTGCAGTGATTTTGGAGCCCCCAAAAATAAAGTCTGCCACTGTTTCCATTGTTTCCCCATCTATTTGCCATGAAGTGATGGGACAAGATGCCATGGTCTTAGTTTTCTGAATGTTGAGCTTTAAGCCTACTTTTTCACTCTCCTCTTTCACTTTCACTTTTCACTTTCATGCATTGGAGAAGGAAATGGCAACCCACTCCAGTATCCTTGCCTGGAGAATCCCAGGGACAGAGGAGCCTGGTGGGCTGCCATCTGGGGTTTACATATGGGGTTGCACAGAGTTGGACACAACTGATGTGACTTAGCAGCAGTAGCTTTCACTTTCATCAAGAGGCTCTTTAGTTCTTTGTTTTCTGCCATAAGGGTAGTGTCATCTGCATATCTGAGGTTATTGGTATTTCTCCTGGCCATCTTGATTTCAGCTTGTGCTTCATCCAGCCCAGCGTTTCTCATGATGTACTCTGCATATAAGTTAAATAAGCAGGGTGACAATATACAGCCTTGACGTACTCCTTTTCTTATTTGGAATCAGTCTGTTGTTCTGTGTCCAGTTCTAACTGTTGCTTCCTGACTTGCATACAGATTTCTCAGGAGGCAGGTCAGGTGGCCTGGTATTCTCATCTCTTTCAGAATTTTCCAGAGTTTGTTGTGATTCACCCAGTCAAAAGCTTTGGCATAATCAATAATGCAGAAGTAGATGTTTATCTGGAACTCTCTTGCTTTTCTGATGATCCAGCGGGTGTTGGCAATTTGATCTCTGGTGCCTCTGCCTTTTCTAAATCCAGCTTGAACATCTGGAAGTTCACAGTTCATGTATTGCTGAAGCCTGGCTTGGAGAATTTTGAGCATTACTTTACTAGCGTGTGAGATGAGTGCAATTGTGCGGTAGTTTGAGCATTCTTTGGCATTGCCTTTCTTTCGGATCGGAATGAAAACTGACCTTTTCCAGTCCTGTGGCCACTGCCTGTCCTTAAACTTCATATAAATGGAGTTGTACTGTATTGTGTCTTTCACTCAACATTGTATTTGTGAGATTCATCCAAGTTATATGAAGTAAAGTAAGTAAAGTTGCTCAGTCGTTTCCGACTCTTTGCAACCCCATGGACTATAGCCTACCAGGCTCCTCTGTCCATGGGATTTTCCAGGCAAGAGTACTGGAGTGGGTTGCCATTTCCTTCTCCAGGGGCTCTTCCCGACCCAGGGATCGAACCTGGGTCTCCAGCATTGCAGACAGACGCTTTACCACCTGAGCCACCAGGGAAGCCCCAAGTTACATGAAGTTGATCTTTAATTGCCACTGCTGTATAGTCTCTATGTGTGAGTATATCCAATGTATTCACTCCACTGTTGATGGGACATTTCAGTTGTGTCTAGTTTTTGTCTATTACAGTAGTACTGCCAAGAGCTAAGAATAACCTTTTTCACTTTTAACAGCCTTATTGAGGTATAACTTAGCATACAGTTCACTCATTGTTAAGTGTATGATTTAGTTAATTCTTAGTAATTTTATACTGTTGTGTAGCAATAACCACAATCCAATTTTTTATTTTTATTTTTGGCTGTGCTGGGTCTTTGTTTTGGCACGTGGGCTTCTTTAGTTGTGGTGCATGGGCTTGTTTGCCCTGTGGAATGTGGGATCTTAGTTCCCTGACCAGGGATTGAACCTGTGTCCCCTGCCTTGAAAGGTGGATTCTTACCCACCGGACCACCAGGGAAGTCCCCACAATCCAGTTTTATCACCCCTAAAACTTCCATCACCCCAAAAGTTGTGTTTTATCTGTTTGCAGTCATTTCCTTCTCTTACCTTCTGCCCTGGATAACCACTGATCTACTTTCTGTCTCTTTAGCTTTGCATTTTCTAAAATTTTTATAGTAAGTGAGATGTAGTCTTTGGTGTCTGGCTTCTTTCATATAATATAATGTTTTTTGAGGTTCATCCATGTTGATGCATGTATCAGCAGTTTAATCCTTTTTTATTGCTGAGTAGTATTCCATCACAATGATACAGAACATTTTGTTTGTGTCCTCACCAGTTGATGGGCATTTGGATTACATATTTCCAGTTTGAGGCTATAATAAGGTTGTTATGGAAATTCATGTACAAATCTTTGTGTGGATCTACAATTTCATTTCTCTGGTGACTGGATCAAATAGTAAATATGTATTTAATATTTTTAAAAGTTCAAATTTTCCAAAGTGGCCCTACTATCTTACATTTCCCCCAGCAGTGCATGGGGAATCCAGTTTGTTTCCTACAAAGTTTACCATTTTTAGTTGACAAAACTGCAGATTTTTGCTCTCTGTCAAATTATTACTCATATTTTATAGGTAAATAAGGGGGCTTCTCAGGTGGTGCTAGTGGTAAAGAACCCACCTGCCAACGCAGGAGATATGAGATGCAGGTTCCATCCCTGGGTCAGGAAGATCCCCTGGAGAAGGGAATGGCAACCCACTCCAGTATTTTTGCCTGGAATATCCCATGAACAGAGGAGCCTGGAAGACTTAGCATAGGTAAATAAACTGAGGCTTAAGAATACCAAGAATTTGAGCCATGTCACATAGCTAATAAGTACCAGAACTGGAATTCTAACTTTGGTTTTTAATTACAAGGTTCATACTCATTTCATTTACATGAATTGAGATGTATACTTGAATACTCAAGAGATCTGTGCCCCACCCCCTGCAAAAATAGATTATTCATTGTTTTTAGGTTTCAAAGGCAAAGCTTTATTTTAGGAAGTTTTTTTTTTTAATCTCTTAAAAATTTATTTAGAGAGAACTTGGATCCTTACCTAACATCATATACACAAATTAACTCAAAATGGATCAAAGACCTGAACATAAGATCTAGATCTGTATGACCGTCTCTGGTGGTCCAGTGGTTAAGATTTTGTTCCTCCAATACAGGGGGCTTGGGTTCAATCACTGATTGGGGAAGTTCTGCATGCTGTGCAGCCAAAACCAAACAAAACAACAAACTATAAAACTCTTAGAAGGTTATACAGAGTGAAGTAAGCCAGAAAGAAAAACACCAATACAGTATACTAACACATATATATGGTATTTAGTCAATCGGTAAAGATAACCCTGTATGCGAGACATCAAAAGAGACACAGATAAATAGAACAGTATTATGGACTCTATGGGAGAGGGCGAGGGCGGGATGATATGGGAGAATGGCATAGAAGCATGTAAATTATCATATGTGAAATGAATCGCCAGTCCAGGTTCAATGCATGATACAGGGTGCTCGGGGCTGGTGCACCGAGATGACCCGAAGGGATGGGATGGGGAGGGAGGTAGAAGGGGGGTTCTGGAAGGGGAAAACATGTACACCCATGGTGGATTCATGTCAGTGTATGGCAAAACAAATACAATATTGTAAAGTTAAAAAATAGAAAATAGATTAATTAAAAAAACAAAACAAAACTCTTAGAAGGACTTCTGACTTGCTATGTCCACGAACAATATGTCGGACCCACGGAGGCCCAACAAAGTGCTGAGGTACAAGCCCCCACCGAACGAGTGTAACTCAGCCCTGGATGATCTGACACCAGACTACATGAACCTGCTCGGCATGATCTTCAGCATGTGCAGCCTCATGCTTAAGCTGAAATGGTGAGCTTGGGTCGCTGTCTACTGCTCCTTCATCAGCTTTGCCGATTCCCAGAGCTCTGAAGACACGAAGCAGATGATGAGTAGCTTCATGCTGTCCATCTCTGCTGTGGTGATGTCATATCTGCAGAACCCTCAGCTCATGATGCCCCCCTGGTGATGTCAGCCTAGAGGGGTCACATCCAGAGCCCCTCTATCCACCTTGCCCTAGGCCTCACCCGTGGCTGCTCAGCCTCCTGCTGTCTGCTGCAGTGCTGGGCTTCCCTGGGCAAGGCAGTCCCTGGGCCTGCAGCTGGATGGGAGGAACCTGGCCCTGACCCTGGGATCCACGGCTGCTGGAGCAGAGAGGGGAATCCCCTGGGCCTACCCCCTCACCTCCACCTTCTTTTCCTACCCTGCCTGCTCCTGGGGGTGATGCTGTCCATGTTTCTAGGTATACCCACTCATTTTCTTGTTAAAACCCATTAATAATTTTGCATTCTGGCTGTAAAAAAAAAAAAAACTCTTAGAAGAAAACAGGATAAAAGCTTCTTATCATTACATTTGTCAATAATTTCTTAAATATGATACCAAAGGCACAGGAAATAAAAGAAAACATGGACAATTTGGAGCTCATGAAAATTAAAAACTTTTGTCCATCAAAGGATACAATCACAGAGTAAAAAGACAACCTACAGAATGGTAGAAAATATTTGAGATCACATATCTCATGAAAGGTTAATGTCCAGAATATGTAGAGAACTAAAACTCAAAAACAACAACAAAAATCCAGTTCAAAGGTGAGCAAAAGACTTGAATCGACATTTCTCCAAAGAAGATATACAGATAGCAAATAAGCACATGAAAAGATGTTCAATATCACTAATCACAGGGAAATGCAAATCAAAACCACAATGAGATACCACTTTACACTCATTAGGATGGTTATTATTTTTAAAAATGGAAAATAAGTGTTGGTGAGGATGGGACAAATTGCAGCACCATGTACTGTTGGTGAGAATGTAGAATAGTACAGCTGCTGTGGAAAGCAGTATGGAAGTCCCTCAAAAATAGAAAAGTAGAATGATTTAGCAATTGATCCAGAAATTCCACTTCTGGGTTTATACTCGAAAGCATGGAAAGCAGGATCTCACTACTCCTTCCAAATGGAATCTTTTATTGATTTTATTACTATCCTGTTCACTTAATTTCCACTTCCAGTACTCTTGCTTGGGTTACAATAGTTTCATCTTCCTATGACCAGAGTCCACTCTGCTAATTCATTCTCTGCACTGCAGTCTGTCATCCCTACTTAAAACACTTTAGTGGTTCCACATTACCCTCAAAATACTCCAGACTCCTTAATGTGGTGCCTTAGCTCAGGCTGCTGCTGCTGCTGCTAAGTCGCTTCAGTCATGTCCAACACCATAACAAAATACCACAGACCTGGTGGCTTCAACAACAAGAGTTTATTTCTCATCGGTCTGGAAGCTGGGAAGTCTGAGATCAAGGTGCCCATCCTTTAGGCTCCCCCTTTGGGGGGTCCTTTTCCTGACTTGCAGACAGTCGGCTCACCATGTCCTCACGTGGCAGAAGCAAGAGAGCTCTGGTCTCTCTTCCTCTTCTTATAAGGACCCTAACCCCATCATGGAGGCCCCACTCTCATGACCTCATCTGAACCTAATTACCTTCCAAAGGCCCAAACTCCAAATTCCATCACATTGGGTGTTAGGGCTTCAGCAGATGAATTTTGGGGGTACAAATATTCAGTCCATAATATGTGACTTCTCTAGCCTTTCAGGGCCCCTGTTTTTCTCTTCACGCCCATCTCTCTCACTGCTTCCCTTTAGTTCTGCAACCTACCCATACTGACAGCTGGCAATACTTGATTGCCCCTAGTTCTTTCCTCTTTCTGGGCCTTTGTATGTATGAGTCATTCCCTTTTCCTAGAAGGACTTACCCCTCCTTTGCTTTTATAACTCCTATTTGTCCTTTAGGTATCTTCTCCAAAGAAGCTTCCTGGCTCCTAAACCGGCTTAGGTATCCTTCATCTGTGTTCCTGCTCTTGAGTGCCTTGTGCATTTCTGTACAGTGGCTTTCATCATGCTGTACCGTTTATTTGTCTCTTCTGCTCGACCATCCACCACCCCAGTGAACTCCCTGAAGGCAGCACTGGCCTCGTTCACCTCAACACCTAGTCCAATGTGTGGCTAACAACGTAGGCACAATGAATACTTTCACTGTATAGCACTCTGTAGTTTTCAAAGTGTCCTGACACAAATGAACTCATCTGTAGAGGTATAATTATATTTCTGTACTTAACATCCATTCTTCCTGAATAAAATATTCCTTTAAACATATTACTTTTACTGATAAGACTTCTATGAAGTCAGTAATCCCACTATGTCACTAATGTGACTGAGTTGGGCCAGACTATCTCATTTTTCCTGATATACTAGAAGAGTTTGTGAGAAAGCAGATTTTTTTTTAACCCAGCGGGACCCCATGGGGCCTTCCTGGGACAGACCCCTCCCCTATATCATCTGCTTTCGATTCTCTCTGAAGTACCTAGATAATATTACCTAATAATAGTATCTGATGCACATTTCTTGAGTTGTTTTATAGATGTGGATACCCCCCATCAAATGGAAGGAATTAACTACTTAATGAACATGCTACCCTCAGGCCACCTGGTGCCTAAGGATTGATAATGTTAACACCAGTGACACAGCCCTGTTCCTCACCATCAGCCAATCAGAGAATTGTGCGCAAGCTGATCGCAGACCCTGGGATGCCCCTCCCTCACCTTGCCTTTCAAAATGCTCTGCTGAAGTCCACTGGGGAGTTTGAGCTTTTTGAGCACTAGCTGTTCTGGACTTGTTGATGGTACCTGCAATAAGTGCTGCGCTTTCCCTCACCACATCTTGATGTCAGTATATCACCTTTACTGCTCAGGCAAGAGGACCCATTTGGTTCGGTAAACCTTTTTTAAAAAATTGTTGTTAATGTTATTTACTTATTTTTGGCTGCACTAGGTCTTCATTCCTGCATGCCAGCTTTCTCTAGTTGTGTTGAGAGGGGAATGCTGTCTAGTTGCAGTGCGCAAGGGCTTCTCATTGCAGTGGTTTTTCTTGTTGCCTGGAGCATGGCTCTAAGGTGCTTGCAGGCTCAGCAGTTGTGGCACGTGGGCTTAGTTGCCCCAGAGCACGTGGAATCTTCACGGACCAGGGATTGAACCCATGTCCCCTGCATTGGCAAGAGGATTCTTAACCGCTGGGCTACCAGGGAAGTCCAAGTTCGGTAACCTTTCGAATGACTTGATGGAGGTAAGTGTCTGTGAGTGTGCAGTGAGGGAATGAGTGTGGGCCTCAGCTGATGATCTGACCTTGTGAGTCTGCATCCATGGCTTCCTGGTGGCAGAGACGGCAGGCAGTGGCTGGCAGAAGCTGTCTTTTGGTTCTTAAAATCACAGAACTTTATTCTGAGGTCACTTGGTTCCACTTCCACCTTTAAGAAGTAGGGAAGGAGATCTAGAATTTTGCCCAGAAAACCTTAGATGACCTCCCACCAGTCTTGTTTTCCCTCCCTCAGAAATCTGAAAGTCACTGAGTTTCTGATCCCAATCAAAATATCGCTCAGAAGCATTTATCCTGTTTCAGCAGCAGCATCTAAATAGTATGCTCTGGCAGATGATGGGTTAATATTGGCAGATAGAAATTCATGGAAGGCATAGTCCTTGGCCTCTAGCAACTTACAAATCAAGAGCAAGTGTTTTAAAATGATTTGTACTTGCTGTCAAGTGAAAAGAAAAAGTTTTAAATGTGGTTTTTATTTGAAAGCCAAACCAGGCATTAAATCAAAATATTTTTACTTTTTTGCTTTTGCTTGGACTTTCCAGTTTGTATATGTAAATGATCTCAAGTTATGATTTAGATATAGAAAAGTGCTGAGGGTAAGTGGATGTTCATTTTTCCCCAGGATGCAGAGGAGTCAGAGTGGGGAGGGAGGGGTGACATCACTGAGCCCTTCTTGTGAGGTGCAGATTGTCCTTCCCACTTCTCTGTAGGACTCTATGATGCAAGGATTCCCCATGGTTAGGTTGCTAGTAACTGTGTGTGTGTGGGAGGGTAAGTGAGGTTGGAACCCAGTTCTGTTCATCAGAGCCGCATAAGCTGCTAAGAACCAGAAAAGACCTGGATCTCAGTTATCAACGTGAAATATATCCAGTTAAGTTTAGGAGAAGGTCATCTGGTTCAAGCCTGCCTTTTATAGATGGAGCCGCCAAACCCTTAAAATGCAGAGCAGCCAGCCTGCATAAGCTCAGAAGGCAGTGTATGTGTGAGGGGCCAGGCATGGCCCTGCGCTGATGAACAGGATGCCTGAAGTGAGAAAGGGAAATTCCATCTAAGAAGGAGAAGGCGGAAAAGTGGCTATTTTCATTCCCACACTCAAGGTGTGAATTCCTTTATTGAGTCATGATAATTTTCAAAAATTCTGAGTCCTGATACTTTAGACTCTCAGCCCAGCTTTTACCTCTTTGTCCCCAGACTCCACACCCTCCAAGGTGCCTCACAGTCCAATGAAGGAGTGGGGGCTGCCTGGGAGTGTGGCTCCAGCAGCTGTACACCATTCTCCGTCACCCCTGGCCCCTGAGTCCCTGGTTCCTTTGGTCTCACCTCTAGGCAACTGTGTCTTTCAAAAACTTCTTCCCTGGCACTTCCTCACTAATCGACAAAATCTTTTCCGAGGCATTGTCCTTTTGTGCACACTTGTCCAGAGCTTTTGCTTTTATAATGTGCTTTTCTGCTCAGCTTCTCAGTTGATCCTCATAAACACCCCAAGTGAGGTAGGAGGAAAGGGATTATTACTCCCATTTTACGGGAAAGGAGACCGAGGCTGCCCTCTTGATTCTCCAGTGTTGTCAGCGAACACTTATGGGTCTCAGCCTCACACTGGCCCAGCTGTGCTCCTTTGACCCAGTTTCTAGGTTTTCTCTCTCCTTTTTCTCTCTCACATTTCCCACAATCCCAGTGGTTTCTGCACGCAGACACATAACAAATACAGCTGATGATCTGTGGCTAACTGAAGCTGCAGCCAAAAGTCTTTGCGCTGCTTTGGTGGTGTCCCACTAGACTCCTCAGCTGATTTCCAAGGGACATGCATGCCACTCTTGTTCCATGCTTGCAGTCTTTCCTGTTTATAATTCATCATCTAATCAGATTTTCCAGGGCATATAAGTATACAAACTTCCATTTTACCCAAATAGATCTGTTTTGGTTTATTTTTCCTTGCCTAAATGTTAGGCATCCGACCTGATGGATTTCACAATTAATATAATTTATTTTCCATCTTGTCAGTGCAAAACAAAGCTGTTGTTAAGACAAAGCACTGAAGACCACAATCCTTCCTCCTCTTCTGTCTCTTGAGTCAGCATCAAGTAAACAGTTCTGTAAACAAACGTGTGGGTCTGTGTCCCTGTGGTGTGGACCCACTGCTTTATTCCAACCTTAACTGGTTTTGTCCTAGTTAAAGACTAAGTAGCCTCATCTTAGTCAAAATGGAGAGTCTCTTAGCATCTGGACTTTCATCAAGGCCCGTTGCATCTGCTCGTAGGTGACGAACATCACCACATTCCAGGATCCCAAACGCAAAAAGGAGGGTGTAAATCTGATGAGAGAGACAACCATATGGTCAGGTGGGTGGACTGGAGTCCCGCATAGATCTGTGTGCCCTCCCCACTCGGTGCTGGTGCTGAACTTCTGTTAGTCACGAGCACTTCTGAGACTGTTCTGTCATTTTCTTTCCTGAAGGAATTTAGGCAGAAGTCGGAGTCAGGCAAGGAAGGAAAACTAGCACTTTGAGCCGAGTTCCTGTGTTAGGCAGTTAATTCTCACAGTTTTATCAGGTAGCTATGATTGTTGCCAGTTTCTCTTCAGAGACCAGGGTGAGATAGCTCAGTTGAAATCACCTGACTCCACTCTGCTGCTGAGTGTTTCTGGGCTTGTTTACAACCTAAGCAGTCACCCCTGAGGCGGCCCCTGCCTCCAGGTGGAGGCATCACAAGGTGAAAACAACTTGACTCCAAATTTAGCTTATCTCCCAGGAGCCTGCCTGTCCTGTGACCACGCAGCAGGGAGAGAATCCTCACCTCAGCTATGGTTCACCGACTCGGGGAGGAGCCTGGCTCCTGCTCTCCACTTCAGCCCGTCTCTCTGGTAATCCCCTCCTGGTTCTCTCAGCTCCTGTCAGACCCTTCCTCCCACACCTTTGCCCATGTTGCTCCTTCTGTTTGCTCCTCTCCTTGCCAGGCTGTTTGTTCTTGGCTCTGTGGGACTTGGCTTGAGCACCAGAATCTCACACCAGGGCCTCTCCTGAACCCTCAGCCTGGGCCCCTCACAGGGAGGATGGCACGGGGGCAACAAATGTGAACTCTGGGGATGGTCCTGAGTTCAAATCCCAGCTTGACCAGCTTCTTAATCTTTCTCAGCCTCAGTTTACTTACCTGTAACTGGAGGACATTGTCGAGAGGATTCAGTGATAATGGACAGGGTTTGGTATTAGTAAATCCTCAATAAATGTCCCCTGCTTGTTAGCTTCTCTTCAAAAGAAGCACAGCACAGGGCCCAGCACCCACGAAGTGCTCAGGGAATGTTTGCCAAGTGAAAGTACAAACCGAGACAAGTGGGATGAAGAACCTTCTGATGGCGGCACTTATAGGAAAAGAACTGTCAGCTGAAACTCAAGTTTCGTGACATCATCCTGGGGTCAAGGACATGTGTGATTGTTGGGCCTAATCCAATGCTGGGTGCCAAAAAACCATCCTCAGTGGTGGAAGTACGAGGGCCAAGCAAAAAGCTCAGTGTGGGATGAAGTGGGTGGTGTTTAAAGGTCAGGGTTTGAGCCGTGGCTCTGCCGTTTAAACTTTGTGAGCTGGGACAAGTTCTGTGACCTTTCCAAGTCTCATTCTCCTCCTCAGTAAATGTGGAGAAATGGCCCAGTTCAGGGGGAGTGTGGAGATAATCTATGTGAAGTGTTAACCCAAGTCCTCATGCTTAGTGCCTTGGTGGTCATGGTGATTGTTCATAACTTTTTGTTCATTTATTATAGAGAGCTGATTTTGTGCTGGGGACTCTGGGAAGTGAAAGATGTATACAGTTGACCCTTGAACAACACAGGTTTGAACTGTGTGGGTCCACTTATACAGTTTGTTTTTAATGTTAAATACTAATGATCTGAGATTGGTTGAATCTGTGGATGTGGAACAAGGGATGTGCAGAAACCATGGCAACAGAGGAACCGCATGTATGGAGGGCTGACTATAAGTTGTACATGTATTGATATTTTCAACTGCACTGGGTCCGTGTCTGTAACCTTGGCATTTGTTCAAGGGTCAGCTGTATAAGCCACAGTCCTTAGCTGCAAGGAGCTTGTACTGTAGCATGGGGGATCATTTAAACTTACAAATACTATCCTACAAAGTAGGAAGTGGTGGGTACTATAAAAATGGTATCAGGGAAGTATTGCTGAAGTTCACAGAGGGGGAATATTTGTACCTGAGAGTGTTAGGGAGAAGGTGGTATTTGAATTAGTCTTGAAGGACGGTAAGGTGTAGAGCATGTGGATGATGCAGGAACGGCTTCCATGCAGAGGGAATGGTAAATGCCAAGAACATGTGAAGCACATCGTGCACATGGGCTGTCGGCAGTGGTGATCTGCAGTGATGGAGGTGGGTCAGGGAAAAGCCTCAGGATTACCAAGCACCTTTCCCTCCTCCTCCCCTGCCTGTGTGTTTGGGGATGCACTTGGATCTATGCATAGACCCCCCTTTTTTTTCTCAGATAAGCCTCCCTGATCTTCAAATCAAAATTGGTCCCCTCTTTTCAAAAAAACTATTGTAATTTTCCTTTGTGGCATTTACATCTGTGCTGTTCAACACTACTACGTTTCTGGGTGAACCCATGGCAGACACTCTACATGGAGGGGAGAAAGGAAGGTGGGGAGGGAGGCCTGGTTCTCTAGGAGGGGGTGCTGGTGGCAGGAGGGGAGCTCACCCCTTGTAGAAGGCTGTGGGGCCCTCCTGGGTCACCATCTTCAGCATACAGTCGAAGGGGCTGTGGTACTGGCCTGGGGGTGAGTTCATATACCGTGTCTTCACCACGTCCACTGGGGAGGCCACTAGGGTGGCACAGAAGCCAGCTCCAAAGGCAGAGACAAAGTGGCAGGGGAGGTTGTCTGTCACAGGGTGGGGAAGAGCAGATAGATATTGGGCCGTGAGATGAAGAGGGCCCCTGTTTTCTGTTTCACATGTGTTCATTGTTTGTCCCTAATGAAACTGAACTCCTTGAGGTTAGTATAGTCTAGCGCTTGTGCTCAGTCATGTCTGACTCTTTGCGAGCCCCTGGACTGTAGCCCACCAGGTTTCTCTGTCCATGGGATTTCCCTAGGCAAGAATACTGGAGTAGGTTCCGTTTCCTCTTCCAGGGGATCTTCCTAACCCAGGGATAGAGCCCGTATCTCCTGCATTGCAGGTGGATTCTTTACCGTCTGAGTCACCAGGGAAGCCCAAGTTTGAGGATAGTGTTTTCCAAATCTCTTGCAGTGCCAAGGTGGAGCTCTTGGTAAGGACTCACAAAACTGGGCTGTCCGAGAGTTGGAAGCTAATCCAGCCCAACCACCTCATTAGAGGAAACTGAAGTCAGAGAAGGTGACCCTTGCTTGAAGGTGCACAGGGAGAAATGGTGCTGGGCTGGAACCCAGGTCTCTGGCCTCCTGTCTGGGGTTCCTCCTTACTCATCCTAATGATGTACTGGGCACCGTGCCTCCCTCCACTCCTTGTAAAGCCCAGTTGCCTGTGGGTGGTACCCACTCTGTGGAGTCTCAGTCCCCTCCAGACTGTGGGAGGGCTATCTGCCTGGAGCCCAGGGCCTCACCGGTGAGCAGGTGGTAGTCTAGCAGCTTCTCCTTGATGATGTCATAGGTCACCATCTCACCACAGTTGACAATGGCATTCCTTGTGATGTTGGGCAGAATTCCTGTCAGGAAGGGGGTGGGGCTAATGAGTGGGAAGTAGAAGAAGTGGACCCACTGGCTGCAAGGCCACAGGTCCAGTTGGGGGATATGGTGCCTCTTTCCAGTGGTCTAGAGGAGCCCTAGATGGGCAGATCCTACCCTTTCCTTTCTGATGTTAAAAACTCTCAGATTATCTATGTCCATCTTAGAGACAAAAAGCAGAGAGACCCTCTTGTGTGTGTTTGGGCCACATTTCGGAGGCTAAACTGCAATATCCATCAAAATTAAAATATGCCTCCCTGAGACCTGGTGAGAGCCAGAAAAGGAAGCCTTTCTTTGGGAGAGGAATGGTAGGCTTATGAAACAGTGACAGGATGCAGCCATGGCAGGGCCCTTGGAGAGGGTCGAGACCACTTGCTGGTTTCACAGATGAGGGCTGGGCTCCAGGAAGGCACACAGCAAGTAAGGCTGTGACTTAGGTGTCCTACCTTTAACCATCACTGGGTCATTGTGTTCTTCTGTAAGATTCATGTGAGCCCTGGCCACATGTGGGAGAGACAACATTATTTGTCGAGGTAGTCACCACTTAGACACATAGGGAACCTTAAAGCCTTGTTCCCAAGGAAGCCCCCTCCTCATGACTGCTTCCCCCAGTGGCCTCTGTTTTTTTTCCATGCCCAGCAGTCACCCCTCATAGGCCATTGCTGGGGAGGCCCTTCCCTCCCTCTCCACACACCGGGAGCTCACTGGAACTTTGAGGCCCAGCTTTCACATAGCCTCTGCCCCCCAACCCCACAAGCCCTCATGGCCTGCACCTCTGTGTGAACCCAGCACATCCTGCCCTGTGGAATGGCTGCTCCTTGACATGGCCCCTCTCCTCTGTGACTGTGAGCCGTGAGGGTATCCTCTGTTCATTTCTGTCTCCCTCACAGCCTTGCACATGGTGAAGGGTTGGTAAACTGAACTGAATTTGGGTCAATATGGCAGGTCAGCTGGAACTTTGGGATATGTTAGGATATTCCTTTAGAACTGCTGGGATACTCATGATGGGAACTCCCTGCTTGCTCAGTTCCCTGCCCCAGCCCTAGGGTGGAGAAGGCGCTGCCTAAGACCCTTAAGCCTGGAGTCCAGACCTACCTTTCCACAGGCCCTGAACCCCTTCCTCCCTGGCGATGGTCCTGTAGGCATCCATTGTCCCACTGTACTTCCTGTTGCTCCCCGGCCCAGTGTGCATGCTGGCCTGAAAGCGGATCTTCACCACGTCTGTGGGCTGGGCACAGGTCACTGCCATGGCCCCAGTGGTGCAGCCCGCCAAAATCCGGGTAATGATGCTGGAGTCTGGAGAGAAGGAGAGCAAGTGGGCCAGTGTTGCACTACCCCACACCTCTGCGGGCCTGATGCTGGTCTCTGGGGGCTGCCCCTGCCCCATGCCCACCTCTCCCAGGCCAGGGTTCTGGATCCTCTTTGATGGAGGCTCAGTCTCCTCATGAGCCTCTGTTACCAGCTTCCCATGCCCCAGCTCTGCCTCCAAGTCTGCACCGCTCTGATCTGACCCACAGCCTAGATCCTGCTTTGACCCACCCCTCAGCACTCACGGTCCGATCCCTTGGGGGTGTAGAACTGCTTGACAGAGTCGTAGAGGCCGATGCGGATGGAGGCGAAGCTCATCTGGCGCTGCAGCCCGGCAACCAGCCCGCTGTAGAGGCTGCGGGGGCCCTCAGTGCGCACCATGGTCAGGATGGTGCCCAGCACCCCGCGGTACTGGGCACTCCGGGCAGCATGGACTGCCTGGTTCTCCCCCTGGATCTGAGGGACACCCCGCAGAGTATGAGGACTTAGGTGGGGGATGGGCGGGGCTGTGTGCAAGGGGCCCTGCCTGGGGCTGGACCTCGGAACAAGCATGGTCACAGTGTCACGTCTCAGTAAAAATCACAGTTCTGTGTAGCAGTTTCCAGCTCACAAACTGTTTTACGTAGTGTGGTAAAACGGAGGGTGATGGTTTTTCTCGTTACAAGTTGTCTGTGACTTGCCCAAGCTCACACGGTAATTCCTTACTTCTCACTTTATGGCTTACAAAGTACAGTAAGGTCATGAGGGCCCTAGCACATCTTGCCAAGGAATTAAGATCTTAGGTGTTGGTAATGAGGGGATGGTGAGGTAGGGTCGTGTGTAGTGGGGGGAGTGACCTGCTCAGCGTTCTCTGTGAGGAAGGGCAGGCGGGCAGATACCACATGTGCCCTGGTGGAGAACTCAGCCCCTCTGCTGTTGGGAACAATGACCCTTGGCCAAAGGGCACCTACCTGCAGGCGGACCTTGGCTGTGTCCAGTGGAAAGGTGAGAAGGTCCGCAAAGCAGGCTGCCGTACCTGCCCCCAGGAACTTCACAGCCGTTGTAGGGGGCCTCTCTGAAGGTTTCAGTCCAACCATGGTCCCAGAGGCTCTGCCCTGTCCCTCCAGGGCCCAGTGGAGGTCCAAGGAGAGAGGCTGCTGCCCAGCCTTGGGCTTCAGTGCATGGATGAGGCTACAGGAGACAGACCAGGGAAGGGGATGGGACCCGTGCCCTCCAGGCCCATCCCCAGGTTCCCTTCAGCACCAGGAGTGGGTTTGTAAGTGAAAAGCCTGAGCAGGGCTGTCTTAGCTGTGTGGATTTGACTTATAAGAACAGGTCGCTTTCCTCCCTAATCTCTTGCCATCCTCACTGCCCTTTCCCTTCCCTGTTGGAAGTGGTCTTCATTGTATAAAGGCTCAGGCAGAGACAGATCTTGTTCTGACTCCACACCACAACCCTCTTCTCCTTCCCCAGCCTCAAGCTGCTTTCTAGGAAAGGCCTGTTCCCTGGTGTATGGTTGTTGTTTAGTTGCTCAGTGTGTCCGACTCTTTGTGACCCCATGGACTGCAGCACACCAGGCTTCTCTATCCTTCACTATCTCCCAGAATTTGTTCAAACCTATGTCCATTGAGTCGGTGATCCCATCCAGCCGTCTCATCCTCTGTTGACCCTTCTCCTCCCACCTTCAGTCTTTCCCAGCATCAGGGTCTTTTCCAATGAGTTGGCTCTTTACACCAGGTGGCCAAAGTATTAGAGCTTCAGCATCAGTCTTTCTAATGGATATTCAGGGTTGATTTCCTTTAGAGTTGACTGATTTGACTCCTTGCTGTCCAGGGGACTCTCAAGAGTCGTCTCCAACACCACAGTTCGAAAATGTCAATCCTTCAGTGCTCAGCCTTCTTTATAGTCCAACTCACACATCTGTATGGCTACTGGAACAACTAGAGCTTTGACTATATGGACCTTTGTAAGCAAAGGATGTCTCTATTTTTTAATACACTGGTGTATGGAGAGCTCGCCCAGCCTTATCACTTTAGGTCCTGCCATCCCAAATCAACATGGTAGGGGTGGGAGGAGAGCCTGGGAAGGTGGGCAAGACTGCCGCAGCTGGAGAAGTGGGAGGGGGCTCCAGGCGCAGGAAAGGGCATGCTCTGTGAGACAGTCCAGGGCAGGCTTAGAGGAGGAGGAGGGAATGGCTATGGGGCATGAGGCTCTGGTGGCAGAGCTCTACACACTGTCTCACTGAATTCTCACAACTTGGCTGTGCAGTAGCTTCTCTCCTCTCCCCGCTTTGGGCTGATCCAATGGGGACTCAGAGATGTTGGCCTGCTCAGAGTCACCAGTGTCAGAGCGTGAGTTGCTCCTCTCTGCTGGGCTTGAAACAGTGCTGGAAAGAGGGCAGGATGACATTTAAATCTATTTTACAGGTGAGAAAAGAGAGGCTTAAGATGGAGAGAGACTTCCTCAAATTCACAGAACTGCAGCCAGGTTCTTGTGGTGGCAATAAGACTCCCTTCACTGTTCATTCCACTCAGCGGCCCCAATGGATGTGGTAGAATGGATGTCCACCATCTTGCCTTTTTGTTGTGGGTATTCAAAGCCCTTTGAATTATATGCAACCCCCCTCTCTGGGACTTAAGTGCTAAGCATGTGCAACAACAGCTTGGTGAGGAGGTCTGGTGGGCACTGCTGTCCAGGCTGGCAGAGGAAGACAGTGCACGCAGGGAGGCCGAGACCGGTGCCTGTCACAGTCAGGGCTTGGGCTCCCTCCGCAGCACTCATCCCACAGCCTATCTGCCTGCCTTTCTGCGTTGCTACCTGAGGGGCTGGTGTGGAGCTGAGCCTGGTTGAGGGGACAGCATGGCAGCCCAGCCGAGAGAACACCGTCCTCCTTCCCATTCGTCCGACAGAAGCCCAGCAGCTGCCAGGAGGCTTGGTCCCTGGTGGGGAGGCTCTGGCTCCTCTTTTGGGGTTGGAATGCATGTGTCCGGGTGAGTGCAGGAGCAGCTCCCAGTGCTCACATCCCATCAGCCTCTCTTCCCTCAGGCCCTGGCCTTTCCCCTGCTCCTCTGACAGGAGCAAAGCTGCCGAGATCCTCAGCTTCAGGAATCTGAGAGCCCAACTCCCAGGGCAGGAGAAGCCCTTGGGTGGTGTGTTCTCTACTGTCTCTTATTGGTTATATGAGTGTCCCTTTTCCAAAATGTTTGCTGGCCACCCAGGCTCTAATAGAAGAACCCTGCAAGTTAGGTATTTTTACTCCTCTCTCAGAATTAGGAACTGAGGAGCAGAGGTGGGACCCCGAGAGCCGTGTGACTGCATGTTCCTTGCCCCCTGGTGTGGAGTGTTTGTGATGGGCCAGGCCCCACTGGGTGGCTTTAAGCATTTCATGAACTGTGCCTCCTGAGCTGGGTCTGTCTCCCTGGGGAGCCTGTGTCCCTAGCCAGGGGGCTGAACCATCAGATATGGCTTCCCTTCTGAACCTCCTTTTTCCTTGGCTGGCTCTGTCCCAGACCATCTTTAGAATTGGCTCATTTTTTTTTTTTTTTCCTTTGGCTGCATGGCATGTGGGATCCTAGTTCCCTGACCAGGGATTGAACCTGTGGCCCCTACAGTGGAAGCATGGAATCTTAACCACCAGTCAGGGAAGTCCCTAGAATTAGCTCATTAACTGCTGTGATTTCTCCCTAGAAGGGGACCCCAAAGCAAGGACAGGAGCTACTTATCCCGATTCTCTGTGCAGCCTGGTACCCGATGGCCCAGGGCCAGAGGGGCCGGGAGGACCAGTTGACCAAGGGACCCCACGGGCCGAGGTGGGGAAATGGGGAAGAAGCTGAGACGCCCACAGTGTTCTTTGATGGAGAGCCTCAAAGGCCCTGGCTGTACTTAACCTAGCGAGAATGGGGACTGGCTGGTGTTTTCTAGTTGAAGGATGACACCATCAGACCTGTGTTCAGGTCAGGCTGGTGTAGTCATCGGGGCTGGACAGGGAGGGAGCCAGTGGAGGCTCTGAGACCAGTGAGGTTGAAGGGATGGTGCACTGGAGGTATTGGAGCCTGGCCTTGGTCAGGAGCAGCAGCCAGGAGGCAAGCCTGTTCCAGAGGCTGTCTTGAGCCCCCTATGGGGGTGGAGTGGATGGGCGTGGACTCAGGTGGGGTGGGCTCTAGACTTTCACTGGTCATGTGGGGGCGGGACAGGGGGAGGCCACAAGGGTGGGCACAGGTAGGGGTTCTGAGGCTGGTGCTCCCCAACCTCTTCCTTTATTCCAGTCTCCTGAAAAGGTACTTGGGAAGCCCTAGTGGTCAGCAGACCTATCCCACCGACACAGGTGAAGTGTAGAGCAGAAGTTCCTCCCTGTGCTCTGCTGAGTCATGAGGAATGGAGCATTCCAGCCTTGCACACCCAGAGTAGTGGTGCCCCGTTAACATCTGCTGAACACTTCCCACACCAGACACTGCGCTGAGGGCTCTAGAGGCAGTGACTAATTCAACCCCTTTATAAGGCTACAAGATAGTTGCTGTGATTGTCTGCTGTGACTGTCTAGGTCCAAGGGCCCCGAAGCTTTGAGGGCTTCAGCTAGTCACAAGGCTACAGGGATGGAGAGGGATTAGAGCCCAGTCCGTCTGGCACCTGCTCCAGTCCCACCTCCCAGAGTCTCAGACTTCAGAGCGAGCTCAGGGTACCTGGAGCCGCTTGTTTACGGACCGGATTCTTGGCCCTCAGCCGGAGATTCAGGTCTGAGCCAGAGCCCTGGGAATCTGCATTAGAAACAAATTCTCCGTGGTGGCTCTGGAGCAGGGATCAGAGGCCCTGTTCTGAGATGCCCTCGACCCCACCTTCCCGGCAAAGCCTCTCCTGCATGCCCGCTGAGCCGGGGAGCCCCTCCACTCAGGAGAGGGGGCCTCCTGGGGAAAGGGCTTTATGCTCTGGAGGAATTGTGGGGACTCTGGGCCAGACTAAGGAGAAAGTCACATCTTATCTCTGGGGATTTGCAAAATCACAGCAGAGGCCGCCAGCAGAGCAAAAGGGAAGCTAGTCCTTGGTGAGTGACAGGAGTAGGGGGTGGAGTCCCAGCCCCAACAGTGCCCTCATCAGGGCTGCCTTTCCCTCATCTTGACTCAGTCTCTACCCGCTGTGTGCTACCAGCTGTGTGCTACCAGCTCTGGCTGCCGCTGCCTTTGGGGAGAACATGGAGGAGGAAGGTGGGGTGGAGGGTAGGGTCTTACCTGTAGGGGCAGCCAGGGTGGCGGAAGCATGGGGCCTCTTTAAGCCTCCTCAGGGCTCCATCCCAGGAGGCGGCAGCAGGGATCTGATCGCCCCTTTGCCATTTGCTGGAGTCTCTGCAGCCTCTGGCTTGGCACTTGTCTTTATACACTCTGGCTGACCTGAAACCTTACCCTGGAGTAGCTACTTGACAGCCTGGTCACTTGACTAGAGGCGGCTGGTGCAGGGCAGGGAGGCGAGGGGGGAGGTCAGAGTTCCAGACCTGCTTCAGTTCCCTTGACTTGGGCTTCTTTAAAACACACCATTCCAGCTGATGAAGGAAGAGCTCCTTTGGGTGATGAGGGTGTATATGGGGTGGTGGGGGTTGGACTTGTCACTTCTGAAAGTCCAAAGGCCAAGGCTGCCACGATGGTCTAGTCAGGGCTCCCCTGGGCCTCCTCTTAATAGTAACAATGGTGATGCTAACTCATTTCTTGGTGCCTACTATGTGCTAGAAACTTCACATACACTATTTCTCTCACAATTCTTACAAGGTAGGTACAATTAGGAGTATTTTTTTTTTTCAAAACTTTATTGAGATATAATTCCCATGCAATTTACCTGTTTAACTGGTACAATTCAGTGGTTTTTAGTGTATTCACAGTTATGCAACCATCAGCCATCACAATTTTAGAACATTTTTGTTACCTCCCTTCCCACACATCTCCATACACATCAAGTGTCACTTCTGTTCTCCCTTCCCTCCAACCCCACTCAGGTAATCATTAATCTACTTTGTCTCTTTGTCTCTATAGATTTGCTTATCCTGAACATTTCATACAGATAGAATCACACAATATGTGACCTTTTGTAACTGGCTTCTTTTACTTACCATAGTGCTTTCCAAGTTCATCCTTGCTGGATCATGTGTCAGCACTTCATGCCTTTTTATGACTGAGGATTCATGCATTTTAATGCTTAGTGTACAGAGGAGAGAACTGATTGTTAGGGAGGGACAGGGACTTGCCCAGGTCACAGCTATGTGGCAGGGCCTGACTTCCAGCCTGTAAATGATAATGTACTTTGGACCTATCTGCTGTGAATACTTGGAGAAGGCAATGGCAACCCACTCTCCATAGCGACTTCACTTTCACTTTTCACTTTCATGCATTGGAGGAGGAAATGGCAACCCACGCCAGTGTTCTTGCCTGGAGAATCCCAAGGACGGCGGAGCCTGGTGGGCTGCCGTCTATGGGGTCGCACAGAGTCAGACACGACTGAAGTGACTTAGCAGCAGCAGCTGTGAATACTATTCTTTATGACATGACACTTGGAGGCTTCAGCATGGACACCACTGGAGCTACAGGGATCTGGGAAGGGTGTGTGGGGAAGGGAGGGGAGGGTTCCTTGCAGCAGCCAGTGGTAGGCACTGAGGGTAAGGGTTGGGCAAGTCTGAACCTGGGAACCAGGTGACAGAGGAAAGAGGGAGGGGAAGGGGCAGGGGGGAAGGAGAGAGGGAGAGGTGGAGAGGGATGGGAGTTAACTTGGTGGGGCAGAGGCTACTTCTAGACTTGGGGGCAGAGCCGTGG
Source organism: Giraffa tippelskirchi (assembly GCF_054371585.1). Taxonomy (NCBI): domain Eukaryota; kingdom Metazoa; phylum Chordata; class Mammalia; order Artiodactyla; family Giraffidae; genus Giraffa; species Giraffa tippelskirchi. The sequence continues at coordinate 124,864,196 of NC_137285.1, forward strand.
CCACGGTACAAGTGGTTACGGGTCCAGACACTCAAGTACCAAGATCCTCCTCCTCAGGCCAGGCCCTGCCCTAATGTCAACAGAACAGGCAGCTGGGTTAGTCCTGTAAGGGGGGCGGCTGCTCGGGTCACTGAGGTGGGGAGGGCTCTGGAAGGAGGTTTTTGGCTCCACCTGAGAATGGCAGTCTGGAGGTGATGGGGGAATTGCAGCCAGGAGGTGTGGAGGGGTAAATAGGGGCAGTGGGTCCTGGAGAAACCCAGAGTGTGGGTAGCTGAGCTCCCGTGGGCCTGGGTGCTCTCTGAGGGCAGGGTCAGCCCTGTCTACTTCGGCTCCGTTTCCCCAGAATCCAGCCTGTGCTAGAAGTTCCAAAGTTGGCTGCTATGGGTTGAAATGAACCAGCCTCTGGGAGATCAGAAGCAGCCATCTTCAGGGCTCTGTGGTGGGGAGGGGTTGCTCAGAGGGAAGCGGGGAGACACCGGCTGGTTCTATTGGCTGTGGTGGGAACAAGCATGTACCTTGTTCCCTCACCCTGTGCTGCATGCTCGGCAAGGTGCTTCTGAGCTGTTGTTGGGAAAGAAAACCACCTTCTGGGGAGAAGATGCTGGTAAAGAGTATCTGTAAGAGTAGAGGGGGTTCAGACCCTCAGGGTGCCTCCATGTTATCAGAGGCTTCTCTCGGGTCTGGTAGGAGTCCTTATCCTAACTCAACCCCATCGAGTTATTTACAGGAGTTGGAGCAGGATTTAGGAATATTCTTCACCTGAGGCTAAACCCCTCAGGCCTGGACTTCTGATGGCCCCTCTGTAGGTTCTCTGTGGCTTCAAGGTGGAGACCTGGGCCTTGAAATCTCCTGGCAGGCAGGCAGCTGGTGAACTGAGAGGGAGACGCTTGGGAGGGGGTGAGTTGGCAGGCTGAAGGTTAGGGGCCCAGATGAACAGCTGAAGGGGACACGCTGGTCGGAGGGCACTTGATGGATGAGGAGGGCAGCCTGTGTTTCCTCCGGGTCCCCTCTGGGGCCTGTCCTGCCTGTCTCACAGTTAGTGGTGAACTCGCCTGTCTACTGACTTGCTCTGGTCAGTGGGGGAGGGTGGGTGGGGCTGACATTTCCTGAGCTTCCACCAAGGGCCAAGTGCAGGCGAAGCACTTTCACAAATGTCATCTCATTTAAGTTTCGCAGCAACCCACAGAAGCCCAGTGGCTTGTTATCTTGCTTTGCAGATGAGTTGACAGAGGCTCAGACAGAGGCGTTGTCAGGCCTGAGGGCACCTATCAGGAAGCAGCAGAACCAGGCCACTCTCTGCTCTCCCTCGCAGCTGCACATGGCCCCAAATGTGCTGCTGGCTTGCGCCCTGGACTCACCCCCAGACTTCAAGGAAGCCTTCTTTGACTATTCCAGTCCACATGGAAACCCCCTGCAACCTCCCCAAACTCCCTGAATTCATATTTACCTGACTGTACCCTGGGCACAGAAGCCTTCTGATGTGTCTGGAGGTGTCTCATGTGGCGACTTATTTCCTAGGTACATGAACAGAGGCAAGTCACATAACTCTTGTTAAGCTTCAGATTAACTGTAAGATGCGAATCATAGTATGTGGGTTGTAGAGTTGCTCTGAGGATTGAGATGACCTGTGCTTGGGGGTGGAAAGCAGGGCCCTCCATGTTGTTCCCTCCTCTCCCTTCCCCTCTGCCCTTCTCTAATCCTCTCCACACAGGCCCTGTCTGTGGTAGCTGCTCAAATGTGTGGAGTCTGACAGTCTAAGCCAGACCTATGTACTCATCCCAGAGAGACGGGGGATTTGAGCAGGCCTGTGGCATGAGACCCCTTTACTTGGCTGACAGACTTGAGGGACCAGCAGAGGAAATACTAGGTGTCACCCCAATCTGGACCAACTAATCTTTGGGGGAGTCAGAGGGCTTATGGTGACCCTGGCCCCATGGTTCCACATGAGCTTCTCCAAGGGCCGGTATGGTTGTCAAGCTTTCTCTCTGGCTGTTAGAGCACAAACAAATTCCTAACACTCCAGAGGCCAACCCAGTAAACACTTGTGCACAGAATACAAATATCAGTATCATTTTATTCAAACACAGGCAGGAACAATGACCTTCAGAGCTGAGTAAAAACAATAAGTTAAAAGCATGGTTAGGATTTCAGACAATCGGATAAAAAGTTCGAAGGAGGTAATTTCCCCCTCCTTTCCTACTGATTAATTCAAAACAGCATAAAAATAATTTTATCTATAAAATATCCTCATTCCCAAGCAAATAAACTAGAAGTGGTCCTAGGATTTCCCTGCGATGCCCGATGCACAAACTCTCCACCCACCTTCCCCAACCCTTAAGGCAAAAGTGCCTATCATATTCAGGCAGAGGGTAGGCTCGTGTCAGCAGGAGGCTCTGTTGAGGACACTGGGAGGAGTTTCCCAGCCCAAGGATGCCTGCTTGGGTCCCTTGATCAAAAGATGGTGGGCCACGTGGGCACTGGAATCCACTGTCCCACCTTTGCCTCACCATCGGAGGAAGGTGAAGTCCTTCCTGGCAGGTGGACACAGCCCCGGTTTGGGATGCTCCTCTAGTCTGGGGTGACTGGTGTCCAGGGACTAGGCTGGTGGTGGTCTCAGGGCTCTCACAGCCCTGAAGGAAGCCGGACAAGGCTGAGGGTGAGTGGCAGGTCGTCCTTCCCTCAGTCTTTTGGGCTGTATTAGTCCTTCTGGGAGAACTGGGAAGAAAATATCCGCGCAATCCTGCGAGTTTCTTCCTCGGGCAGGGTGGGCGGCAGTGAGCTGGGTCTGGGGCGACAAGGCCTCTGGGACAGGGATCCTCTGGTGGCTGTGCTCTTGTCCTGGAGAGGAAGAGGTCAGCGAGGTTAGCACTGCGCACATGGCACAGCCTAGAGATGAGACTCCTCTCGTCTTTTGCTCCTTCGGCTGATACTGATATAGAGCTGACTCATTTACAAGGCACTTTACACACCTGAGTGTGTTTAATCCTCACCTCGACCCTGCAGGCTGGTATGTGGTTCATGGATGGATGAGGAAACGACAGTTTAGGTGCAATAAACTCAGGATATATACACCCCCCCAGAGGAGCAGAGCTGTGAACCCCTGCTCAGACTCCTCCTGTGCCTCTGGAGAAGGAGGGGTGGTCTCCTCCAGCACAGGGGTGGTCTCTCTCTTGCTGCATGAATCTAGGCAAGTCATTCGTCCTCTGAAATGTGGGTGTCCTGTGTTTGACCTGCCAGGTGACATGAAGCACATACCCACAGCCCTGCTACCAAACATTTCCCTGTCTTGGGCTGATGGCTATCACTAATCCCCTCACCTTTAATATTTATTTTTATTTATTTATTCAGCTACGCTGGGTCTTAGTCGCAGCACGTGGGATCTTCAGTCTTCTTTGTTGCAGCATGCAGGATCTTTTTTTTTTTTTTTAGTTGCAGCATGTGGGATCTAGTTCCCTGACCAGGGATCGAACCTGGGCCCCCTGCACTGGAGCAGTCTTAGCCGCTAGACCACCAGGGAAGTCCCATTAATTCCTCCTTTAAGGTGAGTGCTTTTGGGTTATGGCATCATGGTCCTTTGGATTCTGTTATGCCTCATCCATTTGTTTAATCAATCCTTTGTTTATTTCTGTGCTGGGTTCCTACACTGAAGGAGCTTGAAGGATACAGGAAAGCCACCCCAGGCTGGTGGCGGAGAGCAAGGCCCTCGGGCGGGGGTGGAGGCCTGGCAGAGGAAGAGGCAGGTGAACTTGGCTGGCTTCACAGTGTGCAGCCTGTCCCGTGGATGAGTATCTCCTCCCTGTCCCCACATGCTGGAAGCACACTACCACTCCCTAGACACCAAGAACCAGCTTGGTGGAGATCCTAGAGGTGGAGACTACTTCCCTGCTCCTTAGTAGTTCTGTTAGTGGGAAACTGAGGCCCAGCTCCAGTTGCTTCTGGGATCAGTAATACTGAGTAACCCCTTCTTTCCTTCATTTCACCACCTTGTTGTCTACTGTGAGAGGAAGAGAGACCAACCGTTCTTGACCTCCAGAGCTCAGAGTTAAGCGGGGAAGACAGAGAACTATTCCAAGAATTAAAATAGCAGCCTGGATATGATAGGGGGAATGGAAGTCAGGCAACCCTGAGGGTCTCCACCAACCTGGAATTCTAAATGCCAAGGGAGGGCATACACCCTGACAAGCTCTCAGCACTGAGAGGCCACAGGTGGGTTCTCTGTTGGAGAACTGAGAGCAGAACGGAGCATGGGGCTGGGCATGCTCAGCAGAGGTGAGAGCGTACTGCTCCCAATCTCCCAGACAGACCGAGGCTAAAAGGGGAAAAAGGAAACCTACCCTATGCTGGTGGTACCTGCACCCCCTAATGCCTCGGGCTGGGGAGACCAGCCACCCAGCCACTGCCTGAGGCCCTCTCCCTGCAGACTAAGTGCTCCTGCAGGACATACCGGACTCTGATGTTGTGCCTCCCACTGGGACAGGCCTGAGATGGGAGCTTGAGGGCTGCCAGACCAGTGAATGGGTCAAGCCATGGTGACCAAAGGCTTCAGTTAACTGGGGAGGAGACTGCCTCTTGCAGTAAATATCTCATTCATTCCAGAACCAGTGATGGCTCACCCTGGAGGGGAGACAGATGCTGACGCACCCCACAACCACAGAGATGAAGCTCAGAACCTGGGAGCACAGAGAGTGGGAAGGACAGGGCAGCTTCACACAGAGGTGGTATCCGAGACACACAGGGTTTCAGCACAGCTAGGGTGGGGGTGAGGTCATGCCACTGGAGGGAGCAGCATGAGTGGGGCCTGTACCTGCTAGCTGGGCCCACATCTGTGAACCAGCCACAGGCAACCTCCCAGTACCCACACCCAGGCCCAGCAACCTGCAGGGGGGCGGGGGTGCTTATCTGTAAGGCCCAGACCCAGAGACGGACAGGACGGGGCTTGGCTCTGTGTCCTGGGCAGGGCAGAGCTGTGGAAGGTCAGCAGCATTTGGCTTATGTTGACCTCCAAAGAGTCTAAAATCGTCCTAACAGTAAAGTTTCCTTCTTCATCAGGGCTGCTACCCCAGGACATACAACGTTAGAGGGGCTGGGCAAGCTCCCAGGCTCTGAGCTTCATCTCTGTGGTTGTGGGGTACATCAGCATCTGTCTCCCCTCCAGCTTGAGCCATCACTGGTTCTGGAATGAATGAAAAAATGAATGAGATATTTGCCGCAAGAGGCAGTCTCCTTCCCAGATAATTGAAGCTGCCCAGAGTAGGACACCCCTACATGTACAACTATTCCTCGCTGGAGCTCTGGAGGCACTGGGAAATTGGCACTATGGCCTGTGCTTTGAGGAGTCTCAGCCTTCCTGGGGAGGCAGGAGGAACCCACATGGAAGCAGGATCATCAGACTGAGGATGTCATATGGGGGGTGAAGTCCCCACAAGGGTCCTTTCCAGATGAGGGACTTAAAACAACATGAAGGTGGAATCTGAACAAAGCCTATGAGAAAAGATGTTCCAGGTGGAGACTCAACTTGAGCAAAGGTGTAGAATGTCTTTGCTGGGAAAACTGGGGGTGGGCCTGGCTGACTGCAGAAATGGAGAGCAGAAGAAATGCCCAGAGAGAAGGAGCTACAGTTCCTGAATGTCTGGGGAGCAACTGACCGTATTCCTCTTAGACTTCCCAGTGATCTGTGTGTTAAGCCTAGCAGTACATCAGGGGTCTGAATGTTCCATCCAATCTACGCAGGTCTGCCATTAACTTCTTCCACTTCCAAATATGGAGACCTGCTCTTTTCTGGGCACCTGGACACCCAGGTCATGAACATGGATAGGCCTTTCAGTCTGTTGTTTGAGACAGATGTCTCAAAGGAGTTTCAGTGTCAAAGGTAGAACTCCACTGGGAGAAAATAAAGCATCAGGGAACAAGTAAGTAACAGTGGTGGCAGGAAAACATGGGGCCTCCTGGGGCTCCTCAAAGTGAGGAGCTGGGGCTCTCCGACCTTGGCCAGGGAACTGGTTCTAGTCCTGGCTCTACCACTTCTTGGCCAAGTGGCTTTGGGCAAGTCACTTCTTCTCTGGGCCTTGGTTTCCTCATCTGAGAACAGATCAAGATGAGCAGATAATACAAGAGGAGCCGCCCTGTAACCCAGGGACCTCTCTTGGTCCATGGCTTCCTGTTTGGCCACCTCCCCGTGATGCAATGTCTTCTCAGAACGCTCTAGCCCTCTTCTTTGGTCTGAAATGTGATCTGATCAAAGCCCCTGTGTTCTGGGTTCCCTCCATCCAGTCCCCAGATGGATGTCCCTAAATAGGCCACATGTTCCCTGGAGTGTGGTGGGTGGAGGTACCCCCATTTACCCCTGCCTCAGGGTGTCCCTGGACCTTCTCAGAGGGGAGGTGCTGGGGTGGAGTGGAAGGAACACTGGGCTGCGGCCCAGTTCAACTGCCTCACTTGCTTGAGGCCAAAACTCTCTCTGGGTCCTGGTACCTTCATTACCAAGTGGAGCTGAGAACTCCCCTTCCTTGCCCACGTCTACTGTGAAGCTGAAATACAATTCAGACATGACCAAGGCTCTGGTCCGATATGCCATCCTCTCAAAGAAGGGCTAAGTGGTACCAGAGCGGAGAGCAGAACGAAGACTTGCTGCTCTCAGATTGCACTTAAGGTGCAGTGCGAGCGGGTGTGGCACCTCCCAAGCCAAGCCCAGCACTGGCCACGCTCCCCTCCTACTGCCCCCAATCAGTGAGCCCCTGGGCCTAGCAACAGGGCTGAAGTTGCTTTTCATTCCAGAGCAGATCCTTAATATGACATAAACACTGACTCAGGAGCCAGAAGTAAAACTTTCCAAAGAGCTGAAAACTGAAAGTAAACAGCACCCAGTTCTGGCTCGGATAGCGCTAGTGACAGAGTTGAGTGAGGCTCAGCACCGCCGCCGCCTGTTCACCTTTCACCCCCTTGGCTGGCTGCCTCCCCTGGGGCAGCACCCAGAGTCCCGTCTGAAGGCTGAGACTAGGACTTCCTTGTGCTGCAGGAAGTAGCAGACACAGCAGCTGCAAGTCGGAGCAGGGGGTAAGTGAGGACAAGATGCGCAGGCCGGGGGCCCAGCCCTGACAGGCAAGTCCTAAATCTGACCACTGAGCCTGGCTGCAGCATGGCAGGTCTCCGTGCTCCAAGAGGCCCCTGTAATCCTGCCGTAGAGCTCTGGTCATGTGGCTCTCACTACCTACACACTCCCACCTTTCCTCATGCCCTGATGCCTCTGTCCGAGAAGGCTTCCCTGAAAACAGACCTATTCCACAGGCCCTGGGTTATCTCTCAGCCCAGGCCTCAGTCTCCTAATCTGCACAATGAGGAAGCTTGGCTGGATCAAGATGCTTCAGCCTTCTGAACCCAAGCCCTGCCGAGGAGAGGGCTCAGAAGTCCGGTTCCTGGGCAGGAAAGGGTAAAGTGACACTCCCGGAAGACTCTGGCCTCAGAGCTGCTCAGGCAACTTGAGCCGAGCACCTCTCTGTGGCCCTGCAGGCCCTCTCCCTCTCGGTATCTGCTGACTGCATGTGGGCCAGGTGGGCCACCGCCAATTGTGGCTGTGTCCCCTGACTTCTGTACACCCTTGGCCACAGAGCTCTTCTCCTCTTTAAAGCTTTGTGTGGCCTTAATCAGAAACGCTTTGACCTCTGGGTCTCCTCCTGGGGCTCTGCAGAGGGCTAGGGACTCAGTAGCTGAAAGAGGGAGGCAATAGGTCAGGCTTTTTGCCCCAAGAAGGGCAGGTCAGCCAGGAAGTTCCCTTGGACTCCAACCATCCAGTCTGGTGATCTTGTGGTAGGCTGGGTTCCTCCACCAAGACTGTGTTTCTCTTAAATGGCTCTGGGCTGGGGAAGGGAAACCAAGGGACAGAAAAATTCTTTGAGCTCCTGGGAGAAAAGAAGCTGCCTCAGGACTCAAGAGATAAGCAGGCCACAGACTTCTGAGGCTAGGTCTCTGTCACCCTGAGGTAGGGGCGGTGGGTTGTCCTGACCTCTAGCTCAGGGTCTGAACTGGGCACACAATCAATTGCCAGGGCCCTGACCATTGCTCTCCATCCTTCTGGAGCTGCTCTGTGGGGTCTAACATCTCATCTCCCTGCTCCTGGTGCTAAGCTTCTGCTGATGTCCCTATCTCTCTGTATTTCTTTCTTACTAGTCCTCCGAAAATGTAACAGCATAAGAGGGGAAGTTGTCTCAATAATAATGATGATTAAAAACAAAAATAGTTAACATTCATATGTCATGTGCTAAAAACTGTTCTAAGCACTTAACATCTTATTCAGTTAATGCTACACAAGCTCTAGGAGGCAGGTACTATTACACCTACTTTTCAGATAAAGGCACTGAAGCACAGAAAAGTTAGGTAACTTGTGCTGGGTGACACAGCTAGAAAGCGGCAAAGCTGAGCTCTGAATTTAGGCTGTCTTATTTGGAGGCCATGCACCTAACTGCTATACAAAACTGTATGGGAGTAAAGAAGAGGGAGGTACAGCTTCAAATTAGGTCCATATTACCTCCCCAGACTGTGTATGGCACCTCAGAAGGCCAGCAGCAGAGCCAGGACAAGAAACCAGGTTTGCTCCCAGCTCCCCAGCTGGCCTGGAGCACCTTGATCCCTGTGATGTCTGAAACCTCTAGGGTGGGAGGGGGCTGGGCAACTGAAGGCTTTCAAGGGGACACTCATGCCTGGCCTTGACTTCCGCCTCCTACAGGACCCCTCATGAACAACAGCACCTGACCCCAGGCCTGCGGTTACTCCAGGACTCAGACGACAGCTTGATTCTTGCTCTTTTTCTCTCCTGACTGCTTCAACCCAGGCAGATCTCGCCCCATCTCTGGCCTCTTCTCTAGCACATATTGTTTGTACCTCCCAGTTACCACATTCTGTTGATTCTCTGAGAGGTTTCTTTTCTCCATACCCACAGCCAGCAAAGCCTTTCCTTCATCTTTGCTGACTTCTACTCATGCCGCCCTTCATGGCTCTGTCAGCCTTTCCCTGTACTCATTCTCTTTGTTTTGTACTCATTCTCTTTAAGCCATTAGGCTTAATGGCATTTGAGAAAGTTAGTTGAGTAGTTTGGTGGCCAGTGCCTCTCAAGGAACTGTGCCCTCCCTGAAGACAGGGTCCATGGCACCAGGTCCAGCATTTCTACATAAGACAAACGAACTTGATAGAGTTGGTGGAACTTAACATACACAGATAAGCTCCCTGGGGAACTGTAAGCTTTGGCGGGTGTGGGGGTGTGTGGAAGTGTGGGGGTGAGGAAGGGGCCATAGCTCCTTCTCTACTTGTGTACAGAGTTCAGGACTTCGCAATTTGCTTAAAGATGTACATTTCAAGTTTGAGGCCCTAACTACTTTCCTACTCTCTGGCCTGCCTGTCCTCCGGTCACTTTGGGCCCTCTAGTCATCAATGGTAAGTTACTGGAGGGTTCTGAGTGGAGGAGTCACATGACTCATCCCATGATTTACTTAACATCTTAAAAACTTAACAGGATACTGTATGGGGAGTGGGTTGCCAGGGGCAAGGGCAGGAGCAGAAAGGCAGTTAGGAGGCTTCAAGGTGGGAGATGATGACAGTTTAGACCAGGTAATGCTGGGAGTGTGAGCAGTGGCTGGATTTGAATTTAAAGGCAGAGCAGCCAAAACTTCCTGGTGGACTAGAAATCAAGGCATCAGGGAGGATTCCACAGGTTTTGGCAGGAACAACTAAACCAGAAAGAGAGAATAGCTATTAACTGAGATGGAAAAGACTGAAGAACAGATTTGAGGAATACTCTGGAGCTGAGTTTTGTGTATGCTGAATTTCAGATACCTATTAGATATCCAAGTTGAGATGCTACATAGGCAGTCAGACATATGAGCCTAGAGTCAGAGGATAGGTCTGGGCTAAGATGGTCATTATGAATCTTCAATGTATAAATGGGATTCAAAGCCTTGAGATCAGACAAGGTCATCTAGAAAGTAAGTGTAAATAGAGAAGTATAAGACCACATCCTGGGTCACCCCTGTATTCACAAGTAGAAGAAATGAGGCAAACCAGCAAAGGTGGCTGAGCAGGAGCTGCCAACAAGGGAGGAGAAGAACTGAGAAGCACTGATGCCTTAGAAACAAGTGAAGAAATTGTTTAAAGGAGAGAGATCAAGTGTGTCGTATGCTGCTGAGAGGTCAAATAAACTGGGCACTTGGACTGAATAACTGGTTTAGGAATATGGAAGTTTTTTTGTTTTTTTTTTTGACAACCTTGAAGAATCCCTCCATCCTCTGGTGGTAGAGTGTGGTAAAAGTCGATTACAGCAGGCAGGCCCGGTGGAGATGCAGTATGGAGAGGCACAGTGGTGGGAGGGTGTGGGTATGAGTAGACTGGTTAGAAACAGCTATGGAGGAGATGATTGGGACAAGATAATGGAATGGTGATAAGTGAGTGGATTCAATGATATTTAGGGGACAGAATTAACAGGCCTTGGTGATAGACTGGCTGTAGGTGTGGGGGATAAAGAGTAGGAGGGGGGCGGGGAGGAAGGAAAGATGACACATATATACTCTGGCAGAGTAACTACAGGATGGTGGTCGCATCTACTGAGATAAAGGATGCATGCAGTAGGGGGCAGGTGTGCAGAGGAAGATAATAGGCTCAAGTTCTGGATGTGCTGAACTGTTTGTAACATCAACTAAAAGACTTCAGGATGCTGCTGGACCCACACATGTCTACAGCATGGCAGAGAAGTCTAGGCTGAAAGTAAGGATTCGAGAGTCAAACTGTAATAATAACTGAAATAACTGAAGTGGTTGAGACTTTCCCAAAGAAACATCTGCAAGAGCAGAAGACGTAAGCCTGGGGGAAACAACATACACATTAATGCTGCTGCACCCGCTACCTCCCTTTTAGGGAATTTGATAAAATTAGTTTGCCCCTGGCAACTAAGCAAACAGAATCAGATGTAACTATAAATAAAACCAGGGAGCTGTCCTGGTGAAGAGGTATTTTATCACAAAGAGGGAAGAGAAAGCAGAAATAGCAGAACCTGACTGATTCATAAGTATCGGGTTGGCAAAAAGGTTTGTTTGGATTTTTTCTGCACGATGTTATGGAAAAACCCAAATAAACTTTTTTTGCAACCCAATAATTTCAAATGTGCCGTTGGATGGCTGTGGAGTGTTCCTGCCAGACCCACCATCCTTCTCTCTCTTTTGCTTCTTGAAGAGGTGAAAACCAGAAGATCAAACAGTCATGAGGAAGGAGGGGTGAGAGCGCCCCTTATCCTCTCTGTGTGACACCTGGTTCTGTTCAATACAACCAGGCTTTCAGGCCTTATAACCTCATCTGACAGATGACACTGACTCAGAAAGATCAGAAGATCTGACGAAGGTCACACAGAGTCCTGTATCCACTAAACTGTGAGGGACAGAGGGAAACACCAGTCTCACAAATGCTGGCAGTGGAGACTGTCGGGGAAGTTCCTGGGTTCAGGTGCACTGTTTCAGTGTGGAAGAAGGACTAGGCCTTCCCTTAGACCTTGTGAAGCCAGTGAGCTACTGCATAGCTGTCCCAGGACACTGCTTGAGAAGAGTCCAGCCTCTCAAAGGCTCCTCTTCAGCCATCAGGGCCTTAGGAAGAGGCAAAATAGATGGAATCCTCAATCTGGGGATACAGGACAAGGCTCCTGCCCTCCCCTGCCTACCTCTCACTTTGAGCTGTTGACTGCTTAAAACCTAACCAAAAACAGAAGACAAGAAAACATAAGCTTTCATCAAATGGGAAACTCTATGACCACATCTAATCCTATCTGCTTTAGCACCCACCTTCTTCGCCTGCCTGGATGCTGCAGGGTGAGTTTTCTACTTCTCAAAAGGCTAACCCACTCGTGCTCTGGATCCCATGCAATCTCTACAACCTACGGTGTAGTTTCTCTATTCTCTTTCCCTCTCTAGCATCTTCCTCTACTCTCTTTCTCTACTGGTCACTGCACTGGGCACTCAAAGAAAGCTGTAGCCTTTCTCATAAAAGCAAAAAACAAACTTCCCATCTCAGATGCTACTCCACCCACTACTCTATACTTCTGATCCATATTCATAGCCAAACCTATGGAAGAAGCTGGTGTCTCCATTTTGTCACCACTCAATCATTCTTAAAATTTAAATTACATATGATTTTGTGTTTTCACTGTGTAACAAACCAAGAATACGTAACATATGTAACTTATGAAGCATGATAAAAATGAACATCTATAAACCCATAACACCCAACCTAAGAACTAAAGCATCATTAATATTGTTGAACAGACTACGTGCTCTTCTTCCTCATCCTATCCCCTGCCTCTACAACTATGAATGGTTGTAGTCAAAACTGTTAAAAACTAGAGACAAAAATATTAAAAGCAGCCAAAGAATAAAGGTCACATAACATCTGGGGCAACAAAGAGACTGATAGTTGTTTCTCATCAGAAACAATGGAAGTCAGTAGAATGTGGAGGGATAGTTCTAAATGTAGAGAGTTCTAAATGTGGAGGGACAATTCTAAATGGAATTGCCTAGTGGTCCTGTGGTTAGGATGCAGAGCTTTCATTGCTGAGGGCCTGGGTTCAATCTCTGGTCAGGGAACTGAGATCCCTCGAGTGGCCAAAAATAAATAAGTAAAATGCTAAAACAAACACAATTCAAGTTTGAATTCTGTATTTAGTGGGAAAAAATAAGTTTGAAAAATGAAGGTAAAATATATTTTCAGCCAACTGAAGCTGAGAGCATCAGTTCCCCATAGGTCTGCACTACATGAAATTCTGAAGGAAGTTCTTCAGGCTGAAGGGAAACGGTAATAGGCTGAGGCCAGGGTGTAAAGAAGGAATGAAGCCAAGAGTATAGGATGGAGAAAATATACTGCTACAAACACATCAAGTAGTGAGAGAGGCTCATAACCAGTGCGGATGGCCAACATCCTGATGTTGCCTGGGTCCTGGGGACTTTCAGTGCTGAAAATGTGACAATTTTGGGTGAACTGTGATGACTGGCTACCCTAACTAGGACCCAAGATGAGGTTCTGAGGAGACAGGTGTTCTGAGAGCAGCAAACAATGGAGTTTTGTTGTGGGCAAGAAAGAAAAAAGGCAGACTTCCCTGGTGGTCCAGTGGTTACCAGTCTACTTGCCAATTCAGGGATCCCTGGTCTGAGAAGATTCCACATGCCTCAGGACAACTTAAGCCTTTGTGCCACAACTACTGAGCCCATGTGCACTAGAGCTTCTCTGCAACAGGTGAAGCCACGGCAATGAGAAACCTGTGCACCGCAACCAGAGAAAGACCGTGCAGCAACAGAGACCCAATGCAACCCAAAATAAATAACAATGAAAAAAGGCTGAAAAGTGTTTTCAGATCTAGACATGTCCTTTAACTGAAGCAAGCATTCTTATATCTTCCCCTCCCATCCTTTGTATTTATATTTAATAGATTAAAGACAATAAGTCACCCAGGAGCTGGCACATCATGAAGGCAGAAACACAAAAGCAGGAAGAGCAGTTCTGTTTGGCTTGGACACAGTGACTCACAGGCTTCCCTTCCTACAGGGCACAACTCACATTTCACCCACTTGGCTGGGAGGGGAAGAGGGAAAGGAAAGTGTCTGCTTTTTTTCTCTAGGGCAATTCTTATCATCTTCTAATTAGGTAAGAATTATATTAGCCTGATGTTAAGAAAACAAAAAAAGAGAGAAAGGTCAAGTCACCTGCCCAAGATCACTAAGCTACATGGCAGATTCATGGCACTTCATAGGTGGTCTTGCTCAAAAGCTTGTGCTTGGTGCTGGACACGGCCCTGCTACGCTGGCACAAGTGCTGATGTACATACAAAGGACATGCAAGGGGAGATGCAGAGCAGAAGAAGATGAACCAGTGACCTGAGCCAGGGTAGAAATAAGGCCCCAGAAATGCAGAACTCCTGGTGGGGACTGGCACTTCTCCTCCTCTAGGATAGGAATACATATCTGATAAAAACTGAGATGTGTGGGAACTGAAGACTGATCCATGTGCCAAATAAATGAGGTGTCCTCAAAATGGACAATCTACCCGCCCAGCTGGGGTAGATGAAGGAGAAGTGGGGAAGGAAACCAGTGAAAGAATAGACATCTCTTTAGGACTATACCCCAGGTTCCCAGGATACTTCTGTACTGACTCCATCTGTCATCAAAGTAGGCTCCGGAAGAGCACACAAAATGTTCAAATGTTAACTGCAAAAGGTGACCTATAAAAAGAAGATAAATAAGGTAGAAAACTATACTGTAAGCCAAATGTCATGATTTTAAAGTGGTGCAATGGAAAGCACAATTTGGAGTCATACGTTTTTCTTTACTGGTTAGGAGACCCTGGGCAGATGAGAACATACTTAACTTTATGTGTCTCAATTTCTACAGAACAAAAACTACAATACCTTGTAGGTCTGTATGGAAGTTCTGTATTAGAGTCTTAGTTTTCTCATCTATTAATCGGGGGATAACAATAGTACCTCTCCTGTTGGGTTCTTGGGAGAATTAAATTGGTTTATACAAGTAAAGTGCTTAGGATAATGTCTAGTGCATAGTAAGCATTAAATAGGAGTTAGCCATTATAATTGACAAATAAGCTAATACATTTTGCTCACAGCATGTATTATTCTCTAAAATGGCTTTTTTCAAAGCTCTACTATCCACCTCCTACAGTAATGAAAATAAAAATAAATATAAACAAATGTGACCTAAAAGCTTTTGCACATCAAAGGAAACCATAAATAATATGAAAAGACAACCCACAGAATGGGAGAAAATATTTGCAAATGAAGCAACTGACAAGGAATTGATCTCCAAAACATACAAAGAGCTCAATCAAAAAATGCAGAGGATCTAAACAGACATTTCTCCAGACAATACATATAAAAGGCCAAAAAGTACGTGAAAAGATGCTCAACACTGCTAATTACCAGAGAAATGCAAATCAAAACCACAATGAGGTATCACCTCACATTGGTCAGAATGTCCATCATCAGTTCAGTTCAGTCACTCAGTCATTTCCGACTATTTGAGACCCCATGGACTGCAGCACACAAGGCCTCCCTGTTCATCACCAACTCCTGGAGTTTACTCGAATTCATGTCCATTGAGTCGGTGATGCCATCCAACCATATCATCCTCTGTCATCCCCTTCTCCTCCTGCCTTCAATCTTTCCCAGCATCAGTGTCTTTTCAAATGAGTCAGTTCTTCATCTCACGTGGCCAAAGTATTGGAGTTTCAGCTTCAGCATCAGTCCTTCCAATGAATATTCAGGACTGATTTCTTTTAGGATGGACTGGTTGGATCTCAAAAAGTCTACAAATAATAAATACTGGTGAGGGTGTGGAGAAAAGGGAATGTAAATTGGTACAACCACTAAGGAGAACAGTATGGAGGTTCCTCAAAAACTAAAAACAGAGCTACCAAAAGAGCCAGCAATTCCACTTCTGGGCTTGTATCAAGGGAAAAACCATAATCCGAAAGGATACACGCACCCCAGGGTTCACTTACAGCACTACTTAAAACAGCCAAGACACAGAAGCAACCTAAACACCCATCGGCAGAAGAAGGGATAAAGAAGGTATGGTAGATATACACAACGGAATATTACTCAGCCACAGAAAACAATGAAACAATGCCATTTGCAGCAACATGGATGTACCCAAGATGATCATACGAAGTGAATTAAGTCAAAGACAAATATCATTCCACTTATATATGGAATCTAAAAAATGATACAAATGAACTTGTTTACCAAACAGAAATAAATTCACAGACTTCAAACTTATGATTCCCAAAGGCAAAAGGTGTGTGTGTGGGAGGGGTAAACTGGGAGTATGGGATTAACATATACATACCACTATTAATAAATATAAAACAGATAATCAACAAGGGATCTACTGTATAACACAGGGAACTCTACTCAATGTTCTGTAATAACCTATATGGGAAAAGAATCTGAAAAAGAATGGAGATACTGAATCAATTTGCTGTATGCCTGAAATGTTTTAAATCAAATATTCGCCAATATAAAATAAAAATTAAAAAAAAGTCTTCACTGGACTGTAGGTGAGATGACCTTAACCATTGCGACTGTATAACCAACAGAAATTTACTCCAAGATTTCATTTATAAATTGGGTGCCCAAATAATAAAAAGGGGAATTAAAAATAAAAGCTCCACGAGGCAGGGGTTTTGTGTCTCCTCAGCAGAGTACAGTAGTTAGAAACACAGATTTTGAAATCAGAATGCTTGGGTTCCAATTCTGTTTCTACCACTTCACTACTTGTGTGAAGCAAGTTATTTTAACCTCTTTGTGCCTCAGTTTTCTCATCTTAAAATAGAGATTCAAGGATGTACTTCATAAGGTTTCTGAAGTAAAGGAGCTAACATAAATTGCTTCAAACAGTGTGGGGTACCTGGCCAGCATCATTTTCAGCTTCAACAGTGCCTCTTGAGACAGCCTGTTCTTTCTCAGAGCATCTAGTACTTGTCACAAGTGGTAAATATTTTTTGTTTATGATTTGTACTCCATTAAGACAGGGAATTTGCCTTATTTACTACTGTACACTCAGCACCTAGCACAATGCCTGATACAGCACAGGTACTCAGTAAACATATGCTGAATGATTTCGAGAAGAAGATATTAGAAAGGTGAGGTGCTGTGCCAAGGCAGAAAAGATGACGGCTAGGATTCGTACCAAGGTTCTAAGAACCTAACTTGGCTGCGTGATGAATAATTTGGTCTCTGTATCGTCTGCTTGAAGCTTCCACAGCACTCAGTATGCGTATCTTAGCTGAGTCCTGTTTTTACGCTTCTGTGCTAATTCTCCTACCTGTCATCTTAGCTAACAATGCCCTTGCTCTTTACACATTTGCTCTTCCTCACTTTTCCCAAGCTCCTTCACTGTTGGGCCCACAGGGTAAGCTCAGCGCAAGAGTGACCACTGTGATCACCTTTCCAGGAGTGTGGCCAGGGCCACTCTGCATTCTGTACACTTTCACTGGAGAGATAATGACTCTACAGGAAACAGGTCAGCCGGGTATCCTCTTACCTGATCTGTTGTGGCTGGTGGTGGCAAAGCTGTGGAGACGGAGAGCATCCGCAGGGAGGCCTCCAACTGTTGGGGAGGTAGAAAGAAGTTGGGGACCACAATGGGCTCTGGGCTGTAAAGGTAGTTAAGGGACACAAATACCTGGAAATCGTCTCCTGACCAGTATACTTTGACCTCAACCATTCCTTTATTTCCCCAGCCCCACCCAACTTACTCCTGTCCATGAATCCTTTGCTCAAGTGGTTCCCTCTGCCTAGAAGGTCCTGTGAACTTGTAACAGATCAGTTTATACTTTACAGGTCAGTTCACATCTCACCTTCTCCAGGAAGCCTTCTCTAAATCATAGCCCACAGTGATCCCCCCTTCCTAGTCAAGAATAGTCTGAAACAAAGGCTAATGCTTACTTAATCTGACATGATTCTCCGTTTGTTTCCCTCAATATTCACTAAGCTTCTCAAGGACTGAGGCACTGTACTTCCTTCAGTCACCTCACTACCTCCCTAGAGCCCGCATGAGGCTGGCAGGTAGCAAGCACTGGATGATTCTTGCTGAGGGCCTGCTGGTCAGAACCTGACAGACAGGGTGGGGGTGGGAAGGTGGCTCCAGGGCAGTGCCTTAGGCTGGAAAGTGGTGCCGGGCACTGAAGGAGGGCCTGTCCTACTGGGTGTCCTGTGCTCACATTCAGAAATGGCTCTGAGTGGGCACAGCTGACCCACCATCGTGACGTGAGCTCTAGAAGGCAGGTACTGTACTTGCACTTCTCTGTATCCTCTGGAGATACCTAGTACCATTGGTTCAAAGCACTGATTGAGTTTGGGAGGGGACTATTTATTTGGCCCCTCCTCGAGGATTGCAGGATCTTAGCTCCCCAACTAGGGATTGAACCTGGGCCATGGAATGAAAGGAGAAGGCAATGGCACTCCACTCCAGTACTCTTGCCTGGAAAATCCCACGGACGGAGGAGCCTGGTAGGCTGCAGTCCATGGGGTCGCGAAGAGTTGGACTCGACTGAGTGACTTCACTTTTACTTTTCACTTTCATGCATTGGAGAAGGAGATGGCATCCCACTCCAGTGTTCTTGCCTGGAGAATCCCAGGGACAGCGGAGCCTGGTGGCCTGCCATCTATGGGGTTGCACAGAGTC
Source organism: Giraffa tippelskirchi (assembly GCF_054371585.1). Taxonomy (NCBI): domain Eukaryota; kingdom Metazoa; phylum Chordata; class Mammalia; order Artiodactyla; family Giraffidae; genus Giraffa; species Giraffa tippelskirchi. The sequence continues at coordinate 124,882,411 of NC_137285.1, forward strand.
GGACATGACTGAAGCGACTTAGCAGCAGCAGCATGGAATGAAAGCACTGAGTCCTATCACTGGATTGCCAGGGAATTCCAGGGAGGGACTCTCTTGATGGTCTACATTTTTGTTTCTGTTAAGTAATCTAAGTATGGTTCTGATGCAAACTGGTTTAATATTGCTCTAATGCTAGACTTTGAACTTGAGGAGAGCAAATATGAGCTCTTTTTCATGCTACATCCCTGTCACCTAGTATAGTACCTGAGACACAATAAATGTTTAATAAATATCTATAGAATGAGTGAAAGGCATCATTTCCTGCTTTGGCTCAAGTTCCTGATTTTTCTACGATTTTTCTATAGAGAGAGTGGGAGTGGAGTTGGAGACCCTGAAGGAAAGAGCCCTTTGAACTCAGACTTCCTCAGAGGCCTCAGTGACGTAGGGCCTAGCTGTTGTTGCCGCTCTGACTGCTCGGGACTCTGCCTGAGAGTCGCCTGATACTGTGGGGAGAAGAGCTTATTATTACGGCAAGTTTCCTACCCGGTCTCCTTGCTTCTGGTCTATTCTGACCTAATCCACCCTCTACAAAGCACTGGGAGAATTCTCTAATGTATAAATATGACCAACCATACACTTGCTTACCACTAACATTTGCTGAATACTGTTTACCTACCAGCACTATAGTAAGTAGTTTACATTAATTTAATTTGCACAAAACTCCCACAAGAAAAGTACTGTTTTAATCTGCTACTGTCATTACCTGTCTCCTACCTCATATGGGAACTTCTTGAGGTAGGGTTTGATTCAAACCTCTGTCCTTATTATATAGCACAGTTCAGTTCAGTCGCTCAGTCGTGTCTGACTCTTGGCAACCCCATGGACTGCAGCACACCAGGCTTCCCTGTCCATCACCAACTCCCGGAGCTTGCTCAAACTCATGTCTATTGAGTCGGTGATGTCATCTAACCATCTCATCCCGTCGTCCCCTTCTCCTCGTACCTTCTATCTTTCCCAATATCAGGGTCTTTTCAAATGAGTCAGTTCTTCACATCAGGTGGCCAAAGTATTGGGAGTTTCAGCTTCAGCATCAGTCCTTCCAATGAATATTCAGGACTGACCTCCTTTAGGACCGACTGGTTGATCTTGCAGTCCAAGAGACTTTCAAGAGTCTTTTCCAATACCACAGTTCAAAAGCATCAATTCTTTGGTGCTCAGCTTTCTTTGTAGTCCAACTCTCACATCCATACATGACTACTGGAAAAATCATAGCTTTGACTAGATGGACCTTTGTTGGCAAAGCTTTTCAATATGCTGTCTAGGTTGGTCATAGCTTTTCTTCCAAGAAGCAAGCATCTTTTAATTTCATGGGTGCAGTCATCATGTGCAGTGATTTTGGAGCCCCCTCAAAATAAGTCTCTCACTATTTCCACTGTTTCCCCATCTATTTGCCATGAAGTGATGGGACCAGATTCCATGATCTTAGTTTTCTGAATGTTGAGTTTTAAGCCTACTTTTTCACCCTCCTCTTTCCCTTTCATCAAGAGGCTCTTTAGTTCTTCTTCGCTTTTTGCCATAAGGGTGGTGTCACCTGCATATCTGAGGTTATTGATATTTCTCCTGGCAATCTTGATTTCAGCTTGTGCTTCATCCAGTCCAGCATTTCCCATGAGGTACTCTGCATATAAGTTAAATAACCAGGGTGACAATATACAGCCTTGGCATACTCCTTTCCCTATTTGGAACCAGTCTGTTGTTCCATGTCCAGTTCTAACTGTTGCTTCTTGACCTGCATACAGATTTCTCAGGAGGCAGGTCAGGTGGTCTGGTATTCCCATCTCTTTAAGAATTTTCCACAGTTTGTTGTGATCCACACAGTCAAAGGTTTTGGCATAGTCAATAAAGCAGATGTTTTTCCGGAACTCTTTTACTTTCTCTATGATCCAATGGATGTTGGCAATTTGATCTCTGGTTCCTCTCCCTTTTCTAAATCCAGCTTGAACATCTGGAAGTTCACGGTTCACATACTGTTGAAGCCTGGCTTGGGAGAATTTTGAGCATTACTTTGCTAGCGTGTGAGATGAGTCCAATCGTGTGGTAGTTTGAGCATTCTTTGGCATTTCCTTTCTTTGGGACTGGAATGAAAACTGACCTATTCCAGTCCTGTGGCCACTGCTGAGTTTTCCAAATTTGCTGGCATATTGAGTGCACTTTAACAATTGTGCTTTTGGGCCTGCAATTACACAGCACAGGGCCTGGCTATACATACTTTTTCGAAGAATGAGTAGTTTGGAAGGCCCAAATTAAAGCAGTACCCTTAGGACCTGGGCACATGTGACTGCTCCTCCACTGACCATAAATTCTGAGCACACATAAACTGACTGCAGAGGCAGAAGCGTCAGAAGCCAGGGTAAATGAGGCAGGGAAGAACCTCCAGCAGTCTGCTCTCAGTGCTCAGCCTCCAGCCATTTCATGCTTAAGTCTCTCCTGAGCCCATACCCCCAACCTTCAGGTTTCTGTCTTGCATCCAGAATCACATCTGTGTGGGATGTACAAATGTTCCCACTCATTTGATTTTCTCAAGAATCCTGTGAAACTGATAGTTCACTTCAGTCTATACTACTGATCTTTTCTGTGTGCAATGTCTGGGGACACAGAGAATGACAAGGCCCTTGTAATAATCCCGGTAAGGAATTATTACCTCCATCTTATAAGTGAAGAAATCGAGGCTCAGAAGGGTTAAACTATATACCTAAAGTTACACAAGTAGTAAGAGCTGGGTCTTGAAGGCTCAAAGCCAGGCCCCTGACTTCTAGTGGAGAAAGCACTGCAAAACACCAAAAAGGCAGGCTGCTTCCCCGCTGGCCATGCGATAACCCGTTTGTCACTGGTATATCATGTGAGCCGATCAATCAGTTGTTTATGCTATGGATGAGAGGGTTACTGATGGTCCTAAGTGGTTTCCTTTCCCCATAAAATGCCCATCTGCATTTCAAAGAAGGAAGAGAGAGATTGTTAGATACATTTCTCCTGACCAACACTGCCATCCTGGGGGGTGTGGGCAAGACCATTTCAATGGTACTCACTTCCCCTATATCTGGCCCCATCCCTTGCCTTAAAAAAAATTAAATAGTAGACGTCACTATAATTCTGAGTCTTTGTTTCGTTACATGCCAAACAGAAATGATACTGACTTTAAGGACTTCCTGGTGGTCTAGTGGCTAAGACTCCAAGCTCCCAGTGCAGGGGGCCTGGGTTCAATCCCTGGTCAGGGAACTAGATTCCACATGTCACAATTAAAGACCCCTCATGCTGCAACTAAAACCCAGTGCAGCCAAAATAAACAAATATTAAAAAAAAAAAAAATGATACCGACTTTAAAGACTTGTGATAACTGAGCTTGGAATGTATGTAAAGCACCCAGCACATGGTAAATGCTCAATCACTCACTGGTAGGACTCTTTTTCCCCTTTCTCTATACCCTCCCCTGAAATTTCAACTGAGATTAATGGTCGAATACCTTAGATGCAGAGCTTTGCCTTCAGGTGTAAAATACCTGAAATTAACCAGATAAATTAGGCTAGGATAGGCTAATGAATGTGCTGTAGTTAGTTGCTCAGTCGTTCCAACTCTTTGTGACCCCATGGACTGTAGCCCGCCAGGCTCCTCTGTCCATAGGATTCTCCAGGCAAGAACACTGGAGTGGGTTGCCATGTCCTCTTCCAGGGTATCTTCCCAACCCAGGAATCAAACCCTATCTCCCGCATTGCGGATTCTTTACCGACTGAGCCATGAGGGAAGCCCAATGAATGTGCTGCTGCTGCGTCGCTTCAGTCGTGTCCGACTCTGTGTGACCCCATAGACGGAAGCCCACCAGGCTCCGCTGTCCCTGGGATTCTCCAGGCAAGAACACTGGAGTGGGTTGCCATTTCCTTCTCCAATGCATGAAAGTGAAAAGTGAAAGTGAAGTCACTCAGTCATGTCCGACGCTTCGCGACCCCATGGACTGCAGCCTACCAGGCTCTTCTGTCCATGGGATTTTCCAGGCAAGAGTACTGGAGTGGGGTGCCATTGCCCTCTCCCATGAATGTACTACCAACATCTAAACCCAGTGCAAAGCATTATGCTTCAGAGGCCTGATGATAATGGTAGAATCATAGCACCTGATCAGTGCAGGTGAGTTTTCAGTAGGAAGGGGATTCCTATGCCTCTGAGTGCATTTGACTGAGAGCGGGGGCACTGCTGCTCACACTCACGTGGCTGATCTAAATACCAGCATCCAAAATGCCTAAAGATGGCTTAAGGGGCTATTTGGGGGAAACACCAAAGGATACAGGAGGAGGCTCTGCCTCGTGCACACTTCTGACCCAGAGGTTGTCTGCTTCTGCCTCATGTCAGGGCAGGTGATAGGTGGCTCCTTATGGTTTTCCCTTCTGCTTTGGGAGGCTGGCTTCAGAGGGAATTTCTTGGAGCTATCAGCAGAGTCACTTAGCTCATCGGAGGCCACTTCCTTCTTAGCCTGGGACTTTGGTTTGGGGCCTTGGTCCTGGTTTCCCTTTGGGGAGCGCCATCCAATACAAGTGTCACTCTGCTGGGCTCCTGAGAGGGTCATGTGGGAGGTGAGCTGTGGGTCTGCTGAGGCAGGCTCTCCAACCTTGGCCTTAGAGGCCACACCCTCACAAGACACAGTACTTTGGCTCGGAGAACCTTGCCTATGCGAATAAGCATTGACAGTCCTTTCTGGGCTGGACAGAAAGCTACTTCTGACCCTGAGCTCCTCTCTGGGGAAAGACTCTGAAGGACAAGAGGGGCCTTCCCTCTGGACTTCATCAGGCTGAGGGCTCATGCCCTCACTTGCATCTGACATGAAACTGGACCACGGGCTAGTTTTGTCTGTCACAGTGGTGATCTCATTGAGGGTCCTGGGCTCAATGATGTCTTCCTCACAGTCCTCATCACTGAAGGCCAGGCCTGCCTCGGTGTCCTCAGTGCTCTGCATTCTTGTGATGGGTACCATGTGCTCCAGGGCCTCATGAAGCTTTCCTTTTCCACTTGAAGTCTCTTCAAGAGCAGAGGGAGGTGGGGAGTTCCTGCCCTCATCTGGAGCTCCTGCCAATGGCAGGTCTGGACTTGTGCTCCGTTCTTGCATGGTCCCTCTGTCCTGAGCATCTGGAAGGGTGGTGACTTCTCTGTTTCTAGTCCTGGCTTGGTGAGAACTCAAAGATCCTTGAGAATTCCTGGTGAGAGTCTGCAGATCTGAACAGTAACAGATATCATTCTTACTACAAGGTATGGCCACAGACCACTCAACTCTCCCACACCAGCTTCTAGTTTCAGATGGAGTCTTGCAATCAGACTTCAAACAAACCTCAAAGATAACAGTTAATTCACTCCCTAAGAATCAGTGAAACTATATTCAAGGCAATACAATTTCTAGCACTTTATTCTAATATCAGAGGACCAAAATCTAATTTATAGCTGTGGTTACATCTGTGGAAACGCTTTCAGACACTATCTGCTCATGCTCAGGAATTCTTGGGAGCTGGGAGTCCTGGTGGGCATGTTCAAGCTTCCATTTACTTCAGTAATTACCTATATCAAAAACCAAAATGAGAATCCACTTATTTACCTATTTGACGACAATTATTAGAACTATTTTACTTGGAAAATAAAAGCAAGGAAATACCTATCACCCAAATGGTAAGGCAAGGGAGATACACGGAGAGAGAATGGAGGCAGTGTGAAAGGAGCACAGGCTTTGGAGCCAGTCTTGGGTTCAAATCTCTACGGTCACTTGCCAACTTTGCAGTTACGAGCAAACTATCATGAGTCTGTTTATCTTTACAACTTGATAAAACACCACCCTTTTCACAGGGTTATGGTGAAAAATACATGAGATGAATGAACATAAATGAGCCCACACACAGGCAATCAGTAGCTCCTTTCAACATTCATTCTCTCCCTGTGAAAATCAGTTCTCCTTCTGTCATTCCTTGCTTACAACTCCCCATTTTCTTCCAGAATAAAGATTAAATCCCCAAGCTTGCCTTTAAGGCCCTTCGGCTTTAAGCCTTTGATTCTCCTTGCTCTCTTCACCTCTAACCTGTAAAGGGATTCCCCTAATCCACTCTCACCTCCACCTCAAACAAACCTCCCTCTGTTGTGCTCTTATGCTTTCTTTCTGGGGGGCAGCTTCTTTGGTTGACTATAGAATGTATGCTTATGAAAGCACAGACAATGCCTGTCTTGTCCACCACTGTATACTGTTGGAACTAGAAACACAATAATGTCTGGCATAGTTGGTGATCAATAAAGAGCTGACTGATTATTTCCAAGCAAGTGTAAGCCAAATACAGAGTATACTTCTGTGGTCCTGGTTACCAACAGGTTATATATCTGGGAGAAGATTAGGTTTGTGCCTAATAGCAATCATGGTGGCTTTTTTTCTCCTTTTAAAGGGAAAAAAACTGACCTTACTCACCCCTTTGTAGAATCTACACATTTTGCTTGAACAAAAGTGTTACCAAGTGAGGGCTAAAGATGCTGATATAGTTGATTTCTCAGTATTCCCCCGGGTGTGCTTCGTACAGTTTTCTAGACCTTAACTCTAAATTCTGATTCAGTGGAGCACAGCAGGGCCCAGGAATTCGTATTTCAAAATAAGTGTCCCAGGTGATTCTTCTGCTTAGGCAAGTTGGAAATACTTGTTCTACAGTGGTCTCTGTCTGGGCTGCACAACAGAATTACCCAGAGAGTTTTGAAAAATCCTGATGCCTGGACCCCACCCTCAGAGATTCTGATACACCTGACCTGTAGTGCAGCCTGGGATCTGGATTTTTTAAAGTTCTCTCAGTAATTTTAATGTAGTAAAGCAAGAATTACCATTTTAAGGGGTTTTTGAAAGGGTGGACTGTGGACCACCAACATCTAGAAACATCTGGGGTGCTTGCTAAAAATGCAGTCTTCTGGCCTTTGAGAATGAAAATTTTTAATATTTGTAGTTGAGTTTTTCAGAAAATATAGTGGCATGTGTTCAGAAACTGCCACTGCAGAAACCACCTAACCCACTCCCCTCTACCCTTCTGCTGGTTGGGGAAACTGAAGCTCAAGAAGGGAAAGTATATACTCAGAGTCAAATAGTATGTCTGTGCCAGAAACCCACCAAGGACTCAACTTGGGTCTCATGCCTCTTAGTCCAATGTTCTTTCCATTGCACACATTCTCTCTTTCCAAAAGGAAGATGGCAAGTAAGTAAGATGGCGACGGTTGTTGGTCTCTATCTGTCATAAGGGCTTGTCTGCACACATTTAAATGCTTTTTGAATAAGCACCCAGTGACAGTAACTCAACAAGAGCCATACCCGTGATTAAGGAGCTGACTTGCAACACCAGGTTATTGGATTTCTCCAGGATGCACTGGCTCTCGGGGTCTAGGCTGCTGGCTGCTGGCCGAAGACGGTCCGTCTGACTCTCCTGGCACTGCAAGATGGCAGTGTGGGTCTGAGGGCTGAGGGGAAGTAAAGGCTTGGTGAGCTTCTGGCTGAAGTACCGCTGCATCTGATCAAGCTCACTCAGATTCCTCCTGCAAAAGAAGAGAGGGAGAAGACAAAAGGGTCATTTACTAGGATTACGAGGATCTTTTATGTTCCCTTGACATTCTATTGCTTGAGCTAGGAACTTACTCTCACTTGATCTATTAACAGCAGGGCCCCTCTCTCTCTAATCCACCAATTCATCCTTCACCGACTACAATCCCACTGCCGAGGACATTTTCCTCCTTCTGTCTGGCTAATGTAATTCCTCTCCTCATGTCTAGCAAATATTCTACCTCCTTATAGGGAACCATTCTTATCATCGTTCCAGTCCTCACTTTCCCTAACTCTGGGCTAGCACTGATCTGTACTACCTTAAAACCATTTCTGGCATACTTCAGTCCATGGGGTTGCAAAGAGTTGGACATGCCTTAGTGACTGAACAACAACAACAACCATTCTTGATCCTGCAAGCAAGTGACCTCTTATAGCAAGCCTTCCCTGACCCTCTAAGTGGGATTAAGGGCCACTCCTCTGTGCTCTACAGTTCTTTCTGTACTCTTCAACCACATGATTTTTTTCACATCAATTTCCCCTAATGTGATGTGAACTCTGTGCTGACTCCTTTGTATCTACTGTACCTAGGACAGTGCTTAGCACAAAAAATGAATGCTGAATGGATAAACAGACATGAATAAATGACTTAAAAATCTTTAATTCAAAAGACTTTAATGGGGCCACATTCATTCTTATTATTCCAATGAGAAATCACACCAACCACGATCACCTTCACTTGCATAGGATTTTATGTTTTATGCTTTCAAATACATTATCTTGTTTAATACTCATCCAACCAGATGAGGTCAGCAATTACTGTTTTACAAATAAGGAATGTGAGGTTCAGAGAATTTAAATGATTTGTCCAGATATGCAGTAGCACAATTACTCAGAAATTGGAACTCCAAGACTTATGCTTTTTCCATTATAGTAAGTGGGCTCTGTTCCAACTGGGTTCATTTCTGCCTCATACCTCTGCATGCCAGAACGTGAGTTCAAGCTGCTCTCTTCTCTGTCCCTGTCCTATTCACTTTTTAAGGTGTAGGTCATATTTCTCCCTTTCAGAGTCCACTGCCCCAAATGAGTGGGCCACCTCTCCCTTCAACTCCTTCACTCTTGGCATCTAAACTTCTGCCTTAAATTTTCCCTTAGTGTTTTCATTATGTGTTAGTTTAGCTTCCCTAACTAGGCCGTGAGCATCTGGTAACAGAAGACAGTATATCAAACTTTTCTATTTCTCTAGGTTTCTCAATGTGCCTGGCACAACTGGCAAAACACAGACATTAAACACCTGTGAAGTAAACCGAAAGTCTTTCTATCCTTTTGTTAAGAACAGTCTGCGTATCTTACAGTCGAATCTAAATTAAATGAGAGGACAAAGCTGATCCTTACTCTATCAATAGAAGCCACAACTCGATCAAATCACAGTAGATGTACTTAGGTGTTTACATCTGGGTTTATGCTACCTGCAGTAGGAGCATGCAGACACATGTAAACTTGGTGAAGCTTTAGAAAATATGCCAACGCAACTGCCCTTGTTTGAGGTTCTGGGTATGGAACCTATTGATACCAAGCTGCACTCTTCACATCTGTGAAAAAAGTGGTAATACTCACCCTGCAGGCTTCACAGGATTGCTGTGACTCAAATGAAACACTTGTATTAAGGCTTTGTGAATCCAAAGAAGTAATGCAAAATTGACATTATCTTGTTTCATCTCTATTTTGTAGAGAATCTGTCTACAGCAGTGGTTCTCAAAACCTGGCTCTAGGACTAGCGGTATCAGCGTCACCTGAGTGATGCAAATTCTTGGGCTCCATCCTAGACTTACTGAATCAAAAACTTATGGTTGGGTTCCAGCAATCATTGTTTTAACAAGCCCTTCATGTGATTCTGATACACACTAAATTTTGAGAACCACTCCTCTAGGGCAGTGGTCTGTAGCCTGATGGTTTTAGCCCCAAGGGGACATTTGGCAATGTATGGAGACAGTTTTGGTTGTCACAAATGGGGGAGGAGTGCTACTAGTATTTGGTGGATAGAGACCAGGGATGCTGCTAAGTATCCTACAAAGCGCAGGACAGGCCCCCACAGACAAAATACATGGCCCAGATGTCAACAGTGCTGAGGCTGAGAGAAACTGCTCTAGGGCAAAGTAGAGTTCCTTTTTCTCTTTCTTCAGTGGGTTCCACAGTGTGTCATGTGAACGATCTAATAAAATGCAGCCAAACTGTTGATAGTTTTACTTGGCCGGCAGTCTCCAGCATCTTACTAAACTGAGAAACTGAACATATTACTTCCTTTTAAGTTTGAGCAGTTCCCCAGTCTATAGCGCAACTGCTCAGTCCATTCTAACCCATGTCCCACCAGAAAAGATTTTGCTTATCTTTCATTTTGAGCTTGTTTTATGAAATCAAATAGGTTATTAATTTTAAAAAAATCATTTTTTATATTTGTTTTGTCAAATTTTACACATTCTTTTCCTCCCAGCCCCATACCTTTCCATTTGAGAATCAAGTCCAAACTCAGCCTGACGCTCAATACCCTTCAAGATTTGCCTCCCCCAGAACTTGCCCTGCTCCTTACATCTTATGTTCAGCTTCACTCTAACTTCACTGCTTTCCCAAACTGGGCTTATTCTTTCATGCTCCTTAAAACATTTTTTTCCTGAACAGAATGCCCTTCACATTTGTTGACTTGTTCCTTTAAAGACCAGTTCAAATGTGACTTTTTTTATATCTTTCCATGACCAACCTAGAATGTTATGCATTCTTCCATGTACTCTTGGCCAGGAAATCTGGAACTCTTATCATACATACATGGTTATAAGTATAATGGCAACATGGCTGTCCCCTCTGCTGGGAATGGCAGAGCCATGATTGGAAATCAAGTCTATCTGACTCTGAAGCCAAATCCTTTTCACTGTACCACCCTTCTTACTAGGTAATCCAGGGGCTGGTCCAGATGATCTATAAAGATCCTTTCAATTCTCACAGTGCTTTTCTGGCTCAGATGCTGACTGAGCTAAGAAAGAGACAGGGAAGCATTAACAGGGCAGATGCTGGTCTGGAAGAATCCAGTGGTTGTGAGGATAAAGGCAGTGGGCAGGACGAGGCTTTGTAAACTGTAGAGTAGATGTGAGGGTGGTTATTTGGTGACTCATCTTAAATTTCTGTATTTATAGGTGGGCCAGTATTATAGCCCCCTGAAGGAATGAAAGGCCCCAAGCTGAGACAGATTCATCTGTGAAGAATCCTGTGAGGTTCCAGGTCCACTTTGACACTAACATACACGAAAGCCCCTGCAAAACATCCCAGAGCAGTGGTAGCTGATGGAAAGCAGAACTGCAGGCTGCCTTTGCCCATTCACCTTGTGCTCCACTACGGTTCTCTGTGTCTTTTCTCAGTGGAGAGCCTCACCTGAGAGAAGTCAGAATGGAGGTACGGGAGGACAAGGGTGATGTGGCCAGTCTGTCGTCACTTGGCAAGACTGCCTCTGCCTGCTGCAGGGATTCATGGAATCGGCGGATGTTCTGCACATGCTCTTCATGGCGAGATGCCTGGCTTCTTGTGGTACCACTTCTGTTGAGAATAAGTGGGTGCAAAACATATTCCCAATCGATGAGAAAACAATAAATTTGTGACAACAAACAACTCACCCTCCTGACATGGCACTGCAGATCCATCCCCACCACCACAGTTCTGGCTTCACTGGCTCAACTGTTTGGATTACAATTACCTCCTGAGTAATTCTGCCTACATTTTTATTCATTCTCCTTTTATATATTCTCTACCTTATAGCCTCAGTGATTTTTTAAAAATACAGATCTGAAATAACAGTAGCCACAATATTTATAGAGGACTAGCTTGCCCATTTCCATAAGGAATCAGCAGGGACTGTATGATATAGGAAGTATGTTGAATCTATAGCTCAATTTGGGAAATACGGCCATTTTTACAATATTAAGTCTTCCATTCCATGAACATGGATATCTTTCCATTTATTTAGAACTTTAATTTCTTTCAACAATGGTTTATAGTTTTCAGAGAATATGTTCTGTACTTTTCTGGTTAAATTTATTCTTAAGTATTTTATTTTTTTGATGCTATTGTAAATCTACTCATTTTTTCAATTTCATTTTGGATCATTCATGGCTGATGTATAGAAACACAACTGATTTTATATATTACGTTTTTAAAGTTTCTCAATTTGGGGGGGTGGTGGAAGGATAAATTAGAAGGTTGGGATTAGCACACTAATATATATAAAACTAATATATATATATCTAGCATACTAATATATATACTCACTACTATATATAAAATAGATAACTGGGAATTCCCTGGTGGTCCAGCAGTTAGGACTCTGCACTTCCAATGCAGGGGGGACGGGTTTAATCCCTCGCTGAGAAACTAAGATCCCATGTGCTACATGGTGAGGCCAAAAAAATAAAAACATTAAAAAAGAGAGAGATAGGGCCTTCCTGGTGATCCAGTGGTTAAGAATCCACCTTGCAATGTAAGACACCAGTTCAATCCCTAGTAGGCAGAAAGATCCTACATGCTGAGGAGCAACTAAGCCCATGCACCACAACTACTAAAGCCAGTGCACTTAGAGCCTGTGCTCCACAACAAGAGAAGCCACCACAATGAGAAGCCCACACACTGCAACAAAGAGTAGGCCCCACTTATGGCAACTACAGAAAGCCCATGCGCAGCAATGAAGACTTACCACAGTCAATAAATAAATAAATAAAAAGTGAGGACCTACTGTAGAGCACAGGGGACTGTACTCAACATTTTGTGATAACGTATAGAGAAAAGAATCTGCAAAGGAATAACTGAATCACTGTGCTGTACACCTGAAACTGACATGATATTGTAAATCCACTATATTTCAATAAAATTGTATATTGTAAATCAATTATATTTCAATAAAAATTAAAAGAATTGTAAGACATTAAAGTTTCTCAGTTTAAATTTATAATATGGTAAAAATTGATAGTTAAAACCTACAGAAACAAACCTCTCTGAGGTCACCAGTAATTTTTAGGAGTATAAAAGGATTTTGAAGTGGAAATGTCTGAGAACCATTGTTTTATTAAGGTATAACCGATATACAATAAACTTCACATATTTAAAGTGTACAGTATGATGTGCTTTGACACAAATGTACCTCTAAGGAAACCATTACCATATCAAGATAATGAACATATCCATCACTTCTAAAAGTTTCCTCCTGTCTTTCATAATTCCTCCCTCCTTCCTGCTCCATTCATCCTGCTTTGTCTCTAGGCAACCACTGGTTTGCTTTCTCCCATTCAAGCTGTTTCCAAGATCGGAAACCAGATCGGACACGTTCAGGGTGGTATGGCCGAAGACTGATTTGCCTTCTGTCACTACAGATTAGTACACATTTTCTAGAATTTTATACAAATCGAATCACATGCAATGTACTCTTTGTCTACCTTTTCTCTCTCAGCATAATTATTTGGAGATTCCTTTGACTGTCTCATTGACTAGCTGTGGGCAATGTAACATCTACAGAACAGGTAACAGAAATTTCCTAAACTAGGGCTTCACAGATGCATAGGCTCCTTTTATGTAGAGGCTCTCTTCACATGGTAGAAAAGCTACATAGCACTGAGACAGGCCTTTGCGTGGCCAAGCAGTATAAGAGCATCTTTCCTGGAATAAATGGTCTCCTCAGTAACTGCTACTGTAGGAGTGGCGGCTACATGATCCCTTGCCTTCTCCCTGAAATGAAGAGAGAGACATGGAAAAGACTGATGGAGGCAGAGGGATGCCAAATGGTACTAGGGCCTGAGGAGAGTGGGGTGGAAAGAAGCTATCTTAAATCTTACATTCTATCCTTTGACAGGATGGAATGTACTCTAGCCCTAATATCGATAAGCATATCCAGTTAGTTTGGTGAAATGAGAACGCCAGGTGCTTTTTACACAATAACCTGGCACATAGATTTGGGAGGGGAAAAGTCATGATATGTTTCTCACATAGCTGATGATTGATTTTAGGCATGAAGATTAAAGACCTCTGAGGAGAAAAGAGTCCCTTGCACTGAAGCTACACTTTTGATATCAGTAAAATTTCTAGTATCTAATTTTATAAAAATGTTGTTTTCATATGATCTTGGGGTTCCCTGGGCTTATGAAAGAAGGTCACTAGTCTTTCCCTGTTTCTCATTTCTTCCTCTAATAAAGGAAAGAGAAATGACAACCTAGTTTGCACACTTCCATTCCAGACCCCATCTCTTCCTGTCATCAAGAAATCACTCACCTCCCAGGAGAGGAGAAATCAGCCTCCTTTGATGAGGGGTGAGCAGGCAGTTCTGGAGTCTGTCCTGTAGCGCAGCCAGGGAACGCAGCATACACAGCAGAGGCAGGGAAGGAGAAGGTACTGTATACTGGGATCTGCGGAAGCAATGAGAAAAATGGCACGCTTGATGTCACAAATCCTTTTGGAATAAAGCAGTATAAATAAATTTGTAAAATTTATTGTTTATTTATAACTTACTATTTTCTGTTGAACACTGTACCAAGCAATTTATATGCATTTTCTCATTTAAATATCACACTCTTATGAGGGAGGTACTATTATCATCCCCATTTTACAAACCACAATGTCAGACTGCTTTTTAAAAGTTGCTTTATTTTTATTTATGCTCTTGTTTCCTCCATCCAGTTTGTGAACCCCTGGCTGGATATCTTACATTTTCTTTACATGTGAGGATAATCTGGCTGTGATAGTTCTTATCTCATGATTACTCGAGTTGATGTGAAGAAAAGGCCCTCCTACAAAGGGGATTATTTAAACTATCATTTTCTAATGCATGCATTTATTCACTCAGTAACTCATCTGATATTTACTGAACCCCACTCTGCCAAACCCTGGCTCAGGCATGCGTGACACAGTCTTCCCTTGACAGAGCTCCCCTATCTGGGACAGTCTGGAAAATTCTCTTTTCCTTTACGGTTAAACTCCCTGAAACAGCTATCTATACTTACTATCATCAATTTCCCTCTTCACATTTTTCTCTTTTAATTTTTTTTAAGAGACCAAAGATATTAATGTAACTTTTTATTTTTAAAGTTTATCTAATGTGGTTTCAGATTCCACCCTGTATCTAACCTTATTTTATTTAAAAAATTGAGATTTAACTCATGTATTATAAAATTCACCCTTTGAAAGTAAGTGTTCAATTCCGTGGTTTTTCAATAGCACCATCATCACCATGTAATTTCAGAACATTTTCACCCCAAAAGGTCATGAAGTCATTATAAGACAGAAATGTATTTTCTGTACACTGGAAAGTACCAAACACATGTAAATTATGTTCTTATAGGTTTTGCTCAGTAGAACCCTATTGGTTAAGGATGTGAATAAAGATACATACCAGTGATCCTAGGTTCTTCACCTCACGTCTTGCTTGTCTTTCTTCTTTGAAATGAATCAAATTCTCCAAAGGGGAGATAGCAACTTTTATCTGCCCTTGGCACTCTCCACTGAAGTCTGTGATGTTGTACCAGCCACAGACAAACTGGAAGCCAGAGAGAAGCGGGGAGAGGTCCACAGAGGCGAAGCCAATCACCCTCTCCTCATCTGTGGGGGAGAAAGAAGAGCTGGGCAGTGTGGCCAGGCATGTCTTGCCACTGGGCTTTGAGGTGGCACAGAGAAAAAGGTGATTTAGGGGGTGGGAGGGTTCAGTGATTCCACAATCAACAGAGAATACAGATAACGAGGATAAGAGACTGGCAACCATAGCCTGTTTTCGAACTACTGTATATTTTTTTGTAAGGTAGGGAAAAGCTGGCAGGGTTGAGCTCTGTCCTCTTGATATAGGCAACTGGAAAATATCCCTTAAACATAAGAGACACTTGTTCTTCTCCCTAGGGCACCAGGTCTCACTGATTTTCCTTAGGGAAGTGGGTCTTGAAAAAAATTCACTTGAAAGACCATCACACTTGGAATTATGAATGATTTGTATTTTTTTATTTATAGTTGTCTGTATTTTTCAAATTTTCTATAACATACACTGTATTATATTTAATTAAGAACACACACACATACACACGTACACACACAGAAGACAAATAACCCCCTAAAAAACCAGTACAGGGTACAAAAGGAGTTTGGGCTCAGGCTGCTCTTAATGACAGAGAAGACCCCTTCTTGGTTGGACGAGCTACCATGCAATGACCTTTATTCTCATACTTACTGCTTCTCACTTCTGACATGAAAGTAGCTGAGGACAAACAGACCCCTGTCCCTTTATATGCTCCTGTTTTGTATAGGCTCCACTTCCTACATTGAATCAAGGACTGATTCTGCCAAACATGGACACAATTCTCAGTTTTCAATTTGCTGAATAAATCAAGGAATGCAAATTTTCAAGAAGGGTGGTGATGAGTTTCCCAATTCCTTACGACACTGGGCTCATCACACACTGTCTAACATTCGTTTACACAGTTTGCTCTTCTCTAGACTGGGACCGAGCCTACCTGAAAGCTGAGACTAAGTATTTTGTGCCCTAAACTTTCCATACCTGGCATAACATCTTCCTACACTACAGGAACTTGATAGACATCCACTGAGAGCATGAGTGAACCGGCCACCGTAGGGTGAGACTAAGAAGCAGTGTACTACAACAGCAAATCTAAATGTGGCTTTGACTTGAAAACACATTATTCTAATTTCCTGGGCCTCAAGTTTCATATATAGGAGAAGTACTGAACCAGATTTAAGATTCTCTTTAACTTGGATTAGGTTGTAGGATTGGATTAGATTGTAGGGACACTTGAAGTTGTGTTCCCCTGAGTAGGGGTCATGTAATTCTTACCTACTGGGGGTGAAGAATGATGGAGAGAGCCATTGATTTGTTCTCCAAAGGTATTCTTGCTTTTCAAAGAAAGCTAATCTTGCTCTCTTTGGTTATCAAAGATGTAACCTGTTCTTGTTATATAATAACTTTAGGCAACCCCACTTGAAGGTTCTGCCTAACATGAAAGCACTTCATCCTAAACATAGTGGAGGAGAAATCTGGCTAAATTGATCATCAAGAAAAAAGATCAGGAGTTCCCTGGTTGCTTAAGGATTAGGATTTTGGGCTTTCAGAGCTGTGGCCCAGGTTCAATCCCTGGTCAGTGAACTGACCCCCCCCCACAAGCTGCAAGTTAAATTTATTTATTATTAAAAAAAATTTTTTTTGGTTGTGCTGCATGCAGTTATCTTAGGTCAAATCCACACTCTCTGCAGTATAAGTGCAAAGTCTTAAACACTGGATTGCCAGGGAAGTCCCTTGCAAGTTAAATTTAATATCAGATTTAGCAGTCAACCCCCCGTTCATTCTTCCTTTGCAGTTTTATGTTCCAGTGATCCTGAACTTCCTTTGTACTCTTTCTTTACTCTAGGTTTTCGTATTTGCTATTCCTTCTGACCATACAATTGTCAAGTCCCTTCATTTCTTATCGGAGGTATGCCCCTCAAAGCCTTCTCTAACATCCTAAGTCTGGGTTAGATGTCTGCTACCAGAGCACCCTACATGTCGTTTTACTTCTGTATCTCCATCACTCAGCACAGTACCTGGCATAGAGTAGGAACTCAAGTATTGAACACAGCTTGGTCTGGTCTGAGTACCTTTTACAAAAGGTTCCTTCAATCTATGTGGAAAGGATGGAGTTAAGTAAGTCTACATACACTGAGAGACAGAGCTGGATGAGCTCTGTCCCTCTTTACACTGGGGTCTACATGACTGTCTAGGGGTCCTGAAATGTAGGGAATGCATTTTCTTCATCTCCGTACCTAACAGCCCTAGCACTGTACTTGACACATAGTAGGCATAGTAATAAAAACAGCTCCATTTATTAAGTGCCAATTTGTCCCAAATACTTTATATAATTATCTTTAACCCTTACAAAAACTGTTGTTGTTGTTGTTCAGTTGCTAAATCGTGTCCAACTCTTTGCAACCCTGTGGACCGTAGCCTGCCAAGCTCCTCTGTCCATGGGGTTTTCAGGCAATAATACTGGAGTTGGTTGCTATTTCCTTCTCCATCAAAAACCCTGCATTGCGGGTTCTATTAATCCTAATTTTATAAATAAGGAAACAAAGACTCAAAGAGGTAAAGCAATTTATCTCAGGTCACACAGTCTGTAAATAGCAGAGCCAAAATTTGAATACAGATCTGCATAAGACTGAAGTTTATTCTTTTTTCCTGCTGAAGTAAGTATTGAATTGAAGCAAAGTCTGGTCTGCTTGACAATCTCTGGAATACTTTAGAGAGAAGACAGGAATAGAAAACAAGAGAGGAGTGTTGTGCTGAGCTGAATATAGCAGGAATTCCTTGTACTGATTCAGAGAAAACTGAATTATGGTCAGCTTCTGACCCACTAATGAGGCTGGGCAGGGTTGGGAATCCTTAGCAGCAGCATGGGACCAATCATCAAAACCAGATCTGAGGCATCACTCCCAAAGAGAAGCACAGGAAGGGAGCCTGGGAAGTTGATCTCCTTTACCCCCTAATTACTCTCAGATCTTGATTAGGTTTTAGGGTTACCCACTGGCAAGAAAACACTGTGATGCTATAGATAACTCAAAACCACTGAAGGTTTGGAAACCAAGACCCAGCAAGAATCTTAAAAGAGCTAGGTTTGTAAGGAGGGATTTAGTGAGACAAAATTTTCTAAGAGCTCTGAGATAGTTGAATGTCCTAATCACCTTATTTTTCTGAGTCATTCCAATCTTACTAGACTGGTGAAGTACAAATGGTAAAGGCTAAACAGCCAGTCAGAACTGGGTTTGAGGGGAATGCCCTATTTATCCAGTGGTTAGGACTTGGCACTTTCACTGCCGGGACCTGGGTTTAATCCCTGATCAGGGAACTAAGATACTGCAAACCTTGTGTGTGGCCAAAAAAAGAAAAAAAGAAAGAAGTCAGTCTGAATCCTAGCCCCATCAATTAATAGGTATATAACCTTAGTCAACCCACTAAACTTTCTTGGGCCTCAGTTTTTATATATTTAAAATCTAACTAGTTATATTTGTACCTTACAAGATTAGAGATATTTCTAAAGGTATAAAAGTATACTGCCATTCACTAATAAAAACAAAGCAAGCAGTCAAACAAAATGATATGGTTTCTAAGGATTTAAATTCTACCAGAGAACGACATGCCATTCTATGGGATCACCTCTAACACACATATGTGTTCCCAGCACCATCAGTGCCATGGTTTTACTTGGTTTAAAAAAAGAAAAAGATTGGCAAATTAACATGATGTGGACTTATTGTTATAACCAAAGAAACAGTTCATACCTCCTTTATGCCAAACTTTGAAGACCAGAGTTTGTTGGGGGTCCAAAAGAAGCTCTTTCGAAAGCCTAGCAAGAAAAACAAGCACCATAAATTAACTGTGTAGGAAGCTTCTCTAGTATGAAACCCAGACTTGAAGGGTATCTTAAAGTTTGCAAATTACTTTCTGTAACACTTTCCCTTCAAGCTCATGATCATCTTCTAGGATATATTTTTATCTTCTAAAAGCAGGGGATGGAAGTTCAGAGAGGTGATGTAACTAGTAACTTGTCAAGAACTGAAAACATGCAACCCTGATGTGGTATTCTTTCCCCTAACACCCATGGAACAGGTAAGGATTCTTCTCCTGCCTTGTGGTGGTAGGTGGAGGCAGTGAGAAGAGAGGAAAAGAATATTTATTGAGCACCTACGCTGGGTTTAGCCCTCCAATCACCTACCTTTGGAAGCAGATTTGATATTTTAGATAAAGTACTGGCCACTATGGCCAGAATTTCTGTAATTTCCAGTAGCTCACCACAGACAGTATTGAGTTGCCACTGCAGTTAGAGCTCCTGACTCAGGTCAGCCTTTCAAATTTCAAAACACTGAACATGTGAGCAACTGCTGAGACTCAACTAGGTACATAAACACTGTGAGAAAATAGCAGATCAGATACCATGTACGTGGCTAGTGTTGGTGGACAAGAATTAAACTTTACAAAAGGTGATGCAGTGTAAAGATAATAACAATAATTAGTAACAGAACTCACACTTTTAATAACGATGAAACAGGTAACAGCAGAAAAGGGAGGAGAGCCCTGTGCAGCAGGCCTCTGTGCCAGCCCCCAACCTCTGAGCTGCAGGCCACATGGTTGACAGGACTCCTCCACCTCCTCTGTTTTTGAGCTTTCAAATCAGGTCTGACATTTATTATGTACCTACCATGTACCATGAGGTAATATTCCTAAATGTCATATAATTTGGACCTCACAATAACTCTGTAAAAATTACCTCAACTTTACACATGATGAATCTGAGGCTCAGAAATGTTATGTAACTTGTTCACACAGTTAGTGAATGACAGAGACAGGGTTGGAGGCCAAGTCTCTCTAGTTTCAAAGCCCAGGTTCTTCCTACTGCACCAGAAATCTTTCCCAAAGATGCATAATCCACAGCCTTTCCTGAGATCTCCACCTTCTTCATCTAGATAACTTGTATACATTCTTTCACACTTAGCTGAGGTATCTACAGGGACTGTCTTAATCCATTTTCTTTAATTCCCACTGCCCAAGAACACAGCAGAGCAAGTAAGAGGACTCCATTGAATAATTTTTGAGTTGTACTGAGTAGAGTTAAAAAATACCACAACAAAACCTTTAAACCACCACTAGCTGTGAATTCATAAGCACTATGAATTATGAATTCATAATTCACAAACTCTGCGTTCTGTTTATCATTAATGCATATATGTAATTATTTCCTTTTTCTTTCTGAGAAATACAGACTAGGATTAAATAATTGTTTGATAAGGAAAGCATTCTCCAAGTCTGCTCAGTATTGTAGTGTCTGTTATATTCCTCACTTTGAGTCTATCTCTTGGAATAGAAAGCAGATTCTGGAAGGCTGATGGTACATCACAAAATACAAACCTTGATTGCTGTTGAAAATTCCAGATGGGGGAATCTGTGTTTTCAACCACTTGGGTGTAGACAGGAGATGGCTCATCAGCTGTTACAAAGGATACACAACAACTGGGTATTGATACTTTCCGCTGTGTCAAGGGGCTCCCTGAAATAGGAAACAGTGAATGACTAAACTTCAGGCTACCAAAAAAGAATGTGCTGGAAGCCTCTCATTACACAGGTACAAGAAGAACCATTCCTATCTTTTACCTTTGGGTCTTTGAGCTATTCCCTGTGTCTGAAATGTTTCTGCTATTGCAACTGTTCTTTCAAGGTTCAGTTCATAAATACCACCCAGCAAGAAACAACTTCTCCCATCTTTTTGTACTCTGTGGGATGATGGAAAACACTGGATTAAGAGGAAAAAGGTAGAACTGCAAAGAGCCTGGACTTAAAAGTCAGATGATCAATGATAGCTCTGCCACACACATTCTGTGTGACTTTGGCAATGTGTGACCTTGGGCAAGGCCTATCTAGGCCACCCCTTCTTCAAACGACTTGTATGATACTTACATCTCCTCGGATGTTTTGAGGATTAAAATTAAATAACAGGGCTTCCCTGGTGGCTCAGTGGTGAAGAATCTGCCTGCCAATGAAGGAGACACAGGTTCGATCCCTGGTTTGAAAAGATCCCTTATGCTGTGGAGCAACTAAGCCCATGCGCCACAACTACTGAGCCCACCAGCTGCAACTACTGAAGTCTGTGTGCTCTGCAACAAGAGAAGCCACTGCAATGAGAAGCCTGCGCACGGCAGCTAGAGGAGGCCCTGCTCACTGTAACTACAGAAAAGTCCATGAAGCAATGAAGCTTAGCCAAAAATAAATAGAAATAAAATTATTAAAAAAGTCACACAGTATATAAACTTAAAAAATAATAATAGTAGATAACATGTATCACTTGCTGTGTGCCAGCGTTTTTCTAAGAACTATACCAACTCGATGGACATGAGTTTGGGTAAACTCCGGGAGTTGGTGATGGACAGGGAGGCCTGGCGTGCTGCGATTCATGGGGTTGCAAAGAGTTGGACACGACTGAGCGACTGAACTGAACTGTTACCATGTATTAACTCATTTAATCCTTACAACAAACCTATGAGGAAGATATTATTATTCTCATTATATAGATGAAAAAAACTGAGGTACAGACAGACTGGCTACAAACTGGTAAAACCAGTTTACAAGCATATTCTTGAAAGAGCAGGAAAAAATGATTCTAATAAAATGGCAATAATCAAAGAACAGCTAATAGAAATCAATAAAATAGCACTCATCATTACTGGGAGAAGGCAATGGCAACCCACTCCAGTACTCTTGCCTGTAAAATCCCATGGACGGAGGAGCCTGGTGGGCTGCCATCTAAGGGGTTGCACAGAGTCGGACATGACTGAAGCGACTTAGCAGCAGCAGCAGCATCATTACTAATGTGAAATGTACAGAATAATGCTAATATTACCTTTATCTACTGAGATATGGGCTTCCCTGATAGCTCAGTTGGTAAAGAATCTGCCTACAATGCAGGAGACCCCGGTTTGATTCCTGGATCAGGAAGATCTACTGGAGAAGGGATAGGCTACCCACTCCAGTATTCTTGGACTTTCCTTGTGCTCAGCTGGTCAAGAATCTGCCTGCAGTGCTGGAGACCTGGGTTCGATCCCTGGGTTGGGAATATCCCCTGGAGAAGGGAAAGGCTACCTACTCCAGTATTCTGGCCTAGAGAATTTCATGGACTGTATAGTCCATGGGGTTGCAAAGAGTCGGACATGACTGAGAGACTTTCACTCATTACTGAGCTATCTTCTTAAAAGTTTATTTTTGTGAAACTTAACAGTATTACATAGACTGACTTGCTCAGAATCCACCCTCACTTACTTTTACTGTATTGTATTCCTTTACTGTAGAGATTGAAAGGGTCACGACTCTGCTGTGCTAGAGTATGGATGGATACATACTGGCCTCTATGTATTAGGTGCCATTACAAAAGAATTGGAAGGCAGATGGGACACAGAGGTCATTTTCCTTTTCCATTTGCTACTAGCAAGGATGACACTGAGTTTCCTGCTCAGGGGTTGTGTCCCTGGGTCCCCAGAGGCCCAATGGTAATAGAGATGAGTTCCCGATCCCTGGACTGCACTGTTGGCACTGTTATTTCTAACTTAAAAGATCTACTGGTTCTTTCCTAAAAGCTTAGCCTACAGCCAACTCCCTGAGCCGTTCCAGTAACTTGGAAGTATCTTAACATTCTACATTAAACTTCTCTCCGTTTAAAACAGCTGAAGTGAGTTGTTTCTGGCAACTAGACTCTCCCCAACGTAGCTTCCATTTCTCTCTTTCTCAATCTCACTCCTCTCTCTGTGTCCCATTTTTTTTTAGTAGGTCTCAAGTTTCTCAACTGATTTCTTCCAATAAAATGTCACAAATCCTCACAGTAAGGGAGATTCTACAATAATCTGTGTCTATGTTTCCCTCAGTAAACTAAGAGTCTCTTAAATGCACAGAGTAGGCCCACAGCTCTTACTAATGGTTTGCAGACTCCCTGCTGCCCTTGGTCTGAGAGGGTCATCAGGGTTGAAGAAGAGAGACCTACTAAACTTGAGATCTACTAAGAAATATGGGAGACACAGAGAGAGAAGAAGAGAAAGAAGCTGCCTTGTGTGTGTGCTGGGTGCACCTGCAGAGGATAGCAGCCTCTGCTCAGGACAGTACTGAGAGAGGTCAGCAGAGAGGACCACCTGGAGTGCTGAGAGACAGGACTTCTCAGTTCTGGTGTACTCTGTACTGATTTAGTGTGATGTATTGGGTGCTTCACTCTGACCCTCTGGGCAACAAGTTTCTTCATCAGAAACATATACTCTCAAATTACTTTGATAATTACCTACGATAAATTCTATGATTCTAGATACCTACCAATACTGCCCAGATCTCTCTCTCATACCTCAACCCTCTCTTTTTAGGTTCACTATTTTTGAGGCTGCTATTTGCTAGAGGCTGTGAAACAGAAGTACTATTTCTACTTTGGAAAATAACTGTTCCTTATTCAGTCTTGAACAGAAACACTCCTTTCAGCCAAACAGGCAGGTGATAAAGAAATCAGCTTGGGAGAGCAAGTCTATCAGGTTTCCCTGGCTATCCCCTTGCAGTTGGAAATCTGGCTGGGCCTGTTTACCTTCCTGAAAAAGGTCAAGTTCTGAAATACTTCTGGAGGCAGCCGAGATGAAAACCGTTATACCTCCTATTGAATTGGGACACACACCGAGAGCAGTTAAGAGGACTTGAAATGAGCCACCTCTACCGTTTAAGAGTTTTCACTGAATTTCCTGTGTTTCACCTAAGTGTGGAAAAGTAGTAGTTTTATGCATCAAAAATGGTATAATTTCTCCAATCAGATTAAAATAATAACTCCTTATTTTTTTAATTTTAATTTTTAAAATCTTTTGGCTGTACCACACAGCATGTGGGATCTAGTTCCCCAACTAGGGATCGAACCAGTGCCTCCTGCATTGGCATCTCAGAATCTTAACCACCAGGGAAGTCCCATAACTCTTTATTTTAGTGTTGATAAGTTTTCTTATCAACACTAAATTTGTGCTGATAACATCCCTGATAATCACAGAAGATGGTGTTTCTATCTCTAGTTTACAAACAAGGCAACCAAGGAACAGAGAGGTAAAGTGGCTTGCTTGTCGCACATCTGGGAAACTGGAAGGTTTCCTAACTCCTAGGGAATTCCATTGTAATGGATATTCCATTGCAATAGTTCTAATTAATTCTACCTGGTTAAAAGAAAAGCTCTCCCTCTGGCCTGGAGTCAATAGATGGAAACTTTCCCTCAAGCAGTGCCCAGATTTGTACATTAATAAATACCTAGCTCAGCTTTGTTAAGCTATCATTAACTGACACCTGCTCTATGGCTTACATGCACAGATGAGTCAGATCTGATTCTTGATCTGGAGGTAAACACAAACAGATAATTATAATACAATAAGATAAAGACTATACCAAAAGCACAGGGGGCTGTGGGAACACAGAAGGACCCCTAACCCTGTCTGGGTAGTTGAAAGAGAGCCTCTAAAGGCTGATGATACTGAAGATGGTTTTGGCTTTCACTGGGTATAATTTAGATGATCTCAAATCACTTTACCTCTCTGTTCCTTGATGGTTTCATCTGTAAGATAGCGCTAGAGATACTGGTCATGTCTAGTATAAGTACACAAATCTTATGAGTACTGAAGCTGATTCTTGAAGGTTCCTCAGAGTTTTTTCTAACAAAAGTATCCAAGAAACTCTTGTATTTTAGAACCAGGACCACAGTGGGGACTACACTGTCTCAGGTGTAAGGCATAATTCAGGGCTGTTTATGAAGCCTCTGCATGCAGCTTTGCACTAAAGAATCATTTATTTCCTTCATCAATGAAGACGCTTCTAAGGCATGAGAGGGACAGACACACTGAGAACACTGCTGAAGGCAGGACAGTCAATATGGATATTAAGGAAGCATCTACCCAGGATTTTCATAAGAACTTGGCAATTTATAGCTGACTCACAGTGTGGGATATGCTACCCTCGGCTCCCTATGCTTAGAGATGATCTTATAAGACTATTATATTTTACAGTCGAGGAAAAGAGAAATGGGTTGCCCAAAGTCAGTATACAAGTTAATGGCTTAGCTAGGGCCAGAAGCTAGTCTTCTGAATCCCATTCCAGAAGTCTTCCTATTATATCATCATTTGGAAGCACATTTCAGAGAGATGATGTGCAGGTCTGTACACTCAGGGCCCAGCACAGGGTCTGAGTGAACCATCAATATTTGCGGGGAAGGACTACATGGGCCTATCACTGTGACAGTAGGACTTGGGAGACAAAAGACCTCTGAAAGTGTCCACTCTGATGCTTAATCTGCCCTGGCTAAACAGAAAGAAACAAAATAACAAGTGATTTACAGATTTGTAGCTCATGCCAGAAATACAAGAGACAGTGAGTATCGTATTCACAAACAAAAGGACATTATGCCTGCTTAGTTGCATCATGAAGACACGGGTACTGAGATACAGAAATAAACACACAGTCCCTGTCCCCAACGAACAGGCAGCCTAAGGACAGACACATTAAGAAACATTTTCAGTACAGAATAATAAGTGATATGAAGGAGGAAACTTGCGTAGGGATGGTGGTGGAATAAGGAAGTTTTGGGAACAGATAGAGGTGGTCAGGAGGTTGCAAAGTGTTAGTATCATCTAGTTTACTCTTGAAGCATGAGGAGAAAGTTCACTGAATAAGAGAGAAGGCATTACAGGTAGAGGAAAGACCATGATCAAGGGTCACATGATAGAGGATGGGGCACTGGCAAAAAGCAAACTGCCTGATGTAAGAAACAGTGAGAGATGATGTTGGAAAGATTGATTAGGTCGCATGGCAGTACTCTGTGTGCTAGGCCACTGTGACTGCAGTGACATGAAGTCAACAAAGTATTTTAAGTGGAGAGATGAGGTCACAGTTGTTGACCAGACATAATATAATCTCAGTAGTAGAATGAAGACGATACTGAAAGAGAATACTGTTCACAGCAATCGTTGAGAGGGCAATTCCATTAATTCAAGTTCCTGAAGCCTGAACATGCAAGGAAGCAGTGAGAATAGAGAAAAGGTGATATAAAACTTTCTGAGTAAGAGGACATGATCCTATACCCTGTACTGGATACAGCAGGAACTTAATACCTATTTGTTGAACGAATCTACTAATCCCTGCAACTTATCTTCTGTTAAATTCCACATAAGCAACTTTCCTGCAGGAGAGGCAAAGTAGAAAATCAGAGAACATATTAAAAGGAGAGACAGGGCATTTGAACAAGGTCTCAGATTCATCTGCTTCCTCATTTCACATTTACTACTTATGTATTAGACACCGTTCGAGGTGTTGGGGATTTAGCAGTCAATAAATCAAAAAATTGCTGTCTCTGTAGGACTTAATCTTTTTCTAGAAAGATGGAAGATAAACAAAATACACTATTTAAAGGATATAGACAAAAATAAAGCAGGAAAAAGGGATATGTATTGTTGGGAGAGGCTGTAAGTTTAGATGGGTGGCCAAGGAAGGTCTAGCTGAGCCAGTGATTTCAGTAAAGCCAGGCCAAAAGTGAAGAATGTTCCAGGCACACAGTGAACATCAGATTCAAAAGCCTCAAAGCAAGAATCTGCCTATATATTCAAGAAAAAGCAAAGAGGCCAGCATGGCTGGAACAAGGTGACAGAGAGAAAGAGCAGGATGCTGGGGAGAATCTGGTAACTGGGGAAGGGAGAAAGGAATCTAGGCTAAGAAAGGTACATGAGCCAGGGACTGGCTTGCTATATATTATGACTAGAAGGGAAAGAAAGTCACCATAGTGCCACCACTGTGTCCACAGCCCCTCTAAAATCATGTCAGTTCATCATATCCCCTTATCTGGGTTATCCGCTCTTAGAGGACAGAAACCGTATGCCATTTGCTCTGCACATTCTGTACCTGGTACTGGCCTAGCACAGATTCACTACTTGCTGAACTGAACTACCATTCTTGCAACATAAGCACAGGACTGGACATATAGTACATAATTACCCTGGTAATACAGAGTGTAAGCAGGACTAAATGATAAACACAGATAAACACAGATAAACTGATAAATACATCCTGAGAGGCAGGGTAGAGACTCTGTGTCTTTAGACCAAAGAGCACAGGCTTTAGGTGAAATTCCTTTAGGTCAGGCTTTAGGATTAAAATTCCAGCTCTGTAGAGCTTATCAATTGTGTAACTCAAGTCATTTCAGTTTTGTGAGCTTCAGTTTCCTCATTTATAAAATGGGTGTGTACTGTAATCTGCTCATAAAATAATCCTTTGTGGTAGGGATTAAAGCGAAAGTCGCTCAGTTGTATCGACTTTGTGACCCCATCCATGGAATTCTCTAGGCCAGAATACTGGAGTGGGTAGCCTTACCCTTCTCTCCAGGAGATCTTCCCAACCCAGGGATAGAACCCAGGTCTCCTGCTTTGCTGGCAGATTCTTTACCAGCTGAGCCACAAGGGAAGCCCAAGAATACTGGATAGTGGTAAGGATTAAGTGAGATAATTAATGTACAAAAATGAGAATAGAATTTGGTACAAAGAGATGCTCAATAAATTACTGCTAATTGTCAAGCCATATTTAAAAAATGCAATTTGTTGTCTAACTGAGAAGTTACAAGCATATTCTGCTGTTTGCAACATGGAGGCAACCCCTAAAACGGAAGATAACCATGTTTTTGCATATTAAATTTTATTTTCAATGCAAAAACAAAAAACCAAAACAATTTTTGCAAAAATCAAAGCTTTTTTGTGCTTTCCTTAAATTCATTCCTTATCAGACTTGTCACAGATGGGCTGCATTGGTAGGGCAGTCAAAAAGCAAAAACTGTTTCCCAGTTTTGTGACTCATACAGGACCTCAGTATCTCTAATACAGCACAGCAAGATTGTATGTGGAGAAGACTCTGTCCTGAGACAGAACGCTTCAAGGTCTCTGACACACAAAGGTGATGAGAAGGTTGAGAACCTCAGGGTCTTTGTAGAAGCTTATAATTCTGGAAGTAACATCTGTTGGTAGTATGTATATGGAGAAATAGAAATAAAAGACAGACAATAGTTACTGTGAGCATGAATTTTGTTTCTGTTCCAAAGTAATAAGGATACACAGCAAAAACTGAGAGGCAACACAGAATCTGTAGGAGCCAAGTAGGAAGGCCAAATCAAAAGATATATATTGAAATCTTCTGGACTCACAAAGCTATGGATTTTTAGCTCTCAGAATAATCACACATCTCAGAACTGATAATCACAGCTATTTACAGATGAGAAATTCAAGACACAGGGAGACAATAACTGCTCAAAGTCACAAACATACACAACTTATTGCCTGGAAATACAGGGCTGAATATATTCCTACTAGAATGTAAGCTTCATAAGGGCACTATTATTGTCATTTTGTTCACTACTTTATCCCCAGCACCATGGACAGTGCTCACACAGACAATAGGATATGTTTTGTTGCTGAATGAATGAATAATGAATGAATAAATGAATGAGATAAGGTCTCTGCTCTTAAACAGCTCCTACCTAGTGGAGAAGAAAATCATGCAAATAATGTTAGCATCAATGTATGCAATATATGCTATGATAAAAAGGGTAAAAGTGCTAAGAGAGCAAATAGGTGGTGGCCCTTACATCAAGGGAACTCTGGTAAATGGTGATGTTTGTGCTGAGTCTTGAGAGAGGAATTAGAATTAAGCAGGCAAAAGAGAAGGGTGATGGCAAAAGGGAAAACTTTAGGAGAGATTACAAGGCTGAATAAAAGTAGGGCAAGGGCAAAAAAAATGTAGGGCAGGGTTTCTTTGTGCCATGGATTACTTTGGCCATCTGGGGAAGTCTATGGGCCTCTTCTAGTAGTATTTTTTTTTTTTAATGAATAATGTAAAATACATAAGATTACAAAGAAATAAAAGTTATCAAAACATTAAAAAACTGTGACACAGCAATATATGTGTTTTATTAATATACAACAAGATTAAGTTTCAGGTTTAATAATTACTTTGGTTTAATAACTACTGTAATTTTGAAGTAATGACAGGAATAAACGACATTCCAAGATATCTTCAGTAACTGAAATGGGGTATGAAAATACCTGTGATTTCTATAGTTGACAGCATCACAGGTACTGTCAATATCACTAGGCTCTAGTGCTTACACTCACAATTGGAAGAAATGTTCAGTTTTCGTTGCTGCTGTGCTACCGTTTAGTTGCCGAGTCCTGTCCGACTCTTTGCGACCCCATGGACTGCAGCCCGCCAGACTCCTCTGTCCATGGGACTTCCCAGGCAAGAATACTGGAGTGGGTTTTTATTTCCTTCTCCAGGGTATCTTCCTGATCCAGGAATTAAACCCATGTCTCCTGCTTGGCAGGCAGATTCTTTACCGCTGGGCTACCTGGAAAGCCTCAATTTTAGTTAGAGGTTAATAAAAATAAACATGTAATTATTTTTCTATCCAAGATCACCTACCCTGACTTTAATCCTTGGATTCCTGAGGGCTTATGGATCCAGTGCTAAGAATCCTTGGCCCTAGGTGTATACTGAAGAGGGACAAAGTTGGTATAAATAGAGACAAAGGTAGAGATCTAACAGAAATTTCAGAGACACAGCAATTTAATGGATATGAGGATTTGATGGTGAAAAAGGAAAAGAGGTGTATCTAAGCTGATACTCTGGTTTCTGGACTGAGGAATTTATGATATACAAAATTAAGATAACTGACAAGGCCCACTTAGGTTCAGAAAGGCTTTCATACTGCTTAAACCTTTAGGCTTGAGAAATATAATTGTTACTGATTAAGATGATTAGCAATTCCTCCAGACCCTGTCATGATTAGAAAGATTTATGAAGACAGGACTGTAGCCTGCAGAGTCAGATATCTGTTGATAGATAAGTGAGAAGAACATACCTTTCAAGCTTAAGTGCATTGCTCTCTCTACCAGAATGCTGACTGTGAAAGTTCCATCTGACTCAGGAGGGCCCTCCTGGGCTGGGCAGACTTCAGCTGTGGTGTTGTTGCAGGGGACCTGGGTGGAGGCTAGAGACTTCTGGTGGCCATGTGGTGGAGAGAGCTGGATCTCATCAATTCCTCTGGGGACCTGCTCAGACTCACTGTGGCTGCTGCAGTCCATGGAGTCCAGCTCATGGGTGGGCCCAGGATGTGAAGAAAGAGAGGAAAGAACCACATGAACTCTCAAGGCAGCTCCCGAGAGGTTGGAAGCGTTTCGTCCAAATAGGGGATAAACACCTGCAAGAGGATGGAAGAGAATAAATCAAGGCAAGCAGGAACATTTTCTAAACCTGGAGATGTTCACCTAGGGTACTTGTGGTCCTCTCTCGTTTGGTAGGGCCACAGGGCCTAACATATCAATTTGCAAAAGGAACTGTGAGGTTAATATACACTGTGAGAGTTTTTACTGTCTCCCCTGCAACCCCCCAACTCTATCTGAAATAATGGAAAGCAATGAGAAGGCTGGATTTCAAGCCAAAGCTGAATGATTACCAGGCACAGCTGCTATAGAAGGAATTCATGAGCTGAGGGGGTAGCTAGACTTAAATGACTTCTGGAGTCTCTTAAAAGTTTAACATTTGATGAAATCAAGAGTAGCCTGTCTTTTCTTCCATAAGTCCCACTAGTTCCTCTTCTTAGGCCTGTTATTAGGAAGCTGACTTGATGCTCAATTTAGCCTGTTTCACCAAATAAATAGGTTTTGACAGTAGCCCTGAAAATCATCTGGAAGGGAAAGAGGAGGTGGTGGCAGGAGGCAAAAAGAAAAGGGAGTATCTGTTAAGTATTTTTCAAGTGCTAGAATCTCAGAGGGGTTAAGTAACCTGGTGAGATGACCTTTCCAATAAGTGGCAGATTTAAACCCAGGGATATAACTTTTCTGGTTTGCTGGGTACTAAAATGAGATTTTATTTACAGAGCAGAGGGTACTAATAGTTTTTTTAGAATCTCAAAGTTTGCTTCATAAGACTCATTCCAATTAACAGGGCAGCAGAGGATGAGATGGTTAGATAGCATCAGACTCAGTGGACATGAATCTGAGCAAACTCCAGGAAACAGTGAAGGACAGGGAAGCCTGATGTGCTGCAGCCCATGGGGTCACAAAAAGCTGGAAATGATTTAGATTGAACAACAACAAACAATTCAGGAAAATGGACTTTACTGATTCACAGATTGCAATAAGAGGGAGTCTTTCCTGTCTTTTTGTTTTTAGGCAACCTGTTTTTTTCCCATGCAATGTGTAGATTATTATGATTATCACAGGCACAAAATAAGGGCAAGTCATAGAAAGGAAGATACCAAAAGCAAAACTGTTAAATCCTTATCCTCAAGAAATTTAATAGTACTTGGAAAGACTGTTGGATGGATGATTAGATGAACTGATTGCAACCCATTCAATAAACATAAAATGCTACACTTTGTATAAGGCCCTTTTACAAGTGGATAAAAAGCTGACAGGAGTAGGGGAGGGGGAAGAGTTATTTATGTTCAAGTTCTGATCCTTAAATCTATATTCAGTTTCCCAGACCTACCTGCTTTAGCACAGTGAAGTTATAAGCCTGTTTTTATGAACTTTAGTTCAAGTGAGCTCTGCATACTTCAAGGATTTTTTTTGTAGTCTCTCTGAAGTGACTCTAGGCCAGCCCAGACAAAATAGGGCACACGGCATTTGATGAGGTGCTCACCAGAGTCAGAATTATACCTGCTGGGTCCAGACAGAATCAGAGAAGCTAGGATAATCACCCTGATATTCAGTCCTCCTTTAACTTGGGCTACCTACTCAGTAACAGGGTAGGAGCACAAGGCTAACAGAGCTAAGACAGGGTTGTGACTCAGTTTCTTCAACTGTATGGTGAGGAAAATTACCTTACATGAATGTTAAGGTATATAAATATGACATTTGTAAAGAGTCTAGCCTAATCATCTTCAATTCATTCTGTAGCACAGCTGCCAGACTTATTTTTCTAGAAAGTAAAGCTATGTCACTCTTCTATTCAGAACTCATTAAAATAGCTTTCCAGAGCTCTCAGAAAAAAGCTTAAACTCTCCTGCTTAGACGAGGCTTCCCACACAATCCTCCTGCTCACCTCTCTAGCTTCATTCCCCACCATTTCCCAACCTATATATCCTGTGATCCAACAGCACCAAATTACTTACAACACGTAAAATGTATCAGGCTGCTTCCTGCCTCTGTGCCTTCACCCATGCTGTTCGCATTTAGAAAACTGTTTTTTCCCCCTTTTCTTGACTTATTTTTAAATCCTTTGAAACTCAGGTCAGTCATCACTTCCACTGACATGTCATCCTTGGATCAAAGATCTGTTGTGTCCCTGTGCTCCCACAGTGCCACTGAGAATACCTTTTCATAGTTCTTATACTTCATTGTATGTATTTACTACTCCACTCTCCCATTAGACAACAAGCTCATTAACTATTTTTGACTCATCTTTTGAATTCCCAGGGTCATGTACATAGAGCAAATACTGAACAAATGCTTGAAAGAAAAGCACCCATAACGCCACTTGCAAAATACTACCTTTTTCCTTTCTGTCTTGTGAACCAGTTAATTACCATGTAGATTTTCTGATCCCAAGATGTGTTGACCAGAGAGAAAGGATATCCTTATCTCATTAGCAGGTATACTTCTCAGTGTATTTAAAAACCAACATTTTAGATTATCATATAGGCTCTTATACATGGGATTAAAGGTAGATCCTAAATTCACTCATTCTTATTTTACATGTATTAACTGAGGACTTACAGTGTTCTAGGCACTGTGTTAGGTGCAACAATCTGATGAATTTGGATGTACTTTAAGGCTACAAAGTTCAGAGCCAGTTCTTATATCTTAGACAGTATACCTTAGGCTCCACTAAGGTATACTGTCACTAGATAATGCCCTTCTTAAAGCAGTCAGCAGACCTCTTTCGGAAATCTCTTTACTTTCAAGAAGCATTACTAAATTACTGTTAATTTTTCAACATGCAATAATGGACAGAATACTTACTAATATGTGACCTTGGGCAGTTACCCAACCTACTTGAGCCTCCACTTTCATGACTGAAAAATGAGCTTGATATCTATCTTATAGGTTTCTGGGAGGACCAAATAAAATAATGTCAGAGAGGTTATCTCACATGGTGCTTGTCACAGAGCAGAAGTGCTCAAACCACAAGAGCTAAGGCTGTTCATCACTTACCACTGACAGTGAGTGTTCTTGCTGACCTCTCCCCAAGTCTGGTCAAGTCCACATAGGCTGAGCCAATCCAGCTGTCTGTCCGGTGGGGCCTCTCCACACTCTCATTGCCATAAGCCCGCCACACTTGGATCTCTAACCTCTCCTCTCTGAAGTACCAAAGCAGTGATGGGTTCCTAGTGACTTCTGCTCTTTTGGATGCCTTGAAAGTAACCAAGACCTGCTTTTTGTTTGTAGATTCCTTAGGCTTCTTGAGAGGGGTCCAAAAGCCTTCATGATCATACAGCTTGTAGCGGAGGTAGCAATATGTATTCTTATGAATGTGGTTGTGGCCGGCAAGCAGCACGCAATGGATGGGCAGCCAGAGCCTCGGGGTGGAGATGGTGACAGTGGCTGGCTCCTCTACATCCATCTTGACAAAATTCTTCAGATTATTCTCAAAGCTCCAGCCCAACAGCTCAGCAGCTTCCAATACCCGCTCTCTGTCTCCAGGATGGGTGAAGGAAACTGAAAGCTCCAGACCACCCACAATCTTCTGCATGAGTTCCAAGCCATGAGGCAGGCCCCCCTCTTCTGGGAAAATGATAGGATACCATCCTGTGATCCCTTATGAGAGAAAAGGAAGATTTTCAATTATTGTTTTAAAAGTAAAAAGACTAACCCACTTTCTTCCTAAGAGCCACCATCACCCAGGTCCAACGTAGAAAAGAAAACATAAACCCACAGTGCACTGAAGTTTGTTTCATCTGACCACTGAGACACAATGAAATCAGGTGGAAGAACAAAGGTTAGGAGCCAGAAGATCTGAATTTTCTCCTTGGCTCAGCCCCAAACTAGTGGTTCAGTCTGGGTAAGCCATTAATTTCTTTTAGCCTTATTTCATTACCTGACAAATGGGAAAAACAGTGCCAATCTTGCTTACCAGACAAAGTTATTATGATTGTCAAATGAGATAATTGTTCTGGAAAAGCTTTGAAAGAGAATTAAAAATGTGAAATATTATTATGATACGAAGAGTACAATGGAGAAGGCATGGGACAGGATCCGGAGATCTGAGAGATGTCTAGCCACGGGTCTTTTACCAAGGGAACTGCCACTTACTAAAAACATACAAAGGACCAGGCACTAGATTTCAAAATAAAAATTTTAAATACTAGCTACTTGTTACTGGGTATCCACTATGTGTCAGAAATTCTCTTATGCTTTATACATATTGTGTTCTAAGTTGCTTCAGTTGTGTCCAACTCTTTGTGACCCTAAACTGTAGCCCGCCAGGCTCCACTGTCCATGGGATTCTCCAGGTAAGACTACTTCAGGGGTTGCCATGCCACTCTCCAGGGGATCTTCCTGATCCAGACATCAAACCCATGTCTCTTATGTTTCCTGCATTGGCAGGCGGGTTCTTTATCACTAGCGCCACCTGGGAAGCCCTTATACATATTACATCATTTAATTTTCTTGATAACCCTGTCAAGTTCTGAGGATTAGTTCAGTTCAGTCGCTCAGTCGTGTCGGACTCTTTGTGACCCCATGAATTGCAGCACGCCAGGCCTCTCTGTCCATCACCAACTCCCGGAGTCTACCCAAACCCATGTTCATCGAGTCGGTGATGCCATCCAACCATCTCATCCTCTGTCGTCCCCTTCTCCTCCCGCCCCCAATCCTACCCAGCATTAGGGTCTTTTCCAATGAGTCAACCCTTCGCATGAGGTGCCCAAAGGATTGGAGTTTCAGCTTCAACATCAGACCTTCCAATGAATACCCAGGATTGATCTCTTTTAGGATGGATTGACTGGATCTCCTTGCAGTCCAATGGACTCTCAAGAGTCTTCTCCAACACCACAGCTCAAAAGCATCAATTCTTCAGCGCTCAGCTTTCTTCACCGTCCAACTCTCACATCCATACATGACCACTGG
This sequence comes from Giraffa tippelskirchi, assembly GCF_054371585.1. Lineage (NCBI taxonomy): Eukaryota > Metazoa > Chordata > Mammalia > Artiodactyla > Giraffidae > Giraffa > Giraffa tippelskirchi. Next base: position 124,917,671 of record NC_137285.1, read on the forward strand.
AAAAACCATAGCCTTGACTAGATGGACTTTTGTTGGCAAAGTAATGTCTCTGCTTTTAAATATGCTATCTAGGTTGGCCATAACTTTCCTTCCAAGGAGTAAGCGTCTTTTAATTTCATGGCTGCAATCACCATCAGCAGTGATTCTGGAGCCCCAAAAAATAAAGTCTGACACTGTTTCCACTGTTTCCCCATCTATTTCCCATGAAGTGATGGGACCAGATGCCATGATCTTAGTTTTCTGAACGTTGAGCTTTAAGCCAACTTTTTCACTCTCCTCTTTCACCTTCATCAAGAGGCTCTTCAGTTCTTCTTCTTCACTTTCTGCCATAAGGGTGGTGTCATCCGCGTATCTGAGGTTATTGATATTTCTCCCGGCAATCTTGATTCCAGCTTGTGTTTCTTCCAGCCCAGCGTTTCTCATGATGTACTCTACATATAAGTTAAATAAGCAGGGTGACAATATACAGCCCTGACGGACTCCTTTTCCTATTTGGAACCAGTCTGTTGTTCCATGTCCAGTTCTAACTGTTGCTTCCTGACCTGCATACAGGTTTCTCAAGAGACATGTCAGATGGTCTGGTATTCCCATCTCTTTCAGAATTTTCCACAGTTTATTGTGATCCACACAGTCAAAGGCTTTGGCATAGTCAATAAAGCAGAAATAGATGTTTTTCTGGAACTCTCTTGCTTTTTCGATGATCCAGCGGATGTTGGCAATTTGATCTCTGGTTCCTCTGCCTTTTCTAAAACCAGCTTGAACATCTGGAAGTTCACGGTTCATGTATTGCTGAAGCCTGGCTTGGAGAATTTTGAGCATTACTTTACTAGCATGTGAGATGAGTGCAATTGTGCGGTAGTTTGAGCATTCTTTGGCATTGACTTTCTTTGGGATTGGAACGAAGACTGACCTCTTCCAGTCCTGTGGCCACTGCTGAGTTTTCCAAATTTGCTGGCATATCGAGTGCAGCACTTTCACAGCATCACCTTTGAGGATTTGAAATAGCTCAACTGGAATTCCATCACCTCCACTAGCTTTGTTCGTAGTGATGCTTTCTAAGGCCCACTTGACTTCACATTCCAGGATGTCTGGCTCTAGGTGAGTGATCACACCATCGCGATTATCTGGGTCGTGAAGATCTTTTTTGTACAGTTCTTCTGTGTATTCTTGCCACCTCTTCTTAATATCTTCTGCTTCTGTTAGGTCCATACCATTTCTGTTCTTTATCGAGCCTATCTTTGCATGAAATGTTCCTTTGGTATCTCTAATTTTCTTGAAGAGATCTCTAGTCTTTCCCAATCTGTTGTTTTCCTCTATTTCTTTGCACTGATCGCTGAGGAAGGCTTTCTTATCTCTCCTTGCTATTTTTTGGAACTTTGCATTCAGATGGGAATATCTTTCCTTTTCTCCTTTGCTTTTCGCTTCTCTTCTCTTCCCAGCTATCTGTAAGGCCTCCTCAGACAGCCATTTTGCTTTTTTGCATTTCTTTTCCATGGGGATTTTCTTGATCCCTGTCTCCTGTACAATGTCACGAACCTCTGTCCATAGTTCATCAGGCACTCTGTCTATCAGGTCTAGTCCCTTAAATAGGACACTAATCCACACTTTACAGATGAGCAAATGAAAGCTCAGAGACCTTCCCAAGTTGTTACAGCTACCAGGCTGTATAGCTAGCATTTGAATCCAGGTATAGCTGGCTTTAAAGTCTACAATCCACCTATTATAAATTCATAATGTCTAGAATCTTCAGGATCAGATTTGTTTACAATTAAAAAATTTTTCAGATTTTAGAAAGGTAATATGGTATATAAAATTGAATACTATGTACTAGTCAGTGGTCACGTAGGTCAGGGGTTAGTAAACTTATTCTGTAAAAGGGCAGATGGTAAATATTTTAGGCTTTTCAGCCATATAGTCTCTGTTGCAGCTATTCAATTGTGTTGTAGTGAGAAAGCAGACATAGACAATATGTCAATGAATGGGCACAATGTGCTCCAATAAAACTTTATATAATCAGGAAGTGGCCTAAGTCAGAAAATACTCAACAGTCTCATGTCAGTTGGTGGCAGGTTTGGCTGCTTAACTAATTAAAAAAAACATAATTTTCTGAGATTTTTTGATTTCATAATTATGTAAAGCAGTTTATAGACTGGTATAATATTCACAGCAATTTTCTGAGATTTTATTAATTAAAATTACAGATGAGATGATTCAGACTTATTGAGATGAATTTCCCAAAGGTCACTTGTGGTGTTATGACTTAACGCATTTAATTTTGCCAAGTTTTCATTTATAAAATGAGAATGCTGAAACGAGAACGTAGATCTCCGAGACTCCTTTTGACTTTAGTCTAAAAACCTACAGCTTTGGTTTAGTAATTTCTCATCACTGGGTATTAATTTCCTCACAACCAAGTGGTTCTTAACATTATTTGGTCACAGATCCCTTTGGTGGTAATGAAAGTTGGCCCAGAAAAATCTCAAATATAAATACACAAAGAATTTCACACCATTTTAGCACTTAAGAACTGCTGCATAGGACTGTTCCTCTGGCTCTGTGATTCTATAATTGAGATTACTGGCAGGATTGAACAAAACAGAATGTTCACTTTAGAATAACTGACTATAAAGACAACTGGTACATTCCAAGTTGTCAAAAGATTTATTTCCAAGTGGTTAAATTTAATTTGTGAAGATGGGATTTCTCAGATGGTGCCTATTCGCTGACAAACTAGGTAGTAAGTTTCAGAAGGAAAGAAACCATGTGGCCAGCCCTGTGCAGAGATCTTTTATATGTATAACTTCATTGAATGCTTCACTAATCCTGCAAAGATCTTATTACTTCCATTTTTAGAGATTACATTTAGGGAGCTGAGAGATGAAGTGACTTGTCCTAGATCACAAAAAGTGACAGAAGTGAGATTTGAACCCTTTATCAAGTTGTAGAGACTTCTTTCTGGCAGGCACATAGTATCTGCTTATTGAGTATTGCTCAAATTTCAATTCACAGTTAAAACTGGGAGATGTGTGATAAAATTTTGGAAAATAGATCATATAATCCTAGGGAGGAAGATGGGCAAAAGAAGGAAAGTTAACGTTTACTGAGTGCCTACTATGTGTTAGGTACTTTACATATCCTATCTCACTGAGTCCTACCTCGTAGATTTGTTACCATTAGCAGTCTCCACCTATATGGTAAGTGGGACTCAAGAGGTCAAGGTCACTGAGCTAGTAAAAAGCAGGATGGGACCAATATTTCCAGACTGCTGTCGTGGTGGTTGTACCTTCTTTCAGGTCTCTATCTCACAGCTTCATTCCTTCTTCAGTGAGACAGAAGAGTATAGTGAAAAAGAATGGGCAAACCTGGGTTTGATTTCTAGGACTCTACTACGTGGCTGTGTGGTTCTGACAAATCACTTAAGCTCTGTGAGCCAAAATTTTCTCATCTGTCATATGAAGATAATCCTAGTATCCCTGACAGTAAGAGTTACCTTGAGGTTCAAATGAGATCTGAGAAAATATTTTACAGAGTGCTATATAATGCAATAGGTATTGCCATATTTATTATAAGTAGTATCATCACCATTCCCTTTCCTGGGGGAAGATGACAGTACAGTGTTTTGAGCTTCTCTGCTTTATTAGAAGACTTATGAAATAACTAGCAAAGGATTTAAAATATTTTTGAGAAAACTTCTGAGGTATTTGGGAGAACTCAGAAGTATGTCCTAAGGGGTCTCCCCCCGGCCCTGCCCATATCTTGCAAGAGAGCCAAACAAGATAATCTTGAGCAGGGAAGTGAACAGGAAAGGATAGTATTAGAAAGTGATAACCCAGGATCCCTACCAGATCTCTTGATCAGCAGATCTTTTGTTGGAATCTTTACTACTCCAAGCAGATAATCTTTGAATGAGTGGATACTGGTTATATCACTGGCTGTTAAATCAAACGAAAAAAAGGGAAATTAGTTGGTGGTCTACTGACTAAAGGGCTTGTGTTACAATATAGCCATATGAGAATCCATTTACACTCAGTGAATTTCAGTGTTGGAAGGTGCATTAGAGATCATTTTGCTCCAGTGAAACCTTGAATACTTTTTAAATCATTTAAATTAAATCATTAAGTATGTGTATACCCACACTTAAGTAATTTTACTTTGAAAAATTCAGGCATACAGAAAAGTTACAAGAATACTTACGAACTCCTATATATCCTTCACCTAGATTCACTTGCTAACAACTTGACACATTTGCTTTACTTCTCTACATTCTCTTAAACACACTCAATACATATTCTACATATTTTTGCTATACCCTTTAGAAGTAAGTTGGAAGCGCTATACCATTCAAACCAGAACTCTTTTTAATTGTGACTATGAGCCATTTGTCCTCACCTGACTTGGTATCTTCATGATAAACAGCAAAAGTAACTTCTGCAAACTCTAACAGCTCTGCCAGGAAACAGGTTTCTCCACTGCAGTGCTGGGTTACCAAGTTACATGAGAACTCACTGTGATGGGAGAACTCAGGGCAGAAGGAACAGGCCACAGGGCGGGTTTGGCGCTGTTCTCCCTTGGGCAGGAAGGACAGATGAGTGGTGACAAAGGCATTAACCCCGACTGTGGCACTGAACTGCAGAGCAGGTTCCTGCTCAGCCAAAGCCCTGTAGGGGAGAAGGGTGGGAATATCAGAAATGAGAAGGATGTAGTGTCAGAAATCAGTAGACTGCCTAAGAAACATCACCATTTCCACAAGGCCACCAAGAACACTCACAGACCATATTTCCTATCTAGGCTTTGGCAGTGCCACAGTGTGTTTTCTTAAGTAATAGCGATGTCACAGCGTACGTGTGTATGAAGGAGACAATATTTATCTGCCTACTAGAGTGATACTACAAGGACATTCCACTGCCCTGGTCTGGCTTCTTGCCCCTTTTTCTTCAAAGTGCAACACAGATCAGATGCAGGACTTAAAAAAACTGCCTGCCATCTAATCTGACTTTCCCCATGAGTTCCCAGAGAGAGAAACTACTGAATTTCTTATCTATCATTAAGTCTCTCTGAGATCTGAGTATTGAAATTCCGAGTCCTTCTCTGTCAGCTCAGTTCAGTTGCTCAGTTGTGTCCAACTCTTTGTGACCCCATGGACTGCAGCACGCCAGGCTTTCCCGTCCATCACCAACTCCTGGCTTACTCAAACTCATGTCCATTGAGTTGGTGATGCCATCCAATCATCTCATCCTCTGTTGTCCCCTTCTGCTCCCACCTTCAATCTTTCCCAGCATCAAGGTCTTTTCAAATGAGTCAGTTCTTCGCATCAGGTGGCCAAAATCCTGAAGTTTCAGCTTCAGCATCAGTCCTTCCAATGAATATTCAGGACTGATTTTCTTTAGGATTGACTCGTTGTATCTCCTTGCAGTCCAAGGGACTCTCAAGAGTCTTTTCCAACACCACAGTTCAAAAGCATCAATTCTTTGGTGTTCAGCTTTCTTTACAGCCCAACTTTCACATCCATACATGACTATTGGAAAAACAATAGCTTTGACGAGACGGAACTTTGTCGGCAAAGTAAAGTCTCTGCTTTTTAATATGTCAGTTACATAGTAATTAATTTATTTAACACTATGTTTATGATTGTGACATGGGCTGGGTCTTACCCAGAACAAGTACTCTATTATACATAAGTTTCATGCCTCCGTGGCTTTTGCACATGTTCTTCTCTTTGACTGGAATGATTTTCGGCTTTCTTGGGCATTTTGATTAATTCCTACTTTTAAGACTCAGATTAAGATATTTTGAAGGGCCCCGAATGCAGGTTGGACCTTATCCTCTGGACCACTACCCTAGAACGTAGTGAGTACCATCTAGGGGGTTCAGAGGGTAAGCTATTTGGGCATAGGAAAAAAATTATTAAAATTTCTAGAGTTGTTATTTCATATATTAAACTTTTACTAGTCTTATATATATTAGTATAGCAGTACATGAAGATGACTCATAAATGAATAAGTATCCACATACTTAAAGAGTATGCTAATTTTTTTTTATTAATAGGAATGTAGAATTAAAATTAGGAAACCACTGCTACTGACAATGAGAAACCATCAGAAGTTTGACTATATGGTAGAACATGATTAAAAAACTGCCAGAAGTTTGACTATATAGTAGAACATGATTAAAAAACTACCTTGGTATCTCACTAACACTAAGATGTTTTGAGTGGTTACTGGAAAAGTCTATTTGGAAAATTTAGTGAGGAAAAGTATTAATTAGACTGAACATATTACCAGCTACTTTCACATCAGATCTCACATGGCAGCAATCCCAATAGTTATTTAGCGACTATGAAGTTAAAGGTAAATATTCTGACTCTTAAGTTGTAACAGGGACCAAATTAAGGAGCATTTGCTTCTTTCTTGAATTCATGTCCAAAGTGAGCTAGCTTGCTTCAGGATCATGATCTATTTATTCCTTTTTAAAAAAATATATTTATATTTATTTGGCATGAAGAACTATGGACAGAGGTTCATGACACTGTATAGGAGGCAGGGATCAAGACATTTCCAAGAAAAAGAAATGCAAAAAGGCAAAATGGTTGTCTGAGGAGGGCTTACAAATAGCTGTGAAAAGGAGAGACGTGAAAGGCAAAGGAGAAAAGGAAAGAAAGATATACACATTTGAATGCAGAGTTCCAAAGAATAGCAAGGAGAGATAAGAAAGCCTTCCTCAGTGATCAATGCAAAGAAACAGAGGCAAACAATAGAATGGGAAAGACTAGAGATCTCTTCAAGAAAATTAGAGATACCAAGGGAGCATTTCATGCAAAGATGGGCACAATAAAGGACAGAAATGGTATGGACCTAACAGAAGCAGAAGATATTAAGAAGAGGTGGCAAGAATACACAGAAGAACTATACAGAAAAGATCTTCATGACCAGATAATCACAATGGCGTGATCACTCATCTAGAGTCAGACATTCTGGAATGCGAAGTCAAGTGGGCCTTAGGAAGCATCACTACAAACAAAGCTAGTGGAGGTGATGGAATTCCAGCTGAGCTATTTCAAATCCTAAAAGATGATGCTGTGAAATGCTACACTCAATATGCCAGCAAACTTGGAAAACTCAGCAGTGGCTACAGAACTGGAAAAGGTCAGTTTTCATTCCAATCCCAAAGAAAGGCAATGCCAAAGAATGCTCAAACTACCGCACAGTTGCACTCATCTCACAAGCTAGTAAAGTAATGCTCAAAATTCTCCAAGCCAGGCTTCAACAGTATGAGAACCATGAACTTCCAGATGTTTAAGCTAGATTTAGAAAAGGCAGAGGAACCAGAGATCAAATTGCCAACATCCGCTGGATCATCGAAAAAGCAAGAGAGTTCCAGAAAAACATCTATTTCTGCTTTACTGACTATGCCAAAGCCTTTGACTGTGTGGATCACAACAAACTGGACAATTCTGAAAGAGATGGGAATACCAGACTATCTGACCTGCCTCCTGAGAAATCTGTAGGCAGGTCAGGAAGCAACAGTTAGAACTGGACATGGAACAACAGACTGGTTCCAAATCAGTAAAGGAGTATGTCAAGGCTGTATATTGTCACCCTGCATATTTAACTTATATTCAGAGCACATTATGAGAAATGCTGGGCTGGATGAAGCATAAGCTGGAATCAAGATTGCTGGAAGAAATATCAATAACCTCAGATATGCAGATGATATCACCCTTAGGGCAGAAAGTGGAGAACTAAAGAGCCTCTTGATGCAAGTGAAAGGAGAGTGAAAAAGTTGGCTTAAAACTCAACATTCAGAAAACGAACATCATGGCATCTGGTCCCATCACTTCATGGCAAATAGATGGGGAAACAATGGAAACAGTGGCAGACTTTATTTTTTTGAGCTCCAAAATCACTGCAGATGGTGACTGCAGGCATGAAATTAAAAGACACTTGACCCTTGGAAGAAAAGTTATGACCAACCTAGGCAGCATATTAAAAAGCAGAGACATTACTTAGGTCCATCTAGTCAAAGCTGTGGTATTTCCAGTAGTCATGTATGGATGTTCAAGTTGGACTATAAACATAGTTGAGCACCAAAGAATTGATGCTTTTGAACTGTGGTGTTGGAAAAGACTCTTGAGAGTCTCTTGCACTGCAAGGGGATCCAACCAGTCCATCCTAAAGGAAATCAGTCCTGAATATTCATTGGAAGGACTAATGCTGAAGCTGAAACTCCAATACTTTGGCCACCTGATGGGAAGAACTGACTCATTGGAAAAGACACTGATACTGGAAAAGACTGAAGGTGGGAGGAGAAGTGGATGACAGAGGATGAGATGGTTAGATGGTATCACTGACTCAATGCCCATGAGTTTGAGTAAACTCTGGAAGTTGGCGATGAACAGGGAGGCCTGGCATGCTATAGTCCATGGGGTCACAAAGAGTTGGACACCACTGAGCGACTAAACTGAACTGATTTATTTGGCTCCACTGGGTCTTAGTCATGGCATATGGGCTCTTTAGTTGCAGCATTTGAACTCTTACTTGTGGAATATAGGATCCAGATCCCTGACCATGGACTTATCCTGGGCCCCGTGGATTGGAAGCATGGAGTCTTAGCCATTGGACCACCAGGGAAGTCCCTAGTTCGCCTTCTTAGCCGAGCACTTGTTATGTGCTGGAACAATGCTCTGTGGTGGGGGTACAGAGAAGAGTTCAGGCAGTGTGTGCATCCAGAGGAATTCACAGCCTAGTGGAGGAAAACTCATGTCTGCAAATAATGGAAACAGACTGCTATGTGCTGGAAAATGGAGCTAATAGACAAAGGACAAAGCACTAATTCTATCAACATGTAGGGAGAGATGGAGGAAGGCTGCAAAGCCTTGACGAAAACGGAAGTTTGTTTAGAGGACAAAATAAGGAAGAACATCCAAAGTAGAGAGAAGAATGAGCAAAGGAGGCAAGAGAGGGCCATGCTGTTTATACAGAGAAACAGTATTTCATGCAGAGAAAACAGCAATGCAAAGGCCCCGAGGGAAAGAAGAGCATGTGTGCAGAAGCAATAAGAAAGCCAGTGGCTGGAGTGGAGTGAGCAGAGCAGTGACTACCAGGAGGAGAGGAGATCATAAAGATAATGGCGTCAGATCACGTGGGGTCTTACAGCCATTTAAAAGCTCTGGCTTTTACTCTAAATGAGATGGAAAGGCATCAGTGGGTTTTAAGTAGATGTGTGTCAAGATCTATTTAAGTTTTCATAAGCTCACTGGCTTCTGTACTGAGAACAGACTAAAGGGGAATGAGCCAGAAAAACAGAAGGTAGTACTCAGAGTGAACATGAGGCTATAGAGGATCTGTAATAGTGATTGGTCTTGGCATGGTTGGAAGGCATAGGGTCTGACCTTGGGTTAAGGGGTGAGTAGGGTAGAGGGCTTCCCTAGTGGCTCAGATGGCAATCTGTCTGCAGCGCGGGAGGTCTGGGTTCGATCCCCAGGTCAGGAGGATCTCCTGGAGAAGGGAATGGCAACCCACTCCAGTATTCTTGCCTGGAGAATCCCATGGACAGAGGAGCCTGGTGGGCTACAGTCTATGGGGTAGTAAAGAGCCGGACATGACTTACAAGACTCAACAGCAGCAGCAGCGGCGGGGTACAGGACAAATTGCTGCACAAGGTCAAGGAACTAAGTTGCTAATAACAGTTAAAACAGCAACATTTGCAAGTGATTTATTCATTTATATTCCTATGTGCTTTCTTAAGAGAAAAAGAAAAGAGCAGAATTGTGGTTAATAAACTGAAGATTGTACCCAAGGAAGTTTTATGTTATTTGAGCATCACAAATCATGTGGACTGCAGTGGAGAAAGGTTTGGTTTGAGAATTGCTTTTCTAAGGTGAACTTACTTGGCTGCTGCTTGCAAACCACAGGCTCTGATAATCTGGACTGAGATGGAGATGGTTCGGGTAGCGAGAACTCCCTCTGCTGTCCTTGGAGTACGCTTGTACCTTAGGCCCACATCCAGTAAACCTGAAGAATGAGGGTGAAAGGAAAAATCAAAGGTTGGTTGAAATAATCTTCTGTTCTACCAAACCCTAAGTCCTAGTCAGGAAGGAAGGAAGAGATTAAACACTATAATCCTAATGAATAGTAAGGGGCCTTAGCAGTGAAACAATCTGTCTATGGTCAGAATCACATTATATTATTGTACTTTAGAATTAATAAAGCAGAATAGAAGTCACAATTTTCACTTTACATCTATGAAAACTATAGCTCAGAGATTCAACTGCTTGTCAAAAATCACATAACTAACAGAGGCAGAATGTAATCCTTGTTATTTTTACAGAATTGAGATGGACTCTAACCTTTGTTTTTTTAAATCTTTAAAAGGTTTTTACACTCACACATTTCTATCACCCTCCTACTACCACCACCTGAAACACCTTCACATGCCATCTTTTAATAAAAATTCTCCTGGACTTCCCTGGTATTCCACTGGTTGGGAATCTACTTGCCAATGCAGGGGACATGAGTTCAATCCCTGGTCCAGGAAGATTCCACGTGCTGCAGGGCAACTAAGCCCAAGTGCTACAACTACTGAGCCATGTGCCCTAGAGCTTATGCTCTGCAACAAGAGGGCCCACATTTATCAACCACAATTCTGCTCTTTTCTTTTTCTCTTAAGAAAGCACTTGCTGAAACTAGAGAAAAAGTCCACATAGTAACGAAGACCCAGCACAGCCAAAAATAAAAATAAACATTTTTTTAAACATTTAAAAAAGAAAAAAATTCTATCACATTTCAGGGGAAGCTTTTTTTAAGTTTGGGTTGTTTTTAAATTACTTATTTTTGATTGCACTGGGTCTCCGTTGCTGCATGCGGACTTTCTCTAGTTGTAGAGTGGGGGCTCCTCTTAGTCATGGTGCGCAAGCTTCTCACTGTGGTGCCTTCCCTTGTTGCAGAGCACAGGCTCTAGGTTCATGGGCTTCAGTGGTTGCAGCGTGTGGGCTCAGTAGTCCCGGCTCTTGGGCTCTACTTGCTCCACAGCATGTGGAATCTTCCTGGACCAGGGATCAAACCCATATCCCCTGCACTGGCAGGTGGATTCTTATCTATTGTGTCACCAGAGAAGTCCTCAGGCAAAGCTTTAAGGAACAACAGAACAAGCTGATCAGTGAGGGTCAGGAGGAACAAATTAATCTCAATCTAACAAGATAAAGCCTTTTGTTTGGGCAGATCCTCTCCAGTAAGAGGGAAGAGTAACTTGATTTATGAGGCTCATGCTAGTTATTCATGATGTATCTGGAGGATAGTTCATCTTGCTGGAACCATTAGGACAGAATTCAAAACTCCAATTCTAACTAATCCCTTCTTACTTTAAATCCTGACTCTCTCCTCCCTCATAGTGAATTTCCAGTTCATGCTATTTTCTTCCAATCCTACATCATGTTGCCTTGGAATGATAATTCTCTGAGTATACCTACATAATACTTGGGATTTGTGTCATGAGGGCTTGTCAAATGCTACTGAAGTTAAAGGTGAGATGAGACAACCAACATTTATGTACAGTCTACATAACTATGAATTTTCTAAAATTATATTCAAAATTTGCAGTATGTAATCTACTCATTTTCTAAGAGAAGGTGCCTCAGTTTTTATCAAATTCTTAAAAGGGTAAGTACCACAAAATGTGAAGAATCACTAATTTAGAGAGAAAAGGGATATTCATATAGACTGCCTTTGAAAGGGAAAGGTAAATGTCTTCAATTACCTGATGATTGGTTCCTCAGTTCTTTCCTATTCTCAAGCCTAGGGGTTAAAGGGAGATTAAAGATTTGTATGCCCCCATCCTCACAGTGCTGCATGGTTACCAAGGCACAGATCCTCGATAATGGCAAGGTTCCTTTGGCGACCAACTGGTCTCTCACATTAGGATAATAGTATCTGTAAGCCACAAAAGCACAAGCTGTCAGTTGAAAGAATTAGGTGGACGAATGATTCAGTCTGTCCTTGGGATAAGCTTTCAGTATCTAGTTTTCTTTGGAGCCTGATTGTTCTATATTTGTGGTATGCAGCTGTGGTTGTGTCTGGCTGGATTTACTGCCCATAACCTGCAGGAGGAACCCCATAAATTATACTCTGTGTTCAAGACAAAGCTCAGCTTCTCACAGGTTTTCTGTTGAGGAATCAGCATCTGGCTTTGCCCTTTGGGAGTAGCCGCTCCTGACAACATCCATCTTGCAGCACAGGTGGTTCTGTGCCATGAGTGGAATTATTATTTCACAAAGGCTAGTCTTCTGGTGGTGGGAAGAACAGATTACAAGAAATGAGTCTAGAAGTGGAGAGACCAGTTAGGTGGGTATTACAATAATTGAGGCATGATACAGCAAGGGCCTGAACAACGTAAGGCAAAAAGAGAAGCAGAAGAAAGGTGACTAATACATGTTAAGTGACAGTAGGAGATAAAAATGAAAACTTCTCTTCCAAATGTAAGTAGTGGTTAGAAGCAAGAGATACAAACTGCTCCCAAAAGCCTAATAATTTAACAGATTATGGTAAAAGCTGGATAACAGTCACTACCAAGCTCTTAAATAATATTAAACAGGGCAGAAGGGGTCACTTTGCTTACTTACAATTCAACCAGGGCTAATTAAGGGAAGGATGCTCTATGACTGTGCACAGGAATGGATTATCCATACTGTACCTGCACCAGATTTCAAACTGGACTCCACCTCCAGGGACAAGCCCATGTGCAGAGAAGGCACTGAGCAGGAGTCTTTGCACTGGAACTTCAGCTGGCAACAGGAGAGAGTGATGGTGTTCACTGTTAAAGACAGGGTCTGGAACACAGAGTGTGGTTGCAGATCTGAAAGGCTTCAGGGTGATTCCTTTGGAAAAGAAAAGAAGTTCACAATAATTCAACACATCATCAAGTGTCTTAAATGTAGTAAGAGAGAATGTTAATATCCAGTATTGTTCAATTTTATCCTCACAATAGACTGTAGCCCGCCAGGCTTCTCTGTCCTTGGAATTCTCCAGGCAAGAATACTGGAGTGGGTAGCCATTCCCTTCTCCAGGGGAAAAGAAAGCAGGTATTTATTTCTCCTGCTACACAAATGAGGATATGGATACCTTGAGGTTACACAGTAAATCCAAAGGTCTTAGAGCTAGCAGGTCACAGACTTGGAACCAGAATCTGTATCTTCTGACTGCATTACTCCTACCAAGGTCCATTTCCCTAGTAGCTATGGTACCCCCTAAGGTGCCATGATAATACAGAAAAGATTCCTTTGTTGGTGGACAGTGTGTGAGAGCTCCAGCACTTTCTTTTCTTTACTTTCTTACCAGCACTTATTAATCTATTTAAAAAAAATATATATATAGCCATCTCAGTGAGTATGAAGTGGTACCTTATGACTGTTTTGATCTTTATCTCCCAAGTGACTAATAATGTTAACCATCTTTTCATGTGCTTATTAGCCATTTCTATATAGAGGAGTGTCTATTTAGATCCTTTGCCCATTTTTAAATTGGGTTGTCTTTTTATTTCTGATTTGTTAAGAGTGCTTTCTATATCCTGGGTACAAGTCCATTATTTGAACCTCAAAACCAATACTGGCAGCACTTTCACAGTTACTCAAGGACACACTCAGAATGACAGAAAATTTGAGTCACCCAACTTGCTCATTCTCAGCTGAGATCAAACAAGACGACACTTTGTCCTCTTGTTTTGGCTCTCAGAGATGATCAGAGGATGGAGATAGTAAGGGACAGTACAATGTAGTGCAGGAGCTCTACATTAAGGCCAGTTGGACAGGGTTTAAATGCCAACCTTGGCACTTGTTAGTGGGGTGGCCGCAGTTACTAACACTCTGAACCTTGCTTTCTCTTCTGTAAAATAAAGACACTAGAATCTACCAGGGTAAGTTGCTTTAGGATTTAAGATTATGATCTATGTGAGATATGTATATGTACATATTTCCCCTAGAAACAATGGTTCAGTATTCTCTTAATTTAGCGCTCTTGATGACCTTACAGAATATAATTATGATGGATAATGAGAATCAACTGTAAGTTAATAGATAAGAGTAAATAGGCTTGTAAATGATGTTAAATGAGACAAAATGTAAATGATTGATGGATTTACGTAAAGGGTATATAGAATTCTTTGTACTATTTTTGCAACTTTTCCATAAATTTGAAATCAAATCAAAATAAAATGTTACAAAAATAATGTAAGAAAAGCAAAAACTCAGGCTATCTCCTGCATTGCCCAGGTAAGACTAGAAATACCGAGGAACACAAGACTCACTCAGGAAGAAAAATCTCTAAGTATATTCAACAAAAGAGCCACACAAGAATGAGAAGGCTTAATCTCCCAAACCTACCATTTTCAAGGAACTCAGGTGCTTTCAGCACATTGGACTGTGAGTCTTGAACTGGAAAGTAGTACTGGACATAACAATCTGCTTCTCCCCAGACTGTGGCCTGAAGAGGGGCGAGCCCTTTAACCTTGTCTACAAGGAGTTCAAAATGGTGCTCCATCAATCCACTTCCATGGTCCCTTGCCTATGAAATGAAACAGAGATGCTGGTGAGCTTTAAAGAGTAATTTGTATAGAGTGTTCATGCTTATCTGTACAGTCTGAGAAGAGATGAAGAAATAAACAGATACTTAACATTCATTTGTGTATAAATCTCACGACTGCTCACTGTAATCAGATCAGGGTGCATTTACTCTACACTGTGAGACTTGGTCAATATTAGGAAATCCATAAATGTAATTCAGTGCACTAATAGAGGAAGGAAAAAAGTGACTGCCTCAATAAAGGCTGAAAAGATATTTGATAAAATTTAATCAGATGTTTCTGATTCTTCATACACTAAGAATAGAAGGCTATTTCCTTAACGGGATAAAGAACACATATTTGAAGCAGCTAAGGATTAATTATGTTAATTATTCTTTTTAATGACGCTAGGAGTAACACAGAATGTTTATTAGTGGAGAGATAGTAAATACACTGTTACTGAAGGTACATCTAATAACAGTAATGTATTTATTACTTACTCTGAGCCTTGCACTTATTAATTTGACATGTATAGTCAGTAATAGTGGAACCAGGGTCTGAACTCAGGTAGACTGACTCCACAGTCAGTGTTCTTTACCTCAATTGCAGACAGCCTCAGCAGACACTAGATAAGTGATTATTGGGAATACTCACCAAAGGGAAATTCAGGATTCAGATAAGGGTCAGACTGTGTGATTTTTATGCGTTTAAGTGTCTAACTACTAATCCAAAATATGTGTAACAGAGATCACATTAGGTTTTTGCCTTGGAATCTAAAACCGTATGTCAGTGACAGCTGTTCAAAAAAGTTCCTTAGGGAAACAGAAAACTTGTACTTTGATTCTCTAGAGAAGAAGAGTACAGGCAAAAAAAAAAAAAACTTCTCAGAATTATAGCAGCTTCTTAATATAACCATGCAGTATTATAGTAATTCAGTTTTTCAGACACTGAATTGGATAAGACACTGAGTGTAGAAGCAGAAACAACTGTATTTGTGTTCCAAATTGGAAAAGGAGTATGTCAAGGCTGTATATTGTCACTCTTCATATTTAACTTATATGCAGAAAACATCACGAGAAATGCTGGACTGGATGAAGTACAAGCTGGAATCAAGATTGCCAGGAGAAAGATCAATAACCTGAGATATGCAGAAGACACCACACTCATGGTAAAAAGCAAAGAACTAAAGAGACTGTTGATGAAAGTGAAAGAGAGTGAAAAAGTTGGCTTAAAGCTCAACATTCAGAAAACGAAGATCATGGCATCTAGCCCCATCACTTCATGGCAAATAGATGGGGAAACAATGGAAACAGTGGCAGACTTTATTTTTGGGGGCTCCAAAATCACTGCAGATGGTGACTGCAGCCATGAAATTAAAAGACACTTGATCCTTGGAAGGAAAGTTATGACCAACCTAGACAGCATATTAAAAAGCAGAGACATTACTTTGCCAACAAAAGTCTGTCTAGTCAACACTGTGGTTTTTCCGGTAGTCATGTTTGGATGTGAGAGCTGGACTATAGAGTTGAGCACCGAAGAACTGTTGCTTTTGAACTGTGGTGTTGGAGAAGACTCTTGAGAGTCCCTTGCACTGCAAGGGGATCCAACCAGTCCATCCTAAAGGAAATCAGTCCTGGGTGTTCACTGGAAGGACTGACATTGAAGCTGAAACTCCAATCCTTTGGCCACTTGATGTGAAGAACCGACTCACTGGAAAAGACCCTGATGCTGAGAAAGATTGAAGGTGGGAGGAGAAGGGAACGACAGAGGATGAAATGGTTGGATGGCATCACCGACTCAATGGACATTAGTTTTAGTAAGCTCCGGGAGTTGGTGATAGACAGGGAAGCCCGACGTGCTGCAGTCCATGGGGTCGCAAAGAGCCAGACATGACTGAGCGACTGAACTGAACCTTTTATAAAGATTTATTTTGTGCTCACAGTAACATTTTTTAACCTTTGGTATGAAATTTAACAAAATCTAAGTTTACATTGCAATGTGAGGACCACATAACACCTAAAAAAGACCTGGGAATATTAAAGAGATGACTTTATTTGTGCTTTTATGTCATTTTTAAATTAACTCCCTTCACTATTATCTACTGATAGACATGAATATATAATAGAAAAAGTTCAGCGTTCATAACAAATAAACAATAGCCTACTAATAGATATTTTCCTAATAGTTCTTTCTCTGCTAGAGACAATCAATTTGTCGTTTAGATTCAGATTAAAAAACATAACATACAGTGGAGACTGAGATTTGGCTATTCTAGTAAAGACATCAAATGTAAGATACAGGAGGACATGATATAGTGGACTTAAGAGTCAGAAGACCTGCGTCTGAACACCAATTCTCCCATTCTCAGCTACGTGACCCTGGATGAGTAACATAAACTCTAATTCTACTTCATTACCTAAAAAAGAGAATGATAATGACCCACCTCATGTATAAGGGAATAAACACAATAAAGTATGTTAATGTGCTCTCTTAACTGAACAACTGTACAGAACAAATTACTTTTAAGTTATGAGTAGAAAAGTTAAGAATATCACTTGAAAACTTTGCAACATGGATTTTGTCAAGAAACAGAATATTTTGCTGGTTTACATTTAGGATCACTCTTCACCCCATTCCCATTTTTTCCCCCAGATTACCTTTTCTTTTTTTCACTGAGACTATTTTTTTTTTAGGGCAGATTTAGGTTCACTCCAATTATCAAAGCATCACCTTGTAAGCCTTAAAATAAGATTATGTTTTTTGTAAACAATCAAGTGTTTGGTCACTACCATAGCAACAGATGCTACAGATGGCTGGTCCAGGAAATGGGCTGGCTTGGGGTTGAAGGGAGTAAGTGTTCCTTCTTCATTCTTTAATCTTTGTAATGCTATTATTTGATCTGAAGAGCCCATAGCTAAAAAGACTCGAAGACTCCCATTTTGGTGGCCTGAGAACACGTCAATCACAGGCATGTAGCTGTCGACAGCAACAACTGGATACCGAGCATCAAGCAGCAGGCGAGAAATCTTGGGATCTCTAAAGAGAGAGAAGTTGTGCATGAGCAAACAACAATCATCAATCATGCCATAGAGTTGCTTCATTTCTTACTTGTTTTCTCAGTTTGTTAAAAACGGACCTACAACTAGAAAAGTAATGGTGGTTTGAAAAAACAGGATTCTATCCATAATCCATCAAGTAAAATGACAGGCAGATAAGCTCCAAATGCAGCAATTTGAGGGGGAAGGGATGTGTCTAACTTATCTCTGTATCATCATGGCCCCAAGGCTTGCTGAAGAGCATATTTTAGAGGTAGGCACTGTGGTCAACTAGGAAAAGTATATAAATTTTGGAGTCCGGCAGATAAATTTTGAGTAATATTACAAATAATATCTGCTAATTACTGAGTACTTACTATGTCATAAGCACTTTAGTTTCTTTACTCCTTCTAACATGGCCAAGGTTGCTATTCTTCACTATTCACAGATGAGAAAAAAGTCTAAATGCTCTTCATTACCATGCTGAATCTTACATCTCCCTCTTACTTGCTGTATGACTAAGTAATCGGCATAACTTTTAAAGTGTTTCCACATCCGTAAACTGTAGGTAAGAAAACCTGCATCAAAGGGCTGCTGTTAGGACTAAACTGAGATAACCGATATAAAATGCCAACATGATAAGTGCTTAGTAATTGATAGCTATTACTGTTCTACACACTCAGCAATGAAAGGGGTCTAAGGAAATGAAAAGGAAAGGAGAATATCAGACCAGTCTAATACCACAACAAAAAAGAGGAAAAAGCCAAACACCTACGGCTGACAACGACATCCATGATTTCAGCAGAACTCCTTACCCTGACCAGGCTTCCCAATGTTACCATCATGTAAGTACTAAACTGTTCACTGGAGGCTTATTCCTTTACTGTCTCACTGGATCCTCACAATTGCTCCAAGAGGGAGGTAGGATATCTGTCATCACCCTCATTTTACAGATGATAAAAAGAAAGCCAGAGAGGCTGACATCTCCAAGTTAAACGATAAGCTTCCTCATTTGCAAAAAGGGAATAATGATAATACTTCCTGGGGTTATA
The DNA here is from genome assembly GCF_054371585.1 of Giraffa tippelskirchi. NCBI lineage: Eukaryota > Metazoa > Chordata > Mammalia > Artiodactyla > Giraffidae > Giraffa > Giraffa tippelskirchi. Next base: position 124,936,305 of record NC_137285.1, read on the forward strand.
GAGAGGCTTATACGAGACACTGCCCACAATAGTGCTCTTTGCAAAGTGTAAGGTACAGCATTTAAAACACAGAACCATGAGAAGGTTGTTAGGAAAGAGGTCAGTTCTAGAATAATTAAAAATCAGTACCTTGAAACAAAAACTGAACAGTTTGTACTGAGGATAGAAATGATTTTCAGATAAATCAATATCCCATCTAAGTTTGAGTAGTGATAAATGAGGTACAGCAATAAAATCTGAAGGTCTAAAAGACAATGCTCAGTATAGAAATCTTGCAAATGGTTGATGTGAACAATACTAACTAACGTGTGTGAACAATACTAACTAAAGTTTGTGACAGAGATAAACCATCAGTTCTGTGAGGTGATAAACTTTGGCAGCTGAGCTTCTTGGTGAGGGGAGTGGACTAGAGAGACAGATTCTCTGGGTTCTAATCCTAGTTCCACCAGTTTAATACATATTACAAATTATTTAATTTTCCTGTGCCTCTGTTACCTCATTTGTAAACAGGGGAAATAAAATTTACCTGCCTCAGAGGATTGTTGTGAGGATTAAAGGACTTGATGTATGTAAGGTTCTTAACATAGGGCCTGAAACATGGAAAGCAGTATCTGTATGATTGCTATAACTTAGGAGAAAGAGCAGCAAATGTAGTGAAATTGAGAAAAGTCCTCCCAGGAATTACTGGGCTGGATATGTTTGCAAACTGCAAATACTCCTATTCAAGTTCATATAAAGTTAAAAAAGTAAAGTATTGTTGTTGCTCAGTCAAAAAAATAAAATAAAATAAAATAAAATTGTAAAAAAAAAAAAAAAAAAAGTAAAAAAAGAATACTTCAAAAGGTCCTATTTACTTGAATGACACGTAAAACTGATGGAGGGGGAGTTTCACCAGCCCGAGAAGCTTGTCCTGTCCTGGGCTCCGCATCTTGTTCCAAGTTTCAATTATCATCACATTGTTCTTAAGTCTTTCCAGACATTTGGAAGACAGAGAGACAGGAATCACCTGGGGAGAGGGACAACCAAAAAACAAAACAAAGCAAAACCCCACATCTGAGACAAAGTATTAACTTATACTTTTATTCAACAAGCATTTACTAAAAGCCTATTTGCCACGCACAGTGCTAGGAGCTGAAGACATCAAAATAAAACCCACTCTGTATCCTCAGTCTAAAGCCGCAGCCTTGTTTAGAGACAAACACATAAAGGCCAAATACGAAACAGCATGAATTCTCTGATGACAAAGCTCATCTAGATAGGGCTTCTGGGGCACAGGTGGGAGAAGAGGATATTTAGAAAACTGCAAGTAGCTGAGCACAGCTGGACTATCTAGTGTGCGGAGAAGAGGACACTGGAGAAGCACAGGCAGGATCTTAGAGTCCAAATTAGGATCCGAATTCTAGCCTGAAGGCCATGGGGACTCGCTGAAATGTTTTAAGCAGGGGAGTAAAATATACAGGTTAGTGTTTTAGAAAGATCATTACTGTTGGTACACAGAGGAAGGAATGGACAGGGAGAGACAAACAGGTAGGACAGTCGGAAAGCTATTTGGAATAGGAATGAGGGCCTGAATGAAAGCAGTGGCAATGGAGTAGAGATAAGATAATTTATTCCAGAGATAATTAAGTTTGTAGCATCTACTGGATTTGGTAAGTCATTAGGTAAGAAAGACTCAAGGTCAACTTTTAGGTTCTGCTTGGGTTTCTAAGTGAATTATAATATGAATTAGGGCAGACAGGAAGAAGAGGAACAGATTTGGAAGGAAAAATAAATTCAGATTTGAATACATCTGAATTACTTTTCCATTTACACAACTTTATTGAATACTTGCAATCTGCCAGGGGACGTGTTAGGTGCCAAGAGGAAAAGGGCTCTTGAGAGATCTAGGTGGTGACGACCAGAAGGCAGTTAGACACAGAGATCTGCAACTAGAGGGAAATGCCTGGCCTACAAAGAAGTGTGGATTTGGAAGTCATCTTCACACAAATGAAGCTATGGGAGTAGATGAGGCGACCATGGGGAAAAGAGGGCTGGTTTGGAGAATGCTAGGTACAAAGTAATGAACAGGAATACTAATAATTAAAGGTAGGAGAGAGGGAGAAGTGCGGGGGTCACAACCCTTTCCCAGTTTTCCTACTATAGCTCAAAGGCTGAAAAAGAACAGCTGTTGAGTCAGAAGGAAAGTAAGAGGGGAGAATCACAGACATCAAGGGAGGAAACAATTCAAGCAATAGCATCAAACTCTATTGAGAAATCAAGTAAGATGAGTATTTAAATCAGCGGAGGAATAAATGAGTCTAAGAAAAAATAAGTAAGATAAAGATTGAGAGACTGGAAACAGAAAAGAAAAAAGTTTAAATGATCAAAGTCCTAGAGGAAACAGAAAGAAACAGAACTCAGAATTCAGGCAAAAGAAATAGGAGGAAACCATATAAACAGACAGAACAGAAAGAAAGAAAGACATAAAATGTTTTAAAATGTTGGCAATGTCTTTTTTTCCTCCCATTCAATAGTGGGATTGGATCTGCACACCAGATAATTATAAAAGTCCCTCCAGTCTGAACATTCTCTATTTCCTTTACAATGTAATTATTTGGGAAACATACTTCTCTTCCCTCCCCAACTCCCATCTTCATCCTTAATGCATATGGAACATTAAGACATGTACAAAGTTACCTGAGAAAAGTTAAAGACTGGTTTTGTTGTGCCCCATGCAATGACAGATCTGGTGACTTCTTCTGTGCTGAAGAGTTTGCAATTTAAATAAACATTGCTTGATGGTTGTTTCTCAGATTCTCCAGTAACGAAATCTTTTCCATCTGGCACCATCAACAGCACATGTAATAGCAAAGCACTCTCTTTTGTTGACCCATTCATCTCATTTACCAAATCGTGAGAGGACGGCACCGCCATGAAGGATGAAGAATTTGGTATAAAAGGGCTAGGTGACTTTGGGGTGGGCGGCATCAAATTCTGCATTTTCTTTACAGTTTCTTCATGAATTTGATTTAGGGTCTGTGGATTTTTGGTACAAGTAACATCTTGAATAGTTTCTGGCAGTGTCTTATCTGGATTTGTAAGAGCACGAAGTGGGGTGTGTTGGGTATTGCTATTCAACTCTGTACTGAAATCCTTGTTATCTAAAACAAGCTCCACAGTTACCTAGAAAACATAAAAGGAAGAAAGTTAATAGGGATATCTTCTAGAATCGGAATTAGAATTTTGGAGCTAGAAGCAGCATCAGATTGTAAGGATATAAATTAATCCATACTCAATACTGCAATAGTAGGAACACTAATAGACTGCCTTACCTCACCAGGATTAAGAAAAGCTAAGCAGATAATGCATCAATAACACAAGATGAGCCTACAACATCATCTTGTGCTAGAAAATAAGGGAAGTGCTCGGAAAAGAATGGAGACATACTCAAAGGACAGAATTCAGTTGAAGGGGCTCCCATTGGACAAATATAGGACAATTTGAGTTTCAAAACGAATAATAATAGTAGTGGGTTATAAGCTTTTGAATAACGTCAGAATCCATGAGTCCATACAACTATCAACAAATAAGGGAGAAGGGACAACTCTTCTGTATAGAATGCCAATTAATAAATGCACAGGGAATGGTAGAGTTAATGGTGAAGTTAGAAAACCATATAAAATCATATCCTTTCAATTATCATAGTAATAAGTCATTCAGATAAACCCCAAATGGAGGACACTGTACAAAGTAACTGGCTTTACTTTTTTTTTTTTAACATAATTAAGATTTATACAATTTTCACACAACAGTAGGATACAAATTCTGTTCATGTTCCCATAGACTATAAATTAGGAGACACTGGAACATATCCAGGGACATAAAACAAAGTGCAAAAATTTCATGGTCTAAAGGTATTGAAATCAAACAGAGTCTGTTCTCTTATCACTGTGGAATTATATTAGAAATCAATATCAAAAGATATCTGAAAATAACCCCCATATTTTCAAGTATAATGTGACATTTACCAAGAGAGATCTTTAACTTAGGCATCAAAAGCCTCATCAAAAGTAATAAAATATCTTTATTACTGGAAAAAAAACCCCAAAACTATACAGAGGGTGATTGTAGAGAAGAAAGCATTTAAATGAGAAATTAATATCAAAATGAGAAATTATTATTAATGATACTTTAAACAAAAGCCCATGTATTTGGAAATGAAATGTCCACTTTTAAATGCTGGGTGTATCTAAGAAGCCATAACAAAGAAAATTAGATGGCCTTCCTTTCAAAAACAGTAAAGTACTAAAAGACAAAGAAGGGCAGCACAATCGTTCCAGACTAAAGGAGATTAGAGAGATAACAACATTTAAATGCAACAGATGTTTGGTTCTTGAGTCTGAAATACAAACCCAAGTAGTATTTCTAACACAGTTTCACTTATTAATGACTCTATATGGGCTATAATCAAACCCTACCTATTCGTTACACAAATAAGACCATTATGTAAACTGAGGTTAATTAATTGTTTAAAGGTTCTTCCCTTCTTCGGAATCAGCTACCCTATTATCTTACATATCATGTAAGACATGTAAGCTCTCTTATGTATCATATGCATAAAGGTAATAAGCAAAATTTAATTCATTATAAATAAATAAATGTAGCAGATGATCCTGGAATGGAAAAAAAATGCTACAAAGGGAAGTATTGGTATAGTTGGTGAATCTGAGTATGGACTTACAGATAGAATATAGTACTGCTGTTAAACTGATCTTTATTACTGTACAGTATTATGTATGATGCTGCCTTTGTTATTAGGAAGTGAAGTGAAAGTCTCTCAGTTGTGTCCAACTCCTTGCAACCCCATGGACTATACAATCCATGGAATTCTCTAGGCCAGAATACCAGAGTGGGTAATTGTTCCCTTTTCCAGGGGATCTTCCCAACCCAGGGATCGAACCCAGGTCCCCCGCACTGCGGGAGGATTCTTTACCAGCTGAGCCACCAGGGAAGCCCAAGAATAATAATTTTCCTAGTTGTTATTAAGAAAAACACACAGAATTCAGGGAGAAAGGTTTAATGTCTGTAACATATTCTCAAATAGTTCAGAAAGAAATTGTGTATGTGTACAGAGACAGAGAGTGGGGAAGGAGACAAAAAGAGAGAGAGAAGAGGTGGATAATTATAAAGCAAATATGAAGAATAATTGCTGAGTTCAGGTAGTAAGGGTATATGAGTTCCTTGTACTATTTTTTGCAATTTTTCTCTAAGTTTGAAATTATTTTTCAAAGTTTAAAAATATTAAAAAGTAAAAAAGGATGTGGGATAAATGATGAAGAATGAAAATGGTCACTATTTTATGAGACTGAATTACTAGAGATAATGGGGACTTGTACCTTTTATTTGAAATCCACAGCAAAATTCTTTTGCTCTATTGAATACAGATAGCAATCTATCTAGAACAGTACTTCTCTCAACAAAGCCAGGATAGAAACAATTTCTAGTCCATCAATTCTATTTATTACTCCTTTCTGATTGTAAACCTTACAGTCCAGAATGGACTAGGAAAGCAAAAAAATAAGACTCTGGTAGGGGAAGAATAATGTGATATTGATTTTTTTCAATGATAAGTGAAACAAGTCTTTAAATGGTATTTATTACTAAGAAGGCCAGAAAGAGGGCAGAGAGGGCTTCCAAGGAGAAGCAGCATGAAAATCAGGAACAAAAGCATGAATGCATAAGCCAGCATGACATCTTGGCAATTCTTTACATAGTTTGACATGGCTATTGGTAGAGAAGCTACAAGAGAGACAGCTGCAGTGGTCGGCTGGGGTCATACGATGGGCCCTTTTATCCTTTGGGTGATAAGGAGTCATGGAAATGTTTTAAGCATGGCTGTGATGATTTCAAAAGCCCACCAGGACAACAGGACAAAGCTATACTGAAGCCACACATTCAAATTCTTCCACCTAATGGAAATGTAAACTGGTGCAGCCACTGTGGAAAACTATATGGAGGTGTCTCAAAAAACTAAAAATAGAACTATCATATGATCCAGCAATTTCACTCCTGGATACATATATGAAAGAAACAAAAACACTAATTTGAAAAAATACACCCACCCCAATGATACCAGCATTATTTACAGTTACCAAGATATGGATGAAACCTAAGTATCCAACACAGATGAATGAATAATGAAGATGTTGTATATACAATGGAATACTACTCAACCATAAAAAAGAATAAAAATCTTGCCATTTGCAAAAACATGGGTGGACTTAGAGGGTATTATGCTAAGGGAAATAAGTCAGACAGAAAAAGACAAATACTGTATCACTTATATGTGGACTCTAAAAATGCAACAAACTTGTGAATATAACAAAAAAACAGACTCACAGATGCAGAGAACAAATTAGTGGTGGGGAGAGGGATGGGGCAAGAACAAAACAGAGGCAGCAGATTAAGAGGCACAAACTACTATGTACAATGTAAAATAAGCAACAGTGCAGTTCAGGGAATATAGTCAATATTTTATAATAACTATAAATGGAATATAACCTTTAAAAATCATGAATCACTATACTGTACACCTATAATTTATATCACACATCAACTATACTTCAATTAAAGAAATGATTAGGGTAAGCTCTAAAAAGAAAAAAAACTGCTTCCACCTAAGAAACTGATGCTTCTGAATAAAAGGAAAGAACTCTTGCTCTGATGAATTACATTCAGCATCCAGGAACAAACTCAGTCACTTCTCTCCTTGTTGACTTCCACTACTGTAACCCTAACCATCAATCATTTCTTCTCTGGATGCAATAGATTCCCTATTTTCCCTCCCGAACCTTACAATATTCTCCATAGGGTCATTTTTTAAAATGTAAATCAGGTATTACTTTCATGTTTGTTTCAATGTCCTTCTTGGCTCTTAGGATAAAATTAAGACCTTTACTCCTACTACAAAACTCTGAACAATATGGCTCCTGCCTGTCTAGCCAATCTCCCATTTGGCTCACTGTCCTGTGGCAACATTCTGTCCCCTGATGAAGTCAAGTCCATTCTCACTTTAGGGTCTTCGCATGTGCCATTCTTTTCTCTGGAATGATCTTCCTCATGCTTTTTACTTGGTGGTCTCTTCCTCTCATTCTTCAATTATCACCTAAATGTCACCTCCTTGGAGACATCTTTCCATCTCCTATTTCCTCCCGGGTACTTACTATCACATGTGTGTGCATGCTAAGTTGCTTCAGTTGTGTTCGACTCTTTGCAACCCCATGGACTGTAGCCCACCAGGCTCCTCTGTCCATGAGATTCTCCAGGCAAGAATACTGGAGTGGGTTGCCATGCCCTCCTCCAGGTTATCACACAGCACACCTTTTAGCTCTTTCGCAGAACTTGTGTTATTCTATTCTAACATAAGCTGCAAAAGTTAAGATGCTGATCTTCTCTTTCACTGCTACATTCTCAGGCCCAGCCAGTAACACATGCTCCATACATACTTGACTACCTGAATGTGTATCTACCTACCTTGATGGGGCCCAGAGGAGTCTGACCATTCTCCTGTTGTACTGGAAGCTGGTCACTGAAAGAAAGCAGCTCAGACTGAATGACAGTTCGTAAAGGAAGCGATGCAGAACCAATGACTTCTGGCTGAGAAAAGAAGGAAAGAAAAAGTTTACGTTAAATTAAAGAGGAGCCACAGGGACTAAAAATGACAACATATGATGACTTATAAAGGAATCCATGCTTTATGAAGTCAATAGCTTAATTATTTGACTGAAGCAACTCTTAAGTGGGAGCCTATATTTTGCCATTGTGGTCTCCTTTTTGGGTTTCACCACTTCTCCGTGAAAGATTAGAGAGGGTTTCAGGAGTCAGAAAGAAGTTAGGAGACTATTTTTTTCTCTTTTTAAGAGTTAGTCCTTACAAAAAATGTTTGCTGCTGCTGCTAAGTCGCTTCAGTCGTGTCTGACTCTGTGCGACCCCATAGACGGCAGCCCACCAGGCTCTCCTGTCCCTGGGATTCTCCAGGCAAGAACACTGGAGTGGGTTGTCATTTCCTTCTCCAATGCATGAAAGTGAAAAGTGAAAGTGAAGTCGCTCAGTCGTGTCCGACTCTTGGCGACCCCATGGACTGCAGCCTACCAGGCTCTTCTGTCCATGGGATTTTCCAGGCAAGAGTACTGGAGTGGGGTGCCATTGCCTTCTCCACAAAAAATGTTTAACTTCACTCTAAAAAATAAAAAGTGCAATTAAGATGATACAAATGTTTGCCATTAAAACTAGGAAAACTATAAAATATATCCAATACTGTCAAGGTTATGGAGAAACAGAGGCTGTCATGTGTCTGAAGTTGGGAATATAAACTGGCAGCATTACTTCTGAAAGCAAATTTAGCAAAAAATATAAAAAGTGTTTAATATTCATATTCTTTGGCCCAGTAATTTCACTTCTGGAAATTTATACTGAAGAAATAATAATACTTAACAATTTTATATGGAAACGTATATTTTAAGTTACAATGAGAAATGATTAAATGTTCAATAATCAGGAATTAGTCATTATACCACATTCCTAGAATGGAATACATAGCTGTTAAAATGCTTTTTACTAAAATTTGAAATAATATGAACAATTTTTGTTATGTTTATGAGAAATATGGTATTAAGTTATATATATATATAGTAAAACCTTCACATATTTATAAAATTATGTGGAAGAGTAAATATGTATTTTTGAAAAAAATGAATAAAAATCCTTAAGACAATGTTAAATTAAAAAAGGATAAAAATTGCATATAAAATTATCCTAATACTGTCAAAGATTTATACATATACTGTATTCATTTGAAAAAGATAAAAATGATATACATAAATATTAACAACAGCTATTTCTTGGTGATGAAATTATAGGTGATTTTTGTGTTTTAAAAATATTTTTCTATTAAAAACATAATTCTTTTATAATTAGAAAAAGCCATTAACTACTGATTCAATGCAAATACACTGAAATGCTTATAGAGGTTGTCAAATTATGTTTTTCCTTCTCCTATTTTGCTGTATTTTCCAAAATGAACCTATGGTATTTAAATCCCCTGAAAATACAAACAAAAAGAAAACAAGATGCATTCCTCATGCTATCCATAGCAAGGAGGTCAAATATTATAAAAACTACTCTTTTAATTGAAGGAAGTAAAAACTGCTCATGCCATAATTATTGATTTTTGTTGTACCAACTGCAAGTGGATTTTATAAAGCTGGAAGTAGCTGATAAAACTGCTACCCACAATATATTATTTTGGATATGGGATGGATACCTTATATATTCTGTCTAAAAAAAGAAAGCAGAGCCTCAAATTAAGGCTGCTATTCTGTATCAATCCAAACAGTCAACTCTCCATAGCAGGGAGCATAGCAAAGAGCTTAAGAACTTAGGACCTATAAAGACTTGGGATAGAGTCCTGGCTTTGTCTTTTATTAGCTTTATTATTAGGGCGACCTTAGACCTAAGTTAAGTTACTTCACTAAATCTCAGTTTTTTTCATCAAATTGAAGATAACAGGTACCTAATTCACAGAGTTGTTTTAATGATTAAATTTGATAATATCCATGCAGAGCCTTTAGCATAATATCTAGCTTATGATAAATACTAAACAGAAATTTAAAATTATAATAACAGACAATAAATCATAAGCATTACTATTGTTTGAGCCTGGAGAAATTTCTAGTTTAAGATACGAATATAATTTTAAGTATGCTCCAAATCCCTGGTGTGACTAAATGGTAAGGCAAAAGTCACAATCACTTGAAGTACCTTTTTCTGTGGGGTTTTCTTTGTGTATATTTGGAAAGTAAGATTGGAATTCCACCAGTGTTTGATCATTGGGCCACCAAACTGTACTGGAAACACAGATCTTTGCTGGAATTTCACCACTGTAATGAGAACCAGACACATAAGCACATGTCATACCATCCAACTGGAGCCATTTCACCAATTCATGCCTTGATATAACCCACCTCTCTTTCAAATCTAACTAAAATCTCTTTTAGGAATCCAGTCGGTGTAATTTCACAGAAGTGTTAGGGTTATAGGACTTTGACTCTGTGCCTCCCACCGTGATTAGTCACTTCAAGCAGTCAGCCGAGAAGCTGATTGAGAAGGGAGCCGTGGAAGCCCTGGCAGCAGCCCTGGCCCACATTTCGGTGCTACGTTGGTAGACCAGTGCTCCTTAACTGAGATGCGGGCTTTGTGACCATGATCTTGCAGTGCTCAAAGGAAATGCCAAACATTAGTTATGCTTGGAAAGAACTTGAAGAGCAACTGGGTGAGGATATTGATTCCAAAGTGAAGGGAATGGTCTTTCTCAAAGGAAAGCAGGGTGTTTGCTTTGATATCCCTACCGCATCAGCAACAGAAGTACAGGACAAGTGGCATGATTCACAGTGCTGGCAGCTTTCTGTGGCCATGGAGCAACCAGAGCTGGAAGGACCACGGGAAAGCTATCACAACGTCTGAGGACAGCGGGAAGGCAATTGAGGCTTCAGGGCACAGCATGAGGGCAACCGAGGTGTCAGGGAACAGCAGGAGAGAAGTAGAAGCTTCAGAGAACAGCGAGCAGGAGGTGGCTACACAAGTGTTGCTGCTGCTTCTAAGTCGCTTCAGTCGTGTCCGACTCTGTGCGACCCCATAGACAGCGGCCCACCAGGCTCCCTCGTCCCTGGGATTCTCCAGGCAAGAACACTGGAATGGGTTGCCAGTTCCTTCTCCAATGCATGAAAGTGAAAAGCGAAAGTGAAGTCGCTCAGTCATGTCTGACTCTTCGTGACCCCATGGACTGCAGCCTACTAGGCTCCTCCGTCCATGGGATTTTCCAGGCAAGAGTACTGGAGTGGGTTGCCATTGCCTTCTCTGGCTACACAAGTAACAGATTCTAAAACAAAGGCCAGAAGTAGAGTTTTAATAAAGCACTCAGACAGTACTTTGAAGTAGATGATTTATTTGTCAAAACAGAACAATGTTCAGCAACATGGAACTGAACATTATTTTTCATACAAAGTTAAAAGCACATTGTATTTCCTTCCTGACCACTTTCCCAGTCCCCATCTCTTCAAGAGAGATAAGCTTCATCTAAATTATTTCATATGATTGATGACTGTCATTTATGACTTTATTGCTACTTCTGTCTTGGGTATTCCTTTGGAAAAGGTGTACAGATTCATTACATATTCTAATGTATTGTCTACAGATTGTAAAGTCAAGGATATATCGAAGAAGGAAATGGCAACTCACTCCAGTACTCTTGCCTGAAAATCCCATGGACGGAGGACCCTGGTAGGCTCCAGTCCACGGGGTCGCTAAGAGTCGGCCCGACTGAGTGACTTCACTTCCTTCCACTTTTTACTTTCATGCATTGGAGAAGGAAATGGCAACCCACTCCAGTATTCTTGCCTGGAGAATCCCAGGGATGGAGGAGCCTGGTAGGCTGCTCTCTATGGGGTCACACAGAGTTGGACATGACTGAAGCAACTTAGCAGCAGCAAGGATATATCTGCTGATACTTAAAAAAAAATTTTTTTATTGAAGGTAATTGCTTTACAGAATTTTGTTGTTTTCTACCAAATCTCAACATGAATCAGCCATTTTAAGTTGACCTGTCTTTATACATAGAAATGTCTCTTAACAGACTTCCCAGGTGGCTCAGATGGTAAAGAATCTGCCTGCAATGCAGGAGACCCATGTTTGATCTCTGGATTGGGAATATTCCCTGCATAAGGAAATGGCAACCCACTCCAGTATTCTTGCCTGGAGAATTCCATGGAGAGAGGGGCCTGGCGGGCTACAGTCCACGGGGTCACAAAGAGTCGGACACAACTGAGCAACTGTCACTATAGGACTCAAATAACAAAGACAAAGAGAAAATCCTGGGTACAGTACAGAGAAGATAAGCAGGGCTACGTTGCTCTACTTTGCTATGAGAAATCATCAGTGTCAAGCATATGAGCACTGGATGTGTAAAGAGACATACCATACACTTCACTGGGTGTAAGATATGGCTTAGTGTTTTAAAAGACAAGTTGATAGGCAGTATAATGAAAGAAGGGAGATGGCTGGACAATGAGAGATAAATGAAGAGAAGAACTCAATCAAAAGCTATAATAATGAAAATGAGTTTATTTTCTGACTGAAGACTAGGGGACTCTTCTTGTCACACTTGGACAAGTGTGATGTTCGTTTGCAGTGTTGGGCAGAATGGAGTCTGTCTTTTAGATAGAAAGGAAAAGGTTTCTGCTGTAATAGCAAGTGTGAATGGGATAAAATGATGGTAGTATCTGAGTCTGTGCTCCCTGCTATGGGGCTTTAACAGGTTTTTTAAAACAGGAATGTGGGGTAGAATCATTTGATAGATGAGCAAGTTCTGTTATTTAGTAATGAACCACTTCAGCCACAATTTATCACCTGTAAAATGATCTTCCAGTTCATTTACTTCTAGACCCTTAAAATGGATCTGAAGAACCCACACAAAAATGCCCAGATACAGGGAATCCACGATCTCTAATATTCATTCAAACAAACCACTTGATCTACTGATTTCTATCCTTGCCATCTTAATTCTTGACTATTTATTTCTCTTGGTAAATACTTATGGACAGAATCTGGGCCTTGTTATTTGGATCCATCCACAGGAACTGTTAAAAAAAGGTCTGGTCCCAGCAAGCCCACACTCATTAGACCAGTTTCCCTGCTTCTCCCACCATGGAAAGAGAAGTAGGATAACACCTACCCCTCATTGGAGTGCTGAGAGGATCAACTGAAGTAACAGATAAAAAAGCACTTTAAAACTTTAAAACACTATGAAACCTTTAAAACACTATAAAATCTCTTTTACAAAGAGAACTCTATATCAGCCTGATGCTACTTGGATTTCTCCTTACTACTTAAGTATGTCTTAGCACTGTTATTTTATTTCTTATATAATTCTGTTTCTTAAGCTCATTATTATTTTAAACTAAAAGTGAGTTAAGGCAATAATGGAAGAATAAATTCATGTGAACAAATTAGTAGCAATATCCCTAAAAGACTTTTATTTTTAAAGAGCTGAAGGAGATACTGAAAATATCTTGTCCATTGCATGTTATTATTGACAGGGGCCCACAGATGGAAAGGCCATTGTATCCAGGGTCACAGAATTAAGTGTCTGGTATAACCAGAGCTAGAACTCTTCCAATTCTTGACTTGATGCTTATTCCATATGTCTCCTATTATCCTTCTCAGAATGACAAAAGGAAAACTCAGTCTCTGTGGCCAACAATAATAATGCATGAGAAGCAATACAGATTAAGTGCACACAATTTGGAATCAAGAAAGTTCTAGGTGCAAATTCTAGTTCAACCATAAATCAGTTGTATTATCTTAGACAAGTTACTTAATTGATTTATGTCTTAGCCTCCTCTTTCCTCACCTATATGTATGTGTTTTAAAGGATCACATGATTAATGTATGTGAAACACTGATAATTTAGTGCCCCCCAAATGTAAACTACTATTAGTTACATGCTATTTTAGAGTTTAATGCTTTTACATTCATTATCCTATCTGACTGTACATTAAGCCCTTGTGTAATACAGGCAGTCACTGCTTTGTAGATACTATGTTAACTGAAACTCGTGCATATCAGAACCACGTCCTTGCTATATCCAATTTGATAGATGGGGAACATGAGGCTCAGAGAAGTTTTAAGGAGCTCATCAAATGTCATATGGATAGAAGGAGGTAGACGAGGGAAGACCTGAGAAAAGAATCCAACATTTTTCTTTGCATTGGGGTTTGATAAAAACAGATTAATTGCATTAAAGCTTCTCAAACATACTTCAGCCAGCAGAATCAATTATACACTCTCGAATGCTTTGAACAAACCTACAGAGTACCTTTTGTTGCTATCAATAATTTAAGTTACAGAAAATAAACATATGAAAAAATGTAAGTGCCCTAATTCTTCCTTAAGGTGATGGAGAAAGTGAAACAAATGACTCTAGTAAAACAGTATTTTAAATTACTTTAGGTGCTGTTTTTAAGGATAAATAAGGATTTATTTTAAGGGTATTTATTTTTAATGATTGGGCTGGAAATACATCAAATAAGAAATGACGTATGTGCAATACTATTCATTGAAGCACTGTTTTTAATAGCAACATATAGAAAGCAACTTAAATATTGAAAGTTGAAGTATTATTGCAAGTCAAAAAACCAGTCAGTAAAATCACATATTGTATGATTCCATTTAAATCAAATGTCCAGGATGGGAAAATTGAGACAAAGTAGGATAGGAGTTGCTTAGTGAAAGGGGGCAAAGAGGGAACTGAAGAATGAATGCTAGTAAGTATGGGATTTGTTTTAGGTAGGATAAAAATGCTCTCAAATTAAGATTGTGGTGATGGTTATACAACTTGTGAATATCTTAAAAATCATTGTGTTGTATACTTCAAATGGATGAATGACATGGTATGTGAATTGTATCTTGATATAGATATTTTAAAAAGGGAAGAAAAGAAAAATGATAATAGCGGCAAGAAAGTGATTTAAAAATCAAGTTCTGTAAGAGGCTTGAGAGAAAAAAAATAAATAAATAAATAAAAATCAAGTTCTGAGCTATAGTTTCAGCTATGTCACTGCCTTGCATGAGGATAGTCTGAGGATAGGATAAACCTCTGAGCCAGTTTCCTCACTTGTAAAGGAATATGATAAAGTCACCTCAAAATTCTTTCTACCTCTAAGATTCTATGATAATATAGGAATATATGAGTAATTACAGATTCAAAAACCCTCCCAAAGTAAAAATGTCTAAGGAGCAGAAATCAAATTCTCTCTTACCTCCATCTATAATTTTACTGGATGCAAGTCGAACCACTTCAGTGATCAAAGAGGTCTTTGTCAATCCATTTTTGGAAAAGCCCACAGGAAAGTGATATTCCACAAAGAAGGTGCTAAAAAAATCAAAACAATTAAAAAACAAACCAAATAACCAACTTCTTTTCTGATAAATCCTACATATCTTTCAAGGCCCTCAGAGGACTTCCTCTTTTCAAAGCCTTCACCAATCTTGTGTTCTTACAGCACTTTTCATATACAACATCTCTTTCGGCTCCTAAAGCCCTATTATAGCAGCCATTTAAATGTTTCTCTCTCCTGCTGACTGTAAGGCATGGAAGAACAGAGTCTGGCTCTTAAGTTTCTTTATTCTCAGACTTTTAGTGCTTGGGACCTAGTGGGAGATTTAGCACATTTTATTGATTGATGAAGCATATGAAAACACTAACTACAATATAATTATTTCTTCTCATCACAAACACTTTTCAGAAATGTCAAATTTAGTTTTCCCATGTGAGAGACATACCGTTTTTTTGATGTCAGCTTAGGTGGTCTCCCAGGAAAAGTTTTTTTGCCAGAGGTATCCTGAGGACTATCTGCAGGAACTCCCATTGTTTCGATGATGATTCTGACTGAATGTGTTCTACCCAGAAGGGCCAGTTTATCCACACTTAGTGTCATCACTTGGGCATCTTCTGGAGTTTCCGATAGCATCTGCTGTTCAACAAGATTTCTGAAAGGAGTTCATACAGGTAGTGAGGCAGACTGTCAGAAGCCAAATATGAAATGATCTAGTTTGTACAGGCAACAGGAGGAAAGAAGAAGGGCAGCAGGCATCTTAATGCACAAGTTATCAAGGACTGAGAAATGGCCTTAGTGTTAATTTACAGTGAAAAAATTCTCAAAAACCATAAAAACATTGTCGTAATCCAAAGGCTTATCTCCACACAAGTATAGAAACTGATATGATAGAATCAGGTTTTCAATAAGACTTTACTTCAGTTACTACTTTAATATAAACTACTATCATCACTTTAGTGTATTCCTTTTCATTTGCTTTCTTTATGTATACTTTCTACATTAAGTGTAACAGAGTACAAATACAACCCATAATTCTGCTTTCTTTCTTAACCATTTTACTACATCCATCTTTCATGTTATTACATGTTTAAGGATTGCAATACTTAATGCATTATTGTAATTCACTTAACCAGTCTGACAGTGTTGGCAAACACAGGTCATTTCACATGAGGAGATCTTGTGAAAATAATCTTTCCTTGCTTTTGCCTCTAAACAAGCATTCATAAAGAGCCTCACCTATTTTTCTTACCCATCTCCTTCTTCGACTTATGATCATTTGACTCTAGAACCTTAGGAGATCTGGCAAGAGCTTTTGACTGGCTCATTGTTTTAGAAGGGACATCATCATCTTCACTGAAGATATCACTGACACTGGTATCAGATTTCTATTGAGGGGGAGAAAAGAGAAGAGAGGCACTAAAAGATAACTGCTTTGGGGATAGAGGTAACGAAAATATTTCTCTGAAAGTAGTAATCAAGAAAGAACTGATACTAAGGAGACAATCCTATGCTTCTCTTGGCTACACAAAAATAACCCAAAATTCACAAAAATAACCTACAAGTCAGTTCAAAGAAAATGAAATAAAATTAGATTCTTCTTTCAAATTCTCAATAATAATGACTATTTACTGATTGCCTACTATGTATCTGGTACTATGTTAAATGCTGCATGTGTATTTTTAGTACTTATTACATTCCTATAAGGTATCCTTATCTCAACTTGTACAAATGAGAAAATGAACGCTGAGAGAAGTTAGGCACCTTTAAGATTCACAGCTGCTGCTGCTGCTAAGTCGCTTCAGTCATGTCCGACTCTGTGCGACCCCACAGACGGCAGCCCACCAGGCTCCTCTGTCCCTGGGATTCTCCAGGCAAGAATACTGGAGTGGGTTGCCATTTCCTTCTCCAATGCATGCATGCATGCTAAGTCACTTCAGTCACGTCCAACTCTGTGCGACCCCAGAGACGGCAGCCCACCAAGCTCCGCTGTCCACAGGATTCTTTGGCAAGAATACTGGAGTGGGTTGCAATTTCCTTCTCCAAGATTCACAGCTCTAAGTAGTAAAGGCAGATCTTGATCTCCATGGGTTCCAAAGCCTCTATTTTTACCACAGTTTGAGGCAAAATGATTGTACAGTATCACCTAACTATATGGGTGCAAAGACTAATTTTTTTCACCACTCTAATGCAGTGCTCAAGGCTTAGGAGGTAATATGTTCTAGGGGGGAAAACACGGGCTTTTTGCCAGACCAGGGTAAGAATTCTAGTTCTGCCACCTATTAATAATTACTAGCAATTAATGTCTCTTAAGTTTTTATTTCATGATATGTAAGAGATGACACTATCTCATGGGGCTAGGAAAAGAAGTGAAATAATGAATTTAAAACATTTTGGACAGTTCTTAATAACAGGTAACATAAATTCTCTGGCACACAGAAAATATGTAATCAATGTAAGTTCCCACAGCTAGTGGGAAGTGTCTGTAAAACACAGGAACCTCCATCTGGTGCTCTGTGACAATGTAGAGGGGTGGGATGGGGTGGGTTGGAGGGAGGCTCAAGAGAGAGGGGATATATTTATATTTATGGCTGATTCATGTTGTTGTACAGCAGAAACCAACACAACGTTATAAAGCAATATTCCTCCAATTAAAAAACAAAGTAAGTTCCCTTTCTCTTCTCCTACTGGTAACAGTATCAGTGATGACTTTTATTGTAGAAAGTCATGAAATCCTAACAATTCACAATGTCTTTTAAATCCATTTCCTCTTTTCCAACCCCACTGCTAGCTACCTCTCTCATTCTGGCTCTTTCTGCCTCTGTCTTTCTCTCTGTCTCATGCTTCCAATACCAAAAATGGCTTCCTATCTGCTCCTGTTATTCTCCTCTCATCTGGCCTCCTACATAATCGCTAGGTTAACATTGCTAGAACACTATTTAGGTCATGTTATTTCCTCCTCACTTAATATTCAAATACTTTCACAGACTGGTTTCAGTGTGCTAGCTCACCTTGTTGATATCCCCGCCACATGAATTCTTACCCAATCAAATTAGATGCCTGGTAGTACACAAACTGCTTCTCTAAACAGGTCACTCCTTCTATTCCTATTTCACATCCTTTATCACTCTGAAACTATCTTTCAAGTCTCAGTTAAAATCCCTTCTCCCTCATGACGCTCCTTCCTGACAATCTCATATAAAGGTTCTCCCTGTTTCTTCTGTACCCTGGTAGCTCTCAGTCTTTCCACTGAGCTGGTATAAACTACACTGTATTTCAGGTATCTGTGCTGACCTAGAGAAACAGAAAATGGGGAATACGATAGCAATCTTCACAAATATAAAGTATTATTTGTGGAACAGTGAATGAACTTATTTTGTATATACTCTGTGTGGGCTCAGTCGTGTCCGACTCTTTCTGAATCCATGGACTGTAGCCCGCCAGTCTCCTTTGTCCATGGAATTTTCCAGGCAAGAATACTAGAGCAGGTGGCCATTTCCTAGTTCAAGGGATCCTCCCAATCCAGGGATCAAACCCTAGTTTCTTGCATCTCTTGTACTGGCAGGTGGATTCTTTTTACCACTGCGCCACCTGGGAAGCCCCATATACTCTAGAAGATGCTAAACCAATGAATGGAACATATAGCTTGATATAAGAAAGAACTTTGAAAATGCTAAAACTGCCTGAAAAGAGAATGTTCTTTCTTAAGGGTCAGTAGGGATATTTGTTCCCCATGAATAGAGGTACTTCTGGAACATCTGTATCTGAAAAGATACCAGTCAAGGGTGGTTCTGAGGGTATACCTACATTGGCTCTTCCTTCAAAGAGCTCTAAGGAAGCCATACAATATATTAAGACCATAGGCTTTTGACTCAGGCAAACGTGAATTTGAATCTTGGTTTTAACACTTATTTGTGTGTGTACTTGGACAAAATAATTAATCTTACTAGTCTTATCTCCTCATCTGTAGAATGAAGATAATACCCTACTCTTCAGACTTGTTATAATTAGAGTATGTAAAATGAATAGCTTTCTGTCTGGCAAGTGGTAATGTGCCTACACCCACTAATATTATTAATAACTCTATGATTAACTCAAGAGAAGTAATTGTTTAATTAACTTCTCCAATTCCTAAGCTTTCAGATTCAGTAACTTACAGGTGCTGTATAAAATAAGTTCTCCAGGAGACTCTGGTCATACTGAGGGTCACTGGGCTCACTGCTGCAATACACATCACTCCCAGGAGATGGGGAATCTGGAGGAGAGCCTAGGCCATCCCAATAGCGACCTTGGGACAATTCAGCACTGCAGAAGTAAGAAAAACAAAACAGGACTTTAAACGAAGTTTCATCTTAGTTATTCTTTTTTTTGGTAAACATTCTGAAGTTCTAAACATGGAAGAAAATACATGAAACAGAAGACTTACATTATATAGAAGACTATCTAATACTTTTATATCATATTCCTCTTCCTCCAGGATGTCAACAACTAGCACTCAAAAAATACATTACAGATACTGATTGTGATCTCATTCATTTACTGAACATTTTACTGGGCACCTATTATGTGCCTGGCATGATGTTAGGTCCTGAATGATACAGAAATGGCTAAGCTAACTTAGCCATTCTTGTTCTACTCTTGTTCTACTCATGGTCTAGTAGGGAGAGAAAAAAAGTAAAGAACTGACTATAATTCAATGGAGTTAAATGTCATATACTGTTTTTGTGAAGAATGACTAATTTACAAACATACCTTCTTCTATTAAGCAAAAATATATGTATTTAGGTTATTTATGGCAAGATCAGGTCTATGTGGAGTAGAGAAATAAGTAAAATAGATACTCTACTTGTAAAGAGTTTGTAAACTAATAAGAAAGATAAGCATACAAATACATGTATATTTAATTTTAGTTTCTCCTATAGTAATTAGCATTTAATAAACATCTATAAATGAACTTACTGATTCTTAATGAACATGTTAATTATTGAATATGTGCCAAACACTGCGCTAAGCATTTCAATTAATTCTTTCAACTCTGCTTCCCTTTCAAGCCAGCTGCTATACTTTTTTCCCCCTTCTTTCTCGAGAAAATAATACACGATCACTACCTTCAAATTATAAGTGCCTGCTTACAATGAGGGAGACCTGGGTTCAATCCCTGAGTCAGGAAGATCCTCTGGAGAAGGAAATGGCAACCCACTTCAGTACTCTTGCCTGGAAAATCCCATCGACGGAGGAGCCTGGTAGGCTACAGTCCATGGGGTCACAAAGAGTCGGACACGACTGAGCGACTTCACTTTCACTTTTCACCTTCAAATTAGACTGTGTTCCTAAAATTCTTGGAACAGAGATGCTCAACAAATAGATGTTCAATAAATATTCCTTTCTTTAACCTATAGCAGAGCTTCTCAATCGTAGCGCTACTGACATGTTGGGTCAGATGAGTCACTGTTGCTGAGAGCTACCATGTGCATTCTGGATCCCTGGACTCTACTCATCAGAAGTCAATAGCCTGAAAGCAATCCCTCCAGGTGTGACAACCAGAAGTATCCTCAGACACTTCCAAATGTTCCATACAGTGGGGATGGGGGGAGCTGGCTTCCAGTTGAGAACCACTGATCTATAGTAATCTCTCTCTCAAAGGTTAAGAACAACCTCCTAACTGCTCAAATCCAACTAACAACTTCACAACCCACACAACTTCTCTGCAGCTTGTGAACACTGCTCCTATTTGAAGCTCTACTTCTTGATGTTCTACACAAGTCTCATTTGCCACTTATGGATCCCCACTTCCCTCTAGTCGCTTTTCTCCCCTCCTTGCAACCCTTAAAGTTATGAATACTTCTACTGCTCAGTATATAGTCCTCCAGTTTTTACTTATTTTTCCAAATTAACGTTTCTTTGAATGTATTCTTGTCTATGATACATTAAAAAGCATGCCATTTCCCTCCATGCAATACTTAGGACATACTTACAACTAGAAACTGAGAGAGGTCAGAGCTATTCTGCACAGGCCAGTGGCCTGGGGTTCCTGTTGGGAGGGCAGGAAATATAAAAGTTGAAAAAACGAGAGGGGGCCTGGAATTTGTCTGTATTCTTTGGCTACAAGACAAGTCCACTCTTTTCTTTTTCTTCTTAATCATGTTTTAATCAAGGAAAACATGTACATATTTTAAAAGTCAAATAGGATCATAAGACATAATGAGAAACAGTAGCTGCCTGCCTCCTTAGAAGTAATCACTTTCAACTCCTTGTTTCTGCTGGTACTTACCTTTACATTTCTAAGTAACACATGTGTGTTTCTATTTTCTGATTTTTTCACTTTTCTAAATGATCTATAGACTTTGTATTATGAAAAAATGAAAGATCCATTCTCTTAAATCATTATTCTTCAAAACAGATTTCCCTTTCCCCCATCTTCTCAATTTATATTACAGTTTTCTGTTGTTAATCTTCAGGGTTAACATCATATCAGAGCCAAGTATAATTTACTACACTTTCTTTACAACCTTCTAGCTTTTCTTGTTTTAATAACTGCCTTAATTTTTGTTTAAAGTAGCCTTCTATGTGCCAATTATTATTTCATTATTGAACTCTCCAAGAAAATTGAACATTTCCTCTCGATCTGGTCAAACACAGGAGAAATGTGTTTCCACCTATCCCTTCCCCTTCTTAGAAGTATCGCTACAGAAGCCCTGTCCTGCTTCCACAAGCCGTGTCTGCTCTCTAAATATGGACACAGACCATAAAGCTCCATTTCTCTTTTTTCTCTATTACATCCCCTGCTTTTTGGACTCCAAGCCTTGCTCTTTATTCCTAGATTATCTTTGTGGCAGAGAATAGCCTGTGGTTTCCTGAAAACCAGTGCAAGAGAGGCAATCTTTTCAGTCCTTGGATGTATGAAAATATTTTTATCCTGCCCTCACATGATTGATAGTTTGACTGAAAATGGAATTTGAGATCGATAATTAAGAGTTTTCAGACTCCTGAAAGTAACTCTCCAGTGCCTTCCATGGAGCTGGTGGAAAAGTATTTTTAAAAAATATATATAAATATTTATTTATTTTTGGCTCCATTGGATCTTGGTTGTGGCACTCAGGTTGCAGCATGTGGGATCTTTAATTGCAGCATGCCAACTCTTAGCTGTGGCATGTGGGATTTAGTTCCCCAAGTAGGGATCAAATTCCGGCTCCCTGCATTGGAAACATGGATTCCTAGCCACTGGACCATCAGGGAAGTCCCTGTGCTGGATTCTTGATCTTTATGTGCTCTTTTGTGACTGGCTTCTTTCATTTAGCAAAATTTTTCAAGGTTCACCCATGCTGCAGCATGTTACAGTACTTTCCCCCTTTTTCTGGCCAAATAATACTCCATTTAAAAAATCTACTAATCAGCTGATGGACAATTTTTTTACTGTTATGACTACTGAAATTCATGTACATGTTTTTTGCGTGGACTTATATTTTCATTTTCCTTGGATATATACTTAGGGAGTTGAACTGCTGGATCACATGATAACTTGATGTGCAACAATCTAAGGAACAGACAGACTATCTTCCCAAGTGCCTGGATCATTTTACAATGCTACCACCCATCTATGAAGGTTCCAAATTTTCCACAGCCTCACCAACACTTAATATGATGTTTTGATTCTAACCATTCTAGTGGGAAACCAGTCCTGAATATTCATTGGAAGGACTGATGCTGAAGCTGAAACTCCAATACTTTGGCCACCTGATGTGAAGAACTAACTCATTGAAAAGACCCTGATGCTGGAAAAGATGGAAGGCGGGAGGAGGAGGGGATGACAGAGGATGAGATGGTTGGATGGCATCACCGACTCGATGGACATGAGTTTGAGCAAGCTCCGGGAGTTGGTGATGGACAGGGAAGCCTGGTGTGCTGCAGTCCATGGGGTCTCAGAGTTGGACACAACTGAGCAACTGAACTGAACTGATCCTAGTGGTGTGAAGTAGTATCTTGTTTACAGTTTTGATTTGCATTTTCCTGATAACTAACAGTCCTGACAATTTTTATATGCATATTAGCCACCTGACTATCTTCTTTGGAGAAATCTCTATGTAGAAACTTTGCCTATCTTTTAAATTGGATTATTTATGCCTTAGTTATTAAGTTGTTGAGTTCCTTGCATATTCTAGATATGTCTTTTATCAGATATAAGATTTGTAAATATTTTCTTCCGTTCTGTGATTATCTTTTCACTTTCTTAATAGTATCTTTTGAAGCCCAAACATTTTTAATTTTTCTTAAGTTTAACTTATCTATTTTTTGTTGTTGTTGGTTGTACTTCTGATGCATATCTAAGGATCCTTTTACAAATTCAAGGTTACAAGGACTTCTCTCTGTTTTAAGAGTTTTATAGTTTTAGTTCTTCCATTTAGCTATCTAATTCATAGTGAATTAATTTTTTTAATATGGTTTGAGGGTCCAACTTCATTTTTTGCATGTGGCTAGTCAGCAGTCCCAGCACCATTTATTGAAAAGGCAATTCTTTCTTACACTTAATGGTCTTGACACCATTGTTGAATATTAGTTGATACTGCTTTATTTCTAGACTACCAATTCTATTCCATTTATTTATATGTCTATCCTTATGCCAGTACCAAACTGACTTGCTTACTCTTGCTTTGTAGTAAGTTTTAAAATAGCAAAGTGTGAATCCTTCTGTTTTTTTCTTTTTTAAGATTCTTTTGATTATTCTGGGTCGCCTGTAATTTCATAGCAATTTCAATCAGCTTGTCAGTATCTATGAAGAAGTCAGCTATGAATTTGAAAGGGATTGTATTGAATCCTGAACATGAGATTTTCCCCATTTATTTAGATCTCCTTTAATTTCTATCAACAATTTGCAGTTATGTTTTAAACTTCTTCAGGTAAATTTATTTGTATTTTATTCTTATCAATGCTATTATAAATGGAATTGTTTCTTAATTTTATTTATTTATTTACTGCATGGCTTGTAGGATCTTAGTTCCTTGACCCAGGGATCAAACCCTAGCCCTGGCAGTTAAAGCGCTGAGTCCTAACTAATGGATTGCCAAGTAATTCCCTTAATCTTATTTTTTGATTAGTCACTGCAAGTAAATAGAAGCATAATTGACTTATCATGTATCTTGCAATCTGTCTCACAGTGTATTCTTTAGGATTTTTTACATACCAGATCATGTCATTTGTGAATACAGTCTTACTTCTTCCTTTCCAATTTGGAACCCTTTTATTTTTTTTCCTGACTAATTGTGCAGGCCATATAGATAATAAGAGATAGACCCCAAATTTCAACTGTGTCTATTTAAAATCCATGCTCTTTTTATTATACACTGCTGACACTGGTGTTAAGGAAACAGGTGAGAAATAAGAATGGAAAGGTAGACTGGAGACAATTCTGTAAGTGAAGCTAAGACTAAAAGGCTAAAGATTGGATTTTTATTTAGTAGATAATGAATAATGATTTAATATGTAATGAATAACAAGGGAATGACTTAGTTATTCTAAAGAAGTGTTGTTGCTTTAGGAAGATAAATCTGTTAACAATATACACAATAAATTGGAGGAAAATTTTAAAAGAAAAGAGAGTTAAGAGCTCTTACCTGCCCAACAGCAGCTGTATGGCTCTGGTATCAGTCTTTGTGTCATGTTTCCAAAGTGTATTCTCAGTTGGAGGGAGGAGGTGATCTTCAATGTGGTCTTTAACTTGATTCCTAGATAAGGCTTTGATTCTAAGGAAGGAAAAAACTGTTTTCAGTGGCTAATGGGAAAATCTAAATCAGAATTTAATGAGCTAAGAAGTATACATGGAGACAGTTCAACATGAAAGACTTAAAATGCTTTAGACTTTACCTTAAATATATATAAAACTTCACAATTTACAAAGCCTTTTCCTACATTAGAATCTCATTTCATTTATGCAAGAGAGGGAGGAAAAAAATACCCATTTTATATACAAGCATGCTGATTGAGAAAGATCAGGACTTCAGCCATTTATATATTTAGCAAGTGTCAGTTCTAGGTCTAGATTTTGAGTATCTTAACTCCTAGTTTAGGCTTCTTTCCCAACACATCAAAAAATTACTTGGTGAACATTTCCAAGATTATTTAGTCCATATCTTGACCAAAAAAGATACATTAACAACTATTAAGCAATGAACTATTGGAATTCATGTTTATCCCATAACTTACTGTGATGATGCTTTAAGAAAATCTTGCTTCATAGAAGGATGAACTTCTTCCAACAACATGCTAGTATCTGGACTTGATTTCATTGTAGAAATCACCATGGCATTACGCAGTTTATTGCCTTGTTCTAACAGAGCTGAAGAGGGCAAAAGCAGAACACAAGAAATCTAAATCCAGCAGAGATATTTGCAATATTTAGCCTCTGTTCTTCTATCACACAACTTACCATAGTGTACTATAATTACTTATTTCTGTACTTTCCCCACTAGCTTGAGAATCCCTTAAGGACATTCACTTTACAACAAATTTTTACTGAGCTTCTATTATGTGAACTGTTTTAGATGTTGGCATTACAGCAGTGAATGGAGTCTCTCTATTCCCTAGAGACTGACCTCCTTATTGCAGTTGTTATATACATGCATTGACTCTTCCAACTGGTGGTTGTACATAATAAATTTAGTAAAATAATTTTCCCATCCTTAAGTAACAACAACAACAACAATTACAGTGGATAACATTTACTGAACCCTTACCACTTTCTGGGCACTTCTCTAGGTATGTTATATATAGGAATTGATTTAACGCTCCCAACAATCCTCTGAAATGGGTACTATTATTTCCTTCATTTTCCAGATGAAAAAGTTGAGGCACAGAGGATGTGTAACTTGCCCAATATATCATGCAGTATATGTAGGATGACTCTACATCACTATACATATATGACCCCACGTTTTTTTAGACTTTTTAAAAGCTTAGGACCACTGGCATTATTTCAAGGAATACTGGGAAGAATTATTATTTTCTTGAGGTTCCACAGTTGTTTAGGAGGTAAAGTAAGTCTAGATACCAAGTGCTTGTCTATCTTGATCTAGAGTTTTTATAGCTTCTAAAAATAAAGAAGATACAGTAGTCATGCCAAAAAAACCCGAAACAGATCCATAAACATTCAACATTTTTTAGTATAAAGAATTCAACATATAGCTTAAAAACTCAAAACTCAAACCCAAGAAAACCCTGAAATATCATATGTTCAATGTGTTATGTGAAAATATAAGTAAAAGAAAAATAAAGGTTACCAGTTATGGTAGGCAGAATTCTTCACTTGATCTTAGCCAAAAGGCTGAGAAATGATGTAGGTAGAATTCTAACACAGTTCCATTCAGATTTCCAGCCACTGGTATACAAATGCCTTTTCCTAGTGATTTTCTCATCTAGACAATGTTGTAAAGGGATTTTATGGAAGTAATTATGGTTCCAAATCAATCTACCTTAAGACTGGGAGATTATCTTGGTCGTCCCAAACCATTATAAAGCAGAGTTTTCTCTGGCTGTTTGCAGGATATGAAGTCAGAGATTTAAAGCATGAGAAGGATGCAATGTATCACTGCTGTCTTGAAGATGGAGGTGGCCACATGGCAGGAAATGCACACGGCCTTTAGAAGCTTAGACTGGACCCTGGCTGACCGCCAGCAAGGATATGGGACCTTAGTCCTATTACAGCAAGGAACTGGATTCTGTCAACAAGAATGAACTTGGAAGTGAATTTTCCCCCCAGAGCTTTCAGATGAGAATTTAGCTGGGCTGACAATTTGATTTTAGCCTATGATGCCCTAAGGAGAAAACCCAACCATACTTTGTTGGACTTCAGATCCAGAGAACTGTGATTAATAAATGGGTATTATTTTTAAGACATTAAGTTTGTGTAACTTGTTATATAGCAATAGAAAATTAATATTCCCATTAATGGTACTACCCATGAATACTGATTTACATTTTGATATATTCTGTATAGTTTTTAATCTATGCATACACATTCCTGTATAGGTATGTGTATGTGTGTGTGTATATATATATATATATATATATATATAAATTTTTTCTTTTGCAAAAATGGTATATTATGTATACTGTTTTATAACTGCCTTTTCATTTAACAATATGCATCAACTTTTTTTCTATATAAATAATGGCTATACAACATTCCATTCAGAAATCACTGTATGAATTTTTGTTTTTATTTTTTAAAGAAACCTCTTTGGGATTCAGCCAGAAAATGGTTATCTTGTTTATTCAAAGAGAAAGGATGAGGAAAACATGGTCTGCTAGCATTGAAAATTTGGTTAAAGCAGCTTGCTATACCAAGACAGAAATATAGATCAATGGAACAAAACAGAAAGCCCAGAGATGAATCCACACACCTATGGACACCTTATCTTTGACAAAGGAGGCAAAAATATACAGTGGAGGAAAGACGATCTCTTTAACAAGTGGTGCTGGGAAAACTGGTCAACCACTTGTAAAAGAATGAAACTAGAACACTTTCTAACACCATACTCAAAAATAAACTCAAAATGGGTTAAAGATCTAAATGTAAGACCAGAAACTATAAAACTCCTAGAGGAAAACACAGGCAGAACACTCTCTGACATAAATCACAGCAGGATCCTCTATGACCCACCTCCCAGAGTAATGGAAATAAAAGCAAAAATAAACAAATGGGACTTAATTAAACTTAAAAGCTTTTGCACAATGAAGGAAACTATAAGCAAGGTGAAAAGACAGCCTTCAGAATGGGAGAAAATAACAGCAAATGAAACAACTGACAAAGAATTAATCTTCAAAATATACAAGCAGCTCATGCAGCTCAATACCAGAAAAATAAATGACCCAATCAAAAATGGGTCAAAGAATTAAACAGACATTTCTCCAAAGACATACAGATGGCTAACAAACACATGAAAAGATGCTCAACATCACTCATTATCAGAGAAATGCAAATCAAAACCACAATGAAATAACCATTTCACGGTGGTCAGAATGGCTGCCATCAAAAAGTCTACAAACAATAATAAATGCTTGAGAGGTGTGGAGAAAAGGGAACCCTCTTACACTGTTGGTGGGAATGCAAACTAGTATAGCCACTATGGAGAAGAGAGTGGAGGTTCCTTAAAAAACTGGAAATAGAACTGCCATACGACCCAGCAATCCCACTACTGGGCACACACACCAAGGAAACCAGAATTGAAAGAGACACGTGTACCCCCATGTTCACTGCAGCACTGTTTACAATAGCCAGGACATGGAAGCAACCTAGATGTCCACTGGCAGATGAATGGATAAGAAAGTTGTGGTACATAGACACAATGGAATATTACTCAGCTATTAAAAAGAATGCATTTGAGTCAGTTCTAACAAGGTGAATGAAACTGGAGCCTATTATACAGAGTGAAGTAAGTTAGAAAGAAAAACACCAATACAGTATACTAATGCATCTACATGGAATTTAGAAAGATGGTAACGACAACCCTATATGCAAGAGAACAAAAGAGACACAGATATAAAGAACAGACTTTTGGACTCTGTGGGAGAAGGCGAGGGTGGGATGATTTGAGAGAACAGCACTGAAACATGTATATTACCAGACGTGAAACAGATGACCAGACCAAGTTTGATGCATGAAACAAGGCACTGAAAGTCAGTGCACTGGGATGACTCAGAGGGATGGGATGGGGAGGGAGGTGGGAGGGGGGTTCAGGACAGGGGGACACATGTACACCCGTCAATGTATGGCAAAAGCCACCACAATATTGTAAAGTAATTAGTCTCCAATTAAAATAAATTAATTTAAAAAAGAAAAAGAAGCTTGCTATATGACATGGAAGTCCTCCTTGTTTTAGTTTCCAGTTAATACTTGGCTTAATTTGATATGGTTTAAAGATCTTTAAGGAGGTAGGCACACTCAATAAATGCTTTATGAATAAAGTAGTTAATGAAAAGCAGTGTCAATATTAAACTTCATTTGACTTTAGGGCCATGTACAAAAATAGTTTTTCTACTGACACGGAAAATGTCTCCAGAGACAATAGTCTTGGTACTTTATGATCTAACCATACACAACTATTTTTAATTCCTTAAACACAATACTTCCTTTGTGCTCTCAAAGTTCTAGGTATTGGATTCCATCAAAGAATTATCATGCAGTATTAAAATCGTTTATCTCATCCAATCAACTTTGAGGTGATAAGTTAAAGGGACTGGCTTTTGTTAGTCTCTGCATCCTTGTTGCCTGATACGTATCAGGAATTTGATTTTTTTTTGGGGGGGGGGGCTTCCCTTGTGGCTCAGCTAGTAAAGAATCCGCCTGCAATGCAGGAGACCTGGGTTGGATCCCTGGGTTGGGAAGATCCCCTGGAGAAGGGAAAGGCTACCCACTCCAGTATTCCGGCCTAGAAAATTCCATGGACTGTATAGTCCACGGGGTCACAAAGAGTTGGACACAACTGAGCAACTTTCACTTCATTTATTTTTTAATTGAAGGATAACTGCTTTACAGAATTTTGTTGTTTTCTGTCAAACCTCAACATGAATCAGCCATAGGTATACATATGTCCCCTCCCTCTTGAACCTTCTTCCCATTTCCCTCCCTGTTTAAATGTTTTAATAAATACTTCCACTGTTGTAATATATCACACATAATTATACTATATGTGCTCATTAAATGTTTTAATAAATACTTCTACTGTTGTATATATCATATATAATTATACTGTATCTGCTTTAGAGTCTATTTCTCTTACTAGAATGAATTCATTAAGGTCAGGGACTTACTTCTCACTGTAACCCCAATGCTCAAAACAGTGGCTGACACGGAACAGGCACTCAAAAGCCATCTGTTGAATTGCAGTTTTTGCTAAATAAAACGGAGAAGGCAATGGCAACCCACTCCAGTACTCTTGCCTGGAAAATCCTATGGATGGAGGAGCCTGGTAGGCTGCCGCCAATGGGGTCGCACAGAGTCGGACATGACTGAAGCAACTTAGCAGCAGCAGCAGCTAAATAAAAATTTCCCCGGAATGGTAACATTTTAAGAGTGACTTAATTAGTTATTAACATCTGAATAAGAATAGGCACTGAAGATTCTTTCCAATAGCAGATTTTAAAAAAGAAATAAACACTGATGGCAACAAGGGAACAAATCTGAGCAAGGATGGTCCATTCATTGGCTTTCAAGTGGTTTCTTCCTTGAAACAAGCACTCTCAGAAAAGTTTCTGTAAAGTCTAAGGCAGGGCAACAAAAACACCTTAACTCCTCTTCATAAGAGGAAGCTGGTTTCTACACTAAAAAAGCTATCATGGGATCTTCCTGCACCTCAACTCAATAATCATTTTCTGAACACAAA
This sequence comes from Giraffa tippelskirchi, assembly GCF_054371585.1. Taxonomy (NCBI): domain Eukaryota; kingdom Metazoa; phylum Chordata; class Mammalia; order Artiodactyla; family Giraffidae; genus Giraffa; species Giraffa tippelskirchi. The sequence goes on from NC_137285.1 coordinate 124,966,606, forward strand.
GGAAAGGCACTTACGTGAGTTTAGGACAAATGTTTCCCTTGTTTATTTCTTACATGTCATGGACACAGCCTTTGCTAAAGAGGGAGGTATACAGCTTCTGGTTTTTGCTCCTACTCCTTGCTATCTATTCTAAATCCCAACTCTTATAAGTAGGAGGTGTACTTAGTGTCTCATAAATACTAGCTTGATGACTAATTTAGCTCTGTATCCCCTTTCATGAGGTCAGTTTAATAAAGACCAGGAAGGTGGTTAGGTTTATGTATTCATTATAATCCTCCATGAACTTAGCTCTAGACCTACTTACTAAAGTGGTCCACTTAAACCTTCATTCTCCACAGTCTCATGGTTGGAAGGGATCTTAAAGATAGATGTCTACTTGGTGATTTAATCCCATCTGTAAGAATCCCATCACAAAGTTATCCAGCCCTCACTTGACCATTATCAGTGATAAAGAAGTCACTATCTCTTGAAGCTATCCTTTCCCATTTTTGCACAGGTAGGAATACTGGACTATTAACTCAGACTTAGTCACAATCTGTCATGTTTTATCTTTAAACCCAATGATCCTAGTAACCCTGAAGGAAGAGATTTGCACATTGGCAGCCCATGGGTTGCACCTGGCACACTTCATTTGGTTTGAACAGTTGGCCAGTAGAGTTCTTGATTTTTGTTTTTAAAGCAGGTCTAAGAAAACAATGAACCTACAAAAGGACTGAAGCAAAGGACTTTGCCTTAGAGTCTAAGATAACAATGAACTGGAGCCAAGAAGCAGCTGCCCCCCTTGATAGAACAGAAACTCCCTGACTGTGAGCCTGTGTGTTCATTTTAAAATAGGTATAACGATCCCAGTAAAAGGGATAACAATCCGATTAAAAGACTCTTACTCCTTGGAAGAAAAGTTATGACCAACCTAGACAGCATTAAAAAGCAGAGATACTACTTTGTGAACAAAGGTCTGTCTAGTCAAGGCTATGGTTTTTCTAGTAGTCATGTATGGATGTGAGAGTTGGACTATAAAGAAAGTTGAGTGCCAAAGAATTGATGCTTTTGAACTGTAGTGTTGGAGAAGACTCTTGAGAGTCCCTTGGACTGCAAGGAGATCCAACCAGTCCATCCTAAAGGAAATTAGTTCTGAATATTCATTGGAAGGACTGATGGATTGAAGGCAGGAGTAGAAAGGGACGACAGAGGATGAGATGGTTGGATGGCATCACCAATTCAATGGACATGAGTTTGAGTAAACTCCGGGAGTTGGTGATGGACAGGGAAGCCTGGCGTGCTGCAGTCCACCAGGTCGCAAAGAGTCAGACACGACTGAGCGACTGAACTGTACAATCCCAACCTCCCTCGGTTTTTGTTAGGTTTATATGTATAAGGCACCTGGAATAGTAGCCACCAATAATGAATACTCAATAAATGGTAGCTGTTTAGCTGTTTTCTTAAGGCTAAATATCTCGTGGTGGTTCCTTCCCTAGTCTAGGTGGTTGTTGTTCAGTCGGTCATGTCCAACTCTTTGGGACCCTATGGACTACAACACACCAGGCTCCTTGTCCTTCACTATCTTCTGGAGTCTGCTCAAACTCATGTCCATTGTGTTAGTGATGCCATCCAACTCCTCATCCTCTGTTACCCCCTTCTCCTTCTGCCCTCAACCTTTCTCAGTATCACGGTCTTTTCCAATGAATCAGCTCTTTTCATCAAGTAGCCAAATTATTGGAGCTTCAGCTTCAGCATCAATCCTTCCAATGAATATTCCAGGTTGATTTCCTTTAGGATTGACTGGTTTGATCTCCTTGTTACCTAAGGGACTCTCAAGAGTCTTCTCCAGCACCACAGTTCGAAAACATCCATTCTTCTGTGCTCAGCCTTCTTTATGGTCCAACTCTCACAACTGTACATGACTACTGGAAAAACCATAGCTTTGACTAGACAGACCTTTGTCGGCAAAGTAATGTCTCTGCTAATTAATATGCTGTCTAGGTTTGTTATAGCTTTTCTTCCAAGGATCAAGTGTCTTTTAATTTCATGGCTGCAGTCACTGTCCACAGTGATTTTGGAGCCCAAGAAAATAAAGTCTCTCACTGTCCATTTTTTCCCGATCTATCTGCCATGAAGTGATAGGACCAGGTGCCATGATCTTAGTTTTTTGAATGTTGAGTTTTACGGCAGTTTTTTCACTCTCCTCTTTCACTTTCATCAAGAGGCTCTTTAGATCCTCTTTGCTTTCTGCCATTATGATGGTTTCATCTGCTTATCTAAGGTTATTAACATTTCTCCTGGCAATCTTGATTCCAGCTTGTGCTTTATCCAGCCCAGCGTTTCTCATGATGTACTCTGCATATAAGTTAAATAAGCAGAGCGACAACAAACAGCCTTAATGCACTCCGTTCCCAATTTGGAACCAGTCCATTGTTCCATGTCCAGTTCTAACTGTTGCTTCTTGACCTGCATACAGATTTCTCAGGAAGAAGGTCAGGTGGTCTGGTATTCCCATCTCTTTAAGAATTTTCCACAGTTTGTTGTGATCCACACAGTCAAAGGCTTTGGCATAGTCAATAAAGCAGTAGTAGATGTTTTTCTGGAACTCTCTTGCTTTTTCGATGATCCAACGGATGTTGGCAATTTGATCTCTGGTTCCTCTGCCTTTTCTAAATCCAGCTTGTACATCTGGAAGTTCTTGGTTCACATATTGCTAAAGCCTAGCTTGAAGGATTTGGAGCCTTACGTTGCTAGCATGTGAAATGAGTACTCTAGTCTACGTACTCCCCTTAGAAGGAACTCCTCTTCTATAGATCTTTAATATTAACTTCTTAAAGGGGCCTTCCTTTACCAAGATGTATAAAACAGCATTCTCTCTTTTTCCCTGCTTCATTTTTACTCACTGCCATTATCACCCCCTAACACTATATACTTACCTAGTTTATCATCTGTTTCCATCTAGAATAGAAGATCCATAGGGTAAGATTTTGGGCCTTTAAAAAAAAAATAAACTGCTGTATTCCTCACACCTAGAAGACTGTCAGACATTTCATAAGTGCTGAATAAGTAACTGCTTATGAAAGCTTGGTTCTCCAAGTCTGGTTCCCAGGTCTATACAAAATATTCCAGGTGTGAGATGACAAGTGCTGAGTATAGTGAGACAATTTTCTTTGTTAATGCAGCCTAGGGTTGGATTAAAGTCTAAAATAACATATTATAATCAGGGTATATTTTTTAAAATAGGGGATCACAGACACTTTAGTTGGAAAATATGAACACAATGTTTTTCTTCATTTAAAAAAATCCTTATTAATGTAAATTATGTACCCAAGCAGTTTTAATTTAAAACACTTTTCTACTACTGTCATAGATATTCTACTTTGGAAATTTTACTTGTGAGGATGGCAACAAATTCATGTCATGCTGTTGATGTCACAGAGATATATGGCTGACCATTACAGTGCAACACAAGGTACCAAAACTGCTTTTATAATACCACTCTCCAACATGAGGTAATCCGATCCAGTTGCTATTTTCTTTTAAAATTTCAGTCTAAGTTCTTACACAGGTAAACTGACTCCTTTCTATTTCTGTTTGGCTGTCAGTCATATTTAACTCCCAGGCTTAAGATTAGCAGTTTTTGTGCAATGAATGTTCCCAGTGAAACCAACGATTTTCAGAATATGAAAGATTTAGTACTAGCCTCTGTACAATGGTATAAGTAAATTCTGATGAAGAGACAAAATTCTTATTCCCTTTCAATTATCTGGGCTAATATTTTTCTGTGATAAAGACTTTCCTTGCATACTGAGGTTCACTTTAAATGGTCTTCTCTATACTTAAAATTATAAGCACCCAATAATTATTTAGAAGTAATTCAGTGGTTTAATAGAGCTGCCCTTCAATGGTTAGAGATTCTAGACTCTAGTAAGATTACTCACTTTTATTTGCCTATTTAGTTCAAACAGAAGTCTTGCTTCTCTTTGTAGGTTCCTTAACGAGCAGAGTCCCAATAAATATAGCTTAGTCTCAGTTCACAAATATATACATACCCGAAAGAAGGTCCTTGGTAGGGGGGTTGTTTGAAGAAAGAATGCATGAGTCACTGTGACTCTTGGCAACTGTGCTAATTTGAGGCTGGAATTCAGAACTGTTGAGAAGGGACATCTGCTTCCGTGGGGCTTTGCCTTTCAGAGTCACAGACTCTAAACTCTGTCCTGAATTAAGATGGTGCTGTAGTCCACAGAAAGAGTCCTTTATTGTATCAGAGTTCTCTGCAAAGTACAAGTGATCTTTCCCCCTGTTTTAAAATAAAGGAGAACTTCAGCAGTATATTAACCATTATGGTAACATTATACTTCATCAGAGACAGAAAGTGGATCAGTGGTGTATGGCAGTGTAGCTCAGACTTTGTAAATCTGTTTTCATCTCCCAAATGAAATAAATAATAGATGTTTTACCTATGGTATGGTTGTGGCTAAAGTGAGACTATGAAACAAAGAGCTCAGTGCTGAGCCTGACACAAAGCAAATGCCTGATAATTATTTAAAATCAAAATTTATCTTTCTTCCTTCAATCCCTTTCACAAAACACTGCCTTTTCTCTTTCCCTTCATTGCACATCTATCATAGCATCTCTATATGACTTAGACATACTTATTTATCTGTGTATTGGCCTCCTCACTAGATTATGCTACTGCTACTGCTAAGTCGCTTCAGTCGTGTCCGACTCTGTGCGACCCTATAGAAGGCAGCCCACCAGGCTCCGCCGTCCCTAGGATTCTCCAGGCAAGAATACTGGAGTGGGTTGCCATTTCCTTCTCCAATGCATGAAAGGGAAAAGTTAAAGTGAAGTCGCTCAGTCGTGTCCGACTCTTAGCGACCCCATGGACTATAGCCTACCAGGCTCCTCTGTCCGTGGGATTTTCCAGGCAAGAGTACTGGAGTGGGGTGCCATTGCCTTCTCCGATTATGAGCCATCTTCAAAAACAGGAATTGCCTCTTAATTTCTATGCCCAGCACCAGGAAACAGTGAGTACTTAATACGTACTTGGTGAAATGACTACCTTTAGTCTTTTAAGCAACCACAAATGAAAGACAAAAATTATGTGTTCAGTGGGAGTTAGCTGACAGACTGACGGGTATTAGGTGTGGTAATTACCTTGGCGGGGTTGACCTACTGCTATTAGCTGCTAAATCTTTTCCATCAATTTTGGTAGTAGGGATCCTATGAAGCCTTGATGGAACCAGAAATTGAGTATTGCTTGCTTCAGAATATTCTCTGAATCCTTGCTCAGATAAAAGCACATTTTCTGTCATGTTAGTGGTGGAAAGAGGATTGTAGCTATCATAAGTTTCTGACAAAGGCTCCAAGGCAAGTGAGACCTGAAAGAGACATGCAATGTATTAGAAGTTTTATTTTTTAGCACTGATTAGCATTAGTTTTTAAACTCTGTTTAATATAAATTAATGACCCCCGTTTCTTATAGGATCAAGTTCAAATTCCTGCCTACATCAGAAGTCTCATCTCTCACTGTGCTTGCCTTCCCTATCTCTCTCCTAGATTTATTACTTAAGAGTTTTCTAAATTTACCTTATATTTCATTCCTTTATGCCACTATATGCAGATTTCCTCCAGTATCACTTCCTCTATGAAAACTTTTTTGTGTCTAGGCAGAGATGTTATGGCCACTCCGTTTTCCATGTTTCTACTTACTCTGTATCTATCCATTCATATAACCACCATTTACTGAATACCATAAGAGGCCAGAAACTGTGCTACATTCCTCACATAGAGAAGCTGATGCAATGATATAATTCTGTCAGGAAAGCATATTATCCTAATTTGAAGATTAAAAAAAAAAGCAGATGCTTAAAGGAGGTAATTGTACTTTCAGTTTATTTGTTATCCTAATTAGATTATGAATTTCTCGAAGGCATGGTCTCATTCATTTTTCTGTACACTAATCAGCATAAGTACACACTTAGTGCACACATCAAGTATGCATAATAATGACTAATGGTCTGACAAATAAAAAGACAACTTGTTGCATCCTGATTGTTAGTTATTTGAGAAAAATAAGGCCCTAGTTCTATGCTGGGGAGGAGGCAGGGTGAAGAGGGAGGAACAGTAAGATGTAAAGTTTTAGTTTTCTTGAAGTTTCCTTTATCATCTCACTCCACTGAATTCAGGCACTCTACTGAAAAACTCTCCATTTTCTGAAAAGCTAAACAAAGTCTAATGGGGGAGTAAAAAGTAAAACAGAGCCTAAAGCAAAACTTTAGAGAAGAAACTGAATAATGTACTCCTAAAGAAAAGAAGAGCAGTGTTGAAAGTTAGGCTACAATGACATAGAAAGCAGAAGGAATTGTTAAAGGAGCTGAAGAGAGTCACATAATGATAAATGGCCTAAGGCAAAAATGAAAGATTGCACTTAAACATTTTAAGAAGTCTCTGGGAAGGTCAATGGAGTAATTTGTGTGGAGAAATTGTCAAGGCAGAGACTCAATAAACACACCTGGGTCTTGATGAGAACTTTGTTCACGAACCAGGTAGCACAAAGTCCTTTAAATCTATTCATCAAGATTTTCTACAAATGACCAGAATGAGGTGGGATAAATACTTCGTGCAGTCACTGCTGTAAGAGGATCACATAAAATCCTGGCTGCGCAAACGTGTCAGAAAATTGTCCCCTACCATTCATCACTTGCCAAAAGACTGCCACTGTAAACAAAGGAGACACTGAGAATAAAGATAGAGTCCCTGGCCTTAACAATGACTTACCGGCTGGTCACAGTTTTGCTTTTTCCTTAAAAAATTCGAACTAGTTACAAAACAACTCAAAGGTCTATTACCAGTGAGGGGAAAAAAAAGCAAGTCCAGGTACCTGCCACACCTACTTTACAATGAAAATACAGGTGCTGGTCTAACTCCTTTGTTCAATTAACAAGTATTTTTTGAGATCAGCTCAGTGCCAAGTTCTGTGTTACTTGCCTGAGGCAAAGAGATAATAAAACATGGAATCTGACCCACCGGATCAGAGTATCTTGTGAAAGTGAAAGGGTTGGCTGCTCAGTAGTGTTCAACTCTTTGTAACACCACAGACTACATAGCCCACCAGGCTCCTCTGTCCATGGAATTCTCCAGGCAAGGATACTGGAGTGGGCTGCCATTACCTTCTCCAGGGGATCCTTCCAACTCAGGGATTGAACCTGGGTCTCCTGCATAGCAAGCAGATTCTTTACCATCTGAGCCACCAGGGAAGCCATCTTGTAGGGAAATTTAACAAGAAGTAATTTTAATATAAAATGATGAGTTTTAAGAATAAGTATGTGTACTGGGTGCTGCAGGAACACAAAAGAGGGGTCTGGGCTTCGGGAAGAGGTGAGGAAGAAGGGCCAGAGATGGCTTCCAGGACTGGAAAATAAATACTCGAGTTCAGAATCTTATATATGAGTGAGCAATAAAGTTGAGCGGGGACTGAGGTAAAACATTCCAGGCAGAGAAAAAAGCATGAGTCAAGTTTTGCAGGTATAAAACAGAATACTGTTCCAGCAATTCCTACCAGTCCAAGTGATCTCCACTCCTAACCCCTGTTTCCATACAGTGTACCCAATACACTCCTGTGTTCATCTCACAGATCCTTGTTTCAGTCCACAACAGAGCAGTTATGCTCTGCCCCAATCAAAGTTCACCCTTGTGCTCATTCCTCTGACAACCCCTTCACTGAGCCCTGCAGAGTTTCTACTGGATACAAACTACCTTACTACTTTACACTTTAACTGAACATCTCTTTCTTAAAGTGTCCTCATTTCCCCCAAAGTTTCTCCAAAGGAAACTACTTCTTTTACTAGCTAGGATAAGGGAGATTGACTTATTCTTTATGGTGCCATTGCGAGACCATCATTCTACTGCCCAAATATATCACATCTTTTCTGAATTCCATGCCATCCACAAATACCTTGAATATACCACATGATTCACACATCTGTAATAAAATATCCTTAAAAACACAAATCAGTGTTCTCTCAATTACTAAAAGCTCTCTTTAGCACTAGGCTGCCCACAGTCATCTTCTACATTTATAACATCTATCAGTATTGGAGACAGCAAACTAGTACATCTATTTTTCAGACTTATGCTAGTCAATATAGCATTTGTTAAGATTTAAAAATTATTTAACAGTGATAAAAAAAACAGATTTAAGTAAAAATTTGAATTTCTGGCTTCTCTTGAAAAATCAGAAGTTCCAACAATCCTGGGTCTCCATTCCAATGTGGGAAAAATTAGCTGGAGTAGATTTCCCAGGCAAGAATACTGGAGTGGGTTGCCATTTCCTTCTCCAGGGGATCTTCCTGGCCCAGGGATAGAACCAGTGTCTCCTGCATTGGCAGGTGGATTCTTTACTGCTGAGCCAACAAGGAAGGCCAAAACTATGTTTAGATGCATGTGACCACCACCATATTTAAGATATGGAACACCTGTATCACCCCTAAAACACTCCCTTTGTAGTCACACCTTCTCACCTTTAACCTCTAGCAACAACTGAGTTTGATAAAATACAATACTCATTTATGATCAAATCATCAGAAAACTTGGGACTTTCTCAACGATAAAGGGCATCTATGAAAAACTTGCATCTAACATGATATTTAATAGTGAAAAGACCAAATGCTTTCCTCTCATGAACAAGAACAAGGCAAAGATATCTCCCTTGTTTTATCTAAGGCAAATGGATAAATATTGTGTAATATCCATATAATGGAACACAACTCTGTAAAAGAGAAGTACTGATACATAAAACATCTACTTCTGCTTTATTGACTATGCCAAAGCCTTTGACTGTGTGGGTCACAATAAACTGTGGAAAATTCTGAAAGAGATGGGAATACCAGACCATCTGACCTGTCTCTTGAGAAACCTGTATGCAGGTCAGGAAGCAAGTTAGAACTGGACATGGAACAGACTGGTTCCAAATAGGAAAAGGAGTACATCAAGGCTGTATATTGTCACCCTGCTTATTTAACTTCTGTGCAGAGTACATCATGAGAAATGCTGGGCTGGAGGAAGCACAAGCTGGAATCAAGATTGCTGGGAGAAATATCAATAACCTCAGATATGCAGATGACACCACCCTTACGGCAGAAAGTGAAGAACTAAACAGCCTCTTGATGAAAGTGAAAGAGGAGAGTGAAAAAGTTGGCTTAAAGCTCAACGTCAGAAAACTAAGATCATGGAATCTGGTCCCATCACCTCATGGGAAGTAGATGGGGAAACAGTGGAAACAGTGTCAGACTTTATTTTTTTGGGCTCCAAAATCACTGCTGATGGTGATCGCAGCCATGAAATTAAGACGCTTTCTCCTTGGAAGGAAGCTTATGACCAGCCTAGACAGCGTATTTAAAAGCAGAGACATTACTTTGCCAACAAAAGTCCATCTCGTCAGGGCTACGGTTTTTCCAGTGGTCATGTATGGATGTGAGAGTTGGACGGTGAAGAAAGCTGAGCGCCAAAGAATTGATGCTTTTGAACTGTGGTGTTGGAGAAGACTCTTGAGAGTCCCTTGGACTGCAAGGAGATCCAACCAGTCCACCCTAAAGGAAATGAGCCCTGGGTGTTCATTGGAAGGACTGATGTTGAAGCTGAAACTCCAATACTTTGGCCACCTAATAAGAAGAGTTGACTCATTGGAAAACTCCCTAATGCTGGGAAGGACTGGGGGCAGGAGGAGAAGGGGACGACAGAGGATGAGATGGTTGGATGGCATCACCGACTCGATGGACATGGGTTTGGGTGAACTCCGGGAGTTGGTGAAGGACGGGGAGGCCTGGCGTGCTGCGATTCATGGGGTCGCAAAGAGTCGGACACGACTGAGTGACTGAACTGAACTGAACTGATACATAAATATGGATGACTCTCAAACCTGGCTTCTTCCAGTTAATATTTCTTTTTCCCCCTATTAACATTTTAAGAAATGTTAATCCCTCTTGGTTGAGGAGCCAACGAATATTCACTGTTTTTAATATCTTATACATCTAAGATATTCTTTTACAAATTCATTTTTGTATTTCGGTCAGTTCAGTTCAGTCGCGACCAACTCTTTGTGACCCCATGACTGCAGCATGCCAGGATTCCCTGTCCATCATCAACTTCTAGAGCTTGCTCAAACCCATGTCCATTGAGTCGGTGATGCCATCCAACCATCTCATCCTCTGTCGTCCCCTTCTCCTCTTGCCCTCAATCCTTTGCAGCATCAGGGTCTTTTCCAATGAGTCAGCTCTTCACACCAGGTGGCCAGAGTATTGGAGCTTCAGTTTCAGCATCAGTCTTTCCAATGAACATTCAGGGCTGAATTCCTTTAGGATTGACTGGTTTGATCTCCATGATGTCCCAGGGACTCTCAAGAGTCTTCTCCAACACCACAGTTCGAAAGCATCCATTCTTCGGTGCTCAGCCTTATTTACTGTCCAGCTCTCACAGCTATACATGACTACTGGAAAAACTATAGCTTTGACTATACAGACCTTTGTATGCAAAGTAATGTCTCTGCTTTTTAATATGATGTCTAGGTTTGTCATTGCTTTTCTTCCAAGGAGCGAGCTACATGGCTCCAACCACCATCCGCAGTAATTTTGGAGCCCAAGAAAATAAAGTCTGTCACTGTTTCCATTGTTTCCTCATCTACTTGCCATGAAGTGATGGGACCGGATGCCATGATCTTAGTTTTTTCAATGTTGAGTTTTAAGTCAGCCTTTTCACTCTCCTCTTTCACCTTCGTCAAGAGGCTCTTTAATTCCTCTTCGCTTTCTGCCATTAGGGTGGTGTTATCTGCATATCTAAGGTTATTGATATTTCTCCCAGCAATCTTGATTCCAGCTTGCGCTTCATCCAGCCCAGCATTTTGCATGATGTACTCTGCATAGACGTTAAATAGGCAGGGTGACAATATACAGCCTTGATGTACTCGTTTCCCAATTTGGAAACAGTCCATTGTTCCATGTCCGGTTCTAATTGTTGCTTCTTGACCTACATACAGGGTTTGCAGGAGGCAGGTAAGGTGGTCTGGTATTCCCATCTCTTTAAGAATTTTCCACAGTTTGTTGTGATCTACATAGTCAAAGGCTTTACAGTAGTCAATGAAGCAGAAGTAGATGTTTTTCTGGAATTTTCTAGCTTTTTCTGTGATTCAATGGATGTTGGCAATTTGATCTCTGGTTCCTCTGCCTTTTCTAAATCCAGCTTGTATATCTGGAAGTTCTAAGTTCACATACTATTGAAGCCTAGCTTGAAGGATTTTGAGCATTACTTTGCTAGTGTGTGAAATGAGTGCAATTGTACGTTTGAACATTCTTTGAAATTGCCTTTGGGATTGGAATGAAAACTGACCTTTTCCAGATAATTAACCTTGCTCAATTATCCTCTTTTATTTTCAGTATCTTTCTTCACTTGCTTTTCTCTTGGTCTATAAATCAGGTCTCTTACTCTCTACAAAGGGTCAGCAAACTCATTCTGTAAAGGGGCAGAGGGTAAATATTTTCAGGTGTATTGAACAATCTTCTTTTTTAAAACGACCCTTTAAAAATATAAGAAAACTTTCAGTTAGAAAGGCAGATTCAGACCACTAGGCAAAGTGTGCCAATTCCTCTTCTAAAGTATCAGCAAATTTCTCAATTCTATCACTCCCTATCAATCTTTTCCTCTATAATTCAAGTAAATTTTATATGTGCCTCTCATATGCCTGAGCACCATGTTAAGTGCTTCCATTTTTTTTTTTCATATCACTTAATCCCTGCAACAAGGCTATAAGGTAAAAGTTATTGTCTTCATTTTACAAGATAGGACACTGAAACTTAGAGTACAAATGAACACCAACCAATTTTTCCATGTACGAGTCTGGTGCTATATCCATTAGGTTACACTACCTCTCTCTGGGAAATAGAAGTCTCTGTTATTTCTACTTCCTCACTGTAATTACATGTATTTACTTATTCCATAATCTTTCAAAATCTGACCTCTGTCTCCAAGACTCTATAAAAATAATTCTCCAACAAATCCAATGATATTTAAATAAAAACATAGAGTATTATTTCATCAGCTGACATTCAAATAAGGGGAAAAAATGATCCAACACCTTAGAAAACAGTCCAGCAGTTCCTCAAAGTTAAAATAGCTACCACCTGATCACAATTCTACACCAAGGTATATACAAAGGAACTGAAAGCGTCTGTTCACAAAAAACTTGTATGCAAATGTTCATAGCACCATTATTCATAAAAATCAGAAAGCTGAAACAATCCAAATGTCCATCAACTGAAGAATGGATAAACAACATGTGATATACCCATACAATAGAATATTATTTAGCTACAATAAGGAATAAAGTACTGGTTCATGCTACAACATGGATGAACCTTTAAAACATTATATTAAGTGAAAGACGCCAGATACAAAAGGTCACAGATTACATTATTTATACAAAATACTCAGAATAGGTAATTTATGGAGACAAAAAGCAGATCAGTGGTTGCCAGGAGCTGGAGAAAGTAAAAAGGGGAATGACTACTAATGGGTATATTGTTTCTTTTTGGGGTGATAAATGTTCTGGAATTAGATAATCACGATGGTTGCACATTCTTATGAATATACTAAAAATCACAGAATTGTATACTTATAGGGTGAATTTTATGGCATGTGAATTATATCTAATTTTTTTAAATAGGAAAAGAGGACTTCCCTGGTGGTCCAGTGGTTGTGAGTCTACCTGCCAATGCAGGAAACACGGGCTCGATCTCTGGTCTAGGAAGATTCTACATGCCACAGGGCAACTGGATCTGTGCACCACAACTACCAAGCCAGTGGTCTAGAGCCCCTGACCCACAACTACTGAGCTCAACTGCTGCAACTACTGAAGCCCGTGTACCAAAAGCCCACTTCAGCAAGAGAAGTTCTCTTCAACAAGAGAAGCCACCACATCATGAGAAGCATGTGTACCACAACTAGAGAGCAGCCCCCGCTCACTGCAACTAGAGAAAGCTTGTGTGCAGCAATGAAGACCTAGCACACTCAAAAATAAACGAATAAACTTTTTAAAAAATAGGAAAAGAACCCACCTAGAATTCTATACTTCAACTGTTTTTATTTTCCCTTGTTTTTTTCCCCCTAGTCACTGATCATATGCATATATGTGAGTACACTTTCAATTCTCTTTGTAATCAATCAAAAATAATTTTTCCATGTTGCTACACAATCATGACTACATAATTTTATCTTTTATGGAAACAAAATATTCCACTAATAGACTGTGGTTTTAATATTGTCTAATGAAATTGTTTGAATTTTTTCAATATTAGAAGTGCATTTCCATAACCAGTCCTAAGTGTATTACTTTCCTCTATTTTTATGGTATTTCCTTAAGTCCCCAGCAGTAGAATTATTCAGGTAAATGATACATGATCATTTTTATGGCTCTTGAAACACAATTCGAAACCGTTTTTGCCGGTCTGACACAATTTTGTACCATATGAGAAGAGTAGGAGTAATCCAGTCTCATTTTATCACAAAGTTACCACTATAAGGTGTCACTATCTTTAAATATTATAAATAAAAATGATAAAGAGTATAGAAAATGCTAAGTTCTTTCACTTGCGTGCATGCACAATCAGTTTCTTCAGTCGTGTCTAACTTTTTGTGATCCTATAAACTGTAGCCCGCCAGGCTCCTCTGTCCATGGGATTCTCCAGGCAAGAATACTAGAGTGGCTTGCCATGCCCTCTCTCCAGGGGAATCTTCCTGACCCAAGGATCGAACCTGAGTCTTCTGAGGCTCCTTCATTGTAGGTGGATTCTTTACCACTGAGCCACCAGGGAAGCCCAAGTTCTTTCACTTAGTTAAATCTATTTCTGGACTTTACTCTCTTCCTTTGACACAATTATGTGCTTTTGGTTTCATAACAAGTTCTTACATCTGGTAATGTTATATGTTCTTTCTTCATCTTTTCTGAACTGCTTTCTTAAATATCTGCTTAAATTTCTATACATATTTTAGAATATATTTGACAAAGTATTAAACTCACCAAATTTCTCAAGGATTTGAATATTCAGAATTCTCCAGGAAGAACTCCCCGAGTCTCCCTCAGAAGGGGACCCTTCTGTGTTCCTTCCCACTATCCAGTACATATATTTACTACACATGCATCACACTGTGTTCTATGCGTTCCTCTCTTCTATTTCATCCTACCTGACTTTGGAAAACTAATTGAAAGGACGATCTCTTATCTCCGTATCCTAAATTAGTGGCACATAACAGACTATCAAAAAAATGTAGGCTGAATCAATGAATGAACATCAAAGATACTACTTAAAGGAGTCAAACAAGCTATTACTGCTTGGCACTACCTTAGGAGCTGTGGGAAAAACAAAGAAAGTAGAAAATACTGTCCTGTCTCTCAAGGAATCTATAAACTAAAAGGAAAGGAAATTAAAAGGAAACTACAGATACATGATTTTGGAGACTATGTAAGATTATAACTGAACAATGATTATGTAATTCATGTTATAAAATTAATAGAGAGCACAGAGAAGAATGAGTGCAGTAGGAGCTGTGAAGGATTCTTGGAACTTGAGATGGGCAGCAAAGAACTAAGAAGATACTAATAAGTGGGAAATAAGTACAAAACAGTCATTGGGTAAAAACGAGAACAAAGGCAAGGAGTGGGTATTTGCATGGTATTTGGGAGTCACGTACCTTCCCATTCTACAGACTCAAATATTTGTGCCCCTAAAGTTTTACTCTACGTAGCAGAGAATTATGATATTTTTACCTGGAGTTCTCCAAGCTTCTTAGATGTTGGTGAAATAATGGTAAAAAATCCATCGATGTGATGGGTTGGAGAAAGCTGGGCTAGTCCACTGATCTGAACTCTACCAACAGGAAGATGTTCAAGTTTGGTGATTACTTCCAGCACCAGCACACCCATATCTAATCAGAAACAATTACAACATCAGCAGACATTTTTCATTTACTTTTTTTTTTGGAAGTGGGCAGAGAAGTACACATTACCAAATGTTTTTACTTAAAAAAAAAATCACTCTATTTTCAAGTAAACTATATATTACCATATCATTCAGGGGGTGGAAAGAGTGAACCCAAGATCAAAACAACAAAGGCTTAGAGAAAAGCAATGACAAATATCTCAAATGGAGGGAAAAAATTACACAGAAATAGTTAGCATATCAACTATTTGATAAGGAAAATACCTTTAAGAGAGTATTTTTTTTTTTACATATTTGGCAAGGATTCAGGCTTTAGTTTTGAAATAAAAAAGCAACAATTCTCAGTTTTTAAATTCTCACCATATCTAGTTGTGAACTGGACAAAGGGCTTCTCTTATATAGATGCAGCAGCTGGTCCCTGTTTCTCAGGAGTATTTTATTACTTATTCCTCAATAATATCTGGAGGACTGAAATGCTGAGAGCACTCAGAACCAAAAGGAATAGAAATTAACTCCTTAACTGGATTCTTCAATGGCTTTGACTTAACACCTGCATGGTCCCAATTTATAGCAGGAGAAATACAATGCATGCATATGCAATTTGAGATTATTTCAGAACAGTGTAACTTCTGAATATTTTCTTACCAAAGTTCAGAAAATGATTTATTTTCACCATCTGTTGAATACTGTAGTGAAAAGAGTACTGGATTTACAATTAGAAGATCTGTGATTGTGTTCTGGCTCTGATAGTCACAGTCTATTTCTGTGAAAGCCGCTGCTGCTGCTAAGTTGCTTCAGTCGTGTCCGACTCAGTGTGACCCCATAGACGGCAGCCCACCAGGCTCCCCCACCCCTGGGATTCTCCAGGCAAGAACACTGGAGTGGGTTGCCATTTCTTTCTCCAATGCATGAAAGTGAAAAGCAAAAGTGAAATCGCTCAGTCATGTCCGACTCTTGCAACCCCATGGACTGCAGCCTACCAGGCTCCTCCGTCCATGGGATTTTCCAGGCAAGAGTACTGGAGTGGAGTGCCATTGTCTTCTTCGGTGAAAGCTGCAGCTGTCTATAAAACAGGTATCATAATATCTATATCATGGCTGTGAGGAATGGTAGTATTGTAAATAAAATACATAGCACAGAATCCTTTTATATGGCAGTTGCTTAATGGTTGTTATATGACTTTAGGCAAATTACTTAACATATCACAGTCCCTGACTTACCTAATCATGTAAGTTACCTGGAAATTCTATGAACTAATAGGTCTAAAAGTGCTTTATAGAGTATAAAATAACGTGCATATATAGAATATGGGAAATGCATCAACAATTTTGTTGCTTATTTAGTAACAGCCAGGCTCACCTATGTCTCATTAATTTTCTTAATCAGATATCTATGGGTTTCTTTTAAAAGTTCTTATCACTTTCTACCTAATATCATAACTAAACTTCTCTGTGAATTTAGTTAGAATTAGATACCATTTGGATTAAATCTTTTGATTCATTTTTGTAATCTCCACAGCACCTAAGCACAATGTCTGATGCACGCTAAGTATTCTATACATATTTTTTGAATAACTGAATTCTTTTCTTCATATTTTGATGTCTTCAAAATTTTCTTCTGGAAAGAATGTAAACTTAAGCACAAGCTAATCTTTAACTCACCTCTAGCTCTCTTGTATTCTTAGCCCACAATACTTACATGAGAAATGCTTTTTATTGACTTGAAATGATTTGATAAGTCCACCATCTAAAATGTTTATATGAAAGTTTGACTTGAATAGAGAAATAACACAGTATATTCAGAATGCCTTCCTTGAACAGAAATGAAATTTTGGCTCTTGGTTCCCAGTAGAGGGATCCTCCCTTCTCTGAAAACCTGTACTACTAACTCAACTAAAACACTCAATTGGTATTTAGCACGTATTATCAGTAAATTTTTTATTAGTAAATTTTATATCTGTATTATTAGTAAATTTTTTCCTTGAGTATAATGGAAGTTCCAGAGTAGAGATAATAGTTATTACTTAAAGAAATACAATGTAGTGACAAGTGAATGAGTTTTGGTGTCAGAGAGAAGTGGGTTCAAATTCTAGTTTTGCCATTTATCAACTATAGAACCTTATACAGAGTATTCATTTCATCTCTCTGAACTCTGGTCTCATTGTCTATAAAACGAGAGAAAATATCTATCTTTCAGGGTTATTAAAGATTAGAAATAATATGTATCAACTGGTAGCACATAGTATACTCTAAATAATGGTGGCAATTATAACACCTCTGAATCCTCAATAACTAACAGTGCCACAGCTACTAGAACATAATAATACCTACTGTTAACGACATAACTGCATGCTTCTTACTACGCCTGCAGATGCAATGACAAGACAAAAACATACCTGTTAGATAAGAGGTAAACTGCTTTGGACCACAGCGAATAGCATAACGTGTAGTTGTTCTCACAGCTTTTGGTTCAGTCTGCAATGCATCTCTGGGACAAAAGAAGGTTCCTTCTGATGTTTCTCCCCACCATCTCACCCGGACAAGTACACAAGCAGGAGGCTTTGCAATCTTCCATATGACTTTACTAACAGAAAGTTTCAGAAAGCAGCGTAGCTGGCCTTCAACCAAGGGTGGCAAGCTTGTAGATGGAGAAATGTCACTTAAACCTGTGGAGGAATCCAAGAATACAAAGTCAAAATTTAGTCTAAATATAGAAAACATACAATCTGCTTTTTGAATGAAAAACACATAAAAATGTTTTAATCTCTATAGAGAGAAGGCTAATTCTATTTATTCTAATATATGAGAAGTAACTAGCAAACCAGACCACAAAGTAACCTATGTGGTCACTTAAGCCACCCTGAAAACTAGTTAGTATTCAGGATTGGACTCAGGTTACTGTACGGAAAGAACACACCAACTTAAGACATACTAGTATAAACACTTCTTTAACTGAAAGATGCTAAATGAAAACTACAATGATACAGTATATAGATTTAAAAAAACCTCTGAAGTAGTTGAAATTTTTCTTCCAAGTACTGCTATTCTGATTACGGCAATGTCCAGTTTTAAAGATGTTATTTTTACCTAATTCTCATACTTTAAAACTGTAACTAAATATAAACAGCATCAACTCCTGTCAATTCACAAATGAAATGTACACCAAACAACTCAGTGCTTCCATAAAAACCACCTTAACCTGTGTCTTTTCTTCCTGACAATATCATATAATCAGTGAGGACAGAAAGTATCACCTTTAGATTCTGCCACTATTCTTTAGCATAGTGCTGTGTTCATAATATTTATGGCTTTTAGACAGACAATAACATGTAAACATGGCAATTAATCATGTCTTTCTATAAAGCTTTCCTTTAATATCCCTGATTGTCTTCCCCCTCATAGTATCTTTTAACCATGACTTATAGGAAGTTTAAGAACTCATTCCAATATTACACACATCTTTCTATTCTTCTCATTTTTCCTTTGAAGAGTGGTCAAGCCTCAAGAAGAAAATACACTGAAGTCTATCAGATCAGAAATTTATATAACTAATTCTTTGGATTTCTAACAGAACATTCTCTCTGCTTTCTTGAGCGAGGATCCACCATAATATTTATGAATAACCAGTTTCAACATAAAAATTATACACAGGTGTGTGCACAACTATTACTGCATATGCACATGGTATAGTGAGAAGGACATTAGCATGTTATTTCTATTTTGATTTTCCTCCTATCAACCAAATATACTTGACTGGTTTGACGTAGGTAGCACAGCACTGAACACTTCCACACTTCTGTTTCATATCTGGCATTATTCCTGGAAGGAAACACATTACCTCAAAACTGCCTTAGTTATCTTTAAGCAGCAGGTAAGATTCATTCCTAGACTGCAGCTTTAGTTCTCAACCCAGTGGCCTAATGCACTATCAGTATTCCAAATATCTCTTTGCCTATAATGTAAAAAGGCAGAGTCACCCAGTTTTTGTTTCGAGGCAGCTCTGCAGAGATTCAATTTTGTTTCCTGATCTGCCCTGGGTTCCCAGGGTGACTATTCTTGCTGAAGCTAACATTCCCCTGGTCTCCTGGTGAGCTTGCGTCTCCTTAAGTGGACTAACCTGATAAAGTCCTCCTGTTAAACACTTTCACCATCTCAAATCCTTCAGAGATCTTCATACCCTCACCCTCTACCACACGGTCAATCCCCAGTCTTTCTTCCTCTCTCCTCCATAACTGGCTTTTCCCTACTCCCACCTGTAGCCCTTCATGATTCATGACTGCCTCACGCCTCAGTCATTCAACTAACATTTATCAAGTCCTGTTGTGTGTTAGTTTTGGGGGATTCAGTAAGGCCTAAGACGTGATCCTTGCCTAGTAGGATTATCGACATACTCTCCAACTTGTTTTTCTTCCAGTCCCACAAGGACCTGCAAAGCTCTACCTCCCCTTTTCCTGCCCCCACACGTTTATCAAAAACATTCCTAAGTCACGGGGATTTAAGGTACAGCACGGTGACTATAATGGTAGTGTACTGTATATTTGAAGGTTGCTAAAGATCTTAAACGTTCTCTTCGAAAGAAAAAAAACTGTAACTACGTATGGTGACGGATGCTAACAAGACCACTGGCAATCATTTCTAAATATATACAAATATCCAATCAGTTGTACACCTGAAACTAACATAATGTTATATGTTAATTATATCTCAATTTTTAAATAGTAAAAACCAAAACAAAACCTACAATTTTTTCGTTCTCTTCCTTTGCAAGCATTTCCTTTTAGCCCTCCCCTCATTCCATTTATTCACCCACTTTGCCCCCTAGCCCAGCCCCTATACCGTTTCCATTCGCGGGAGGGCCAAATGTTCTCTTTTAACCTTCTGCTGCCCTGGTTTATTTTCCCTCCGCAATCCTCTTCCCCGCTTTTTCAAGAGGCAGCTGTGGGAGGTCTTCCTAGAATGCCTAGGGCCCCCGCTCCCCGAACTCCGCCCAGTCGCCCAACTACACTTGCTTCCACGTTTGGTCGCTGAGATTACCTCTCTTCTTGCGGCTACAGCCGCCCCCAGGCCCTTGAGCTTTCCGTTGCTTCATGATGACCCCGAGCTCTTCACCAACTCAACTAAGGCTCCAGCACTTAAGCTGTAGCCTCCCGCCATCCCTTCCCAAGGCGCTGGCGTTCCCCGGCAACCGGCGCCGCTGGGCAGCCTGGGAGGCAGGAAGAAGTGGTTCTTTCTTTAACAGTTTCTGGGAAGCGGTGAGAAAGGAAGGCGCCAAGACTCTTTCCCACCAGTAGACTACAACACCCAGGATGCTTTGCTACGCTACCTCTGCAGGGTTGAACACGGTCGCCTCCAACTGCGCAAGCGCAGGATGCGCTCTTTGAGGACTCCATTGCCCAGGGTACATAGGAGCGCTTCTCTTTCCAGCGAAGGTCGTGGAGTTCTCCGGTAGAGGTCTGAAGGGTCAGAGACTCCGTTACCCAGCTCCCTTTGTGGAGTGTTGTTGCGCACTTCCGGTGGAAGTGCTGGGGCGAGGGGGTGGAGTTTATAGAGCCGGTGGGCGGTGCTGCCGGTAGCTGGGTGCTGTCTGAAGGCTACAGGGCGTCGCTAGGGGAGCGAGCTGTGACCGGTTGGGCCGCACTTAGCGTGGGACGAAGCTTCGGCTACTGTTCGACTACCTGCGGCCTCCCCTTCATGTCGGCCCTCGAGAAGAGTATGCATCTTGGGCGCCTGCCCTCTCGCCCTCCACTACCCGGCAGCGGGGGCAGTCAGAGCGGAGCCAAGATGCGAATGGGGTACGTGACCCGTACCCCTTCTCCCTAGAGGCCAGGCCCCGACCGTTGGAGGATGGTGGCTCTCGGCGTTTAGAGTGGCATGGCAAGGGAGGCTAAGGATTGAGAGAATGTTGGCGGCGGCCTGGAGACGTTTACATGAAGTAGAAGGCAGATCTGGGGGCTAGGGGAGGCGCCAAGTCACTGGAAATTAGAGGACAAATAGTATTGCAGGGCGAAGGGAATGAGGCAGAGATTTAGGAAGCTGAGAAGATAGTTTAAGAGATGTAGGAGGCACCTCAGAAGAACGGATGGAGGTTTGAGAAAAGGAAAAAGAGTTGTGACAAAGGTGGGGGGAAATCTTCCAGGAATGGTTGAGGGAAATGGGAAATGACTAAGTGAAAAGTTGAGGGAAATTAGGAGAAGAACTAGGGAAAGATTTGGGAGGAGTAAATCCCTATCTAGTTTCAGTGAGAACTAGATAATTGAAAGAAGCTGGGGGAAACGGGACACCTGAGGCAGGGTTGGAGAAGGAAAGAGAACTAGGGAGCAGAAGGTTCTGGAGAGAGTTTCTAAAGGTGAAGAGGCATATTCAGGGAGTGAGCAAGTGACTTGGAGATTAGGTCTCTTAAGGGTTGCTGAGAAAGTGTGGGGAATAAGCCTAAGGAAAGATGGAGAACATAGCCAGGAAGACTGTTAGGGGTGATAGGAATGTGCTGAGAAGTGAGGGTAGAGAATAAGGGGAAGAGTGATGAGGGAGAGCGCGCAGGGTTTAGAGAGTGACTGTGGGCTCCAGAGATTGAGAAATGAGTAAGAATAGGGTTTAACTAATGGCTTACTGCAGAGAGAAGATCTGGAAAGGTTAAAAAGGAAGATTTGGGCAGTTGATTTTTGCAGGGCAAGTAGGTCTGGTGGAAGTTATGTACTGGTCTGATAAAACTCAGTGAAGTATTCAGAGTAGCAGCTTAAAATGTTTTTGGGGAAACCGCCATTTACTGGAATGGGAGGAGCTGTGTTGGCTTTTGAAATTTTAGATTGTTGAATGAACTGGGTCAGGTTGGGTTATCTAAGATGTAGGAGAGAGAGTGTAGTGAGTTGAACCTGAGAGAGATAATTGCTCGAAAATAGGTAATTGATTAGGTAGTTGGTTTTGAGGTGTGTTTGCAGTATCAGACAGGATTCTGGAGACTAGTGACTGTAAGGGATAGAAAAAGTACTTAGGTATGTGGTAATCAAGAGTGTGTGTTTGGAATTCTAGAGATGGATTGATAGATACTCTTGGAATAAGGACTAGGGAAGAAAAATCTTAGGTTCTGAAGAAGTAACATGTACAAAAACTTACCAAAAGGAGACGAAGATAGGAGATACAGTGCTGTGAAACAGGTCCTAGGAATGGAGAGAAAGGAGAAGCCTATAAATTAAAACAGTAGGGTAGAGGGGTAGTGAGAATGGTTGGAAAAACCGGGGAAGGAAACAAAGACTTAAGTGGAGACCTGACCATGAGACAGAGTAGAAAAATGAGAAAACATTGACAGATGAAGGTAGAAGGTAGGTCAGTGGATGCACACAGTACAAAGAGGTGGCAGAAGGCTGCATGTAAGGTAAAATGAAGATTGTTTTGACTTTGGAAGACAAAGGTAGGGCTGTAACATGATTATGGAGGATCTGGAAGCTGATGTGTAGTAGATAATTTGGGGAAAATTAACCTGGACACTAAAATTAATGTAGCATTTATTGTTGATATGTATCTTAGTTGCTGCCTTTCTTAATCTAAACTTTGGTCTTTCAGTATTCCAGTGCTCTTCTGTGAAAATACAGAAAAATACTAGCTTTTTAATAACCGTGTGTGCTTCAGATAAGTTTAGAGCTTAGCTTCTCACTTTGGCAAAACAAGTTCTCTGAAGATGAAGAACTGAAGAAAAATGCTAAGAGAAAGTAAAATCTACTGATTAGTGCCCGCTTTGACAGCACATGTACTAAAATCTACTGATTAGCTTAATTGTTAGTAACTTAACCTCTTTAAGGGCTTCCTTTGTGGTTCAGCTGGTAAAAAATCCGCCTGCAATGTGGGAGACCTGGGTTTGATTCCTGGATTGGGAAGATCCCCTGGAGAACAGAAAGGCCAGTATTCTGGCCTGGGGAATTACATGGACCAGTCCATGGGATCACAAAGAGTTGAACACGACTGAGCGACTTTCACTTTAACCTCTTTAAATAGATGCTTTGGTTCTCTTAATTTAGGTTAACTACTTATTCTTGAAAATAAAGTTCTTTAGAAAGATGTTTCTTTATAGTACTGTGAAAAGAAGAGCATATATTGGTGAATTTTATGTGTTCCTCAAGGGGCTTATTTTCCTGAATTTTTACTTCCTTATTGGAACATAGACATGCCTCATGTAACCCTAATGTTAGTGGTAATATAGACTCTGCTTCCCTAGAATCATCAAACTGGAAGAGAGCTTTGAAATGGTCTTATTGCTTCACCATATAGTTGAGGAAACTGAGACTTGGAGAATTCTGTATTCTGTTAGGTAAACTAGGGAGCAGGGAGTAGTATATTCTCTTAATAAATGAGAAAACTGAAATGCAAATCTTCCTCACACTTACACTTCCTAGAAGCTTGGCAATAGGGCCACTAAGGACTTGGATCTCTGGACTCTGAGACCCATTGTGTTTTTTGGATTCATCATTATTATTGTTGGCAATAGTTAATTTGAGTTATGTATCTTATTTTTTTGCAAATACCCTAGAATTCAGTCTTCCTTTTCTTTTAGTCAGTCCTAGTTTATAAAGTCTCACTTCTTCCAGTTTCGAATCATCCTTTATTTCTAACTTCTTCTCACTTGCTTTTTTTAATCTTCCCATCTTTTCCACTCCCCAGCCTTTCTTTTACTCTCAGGTTGGACCTGTTCCTTTGACAGTATCTTATATGACTTACTCTTTCAACTATTTTTCATAATCTCTTGCCTTCGGTTTCAGTAAACCTTGTTTAGCTGTGTTTGCATATTCAGGGTGGTTTTGAGATTTTGGTTTTTCTTGAGTTTCCATAATTTATTTTTTTCCAATTGGATTTAGTAATTCCAAAGTATTACTGGATAAAGCTATAATAGCAATTAGTTTTTTCTTTTTGTTAGTACTGTGTGCCAGGCATTGTGGCAGTAGCTTTATGTATGTTATTTCTCAGGTAAGGCCTGAAGTCCTGGTTTTATTGTTCTCTGATAGATGCCAGAAGATGATACCCAGAACAGTGGTTTTGAACTTTTTAAAGCTTTTGGAGCTACTCTTTGACTGTAGAGCCCTGCTTGCAACTGGTCTAAGTCTGTCAGGGTTGCCATAAAACAAATACCATATTTTTTTTCTCAGAGTTCTGAAGACTGAGAAGTCCAAGATCAAGGCACCAGCAGATTCCGTGTGTGGTGAGGACTGCTTCTTGGTTCATAGATGGCAGTCTTCTCACTGTGTCCTTACCTGTGGGAAGGGGAAAGGAAGCTCTGTAGGGTCTCTTTTATAAGGTTACTAGTCACTTTTATGAGAGCTACACCCTCATGACCTTATCACCTCCCAAAAGTAACATTGGAAGTTAGGATTTAACATGAATTTTGGGGGCACAAACATTTAGTCTATATCATGTAGTGTACTTATGGGTGTTTTGAAAGTCACTATTTTAGTACATTCCATTACGATTAGAGAGACTGTAAGTCATTTTTCAGTATGGTTTTGGTTCATCAATAGTAATTACTTTGTTTCTACAATTATCTCTTACAGTTTTATAGCGCTTTAAATGACACATATATTAGTCCCTTTTTTATGTTATTCCATGAGGTAAATTGGGGCGAAAGTTAATATTTTCTTTTATTGAGAAAACTCAAATGTTCATTGACTTGCCTAATATCACAGAATCCTTAAGTGGCAAAAACAAGACTTCAGAAACCCAGATTTATATTGGGTTTTTGTTACTATTGTTGTTCTTACTTGTTGTTGTTCAGTCACTAAGTTGTGTCTGACTCTTTGTGACCCCATGGACTGCAGCGCCCCATGCTCCTCTGTCCTTCACTTTCTCCTGGAGTTTGCTCAAACTCATGTCCATTGAGTCAGTGATGCCATCTAACCATGTCATCCTCTGCAACCCACTTCTCCTCCTGCCTTCAATCTTTCCCAGCAGCAGGATCTTTTCCAGTGAGTTGGCTCTTCACATCAGGTGGCCAAAGTATTGGAGCTTTAGCATCAGTCCTTGTAATGAATACTCAGGGTTGATTTCCTTTAGGATGGACTAGTTTGATCTCCTTGCTGTCCAAGGGATTCTCAAGAGTCTTCTTCAGCACCACAGTTCAAAAACATCCATGCTTTGGTGCTCATCCTTTTTTATGGTCCAACTCTCACATCCATACATGACTATTGGAAAAAACCACAGTTTTGACTATACAGACCTTTGTAGGCAAAGTGATGTCTCTCCTTTTTAATACACTGTTTAGGTTTGTCATTGCTTTCTTTCCAAGGAGCAGTTGTCTTTTAATTTCATGGCTGCAGTGAAATCACCGTCCACAGTGATTCTGGAGCCCAGTTCTCATTATACTTTGGTGCGAAAGAGATCGTTGTTTGAAGTGATAATGATCGTTTGAAGTGATAATGATCTGAATTTGAAGGCTAGCTTGAGTATTTACTTTAGTTAAGTCATTTAACCTCGCATA
The DNA here is from genome assembly GCF_054371585.1 of Giraffa tippelskirchi. NCBI lineage: Eukaryota > Metazoa > Chordata > Mammalia > Artiodactyla > Giraffidae > Giraffa > Giraffa tippelskirchi. The sequence goes on from NC_137285.1 coordinate 124,992,030, forward strand.
GTCTGTTTCTTAACTCTAAAACCAGGATACTTTTGCTTACCTTAGAGTGCTGTGAGAATGAGATAATATATGAAAAGCAGTTATGCTTCCTGACACACAAGCTGTTAAGGAATGGTAACTAGTAGATTATGTTAAGAACAATGAGAAAGGCTCATTCTTTAAGAAATAGAAACACTTCTTTCAGTATCTTATAATATCAGCTTTTTCCCCTTCAAGCTGTGTATTTATTCATATCTGGTCAGACAGTTTTTCATTCAGCTTCTTAAATGTGTTACAAATATCAGGGCCTCTTAGGAAGGCTTTAAGGGACTGTTCACCACAGATAGAGAAATAACGGCAAAGTGGAGTGATTTGCTCAGGTTGCATATTAAGTTACTAAAAGAGTTAAATCTTAAGTTACTAAAAGAGTATATCTATTTGTTAATTATCAATTTCAAACAGTTAATTTATAATTCACATACTGTAGAATTCACCCTTCTAGAGTATACAGTTCAGTGATTTTTAGTATGTTCAAGGTTGTACAATCATCACTAATTCCAGGACATTTCCATCATTCCATAAAGAAACTACGTACCTGTTTACATCACCCCCCTCCTTCTCCTAGCCCCTGGCAACCATTAATCTACTTTCAGTGTCCATGAAGTTGCCTGTTCTGGAGATATATAAATAAAACCATACAATATGTGACCTTTTGTGACTGGGTTCTTTCACTTAGTGTAATATTTTCAAGTTTCATCTGTGTTGTAGCATTATCAGTACTTCATTTATTTATTTTTTTTTTCTGCTGAATGGTATTCCATTGTATAGATATATCACAATTGATTTAGTTATTTTTCAGTTGCTGGACTTGGGTTTCTAGTGTTTTGCTCTTATGAATGATGATCCTGTGAACATTCACATGCAAATCTCTGTGTGGAAATAATGTTTGTATTTCTTTGGATATATAGCTAAGAATGGAATTGCTTTGAAGTTTTTTATATATTAGGGGGATTTTTCCTTATAAGTGTTAAAAAACATTTTTCCAAGTTGCCCTTTTACTTTGCATATAATAATTTTTGCCATGTAAAAAGTTCTGTTTTAAAATTTTAATATACTCAAACCTCTCTAGAAAAACCCGTTGCTTCTGGATTTTGGATTGCAGAAAGATATTTCCTTTTTCCAGATTATAAAGTAATTCATATGTTTTTCTCCCTGAGACCTGTATGCTTTCTTTTTTACATCCATCTGAAGTTTATCTTGATATGCAAAGTGAACAGATCTATCTTTTTTATCTTTTTCGTGCTTGTATGCCAAGTTGCCTCTGACTCTTTGCAATGCTATGGGCTGTAGCCCTCCAGGCGCCTCTGTCCATGGCATTTTCCAGGCAGGAATACTGGAGTGGGTTGCCATTTCCTCCTTCAGGGGATCTTCCCAACCCAGGGATCAAACCCACGTCTCTTGCATTTCCTGCATTGGTAGGCGAGTTGTTTATCACTAGCGCCACCTAGGAAGCCATTTTTATCTTTATTCATAGTCTATCGAATTGTGTAACACAATTTATTAAAAAGTCTTTATCCCGTTATGTGAATTTCACCTCAGTAAAAACTAGTCCTTTCCCCCACTAATTAAAATGACATCTTTATCATACACCAAATTTCTATGTAGATGTGAGTCTGCTTATGAATTTTCTTTCCTTTTCCATCAGCCTGTTTATGTGCCACTACTATGCTTTAAATCGGAGAGTCATTTTTAATATGTTTAATAAATGGTAGGGGTAGCTTCCCCTTCATCTCTTTCAGGATTCTCCTAGCTCCTCTTACTTTTTTTTTTTCCTGTTACTTTTTTTTACATGTAAACTTTCTAATCAACTAGACTAGTGCCTAATAGTAGTTTTATTGGCATTATATTAAATATGTAAGTTAACTTAGAATCATTTTGATGATGTTGAGTCTTCCTTGAAGTATGTTCTTCAATTTGTATAAATCCCTTTTGAACGAAAAATATTTCTGATGGAAAGTGCTGACATGTTACATTTAATATTTTATATTACATAATGTAGACATGTTTAATATTGTATTTAATATTACTTAAGTATGTACAAATTAAAATAAGGGATTAATTCCTATGTATAAGAGTAATATAATTAGAAAACTATTTAAATATATTTACTATTTAAACACAGCCTACAAAATTCCTCAAATTCAGATGAACAATATTACATTAATGTGAAATAATTAATTTTTTGTTAACAACTTGTTATGATTTAAGCAGAAACACTGTTTATTGAAGTGATACTTTTTATAAATATGAAGTTCAGGGTTGATTCAGTTATTCAGCTGTATCAATCAGGACCCAGACTTTTTGCATCCTTTCCTTTGACATCCTTAGAAATGTTGGCTTTTCCTTCTCTTACTGGTCACCTTATGGTTGCAGGATGGCTGCTGCAACTCTGCTTGCACCTTACCGTTATTCTGTCTTTCCAAATAAGAAGGAAGAAACAAGGGCAAAGACCTTTTCCTGACTTAGCTTGTCCCTGTTTTTTTTTATTCCCTAGAATGGGAAACTCCCCAGCAGGTTTTTCCCTTAAGTCTGTGTCTAGAACTGGTTCACATGTACATCCTAAAACTAATCGCTGGCAGTAGGGAATGGGATTACTGTGACTGGTTTAGACCAATTCTGATTCATTCTTTTGGGCTGGAGGAGAGAGAACAAAGATCTCTATTAGCTACTGTTTATTTGGAATTCTGTTAGGGAATAGAGAGTGATGGGAAGTGGGAAAGGGAGTCTGGAGTAGAGAGTAAATAGCAACTACTCTAAGTCCTGATATTAACAAGAGGAAAAGGCTAATCTGACTTCAGATTCCCTACTGTTTTCTTTACAGCACAGGTTTAGGAAGTGGTTTCTCTCTTTCCCTCCCTCCCCCATTTTCTCCCTCTCCCCCATATGCCACTTTTGAGCCCCTTGACCTGAGCACTTCTGAGTTAATGTCCATTTTTCCATTTTTGCTAGACTTATTGCCAGCAAATGTATTTCTCCAAAATTGGGTAATTGGAATTTTTTTAACCTGACAAGACTTCTTGTCATGTTACTTGATGTCAGATTTGAGGAAACACCTTTGATTGATTAGGAAAAACTTTTTCCTTTATACTATGAAATAGTTACTTTTAGAGAAGAAACTTTTAAGTAATAAATAGCTCTTTTAAAAGGATGGTCCACTTATATACCACACTTAGATGTCCTTCAAATTCAGTATCGACAACCAGTCCCAAGCACATACTACCTATATAGTTGACCCTTGAACAACAGTGGTTTGAACTGAGCAAGTCCTGTTATACATGGGTTTTTTTTCGATAGTGAATGCCATAGACCCTTGAACAACAGAGAGTTGGGGTGCCAACCCTCCCCACAGTGAAAAATCCAGGTATAACTTATAGTTGGCCCCCCATATTCCATGGTTTAGTGTCTGCAGCTTCAGCCAACTTCCACTTGTGTTGTATTTACCGTTACACTTGTGTAACATTTGCTATTGAAAACAAATCCTTGTGTAAGTGGACCCATGCAGTTCATAGTGTGTTGTGGAAGGGTCAGGTGTACTACACTTAATACAGTTGACGATTGGTTGAAATTGCATCTGTGGAATCTCAAATATGGAGGGTCCACAGGTATGCAGGGCCAACCGTAAGTTATACATAAATTTTCAGTTGCATGAAGGGTTATACACACACCCCGCCAAACCCAGCCCCTCTTCTTATGTTGTTCAAGGGTCAACTCTGTATTTTGAAGATTGAATAAGAGATTATGTTGAAAATGTTAGTCATTCTAAATCATGGCAGAAGGCTAAAGCTGGTTACTGCCAGTCTTTTTTGCTGCATCTCTGTGTGTGTCCTTGCCATGGACTTGTTCCAGGTGTAAGTGGGAATCCTATCTCTGCCACTAATAAGCCATCTGAGTTGGTCAAGTCTTCCTCTTTCGGGGCTTCAAAAGGAGCTCTGAGGTGTACTATAAAGACCTCTTTGGCACCAGATATACTTGAGTTTAAGCTCCAGCGCTATGGAAAGTGGCTCTGGGAGATTTATGTCTTTGAGTCTTTCACATTTTTAAAAGGAAATGTTTTTCTTGCTGAATTCAAAATCTGGCTTGTTACATAATAAGACAGCTAATTATCCCCTCCCATAAAGTAAGATTTGAGTTAGATGATCTCTTAATAGCCTGATCCAGTACACAGTTTTTAGAATCTAAGTCATCTGCTTTAATAAGATGCCCTTATCAATAGTAATGAACTCTCATGATCCCAGACAGCCATTTGGTTGCCTTCTTTTCCATTCTTTCCATTCTCTTCAGTGTTGCTAATAAGAACTTTTCTTTTTTTTTTTTTATATAAGAGCAATGGTGCTTTGCTTTAAATAGCTGGCTGCAATTAAACTTCAGTATTTTGTCCCCACCAGGAGATTCCTAAGTTGGAGAATTTGTGACAACGATGACTAGGACTGCTACTGTGCAGCTTATGACTCATTACTTGCCCTCCTAACAGATTTAAGCAGCCTAGTAGATGTTGAAATATTAATATATCTATTTGGATTTGAGACATTCACTTAAAAACATACAACTTTTATTTCTTATTCCTTGTCTCTAGGCAGGGAAAAATTTTTCCTCTCTTTTTTTCTTCCTCCTCTCCCTTATTTCCTTAACAGTTGATGCATAGTGGTCATACAGTTTCATTGGTTTTGGTTATTATCTCCTAGTAGGCATTATCACATAGTAGTCAAGGAGCACATCTTCTATGTCCCCATAGTCTTCTGTAGATATAACACTTAGCCCTTTTACTCCTGTAATTATTGATCTGCTGTCTACTCAGGACTGTGAGCTTCTTAAGGGTAGGAATCATGTCTTAATTTCCTGGGTGTCTAACATGCTGGCTGCTTAAGTGCTGACTGAATGAGAAACTGAAATCCTAGACCTGTTTAGCTTCATTCTGTAAAGAAACCTTATTTCCTCACCAGTTCCATTAAGATGGGGTAACTTAAGTGATACTCCCTTTCTTCTGAAAGTTGTTTCAGTTCATAAATAGAATCAATACTTTATTTCAACACCAAGCATTTAGGCTGAGTGTGTTGTGAGTGTTTACAAATACATTGACTAATTTGAGATTTAAAATGCTCATATGGTTGAAACTCACGCTTGGAGTTTGTCTCTTGTATGTAAAGATTCATGCCTGTTGCTTAGTTTTACTTTAACAAAACTTGACACTTTTTCTCTTTCTCTCTCGTTCTCCAAAACTGAAGTAAGTCCTTACTATAAGAGTAGTTAGTTGTTTAGTTGCTAAGTCATATCCAACTCTTTGTGACTCTATCCACTGTAGCCCACCAGGCTCCTCTGTCCATGGGATTTCCCAGACAAGAATACTGGAGTGAGTTGCCATTTCCTTCTCCAGGAGATCGATCTTCCGGACCCAGGAATTAAACCCAGGTCTCCTGCTTGGCAGGTGGATTCTTTACCATTGAGCCACCTATGAAGCCCAGGAAGATTGTGCAGGTCATGGAGCAGCTAAGTCCTTGTACCACAACTACTAAGCCTGCACTCTAGAACCTGTACTCTGCCCCAAGGGAAGCCAGCCACTGCAATGAGAAGTCTATGCACTGCAACTGGAGAGTGGCCCCCACTCGCCACAACAGAGAAAACCCACACCCAGCAATGCAGACCCAGAGTAGCCAAAAGTAACTAACTAAAGATACAAAGTTATAAAAAGAAATGTAAAATGAATTCTACGTGATAAAGTATTGTGTCATACTTTAGTCGGTAGCTCTTTTTATTGTTTTTTTGGCTGCACTGCATGCCTTGTGGGATTTTTAGTTCCCTGACCAGGGCTTGAACTTGAGCCCTTGGCAGTGAAAGTGCAGAGTTCTAACCACTGGACCACCAGGGAATTCACTAGTAGCTCTTTTTTTTAGTGTTACAAAACTCATGGTTTATCATAAGTCAGTGGTGCCTTGTACATTATATATTTCATCTGTTCTAACAACTTGATTGTGATCTATTTTGCTTAGTCTTCACTAATTTAACAGTAATCTCCTTTTGTGTTTTAGCCCCAAAGTGGTTAGCACACAGGTCAGTAAACATTTGATCAATGAATGAATGATGCTCAGATACAGTGGACATACTGCATTTTTTCCATCAGCTTAGAATTGTGCACCCTGAATTTAGTAGGGAAGTAAATGTGAGGGAAGAGCCAGACTTGTTAAGCATAGAAGTGAAATTTTAAAACTGTGATTATTAACAGTATATAAAAATGAACTTGTACCCTATTATATCCCTCTATGATTCCATATTTATATCCCTTTATGTTTATCCTGTTAAGAAAATGCAATCCAGGTTGTTGTGGGGATTAAATTTAGATAATGCATGTCAAGTGCCCAGCACAAATACACATGTGTCTGGTTTGTTTCATTTAATCCTTCTCATGCATTTAATTAAACCAGCTTTTCCTTAAGCATAAGAATCATGGTTCAAGATATATTAATGTCAATTTAAATTCAGTTTTCTATGTGAGTCACCTGAACTACATCATTATTATTAACTGAATTTCATCACAAATAGCATTGTAACATATTATGGCTAAATAGACTTGGGGGTGGAGCTTCTCAGAGAATCTATGAATATTTTATAATACTGTTAATCAGAGGAAATGTACTTCAGTTTTTCCAGCAACTTACTTTACAAACCTTTGGAATATAAGCCCATTTTTAGGTTGGAGAATACACTAACATTTTTTTCCACTGAATATTGGGAAATTACTTTTTTATTGATAATTAGAAGGTTTGTACTTTTGCCTATTCCCTACCCAAGTCATTGTTTAATAAAAATAGTACTTCTAATTTTTATAGCATTTGATTTAACAAAATTTTCCCGCCAGATGTAATCTTTGTGAATCCTTCTCTGACCTGGTTCCATCCCCATAAATGTCCTGAACAAGACTGAGTGTCGCATCTGTGAGCTCTCATGATACCCTAGGCTTATTTCTGTCATAGCTATAGTATACAGTGACTGTTTACTTGCCTATGTCCCTCCAAGCATTAGCTCTTTGAGGTCAAGAACCAAGTTTTCATTGATGAAAATTTCAGGCCTGCTCATGCCCAGAAAGTGTATCAGGGCCTGCCATACAAGGCATCCCCAAAGGTCTCTTTAATTGAAATTAAGTTAGCTGCTTATATAAGCAAGTTGTGACTGGAAAAAAATCCCTTAAATAATTGCCCTAAAGATATTTGCTGTTTGTCTTTTATCCTGGATCGTCATGGCATTTAGATGAGTCTAGGGAAGGGGTTATAGAACCATTGGTTCTGAAATATTATTGGTTTTCTATAAGGATTTTATTGGCCTTTAAGCTCTGACCTCAAAACTCTTTCTTCCTATTGTGATACGTCTAAGCAGAATAGTAGCTTACATGTGTTCTGATGACTGAGTATGGCGACGCATCAGTGATGAGAGTGAACAACTCCAGTTGATCTTTCTAGAATATCATAAAGTGTTCTATTGTCTGCTTTGCTTTCATTACTGATGTCTCAGTGCTTGTGTTTTCGTTTGAGGCCAGATCACTTTATATCCTTTTTTCTGTTTACTTTTAGTGTTTTCGAAAAAGATGTTATTATGCTGTTCTTATATTGGGTGAGTGGTAGAAATAAAATTTAGAAAAATTTCTAACTTGGGTAAAGCACAGTTCTTTATTATCATAAGTATAAGATTAGAGTTGTTCTTGTGGTGCAGCAGTTGTCTTTATCCATCCATTTAGAACAAAGCAGGTTTTTGTGTGATCTGACTCAGCAGGTTGGAAGTTCCCATAGACTAAGTACTTGTCTTATCTGAAAGTGATTTCAAGTGAGGTAAGGTTTCATTCATACAACCACGTCGTGTATTGGGACATAAATATCCTTTCTTGTCTAATGCAGGACGTTGTGTAAAATCCTACTATTTCCATTTTTGGATTCTATGATGCCCAGTTAATAAGGAACATTTTCATCAGTGGCCAACGCAGAGAAGTATTAGGAGTAGGATGTAGAATTTTTAAGCACCTGGTAAATCAGTGTTTTGTAAGTTGGAACTCTTTTAAAGGTTTCCTCTGTTCTTTCTTTGTGAACGACTTCAGAGAAAATTGAGAATTGTCTTGGGTTCTTCCTTTTCACTCCACCCTTCTGCTCTCTCCCATCATTATAATTATAGTAGTAAACCTTGACTTTCTTCTTAGTCTCCATGGTACTCAGGCTTGCTTTGAGAGTCCTCTACCAATCATTATCCCTATGGCAGGAACCAATCCTCTTCCACTTCTTCCTGGGGATTTCTGGGTGCTTATTGTTAGCTTTGATGATTTTAAGAATGGAGAGAGAACCTAATGTTATTTTGAGGGTAGTATTAAAAACTAATAAGGAAGTGACCCTAGCTGAGGTACTTTCTATGGTTTTGGATGAGTTATTTAACCTCTCGGGTTTAGCTTTCTCATTTGCAAAAGAGGAATAATAGCAGCTACCCTAGAGAGTTTTTAAAATTAATTCATTAATTCATCTCCATTTTCTCCTCAAGCCCCTTGAAATTATAGTAAAGTAACTTGGAAAAAGGAATAATCAAAGGACAAAGACGAGGAGGGAAGGTAAGATACCAGCAGGATTTAGGAAGATGGCAAGTTGAAGACTGTTAATTCACTGACAGGGAAGAGCAAACTGTCTGTAGAAAGAGAATGAAAGTTGAAGTTAATCCATATGTAAACTCCATAAAGATTCAGGAATTGTAGATGCTAGGTACCTCTGAAAGGGTGCTAAAAATAGGATTGATTGACTCCATTAGACTCCCAGATCTTTTCCTTTCCCTCTGTTTATTGAAAATAAATTTCTCAATAGTGGGAGACAGGTTAACTTCTGGAAAAATTGAACCAGAGTGGCTCTGGACTTAGAGACAGTAGGGATATGAGGGCAAAGATAAAGCAGCTGGATGAAACAGGTATTAAGTGAAAGTACATAATTGTGTCTTCTAAATACGTTTATGTTTTCTCCTTTACTTTCCTCAGGTCTTTGCTTAAAGAAGTCTTCCCTGATCACCTGATTTAAAATTCATTCCTTCCCATTCTGATATTCAGTGTCCCCCTTCCTGACTTTATATGGCCCTTATTGCCACTTTGCAAATTTTTGCTCGTGTCTCCTATTGAGTGTAAACACAAGAGTAGGGGTTTTGTCTTTTGTTCACTGCAGTATTCCCAGTGCCTAAAATAATATCTCATAGGTGCTTATTAATGCCTATTTGTTGAGTGAAAAAATGAGACTCTTCAGATCCTTTTCAGAAGGCTCACAGCTAGTTTTATGTCCCCAAGCAGAAGATTGAAGGATTTATCTCTGAGAAATGGCTGGCGTAAGAGAAAAGACATGCAGATATTGATATTTAAGGTGAAGAGTCAAATTGCCAACATCCGATGGATCATCGAAAAAGCAAGAGAGTTCCAGAAAAACATCTACTTCTGCTTTATTGACTATGCCAAAGCCTTTGACTGTGTGGATCACAATAAACTGTGGAAAATTCTGAAAGAGATGGGAATACCAGACTACCTGACCTGCCTCTTGAAAAACCTGTATGCAGGTCAGGAAGCAACAGTTAGAACTGGACATGGAACAACAGACTGGTTCCAAATAGGAAAAGGAGTACATCAAGGCTGTATATTGTCACCCTGCTTATTTAACTTCTATGCAGAGTACATCATGAGAAACGCTGGGCTGGAAGAAACACAAGCTGAAATCAAGATTGGTGGGAGAAATATCAATAACCTCAGATATGCAGATGACACCACCCTTATGTCAAAAAGTGAAGAAGAACTAAAAAGCCTCTTGATGAAAGTGAGAGAGGAGAGTGAAAAAGTTGGCTTAAAGCTCAACATTCAGAAAACTAAGATCATGGCATCTGGTCCCATCACTTCATGGCAAATAGATGGGGAAACAGTGGAAACAGTGAGAGACTTTTATTTTTGGGGGCTCCAAAATCACTGCAGATGGTGATTGCAGCCATGAAATTAAAAGACGCTTACTCCTTGGAAGGAAAGTTATGACCAACCTAGATAGCATATTAAAAAGCAGAGACATTACTTTGCCAACAAAGATCCATCTAGTCAAGGCTACGATTTTTCCAGTAGTCAGGTATGGATGTGAGAGTTGGACTGTGAAGAAAGCTGAGCGTCAAAGAATTGATGCTTTTGAACTGTGCTATTGGAGAAGACTCTTGAGAGTCCCTTGGACTGCAAGGAGATCCAACCAGTCCATCCTAAAGGAAATGAGCCCTGGGTGTTCATTGGAAGGACTGATGTTGAAGCTGAAACTCCAATACTTTGGCCACCTGATGCAAAGAGCTGACTCATTGGAAAAGACCTTGATGCTGGGAAGAATTGGGGGCAGGAGGAGAAGGGGACGACAGAGGATGAGATGGTTGGATGGCATCACCAACTCGATGGACATGAGTTTGGGTAAAGTCCAGGAGTTGGTGATGGACAGGGAGGCCTGGAGTGCTGCGATTCATGGAGTCGCAAAGAGTCGGACACGAATGAGTGACTGAACTGAACTGTCTGTCTTTTAAAAGTCTGGGACTCTACTTGATAACTGTACAGTGCTAATCAATAGTCAACAAGCCCTCCTTTTCACAGAAGCACCAGCAATCCAGGAAAAGCCTCTAACACAGAAGACAGAAACCAAAACAAAATGAGAAAAGGAAACTGTAGTGCATAGAACAAAATAAAATACTAAATAAGCAAGTATCTCGAATTTTCTGGTGGTCCAGTGGTTAGGACTTGGCACTTTCACTGCTATGGCCCAGGTTCAATCCCTGATTGGGGAACAAAGATCTTGCAAGCCAAGCCTTGGGGTACAGCCAAAAAAAACACAGAAAACCAAACACATCCCCCCTCCCCCAACACATCTCTTGTTAAGAGACGAGACAGTATGGCATCTGTGAAACAAGAAGAGAATGTGCTTTTATAAAAAAAAAAAAAAAGGAACCTGGTTTCAGAGAACAAAATGTAAAATGTTGAGAATAAAAACATGTATAGTAGATATAATTCAATAGAAGAGAAAGTTTAAGGGATCTCCTAAGAAGAAACTTGTTCTACTTTAAGATTAAAGTTTAGAAATGCAGGGGATAAAAAGATTCTTTAAAACTCAACTGCAATATAAAATAAAATTTAAAAAATATATAATGGTATGAAATGACAGAAAATCTATAAATTAAAAAAACTCAACAGCAATACCTTAATTAGAAGTTGATAGAAAAATGCCCTAAAGTTTGAGAAACAATAATGTAAAATTGTTTTGTCTAATATTTACCTATTATGTTTTTGTCCATCTTTTTTTATTTTGCAACTTTTTGTCTCTTTTTAAAAAGTATATAGTTGGAAATTCAAAAAAAAAATCTCATCTTAAGATATTTCAGACCTAGAGTAATTAGTTTTTTTTTGATACATTTGGATTTATTTCTGCCATCTTATTTTGTCTCATCTGACCTGTGTTTTTCTCATTTCATTTTTTTCTCTATTAGGGTAGTAATGATGTAATCTATTGTTTAAATGTTCCCCTTCTCATTTTTTGGTAACAACTTTATTGTGATAGAGTTCACATACCATACAACTGACTCATTTAGAGTGTACAGTCAATGTTTTTTAAGCATATGCCCAAAGTTCTGCAACCATTACCATAGTCAATTTAGAACATGTTTAGCATCCCAAAAGAAACTTTATACCCATGAGCAGTATGTCTTTTGTTTTAGTCCTCACTTGTGAAAAAGCAAGAGAGTTCCAGAAAAACATCTATTTCTGCTTTATTGACTATGCCAAAGCCTTTGACTGTGTGGATCACAATAAACTGTGGAAAATTCTGAAAGACATGGAATACCAGACCATCTGACCTGTCTCTTGAGAAACCTGTATGCAGGTCAGGAAGCAACAGTTCGAACTGGACATGGAACAACAGACTGGTTCCAAATAGGAAAAGGAATCAAGGCTGTATATTGTCACCCTGCTTATTTAACTTCTATGCAGAGTACCTCATGAGAAACGCTGGGCTGGAAGAAACACAAGCTGGAATCAAGATTGCCAGGAGAAATATCAATAACCTCAGATATGCGGATGACACCACCCTTATGGCAGAAAGTGAAGAAGAACTAAAGAGCCTCTTGATGAAAGTGAAAGAGGAGACTGAAAAAGTTGGCTTAAAGCTCAACATTCAGAAAACTAAGATCATGGCATCTGGTCCCATCACTTTATGGGAAGTAGATTGGGAAACAGTGGAAACAGTGTCAGACTTTATTTTTTTTGGTTCCAAAATCACTGCAGATGGTGATTGCAGCCATGAAATTAAAAGACGCTTACTCCTTGGAAGGAAAGTTATGACCAGCCTAGATAGCATATTTAAAAGCAGAGACGTTACTTTGCCAACAAAGGTCCGTCTAGTCAGGGCTCTGGTTTTTCCAGTGGTCATGTATGAATGTGAGATTTGGACGGTGAAGAAAGCTGAGCGCCAAAGAATTGATGCTTTTGAACTGTGGTGTTGGAGAAGACTCTTGAGAGTCCCTTGGACTGCAAGAAGATCCAACCAGTCCATCCTAAAGGAGATCAGTCCTGGGTGTTCATTGGAAGGACTGATGTTGAAGCTGAAACTCCAGTACTTTGGCCACTTCATGCGAAGAGTTGACTCATTGGAAAAGTCCCTAATGCTGGGAAGGATTGGGGGCAGGAGGAGAAGGTGATGACAGAGAATGAGATGGTTGGATGGCATCACTGACTCGATGGACATGAGTTTGGGTAAAGTCCGGGATTTGGTGATGGACAGGGAGGCCTGGCTTGCTGCGATTTATGGGGTCGCAAAGAGTCGGACACGACTGAGCGACTGGACTGGGCTGGACTTCCCTTAAACCTCCAAGCCCTATGCAGCCATCTGTTTTCTTTCTCAATAGATGTACCTAATCTGGACATTTATAGTAAATGGACTTAAACAATATATGTGATCTTTTGTGAATGACCTCTTTGCTTACCATAATATTTGAAGTTCATCTTTATTGTAGCATGTTGAATTACTTTATTCCTTTTTTGTTGCCAAATAGTATTCCATTGTATGGATTTATACCAAATTTTATTTATCTGTTCAACAGTTAATAGAGACTTGAGTTGTTCCTGCTTTTTAACTATTATGAACAATGCCCCTGTGAACATTGTTATACAAGTTTTACGTAGACATGATGTTTTCATTTTCCTTGGGAAATTTCCTAGGCGTGGAATTGCTGGATCATATATCTCTGTTTAACCATTTGAGGAATTGACAAACTGTTCTTCAAAACAGCTGTACCATTTTATATTCCCATCAGCAATGTATAACTCTCCATTCTTGCCAACACTTGTCATTGGCAGTCTTTTTGGCAAACGCTGTCTTAGTGATGTGAAGTTGTTCTTTGTTGTGGTTTTGATTTGCATTTCCCTAATAACTAAATGATGCTGAATATCTTTTCATGTCCTTATTGACCACTTGTATATCTTCTCTGGAAGAATGTCTATTCAGATCCTTTGTTCATTAAGAAATTGGGTTGTCTTTGTATTATGAGTTCTTCATATATTCTAGATACAAGTTCCTTATCAGATCTATAATTTTTCATATTTTCAGTGGTGTCCTTTGTTTTTTGTTTTTGTGTTTTTTCCGACCACACCGCATAGCTTGTAGGATGTTAGTTCCCCAGCGAATAATTGAACCCAGGCTACCACAGTGAAAGCGCCAACTACTGAACGCTGGACCACCAGGGAATTCCATATATATGTTTTTGAAATATAATTATATAAATGTGATCTTATATCATATATTTTTTACATATACACCTATTTTTATACAAATGTACATATAATTTTAGCCAACCTTCCAAAGTTGAATCTATCAAGGTACTTCTTTCCACAGTACGGAAATGGTCCGTAACATAAAATTTCAATATCAAAGAAAGCTGTCAGTCAAGTGTAAAAATGGGTAACAGCATTTTCTGACATGCAAAGTTTCAAAATTAATTCCCCTTTCTCAGGAAGCTAATGGAGGATGTGTTCCATCAAATAAGATGGAGTTTTTTTGGATTTCCTTCCCATGTAGGTTACCACAGAGCATTGAGTAGAGTTCCCTGTGCTAGAGTAGGGTTCTTATTAGATACCTACTTTATACAAGATAGTGTATATGTCAGTCCTGTTCTCCCAGTTCACCACCCTCTCCTTCTGCAGCCTCACTGGTATCCATACATCCAAGGAATAAACTAATTTTTGAAAATGATTGGCTCCATGACAAAAAGAGTAAGTGTTGCTCAGTTGTGTCTGACTCTTTGCAAACCCATGGACTGTAGCCCACTGGGCTCATCTTCATCATTCCATGGAATTCTCCAGGCAGGAATACTAGAGGGGGTTGCCATGGAAAAGATAACCTTCTCCAGGGAATCTTCCTGACCCAGGGATCGAACCTGGGTCTTCCTGCTTGGCAGGCAGATTCTTTGCCGTTTCAGCCACCAGAGAATAGGACAGGCTAATTTGAGAGTAACCAAAGGACTACTTTAATCCTCATAACAAAGCATATAAAACTGATGCTACAAACCTATTTGACATGAAGAAACTCAGGCCTTGAGAAGTTAAGTGACTTGCCCAAGGTCACACAATTAATAATGGCAGAACAAAGCTTTAGTCTCTAGCAAATGGAAAATTAATTTAGATTTTAAAAGTTTTAAGAGTGTAGTAGCCTCTCATTCTTTTCATCCTCTTTAAAATTTTTCTACTTTCTGCTGGACATAGATTGTTAAGGAAAACATATAGGCTAAGGTTTTTTTTTGTTTAATCTATAATTGATTTACAATGTTGAATTAATTTCTGCTGTACAGCGGTCACTGATTTATCAATATATATTCTTTTCTGTTGTTTATCATGGAATATATAGGACCTTGTTTATCTGTCCTATATATACTAGTTTGCATCTGCTAATCCCCAACTTGAAATCCTTTCTCCCCCTACTCCCTGCATTCCCAATCACAAGTTGGCAACCACAAATCTGTTCCCTGTATCTGTGAGTCTGTTTCTGTTTCATAGGTATGTTCATTTGTGTCATATTTTTAGTTTCCACATATAAGTGATATGGTGTTTTTGTCTTTCTCTTTCTGACTTACTTCACTTGGTGTGATAATCTCTAGGTCCATCCTTGTTGCAAGTGGCATTATTTCATTCCTTTTTATGGCTGAGTAATATTCTGTTGAATATGTGTACCACATCTTCTTTATCCATGCCTCTGTTGATGGACATTTAGGTTGCTCCTATGTCCTGGCTATTGTAAATAGTGCTGCTATGAATATTAGGGTGCATGTATTTTTTAGAACTAGTTTTCATACAAGGTCCCTACTATTTTACTTCTTGCCTGAATTACCAAATTTCCTCAAGTCTTGGAGTGTATAAACAATTATGTGTTGAAATGCAGATGTTAGAAGTATGCCAGAAAAATCTCTGTGGTAGTAGGAGCAGCATTTTGAGGTGTAGATTATTGCCTTTTAAACTAAATGGGAATTACTCATATGTTGGTAAAGTTGGGTAGTCCCTGAAAAAAATTTTTTTTAAAGGAAGATTAGATAGAAGTGGAGGCTGTTCTCCTGGCAATAATTTCTGATTGTAGAAAGTACTTTTTCTTTAACTTGTGCCCAGCCAACTCGGAAAGTTTCTGTGGCCTTGGCAAAGTTAATCATATTTAGATTCTGAACAGGAAACCTTTGATAATATGCCTGAAATAAAGCCTTATTACTTTTCAGAAGTATAAATGAGAGAGTGAGAAAGAAAAAAAACATCTGAGGGGACTTCCCTGGTGTTCCATGGTTAAGAAACTGCTTTGCAATGCAGGGAACACAGGTTTGATCCCTGGTCAGGGAACTGATATCCCACATGCCACAGAGCAACTGAGCCCTTGCACCACAACTAGAGAGTCCATGTGCTGCAATGAAAGGTTCTGCATGATGCAACAGAGATCCTGTGTGCCACAATTAAGACCTGACACAACCAAATAAATATATTTTTTTAAAAATCTGAGAATTAGTTCAGCATTAGAATAAAGAACAGAGACTTTGAAGAGTGATGGAACTGGAGTTGAATCCTGTTACTGCCACTTGGTAGTTGTATAACCTTGGGCAAGTTGCTTTGTGTATCTAATCTGTTTTCTCATCTGTGAAATTGGGATAAAAATAACTTTCAAAGTTTTGTAAGAATTAACTAGAATCATGCCTGTAAATTGGAACAGTGAGTCACTGTTGGGTACAGCAAATGTTAGGTACTATTGCTACCATATCCTAGGTCTAGACATTAAAATTTCATTCAAGATCCTTAAAATCTATTATGTTTGGCATGCCATGTTATTGTTGTTATATACACTCAAATTAATATATGCATAAAGGAGTTTGTGAGTGTAAGTAAAATTAAAGAGTTCTGCTTTTAGTCTTCCAGTAGGAATTCAAGTGTAACCAGCAACCAGAAAAATAGGTCTAGACTAAAGTTGTAGTTTACTTCCACAGAAGAAGTTTTTCTATCAGAAGGTAGGTTTACACATTTACTGAGCAACTACCAGATTTATTTGATTCTTTTAAAAGATATCTTATTTTACTTAGTCACTATAATTTAAGATAGAAAGAATTTAGATGCGTTGAATTTGCCCAAGTTCATACTGTGTTAGGAATTATAGGGAAATGGTGGGAACTATGAGGAGTTTGAACTCCTCTGTCATTCCAAACCATATACTCTCCTTTGTATTTCTAGCACCTCTTCTCTCAACTTGGGAAACTTTAAAAATTATCAGTACCTAGGCCACATCCCAGATGATTTAAATCAACCTCTAGAGTTAGACCTAAGCATCAGTATTTTTATAAACTTCCCAGGTAATTTTATTACACGGATTGAGACCCACTAATCTGTTTCAGTGCCTATTCAATAAATATTCAATAAATACTTGACTGTTGAGAGAATACATCCTTGATTGCGCAGCTGCCCCATTGTAATTCATTCTGGTATTATAGTCAACCTAGAGTACTTTTGTATTCACTTAAATTTTTAAAAGGGGCTTTATATTATACTTTTATACATACCCGCAGTTTGGTCCCATAGCATGTATAAGATCTCAGGCAGTAGTTAATGTTTTACTCCTAATAGAATTCTGAATTTCCTTCATTACTGGAAAGAAGAGTAGATATGGAAATAGAGGAAGACTCAGGGTTTCTTTCTTATGTTCCATCCAAAGTTGAAGACATAGGTTGTAAGTAGATATTTATTGATTAGCTTTGTTTTAAAATGATTTAATATTTTTAAATGATACATGGTTCAAAAATAGAAAGAAAGGGATGTGTATTGAAAATTGTCCCTCTCACCTCCTAGTCATAGTTCCCCTCCCAGGTTACCATCAATGTTATATCAATATACTTCCAGAGATAGTCTGAACATACATAAGGAATTGCATTTATATGTATTTCCCATTTTTACCCATATGGTAGTATGTGCATCATGTTTGTTCACTTCACAGTGTATCATATCTATAAATGGGGAATTTTATTAATATATAATTGCTTTTTATAACTATATACCAAAATTTATTTTAATCAATTACCTGCTGATATTTAGGTTATCTTCAGTTTTTCTCTATTAAAGACAATGGTACATTGATTAGATAAGTCATTTCAGTTCTGTGTAAGCTTATCTTGAGATAATGCCCAGAAATTCAAGGTATTGATATGACCAGTTTGCCATTTGGTTGGGAAATGACATAGAAGCATGAAAATATATGGAAGATTAAAGGTATGAAGAAACAATAGTGACCAAAAACTATTGTAGTGGGAACAATATTAAACTGGATTGAAAGGATAGGAATGAGCCTATAGCCAAGAATAAGGTGAGAGAACTTGTGTATATACATGCAATATATTTGTGATTAAAATATAATAATGAATTTCCTAAAATCCTAAAGTTTTTATACATATTTGAGCTTTTTAAAACATTTTAATGTAATACTTACTGTATAAAAACTTCGTATCTTTATGAGAAAATATTTTGCTGTTTTCATTTCAGGTTTACATTTAATATTTTGATCAAGATTTTATCTTTTCATGCATGACTATGTTTTATTTGAAATCTCTCTCTTTTTCTTATCCTTAGCCCTGGAAGAAAGCGGGACTTTTCTCCTGTTCCTTGGAGTCAGTACTTTGAGTCCATGGAAGATGTAGAAGTAGAGAATGAAACTGGCAAGGATATATCCTTTGCAAACTGGCTTATTCCTTAATAAGTTTATAGTGTCTACAAAGAGTTGTATAGTTTCTAAAATGTTCTTTATTTTTGCTGTTTATTTCATTTTTATTCCCTCTGTTCCTTGCATGACATCGGATGTTACTTGTAAGACTATTAATATCTTATTTGGCTATAATTGTCTAATACATGGGGAAGGGATTAAGAATTAAATTCCTGAAACTGATAGATCTTTTGAGGTCCCAGGGGATGGTTTCATGAGTCAAGTGAGTTGAACCAGTTTAGTGTCTAGAAACCAGGAATTATGTCCTCATTAGGGCAAAGGGAATAGTTTGTTGGGTTTTTTTCCATTGAAAAAATGGTCATACAGCTACCATTCCTCAAAAACAGGTCTGGTGTCTCAGAAACTTCTCCATAAGTGCCTCTTAAGCTTGGAAGGCTGTAGCTTTGCTTGTAGCTTGGTCCTGTCTGAATTTTCTGATTGGTATCATAACTAATCAAAAATTTCAGTGAGCAAAAGCTTAGATATGTTATCTTTAACTATTCATACACTTTTCGAGTTTACAAGAGTGGTTCAGAGGGTCCAGTCCTACTTCTTCTGCACGGAGGAGGCCATTCTGCACTTTCCTGGGCTGTGTTCACGGTAAGTAAGTAGTTGATAGTGGAAGTTAATGTTAGCTCAATGAAACTATGAGCCATGCTGTGTACGGCCACCCAAGATGGATGAGTTATGGTGGAGAGATCTGGCAAACTGTGGTCCACTGAAGAAGGGAATAGCAAACCACTTCAGTATTCTTGCCTTGAGAACCCCATGAACAGTATGAAAAGGCAAAAAGTTAGGACACTGAAAGATTAGTCGGTAGGTGCCCAATATGCTACTGGAGATCAGTGAAGAAATAACTCCAGAAAGAATGAAGAGACGAAGCCAAAGCAAAAACAACACACAGTTGTGGATGTGACTGGTGATAGAAGCAAAGTCCGATGCTGTAAAGAGCAATATTGCATAGGAACCTGGAATATTAGATCCATGAATCAAGGCATATTGAAAGTGGTCAAACAGGAGATGGCAAGAGTGAACGTCAACATTTTAGGAATCAACACACTAAAATGGACTGGAATGGGTGAATTGAACTCCGATGACCATTATATCTACTACTGTGGGCAAGAATCCCTTAGACGAAATGGAGTAGCCATCATAGTCAACAAAAGAGTGCGAAATGCAGTACTTGGATGCAGTCTCAAAAACGACAGGATGATCTCTGTTCGTTTCCAAGGCAAACCATTCAATATCACGGTAATCCAAGTCTGTGCCCCAACCAGTAATGCTGAAGAAGCTGAAGTTGAATGGTTCTATGAAGACTTACAAGACCTTCTAGAACTAACACCCAAAAAAGATGTCCTTTTCATTACAGGGGACTGGAATGCAAAAGTAGGAAGCCAAGAAACACCTGGAATAACAGGCAAATTTGGCCTTGGAGTACAGAATGAAGCAGGGCAAAGGCTAATAGAGTTTTTCCAAGAGAACGCAATGGTCATAGCAAACACCCTCCTCCATCAACAAAAGAGAAGACTCTACACATGGACATCACCAGATGGTCAACACTGAAATCAGACTGATTATGTTCTTTGCAGCCAAAGATGGAGAAGCTCTATCCAGTCAGCAAAAATAAGACTGGTAGCTGACTGTGGCTCAGATCATGAACTCCTTATTGCCAAAGTCAGACTTAAATCGAAGAAAGTAGGGAAAACCACTAGACCATTCAGGTATGACCTAAATCAAATCCCTTACAATTATACAGTGGAAGTGAGAAATAGATTCAAGGGATTAGATCTGATAGACAGAGTGCCTGATGAACTATGGATGGGAGTTCTTGACATTGTACAGAAGACAGGGATCAAGAACATCCCCATGGAAAAGAAATGCAAAAAAGCAAAATGGCTGTCTGGGGAGGCCTTACAAATAACTGTGAAAAGAAGAGAAGCAAAAAACAAAGGAGAAAAGGAAGGATATACCCATTTGAATGCAGAGTTCCAAAGAATAGCAAGGAGAGATAAGAAAGCCTTCCTCAGTGACCAATGCAAAGAAATAGAGGAAAACAATAGAATGGGAAAGACTAGAGAGCTCTTCAAGAAAATTAGAATACTAAGGGAACATTTCATGCAAAGATAGGCTCAATAAAGGACAGAAATGATATGGACCTAACAGAAGCAGAAGATATTAAGAAGAGGTGGCAAGAATACACAGAAGAACTGTCCAAAAAAGATCTTCATGACCCAGATAATCACGGTGGTATGATCACTCACCTAGAGCCAGACATCCTGGAATGTGAAGTCAAGTGGGCCTTAGGAAGCATCACTACGAGCAAAGCTAGTGGAGGTGATGGAATTCCAGTTGAGCTATTTCGAATCCTAAAAGATGATGCTGTGAAATGCTGCACTCAATATGCCAGCAAATCTGGAAAACTCAGCAGTGGCCACAGGACTGGAAAAGGTCAGTTTTCATTCCAATCCCAAAGAAAGTCAATGCCAAAGAATGTTCAAACTACCACACAATTGCACTCATCTCACACGCTAGTAAAGTAATGCTCAAAATTCTGCAAGCAAGGCTTCAACAGTACATGAACCAAAACATATTCTAAAACTCTTATCAGTCGTATGGTATTGGCAGAAAGAATCCAGAAATAAGCCCATGTATAAAAATAAGTTAATATAAAAAATCCAAATGGATTAAACTACTGAATTTAAAAAGACAATAGCATTAATATATGGTGGTGGGGCAGCCACATGAAGTGGAAGCCATTAAAAAAAGGTTAATAAATTCACCTTTACTGAAACAAAAACCTCCAAGGACTCCAAGAAGGCTCCATGGGGAAAAAATAATCTCTAAAATGAATGGTGTTGGGAAAACTGAATAACTCCATGCAAAACATGTCTCTCTCACACACACAGGAATATTCAGCCATGAAAAGAAAGGAATCTTGCCTTTTGCAACCACATGGAGGACCTTGAGTGCGCTGTGCTAGATGAAATAAGTCAGATAAAGACAAATAATATATGTTCTCAGTTAATGTAGAATCTAAAAAAGCTCACTTCATAGAAATAGAGATTAGAATGGTGATTGTCAAGGGCCAAGAGGTGGGGGAAGTGGGAATATGTTGGTCAAAGGGTACAAGCCCCCAGCTGTAAGATGAATTAGTTCTGGAAATCTATTAAATGTACAGCATGGTGACTCTAATTAATTGCATGGTATTAATACTTGAAAGTTGTTAAGAGAATAGATCTTAAATCTTACCCACACACACAAATGATGATTATGTGAGGGGCTGGAGGTTATTGTGATAACCATTTTGCATATACACATGTATCAAATGATCACATCCAATGCCTTAAACTTAATGTTATATGTCAATATTTCAGCAGAATTGGGGGAAAAGATCATAGGAAACCTCCAAAGAGATGACATTTGGATGGCAAATCGTATGAGCCGCCTTCTCTCTTTCTTACTAATTTTCTATATTTTTACAATGTGAATATATTCAAAATATGTTTAGTCAACTAAAAATAAAATGAGAAAATGTGATTTAAGAGCTTTAATTTGTTTTATGTTATACATTGACTATTAGGTTAGTAGCTTACCTTGGTTCTGGTCTTATTTTTACTGCTAGTTGTATGATCCTGAGAAAATAATTTCCTTTCTCTTGACTTCAGTTTCCTCATTCATGAAATGTAGGCGTTAGCCTATATAGTTGTCCTGTCTTTTTCTTAAAAGTTAAAAAAGTGTTGATGAGTTTACTTACACTAATTGTGATGTATTACTGTCAAAGAGTCTAGTTCATTTGAGGAAGAAGATCCTCAATTTCAGGTTTGTTTAAACCAATAAAATTGTACTTGCTCATACTATTATGATTTCTTTTTCAATATATTTTTAATTGGCACAAACTTATGTGTGCTGCTGCTCTATCTTAAATGAATCTTTGGTAGATTTTATGACTTGTGCTGCATTCAAGGTTATTTCATTATCTGAGTGTCACATTTGTGTGATATGCTGAACCAAGATATAGACTGACTCACAGTTCTTATCTAGAGAATTTCCCTTCTAGAATAGGGAAAAGATAACCAGTGAGTATGGATGAAAATCATAGGTGATAGCAGAGTTCAGAGGGGCTTTGCTTAGAGGTGCTTATTCTGTTACATGAAAAGCTAGGAAGAGTTAAATTTTAAAGAGGGATTTCATATTTTGAAGTTGGGATAGAGCCAGAACGTGTACCAAAAAAACAGAGTCATTATTTTTAAAATTTTTCTTTAAAGGGGAATTCCTTTGACTCTCTTGGGATCCTTTAATTCTGATGGCAGTTAACCCAACAAAGTTATCATTGGTAATGGGGAAAGATTTGCTAACCCTGATGTATCTTAATACTTTTCCTTTTCCTCCTAGGCAGCAATCATTAGTAGAGTTCAATGTAGGATTGTGGCTTTGGATCTTCGAGGTCATGGTGAGTGAAGTTCTTAATTACTCACTGACTCAATGACATATTTGCCAACTCTTTTGAATAGTGTAAAGTATTAAAAAGTTCACTGGGTCTGGTCATTTCCATTTGGGCATTTTGAAGGAAATCCTAGCTTTTAGTTTTCACAAATATTTTATAAATTCATACACATATGTATCTTGTTGAGAAAATGTCTACTAGTGTAACCAAATTCCAGTGCTGGTGGTGTATAAGGAATGTGGAAAAATCTGCTACTGTAATTATCTTCCTCCTTTGCTACTGTAATTATCCTTCATAAAGATATGTCTGTAACAGAAAATCCTTGCTGTGCCTATCATGTACAATTATAAAGTCCCCATTTCATTATCTTAAAGTGAGATTTTTGGAAGACAGTACTCTTGATTTTATCATTTATCTCCTTGGGAATTTTATTTTTAAAATGTATTCTTTTTAGGTGAAACAAAAGTCAGGAATTCTGAAGACCTGTCTGCAGAAACAATGGCAAAGTAAGTAATACTGTTTACTACCATAAATAATAATGTATCTTTATGGCTCTCCTGGTGAGATTGTTGAACAGTAAATAACAGAGAACATTTTACTTCTTTTTTTTTCCCCTCTGTATATGGTGTTTCTTTACTATTTAATATTGAAAGAAACCTCCAATTTCTTGGTATATTCAATATGATGGTCATCATTTAAAATGATGCCCTGAAGATTCTTCAGGGAACAGTTTAGTCTGTGTTAGCTTTTGAAAAGTTTCCTTCTGTTCACAGAGTTGAATAGAATCTGAATATCTACTGGGGACTCAAGCTTGAAAAATAGTTGTTTACAAAAGGCCCTCTAAGATATTCTTAAGATATTCTGCCCACATGCTTTTTCCAGCTTTATAGTAAGATGGGAACAAGGTGTTAAAGAATTAACTGATTATACCCTGGACCGTAAAGTAAAAGATGAGTATAGCACCTACAGTGGCTCTCAAACCTGGCCGTTCATCAGAATTACCTGAGAAATGATTTAAAGTACAGAGCTTTCACCCCTGCCTCACAGCTTTTGAATTAATCCTTCTACCAGTGGGTCTGGGCATTTATGTTTTGATAAATTTCTATAAAGGAATCTGATGCAGCCAGTCCCATGACTGGTGGTTGGGAACCACTATTCTGTATTGTATGGGCTTCCCTGGTAGCTCAGTGGTAAAGTATCTGCCTGCCAATGCAGGAGACACAAGTTTGATCCCGGGTTAGGAAGATCCCCTAGAGTAGGAAATGGCAACCCACTCCAGTATTCTTGCCTGGAACATTCTGTGGAGAGAGGAGCCTGGTGGGCTACTGTCCATGGGGTCACAAAGAGTCGGACACAACTGAGTCCATACACATACAGCGTTCTGTATTGTAAACAGGCTTTGTCAAGCTGCCTTGCTGTCAATACGTGCTCTCTCATGTGTGTAATGCATGCTCTCTCAGGTATTTTTTTGGCACCAAAAATACCTTGTCCCTTCTTACTTTAGCAGCTTGAATCTGGATATGAGTAAAGTTGAATCTGGATATAAGTTCTATTTTTCCTTCGGAACCCAAATTCATGTGGCCAAAATTGTATTGTTATAGTAGATGTTATTTATGTGATTTCTATCTTCCAGGCTTTATTAAGTGTAAATTAAACATTTTTTTAGAATAAATTATTCATTTTAATCCATAGTGTAAATATTGTCACCTTTTTATCAATGAGGAAACTGGCACAGTAACTAACTGTGTGAGGTCACACAATTAATTGACCTGAACTGTGATCATTCAACCATAGTGCTTGGCAAAGAGAGAGAAATAACAATGTGTGAGAACCATTCCACTCAATAATCATGTGCTTGAGAAACCATGAAAGGAGAGCCAAGAATCTGCTCCCTCATTTTTTCCTTTGTAATGTGAGAACAGTAATGCCTGAAATAATCAAGCATGTTAGTAACCCATAGAAAGATTTGCAGATGATTTTTAAAGGGTACAAAAAAGTAAAATATATCATGTAAGTGGCCAAGCAGCCAGACAAGGATGTGATAGCTTGACTGACATTCAAGAAGAAATTAAAGATGATGACCTTAAGGAAATATTGCCTAATCATGTATGAATCTGGGACAATCAGGAGAGAGAAATCACATCGTAATAAACAAGGAAAGCTTAATATAAAGATTTATTAATTATAATAGGGGACTGGAATAATGAGGAATTGGCTAGTAAAAAGTAAAGAGAGCGCTAAAGAATATAGGGTTAATTAAGTTGATTATGGGAATCAATGTCACAGTGTATATGTATGTCAAATCATCACATTGTACACTTTTTAAGTATATTATAATTTCATTTATCAGTAACATCTCAGTAAAGCTGGGAACAGGTTTGAAAAACAGAAGGAAAGACTAGAAGTAGCAGACCGAGACAGCACCTGAGTCTAAAAGATTGAGATCTAGACCTTGTTGGAGAGGGCACAGTGATGGCTTACTGAAGGTATAGAAGTCACTTTGATGCGGTGTTGGCAGAACTTGCCAGAAATCTGCCCTTTCAGGTTCAGGGGAAGCTGTTCACATGGAGTTGTCTCACCAGAGGCACTCTGCAGCAAAATTACCAGGAATGGTTCCAGAGATCTGCAGTACAACATAATGCCTATAGTTAATGATGCTGTGCACTAAGAAGTTTGTTAGGAGGGTAGCTCTCATGTAAAGTTTTTTTACCATGCATACATGTGCATGCACACACGCATACATGTGCATGCACACACACACACATGAGCAGCACAAGGAATCTTGAAGGTGATGGATGTATTTATTCCCTTGATCATGGTGATGATAACAGGAGTTGATCATGGTGATGAAAACAGGAGTGTATACTTACCAAATTGTATACATTAATTATGTACCATTTTTATATACCAATTATACTTCAATAAATCTAGGGAGAATAAAAGAACATTAGGGATGGGGGGATGGAGTGTTTGGAGAAACCTTCTGTGTTGCAAGAGCTGGTCACTGGAAAAGCTTTGTGTGCTGCAGGTCCTGGATGCTAGAGAAGCTACAGGAGCTTGTGGAGTCAGTGCACACCAGGAACAAAACCCTCTCTTTCTGCAGTATCTCTCCTTTGCCCTCAGCATAGCTTGACATCTTGCCAGCTAGCAAAGGAAAAATATTTAAAGACCTCATCCAGTTATTGCAGAACATGTAAAAGGTGAATAAGAACTAAGAGATAATAAGTTGATAGCTCACACCAAAAGTTCAAAAGAAAATAAATGATTAAAACCTTCTGTAAGAGCTGAAGATAATTACCAAGAATCAGAAGAGCCAACAAGTTGGATTCTTGTTGAAATAGGTGAAGCAATAAAACATTTATATTGTTTCTGAATTCAATCACTCTGTGAAACAAAAATCTTAAAATGAGCATTTTAATGGGCAACTGGTAGGTTTTCTAGTAGCCCTGACAGCATGGTTTTTGCCTTTCACATCAACTTAGAACCTAAACTCTATGTAAAATGAAACTTCACTGAAAGTAGAAGAGCCAAGCTTCACGCTGGGCTTACTCTGATACTCCTTTTTCTGTTATGTCTGTGATACACTATACTGCTTCTCAGGAAATGAACTAGTATTAATAAATATGACAGGATCCCCCTAGATAGCATCTACCAAAATTGTATATCCAGTTACAAACTAGATAATCTTTCATAGCATCCTTTTATTTTACTCATTATACCTAACAAACCAAAACTTTTAGCCTTAAATTTAACTGAGGGAATATTAAAAATTATTTGTTTTTGCTTATAAAATTGAGTGGCCTGCTTATTTCTCATTCACATTGTCTGTAGATATTGCAACTATCCTATTCATATCTATAATTGTTGTATGAGATTTTTAAGATTAATTCCTTCAGAAATAATAACATTTATTTTTGCCATTCTGAATACTGTGGAGAACCATATTTGAAAGACTGTGTCCCTACATTCACAGCTGCTATATGGCTGACAGTGCCTGAGGTATATAGTGACATTCAGCAAGACAAAACTGTCTTGAAGTTGACTGATTGACTTACTCCTAGAAGACAGTAGAGCCAGTGGTCTCTAGAAACACACCTTACTCTTCCCATAGCAAAGAAGGTCCATACACGAATGAAAAACAAAGTTTCTGCTTTACTTCTCCTTTTCAAAGCTCTGGGGTTTGACTTTGTTAAATAGGTTCACTCATAATTAAAGTCTGCAACAGAAGCCAGTAAAAATTACCTCTGAACATTTTTCTGGTTTCTCAGAACACTAAGAACACTCAGAACACTTTGCATTCATACTTCAAAAAACTTTACATGACAAATTGTAAATAATAATTAATATTTGTATAACACCTTACTCTTTTCAAAGTAAAGTGATGAAAGTACCCTTTTCACCACTGAGTGTCTCAGTAATCCTCAGAGCAATCTAGAATAGTAATTGATATTCTTATCTTCATTTTATAGATGTTGAAACTCTAAGAGATTAAGTAGCTAATCCAGGTTCATACAAAAAATAAACTAGGTCTGCAGTTCATCTTGCAGTTGATATCAAACCGCTACATTATAATGCTTAAAAAAATTGTTTTCCTGTTTCATGGATTGGGAAACTGAGGCATAGAGCAGTTGAATGATTTGTTCAGAGTTTCAGGCTTATTTTAGGTTTGAAATAAAGGTAGATATTTATGTAATTGTACTAAATGTGTGGAACAGTGAAAGTGTGATGTAAAGGGAAATCAAAGTTTTGGTTCTTAGCTCTTCTTGTATAGGTACTGGGGACTGTGTTAGAAGGTTTACTTAGGTGCATTTGCAAGATGGTCTATTAGACGTTTATAGTCCTGGGATTATTAGTTACAGACCAAAGGAGAGAATTAGGAAAGAAAACTATTTTTACAGTGTTGTTAGAGAGTAATATTCCCTGCTTTAATTCCTTCTCTGCAGAGATGTTGGCAATGTGGTTGAAGCCATGTATGGGGACCTCCCTCCTCCAATTATGCTCATTGGACATAGCATGGGCGGTGCTATTGCAGTCCACACAGCGTCGTCCAACCTGGTGCCAAGCCTCTTGGGTCTGTGCATGATTGATGTTGTGGAAGGTAAGTTTTCTTAGTGCTGACTAAATGAAAATCTTTGACTTGTAAAAGATATCCATGGTAGATTATTGTTCTTGTCTTTATTTATTGTTGACTTCTTTCATCTTGAAGTATGTCCCTCTGTCTTTTGTATCTTTTTTTTTTTAATATTATTTTGTAGCAAAGGCATTCCAAGTATTTTTTAATTTAGATATAATTGACATTTAACTTTTCAAATGTACATCATCATGTTTGATATATGTGTATATTGTGAAATTATCACCACAGTATATCTAGTTAATATATGTCATCACACAAAGTTACAGATTTTTGATGAGAACTTATCTTAGCAACTTTCACATATGCAATATGGTATTATTCACTATAATCACCATGCTATACATTACATATCTAGGACTTACTTATTTTATTAGTGGAAGTTTGTACTTTTCACACCTTCACTCATTTTGTCCACACCTCACGTTATATAATCATTTTACATGCCATCAGAAACTCTACAAAAGATCATTTATGGCTGCATAATATTTCAATTGTATGTACATCCCACAGTTTTATTTACTATTTAAAAAGAAACTGCCATGTTTTTTCTGATCCAGCCTCAGAAGTCACACTATTGCTTGTGTAAGTCAGCTCTATTCAGTGTGGAGGGACTGCTGAATACCAGGAGGCAAAAACCATTGGAGGACATCTTAGAAGGAGGCAATCACATCAGTCTTCAGAATTTTCTTAAACTGCTTTTTCCTTCCATGCATCACTGAATTCTGTCATTGAGGGGAGATATATAGTATATAGTTGACTCTTTCAGTTATGTTGACTCAGAATATGTTAAGTGCTGTGGTTAAAATTTTTTGTTTAACATCTAGGTACAGCCATGGATGCACTTAATAGCATGCAGAATTTCTTACGTGGTCGTCCTAAAACCTTCAAGTCCCTGGAGAATGCCATTGAATGGAGGTAACCCACAAATTTATATTGTTTATATTTTAAATGTTGGGTTTTAGCTTTTCTTTTTCATTAGCTCAAGTACCAAGTTGAAAGGAATGGTTCAGTTTCCAAGCCTTAGCTTTGTTGTAATATCATGTATGGAAATATTTATATAAAGAGCAGTTTTAAAAAATAAACATTTTGGATTTGGCTCAGTTGTCTAAAACCCATCCTTTTTCTAATATACTATAGTACCTCCTAGAATCTTAACAATTATGGATTATCTGCTGTCTAGTTGTTCCCATCTCTAAGGTGAGATTTTGGACTAAATGGGACTGTAAGGCCTTTTCTACCTCTGTGGCATGATTCTAGATTCACTTTCTGTGTTCCAGAGAAGGTGGAGAAACAGATGGGTGTAGGTTCCCTTCTTGGTTTTTATTTGCATTTAGCCTAAATAAAAACCCTTTGCTAAATAATTTTCATAAAAATTACTGACAGAATTGGCTATGGCTTCCACTTAAGTAAAGGCTGTTCAGTCATTAATTTATTCACTAATTCAATAAATTATTTGACCAATTATTAAACACATATTTATTGAACACTTTTTGCTAAAGGGTAATGATGCAAAGACGAGTAAAACATTGTCCCTCCCCTACAGAGATCAGTTTTGGGATAAAACATCTTCGGTATCCTTTCTTCCTACATATTCCTCAAAATCCATTTCTAGTCCCCTCTCCAGAACACTTCCTATAACTCCTCCAAACCACCCCTGTCATTCCCTCAGCAAAACTGCTAAAAACCTTCAAGTCTATATTACATTGTACTGTTTACCCCTTAAGTCTTCTAATCCTTCTTTAAGAGATACGCTTATATTGTTAATTTTTATTTCTGTCTTAATGCTCTTCCTGCATCATAAGATCAGAAGCTATTCTCTATTTCTTTTGTACTTTCATATAACATATACCATACTGCAGGTGGCTTTAGCAGGCAGAATGTATCTATTTACTGAGTCAGAGATATCAAATGAGAATTAAGGACCTGGCAAATGTATCTTAGGGATTCCTCCTAGGACAAAGGATCTCATGCCAAATATGGCTTGCCAGAGTGATGTTTGTGTTTGATATGGTTGCTTCTGCCTCCCCTGTTCACTACCATGATGTAAGATGCTGTCTTGGAAGTACCAAAGATCACTTAAGCAGCCACACTGAGAATGCAGCTGCTCCTAGCTCAACATGTACCTTGGGCATCCTGCCTGCCTCCCCAGTAACAACCAGTGAAAAAATTATCACAGATAACTTTTAAAATTTATTCAGTTAACACTTTTTTTCCAAGTACCTAAGATGTATCAGTACCTGATCTAAGAACTGGGGATGAATTAGGCTTAGTTCCTTTCATCAAAAAACTGGAATACATACAAGTAATTATATAAACACAACACAACAAAGGAGGTACAGAAGACAAGTACCCAAACCAGTCTGAGGGTCATGGTGCACCTTCTCTTAAGGGGAGATAGAGTATTGATTCTAGTGTCAGATGTGGGATAGAATAAGCATTCATTGTTTGTTGAATGTTAAAATGTTCTGGGTTCTATGAGAGCCACTGATTTTTATTTTTATTTATTTTTTTTTTTTTATTATTTTTTTTTTATAAATTTATTTATTTTACTTGGGGGCTAATTACTTTACAATATTGTAATAGTTTTTGCCATACATTGACAAGAATCAGCCATGGGTTTACATGTGTTCCCCTTCCCGAACCCCCCACCCCCCTCCCTCCCCCTCCCATCCCTCTGGATCATCCCACTGCCCCGGCCCCGAGCCCTTGTCACATGCATCGAACATGGAATGGTGCTCTGTTTCACATATGACAATACACATGTCTCAATGCCATTCTCCCAGAACGTCCCACCCTCACCTTCTCCCTCAGAGTCCATAAAATTGTTCCATGCATCTGTGTCTCTCATTCTGTCCCGCATATAGGGTTATCGTTACCATCTTTCAGATTCCATATATATGCATTAGTATACTGTATTGTTGTTTTTCTTTCTGGCTTACTTCACTCTGTATAATGGGCTCCAGTTTCATCCATCTCAGTAGAACCGGTTCAAATGTATTTTTTTTAATGGCTGAGTAATATTCCATTGTGTATATGTACCACAGCTTCCTTATCCATTCATCTGCTGATGGACATCTAGGTTGCTTCCATGTCCTGGCTATTGTAAACAGTGCTGCGATGAACATTGGGGTACACGCGTCTCTTTCAATTCTGGTTTCCTCGGTGTATATGCCCAGCAGTGGGATTGCTGGGTCATATGGCAGTTCTATTCCCAGTTTTTTAAGGAATCTCCACACTGTTCTCCATAGTGGCTGTACTAGTTTGCATTCCCACCAACAGTGTAAGAGGGTTCCCTTTTCTCCACACCCTCTCCAGCATTTATTGCTTGTAGACTTTTGGATAGCAGCCATTCTGACTGGTGTGAAATGATACCTCATTGTGGTTTTGATTTGCATTTCTCTAATAATGAGTGATGTTGAGCATCTTTTCATGTGTTTGTTAGCCATCTGTATGTCTTCTTTGGAGAAATGTCTGTTTAGTTCTTTGGCCCATTTTTTGATTGGGTCATTTATTTTTCGGGAATTCAGCTGCAGAAGTTGCTTGTATATTTTTGAGATTAATTGTTTGTCTGTTGCTTCATTTGCTATTATTTTCTCCCATTCTGAAGGCTGTCTTTTCACCTTGTTTATAGTTTCCTTTGTTGTGCAAAAGCTTTTAATTTTAATTAGGTCCCATTTGTTTATTTTTGCTTTTATTTCCAATATTCTGGGAGGTGGGTCATGGAGGATCCTGCTGTGATTTATGTCGGAGAGTGTTTTGCCTATGTTTTCCTCTAGGAGTTTTATTGTTTCTGGTCTTACGTTTAGATCTTTAATCCATTTTGAGTTTATTTTTGTGTACGGTGTTAGGAAGTGTTCTAGTTTCATTCTTTTACAAGTGGTTGACCAGTTTTCCCAGCACCACTTGTTAAAGAGGTTGTCTTTTCTCCATTGTATGCTCTTGCCTCCTTTGTCGAAGATAAGGTGTCCATATGTGCGTGGGTTTATCTCTGGGCTTTCTATTTTGTTCCATTGATCTATATTTCTATCTTTGTGCCAGTACCATACTGTCTTGATGACTGGAGCCACTGATTTTTAGATACCTTCTGAGCATAAGAATCAGAAAGAATACTACCAGCTTTTTGGTAATTTTATTTTGTGTCTGAGGGATATCTGAATAGTTTATGACTCATGGCCATTTTGGTTATTCCAGATTTGAGGTGAGGACAAGATGTTGAAATACGAGACCAATATATTTAATCCAGTAAAGATTTAAAGCAAAGTGAATTTCTGCTTTTGTTCTCTTGGTCATGCAAATAAGAGGCAGTAGGGTGTAGTCATTAAAAGCCTTGGATTTGAAGTCAGAAATGGATATGATCTTGGTTCTACCACCTAGATGCTCTGAGGAAAGCAGAATAGGGGAAGGAGTTGGGGAGGAAGGGTGATAACACAAGTGAGAAATTGGTTAGGAAACAATTGTAGAAGAGAGTAGTAATGCTGGTCAGCATAGACTGTGATGGCAACAGAGGAAGTTATATGGTCATATTTGGAATGTATTTTGAAGGTAGAGCTGAGAGGATTGCCTTATGGATTGTGTGTTGGGAGAGCAGGTGAGGGGAGATGCAGCATTCAAGGATGACTACTAGGTTTTTAACCCAACAATTGATGAATGATAGAGACAAAGAGCAGCAGATTTGAGGGCAGGCAAGGGGCAGGGAATCAGGACTTTGGTTTGGGTAAGCTGAAATGCTTATTACACATCTAAGTGAAACTGTTAAATAGGCACTTGTATACACTAGTTAGAAGAGGTTGAGCTAGAGATAAATAGGAGAATCATCATCACATAGATAATATTTCAAGCCAAAAGACTGAATGCGGACACCACGAGCCGCAAGCTCAGAGCTAGGACAGCCGTTAACCGCCTGGCGTCGTCATGTGGTTTCTTTACAGACTTGGTCTGTGACAGCACATAACCCAAGAGAGACCCTAGTTTGGAGTTGCCTTCAACTTTAGGGGAAACAGAAGAAACTGAAGCACAAAACAGAAACTTAGAGAAGCTGAAAGAAGCTAAAGTATTTAAAAGCATATTAAATGGATATCACTCCTTATCTTGAAATGTTCTCAAATGTCTTAGCACGAGAGAACCACGGTCGCATTGTGAATATAAGACCAAAAGAAGATGGCGGAACAGACCATGGTGCATTTCTGCACTGTTTTCTAGTCTCCATGGCCACCACCTGCCTCCACAGGCCCCACCTAAGGATTCTCAAAGCTGCAGGAATGAGATTTTTTTCCAACTTCTTTCCTCATGGTGACTCCCCATGCAGTTTCTTGAGGGCTGTGGTAAACCATTTCTCTGTAATAAAAATACCCATGATACTCTTTTCTCTATTGCCTCTTTGAAATGTAAGATTAAAAAAAAAAAAGATGGCAGTATTAAAATTGCTTATATTGAATGTACTGTCATTTCCAAAATTATTCACATAGTCAAATAAAAATACTCTCTTTGAATATAAAAAAAAGATTGAATGCAATCATCTAGTTGATAGAAAAAAGATCCAAGTACTGAGCTTTGGGATACGCTACAGTATTTAGAGCTTGGGAAGAAAGCAGTATCCATCAAAAGAAACTGAAAAGGCACAGTTGGTGAGATAGAAGGAAAACAAGAGAGTGTTAGCACTCTCTTGGAAGAAGAAATGATCTTTGTCAAATGCTGCTGAGAGATCTAGTGAGGTCAAGACTAAGAAATGACCATTAGGATTGGCCTGATGAAGGTGACCTTGACAAAGGAAATCTCTGAAAGTAAGTAGGAGATAAAAAGCTGATGTATGTTGGGGATGTTGGTTGAGGAAAGAATTGGAGGTGACAAAGTGGAGAAAGCAAGTAAGATAACTTTTTTGAGATAGAAGAGCAGAGAAGTAAGGTAGTATCTAGAAGTGAATGTGGGGTTGAAGATGTTTTTAAAGGATGTTTTATAATATCCACTAGGTGTTTTATGTACTACCTACTAGAGAAAAAAATGACACAAATAAGAGACAAGTAAAGGAACAAGGTCTTCATGAACAAAAGAGGATTGAACCAGTGCCCAACGTTGGGCTTGAATAGGAACAGAGATAACTTCATATATTCAGTAGTCTTCAAGGTAGAGTATATGGTTATAAATACGGGTGGATTCGTAGATTCAGTTGGTGGTAGAAAAATGAAATAGTAATTCTGATTGCTTCTGTTTATCATTAAAATAAGAAACAAAATCATTATCTAAAGGGGGTTACAGTATAAAATTTTATTTTTTTTTTTTTAAGCTAAAAAATGAGATTTAAAGAAATGTGTTCTGTTGGCTTGCTTCAGGCAGTGTTTTCAGGTCCCCTGGGACGGGCGGTCATTTTCTTGGCCCTTAGTCAACTCCGAGAAGATTATTCTATTTATAGAGTCTGAGCTCCTAAGCCTCTATATCATGGCATGTAAGACCCTCCAGGAGCTAACCTCTGCACGTCCTGTTCTGTCACACTCTCCCCTTACTCTCCTCTGTTCCTCCTCGCTCTCTTCCCTCTAAGATCATCGTCCTACTGATTTTTTCACATCACAGTACCTTCGTTCAGTGTGCCTTCTGTCTGTTTTACTCTGACCACCCTCTTTTATCTTCCACTTATCCTCAGGGCTCAGTTTAGGCAAGACTTTGGGAAGTTTTCTCTGACTTCATTCGTAATAAATGAGGTTCCTTTGAAGCTTACTCTATTAAAATTATTCATTTCGTTTCTTTCTCCCCACTAAACTATGTGCTTCTTGAGCTCGGGCATGGGATATGGTATCTACCTCTTGGTAAATATTGGCAGGACTTAAGTGACTTAAGTGCCTTAATTTTTACTGCTTTGCTTATTGCCATAATAATGAAGTGGGAAAAAGTGGTAATCTCCATAGTAAGCTACATTGATAACCACACCTTTTTAGTAGCTCCCACAGAATTGCAAAATTATTGATTTGACTCTGCTGATATGATAAGATAAAGATGAATAACCTTCTCTCTGCTATCTCACTTTTCTAGTGTGAAGAGTGGCCAGATTCGAAATCTGGAGTCTGCCCGTGTCTCAATGGTTGGCCAAGTCAAACAGTAGGTTTTATTTTTTTCCCCCTTGCACTGATTAGAGGCTGAAACATAATGAGGAATTATAGATTGCTTTTTTGGTCATACATCTATTCTACCATATTGGTGAATACCTTCATTATTTTAGATAATTTTTATAAGAGAACTCAGTTTGGCCAGTTGTATAGGTTTTCTCTTTTTTTTTTTTTTTTTTTGCAGAAATCCCAAAGCCAAATAATGTCTTCTATATCAGCGGTCTCCAGCCTTTTTGGAACCAAGAACTGGTTTCATGGAAGACAGTTTTTCCATGGACTGGGGGGCAGGGGGATGGTTTGGGGATTATTTAAGCACATTACACTTATTATGTACTTTATTTCTATTATTATTACATCAGCTCCACCTTAGATCATCAGGCATTAGATCCTGGAGATCGGGGACCCCTGTTCTATATAGTTATGGATTACCTTATTAGCGCAACTATAGGTGTTAAAAGATGAGGAATACCAGAGAAAGGACATTAAATGTTCACTCTGGTGCTGGCAGCTATGGTTTCATTCTGGTAACAGCCTCCTTCTAAGCCAAGCCTGGTTGTGAGGAAATTATGTTATAAAAAGCTTTGGCATAGCCTGAGTGAAAGTCAGATTTTAAGGGTGAGCTAAAATTATTTATTATTTAACTTCCCTGGTGGCTCAGATGGTAAAGAATCTGCCTGCAATGTGGGAGACCTGGGTTTGATCCCTGGGTTGGGGAGATCCCCTGGAGAAGGAAATGACAACCCACTCCAGTATTCTTGCCTGGAGAATTTCATGGACAGAGAAGAGCTGGGCGGGCTATAGTCCATGGGATCACAAAGAGTTGGGCATGACTGAGCAACTAACACTTGACTTCAAAAGATTATTTAGTCCAGTTGATCCTCCTAGATAGGGTTACATGAGTCCTGGGTATTGCTGTGTAGTCACAAAATAAACTTCAGGTAAATTGGGAAAAGGTTTCCCACCAGGACAGACAGGGAGTACAAGGGTTGATGAAAATGATAATGGCATTATTAAATGCCTGCTCTTTTCCAGGCATTGTGCAAGGCATTTTATATACACTATGTAATTTTAAAACCTTGTATAATGGAAAATTCTCAAACATACACAAGTAGAATAATAGAATGATCCCAGTGTACCCAGTGTACCCATTACCCATCTTCAACAGTTATGAACTCATGTTTCATCTGTGCCCCTATTTATCTCCCCTAAGGACAAAATATTTTGAAAAAAAAATTCAGATATAATTTCCTTTGCAAAATTTTAGTATGCTCTAAAAGGTAAGGACACTTTAAGCACAGTCACAAGACCAGTATCACACCTAAAAAAATTAACAATTCCTCAACATCATCAAATGTCTTTGGTATCAACTTATCTGATTGTCTTAATTTTTTTTTAGTTCAAACCAGAACTGTAATAGGAATTTACATAGCAATTGATTTGATAAATCTCTTAAGTATCTTTTAATCTATAGGCTACCCTTCTGTCTCTCTTTTTTTCCCCTGGCAATTTATTTGTTGAGGAAACCTGGTTGTTTGCTCTGTAGAATTTCCCACAACCTGGATTTGCTGATTGATTCCTCAAGGTGTAATTTAACATGTTCCTTTATTCCTTGTATTTTCTGTAAATTGTTAGTTAGGTCAGAGGTTTGATCAAATTCAGGTTTGTTTGTTGTTATTTTGGTTTTTTATTCGTTCGCAAAGAATCTGCCTGCAACACAGGAGATGTGTGCCAGAGACTTGGGTTCAATCCCTGGGTTGGGAAGATCCCCTGGAGAAGGAAATGGCAACACGCTCCAGTATTCTTGCCTGGGAAATACCATGCCTAGAGTCCATTGGGTCACAATAGAGTCAGATAAAACTAAGCAACTAAACAGCAACAGCAATAGGTGATACTGTGTACTGCCATCAGGAAGCACATAATGTCTAGTTGTCTTTTCTTTTTTTAATATTAGTAGCCATTGATGATAACTACCGGGATTCATTCATTCATTTCATTCATTCATTTGCACTATCTCATTTAATCCTTACAATACCTCTTCAAGGTAACTGTTGTTTTATATGGGAGGAACTGAAAGTTCAGAAAGGTAAAGTGACTTTCCCAGGATCACATAGCTAATGAATGATAGAACTCATATTCTTAGAACTCAAACTCCTATGTATTTGACTTTAAGACCTACATTATGGATTTTATATCCGAAAGAGCAGTTTGAGTAGTAATATCTGGCAGGCACAATGCAGAGGCTTTAAATAAGCTGTGAGACTGCTCACTTTTCAATGCTTGAATATTTTGAGGTCTGATTTGTTTAAGCAGTGAAGAGTTACATGGCTTGTATTCAGGTAGTTCAGTTATCTTTACATTTTTACTTCAAGTGATGTTTTCTCTAAATATGTAAAACTATGTATGTAAGAATCTGTGTTTTAATGGTCACTTAGATGCCCACTGGAACCTTCCTGCCCTTCTTGATCTAGGTATAATTCCCTGAACCTCCCAAATTACTGCTGTGGAAGCCCAAAGCACATATTGTTTCACTAATACTTTGACCTAATTGTGAAACTTGACACCTCAAGTTCCTAAGAAAACCCCCACTTAACAAAACACTTGTGAACATAAACATCCCTGAAGGTTTGGTAGAGAAGACAGAAGTTAACCATTCTTAAAAAATCTACAACCGAAGTTTGACTGACCCTTCAATTTGTCCCAGTCTCTCTGTCTTGCTTGTTCTTTCTCCTCGTCTCCCTTCTCTCTCCTTTTTCAAGGGCAAAATGACAAATTATCATGAAGAGCAGACCTTGGCCCTAGCTGCTACCTAGGCTCTGGAGGTTTTACTTTTAACACCTGTCAATGTATTTTTGTTCAACGAGTCCTCTTTAAAAGAAATTATGGTACCAGCTGTTCCTGTAATAATTTTTCTACCTAATTATATAAAATAAAGAGAGATTATTTTTAGATGAAAAACAACAAGAATTGGTTGGATCAGATGCACTAATCTCTAAGGTTTATCTGGCCCTGGTTATTGTAATTGCCAGTTTCTGTCAGCTAATTAAAAGTGGAGACCTTTTACCAATCTGTTGCAGCCTTGTTGTACTATAAACAGGGTACAGTAGAAGAGCACCATGCTTTAGAGTTAATTGGGCCTGGATCTGCCTCCCAGGCTCATCCACTCATGAGCTAAGTGATCCTGGACAATTTTTTAACTCTTCAGAGCTATTTTATGGGATTGCTATGAGGATTATATAAGATAATGCCAATAAAACTCTTGTCACCATGCCTCAGGAAATGGTTACTCCCTTCTGTGGGTCAATAGTAGCTCAGACGGTAAAGCATCCGCCTGCAATGCAGGAGACCTGGGTTCATTCCCTGGGTGGGGACGATCCCCTGGAGAAGGAAATGGCAACCCACTCCAGTGTTCTTGCCTGGAGAACCCCATGGACCATGGATTGTGGATCATGGATTGGCAGGTCACAGTCCTTGGGGTCACAAGGAGTTGGACATGACTGAGGGACAAAACATGCATCGGGGCAAGAACCAGAAACCAGCCCTTGGAGTACAGTCAGACGTTGGCCATGACCGTCCACAGCCCTGGTCTACTTTTGTACACTTTTAAGTGTACATTTTTCACACCCTCCTCCCAGGAGCATTGTTAAGTTTTAACTAGTATTTGATTATAAAAAGCCATAAATATCAGCTTCTCTAAGGAAATTTGTGTGTAGAAGAGAGGTGTGTGATAGCACTTTTTTTTTTAACACCCAGGTGTGAAGGAATTACAAGTCCAGAAGTCTCAAAGTCTATAGTGGAAGGAATCATAGAGGAAGAAGAAGAAGACGAAGAAGGAAGTGAGTCAGTAAACAAGAGGAAAAAGGAAGAGGACATGGAGGTGAGTGAAAGTCGGTATTCTTAGAAGGATGGGATAGTGTGTAAGGTGGGGAAAGGAAGGTAACATTTTTCTTTTTGTCCATCATTAGATATTTTAAGGGACAAAGATACTATCATAATAGATACTTAGATTAACTATAAGATATAAAGCACTTCTTTTTTCTTTTTACAATCCAGGTCTTTATTTTTACACCCAGAATGCCATGAATTCATAGGGAATGGGCTCCAGGAGTTCACACTCCTTTCCATTGGTCCTCATGAAGTGTGCTTCTCTGGGTGGAGCAGGCTAGTGCTTCAGCTGAACCCAAGTCCCTTGATATCTACAATATCACCCTTCTTGTAGATTTGCATGTATGTGGCCAAAGGAACAACTCCATGTTTTCTAAAAGGCCTAGAGAACATGTAGCAGGTGCCCCTCCTCTTTCTCTTTGTGTTGGTCATTTTGGCGAATTGCTGGAAGATGGTGGTTCTGGCTGAAAGCATAAAGCATTTCTTGGTAACTCTGAAATTTGGAACATAAAACTCACAGTATTATCCTACCTTCAAAGAGAACTGCTCTCTCATCAGGCCCATTCTCACCTCTACTTCTGTTCCTGTGGTTTATCTCATGAGAAAATCCCATTTCCTACCACCAATCTACACAAAACCGATCAGATCCTACCCATCTTTCAGGGTGTATGTCCTTGGGAAGCTTTCTGACCTCAGTTTATATTAGTCCCTCTGCAGCATAGCACTGAGAGTCTCTAGGACACAACTTAGCGCTTTCTTTTCTGAAGTTGTGACTGAGTCATAGAACTGATTTTCTTAAGCCACACTCATAATATATGGTTTTCTAATAGTCATCCCTGTAATACAGGTTCAGTGTCCTCTAATAACAAGCATTGTCTCCAACAAAAATAACCTGTGTATTTGGAGGGGAGGAACTGCTGTTATGTGTGAATTTCCGTCAACATAGAGCTTAAGGTTGTGTGCATAGTAAGTGTTCTGTGATAACTTGCTGAGCAACTGATTTGAGGATAGTAGTGGGAAGGGGTGCTTTTTCTGAGAAATGATTAGTGAGTGTGAGCCACGGACTTTCAGGGATGGATTATGAATATCTTACTAATGACAGGGAATGGACTCAGTGTACACCACATATTCCTTTGCATTTGGAGATGCTAGTGTCAGCAAGGAGGAGAGTACATTTTTTAAAACAGTATTTTTAATTTAGTGAGGATCTTCTTGTCATCCTTAAGATAATACTTTGTACCTTTTTGGAGTTCACAAAATTATGAATAATGCACGATCAGTTTGCTCTCTCACAGTCTCTGAGGTGAGGAGAGATCTTTTCTCACATGTTAACAGTGTAGAAACTGAGACTCAAGAGATGAAGAGACTTGTCCAAGGTAATCAAATAGTGTTTAGTAGATTTGAGACTCTGATACAAATTGTCAGTTACTTTTTCCCTTTTGTGTGCTAGGATCTATACTGAATGATTCACATTAACATCTCTAGTTCTCATTTTGGCTCTGCATTTTAAATATTAAGTTTTGCGACTCAAATGCAGGTACTTGCCTATGGTCACATGTAAATTTTAGTGCTAAAACACATCCAGATCCTTTGATTTTTAATTCCAACTCATTTTTTTCTTAGCATTTTTTTTTTTTTTTTTTAGTAAAAGGTGAAAGATTTATTCAATCTGAAGAGAAACCAGAGTATTTTTCTTATCATTTTTTATAGGCCCTAATATATGGGGTTTTATGAACTCCAGCAGTTCTGTTAGAAGGACAAACTGAGGCACATCAATCAGTGAGGAACATAGCTAGACAGTCTCCACCTGAGGAAGGACACAGAGAAACCCCAATAGTCACAACTTCTTGCAGCTAGTGGATAAGTCCTGGAAATCTAATGCACAGCATAGTAATTATAGGCAACAATACTGTATTATAAACTTCAAAGTTGCTAAGCAACTAGATCTTAATTGTTCCCACCACAGATAAATGATAATTACGTGACATGATAGTGGTGGTTACCACGCTATGGTGGTAATCACTGCAGTGTACACATGTGTCAAATCAACATGTTTTACACCTTCAACAATGTTGTATGTCAGTAATACCTCAGTAAAGGAAAAATAAATAAAAATGATGGAGATAATGTTAGTAATGGCAATTAAATGTAGCAACAACACAAAAAAACAGGCACAGCTTCTTAGGGGCATCTCTGTTTAGCACAGTATAAAAAGTTGTGTTTGAAATGGCCCTGAGACATACATAAGAGGTCAGTTGCATCCATTCTGTTCTGTAAAAGAAAACAAGCTATACATTTTTATTGGGGATGAGGGGACTCCAATATATAATGGTTAAAATACAGGGGAAAAAAGGGAAAACATTATTTTGGTTCTTGAATAAGCTTCAGTTGTCCAAGAGATATTTTTTTTATGCATAAATCTCTTTTTTAAAACTGCTTTATTGAAAAGTTTATAAGAACCTACAACTTTATTTTATAGTTGTAGGTTCTTATTATATTTAGGTTTTAATCCATTTGAGTTCATTTTTATATATTGTCCAACTTCATTCTTTTGCATGTGGGTATTCAGTTTCCCCAGCACTGTTTTTTGAAAAAACTGTCATTTCCCCATTGAATGGTCTCGGCATCCTTATCAAAGATCACTTGACCATATATGTGAGGTTTATTTATGGGTTCTTGAGCTTATTCCATTGCTCTATTTGTCTATCTTTATACCAGTACTGTGCTGTTTTGATTACTGTAACTTTGTAATATATTTTGAAATCGAGTTTGAGTCCTCCAGTTTTGTTCATCTTTGTTAAAATTGTTTTGGTGTTTGGGATCCCTTAATAGCCATATGAACTTTATGGATAAATTAATAAATATTACTCCCTTAGTATTCCATATGAATTTTAGGATAAATTTTTCTATTTTTGCAAACAATGCCATTGGGATTTTGAAAGTGATTGTGTTAAATCTACAAATCACTTTGGGTAACATGAACATCTTAACCATCTGGTGATCTTTAACACAATATATGCTGTCTCATGTTCACTTCTAGATTTTCATATTGTGGTTGATGTGGTATTCCAGTTACTTGTTTCAGTTA
Source organism: Giraffa tippelskirchi (assembly GCF_054371585.1). Lineage (NCBI taxonomy): Eukaryota > Metazoa > Chordata > Mammalia > Artiodactyla > Giraffidae > Giraffa > Giraffa tippelskirchi. The sequence continues at coordinate 125,033,974 of NC_137285.1, forward strand.
TAATATTTCAAAATTTTCTTGATGCAAAAAAGTATAGAGAACATTTTATTTGTTCAGCTTGTATTTGATGAGCACATACTCTGTGCCATCTACTTTATATTGAGATTTAACAGATTTTGTTATATTTGGTCATTTCCTTTTTAAAATTACTATTTAAATTATATATAAATTACTGTTTATATAAACATACATATGGAGAAGGAAACGGCAACCCACTCTAGTATTCTTGCCTGGAGAATTCCATGGACAGAGAAGCCTGGTGGGCTACAATCTATGAGGTTGCAAAGAGTCGGACATGACTGAGCATGCTCACACACTAACATACATGTTTACATCATATCATTGTCATATATAAAAATATAAGAATATTTTATCAACATATTTTCAGTTTTCCCTTCTAGTTCTTTCTCAAAGCATACCATATTTTTCCAGTAGTAATCCTAACTTAGATGACATGTTGTACTCTGCTTTTTTCACTTAATGTTATGTCATAAGCATTTTTCCATACTGCAGTGTGTTTTTTGTAGTTATTCTTTTGATAATGTGTTATTTTTGCCAGATGAGTATAAGAAGCTCAATCTTGGCTATACCAATTTACTAGCTTTGTGATCTTAAGAAAGTTTCCTAGGTTCACTGAAACTAATAAAAGTAAAAAGTATACTTCTAATCATCTAAACATGGAAGTACAACAATAACTAAATGTCACAAGGCTGTTATAAGGATTAAATGTATATTAAAATGTCTGGGACATGGTAAGCCCTTAATATGTGCTAGTTTCTTTCCCTTTCCTTTTCCCAAGGACCTAGTTTTTATCCTGTTCCTCCTGGGGTTGCCCTCAGAGACTCAAAACTTGCTCTTACTCCTCCAGACCAAGAAAGACCATCCATACACTTGGAGAATTGAACTGGCAAAAACAGAAAAATACTGGGATGGCTGGTTCCGAGGCTTATCCAATCTCTTTCTTAGTTGTCCTATTCCTAAATTGCTGCTCCTGGCTGGTAAGTGTGCATGTGTATGTATTAGTCAGCCTGGGATGCCGTAACAAAATACTGGGTGGCTTAAACAATTCTGGAAGCTGTAAGTCTGAAATAAGGGTTCCAGCCTGTCAAGTTCTGCTGAGAGCTTTCTTACTGGCTTGCAAACAACCACCTTCTCACTGTGTTCTTATGTGGCAGAGAGTGCGAGAGCAGGCTCTCTGGTGTTTATTCTTATAAGGACACTAATCTTGTCTTATGAGGGCCCTATCTTTGTGACCACATTTAACCTTAATTACTTCCTCATTTAACCTTAATTACCTTCATATCTCCAAATATGGTCCCACTGTGAATTAGGGTTTCATCATATAAATTTTGAGGGGGGACACAATTCAGTCCCTAGCAGCATATGTATATTGTCATCTCAGTTTTGTCTTTCTTAAAAGTGTTTACCATATGGGTAGCAACTTCCAAAATGAAGTACCATCCTTACTCATTTGTGCCCTTTCTCCTTCCTTTGACAAATCCGTAACTAACTAAGCATGAGCATCCACCAGAGATGACCTAATTCTGGCCTGGTCTCTGTACCTGGTCAAGCCCAAGTCCTTCTCCTTGAGTGGTATAAGGATATTCTGAGTAAAAAGGAAATTTAAAAAGTAAAACCTGTTTTCAGAAAGCAGCTTAAATAAGCAAAGTGATTATGGGGAACCTCAGCCTCGAAAGCTTTATGTGGTGAGACTATACCCTCAGGAAGTTAGGATTGGCATTAACATGAATTGAGGATGTCATCATGTTTACCACTTTGTAACAATTTTTACTTCATAACAGCAAAACCTATTTCATACAGCCTTTTCAAGTAAGCTACTTGTGGATTCTCTTATTTTATTCTAGGTGTTGATAGATTGGATAAAGATCTGACTATTGGCCAAATGCAAGGTAAGTTACGAAGAAATTACATTCCTAGGTCCCCTGAGGGCAGAGAAATGGGCAGAGTCATGTGGAAATTTTCTATCTAAAAATGGGAATTATATTACCACATAGACCTCAGAGTTGTAAGAATTAAAGTGATGCAGTATCTTTGAAAGGGGCATTGTAAAGTACTGTGTGCAGATATATTATGAAAGGAGATATTCTGAATACTGGTCAGTATTTTTATTATTGTTAGAATTCTTAGGAAAGGGAAAGGTCCAAGATAACCCAGATACAAAAAGATACAAGTTCTGTTCAGAAGACAACATGATGAGGTGGTAAAAGCAAGGACTCTGCTGTTGGGAGAACTGTGTTTGAGTACTACTACTTTCCTACTAATTTTTTTTCACCCTGGGCAAGTTACTTGACCTGCCTTAGCTTTAATTTTCTCAATCTGTAGAATGAGAAAATTGATGGGAGCCTCACAGGGATTGTGAGGTGTAATAAGTAGGAAAGTGACATGTGCTCACGTTCAGGTGTGTTGGCCAGATGACTGTGGAGGCAGTGGAACCAATTTCATGGAAGCTCTTGGCTTTAGTGCAGATGAAAGGCTTGGTGAAGATGAAGTCAGTAGGCATTGGCAACTGTGGGTTATAGGAAAAAGGTGCCAACTCCAGGGCCAAGGTTTCAGGCTTAAGCAGATTCTGTTCTTGACTTTCCTTCTTTTCTACTTACTCTCCCTGGGCAATCTCATGGCTCCCATTTACATCCTGATAACTCACAAAGCTAAACCTCTGACTCATACCGTTCTCCTGAGGTCCAGACCTGGACCATATATCAAACCTGCTGGACATCTCTGCTTGGATGTCTTATGGCCTTGATGACCAGGGATGGGTTCCATATTCTTTGGTCTCCTTAGAGATCTTGCTTTATCAGTCATCTCTGTGCATTCTTAATAAAATGATCACATTTGTTTTGAGCTTACAGTGTTATACAGGACAGTGTGAAAAAGTGTTTAGTACTGTCTGGAACATAGTTAAGCACTCAGATGGTAACTTATTATTGTAATAATAAATCTCAAAATCTTTCATTTACAAATCCCTTAATGATAAGGCCCCCGCTTACATCTCCAGCCTCATTGTTAACTCTCATGAACACCATCTTCTCAGGAGCAAATACCATTTCATCCTCCGTTTCTTTGTGTAAGTTACTTTTTCTGTGTGGGAAGCCTTCCTGGATCCCTGTTTTATTGCAAAGACCCAGTTCCTGTGTTTTTCCAGTTCCATGTGCTTAGTGTTATCCTAGGAACTACATGCTGCATTAAAATCTGAGTTTTATGTTTTGCTCTCCCACTAGACTATAGTGTAAACAGGAACTGTTTCTATGTGTCTGGCGCAAAATAAATGCATATTAAATAGGTGCAGAAGGAAGAAGTGAAGGGAAATGATTTGCTCAAGGTTACAATGTCAAGTATTACCATCTTCCTCACAGGCTTGTTAATTGGGTCCAGACTGTTGGGGTGGAGTGATGGGGAGGTCCTGGCCTGCTAGCGTGACCTGTGAGGCTGCAGAGATGGTAAGAAGAGGACCATTTTAGTCCTTGAGGTGGCTTTGGTTTATATCTTCCCCAGGGAAGTTCCAGATGCAGGTCCTGCCCCAGTGTGGCCACGCAGTCCATGAGGATGCTCCAGACAAGGTGAGTCTGGTGCTGGATGCCTGTAAAAGGGCAACTGAGAGAGTAACTGTGGATCTCACAGAAGGCAGCATAAGCCTTTGAGTCAGCCTGTGTTGCCCGCAGCAGCTGCTGTGGAGCCTACACACATGCAATTCCACCAGCCCCCCAGACCTCTGCCTGGCAGCTGCTTTTGGTCTTGCCTTTCTGTGTATGGGCTGAGGAGCTACTAGTGCCCTGCTGTTTTACCCAGGGCCCTGTGGTTAAGATGGAGAAGGGAATAGCAACCCACTCCAGTATTCTTGCTTGGGGAATCCCACGAAGAGAGAGGAGCCTCATCCATGGGGTCGCAAAGAGTCGGACACGATTGAGCGACTAACACACTGTGGTTAAGATTGTAAGCTCTACTTTTCCATTATCCCCAAAATCCAGACGGAAGAAGGAATAATTGTGGTAGAAACTGCTCCCTAAAACACATGCACAGTTAGGAACTAATATGTGCTCCTCCTGTAGGAAAAAATTGCTTTGTAACTCTTAAGGGGATAACCAAGCCTTCACATCATTCCTCTTGACTTTTCTGGAGCCATCTCTGCAGGACTCAGGTCCTTTTGCTTTCAGGCTCCCCAGAACTGCAGGACCATGAGTCCACTATAACGCCTCAACTTCCAACAGAAGCCCATAGGACCTCCAAGGCTGAACCCTGTAGCTGCCCTTAACACGGCCTGGAATATCTCTCCCTTTTCCAGGTAGCTGAAGCTGTTGCCACTTTCCTGATTCGGCACAGGTTTGCAGAGCCTATCGGTGGATTCCAGTGGTAAGGAAGTACAAAGATTTAAAGAGCCCAGCAGTACCCCAACAAAGAGATATTTGCAAGGTTGTAAATATCTCTGCCTTACCCCTGCCTGGTTTAGGTCATCATGCTTTTCTTCTTCCTCCTCAACACAGAGCCCAGCGTGTATGTTTCTGCAAAGCCGTGGTTGGTTCTTTCCGTGTGCTCTGGTCCAGTGAGTTGTTGCTAAACTAACATTAAACGGTGCCTAGTCCCCTACCCCCTTTGTGATGTGTAGTTTTTCTTGAGATGCCCCTTCCTGTGGAGGCTGGGATGGGAATTGTCCATTTCCGGGCTCTTAGAAAAATTCTATATGCCTTCTCCTGCCCTGCTGTCGAGGAAGGTGAGGCAGACCTTGAGGCTATGTAGAGATCTGGAGCAGGGTTTCCAACCTCAGCACTGTTAACATTTGAGGCAGGTAATCCTTTGTGGTGGTGGGGCTGTTCTGTGCACTGTAGCATGATGAACAATATCCCTGGACTTTACATACTAGGAACCAGTAGCACCCTCTCAACACACACAGTTGTGACAAGCAAAAATGTTCCCAGATTTTACCTAATGTCTTAAGGGAGGCAAAGGCATTCCCAGTTGGGAACCACTGGTCTAGAGGAAAAAGGATGCCTCTCATCTTAGGAAACTCTGTCGGATTGGGAGACACAGTAGATTTCTTTGTGGAGGAGGAGGAAGAGAGGCATGGTGACCCAAACCACATGGTCCTGGTCCCACCTCAAGGAGATCCCAGTCTTTGCTGCAGAAGGCCCCATCCTCACAGAGCCCCACAGGCCATATGAAGAGTCATGCCTGCCAGTTGGAAAGTCTCTTTTCTGATTCTGATGATGGTCCAGGGGAACTTGTTCCCCACCCTCAGAAAGTTTGAAGAAAAAATGTTGAAGAAACAGAAACAGTTGCTACATCAGGGAGTTCTGAATGCCAGGGTGTAAGCAGTGTGGATGACAGAGCAAGATGGGCATTGAAAATGATGACAGGAGCCTGGTACAGTGAGCCACAGTGATTCCCTGATGTCAAACCACCCCTCAAGCAACTGACCATTGATGGATCCCAGGAATCAACAATACTTAGTTTCTCTCAGTAAGCAGTGTCTGGGGGCCCTAGCCCATTTGGAGCTGTGGTCAGGTCAGCCATCCACTGAGAGCACACCCTGTGTCTAGCCCTGGATGGGGCTGAGAAGAGGTGGAGAGATCTGCAAAGGCCTTGGTGATCACTAGGGAGGGCTTCTTGGATGAGACAGCGTAAGCGGGGGAAGCTAGTGACAGTCACATTTGTTTTCCATTCTCTTTCCACTCTTCACAGTGTGTTTCCTGGCTGTTAGTGACCTGCTCTCCTTCCCTCCCTCAACATTGAGCTCTGTTGTAAATACATCGCACCAGAGGCCACTGTGATGCCGCTGTCTCCTCCTCACCATCCCGCCCGACCATGTGACACCGGCTCCCTGTAGACGGGCGTCCCCAGATGTACAAACCCTTTCCTGTATTCCTGCCCAAAGCATTGTTTTCCAAGGTCTTTGATCAGCATTGGTCTCCCCAGTCTAAGTCTCCCCAGCTCCTCTCCCTTCCCTGTTCAGGGATAGCTCCTGCCTGTCCTCCCTGCCTTGCCTTGGGTGAAGCCTCCATCAGAAACGCCACTCCGGGCCCCTGTTCCTGGCATTAGGCAATGTACCTGGGTCCCCATGTTTCCCCAGGTACAGGGACCTCCATTGGTTAAGATTGTTCTTGCCATGGTCCTGCCCTGCCTTATGGGCTGGACCATGTGCAAGATGGTCTTTATTTTTCCCTTTTAAATAAAACAACAGTCAGGTACCTTTTTATCCCCATCTTACTCTTCTAGGCTTGGAAGACCCAGAGAGGTCAGGATCTCATCCTTAGGTAGAGGGAGGGGTGGTAGATAGCATCACAAGAAACTAGCCTGAAAATCAGGCTCAGCCAGTCCAAGCACATGACCTCCCATCTGGGGAGGGCCCACGTCCCACTCCCACATGTCTGGGCACCTGCCCTGGGCTGAGGCCAGGCTGCTCCAGGGGCCTCTTGAGCCCTCACCTGCCATAGAGCAACCCAGGTTGACAACAGCCCATGCACAAAGCCACAGGCTAAGGCCTGTGGAGTTGTTTTTAAGAAGCAGATTTAACCATTTTCATAGTTGGTCCCTGGAGGTATGCAGAGTGCCCGCTTGCCTTTTCTAGACCCACAGCTTATCTTAGTCGTTTGTGGTTTCCTTGTCACCCTTTATAGAAACAGTACAGTCCAGGATCCTCAACATTTGCCCTCTTCCAGCTGCCTCATCACAGCACTTCAGCCTCCCTGCTGCCCAGGCACGCCATTTCCAAGGGTAGGGAGGGGCAGTCTTGCAGCCCATCTTTTCTGTGACTGTCTTAAGTGATGCGTAGCCCCCTCCACCTTTTGACCCCACAACTTCCTATCCCTGTCCTGCTGCAGGGTCGAAGTCTGGGACCTTCTTTGTTTCTTTGTTGTTTATGACCTTGTTTAAAGAAAATAAATATCTCTCAACCTTTATCTGATCTTTCTCTATGGAGTTGTCCTTATTTCTGTTGATCTAGGGGTTGGGGACAGTTCATTGGATTTAGTCACCATAGAGCTCCAGAAAAGCCTGTTTGTTTCCTGCAGCCCATCAACATCTTATGCTCTGCCTGCTCCCCAGAGCCAGAATGCCCATTAGAATGGACAGAGCCAGCCTCCACTGCAGCCAGGGAGACTAGATTCCAATCCTCTCTCTTCTAGTTATGTACTGTGTTGACTTTGACCTAGAACAGGACAGTCTGTGCATTGTCCACATGACCTTAAGCTCTCAGTTTTGCATCTGCTAATCCCCAATGTTTGTCTGCAAGCTCAAGCCACCTCCTCAACTCTAGACACTTAGGTCTGTCTACTTGTCCAGATGACCAAAAGCCACTCACATTGACCATTCCTAAAGTTGAACTTACCTTCCCCCTAAAACTTGTTCCTGGCTCAGTAGTGATAGGTTCCCCCATCTCTCCACTGGTCTAAACCAGGCAGCCAAGGTGTCCTTGATGGCTTCCTCTCTTATATTCACAACTGCTGTCCATTCTCTGTTATATGTCTCCTCCTCTCCTTGCCACAGCCCCTCCCCTGGCTATTCTCTACACATTGTTGGAGTCCCCTTCTTAGCAGGTTTTGGAGCTAGGCTGCCTAAATTAGAACCTAAGGCACATCCCTTACTGGATGTATGAGATAGCTAAGTACTTTTCTCTCTTTGTGCTTTGGTTTCCTCATGTGAAAAATAGAGGTCAACAGTATTTACCCCATAGGGTCTTGAGGACTACAGGCTAAGTTAATATAGGTTAACTCTCTCAGTAACTGACGTAGGGTAAGCACCTAATAAATAGTTCCTATCATGTGACTCCCATATTATAGTTAAGACCTTCTTTACTCAGAGTAGCCTGTGGTCAGTAGCATTAAGTATCATCTGGAAGCTTGTTCAAGATTTTGTCCTTACCCCAGACCTATTGAGTCAGTACTGATCTGCATTCCAACAAGCACATTATTCTGAGAAGTTCTTGTTTGGATGTTCACTAAATATATCTGAGTAAAGCATGAGCTCCCTAGCAGAGAAGAAAAGTCCCTTGTGTGTTCTGTGTGCTTCCACCAAGCCCTTCTGGGGGAGGGAGGGGCCTACCAAGGTCTATTTGCTGGGCTGTTTGCACTCTGTCCACAGGGGGGCAGCATGGTCAAATGTGTTTTTCAGGGACATAGCCAATTTTGTTCACCAGGTTAAGTCATAATAGTCATCAAAGTGGAGCAGCTAATTCACCTTGCACACAACTATTTAATCCTCATGGCAACCCTATGAAGTAGGTGATGTTGTCATATGACAGGCAGGCATTAGGTCCAAATTCATATAGCTCAGAAGATGTGGTGTCAGAATTCAAACTTAGGGTTTTTTCCTCTTTACACTGCCTCCTGGACAATATAGGGGACCCTGGGCAGAAGTCATTTTGGTACAGATACCTGGCAAGAGCATTATGACCAGGCTTGATGGATGAAGACTAAGAAACATTCACTTAACTTTATATTAGATACTCTGCTAGTCACATCTTAATCTTTTTGTATCCTTGTGAAGTATGGGCATTATTGTTCCCAACTTATTATTTTTTTTAAAGTTCACATAAATTGTCATTATTTTTTAAATTTAAGTATATTATTTTTTTAATTTAAATTGATTTACAATGTGTTAGGTTCAGGTGTAGAGCAAAGTGGTTTAGTTATATATATATATATGTTCTTTTTCAGATTCTTTTCCATTTCAGGTTATTATGAGATATTGAATATAGTTCCCTGTATGAAATAGGTCATTGTTGTTTATCTACTTTATGCACAATATTTTGTGTATACATTAATCCCAAACTCCTAATTTACCCCTCCTCCAACCTTTCCCTTTTGGGAACCATAAATTTGTTTTTGAAGTCTGTGAGTCTTTGTTTTTTAAATAAATTCATTTGTATCAATTTTTTAGATTCCATATAGAAGTGCTTTCATGATATGTGTCTTTTTTTGTCTGGATATAATCTCTAGGTCCATCCACATTGCTGGAGATGGCATTATTTCATTCTTTTTATGGCTAAGTAGTATTCCATTGCGGAGAAGGCAATGGCACCCCACTCCAGGACTCTTGCCTGGAAAATCCCATGGACAGAGGAGCCTGGTAGGCTGCAGTCCATGGGGTCGGGAAGAGTTGGACACGACTGAGCAACTTCACTTCCACTTTTCACTTTCGTGCGTTGGAGAAGGAAATGGCAACCCACTCCAGTATTCCTGCCTGGAGAATCCCAGGGACGGAGGAGCCTGGTGGGCTGCTGTCTATGGGGTCGCACAGAGTTGGACACGACTGAAGCGACTTAGCAGCAGCAGCAGTATTCCATTGTGTATACATACACACCATATCTTTATACATTCATCTGTTGATGGACATTTAGGTTGCTTCCATGTCTCAGCTACAGTAAATAGTGCTGCAGTGAACATTGGGGTGCCTGTTATCTTTCAAATTAAGAGTTTTCGTCTTCTCCAGATACATGCTCAGGAGTGGAATCGCTGGATCATATGGCAACTCTATTTTTAGTTTTTTAAGGAACTTCCAGACTGTCTTCCATAGCGGCTGCACCGATTTACATTCCTACCAACAGTGTAGGAGGGTTCCCTTTTCCTTACACCCTTTCCAGCATTTATTATTTGTAGACTTTTTGATGATGGCCATTCTGACTGGTGTGAAGTAATACTTCACTGTAGTTTTGATCTGTATTTCTTGACAAGTTAGTGACGCTAAACATCTTTTCATGTGCCTATTGGCCCATCTGCATGTCGTCTTTGGAGAACTGTCTATTCAGGTTTTCTGCCCATTTTTGGATTGGGTTATTTTGATACTGAGCTATATGAGTTGTTTGTATATTTTGGAAATTAATTCCTTGTCGTTCACATCATTTGCAAATACTTTCTCCCATTCTGTAGGTTGTTCTTTCATTTTGTTTATGCTGTACTTTGCTGTGCAAAAGCTTTTAACTTTAGTTAGGTCCCATTTGTTTATTTTTGCTTTTATTTCCATCACTTTAGGCAAAAGATCCAAAAAAATAGCGCTGTGATTTATGTCAAAGAGTGTTCTATGTTTTCCTGCAGAAGTTTTTATAGTATCTAGTCTTTTTTTTTAAATAATTTATTTGTTATTTTTGTGATGAATCTTCATTGCTACACAGGCTTTTCTCTAGTTGTGGAGAGCAGGGGCTACTCTTGAGTTGCAGTACATGGGCTTCTCATTACAGTAGCTTCTCCTGTTGTGGAGCACAGGCTCAGTAGTCGTGGTATGTGGGCTTAGTTGCTCCACAGTATGTGGGATCTTCCCAGACCAGGGGTTGAACCTGAGTCTCCTGTTTTGGCAGGCAGATTCTTTACCACTGAGCCACCAGGGAAGCCCAGTATCTGGTCTTATATTTAGGTCTTTAATCCATTTTGAGATGTTAGAGGATGTTCTAATTTCAGTCTTTTACATGTAGCTATCCAGTTTTTCCCCAATTTAAAGGCAAAGAAACTGAATTTCAGAGATGTGAAATGACTTGCCCACAGACATGGCTAGGAGGTGGGAGCATCTTTGAGCATTCCACTATATCCTAGTAGAGAAGAGACCATTCATATGTTCCCATAACGTATTCTTTTTTTTTTTTTTAATTGAAGGGTAATTGCTTTACAGTATTGTGTTGGTTTCCACATAATGTACTCTTAAGGAGCACCTACTATATGCTGGATGTAGCATCCTTGTGAAGCCTACAGATCATCACTCCAAACTCAGGAAGAAAATAAAGGAGACCCTTGGACCCTTTGAATGAAGGATTTCCACAAAGCCAGAAGGAACATATTTGGGTCAAACCAGAGGCCATTCTGTCAGACACATAGATTATGAATGTCCAAGGAGAACTTCCCAAAAGAAGAAGGTGGGCAAATGGGGTAGACACAGATCTAATGTTGGGGTCAGAATCTTGAGATTGAGAAGACTCAAAGGGCTGAGGAGAGTTGGGCACGACTTCTTGTTATTATCCTCTTCTAAAGCTGCTATTACAAGCATTTATTTGCTGATTAAGCAAACCTGAGCAGTTTCTCTGTGCCAAGCTTCCAATTGACTCTGGAGACAGATATAAATAATGAGGCCTTTCAGATGAGCTCATAGTCTAGAGACCATTTTACAAACAGTGACCACACTGTACAAAGGGAAGGGGACAACTAAACCTCTTTGGAAACAGGTGAGGGATAGTTTCACAAGGTAGGTAGCATTTGAGTTGAGCTTTGAAGCATCGTCACAGGGTGGAGGTGGAGAAGGGAAACACACTGCAGGGAAAGCAGGCAGCATGCACAAGCCCAGGAAGGTCAGTCTGACACAGCTGGTAGACTAGTATGATCAGTGTGGCTGGAGTAAAAGCTGTGACAGGAGAGGTTGAAGGAGGCAGGATATAAAGGCCTATAGTGGCAAGATGGGGAGTTGCCAGCCACTAAGGAAAGTCACTCTGGTACCTGTGGAAATGGACTGCAGGCACTGGACTAGATAGTAGTAAAGAGGCAATGGTAGTCTAGGTAAAAGGCAAAGGTATTCTGAACTAGGTAAGTGCTGCAGGGATGAGAGGAGGAGAAAGGCTTGATATTTTAGAGGTGGAATGGAGAAAACAAACTGATTTGGACAGTGAGGTGCCAAGAACACTTAAGTTGGAATCAAGGGCCTGTATCATCAGAACTGGAGCTGGGGAATTAGAGGGTCATGACTTTTAACAAGGGGAAAGCAAGAAAAGAATCTACAACAGGAGTTGAGAAAGCAAACAGCAGTCATACCATTTCCTGAAGGGACAGTATTTTGTTTGTAATCTTCAAGCCAACTCTTCTCCTGCCCCAGCTGGCTGCTCCATCAGTGGCCAGAGTCAACACATTCTCAGTCTGGGTCCAGAGCTCAGAAAGTTATGTAAACTCAAGAGGCTCCCATATTCCTAGAGCTGGCTTCCTCTCGCAGCAGTTTGCTAGAAACCCCAGCTGGTAGCCAGGCAAAACCTTGAAACCTGAGACAAGCCAAGTGGCTGGCCTTAGAGGTGGATGGAGGAAACAGTTAACTGGGTAGTTAACTGAGCAATACAAGGAGAGAGGTTTTTTTTCCCCCTATAATCAATGTTTCAGTGTTTCACCACTGAGTATGATGTTAGGTGTGGGTTTGTCATATATGGCCTTTACTATGTTGAGGTAGGTTCCTTCTATGCCCACTTTCTGGAGAGTTTTTATCATAAATGTTGAATTTTATCAAAAGCTTTTTCTGCATCTATTGAGATGATCACATAATTTTTATTCAGTTTGTTAATATGGTGTATCACACTGATGTGTGGATGTTGAAGAATCCTTGCATCCCTGAGATAAATCCCACTGGATCATGTTGTATGATCCTTTTTACTGGAGTCAGTCTGCTAGCATTTCATTAAGGACTTCTGCATCTACATCAGTGCTACTGGCTTGTAATTTTCTCTTTTTTTGTGATATCTTTGTCTGGTTTTGGTATCATAGCGATGGTAGCCTCACAGAATGAGTTTGGAAGTGTTCCTTCCTTTGCAGTTTTTTTGGAATTGTTTCAGAAGGGTAAGTGTTAACTCTTTAAATGTTTGGTAGAATTTGCCTGTGAAGGCCTCTGCTGCTGGACTTGTTTGTTGCTGCGTGTGTGCTAAGTCGCTTCAGTCCTGTCTGACCCCATGGACTGCAGCCCACCAGGCTCCTCTGTCCATGGGATTCTCCAGGCAAGAATACTGGAGTAGGTTGCCATACTCTCCTCCAGGGGATCTTCCTGACCTGGGGATGAAACCCATGTCTCTTAATGTCTCTTGCATTGGCACTTTCCCACTGGCGCCACCTGGGAGTTCTGTTGGGAGTTTTAAAATTACTGATTCAGTTTCAGTACTGGTAAATATGAATTGGTAATTCATATTTTCTATTTCTTTCTAGGTCCATAGATGGACCTAAAGATTATCATACTAAGTGAAGTAAGCTAGACAGAGAAAGACAAATATCTCATGATATTGCTTATATGTGGAAACTAAAAAAATGATACAAAAGAACTTATTTACAAACCAGAAACAGACTCACAGACATAGAAAACAAGCTTATGGTAACCAGAGGGGAAAAGGGCGGGGGGTAAATTAGGAGTCTGAGGCTAACATAGACACACTACTATATATAAAATAGATAACCAACAAGGACCTGCTGTATAGCACAGGGATACTCAATATCTTGTAATAATCTATAAGGGAAAAGAACCTGAAAAGATGACTGTATGACTGAATCACTGATATATATATTACTGAATCACTTCACTGTACACCTGAAACTATACTTCAATTAAAAATTTTTTTCTTTGCTATAAAAAAATTTTTATTGGCATATAGTTGCTTTACAGTGTTGTATGAATCTTAAAACAAATTTTAAAAGATCTTTGGGGAGACACCTGTATTTTGAATCCTACCTCTGCCACTTTATAGCTATGTAACCTCAGGCAAGTTACATATTCTCTGCCTCAGTTTCCCTCATCTATAAAATGGAGATGATAATAGTACCTGTTCATTGTGAGGCTTGAAGGAGGCAAGTACACCTACCTCAATTCTTAGCACAGTGCCTGGCCAAGAGTACGTGGTCAGTATGTTACTACTGACAATGATAATGGTCATTAACGTAAAGAATCTTCCCTAGAGCAAGTCTTGTGAGGATACAAGTGCAACACCAGGAGCCCAGTTTGGAGAGAAAGCTGTTAGAAAAACGTCTGAAGAATAGCACAAGAAAGAAAAGCAAAATTATAAACAAGCTATGCACCAAGCCTTGGTCAGTCCTATTTAGAAATAGCTACCTACATACTAAGCATTGTTGGGACCCCACAGCTGCACCCCTTTCTCTAAACTCCCCTCACCTGCCTGAAGACAGATGCTCCAAAAGGAACTCAATTGTCTGAAATTCCCTCAAGAGTTTTACCAACCAAGGAAAACTGCACAGGAGAAGGGACCACAAGTGGACACCACACCCAGACAAACAATCACTATCATATCTCCCGTCTATGGGCCCTTTTCTAAGGGCTCTTCATTGTTCCTAAAAATCTAAGAGGCTTACCTCCCCTCTTTCCTTTCTCTCTCAAGATAGTATTTCATTCTGAGTTCTAAGCCACCTCAGGAAATTACTCATTTTCCCTTGGGTATCTCCCATGTATACATGATATATACATGTTAACAAACTTCTTTATTTTCCTCTTGTTAATATGTCTTTTACTATAGAGGTTTCAGAACCTCTATAAGAACTCAGAACTCCTAAGAACTCTGGAGGGGAAAAGTGTTTTTCCTCACCTATGTGACAGTAATTTAGTAAGAGGGCTTCCAGAGTCCTGATGCACTCAGCAGAAATATTGGTGACAGGTGCTCACAGAGGCTCTGCTGGACCCCGGATATCAGCACACCAGAACCTTTTCCTTGGGGCCCCCAGAGCTCTGGGAGGCAGAAATCCTGACGTGTGGTACAGGGAGGGGGCAGAGGCAGCACAGCATCTAAGCATCTAGCCTTTTACCTGTGTGGCTTCTCTGTGAGCACAACATACACCCCCATCTCTTGAGGAAACTGAGCCAAGCTGCCTAGAATGTTCACTTTGCACAAGTGCTCAAATATCAGTCACTTATCACTGCAGCCTTAGCTCATGCTAGTCCTGCTGGGAAGTGCTTCTCCCCATTAGCCTCTGCCTATAAAAATCCTACCTGTCCTCCAAAGCATAGCTCAAACGAGGCCTTCTTACTCATTTATCCAAAAATATTTGCTGAATGCCTACTTATTTGAAACAGACCTTTTTATGGGGGATACCAAGAGGTATAAGGAGTGCAAGCAGCCAAGCAAATAAACAACTACTGAAAAATTCAGTGAGATGGGGACTACAATAGAGGCATTTACAAAGTAGAGAGGTCTTAAAGCATTTACCATGCAGGGCAGGCAACTGACCACAATTAAATGAATACAGTAACTTTGAGAAAAGTGTTAGGAAGAAAATAAAGTTGGCCTATGTGAACAAAATGGCTAGAAGGATGGGTGTCAAGTTTTCTCTGAAGCAACACTGAGTCAAGAGTGGAATGGTGAAGAGGGCTCAGCCCCAGTGGGAGCAGTGAGTCCAGAGACCTGAAGAGTGGGACCGATGTCGGTTTTAAGAAATAGAAAGAATGTGTCTGGAATGCACTGAGCGGGGAGTGGTGGGAGATGAGCCAAGATGAGATTATACATAAATAAAACATTTTGCTCTGCTGTTTTCACATAACGTTACAATGTACGAATGTTCATAGTTGTGGAAAATGATCTGTAAACACTTTTGATGACTATTAAAACACTTTAATGGCTGTATTTAAAAATCGTATTTTTTTAAAAAGTTACTGTCTGCTTTAAAAAAGTCATCACATGAGGTACACTCCTGATACAGAGACACCCCCTGCTCAGCCTTCAGCAGGAGTCAGTGGGCAGAAGGGCACGTGGGAGTCAGGTGCCACCTGCTGGGGTCCTCACTGCCACTTCTGGGCCCCTGTGGTCAAGGCTCAAGTGGCGAAAGCCCCACTGACCAAACCCTGGAGACTGTTGATATGCCCTGTTTCCAACAGACAGTCTGAGCTCCAGAAACTTCCCTCTCCAGCCTTCGTGCCCTCCTTTGTCTTGTTCATTCTGCTGTGAGTCATGGCTTGAGGAGAAACAATGTGACCCCTGCTAGAGACCACTTCCTTGTCTCCCATTTGCAAGGTACAGACAATGCTGACAAGGGCCTCCTCCAGAAGCTTGCTCCCCTTTCTCCTCTCTTACCCTAGTTTTTGACTTCTGGCTTCTTTGGAAAGCCGAAGGACTCCTCCAGCTTCTCTCTGCCAACATTTTAGTCTTCAGGTCTCGAGCTGCAGGGTCTGCGGAATTCCTGTCCGTACTCGTGTATCCACTTGTTGGCCACTGGGGGAGAACAGGGAGGAAGAAGAGCAGGCTCAGCAGATCAGAGAGAGGCGATACTCACACGGTCATGAAATTCGATACCCTTGGTGACTCGCTTGCCTCACCTTGGTCCCAGGCCTGTCACAGACTACAAGATGTTGCTTCCAGCAGCAATAAAGAGCAAGAAGGGCAGTGGCCCCTGGAAAAAGTCCCCACAGGTCCTGTCTACTAGAGACTTAATTTTCAAACCCATGGGTACTGTGATCACTTACCCTTCATGTAGCTCCTGAAAGCCCCTCCTCCCACAGGGTATCATTTCAGGGTAGGGAGAGCAAAGGCATGGATCCCCCTAGTCAGGTCCCCCTCAGCACAAGAGTCCCTCTTCTACTCCTTTTTCTGTCTTAAGAGCTAAGTTCTTGTGGACACATGTATGATGTGAGCGTGTCCCTTACTTACCTATCTCTTCCTTGTTTGACCTCTCCTCATGGGAAAGCACCTGATGGTTTTCTGCTTGGAACAGAGGAGTGGGACTTTGCACCGATTCTTCTTTAGTTATACTGAGGAATCAGGGCCTGTCTGGTCAGGCCAGTCAACTGACTGACACCAGCTATAGGACAGAAGCCTCCCCTTTATGGGCTCCCAATGTCCTGGTGACCGCTAGCCCAGAATTTGATCACCTCAATGTGATGTGGCATTGTTATGAAGCCTTTTTTCCCCTAATTTTGTTATTTTCCATTTAATTTTTTTAAGTTGATGTGTTGTATTTTCATTTTTATTCACTTCAAGAAATTTTCTTCTTTATTTCTTTTGGCCATGCAGTATGTGGGATCTGAGTTCCCAGACCAGAGATCAAATCCAGGGCCCTGCAATGGAAGCTTGGAGTTTTAACCACTGGGCCACCAGGGAATCCCTGTTACGAAGCTTTTGGAATGAAAGGCTATGTTATTTTCTATCAAACCCCGCTTTCACTTTCCCCTGAACCCCTCACCCCTCTTCTGTGCCCAGAAAGGCAGGCCTTACCCCATTTATCTCCTGCCAGGACAGGACAGCCAGCATGAAGTGTGTCACCATCCCCCTCACCACTCCGACGCAGGTTCCACCAAAATAGTGCTGCATTCTGAAAGCAAGCAGACCCCGCCCCAGGAAAGGTCAGCCCAGAATCTCAGTCCTAGGGAGGCACTTGACTGAGGGCAAATGGGTGTATGTCATTAACCAGGAAAACTGTCCATGCAGATGGGGGCAAGGAATACATAAAATGGCACAAAATGGTAGACAAGCTACCATTGACTCATTCACTGATGCATTACTTATTGAGGGCCCTGCCCTACTCCAGACCCTGTGGATGCAGAGACAAATCATGATCAATTCTGCTCTCAGGGAGCTCATAGTCTTGTGGGAGAGAGACATAAAAACAAACCAGGAGACTGACAGGTGCCAGGGGAAAGGGGAGCACAGAGTGTCACGGGATCACTGAGGACAAGCACTCAACAAAAAGCACAAGGGGGAGCAAAATATTCCTCACACAAGTAAGAACTTAATTCCATGCTTAGCCTTCCTTAGGCACTTCCTAGTAACACCCCCAGGAAGCAGGCATCATTGTCATTTCCACCTTAGCAGCAAGGAAGTTGAGGCTTAGGGGCTTTAAATAACGGAACTAAGAAGGATCAACGTCAGGACTCAAACCTAGGTGTTCTGACTCCAAATCTTCTATGTTCTTTCTACCTCCTATACTCAGATTTCTCTCCTACACACTTACTTTAACCCTGGCCAAACCCCGGAATTTTGATAAATACCCAGCATTTACTTATTGAATGCTTAGGAAGTGCTGGGTACTGTGCTAAGGGCTAGGAGGCACAATCTCAATTATTTGTCTTCATTTCATTCCTGAAGTAATTAAGGGCTGCCATCCCTGATTGACTGATTGATTGCTCTGAAATTTGGGGGAGATACTCATTCATTAAGTAAACCTCTTACCACATTGGCCCTCCTCTAATGCCTAGGTTGACTTGAGAGCTCTTCTTGCACTATCCCATTACTGCCTGTTAACCTCTCCCTGAGCTCCTGGAGGCAAGGGCTATGACCTTTCCTCTGTACTCTGAGTGCCTCTAGCCCCCAGTATTTACTCAAAGAATGATTGAAGGGACCAGATGCTGCTGAGATTCTGAAGGGGAATACAAGATTTCTCACCTTTGAGGAGTTCTATTGTAATAGAAAGGCAGACATGAAATCATCTACTTGTAATAAAAGTGTAAATAAGATTAAAAAAATAGAGGTACAAGTAAATGCAGTAGTCAAGAAAACTGAGGAACTATCTTTGATTCTGGGAATCAAGAAAGACCTCTTTTTTGCCCCCCTCCCAGGACAGGTGTGCAAGCACAGACAGCACAGAAGTTGAGGTGTTAGTTCCAACAATCCTAAAAATCATCCATTGGCATCAGACCCACACTCACCTTGACCACAGGAACGCTGAAGTTGCCGTAGATGAAGGCTGTGGCTCCTCCGGCTTCCACCGAGCTCAACTACAAGGCCAAAGGGAAAGCCTGAATTGAAATAGCCCGACTGCCTTACTCTGCTCCATGTGACATCTGATGTCATTTCTGCATAAATTTCCCTCCTGTGTGCCCCTATTTTGACTCTAGGAGAAATACTTATGGAAAGACAATCACCCAATTTAGGAATGAAGACAGCCTACTCAGTGGCATCAGTGTTTGCCTGCATGGCCACGAGAGGACAACATTTAGAAATTCTCCCCTTTCTTTACCCTTCCAGCTAACATCCTTATTGAGTGTTACCACGAGTAGGTCCAAACTTTGAGACCCTCAGGAATAAATTTAGTTTATATCACAGCCCAAGACACACAGACATGTCCCTAAGTTTCATAGAACATTCTTACTACATGAGATACTGTCTGGTATTTTCCATTTTATTTTATTCTCTTCTAGTTCAGATTTCTTAAATGCTGACCAGATCCACTAAATTGATTTCACAGCCTAGTAATGCATCATGACCAATGGCTTACAGAACACTTACTGTTTTTGAAAGCTGGGCCTCATAGGAACTACTGATTGCCCCTTTGGTGTGTTTCCCAGATCACTCAGACCCTCTCCAGGTAACCTCAGCTAAAGAGCTTCACCACTGGTATATTCTAGAATTATAGATATGTTTACTTAATTTGAAGAATTTTTACTGATTTTCAAAGAAATACACAACCTAAACATTTTGAAAAATACTGGAAAATACTTTAAAATACTTTATATTATTCATCATCTTACCATTCAGAAAAAAAAAGCACTGTTATAGTTTAACTATAATAGTTGACATTTATTGAGCAGTGACTGTATGTTAGGCATCACACTAAGTCCTTATTCCTCACAACAAATATATCATCCTTAGTTAGGACTGTTGTTTTTCACAGTCTAGGGATAAGGAAGCCAAGTCTCAGACTGAGTGGTTTACAAAAGGTCACATAACTCCAAGCCAGGACTGGAGCTGAGCCAATGCTATCTGACTACGAAGACCCTGCTGGTAACCATTATATGGCACTCTTGCACACTACCTGTGGTATCATAGCACAGTGGGGTGGAAGGACTTAAACAACAGATTGAAAAGAGAATTGGGTCAGTGTGCTGTGAGGCTCCAGAACAGGGCATGGATTGTGAGCTTGGTGGAGGGCAGGGAAATCTTCCCTCTGTAAACCTTCCACTGCTTTGTACTGGGACTGATCTTACATCCAGTCTGAGCAGAAAATCACTAACCTGATTTCAACTCAGTCCTCTACTTCTTAAAGATTATTTTCCCTCTATAATATTATTCTTATATTCTCCACAAACCTTATCTCTTGTCTTCAGAAATGTTTATGATGGTCTTTAACCCTAATCTGAAGATGAAAGAACTGAGAATAAGCTAGCACTTCCTAGGTCCCACAGTCCCCTTTATGGAGTCCTATACTTGCTTTCTAGGATAGAACGATAAAAACATACTGTATGAAACTTCACAGAGAGATATCCCCTCACCTGACTTCATGAGGTCCTCCTGACAGCCCTGTGAGCAGGTGCAGAGCAAGAAAACAAGCTCAGAGAATTGTGATTTGTGCTGAGGCCACATGTTAAGTGGCAGAACCTAAATCAGGCCAACTGACTCCAAACCCAAACGCATGCCATTCCACTGTGTATCAGAGGCTTAAAATCCAAACACAGACACACTCTTGCATTTGTCATTTAAAGCTGCTAGACTCCTGCATATGTGCTACCCTTACCATAGTAACCAGGCCTCTGTAATCAGGGAGTCAGCTGCAGAAGACACTAGGGGGATAAAGAACAGAGAGATTGTGGCCCCTGGACGTCCTATTCTTTGGTTGATGTCCAAAGACATCAACTATCTATGACTTCACAGATTGTGACCTCCCATGCCAGCTTGAGTCATCACCCAGAGATGCACTAGCTGCTGATCCAAGCCATGTGCCCTGCCTGGAGAGCTGACGTCAGCCATCCCTCCGCCTGATCAGAATGTTCAGAATGACCACAAGAGACCAGACACCACTGGCGGTAGCAGCTTTCCAGTTTTGCAGAAAGTTAAAACAAAGCCATGTGAAAAAAGCCATGTTGGGATTGCCAGCGATAAGACTACAGAGTGCTGGCCTCTGTCCTTTCTTGGCTGCACCATGGAGACCAGATACAGGACTAAGGAAAGAAGAGATGCTAGGGTAGGGGTGTCTGCTACTCTAATGAGCCTGAAACCAGGCCCTCATCTTAGGGTGTAATGTAGAGTATTTATATTTAACAGTGTAATACACCTCTTATGCTTTAAATGACAGATGACTGATACTATGACTTGTCCAAAGAGAAGGAGGCAAAACCACATGATGTGACAGGAAGAGGATCGGTGAGATAATAAAGACCTGGTCCAAATTCTACAGGGTCAGGTCAGGAACTAGGAGAAGAGGCCAATTTATTTTTTTAAGGGGGTGTAATGTAGAGTTAACTGAAGACTTTATAAGGAAATAAGGAAGAAATTTTTCATTACATATGAGAGAGCCACACTTACTGAATTTCTCTGTAGGTATCTCTGTTCTTCCTTCTCATAATCTCAGCTGCTTCATTTCTCTCCTCTCTTACCCTGACAGCTCCACGACCTCATCTATAGGTCCATGTTTTTCAACAGCAAATAATCTATGGGACCTCAAAGAAAGAGAACCACATCCCCTTCCCGTGTTGTGCAGGTCCCAGGATCTCCTGGCCTTCATGTAAGGCCACTTCCTATCCTAATCACAGCCAACGACACGGTCACATTTAGGTCCACATAATGTCAGTTCTTTGAGGGCAGGAGCTGACATGTATTTTTTTCTTCTTCCTATGGTGCCTAATGAGAGTGCTATATGAAATTTACAAACATCCTGGAGATTTTTCTGCTGTGAATATCACATAAAATCAGTATCTTATATTGCTTTGAAAACCATAAAATAAAAGAGAAATAATCATTAAGTAAGTAACCTCGGTCCCTCCAGAGGAAGACTCACATAGATCATAAATGTTGCGACCCGGTTCCCAGAGTTCATTCTGTACAGTGGGCTGCTTGGTGACTGAGACAAAAATAGAACACATCATTATTTCATGCAGAAGGCACCAGAGTGATAACCAGAAGGTACCATATTCCAGCACAATACAGGGAGGAGAAAACTGGGGGAGTCACAGATGGGAGAGAGCTTGAGCTATACCTGGTCACGTATGTGCCTGTCTTTGCTGGCAGTTCCTCAATATACTTTTTTTTCCTTTTACCAATTTATTAGATACACATATAAGTGAATTGTATACTAATCAAACTAAATTGCTTGTTAGTAGTGAAAGGCTTCCCTGATAGCTCAACTGGTAAAGAATCCGCCTGCAATGCAGGAGACCCCGGTTCAATTCCTGGGTCAGGAAGATCCACTGGAGAAGGGATAGGCTACCCACTCCAGTATTCTTGGGCTTCCCGTGTGGCTCAGCTGGTAAAGAATCACCTGCAATGTGGGAGACCTGGGTTCGATCCCTGTGTTAGGAAGATCCCCTGGAGAAGGGAAAGGCTACCCACTCCAGTCTTCTGCCCTGGTGAATTCCAAGGACTGTATAGTCCATGGGGTTGCAAAGAGTCGGACACAACTGAGTGACTTTTACTTTCACTTTTCAATGAAAGGACTGAGTGGTTGGTTCATTGTATCTTCAGGTTTTTAGTGAAATAAATTAATATATAAAATGTTACAGATAATTATCCTGTAAACATGCCAAGTTATAAGACTGGAATTCCTAATTATTTGCCAAAAAGACGTATTCTTTTGTTACAGAAGAGTTTAACTGATATAATTTACATGTCATAAAATCCAGTCATTGTAAGAGTGTTTTTCAATGAGTTTTAGTAAAAAGATGAGTCAGCAGCTATCAGCTTGAAACTAAGACTTTCAGATCTACCTAGAACACAAACCTTTGTTCTAAGATTTCACTGAATGTTCCCTGGGGGCCCTATTAGAGCTCTGCCTCAGAGAAATAAATAATACCCTCTTTCCCTACCCCCAGGAGATGGTCACTGACCCCATAGTTACCGTAGCATGGTCAAAGTGAGGCTCATAGTGCCCTCCAATTCCATAGTTCACCACCTGGAGATACTCTGCGTAGGGAGGCTGGACATCAAGGCCTGTGAGGGCAGCAATGCGATGGTCAAGGGTCACTAGCACTGGGTCAACGGTGTCCTTCAGCCAGGCACTAAAACACACCACAAGTTGAAGCATTAGTGATCTGATGCCAGAAATGACTAACTGTGAATGAATGAATGAATGAGTGAATGATGTCAACTGCCAGAAGGAAGGCAGGCAGGGAGGACAGGAAATACATTCATCTATCAAACGGGGGTGATAATATCTATTACACAGACTTACGAAGATCATGACAGACAAATGCTTATGAAAATGCTTTGCAGGCTGTATGCTGGTGATTGCTGTAAAACGCAGAAAAATCTCTGTCCTTCTGCTCTACTCCAAGACAAATCACAATAAGTCAAAGGCCAAAGAGCAAAGTTCAGTTTTTTTCCTGAATGTCT
This sequence comes from Giraffa tippelskirchi, assembly GCF_054371585.1. NCBI lineage: Eukaryota > Metazoa > Chordata > Mammalia > Artiodactyla > Giraffidae > Giraffa > Giraffa tippelskirchi. Next base: position 125,056,901 of record NC_137285.1, read on the forward strand.
TATTGAGGTTCTGGTAAAGTGGAGGATTTGGGATCAGAATGTACATCCCTGGGAAGTAAGGAAGCAAACCAGTGAGTCTCCTAGGGAGATGATGAGGGCTCTTAAGGGAAGTACCCTGGCACATCTGGGTCTATAAATGATGGGTTAATTTGTTTATTCCTTTGTATAGAGTGCATACATGTTCTGTGCTAAGTCACTCTAGTCGTATCCGACTCTTTGTGATCCCCATGAACTGTGGCCTGCCAGGTTTCTCTGTCCATGGGGTTTCCAGCAAGAATACTGGAGTGGGTTGACATTTCCTCCTCCAGGAGATCTTCCCAACTCAGGGATCCAACCGCGCCTCTTAGTTCTCCTGCATTGGCAGGCAGGTTCTTTACCACCAGCGCTACCTGGGAAGTCCCAGGTGTGGGCGCTAAGGTTTACAAAGGTACTCAAGACAAAGCTACTGTGTTCAAAGAACTCATTAGAAGAGACACACAAATATACACAAATGTGAGTATAAATCGAACTAGAAAAATGAGAACCAGCCTTTAAAGCCCTGAGGAGCACAGAGGAAGGAGATGTTAATTTTGACTGCACATGGCAGTAAGATGGACATGTAGGCCAAATTCTGAAGGGTGCATAAAATTTCAATAGAAAAAACATAGGGGTATTTCAGGCTAAAGAAATAGTGTAAGTGCAGATGTGGCAGGGTGACATAATATATATCAACATGAAAGCATCTGGTCTATGAGAGAAGTAACAGGAAATTAGGCTAGAAGAGCAGGCTCGGGGCATGTTGTGTAAGCTGAAGACCCTGGGTTCAGGAATCTGGTCTTAGTGGATAACAAAGAGTCAGTGGAGGTTTCTGTGCAGGTAAAAAATTTAGTGATTAGGAGTTCACTGGTGACCTTTGAGGGACAAGTTCTAGTGATTCTGTGAGGACAGAAAGTGAAAGGGTTAGTCACTCAGTTGTATCTGACTCTTCGACCCCATGGACTGTAGCCTGCCAGGCTCCCCTGTCCATGGGATTTCCCAGGCAAGAATACTGGAGTGGGTATCCATTTCCTCCTCCAGGGGATCTTTCCCACCCAGGAATTGAACCCTGGTCTCCCACATTGTAGGCAGATTCTTTACCATGAGAGCCACTAGGGAAGCTGTGTGAGGACAGAACCAAAATTCAAATGAGTGCAATGAGGTGGCTGGGGTTGGGAGTGGCGAATGAGGGGAGGCAATGAGGGTCTTAGTTTCTTTACCTGAAAAGTAAGGAGAATACCACCTCCTTCCCCTAAAAGCAATGAATCTAAATAGAAAGTTGAATTTTTTCCTTGACACTACAATGTCAGAAAGATTAGCAAAGCAATGAAGCTGAAGTTATATGGATCTTTCAAAACTTAGAAAATAACTTCCTAATGTAAACCAGACCAAGTAAGTTAAGCCAAAGGATTCTGAATCAAAGCTTTCATCACTCACTTCACTTCCCAGACTGCAAAAACCATCCACCCAGCCTGAGGTCTGGCCTCTCCTCAAGGATGTCCTCACTGTCTCCCATGGCTCCGGTGAGGATCCTCCTCTTACTGTATCATCCATACTGTCCTTATAGCACAAAACAAGGGCTGCAGTGGGCTGATTAGGGATGCAGGGGAGGGAATGCAGCTGGATCTTCCCCTCTAGAGAAGCCACCAGATCCAGAGATTCTGGCCCTCCCTCTTGCCTGAGTGGTGGCAAGTCATGAATTCATATTCTTTGAATATGAATCAGGTAGAACTAGAATTCTGTAAAGTCAAATTCCGAATAGAGACTTTCTGGAAAAGCAAGCCTGTTTAGGAGAACAACTACATACTTATTTTTTGGTCTAGGGCTTAGGAGCTTTTTCATCTCTTTCCCTAATGGTCTCCTAGTTAAGTCCTCAGACCATGTAACAGCCTGTGAAAGGCCCTTGGGTGAGGGGAGTGGATATTGCTCCCTCTCAGCAAGAATGCACAGGTATAAACCTAAACTATAGGTTCTCTGGTGGCATCTTTGATGGCACCTGAATGACTGCTGCTGACCTTCAGTCACCTGTGCCAGGGCGGCCAGCAGGTGTGACCAGAGTTCTTGCCAAGGAAGGACCCCTCTTACCTCTTGCTGATGCGGTACTCCACTGGTAACTGCTTTTCACCTGACGCCACCACAGATCTCTGTAGCTGGTGTGAAGGATGTAAGAGAAAGTCCAAGTGGTTACCATGCGAAGGGAAGGACTCTCATTTGCACAGACATGCCCCTCTCTTAGCATAAGCCTAACAATCACCAGTTTCTCCTTAATTAAAGGATATTTTGCACTCGCTACTAATTTAGTGATAGCCATTGATCTTGAAAATAAAAAATAATAAGTGACATAAAAACTCAAAGTTGACAATAAACTTGCGCTTCATATCTGGTAAATACTAAATGCTCAAAAAAAGTCTGTTGGAACTAAAATAAAAGTGATTTTTAATCCCTTTTGCATCTGCAAGACTGTAAGTTCTGTAAGAACAAGGGCTGTTTCTTTTTTGTTAAATATTTATTTACTTGGCTATGTCGGGTCTTAGTTGTGGCATGTGGGATCTTTCATTGCAGCACACAGATTCTCTAGTTGTGGCACATGGGTTTAGTTGCTTCATGGCATGTGGGATCATCTCAGTTCCCCAGCCAGAGATGGAGCCCATGTCCCCTGCACTGAAAGGAGGATTCTTAACCACTGGACCACCCGGGAAGTCCCTAAGGGTTATTTCTTATTCATCTTTATATCCCAGTGTCTGGGTCAGGGCCTGACTAAGGGTCAGCTAAGCTTTGACTTTAGTGTTTGTCAAATTAAATGACAGTGACAGGACACTCTTTACCCTCAGAGGCAGCCTGCTCCTTCTGAACAATTCAGATAAAATCCTTTCCTTACAGAGAATCAAAATCCGTTTTGCTTGCAGCTGCCTGGGTTATGGGGAAAAAACACCAAACAGGTCTGAAGTCACTAACTCAACTGAATGTCTCTACTTTGTTCTGAATGTCTGGATAGAAATTTTAAATTATTTTTAAATAAAGTAGCCTCTAATTGCAAAAATACTGTACCAGGAACAGAAAGAGGAATAATATCTCCATGAGGATGCCTGCTTCTGCATCTGACACCAGAATGTCAGCTCCACGAGGGCAAGCATTTGGTCCTTTTTCAGTGCTGTATCCCCAGGGTGCAGAAAAGGCCAGGCAGGAAGTAGGTGCTAAATACTGGTGAAATGCATCCAGGAGTGAATGAACCAGAGTCTTGAGCTTAAAGACACAGTCCCAGTGCTTCACGTGCAGTCAGAGTAGAGCATGGAGCAATGAAGGGCACCCTTTCCTTTCTCAGAGGCTTCAACAATATTACTGTTCCTGCTGCTAAACCAGGTAGACAGCCTTGGAAAAGGCTCTTCCAGTCCCTGGACCCATTTCCTCAGCTATAAAATGCAGCATGTGAACAACACACTCCTGGAGGCCTTCTCAGCCTCTCTCTCTACAATACTAGGATGCAGAGAATCGGTAAGTGACTGATAATGTCTCTGAGTGGTCCTCTGTCTAGCTCCTCTTCCGAGCCTTCAGAGTGAGGAGAGAGTCCCTGCTGCTCTTCTGGGACAATATCAACGGTTTAAAAACAAATCCTACAGAATCTCCACTCCACTCTGCCAGCCCCCTCCCTTCCAAAGCCACACTGCATTTACACAGTTATTTGTGTAAATTATCTGTATACTGCATTATACACACTGCATACCAATTATTTACTGTGCATCTACAAGTCATTCATTTGAGGGAACAAATACTTACTGGTTGTTCTCTGACTGAGCACTGTGCTAGACATTGTAAACACAATATAGGATAACCATAAGTCATTCAGTGGGGCCCTACTGGAAAAGTACAGGGTTACAGAAGGAACAACCAGCCATTCTTATGAAGGACAAGAAGGCTTCCCAGGATGCCCAAAAGGCAGCTGGAATCACACAGGTGAAAAGAGGCCAAGGGAAGAGTGCTTCAGGCAGAGAGAGGAGTGTGTGGGGAGGCCAGTGAGAGCAAGCCTGTTCATGGAGACACAAGTTGTTTAGTGCTTCTGGGGTGTCAGTGTAACAGGGGCATGCTGCAGAAAGGGTGGCAGTAGCCAGGCCAAAGGGCTTTGTAATCATTTGAGAGCAAAAGGGACCCATTAAAGAGTTTAAGCAAGGACTTGACTCAGTTGCAAGTGACTGGTTGCAGATTGCTCTGGCTGCAACAGGCATAATACAGGGCCATGCATTTCAAGGACAACATATGATCCCTGCTAGCTTACAGTCTAGTTGAGGTGGACAAGGGACTAACTCCTGAAACTGTGAGTGATTCCAGACAACATGTAAATGGCAGAATAAATCAAAGTACCAAACAACTGGAGACAAAAACTCTTGAGTTCAGAGGAGGAAGGTTATTGTAGGTGGCCCCAAAAAGTGCTCTGGAAAAAATGTTCCTACTGAAAGAATCTATGAAAGTGGGCCAAAGTGGTAAGGGCTAGGAGGCCAAAAGAGGCGTCTGGTTTCTACTGAGTCTTCAAGAATGGGCAGAATGCTGATGGGGGAGGAATGATGAGAGAGCAAAGAAATTCCTTTTTGAGAAACAGACAGTGAACAGGAGCAGAGAAATTCAACACAAGCCACTGAGGTGGCTTGGTTCCCGTGGGGCAGCCACTACCACACACACCCAGGACTTGTTCCTGAGCAAGCCAAAGGCGAGACAGGGACCAGCAACCCTGGCAAGACACTTCTGGGGGAAGGGAGTGTGGCAAGGTCTGTGCGTGCCAGACAGATGACCTGGCCACGGGGGATTAAATGAACACCTCCAAGTGGGCTGCCTGTCCTGTTACCACAGCAACAGAGTTGTCCTGAGGAAAAGGGCGCTTCAAGCCAAATGCTGCCGCCGGCTCACTGAGAAGCCAAAGCTATTGAGAACACATTGTTGCAATTCACGGGGAGCCTAATGGCTTCAAAAACCTTCTGTACAAAGATTCCAGATTCGACTGAAGTGCTTTTAGATGGAATTATTTTTGCTATTCTCCAATTCATGTCTGCTGCCAAAGTCTCCCTCAAAATCTGCAGACCTGATCAGGTCACACTCCAATTTCAAATTGTCCCACTGCTTCCCCTGGCTTTTGGGATAAAATCCAAACTCCCCAGTGTGGTAGTTCTGGAGCTTCTAATTGTGTCTCACCTTGCATCTCCCATCACTTCCCATACCCGCCCCTGCCCACTTCCGCCCCTAGCTTCCCCCTACTCTCTGAACACACCACACAGCAAGCCTGTGCACAGACTGCCTGTCTTCCTGGAATATCCTTTGTCACCTTTCACTCGAATGAATCTCACATCCACGGGGAAGCCTCTGTTTTTCCTCTCCCCTGCCCTTATCTGCTCTTCACTTGGCTGCCTTTCCCTTGGAGGAAGGTTCTCTTCTTTATGCTGCTGTAGCACACCTATGCTATTACAGGACATATCACAGTGCACTGTAAATATATCTTTCCCCTTCTTCAGGAAGCTCTGAAATCAGAGGAAGCAATACTTAACCTCCGTGTAACAGCCCAGAACCCAGTACAGCATCTAGCACACAGCATGCTCTGTTCTAGTGATGAATGACAGTCTGGCTGCCAGGGCAAACAGCACACCATGAAGGGCATGATGTCTGCTTTGACACAGGAATTCTGAAACTGTCTTATGTGTCATTTGTAAAGAGGCAGCATACTTATAGCAGTGAGGTCAACTGCATGACCTTTCTAAATATTTGTCACACTTCCTGGATTTTAAATAACTTACTGGATTTCTATCACCTCCACTAGCTTTGTTCATAGTGATGCTTCCTAAGGCCCACTTGACTTAGCACTCCAGGATGACTGGTTCTAGGTGAGTGATCACACCATCGTGGTTATCCAGGTCATTAAGATCTTTTTGTATAGTTCTTCTGTGTATTCTTGCCACCTCTTAATATCTTCTGCTTCTGTTAGGTTCACACTGTTTCTGTCCTTTATTGTGCCCATCTTTGCATGAAATGTTCCCTTGGTATCTCTAATTTTCTTGAAGAGATCTCTAGTCTTTCCCATTCTATTGTTTTCCTCTATTTCCTTGCATTGTTCACTTAAGGCTTTCTTTTTTTTTTTTATTAGTTTATTTTCTATTTTTTAACTTTACAATATTGTATTTGTTTTGCCATACATTGACATGAATCCACCATGGGTGTACATGTTCCTTGCTATTCTTTGAAACTCTGCATTCAGATGGATATACCTTTCCCTTTCTGCTTTGCCTTTCTCTTCTTTTCTCAGCTATTTGTAAGGCCTCCTTAGACAACCATTTTGCCTTTTTGCATTTCTTGGGGATGGTTCTGGTCACCACCTCCTGTACAATGGCACGAACCTCTGTCCATAGTTCTTCAGGCACTCTATCAGATCTGATCCCTTGAATCTTTTTGTCACTTCACTGTATAAACATAAGGGATTTCATTTAGGTCATACCTGAATGGCCTAGTGGTTTTCCCTACTTTTTTCAATTCAAGTCGGAATTTTGCAATAAGGAACTCATAATCTGAGTCATAGTCAGCTCCAGGTCTTGTTTTTGCTGACTGTATAGAGCTTCTTCATCTTTGGCTACAAAGAATATAATCAATCTGATTTTCAATATTGACCATTTGGTGATGTCTATGTGTACAGTCATTTCTTGTATTGTTGGAACAGGGTGTTTGCTGTGACCAGTGTGTTCTCTTGGCAAAACTGTTAACCTTTGCCTTGCTTCATTTTGTACCCTAAGGCCAAACTTGCCTGTTACTCCAGGTATCTCTTGACTTCCTACTTTTGCATTCCAGCACCCTATGAGAAAAAGGACATCTTTTTTTGGTGTTAGTTCTAGAAAGTCTTGTTGGTCTTCACAGAACTGTTCAACTTCAGCTTCTTTGGGATTAATGGTTGGGGCATAGAATTGGATTACTGTGATGCTGAATGGTTTGCCTTGGAAATGAACTGAGATCATTCTGTCATTTTTGAGACTACACCCAAGTACTGCATTTTGAACTCTTTTGTTGACTATGAGGGTTGCTCCATTTCTTCTAAGGGATTCTTGACAACAGTCATAGATATAATGATCATCTGAATTAAATTCACCCATTCCTGTCCATTTTAGTTCCCTGATTCCTAAAATGTTGATGTTCACTCTTGCTATCTCCTGTTTGACCACTTCCAGTTTACCTTGATTCATGGATCTAACATTCCAGGTTCCTATGCAATATTGTTGTTTACAGCATCAGACTTTACTTTCACCATCACACACATCCACAACTGGACATCGTTTTTTGCTTTGGCTCAGGCTCTTCATTCTTTCTGGAACTATTTCTCCACTGAAGGGCAATGCCAAAAAATGTTCAAACTACCACACAATTGCACAAATACTTCAAGCTAGGCTTCAACAGTATGTGAACCATGAACTTCCAGATATACAAGCTGGATTTAGAAAAGGCAGAGGAACCACAGATCAAATTGCCAACATTCGCTGGATCATAGAAAAAGCAAGAGAATTCCAGAAACACATCTACTTCTGCTTCATTGACCATGCTAAAGCCTTTGACTGTGTGGACCACAACAAACTGGAAAATTCTTAAAGAGATAGGCGTACCAGACCACCTTACCTGCATCCTGAGAAACCTGTATGCAGGTCAAGAAGCAACACTTAGAACTGGACATGGAACAACAGACTGGTTCCAACTCGGGAAAGGAGTACATCAAAGCTGTATATTGTCACCTTGCTTATTTAAATTATATATGGAGTATATCATGTGAAATGTTGGGCCACATGAATCACAAGCTGGAATCAAGATTGCTGGGAGAAATAACAATAACTTCAGATATGCAGATGATACCATCCTAATGGCAGAAAGCAAAGAGGAACTAAAAAGCCTCCTGATGAAGGTGATGCTAAGGCCCAGGATATCTTTCTTTTGCTTTTCGCTTCTCTTCTCTTCCCAGCTATCTGTAAGGCCTCCTCAGACAGCCGTTTTGATTTTTTGCATGACCTGTCTCTTGAGAAACCTGTATGCAGGTCAGGAAGCAACAGTTAGAACTGGACATGGAACAACAGACTGGTTCCAAATAGGAAAAGGAGTACGTCAAGGCTGTATATTGTCACCCTGCTTATTTAACTTATATGCAGAGTACATCATGAGAAACGCTGGGCTGGAAGAAACACAAGCTGGAATCAAGATTGCCGGGAGAAATATCAATAACCTCAGATACGCGGATGACACCACCCTTATGGCAGAAAGTGAAGAAGAACTAAAGAGCCTCTTGATGAAGGTGAAAGAGGAGAGTGAAAAAGTTGGCTTAAAGCTCAACGTTCAGAAAACTAAGATCATGGCATCTGGTCCCATCACTTCATGGGAAATAGATGGGGAAACAGTGGAAACAGTGTCAGACTTTATTTTTTGGGGCTCCAAAATCACTGCTGATGGTGATTGCAGCCATGAAATTAAAAGACACTTACTCCTTGGAAGGAAGGTTATGGCCAACCTAGATAGCATATTTAAAAGCAGAGACATTACTTTGCCAACAAAAGTACGTCTAGTCAAGGCTATGGTTTTTCCAGTGGTCATGTATGGATGTGAGAGTTGGACGGTGAAGAAAGCTGAGTGCCGAAGAATTGATGCTTTTGAACTGTGGTGTTGGAGAAGACTCTTGAGAGTCCCTTGGACTGCAAGGAGATCCAATCAGTCCATCCTAAAAGAGATCAATCCTGGGTGTTCATTGGAAGGTCTGATGTTGAAGCTGAAGCTCCAATACTTTGGCCACCTCATGCGAAGGGTTGACTCATTGGAAAAGACCCTAATGCTGGGTAGGATTGGGGGCGGGAGGAGAAGGGGACAACAGAGGATGAGATGGTTGGATGGCATCACCGACTCGATGGACATGGGTTTGGGTAGACTCCGGGAGTTGGTGATGGACAGAGAGGCCTGGCATGCTGCAATTCATGGGGTCGCAAAGAGTCGGACACGACTGAGCGACTGAACTGAACTGATGAAGGTGAAAAGAGGAGAGTGAAAAAGCTGCCTTAAAACTCAACAGTCAAAAAGCTAAGATCATGGCATCTGGTCTCATCACTTCATGGCAAATAGATGGGGAAACAATGGAAACAGTGATAGACTTTATTTTTTGGGCTCCAAAATCACTGCAGATGGTGACTGACTGCAGCCATGAAATTAAAAGATGCTTGCTCCTTGGAAATAAAGCTATGACAAACCTAGACATCATATTAAAAAGCAGAGACATTAATTAGCCAACGAAGTTTCGTCTAGTCAAAGCTATGATTTTTCCAGTAGTCATGTATGGACGTGAGAGCTGGATCATAAAGAAGGCTGAAAAGTGAAAGTGAAAGTCGCTCAGTCATGTCCAACTCTTTGTGACCCCATGGACTATACAGTCCATGGAATTCTCCAGGCCAGAATACTGGAGTGGGTAAGCACCGAAGAATTGATACTTTTGAACTATGGTATTAGAGAAGACTCTCGAGAGTCCCCTGGACTGCAAGGAGATCAAACCAGTCAATCCTAAAGGAAATCAGTCCTGAATATTCATTGGAAGGGCTGATGCTGAAGCTGAAGCTCCAATACTTTGGCCACCTGATGTGAAGAGCCAACCCACTGGTAAAGACTCTGATGGTGGGAACGATTGAGGGCAGGAGGAGAAAGAGGTGACAGGATGAGATGGCTGGATGGCATCACCGACTCAATGGACATGAATTTGAGCAAACTCCAGGAATTAGTGAAGGACAGGGAAGCCTGGTGTGCTGCAGTCTATGGGATCTCAAAGAGTTGGACACAACTGAGGGACTGAAAACAACACTTTCTGGAGGACTAACTCCCTTCCACATTAACGTAAAGCTTGACACAGTGGCTGCAGAGCCTTCCCCATGGAAGAATGAGATATACCCTCCAACCTGGCTGCAGTGTTGGCTACATGCTTTGCTTTAACCAGGGAAATGTGGATGGAAGTAATGCCTGGTGCTTCCAAGCAGAAGCTTTAAGAGCCGGCTAGTAGTTTGCCATCTTTGCCGTTTTCCTCTCCCATGAGGGCAATGTTCCAAACCGAGGCTGCTCTGTTGGGCTGGGTCAGAGGGTAAAGACAGCATGGGGCAGAGCAGCAGACAGCACAAGACAGACACATAACCTGAGGACCAAGCCAACCTCTACTGCTGTTGTCCTCCCTGAGATTTGGGGGCTGCTTGTTACTGTTAGAGGAAACCCTAACTGTAACTGCCTACTCTGTAGGCACCATTTGTGTGAGTTATTTTACAACAGGAGGTTCTGATAAGGAACACGGAACTAACAAGACACCACCAACTGGAAGAATTTGGGAAAATTCTTCTCACATGGATATGCTACGTGTCCTACCACCTCCCAGAATCCTCCTTGCTGGAATCCATCTTGGCTGAGCAAAGTGTGCACCACCAGGAAGGACCCTGAGTCAGAATGATTGGCCAGAGGCAACCTGAAAACTAATCCCATCACCAAAAAAAACACAAAACTGCGAGCCACATGGCAAAGCAGTCCTCCTGGGCTCCCTTACCTTCCTGCTCTCCGCTCAAGCACGTTTTCCCAATAGAGTTTCTTGCTTTGTCAGCATGTGTATCTCCTTGGACAATTCATTAGGGAGTGTTAGACCAGAGCCCACTTTCAGGCCCTGAAGGGGGTCCCCACACTTCCTGCAACATTACCAAATGTAACAGCCTAAGTTAACTGATACATGAAGGCCGAATAGCAGAGCAGCAATCAGTGTACCTCTGGGTTGTGACCCGAGGTCTCTTCCCCTCCCCGGGCCTCGGATTTCTCTTTAACAAAATAATGAAGTTTAACTAAATAATCTTCACACTCTTTTTCTGTGCTAGGAAATCTCTCCTTTCCCCTGTCATTTGACCCCTTTTCTTCCTTTTTCTTTTTGTGGCCACACCAAACAACTTGTGGGATCTTAGTTCCCCAACTAGGAATCAAACTCAGGCCCCAGGCAACCATTGAAAGTTCTGAGTCTTCACTGAAACACCAGAGAATTCTCTCACCCTTTTTTTCCTTCTATCACTTATATGGAATGATTGATATTGGGGATGGGGAGCTTCCTTTAATTTTTTTAGATTAAATTTACATACAGTGATATACATAGATCTCAAGAGTACCATTTGCTGAGTTTTCACAAACATACAACCATGTACTCCACATCCCTAACAAGATATTGAAAGCACATTGTGAACACCCCAGAAAATCCCCTTGTACCCTTTCTCAGCCAGAAGCAGCCACGACTGTGCGTTTTTTCACTGCTGATTAGTTTTATGGAATGGCTGGTATTTTGAACTCCTGAACAGATGAAGTATCTAGTTGTTCAGGCTGCCTGTTCTCACACTTCTGAACATCAGTCATGCAAAGAAACAAAGGGAGGTTCTCGGCAGGCCTTGGGGACACTCACCCATGGTTCTGCAAGCCCTCTGATCTTCTGAGACTCGGCGTCACTGACAAAGTCATGGTAGAGAACAACATAGGGCTCCAGGTGGATGACCTCCTTCCGCACCGGCTGGAGCAGCAGGTAGGGACTGGAACTGGTCTCATAGGAGCAGTAGAGGCTGGGGATCTGGTAGTGAGTAGGCTGAAAGGAAAGACTAGAATCAGCTTAGAAGAAGGGTCTAGGAGTGGAAATCAATTTACGGGAACTCTAGCATAAAAAACCTGAAATTCAGGAGATTCAGAATTCAGTCACTGATGCTATCCAAGTGAGCTTTATTATTTTTTTTTAACGTATCAGGTTTTCCCTTCAAATTGTCCCAATTCTACCTTTTCTCCCATCCCCCAAGCTGGTTGCCCCTTTTTCTTCCCATGAGAAGTGGTACCTGGGAACCCAGGGTCTGACATAAACCCTCGTAGGTGTCCCTGGTCTGCAGGTGGGGCACATTGGGTCTCTGCATGACAGTCTCAGCTACAGCCTGGTTAGGGCTCTCTGCCAAGAGTTTTTCATATTTCAAGACATTTCTGGCCACCCTCTTATTATCTGGGCCTGAAAGAAATCAGCAGGGAAAAATACAAATTAACAGATTAACAAACAATGGTCCCAGGGAGTGCTGCCAAGATTTCCTGCAGCTTCACTGTTACACACCACCAGCACCTGACACTTGGACAATTTCCTATGTCCATGCACAGGAGGATGTAAGGTCCTCACCCCTAGAGTACCAGGTATTAAAAAGGATTAGGTAGGGCCTAGTAGAGCTGAAGGAACACTCTTAGACCAAGGGATCATGAGGATGGGGCTGCAGGATAGTGTGATGATCAGTTTTATGTATAGGGAAGAAGCTTCAATCATTCATTCACCCGTCCATTCAGTAACTCTCCAGTGAACATGTACCAGACACTGTGCTAGCAGCTAAACTCTCAGAGTTTAGAGTTTCTCAGAGAAAAGACACATTAACTAACTACTTACAACAAAACACAACAAGAAAGTGCTATGAAAGAGAAGTCCAGAGAGCCAACACAGAGACTCACTCTATTCTTCCCTAGAGAACTGGAAGCTAAATTATTCCCAACTCTACTAGATTCCTCAGAATCCCTACCTGGCCTAGACACAACAGAGCACTATGGGACAAAGGGGTTCCAGACTTCAGTTCTAGCCAAGGTCTCGACAGGGATCCTGTGTCTTGTTTGTGCCCACTTTGGGTGCAGATCCCCCATGAGTTGGCAGCTACCCATGGCCAGCTAGCCTCTGCATTATCTCAGTGCATCTCGGAAGGAGGTGCTTCATTGCTGTAAGGGTCACAAAGCATCTTTCTCTGAGGAACTCAATGTGCTTCTAACCACTTCCACCATTACCATCATTCTGGCAAACGAAGGGACAGAAATTATCATCCTTTTTTTAACCAAAGGAGAAATAAAATTTGGAGGAATAGAAACAGTGGGCCCAAAATACCAATGAAAATATTGCGAGACCACTTATGGAACGAGGAATTTCAATTTGCTGTGTCTACTTATTCACTTTTAATAGTGCACAATTTATGTTCTCTGGGATATGCAGAGATTTTAATAGTTCAAGCACAAAAAATAAAGAGGGGCTGGGTTATCAATTTGTCTGTACCACTAACTGTCCACATGTTTCCAGACCACACAGCTACTGCCTTATCCTACTGTTTGCCAAACTAGCAGAAAGGAATAATGTTACTAAATGGATTCACTAAAAAGTGATACATACATTTGTGAAGTCCTACAGGAAATACTTGATAAATACTAGGTTGGCCAAAAAGTCTGTTTGGGGTTTTAACGACCTTTTTGGCCAACCTAATTTTGTGAATGGTTATTACGTATCTTAACATATCTGATACATATACATATCTGTATATCCACATATCTGTAACATGTACCTATCTTTTAGTATCCAACTTATTAAAAGAAAACCGGGGAAGCCATCTACCACCAAAATTTTAAGCAAAAATATCAAAGGCAGAGTTAAACTAGCAAATCTCTCTCCCAGTTTAACTCTGGTGAAACACTGCCTGAGAGGGTTGAAGCTGAACTCTGTGGCCAGCTGGGCGGGAGGCTTGCATAGCAAAGTGAGCTCCAGTATAAAGAGAAGAATTGCTATCTTTCTGTGAGCAGCCAAAGTGAACAACCCTGCTGAGTCGCTCTCCTTCTTGCACACACAGCTCTCATTGATTGCACTCGTTCCCAGGTCTATTCCCAAAACCTGGATCTTCAAATGTCCCTGAAGAAACTGGCTCGCAACCTAGAACTTGTTCCCCACTGAAGCAACACTAATACGCATGACTCAGTAGGGGTGGAGGAGGAAGGCACAAGCTGGTATCTTTTTCTTAGCACTTCCAATGAACTTAAAAACTCCCCCTGGTGCACTGAACAGTATGTTAAGATTTAATAAAAAAAAATTAGAAATGTGCCTTGGATTATGAAATTCGAAAAATAAAAATAGACAGCTATACTTCATTTGCAGGGATGAAAGGCCAAGAGCAAGAGGGATTTCCCACAGGTCTGACCTGTGGTTATCTTTTATCATTACGTACTGTACAGAAGAAACTCCCGGGAAAGGTTGAGGGCACACAAAACATTTCCTGCCTGTAAAAAAGAAAGAAAAGGAAAAGAGTGAGTTAACTGCACTGAGGATAGCTCCCCTAATGAACCATTAAATGGATTAAAAAAAAACAACTCTAAAATAAGCTTACCAATAGTAGATAGTAAGACTCACTGAAATGAGCTGCAGACTAAAATGTAGAGGTTCTCTGTCCTAATTCAGGATTTGCAGCCCTGATGCAAATCAGGTCTCCTCAGTTTCCTCATTTACAAATGACTTATTACCACCCTTACCAGGGAAGGGAGAAAAATAAATGAAAATAAACTTTCTTAAAATGCCCTCAAATCTTTCAAAGCATGCAAAACCATATAATTGTAGGGTGTTGTTATTTTGGTATATTTTATTAGTAAACATTAATATGGAACTGCAACAATTCTACTAAGAACATGATGTGTTCTCCAGGTTCAGCACTTATGAGAATCCACAAAGTCAGTGAGAGGAAGAAAAAGGAAGAGCTAAACCTGAACCATTCCCACTGCATAGCAATAACTCTCCCTGCAGCCATTCAACCTTGGGCTACACACGGTTGAAAGTAAACACAGGCTTTCCAGACAAGCCTGGGGAACAGAACTCGGGGCGGGTGGGCTGTCATCCCACTCTGGGTACTGTGAAATGATAAGTCACTAGACCTATATTTCCTTCTAATCATTTCGCTTTTGCATGTTAAAAAAATGCATTTTTTAATGATAAAAGCAAGAAGAAGGACGCTATAAAACATATGACAAATAGGGGGTAAAGGTTCCACTGAAACCCAGGCACTTCAAGCCCTTTGGAACAATACATAGTGTGTACACAGTTACAGTCAAATTTATTACAAATTTTCATATCCTGATTGTTTCCCTCTACAGTGTAATCAGGAGTACTTTCTATATTTTTACATAGTCCTCAGAAACAGCATTTTTTAATTAGTACTTTTCACTGCAGTAAACATAAATTTACCATTTATGTTTACTGATGGTAAACATAAATTTACCATCTTAATCATTTCCAAGTGTACAGGTCAGTAGTACTAAATATATTCACACTGTTGTACAAAGACCTCCAGAGTTTTCTCATCTTGCAAAACTGAAACTCTACTCATTAACAACAACTCCCAATTATTTCCTCCCCCCTGCCCCCGGTAGCCATCACTCTACTTTCTGTCTCTATAAATTTGACTCTTCTAGAAATCTCATATAAATGGAATCAAACAATACTTGTCTTTTTGTGACTGGTTTCACTTAGCATAATGTCCTCAAGTTTCATCTATGTGGTAGCATGTATTAGAATTTCCTTCTTTTTAAAGACTGAATGGTATTCCACTGTACATATACACTACTTTTGCTTGTCCATTCACCCACTGATGGATACTTGGAAAGCTTCCCACCTACTGGCGGTTGTGAACAGTGCTGCTATGAACATGTGTGTACAAGAAAGACAGCAGTTTCAATGGCTGCATATCATTCCATCCAGAAGCTCCATCAAAGACAATCTAACCATTCCACCACTGTTAGGCATATAGTTTGTTTCTAATTAATTAATATCATAATTATTCTGTTCTGTACTTAACAGAGGGGTAGTTAATTACTCTACTAATATCTTACAGTGTCAGATATTAACTCAGGGTTATAGATTTTCAAACCCTTTGAGATGAAGAAAGCTAAAATATTAATTTTATATATTTTTTAAACTCAAGGGCTTTATCAAGGGATAAAATTATGTTTTATCAAGAACAGTTAGAGCTACTTTTGATATCTCAGTTAAATTTCTCTGGAAATGTGTATAGTAAATAATGTTCAATGAAAAAGGAGAACACACACTTGTGTATAGTGTAAAAATAGCTTACATTAATTGAGAACATATGTGTTGTGAATTGGGTTAAGGGCTTTACATTTAATACATTAAATGTACTAGCTCATTTAATCCTCATGCTGACCCTTTGAGGTGAGCACTGAAGGTGCCAACTACAAACTGGCACTTGCCATGGGCACTTCCATCTATGTCCACAAGGATTAAATCACGACCTGCTGCAGCTACTGGCTTTCAACACCTCCCTGAAAATAGTTCAGGGTGGAGAGCAGAAATGAGGCACTCTGTGTACTGGGAAAAACTGGCAGAACAGGTCTTCATATAGTTAGATATTTTCAGAAGCTGATTTTATAAGCCCAATTCTTGTATTTCCTCATATCTAGAAAAGCACTAAAAATTTTCATGGTGACAACTGCCCCTCAAGACTAACGAAACATTCCGCAGAAAAAATGTTTGATTGCATGTACTCTTTCACTAAAATCACATCTATACTGACCTTCCCCCTAACCTCTGTGAAGCAGTTTCTCAGAGCTGTCTGAGGTGCTGTCCCTTGGGCTATAGTCCTCATTTTGCCCCAAATAAAACCTGATGCACAACTCTCACATTGTGCATTTTTTTTAAGACAACAAAGGGTCGCAGAATATGCCACCTCCAAATATGCCTCTTTGGCATAAGGATTATTTTGAGCTAATTATTTTGAGAAACATCAGAGATACAGGAGAAGTTTTTTAAACCAGAGTAGAAGCGTTTTCATAAGGGAAATTTATATTTACAATGGAAATCTCCTTTTGTGAGGGTTATCTCCCCCATGTACCCGAAAGAGAAGGATGACGCTGCATCACAAGAAAATCTTATCAGTGGGGAAGGCACCCTAAATCTATTGGTACCTAACAGCTTTACTCTTGCTTGCTTGGTCTGGTCACCTCCCAGAACTGGCTCCCCCATACCTTTCTTTCTTTTGTCTTTAGCTGGATACATCATATTTAAGATGAAGGTTTAGATCCTCTCAGAGAGTTACTCATCCCCTGCCCCCCAATATCTCCCATGTCTACAGGAGGTATACGTGTTAGTTAACTTACGTTTATTGTTCCTCTTATTAATCTGTCTTATACTACAGGGAGGTCTCAGCCAAAAACTCAGAAGGTTATTGGGAAAATTATTTCCACACTCCCACATTATCATTATTATTCCCCTTTAAAGATAAGAAAATTAGGGACTTCCCTGGTGGTCCAGTGGTTAAAAATCTGCCTTCCAATGCAGGGGACACAAGTTTGATCCCTGGTCGGGGAACTAAGATCCCACATGCTGCAGCGCAACTAAGCCCACGGGCTGCAACTACTGAGCCCGTGCACCAAAGATCCCAAGTCCAGCAATTAAAACCCAATGCAGCCAAATAAACACATAAATAAAAGTAAATAAGTATTTTTTAAAAAAGAAGAAGAGAAGTCTGATCATAGGGAAAAATGAAGCTTTAAAACAAAAAGAAAGAAAATTAAGGTCTAGGGAGGTTAAGTAAGTTACCCAAGTTTACACAGAACTTGAACCTAGGTCTGCCTGACTTCAGAGCCTATGGTTTAGTTACTACACGCTGTCTCTTATTATTTGTAGTTACTGAAATGATTTTTTACTAAAACATATCCTGAAAATGTATTAAATGATAGTACTACATATAATATGATATATTATACTTTTTGTGGTGTATATAGATATACAATTTTATATGATAATGAAAGATCCATGAGGAACATTCATCCCTAATTTACCAGTGGTAAAAAGGGGACCAGAAATTGCCTATAAGACAATGCCAATGTGTTTTATTACTGTGGCATAAACACACACACACACTATAAGACACAAAGAAGGAGAGTCTGAGGGGTCTAAAGAGAATTAAAGAAGGCTTCACAAAATAGGAGACATTTGAACTACACCTGGTAAGGTGAATAATATTTACCAGACAAAGCACAACTGTAGAATGGGAGAGTTTACAAGTGACAAGAGGAGAAATCTAAGTCATCATAGGGGGAAAAAACCCAAAACTATTAAACATTGCATCTAAAACTCTATCTTTCAGAATGAGCTGCTTTAGTTTATCTTCTCTGAGTCTCCATATCAATTCTCCATTTTCTTCTACTAAAATTCAATTACTTCTCACCCTTTATTGCATCACAGTGATTCTATTTCAGCTTTAATAGCAATTAAGCAGGAGAGATAGGAAGACCACCCTGGAAAGTTTTACAACAAAGAGCCAGGAACTTCCCAGGAACTTCTATGAGAAGAACAGGACCATTTGCAGCACTGAGAATAAATCTGTTTTGGCAGCAACACACAGGTTTGGACCACCCACATCCTCCTCCCTTTCTCAGGAAAAGGGGGAAAGGAAAAGGAATGTGTGGAGCAGAAATGGTTTATTAGTTTTGGAAACTCTAGGGAAATGACTCTGTAGTGATTTTTCCAGCCTATTCTTAAAGACTATACAACTCCAGTGGACGTGGGATAGCAGCTCCCACAAGAAGAGAAATGAGCTTTCATGAGGGGCACAACAGATCACAGGTCAATGGTGCCAATGAAAAACAACAGCTACAGGAGGCAATGAACTGATTGATGCTCTGGACCAATGACACCGGCTCTGTATCTGGACACGACTCACATCACAGTTGGACTTGACAGCAGATGGGAGAAGATAACAATCAAACTTCTTCCTTGACATTGGCAATATCATGGCAAGAGTTCAAAAGAGTGACCTGCATTGGCTATGAAGCCACTAAACATTTGTAAATGCAGCTGCTGCTGATACAGGTGAGAAACCGCCTCCTACATTGAAGATGATGATTTTAAAGTAGTCAGCACATTGGAAAGAGTACTGAGGAAGAAATAGACTCGGGCTCTAATCTAACCTCTGTGAACTTTGTAACAAGTTAGGAATTCTTTGGAGATTCAGTTTACTCACATAAGAAATATGGAAATAATAAAACAACTGCCCTGCCTGACACATTTAGTCCTGTTGGGAAGATGAAATAAATTAAGAGACATGAAAATGTTGAAAAAGTGGTAAAGCAGATATAAAGCATTATGCTTACTGTGAAGAAAGGAATGAGTCTCTTGTTTACTCCCCTACCTGGAAATAGGCGAAGGCCAAGTGATCCAAGGCATCCTCAAGACTTGCCTCATCCTCTGTCTTCCATTCTCCATAAGAGCCTCGGAAGAGACTGACAGCCTCTTCCAGCCATGGAATGGCATGGTAGTAATCCCCCATGTCATAGGCCACCTGCAGGGAACATAAGTACCATCAAGTTTAGTCCATGGGTAGAGAAAGGAAATAACAATGCAAAAACGTGAGGGGCCTTTGAAACCCAAGAAGGCAAGTTTTCTTTCCAACTCATCTAAGTTAAATATACTAAGCATCTATTATATACAAGACAATGTGACTAAGTACAGAGAATACTGAAGTATTCTCACATTTAAAAAATTTATATTGTACTTCCTTGGTAGTCCAGTGGTTAAGAACCAGCCTGCCAATGCAGGAGACACAGCCCAGTCCCTGGTCTGGGAGGACTCCACATGTCGAGGAGCAGCTGAGCCTATGCGCCACAACTGCCAAGCCCATGCTCTGGAGCACATAAGCTGCAACTACTGCAGCCCACATGCTCTAGAGCCCATGCTATGCAACAAGGGTATGTGTGTGCTCAGTCGTGTCAGATTCTTTGTGACCTCATGGGCTGTAGCCCACCAGTCTCCTCTGTCAATGGAATTTTCCAGGCAAGAATACCAGGATGGGTTGCCATTTCCTACTCCAGGGGATCTTCCTGACCCAGGGATCGAACCTGCGTCTCCTGCATCTCCTGTACTGGCAGGCACATTCTTTACCACTGCACTACCTGGGAGGCCACTGCAATTAGGGGTCTGCACGCCACAACTAGAAAGTAGCCCCCACTCGTCACAACTAGAGAGAGCCCAGGTGCAGCAACAAAGACCCAGCACAGCCAAAAATGGGAAGTGAGAAATATGAACTGAAGTAACTAGAACACTGAGCAGAATGGCACGATTACTTCAAAGAAATATGTATGATGTGCTGTGGAGGCATAAAGAGAGGAGGAGACTTGAGAATCTCAGAAAGCTTCATGGAAGAAGTGCCACCTGAAAAATGGATATATGTATGTATAACTGATTCATTTGCTGTAGAGAAGAAAAAAGCACAACACTGTAAATCAACTATACTCCAATAAAATATATAGAAATTAAGAAAAAAAATGCCATCTGAGTCTTCCTTAAACAAGGAAAAGAATTTCAATGAACAGAGATTGGGATGAAGGGCATTTTATGATGAGGGAATGGTAGAAACAGAAGCCAAAATCAAGAATGTGTTTAAGTAGTATATTGTGACTATAGTCTAAGGCAAAGCAAAGCAGGGAATAAACATAAAAAGGCTATATGGGCTACACTAATTAGAGTTGTGACTGTCATGTCTTTAGGAAGATATTGTTGGGAGCAATGTGAGTTATTAATTAAATGCATTTATTTATTTAATATTTACTGTATTTATAATGTACCTGGAGGTTCCTGCCCTTAAAGAGCTTGCAATCAACCAAGGGGCACGTGAGTAAACCAGTAATTGTGATATAATGCATCAGACACCTTAATGAAGGTGGACACTGGAATGCTATGAGAGCTCAGTGAACAGCTCTCATAGCTCGTTAAATGTCAGAATGTGGGGACTATGGCGACATGCACTAGACATAGCTCCTGTCTCCTAAGAGCCTACAGTTAACTAGAATACCAGACCTGAAGGTGGAATTTCCTGGAAATTGATGTCGGAAACAGCATGGAATTATAGAGTCACAGATTTGGAAGGCTTCTTGCAAAATGATCTAATTTAGGCATAATTCCCCACAGGCAGAAAAACAGCAGAACCTGGAGATACTGCAATTCTGCTGCCCAAACAGCAAGTCCATTCCTATCCCCCATCTGCCATTAGCCTGCTGTGTTATCTTTCTGGTCCTTAAGTTTCCTATTTGAAACACTGAGTTGAAGAATAACCAAAAAATGACTGAATTTTTCCTGCTAAGTTAACAATTTATTTAATTAATATTTCCATGAGGAACTTTAAGTCTTAGCAACATGGCAGACAGATAACTGGAATCCATCCTTAACCACAAAGATTTAGAAATTTTGAGTAAAATATAAAAAGTATTTAATCATATATTTTCTAGAAATATTGGGAAATATCCAAGTACCAGAAATAAAAGAGAAGCTGAAAATCCAAGTAACAAGCTGATGAGCAGATGCTGAAGCTGCCTGCGGTGGGGTGGGTGTTAGTCCTAGTAACCTCCGTACTTAGTAATCTGAGGTTATAATGTCCACAGGAGGACAGTACATGAGCCTTTTGTAGACCTCAAAAAACTTAAAAACTGGATAGACACACTAATAAAACTGAAAACCATGAAAAACTACACTTTAAGGGAAAGAACTGACCAGAAAAAAAATCTATCCACTGCCACAAGGAGACAAGAAAGTTGGTTTGTTTCTGTCTGGTTTCAATTCAGAGAAATAAATAATGGAAACAACCTAAGTGTCCATCAATAGACGAATGAATGAATACAATGATATACACACACATATATAATTCAACCATTAAAAATAATGAAATCTTGCCATTTGTGACAACATGGATGTATGTTGAAGCATTATGCTAAATGAAATAAGACAGAGAAAGACAAATACCATATGATTTCACTTACATATGGAATCTTAAAAAAAAAAAAGTAGAAACAAAAACCCCCAGGCCCATAAATATAGGAACCAGATTGCTTCCCAGAGGCCAGGGTAGGGGGTTGGTGAAATGGATGATGGGGATCAAAGGGTATTAATTTCCAGTTATAAAATAAAGAAGTCGTGGGGATGTAATATAGAGGGGGAAAAAGAAAGGACTCTAAGGCTAGTGATACCAGAGTACCTGAAAGAAGAAAACCCAAAACTCTATGAAGGGATATTCCCACAACTCTGGGCAGAAAGACTCTATTTGGGGGCAGGGGAGGAATCCTGCTAAAAATAAGCTCACAATCAAATATGATAAGCTATGTCAGGAAATAACAGACTGTGAACAAGAGTCAACTGATACAACAGTGGAACAGAAGAACTAGACAATTAAGCATTTCAGAAGAAAAGACTGATCTGCTTTAATCAATAGAGGAGGGAACTGAGGGCATGTAGATAAAACAGACTTGTCTACATGCTAATAATTATCTACATTTATTCTTCAACCCAGGTATTTAACCAAGAGAAATGAACACAAATGTCCACAAAAAGATACATCAATAAAGCAGCAGCATTATTCCAACTGATGCTGAAACAAATCTAAGAATCCATCAACATGAGATTGATAAACAGTTTGTGCTATATTCAAACAACAGAATACTATTCAGCAATAGAAAAGAATGAACTACTTAAATGCTGCAGTCTATGGCGTGCTGCAGTCCATGGCGTCACAAAGAGTTCGACATGACTGAGCGACTGAACTGAACTGATAAATGCAGTAACATGGACAAAATGTCACAGATACAAGGTGCTAAGTGACTCAAGAGCACTTACTATTTGGTTTAGGACAGTGGTCGCTTGGTACCTGGGCAAGGGGAGGACAGAAAGGGTGGGGGTGGTGAGAAGGAAAAGGAGTGGGTGTTTGGCTATCTTTGCATTCTTTTTTAAAAATCTGGAAAAAAAATCTGAAACAAATACAGCAAAATTTGAACATATATTTCATCTCAATTATAGATAAAATTGCTTATTTTATATGTACTTTTCTTATATTTGAAATGTTTTATCTTTCAAAATAAGTAAATAAATACAGAAATAATGATTGTCAGTGAGACTTTCAGGAAATGACTTAACTGAATTTTCAACATATGGTTTTAGTCTCAGAAAAGCCTAAGGAAGCATATACTGGTACCATATATGGAACTGTTTTAACTGACTTCATTTTAAATTAGCCATGAACATGAAGATTGAGCTTGATTCTATTAGGATCTCAGAAAAGGAAAAGTTATACATGGAGAGGTGTAGGGCAACCTACTCTGTGTTAATTTGGAGGATGTATCCTCAAAACTTGGATTTAGGACACATGAGGCCCACTCTCAGATTGGCTAACGAACAATGCAGGGGCTGAGGAAAATTCACGTTCCTGCAGTAGGCATCTTCAAAATCAAAAAGATTTACTCCATTACTTCCCGGGCAAAGGCTAACAGAGAGTATATTGTAAAATAACCTCAGGAGTGCTCAAAACTTCTGAACAAAGATCAGTTAAATATCTCATATGAAAGGTTCCTAAAGTCTATTTTCTCAAACAATTTTATAGCAATATGGGGTTAGTTCTGGCTGCATCATTTGGCTTGTGGGATCTTAGTTCCCTGACCAGGGATCAAACTCATGCCCTTTGCAGTGGAAGCATGGAGTCCTAACCACTGGATCACTAGGGAATTCTCAAATGGTTTGTTTTTTGACACTACTTTAATTTAGTATCTCTAAGTGGCTAGGAAATGTTGCAAGGGATTTCATAAAGTCCCAGGAGGTTGAGTTTCCATGATCTTAGCATCACATCACCATTTCCTTTCCTCTTCCCCATCCTTTGACTTTGCTTCTCCTTTCCACCTGGCTGTCCCTCTACTGGTGGAGTGCTATGGTTATGGTGACCAAAGGGCCATTTTGCCCAAGACAGTCCCACTTTATGTCTGTCAGCCTGGCTAATAACACTTCCTTCACTCTCAAGAGTGTCTTAAGAATGTGATTACCCTAGCTATTATAGAGACAGCATGGGATTCAGAGTTAAAAGACACAGGTTCAAAATTTAGTTCTACTTAAACTTGTGTAACCTTAGGCAAGTCATTTACCCTCTCTGAACCTCAGTTTCTTCATCTCATCTGAAAATGGAGAATAATGCCCCATTTCCAACTTTGCTGGCAGGATTAGAAATATGTATTAATAACAGCAATCAGAGTATAGTGATTTACTCCCCGAGAAAGAGAGCTGAGCAATCTGCCCTCTCTCTGAATACCATCACCTTGCCAACTTGGAAGCAGTCATCCCCGGTGAGGGAGAAAAGTCGCCTGGGACTGTACAGGTCAGTGACAGCAGAGCCTGTGACTCTCTGGAAGACGCCTCGGGCAAGTCCTTTCACACTGAGCATGTATACATCCTGCAGCCGCATCAGGGCCCTTGCTGCTCCCTCGAGGTCCTCAAAGGCTGGCAGGTCCTGCTCCACCCTCTCATAACCATCCTTGAGAGCTGTGGAGGTCATGAAAGCATCAATCCATCGCTCAAAACACAGGTGGTGAGCATTTGATATAGCGAGGCATCATCACCTTAATTACTATAATCACTAAGCTCGTAATATTTTCATGAGCAAAGATAATGTTTTATCTGATTTTGTTCCCAGGGTAATAAAATCTTCTGAATGAGAAATAAACATTCCAGAGTAAAAACTAAGCATCTTTATCATGTCGTTCCATTCTATCTGTCTCTGGGAGTCTTGCCTCTTGAGGGGAAAACTTTTCTCCTTCTTAACTTCCCCAAAGTCGACAAACTTCTTCAATTAAGAAAATGAAAGTCGCTCGGCCATGTCCGACTCTTTGCGACCCCATGGACTATACAGTCCATGGAATTCTCCAGGCCAGAATACTGGAGTGGGTTAGCCTTTCCCTTCTCCAGTGGATCTTCCCAACCCAGGGATCACACCCAGGTCTCCGGCATTGCAGGCAGATTGTTTACTAGATGAGCCTCCAGGGAAGCCTTTCAAGTACAACGTAAATTAGGAAAGTGATCTTACTACAGATAACACTGTAGTGGCAACTTAATAAAACAGAAATTAATAGACAACATCACTTTTACACATATGTAAATGGGATGATATAACCTATAGTTCTTCACAGGATTGGGGTGAAGATCAAATGAGATAATGGAGGCACTTCCCTGGCAGTCCAGTGATTAGGACTCTGCGCTTCCACTGCAGGGGACACAGTTCACTCCCTTGTCAGGGAACTAAGATCCCACATGCCATGTAGTATAGGCAAAAAAGTATTTTAAAAAATGAGATAATGGATACAAAATTGCTTTCTAATTATAGTTGCATAAACATATTAAAAAAGAACCTAGTTCTTTGTAACAGAGCTAAGGAGATCAAGTAATACCTACCCACTTCATTATCCTTCATCACATCCCATGAGAATCTCTCTCCTTTCCACTGAGTCAGGAGATAGAATCTTCTCTTACCCTCCAGCCCTCCTCCTCATTACCTCGGATGTTCTCACTGGCCTCCAGACTATGTACCACATTCTTCCAGTCAGACTGTAGGCGTTTGATGAGAGTAAATGCAAGCAGAGGGTTAGACACAGGGGTTGCTGAATCTTCATGTAAAGATAGCACCTTGTGATAGAATCTGAAAGAGAGGAGTAGAATGACCTCACCCACTGATACAACCGCTCTACCAAGTGAAGGCACATTTAGAGTAGCTAAAAATGAAATGCTGAATGAACCCCTTGAGACTCATTAATATTCTAAGAAACATGAACAAAGAGGATGAAAACTACCAACACAACAAAAGTAGGTCCACTCATTTGTTCATTCAAGTTGGTCTCCATTGGTCAATCACTGTATGTCAGACATCATGCTAGATACTAGAGACCCAAAGGCAAGAGAGAGTGGAGCTCTCAAGGAGGTTACAAATAAGAAAATCTTTTTTTCTCTCATTATTCTATAATCAAAACTTAGAATCTGATAGAAGCTTAAAAAACATGGCTGAATTAATTATAATAACTGTAGTATGTGCTATGAGAGAAGCACATATATTTCATATAATGCTATGAAATGCTCTGGCAATCTGTAAGCAGGGCACCTGACCCAGGTGGGAGTTAGAAGGTGTAAGGGAGGACTTTACATAGGATATGGTACCTAATCTGAGTTTGGAAGGACTGGTTAAAATATTGATAGCTACTACTTATTGAGTCTTTACCATGTACTAGGCATCCTGTTAAGTGATTTAAACATATTGTCTCATTTAATTCCCCCTGCCCCAAATGCTCAGAATAGATACTATCATGCACATTTTACAGAAGAGGAAACTGAAACAAGGCTATGATGTTGGTAAACAACAAAGCCAGGAATGAACTGAAGCCTCTCTGACTCTGAAGCTGGGGTTCTTGACAGATTTTGCCATACTGTTTTCCATGGAGTCAGAACAAAGAAGGGAGGAGAGTGGGTTTTTTAAGCCAACAAGGACCAATGTATCCAAAGGCGCAGAGGCTTGACATATATTTAATCATTCAGTAAGTCACTTGCTAGAAGTCAAACTCCATGCTGGAAGCTGGGGATAAGAAGGCAAGACAGGGTCCAATGATCAAGAATTTCATGAACAAAAAAAACAGCTGATTTCTCATCACTTTTTTTTTTTTTGCCACGTCGTGCAGTGTGTGGGATCTTAGTTCCCCAACCAGAAACTGAACCTGGGCCACATCAGTGAAAGTATTACCGAGTCTTAACCATTGGACCACCAGGGAATTTCCTCTTATCACCCTTTTCCTAAGTTCGATATATATTTCTATGAAAGAATGAATGAAATATATTCTTCTATGCTGCTGCTGCTAAGTCGCTTCAGTCGTGTCTGACTCTGTGCGACCCCATAGATGGCAGCCCACCAGGCTCCGCTGTCCCTGGGATTCTCCAGGCAAGAATACTGGAGTGGGTTGCCATTTCCTTCTCCAGTGCATGAAAGGGAGAAGTGAAAGTGAAGTCGCTCAGTCGTGTCTGAGCTAGGTACAAAATTCTGAATAAGACAATAACCTTGATCTCAAAACGTTTGAGATCACAAATAATTACATTACAGATGCAACCCCAGATTTAAGAACAAAGCTTAGAGAAAGCACACAGATCTGCCAGAGCAGATCACAGTAGGTATCACAGAGGAGATAATAAACTGAGACCTGATGGGTAAAAGCAAATAATGAGGAAGGGAGAAGGAGGTCTCCTTCTGGGCAGGCAGAGACAGTTCAACATGTGTAAAAGTACAGAGAGAAGCAATAGGGAAATTACAAACCACTGAGTATTGCTAGAGCACGCAGTGTATTAGGAGGATGGGGAGACTAGACTGGAGAAGCAAGGAGTAACTCATAGACCTTGCTGAGAAATCTGGGTTCTGCCCTGAGTGCAATTAGGAGTAGCAAAAAGTTTTAAGTGAGAGTGGGATGGACTATGATACGTTACATACATAAATCTGTGAGAGGGTGAGGAGGAGGGGTTAGAAGCGGCAGGGTTACTACCAGAGCAGAAAGACCAATTAGGAGGCCATTTCAAAGCTGTAAGCAAGAGACAGGACAGTCTGAACCAAAACAGTGACAGTGGGGGCAGAGAATGGAATGGTTTCAAGAGAGATATTTAGGAAGCAAATCATACAGAAACTGGGAAGATTGTAATGGGGAATGAACAGGTGGGTTATTCAGCATGCTTCCAACCTTTCTGGTTTACCAACATTTGCAGTAAAGGGGCAGAAATGTAGGGGCCAGAAGTGATCATCTTTTTCATTAATTTCTCTCCTCTTCAATGTCCTATAAGAGTGTTAATACAATTAAGAAATAACTGTTTACTTTCCTGGCATACTATGGTTATCCCATTTCTAATTCCCTACTGGGATTTATATTATTGAAACTTATTAGTTACAGTAAGGCAGACTTAAGAGTTCTAGTCCTGCCCTCTAAGACTTTTTCCCTTTGTTTTAAACATTATTTTCAAAAACAATACAATAACAACAATAGAAATAAAAGAAAAGTTGTGTATAGTCCAAAGTGAATGTATGAAGAGCATTTGAGAACAGAAGAATTTTCTGGCCAGAGTGGAGGACTTCAGTGAGTGGAAAGGGATGGAAGTGAGGAATAGAGGGAGTGGTGCGGTGGGGGGAAGGTGCAGGATTTCAATCCCTTGAAACAGTCTGACTTCAGGATTTCTCAAGGGTGGGGCCTCAACTATAAACACAGCCTGAAACAGAATAGTTGCTCTGGGTAGAGATGCTTCTAGTGAGCCAAAGATTCAATTCAAGCATAAACTAAGACAAATAGTCTGCTCCTGGGTGCCCCAGGGAGGAAACAGGAAGCCTGTTAAGTCCCAGGATATCTCTGATCCCCAAGACAGGGGGTTTTTAAAATTAAACCTACTCAAGGGTTTTAAAACTAAACCAGCCTCCAGGGTGTGGGACTTTTTTTTTAATACCCATTATTTTCTGCTTCAGCTCCATATGGAACTACTTAGTGAAAGATATTCCACTGCTAGACGAAAATACAAGCAGAGACTCGGGCTTGAGTTCAGGCTGAAGGGTAAGTGTCGAGGGACAACTGAGGCTGAGTGGCAGGGATTTTACAAGACAGTTGCATGGGGAGGAGCTGGGAGGAGACATGAGAGGTATTCTGACCCAGCCTCTAGCTATCCCTCAGTTTCCTCTCCTATAAAACGGTAGACCTGGTCTAGTCTAGAAGATCTCTATGGATGCTTTCAGCACAACCATTCTGTTCTTTCTTTCCATCACCTTTCCCACAACCAAATAAACTCATCTGGTGCTTGAGACCTAATGTATTGGGTTGGCCAAAAATAACATCTTGACTGAAAAACCTAAACGAACTTTTTGGCCAACCCAATATAACAAGCCTCAGAGGAAACTGAGGCACAAAGGAAGCACAACAGAGGGGTGAAGATCAAAGGTACCATCTCCTTGTTCTCGTCACATCCCACTTTGGGTTACGGCGTCAATTTATTTAGGACAGAGGTTTGATCTCTACTGAAGAACATAATTCAATTCAGTGTTCATGTATGTCATCTTTCTGTCACACAAAGAAAAAAGAAAAAAACCTATTAATTGATATCTGAGGCTGGTTTGGAATCCAAACGTTGGCCCTATGCCCAGCCTCTGAGCCAATAGCTTGTTTTCAGACCGAGTTACTGGATGCTGAATTCAAACCTCAGGGTTTCCTAAACAGCTTTTTTGCTTTAACAAATGCTGCTGAGAGTGGAAAATCAGATCCTTTCCTTCAAGAATCTGCACATAAAAGCTGCAACCCAATCCCTGCATTAAACATAGCCTGGGACAGGTTACCCAACCACAATACACGGGCTGTTTTAATTCAATATGTTTTTCCTTTGGAATTCAGAAATGGCTTTGTCTCAGTTCTTCTGAGACATTCTGAACGCTTAATTCCTAGCACAGAAGTCATTGCTGATGATACTACTTTCTAAATCTTGGTACTTTTAAAAAACTGCAACAACAAAAGAAGCTAGGGGTTAACTATCTAAATATTATATGATTAGTATACATAATACTATATTAGTACATAGCTATATATATTGTAACTAGTATAATTTTTATTCATCAATTTGGGGTAGGGACTATAGTTTCAACATCAAAAATATTTAATTTCTAACTTTAGAAATTCAAAGAATATCAGCTTAGGCCCCTTAGAAATAACATCTCAAGTTACATTAGATCACCAGATTGTGACTATAGGAAAATGAGCAGGAACTGCCAGAATTCTTGTTTTAAAAAGCAAACATTTCACCAGGTTTTAGAGCAGTGACTAGAGAACAGACAGTCTCTAAGTTATCAAACTAAGCTTTCTGAAATTAAATGCTCATAAGTCATATGGGAAAAGACTCTAGAATTTTTCTGATTCTTTTTTATTATCTGGGCTCTCACAATCCTAGCTACTGTGTAGAGCCAAAAGTTATGTCTAGCTTCACCAGCAAGTCTTAAACAACAATCATAAAGAACTAACATTTGTAGAGCAAATGTTACTACTTTCCTTTACATGGTAGTTAATGCTTCCAACAACCCATGTTGGTAGGTACTATTTTTATCATCATTTTACAGATTAGGAGACTAATACTTACAGAGGTAAAGGAACTTGCCCAAGGTCAGAGCCAAGCATTCTAACAAACGTTACATTCCTGAACCCAGACTCTTAACCACTATGTACTCCAGCTGCCCATTAAACCTCAACAGCTATGGGGCTTGGTCAGCGTCCTGGTATATCATTCAAAGCAAGCAGTAGGGACATTATAGCGTGATAGAAAGAAACAATCAAAGGAACTATGTTCTAGTCCTAGCTTTGCTACTTACTTTTTGCTGTTGTTTAGTCACTAAGTCATGTCTGACTCTTTGTGACCATATGGACTGGAGCCTGCCAGGTTCCTCTGACCATGGGATTTCCCAGGCAAGAATACCGGAGTGGGTTGCCACTTCCTGCTCCAGAGGATCTTCCCAACCCAGGGATCAAACTGGTCTGGGAATGCAGGATGTCTCCTGCATTGCAGGTAGATTCTTCACTGCTGAGCCACCAGGAAGTCCTTGCTACTTACTAGATTTTATAATCTTGGATTAAGGTACTTAAATTGTAGTTTTCACACTTTTAAAATGATTTCTCATTTGCTTAAAAGAGTAATACAAATCTATTTCAAAACACTGTGTGTGAGAGAGAATCAAATGAGATAAGGTTTGTTCAAGACCTCCCACTGTGACAAGTCTGTGACAATAATAATGGTGAGAAGACGGTAAAGGAGACCAGCATGGAGGTGGGAGAGGGGAATTCTAGCCAACCACTCTGATCGACATCATGAGCTCTCTCTTCCAACTCTATTCCCTATTAAGCCTATCATCAGGATTCTGACCCTCATCTCAATCAGAGCCACCCAAATAAAGAGATTAGTAGTTATGAGAACAAGCACACGGGTAGCAGGGAGCATGATGGTGCCTCAAATCAAAGGAAACAGTATGTTCTATTTCCACCAATAAACTTGGACTCCAATGAATATGGATTAAGAACAAAATGAAATTTTTTTTTTTTTGGGTCACACCACGTGGCTTGCAGGATCTTAGTTCTCCCTATCAGGGATTGAATCCTGGCCCCCCAGGATTCTGCAGAAGTACAGAGTCCTAACCACTGGACCATCAAGGATTCCCCAAATTAAATCATTTTACTCTGTAAATATGGGCCCACAGAATACTAGGCAACTATGCTACTCCAAAGAGTGACAAGAATTATTAAAATTATCATCACTTATTGTTATAATTGGGCTTCCGGGGTGGCGCTAGTGGTCAAGAATCCGCCTGCTAATTTGGGAGACACAGGAGACCTGAGTTTGATCCCTGAATTGGGAAGATCCCCTGGAGTAGGAAATCGCACCCCACTCCAGTATTCTTGCCTGGAAAATTCCATAGGCAGAGAAGCCTGGCGGGCTACAGTCCATGGGTCGCAAAGAGTCGGACACGACTAAGCAACTGAGCACAGCAGATTATTATAATTAATACACACTTATATACACTATATAGTGTGTATGTGTGTATGTGTGTGTGTGATCATGCTATTTTTGGCCACACCATGCACCTTGTGGGATCTTAGTTTGTGAGATCAAACTAACAGTAAATTTAAACAGGCATATAACTGCTTATATGCAAGCTACATACTTTAGAGCATGTACCAAATTACATCATCATTCAGTTACCACTGAGTAACAAACAAGATCTCTCATACATACTTCCTCACACTCACTGACTCTCTTCTACATGGGCTCTCTCACATAGCCACAGTGGCCCTCACACCTTCTTCCCATATGCCCTGGAAACAGTATTACTACCACATACACTCACTCACAGTTTTATAAGCAGCACACTGTGAGATAACCCTCTGTTGTCCTAGCTCAGTTGAGGGTCACAGGATATAAATACAGCATTAGATATTCAAGTAACTATGTGGTTACACCCATTTCTCACTTTGTGAGTTACTCAGTGTCCCAAGAGAAGGTGCACAGCACATATTCATACCATGGTGTTATATCCACTCATTCATCTTTCATTGTTTGAGAGAGTCAATAGATGATTACAGTGCCTCAGTGTTCCAAGTCTTACAGTAGAGTTTGTTGATTGTATTTTCAGTTTTAGTTCAGTTGCTCAGTCATGTCCGACTCTTTGCAACCCCATGGACTACAGCACTCCAGGCCTCCCTGTCTATCACCAACTCCCAGAGCCTACTCAAACTCATGTCCATTGAGTCGGTGATGCCATCCAACCATCTCATCCTCTGTCGTCCCCTTCTCCTCCTGCCTTCAATCTTTCCCAGCATCAGGGTCTTTTCAAATGAGTCACTTCTTCACATCACGTGGCCAAAGGATTGGAGCTTCAGCATCAGTCCTTCCAATGAATATTCAGGACTGATTTCTTTTAGGATGGTCTGGTTGGATCTCCTTGCAGTCTAAGCGACTCTCAAGAGTCTTCCTCAACACCACAGTTCAAAAGCATCAATTCTTCAGCACTCATCTTTCTTTATAGTCCAACTCTCACATCCATACATGACTACTGGAAAAACCATAGCCTTGACTAGATGGACCTTTGTTGGGAAAGTAATGTTTCTGCTTTGTAATATGTTGTCTAGGCTGGTCATAACTTTTCTTCCAAGGAGCAAGCATCTTATAATTTTATGGCTGCAGTGACCATCTGCAATGATTTTGGAGCCCCACAAAATAAAGTCTCTCATTGTTTCCAATGTTTCCCCATCTATTTGCTATTAAGTGATGGGACCGGATGCCATGATCTTAGTTTTCTGAATGTTGAGTTTTAAGCCAACTTTTTCACTCTCCTCTTTCACTTTCATCAAGAGGCTTGTTAGTTCTTCTTCACTTTCTGCTTTAAGTGTGGTGTCATCTGCATATTGATATTTCTCCCAGAAATCTTGATGTCAGCTTTTGCTTCATCCAGTCCAGTATTTCTCATGATGTACTCTGCATAGAAGTTAAATAAGCAGGGTGACAATATACAGCCTTGACGTAATCCTTTCCCAATTTGGAACCAGTCTGTTGCTCCATATCCAGTTCTAACTGTTACTTCTTGACCTGCATACAGATTTCTCAGGAGGCAGGTTAGGTGGTCTGGCATTCCCATCTCTTTAAGAATTTTCCATAGTTTGTTGTGATCCACACAGTCAAAGGCTTTGGCATAGTCACTAAAGCAGATGTTTTTCTGGTTGACTGTATAGCAAAACAATATTGGTTGAGCATCTATTAGTGTGTGCTACACTCAGCATCTCCAAGCATCAAGTATGGTTTTGCCCAGTGGTTTTGTTTTCCTGCTGTCAAATACTTTCATACACACGTACATCTCAGTGAGAGTATTTAGAGTTCTTATGTGTGTGTAAAGAGAAGACATCTCAGATTAACAATCATGATATTACAGACTCCAAGCTCTTAGAGGGCAGGGTAGGGTCTTGTTCACCATTCTCTCCCCAGAGCCTGGAACAGTGCTTGGTTCATAGTAGACGCTCAAACATATATGTTGAATGAACTGATAAACCAGAAGCATTATTCCTATAGAGACCTGGACAATTACTTGGCATGATATCCATAGGGTTGTGCCCACCCAGTAAGAATGACATGTAAATCTCATACACAGTCACAGAATGTCCCCCCATACTAAACATCAGTTCCCTGGGTCACATGGTCAACACATGTGTGGCTACAGTGTCACCGTATTCTCTCCGTTTCACTCTCTCAGGGTCGCTGTGTCTCTGTAACAGAGAACCTCGGGGCCCACAAAACTTGACTCAGTACCTTCTGAAGCTCTACTCCGCCCCAGAGTCGCTCCACCACAAGTTCGCACAGCGGACCAACTTGGTGGTGTGAGGCTGGATGGGGGTGCCACTGTGTGTGTGCGAGGCACGGAGTCTGAGGTTCCACGCAGTGTGACACGGTGTCTCGGGGTGCCCCTCGGGATGACGATGGCTCTGGGGAGTCACACTGGGCCACGGTTCCTTGGTCTCTGGGTTGGACACCGCGTCCGAAGTCCCAGCAGGGTGACCAGGAACCTGAGTTACCCCCGACCCCGCGGCACAAAGTCTTGGCCTCGTCCGTCCTCCGAGACTCAGTTTCTCCGGCTCACACCCCGCCCCCCGGTGCCCTCACCTGGTCAGGTCCCGCAGCCGCGCCTCCTCCCCGCGCAGGTAGCGCCGCAGCAGTCCCAGCAGCCGGCGCTCGGGTGCCAGGGCGCGCGCCACACTGGTCAGCGCCGAGAACGTGTCCCCGCGCGCCGCGACCTCGGCCGGGTCCCCTGCCCGGAGCGCCAGCACCGCCAACAGCGCCGCCAGCCGCGCCGCGGGGCCCATCGCCGGCGGTCGCGCGCGTCCTCTCCGAGCGTCGCGCCGGGCAGTGCTCTCACCGCCCCCGGGCCCCGCCCGCCCCCGGGCCCCGCCCGCCCCCGGGCCCCGCCCGCCCCCGGGCCCCGCCCGCCCCCGGGCCCCGCCCGCCCCCGGGCCCCGCCCGCCCCCGGGCCCCGCCCGCCCCCGGGCCCCGCCCGCCCCCGGGCCCCGCCCGCCCCCGGGCCCCGCCCGCCCCCGGGCCCCGCCCGCCCCCGGGCCCCGCCCGCCCCCGGGCCCCGCCCGCCCCCGGGCCCCGCCCCCGACTCCTCGCTAACCCCTTCTCTCGCTCTCCACCCTCCACCTTCCTGCCCCTCGGACTGCGTGTGGGCTGCCTGCAACCTCAGTGTTCCCCTCCATCCCCTAATCACATCCCTGGGGAAGCATTTCCACTGTGCCTATTTCACACTTGGGGATATTAAGGCAACGGGTGTGGTGAGGAATGAATTCATCAGTCTATGGCTGTACAACGTCATTCAAAAATATTCACTCCCTGCATCAAGGGGTGGAAATACAGAAACATCACTGGATTCTGATGGACAAATCAGGAGAGTAAACGTTGTGGTATGATAACAGCGGTGTGAGTGAAGAGCTGTGACAGACCAGGGGGGAGGAAAACACTTCACACAGGACCTGACGTTTGAACTATCTCCAAGGATGAGTAGAATTTTGACCGGAGGTAAAGAGGGTGAAGGCCAGTAGGGTCAGTGCGTGACAAATCTAGGACCTATACCACCAAAACTTCTGGGGTCCTGGATCATTGCTCTGCACGACATACCCATGTTCATTTAAGCAAACAAAAGTATTGTTAATGCTACTACTTACCTTTTCCCTCTCTTTACCAGGCAATGTTGATTCACTCATTCATTCATTTAACAAATATTTAGCACCTGTTCTACTGCAAGGGCGGGATGGGCTTTCCTGGAGAAGGTACTTACCTATACCAAGGTTTGAAGATGGAAGATAGTTTGAGTTGCAGAAATGATGAAAAATTCCTTGGGGCTGGGACTGTCAGATTGTGAAGGGGTTTTGCATGTCATACTAAGAAATTTAGCCTGTTTGCTATGAAAATCCAGCAGAAACTTTTTCTTTTTTTTTAACCTCCCTCTCTCCTCCCTCTGCATCCCACCAGTGGAAGTTTTTAAGGGCATTAATAGTCGTCCAGTGACTGAGCAAGGTGAGGGAATAAAAGCCCAATTATTTAGGCCCAACATGAGACAGCTCTGACAGGCTCTAGTCCTCCTGCCACATAGACCAAGGCTTTGTTAAGCTTCTTTGACCTCTTCCTCTGCCCTTTCCTGCTTTTCCTGTGCTTTCACAGACCCTGATCCCTAGCAATATCTTGCACTTGAAGCATCATCTCAGCATCTGCTTCTGGAGAACCCAGCCTGTAACAGCAACACAATCAACATACACAGCTGATAAGTCCAGAGCAGTAGCCTGAATCCAGGTGGTGTGGGTGTGGGTGCCATTTTCTTAATCACACCAGAGGCAGATTTACCATGAAGCTTTTGAAGCTTAAGTTTCAAGGCTCCTAACTTGCACAAATCCTTTCCAACACCCTCAGGATTGATGGGTGGCAGAACCCAACATTATTTTCTTATTGTTATATGTATTTGTAAAATTTGCAAAATAAAGCTATTTTAACCACAATTGTTTAAGTTTTCTCTTTCCACTCTGAATTCCTCTTTATCACACATCCCCTTATGGTGGGAATGTTGGAATGGCCAAGGGTCTGTATCTGCAACTGAGTAGTCATCTTAGCCTGCTTTCTGCTCATAGAAGGTTGAGCGTTGTAGTAGGAAGAATAATGCCCTCCCTCCTATAAGATGCTAATGTCCTGATTCCTTCCAAGATCAGACGAGATCGGACGTGTTCAGGGTGGTATGGCCGTAAGCTAATGTCCTAATTCCTAAAGCCTGTGACTATGGTGCCTCATATAGCAAAAGGAACTTTGCAGGTGTGATTAAGGATCCTGAGATGCCCCAGTTACATATTCACTTATTTGACATCAATATGGGCTCATGAATTTCATTGAATGAATTATAATTCATTACTTGCTTATTTTGAAACTCAAATTGCCCTAGAGTTGGCCAGTGGTAGCCCCTTCAATAGGAGAAGGCAATGGCAACCCACTCCAGTGCTCTTGCCTGGAGAATCCCATAGACGGAGGAGCCTGGTAGGCTGCAGTCCATGGGGTCGCAAAGAGTCGGACACGACTGAGCGGCTTCACTTTCACTTTTCACTTTCATGCATTGGAGAAGGAAATGGCAACCCACTCCAGTGTTCTTGCCTGGAGAATCCCAGGGACGGCAGAGCCTAGTGGGCTGCCGTCTATGGGGTCGCACAGAGTCGGACACGACTGAAGCGACTTAGCAGCAGCAGCAGCAGCAGCAGCCCCTTCAATCTGGCTCCTGTGTCCTTTTGATATGTTCCCTTTATTCCTTGAGGACTTCCATACTTTATTACTTCCAAGATATTCCAAACTGTCTGTACTTTCCCTTCTCCTGTCCTGGAATCAAGCATTCCCCCCATGAGCCCTGGTTCTTTGCATTCAGAAACCAAGATCTGGGTGCTAGGTATGCTCATTGCAACTGGAATGTCTCTGCTCCCAGCTTCTTTTGGCAGACAGAACTAGATAATTATATATAACTTTGTTAAACTTTTCCTAAGTGTTTTTTCTTTTAAAAATTGAGATATAATTTACATACGATAAAAATCCACATTTTAAAGTGTACAATTCATTCATTTTTACCATAGTCACAAGGTTGTACAACCACCACCACTATTTAACTCTAGAACATTTTCTTCACACCCCCCAAAATACCCATTAGCTGTCACTCTATCCCCCTTCCGTGTGACAACCACCTATCTTCTGTCTATATGGATTTACCTACTATACATACTTCATATAAATAGTTTCCCTTTGATATTATTGAACAGTAAATGAAATCGTTTTCTTAATTTCATTTTTTTAGATTGTTCAGTGTTAGTATATAGAAATACAATTGATTTTTGTATACTGATCTTGTATCCTGCAACTCTACTGAAAATGCTTATTAGGTCTAATCGTGTTTTTGTGTGTATTCCTTATAATCATATACATGAAAGATCAAAACATTGGAAGATTAAGTTTATTTCCTCCATGTGAATCTGGATGCTATGTCTTTTTTTACTAATTTATCAACACTTCACTAGAACTTCCAGTGTAATGTTGAATAGAAGTGACAAGAGAAGATAGCCTTGTCTTGTTTCAGGTCCTAGATGGATAGGTTTCAGTCTTTCACCATTAAGTATGATGTTAGCTGTGAGTTTTTGTCAATGCTTTAACTAGGAAGATCTTTTCTGTTCCTAATTTTTTTCATGTTTCTGTCAAACATGTTTTCTGCATCTATTGAGATGATCATGTGGTTTTTATCTGTTGTGTTAATATTTTGTATTATAATGATTGATTTTTGTTTGTTAAACCAACATTGCATTATGGGATAAACCTTGTTCTTTGTTGCTGGATTCAGCTTGCTATTTGTGCTTCACTGAACTTTTCACTTTGTCTTTTGTCAAATCTGGGAAATATCCATATATTATTTCTTCAAATATTTCTTTTTAAAAATCTTCTGGAATTATGATGACATAAATTAGGTACTGGCTCACAGGTCATTAAGGCTCTGTTCATTTTTTAAAAATCTTTTTCCCTCTGTTGTTCAGGTTAGATGATTTTAATGGATTTATCTTCAAGTTCACTGAGTTGTTTCCTTGTCAGGTATATTTTGCTGTTGAGTAAATTGTGAATTTTTTAGTTTGGTTTTTGTATTTTCATTAGGCTCCTGTTTATGTCTCTTCTTTCTTGACATTTTCTACCTTTCCATTCACTTCAAGAGCGTTCACCTTTACTTCTTGGAGCATTTTATAACGATCGTCAATCATTTAAACGTTTGTGTTATCTTTTCCTTGACATTTGTTGATTGTCTTTTCTCATACTAATGGAGATTTTCCTGGTTCTTTATATGCTGAGTAACACTGGATTAAATACTAGACATGTTGAATGTGTGCATGCGTGCTAAGTTGCTTCAGTCATGTCTGACTCTGCAACCCTATGGACTATAGCCTTCCAGGCTCCTCTGTCCATTGGGATTCTCCAGGCAAGAATACTGGGGTGGGTAGTCATGCTCTCCTCCAGGGGATCATCCTGACTCAGGGATTGAATCCATATCTGTCTTCTGCATTAGTTGGGATGTTCTTACCACTACTGGGTTTCCCCAGCGGCTCAGATGGTACAGAACCTGACTGCAATGCAGGAGACCTGGGTTTGATCCCTGGGTTGGGAAGATTGCCTGGAGAAGGAATGGCAACCCACTCAGTATTCTTGGCTGGAGAATTCCATGGACAGCAGAGCCTGGTGCTCGACAGTCCATGGGGTTACAATGAGTTGGACATGACTGAAGAACTAACACTTTAACTTTCATACCTCTAGTTACCACTAATGCCACCTGGGAAGCCCCAGACATTTTGAATGTTATATTATAGATGTCTAGATCTCGTTTAAATCTAATGGATAATAATAATTTTTTTTTTTTTTTTTGCTGTTTGTTTTAGCATGTAGCTCACCCAGTTTGATTCAGAAGTACTTACCTGCTTCTGTGGTTCCAAAATGTCATCCAGTTTTCAAAGCTTCTACAATGTTATTCAGATTTGTCCTGGTTGTACGCCACCCAGTGGCCAGTTTCAGATCTGGACAGTGGTCTATTCCATACTCAGTACTCAAGTACATGGTATGCTATTTAGCATCAGATGGATGCTTGCACAGTTCAGGGGTGAGGTCAGAAACTATGGGGCTGTTCTCCTGAACCCCTCCCTCTCTTGTGATTTCTCTGATACTTTCCAGTCTTTTGAACCCCCCACTTTTGAGCCCTCTGGCAAAAAAACTTGGAGGTTCAGTTACTCTTCTCTCCTGTGTATTTTTCATGTATCTGGAGCCAAGTCACAGGAGGATAGAGGGAGGAAAAAATTCAACAGGGGTTTACCCCACCCTACTGGGATTGTTGAAAGAAAAAATTACAGATTATTTTGTACAGTTTTAATGTGCGCGAATGGAATACATAAGATACCTTGAAGTTTTAGGTGGCCATAGGCACTCACTACCACCACTTTCACTGTGGCCCATCACTACAGGATTGCCTGGTGGGAGGGGTGCAGGAGGACGGAGAACAAAAGATAAAAATAAGTGGATGTTACCCCCCCCACCCCGCCCCTACACATCAATGTGAGGGTCCTCTTTCCCTGTTCTTGAGCTGGAGCTAGAGTGCTTCCCCTGTAGCTTTCTCAGTCCTCAACCTGGGGTCCACTTACAGGTTTAAGGCTACTGAGGATCAAAAAGAGGAAACTCACTGCCAGTTCAGCGGTGCTTCAAATTCTGGCCTTTCCCCCCAGTCTGACTACAGAGTCCTCAAACGCCTGCTCTATTCTGTCTAGATTTTATAGCTGCATTCAGTGGGCAAGACATCTTCCAACAAACAGAATTTCCTGCATTATAATATTTTATTTTAATTCTGCATCAGAGAGGACTTTAAGTCACTCTAAATAACAGGGTTCCAAGTTTGACTAAAGCCAAACTGAATTTTAACTAAATTATATTACAAAGACAAATAATTATGTGACAATAGAATTTGTCTTTTCCAAGAGAGCTAAGTTTGTGAGGTTCAATTTTTGTTTCTGTTTGGTATTCAGTAAGGTGTTTGTTTGTTTTTTGACCTGTATTATTACACAATTTCTATTTTGGAATGTTAAAAACTAAAAAATGATGTTAGCTTTAAAGAAATGTTACTATTTAGTTTTTGAAAGTGCAAAAATAGAAAGTTAAAGAAGAAATAAAAGGATCATGACTTTCAAAATAAATATCAAGGCAGAGGAGAGAAAGGCTTTCCCATAAATCAGCATCAGCTTCATGTCATGCCACTCTCCCCTGCTCACTCCACACCAGCTACGTTGGCCTTTGGCCTTTTCATTTCCTGCTCCTGCCAACCTCTTTCCTGATTCATGTGTAATTTCTGACTAACTCCTGCTCATCCTTTGACTCATTTCCTCAAGAATCTTTCATTTGCTTGCAGATTAGGGTCGAATCCCCATAATATTCAAAACACCCTCTATATTTTCCCTTGGTAGTACTTATTACAATTGTAATTTCTTTTTTCTATAATTCATGTCTATCTATTCTACCAGAGCATAAGTTTCATGTAGGTAGGACTGTGCTTAGCAGAGTACCAGGCAATAGTGGGTACTCATTTAAAAAGAATGAATAGAGCAAATAAAGCATTCAAAATAATCCTACTACTCAATCTGTTTATTGAGGGTCCTCTATGTGACAGTCCTTTGCCAGGTCTCTTCTAATATTCATCTCCTTTAGCCTCACAATAAGCCTACGAGGTATGTATTGTTCCTTTGCATTTTATGGTTGGGAAAACGATAGTTCATTGAGATTAGTGTTTCAGCAGCAAGATGGTAAAGCCTGAAATTGAACCCAGGGGCTCCAGTTCTCAGCTGAGTACCCTTTCCACTACATCATTACTTCAGGTGCTCATTACCAGCTCCTGGCTCAGTCTCCCTTCAAGAAGAGTTTCTGGGATACTCATGCCTCATTCTCTTCTCCTTTGTGTTATGAAAGGATTAAACCAATAGACTGATGTTTCTATCAGTGTGGTCCACAGTACATCTGCTCCAGAATCATAGTGGGGAAAGTGGATGTGCTTAGGAGACATAGTGCTACCAGACTCATTGAATCAAAATGTAGGAGAAGGGGAGGCAAAGTCTAGGACTCATTTTTAACAGGCTCATGAGGGGATTCGTGTGCATGTTTAAGTTGAGAACACTTCCTTAGGTGATTTCCAAAGTTCCCTCCAGCTCTGACAGTCTTTTCTTCTAAGACATTGAATTTGGAGGCCAGGCTTATGTAGCCCTATCATCTTTTCCAGAGCTGTGAACTCAGTACATACTATTTTTCATAAATGAATGCATTTGAATTTGGAAGACAGATTCAAGTCCCTGCTTGGGTATTTACCAGCTGTGATTCTTTGGGAAAATTACTTCGCCTCTTGAGCCTTAGAATTATCATCTTTTAAGATGGAAATAATAACAACAACCCCTATTTTGGCTTCTAGTAGTTGGTATGGGTGATAAATTAAATCATGTTTTTCAAAGCTCTTGTGATTCCAAGTTGAAGAACCACTACAGGTATAAAATGGACACCAAGAGAGGTTACTTCAGTCCTTCAAATTTGCAGATGGCTCAGTTATAGCTCTTTCAAATGGACAGAATAGGGAGTTTATTCTAACACAAAACAACCACTACCATCTCTGAAAATCGTATTTCCTTGAAAAGACCCTACTTGCTCTTTTATAGAAACCTGATTTTTTTTAAGAAACCTGAGGCATTCCTATGGCGCCCCCTGGTGAAATTTAGAAGCCCACTCAAACCCATAATCCTTGTCAAACACTTGCTGTTTGCTTAGAAACAAGATTAATTTCTCAATGTATGATCTCCAATAGACTAGGAGCTTTTTTAAAAAAGTATTTATTTATTTATGGCTATGCTGGGTCTTCGCTGCTTCGCACGGGCGTTCTCTAGTTGTTGTGAGTGGGGTTTACTCTTTGTTGCTGTGTGAGGGCTTCTCATTGCAGTGGCTTCTCTTGTTGGTGAGCACAGGCTCTAGGCACGCCGGCTTTGGTAGCTGCAGTACACGGGCTCAGTAGTTACAGCATGCGGGGTCTAGGGTGTGCAGGCTCAGTAGTTGCGGCTCACATGCTTAGTTGCTCCACGGCAGGTGGAATCTTCCTGGACCAGGGACTGAACCCGTGTCCCCTGCATTGGCAGGTGGATTCTTATCCACTGTGCCACCAGGGAAGCCCCTAGACTAGGGACTAGCTTTTTGTGGAGCATCTCTTTGTCCTCAGAGCCTACCACTCATCCATTCATTCATTTAACTATTACTGAGCATCCATTGTGCCAGGTGCTCTTCCTGGTAACCAGCAATACAGCAGAGGAGCCAGATGACTTCCCTGTCCTCGGAGTCCTTATAGCAAGTATTAGAGACAGACAAGTAAACAGTCAAAAACAATGGTGATATATGCCATGTAGGGGGAGGTGCAAGGAACTATGGTAGCCATTTGGCTAAAAACCAATGAACAGTTTTGAGAAAAAAGCACAGCACATGGAGAGATGCATGGCAAAAATGAGGCATGAAGTAAAAGCAGGAGCCAAATGATGAAGGGCCTACTCTAAGTTTACTTTTACACTAAGGTCAATGGGAAGCAACTGAACAGTTTTAAGTAGAGGAATGATGAGGAATGATGCAATTCGATTTTTTGTTTTTTAAAGATCATTCTGACTATAGTGGGTAGAACTGATTAGAGGAGGCAAGGTCACAGGTAGAAAGACCAGTTAGGAAGCTGCTGCATAATCCAGGTATGAAATAAATGTTTAGTTAGGAGGTAGGTGTACATGGGAAGCTTTAAATGTATGGGTAAAATTCCATTTCTTTCTCTGAGTGGAAGGTACATAAGTATTATATTCTTTATATTTTACACTTAGGTTACATAAATTCTCTAGTATATATGAAGCTATTCATTTAAAGTCAAAGAAGGGGACGACAGAGGATGAGATGGTTGGATGGCATCGCCAATTCATGGACATGAGTTTGAGTAAACTCTGGGAGTTGGTGATGGACAGGGAGGCCTGGCGTGCTACAGTCCATGGGGTTGCAAAGAGTCGGACACGACTGAGCGACTGAACTGAACTGAACTGAAAACTGACAAAATAATACCATGTGTGTGCATGTATATATGTACACATA
This sequence comes from Giraffa tippelskirchi, assembly GCF_054371585.1. NCBI lineage: Eukaryota > Metazoa > Chordata > Mammalia > Artiodactyla > Giraffidae > Giraffa > Giraffa tippelskirchi. The sequence continues at coordinate 125,099,847 of NC_137285.1, forward strand.
CATAAATTTAAAAATTTGGAAGGGACAGACACAAAAAATTTAAGAGAATGATGGCCTCTGAGAAGGCAAAGTAGACTATAAAGACAGCCATGATCCTTATTCCTCCCTGTATCCACACCCTTTGTGGTGTGAGCTTGCATCTCCCTCCATTAAGGAGTCAATTTCCCCTTATTATTTTCTTTAGCCAATGAAATACAACAAAAGGGACAATGTGCCAGTTTTGAGCCTAGGCCTCAAGAGGCCTTGCATGCTTCAGTCCTGTCTTTTGGAACCCCATGCAGGCACCCATGTGAACAAGTCTGGGCTCACCTGCTGGAGCATGGCACAGCTTGGCCAACCCAGCTGAGACCATCGTGAGCTAACCAGCACCCAGGCGACTTGGCAGCTGATCTCCATCTGAAAAGTGAACCCAACTAAGACCAGAAGAACCAGCCTGCTGATCCTAGTCCAAACTTCAGAATTGTGAGATAGATAAATAATTGTTTTAAGTGACTAAAGTTGTGGGTAGTTTGTTTTGCAGCAAAAGTTGACTGTTACAGAACTGGTGTCTGAAATGCTGCTTTTAAAAAAGGCCCCAAAATTCACGGCATTGGCTTTGGGATCAGGGATGAGTGGAGATTGGAAAACTGGCAAGTAAACAGTGAAATCTGGGAAAATGATGAGGAAATTGTGACTGGCTAGAAAAATGGTAATCTGTGTTTTATAGTGGTAAAACAATTGGCAAAACTGTTGCCTGTGGTAACTAGGGGAAGATGGGGGAAAATGCTAAAATTTTGATTCAACTAAGGAAATTTCTATGGAGAATGTTGTGTCAGTTGGGTGCTCCCAGCTGTGTGTGATAACCTTATAACAGGAAGAGAGGTATGAGTTAAAGAAAGAACTGCCCTGCTTGAAACATGAATTTAGAGAGAAGAGAGAGGGCCAGGACTTACTACGTTAAAAAATAAAACTTCATCTTGAGGCTCTCTAGCCAGTGAAGAATTCTTACAGGGAAATATAGCCTAGAGATGTGAATCACAACAAAGGTGTGGCTGTAACACACTTTGTGTAACACACCTTTGAGAGAATTAAAGTGATGTCTAGTAGACTCCTAGACAAAAAGACTTCTTGAAATCTTAAGAGCAATATCCACAGAAACCTAATGCCAAAATAGCAATGATAAAGTTGAGAGATGTCTCAAAAACAATTGCGTGAATGTGGCATTTGGAGTATGGAGTAGACTACAATCAGATACATAGAAGACCCACAAAAATTTTAAATTGGTTGCACATGTGAGAGTACCACCAACCTGGACTAAAAGGACTTAAATAATTTGAATTGCCACTCAGCTGCCAATATGAGCCACTTCTTCAGAAGTAGCCAAGGAAGGTGATGGACAACGCATAGTCCAGAGGGCAGAGCAAGAAGCACAGAGATCAATAGACTAGGGAACTACTCCCAGGGAGCAGAATTTAGGCCTCAGAAAGGAAGACTCCCTCTCCCAGGAGAGGGGACCTGACAAACTTTGTCAACTCGGAGTCCAAAACTGCCTCTGTTTAAGGATGATTATGTATCTCTTATGCTTTTCCTTCTTGAATGGAAATGTCTGCTGTCTTTTAAATTCATAGGTATCAAGATCAGAAAGAACAACATTCATCAAGTCACCTAGAAACCTGATGTAGATGATAAGATTCTAGACTTCCAGCCTGATGACATAACAGCAAGAGACTTTTAGGTGTTCTGAAATGGAGGTAAACATATTTTGCCTGTGGAAGGAATGTGAACAGTTACAGTCAGAGAGTACATACTGTGGTGGATTAAAAAATGGTCACAATCTTTCAATCCTCCTTGAATCCATACTCTTTGAGTTGTGACCCTGCAGTTCGTCCCATCAAAAGATGGAGATGATTTCTCCATTCCTTAAATCTGAAGTGGCCTTGTGACATTCTTGGCCTATGGAATGAAGCAGTGGCACTATTAAGCCTCAAGATGCCTCAAGAGCATGTTTCAGTTCTTTTTCTTGAAATCCTGTGTGGCTCTGCAGCTTGCAAAGGTCTGGCCTAAACACATAGACCTGTATGTAGGTCACCAACTTCAGAGTGATAGTTGGAACTTTGGGCATTTCACCCAGAAAAAGTGTGTACAATCTATGCCATTGGCTGAGATCAGAAACCTATTTTCCAGCCTCTGCAGGATGCTTCTTCCTGCTTTCTTCTTGTTGTCTCTTGTGTCTGCAAGGTCTTTCCTCTTTTCTCTACCTCTAGCAATTCTTTCAAGGCTCCCAGCAATTGTTTAGAGCCCTTCCTGGATCCAGCACAGATAACCCCTCTATTCCTGCAGCATTCTATACTTACTTTTACTACTAAAATTCTATTGCATTGTAATTATTTTTGTCTTTTAAAATATGTGGGTTACATCTTACCAACTTTTTGTTCAGCGTCCTGCTACTGGTAGGTTGAAAGTGAAAGTGTTAGTCACTCAGTCGTGTCCAACTCTGCAATCTCATGGACTGTAGCCCACCAGGCTTCTTGTCCATGGAATTCTCCAGGCAAGAATACTGGAGTGGGTAGCCATTCCCTTCTCCAGGGGATCTTCCTGACCAGGGATCAAACCTGGGTCTCCTGCATTGCAGGCAGATTCTTTACTATCTGAGCCACCTGGGAAGCTCTGGTTACTAAATATTTATACAGAAGGAGAAAGGGACTGCCAGTTGGGAAACCTGAGTATTAGTCCCAGATTTGCCCCTGAAATGCTTTGTAAATCAAAGGATCACTGCTCTCTGGACCTTAGTTTTCTCTGAATACAAATAGAGAGGACTCCTTCTGGCTGAAGACTAAGATTCACTGAATGAATATTAACCAGGCACCCTCAGGTCATGGGGGAAAGAGAGCAGGGGGAAGAAGATGACTTGGGTTCTGCAGGAATCCACTCTGTGGACTCAAGTTGATCCCCAACTGACCCTCAGACTTTACTAACTGTAGAGATGCTTGCATTGAATTTGGGTTCCTTCCAGGGCAGAGGTTCTGATCCCTGTCCACTAGGGGGAAGCATGCAGATGTGGGAACAGCAAACAACTGAAAAAAAACTCTGGTCCAGTTACTATTTTTTTCTGCCCTTGCTCCCTGCCCACTGTCCTACCCTTTTCCTACTCCAACTTTCCTAATTTAGCCTCAGGTTGATGTCTACCCACCCTTCCAACTTCAGCTCATGACTTCACTGCAGTCAGTCTGGCAGGAAGGCCTCCAGCAAGTCTCAAGTCTCCCTGCTTCCCAGTTGTCACCCATAGATTTTCTTTGCTTTGAGTTGAATTTATTCATATACCAAGTACGCCTCATCCCTACTTGCCCTTGTAATGCAGCTCAAATTCCAATTCAGTTCACTTCAGCTGAACATTTTTTTCCCCTGAGGGCTCATTATCCTCTTGGCTCAGTTCTGAGCTCTGGGGAACTGCACTAAGTCAGCCAATTCCAGCCCTTGGGGAGCTCACAATCCACTGGGAGAGTCCAACACACTCAGAAACCATTTCCTCGTGGCATGGGAAGTGCTGTAACAAAGGGAGTTCTGGCAGGATGGAGTGGGGCCCTGCCCACTGTGGTTGATGGGGTGGGGGTGGGCAACAGGCAGGAAAGGCCTTTTTAAAGATTTTTTTTGGTGTGGACCATTTTTAAAGTCTTTATTGAATTTGTTACAATATTGCTTCTGTTTTATGTCCTGGTTTTTTGGCTGAGAGGCATGTTAGCTCTCTGACCAGGGATCAAACCCACACCCCCTGCACTGGAAGGCAAAGTCCCAACTGCTGGATCACCAGGGAAGTCCCCAGGAAAGGCTTTTTGGAAGAGATGATGCTTGAGCTGAGGATTAAGAGGGCAGTTGTTTCTAAAGCAAAAGATGTCAAAGTGTTAGGGGAAACACACTGACTGAAACCGCCCACCCTGGCCAGCCACCATAGTAACTATTTGCCTGAGTTATTTTATGACAGAAGGTCCTAGTAAGGAACATGGAACTAATAAGCCGCCACCAAGTGGAAGAGTTCAGGAAAGGGCAAAAGGAGATGTCACGTGTCCTGCTGCTAAGTCGCGTCAGTCGTGTCCGACTCTGTGCGACCCCATAGACGGCAGCCCACCAGGCTCCCCCGTCCCTGGGATTCTCCAGGCAAGAGTACTGGAGAGGGTTGCCATTTCCTTCTCCAGGGCATGAAAGTGAAAAGTGAAAGTGGAGTCGCTCAGTCGTGTCCGACTCAGTGACCCCATGGACTGCAGCCCGCCAGGCTCCTCCGTTCATGGGATTTTCCAGGCAAGAGTACTGGAGTGGGGTGCCATTGCCTTCTCCGTCACGTGTCCTAGCACCTCCCAGAATCCTTCTCGCTGGCATCCATCTTGGCTGAGCCATGCATGCGCCACCGGGAAGGACCTTGAGTCAGAATAATTGGCCAGATACAACCCAGAAACTAAGCCCACCACCATAAAACCCAGGACTGTGAGCCACATGGCAGAGCAGACCTCCCGGTTTCGCTTAACCTCCTGCTCTCTGTCCAGGCGCCTCTTCCCAATCAAGTTTTTTGCTTTGTCAGCTTGTGTGTCTCATCATACAATTCATTTTCAACTGTTAGACAAAGGCCCACTCTCGGGCCCTGGAAGGGGTCCCCCTTCCTGCAACAAGAGTGTGCTGTAGGCAGAGCCCTCTTCCTGACACCTGTTGTGCTGCCCCCATATCAGTTAGAAATCTCACCTTTTTCTACTCTGGGCTGGCATTTTATATATATATAAGTATGTATTTGTACATTTATATTATATTAATATTATTTCTATATTAAATTTATATATTAATATTTATAAAATTAATATTTTATAAATTTTATAAAATGTATATAAATATAAAACATAATTTTATATTAAAATAGAAATGTATTTATTATAAATATATTTATATTATATATTTATAAATTTTATATATTAAATTTATTTATATATAAATATATCTATATAGTATTATGGGGGCTTCCCTGATGGCTCAGATGGTAAAGAATCTGTCTGCACAGGTGACCTGGGTTTGATCCCTCAGTCTGGAAGATCCCCTGGACAAGGGAATGGTACCCACTCAAGTATTCTTGCCTGGAGAATTCCATGGATAGAGGAGCCTGGCAGGCTAGAGTCCATATGGTATTATATTAATGTTGGACCCAGCTCTTTGGAAATTGTCTATGGGGTGATTAGGAAGGTGAAGGGGATCTAAAAATCAGGTCACATGTGCAACAGTTACTGAATTAATGCATATTCAGACTGAGGGGAAAAGCCTTCAAGTGACAAGGAAACAGATTTTTAGATAACATTGAGTTTCCAAGTGCAACCAAAGAATAGAAGCTGGAGGAGGCAGATTTCAGCTGAACATCATAAAAACTCTCTACTAGTCTTTCTTTCAAAGAGAATAACTTGTCTTGGCAACTTGTCACTGGAGTTCAAATCTTTATCCCATTGGATAGTCATATGGTAGAAAATGATGTGATTGGATAAGATGACCTTCAAGGTTCTTTCCAGTGGTGGATTCTCTCATACTTTCCCTGCCCCCACCATCATCTCTTGGAGACTTTCTGCTTAAACCCTCCCATGACTCTCATTATTTACTGATTGAAGTCCAAGTTCTGCAGCACAGCACACAGGGCCCTCTCCCCCATCTCTGCTCACATCCCTGTTCCCAACATGGCAATACTAACCTGCTCGTGGTTCTCTGCATGCTTGTGCTGTGTTCTGTGCTTAAGATGTCCCTCCTCTTCCTGTGCCCAAGCTTTTACTTATTCTCCAATACTCTGTCTGGCACTGTAGTGTGTTTGTCACCTTTTGTCTGCACCACAATTTTCAACTGGTGAGTTAACTTCCTGTCACTGTGTCTTGATGGAAGGGTAACTGCAGCACTCTGTGTCCTGCTACCATTCAGAAGGAAGCTGAGGGGTCAAATCCTTCCGTTACCAGGATCTAGTTTCAGCCAGGAGGCAGGCATGTGACAAGAGTCCAGCCCACTGAGGCCGTCTCTTCAGGTGCTTTGAATTCAAAGACATCAAGAATAGATACAGGTGATCTGGTGGTGTGGGGCGGTGGGAACAGTGTTCTGAACCTGCTGTTCCAGCAGCAACATGGTTGCTGTGTGCCCTTGGTTCCTTCATATTTCTGGGTCAACAAATATTTATAAAATGAATGAATAAAGCAGAGGGATAAAGATCAAAGACATAATCTAAAGCAAATCATATGCAAGACTGGACTATTTAATGATTAGAACCAGAGGTAAAGAGAGAGAAATAAAGATAAACAGGAGAACAGTCTAACAGGAATGAAGAAGTGCTAGTTTGGAGAAGACAAGAGAGGAAAGATGGAGAATAAACAAACATTTTTATTATAGTGAAAATCACTCAGTTGTGTCTGAGTCTTTGTGACCCCATGGACTATACAGTCCATGGAATTCTCCAGGCCAGAATACTGGAATGGATAGCCTTTCCCTTCTCCAGGGGATCTTCCCAACCCAGGGATCGAACCCAGGTCTTCTGCATTGCAGGTGGATTCTTTACCAGCTGAGCCACAAGGGAAGCCCAAGAATACTGGAGCGGGTAGCCTATCCCTTCTCCAGCAGATCTTCCCGACCCAGGAATCCAACCAGGGTCTCCTGCATTGCAGGAGACTGAGCTATCAGGGAAGCCTTTTTATTATAATCCCTCCTCTAATACATCTCTATCTACATACACATGAATCCTCCCTTGGGGATGATAACAGTCCTATTGCTATTTTATGTTGAGTTAGCTTCTTGGTCTCTGTTTTAGGTGGGTCTCAGGCCAATGGACTTGTCCTTACCTTCAGAGACTGTTAAAGAACTTGTCAAACACAGGTGGCCAATAGGCACAAGAAAATATGCTCACCATTGCTAATTATTAGAGAAATACAAATCAAAACTACAATGAAGTTACCTCACACTGGTCAAAACTGTCATCCTCAAAAAGTCTACAAATAATAAATGCTGGAGGGGGTGTGGAGAAAAAGGAAACTCCTACACTGTTGATGGGAATGTAAATTGGTGCAATCATTACGGAAAATAGTCTGGAGGTTTCTCAAAAAACTAAAAATAGGGTTGCCATATAATCCAGCAATCCCACTTCTCAGCATATATCTGGAGAAAACGGATTCAAAAAGATACATGCACCCTAATGTTCATAGCAGCACGATTTACAATGGCCAGGACATGGAAACAACCTATATGTCCATGGACAGAGGAATGAATAAAGAAGATGTGGTATGTATATAAAATGGAGTATTACTCAGCCATTAGAAAGGATGACATAATGCCATTTGGAGCAATGTAGATGGACCTAGAGATTATCACACTAAGTGAAGTCAAAGGCAAATATCATATGATATCACTTCTATGTGGAATCTAAAAAATGATGCAAATAAACTTATTTATAAAAACAGAAATTTGTTCACAGACATAGAGAACAAACTAATTGGTTACCAAAGGGGAAGAGGGGTGAGGGAGGGATAAATTAGGAGTTTGGGATTAGCAGATACAATGTATAAAATAGATAAACAACGAGGTCCTACGCTACAGCACAGGGCACTATATTCAACATCTTGTAATAAACCACAGTGGAAAAGAATATGAAAAAGAAAACACACACACACATATATATACATATACACACACACATCTGAATCACTTCGCTGTGCATCAGAAACAAACAACATTGTGAATCAACTAATATAGTACTCCAATTAAAAAAAAAATAACTTGTCAATTAGTACATATCCTGTGGCACGATAAATCGAAGACGACTTGGAGGTTTCAAGCCAGGAAAATATGGGGCCAGGAAAGTGGGAAGAAAACGCTTAGCTTGAGATTTCAGCAGGACATGGGCAGAGATGACCCAGAGGTAGTGAGAAGTACGTGTTGCCTGAATGAGATATTGATTAATGGGCTTGTAAATCTCTAAAGGGGGTGGAATCACTGCTGCATATTTCTCATCACATGCAACCCTGTGCATGTATAAAATCAAAGCAGAATTCAGGGCTTTTCTTCTGCATGCAGAAATGTGAGATGGGTTCATTCAACCAGTAAATATTACTGGATACCTTCTATGTGCCATGCACTCTTCTAGGCAATGGTAATGTAGTGAAAAGACTATGCTTGTGGAGACTACAGAGACAGGTAATAATACTAGTTAAATTTGCTGTATTTTTTATGTGCTTAAACAACAATAAAACAGAGGAAAAGGTAAGACTGGGGTTAGCATGCTTTTCAGAATGTACAAGGAAGGTGATAAAATGATCTTGTAGAATGTTACTCTCCCTCATCTTACCTTTGAACCTGATCAGAGGAAGCAGGCAGTAGAGACCAGGACCACAGAGTCCTAACAACCCTGGAAACTAACTGCATGACCACTGCTCTATCACAGATACATAGTTACTTCTTTGAGGGATTTCCAAACCTTTAACTTTTTATTATGTTAGTTGATGCTAACATGGGAAGACAGATTAGGTCAATTAAAGGAGAGAAGGAGAAAAATAAGGTGGAAAAAGATTTTGTATTAGTTCTTTCTTCTGGGACTTCTGGCTAACCAGTCAAGAAATATTTACTGAGTAATGAGCTACACTACTCATTTAGGGTCAAAGTAGTTTCTAGGGTATATCATGTATATATTTCAAGAACATGTTCAGTTTGGATAACAAACTTTATAAACTACGTGATTTCTAAGATAAAAAAAATTACACAGAAACTTATGCCTATGAAGAGACCTGTTTATTACTGATAACACTTCATTTGGCTAAAACCACGCACACAAATACTTAAAGTGCAAATTCTCATAGGCAGTATTTCTGATACACTCTGGCAGTCTGTAAGGAAAAATGAGAAGATGTTGACAGAAACTATTAAAACAAGGGTACAATTTTGAACTACTGGCATACAGAAAAATAATTAACTTAACTGCATATATTTTATCTGGCATATTCAATAATGTATACAAAGAGTTTGTTTCAGCCTATAACACAAGGCCTCATCACATACAGGTGCAAATCTTGTTTGGGTGGCTCTCTTCAGATATATGATGAATCATACACTGGACAAAAATTTATCAAACAGTATCCAATTAGTTGTGACTCACTTGGAAGGCAGCATTAGTAGGCCTATAACAGCACTAATACTAGTGACACTAAGTCTACACAGACACTTTCTTAACCTTCTTGGCCAACATCTTGCTTTGAGTATAAGATAGTAGGCATTACATACAATTTCAAAATAGGAATATGCTCTGCTGTCTTCAAAGAAACAGAGTATTTAAGAGTGTGCATGCTTAGTAAACATGACAAAGTGTACATATCAGTATTGAGAACTGTTTTAAAAGCTGAATCAGAAAAGTAATGTTTTTGATTGCCTAAACTATGTTTCTTTAGAATAAAATTCCATAATTCCTATTTTCACCAACTAAGTATTCTATAACAGGTGGTGGGTGGTATGGATATGAAAAATAATAAACCATGATCCCTGCTCTCAGGGAGCTGAGAGTCAGGTGCTCCTTCCTAGTCAAGGGATGCTAATAATTAACGAGAACAAACTGGTAAACGCCTTGGATTATATTATAAGGTTCGGTGGTACTAAAACTGTTTCAGGTCACTTCAATTTGGCATTAATACCTTCAAAGGTCACCTTCTAAAGGGAATATCTTACGTATGTTTATGTATATTTGTCACACTCGAGTCAGTGTCTGTACCCTCAGGGATATATAGCAGTTGAGGCCGGGGATGGGGGAGAAAACTGAGAGCCCACATGATAAACATGGCGCCTCTTTCTGGTGGCATCAGTTTCCATGAAGGCTGAAGGTATCATTTTTCACTAACACAGTTTTATTATGGAGAATGCAAAAATCACATTTTTAAGACAGAACACGAAATTTCGAGTGCAGGCTGCTTCTGATTTTGCTCTCAGGCCCCTTCCCCCCAAACATTCATGCTTCTCTGCTTTAGGATTATGCTGGTGGAAAAATTCGAGAAGCCAACTTTAAAGATATGCCACTTTGCCCTTATCTTGGTCACTTTAGTCATTCTTCTATGTTCTCTTTTTTTAAGTACACAGTCTTGAATTAACAAAGAGAAGATATGTCTTAATGAATGTAATAGTATGGTGAATATTTTAAAGTAACCAACAGAAAACGCTAACTTTGTTTCCAACTAGGAGTAAACTTAGGCTGTGTAAAGAGTCCAACAATGAGATATTCCCTCCTTTCCACTTAGACTCTTTACGGTTTATGGTAAGATGGTAAGAGGGACAAATGTAAAAAAAAATTTATTTCCTCAGATCTTGTGCTTTGGATGCCCAAAGTACAAGGAAACCGGAAATAAAATGCCAGATCAATTGACCATTGATTTTGGTTAGTATGAGTCTTTCTTCATCAGTTTCTAGAGCAATCTCAGAAAACAAGTGAATTGTAAAAGGCCATAATAAATTAATATACAGTAGTATCCAAGCAGACCAAAAAAGATTATGCAATAGATTTAAAATTACTTCTTTCAGTGTCTTAAATATTCTCACAGTAATAACAAAATAACTAAAAGTCCATAAACAAAAACAGTTCAGGAATAAATTTAAAGCATTCTGAATGAATACAGTTAAGATTTCTTATAAGTGAGGTAACAGGGCAACAGTTTTTCACAGTAACAGAATGTGGAAGGGCACCTAGGGAAAGAGGGAGGTAGAGAGAAAAAGGCATGAAACAAATGCATCCAAGCAGAATTTGGATTTTTCAAGCATCACAAACATCAGTGGAAAACATCTGAGAGAAACACCAATAGCAGCAGTTTGTAGAACAATTTCTCCATTAAACTTCAGCTACTATCTTTGTTGTATCAATTCCAGAAGAAACTTGCTTAAGAAACAGGAGGTCTATTCCCTATACAGATATTCCAAAGCATCCACTCTCTTAGAACCTTTCTGTCTGCTGAAGTTACAACATCCAAGTAATAATAATTTATATTTAAAACAAACTCCTCAAATATCCTATACATTCTTCAAGATGAATGGAATTGTGTTCAAGTCGCACTTAATTTACAGGTTTAATTAAGCAGGTCTTTATACAGTGAATAAAGACTACACTCATGCATCTACTACTCAACATATACAAAAACTATCTTGTGAGCTAAATTCTTCCAGATATGGAGTGAAACTCAAATGTTACTTTCAATGCTCTTTATGATATCATCTTTGTCCCAACCTGAGATTTCAATGAAGGAACTTTAAAAAGTTGCTAAATAGCTTTTTAGCATATGCCATAATACTAAAATGTTTAATTGTATTAAAGAAAGTCCTTATTCCCTCGTATACTGTCCCTGCTGGAGATGGAGAACAGTCTGTCATATTACTTGAGTTCTTCAATAAAAGATTTAAATAATAACTCAAGAGTTACTAAACTATCTCAACAACTTCCTCCCCTCCAGAGTTAAATGATCTTAATCTTTTGTGCTTTTTCTTATAGGTCTTATTTTTCAATCTATATTTCATTCCTTTTTATTTCTGCTCTATTCTCCCCTCCCCAGTTCCCATATGATCTGAAAACACAACATCCTAACAGGAACTGATCCTATGAGGGGTACTTTTTCTCACCTCCTCAAAGGCCTCCCTGGCTGCTTCTTAGCAGTCACCAATAGAAGGAGACAAAAGCATCACTATCTGCTCATCATAACAACAAATAAACAACTTGCCCACAGACAGTTCATTTCCCACTTTTCAGGTGATAAGTTTGCTCTTCACATGAAGCATTTTCTCTGCTACTTTACTGACTTTTCTATTGTTTATTTCTACTGTTTATTTCCAGTGCTTTAAGCTTGCCTGATTAATTATTTTCTTTTCCCCAAAGCTCTAGAAAATATCAGTTTTGATCTACACACTTAATGAGAAGGCATTCATTTCCATGATACTGTTCATAAAGAAGAAGATAATGTAGCTCCTAAGGCTGAGCCCTACTGGCCAGTACTTCTGTTTTTCTTGGTTGTCTTGGGCTACTGAATTTATTTTGTTAGACAAGTGTACACCCACTATGTCAAGCTCTTATTAAATATCACACTCAGGAGCTTGTCTAGAATCAAATAATTCCCTCAATCTATACTCTTTGAGAACATTTGTAAAATTTTAACTTTGGATATTTAAATTTTTGACATAAGAATCCAAGCCTTAATGACTTTTCACCTTGATTAAAATGACTCCTGTTGCATTATATTGTTGCATTCAAAACTGTTCTCTTTATAATAGAATGACAAGCACGGCTTTAGTGATTATGAATGAGCTGTTGTATCATTTTAGCTCCACTTTGTTCTTCAGTCACTGAAACACAGATACTAAAACAGAATATACATTATTTTTCATATATATATATATATATATAGCATTGTTCATACCACTTTGTAAAATATAGTCCATTTCCTAAATAACAATCTACATTCCTAAAAGCAAATAAAGCAAAACATTCTACACACTTATTCTTTAGTGCAAAGCCTTTGAAAACAAACTTATTCAGGAATAGTACTCTACATTTAACTCTATTATCTACAGTCACACAAGATTCAGCTATAAGAAAGGAAGGAAGGAACAAATGAACAATAGTGGCAATACAGTAATTTGAAAATCACATTTGGATTATCTGGAGTCAGCCAAATGTTAGCTGATAACTGCAATAAATCAAACCATGATTTAATAAATATTCTAGTCTGTTTAATTTTATATTATTATTTTTCTAGGAAATAAATTCTCTCATACCAGTTATCTCCCACAGGCAATTTGTTTAGTATAATTATGTACATCCAAGGCCTCATTATTGTTAACTCTTAACTATACCACGTGTGCTAAGTAATCTGTGAGCAATACAGGACAGAATACACTTTAAGAAGATTAAACAACACTTCTCTATTAACTCTTTTTTAGAGATGCAGAATCAACCAAAAGTGACATTCCCCTCCCCGCAAGTTTTCCCCCCTAAAAGAGATAAATAGTACTCATGATCAAAAACTCTACAGAAGTCAGCAAGACGTTAGGATAAACTGGACTTTAGTTTTAAAACATGTAGCTTGTTTTGTAAGATCTAAAATCTGGATGTTTTATTTCATAGTAAAATGAGCACTACTTCATGTGATAAAGAAACAAATATTCTTGTAAAAATGTAATTTAAATGTCAGACTTTTAAATTAAAAATTCACAGCTCCTTTCTTAGTTCTAATATTTTTCTTTACTTAGAGGCTGTGATAACCTACACAATTCTAACATGAAGATCCTTAGCTAGTTATACTGAGCCTGTTTTTATTAAGATTTTTACTTACATTCATAAGATTTTTAAATCAACAATCGATTTTAAATAGAGGAGAAGTACCTATATAGTTTGGAAGACTTTCTTTAACTGTCTGCCAATTAACTGATTAAATTATACTCAATGGAAGAACACTATTTCAATTCAAACCATGCCCTGAAAAGGCACTGAGAAAGAACCAAGCCAGTAGGAGTGTTGCCACTATTGTTTCATGTTTGATAAGTGTTAGAATTTTAAATAAATACAATAAATTTACACTGCACCAAGAGCACCTGAAACAGAGGTGCTGAAACCACAAATTGTAACACCTGTTCTAACCTAGAAATGCTCAATATCCTATTTCAAATACTCTAATTTGTAAGTTAATACCTGCGATGTAACAATGACACTTTTCCACAGTATTCTGGGAGCAGTGCCACTTTCTTGCCAATCTTATGGATTCATTTCCTTAACTAACTCTACAACTATACAACATTTATCTTCAAGAAAAACTGTGCTATACACAATCACAAGAATATATAACTAAGCTTAATCACACTTTAATAAGAAAACTCACATTTGTATTTTGTTTCTGTTGAAGGAAGAATGACGTGTTACCATAATACTTTTAATGTAATGACTTTTGTTCAGGTTTATGAAAACATTTGAATCATTTCTTTCCAGCCATTTCATATTTATACAGTTTGTTTACCTAGCCAACCAGAAAGAAACAAAATAAAGGAAAAAGATACTTGGCCAGATGACACACACAGAGAATGCTAACGCGAGTTCAATGCATGGAGTTCTTGGTTGCTCTGTTCCATGGACCGGGGCAAAGCAACAATGTTCTGGTGAATGCTAAACAGAGCGCCAGGTAAGTCCATTTTTACTGGGCTCAAGAAAATTCTCAATCAAAGCATCAATCAGTTTCTTCAATTCCTCTTCTAGTAAGGCAGTGTCACTGAGGAAAAAGGTTAAGAGTTTTGAAATTCTTTATTCCTATAGCCTTAAAATGTGCTTAAATTCTTGTAACTTTTTAAGAGTGCATATACTTTATGGGATGATTAAATAACTGGTAAACAAGAGAGAAATTCACTCAGGTAGAACAAAACAAGACCAAAAGTGGGAAGAGGGGAATCACACTCATTCTCACAAACTGAAATTGAACTGCATTAAAAGGAGGTCCTTGGTACATGAAACATGGATGAGTTACAGTATATCTAAAGATTGCTCCTAAAGCAGGCAATTTAAATGGCTCAGAACACCAATACCAGGTATTAAGATAAACTGGCTTCCTGAATACTTCAAGGCATACCTCTTATAGATTATTATGGGATGATACAGCATATCTTTTAGGAAGTAAAGAAAGAAGTGTGACTAAAAAAATAAGATGTTTAAAAAAATAACAAGTATTCCCTTCGAAGTCGTCACCTGAAGAGCTGCCATTACCCCAAACATCTCTCTTTTCGGAAGCCTCTTGAAAACTGCCTTCACAGTCATTTTACAAGCTACACAACAAATTTAATTTTTATTACTTTAATAATTGCCCTTCATTTTAAACCAAAGATAGCACTGTTCAATTTGCTTTACTTTAAACTCTGCTCTGAATGACTTTAGGAGGTCATTTTCTCCCCCTAGAGGAAATAAAATCTACTCTTAAACACAAAGATTTAGAGAAATACTAAATAATTAATGTACATTGCTCTGAAGTCAATTCCAAAAAAAAAAATCTCCTTCCCAAATAGATATTGATCAATGACAACATTACTACTCATAAAAGTTTAAATACCCTCTAAAAGTTATTAAAGTTAAGTTAATTTAACCACTTTTAATCACAATTTATACTCTTAAAAGGGTATTAATTCAGCAGATTAAGTCAAATCATATTAAATGTAGAAAATGAATATTTGGCAATGAACAAATTATTTGTTGATCATTTCTTTATGCTTAGCCTAAATAGTTCAAGCTTTAAAGAGTCTTCTAGGAATATAAATTCACTAAAAAAATTAAGATTCAGTTCCCAAATAATGCAGTTTTTTTGGAAAATAGTCTGGCAGTTCCTCAAAAAGTTAAACATAGAACTACCATATGACCCAGCAGTTCTCCTTATATAAGTATGGTATATACCCAAGTTAAGAGAAAATATATGTCCACACAGAAACTTAAACACAAACATTCAGACAACCATTATTCATAATAGCCAAAATATGGAAATAACCTAAATGTCCCTCCTCTGATAAATAGATTAAAAATATGGTGTATCTATACAGTGGAATATCACTGGGCCACGAAAACAAAATTTCTAAAAAAGGAATAAGGTACTGATTCATGCTAACATAGATGAACCTTGAAAACATTATGCTAAATAAAAGATGCCAGTCACAAAGGACCACATATTGTGTGATTCCATTTATATGTAATGTCCAGAATAAGAAAATCTATAATGACAAGTAGTAGACTGGTGGTTGCCTAGGGCTGGGAAAAAGGAGAATAGGGAGTGACGGCTAATTGGGAGGGGCTTTCTTTCTGAGGTGATGATAATGTTCTATAATCGATTATAGTGATGTTTCCACAACTCTGAATATACTAAAAACCACTGTATTGTGCACTTTAAATGGGTGAGCTATAGGGTATGTGAGTTACATCTCAATAAAGCATTTTTTAGTTAATGTTTACTGGAGTACATTGCTATACAATGTTGTGTTAGCTTCTGTGGTACAGCAAAGTGAAATCAGTTCTGAAATCAATAAAGCTTTTATATATACATAATATTTTAAAAGTTGATTCCTACCTCTGGTCAGGTGATGCACACATCTCTGCATAATACTTTATCTTTGGTTCTGTTCCACTAGTCCGAAGAGTAGCAACACAGCCATTTTGAAAAGTAAATGTAATCATTTGGCTGCTTTTACTTACAGGCAGCACCTAGGCACAATTGCAACAACAGCTCAATTACACTTGGTACCTTTCTCATTTTCAAGAGTTGTAAAATACATTTCACTTATATGAGGTGTGTAAAGCAGTAAAACTCAGAAAGAGAAAGCAGCAAGGCAGTTGCCAAGGGCTAGGGGAAGGGGGAAATGGAGACTTATTTAATTGGTATACAGTTTCAGTTTAGCAAGATGAAGAAGTTCCAGAGATCTGTTGCACAACAATGTGATTATTAACATTACTGAGCTCTTAGATATGGTTAAGATGATAAATGTTATGTTGTTTTTTTTTTTGGCGTGCTCAGTCATTCAGTAGTGTCCAGCTCTTGGAGACCCTATGGACTGTAGCCTGCTAGCCTCCTCTGTCCATGATATTATCCAGGCAAGAATACTGGCGTGGGTTGCCATTTGCTCCTCCAGGGGATCTTCCTGACTCAGGGATCAAACCTGTGGCTCCTGCACTGGCAGGCAGATTCTTTACTACTGAGCTACCTGGGAAGACCCTGCATTTTTTTTTTTTTTTTACTGCAATTAAAAATTTTTTAATATTTTAAAGGAACTTTAAAATACAAAAGATTACATTCATAATAATTCATAACTGTACCATTTACTGACTATTTATAATTGTAGAAGCATTGGATTATATACCTTATACACATGATCTCCAGGCCTCAACAATAATCCTACAAAGTAAATATTACTGACAATTTACAGACAAGGCTCAAAGAGGGTAAACGACCTGGTCAAGGTAATCAGCTAAGTGGCAGAGCAAGAATTTGAAACCTGGCCTATCTGTCCCAAAGTCCAAACTACCTCTACTTTTGCAAAGTGCTTTACAATTTCAAAACACTTTCACAGATAGTTTTTTAACAGTCTCCAAAGCAGAATGCACACATCCTAGAGGGCAGGCAAAATAATCCACTGGGGTGCAAATACATATAATTACCTAAAAATTAAACAAGAATGAAGCTTTACTGACATAAATATATAGATTAACACAGGTACTCTTCCTGCACGACAAATCAGTCTGTGAAGGTATCTCGAGGGAACCATGGGGGTTGTACTAGGGCGGGGCAGTGGAGCCTTTGCTCAGGTGCCCTGAGCCTGGTCCTCTCCGTGAGTGGTACTACTAGTTGCTCAAGACAGAGACTTTCCTTCCCTCTGTTCCACTCACAGACCATCAACTAGCAAGTCCTGGCTATTCTATCCTTTATTTAACTCAACTTTGTCAGGCTCTCTCCTTCACTACTGCTACCATATTACATTCAGGCTCCTGTCGTCTCTCATCTCCGTTACTGAAACAGCGTACTAACTGATCTTCTTCTCACCCCTCTCTAACCCACTCACCATACATGCCATCCTTCCTCGCACTCCGTACTACTGCTGTAGAGAACTACTTGCGGTTCCTTGAAAGAAAACATGACTTCTCACCTCCAGACATAGTGCTTACTGCTCACTTTGCCTCAAACATTCTCTGTTCCTCCCACATCTGGATAACTCCTGCCCAAACTCTAGGACTCAGCTCACAAAAGTCCTCTGCAAAGCCCTGCATGAGCCCCTCAAATCTGAGTAAGGGTCTTTCCTATGCTTTCATGGCACTCTTACGTACCCTCTAATCATTTTGTAATCAGTTTACTTGACTGTTTCCCTACTAGACTTCTACAGTGTCTTTGTCATTACTGTCTTCTCAGTGTAGCACAGAAGGGTTTTGATAAATGCCTGTTGAACACACAGATGAATGTCAATCTGAAGTTGGAGAAGAAAGAACTCAGGAAGTCTTTGACAGTCACTATGTGACCCCAGGGGATTAACAAATATCCATACTACAAGCCTTAGAAAACTTGTTGTAAGCAACAGTGGAGAATAGATAGGAAAGCACTTGGAATACAAATATCATACACCTTGAAGGGAGTCAAGAGGGAAAAAGCATCATACCAAGAACTATTCTAACCATAGCAACACTAGAGAAATAAAAAGAAGCAAAACATTTGGTTCTTCTTTTCAAGTAGTTTATAAACACAGAAAAACATACGTGCATAGACAGAATAACAACAGCGAAGAACCAATTTTGGTTGACTGGATGAAAATACACAAAGGGAATATGGGTAGTATTCTACATAAGAGGCTGCAGATTTTCCAAAATATATTATGCTCCTAGACTCTTGAGACAATATCAGACCATTATACATGGAAATTTAGGTTAATAATAACAATCATAACAATAACAAAGTAATATAATCAGCAATCTATGGCATTTAAATGTTAGTTGAGCACCTACTGTGTAGGCAAGAGCTTTGAGAGGCATAAAGGTATATTAGAAATGAACCTGCCATGCACAAGACAATGGTAACATGACATAGAAAGTGATACGTGAGCAGAGGAAGGCACAATATATAAAGAAACCTCAGGAGGGAGATATCTGATTATGAGACCTGGAGGGTATGTGGAGGAGGTGACATCTACATGAAGTCTTAAATAACAGCTAAAGTGTGAATCTGCTGCAGTAGGAAGAAACGGTGGACTAAGGAAAAAGCTTGACCAAAAACAGAACAATAATTTTTTAATGTATATATGTAAGAAGTATATGTAAGTTATTCCATTTGGCTGGAGGTATAGGAAATAAGGTTGAAAAGGGATACCACTGAGCCACCTAGAAAGCCACAAATTCATAGGGAATAAGGTTGAAAGGGAAGTTAAAACTAGAAAGACACATAGCTTTGAAATTATAGGCATTTATTTATTTATTCATTTATTTTTTTAGGTGCTAAGATTATTAGTAAAACATTCATCTTTTAAAAATTTATATTCTATTTTTAAAATTTTAATTGAAATATAGTTGATTTATAATGTGTTAGTTTCAGGTATATAGCAATCTATATATATATATATATATTCTTTTTTAGATTCTTTTCCATTATAGGTTATTACAAGATATTGAGTATAGTTCATACTGTGAAGTAGGTCCATGTTGGTCTTTATTTAATGTGTGTATATTTTAACTCCAAAGAAAGTTAATCACTTAGTCGTGTCTGACTCTTTGTAATCCCATGGACTGTAGCCCACCAGACTCCTCTGTCCATGGAATTCTTCAGGCAAGAATACTGGAGTGGGTTGCCATTTCCTTCTCCAGGGGATCTTCCTGACCCAGGGATCGAATCCAGGTCTCCCAAATTGCAGGTGGACTCTTTACTGACTGAGCTACCTTTAACTCCAAACTCCTACTTAATCCCCCATCCCTTTTCTCCTTTTGTAAGCAAAAGTTTGTTTTCTATGTCTGTGAGTCTGTTTCTGTTTTGTAAATAAGTTCATTTGTATAATTTTTTAGATTCCACATAAAAGCAATATCATATGATGAAATTATAGGCTTTTAGACTTAAAAAGTTTTCAACATTATTTAGCATTATCGCACTTTTTCCCTCCCTCCCACCCTCCCTTCCTCATTCTGTCTCTCATCCTCCTTCTCATTCCCCACCCTCAGGGTGTACTATACCTTTGGGGAGTGATGAGGACAGGATGGGTGAGAGTCAGAGCCAGTTAGTGAACTTACAACTGCTCTGGAGGAAAACAAGGATCTAAGTTTTAAGAAACTCACAGGCTTGACCTTACATTTTACTGTAGTATGAATTATTACAAATTGTTAAAAACTTAAAAATATAGGTACTTACTGATTTCTTATTAGGCTGGCTGCTGTCATATCCAGTGGTAATATCTCGTACATGCAATATAGCAAATGTCCCACAAAACTTTGGGTATTCTTTTGGAGAATCAAAATTGCGAAGTCTTTCAAATATACTTTTGATGGTAGTTGGATCATAACATAAGAAATATGAAGTTTTTGAAATATGATAACCATATCTGTACAAAGATTTAAAGTGTTAAAATTAGATTTCAAGTCACTCTTTGCTGCTGCTGAGTCATGTCAGTCGTGTCCGACTCTGTGCGACCCCATAGACGGCAGCCCACCAGGCTCCACCGTCCCTGGGATTCTCGAGGCAAGAATACTGGGGTGGGTTGCCATTTCCTTCTCCAATGCATGAAAGTGAAAAGCGAAAGTTAAGTCGCTCAGTCGTATCCAACTCTTAGCGACCCCATTGACTGCAGCCTACCAGGCTCCTCTGTCCATGAGATTTTCCAGGCAAGAGTACTGGAGTGGGGTGCCATTGCCTTCTCCCAAGTCACTCTTTAGAAAAGTACAAATTAAAGATAAGCCTATTATTGTGTTAAGCAGAGAGTGGCAGTTCTTAATGCAGACAATATTAGTATTTTTTAAAAAGGAATGACTATTCCTCAAAACAAGTTTATAAAGTTAAAAGTAGCACCAAAAAAATCAGAACATGAAATTCCAAATAGTAGAACTTACTTTTCATAAACGTTAATCAGTTGCTGTTTCAATGTTATGTTCATGGTTTCCAGGTAAGATGCCATCTCAGCAACAACAACGGCTGCACTCACACCATCTTTATCCAAAACTGAAGTTCCACACAGAAAACCTAAGAATTAAAAAACACCTTTAAAAAGGAGGAAAACATAAGCCTACATATAATTTCAGTAGTTTCATATTTCTTCAGAAGGATCAATGCATTTAAGAGCCTGGTAATAAAGGAAACCCACTGATACTGAACATATGTAGGGGACCTTTAAGGGTTTTTATCTTTTTTCTGATGAGAAATGTATCTACACATTTCTGAGTTCTTGATAGTTTTTATAACTCAAAGTGTAAAACTAGATGACAAAAATTCCTCTCTACAGAATTACTATATTTGAAAAAAGTGCTCTCATTCATATTTCAAATATTTTAATATTTACTACATACCTATAGACTCTTCAAATGAAAAAAGGACTTCTTTCCCATTTTCCAGGAGGTCTTTTATCCTACTTCCAATCCATTTAAAACCTGGCAATGTTTCCTGAAATGCAGAAGAGGCCTCTCTAGTTAAGTGACTCTCTCAAAAAAATATATATTAGAGAAAAGCCCATCACTAAATGCACATAACACTTCAATAATGATCTTCTGTTATGGTCTTCAGTCCACAAAGATTTATATAGTGATAAACATATAGTCATAAAGTGCATGGATATATAAATTGTCACGACTGATGACCTGCTATTTATCGAGCATAATAATAGTGATATAATTCACCAAATATAATCCAATAAGTGGTGATGTATATAGTTACAAAGTACCATAAATCCACACATATATTATGATCATACACTATTTATCAAGCACTGTAATAGTTGCTTTACATCATTATCTTTTTCAATGCTCAAAAAAACTCTGTTACTGAAACAGAGGCTCAGAAGTTCAGCAAATTTGCCTAAGAGTACCCTGCATATGAGAGAGCGAGGATTCAATATCACTTCTCAGAAACCGCTCTTTAAGTTGCATTATAAGCACTAATGTAAAAGTGCCTATGAAGGTTGTAATTTAGTCCCTCTGAGTAACCAAAGGCCACAAAACTTTTTAACAATGCACTTTCAACATTATCACAACATATACTTGAACCAAGTATACTTTTACCATAATACCATGGCCCAAATAAAACCATCAAGAAAGTTACTAGGCTCTTCTTTGGTTAGATTTGAGGACTTTTCATCTGATGAGCTAATGTTCATTTTAAAGACATGAACTGCTTTAGAGTCAGAGCATGTGATACATAGTGACTCTAGAGCTCTCTTACTAATTTAAGATTTCTCATTCACCTCTCCACCTCCTCACTGGAAAAAAAAAAAAAAAAAAGCCCCAAATCTCTGCAGCACCACCTCCTGAAATAAAAACAAGAAAGCACATATATAATATTGGTCTTTAGAATCATGTTTTTTCTCTTTTGTGCTCATTATGCATTTTCTTGCTACAAGGAAAAACCCTGATGCTGGGAAAGATTGACGACAGGAGGAAAAGGGGGCAATAGAGGATGAGACGGTTGGATAGTATCACTGACTCAATGAACATGAGTTTGAGTAAACTCCGGGAGATAGTCAAGGACAGAGAAGCCTGGCATGCTGCAGTACATGGGGTTGCAAAGAGTTGGATATGACTGAGTGACTGAACAACAATAACAGTAATTCATAATTTTAGGTTTGAATGAATTTTCAATTTCTTCTATTTTGCTATTTGTAATTTAGAAAGCCAGAGATTGAAAGTTCTATTTCATTAAGAAAGGTACAATTTTCTTTTAGTTAGCCTATCAGTGTTAAGACCAATAGCTTGACTGTGGCTCAAGAAAAACGCCCAGAGGTGACTTTTTCACTGATACTTGGCAAAGTGGGCAGAGGAAAAGCAATTTAATTGGCATTAGTCCTAGTAGCTATAAAAGGGGTCAGTTTAACTGTCCAAGGCTCACAAAGGTTAATGATCTGTGCTGAAAGAGAATCATTATGTTTTTTGGATGTAGATCACTGGGTCTCAATTTGTAATTTAGGAGACTACTTAAAGTTTCTTTTCTTTTTTTTTTTTTGTTTAAAAGTTTCTTAAGACTGAACCTGAAGAGGCTAAATAAACGGTCATGACACCTACAGTTTTTTGGAGTGGAGTTTATGTTATTTATGAGGTCACTGGGAGCCAGATTTTCTTGGTAAGAAAGCCAGAGGCTGTTGTATGGAAAAATAAGCATTAATGCAATTTGTAAGAATGTTTATCTTAGTTTCAGGAACTCACATATAGGATGAATTTGGCTCAAGGTTTCCAAACTATCAAAAAGATTAAGAAGTGTTAATAGAATCTGAAAAAAAGAGGGAATTAGAAATGAAATCAATAAAAGTCAACTTTGGTGGGGAGATGGCTTTAGCTTACAAAGGAGCACATAGACTGGAGCGACTTAGCAGCAGTAGCAGCAGATATTACCTATTCTTACCTCAAAGTGAAATCCTTCTTTTAGTGCAATTGCCTTCAAAATTTTGGAGGAGACTGTGGTGGCCAACATATAAATGTTCTTCACATCAGCATTTCTTGATTTACTTTTCTTCCAGCAATCAAACATCCACCACCCAAACAAGGCTGCCAACTCATTCCCTGTGAAAACTTTCCAAACACCACTGTAGAGAGAATGAAAATTCAAGTCAAGATCTTTGCAATTTCTCATTAAAACTTCTTGATCCCAGGACCTACAAATTACCATCCTTCACAAAGGAAAACCTAAAAACTACTGTATGGGATTTTTGAGAAAACATTTACTATTACTTTTCTAACTGATCAGGGTGAGCTTAGGGTAGGAATGGCAGCAATGTACTTTGAAAAGCTACGACACTGTTACTTGTATTTTCTTAAAGAGAAAAAAGTTACAATATGGTGTCCTTTTTATGTAAGGACATTTGTCATGACATTATAATGGCAAAAATACACAACAACCCAAAGAACCATGATTAGGAAATGATTACATTCATAAAGCAATCTGTTGAGATACTACACTAGTTTAAAAATTAATATTTTAAACAATATTTAAAGATAGAGAAAAATGCTCATAGTACAATATTATGTGGAAAATAATCAAGACACAAAAGTATTAATATATACATAGGATGATCACAATTTTATAAAAAAACAAATATATCTTGAATATTTGAATGAAGAAAACATAGGAAGGAAACGTCAAAATATCAACCTAGGTGGCTATCTCTGGATAGTGGGCTTACAGGAGATTTCTTTTCTTTCTGTTTTTTTTTAAATTATTTCCAATGAGCCTGTAAGACTTAAAATCAAAAACTGGTTTTCGAAGTTTAAGATTTTAATCAGATAACAGTCTCTACTTACTCCTCCTGAAGTTCTGCCACTGCCAGTCGGTCTGCATCAGGATCTGTAGCCAGCACTATCCGGGCATTTTCTTTCTCTGCCAGTCTCAGAGAAAGTTCCTGAAATAGTGACCCAAAAAGCTGAATTACACTGAAGATGTTAAATTCCATGTTCATATTCCTAAATGCAGGCACTATGTTAGTGATAATGAATTTTAGAAGGGATATAGTTTGGCTAATTTTTTTAAACTTTATTTCATAGAAGTATAGTTGATTTACAAGGTTGTGTTGATATCTGCTGTATGGCAAAGTGGTTCAGGTACACATATATACATTCATTCGTTTTCACATTCTTTTCCACTATGGTTTATCATAGGATATTGAATATAGTTCCCTGTGCTATATAGTAGGACCTTGTTGTTTATCCATTCCCTATGTAATAGTTTGCATCTGCTAATCTAGTTTGGCTAAATTGAAAATAAGACTAGAAAGTAGCAAAATCCACCATAGGGATTTCAAACAAAGTGGAATATATGTCTCTAATATAATTTAAAAGATGTAAGCTAAAGTAGTTTTTGCTTCTGTAAGTAATCTTTGAATTGTGAGAGTCCTATCCACACGATCAACTTTAATATACTAAATCATAATTTAAATACAGAAAAAATATACCAGCACAGATTCTCCTTCTTCAGGATTTGGGCATTTAACAGTAGAAAAGTCTGGATCAGGATCTTTTTGTTCTGGTACTGGAATTGGAGGCTTAAAACCAAATACTTGAAAAGCCAATTGTACATAGTCATGTCCGACTCCATGAAAAGATGTATGTACAAATTTCAAGGTGGTCTTTGAGTTTAATTCCCTGTAAAGGAAAATATCATTCAATCAATGTCATAAAACTCATTACTTGTGGTATAATTAAAATAATCTCAAGAAAAGGCTAAAACCTATTTTGTCAGGATAGGAAAATTACACTCAACAAACCACAAAGTTTTCTGAAAACAGTGGTAGCTATTTATGGAATAGTTATAGAAACATGGAAATTGGTAAGGAAAAATCAAATTTTAGAGGAAATTTCCTTATCTTATATACAGTGAATACATATATTAAGCTATAATTTTTAACAACTTTATTAAGGGTAATTAGCAGTAGTTAAAAAGTAGTTTAAAAGTGTTAGTGGCTAAGTCGTGTCTGACTTTTTGTGACCCCATGGACTGTAGTCTATCAGGCTCCCCTGTCCATGGAATTCTCCAGGCAAGAATACAGGAGTGGGTAGCCATTCCCTTCTCCAGGGAATCTTCCTGACCCAGAGATTGATCCCAGGTCTCTTGCATTACAGGTGAATTCTTTACCATCTGAGCCACCAGGGAAACCCATCAATATACTATAAATTCATCCTTCTAAAGTACACAATTCAATGGTTTTCACTATATCCACAGAGTTGTTCAACCATTACCATAATCAATTTTAGAAAATTCTAATTATCCCCCAAAAAACTCCATACCCCACAGCCATCACACCCTAACCCTCCCATTTTTCCCAGTCATAGGCAACCACTAATACACTTTCTGTTTCTATCTCTATAGATTTGTCTACACTAGACATTTCATATCTATTGATATGAAATATTGATATACAATATGTGGTTCTTTGTGACTGGCTTCCTTCACTTAGCCTATTTTTAAAATTTATCCATGTTGTAGTATGCAACAGTACTTCTTTTTTACTGCTGAATAATATTTCATTGTATGGATATACTACGAATATATTTCTAGCCATTCATCTATTGATGAATATTTGAATATTTGGGTTATCTCTACTTTTTGACTACTATGAACTGTATTATTTAGCTATAATTTTAATATAATAAATAGCCAACACATTTTTATCCTTATTTTTTCTCTTATTTGTTAATCTTATGTTAAGGTAATATTATCCTACATTCCCCCTTGGATACCTGTAAAAACAGATCTTTTTCAGATCATCCATGTATCTCCTACAAATGTCCTGCAAAGGATCTCTCTTTAGTGGGCTGGTATCCACTAAATTATCATTCCAGGAACCATTCCAGGGTTCCACACATTCTTCTATACATTTCAGAATTTCTTTATCATGAGGAGATGTGATCTGAGCACCATTTTCCCAATAAACCTAGAAGATAGGTAAACACAGCTATAAGCACTTGAAATGTTGGCCATATGTTTTCTTAGCTACAGTAGGGATATTTGACTTTACAAAGAAGCATACCAAATTAGTCAAGTAGAAAATGTCAACACTGGACTAACTTAATAAATACCTAAGGATATTGATAGCAATGATTCCACAGGGACTTTTCAACAAAATGATTCTGTATTATTTTCTCATTTAGAAGTATATTTTAATAACAATGCAAGTAAAATATAATCAGGGCACCATTATGACTTGTTAAAATATGCATATATCACAGAGTCCAATCATAATCTTAGATCTATAACTATATACTAAAGAAGATCCAAGAAATCATGGAAAAAACTTGATACTATGAAATTTTAGCGTTATAAAGTGGTTCTGTTATATGATAAAGAAGAATTTATTTTTCAGCTATAAATTAAACTAGAATTTATGTCACACCAAATAAAGTCTATTCCAGGGAAGACAACATATTAATTTTTCCATACACATTTTGGTGTATGTATTTTCAGTATTTAATGAAAATACATTTCATTAAGTTGTCAGTTTGTCAAGTAGCCAAATTAACAAGACATTAGGAATAGTTAACAAAAAAAGCAGAAAATGTATTTCTATAATTCACAGGATCTCAAAATTAGAAGGGACTCATCTATACCAACTTCTCCCATGTATTTGACATCAATCCCTTCTACCACATCCTGAATGAAGGAAAGAAGAATACTTTTGAATATACACTATGTACTAAATTCTGTGCCAAGCAATACGGTAGACTGCTAAGTCGCTTCAGTCATGTCCGACTCTGTGCGGCCCCATAGACGGCAGCCCACCAGGCTCCGCCGTCCCTGGGATTCTCCAGGCAAGAACACTGGAGTGGGTTGCCATTTCCTTCTCCAGTGCATGAAAGGGAAAAGTGAAAGTGAAGTTGCTCAGTTGTGTCCGACTCTTAGCGACCCCGACTCAAAAAGCTAAAGTAGAAGAAGTATTGTCTAAAATGCATAGCTTAGTTCACAAGAAGGAAAGAGAAAACTCCAGGCAGTGGGAAAAAATTAAAGAATGATAAACTTGAATGACAAAGCTGTGCACTAATGCTGTGGCCAACTGGCCTTTGAGAAGGCCAACTGGCCATTTATCTGGCTCTTGATTGTAATGCCCAGGTGGAAAGCAGGAAGATGCCCTTCTTAGTGGAAATATAGAATAGAAAAAGCTCTGCCCACTATTACTGAAAGATGATAAGGTAACATGTCTCTCTTCTCAAGTTCTGGGTAATTAAAAAATTTCAAATCTAAGGTCTACATTAGCATAATAAAAATTGCTCCCAGTTGGTGAAATGGTGAAACTCCTGAGGTTCCTGCAGAAATTTAAAAAACAAAACCAAAAATCCAGTTGAAGGGATGCTCCCACATTCCAAGCAACCAACAAGATCCTGTTCATGAGCCCTGAAAGCTCTCCATGAAAATTTATTTAACATGAGAAAAATAATCTTGGCCTTTCTCCCTGCCTGTCTTCTTGCCTTGTAAGTGAATGTGATGCCTAGAGGTATAGCACCCCTTATACAATGAGCACTTAAAGAAAAGGCCAAAACAAAACTGCAGGGATGCTAGGTCCAACAACATTGAGCTATAGAACCATACCAGCTGCCACATGCTTCTGGATTTTTTGTTATGTGAGAAAAATTAACTCCTATCAACTTTAGCCACTTTTGTGGGTTTTCTGAACCTGTAGCATAAAGCATCCCTCCCTGATACAGCAGCAGAGAAATCTGTGCAAAAAAATATACCCAGGAATAAATTTAAAAAGAAATGTGAAAGATAGAAAAATCTTTAAAATGTTACTAAAGGGTCTAAAATAAGTCTTGGAAGAATAGAAAGATACATTCTGTTCTTGAATAAAGAGACTCAAAAATTACAAAAATACTGAAGCTGTCTAAAGTAATGTACAAGTGAAATATGATACCAATAAAAATGCTGAAATAATTTTTCCAGATGGAGAAAAATACCATAATAACATGCATGGAAAAATCGTCAAAAGGTAAACAATAATATGGGGAGAAATACCTGAAAGACAGATGACCAAGAGCTACTTTGGAGTTTTCACAACTATACAAAGAAAAGAGCAAAGAGCAACTACCAAAGACAAAAATGAGTAAAGCCTTTAATAGACTTTTCAGGAAAGGGAACACAAATATCTTATAAGTGTATGAAAAGACGCTCAACCTCACTCACAAGACAGGTACAGATTCAAGATAACATTTCCACATATCTGACTGGCAAAGATGAAAAGGGTTGACAAACAATAATGGACAGTGTGGGATAAAGATCCTTCTATGTTGCCGGTGAGAGTAGCAGTTGGAACAACCACCTTGAATAGACAATGACAAACTTTATTTCATAGTTCCTTTGACTCTGAAGTTTCACATCTAGAAACTTATTCTATAGCTCAGCAAGGCCACAGAAATATAATGTGAGCCACAATGCAAGCCACATATTTCACATGCCTTTTTTGTATTAAGTCTTCGAAATCTGGTATGTATTTTACATTTACAGCACATCTCAGACTAGTCATATTTTAAGTGTTAGGTAGTCATAGGTGGCTGTTGGCTATCAGATTGGATAGTGCAGCTACAGAGAATAAGAATGAAAACAACAGGTAACATTTACTGAGTATTTATCAGAGCCAGATACTATACAAAGCATTTTTCATGCACTGTCTCCCTTAATCCTAACTCTTGCCCTAAAATACTGGTTCTATTATTACTCTCAGTTTACAGATGGGGAAACCAAAGCATAGAGAAATTAAGTAATTTATCTTAGGTTACAAAGCTTCTGAGTGGTGGAGGTAAGTTTCAAACCCAGTCCATAACACTCTTAGCCATTATTCTATAATGACTCTATAAATCTACTTGTGTATATGAACAAAGATGTGTATAGAAGAACATTCACTGTAGCACTGTTTGTAAGCAGTAGCAGATTAGAAACAAAATAAAATGTTTATCAACAGGGATTGGTTAAATAAATTAGGACTCATCCATATAGGTTTTTAAAAATGAATGAGGCAAACCTATTTATAGATCGACTGATGTAGAGAATGATCTCTAAGACTGTTTCACACTGTTGTGTGAAAAAAACAAGGTGCAGAACACTATATATAATACCCTGACATTTATGAGGGGAAAAAGAGGGACTGATCAATACTACACATATGATTACACAGGCATAGATTACCTCTGGAAGGAAACTAAAACCAGAAACAGTATTTGCTTCTGAAAAAGGATACTCGGGGAAAGGGGTGGGAAAAATACTCTTTACTGTTTAACTTTTTATAATGTTTAACTTTTATACTTTTTACCTTGTGCTTATACTTTAAGAAAAAAAAACCTTTGAGGGTCTACTCTGTGACAAGTATGTTCAATAACAATAAATATCAAAACAAAGTCCCACCACCCATGAGCTTATATTGGGGAATTAGGGGGGAAAGAGGATCAAACAAGCAAGTCAATAAACAAACAAGATAATTCATTATAAAGAAAGCAGGTAGTTATAGATAGTGATAAGTTCTGTGAAGAAAATAAATAAAATGAAGAGAAGATCACTGAGGGAAGCCACTTCAGATAAGGTGGCTAAGGAAGGTCTCTTCAAGGAAGCAACATCTGGGAAGGAAACTTAAGGATGAAAATAAGCAAGTCTGCAAGATTTGGGGAAGAGTAATCCAAGCAGAGGAACAAACAAAAGGCTCAGAGCAGGAAAGGGTTTGGTATACTGGAGGAACTGGGAGAATGGAAAGAAGCTACAGTGTGACCGGGACACAGTGAGCACAGAAGAGGACTGAATAGAATGAGGCGGAAGAGGCAGGCAGGAGACAGAGTCCTGTAAGCCCCAAGGTAAGGAGATTGGGTTTAGCAGGAAAGTTAACATGACCCGTTTATATTTTAAAAGATCCTCTGGCTGCTTGGTGGAGAATGGACTGCAGGGAAGAACAGTGGAAGCAGGGAAGAGACCAACTAGGACGATGTTGTTCAGGCAAAGACAATGCTTTAGAACCGTGGAGGTAGAAGACACGGGCAGAAGTAAACATATTCTACATAGATTTTGGATGCAGAATTTGTAGAACCTGTTAGTAAATTAAATGTCTTGAGTGAAGGAAAGGGAGTAATCAAGAATGAATTTTGGTTTTTGCTTGGGTGGGTGGTAGTTTGAATTTACAGAGATGGGTAAGACTTGGGGAGGAACACACTTGAGTGTATACATGGCAGGTTGTGGAAGAATCAAGGCCTCTGTTCTAGAGATACTAATTTTGAGACATAGTAGGCATCCCAATGGGTATCAGGTTGGCAGCTGGACATAGGAGTCTGATGATCAGAGGACAGATCTGGGTTCTTTACTCTCTTTGACAGTTGAGCTCTCCCTCCTTGCAACTCTCGTACCCCTTTGGTTTTTGTAACATCAGTCTCTTCCTGTCTTTGTCCTCTCTCCAGATCCTCTTCTTTCTCCCTTCATTTGAAGTTGATATTCCCTTGGGATCCATTCTTGACCTCTTTTTCTAACCTACACTGTCTCTGGGCTGCCCATCCAAATAAAGAACTTCCAAATATTCTTAAATACTCTAACATAATATGTACAGTGATCCCAAATTTCTCCCTTGAACAACAGATCTGCATATTCAACTGCCTACAGGTTGCTGCTGCTTGATTGACCCACAAATCCCTCAAACTTAATTATGTCCTAAACTAATGAATTAGGCTTCTTCACTGCTTCTGTAAATGGTAATACTCCCCACTTAGCTGGCAAGGGTCAAAATCTTAGATTAGTATAAAATATTCTTTTCCCCAGTAAACCAGAGCTCAGTGTGCCTGGAGTCCCCTGCCACACAAGAAGAAAAAGAAATATAAGATCATAGACTCATGAGCCAGGAACCTCAAACGCTGGTTCAACACTGCTGTATCTTCTGTTTGCCCCTTCTGAGCACTCTTCACCCTTCCCCACCCTGCTTTCTGCCATGAAGCCTGACATAGCAAACAGATCCTGTGGCCAGTAGGGAGTCCCAGCAGAAGACTGGAGGGAAAGAAGGAGAATGAGGTCAAAGTACCATTCCTCCAGCTCTCTTCCTTCAAACTCCCACTCATTCTTCAAGTTCTTGGTACAAAATGATTTTATCTCTGAAATGGTAGAGAGGATGATTTGGGATGGGCTGGGGGAATCAAGGGCAGTAAGATATCAGAAGTAAAAAGACCACTGAAGAGACTTTTGTAATAGTACATAAGAATATAAAGTACAATAATACATATTGAGATGTAATAAGGGCCAGTAAGGATACACATTCTTTGAGTGGTGGTGGTACTCAGTAGCTTCAATTGTGTCCGACTCTTTGTGACCCTATGGACTGTAGCCTGCCAGGTTTCTCTGTCCATGGGATTCTCCAGGCTAGAATACTGGAGTGGGTTGCCCTGCCCTTCTCCAGGTGATCTTCCTGACCCAGGAATCGAATCCACATCTCCTGTGTCTCCTGAATTGCAGGCAGATTCTTTACCCACTGAGCCACCTGGGAAGCCATTCTCTGAGGGGCAGCCTCAGTGTTTTCATCTTCCTGTTTCCAATGTCTAACCCTGCTTCCCATTGTAGAATATACTCAGCACGTATTATTTAAATAAAATAAGAACTGTGAAATAACCAAAGATGAAGAGTCCAAGGTTTACCTTGTATCCATTGTCTTCTTTGCGGTTGTGAGATGCCGTAATCATCACACCTGCAACTGCTTTGAGTTCCTGGACTGCATATGGCTAAAAAAGCAATAATACTGTAATTCTATTTCCTAGCTACTCATACATTTGACACAAGAATAACTTTTTTAAATAAGTGGAAAAGACATTAAGATATAAATAGCCTAAAACCTTAATAATCAACTCCAGGTTCACTAGGTGGGATATAACTAAAGCCACCTAACTATTAGGTCATCAGTAACCACCTAAGTGTTAGACTGAATGCTTTTTCCCCCTAGTCTCATTTAACTTAGTCTTATAATTATTTTGTTCCTTTAACAAATATTTAACAAAAAGCTACTATATGCCAGATATTCCACCAGACTCTGGAGATATGAGAGGGGAATCTAATCATAAAATATTAGACCTGGAAGTAAATTTAGAAATCATCAAATCTATCATATTTTACACACTGTATACTGTTTATTCAATATTATGTAATCATAAGGGAGAATTATATAAGCATGGAACATAGGTCTCTTGCCTTTTGATTTGAAGATCTTTACATACACTCTGTGGCCTCTATGGCATATAAAAATCAATTTACCATTTCTCCCAAAATTAATTCCCAGATTGAATTTCCCTTTTTCATTACAGTTATTATTTATTTGCCTAAGATGTTCCTCCATTCTACCATCACATCCTCCTGGCCATGGGGGAATGGGCACATGACACTGATCTGACTACAGTAACCTATTCCTTTGATGATTTAACTCAGAGACTGGCTTATAAGACCCAGTTCTTCTCCAGGATGTTTTTGCTGTAAGTAGATTTCCTCTGACTCAAAGACATGGTGATAAAGAGTGCCAAAAACAACTTCCCTAGAAGCTAGAGCAGAACCACTTGCAATAAGAGAGGAAGGCCAAGTAATAGTTACAATTGGAAATGGTAACCCAGAGGCAAACTCCTACAAAAAAGTTCAACATTTCTGGGCCCTCCTTGGTTTCTGTCATTCATTAGAGCTAATTGTTTAAAAATTCCTTCAATTCTTTGATCCACTCTGTATATGTCCAATAAATCACTAGCAACAGATTATGGAGACATTATCTAATCATCTAACAATTGGTAAAACTTGCCAACAAAATCATGTAGACCTGACATTTTTATTTTGAGAAGATTAATAAAAATCAGTTCAATTTCTTTAATGACTACAGGTCTATTCAGGTTTTCTATTTCTTACCAGTTTTGACATATTAATTATTCAAGAAAATTGGCCAGTTCTCCTAAGTTTCACATTTATTTGCATCATGTTCAGAATATTGTGGTTTTCTTAATCTGTTCTTAGTCACTCAGTCATGTCCAACTCTTTGCGACCCCATGGACCCCGGGCTCCTCTGTCCATGGGGATTCTCCAGGCAAGAATACTCGAGTGGGTTGCCATGCCTTCCTCCAGGGGATCTTCCCAACCCAGGGATCGAACCCAGGTCTCCCACACTGCAGGAGGATTCTTTACCGTCTGAGCCACCAGAGATTGTCTTTTCTCTTTTTTTCTTCAGCACCTTTGCCAAAAGGCCTATTTTACTATTTGTCTCTTCATAAAGCCAACTCCTGCTTTTGTTGATACCCTCCTTTTCTTTATTTTCTATTTAGTTGATTTTTCCTTGTATCGTTATTATTTTTTAAATTTTATTTGGATTTATTCTGTTTTTATCCTAACATACTAAATTAAAGTCTTAGTTCATTACTTAAAATTTTTTTTCCTAATATATTCATCAAGACTATAAATTTCCCTTTAAGTAGAGCTTTAGTTATATCTCATAGGTTTTTTTGCTACTTAGTGTTTTCATTGCTGCTCATTTTAAAATCCATATAATCCTTGGTTTGCAAAGTTCCAATACACATGAATTTCTGATACCATGTTTAAGTAAATAATACCAGTCTCCCAAAAACATGCTCAAATTTCAGTTGCCTATGCTGTAACTATATCAAGTAAAAACTTGGCTGCTAGCTCTTCAGTCTGAAACAACTATGTATATATGAGATCCATCATGATTAGTAACTGATCATGTCACTGTTGGTCACTGTGCATCTGTGAGCTATTGCACAGACAGCAAAACATGTAGTTGTGTTGCCTCTTTACCTCCCAGAGATAACTCATGTGACAGTTTTGCAAAACTGGATGACTGAAATTAGGAAATGGCCAATAAAGATGAAAGTGCAGCAAAGAAGCAAAAAGTGATAATGGTGGAGGTGACATTTGAATCAATCATAAATGGAGTTATAGAAAAATAACTGGGAATATTGACACTGCTGTCATTCAAGAGACTCTAGATAGGCAATCAGACCAGCTTAGTGAAGGTGAATGTATGGATATAAGTTAAGGATGTGGTTGTGATGAAAACGATGAGGTTGTCCTCGAGTAAGTGATACTGGCAAAAAAGCTATTCTCAAAAACATTTTATGATATTGAATGTGCAAAAGATAAAATGTGGAAAGTTAACCCAGACTTAGAAGGGAATTTGATAATTTACCAAGGCATAGAAAAGATGCACACTCATTGTTAAGTTATATGCCAAGAAGCAAGCACTGTTCACACTCTTGAATTTTTAAAGAAGAAATAAAACACTCAAGTGAGTGTTTTATAATAATTTTTGCCTGCTTGATAAATCAGTTTCTGAAAGAAGAATATTAAAATATCCCGCCATGACTGTAGACTTATCAACTTGTTATAGATCATATTCTTAGGTGGTTCAACACATGTGTGTTGAATGAAAATAAAGTCAGAGCAATATTTGTTTTCTTTAGGTCCTTCATATCATTTAATATAGAACTTTATGCATGACAAACATTTGAACCCTGTTTAAGAAATACTTTTTCAAGAGCAGCAATCTGTATGATCAATGATATAACACACTTACTACGAAAGGTGTAGGAACATATCTTGAAAAAAGATACACAGGAACATCTTTGGCCAGTAAGACTGCAGCAGTGAGCTTAGCAAGCCTGAAAAAGGGACAGAGATTTCACTTGGTCCTTAGCTTAGCATACTTAAAAAACCAACCTCCCACAAATTAAATTCATTACAATTGTTCTGAATATACAGCAATCTAATCCAACCAATTCTTATAATCACTAGTTATTTAAGCTTCATGCTCTAACTTTAAAATATTAATAAACAAGATTTTTTAAAAGGAACTTTAACAAGGAACAGAATTGACATTTTAATTTCCTCCTTTTTCCTGATTCAGCTCTTGGTGGCTATTTTACTAAGAAATAAAATTTGCCTTTTGCAAAAGGCAAAAAAATGGAAGAAAGTGAAACCAGAGACTTTGATAAACACAAAATACCTATTTACCCCCTAAAAAAAGTATCACTAGATCATGATTATCTATGTGTGAAAATATGCTAAATCTAATAAAATGAGACTATAGTGAGAGAATACAATTTACATAATATTGCTACCCAGTGCCTTTGCCAAAATAATAAAATCATAAGATGTCATTCTAAATACTAACTTTAAATATTAAAAAATTTATTCTTTTCTGAAAAAAACCAAAGGTTATCTTTGAAATGCTTATGTTTCAGCTCTAAATAAACACCAATATGTGATCACATTTTTTGGACAGTTTCCTGTTTCAGAACTCCTATTAATGGGCATAAAATTTTTTTTCAGATTTTATTCCAATCCAGCTTAATCTCTGAAACAATTAATACTGTACCTCTGGCTGCTGCAGCTGCTAGTTACTTGACCCCGGGTGTCATACCCAACTACAAAGCCTCTTTGCTTGAAGTCTGAGAAACATCTCTCAAGGTATTTGTACATCCCCTGAAGCAGATAAACAGAAAAGATTAATTCCTGAGTAATGCCTGCATTTTCAATGACTTAAAGTCTATGCTTTTTATGTGTGGCGTGCAGCTAATTGGCTCCCAGGGTACTGGGCTTCTCATTTTGCCCGTGTTCACCAACATGAGAGCAACAATCTTCAATCGTCAAATGTGAGGTGACAAACACCCATTTCCTGAAGTTTTGCACACATTTGATACACAGAAATATCAAGTAACTGTTAAATCTAATACAATGCATAAAACATTAGGGAAAAAATGATGGGACATGAAAGTCAGTATGCTAAAAAAGAAAAACTGTTAGAAGAATCAAAAGAAATTGCTGTTTGCATTAAGGCTCTAGAGAATGGAAGTTTGACCATTTTAGGTCTTACTAAATCATAAGACTGAAGCTAATCATAAGAGTTGATCTATTTATGACATAAGCATTTTAAATCAGCAATATAAACTTTCATTAGAATATTTCTTAAGATGGCTGATGCCATTCCTTAGTTTTAAAATCACAAAGAAAATCTTATAAACAAGGAAAATTTGTGCCAAAGGAGACAAAAAGTAGAATAAAGTATTTAATATTGAAAATATCACAATAAGCCAAAGCCATTTAACTATTTTATGAATGATTTGCTAACTTTAATAAACACATTCAACTATACAAAACTAACACTTTTAAAACTACTTTCTCGAATGTTGCCACATTTAATCCTCATAATAACCCCAGAAAGAAAAAAATGCAGATACCAGTTTTATTTTTGTCTCTGTTGTTCAACATCTCTTCCAAAACAGAGAAGACAAAATAAGATTGAAGCTCCATTTAATGACTTGCCCAAGGCCATTCATTCATGATGTCATACTGATTTAATGAAGACCTACGATATGGCAGGCACTGCCAAGTAACTATGGTGCCAGTACCAAATGAGGTCCCAGTGACTTCCGGATCTTTCTTTCACAGTTCTTTCAAGTATAATTATTCTTCCCAACCTACTCCTTATGAGTGAATGTGTCTGTGTGTGCACGTGCACTCACACATGCAATATAGCCCAAATTGACAAATTTTACCAACTTATTTATTTCTAATGATGATGCTATCCTAAAATCTCACAGAATCTCACACTTTGATGTAAAAATCCATCTTATCTTATCCCACTATACCTAGGTTCTGAAAAAAGCTAGAGTTTAAGAATCAGGTTCAATCTGGCTTTTCTACTTCACGTATTAGATGGAATCTCAGCTCCTGTAAAAATTTGCACTTCTGTGGAAATTGATTTTCAAATACCTCCTCCACTCCTTTTTGTAAAGCCAAGGAATCTTCAGTCAAAACGAAATCTTATGAAGAAGCCCAACATATAAAAAATATCTAACTGAAGCATCATTTCTGAACCAGGAAAAGAAAGGGGATGGGGGCAGGAGCTAGCAAGTATTCTACTATTCAGTCATCTTGTCATTGTTTGTTCCCAAACCCCTGCATTAGCCATTGAATTTAAAGAAATTTCCTCAGAATAAGATTTATTGTTTGCCAGTATTGATTAGAATTATATCTACTGAGCAATTCTGTAGTTTAGGACTATTTTTAGTATATGCTAAATGTATTTTGGTCTCCAAAGTGGAGTTCCCTGAAACAGTTAAAGATGATTCACTGGAAAGAGAATTGTTTCTAGAATAAATTGCATAAAAATGGGGAGAAATAAAACAAATTGAATCATATCAACACTCTCTTAACTCTCAAATTATATGGAAAGCCATGTTAAAGGGAAATATTTTCAACTAAAATTTCCAAATACTCTGGTTAACCTTTATCAGAGGCCCCATGCCA
Source organism: Giraffa tippelskirchi (assembly GCF_054371585.1). Lineage (NCBI taxonomy): Eukaryota > Metazoa > Chordata > Mammalia > Artiodactyla > Giraffidae > Giraffa > Giraffa tippelskirchi. The sequence continues at coordinate 125,137,298 of NC_137285.1, forward strand.
AAACAGATCACCTTCTATCTAAGTTTGCTTCTTTGTATTAAATGGAAATGTCAATAACCATTTCCTGGTTTGAAATGCGAAGTAATACTGTCAAGAAGTTGACGATGGCAACCAAAATAACCAGAAAGTCAGTCTGTAATCCTAAAGATACATACATGACCTCTAAGATGAGTCTTGTGTAAGACCAAAGGTCAGAATTTATATTACATTTTTCATTTGTAAGAAAGTATCTTGCTGGATATAAAGCTTTTTTACTATTTTTTTTTAAAAACCTAATTTATAAAGCAAAAAGCAGTGATAAAAGTACACATATAATACTTAATAACACTTACCTGTGTTGATTGTATTACTGTAAGATCATTAATGTAGCAAAATCCTGCCCCCATAGCAGAACGAAGTCCTGCAGTTCCAAAAGTCATTCGGCAACAAAGCCTATCCCGCAGCTCCTTGTTCATCCCATTCCTTAACAGATTTTCAATTTGCTCTTTTGTTTTCGGATTCTATTAAAAAAAAAAATGCATTAAAACTTAATCAGGATCACAAGTAGAGTCCTAATAGGAAGCCCTTCTGAGGAGCCAATAACTTTTATTCATATATTACAAGGTTCTGCATTCACTATAAATTCCACAATGCTACTTAATAATATTAGTATATAGGGAAGCCTGGCATGCTGCAGTCCATGGAGTCACAGAGTTGGACATGACTGAACAACTGAACAACAACAACAGTAATAAAAAACACCTGCTATTTACTGAGTCCCCAAAGTGGCCAGACCCTATTGAGGGTGGTTTATATATCTCTAATCATATTTTTAAAATACTATATTTAAGAAATTTTTAACAAACTGACAACCTTAAGAGCTATGGACCCAAACTAAAACTTAGTCAAAAATGACATCAATTATTACCAACTATGTTAAGTTTTAAAAGAAATGTGGGAGCTATTAAATAAATGTTATCACAACATGCCTATTAAATACTTCCTAAACATCTATAAGTCAAAATGATCAGATAAGCCTTGTGTGTGTGCGTGTGTACTCAGTCACGTCCGACTCTTTGACACCGCATAGACTATACCCTGTCAGGCTCCTCTGTCCATGGGGTTTTCCAGGCAAGAATACTGGAGTGGGTTGCCATTTATTCCTCCAGGGGATCTTCCCCACTCAGAGACTGAACCCCGTCTCTTGCATTTCCTGCATTGGCAGGTGGATTCTTTATCACTGCACCAACTGGGAAGTCGCAGATAAGCCTTATTGCTCTTTAAAATCACAGAAAACTGTTCAATTTATCTATAGCAAAAGCTGACCATAAAAAGGTCTTAAGTTTAAATGTGGACTTGATTAAGAATGAGAATGAAAATTCAGTTCAAACTTGGCTTGTGAAGCAAGACTTGCCAACATCTTCATTTTAGGATTCCTATTTCATTAGCACATACTTCAAGTTATTTTCATAAAGCTCAGGATGCCTATAACTGAAAATAGTGCTTCACAAGTAAGTAGCAAGGTTTGAATTGAAATGTAATTATAAGGAAGAATAAAACTTAAATGGAATTTTCCAGTATTTTATTTTTAGGAGAAAGAGTCAAAAATAAGAAAATAAGGTAAACCATAACTTCTTTCTTCCATTACCACACATAATATGGATTTAGTCCTTACTAACTTCTTAGATTGTCTACATCTACAGTCTATACAATGATAATGAATATTCAGAATGATAAGCCAAGGCATATGAAAGATACTAAATATTAGACTATATTTGCACTTATAGAGAAATAAAATCATGTTAATATATAATTTAACCAAAAAGTATTCTAGTAATAGGAAAATTAAAGTTATTGGGATACATGCCAAAAGCTAATGAGAAGACATGGGAATTTTTATTAACTGAAATTGTAACCTGCTTAAACTAGATGGATGATAAAAATGTATGTATATATACATATATGTATATATAGAGAATGTGAGCATGCCTTGACTCAAGGAGTCTCTATTTCATAAATGGCACAAACTAACAAATACAGAGTTACTATTAAAATATGAATAGCTATTAAGAGAAAAATCTAAACAATAAAATTATCTGGGCTACTATATATTATTCCAATGTCTGTATTATACCACCAAATTTGATACAGAGGTCAAAGAGATTTGACGAGGATTAACATTTAAAAATAGGCATAAGAAAAACAAAAATGAAAAGACTGAAAAACTCCAGTACTATAGAGGGTACAAGGCAGTATCATACAGTTAGTTACACTGAAATTAGGATAGTCTTTTCAGAGAGATTTTGCAGCAATTATCAATATCAAACTGCATACGCCTTTTGGCCCATAGATTTTTCTGTTCACAGTAATACGTTCAAATGAACAAGATTCATTCATACAAGAATATCCACTGCAGTACCTTACTGCTAGTAGTATTATTACCATCATATTCATGAAGAGATTAAGATTTAGAGAGGGAGCCTCATAACACTGAGCTAATTTTGCCGGTCTAGACAGGATCTGAATCCAGGTTGATCCGGCTCTAAAGCCTGTTCAGTTCAGTTGAGTTGCTCAGCCGTGTCTGACTCTTTGCGACCCCATGGACTGCAGGATGCCAGGCCTCTCTGTCCATCACCAACTCCTAGACTTTAATCAAACTCATATCCATTGAGTCAGTGATGTCATCCAACCATCTTGTCCTCTGTCATCCCCTTCTCCTCCCACCTTCAATCTTTCCCAGCATCAGGGTCTTTTCTGAGTTGGTTTCTCGCATCAGGTGGCCAGAGTATTGGAGTTTCAGCTTCAGCATCAGTCCTTCCAATGAACACTCAGGACTGATTTAGGATGGACTGGTTGGATCTCCTTGCAGCCCAAGGGACTCTCGAGAGTCTTCTCCAACACTACAGTTCAAAAGCATCAATTTTTTGGTGTTCAGCTTTCTTTATAGTCCAACTCTCACATCCATACATGACTACTGGAAAAACTATAGCTTTGACTAGACGGACCTTTGTCAGTAAAGTAATGTCTCTGCTTTTTAATAGGCTGTCTAGGTTGGTCATAGCGTTTCTTCCAAAGAGCAAGCGTCTTTTTATTTCATGGCTGCAATCACCATCTGCAGTGATTCTGGAGACCCCCCCAAAATAAAGTCTGTCACTGTTTCCATTGTTTCCCCATCTATTTGCCACGAAATGATGGGACCACATGCCATGATCTTAGTTTTCTGAATGTTGAGCTTTAAGCCAACTTTTTCACTCTCCTCTTTCACTTTCATCAAAAGACTCTTCAGTTCTTTGCTTTCTGTCATAAGGTGGTGTCATCTGCATATCTGAGGTTATTGATATTTCTCCCGGCAATCTTGATTCCAGCTTGTGCTTCATCCAGCCCAGCGTTTCTCATGATGTACTCTGCATATAAGTTAAATAAGCAGGGTGACAATATACAGCCTTGATGTACTCCTTTTCCGATGTGGAACCAGTCTGTTGTTCCATGTCCAGTTCTAACTGTTGCTTCCTAACCTGCATACAGATTTCTCAAGAGGCAGGTCAGATGGTCTGGTATTCCCATCTCTTTAACAATTTTCCACAGTTTGTTGTGATCCACACAGTCAAAGGCTTTGGCATAGTCAATAAAGCAGATGTTTTTCTGGAACTCTCTTGCTTTTTTGATGATCCAGCAGATGTTGGCAATTTGATCTCTGGTTCCTCTGCCCTTTCTAAATCCAGCTTGAACATCTGGAAGTTCACGGTTCACATACAATTGAAGCCTGGCTTGGAGAATTTTGAGCATTACTTTACTAGCGTGTGAGATGAGTGCAATTGTGTGGTAGTTTGAACATTCTTTGGCATTGCCTTTCTTTGGGATTGGAATGAAAACAGACTTTTTCCAGTCCTGTAGCCACTGCTGAGTTTTCCAAATTTGCTAGCATATTGAGTGTAACACTTTCATAGCATCATCTTTTAGGATTTGAAATAGCTCAACTGGAATTCCATCACCTCCACTAGCTTTGTTCATAGTGATGCTTCCTAAAGCCCACTTGATTTCGCATTCCAGGATGTCTGGCTCTAGGTGAGTGATCACACTATCATGGTTATCTGGGTCGTGAAGGTATAGTTCTTCTGTGTATTCTTGCCACCTCTTCTTAATATCTTCTGCTTCTGTTAGGTCCATACCATTTCTGTCCTTTATTGTGCCCATCTTTGCATGAAATGCTCACTTGGTATCTCTAATTTTCTTGAAGAGATCTCTAGTCTTTCCCATTCTATTGTTTTCCTCTATTTCTAAAGCCTGTACCATCTCAGTATAAATAAAATAATTATGTAGGGCAGGTTAATAATACTTCTAACAATAATTAACTCCAGCTACAAAGCAAACAATATTCCTTTTTATTATAGCTATATAAAAATGATCACCAGACATTAATGCTATTAGGTCACTGAGTACACGTCCTAATATTTAATTGCACAACTACTAGAATAAAGCCTAAAAGTATTTTCTGTTATACATCACAACCAGTTCTAACCTAATTTTTGGTTCTTAGGAAGCCTGTAATTTGAAGAAAGAATAGATATATTAACAATTCCAAATCTTAATATTGTTAAGCATCAAAACAGGAAACAATATATAAAATTGATTTTTTAGTAACTCAAATATATCTAAAATTATAAAACTGTAAATAACACTTTAAAATGTTTCTGATAGAGATGAGTGTCTAAACAGTAAACATCAGTTTTATATTAACTACAGAGAAAAAAATTTATTTTTTTCTAGTTCATTTCTAGGCAAGTTAAAATAGGAAACTGCAATCTGAAAATCTGAAGGGTGAATACAACTGACATTTACTTCTGAGGGTCAGACAGCTTGGAGATCCAAGTGTAGAGTCCTGAAGCAGAACATGTTTTCCAAACCAGATGCTTCCTGACTGAGTCTAAAATACACTCTTGTTAAAGAAATAATTTTTTTCCCTTTAATTTTGGTTTAATTCTAAATTTAATTTCTCCATCTTTAAAAAATTAAGGAAATAAATGTAAACTAAGTTGGTTTAGGAAAAAACTTGAATGACTACACTTGTCATAAAAAATGATATTTACTTAATAACAACTGGCTAATAAAATCTGAATAATCATCACTAAATTAATATAAAAATCATATCCAGTGTATAAAGATGCTAACTACTCCAAAAGTAGAAAATAAATTTAAAAAATACATTGTTACCATTTAAGTATAATATTGATTATGCCAAGATTAGTGTGAAATATAAAAACAATCAGTTTATTTCAAAGCTTAAGATTACATAAACAGTTTTTTTTTTAACTCCTGGGTTTTTTTTTTATCACAAAGCATATACACTGAATTGAAGTTGACCATTCAGTGACATAGTAATATCTCTCTCTCTATATATATATATATATATATATATATTTTAAATGTTAATAAAACATTTCAGATAGTTGCTGTTTTATTTATTCTGATACATCTCACCTCTTTTGACAAATGAAGAACCCAACTGTTGGTCAACTAGTTCGGGAGGCAGGGTAATGAAGAGACCACAGACCTTACGATTCTAGGAAGAGTGGTTCTGATCTCGAGTCTGTAATTGGTTAGCTAGATAATCTGGAACAAATCACCTGACCTCCTCCTAGACCTTATATTCTCAGTAGAGTGTGATAACTTTTTAGATTATCTTTTCAAGTTCTACAGTAAGAGATCATGTGAGGGACTATATTAAATCTCCAGTCAGTAGCATCTATTACTCGTACTTTGAACAGATAATTTTACTCTAGTATCCTCCCTTGCAAGAAATAGGAATGATGTTCTGCTCTTCTTCCTGGGCACACAGCTAGAATATATCTTCCAGCCTCCCTCAGAGTTACATGAGATCATGTGACAGAGTTTTGGTCAACAGATCTGAGTAAAAGAGATGTGTGTCAATCCAGGCCATTAAACACTCCCTTACCACCAGCCACTTCAGCCCCCTCCCCATCCTCTCTTTCCCCATCAACCCACAAAAGAGAGAGGGCTCCAAGGACTTACAGGAATATGTAGCATCAAGATGGAATAAATGATTCACAGAGTAAAATTCCCCTCTCACCTCCTACCTCACAAATATGCCAACAAATTTTGGAGTATTTGCTACTACAGTTAACCTGCCCTAGTTTAGTATTCACAGAGGAATATCACATACCACTCAAAACTTTTTTTTAGTGGTACTGAAAGAAATTACCTTACTCTGTATCTTCAGGGCTTATGCAGTATCCTGGCTGAGCTTACTCTTTCCATATTGTTGTCAGTTTCTCTAACAGACTAAAACTTAGAAGCCTGGTTCTTTACTCAGTCTCTTATATTGAATAAACTATGAGCCCTTGGACAGGTCACTTCTCTCTGAAGTTCATCACTACAATTTAGGGGTTGAAATTTAATCTGAAAAGGGGTTGGAATTTAATCTGAAAAGACCTCATTCTGGTATATAGCTTCTCTATATGTATTTTTTTTAAAAAAAGACAAAAGAAAAGATCCCTTCAAACTCTAACATTTTGATTGTTAGATTCACTTTGGAATCTAGTCAATAGTTTAACTTCTTCATTGCTCTCTATTTAATTATTTCTCCAATGAAGTTCATACTTGGAAATATTTTTGTCCAACAAAATATATCAGTTTATTAAAAAAATTTAAATCAAGGACAATTGCCAATTGCTAAAAATTAAACGTATCTTAAGTACTACCATGTGCCTAGTTTTTCAGTCATGTCTGACTCTTTGCGACCACATGGACTATAGCCCGCCAGGCTCTTCTCTCCATGGGGATTCTCCAGGCAAGAATATTGGAGCAGGATGCCATGCTCTCCTCAAGTACTACCACATATACTTCTAATTTCAATCAAAAGCAAAAAGAACTTAGTATTTCAAATGGATGATAAACAGACACATACATAAGTTTCCCAAGGTGTTTTACAAGGTTGATAGTTAAGTCAGGAATCTGAAGATCCCAGATTGGTAATGGCACCCAATTGCTAGATGCCTCCCAATATATTTCTCTCTCCTTTAATCATATAGTTGGGTACTTACATGGCAGCCTGGCTAAGGGCTATACTTCAGTCTACCTTACAGATAAGTGTGACCATGTGACTAAATTCTGGCCAATGACATGAAAGTGGGAATGATATGTTCCATTTTCAGGTCTTTCCCTGAAAAGGACTAAGTGTACACTCTCCTAGATCTTATTCTTCTTCCCATAGGTTGAAGCCATTTTGGATCAGTAGCGGCAGTCACATTTTGAGGATAGCACAGGTCCCCTCCACCAGCCCTGGTCAGCCACTGACCTCTGAAGGTTATGAGAGAAATTATCTTCTCTCTGCTTTGAGCCATTACATTTCATAGTCTTTGCTACACAGCTTTGACTGTACCATAATACAGTAGGTGATGGTTGTGTCCTGATGTGTAATAAGGTTGAGCCTTCTTGACTCCCAATAAAGTAGTTTTTCAATACACTGAATTCCATCCCCTATCATTTTTCCTTCTCCTACCTATCTAAGCATTCTTGCCATTAATACATTAAACCAACATTCATCAAAGTCTTTATTTTGCCAACATTATGGGGAAAATAACTATGCTTTATATTTTTGCTACAATCCCAAGTGCAATGTCACTCAAAAGTAAGTATAAATATAAAAGTTAACAGATGATAGTAGAAATTTCCTTAAAAAGAGTAATCACTTACATAATGGTGGCGTGTGCTCAGTTGCTAAGCTGTGTCCGACTTTTTGCCACCCCATGGACTATAGCCCACCAGGCTCCTCTGTCCATGGGATTTCCCAGGCAAGAATACTGGAGTGGGTTGCCATTTCTTTCTCCAGGGGAATCTCCCCAACCTAGAGATGAACACAGGTCTCCTGCACTGGCAGGTGGATTCTTTACCACAAGGGAAGCCCAACTACGTAATGGTGGTACCTTCATAGTTGATAGCAATGACCATATTTTCAACAACCTTATATCTCCCACAGTAGCTAACTTGTACCTTGTACACAGAAGATGTGTTGACTCAGAATCATAAATAGTGATAAAATAGCCATGTTCTTTCAGGAAACATGAATATTAGAGAAAGAAAATATTAGAACAGGTTTAAGTAACCATGCAATCAAACAGAATTCCCAATTGAAATGAATTTTCTAATTAAGTGGATATATTTTTTAAGATAAAGGCCTTTGGAAAAATAATTTCATGTTATCTTTAAGGTTAAATTAAATCACAAATATATACTACTTGTGGTCAATCAAAATATTACTTTAATTATTACTGTATCTTCACTATCAAGAACAGAACCTGGTACCCAGTAGACACTCAAATGTTTGTTGAATTAATTAAAAATATCTCTTTTTTAAGCACACACTATATGCTAGGCACAGCAAATGCTATAGGGAACAAGAAGATAGTGTCTCTGCTCTTGTAAAGCTCAAGATCTACTGAAGCATAACAATAAGTAAAAGGGCAATTACCACATCAAATATAAAAAGTATTAAAACAGGAGTTGGAGAAGGAAATGGCAACCCACTCCAGTATTCTTGCCTAGAGGATCCCATGGACAGAGGAGCCTGGTGGGCTGCTGTCCATGGGGTCGCACAGAGTCGGACACGATTGAAGCGACTTAGCATGCATGCATGCATTGGAGAAGGAAATGGCAACCCACTCCGGTATTCCTGCCTGGAGAATTCCAGGGACAGAGGAGCCTGGTGGGCTGCCGTCTGTTGGGTCGCCTAGAGTCGGACACGACTGAAGCAACTTAGCAGCAGCAGCAGCAAAACAGGAGTAAGTAACAGGGTTCTATAGGAGCACATAAGATAAGCCTCTAACCCCAAATGGATTGAAAGATAGAGAGCAGAGCCAGGGAAAGCTAACTTGAAGAAGTACTATCTGAACTGAAATATGAGTAGAAATTGGAGGGAAAAGAGTGAGGATCAAGTTGAGGGTAGAGAGATAATGACTTCAGCATTAAACTTATTTATTAAGTTTGAAATGATATCTACAGCTAGCATGCCAACTATTACTTCCCTAACCAATAGCTTCTTCCCAGTAATCAAGCAAATAAAAATTGAAATAAGACACCATTTTTCACTTAGAAATTTTATTTTTATTCGTTTTGCCATACATTGACATGAATCCACCATGGGTGTACATGTTTTCCCCTTCCAGATCCCCCCTCTCACCTCCCTCCCCATCCCATCCCATCCCATTCCTCCGGGTCATCCCGGTGCACCAGCCCCGAGTGCCCTATATCATGCATCAAACTAGAAATTTTATTAAGAGTTTTCAAAATTGTAAGCCCGGTGCTGGGAAGGGAGGGTATATTAATTACAACGGAAGAAATAACAAACCACTCCAAACTTAGTGGCTTAATCAATAGTCATTTATTTCTCATAGTTTCTGTGGGTCATGAATTCAGAAAGGGCACAGTCAAGATGGGGCTAGCTGGGGCTGTCAACTGCATATTTATAGTGGTCACTATATGTGACATGGCTCCAAGGGCAAATATCTCAAGAACAAGCAAGCCAGGGGGAAGTTACATTACCTTTTATGATCTAGCCTTGGAAGTCAGGAAGCTTCGAGGACTTCCCTGGTGCTGCAGTGGCTAAGACTCCACACTTCCAATGCAGGGGGCGTGGGTTCAATCCCTGGTCAGGGAACTAGATCCCACAAGCTGCAACTAAGAGTTCTCATGCTGCAACTAAAGATCCTACATGCTACAGCTAAAAATCAGGTGAAGCCAAATAAATAAATGTGCTGTGCTCAGTCACTCAGTCATGTCTGACTCTTTGCGACCCCATGGACTCTAACCCACCAGGCTCCTCTGTCCATGGGATTTTCCAGGCAAAAATACTGGAATGGGTTGCCACTTCCTTCTCCGGGGGATCTTCCTGACCCAGGGATTGAACCCATGTCTCTTGTGTCTCCTGTGTTGGCAGGTGAGTTCTTTACCACTAGCGCCACCTGGGAAGGCCAAATAAATAAATAATAAATATTAAAAAACAATAACAAAAAAAGAAACTCAGGTAGCTTCACTTCCACTGTTCTGTATTTCTGGAGACACTTACAAAAGTCTCCCCGGGTGTCAGGGGAGGAAATAAAGATCCTACCTATCAAATAAGGTGCACCAAAGGTACAGCATGTGAGATAGGATATGTATATATGACACACAAAAAAAATGTATAGGATACCAAAAAATGATACAGAGCAATATAACATTTCATATATATGGATGGAAAATATATATATGTAAAATACAATCTTTCATACCCGGAATATACTTAGTGCAGTTGCTCAGTCTTGTCTGACTCTTTGCGACCCCATGGACTGCAGGACGCCAGACTTCCCTGTCCATCACGAACTCCCAGAGCCTACTCAAACTCATGTCTGTCGAGTTGGTGATGCTATCCAACCATCTCATCCTCTGTCGTCCCCTTCTCTTCCCGCCTCCAATCTTTCCCAGCATCGGGGTCTTTTCCAGTGAGTCAGTTCTTCACATCAAGCGGCCAAAGGATTGGAGTTTCAGCTTCAGCATCAGTCCTTCCAATGAACACTCAGGACTGATCTCCTTTAGGATGGACTGGTTGGATCTCCTTGCAGTTCAAAGGACTCTCAAGAGTCTTCTCCAACAACACAGTTCAAAAGCATCAATTCTTTATTGCTCAGCTTTCTTTATAGTCCAACTCTCACATCCAAACATGACTTCTGGAAAAACCATAGCTTTGACTAGACAGACTTTTGTTGGTAAAGTAATGTCTCTGCTTTTTAATATGCTGTCTAGGTTGGTCATAGCTTTTCTTTCAAAGAGCAAGCATCTTTTAATTTCAGGACTGCAATCACCATTTGCAGTGATTTTGGAGCCCCCCAAAATAAAAGTCTGTCACTGGTTCCATTGTTTTCCCATCTATTTGCCACTAAGTGATGGGACCACATGCCATGATCTTAGTTTTCTGAATGTTGAGTTTTAAGCCTACTTTTTCACTCTCCTCTTTCACTTTCATCAAAAGGCTCTTCAGTTCTTCATTTTCTGTCATAAGGGTGGTGTCATCTGCATATATGAGGTTATTGATATTTCTCCCAGCAATCTTGATTCCAGCTTGTGCTTTATCCAGCCCAGTGTTTCTCATGATGTACTCTGCATATAAGTTAAATAAGCAGGGTGACAACATACAGCCTTGATGTACTCCTTTCCCGATTTGGAACCAGTCTATTGTTCCATGTCCAGTTCTAAATGTTGCTTCCTGACCTGCATACAGATTTCTCAGGAGGAAGGTCAGGTGTCTGGTATTGCCATCTCTTTCAGAATTTCTGGAACCCTCTCGCTTTTTCGATGATCCAACAGATGTTGGCAATTTGGTCTCTGGTTCCTCTGCCTTTTCGAAAACCAGCTTGAACATCTGGAAGTTCACGGTTCATGTACTGTTGAAGCCTGGCTTGGAGAATTTTGAGCATTACTTTACTAGCGTGTGAGATGAGTGCAATTGTGAAGTAGTTTGAGCATTCTTTGGCATTGCCTTTCTTTGGGATTGGAATGAAAACTGACCTTTCCCAGTCCTGTGGCCACTGCTGAGTTTTCCAAGTTTGCTGGCATATTGAGTGCAGCACTTTCACAGCATCATCTTTTGGGATCTGGAATTCCATCACCTCCACTAGCTTTGTTCATAGTGATGCTTCCTAAGGCCCACTTGGCTTTGCATTCCAGGATGTCTGGCTCTAGGTGAGTGATCACACCATCGTGGTTATCTGGGTCATGAAGATCTTTTTTGTATAGCTCTTTTGTGTGTTCTTGACACCTCTTCTTAATATCTTCTGCTTCTGTTAGGACCATACCATTTCTGTCCTTTATTGAGCCCATCTTTGTATGAAATGTTCCCTTGGTATCTCTAATTTTCTTGAAGAGATCTCTAGTCTTTCCCATTCTACTGCTGTAAGTTGATATAATATCTCAGATGACAATTTACCAATGTTATAAACAGCTTAAATATTAAATAGCCTTTGATCCATTAACTCTATTTTTAGAAATTTATCCCAAGGGGGAAAAATCATAGATGCATGTTAAAATTTAGTCATGAAGATATAAAATTTGTTATTTTGTCAATAATAAAAATAACTACAAGCAAATTATATATCCAATAGAAAACTGGTTAAATAAAAAGTATGATGTAACAGTACATTAGAATAGTATACTAAAAATCACTTTAGAATTCTAGGATATGGGAAAAAATTCATGATATATTAAGGGGGAAAGTATATACACCATACGTGCAACATGATTCCAGATTTATAAAATGGATACATACCAATACACAGAAAAATAAAACTAAGAAGAAACAGACTATTCTTTTTTAGTGGTGATTAACCTTTTTATTTCTTTATTTCCTTATATGGAAGGATCACATAATCGGAGGGAAAAGTTTAGACAATACAAATCAACCCCAAAGTCTTTTATCTGTGGATTTGTGTCATTCACCAGCTTAGGAAAATTCAAAGCTATTATCTCTTCAAATATTGTTTCTAGTTAATTTTCTTTCCTCTTCTTAAGAGATTTCAATTATATGTATGTTAGAACTTTTTCACACAAGGTTTTGTTTAAGCCCTCTGAATATCTCTGGAGGGTATGGGGTTTGATTCTAAACATCTAGTCAAATCTATGGTTTTTCCAGTATTCATGTATGGATGTGACAGTTGGACTATAAAGAGAGCTGAGCACCAAAGAATTGATGCTTTTGAACTGTGGTGTTGGAGAAGACTCTTGAGAGTCCCTTGAACTGCAAGGAGATCCAACCAGTCCATCCTAAAGGAAATCAGTCCTGCATATTCATTGGAAGGACTGATGCTGAAGCTGAAACTCCAATATGCTGGCTACCTGACATGAAGAACTGCTTCACTGGAGAAGACCCTGATGCTGGGAAAGATTGAAGGTGGGAGGAGAAGGGGACGACAGAGGATGAGATGGTTGGATGGCATCATCGACTCGACAGACCTGAGTTTGAGTAGGCTCCGGGAGTTGGTGATGGACAGGGAAGCCTGGCTTGCTGCAGTCCATGGGGTTGCAAAGAATTGGACATGAGTGAGCAACTGAACTGAACTAGAACTTTTTCACTGTATGATCTTAAGTCTTACATTCTCCTTTCTTTTCCTCTCCATCCTTTGGTTAATCCATCCTTCATTCTATATATTTTCCATCTTCTAGTTTAGTAATTCTCTCTTCAATTCTGGTTAAAATGTTCTTAAATTCATTCACTGAATTCTTGATTTTGGTTACTGCAATTTTTCAAATCTGTAATTTCTTTTAAAATCTACTGTGTCTTTTTTGTATCATTTTCATTTCTCTGCCCAATTTTTAATTGAGAAGTTGACAAGCATAGTTATTTTAAAGTCTGCATTTGATAACAGCTGTATGAGAAGCCCCTTTTATTATCTGTTGGTTCTTCAGGTTCTTGTATATGTTGACTTGTTTCCTTGTGTGTCTGGTTATCTTTGTATTGAGTATTATATTTGAAATATTATTAGTAGGAATAATTTGAAACTTGGGATTAAGGTACTTCCCTCTAGGGAAGACTTTTTGTTTTTTTTTTTTGCTTCTCCCAGACTCCTGAAGACACTAGTAATCTGGGTTTACCTTAACCTACTTTTCAGGCTCCCAACGACTCAGAGCTGCATGCAGCCTCTGTGCAGGGTGTTTAGTTCAAGCTCACCAGTGTTCACAGGGAAGCCCTAAAGCCAAAGTATTTTCAGGGTCCCCACCTATGGTAGGCTCTAAATTCCAATACTGGTCTCTGTATCCTGGCAAGGCTAACAAAAACGGACTCCTAAACTTCTTGGCTGCCCATCCTGAATCAGTAAATGAATACAGGTCAAAAATGGCCCTAAATTCTAAACTCAACCTCTCTGAATCTCTTATCTTCTTTCAAATCTTGAACTGAAAGTTCCTGAGTAACCTGTTGAGTCATCAAAACGTATAAATCTATACTTCGCCTATCTTTTCTAGCTGTTAGAGGTAAGTTGTCCAGATTACCTCATCTGTCGTTGAAAGTGAAAGTGAAAGTCGCTCAGACATATCTGACTCTTTGTGACCCCATGGACTGTAGCCCATGGTTTCTCCAAGCCAGAATACTGGTGGGTAGTTGTTCCTTTCTCCAGGGGATCTTCCCAACCTTGGGATTGAACCCAGGTCTCTTGCATTGCAGGTGGATTCTTATCAGCTGAGCTACCAGGGAAGCTACCAGAAGTCCTTCTACTATACAATATTGTACTACATTAGTTTCATATACACTTAACTTACACATAGTTAACTATATGTACTTAGCCCTACCTCCCAAAGCATTGCTAAAAATTACATTTTGTGCATGTGCTCCATTATATATAGTGAATTACTATATGTTGTTGTTTAGTCACTCAGTCGTGTCCAGCTCTTTTGCAACCCCATGGACCGTAGCCCACCAGGTTCCTCTGTCCATGGCATTTCACAGGCAAGTGGAGTGGGTTGCCATTCCTTTCTCCAGGAGATCGTCCCAACCCAGGGATCAAACCTGTGTCTCCTGCACTGGCAGGTGGATTCTTTAACACTGAGCCACCAGGAAAGTCCGAATTACTATTATTATTATATATTACTGTATAAAGATAGATACTTGAAGTCACATATTCTATAGTTCATAGGCAATTTAAGAGTTTCCAAGAATAATTTTTTACTTTATGAAATTTTCATTATTTATTGACTTTAGAATCTAGCTCCAAAGTAAGACAAGAGTCCCCTATACCAGGGATATTCTGACAATGAAGTTACCTATTAGGGATATTTTAGACATTTTAATTCTGAGTAGGAGCTTAAACAAGATGATATCTAGAATCCTGTCAATTGAGATTCTGTAACTATACTTAATTCAATTTGTACCAGAAAAAGATTCATGGCCTGATGTTTAATATATATTTTGAAGTCGTAAAAGTACTACTAACAATCAGGAGAAACTTTCCCATCAGAATGAAAACTATCAATAAAGGAAACAATAAGATGGATTTTTTCTTTTTTAATAAAGCCCAATTTTCATATTCTTCTGAAATCATGCTACAATTACGGCCTGATTAATGGTCTATGGTCAAAAATTAATAGCTCTATCTCATGTATGTGTCATCTTTACATATGCTACAGAAATAAACCAGAGGAAAAAAGCTATATGCAAAACAGTGCTCTCAGTATTATTTAAAATAGCTTTTAAAAAATCAGAAATACTCTATTTTATTTATATGAGATGATGGATGTTAACTAAACCTACTGTGGTAATCATTTCACAGTATATGTAAATCAAACCATCATGCCGTATACTGCTATGAGATATGTGCGATTTTAGTTCCCCAACCAAGGATTAAACCTGTGCCCCCTGCAGCAGAAGCATGCACTCAACCACTGGACCACCAGGAAGTCCCGTACACCTTAAACTTATACAGTGATGTATATCAATTATTTCTCAAAAAAAAAAAAAAACTGGACAAACATCAGAAACACTTTAATATGTTCAACAAACAGAAAATGTTAAGTGTGACATATCTCCCAAGTATTATCTGTCAATAAAATTATAATTATGTTCTGCATGATAAAAATTACATAAATAGATCCAAAAGACAAATTGAGGAAAAAAACATTTGTAATCAAAACAAGTGAAAACGCAATAAAAAAAAATGAGCAGAGAACCTCAATAGACATTTTTCCAAAGAAGACATACAGATGGCCAACAGACACATGAAAAGATGCTGAACACCTCTAAACACTAGAGAAAGGCAAAACTACAGTGAAGTATCACCTCACATTATTCAGAATGGTCATCACCAAAAAGTCCTCAAGTAATAAATTCTGAAAAGGATGTGGAGAAAGGGAAACCCTCCTACACTGTTGGTGGGAATGTAAATTGGTGCAGGCATTATGGAGAACAGTATGGAGGTTCCTTAAAAAACTAAAAAAAAACCCATATGATCCAGCAATTTCACTCTCTGGTATACATAATCCCACTTTTCTGGAAAAGACAAAAACTCTAATTTGAAAATTCAGACAAATAGACAATTTTGTTCAAGGAAAAAAAACCTGATTAGAATTATAAACATGCAAGAGATTAAATCATAAAATGTACCCACAAAGAGAGCTCCAGCCCCAGTTGACTTTATTGGCAAGTTCCCAAGTATGTTTAAGAAATAAATAATTCAAATCTTGAAAGAACTCTTCCAGAGAATACTGTACACCTATCAATTCTTTTCCTGTGTCTAGCTTAACCTAGATACAACAAACATCATCAGAAAGAAAAAAATCATTGTCTGACCTCACCAATGAACACAGGTGCAAAAATCCTAAGTAAAATCTATCAAACCAAATCCAGAAATAAATAAAAAGAATAATAAATCATGACAAAGTGTTTTTATGCCAGAATATAATGTTGGTATAATATCTGGAAATTAATCAAGGTTATCCACAACATTGACAGTTTTAAAAAGAAAAATCAAATGACAATCTGAACAGAGAAAGCACCTAGTAAAGTAAAACACTTACTACATATGTTGAAACCTTAGCAAACAAGGAATATATAAAAACTCAGGATGTGTGTGCTAAGATCCCATTAAGATTCTCCAGAGATCCTCTTAACTGGATAGTTGTGTCCATTTCTAGCAGCTATAGGTACTACTGTTATGAGTTCACACATGCAACATTCTCTGGAGAACTTCCTTGGGATGACTGGAACCAGCTTATGCAGAGGACCTGAGAGTTATACACACCTTTCCCTCATGACCAACAGCTAATGATATTTAGTGCAGGAGTATAACTCTATTGTGCAATTAACACTCCAGAAAGCATAGAATCAAGCTGATTAAACTTGATTAATTAAACTTCACCTGAAATTATATCACTGCTTAGTTCTTTCCTTTCCCTATCCTGATTCCCTCACTCCTTTACAGGTTTCTCCTGAGAGCGTTTCTTTTATAAATCATTTGCACAGAAATTCCTCTTTGCTTCTAGGAAACAAAACCCTAAGATACATATAAGTAAGTTTAAACTTTCAACTTTCAGCACATAAGGAATAGAAAGGAACTTCCTGAATCTGATAATGGCAAGCTATAAGAAGGAGGAGAATAAGAAGGAGAAAGGCAGGGTGGGATGGGGTGGCAAGACAGAAAATCCTATAGTCCTAGCCAAACCTATAAAGCAAGAAAAACAGACAAAAAGTACAAGAATAGAGAAGAAATAAAACTCACATAATTTGCAGATGAAATGATTGGGCACATTAAAAAATCTAAGAGAATAAATAATTTTTAGAATTGTTAGAATATAGTAGAGTTTTTTGATACAAGGTCAATGTTCAAAAGATAACTGTATTTCTCTATACCAGTGAACAGAAAGAAATAACTTTAAATGGCACAAAAAATATCATGTACCATCTGCTTCCTGTATGGCCAAGTAAATTCCAACCATATCTGACCTTCCTACAGATAACAACTGTAACCTCTTAGACCAAATAAAAAACAAAGAAACAAAAACAAAATCCACAAGACCTTCAAGTCCGAGAGAGTGAATAAATACAGATTTGATTCTAAAAGGGAGTTAATACTTAGGAGAAGGAACCAGCACAGATGAGTTTCCTAGTTTTATGGCTTTTGAGAACAGACAGTAGTCAGAGCCTTGTGCGGTGGCTGAAATACCAATGGAAGCCCCACGGTCCTTACGGCCCGAAGAAACAGAGCACAGGATTCAGGGCAACCATGCCCACTGGAGTACACATCCAAGAAAGGAGAGATACAGAAAGGAAGAACCCCACATTCTGTCCACAAACTCTGTCCAGAACTCTAGCTGACTCCTCTACTACGTAAGTGTGGGATAGACATCAGCTAAGGATAAAAAAACAAATGGATTTGAGAAGCCTCTCAGGAAACAGAGTGTACAGTCTGAGTTCAACCAAGTTAATTACATACTAAAATAAACAAAATAAACACTCTCCAAAGGAAAAACAGATTCCAGGCTCTCCACAATATAACACTCATCATGTCCATGATGCAATCCATAATCACCAGACAAATGAAGAATTAGAGAAACGCAATGCATTCTCAAGAGCAGAGATAATTAGTGGTGACCAACTCTAACATATCCAGATGTTAGAATTAGCCAACAAGGATTTTAACAGAGCTATTATCAGTGACTTAAAGAAAAATGCTCTTGGAATGCAGGAAAAGATGAGACATCTCACAGAAGAAAACTATACAAAAGAACCAGATGGAAATTTTAGAACTGAAAAATACAATATCTGAGATTAAAAATTCACTGAATGGTCTTAATAGCAGAATGGAGATGAAAGGGTCCATGAACTAGAAGACAGATCAATAGAAATGATCTATTCTGAAATACAGAGAGAAAAAGATAAAAATAAATTTAATAGAGTCTCAGGGGTCTATCCAAGACAATACCAAGAAATCTAACATATGTATAAAGAACACTAAGAGAATTCATTGCCAGTGAATCTGTATTATAATAAAGGCTAAAGGAAATTCTTTAAGTTGAAGGGGAGGGATATTATTTGGAAACTTGAATTTTGGGGAAAGAATGAAGAGCACTGGATATGGTAGAAAGCTGGATAAATATAAACAGACTGTTTTTTCTTCTTAATGTCTTTAAAACGCAGGGGACTGACTAAAGCAAAAACTATAACACTTTTATAAAAAGTGATACAAATGATAAAGGATGGAGGTGATATTGATGATAAAACACGGGCCAACACTGTTGCAAGAACTTACAATAAGTGGTATAATAGTAACTCTAAATAAACTGAGGAAAGTTAATTTTCCAAAATTGAAACTAATGAAACAAAATCCCCAAAGTCCAATATCTATTAAAAAAATTGTATTTGTTCTCAAAAAGCTTTCCATGAAGAAAACTTCAGGCCCAGATGGGTTAGGTGGCAAATTCTATCAAACATTTAAAGAAAAAATAATACCATCATACAAAAAGGTTTTCAGAAAATAAAGCAGGGAACATTTCAATTAATTTTACAAGGCCAGCATAATCCTAATACAAAAATCTGACAAATATACAAAAAGATCCTTAACAAAATATATAAAAAGAATAATACATTATGACCAGGTGGTATTTATTCAACTGAGGAAAATCAGTTGAATCAACATTCAAAAATCACTATAATTCATGATATCACAAAGTAAAAAAACTGTTTAATGTTATAGTACATCCAAACAATGGACTATTATTCAGTGATAAAAAGAAATGAGCTCTCAAGCCATGAAAAGACATGGAGGAAACTTAAAAGCATATTATTACTAAGTGAAAGAAGCCAATCTGAAAAGGCCAAATACTGTGTGATTCCCACTATGTGACATTCTGGAAAAGGGAAAACTGTGGAAACTAAAAGGATCAGTGGCTGCCAAAGGTTGAGAGTTGAGGAAGTGATGAACAGGTGGAACATAAAGTTTCCCAGGTGGTTCAGTGGTAAAGAACCCACCTGCCAATGCAGGAGATGCAGGTTTGACCCCTGGGTCAGGAACATGCCCTGAAGGAGGAAATGGCAACCCACTCCAATATTCTTGCCTGGAAAACCCCATGGACAGAGGAACCTGGTGGGCTATAGTCCATGGGGTCACAAAGAGTTGGACACAACTAAGCAGAGAGAGAGAGGATTCTTAGGATAGTGAAACTGTTCTGCATGACAATATAATGGTAGACCACATCATTACACATTTGTCCAAACCCATACAATGTACACTACTAAGAATAAAACATATGTATAATAAGGCTGGCCAAGATAGCTGTTCTCTTCCTCTCTGAATACACCCTATTCGATCATTCCGTTTCACCTACACTCTACTCACATGACTAACCGTCCTTCCTAATCACAGAGACATACTTGCCCCCATCCCCAGCTAGTTATTGCTCTAATCTCCAGATCAGAACAGCTCCAATATGATAGTTTATCAAAGGGGCAGTGATGTTCCTCTGCTGGTTTCCCTGGTAACTGATGTACTAACCTGACATCAATTTCCTTTGTAACTGGTAAATTCTTTCACTGCTTTCCCCAATAACTTATTCTACTGCCATGCCATCTGACATACATGATGGAGTTTTGCTCCAGGACCTCGCTTCAGACATGTAAGATGCCCCTGTCCATTAAATCATTGATGTCTCTGTTGCTGACTGTGAGCTCTTTCTTCAGTCTTGAGGCTAGGCAAATACAAGGCATGAAGGTCTGTGGGGTGAAGCCCAACAGCATACTGGAAACAATGGATTTTGGGTGATTAATATGTGTCAGTGTAGGTTTATCAATTCTAACAAGTGTACCACACTGGTGGGGGATGTTGATAATGAGGGAAGCTATCCATGAGTGAGGGTAAGGGGAATATGAGAAATATCTACTTTACCTTCAGTTGTGCTGTGAACCTAAAACTGCTTAAAAAATAAAGCTTTAACTAAAAAAAAAAAAACTAAACATGGTCTTCTCAGTAGATGCAGAAAAAGCATTTGACACAAATTGAACTCCAACAACACAAGAGAAGACTCTACACATGGACATCACCAGATGGTCAACACTGAAATCAGACTGATTATATTCTTTGCAGCCAAAGATGGAGAAGCTCTATACAGTCAGCAAAAACAAGACCGGGAGCTGACTATGGCTCAGATCATGAACTCCTTATTGCCAAATTCAGACTTATATTGAAGAAAGTGGGGAAAACCACTAGACCATTCAGGTATGACCTAAATCAAATCCCTTATGACTATACAGTGGAAGTGAGAAATAGATTTAAGGGACTAGATCTGATAGACAGAGTGCCTGATGAACTATGGACGGAGGTTCGTGACACTGTACAGGAGACAGGAATCAAGACCATCCCCAAGAAAAAGAAATGCAAACAAGCAAAATGGCTGTCTGAGGAGGCCTTACAAATAGCTGTGAAAAGAAGGGAAGCAAAAAGCAAAGGAGAAAAGGAAAGATATTCCCATTTGAATGCAGAGTTCCAAAGAATAGCAAGGAGAGATAAGAAAGTCTTCCTCAGCGATCAATGCAAAGAAATAGAGGAAAACAATAGAATGGGAAAGACTAGAGATCTCTTCAAGAAAATTAGAGATATCAAGGGAACATTTCATGCAAAGATGGGCTCAATAAAGGACAGAAATGGTATGGACCTAACAGAAGCTGAAGGTACTAAGAAGAGGTGGCAAGAATACACAGAAGAACTGTACAAAAAAGATCTTCATGATGCAAATAATCACAATGGTGTGATCAATCACACTCACCTAGAGCCAGACATCCTGGAATGTGAAGTCAAGTGGGCCTTAGGAAGCATCACTAAGAACAAAGCTAGTGGAGGTGATGGAATTCCAGTTGATCTATTTCAAATCCTAAAAGACAATGCTGTGAAAGTGCTGCACTCAATGTGCCAGCAAATTTGGAAAACTCAGCAGTGGCCACAGGACTGGAAAAGGTCAGTTTTCATTCCAATCCCAAAGAAAGGCAATGCCAAGGAATGCTCAAATTGCACTCATCTTGGAGAAGGAAATGGCAACCCACTCCCGTGTTCCTGCCTAGAGAATCCCAGGGACGGCGGAGCCTGGTGGGCTGCCGTCTATGGGGTCGCACAGAGTCGGACACGACTCAAGCGACTTAGCAGCAGCAGCACACGCTAGTAAAGTAATGCTCAAAATTCCTCAAGCCAGGCTTCAGCAATAGGTGAACCATGAACTTCCAGATGTTCAAGCTGGTTTTAGAAAAGGCAGAGGAACCAGAGATCAAATTGCCAACATCCGTTGGATCATCGAAAAAGTGAGAGAGTTCCAGAAAAACATCTGCTTTATTAACTATGTCAAAGCCTTTGACTGTGTGGATCACAACAAACTGTGGAAAATTGTTAAAGAGATGGGAATACCAGACCACCTGACCTTCCTCCTGAGAAATCTGTATGCAGGTCAGGAAGCAACAGTTAGAACTGGACATGGAACAACAGACTGGTTCCACATCAGAAAAGGAGTACATCAAGGCTGTATATTGTCACCCTACTTATTTAAGTTATACGCAGAGTACATCATGTGAAATGCCGAGATGGATGAAGCACAAGCTGGAATCAAGATTGCTGGGAGAAATATCAATAACCTCAGATATGCAGATGACACCATCCTTATGGCAGAAAGCAAAGAAGAAGTAAAGAGCCGCTTGATGAAAGTGAAAGAAGAAAGTGAAAAAGTTGGCTTAAAACTCAACATTCAGAAAACTAAGATCATGGCATATGGTCCCATCACTTCATGGCAAATAGATGGGGAAACAATGGAAACAGTGACAGATTTTATTTTCTTGAGCTCCAAAATCACTGAAGATGGTGACTGCAGCCATGAAATTAAAAGACGCTTTCTCCTTGGAAGAAAAGCTATGACCAACCTCAGTTCAGTTCAGTCGCTCAGTTGTGTCCGACTCTCTGCGACCCCATGAATTGCAGCACGCCAGGCCTCTCTGTCCATCACCAACTCCCGGAGTCTACCCAAACCCATGTTCATCGAGTCGGTGATGCCATCCAACCATCTCATCCTCTGTCGTCCCCTTCTCCTCCCGCCCCCAATCCTACCCAGCATTAGGGTCTTTTCCAATGAGTCAACACTTCGCATGAGGTGGCCAAAGTATTGGAGCTTCAGCTTCAACATCAGACCTTCCAATGAACACCCAGGATTGATCTCTTTTAGGATGGACTGATTGGATCTCCTTGCAGTCCAAGAAACTCTCAAGAGTCTTCTCCAACACCACAGTTCAAAAGCATCAATTCTGCGGTGCTCAGCTTTCTTCACCGTCCAACTCTCACATCCATACATGACCACTGGAAAAACCATAGTCTTGACTAGACGGACTTTTGTTGGCAAAGTAATGTCTCTGCTTTTAAACATGCTATCTAGGTTGGCCATAACCTTCCTTCCAAGTAGTAAGCGTCTTTTAATTTCATGGCTGCAGTCACCATCAGCAGTGATTCTCGAGCCCAAAAAAGTAAAGTCTGACACTGTTTCCACTGTTTCCCCATCTATTTCCCATGGAGTGATGGGACCAGATGCCATGATCTTAGTTTTCTGAACATTGAGCTTTAAGCCAACTTTTTCACTCTCCTCCTTCACCTTCATCAAGAGGCTCTTTAGTTCTTCTTCACTTTCTGCCATAAGGGTGGTGTCATCCGCATATCTGAGGTTATTGATATTTCTCCCGGCAATCTTGATTCCAGTTTGTGTTTCTTCCAGCCCAGCGTTTCTCATGATGTACTCTGCATGTAAGTTAAATAAGCAGGGTGACAATATACAGCCTTGACGTACTCCTTTTCCTATTTGGAACCAGTCTGTTGTTCCATGTCCAGTTCTGACTGTTGCTTCCTGACCTGCATACAGGTTTCTCAAGAGACAGGTCAGATGATCTGGTATTCCCATCTCTTCCAGAATTTTCCACAGTTTATTGTGATCCACACAGTCAAAAGCTTTGGCATAGTCAATAAAGCAGAAATAGATGTTTTTCTGGAACTCTCTTGCTTTTTCGATGATCCAGCGGATATTGGCAATTT
Organism: Giraffa tippelskirchi; assembly: GCF_054371585.1. NCBI lineage: Eukaryota > Metazoa > Chordata > Mammalia > Artiodactyla > Giraffidae > Giraffa > Giraffa tippelskirchi. The sequence continues at coordinate 125,160,853 of NC_137285.1, forward strand.
GATCTCTGGTTCCTCTGCCTTTTCTAAAACCAGCTTGAACATCTGGAAGTTCACGGTTCACGTATTGCTGAAGCCTGGCTTAGAGAATTTGGAGCATTACTTTACTAGCATGTGAGATGAGTGCAATTGTGCGGTAGTTTGAGCATTCTTTGGCATTGCCTTTCTTTGGGATTGGAACGAAGACTGACCTCTTCCAGTCCTGTGGCCACTGCTGAGTTTTCCAAATTTGCTGGCATATCGAGTGCAGCACTTTCACAGCATCACCTTTGAGGATTTGAAATAGCTCAACTGGAATTCCATCACCTCCACTAGCTTTGTTCGTAGTGATGCTTTCTAAGGCCCACTTGACTTCACATTCCAAGATGTCTGGCTCTAGGTGAGTGATCACACCATCGTGATTATCTGTGTCGTGAAGATCTTTTTTGTACAGTTCTTCTGTGTATTCTTGCCACCTCTTCTTAATATCTTCTGCTTCTGTTAGGTCCATACCATTTCTGTCCTTTATCGAGCCTATCTTTGCGTGAAATATTCCCTTGGTATCTTGCTGTAAAGAGCAATATTGCATAGGAACCTGGAATGTTAGGTCCATGAATCAAGGCAAACTGGAAGTGGTCAAACAGGAGATGGCAAGAGTGAACGTTGACATTCTAGGAATCAGCGAACTAAGATGGACTGGAATGGGTGAATTTAACTCAGATGACCATTATATCTACTACTGTGGGCAAGAATCCCTTAGAAGAAATGGAGTAGCCATCATGGTCAACAGAAGAGTCCGAAATGCAGTACTTGGATGCAATCTCAAAAACGACAGAATGATCTCTGTTCGCTTCCAAGGCAAACTGTTCAATATCACGGTAATCCAAGTCTATGCCCAGACCAGTAACGCCGAAGAAGCTGAAGTTGAACGATTCTATGAAGACCTACAAGATCTTCTAGAACTAACACCCAAAAAAGATGTCCTTTTCATTATAGGGGACTGGAATGCAAAAGTAGGAAGTCAAGAAACACCTGGCGTAACAGGCAGGTTTGGCCTTGGAGTACAGAATGAAGCAGGGCAAAGGCTAATAGAGTTTTGCCACGAGAACACACTGGTAATAGCAAACACCCTATTCCAACAACACAAGAGAAGACTCTACACGTGGACATCACCAGATGGTCAACACCAAAATCAGATTGATTATATTCTTTGCAGCCAAAGATGGAGAAGCTCTATACAGTCAGCAAAAACAAGACCGGGAGCAGACTGTGGCTCAGATCATGAACTGCTTATTGCCAAATTCAGACTTAAATTGAAGAAAGTAGGGAAAACCACTAGACCATTCAGGTATGACCTAGATCAAATCCCTTATGAGTATACAGTGGAAGTAAAAAGTAGATTTAAGGGACTAGACCTGATAGACAGAATGCCTGATGAACTATGGACAGAGGTTCGTGACATTGTACAGGAGACAAGGATCAAGAAAATCCCCATGAAAAAGAAATGCAAAAAAGCAAAATGGCTGTCTGAGGAGGCCTTACAGATAGCTGGGAAGAGAAGAGAAGCGAAAAGCAAAGGAGAAAAGGAAAGATATTCTCATCTGAATGCAGAGTTCCAAAGAATAGCAAGGAGAGATAAGAAAGCCTTCCTCAGCAATCAGTGCAAACAAATAGAGGAAAACAACAGATTGGGAAAGACTAGAGACCTCTTCAAGAAAATTAGAGATGACCAACCTAGACAACATATTAAAAAGCAGAGACATTACTTTGCCAACAAAGGTTTGTCTAGTCAAAGCTATGGTTTTTCCAGTAGTCATGTACAGATGTGAGAGTTGGATTATAAAGAAAGCTGAGAGCCGAAGAACTGATGGTTTTGAACTGTGGAGTTAGCGAAGACTCTTGAGAGTCCCTTGGACAGCAAGGAGATCAAACCAGTCATTCGTAAAGGAATCAGTCCTGAATATTCATTAGAAGGACTGATGCTGAAAGCTTCAATACTTTGGCCACCTGATGTGAAGAACTGCGTCATTGAAAAAGACATCACAGGAAATACAGCCAATGTTTTATAACTTCAACTGGAATATAATTTATAAAAATTTTGAATGACTATGCTGTACATCTGACATATAACATTGTATACCAACTATACCTCAATTTAAAAAAATCTCTTCATTGTTATTGCATGTCCCCTGTTCAGTTTAATTTCCCTTGATCGGTTTTCAACTGCTGAAGTGTTCTAGCTTATGTATCCTTTCTCTGATTGGTAGGCATTTAGGTTTTTAATAGTTTTTACCTGTAATAAATAATGAATATTTCAGAGGGAAAATTACATGAGAAAATTCTGAAGCAGAAACCACAAAACTACCACTTACACTGAAAAGATTTTCTAACAAAGTCTGGTGCGCTGAGAGCTAAGATGACTTTGCATCTAAGAAGCACAGTATTTTTCATTTACATTATAATTTTCATGTTCTTTTGAGCATTCAATAAGACCACTTTCATAGTTTTGTTGGGAAAGATATAGTGCTCATTAAATTACTTGGTATAAGAGATCCTATGCAAGACTGGATACACTATCTGTATCCTTTCCACTAGCATTAATCATTTTCTTCATTAACTCCCAACACCAGAGGGCAGCAGCTTCAGCACTAATTAGCAATAATGCAGAGAGTAACTAATGGAAAAAAATATTCCTTTAGCAAAATCTACACTAAATTACTACCCAACCTTTTATTTGGGGGAAAAAGTGTTTCTAAAATATAGAACAGACATATTAAATAAATAAAAACAACTAAATAAGCAAAACACACTGTCTTCCCACAAGGATAGATAAATCAAATTCAGATTGGAGAGACCATGAAAATCCGAGTTAGTGGAATTTAATAGCATTTACATTCTTTGGTCAATTTAATGTATCTTATAAGCATAGGCTTCTCTTGTTGTGGCAGTCCCAGTCATGGCTCAGACAGTAAATAATTTGCTTGCAATGCGGGAGACCTGGGTTTAATCCCTTGGTCAGGAAGATTCCCTAGAGAAGGGAATGGTTATCCACGCCAGTATTCTTGCCTGGAGAATTCCAAGGATAGAGGAGCCTGGTGGGCTACAGTCCATCCATGGGGTCACAGAGTCAGACATGACTAAGCGACTACAACTTACCCATGACTTCCCTGGTGGCTCAGACGGCAAAGAATCTGCCTGCAATGTGGGAGATCTGGGTTCAATCACTGGGTTGGGAAGATCCTCTGGAGGAGGAAATGGCAACCCACTCCAGTATTCTTACCTGGGAAACCCCATGGACGGAGGATCCTGGTGGGCTGCAGTCCATGGGGTCGTAAAGAGTCAGACACTATAGAGCAACTAACACTTTCACTTTCACTTTTGTAAGTATAATTTGGAAGAGCCAAATAAAGACAAATTCCTTTTCATTAGCTTCTCTTGGCTCTCTGGTTTTTCAAATAGGAGGAAAGGAAGAGATGGGGAAGAAGCAATTCTAGATATAAGATATAACCAAATAGACTTCTAATGGCCTTGTAGAAAACTTAAAGGAACTAAACAAAAATCCTTTTTGAAAGAAAAAACAGGGCAAAGACGACCCTAAATAAAAGGAAGAAGTAGTCAGTCTACCTATTTTGACATTTTCAGATGGGAAAGAAGAGGTTGCTTTCAAATAAGAATCCTTTCCCTTTCAAGTATTTTTTTTTTTTTAATCAAAGACTTGCATTTTTAGAAAAATTTTGGGTTTACAGAACATTGAACAGATAGTACAGGGAGTTCCCTTAAACCCTCCTACCCCACCTGTTTTCCCTGTCGTTAACACTGTGTTTTGGGGCTAGAGGGAATGGAGGTAAGGGGACTTCTTTAACGAGTACCGAGTTTCAGATTCACAAGACAAAAACGTTCTGGAGATCTGTTTCATAAAAATGAGAATCTGATTAATGCTATTGAACTGCACACTTAAAAACAGTGAAGATGGTAAATAATTTTATGTGTTTTTAACCACAATAAAAATTTAAATTTTCTGTTTTGTCTTCAGATTAATCCTCAAAACTGAAAATACTGCAAGTATTAGGTTAAGATCATCTAAATATTGTTCACTACAGACGCTGGGCTTAGATAAAATTTCATCTTTCCAGGCTTACCTTGAGTCGCCTGAAGGTGCTGAGATCAAATGGATTTTTTTCCCCTTAAGCTCCATCAATTAATTCTTCAAAAATCACACCCTATTTTAGTTTGCTTCACTTTTGAACCATAACTTGCTTATTCAAGTCTGTCTTACTTCCTTCCTCCCTGCCCTCCCTCCTCCCCTTCCTCCCTTTCTTCCATCTGTGGTTAACTGCTTTTCTTTTTTTGATGTCGCTGTTGCCAGAAATCTTCATCATTATCATTAACATCTTCCAGCTCTCTTTCATGGCACAGACATTGCATTCTTTTTTAAGATACATTTCTTTAAAGCCCAGTGTCCAACTAGTGCACAGTTGTCATCTGTGATTTCTTTACAATGGACTCCTGGGGTGGTTCCTTCATGTCAGCTTCTCTCATATTTTCTATTTCCTTTTGCTATAGGTTTCTTCAACTTAAACTTTTATATTTTCTATTGCATTTGGCAGGGGGGTGGAGGAATACAGTTTTTTGCCCCCCCTAACTTCCAAGAGCTCATTCTTCTTTGCTGTTCCTTTTATATAGCATCTTTCTTTATTTGATAAAATAATCACCTTTTAAAATTGATTTTAAGTTGTTATGTTCCTTTACCTTGGTTCTTTTCTGGGCCCATTGCTTTGTTTTTACTCTTCATGCTGCTTTTTTTCTTTACATAACTTGATCCTTGGTAAGTCACTGATATCCACCAATTTTTCTGGGAAGCTGGGTACGGCTTTTCTCTGGTTTTTAATACATAGGCATGTTTTCTGCTAGTCTCTTCTCAAACAGAATGGCTAACTGGGAGCTCTGTGTTTGTGAGTTGGGCTTACGGTTCTGGAGACTTTGTTAGCACTAATTGAATTATTTAAGTTTTCACAAGAATAACTAAAACTAATGGCATAATGTAATTTAGTCAGGACAGAGAACAGGGTGAGTGAGCTCTCATTTTTCACAGCATGTATCTGACAGATAATATGTAAAATAAATCCAGGAATAGTGGTACTAGCTTTTAAGGCCACGACAATAACTAAGAAGTCAGAAATGGGTTCTAAGGAGCAAACTGAGAATGAGAAGAGGCAAGTAGGAATACTGATTTCCATTATAATCTCTTTTTACTATTTTTTAAAAAAACCATAAGCATGTATTTCTTTGAAATAAATAAAAATAAATTTAAAAATAAAATTGTAGAAACTAAAAAGCAAATGTAAGAAATTTGGAAATATATAAAAGGAAAAAATAAATGTGTGTATATATATATATATATATATATATGTGTGTATATATACCTCTCCAAACCCTTATTTCTACATACTAAATGTCTTCGACAGAGGGAGAATGTTGTTGCTAAGGAAACCAAAGCAACTGTTAAGCAGCAAATTCAGCTCTTTAAAAAAAAATTCCATGGCAATTTATTCTGCAGAATATTACAGTCTACTTCAGCTTATACAAAAACCAATAAAATGGTTTTAATGAGGTCCTTGAAACTTGATTTACAATGTCACTAACATCTATTAAACATTCCAGTTACAGAGTCTAGTACAGTGATAAGAAAGCTAGAGTAAAGATCAGATATCCTAGGTTTAGTTCCAAGTCTACCACTTAAAAGCCATATGTCCTTGAGCAGGTCATTTTCCTTGTCTGAAACTAAGTTTCTTTAGTAGTAAAAGTGGGGATAACTACACCTAACCTGCCTACCATACAGGGTTGCTGTGAATATCAAATTATTTAGATCATCAAGGTTTGAAACACTACACAAATAAATTTAAGTAATAACCACTAATATTTTCCAAAATTAACAAGGTGATAAGTATTCTTCATTGATAAAATGCCAAATTATGTAAAGTATTAGAAAAAGGTTAACAAAAAATGTAATATAGACTAGTATTATTAAAAAAAATGGAGGAGGAAATAGCAACCCACTCCAGAGTTCTTGCCTGGAGAATCCCATGGACAAAGGAGCCTAGCAGGCTACAGTCCATGGAGGTCACAAGAGTCAGACACGCCTTAGCGACTAAACCATTATAAAAACTGTATTGAACTAGGTGGCAGATTCAAGTTCTGATTCAGGTTCTATCCACCACCACTGATAATTTTCACTTCTTTGGGTCTCTGCACAATGAAACTGGACTAGACAACCTCTGTAGATGTGCTTCATGGGTGTGTTTTCCATCACACAATGATGATTTAAAAGGAAATTCATTCAACACTTTTAAAAAAATGTGGACTGTATTTTGCTTGAAAACTTTCATTGCTAGATGTTTGAAAACCACTGACTTTAGGATGAAGTCTTTTATTTCTATTTTCAGGCATTTCATAACCATAACCTAATTAATCTATCTTTACATTCTACTCTTTCTCAACATAAACCTACCTTCAGAGACAACAGCACTCGTTATTTCTCAAAATGCCATGGCCAATTCCTGCCTCCACACTGTTGTCAATAGGTATAGAGTTGTTGCCACTACCGCTGGCTGAGCAGCTCTGCCCTGGGTCCCATCCCACTCCCTACCCACATTTAGACACCCAAACTTGGACAGGGCTTAATGTCTTTGATAAGACTGTTTTCAAAAATGGTAAAATTTAGAGTATATCAAAAACAGGAGAGAGTTGTCATGTTTATACGGAACCTAGCTTCTAGCCAGCAAGACTTGTCTGTAATTTGATAGAATGTATGAAAGCATTAGGAAGGAAGTGGGGGCTTTAGCTCTAAAAGATAGAAGGGGAGAGCACTATAGCAGTGTCATCTGTGCATTGGCTGGAAGAGGAACACTTTGATCCACAGACTTGGTGGATTCCAGTGGTAGGACAGTCCCATCAGAGAGATGGATGCGTTTACTTATCACAGGCTAATGCTGTTAAACATTTATGCCATATATTTGACTCCTTGTGATTTGATTTCATAATCACTACAAATCTTTAGATTCTTTCACTTCCCTTATGGTGCATCTAGAAAATGGCCTGACTGAGACAAATTCATCTATATTACATCTGTACCATAAATTAATAAAACAGCTTTCTGAATTCTGACATCAGTTACTGTGACCTTGAGCAGCATGAGTCCATCCTGAGACAAGACAGACTAACAAATTAGTCTGAAGGCATAAGAATCAAGGGTCAGATACTGGACTATAGTAAACGGAACAAAAGAATGTCACTCCATAGCAAGAGCAAGGGGTACCTGGGACCTCCCCAATAAACACCCTGTCTTATTGCACTATTTTTGTTTTAACACTTTCATATACCTTTATTCAAGGCCACTAACCACATACTGATGCCTTTCTATGACCTGGTCTACATGCCTTTCCAACAGTTTCTATGTACACTAAGCTACTGCAGAAACAAATTTTCTAAGTACACACATTAATGTTTTTCTCTCTACTTGGAATATTCCTCCTCTCAATGTTGTCAAGTCTAAATTTTAACTAATTCTGAAGGGTTTAGCACAGATAACACCTGTTTCATGAAGAAATTTCAAAGAACACCACCCACCATGACTAAAACTAGCAATACTGGTGACCTGGGCAAGTAACAAATTGCCTTTAGATCAACTTATGACTTAGTACTATGTATCTCACCAGAGTCATCAAGGATCAGGGCATTTGGTAGGTTCTTTTCTTCACTATAAAAAATAAATAGGTATTAATCAGGTATTATCTCACTTTCTCCATGCTGGAAGACCACACATGTCATCACCAACATGTAATGCAATAAATCCAAACTATTGTTTCACATTTCTGCACTCCACATTTCAGTGCCCTGGGACACCACAGCCTAGCTTACCTACACTATCAATCTATAATAGATGTATTTTTCCTTACTAATTAAAAGCATTTTTCCCATTGAGAGAGGGATTGGTTAAGTAAATATTATTTTTATTAAATAATTATTAAACTTATTTAAATCTGTTAAAAGCACTTGTTACTTGCTCCCTGTATTATATTTGTAAGCTTTTGTTTTATATGCCCTTCTATGTTCTTTGAAGATACAATCCATATCTAATCAATCTTTGTGTCTCCCACAGGTTTTCAGTCAGTACCTTGTATATGGAAAGCCTTTTAAATATAAATTAATTTCTCTTCCACTTTCGGTGAGGGCTCTCCCCATTCTTTTTATATGTATCCCATCGTCTTATTGTCTTCCTTGACTATCCCAGTCCACAGGTCATTTGCTTTTAAACTCCTATAAAAACTGACTGCCTATAAACCATTAAATTGCCACCAATACCATCCCAGCATTATCTTTTTACATGTATATGTATTTCATAGTCTTTTCACATTTCAATATACCCAACAATATCTAGGTACATAATGGACAATTAATATTAATTCACTCAGCCAATATTTTTATCAAGAGACCCATTAGGAAAAATATAGTCAAAATTGGCACCTAAATAGAACAAAAGATTTCACCCCTGGCAATGAAACAAACTCCTACTGTTGAAGGGCCAAAGGCTTTGACACACATAATAGTTACCAGTAAATTAAATTGTGTTGGAATTCTACAAGTGTCTTTGAGTATCTTACATCTTCCTTTCACTTCACAGAGACACAAGTACAATCACATTTCTTTACTGACAGCAGATGGCTTTAAACAATAGCAATTAACTATATAAAACCTATAAAGATAACATTCATTTCTAATTTAGATTTCTCTGCTGAAGAGATATATATGGTCAGTTTACAATATATATTATTTCACAGTATGCTAAGCCTTAGCTCTTTTTTCCTACTAGGCTTCCTCCTCCCTAATGAACCAAAAGCAGAAGAGTAATCTGTAAATCTTCACTTCTTTTGTATCCTTCCACAACAAGGAACTATATTCACAGCAGGCAATAATAAAAACTGGCAAAATGGATTTAAAGTTATTCGCATTTTTCACATCCTTGTAATCAATGGGATACCACAGATTTTGCACATGACTGAAAAAAGTGTGTGTACATATGTATTTTTTGTATAAATGGTCAAATCCTACAAAAAGGGTGTTAGCTCTCTAGTAGCTCATTCAGAACATTCTGGAGCCTTGCTACTCAAAGTGTGTTCCACAGACCAGCAGCATTGGTATCTCTTGGGAGTTCATCATGAAGCAGAATCTCACACCCCACCCCAGGCCCCCTAAATCACAATCTGCATTTAAAGATCTCCAGGTGATCTGCATGCACTTCAACAGTTTGAAATGCACTGGTTTAGACTCCAGAGGAAGAATTAGAATGTCCAAGATACATATGACCACATAATACTAAACAAGTAATTGCTTATTTGTTGATCTTTATTTGCTGACTGAAGGCTTTTTGAGGGTAGGAACCCTTTCTAGCTTCCTCACCACTAGCATACCCTGGACCCAACAGGCCCCGAAACATTACCCAATGCTCAATGGATATTTTTGCTGAATGCATGAATGACTGAACAAAGTGAAAATAAAACTTTTTCAGAAGGCTAATAATCCTTTAGGACGTTGAATAACATGATTTCACATACGACCACATTAACTCTTTAATTCAGTATTATTAATTCCATTTAAAATACGTTGCCGTCTCTACTTCAACAAATGCATTTAATATACTCGACAAAGCAAAAGCTTGGATCATCTTCCTCTGTTGGAGCTAAGGGCCTCTTTTACAAGTGAGATGGCTGCATTTTAATTCTGGCTCTCATATATTCATCCCATATGCCTCCACAAGATGAAAACACTGCAACAATTTGGAGAGAGTACGGGTCGGGGAACAGAGGAGGAATGGATACAAGTCTGTACCCTGAGCATCGCATGAAACCTGGAAAACATGATTTTTGGAAGAGGATACTTCAGAAAATAACTTCTGGCCAGCGGAAAAAAGAGAAACCTTATCTTTCTGAAGAGCAAAAGGTGGTATTAGAGAATACACGGGAGCGGGAGCGATAAAAGACCAGTGACTACCTAGCGACGTAAGGTGGAAACACATCAGACCAGCGCTAAAGCAGATACTGGTTAGATATCGTCTCAGAAGGTGGAAAAAAACAACAAAAAACACCCACTTTCAGATTTGCAGAGAAGGAAGTCAAGTGAGAAGAAAGGGGAAAGGAAATATCTCTATTAAGGGTATAACTTACGATGATAATGATTAATTATTATTATTTTTTTGGAGAAAAGAGACATGACATACACTTGAAGGGTGGCGGGAAGGGAAGAGGAGGAAGGAAGGTAGCAATTTCTCGCCCTGCAAAAGGAAGCGACTACAGGCGTCCTTTTCCAGCTCAGACGGCCCCAGGGAGGCAGCCCAGGCAAAGGTGGGTGGCAACGCCCAGCTCCGCTAGCTCCCGCCGCATGGCCTGAGCTATCTCCCCCACAGTCTGCCGAGCACCGGGTGGGGAGGGGCAAGGGTGTACACGGTGTGGGAGGGCATGCAGGAGGAGGGGGAGGATGCCCTGCTGACCAGGTACCCACCTTATCCCAACGGAGCCACTGTCCGATGGCTGTGTCTAGCTGAGGGTCCCCAGTGTGATAGGGGGCGTGGAGCAGGTTGGAGTTCAGGTCCCCCTCTGCGTTTTCAGTCATGGCAGCCAGTCTGGGGTGCGTGACTGAGGATCCAGCGAAGACACCGAGCTGGAGGAGCTTGACGTGCGTTCACCGGGATTTCGACGCCCCTTCCTCACTGAAAGGCATCGGAGACCAACCGCAGGACGTTTGTGCCAGGTCCTGCCGCAGCTTTGGGGAAACAAGAGAGAGGGGGGACGCGGCCGCCTCCTTCCCACTAGACGAGCTCCTGGGCTCTCTGGGCGAACGGACTGAGGCGGTCCCACCTCGAGAGAACAACAGTCCCAGATGTCGGGGTCGTGGCCGCCGCTGCTACCACCGCCCTCGCAGCTTTAGGCCCCGCCCTTGCGCCTCTGGCCCCGCCCCTTCCCAGCCGATTTAAGCTGGGACTCGAGGCGCGAGCCGGCAAGCGCGCTCCCGACGCCTTCCCCGCGGCGCGAGTTAGGGCCCAGCTGCCGGGTGAGGAGTAGGGGCAGGGCCATTTTATTTCTTAATTTGCCTTTTTCCGCGTGTCTTATTCTTATTACAGTCCCCACCCACCCCCACGCGTCTCCTTTTCTGCATCAGACGCCATGTCCATGGCGCCCGCCTCGGGGCTCGCTTTTGTGAATCCCCATGGCGCGAGAAGGCCCCCTCCTGTTTCGTCTTGGGGAGCGCGCCTGGCGGGAGAGTGCGAGGGCTGTCCCCGCATGGCCTCACGGGAGTTGTAGTTCTTTCCCCCCGCCCCCCCCGAGGCGTGTAAAGACCACCGCAGACTACAACTCCCAGCAGCTCCTTGCCCTGCGTTTTCTCAAAGGAAAAAAGCTACACCTCTAGGCTGTTCCCTATAGAAACGCCCGATCCGGGTTAGGTCAACTGCAGTTGTGTCCCTGGGCTTCAATTAAATTAAACAAGGGCAGGTGCAGGAAGGGTACAGCTGATATCTATTCAGTGCTTTACAGTTTACGAATCGCCTTCTGTCGTCTAAACCATCGTGTGACAGGAAAAAGGACGTGATCCATACTCATTTTACAAAGAGGAAGCTGCCTCTGAGTGAACTGACTTTTTCAAAGAGGCGGAATTCAAAAGTAGCCGAAGAGCAATCCAGCCTCATTTCAGATCTCAGATAGGAGCTCATTTTGCTCTGCTGCTACAGTGGACTAGGAAGGTAGGGAGAACAAGATAACTGGGGAAAAAAACAACCAAGTTGTGAAAGAGGGAAGATGTGTCAGCATTTAACCATAACACAAGAATGAATAAATGTTAGCGTGCAAAAAGCACTGGCAATAGGAATATGGAGCAAGAAGAAAGATTGAAAAGAAACAGTCTTAAATTTCTCCTTATTTTGGCCTCCTCTCTCCTACAGAATGTTCACCTTTCAAGTCACAGAACAGGTGTGGGAGATGCTGACAAGTGCTTACCTGTCAAACACAGCTGCTCCTGAGTCTCTTGGTGTAGCTTCTTAAACAGTGGCTCTACGATTTTAACCAAGTGACTCTTTTCTCTCGTCAGTTTTTTTGCAAAGAGAGTGTAATAGTATTTACACTTTGGCTGCAGTAACTTAAATGGCTTAAAAGTACTTGGAGGTTCACAGATAAAAGATATAATAAATTCAAAGTATTACTTTGCTTTAAAAATGCCATTTATCATCATAAAATCCCAAATACCAAGGTATAGAAGGATTGTAGTACCCATCCCTGAAAAATAGTGTGCCATAGTTGGGAATTACAGTTCTTGCTAGTCAGTTAAGTATTTCCTTTACAGAATCAGCAGGTTCTTTTATTCACACTAGGCCTGGAAAATACACATGAGTCCTGGAGAAAAATTCATCATTCACTATCGTCACCATTATTGTCCGTGATGAACGTTAAGTAAACATGTACTCCATGCGAAGTTTTATGCTAGGGGCTGAGGCTAAGAGAAAGTATATAATAAAAGTGTTCATTTCAAAATAAAAAATGAAAGTAAGAATGAAATCTGTCTGGGAAGACCATATGTATACAAGAAAAGAGCTCATGATAAACAGCAAGTGCTTGCCGCAGACAACTGTTAAGAATTTAGAGTGTGAGGTAGTCGGTAAGAGCATCAAGTGGCAGAAGGGACTAGCAATAGGCTTAAAGAACAAAAAATTAGTAAGGAGAGAAAACAGTAGAGGGCAGGGTCTCCCTAGGAGTTGTCCTCTGGGACAGTGCCCCAGAGATTCTGAATCAGTACATTGGGATAGGGCCTAGGTACTTGCATATTTAACAAATACCTATTGATTGTGATGTAAGTGGTCATAATCTTGCTACTCAAAGTGTGATAGGAGGACCAGTCGGTTAGTCCTCTGGGAGCTTAATAAGAAAAAAAAAATTTCAAGCCCCATCCCAATTCTATTGAATCAGAATCTACATTTTAACAAGATCCAATGATGATTTGTATATATATTAAATGTGATTAAGCAGTGGTTTTTATAAGACAACCCTAATTCAATTCTGAGAAACACTACTGAGTCAACAGAACTTTCAAGAGGTGAAACTGTATAGGGCAAGTATAAAGGATGGGAGAAATGCAAGTTTTAATTCAATACCAGAATCAACTAGTCCCCATTTTTATCAGCAAGATCATGACAGACGTAAACTAGTTACCAGAAACTTTGCCCAGCATCTCCAACTTGATGCTTAGGATTTGAAGGGTAACCAAGAGGACCCAGAACTCATCAGATCCAAGAACAGTATCTAAGTGTGTCCAGAAGAGGGAGTATAATAGTTTTCTTAGTCAGGGAAGCTGAGAAGCTTTCATTTCTGTTGGAATTTGCCCAGTGTCCTGTATTATTTGCTAAATGTGACAACTCTGTGGTTATGAAAGAGAATATCTCTCTTGGTCCTAATATACACCTTTTATTTATTGTTTAAAAAAATCTGATTAAGATACTCAAAGCTCTCTTTTGGTCCGGGGAGCAAGAAATTAAATTTTCATCAATATCAGAGTCTCTCATCTCCAGCCCAGGCTTTAAATGATACTGGGGAAAGAAGACGAGCAGGTAGCTCTAGATCATCAAGGTTTCTGCTAACATCTATATTGTCCAGGGTCATGGTGGTCTTGAAGTCTGACAGCTTTCTCCTTGCATACCACTCAGGTATGGCCAGGAAACTTGACTGAGGCTACAAACCCCAAAGCTTCTGCCCAGGCACATGGCCATCCCCTCTAAATCCTACCAGTTCCTTGAAACACTGCCACCAAGCGGAGCTCGGATCTTGTTACCCTCCTGTGTTAAAACTTCAAAATTGGAAGAAATCTATCATTCTGCTCGTGATCACTCTGAGAAGAGAAATATTTTCTTATTGTTCCCAAAGATGCTTGTCATAAATTCTAGTGAATGCTGTATTAAAAAGAAAAAAAAGGAAGGAAAGGAAATGAGTTATCTTTCAAGCAATTTTCTACTTTTAGCTCCTTTACGTAAAACCTCTGCTGAGACAAGGGATATGACAACAACAAATAAGAAGTGGTTTTCTTTGTATAAGGGGAAAGATACAGAGCACACCCGGGATTAGGATGAAGCAAGGCAAAGAACCTAGGGTGCAAAATCTAAGGAGGCACTTCCTAGTAGGTTTATGGAAGTGTAGAATTGGCACCTGAGGATGTGTCTCATTACAGATTTAAAGACACCTTTACTGAGATATAGTTCACATGGCAAACAATTTACCTATGTGATGTATACAATTTAATGTTTTTTGTTTGTTTGTTTTATTCGCAAACATCCCCACAGTAAATTTTAGAACATCTTTATCACCTGGAGCTATCCTGTTGCCCTATCTCCCACTCCCAGACCTAAGCAATCACTAATCTACTTTCTATATTGGTTTCCCTGTTCTGAACATTTCGTATAAATAGAATCAGAGAATATGGGGTCTTTTGTGACTGACTTCTTTTACTTAGCCTAATGTTTGCAAAGTTCATCCATGTTGTAGATGTATCAGTGTTTCATTAGTTTTTGTAATTGAATAATATTCCATTATATAGGTTTACTATATTTTATTGGTCTGTTTACCCATTGATGGACTATTTGGGTTATTTCTGCCTTTTGGCTATTATGAATAATGCTGCTATAAACATTTATGTACAGTTTTTGTGTAGAATGCTTTCATTTCCCTTTGGTATATACCTAAGAATGAATTTCCTGGATCATATGCTAACTTCTATGTTTAATCATTTAAGAAACAGTCAGACTGTTTTCCACAGTAACTGCACCATTTACATTACCACCAACAGTGTATTGGGGTTCCAGTTTCTCCGTAGATTTTCCAACACTTGTTATTATCTCAGTTTGATTCTAGACATTTCAGTGACTGTGAAGTGGATTCTCATTGCGGTTTGTATTTGCATTTCCCTATAGACTAATCATGTTTAGTGTCTTTTCATGTACTTGTTGGCCATTTGTCTTTTTGGGAGAAATGTCTAGTCAGATCTTTTGCCCACTTTTTAAATTGTTTAATTATTGAGTTGTAAGCTTTGTTTATGTTTCTGGACATAGCCGCTGAGCCAAATCAGATATATGATTTGAAAATACACCCCTCCATTCTGGGGGTTGTCTTTTCATACATATATTTTTAAGTATCCCTATTTATTTATTTATTGGCAATGACTGGTGGAATCTTAGTTCCCTGACCAGGAATTGAAACTGGGGCCTTGGCAGTGAGACCTTAGAGTCCTGACCACTGGACTCCCAGGGAATTCTCCATATTCTTTTCGATACTCTTTGAAGAACAGAATTTTTTTGTCTTGAAGAAGTCCAGTTTATTTTTTCTTCTGTTGCTCATAATTTTGGTGTCATATCTAAGAATCCTTTGCCAAATCTTAGGTTATGGAGAGTTACCCGTTATTTTCCTCTAAGCGTTTTATAGTTCTAGCTCTTACTTTTAGGTCCTTGGCTTCCCTGGGAGCTCACATGGTCAAGAATCTGCATGCAATGCAAGAGACCCATGTTTGATCCCTGGGTCGGGAAGATTCCCTGGAGAAGAGAATGACAACCCACTCCAGTATTCTTGCCTGGAGAATTCCATGGGTAAGGTTGCAGAGAGTCAGACATGACTGAGCAACTAACACTTTCACTTTCACCTTTTCAGTTAATTTTTATATATGATATTAGGAAAGGATATAACTTCATTCTTCTGAATATGGCTATTCATTTGTCCCAGGGCCATTTGTTGAAAAGACTATTCTTTCCTTATTGGATGATTTTGGCTGGTTTTGGCATTCTTGTTGAAAGTTGGTTGACTGTAGACATATGGGTTTATTTCTGGACTCTCAGTTCTAGTCCATTCATCTTTATGTCTATCCTTGTGCTAGTACCACAATGTCTAAACTACTGCTACTTTGTTGTAAGATTTGAAATCAGGAAGGATAAATTAGGAGGTTGGGATTAACATATATACACTATGTATATATATATATACACATGTATAAACTAGATAATCAACAAGGACCTACTGTATAATACAGTGAACTCTACTCAATATTTTGTAATAACTTACATAGGAAAGGAATCTGAAAAAGAATAGGTATATGTATAGCTGAATCATTTTGCTGTACACCTGAAACTAATACAACATTGTAAATCAACTACACTGCAATATAAAATAAAAATTTTAAAAATTAAAATCAGGAAGTATGACTCCCACTTTGTTCTTCCTTCTCAAGACTATTTGACTATTCTAGGTCCCTTACAAGTCCATTCAAATTTTACAAGGAGCTTGCCAATTTTTACAAAGAAGCCAGATGGGACTGGGATTGCATTGACTCTATAGATCAGATCAGGAATATTATTGTCTTAACAAGATTCAGTCTTCCGATCGATGAACATGATATTTTTCCAATTATAAATCTTCTCTAACATCTTTCAACAATGTTTTGTAGCTTTCAGAGTATAATTTTTGTACTTTTTTCATTAAATTTATTCCTAAATACTTTATTCTTCTGGATGCAATTGTAAATATAGTTGTTTTCGTAATGTTATTTAATTTGGCTGCACCAAGTGTTAGCTGCAGCCCATGGGATCCTCACTGTGTCATGGGGGATGTTTTGTTGCAGCCCACGAACTCTCTAGTTGTGGTACGCAGACACAGTAGTTGGGGTGCACATGCTTAGTAGCTCAAAGGCATGTGGGATCTTAGTTCCCCAACTAGGGATCAAACCCACATCCCTTGCATTGCAAAGCAGATTCTTAACCACTGGACCCCCAGGGAAGTCCCTTAATTTCATTTCTTGATAATTCATTGTGAGTGCATCCTACTTGGTGGTGGTATAGCATTGTTTTTATATGTTGCTGCATTCGGTTTGTTAGTATTTTGTTGAGGATTAATTTGACCACATCATAATAGATACTGGGCTTCTCTGGTGGCTCAGTGGGAAAGTATCCACCTGCAATGCAAGAGATGAGGATTTGATCCCTGGGTTGGGAAGATCTCCTGGACAAGGAAATGCCAACCCACTCCAGTATTCTTGCCTGGGAAATTCCATGGACAGAGGAGCCTGGTGGGCTACAGTCCACGAGGTTGCAAAGTGTTAGACATGACTTAGTGAATAAATAACAACAACAGTAATAGATATTGGTCCATAGTTGTCTTGTGATGTGTTTTTCTGGCTTTGGTATCAGGGTAATGCTGGCCTAGTAAAATGAGTTGAGACTGTTCTGTCCTCTTCTAATTTTTAGAGGAGTTTGTGAAGCATTGGCATTTATTCTTATTTAAACTTTTAGTGGAATTTAGTGGTGCAGCCATCTGGGTCTGGGCTGTGTGGGTAGTTTTCTAATTATTGACTCAATTTTTCCACTTTTTATAGATCTATTCATTTATCTATTTCTTCTTGACTCTATCTCAGTAGTTTGGGTCTTTGTAGCAATTTATCCATTTTATCAAGGTTATCTAATTTGTAGGCATAAAATTGTTTATAGTGTTCCTTTATAATCCCCATTTTTGTCTGTAAGTTCAGTGATAATGTCCCTTCTTTCATTTCTGATTCTAGTACTTTGAGTCTTTTTTGTTTGTTTTTTGGGTTTTCTTTTGTTTTCCCCTTGGTTAATCTCACTAAATTTGTCCATTTTGTTGCTGTCTTCAAAGAACTGAGTTTTTGTTTTGTTGATTTTCTCAATTTCTTTTCTATTCCTTACTTCATTACTTCCAGTCTGATCTGTATTATTTTTCTTTTTCTAATTTGCAAATTCTCTTTTCATCAGCATGTAATCTACTAAACTGGGTGGGTTTTGGGTTTTGTGTATGTGCATTCCAATAAAACTTTATTTACAAAAACAAGTGGCAGACCAGATTTGGCCTTTGAGCCACCATTTACCCATTCCTGACCCAGAGTAATGGATCCCAAACTTGAATGCATAGCATTTTAAGGAACTGACTCCTGGGCCTTACCCCTTAAGATTCTAATTCAAGTAATCTGAGTTGGAGCATGATAACAAGTGGACTTTTGCTTGCTTGTTTTTTGTTTTAAACTCTGCCAGGTGTTTCCAATGTGTAGCCAAGGCTGCAAGCTATAATTTTAGAGCAGGAATTTGACTTTTGGGCCATGTGTGTATTTGTTTTTGTCTTGAAACAACAGAAATTGATTGTCTCAGAATTTGAAAGGCTGAAGTCCAAGTTGAAGTGTCATTAAGAGGATGCTCTCTCTGAAGGCCCTAGGGGAGAATCCTTCCTTGCCACTTTCAGCTTCTGGTGGCTCTAAGTGTTCCTTAGCTTATGGCTGCATTACTCCAACCTCTGCCCCTGCCTTCACAGGGATTATAAACCTTGTAATAATATCTAATAATGTCTATTGGGTGGATATTATTATCTCACAAGAGAAAAGTAATATCTAATAAGTTGAGGACTTAGTTTAAGCTTTTTGGAGAAGGAGATGCAGGTTTCATCCCTGGGTCAGAAAGAGCCCCTGGAGAAGGAAATGGCAACCCACTCCAGTATTGTTGCCCGGAAAATCCCATGGACAGAGGATCCTGGCAGGCTACAGTCCACAGGGTCGCAAAAGAGTCAAACACAACTGAGCAACTAAACAACAGCAACCTAGTATTAGGTCTACAGAACACTCCCTTTCCCTCTACACCTTGCCATGACAGATGACCTTGGTTTGGTGATGGCTTTCTAGGTATAACACCAAAGGCACAATCCCTGAAGGAAAGAATTGGTAAGCTGGACTTCATTAAAATTAAAAATTTCTGCCCTGTGAAAGACACTGTTAAGAGAATGAAAAGAAAACATACAGACTGGGAGAAAATACTTGTAAAAGACATACTGATAAAGGACTGTTATTCGAAATATACAACGAATTCTTAAAACTCAACAATAGGAAAATGACAACCCAATTTAAAAAATGGACCCCCCCAAAAAAAAATTGACCAAAGAGCTTAACAGACATTTCACCAAAGAAGATACACAGATAGCAAGCAAATGAAAAGATGTTCCACATAATTTGTCATCATGAAAATGCAAATTAAAACAACAATGAGATACCACTACACACATATTAGAATGGCCAAAATTCAGAACACTGACAATACCAAATGCTGACAAGAATGTGGAGCAACAGGAATTCTCATTCGTTGCTGTTAGGAATGCAAAATAGTACAGCTGTTTTGGAAGACAGTTTTGGTGGTATCTGATGAAACTAAACATATGCTTACCATCAAATCCAGCAATTCTACTCCTTGGTATTTACGCAAAGGAGGTGAAAACTAATACCTACACAAAAACCTGCACATGGATGTTTACAGTAGTTTTATTTGTAATTGCCAAACTTTAAAAGCAACCAAGATGTCCTTTAGTAGGTGAATGGATAAAAACACTTGTATTATCTGGACCGCATAGTACATCCCATGATATTCGCGGGGGATTGCTTCCAGGACTAACTACAGTTACCAAAATCCACAGATGCTTGAACCCCATAGTTGGCCCACTATATTTGTGTTTCCACCTTGCAGATTTCACACTGTTCACTTTGCCAACAAAAGTCCTTCTAGTCAAAGCTATATATATATATATATACACAATATAAAATTATATGTGCAATATAAACATACCCTGACAATTCAAATCTGTGTTGTCCAAGAATCAACTCTCTTATTCCCTGCTGAGAAATGAACTATCAACCCATGAAAAGACATGGAGGAAACTTAAGCCCGAAGAAGCCAATCTGAAAAGGCTAATATTGTATGATTCCAAAATGCAAACTATGGAGACAGTAAAAAGACTATTGTTTGCTAGGAGTTAGTGAGGAGAGAGGAATGAGAGAACAAAGGATTTGTAGGGCAGTGAAACTATTCCATATGATACTGTAGCAGTGGATATAGGTCACAATACATTTGTCCAAACTCATAGAATATATAACCCCAAGAGTAAAAGGTAATGTAAACTATAGACTTTAGGTGAGTAAGAGTGCCAATGTAAGTTCATCAGTTGTAACAAATTACTACTCTGGTGGGGGATGTGGATAGTTGGAGAGGCTGACTATGTGTATAGAGGCAGGGGTATTAGGGAAATCTGTGTATCTTCGTGTCCGACTCTTTCATTTAATTTTACTGTGAACCTAGAATTTCTCTTGAAAAAAGAGACTATTTTTAAAAGATCACTAAACCACCTTATCACTGTATCTGAATTCTATATAAGAAGAGGAGTGAAAGGTAAAGGGTTTAAAGTATATGTCAGTCAAGTTTGCCCACCCATCTTCTTTTAACACAGGAAAAGCAGTTATTTTCCCATGACCCCTACCCAGTAGACTTTCCCCTTACATCTGATTGGTTAGAAGTATGTCACCTGGGAAATCAAATTTCTAATGATAAGGAAAAAGAAGAATGGGTATTCAGTAGGTATTTAGCAGAAGTGGCAAATAGAGGCTCAAGACCTTGATAATCTACAAACTATATAATGTGTAATTAGGGGTTTATCATCTTAACCTCTTAGAAACTATAGCATGTTTTCTGGAAAGTTGATGAGCATATCAGCATGATTTAGACAACATCTAGATCAATGCCTAGCATGGTTCTGTGGCAAATACAGCAGCAGATTAGAGTCTGGTAGTGGGAACCCTGATCAGTTACCTTCCCTATGGTTGGAAGTCTAGAGGTACATTCTCTAGGCTGCCGTAGCATTCAAAACATCACATTCTCCTATTTTTTTCCTCTACAATTTGTGACATTCTTTTCTGTCTTTTCTTCTCTATCAGTCCATTATTTAAATCCATGTTCTCTTTGAAGCTCTTAATTTTCACATTTATCCTGGGTGATTTTTTTTTTTATGTTCCTGTGGCTTCAATCATGAATTAATTGATCATGTTTGTCAACCAAGGACACAAGCCTTTGTCTCTCTTCTGGCCTCCCAATCCTATCAAGTATTTTCACTTGGATATCTCATAGACAAATATTAAGTATTCTGATTCCATTATTTTATTACTATTTTAACACCACTATTTTAACCATGAAGACATTTTGAGAGTAAAGAATCTCATCAGAATTAGGTTAATATGATGAATTTTCATTAAGAAAATATTTTTTGGAGTAAATTCTATCAAATTAATTTATTGGCATGATAAATTTTATATTTTATATTATTTCTTCCTAGTTTTCTCTCTTATTTTTATCTTGTCTAAAATTGTTTTAAAATGAATTATTTTCCCTTTACATTTTACAACAAAGATTTGATTCACTGATAAGCTTTCATGCATGTCAAATGTTTCCATAACCTCTGCCTTTGTGCATTTTCTTTTGTGGTCATTTTTTCCACAAAATCTAATTTTTATGGTATTGATATTTTAAATGCTATTTTTTTTGAGAAGCAAATAAATTACAAGGGAAAAACAGGGAGAGGAAAAACTGTAGATTAAAACAAACTTAAACATGTCATTCAAATTCAATCTGTGTAACTTGTTTGATCCTGATTTAAATAAATTGTCCATCAAAATTATGAAACAACTTAAAGGAGTCAAGTCATTCAACTGTAAAGGAAATGAACAAAATTAAAATTATACATGAAATGTTGGAAATTACACAACTATACGTATGTGTGTATATATATATATATATATATATATATAGTATGAAACAGCTTGGGAAATTTTAATATTTTAATATTGACAGGGTATATAATGGTAATAATAAGTTATTCAGGGACTTCCCTGGTAGAGCAGTGGTTAAGAATCTATCTTTCAATGCAGGGGATATGGGTTTGATCCCTGGTCAGGGAATTAAGATCCTATAAGCCATGTGGCACAGCCAAAAATAAAATAAAATGGTGGAAATGAGTCATTCATTTTTAGGTATGATAATGCTCTTTCTGTTATCTATTTACAAGTCCGTATATCTTGAACAAAATTATTAATCTTAGAGGTATTTCTTAATGAAACAATATGAGGTCTCCAGATTTGCTTCAAAGTAACTGCAAGGAGACCCAACCAGTCCATCCTGAAGGAAATTGGTCCTGGGTGTTCACTGGAAGGACTGATGTTGAAGCTGAAACTCCAATACTTTGGTCACCTGATGTGAAGAGCTGACTCATTGGAAAAGACCCTGATGCTGAGAAAGATTGAGGGCAGGAGGAGAAGGGGACGACAGAGGATGAGATGGTTGGATGGCATCACCGACTCAATGGACATGAGTTTGGGTAAACTTCGGGAGTTGGTGATGGACAGGGAGGCCTGGCATGCTGTGGTTCATGGGGTCGCAAAGAGTCGAACATTACTGAGCGACTGAACTGAACTGAATTCCAGAGATGGGGACTTCCCAGGTGGTGCTAGTGGTGAAGAACCTGTCTGCCAAGGCAGGAGACAAAAGAGATATGGGTTCCATCCCTAGGTTAGGAAGATCCCACGGAGGAGGGCATGGCAACCCACTCCATTATTCTTGCCTGGAGAATCCCATGGACAGTGGAGCCTGGCAGGCTACAGGCCATAGGATCACAAAGAGTCAAACACAACTGAAGCACCTTAGCACATACTCGTGCATTCCAGAAGTGAGCCAAGTAGGTGCAAGTATAAATAAAACAGAATTGACCTTGAGTTGACAGTTGTTGCTGTTAAGTGATAAGTACATGGTACTTCATTATACTAGTTCCTGTTCTTTTGAGTTATATTGAATTTCTTCACAATAAAAAAAAATGAGATAGATAAATCCTTTGAAAAGAAGATTTTATTCTCTGGAAACAACAAATTTTACTGTGTGCAACTTTAGCCGTTGTCAGTTTTAGTCTGGTGTTAATTGTTCAAACAGTAATGGTTATCCGGTCCCATCACTTCATGGCAAATAAATAGGAAAACAATGGAAACAGTGACAGACTTTATTTTCTTGGGCTTCAAAATCACTGCAGATGGTGACTGCAGCCATGAAATTAAAAGATGTTTGCTCTTTGGAAGAAAAGCTATGACAAACCTAGACACCATATTAAAAAGCAGAAACGTTGCTTTACTGACAAAGGTCCATATAGTCAAAGCTACGGTTTTTCCAGCAGTCATGTATGGATGTGAGAGTTGGACCATAAAGAAAGCTGAGCGCCGAAGAATTGATGCTTTTGAACTATGGTGTTGGAGAAGACTCTTGAGAGTCCCTTGGACTGCAAGGAGATCCAACCAGTCCATCCTAAAGGAAATCAGTCCTGAATATTCATTGGAAGGACTGATGCTGAAGCTGAAGCTCCAATACTTTGGCCACCTGATGTGAAGAACTGACTCACTGGAAAAGACCCTGATGTTGGGAAGATTGAAGGCAGGAGGAGAAGGGGTCAACAGAGGGCGAGATTGTTGGATGGCATCACCAACTCGATGAACATGAGTTTGAGCAAGTTCCGGGAGTTGGTGATGGACAGGGAAGCCTAGCGTGCTGCTGCCCATAGGGTTGCAAAGAGTCAGACAGGACTGAGCAACTGAACTGAACTGAATGGTTATTACAAACTGAATAGAATTTGATAGTGTGTGTTCATTTCTTAGCTATCCATGGGAAACTTGTGAGAAATTTTGTTAGGATGTTTCAGCTGTGAATAACAACAAACCTTAACTGGTTATGACCTTAGAGGAATGTACTATTTCCCATAACTAGAAGTTCTGCACTGGGACCCCAACAAGGTTGATTCATTCAGTGGCTCAGAACTCTGCCATCCTCAGCGTGTCACTCCTATCCTCATAGTTGTAAGGGACTAATTTATTTCCAGTCATCACATCTGAATCCAATAATGTCTAAGAGCATGAAAGGACTGTGTATATCTTTTTATTAGCCTGAGAAAACTTTTCCAGAGGTCCTTGGCAGCTTTCTACTCATATCTAATTGCCCAAATTAGATACATGCCTAATCAGTCCCTGGCAAGGAGAATGAGACCACATGAATGCTTTGGATCACCATCCTTCACTCCTGGCCTAGGCAGAAACTGGAGAGCCTGGGGCAGGAAGATGGAATCTACTCAAAAGTGGAGGTCTGCTGGCATGAGAAAGGGAAGAAGTGGCATATGGAAAAGCTTCAACAATATCTGCTAAAGGTGGGAAAAGTAACAACAAGGAGACAGAGACAGAGTCATAAAAGAGAGAGCAAGAGGCAGAGGCTATACAATCCTAAGCTCTTGAATGCACAGTAACATCAACATTTCCTGGGGGAGGAAGGCATCAAAACGTCGTATATTTTCCACAGAGTCCTCAAGAGAGAGACAAGTTAATGTAGAGATTAGCAGGTGTTCCATTCTTTTTTTTTTTTTTTTTGGTGTATGGACTTTTACATTAAAGAAAATAATAACTGACCTCATGAAACACTTTTTTCAAATATTTGGCATAAGATCTGTCCCAAGAGCAGTCCTTTCTCCCTATGATATGGAGTTATGGAATACTTAGAGAAATTGTTTCTATCTTTGACCTTAAAGCAAAGTAAGCTAGGATGGAGTGCTGTAGACTACTTGCTTTTACTTAAAGCATTCTTTATCATCAAAAGATGGAATATTATTTGTCTGGAGTGGAATTCATTAATTTCACTGGTGAGTCCATTTGAAGTTTTTTTCATGAGGTCTTTAAAACCTGAAGTAGTTAAAGCAAGCTACCTTAAATGTTGGCAAGAAGCCTCTTTAAAATAGATTGAGAGGGACCTCCCTGGTGGTTCAGTGGTTAAGAATCCACCTTGCAATGCAGGGGATGTGGAAGATCCCACAGGACACGATGATCTCTAGAGTGCTGCAGCTACACCGGAGGCAGACAAATAAATTAAGGGGGAAAAAAAGCTTCTAAAAAAATAGGGTGAGCTAGTCCTCACTCCCCACCTCCTTTCTTTAGCTAGTCAAGTTTCACAGTTAAAACCAACCACACAGACTGTAGTTTATTTATTACATGTATTCAAGATAAAAAGAAATGAAGTGGTCTTAGCCACTCACCTGGGAATAGCTCAAATTTTGTATCTATGCTTGCTACCAGATTCTTTCTTTGCACTTGTCTTGGTTACCATGACAACTGGAGAGCTCATCGGGGAGAAAGATTGTTTTGACTGCTGGACTGAGTAGGAGGAAGAGTTGGAACAGGTGTATAAACATGGATTTAGATCAGGGAACATAAGAGCTGGGGACTATGTGGATGTGTCTCTACTGAGCAATGCAGGAGACCTGGATTCGATTCCTGGATTCGGAAGATCTCCTGGAGAAGGGAGTGGCAACCCACTCCAGTATTCTTGCCTGGAAAATTCCATGGACAGAGGAACCTGGTGGGCTACCGTCCATGGGATCACAAAGAATTGGACACGACTGAGCAACAAACACACTAACAATAAGAGCTGGGAGCTATGTGGGTGTGACTGCTGAGCATTTTTATGTCATTTTATAGGGAAGACAGGCATGATGCTGAGTAAATTACAATGCAGAGTGCTTGAGTAAGACATGGAAAACCTAGAGGCAGTGGAGCAGAAAATTCCTGTGTAGCCACATGGTCCCTTGCTCTCTCTCACCACGGATTCTGTGCCTTAATCCACCCCAGGGTATGAGTGCCTGATCTACCCGGTTCATCAGCCAGGCACTAACACAATGAAAAGATATCTATTTAATAGCTAAATAAAAATCCTTCCTCCCCCAGCCCCACTCCCCATTATCAAGACATCTTGAGCAGAAGAATACAGCTTGACAAGAATACATCTTGATGCTGTCTTGCTGAGGTGCCCTTGGGGAAGGGACTTGGTGGCAGAGTAGCAGGAGCTGGCCTTGACAAGTCCTTTCCAAAGTGCAGAAGTTAGCAATTCCCTCACTCATGGATCAGCCAAGGTGTGTGGGGGAACATCATCCACTTCAGGGACACTGGGGATCGGTACTGGCAACTGGCAAGCTGAGACTAACTTAGAAGGGGGCTTGTGTTCCCAAGTTGGACATGCCCTGATTTGGACCTGGCCTGATTTGGTACACATTGGTAAAGGCTGGCGCTCACACAGGATGCCATTCTTGGCAGTTCATTCTTCTACTTCTGCCATGGGCACAGCCACTTCTTGGGCTTCAGCTGCCACAGGGGACCGTTTCAGAACTGATTTCTGATTTCTGTCCATCACAGATGCAGAACCCCTCCCTTGTTTTTCATTTTAAAGCTTTTTATATTTTAAAAATATTTTTTAATCATGCCTTTTTGTTTGTTGCAATACTGATTCCAAGTAGGGATAGAGTAAGTGCTTATTCCCCAAAATAGGAATTGGAAATTTTTACTGCCTAAAATTGATGTCATTTGACCCTCAGGAACTCTTCCATAATGAATCGCTGATTTAAATTATGTCACGCCTTTATTGTAAATCTGCCTTTTGTGTTACTTCCTCTATCTCCCTGGCCTCCTGTTAGTGAAGAGGGAGTTTGGTGGTGTGTAATCTTTGAAAAGTACATTCATTAAGGCTCCCAGTACCACATCATTTGAGCAGTATGATCCTGGCTTTTTATTATGTTTCTTTTCCACTTGTTCTCAGTTTTTACTCCTGAATGTTCTGCAATCTCTCTTTACTGCCTGCTTGAATTACAAGTATACACAAAAGAAGTGGCTTTTATGACATGCTAAGGCAAGGATGTTGTGTTCCAGCTTTATAATAATAGCACTAGGGAATATATTCTATTTCAAAAATGCTGAATAGGCTCTACTTCAAAAGAGCTGTAGCTAGTTAAAGTTAGGGTGATGAAGAGCCTAAAAAGTAATTCTTTGACCTGATAGTTTTTATTTAGCTATCAATTATGTGTATTTTCATGGTATTTATAGCTTTAGCTATTCAGATATGCAGACGACACCACCCTTATGGCAGAAAGTGGAGAAGAACTAAAGAGCCTCTTGATGAAAGTGAAAGTGGAGAGTGAAAAAGTTGGCTTAAAGCTCAACATTCAGAAAACTAAGATCATGGCATCCGGTCCCATCAGTTCATGGCAGATAGATGGGGAAACAGTGGAAACAGTGGCTGACTTTATTTTTCTGGGCTCCAAAATCACTGCTGATGGTGACTGCAGCCATGAAATTAAAAGACGCTTACTCTTTGGAAGGAAAGTTATGACCAACCTAGACAGCATATTAAAAAGCAGAGACATTACTTTGCCAACAAAGGTCCGTCTAGTCAAGGCTATGGTTTTTCCAGTGGTCATGTATGGATGTGAGAGTTGGACTATAAGGAAAGCTGAGCGCCAAAGAACTGATGATTTTGAACTGCGGTGTTGGAGAAGACTCTTGAGAGTCCCTAGGACTGTAAGGAGATCCAACCAGTCCATCCTAAAGGAGATCAGTCCTGGGTGTTCATTGCAAGGACTGATGTTGAAGCTGAAACTCCAGTACTTTGGCCACCTCATGCAAAGAGCTAACTCATTGGAAAAGACCCTGATGCTGGGAAAGATTGAGGGCAGGAAGAGAAGGGGATGACAGAGGATGAGATGGCTGGATGGCATCACCAACTCGATGGACATGGGTTTGGGTGGGCTCCGGGAGTTGGTGATGGACAGGGAGGCCTGGCGTGCTGCGGTTCATGGGGTCACAAAGAGTCGGACACGACTGAGCGACTGAACTGAACTGAACTGAACTGAACTGAAATCGTTTCAGTCGTGTCTGACTCTTTGCGATCCTATGGACCATAACCTGCCAGGCTCTTCTGTCCATGGGATTCTCCAGGCAAGAATACAGGAGTGGGTTGCCATTCCCTCTTCCAGGGGATCTTCCTTACCCAGGGATCGAACCCACATCTCCTGTGGCTCCCACATTGTAGGCAGGTTCTTTATCACTGAGCCACCAAGTTAGCTACTAATATTTGTTTTTAAATAGACAAACAAAAATGCATAAGCTGAAAAGCTCAACATTACTAATTATCAGAGAAATGCAAATTGAAACTGCAGTGAAGTATCACCTCACACAGGTCAGAATGGCCATTATCAAAAAGCCTACAAATAACTGCTGAAGAAGGTATGGAGAAAAGGGAACCCTCCTACACTGTTGGTGGGAATGTAAATTGGTACAGCCACTGTAGAGAACAGTATGGAGGTTTCTTTAAAAATTAAAAATAGAGTTACCACGTGATCCGGTAATCCCATTCCTGGGCATATATCTGGAAAAGATGAAAACTCTAATTTGAAAAGATACATGCACCTTAATGTTCACAGCAGCACCATTTACAATAGCCACGCAACCTAAATGTCCATTGACAGATGAATGGATAAAGATGTTTTGTGTGTGTATATATACACACAGCCATCAATATTACTCAGCCCTCAAAAAGAATCAAACAGTGCCATTTACAGCAACATGGATGGACCTAGAGATTAGCGCACCAAGTGAAGTAAATCAGATAAACACAGTATCATATGCTATCACTTATATGTGGAATTTTAAAAAAATGATACAAACCACACTTCAATTTAAAAAAGGAAAAAATTTAAAATAAGAAATAATACAAATGAGCTTATTTACAAAACAGAAATAGACTCACACACAAAAAACAAATTTATGGTTACTAAAGGGAAAAGGTGGGGAAGAATAAATTAGAAGTTTGGGGTTAACAGATACAAACTACTATATACAAGATAGATAAACAACAACGACCTACTGTCTAGCACAGGGAGCTATATTTCAATATCTTGTATTAACATATAGTGGAAAAGAATCTGAAAGAGTAGGTAGATATATGCATAACTGAATCAATTTGCTATATACCTGAAACTAATACAACATTGTAAATCAACTATATTTTAATTTAAAAAAAAAGAAAAATGAAAAAATGTGTGTGCATGTTAGACTGTCTTTACTGTATTTAATTACTTCTTTTAGCTACACTATGAGCTATTAAAAATGATGTCATATTTGCTGACACAGTACTGATGATTCACATTTATTACACAGTTAATATGAGGTATACTTTGCGTTTGGAAGCAGCAGCCTGGTCATCTGTTCTTCTGCCTGTTTTCTGCAAGCCATCTGCTTTCTCTTGTGACAGCTCTACTGCTTACATATCCTACATGCTGCCTTTGACAAAAATTCATTTATTCGTTTACCTGACATCTGATATGTCCACAACACAATTGTACACATCGCAGGAAATGTAATAACACTATGTTATATACTGTTTTATAATTTTTAAAAAATAGTTTTTACAACATGGGGTGGATGGGAAGCAGTCAAGAAGGCAGTAAGATTCATTAGAGATGAACCCTGATATAGATAGGTAGGCTATTGCTAGACAGTTGAGAGAGAAGAGATTCATATATAGAGGTGTAAAATAGGTCAAGTTTATCCCTGTCTCTCACATATTGCTCCTTTCTTCCCCCAAAGCTTCCTCCCAGCATGCCTCTCCATTCCTTCCCAGAATGAATGTGAGCTTCATAAGGGCAGGGTGTTTTTTTTTAAATCTATGTTATTCACTGCTGCACTTTCAGTATAAAAAATACCTGGCACATGTAGATGCTACGTATTGTGAGTTGTTGAATGAATAATTATATGAATGAAATGATACTTACTCGTAAGGTTTAAGGTTTCTGGACTTCTAAGATATCAGTTCATTTTTTCTCCCCTTAAACCTTGGCCAATACAATTAATATCAACTTTTTAAAGAATCTTTTATTTTAATTTCTATCTTTAAAATTATGAATGAGATTACACATCATATATATTTTGCAGCCATTTTTAAGCTTGTTATTAACTTCTGTTTGTGTTTTTTTCCATTTTTTATTGATTGTCTCTTATTGTAAGAACTCTGTATATCAAGATCAATTTTATTTGTCACATGTCCTGCAAGCATTTTCTCCATCTTGTCATTTATCTTTTGACTTTATTGTATTATTTAAATTTTGATGTAGTCATCTATGAAAGTATTTTACTTTATGCTTTCAGAGTTTCTCCTTGATTATTTTAAGAAAAATTATCTCATGCTTTCTTCTAGCACTTTAATTCTTTTGCTTTTTTTCTTTTTTACTTACATATATCTTTGACCTATTTAGGGCAGATAATTTTTATTAAATAATCCATCTTTTTGTCATTGATTGAAATATCTTATCAGATACTTAATCTCTCTATGTTTTGCGGTCTGTAACTGATGTTTTCCATTCCATTGATCTTTTTTGTCCATTCATGTGTCTGTACCAACATGCGTGCAGGAATACTGAAGTGAATTGCCATGCCGTCCTCCAGGGGATCTTCCCAACCCAGGGACTGAACCCAGGTCTCCCCCTATTTTAGATGGATTCTTTACCATCTGAGCCACCAGGGAAGCCCAAGAATACTGGAGTGGGTAGCTAACCCCTTCTCCAGGCGATCTTCCTGACCCAGGAATCGAACTAGGGTCTCCTGCATTGCAGTCAATTCTTTACCAGCTGACCTACCAGGGAAGCCCACATGCATAGAATACTGTATCTTTAAAAATACTGTGTGTGTGTCTGTGTGTGTGTGTGTGTGTAGCTCTGTGCAATTTTATCCAGTATGTATATTTGTGAAACCATCACCACATTCAACATGTAAAACTGTTTCATAACTACAAAGGAACTCCCTGGTGCTACCCATTAATATTCCTACCCCACCTTGTCAAGCTTCTGACAACCACTTTGTTTGCCATGTCTATAGCTTTGTCATTTTGAGAATGTTATTAAATGGAGTCATGCAGTAAATAGCCTTTTTAAATTAGCTTTTATCATTAAGCATAATGCCTTTGATATCCATCCAGGTTATTATGTTTATCACTAGTTCCCCGCCCCTCCCTCTGCTTTTTTTTTTTTTCTTTTGCTGAGTAGTATTCCACTGTATGGAGGTACCAGGTTTTCTTTAACCTTTCACTACTTTAGTTGGTGTTATTTGGGTTAGATGTTTGGTTTATTTTCAGGTTCTTTATTGCAAATAAAGCTGCTATGAACACTATTCTTGGTAAAGAGAGTATTGGATTAAATACGATCCTTGGTTTATGATACAATGTCATCACTGGTCCAATGCAGAAACCTATTATTCGTGTATTTCTTTTCAATTTTTTATCTGTACTAATAAATAAACATCCATGAATCTACCATCCAAGCTAACAAAAATTAACTTACATCTTTCTGTGTTCTCCACTCCTATCCCAACCCTTAGCTTCCTCCGTAGAAGAAGCTAGATTCCCCTAGATTCCCACCTTCCTGATTTTGTTTTTATCATTACTTTAGGGGAGGAGTTGTATTTTTTTTTTTATCACATACTGCTTGTTTTACTTATTTTTTATTCTTATAAAAAGATTTTAATAATCTATGTTATCTTTTAGGATTTTCTGAGTTACTAAAGTTTTCTTGTCACTTTATTTTCATTCCTGATTAATACTCCATTGTAAGCATATAATAAGAAAGTTTAGGTTGTTTTCAGTTTTGCTGTTATGAGCAAAGGTCCAACTTCTAACCATTAGGCTATAATTTAACAATAATACATTGTTTTAACAGTAGTAAAAATAACGCTCTAATCTAGTGGTACTACTACTAAGAAATGACATGATTGCCATCATAAAACTGCTACATTGATCTGAGATGTTTATAATAGCCTAGCCTTGTATTTTATGTCATAAATTAAAAAGATCAGTGGAAAATCAAGTAAGATCTAAATATTCTGCCCACCCATGGTAATATTTATGTTTTATAATAAACTTCTCCCTGATATACTCTTCCAAGGTCAACTCTATAGAGTATTTGTTGAGAGTAAGGAATTATTTATATGTTAACATTCAGATGATGAGGAAAAGAAATGCTCTTATTCTGCAGAGGCTGCTAAACTTAGTGCACTGGATTCTTCCATGAAAGTGAAAGTGTTAGTTGCTCAGTTGTGTCCGACTCTTTGTGACCCCGTGGACTGTACTGTCCATGGAATTCTCCAGGCAAGAATACTGGAGTGGGTTGCTATTTCCTTCTCCAGGGGATCTTCCTGACCCAGGGATGGAACCCAGGTCTCCCACATTGCAGACAAATTGTTTACTGTATGGCCACCCAAATGCCCCTCTAAATCCACCCTCCACCCTTCCACAGCTCACTCTGCCTCATGGGGTTGACCTGTATGGAGTTCATCCACAGGGTTCCTTCTCCTCCACTTCCAGTCTGTTTGGGCAAGGGAGAACACCAACAGCTAACTAGAGGAAGGAGGAGATTTAGGTTGGAACTCAATCTGATTTATCCCTCAGCTCAACTCCTGTCAGGTGACCCTCTTCACCCAGCTTTTTGGTCTCGATTCTAGTAACTGTTACCTCCCCTATCCTGTCAGGCTTTGGAGAGGTAACATCTCCCCACCAGGCTGTTTCTAGCCTGGGGCACTACATTATCCTTTGTGGTATTTCTACTCATATTTTTGTGTGCAATCTCTTTGTACTCTCCTCATGACTCAAACTGAAAGGCCTCTCTTTCCTGTCAGCACTCTCTCTGATACCCTGAGGTGGCAGGTGATCATTTACTTGCCATATAGTGGAACAGGTATGTCTCAAGTAGAAGAGAATGAGAGAGAATGAAAGTACAAGATGAAGAAGGAAAACCCTGATGCCACCAAGAATTGAATTTCAGCCCCTGGAGCACTTGTTTCTACAGCTCTTCCTTCCACTTCTTCAGTTACCTTAGGAAACTCCATGGCAAACAGGCAAGTAACAAGAAGCCAGTGAGTGTCTATGCCAATTTGAGTTGAGTTTTCTATTACTTGCCATGAAGTATACCAAGATAGTTCATGGGTTATGAAACTGCAAAGTTCAGAGATATATTGGGCTTTCAAAACAGTTGATCTAGTAGTTAATAATGTTACTAAAGACCCTGTTTGCCATCCACATTGACATTTTTGTTCTAAGGCTGGTTTTCTACATAGTAAAAAGGAAGTTGTGTCCATTCCCCTCATATCTGATGGAAGACATTTCCTTCCATATACTTTCTCATTAAATTCCCTAAAACTCTTAGCAAACCTCTCCTTGCTTCTCATTGGTCTATATATTGTCTGTCACATGCTCATCCTTGAACTGATAACTGTGGCCAGGAGGTGGGATTATGCTGATCAGTTTAAACTTGAGCATAGGCTCCTCTCTGAGTCAGGCAGGGGTGGGTCAGTTTTCCCCAAAGCACGTGGGCTTCACAGTAGGGATGGAGGGGGAGAACAGAGAATGAACAACAAACAGGGGAGATACCAAGAGAAAAGGGAATAGATATTGGGGAGATAATCACATATCTTTTATACCCTATTAGCTATCTAAACCATTTCCTGCTTAAACTATTTATGTTAAACT
This sequence comes from Giraffa tippelskirchi, assembly GCF_054371585.1. Taxonomy (NCBI): domain Eukaryota; kingdom Metazoa; phylum Chordata; class Mammalia; order Artiodactyla; family Giraffidae; genus Giraffa; species Giraffa tippelskirchi. The sequence goes on from NC_137285.1 coordinate 125,194,124, forward strand.
TCTTTCTCATTTTGAAAAAGCCCTAATTAATTCAACGAGGAAAACCTTGGAATAGTCTTAGCTCTGCTTCATTTCCTATTTCTGTGACTTTTGGTATGTTGCAGAAGCCATCTAAGATTTAGTTTCTGCTTCTATAAAATTAAGATGAGTAACATCTACCTAACAAGGTTGTTGGGGGCTCAAGCGAGATGAGCACTATGAAAGCACTTTGTAACCTAATATAAAGAGCTAAACAAATGTGAAGGCTTTTTATTAGCAGTAGCTTTGTTCTTGTCATACCCTGGAGATCATGCTGCTCTCTTTAGCAGGCAAAATAAACATTCCCACCTGACTCAGTAATGCTATATTTCTTACAACTTTCCTAAGGTTTCATTTTCTTTCCTTTTCATTAGAGACTTTTCTCTGAGCTACTAAGATCCAGAGTGGTATTAAATAAGAGGATTCCACCGACTGTCTTGGAAAAGAACCAAGATGTACAGGTCATTCTAATCAATCCAAAAACGTTTATTAAGCAATTTCTGGTATCTCCTACTGTGCTAGATATAAGTATAACCAAAACAAATTGTTGGGGCTTCTCTGGTGGCTCAGATGGTAAAGAATTTGCCTGCAATGCCGGAGACCCAGGTTCAATCCCTGGGTTGGGAAGATTCCCTGGAGGAGGAAATGGCAACTGACTCCTGTATTCTTGCCTAGAAAATTCTATGGACAGAGCAGCCTAGCAGGCTACAGTCTATGAGGTTGCAAACAGTCGAACACAACTGAGTGGACCCACCATAAGAATAACAAATTATTAATATGAATTATTACAGAGAGAGTAGTCCCTCTACATAACTGGAGAAGCAGCAAACATTTACTGTGCTATCTTCTAGGCATTATGCAAACTCTTACCAATATAAGAGCTTTTAGGAGTTGGCCATGACAAGAGGGAAAGCACTGAAGGTAATGATTATATATGGTTACAATTTGTCCAAGTGGGTTCTGTGAGTAGACTGTAGAGAGCTTGGAACACAAGAATCTCTGTGTTTCCCTCTTCAGTCCCCTGGAGTTCGTAACTCTTCTTTGAAAAAACAGTTATTGGTGTCAATTGAATAAAAATAGCTCTTAATAATCAGAACAGTCATGATACAAGGAGGTTCATGACATTGTACAGGAGACAAGGATCAAGACCATCCCCAAGAAAAAGAAATGCAAAAAAGCAAAATGGCTGTCTGAGGAGGCTTTACAAATAGCTATGAAAAGAAGAGAAGCAAAAAGCAAAGGAGAAAAGGAAAGATATACCCATTTGAATGCAGAGTTCCAAACAATAGCAAGGAGAGATAAGAAAGCCTTCCTCAGTGATCAGTGCAAAGATATAGAGGAAAACAATAGAATGGGAAAGACTAGAGATCTCTTCAAGAAAATTAGAGATACCAAGGGAAAATTTCCTGCAAAGATGGGCTCAATAAAGGACAGAAATGGTATAGACCTAACAGAAGCAGAAGATATTAAGAAGAGGTGGCAAGAATACACAGAAGTACTGTACAAAAAAGATCTTCATGATCCAGATAATCATGATGGTGTGATCATTCACCTAGAGCCAGACATCCTGGAATGTGAAGTCAAGTGGGCTTTAGGAAGCATCTCTACGAAAAAAGCTAGTGGAGGTGATGGAATTCCAGTTGAGCTATTTCAAATCCTCAAAGATGATGCTGTGAAAGTGCTTCACTCTATATGCCAGCAAATTTGGAAAACTCAGCAGTGCCCACAGGACTGGAAAAGGTCAGTTTTCATCCAATCCCAAAGAAAGGCAATGCCAAAGAATGCTCAAACTACCACACAATTGCACTCATCTCACACGCTAGTAAAGAAATGCTCAAAATTCTCCAAGCCAGGCTTCAACAATATGTGAACCGTGAACTTCCAGGTGTTCAAGCTGGTTTTCTAAAAGGCAGAGGAATCAGAGATCAAATTGCCAACATCCGCTGGATCATCGGAAAAGCAACAGAGTTCCAGAAAAACATCTATTTCTGCTTTATTTACTATGCCAAAGCTTTTGACTGTGTGGATCACAATAAACTGTGGAAAATTCTGAAAGAGATGGGAATACCAGACCATCTGACCTTCCTCTTGAGAAATCTGTATGCAGATCAGGAAGCAACAGTTAGAGCTGGACATGGAACAACAGACTGTCATAAATAGGAAAAGGAAGATGTCAAGGCTGTATATTGTCACCCTGCTTATTTAACTTATATGCAGAGTACATCATGAGAAACGCTGGGCTGGATGAAGCACAAGCTAGAATCAAGATTGCCAGGAGAAACATCAGTAACCTCAGATATGCAGATGACACCACTCTTATGACAGAAAGTGAAGAAGAACTAAAGAGCCTCTTGATGAAAGTGAAAGAGGAGAGTGAAAAAGTTGGCTTAAAACTCAACATTCAGAAAACTAAGATTATGGCATCTGGTCCCATCACTTCATGGCAAATAGATGGGGAAACAGTGGAAACAGTGGCTGACTTTATTTTTGGGGGCTCCAAAATCACTGCAGATGGTGATGCAGCCATGAAATTAAAAGATGCTTTCTCCTTGAAAGGAAAGTTATGACCAACCTAGACAGTCTATTAAAAAGCAGAGACATTACTTTGCCAAGAAAGGTCCGTCTAGTCAAGGCTATGGTTTTTCCAGTAGTCTTGTATGGATGTGAGAGTTGGACTATAAAGAAAGCTGAGCGCTGAGGAATTGATGCTTTTGAACTGTGGTGTTGGAGAAGACTCTTGAGAGTCTCTAGGACTGCAAGGAGATCCAACCAGTCCATCCTAAAGGATATCAGTCCTTAGAGTCCATTGGAAGGACTGATGCTGAAGCTGAAACTCCAATACTTCAGCTACCTGATGTGAAGAGCTGCTTCATTTGCAACAACCCTGATGCTGGGAAAGATTGAAGGCGGAAGGAGAAGGGGACGACAGAGGATGAGATGGTTGGATGGCAACACTGACTCAATGGTCATGAGTTTGGGTAAACTCCAGGAGTTGGTGATGGACAGGGAGGCCTGGTGTGCCGCAGTCCATGGGGTCTCAGAGAGTCGGACACAATTGAGTGACTGAATTGAACTGAACTGATGGAGAAAGATGCTTTCTCCCTGCCATTGCACAAAGCTGTTGGAGCTAACTACACTGACTAATCTGAGTCTAATACTATAGTGGTTCTCAGCAGGAGACCATTTCCCAAATACATCTTTCTCTGTTGCCTTCCCATCCAAGAGTACATCAATGAGCAAGAGAAGGGAAGGATCAAGCCTGTGTATTTTGATTAAACAGGCCTCCCCTCTGATCTTTGAGAATTATTGGCCTAAGACCATGAGTTTTGAGTGCCCAAGGGCCCCCATTCTATTCATCTAATTTTTTCTTATATTGTAACAAATCAAGTTTAAGGAATAAATAGGTACTTCTTGGTCCAGAATCCAGCACATAAGCCCAGAACCTGTGCTTCTAAATCCAATTTTCTTTCTCACTGTCCAAGCGGCTTCATGCTCATTCTCAACACAAATCTCAACAGGAAGGGTTTGGGATATATGTACTGCCTTTCTAGTACATTCAGTTCACTTTGATAGAACCACAAGATAAATTAAATATATATATATATATGCACATATTTATATAGGTATATGTATATGTATCAGGGTCTTTGCTTTTATTAGTGTTTTTAACCTAGTTAGAAGACAGGACATATCTTTAAAAAGATTTAAAAATAAAGGGGCATATGCTTAGTGCCAAGTGAGTGATTTAGTAAGTTGTTGCTAATAACCGAGTAAATTTTGCAAACAATTTACCTTTATAAAATAAATTAGGATAATAAAGACATTTCTATACACATTTCAGTATACTTTCTTCAATTGGGGGAAATGGGGTAGAATATATCCAACTAGCCAGAAGTTACAAATTGTGCACAACAATAAATTCTTTCACATGTAATTTATCTATTTTTTTCTGTAAGGATGAGGAAAGGCTGGGAACAATTAATTTATAAATAGAACTTTGGAATTTCCTAATATGGACAATTATTGAAACCTACTGACTTTGGAAATTTTTGTGAAAATGAGACCAGAACTGGGTTTTGATTGAAGTATAGAATTTAAGCAGACTGCAGAGATGATGGGGAGTGGGAGGAAGCATTCACTCCAGACCCTAGAAATGCTGAGTAACTATAAGACTTAGAGCAAGTGAAAATAACAGTGGATAAACAGTCGTTTAATGGCAGGGAGTTTCCTAGGTATTTGACATATGTTATCCTATATACTTATAAGAACCCAAGACAATTGGGATTACTTTCAAAATTTCCCAGATAAGAAAGCTGATCTCAGGAGAAATAAATTGCCTAAGGCCAAAGAGCTAGGAATTGAGGTAGATCAAGTATGGCCACAAATTCTTTTCAGTTCCTCACACCAACACCACCATTTATGGACATTGGTCAAGCCTTCTGGAAGATGAATAGCCATGTGGCAGGCACCCCAGCAAAGCCAGACATGAGGCCATGATGAACATTCCATCCCACTAATTGCCAATCCATGAATAAGCTCAAGTGAAACCCTCAGAGGAACTGCCCAGCTGATTCACATAATTGTGAGAAATAATAAATTGCTGTTTTTCTAAATGCTAAGTTATGGAGTGGTTTGTTACACAACCACAGGTAACAAAAACAGTCAAGTTTTGACTTTAGGTCTTCTTTGTTCCAAAGCTGGTATTCTTTCCATGATACATACTACTCTTTGTCAGAGATAGCATAGCATAGCATAGTGTTAGTAGCACAGTCATGTCTGACTCTTTGCAACCCAGGGACTGTAGCCCACCAGTCTTCTCTGTCCATGGGATTCTCCAGGCAAAAATACTGGAGTGGGTTGCCATTTCCTTTTCCAAGGGATCTTCCTGACTCAGGGATCAAACCTGGGTCTCCCGCATTGCAGGCAGATTCTTTATTATCTGAACCACAGGATTATTCAATAAGATAGTCCAACAGGTTTCTTCAAATTTTTAATATAATTATATTCTAGATGCATGGAGTTGGAAAAGGAACTGAAAAGAATTTGTGGCCATACTTAATCTACCTCAGTTCCTAGCTGGTTGCCTTAGGTGTGTTTGGATAACTGGAGGAGGCCATTCTAAGAAAGATGGAAGATTGTTGTCCATGAACTATTAGAAAGAAGGGTCTTATAGCAATTAAGAGCAAGAGCTGGGTTTGAATACTCCAGGTGATAGCTCTGTGTCTTTGCATAAGTCGTATAACCTCCCTATGTCTTGGTATTCCCATCGTTAAAAGGAAATAAATATAGAACTTTCTTCCTAGGGCTGTTGTAAGAATTAAATGAGATAAAGCAACTCACTCCAGTATTCTTGCATGGGAAATCCCACGGACAGAGGAGCGTGGCGGGCTACAGTCCATGGGGTTGCAAAAAATCGGATTTGACTTGCAATTAAACAGCAATAACCCTCCCAGATGGCAAAATTGTGAGATGGAGCCAGAAACTACAGATAGCCACATCCCTTGCTATGTTAAGTGAGCCCGTCTATAGTAGGCAGGTGGAAACGAGAGGGAGACAGATGTGGGGGGTGGAGGTGGGAGCAGTGAGGAAAAGGATAGAGGGGAGGAGAAAAAGAAGGCTGTCTCCCTTGAGGCATCCTTGTGTCTATTTCCATTGTCCTGGAGGCCCAGCTACAACTTTCCCCTCGTTATATGAAATAATGCATTTGCCTTTTAACATTTTTGGGTTTCTGTTCCTAGCAACTGAAAAACTACTGTCTGACCCAGAAATCCTGAGTTTTCTCTTGGAGGCCACTGTGTCCAGATACAAGGCTGTTCCTGGTCCTGGGCTTCTCAAAGGTCCAGCTTCCCTGGATCAGCCGTTTACTTCACACATTGTTTCGTCTATTTTTATAGTTTGCCAACTGGAAGTTTGAATTTTCCTTCACCATGACACTTTGAGGTGGACAGGGCAAGGCAGGGTTATCCCTATTCTGCATTAAGGACACTGGGGTAAAGTCATAGCATTACTTGCCCAAAATCACATAGTTTGGGAGAGGAAGAGCAAGGTCTTGAACCCAAGATGTGGCTAGGACTCTTTCTACTATGCCAGGCTCTCTGTCCACTTGGGCAAGAGCATTGGGTTGGCTCAGAATATGTTGCTCATTCATTCACCAAATACCATGGAGCCTGCACTAAGCCAAGCACCCTTTTCAGCACAGGGTACATTGTTGGACAAGGCACAGACTCTGCCTGCACAAAGCTGATGATCCAAAATGGAAAAGACCACTAAACAGGCGTTTAGAATAAAGTGTGGTCGATGTGATAGTAGGGGAAGTACAGGGTCCTTCTGCAACTGATAAGAGGGGCACTGAACCTGAGCTGAGTTAGGAGAGGCTTCTCAGCAGGATCACTGCCAGCCCATATGGCACCATTTTATGAATCAGCAAAGCACAATGCCTTACCTCAAAACACTTGATGACCAACTGCTGAGAAATTGTCATAAAAATATGTAAATCTGTAATATCTATACTGTGACACATCCTAGGTGTGTGCAGTGTGCAACCTGCACAACCTTGTGAGGCACCCTGCTTCCCAAGGAAATACAATTTAAGCTGAGACCCAAAGGCTAAGATTGAGTTAGCAGAATCCCTACCTGGAGGCCCAGGCATAAACTGAGTCTGCTGCCAAACACGCCATTATTTATTTAGGTAACTCAGTCCTCCCATGGCTGCTCTTGCGTCCCCATGGACACCTTTTCCCTTCACCACAGCCTGGTCTCCTGGGGAGCCCAGCGCACTCTATCCCTGCAGGTCATACAATCTCCCCAGACCTGTTTGTCTACCGGAGACTAGGTTTAGGGTTTGTGTTTCTGGACTGCAGCCGTCAGTCGTGCTTAATTCAAAAGGGATAAAACCCCAAGAGAAAACCTGATCCTCTCTGGGAGGGGCTAGCCTGGAAGGTACGGTATCTGAAGGCCTGAGTCCTTCTCCTGATTGGCTGCTAATTATGCCATTCCTTGAACTGCAGGGTTTTGGTTTTTGTTTTTGAACTGTGGTGTTTTCTTAGCTCAATAAGAGAGATAGATGAGAAGGGAGCATGGAATCCTGTTCTTAGAATCCTGAAGTGTTAGGCCTGGGGAAAAACCTCACAGTATGCTCTCCTCTGCCAGTGTTCTTATCTGTATGAAAACAAACAGAAAATGTAGATTGAAAGGGGAGTAGAAATGGTTCATTTTTATAAGAGAAAACTGGAGAAGTGTTCAGCAAAGGACAGGGACAGTGCTTTCTCTGTGTTTTAATAGTAGTGAAAGTTCATGTATTGATGGAATATTTATGAATCTCAGATCTTTTAGAACTGGCTGACAGGGGGAAATATTTTCCCCCCTGGGAACTGTACCTCTGTATAAAGGTAAACTGTACCTCAGCTGTACCTCTATATAAAGGTAGAGTCATATTTGGATGTCCTGAATGTCTTGATCATGAAATGAACTCAACTTTAGAGATTTTTACTCTCTACTTTCCTGCATTCTGCTACCTATCACAATGCTTGTTATGTTATGTTTCTTTATGTTATATTGTGTTGTATTATTCCTGAGTTCACTGGAAATTCTTTTCATCATACACCCCCACTTTTTCATGCCTCTCTGCAGGCTCTTCCAGGATTGTTTTCTGGAAGCTGTTATAATGTTAGGCTGTTCATCTTTTCATGTGTTTATTAGCCATCTGTATGTCTTCTCTAGAGAAATGTCTGTTTAGGTGGGAGAGAGGTGGGAGGGGGGTTAAAGAGGGAGGGGACATATGTATACCTATGGCAGATTCATGTTAATGTATGGCAGAAACCATCACAATATTTTAAAGTAATTATCCTCTAGTTAAAATTTTTTTGAGTATCAAAAAAACTGTAAGATTAAAATGAAAAATAGTATTTGATTCATTTTGTTGGTAGACACAGTAAAAATCCATTTTAGGGGGAGAAAAGAATGTTAGGGTGTTAAAATGGGAAGAACTTTAAGGAGTGTCTGGCCTAGCTCTGCAGATTATAGCCAAGGAGCACAGGCCCACAGGGGCATTGAGTTAAAAAGGTCAGCCAGGGAGTTAGAGGCAGAGCTTGGGTGTCATGCTCAGTATTCTTTCTGCCACAGACACTATCTCTTTTGCCAGGTGGTGAGGTTGAGATGAATTCTGGCATGCTTCTAAAAAGCCTGCTGTCTTATCTCTTCCCACTACAAATCCCTCTTTCCCAGTTCCTTCCTCTTTTCCCCCTTTTCCCTCCCAAATTTGACTGTGATCCAGGAGCTACAACAGGTGTTTGGGCCTGCCTCTCAGCAAATCCTGACTCTTCGCTGGCATGGTCCTGGGGGTGGAGCAAGCCCTTGTGCCACCCGGTTGGCTGCCAGATCAGTTTCAAGGTCTCTCTAGTAAACTCCAAGGTCAATTCTACTAAAAGTTTCCTTCCTCCTTGGTACATCTGATGATTGGCATGAAAGAAATCTTCAAAAGTCTCCTCTGAGCTCCCTAAGGGGGAGGGATATTATACTGGAACCTTATCTTGAGCTTCCTAAGGAGTTTTCTTTGTTATATTAAGTTTGACCCAGTGTTAGTACACAATGTGTGCTAAGTCGCTTTGGTTGTGTTTGACTCTTTGAGACACTATAGACTGTAGCCCACCAGGCTCCCCTGTCCATGGGATTCTCCAGGCAAGAATACTGGAGTGGGTTGCCCTTTCCTCCTTCAGAGGATCTTCATGACCCAGGGATCAAACCCATGTCTTTCATGTCTCTTGCATTAGCAGGCGGGTTCTTTACCACTAGCACCACTTACAATGGAGGCTAGTAAAACATGCCTTGTTGTTGTTCAGTTGCTAATTCATGTCCAGCTCTTTGCAACCCCATGGACTGTAGCACGCCAGGTTTCTCTGTCCTTCACTGTCTCCCTGAGTTGACTCAGCTCATATCCATTCAGTTCGTGATGCCATCCAACCATCTCATCCTCTGTCGTCCCTTTCTCCTCCTGCCTTCAACCTTTCCCAGAATCAGGGTCTTTTCCAATGAGTTGTCTCTTCGCATCAGGTGGCCAAAGTATTGGAGCTTCAGCTTCAGCTTCAGCATGAGTTCTTCCAATGAATATTCAAGATTGATTTCCTTTAGGATTGACTGGTTGGATATCCTTGCTGTCCAAGGGACTCTCAGTCTTCTCCAGCACCACAGTTCAAAAGCATCAATTCTTCGGCACTCAGCCTTCTTTATGGTCCAGCTCTCAAATCCATACGTGACTACTGGAAAAAGCATAGCTTTGACTATACAGACCTTTGTTGGCAATGTGATGGCTCTGCTTTTTAATACATTATCTAAGTTTGTCACAGCTTTTCTTTCAAGAAGCAAGCATCTTTTAATTTCACGGCTGCAGTCACTGTCCACAGTGATTTTGGAGCCCAGAAAAATAAAACATGCCTTGTGTTGACAATAATGGTAATAAAAAACTTACCAGGATATCTGAAACCTTCTCAGACTCAGTCATTCCACTGGAGAGGGTAGAGCTGCTATAGTGCCTAGTGTAATACTTTTTATAGGCTCAATAAATATTTGTAATAAATATGTCAAATGTGCCTAAGCTTGAGCTTAAATTGTATTCACTTTTTGAATTCACACAGGTGTGTACATGCCTAGTGTGGCAGGAATAGGGAGTACCCTGCTCAGATCTTCCACACAGAGAGCCTGCTGGGAAGAGTGCTGTTAGCTGACAGCCTCTGGCTGTAACACCTTCACAGTGTATTGCTGTGTTTACACCACAGTCATGCTCTCCTTCTTCTTCTCTCTGTCAAAGAGCACTGCAGACATGGTAGAACCAAGCCATTGCTGCCTAACATGGAGTTCCTCCAATGGTCAGTCTTGTTCTGTGGCATTTGATTGGCCTGGCTCAGACTGTCTCAGAGCTGCATCAGTCTGAGTCTTTTCTTGCCCAAGCCTCCTTCCTTCTCCCCTTCCATTCAAAGGCATCACTCTTGCATTGCAGTTTATGGCTCTCCCACCTACTCCCCCTTCTCCTCTGTATCCTTCCTAGATATTTTCTCCTAGTATGTCTCTTGCATTTCTTGCTCCACCTTGACATCTGCTTCCCAGAGGACCCAAATAGGCACTTCCACCTTAGTGGGCCCAACTCACAAAGTCTATTTTTCATGAAGACCTTAGGTCTCTTTGGGCAGGAACTCATCCTAAAAAAAGCAAGGAGTTAGGCAATTGGGTCCAGCAACAGAATCATCAGAATCAAACAGAAGTGGGTCAAAGTTCAATCAGTGCTAGGTTTATCACTCACATTTGCTTCCTGGCCTCGCTGCAGCCCTGTCCCTACCCCACCATTGGTTCATGCTTAGTAATTTATGGTGGGGGTTAGGGGTGAGGAGTAATCAGCAAAACATAGAAGAGCTGCTTCGCTAAAAACTCTGCAAGTCAAAAAGGCATGCATGCATGCATGCTTAGTTGCTCAGTCATGTCTGACTCTTTGTGACCCATGGATTGTAGCCCACCAGGCTCCTCTGTCTGTGGGATTTCCCAGGCAACCCATTCCCTTCTCCAGAGGATCTTCCCAACCCTGAGATCAGACCTGGGTCTCCTGTATTGCAAGCGGACTCTTTACCAGCTGAACCACCAGGGAAGCCTCTGCAAAAGGCATAAAAAATACCTACTGAAAGCTCATGTAGCACAATGGTGGAAGAAAAGTGATTATCTCTCCTCTTCACAATTCATATAATGGATTCTGTAGATTGGGTACTCAAGAAGGGTTAGCATCACCGGGCATCTCACAACCCAGTGAGTGAGAATCACTCTTTGGGCCTCCTAGAAATTAGGAGATACATTTCTCAAGGAGCTAGGGTCCTTTATTCACAGGTGGAGGCAATAGCTTGCAAAACTACATACAAACTTGAATTACAGATTATCAGAACTGAAAGGGACTGTGGATATCATTTAGTCTGCTGATTCTCCAACTGTGCCCCAAAGACATACTCAAGGGCCCAGGGGGAGGAGTGCTACAGACAAAATATAAGTGTATGGTAGCCTCTTAGAGGTTAATTTGATGCAAGAGGGTTTTCAATAAGAATAAGAGGATTGTTGTTGTTGTTCAGTAGCCAAGTCATGTCCAACTCTGTGACCTCATGAACTACAGCACACCAGGCTTCCCTGTCCTTCACTCTGCAGATGAATGAATGAGTTTAGGTCCAGCAGCTAATAGAGGAAAAGCTAACATTAGAATCATGCATTCCTGGCCTCCTGTGTGCTTTCATAAGGGACTATAACTGATACTTTTGTGATGTGGAAGCTGTGAGCAAATGACCCAGAACGGAAAGAATTCAGGGGTCATGGTGTATGTTTTTTCTCTATATTCCTACTCCTGGGAGAGAGGCAGAATGGATCTGCCTTTTGGATGCAATTAGGTGACTCTAAATAAATATGTTCTTTCTAGAGTCTGGTTTTCATTATTTTTACATCCTCAGGCTCACAAGTCAGCTGAGGCAGAGACGTGAACAGAAAGGCCTAATGGAAGGAATATGTTTACTTCTAATTTAGAATAAGAACAACCACACCCCCAAGATCAAAATCCATGGAAACTTCCACTGCCCTGCAGCAATGTATAAGAAAGCATTCTAAGAGATATTTAACATGCTCCTGAGAAAGGATTCCATACCCATACAGTGGGGATGGGTGGTGGCGGGATGTTCCATTTTATATCTTTGTCATGGAGATTCATGTCGCTCATGGAAAAGTCTTGAAGAGCTCTGCAAAAGATGTCTCCTTACCCTTAACCCAGTGTTTTGCAAACTTGCTTGTTGATGGAAACTTTTATTCATGGAGTATCTATTGTTACTGTACAGAGAACACTTGGGAAATGCTGAGGTGAAGACTACTAACTGGGAAGAGAGGAGGTCTGGACTGTGGTCCTGGCTCCGCTGTTAACTTTCATTTTTCATCTTCTTTGGACTTTAGTTTCCTCAGCTGCAAAAGGAGAGGGTTGCAATCAATAATCTGGAGAGTAAAAAGGACTACCATTTATTGTACGTGTACTCTGTGCCAGGCACTGACATGCCATCAGGGTCCTTAGAGGGGCCCCATGTTTTGTATAATCTGCTATCATCATCTTGAAATTCTTTCTTCATTCATTCATCCATTTATTTGGCTACGTCAGGTCTTAGTTGTGGCATGTGGGATCTTCATTAAATCATTGTGAGCTTTTGCTGCAGTGCAGGCTCTCTGGTTGTGTCACATGGGCTCAGCAGTTGCAGCGCACAAGCTCCAGAGCACACAGGCTTCAGGAGTTGCAGCATGAAGGTCCAGCTGCTCCTTAGCATGTGGGATCCTAGTTCCCTGACCAGGGATCAAACCTGCATCCCCTGCATTGCAAGGCAGACTCTTAACCACTGGACCACCAGGAAGTCCTTTGAAATTCATAATAATTTTTAAACAAGGGGTTTTGCATTTTCATTTTGCACTGGATCTCATAAAATAATGTAGCAAATTTTGTAGCTTGTTCTATGTGCATATATATATGTGTATGAGACAGAGATATATCTGTCATCTTTACATCAGTCTAATATATGTGTATTAGTGTTTGTAACATATAGATATGGAAACTGAGAATGAATGAGGTGAAATAAATTGCTCAAGATAACATAGGGAGTGAATAGCAGCGCCAGGATTCCAAGTGAGTCCACTGGGCTCTAAAGATTTTTCTCTTCCCACTACACCAGCTATCAGGGCAAACATTCTATAACTCGAAGATACTTTTGTTCTTCAAGCTACTACTAGATCTATCTTACTGTTCAAATAACAGAATAACTATATTGATACCACTCACTGTCCAAGTGAATATCTGGCTAAATGAATTAGTGAGCAATGGACTAGATGTCTGTGAATGCTTGGCTAGATGACGGGGAATGTATGACTATAGAAGCTAGATAGAAGTGGAGTCCAGCAAACCTGATTCTGCCATTTACTAACTATGTGACCTGGGGTTGACCCAGTCAAGTTTTCCTGGTCTCAGCCTACCTCATCGGTACAGTGTGAGGGTTAAATGTAATATCAGGGGTCCTCAACCTCCAGAATCTAATGCCTGGTAAGCTGAGGTGGAGGTGATATAATAATAATAGAAATAAAGTGCACAATAAATGTAATGCAGTTGAATCATCCTGAAACCATCCCCGCCACCTTGGTCTGTTAAAAAATTGTCTTCCACGATACCAGTCCCTGGTGCCAAAAAGGTTGAGGACTGCTGTGCAATAGTGCATTGCCTAACACATGATAGTCTCTCAAAACATTATTCCTATTCTTTTATTAACCTACCCAGGCTAAATTTGCTATTGTGATATCAGAGCTCCATGATATGTGGGAGACAAGGGTTCGATCCCTGGGTTGGGAAGATCCCCTGGAGAAGGAAATGGCAACCCTCTCCAGTATTCTTGCCTGGAGAATTCCATGGACAGAAGAGCCTGGTGGGCTATAGTCCATGGGGCCACAAAGAGCTGGACATGACTGTGTGACCAACACACATCAGAGCTCCAACTAGTCGAACCCATTTAACTTATTCAATAACAAGTGCAAAGACATTAGATGTGTTTACTTTTTTTCTGAATCAAATTAAATTTTAGTTTTTCTAATTCAAATTTAACTTCGGCCTCACCTACCAGGTTGGTGGGACATTCAGTATCAGAACTTTTATGGGGATTAAAAACAGCAAACACCTTCAGGGCTTACGCAATCTAGAAAACCTGGGAAACTATCTTCAGTCCTTTGAAGCTGCAGCTCATTTTTCCAAGTCAGATGTATCTCACCCAGTTGCTCAAAGCATCTGATCGTTCTGTTCTAAACCAAGTCACCAAGAACTCTTGTATGCTCCCAAAGCCATGGCTTAGTGTTCATTCCCCAGGGGTGCTGGAAGAGAGCCAAGTTCAGGTCCTCCCCTCGCCTCCATCCTCCTGCCTGTGTAGACTCCAAGTCTGCTCTCCTTTAATCTTCAGAGCTTTCCTCCGCCCAAACAACCCAGCTCTGTCCTTTTAAGAATGTATATGTTGGAAACTAGTGAATAAAGCAAAAAATAAGCAGACTCACAGATTTAGAGAACAAACTATTGGCTACCAGTGGAGAGAAGAGAGGGGGAAGGGTAATACAGGAGTAGGGGGAAAAAGTTTTTATGGGATTACATGAAATTATGTGTGGGGAACTTTTGGAAATTGTAAAACACGCTACAGACTTTAAATAATTTTTATTCAATTGAAAAAACAATACATTAAAAAAAAAGCATGTATAGGTTGGAAACAGAGACCTCTAAATAGTCCAGACCCTCCCTCCCCATTCCTCAAAGAAAGCCTCCCAGCCTACAAAGGACTAACTGTCCTTCCATAAAGGATATAGAGAAAATTTTTCTTTAAATCTTTTCACTAAGTCCACACAGGAAAAAAAAAATCATTGATTTAATTAACTAATCATTAATTCATATACAATGTTCTCAAACGTTTTCATGTTCTGTGAAGACTCCCATGACACCTTTCTCCCTTGGCCACTATAATACATGTGTAATCCTGTGTGTCTTTACTGTAAACTGGGGAAGCAGGGTGGGGAAGGGGGTGTGACAGGACTAGACAGGTTATGTTGCTGATTCTCTCCATTTCTGGGTAAGAACTGCAACAGTCAACTGTTTGGAATTCCACATTTCTGATCTTTGGAACCCCATGGGAACAATGAGAGCAGTGGGTGGGAAAAACACAGGTTTTGGAAGCTATGATTTATGGAAACATATTTATATGTAATGGTATAGATGGTGACAGGGTATTGGAACAGGCTAGGACACTGATGTGCATGGCTCAGATAAAAGAGAAGGAAGCATTGGACCAGCAGTTTCCCCCCTAGTGTAGACAGTTAGGTGGTATCTGCCAAGTCAGGGGTAACATTAGAATTTTGCTCTATAGTAGTAGCAGAGCTATAGAAGTGTAGTGCTGAGCCCTCTAGTGGCCAGTTCTTATTCAGTGACCATAGCTTGTCTTTTCCTACACTGCCAGTCTCTTACCAACTGCCTTGTCTTCAATTTGGATTTGCTAGAAACACTAACTGTCTCCATCTATATTCTATCATCCCAGTTCTCTATTATTACTGACAATTACTTTGGAACAGGCTCAGTGCCAGGGAAGAGTTCTTGAGGGAGAGATCAATTCCCTGGGAAATAGACTAAGGTGGAGAGTGGCTTGCAGGTCTTTTGGAGCGCACTCTTGGGAGACACATCAATAAGGAAGTGAGGAAGCCAGAGTGGGCAGAGAGAGAAGCTAACCCACAACGTGGTTGCAACTGAAACCTCAGCTGATCCTCCTGGGAGTTCTGAAGCTGAGATGGCTCCTCAGAGTTGTCCCAAATTGATACGATGGAACCAGATCTTTGTATCCTTGCATCAGTCTGTCACTGGTCATGTGTTGCTCCCCAGGAGGGGTCATAGCCTTGGATGAAATAGTTCCCTGTGCCCAGGAAAATGCACAGTGAGGGCTGCAGCTGTGAGCTGTCAGTAGCCCATGTTCTCAGCAGCTGGATGATGGGTGCGTTGGCCCCAAAGATCTGGGCAGAGCACCACTATCTCCACTCCTGGGAGTTTGCAATTTAGGGGGTTCCTGAGTACTGTGTCTGTTCCTTTCTTTTGTCAATGATCCCTGATGCAGGGAGGAGAAGTCCAGAAATAGATGTCATGAGACACAGATTCTAGCACAGACTCCTGCTGCATTACCTTAAGTATGGTACCTAAAGTATCCTGGCCTCGGGGCTAGTCATATTCAATATGGTTCATAACAATCCTTACCATTCATATTTTACAAGGGGTTCTCACATCCACGGAATCCACCAGACCAAACTCTCTAAACCAAATGAAAGAATAGAGATGGAAATGTCTTGAAAGTTTGGATGCACCATACACATACGCATGTGTGAGATTATGTAGCACAATACTCATAATCATGCTGATTCTTTTCACCAATATTTATGGAGCATACACTTTGTGCCAAGCCTTAGCCTAGTTGATGAAGGTAGAGAGATGCATTAGACATGGTCCCTACTTGCATCTTTGCAGTGTTTCTAGGTGGGGAAAAAACATGCCTGGAGAGTATAATGTGGTAAAAATTATCAAAGAATTGTAAGCAGGGCCATAACATGAGTGAAAGAAGCCTTGACCTGTGCAGAGGAAGGGAGTTCAAAGTAGAGCTTCACAGAAACAGAAGAGTTTTATAGGTAGAAAACCTGAAGTGGGTAAGTAATCCTTGCCCACAAAGAGTCTGTACCTTTCACGTTTGCTGTATTCTTTTGCCAAACACATTGCCTAACATCTTGGTACTTAATATATTTCTTGAATGAACGAATGATAAACCAAGAGCAGAAGTAAGCCTGTAGCTGTCCAACAGAGATCTTTTGAAATGTATTTAAATAATCTCATCCTCTCTCCAACTAAGGGAGAGTCACCAATGATTCACGTTAGACCTTTTCTTGAAGTTTAACATTTCTAATCTCCAAGCAGATTCTGTGGGTGGTCTCTTCTCTTGTCCCCTGTGTTGAGTTAGCACAGTAGGGACTTAAGGACTCTCACCCCAAAGCTGTCCCAGTTGGCTTATTATTCCCCCACTATGATAATGCCCTCTTTGTCCTTCAACTCATCTTGCTTGGGTGTAGAAGGAGTTAGGTGAGGAAAGATCCTGGCTGCTCTCCTAGAACCAGGAAGGGGAGCAGAGAGGCCAGCCGCAGAATCTGCTGGGAGATTAGGAATGTTTATTCTAAAAATCCTATGGACAGAAGAGCCTGGCAGGCTACAGTCCATGGGGTTGCAAGAGTCAGACACGACTAAGCAGCTAAATCACCACCACGAGTCTCAAGAAGAGATCTAATGTGACTTTCAAAGGGACCAGCTATAGTGGGGAAAACATGGGCTTTGAATTCAGGCAGGTCTGTGTTAAAATTTAGGCAGCACTACATAATAATTAAGTGAATGTTAAACAAGCTGTTTCACCTCTGAGCTTCTGTTACTTTATCTATAAAATGAGGTTAAAAAAATAATCACCTCGAGAGTTTCCCAGCACAGTGCCTGGCAGAGATAGGCTGCTCATCAAATATTAGTGTTTCTTCCCATTTTCTTTCCTGTTCACTAAATTTCTTTCTCTCCTGCTCCCAGACCTGATTCTCTGTCACAGTTTAATCACAGATAGGTTCTCTGATTTCATCCAGGCAGATCATGTTCTCGGTTTCTTAGTGGCACCTGAAAGAGGATTCTTTATCCTACACAAAGCTGGCTGAAAGCCTTACTTTGTCTATTTCCCCTCTGCCTAAACAAATACCTTGGGTATTACCACTCCAATGCCAGTTGAGACCAGACTCACCAATGCAAAAGTCACACTCCCAGGACACGCTTAGTTAGACCTACAAGGCTCCCACCTGCGCCCCTCAGAAAACATGATCGAATCAGAGTAAACAACACTTCTTCCTTCTTGGCAGGACTGAACGTTTTCTTTCTTTTCTTTCTTTTTTCCTTCTACATGGCATGTGGAACTTCCCCGGCCAGGGATTGAACCCATGCCCCCTTCAGTGGAAGCACAGTCTTAACTCCTCAACTACCAGAGAAGTCCAGGACGACACTTTTTTTTGATCATGACCTGTCCTGGGGAAAGTGAGGAGGATGGCGTGAAGAACACTAGCTGTCCACAAAATCCATTTTTTCTTCCATAGTAATTGAGGTTTGACTGGGACGTTACTGCCCAGACAGGAATATCATTTGCCAGCTCCCCTTGCATCCAGTTGTGCCTGTGTTACCGAAACCTTGTCAAGAGATGTGAGCAGATGGGATATGGGCAGCTTTTGCCTTGCTGGCTTAAGAGGAAATCTCTGGCCCTTGAATTCTGTTCTTCCTCTCTCCTCACCAACTGTAAGTGCTTCTACAGAGTAAACTTGGAAGCTACATGCTGAGAATGGCAGTCATCATCCCAAATCCCTAAATGACCGCATAGAGGACAGCCATTCACCTGCTTGGAATGCTGCCTTGGACCATACACACTAGAGCTTCTGATCAAATCCTGTCTCCAGGAAACCTCATGAGTATGTCTCTCTCCCTCTTCTTGATCATTACATTTAATACCATTTCCCTACATTTTCTGATACTTAGCTGTGTTGTTTCCTACTTGGTTCTTTTTGGTGTTATCTTGTTTTGTTCTTTATTCAGTGAGTACTTCTTGGCTGTTAAGCTAGAAGGAGATCCCAAGATGTAACACTCTGCTTCTGCTCCCATTTCCCCACCCACACAGCTGCTGTGGGTGCTGACAGAGTCCCCATGCAGCCCCCTTCTCCAGCTGCCATGAGTGTTGGCTGCCATCAGCTCAGAGGCGCCCTTTCTCCCGAGTTTTGGTCTCAGACAGATGTAAGCATCTGTGGGAAGTTACATGCCCCTCCAGCATCCAGCAGTCAATGATGAGTGACATGCGGTAGAAACAGTCACAAAAGATGAGACTGATCCTGTGATGAAAATTCAGCTTTGAACCTTCCTGAGGAACTAGGCTGTTGCAAATCTCCAACCAAGTCAACTGCTCTAGGCTGCAGTTGCTCACAGGTGCCACTCTATTTCAGAGACCTGCTCTCAGCTGACGGAAACTCCTTGTACCCCTCCTCTCATCGCCCTCCCCACCAGGGTGGCCCACAACCAATGACTGACTGATATGAGGCATAAAACCCCGCCCCTCTTGCCTCAAGTCAGTGTAATTCTGCCATGTGGTTTATGCTCCAGTTCCCTGAGGGTCAGGCCCAGGCTAGATGTGACCCGACACACACCTTGTTTGTCTTGTTCCCTTTCTTTTCTACTTCACTCTTTCCACTGCCTGTTTTTCCCCAAAAGTGCTCCCTCAGTAAATGCCTGTCTCAGACTCTGCTTCTAGGGAACCCAATTTCAGTCTACTGGTGTCAATACTCTGCCGTCATCTTCCCAAATCATTTTCCCATTCATCTCCGGGGACTGTTCAGACCCCCGTGCTCTGGGCTGGGTATGCTATGGTGCTGAAAGTGGGCTGAGGGGCTGAATGAGCAAATGGGCTCTATTGAAGTAGCTGTAATACCTACTACATAGGGATGTTGTACATGCTCAGTCGGTAAGTTGTGACCAACTCTTTGCCATCCCATAGACTGTAGCCCACCAGGCTCCTTTGAACATGGGATTCTCCTGGCAAGAATACTGGAGTGGGTTGCCATTTCCCCTCCTCCAGGGGACCTTCCTGACCCAGGCATCGAACCCATGTTTCTTGCATCTCCTGTATTGGCAGGCAGATTCTTCACCACTGTGCCACCTGAGAAGCCCCACATAGGGATATTATGAAGGTTTTAACAGCTAAATGAGCTAATGTCCTTAAAACGTTGAGGCCACAGTCCGTATCCTAAGTACTAAGTTCTCTTAAGTATTAGGGCAGGATTTCTTTGATCGTTTCCTTATGTATTTCAAGTGTGCCTAGATGAGTCGATGGCACGTAGTAGCCACTGTGATTATCGACGTTTTGCTTTGAAGGCTCGAGGCGATGTGCTGTGATCTGGCCAGCAGGGGGCAGAACCAGCGCAGCCAAAAAGAGCACGTGGGCTGAAGGAGGTAGTGGGATCGCTAGTGAGATAGAGCTGTGGGGAGGGCCGGGGTATACCTACATCATAAAATATTAGAATGTTTAAATTATACCTCAAAATCCTAGATTTCTATTTAGTCCAGCCGTGGGTGTGCACAATGAAGTTTATTGAGCCCCTACTTTGTAAATCCATACAATTAAGTAGTTCCAGGCCCCAAGATCCCTGGAATTGCCCTAGTGTCTATAGCTCCTCTTTTGAAATGGTGACTACCTCATACTCCTCTCAGTAAATCCTCTGTTGTGCTTATGCTAATACACACTGGATTTCTGTAATTCACAATCAAAAGCATTTGCATTACTTTATTATTAAGCCCTGTGAGTTGTAAGGACTGTGTGAAGGGGCATGTGTGCGTGCTCAGTTGTGTCGAACTCTTTGCGACCGGATAGACTCAGCCCGCCAAGCTCCTCTGTCCACGGGATTTTGCAGGCAAGAGTACCAGAGTGGGTTGCCATTTCCTTCTCCAGGGGTGTGAAGGGGAGTCTCCCCCATCGATGGGGACACTGAACTCCCAATGCAGCCACTCTGGGTGCATCCATCCAATAGCTGACCTCGCTCTCTTCAGAGGGGTGGTCTCGCCACATTTCTGCCTCCAAGCTTCCTTGTTTTGTTCCCTTCATTCACTCTGTCCACTGAGATCTATCCTGTCTCAAAGCCCAATTCAAATCCTACCTTTCTGTGGTTCCTCTACATCTACTCAATCTCATCTCCCCAAATCCTGATAACATCCATCACTTGACATTCATTCTCATACTTCATGGGATTCTGTATGTTATTTGGGCATTTGGACTGGGTGGTTGCCTAAGTCCCAGCTGTAGACTTCCAAGTCCGTTGTACACTCTTACATCACATCTTCTTAATCAGGTCTCCACCTTCTCCCTCGAGAAGATATGAGGAAAGGCTTGAGCACGTGAATTTGCATGGAACCAACATAACTAACTGCTCAAGGGAGCAAAGGTGTTCTGTGATCCTCCATTCAAGGAACACACAGGCATTTATTTTTTCAAAGTGGAAGTAGCTCCTTCCCCCACCCCTGACCTTATCGTATAAGAAACATACTGCTGAGTTGCGTCAGTCGTGTCCGACTCTGTGCGACCCCATAGGCGGCAGCCCACCAGGCTCCGCCGTCCCTGGGATTCTCCAGGCAAGAACACCGGAGTGGGTTGCCATTTCCTTCTCCAATAAGAAACATACTTATGGTCAAATAAATCAAATATTACATAAGATTTTAAAGTAGAAAGGGGAAATCACCCATAATTCTCCTCTTCAGTGATAAGTTCTATCAAAATATTCTTTCAAAGTTTTTTTGGTACACAAATATGTATGTTTTGACAGGGCTTTCTGGAGACCCCATGGAGATCCCTTAAAAACAGAAATGAAACAGAAGAGTGAAAGGTTCCAGTCTGGGATTTGTAGCTTGCCACATTTGATGTATTCAGCTGAACCACGTGAAACTACTAATATTCAGCTGTTTTTTTAATCTACGAGCACAGCAGTTTTATATGGTTCAAATCAATGTACATGAAACCTAGACTGTCAGATCTGATTGAGCCCTTAGAGACTTTCAACTATTTCAATTTTCCTACTATTTCACAGTTCTGAAGTAGGACAAGAGTCAGAAAAAGTGTCTAGCCAGATCATACACCACACTGGTAGCAGAATCAGGGCTGGTTCTCTTTCCACTAAATCAGGTGTCCGCTTCTTTTAATATGACATCTTCTCGGTGTAATAATTTTCTAGAAGCAAGATTTCAACTTGGTATCAGAAAATTTCTCACAGAATTCAATCAAAATGTTAGAAGCTGCCTTAGAGGTAGTGAAGTCCCCAGGACTGGCAATGGGGCTGGGAAGGACAGGGGGACATGGCTGGAAGGGTACAGGAACCATGGAGCTAATGAGGCTTGACATTCAGGGTTCTGTACTTGCATGGCTCCTTCTTAAGGTCTTAGGAGGTATTAACAATGTATTAACATGCTGATATGCTTTTGGAATATTCGCAAAAATAAGATATTTGAAAATTATTTTTCTTAAGTAGGACTCCCTAGAATTATGTAAATTTCAGGCCTAGATCCACTCTTAGGTAGCACAGAGTTTTGCGAAGCACTAGGCAAGGAGACCAGAGATCCTGGGTTCCAGTCATGGCACCACTCTGGCCCAAATGGGCAGAAGAGCATTTGCTCTCCTTCCCTCACAGGGGGTTAACATCACAAATGTTGAATGGGCTGAAAAACATAAAATGCGAACAACTATGAAAAAGCAACATAACTTAGATTTCCTATCTGTGATATGGGATAATCATCACCGCTTCTCATGGTTGTTGAAGATAACACATCAAAAACCTGTGTCTTCAGGGTATCTTCCTATCTCATTTCCCTTTGCTATGACTTCCTCTTCTCCTTCCTTGAGCCCCTAGCCCCCAACACTCTGGCCACTAGGCCATTCATTTTTTATTATATGTTGCTGTGTCTATGTATTTGTTTATAGGGCACCCACTGGCTAGAAAGTCTGTCTTTGCTGGAAAAAATCCTTATCCACAAGGCCCAGGTCTGCCAGATCTTCTCCTCACCCTGACAATGACCTCCCTCAGCACTGTTTCTTGTTAATCTTACAGATAAGGACACAGAGGGTGGATATGGCCCATAGCTGAGTTCTGGAGGCCCCAGAAGATAATCCTCAGGAATCTTGATCTTCTGCCATCCCTGGCTTCTTAGCATCAGAGCATAGACACACGGTTCTTGATGTACACATGATAGGGGTCACTGCGCTTGTCCACTTTGCGGGAGCGGGTGTATCCGAGGATGAGACTGCCCACAGTGGCGGCAAAGAGGAACATGACGAAGAGGATGTACATGTAGGAGTTATCATTGCGGCCAGGCAGGCTGGCCCGCTTCTCCTCAGTCAGGTTGTCTGGCCCTGGCCGGCAGAGCAAGTTGCTGTGAAGGGTGGCATTTAAAGCCTTCAGCACAGCGTGCAGGCTCTCATACCAGGTCTCAGTCCCATTGGTGGTCTCCATAGCAACAGGGATTGAGGTGGGGGAAGAATCGGAGGATGCTCTGGCAGGGACAGAAAAGAGAGAAGATGGTTTCTGTTACTTACAGCTTGGATGACCCTACCATTTCTTCAGACCCCAGCTAAAATCTCAGCCTCACAGTTTATTCTAACTACTTGTTTACCTATATTCTCCACTAGACTACAAGCCCAAGGAAGTTAGAGACCATGTCTGTTTTGGTTTTTTGTTGTTTTAAAAACATTTATTTATTTGACTCTGCCAGGCCTTTGTTGTGGCACGTGGGATCTTTAGTTGTGGCATGTGAACTCATAGTTGCAGCTTGTGGGATCTAGTTCCCTAGACTGAACCCACGCCCCTTGCATTGGGAGCATGGACTCTTAGCCACTGAACCACCAGGGAAGTCCCGCTCTTGTCTGTTTTATTCACTGCTATATATGAGCACTCACGACAGCACTCAGTAGGTGCTCAATAAATACCTGTGGAAAGAAGTCTTCCTTGAGCATTATAACCATGCTGAGCTATCCTTTTCTGGGGACTCTATAAGTCACTGAGCTTTAAGCTAGAAGGACCTTAGGAATTATTTAACATTATAATTCTTTCCATTTTACGCATAGGGAAACTGAGGCCCAGAGACCAGGTGGCTTGTCCATGATCACAGAGAATACTGGAGGTAAAGCAGAGGCAGAGCCCTGCTCTTTGATGACCAGCTCAGAGCTCTTCCAGCCCCTACGCCAGCTCTGGGCAGGACCATGCAGCACAGTGAGAAGACATGCCTCAGAACTCTACCACAGCTCAGTTCTTTTCTATGCTCCATGGACACCACGTAGAAGATGTCTGGGGATGGCTTAGATTTCCCCCTACCTCG
Organism: Giraffa tippelskirchi; assembly: GCF_054371585.1. Lineage (NCBI taxonomy): Eukaryota > Metazoa > Chordata > Mammalia > Artiodactyla > Giraffidae > Giraffa > Giraffa tippelskirchi. Next base: position 125,217,651 of record NC_137285.1, read on the forward strand.
AGGAGCAGACACTGGGTCTTTTGACCACTAAAGTATCCTAGGTCCCACTCTAGGTATTCATAGCTATTGAGGGGAAATTCTGTTGGAAAAGAGGTGGCTAGGGAAGCAAGGAGGGGCTGAAACCATGGCAGGCATTGGGCCTGATGGGAGTGGAGTGAAAGGAATACTCGGTTTGGTTTGGGGTTTTACCTACCTCAGAGAAAAAAGACACTGGCCACCTCCACTACTCTGCCTTCCAAAACAACATCACTGTGTGTGTACATGGCACATAATAGGTGATAATAGATGTTCCTTTTCCTTATTCTCAGAGACCCTTAGTCTACAGCTTAGAAAAACTGCCAAAGACAGCCTTGCATCCTAGTCTCTGAAAAAACACATATCATTCCTTTTAAACAAGGCTCCACACTCACTTCCTTCAGGAAGCCTTTGTGTGCTCCCACCATAATCCACAAGCTTTATCATCACAGCCTTCCTTTTGCCCCAGCACTTACATATGAGGCAATGTGAGGCTGTCCTCTTGTTACTGATAAGGGTTGTCAGCAGCCACATGCTCCTGGTCAGCAAGGCTATACTCTCTCCCACGCTGAGAGGACTACCTTAGCTCTCCTTCCCTTGGTGGTCTCCAGTAAAAATGGCCACTTTGGATTTTTCACAGGCCAAGCACTCAGTGTTCACTGAACTGGTTCCAACTCCTTTATCTAAAGTAGTGCTGTCAACCAATCAAAGTTAACACACTTGACTATTAACCATAAGGTCTTTTCCCCGGAAAAGTTGACAGTTAGTTATGTTCATAATAAATATTCCTGAACAATGCTATGAATGTAGACATTGGGGGAAAGAATCTAAGTAATACAGCAATAACCCAGGACTGGCTCACATTTTGTGCAAGGCGTTTGGTGCCCTCTGCCATCTAGAACTTGGACAACCTTGTCTGGTTGGAGGAGGGGAAGAGTTAAGATCCGGGAGGCATAGGTTCTCATGTACTATCCCACTTATCAGGCAAGAAATTTGTGCCTTCCTCTTTTCTCATATGGGCTAATGGAAAGCAGGAGCAGCACAATGAAATCAATGGCTCAATGAATCATCTGGCCAGTCATCACTAATGGGGCTCACTCTTGGGAGCCTCATCCTGGGAGCTCCAGGAGGCCAGTCCCTACACTCAGGGCACATCACTAGTTCTTAATGTGGGAGACAACCTAGGAGCTACTGGGGCTTAAAGGAAGAAGGGGTGAATTCTGATTGGTGCTTGGAGAGTGTTCACAGCAAGGGAAGAATTTGAACTGGACCTTGAAGAATATTTTGGAAGTAGAGGAGGCAAAGGGAGGAAACAGATGGACAGAGGCATGATAACAAGAAAGCATGTTTTGAAGAATGGAAAGTAGCAAAAAAGAGTGTAATATGCCTGGAAGGATAAGATGTGGGATGGAGATGCTGGTCCAAACCAGATCAGGGAGGACCTTGAGTACCAGGCTGCAGAGTTGGAACTTTATCGTGTAGGTGGAGAAGGATCACGGAATGACATTTTAAAGATGGGGTTAAATGATCAGATCTGTACTTGGAAAGGACTCTCTGGCTGCCATGTGGAGTGTGGAGTGAAAGGGGCAAGAATGGAGGCAGGGAGCCACATAACAAGTGAAATAGTCTAGGTTCAAGATGCTGAGACCTGAGTTGAGCTGGAGGGGATGACAAGGTGGGGGCAGGGACAGATAGAGGATGTGAGGGGCACTTGAGGGAGGGGATGGCTAGTGTAATGGTTGAAGGAAAAAGGGGCCTCAGATAGTTTTATAGGCAGACAACAGACAGATGGCATAAATGCTAGAAGAACTCACTTTGAGTAAAATAAGTTTCTTGCCCTGTTTGCTGGAGAAGGCAATGGCACCCCAGTCCAGTACTCTTGCCTGGAAAATCCCATGGATGGAGGAGCCTGGTGGGCTGCCGTCAATGGGGTCGCACAGAGTTTAACACAACTGAAGCAACTTAGCAGCAGCAGCAGCCCTGTTTGTGCTTCAGTTTCCTCATCTATCAAAAAAGATTGTCACCAGGAATTGTGGTTCAATGGGTAGAGTTTCAGTTTTGCAAGATGAAAAAGATCTCGAGATCTGTTGCATAACAATGAACGCTACTGAGATGTGCCATTAAAAATGGTTGAGATGCTAACATTTACGTTGCTTTTTTTAACCACATTAAAAATTTTATTAATTAGAAAGAAGATGATTATTATTCCTGCTCTGCCCCCTCTTCAGGCTTGCTTGAGCATATACATTTATTATGGTGAAGAGGATATTTGAAACACATTTTAATTTTAAAAAAAAATGAAAATCTACTTGTTTTTGTGAAGTAAATACATATACACAATGAAAACCGGAAGCAGTATGCACAATGAAAATGCAGTCTCTCTGTTCCCAGTGGCCCAGGTTTCCTTCCCAGGGCAGATACTGTCACCACTTCTCTTAGATATCCTTGTGAGGGGGTTTGAACTGACAGGGAAGGTGGAGGGCCACCTCCACCGGGAGGGCTCACGGAACAGCAGGCAAATTCACTAGCTCCTCGGCAGCTCCAGGAATCTCCCTGTGGGTGCCCCAAGGCTCCTTAGCCCCTCAGCCTCTTCAGGATGTCCCTGGACACATCTGAGGTCTCAGCATGTGTTAGGGGAAGCACACTGACTGGAACCGCCCACCTTGGCCAGGCACCATAGTAACTATTTGCATGAGTTGTTTTAGGACAGGAGATTCTGGTAATGAACATGGAACTAATAAGCCTCCACCAAAAGGAAGAGTTCAGGAAAGGTTAAAAGGAGACACCATATGTCCAACCACCTCCCAGAATCCTTCTCTCTGGCATTCATCTTGGCTGAACAAGGCATGCACCACCAGGAAGGACTCTGAGTCAGAATGATTGGCTAAAGACTAGCCGGAAACTAATCCCATCACCATAAAACCGAGACTGCAAGCCTTGGGACAGAGCTCTTCTCCTGGGTTCCCTCACCCTACTGCTCTCCACCCGGCTGCTCTTTCCCAATAAAATCTCTTGCTTTGTCAGCAGATGTGTCTCCTCGGACAATTCATTTCCGAGTGTTAGACAAGAGCCCAGTTTCAGGCCCTGGAAGGGGTCCCCTTTCCTGCAACACATGGACTTTGAAGCTGGGAAGGCCCAGATCTGGGGGGCTGGGGACAGAAAAGGAAGGAACTAGACACACAGGAAAAAAACCCCTCAGAACCAGGGTGGATCACCTAAGGCCAAGCGCCAAGAATTGTGCAATAACTTTACTGTTGGTGATCTCTCCCTCCCACTTCCCCTCCCCTTCCTGCAGCAGCGGGGTCAGGCCAGCCTAGGGTTGTAGTTAAGGGAACTGTGTCACAGCCAAGGGACCCCTGATTGCTGTCCCCCAACACCAGGTTCACAATGTCTCAACTGGGTGACTTCATCAGAAACCTCAGTTCAACACATGAGCTGCTGCTCAGGGATCAGCTAACAGTGTGGTCTAAAACATCCCCTTTTGGGACTTCTGTGGTCCAGTGTTTAAGAATCCACCCTGCAATGCAGGGGATGTGGGTTCGATCCCTGGTTGGGGAACTAATATCCCACATGCCTCAGAGCAGCTAAGCCCACTTGATGCGACAACTGAGCCTGTGTGCCACAACTAGAGAGTCCATGTGCCGCAATGAAAGAGCCTCCATGACACAAAAGAGATCCCTAGTGCCACAACGAAGACCTGATGCAGTCTAATAAATAAATAAAATTAAAACATTCCCTTTCCCCCAGAGTACTGACATCTCATCAGGAGCCTCTAAAAGGCTGAAAGGACCTGAGACCCTAGGAAATGATGTGAGTGGCAGAATGGTAGCCGGAATCGGGTTGCTGTTTTACATAGGAAAAAACGATGTTACCAATCTGCCTATTTGGATAGACGGGGTATAAACACATGCATGACATCAACACTGTAGCATAGCTTTGTTGTGAAAATTAAAGGAGAAAATGAGGGAGTGCATGGCACTACACACTGCACAGATGTGGTGGTGGTTTTATTTGTGCAGAGCAGAGGCTGGCAGGGCCTTCAGAGTCCATCTAGTCTAACCTCCCTCATTTTACAGCGAAAGAAATGAAAACCAAAGAGCTGTCTTGGTTCAGCTGCTACCTGTGTGACTTTGGGTATGTGACTTTCCTTTTCTGGGCCCCAGCTCCTGTGTGTATCTGTAAAATGAAAGAGTTTTACTGTGTGATCCTGTAAGGTCCCGATCAGCTCTAACATCCCATGAAGATACCATAAAATCACACTGTGAGATTTGGGAGACTCAGTAGGCTGATGGGGGAGGGTTTGGGGGGCTCTCTAGAGTCCCACAGATGACAAGATAAAGAAGACTGCAGACTTTTTCCTCCAAGGTTAAGATTCTTCAGAGTCCTGGGACTGTTACATTTAATATTCCAGCCCAGATAAACTGAAGGCCAAATCTGTTGACTTGTTCATTTTTCCTCTTTATAGCTCACCTGCCAGTGAGATCTAGCCTGGGAGAGATAAACTCTGTGTTAGAAAGTGGGGTTAGGGGGAAAGCATGGAGGACAAGGTGGGCTCTGAGGTGAGGTTTAATGAGGAAAGTAAAGGTTCACAAAACCATTCATTCCTCAGACTTTCTTCCAGCTCCTCTCTGGACAAACTGGTTAGATATTTGTGGTTCTGATGGAGGGTGCAAAAGAGCCATAGTTGCATGTCTTTAGAAGCTGGGTTGAGGTGGGAGGGAGGGCCTGTGTGCAAGGGCATCCTGTGGCTTCAGGAGAGGCAGAGAGCTCTTAAAAGGACAGCTTGGTTCTCTATGACCTGCCTCCAGGTCCCAAGGCAGGGATTGGCAATTGGCAACATGGGGAATTCTGTTCCCCTTTCTGAGCTCCTTGGCTTCCCTCTTCAAAATAATCACCGATTATGAAGCTGTTCGGATTGGGGAGACAGAGCTCCTGCCCTGAAAGTCCTTGGCGTGAAACAGGAGATAATCAGGAAGGAAGATGAACAGTGACTGAAAAGAGATTTTAAAGACCATTTAGAATCTAGATTCTCAGTCAGTCCTTCCATTTCGTAGCTGAGAAAACTAAAGGTCAGACAGGGGAAGTCTTGTCCAAAATGACATGGTTGGTAAATGGGAGAGCTCAGATGAGAACCCACATCTTTGGGGTGATGTTTAGGTGCTCTTTCCACTACAAATGGCAATTCTTCTGGCATCTGAGCTGTATTTCCCACCAGACACAGGTTCCTCGTGTCCTGGGGCATCATCTCCTGTAAGTCCACCACTACTGCTTTTTCCTGCCCTATAGACTCTCATGAATCTTTTCCTTTTGGCCATACCACCTGGCATGTGGGATCTTAGTAACTCTACCAGGGACAGAACCTGCACCCCCTGCATTAAAGCGTGGAGTCTTAACCACTGGACCACAAGAAAAGTCCCTCTCACCAGTCATAACTGAGGATCCAATAAAGGCAGCAGTTGGTGGCTTTGGGAGGAGTTAACCTTCCCTGATGGCTCAGATGGTAAAGAATCTGTCTGCAATGGAAGAGACCAAGGTTTGATCCCTGGGTCGGAAAGATCCCCTGGAGAAGGGAATAACTACCCACTCCAGTATTCTTGCCTGGAGAATTCCATGGACAGAGGAGCCTGGCGGGCTACAGTCCATGGGGCCACAAAGAGCCAGACACGACTGAGCGACTAACACTTAACCTTCCTTTACAGTCTTGTCTCCCATGGTCCTTTCTGCTCCAGATGTACTTCTGCTTCCCCATACAAACCAAGTACACCCTCTTCCTCCACACCCTGGTGCTACTCTTTCCTGCACATTAACAGGCTCACCCAAAGTGACTTCAGTTCGCCTGACCTCTTTCTTGGGAGTGGAGGCATAAAGCTGTGACCTGAATGATAAACTGGCTATTTTAGTGAGGTTTTCTTTCAGGTTTCTCTGGGGAGAAGTAAACTCCACTATTGGTTCTTTTGGTTTCCCTACTGCTCTGTTTCAGCTACTCTTCAAGAAAGAGTGTCTGAAGTGCTTGGAAGTGTGGTAGAAAGGCAAGGGAAAGGGGTTACATAAAGCAGGTGGGGAATCCAAAGATAACTCCTGGGACTGCAAATTTTGCCTCTGGCCCGCCTGGTGGTCTTATCACCACCATGGGCTGGTGTGAAAGGAAGCTTAACATATAGTTAGAAGATGACAAAGAAACAGAATCTGAGCTGGTAGGGATCTTAACAGTCATGTCATTGGTGTAACCCCCTCATTCAACCAGTGGGAAAAACCATATACTTATCCCCCACCCCCCAGAGAGGAAGTCACTTGCTCAAGGTCTCACAGCCTAGGAACTGGGACCAAAAACAGTTATCTCCGTATCTTTTCACTATAAGTTCTCTGTTACCTATAAGATAGTCTAACCTCTGCTGATCAGCATTCAAGCTCCTTTAGATATGACCCTGCCTCCAGCCTCATCTCACCACATCTCTCCCCATTGCCCATGCCCCATGATGCTGAGCTACAGGCCATTTTCCAAACATTCCTTGCATTTTGCCCCCTCTTGCTTTTGCTCACATTGTTTGCTAAGGCAGAAATGCCCATCCTCTTTTTATCTGCCTGGCGAACTCCTACACATCCTTCAAGACCCAGCTCCAATGTCACCTTGGTAGACCCTCTCCTGAGACATCCTCTTCTCCACTCCCTAGCCAGTTAAGTCTCTTCTTCTTGTCTGTTCCTGAAGGGCTTTGCATGAAATCCTATTAGAGCACTATACTATACTGATATGGGTGTGTATATCTATATAAATATAAATAGATATAGATATATATGCTAAACTGTGAGCTGGGAGGGGTGAGGGGAGGGACCTGTGCCTTTATAGTAGGCACTCAAGAACAGATGGATAAATACCTCTTCTTATTAGACTAGTCCCTCCTGCACACACAAATACACATTCATGAAAGCACTTACAAAGCAACTTCAAGGCAAGCCGAAATAGATTCCTTTCGGTCATGGGAAGGGGAAGCTCAAAGAAAAGACACCATCTTGGTCAGGTGGGGGAAGTGAGGTCGGGGAGGAGGCATTCTAAGCTGCCTTTGGAAGCACAGATTTCCCTGCACCTGCACCCCATTCAATCCAAAGGGCAAACATTCTTGGCCTGGAACACCAGCAGTGGCTTTGCAACCCTCTTCCCTGTGTACCTACCCAGGGTGTGGCTACACACACCCACCTGCTGCACACACACAGTCCAAATCCCAGTCTCCCAGCCTCTAATCTTGCCTTTCAAGTGTGCCTTTCATGGTTCCAATCTCAGCTGTCTGGCTTTGTGACCTTGAGCACTGCATTTATTTCCTCTGAATCTCATCTATGAGATGAGGATAATTACCCAACTCCCAACTTGCCTCACATGGCCATTTGGAGAGAGACCATAGGGGGAAAACTGTTTTAGAAATTTCAGGGACTTCCCTGGTGGTCCAGTGGCTAAGACTAAACACTTTCAATGCAGATGGCCCCAGATGGATACCTGATAGGGGAACTAGATCCCACATGTCGAAACTAAGAGTTCCCACTTGCTGCAACTAAGACCTGGTACAGTCAAATACATAAATATTTAGAAAACAAACAAAAAAATTTGCAACATATCATATAAACATTAGAGAGAATTACTGGGCAGCCGGTCACTTTGTTTGCTTTTCTGTTCCCCTATCTACCTCCCCCACCCTGCCCCCCAGCATTACCAAGCAAGCCAACTCTATGTCTTCTCTCCCCTCCCTTCCTTCTCTTACCCTCAGAGGAAGCCAGGAGGTTCTTTATTATTCTTGATTCTCAGATACACTTACCTCTTTCAGAAATAAAGAGTATCTTTCTTGTTTCTCATCCTTTCTGATCAGCCCTGTAATCTCTCTCCATCTAGGGGTACTATTCTGTAGTCCTGCTGGTGATAGAGAACACAATGGAATTGGAGTCAAGAGACCTGTCCTGTTTTGTAGGTGTGTCTAGCCGTGTGTCTTGGTTAAGTCATTTCTTCACTCTGGACCTCATTCTCCCCATCACTAAGATGGGCTTTCTTTCAACCTCTTAGTAGGAATTTGGAGCATTCACCTATCCAGTTTATAGGTAGAAATGTGTTTTGCAAAGTGTGGAGTGAGAAAGGAATGAAGAAGGTTGTTTGTTATCATCTCAAGGAATCAAGAAAATCTGAAAGCAGTTTTTTTGCCTCCAGTATGGCTCTCCCCAACTTAAAGCCAACAACTGGTTGGATACCAGAGGAAAAGGAGCAGCTAACACATCTACAATGCACTCTTGTAGCTGAAGGAGCTTCCCTGGTGACTCAGTGGTAAACAGTCTGCCTGGCACTGCAGGAGACACAGGTTCAATCCCTGCTTAGGGAAGATTCCCCTGGAGAAGGATATGGGGTATTCTTCACTCCAGTATTCTTGCCTGGAAAATCCCACAGACAGAGGAGCCTGGCAGGCTCCAGTCCATGAGGTCGCAAAAGAGTTAGACACGACTTAGTGACTGAACAACAACAACAGCTTGCTGAACTGGAGTCAGCCCTGAGCTAGGAGTGAGGAGAATTGTGTTCTACTTCTGTCTGTGACTCTGGGCAAGCCATCTCCTCTCTGGACCTGTTTCCCCATAGGCAAACTGTTGATAGGCAAACTGTTGATAAGTTGGAAGAGGGGAGAGGAGGAGATACTGCTCCATGAGCCCTCACACAAGGGTCTGAACTCCTGTACTTTCTACACCAGAGACTCCCAGGTCCAGTCCCCCTTCCCTACAAGGCCATGTGGAGTACATGGGCAACAGGACCGGGAGGCCCATCTTACAAGCGGTGACCCAAGAAGAGAAGGCGCAAAGCATAGACCAGGTAGGTGGGCGATTGGCACAGCTTTACACAACCTGTAAACTAGAACGCAAGTATCCTGACTCCCAGTCTAGATCTGTTACTAGCGCTAGAATATGGCTAAGGGGGCCCCAAGGCTTTTCCCGGGACTGGGGCGCCTAGAACGAGAGGCACAATGAAGTGGCGAACTGGCAAGTCCACTCGCAGAGCAAGCGGCTCCCGCCCGGCGAGAAGACGCGCGTGTGCGCTCGCGGCGGAGCCGCAGGTGTTCGCTCGCACATCTGTGGATGTGGAAGGAGCTTTGGTGCCGCCCTCCCGCGGCCTGTGAGTGCGGACCCAAGACTCCAGATTTCCGGGCAAGGCGTGCCAGGGGCCCAGCCTCGCCACGTGCGCCTCGGGATCCCCGTGGCCGGGTCCTGGAGAGGAGGGGTCTGTACCCGAGCCGCCCCCAAGGTCGGGTCGCCGGCCTCCAGGGAGGCGGTCGGATCGCTCATTTCTATCCCCGGCGCCGGCTCGGCCTTCCCGACCCGGCGAGCGCGTCTTACCTGCCCATCTGTAAGGCTCCCAGGAGCGCAGTCTGTTTGTTGGACTCTTCGCCCTGGGCTCGCGGGTGCCCCTCACTGCGCCCCAAGGTGCTCCGCCAGCCCCTCTGCTCGCAGTCCGCGCCCAGCACTGCCTGCGCCCCCTCTGCTTCGCGCTCCGACCCGCGCTCTGCAGCCTTTTCCCTTCCCCCGGGCGTCCCCACCCCCTGCCCCGCCCGGCCCCTAACCCACCCACTTCTCCTCCCCGAGCTGGCTTTGGGCACCTCCGCCCAGCTGCTTGGCCTCACAGCTCTATGGGTTCCGACCCTTCCGTCCCCTGCAGCGCCTGCTTCCTGGACCGGAGACCGACTGTTTTCTTGCTTCACGTCAGCTTGCTGGGTCTGAGGAGGCAGAGAGCCGGGTGCTGGTGGAATCCGACTTTACTCCTCCGTGATTGTGTGGTGGTGGACAAGTCACTGCTCCTCACTGAGCCGCGGCTTCCTCGCAGTAAAATGAGTACAATTCCTGCATGCATTCTTCACAGGGTGATGGTTAGGATCAGAGATCTTAGAATCCAAAATACTAAACCCAGATGGTCACTGGAGAATCATCTGATTCTAACACAAACCCTCTTTTCCAGACAGGATACAGTTTGGGTAAGGGGCCCAGTTTGGGAAAGGGGACTGCCCCAGGCTCACCAAGGAAGTCGCTGGCAGAGCTCAGACTCAAAATCCACTAGGCCACTCTCTCCCCTTAACCAGTGTCTCCTCCAAGTCTCAGCAGTCCCTCACATATGCAGACAACTGGAGTCCAGACACATCTCACTGCTCGCTATCCCACACACCATGTGCTTTCTGGCCATCAGGCCCTCACTCAAGCTATTGCTTCCTTACTGCAGACACTGCAGATTCCAAAGAAAAGCAGCAGCCAGGGACAATTGGGAAATGAGGGCCAGGAGGCCACGGCAATGGAGTGGGGCAATGGAGTGGACGGTGGCAGGAAGTAGACTCTCAGGGACTCTGTGGGGAGTCTGCATCAGAGACCTCTTTGCCAGCCTATGGCCTTGGGATAGTTATTAACAAACTGAGGTCAGCTCTGACTCCTGTGCAAAGAAAACTCTGTCCTAGGACATCTGAGGCATATACCCTCCATAGAACCTCAGATTCTATCTAAGAAGTGCTATCATTCCAAAAAAGGTCTATCCCATGGAGAGAATGTTGTACAAAATCGTACAAAATCTTCATCAAAACATCGTACTTCTGTGTGACTTCTGTAGTTTCATATTTTGACCCAGCTACTTCTTTTTCTCAGTCTGTATATCATCTCTCAGAGAAATCACTTAACAGACAGTCTCAGATTTCAGTCTACTTAGGAATTACCTTGGCCCTTATTTTAAGTGAAGTAGACTTTTGGGTTCCACTTCAGAGTTTCTGATTCAGGAGATCTGGAATAGAGCCCAGAAATTAGTTGTTTTTTTTTTTTTAAAGAAAGCTTCCAGAAAGATTGTGATGCAAGTGGTTCTTGAAACCAGCCTTGAGGAAACAAGCCCTGCCTCAGTAAGCCTTCCTTCCCACATCCTGCCAAGGCCTTGCATCTAATCTATAGGACTATTTATTCCAGTTATCAAAAGTAACTATTTGTCTACTTCATCTGCTAGGCTGTGAGTTCTTTGAAAATAGGGACTGCTTCTTGTCCTAATAAAATTTTGGAATCACAGCCTTAGAATCATACCATGTTAGAGTTCTAGAATCATTTAGTAATAGAACCTAAGTTGAAAGGACTCTCAGAGTTATCTAGTCAAATCTCTTACCCAAGAATTCCCCAAGAATATTCATTGAAAGGACTGATGCTGAAGCTGAAACTCTAATACTTTGGCCCCCTGATTGGAAAAGACCCTGACGCTGGGAAAGATTGAAGGCAGGAGGAGGAGGAGATGACAGAGGATGAGATGGTTGGATGGCATCACTGATTCTATGGACATGAGTTTGAGCAATCTCTGGGAGTTGGTGATGGACAAGGAAGCCTGGCGTGCTGCAGTCGATGGGGTTGCAAAGAGTCGAACACGACTGAGTGACTGAACTGAAGAATTCCCTACATTTCTTTGTATCTGTGTGTATGTGTTAAGTTGTGTTGTGTGTATCTGTGTGTATTGAATAGAGATTTTATTGCTTGTTAATTATGTCATTTCATACAATTTTAAGTAAACAAACTTAGAAAATGTACTGGGAGTGTTAAATAGATGATGGCACTATTGATGAGAATGTTCAACTATTTTACATAAGGTAGTAAAGAGGCACCACTGCCACCATCACCACTCTGCTGAAATTTGTACATTTCATGTAAAAAAACGAGTAAAAATAGTAGATTTGCATTTCGCTAGCATTATTCTTTGTAATCTATGAACCATGATAAGCCTGAACAATTTCAGAATCTTCAAAGCAAAACAAACCATTTTCTTCCACTAGCAAATGTATTAGTTTCAATTCCTTTAAAAGGAAAAAAAAAAAAACAGCAAACAAATCAAAATATCCCAATGGTCCTGAATTTTAATGTTTCTATCATACTAATTCAAGAAATGTGACTCAGTTTTCAAACACGAGGCTGAACTTCTTTGTTGTAATTATACTTCATAATTCAAACGATTTAACTGATGCCAACATTTGCCCAGTAAAATTCATGGACACAGCTCAACTGCTCTTTTGCTAAGGAAACACCTTAATAAGTTAGCTATTCGTTAAAAACTCAGGCCCAAGCTGCAAAGCTGTCACTTGATGAACCAACAAGCAACTCTCCCAGATACCACCACAGTGGTCCTATGTGTTTTTTTAGCTGGGGAGCACATACAGAATCCCTATGAATCACACATGCATATTAAAAACTTCCTGGTAAAACTACACCAATAGTTTCCCCTATGAATGATTTTTTTTAAAGTAAGTATATACTACAGTTCAGCATTTGAGAGACTTCTGTATCTATTATTACAAAGGTACTAAGAAATACATTTGTTTTTTTCTTTTGGTTCTTTAAAACTTCTAATGTATTTGTTTATTTATTTTGGCTGCACTGGGTCTTGTGGATGTGCACAGGCTTTCTCTAGTTGCGGTGTGAGGGCTTCTCATTGTGGTGGCTACTCTTGTGGCAGAGCATGGGCTCTAGGCACGTGGGCTTCAGTAGTTGCCTTGTGTGGGCCCTGTAGATATGGTGCATGGGCTTTGTGGCTCTGAGGTATGTGGGAATCTTCCCAGACCAGGGATCAGACCCACTTTCCCTGCATTGGCAGGTAGATTCTTAACCACTGGACCACCAGGGAAGTCCCTGAGAAATACATTTGGATACTTGAAAAGAAGCAAGACTGGAAATGTGGTTTTATGTTAAAAATTTTAGAAGACCTCAGTTACCAAACAACTAAAAATATACAACAACAGATAAATAAGAATTTCTTAAAACCATGGTCTCTAACAATACAAAAATTAGATATTAAAGCATCTTTTACTCCCATCTACCTGCAGCAAAGAGAATATTTTAAATAGGAACCAGCACTTCTATTCAAATACTTTCTGATGCATTTGGCAGATTTGTTTTTATATTCTCCTGTTCAACATTCCATTGAAAGCTCTCATAATTGAACATTGTGACCCAAACCAAGAGAAAAGTATCAATATAAACAGATACTCATTTATTATAAAGAAGCAGTTTGCCCTTGAAAAGAAAAAGGAACTACAAAGAATATTATGTTTAAAGTACAAATACTAGTATTTAAGTTTCTCTGAAGCAATTTATGCTTCAGTAATTAAGAGAAAGAAATGATGAAGACTTTATTAAAATGAGGAGCCTATTAATATGCATCATGCTGTGGGCTAATTCACTCATTATTCTGTTCCACTGGGATGAGAGTTTGAAAACAGCTTTATATTTCTCTAGAAAAAATAACATCCACTAGACAAGCATTGGAGAAGGAAATGGCAACCCACTCCAGTATTCTTGCCTGGAGAATCCCAGGGATGGGGGAGCCTGGTGGGCTGCCATCTATGGGGTCACACAGAGTCGGACACGACTGAAGCGACTTAGCAGCAGCAGCAGCAGATTAAGATCACATAAGTTAACACTGATTATTATTCCCTATATTTGTCATTTACAAAGCTCAAATGGCTTCATAAAGTATATCAATCAGTAACATTTTTACCTTTTATTAAGGCAAGTTTGTGAATTAATACAAGCAGATATCCTCATGACTTTCAGCTTAAAATATTTTTAATGTAAAAAATAGACCAACAAAATCTGTTTTATAAAAAGCCACTTAGGTCCTAGAAAAGAATAATAAAAGATTTTGAACGCAGTTTATTTTTTAAAGGATTCTCTTCCCGTGTCTCAAATTCCAAGTGCCATTCATCATCTGTAGAGCCAGTTTTGTTTGACTCAGTTCAGTTCAGTTCAGTCACTCTGTGTTCAAGTCTTTGTGACCCCATGAACTGCAGCACACCGGACCTCCCTGTCTATCACCAGCTCCCAGAGTTTTTACGCAAACTCATGTCCATTGAGTCGGTGATGCTATCCAACCATATCATCCTCTATAGTCCACTTCTCCTCCCACCTTCAATCTTTCCCAGCATCAGGGTCTTTTCCAAGGAGTCAGTTCTTCCCCTCAGGTGGCCAAAGTATTGGAGTTTCAGCTTCAGCATCAGTCCTTCCAATGAATAGTCGGGACTGATCTTCTTTAGGATGGACTGGTTGGATCTCCTTGCTGTCCAAGGGACTCTCAAGAGTCTTCAACACCACAGTTCAAAAGCATCAATTCTTCGGCGCTCAGCTTTCTTTATAGTCCAACTCTCACATCCATACATGACTACTGGGAAAACCATAGCTTTGACTAGACAGACCTTTGTTGGCAAAGTAATGTCTCTGCTTTTTAATATGCTATCTAGGTTGGTCATAACTTTTCTTCCTATATCAATCCAATTCCATCCTTGAGGAAGTTCTCCTTTATGGTTTATTTTACCTGCTAACTTATGTTTCTGGACTTCTCTTTTTTATTCACTATTTTTTTTTAAATTGAGATATATTTGATTTACAATGTTGTGCTAATTTCAGCTGTATAGCAAAGTGACTCAGTTATGCACGTATGTACATTCTTTTTATATTCTTTTCCATTATAGTTTATCCCAAGAGATTGGATGTAGTTCCCTCTGGGCTTTTGAAAGTTGTTTTCTTTATCCTTTTTTTCTCACTTGATGGGCTGTGTTAGGATTTTCAACCAGGATGTTATTGCTTTTGGATGTGGTAGAATTAATGGGGATGGTGATTCTCCATAAACTGCTCTTTATTATCCTTGGTGTGTTCAAACAACATGTAGTTCACGGCGGTCCTGAGATTAACTTTCACTGCTTCCTGTAACTTGGCTGATAAGTTCTGCTTTATACCTGATGATATGGTGTTAAAAGATGCATTCATAGACATGATTTGAGGTGTTTGAGGATTTGTTTTGTCCAGGAAACCTCTATGAAAAAGACTTTGGGATCACCATTTTCTACTACCCTATACCGAAATGAAACTGGACTTAATTCCTGGAAACTTTTCATCTCCTTCATAAATAGCACATGGTGCCTCCAATTCCATCTCCTGGTCTTTCCTGGCACTCAACATGCTGGCTGCAGGGTACCTCCCTTGGACTATATTCAAGACAACAAGAGAAAACGAAGGCAGTGGCTCCAAAGCTCTTAGCTGCAGGAGGCACACCCTTCATAGGGCAGAGGAGAGTCACACACATGCCCCCAGCCCTTGGGGCATGTGAAACTGGCGGCTGGGGAATGGGCTGGAGTTAATTTTTGACAACAGATTGATCAGCTTCTCTTGCACACCTCTAGTGACTAGGAGCTCATTGCCTCCAAGGGATCTGAGGCTCTGAATGTTAGGATGTTCTCACATTTTAACAAATGCTGCCTTCTAAGGACCCTTTGGTCCTTGTGCGCAATGGAGACATCAAGTACATGCTTTGTTCCTTTTTTCAGTTCTTCAAAAACTTTAGAACTATCTTCCACTTCCTTTGGAGTGAGGATGGGGCAGGAACCCTGTCAGGGAAGGCAGCTGGCCAAAGAGTCAATGGAAAGTAGTGTAGACTGCCTTATATCCCCATCTGTGACTTTCAGTCTTACTATGAGGCTTAGATGACCTGATGTGTAACGTGACAAGAGTATTATGTCCATGCTTAGTAAATGGCAGCTTCCATTACTATTAGATGAGAAAAGGAAGAATGAAACAGAACTCCTATTCTGGACAAACCTGAGAAGGACCTTCAGGGAACTCTCTAATCCAGAGAGGCTGGGGACTAGGTCTGGACCTTGAAACAGGGCGAGTGAGGGAGTGGAGTGGGCCAACTGAAGACTCATCTAGAGATACACCTCCTTCAAGTCTTTGTTTAAATGCCACGTTCTTAGTGAGGCCTTCCCTGACCATCTATTTACAAATTCTAATCCCTCCCTTTTCCTGCCCTTCCCAAAGCCCTTCCCTGCCTTGCTTTCCAATAACACCTAACATCGTCTAATCTATCAACACTCAACTTCAAAAAATAGGGATTTTCCTGATAGTCCAGTGGTTAAGAGTCCATGCTTTCACTGCAGGGGGCACAGGTTTGATCCTTGGTTGGGTAACAGATCCTGCATGTGGTCAAAAATAAAAATTTTTTAAATAAAAAATTTATATATATATATACATACATACACATATGCATATATACATACACACACACATATATATATTTATATATATGTTGTTGCTGTTCAGTCACTAAGTCATGTCCAATGCTTTGCGACCCCATGGATTGCAGCGCACTAGGCTTCCCTGCCCTTCACCGTCTCCTGGAATCTGCTAAAGCTCATGTCTATAGACTGGGTGATGCCATCCAACCATCTCATCCTCCATCATCCTCCTCTCCACTGCCTCTCTTCTATTTATCTATGTACTGATTTGACTTCCCTGGTGGCTCAGACAGTAAATAATCTGCCTGCAGTGCTGGAGACCTGGGTTCAATCCCTGGGTCGGGAAGATCCCCTGGAGAAGGAAATGGCAACCCACTCTAGTATTCTTGCCTGAGAATCCCATGGACAGAGGAGCCTTGGGGGACTACAGTCCATGGGGTCACAAAGAGTCAAACACAACTGAGCGACTTCACTTTTTTCACTTTAGTGTACTGATTTGGGGTCTGCCTTTCCTGCTAGACTGTAAGCACTATAAGAACACAGAGCAGGTATGTCTTTTTCACCATGGAATACCCAGGATATAATTCAGTGTCTATCTAGGAGGTGTGGGACAAGCGTTGGGAGGGAGTTGATCATGGACGATATCTGTCATCAACAGTCTCAGAAGCCTGGGTTACCAAGGAAAATACAGCATGAATCACAGAGGAAGTTTAACCGTCACATCAAGTTATTTTATTCCATTACTCATCAGGAGGCTGTGTCTGTGCTTCCGCAATCTTGTCTCATTTTGGCCTGTCAGTTTAACCTGCAGAACACATGTTTTCTCATTCTTTTTTTTTTTTTCAATAAATATATATATACTTAGCCGCACCAGGTCTTAGATTCAGCAAGCAGGATCTTTAGTTGCAGTGTGTTGGATCTAGGTCTCTGACCAGAGATCGAACCTGGGCCCCCTGCTTTGGGACTGTGGAGTCTTAACCACTAGATCACCAGGGAAGTCCCTGTCTTCTCCTTCTGAGCTTAACCATTCTTCTGCCTCTGCAGGCAGCAAAAAGCAGTGAAAAGAGCTCTGGAGGAGGTGGAGCAAGGTGCAGTGTCGGGAGACTGAACATCTCAGTGGCCTCTTCTCTCTACTTCACCCTCACACAAGCTGGGTTCTGGCCAGCAAGGTAGACCAGCTTCTGGGGTCCAGTGGAGCTGGGTTTGAATCCTAGCCCTGCCAATTATTAATATCAGCTGTAAGAGTTTAACCCCTCTGAGTCTTAGTTTCCCTATCTGTAGAATAGGTATAAAAACAATTGCATCTTATAGTTGTGTGGATTACAGTAAGATATTATATTTAAAGTGCTTCACCTGGTACCTGGCACATAGCAAGTGTTTTATAAAGAATAACTATTGGAAACTTCCTGGCAGTCCAGTGGTTAGGAACCTATGCCAGGGGCATAGGTTCAATCCCTGGTCAAGGAACTAAGATCCTGAAAGTCATGCAACATGGGCAAAAGTTAAAAAAAAAAAAAAATTAAAAGGGTATGTGTGCTCATGGTTGTATAAATATGGCCTTTTGAATGGTTTAAACAATAAGGACTATGTGAATGCAGAAGAATGTGGGTTCAGTGAGGACTAAAGTTTATACGGGAGGTAGGTGTATCAATTAGGAATCTTAGCTGTAATGGACAGAATACCCAGCTCAAACTGACTTAAATAGGAAAGGGAATTTATCAGGTCATAAGTGGTAAAGAATCTGCCTGCCAATGCAGGAGATGCAGGGGACACTGGTTTAATCCCTGGATCAGGAAGATCCACTGGAGGAGGAAATGGCAACCCACTCCAGCATTCTTGCCTGAAAAATCCCACATACTGAATAGACTGGCAGGCTGCAGTCCATGGGGCCACAAAGAGTTGGACATGACTGAGCACGTGGCACAAAATTTTAATATCCTGACATATGTAGCTTCAGGCATAGCTGGATCCAGAAGCTCAGATGATGTTTTCAGGAATCGGTCTTTTTGCATCTTTGGGCTCTGCTTTTCTTACTGATGTCCCATG
The DNA here is from genome assembly GCF_054371585.1 of Giraffa tippelskirchi. Lineage (NCBI taxonomy): Eukaryota > Metazoa > Chordata > Mammalia > Artiodactyla > Giraffidae > Giraffa > Giraffa tippelskirchi. The sequence continues at coordinate 125,235,734 of NC_137285.1, forward strand.
TTCAGGCAGGATCCCACTTTGTGGTAACAACATGGTCTGCCTGCTGTTCCATGTATACACTATATTCTGTGAATAAAGCCAGTAGAAAGAGATTCTTTCCCCTACAGTAGGGGTGCTGTTTATTGTACAGTCTTTGGAGTCCAGACTTTAAGTTCAAATCATGGACCTGCCTCTAGCTAACTGTATGAACTTGGGTGAATCTTCATCTGAGCTGATTTCTTCTTCTCAGAACACAGTCAGCAATACAACCTTGTGGGTTTGTTATTTGCTGTGATGATTAAGTAATGGCTGTAAAGTTAGTGCTTAGTATAGCCCTGTGCCCATGTGGGTTGAACCAGAGGGGTGAAATTGAGCTGAATAACAGGAACTCCTTGCTGGCACCCAACATCTCACATGGCATAGCATGCTCCCAGTCCAGCCTCTGACTGCAAATCAGGGCTGTGTATAAGTCAGCATTCTGGCAGGAGTCAGATGGCACCCTGCAACTAGATACTCTGAAGAGAGCATGAAGGCCGATTTAGGAAATTGACAGAGAATGGAAGCAGCTCTGGTAGCAACAGTGAGGAGGGAAAGCATTGCTCCGTTTGGAGGGCCAGGGTGGGGTGGGTTTACTGGAACCCAGGGAGGGCAGCCAGGCTGGAACTGTGACATCGCGTAGGAATCCCCCTCCTTTCCCTCCATTCTGTCTCTTCCCACCCTACGGTGCCTCTTTATGCACCAACCCAGATGGAAACTCAAGAGCAAGGAGGTGAGGCCCTTGATAGGTGAAGAAGTCCGTGAGCATATGGCGGGGCAGGTGGGAGGAGCAAGCAGAGGCAGTGGCAACAGTCAGATGGGTGGGATCCTCCCATTCCTTTTCAGTCTCCTCTGGGCAATGGGTGAAAGGGAAGGTGAAAAAAGTGAAGAAAGCCTAACCAGCTCCCTCCTCTGTCCATGGGATTTCCCAGGCAAGAATACTGGAGTGGGTTGCTATTTTCTACTCCAAGGATGCTGCTGCTGCTAAGTCGCTTCAGTCGTGTCCGACTCTGTGCGATCCCATAGACGGCAGCCCACCAGGCTCCGTCGTCCCTGGGATTCTCCAGGCAAGAATACTGGAGTGGGTTGCCATTTCCTTCTCCAATGCATGAAAGGGAAAAGCGAAAGTGAAGTCGCTCTGTCGCGTCTGACTCCCAGGATGAATCTGTGCTAAAGTCTGTCTCCAGGCTCTTTAGTTACCAGATCTAAGATACTGTTTTTCATTGAGTTAGAGCTAGATTTTTCTCTTACTTACAACTTAGGAGTCACTTGAGCCTTTTCTTCCCCTGTTCCTTGTTAAGATAAGTCACTTCTGTGTTCCACAGTACTCATGCAAACTTCTCTCATGGTCCTTATAATTGGTTGCTGTGAACATTCTTTACTGGTGTGTCTCCTCCACAAAGCTGTGAGCTCCTTGAAGACAGGAGCCAAGTCTGATGCGTCTCCGAGTCCCCAGTGACACTCCTTGAAGACAGGAACCAAGTCTGATACATCTCCGTGTCCCTAGTAACACATCGTGCACTGGTCAGACCACACCAGGCATGTTATCGTCAAACAACACAGGTTAAGGGCATGTTAGCCACGTGGAGCCTGTTGAGATGAGGGCAGTGGGGTAGAGTCTGGAGGCCACAGTTTATGAAGAGCAGAAAAATCAGGAAAGTGTAATGAGAAGATGAGACTGCTCTTAGGATAGAGCTCATCTGCTGACTCAACAGGCCATTACTGGGCATCTGCATGTGAGGCCTTGGGCTGGTCCTGAGGGGGCCATGGGTGATACAGCTAGAGTCCCTGCCTGGGGAGCTCACAGTCTGGACAGGCTCAGACTTGGAAACAAGTAACTACATCCCAGGGGCCAGTGCCACCTGACGGGGGGTGCAGGGTGCGGCCAGGGAAGGGCTCTCAGAAGAGAACTTGCAGGAGGGCAGAATTATGATGCTTGGGGGCAAGTTTCAGTTTGGGATGAGGAAATTTCTAACAATCAGAACTATAAAGAATGCTCTGCATCTGGGGCTGTGTGAGCGGGGCTGGGATGACCACTTCATAGAATGGACACTGACATCTGTCAACAGAAGGACTGAAGGGGAGTCTACAGGAATTCCTCATAATTACAAGTCATTGAACCACTTTTTCCTTTCACATGCCAGGATACAAAGACAAAACAAAACAAAGAAACAGTCTCTGGCTTAAAAAAGCTCACAGTTTAGGTAAATTGAAAAAATGTAACACTGTAGCCTTATGCTAGTGTCTCTTGAACTTGAATGATGTTATGAACCCCCTTTTTTAAAGAAAGTACTCAGAGATAATAATCTAAATGTTTCAAATTTAAACTCAGTTTAAACTCAAGGCAGCTGTAAAAGCTACTCCTTTATATAGTGTTTAAGTACACATTTTAATGAAAATGGACAAAACAATAAGCTAATAAAATGCTAATATTGATTAGCACTAATGCTACAGGTCATATTGAGTTCTTTTGAAGCTGCCAGTTCTATAGACATATTCCTAATGGTAAATGAAGAAGGAATGATAGAATCAGGGGTTGGGAAGATCTCCTGGAGAAGGGAAAGTTTACCCATTTCAGTATTTTGGCCTGGAGAATTCCATGGACTACAGTCCATGGGGTCACAAAGTGTAGGACGCAACTGAGTGACTTTCACTTTCACTTTCAGTAAAATAATAGATCTAGAGTCTAGCCATCACAAGAAAGAGGAAAAAAATTAAACCCCAAATCAGATACTGTGTGCCACTTGATGTAAAAACACACCATCACCTATGAAGCAGACTTGCTAAAAAAAAAAAAAAAATCATATCTGAATCAGACCAAATATCAGGATCTACTTTTTAATCTTCAGGAAATACAGGAGGAAAAGATTTTCAAAAGAGGGAGAAGGTGAAAAGAGACTTAAGAGACATTTATGAGCCTTATGAACCAAATTCATTGTGTGGACTTTGTTTCAATTCTGGTTTGAACAAATCACCTATAGGAAGAGGGAGGGGCAAAAAGAGAGAAATCTGAGTATTAATTGAATATTTGTTGATATTGAAGATGTACTTTTTATATGTGTTAATATATTGTGGTTATTTTTTGAGTCCTTATCTTTTGAGAATATATACTGAAATATTTATTCGTGAAATAATACGGTATCTGTGATTTGCTTCACAATAATCCAGGGAGGAGGCAGGAAATGGGCTCAGGTTTAGATAAGCTAAGATTGGCCATGAGTTGATTGTTTTACCTGAATGATGGGTACACGGGATTCATTGTTGTACCTTAGAAAGATTTTATAATAAAAAGCTTTAATGATGAAAAACTCTAAGATGCTAAAATAGTTAAAATTCAAATACAACAGGCATTGTACATTGCTGATGAGAATATAAATTGGCAAGCTTTATGGAAGACAATGTGACAATATCTAATAAAAATGCACATATCCTTCGACTCAGAAAATCACTTCTAGAAATGCAAACTCTGTGCTCACCACGTGTGTTACAATATGCAGATATACAAACAGACACACATACACTTATTTTTTTTGGCTGCACCAGGTCTTAGTTGTGGCAATGGCATCTCTGATCTTCATTGTGGCATGCGAGATCTTTTCTGTGGCATGTGGGAGCTAGTTCCCTAACCAGGCCCTCTGCATTGGGAGCTCAGTCTTAGCCACTGGACCACCAAGGAAGTCCTGGATTCTCACTGTAGCTTTAGTTGTAAAAGAAAGAATTAGTGATAATCTAAACATCGTTAATGGGGGATTAGATAAATAAGTCATGATAAATCCACTGAATGGAATACTCCAGTCGTTTTTAAAATGAGGATGTTCTTTATATACTGACCTGACGCAATCTCCAACGTACAGGGATGTGTGTATAGTATGCTACTACATGAAAATGCGTGTATGCCTACATATGTATAAAATACATGTGCAGAATATAAATGAGACATTTACCTTCATTTAAGCCTCTAGGAAAGGGTTTAGGTTTACAGGGAAAAGGGATAGGAGTAAGACTTACAATTCAGTAGTAGCATTTTGTACCTTTTATTTATCTGGCTGCGCATGCAGCATGTGGAAATCTCAGTTCCCTGACCAGGGATCAAATCCGTGCCCCCTGCATTGAGAACTTGGAGCCTTAACCACTGAATCACCAGGAAAGCCTGCTTGTACCTTTTAAACTTTATTCCATGTGCAGGCATTACCGATATATTTTTTAGAAGATTTGTTTTAAAAGAAACAAAAATAAGATTAAGACATTAAAAATATAAAGACTATCTGGCAATGTAGGAAAATGTTTGTAATATTATGTTTGGTTTAAAAGAGTATACAAAATTTTATCCACATAATACTTTATAATAATAGAATTATAAAACAGAATAATGCACTAGAATAATAAAAGATGTTGGCTTATGATCAAGTACTGGAAACACACACAAATGGAAAGGATGTTTTTTAGGTGGGAGTGAAATTTTTGATTTTTAAAACTGTATAGTTATTATAATATGGTGTGATAATATGTAAATTACAATTTAGTGAAAAAAATCATATTTTGATTGCAAATATCTGATTTCCATAAAGGTTTTCAGACAGAGGCTTTTTTCATGAAGTGAGGTGCACCTGGTCGCACTGCCAGAACAGGTCCTGTTTGGTTTCCTGCCAGCCTCGCTGAGAAACAAGATGCTGGAAAAGTCACTGCAGTTGGTCACGTCCTCGCACTTAGCACTCGTTTACCAGACCCTGGACAGCCTGTTTATTTATGAGGAAAAGACTGTGCATAAACAAGAAGAGACTTTTTGGAGGTGGGAAAGCCAGGGTGTTAACGACCCTCCTTCGTATGCCGAGCTTCCTTCCTTGAGGAAGGGCCCCCGGTGGGAAACCGGAGGTGGGCTCTGACCAGGAAGGAAGGAGAGTCAGGAACCCGCAGCAGTGGCCTGACCCAGTTCCACAGGCCCAGCGACCTCCTTGGCTCTCCCTGCTCACCCTTCAGAGACAGCTGTGCAAGGGCGGAAAGACCCAGCTTAGGAGCCAGGGACTGACTCTGGCCCTAAGTGCCTGACCTCATAGAAGTCACTTAGCTTCCCAAACCAGTTTTTTCATCCGTAAAATAAACCTCCGTATCTTGCTATGCAGCCAGAAGAATGACTGAGATCGGTGTATTGTCTCATTCTGGGTCCCGTGCTACATCTCTGCCTAGACTGCTTCTCGGTCTCTTTGGCCTGGCAGTTGCTCTTACCAGCCCTCTGCCCTCCCCTTCTGTCTTTGGGCTTCCAGGCATAAACTGTCACTCATGACAGCTGTGCTCCGGATCCACAGACCCAATGGGGCCTCTTCACATGCATCTTCCACAAGTATCTCAACCTTGATTCATCAAAAACTAAACTCATTATCATCCTCTCCAAACATGGTCATCATCCAGTGTTCTCTGTTCCAGCAATACCTCTAGCATAAAGAAACCTGGGGATTTTCCTTGACTCTACTCCAACATTCATGGGTAACAGCAGCAGAAGCCATCTTCTACCACATGGCCTGGGAAACAGAGAAGGCTGGACTGGAGTAAGACAGAATGAAGCAAACACACCAGGAAGCATGGCAGAGAACAGAAGAGACCATGTGGGTTCCTAAGAACTACAAGTTCTGGTTTTGTTCAAGAGCCAGCTGCAGCTCCACTCTTGGATTTTTTAAATTTACCATCTTAACTATTCATTCATTTATGAATGACTGCTCTGGGTCTTCAGCTAGCAGGATTCTCATGGTGGTGGCTTCTCTTGTTGTGGAGTACAGGCTCTAAAGTGTGTGGGCTTCATTAGTTGTGGCACAAACGAATACTTTGATGGCTTACCTCAAGTAAACTTCAATCAACAAACAGCAGGGAGCTCTGTTCCCTGCAGTCCCTCAGGAAGCAACTGCCATCTTGAATGTCATTGGTTACTGTTCAACAGAGCCAGGACTGGAACTGAGGTTGCGTGACTTCTTATTCAAGGCTCCTTCTACCCTAACTGCCTGTGGTAGCCAATGGCCCTTAATGATCTACACCTCCTACCACCCTTGTGTAGTCCCTTCCATACTGAATAAATAGGGCTCACATATTAGGAGACTGCAGAAATGACTGTGTGACTTCCAGTGCTGGGTCATAAAAGACATTGTGGCTTCTACCTTGTCTCTTTCTGGTATCACTTGCCCTGGGGAAAGCCAGTTGCCAGGCCATGAGAATACTCAAGCAGCCTTATAAAATGAAACCATCCCCAAGAAAAAGAAATGCAAAAGGCAAAAAGGTTGTCTGAGGGGGGCTTAGAAATAGCTGAGAAAAGAAGAGCAGAGAAAGGCAAAGGGAAAAGGAAAGATATATCCATCTAAATGCAGAGTTTCAAAGATTATCAAGGATAGGTAAGAAAGCCTTCCTCAGTGACCAATGTAAAGAAATAGAGGAAAAAAACAGAATGGGAAAGACTAGAGATCGCTTCAATAAAATTAGATACCAAGGGAACATTTCATGCAAAGATGGGCACAATAAAGGACAGAAACGGTATGGACCTAACAGAAGCAGAAGATATTAAGAAGAGGTGGCAAAAATACACAGAAAAACTATACAAAAGATATCTTAATGACCTAGTTAATGACGATGGTGTGATCACTCACCTACAGCCAGACATCTTGGAGTGCACAGTCAAGTGGGCCTTAGGAAACATCACTAAGAACAAAGCTAGTGGAGGTGATGAAATTCCAGCTGAGCTGTTTCAAATCCTAAAAGATGATGCTGTGAAAGTGCTTCACTCAATATGCCAGCAAATTTGGAAAATTCAGCAGTGGCCACAGGACTGGAAAAGGTCAGTTTTCATTCCAATCCCAAAGAGAGGCAATGCCAAAGAACGTTCAAACTATCGCACAATTGCACTCATCTCACACACTAGCACGGAGAAGGCAATGGAAAGCCACTCTAGTACTCTTGCCTGGAGAATTCCATGGACTGAGGAGCCTGGCAGGCCATGGTCCATGGGGTCACAGAGAGTCGGACACGACTGAAGTGACTGAGCAATGAGCACACACTAGCAAAGTAATGCTCAAAATTCTCCAAGCCAGGCTTCAACAGTATGTGAACTGTGAACTTCCAGATATTCAAGCTGGATTTAGAAAAGGCAGAGGAACCAGAGATCAAATTGCCAACATCTGCTGGATCATAGAAAAAGCAAGAGTTCCAGAAAAACATCTACATCTGCTTCATTGACTATGCTAAAGCCTTTGACAGTGTGGATCACCACAAACTGTGGAAAATTCTTAAAGAGACGGGACTACTAGACCACCTTACCTGCCTCCTAAGAAACCTCTATGTAGGTCAAGAAGCAACAGTTAGAACCAGACATGGAACAACAGACTGGTTCCATATTGGGAAAGGAGTACATCAAAGCTGTATATAGCCACCCTGCTTATTTAACTTCTATGCAGAGGACATCATGCGAAATGCCAGGCTGGATGAAGCACAAAATGGAATCAAGATAGCCAGGAGAAATATCAAAACCCTCAGATATGCATATGACACTCCCCCTTATGGCAGAAAATGAAGAGGAACTAGATTCTTAAAGCTCAACATTCAAAAAATGAAGATCATGGTATCTGGTTCCATCACTTCATGGCAAATAGATGGGGAAACAATGGAAACAGGGAGAGATTTTATTTTTGGGGGCTCCAAAATCACTGCAGATGGTGACTGACGCCATGAAATTAAAAGACGCTTGCTCCTTGGAAGAAAAGCTATGACCAACCTAGACAGCCTATTAAAAAGCAGAGACACTGCCAACAAAGGTCCTTCTGGTCAAAGCTATGGTTTTCCCAGTAGCATGTACGGATGTGAGAGCTGGACCATGAAGAAATCTGAATGCCAAAGAATTGATGCTTTTGAACTGTGGTATTGGAGGAGAATCTTGAGAGTCCCTGGATTGCAAAGAGATGAAACAAATCAATCCTAAAGGAAATCAATCCTAAATATTTATTGGAAGGACTGATGCTGAAACTAAAGCTCCAATACTTTGGCCATCTGATGCAAAGAGCTGACTCCTTGGAAAAGACCCTGATGCTGGGAAATATTGAAGGCAGGAGAAGGGGACAATAGAGGACAAGATGGTTGAATGGCATCATCAACTCAATGGATGCGGGTTTGAGCAAGCTCTGGGAGTTGGTGTTGGACAGGGAAGCCTGGTGTGCTGCAGTCCATGGAGTCGCAAAGAGTCAGATACTACTGAGTAACTGAACAACAACATAGAGTGAAGAGGAATTAAGGCCTCCTATTAATAACAAGTACCAACCAAGCATGTGAGTCAGTCATCTTGGAAGCTGATTCCACAGCCTTAGTCAAGTCTTCAGATGAGAGCTGCCCCAGCTAACATCCTTTTTTTTTAATCTTTTGGCTGCGCCATGCAGCATGTGGGATCTTAGGTCCCCAGCCAGGGGTCAAACCTGTGGCCTCTGCATTGGCAGCATGGAATCTTAACCACTGGAGAACCAGGGAAGTCCCCCGACAGCTGACATCTTGATTGCATCTCAGAAGAGACCTTGACCCAGAACCACTCAGCTAAGCTTCTCCCAAATATCCAAACCACAGTATATGAGATAATAAATGTTTATTCTTTTAAGTCATTAAGCCTTGGGGTGACTTGTTATAGATAATTAACATACAACCTTTATAGAGATCTCATATTAAAAAAAAAACACCTTCTATTTTTGGCACTTGTACAGGGTCAGAAATTATTATTGTCTCTCCCCTAGCCTTTGGCCTAGCTCAGGTCACCTAACTAAAAAAGCCATCAGGCTTGAGGAATCCAACCCAGGAAGACAGAATCCCATATTACTCTTTGAAGAAGCCTTTCCCTTTCCCTGTTACTGCAGAAAGCTCCTAGGTCTCCTAAGAATAGGAAAAAAATCCACAGCACATCACCTTCACCTGGATGATCCTGAAAATGATTCTTACAAAAATCAAAGGAACTGGAGCCCAGATTTCCACATTTAAATACAGTATTGAGGAAATATTTGAGAAATGACACCCTATGATACCTGAGTTTTTCTGAGCTGAGAAATGGGTGTCGACAGTAGTGCTAATGCCTTATATTTATATAGTATGCTTTTCACAATGTTTTCATATCTATATCTGAGGTAGGTTGGAAAGATATAAATAAACCATATACATATGGAACCAAGGGCCCAGAGCTCATGATCTGCCCACAGTCTCATGATGTGTGAATGACGGCCAGTTCTAGAATCTGGATTTCAGTGACTCCAAGGCTGGTGCGGTGCGTTCCAAGGCAAGACCTCCAGGGTGAGATAATATAAAAGCCCTTCAGCTGGGGCTGTCCTCTGAGGTCAACGTGCACTTGTAGGTCTCTTTAAAGGCCTCAAGGAAACGTGGTATTACTTCCTCCACAGTGACATGCCTCCGGAGCTCCTCACTCAGTGAAGTGACGCCTGTCCCAATCAGCCCACAGGGCACAATGTGCTCAAACCACGTGAGGTCCGTAGAACAGTTCAGCGCCAGGCCGTGGGACGTAACATGCCTTCCACAGCGGACACCTGCAAGGCAAACCAATGGCTTAGAATAGACACCCTCCCTCCCCAGGCTTCATGATGGTCCTCAGTGAGATGAAGAAACGACTAGACCATTGATTTTCCAACTGTTTCTAGAGCACCCAAGGGGTTGTACAGAGATCAGGGGAGGAGGACAAAATGAGAGGAGATGCCTGTGGCTCCACAGTGGCTGCACTTACTATGGACATTACAGAAATCTCCTTTAACAGAGATTCCACTGCTTAAAAAAAGTTTGAAAAGAAATTTTCACCCTTATTGTCCAGATATTGTGAAGTAAACTGGCAACTCACTTCTCGTGTCTCTCCATTTCTAAAAATGAGTGTGTTGAACCACGTGACCTCTGACGTGACCTTCTGGTTCTGAAGATATCGGTGAGGAGAGCATTAGAAACTCTTAAAGGCAGTGGGCAGATGATTCAAAGCCCGCGCCAGTGACTCCCCCTCCCGCCCGGAGCTCTGCCCTCGCCATCATTGGTCCGGCCCCGCCAGGCCCCGCCCCGGGGCGCTCACCGATCGCGCAGATCTTGCGCTCGCCCAGCCAAACTCCGGTGTAGGGTGGGGGCCGCGCGCGGGCGCCCGGTAGGCCCTGGAGCTCGCACAGGCGCACGGCGCACGCCTCCAGCGCCGCCACGTGGGCGCGCAGGCGCAGGCCGAGGGGTCGCAAGTCGAGTACCGGGTGGCATAGCAGCTGGCCCGGGCCGTGGAAGGTGGCTAGGCCGCCCCGGCCAAGGGGGCGCACCTCGGCACCCAAGGCCCGCAGTCGCGCCGTCTCCTCGGACGTCAGGCCGCCGCGCAGGCCGGTGGTATACACGGGCCCAGCGGGCTCACAGAGCAGGAGCGCGCCCGCCTCGGCCCCTGGCTCGGCCTGTAGCCGCCGCAGCCAGCGCTGCTGCAACGCCAGCAACTCGTCGTAGGGCACCTGACTCAGCCACACCAGTCGTACCGCCGGTAACAACATTTCGCCCTCCGCGGCGTCTGCGGGGCCCCGCCTCCTTTCTGGGGCTAGAGGCGGGCCGGGGGGGGCGGGGACTCGAAGCCTCCGCCCCTAAATGCTTGTTACTGGCTGTTGAGAGAGTGTTATGATACCTAATGTAAGTTCAGTTCAGTCGCTCAGTTGTGTCCAACTCTTTGCGACCCCATGGACAGCAGCATACCAGGCTTCCCTGTCCACAACCAACTCACATAGTTTGCTCAAACTCATGTCCATCGAGTCGATGATATCATCCAACCGTCTCATCCTCTGTCGTCCCCTTCTCCTCCTGACTTCAATCTTTCCCAGTATCAGGGTCTTTTCCAGTGACTCATTTCTTCCCATCAGGTGGCCAAAGTATTGGAGATTCAGCCTCAGCATCAGTTCTTCCAGTGAATACTCAGGACTGATTTCCTTTAGGATGGACTGGTTGGATCTCCTTGCAGTCCAAGGGACTCTCAAGAGTCTTCTCCAATACCACAGTTCAAAAGCATCAATTCTTTGGCGCTCAGCTTTCATTACAGTCCAACTCTCACATCTATACATGACTACTGGAAAAACCATAGCTTTGACTAGGTGGACCTTTGTGGGAAATGTCTCTGCTTTTTAATATACTGTCTAGGCTGGTCATAGCTTTTCTTCCAAGGAGCAAGCGTCTTTTAATTTCATGGCGTCAGTCACCATCTGCAGTGATTTTGGAGCCCCAAAAAATAAAGTCTCTCACTGTTTCCCTATCTATTTGCCATGAAGTGATGGGACCAGATGCCATGATCTTAGTTTTCTGAATGTTGAGTTTTAAGCCTACTTTTTCACTCTCTTTCCCTTTCATCAAGAGGCTCTTTAGTTTCTCTTCACTTTCTGCCATAAGGGTGGTGTCATCTGCATATCTGAGGTTACTGATATTTCTCCTGGCAATCTTGATTCCAGCTTGTGCTTCATCCAGCACAGCATTTCTCATGATATTCTCTGCATAGAAGTTAAATAAGCAGTGTGACAATATACAGCCTTGACTACTCCTTTCCCAATTTGGAACCAATCTGTTGTTTCATGTCCGGTTCTAACTGTTGCTTCTTGACCTCCATACAGGTTACTCAGGAGGCAGGTAAGGTGGTCTGGTAGTCCCTTCTCTTGAAGAATTTTCCATGTTTGTTGTGATCCACACATTAAAAGGCTTTGGCATACTCAATAAAACAGAAGGAGATGTTTTTCTGGAACTCTCTTGCTTTTTCTATGATCCAGCAGATGTTGGCAATTTGATCTCTGGTTCCTCTGCCTTTTCTAAATCCAGCTTGAATATCTGGAAGTTCACAGTTCACATACTGTTGAAGCCTGGCTTGGAGAATTTTGAGCATTACTTTGCTAGTGTGTGAGATGAGTGCAATTGTGTGGTAGTTTGAACATTCTTTGGCATTGCCTTTCTTTGGGATTGGAATGAAAACTGACCTTTTCCAGTACTGTGGGCAGTGCTGAGTTTCCCAAATTTACTGGCATATTGAGTGAAGCACTTTCACAGCATCATCTTTTAGGATTTGAAACAACTCAGCTGGAATTCCATCACCTCCACTAGCTTTGTTCATAGTGATGCTTCCTAAGGCCCACTTGACTTCACATTCCAGTATATCTGGCTCTAGGTGAGTGATCACACCATTGTGGTTATCTGGGTCATGAAGATCTTTTTTGTATAATTCTTCTATGTATTCTTGCCACCTCTTCTTATTATCTTCTGCTTCTGTTAGACCCATGGCATTTCTGTCCTTTATTGAGCCCATTTTGCATGAAATTTTCCCTTGGTATCTCTAATTTTCCTGAAGAGATCTCTAGTTTTTCCCATTCTGTTGTTTTCCTCTATTTCTTTGCACTCATCACTGAGGAAGGCATTCTTATCTCTCCTTGCTTTTCTTTGAAACTCTGCATTTAGATGGATATATCTTTCCTTTTCTCCTTTGCCTTTCTCTTCTCTTCTTTTCTCAGCTATTTGTAAGCCCTCCTCAAACAACCATTTTGCCTTTTTGCATTTCTTTTTCTTGAGGATGGTCTTGATCCCTGTCTCCTGTAAATGTCACAAACCTCCGTGGATAGTTCTTCAGGCACTCTGTCTATCAGATCTAATCCCTTGAATCTATTTCTCACTTCCACTGTATAAGGGATTTGATTTAGGTCATACCTGAGTGGTCTAGTGGTTTTCCCTACTTTCTTCAATTTAAGTCTGAATTTGGCAATACAGGATTCATGATCTGAGCCACAGTCAGCTCCCGATCTTGCTTTTGCTGACTGTATAGAGCTTCTCCATCTTTGGCTGCAAAGAATATAATCAATCTGATTTCGGTATTGACAATCTGGTGATGTCCATGTGTAGAGTTGTTTCTTGTGTTGTTGGAAGAGGGTGTTTGCTATGACCAGTGCGTTCTCTTGGCAAAACTCTATTAGCCTTTGCCTTGCTTCATTTTGTACTCCAAGGCCAAATTTTCCTGTTACTCCAGGTATCTCCTGACTTGCTACTTTTGCATTCCAGTGTCCTGTAATGAAAAGGATATCTTTTTTTGGGTGTTAGTTGTAGAAGGTCTTGTAGGTCTTCATAGAACCATTCAGCTTCTTCAGTATTACTGGTTGGGGCATAGCCTTGGATTACTGTGATATTGAATGTAACGCAAGGTGTGTCTCATTTAATTCAGTCCAACAACCAGTGTTTAGGGCCTACTGGTGTTGTGCAGGCCCTGCCCTATGTGCTTGATAGAATAGTGCACCCTGTATGGAAAAAAAAATCTGCCCTGTAACACTTATATTCCTACAGCAGACAATAAGCAAATATTACAGTGGTGTTGGAGAAGACTCTTGAGAGTCCCTTGGACTGCAAGGAGATCCAATCAATCCATCCTAAAAGAGATCAATCCTGGGTGTTCATTGGAAAGTCTGATGTTGAAGCTGAAACTCCAATACTTTGGCCACCTCACGCGAAGGGTTGACTCATTGGAAAAGACCCTGATGCTGGGTAGGATTGGGGGCGGGAGGAGAAGGGGACGACAGAGGATGAGATGGTTGGATGGCATCACCGACTCGATGGACATGAGTTTGGGTAGACTCCAGGAGTTGGTGATGGACAGGGAGGCCTGGTGTGCTGCAGTTCATGGGGTGGCAAAGAGTCGGACACGACTGAGCGACTGAACTGAACTGAACTGAAAGCATTAAGTAAATAGGTTATTTCACATTTTGATAACTGCTATGAAAAGAAAAGTAAAATAGGATAATGTGTATCCTGAATGGAGTTCCCTGAGGAAGAGTGAGATTAACATTCAGAAGGTTAATTGGGGTGGGCTGGGGAGAAGTTACTATCAAGGCCAAGCCTGTAAGGTAGTGATGGAAGCAGGATTGGGCAGAAGGAGAGGTTAAGTTGTGAAATTATCTCATCAGAAGCCTCTACCAGTCCCAAAGAATGCTCTGAGCCTGGGATGACCTTTCAGAATTATTCCAAATTAAGGAAGGGAGTGATAAATTTATATCCTTGTATTGATCAGTGATTGAGGCTATATCTGGAAAGGTACTGTAAATTTTGACAAGACTGTTTCCTTTCGAAGAGGGCAATTTCCAGAGAGGAATTAGGAGTTATGAGCAACCTACTCCCAGAAATTGGGGGGATGACTGACTAGATCCTGAGGGTGGATCTGGTATCCATTTTGTTGTATTGAAGTGTGATTTAAACAAATCTAAATTCATTCAATAAACTCGTGTGTGTGTGTGTTTGTGTGTATGTGTGTTAAGTTGCTTCAGTCACGTCCAACTCTTTGTGACCCTATGGACCGTGCTCTTCTGTCCATGGGATTCTCCAGGCAAGAATACTGGAATGGGTTGCCATGCCCTCCTCCAGGGGATCTTCCTGATCCAGGGATCAAACCTGAGTCTCTTACGTCTCCTGCATTGGCAGTCAGGTTCTTTACCACTCGGGCCACGGGGGAAGCCTCTCAATAAATTTTTACTGAGTACCCAGGTGGCATTAGTGGTAAAGAGCCTGCTTGCCAAAGCAGGAGACTTTAGAGATGCAGGTTTGATCCCTGGGTCAGGAAGATCCCCTGGAGAAGGGAATGGCAACCCACTCCAGTACTCTTGCCTGGAGAATCTGATGGACAGAGAAACCTGGTGGGCTAGGGTCCATAGGGTTGCAAAGAGTTGGAAGTTGGAAACGACTGAAGCAACTTAGCACAGCACAGCATAACTATGTGTTAGGCTATGTGAAGAGGTTACACCAAGCTATCCTACCTCTGTAATCCTAATAGCATACCGAACCCAGTTTTTAATGTCCTCAATCTATCCTCTGAATCTGTCTTCTAAACTGCAACCAAAGATTGTTTAATTGAAAGAATGAAAAGAAGAAAGCAGAAAAGTATAGAGAATAAAATAACAAATTACTATTTACCCACCATCCAGGCTTATCAAATTTTAATATTTTATTACTTTTGCTCAAGTCTCTTTTAGTTTTCAAAGCTATTAACACTGATCACTTTCATAGGTGTCTGAAAGACATTTCATAAATGTAGACAAAATTCCTAAGCAAATATTAGCAAATTTATTCAGCAGTGTGTAAAAGAATTAATACATCATCATGAAGTAGTATTTATCTCAGGAATGCAAGATTGGCTTAACGTTCTAAAATCAAATAATATAATTCACCAAAAAAGGAGAAAGACCATATGATTGCTTTCAATAAATTGACACAAAAAAAGCGGTTGGCAAAATCAACAGCTATTCTAACTAAAATTCTCATAAAAGTAGGAAGAAAAGAGAAATTCCCTAATTTGATGAAGTGTTTTGCATCAATCAGAATTTAGATGAGAGAAAAACCGCACAGGTAATATTTTAATTAAATGTTTCATTTTCAGAAAGTGGTAGACTCGCATGCAATTGTAAGGAATAATACAGAGAGGTCCTGTGTACCCTTTACCCAGATTCCCTCAAAGGTAATGTGTTGCTAGTGTCACAACTGCAAGATTAGTAGCAATACAGTCAAGATACAGAACATTTTCACCACCATAAGGATCTCCCATGTTGCTCTTTTATAGCTACACTACTACTTGACTCCCAGCAAACAATAGTCTGTGTTGTATAAATGGAATCATACAGTGCATAAACTGTGAGAACTGGCTTTTATTTCCACTCAACATGATTTTTAGAGACTCATCCAGATTGTTGTATGTATCGATAATTCATTTCTTTTTATTGATAAGCAGTATTTCATGATATGGATATACTGTATCTAACCATTCACCCACTGAAGAAGAGCTAGGTTATGTCCAGTTGTCAGATGAATAAAGCTGCTACCAATAGTTTTATACAAATTTTTAATGTGAATATAAGTTTTCATTTCTCTAGAATAAATGCCCAAGAGTATAATTGCTGGGTCATGTGGTAGCTGTCTGTTTAGTTTTTCAATAAACTGCCAGACTGCTCTCCAGAGTAGCTGTACTGTTTTACATTTCCACTGGCAATATATATATGAATGATATAATTTTTCTGCATCCTTGCCAGTGTTTGACCTTACCACTGCTTTTTATTTTAGACATTCTGATAGGTGTATAGTGGTATTTCACTGTGATTTTTAATTTGTATTTCTCTAATGGCTAGTGGTGTTGAACATCTTTTCATGTGTTTGTTTTCCATCTGTATATCCTCTTCAGTGACATATCTGTTCATGTCTTTTGCCCATTTTCCAATTGAGTGTTTTTTTACTGTTGAGTTTTAAGAGTTCTTTATGTGTTCTAAATACTGACGTCTGGTTTATAAATACTTTCTATCCCTCTATGGCCTGTACTTTCATCCTCTTAACAGGGTCTTTTGCAGAGCAAAAGTTTATAGTTGTGATAGTCAAATTTATCCACTTTTCCTTTTATGGATCATGCTTTAGGTCCAAGAAGTCTTTGCCTGGTCCTAAGATTTTTTCCTGTTTCCCCCTAAGTTTTGAAACTTTGGTCATGTTTTTTTTTTGTTTGGTTTTGGCTTAGTTTTTTTTGTAGTATGTGTATGTGTGTGTTTGCCTAGGAATGTCCCTTTGCTCCAGCACCGTTTGTTCAAAAAGCTATGTTTCCTGTATTTAATTGCTTTTACACTTTTGTCAAAAATCAGTTGAGCGTCCTTGGGTGGACTGATTTCTGGGTTCTTTTCCGTTAATCTGTGCGTCATTCCCTCCACATGTATTCTTGGCTGTTATAACTATATAATGTTTTGAAATCAGGTAGTCTGATTCCTCTAACTTTATTCTTCCTCTTTCCAAAGTTGTTTTAGTTATTTCAAAATGTTTTCATTATTTGCTTTTTCATATAAATTTAAGAATAGTCTATATCTGAAAAAAATATTGATGGAATTTTGAGAAAAACTGCATTAAACCTATGTATCAATTTGGGAAAACTTGACATATTTGCTACACCGGGTCTTCCAGTCCATAAACATGCTACATCTCACCATTTAGATGTTCTTTGAATTCCTTTATCAGTATTTTGCAGTTTCCAACATATAAATCTACATGTGCTTTCTTAGATTTATGCCTAAGTGTTTCTCTCTTTCCTGAGTGAATATAAATAGTATTGTATTTTTAATTTCTGTGTCCATATGTTCATTGAAAATATATAGAAATGCCACTGATTTTTGTACGTTTATGTTGCATCCTGCAAGATGCCTTGCTGAATTCACTTATTAGTGCTAAGAGGTTTTTTTTTTTTTTCTGTAGATTCCTTAGACAATCTTATCATCTGCAAATGGGGACAGTCCTATTTTCTTCCTTTCTGATGAGTATGCATCAGAACTAATTAATTCCCTTGTTTTGCCTTTTTTGCACTGAATATAACTTCCAATACTATGTTGAACAAGAGTAGTAGGAGCAGACATCTTTGCCTTTTTTCTAATCTTAGGGGGAAAACATTCAGTCTTTCACTGCTAAGTATGCTGTCAGTTGTAGGTTTTTTGGTAGATGATCTTTATCAAGTTGAGGGAGTTTTCCTTTATTCCTGTTTTCTGAGAGTTTTTAATATGAAGGATGTAGAACTGGACATGGAACAATAGACTGGTTCCAAATAGGAAAAGGAGTATGTCAAGGCTGTATATTGTCACCCTGCTTATTTAATTTATATGCAGAGTACATCATGAGAAATGCTGGGCTGGATGAAGCACAAGCTGGAATCAAGATTGCCAGGAGAAACATCAATAACCTCAGATATACAGATGACACCACCCTTATGGCAGAAAGTGAAGAAGAACTAAAGAGCCTCTTGATGAAAGCGAAAGAGGAGAGTTAAAAAGTTGGCTTAAAGCTCAACATTCAGAAAACTAAGATCATGGCATCTGGTCCCATCACTTCATGGCAAATAGTTGGGGAAACAGTGGAAACAGTGGCAGACTTTATTTTTGGGGGCTGCAGATGGTGATTGCAGCCATGAAATTAAAATATGCCTACTCCTTGGAAGGAAAGTTATGACCAACCTAGACAGCATATTAAAAAGCAGAGACATTACTTTGTCAACAAAGGTCCATCTAGTCAAAGCTATGGTTTTTCCAGTAATCATGTATGTATGTGAGAGTTGGACTATAGAGAAAGCTGAGTGCCGAAGAATTGATGCTTTTGAGCTGTGGTGTTGGAGAAGACTCGAGAGTCCCTTGGACTGCAAGGAGATCCAACCAGCCCATCCTAAAGGAAATCAGTCCTGGGTGTTCATTGGAAGGACTGATGTTGAAGCTGAAACTCCAATATTTTGGCCACCTGATGCGAAGGGCTGACTCATTTGAAAAGACCTTGATGTTGGGAAAGATTGAAGGCAGGAGGAGAAGGGGACGACAGAGGATGAGATGGTTAGATGGCATCACCAACTTAATGGACATGAGTTTGAGTAAACTCCGAGAATTGGTGATGGACAGGGAGGCCTGGCGTGCTGTGGTTCATGGGGTCTCAAAGAGTCGGACATGACTGAGCAACTTAACTGAACTGAACTGACTCTTGTCAAAGCTTTTTTTTTGGTCAATGATTTATATAATCTTGTGATTTTTCTTCTTTTTAGCCTGTTAATGTGGTAGATTGCATTGATTGATGTTTTGGATTGATTGTTGAATATTGACTAACCTTGTACAACTGAAATAAATACCATTTGGTTGTGCTGAATAATTCTTTTTATACATTGTTGTATTTGGTTTGCTAGTATTTTGTGGAGAATTTTTGCATCTAAGTTTATGAGATATATTGGTCTATAGTTTTCTTCTTTGTCCTTTGGTTTTTAGGGTATTGCTAGCTTCTAAAATGAATTGGATAGTTTGTCCTTTTCTGTTTTCTGGAAGTTATTGCGTAGATTGTCTTCATTCTTCTTTAAATGTGTGGTAGAATTCTCTGTGAAACCATCTGGAAATTTCTTTGGGGGAGTTTTAAAACTACAACTTCAATTATCTCAATAGTTATAGAGCTATTCAAATTATCTGTTTCATATTGGGTGAGTTGCAGTAGTTTGTGTTTTTCAAGGAATTAGTCCCTTTTATCTAAGTTGTCAAATTTGTGTGTGTAGAGTTGTTTGTGGGATTCAGTTAGTCATCCTTTTTGTGTTTACATAGTCTATAGTGCATCTTCTCTCTCATTTGTCAGTCTTGCTAGGATGTTGTTAATTTCATTACTTTTTCCAAAGAATCAGCTCTTTGTTTTACTGCTTCTATTGTTTTTATGTTTTCAATTTCATTTATTTCTGCTCTTATCTTTATTATTTCCTTCCTTCTGGTTGCTTTATTTGGTTCTTTTCTTGTGGGTTCTCGGTGGGAGCTTAAATAATTGATTTGAGATTATTTTCCTCTTTTTTACTGTATGAATTTAGTGCTAAATTTAGTGCTAAACTGTTCCTTCTCAGTGTGACTTTAGCTGTATCCTACGAAGTTTGATATGATCTATGTTCACCTTCATTCAGTTCAACATATTTTTAAAAATTTCCCTTGAGACTTCTTCAACCTATGGATTAATTTGAAGTATGTTGTATTCCTGTTATCTTTCTGATTTCTAATTTGATTCCATTGTGGATGGAGAACATACTCTGTATGATCCCAGTTCTTAAAAAAAAAAATTTTAAGGCCCAGCATGTGGTCTGTCTTGGTATATGTTCTGTGGTCACTTTAAAAGGATGTGTATTCTGCTGTTGTTGGGTTCAGTGGTCTATAAATGTTAATTAGAATGTGTTAGTCAGTGGTGCTGGTGCGTTCTTCTATATCCTTGCTGACTTTCTGTCTAGTTATTCTATCAAGTGTTCAGAGAAAGGTACTGTAGTCTCCAACTTACCTAACTATGGACTTACCTATTTCTTCCTTAAGTTTAATCAGTTTTTGCTTCATGGTTTTCAGCTCTGTTGTTTATTGCATATCCATTTATGATTTCTATATATTCTTGATGAATTGACCCTTTTTATCACTTTATAATGTAATTGTTTCTGATAATTTTTTTTGCTCTGAAGTTTACTTTATATGATATTACTCTAGCCACTCCTGCTTTCCTTTGATTAATTTTGCATGATTTATCTTTCCATTCTTTTACTTTTAATCTGCCTTTATTGTTATATTTAAAGTGAGTTTAGGGACTCCCCTAGTGGGCCAGTGGCTAAGACTCGGTGCTCTCATTGCAGGGGGACAGTTCAATCCCTGGTCAAGGAATAAGATCTCACATACCACAACTAAGGGTTTGCATGCTGCAACTAAAGATCCTATAGGCTACAACAAAGATCAAAGATATTGTGTGCTGCAACTAAGACTCAGTGCAGCCAGTCTCAGGCTACAGTCTATAGGATCACAAAGAGTTGGACACAACTGAGCTCACAGCACATGACTGCTGACATATTAAGGCTTAAGTCTGACCCTTTATTTTATTTTTGTTTGTTCTCTCTGTTTATTATTTGTCTGTTTTCTTTTTCTTGTCTTTCTGTGCTCAACATCATTAGTCATCGGGGAAATGTAAATTAAAACCACAATGAAATGTTGTTACGCCATCACCAGAATGGCTAAAATTAAGAAGACTAAAGACAGTAAGTGTTGGCAAGGTTGTAACCAAAACTGTCACATGTTGCTTGTGATAGTGTAAAATGGCATAAACACTTGTGATAAGGGTCTGACATTTTTTGTGAAATTAAATATATGCCTATCCCATGACCCAGTTTTATTCCTAAGAATTTACCCATGATAAATGAAAACATTTATACCACAAAAAGATTTGTACAGCAAAGTCCACGGCAACTTTATTTATAATATTCCCAAATTGGGAACA
This sequence comes from Giraffa tippelskirchi, assembly GCF_054371585.1. Taxonomy (NCBI): domain Eukaryota; kingdom Metazoa; phylum Chordata; class Mammalia; order Artiodactyla; family Giraffidae; genus Giraffa; species Giraffa tippelskirchi. The sequence goes on from NC_137285.1 coordinate 125,256,536, forward strand.
GCCCAGGTGTCTACCAGTAAGAGAACTAATACAATGTGATATATTCATACAATGAAATACTGCTCAGCAGTTAAAATGGACAAGATGTCCAAGGATGATGGAGCCACTAACCAAGAGAGGGAACCCAGGGTGGTGTGATCTCTCTTGGCTCCAACTCTACTCCTAGACAAGAAAGTAGCCCCTCAAAAAGTGTGTGGCCAGATTCCATAGCAATTTGTGAAGCTAAGGGAGTATAGGCAAACTTAGCATAGTCTTATTTGCCTTCCAGGGAATGCCATTTTCATCAGTAGAGAAAAGATTGTATATGTCTAGAAAAATACCACAACAGCCTTTGGGGATGTGAAAGGTGAGTCTTTCTCCCTGGTCAGGGAGTTAAGATCTCACATGCCTCCCTGCCAAAACACCAAAGAAGAATAGAGAGAGGGGAAATATATGAAATTTAAAGAGAGAAAAAGAGCCTACTGAGAGATGTAGCCAACAGAAAAGAATCTTCTGATACAGATAGCTAATAAACTTTTGTGCTCAGTCATTCAGTTATATCCAACTCTTTGCCACCCCGTGGACTGTAACCCACAAGGCTCCTCTGTCCATGAAATTTTCCAGGCAAACATATTGGAGTAGATTGCCATTTCCTACTCCAAATAAACATTTGGGGAAGTGATATTTGACATTCAATTTCTTTCTTGTCTATGATGTAACTGCTCTCCATCACCTGTAATTCTTTAGTAATAGCCATGTGTTAATGCCACTTTGGGAGAAAAAAGGACAAGAAAGGGGGTGCTGGTGTCCAGCATGGGGCAAAGGGCATCAGGTATAGAACAGCAAGGACCAAAGGCAACAGTCAGAAGCAGGACACAGTAGAGCTGCTAAAACAGTCCAGTGCAACCTGGACTGATGGAGAAGAAGGTTAAGACATCTTCCCAAACCCTTGAAGGTGTGGAAGAGGGATCTTCCACAGTATATGGAAGGAAGAATTTCTGCAGTATATGGCATGAAGAATTGATTCATTTTACTTTTTATTCTTTAACATTTTATTGAGATATAATTGACATACAATAAACTACACGTGGTCTTCCCAGGTGGTGCTAGTGGTAAAGAACTTGCCTGCCAATGCAGGAGATGTAAGAGAGGCAGATTCCATCCCTGGGTCGGGAAGATCCTCTGGAGGGGGGTATGGCAACCCACTCCAGTATTCTTGCCTGGAGAATCCCATGGACAGAGGAGCCTTGCGGGCTATGGTCCATAGGGTTGCATAGAGTCAAACACAACTGAAGCAACTTAGCATGCACTCAGGCAAACTACACGTTTATAATTCGATGAGTTTCGACATATGACATATGTGTTTTGAGATCATCATCACAATAATGAACATTTCCATCACCTCCCCGAACTTCCTCATGCCCCTTGTCAATCCCTTCCTCTGACCCCTTTATCCTTTCCCAGGCAAATATTAGTCTGCTCTCTGAAACTATAGATTAGTTTGCGCTTTCAATGTCTATTCTTGACTGAACCTTGTCAGTTTGTGCCTTCAAGGAAATCGTCCATTTCACTCAAGTTGTCAAATATATTGATACAAAGTTGTTCATAATATTCTTTTATTGTCCTTTCAATAACTATAGAATCTGTAAGGATGTCACAGGTCTCATTCTTGATATTGATAATTTTGTCGTCTTTCTTTTTTCCTCATCAGTGTGTCTAGAGATATATTGATTTTATTGATCTCAGAGAATTTTCTTTTGATTTTGTTCACCTCTATTTTTCTCTTTTTGACTTCATTTATTTCTGCTCTTAATTTTTTTTCATGTTCTTTGGGTTTAATTTGCCTTTCCTTTTCTTAGTTTTAGGTGGAAAAGGACATAATTCTTTTGAGACCTCTCTTCTTTTTCTTGTGTACATGTGTATATACATATATGTGTATTTGTGTATATACATATATACACATAATATATATATTACATACATAATATATCTATTAAATATATGTATTCAGTGTTGTACAATTCTAAGTACTGCTTTAGTGCTTTACTGCTACCCCACAAATCTTGATATTTTGTGTTTTATTTCCTTTCAGTTCAAAATAATTTCTAATTTCTCTTTTGACATCTCTTTTGATCCATGGGTTGTTTAGAAGCATGTTATTTGGTTTTCAAATAATTGGGAGATTTTCCAGAGATCTTTCTATTATTGACTTTCAGTTTAATTGTATTGAATTCAGACAGCATGCTTCGTATGATCTCAGTATATTTTTAAGTTTATTAAGACTTGTTTTACGGTCCCAAATGTGATCTGTCTTAGGAAATGTTCCATATGAACTTGAACTGAATGGATATTCTGGTATTTGGGATGGAGTTTACTATAAATATCAATTAAATGTTTAATATTATCGTTTAAATCTATATTCTTAATCATCTTCTGTCTATTCTTTTTTCAATCATTTAGAGAGAGAAAGTGAAGCCTAATTACAATTGTGGATTTGTTATTGCAGGCATATCAGTTTTTGCTTTATATTTTTAAACTTTTTTATTAAGTTGCCTTAATTAAGTTTAGGATTGTTATGTCCTCTAGATCAGAGGTCCCCAATGTATCTATTGCCTGATGATCTGAGATGGAGTTGATGTAATAATAATAGAAATGAAGTGTACAATAAATGTAATGTGCTTGAATCATCCTGAAACCATCCCCTCCCCTCCCACTCCTCTGACCATGGAAAAGTTGTCTTCCGCAAAACCAATCCCTGGTGCCAAAAAGGTTGAGGACTACTGCTCTAGATGAACTAATGCCTTTATCATTATGATATGATCCTCTTTGGTACTTATATTATTCTTTGCTCTAAATATTCTACTTACTTATCTGTAAAGGAGATCAGTCCTGGGTGTTCACTGGAAGGACTGATGTTGAAGCTGAAACTCCAATACTTTGGCCACCTCATGTGAAGAGGTGACTCATTGGAAAAGACCCTGATGCTGGGAAAGATTGAGGGCAGGAGGAGAAGGGGATGACAGAGGATGAGATGGTTGGATGGCATCACTGACTCAATGGACATGGATTTGGGTGGACTCCGGGAGTTGGTGATGGACAGGGAGGCCTGGCGTGCTGCAGTTCATGGGGTTGCAAAGAGTCGGACACAACTGAGCGACTGAACTGAACTGAACTGATTTGTAATTCTCAACTCCAGAATTTCCATTTGGTTACTTTTTAATAATTTCTATCTCTTTGTTAACATTTTCAATTTGATGAGACATTGTCAGTTTATCTTCCTTTGCTTTAAACATGTTTCTTTGAGTTCTTTGAACTTTTAATGCTGACCACTGAATGTATGGAACATAATGGCTGCTTTGAAATATTTGTTCAGTCTGACATCAATATCTTCTCATAGGCAGTCTCTGTTGCCTGCTTTTAAAACAAAACAGCATATGGGCCACACTTGCCTGTTTCTTTGTATGTCTCATAATTTTTGTTGAAAACTGGACATTTAGGTAATATATTGTAGCCACTTTGGGTCCTAATTCCCCCCTCTCCTCTCTGAGGCTTTTGTTGATGTTTGCTTATTCATTCATTTAAGGGTTTGGCTGCACTAATTTAGTGAAGTCTGTTTCCTCCATAGTGTGAAGCCTCTGATGTCACTTCTCAGATGATACAGCCTTCAATATGTGCTCTATCACCCTGGGTTAACTGCGGTTTTATCAGGGCTCTTTTTGTCTTTTTTCCTTGATTTCTCTGTTAAGCTGTCTTCCTCACTGATATCACATCAAGATGTTTGGCTCCATTAATTGCTGGCCGATTGATCTACTCGCTTCATCAATGCCCTGGGGAATAAATGACTCAGGATGATCAAATTTTAACTGGGGCCAGAACTTTCAATGACTCTTTCAAAGATCTTAAATTGTATCCACCTGGTTTCTAGTCACCTCTATAATCTAGTGGTGAAGTACTGCTACCTGGTTTCTATTATTTTTGCGGTTTTAACATGATCATTTCTGTTCACTGTGCCTAGTTCTGTAACAGTTTCTCCTACCACTAGTCCTAGTATACAGAGGAGAGCCACCACTGAGTGGCTCCTCCTCAACTGCAAGTCATCAGATCTCCTTCTTTCTCCTTCTAAGAAGGTGTTGTGTCATTGCATTTAGGGCCCACCCTAATAATCCAAGATAATCTTCCTGTAACATGGTCTTTACGTATTTGTGCAAAGGCCTTGTTTCTACATAAGGTAGTAACACAGGTTTCAAAGATTAGGACCTGATATCTTCAGAAGCAGATGTTCTTGTGAGAGGTTGTAATTGTGGATGATAGGAGATGGGATACAGTCAGATATTGTTCAAGTCAGCCCTGTCCATTCAGTAGAGAGGACAGATGACTGTAAGCCAATGTTTCATACCCTGGCAAGGTTTCAGATAGGAGCTGAGCTAGACTGTGTAGATCCTGGAGGATGACAGAAGATGAGAAATATTCAGACAAGCCATGAAAAGGGCCTTGAGGCTGGACCAGTGGCATAAGTAAAGAAAAGCAGAACTACTTTTTTCTGGTGTGCTCGTGACTTCCAAAATACACTCCTAGCATTTTAGACATAGCACTACAAGCACAGAATTGGAATGGGGGGATTAATCCACTCTTTCAGTCTGATCACCCAGCTCCAAGCACTATTTGATATATTATAGGAGTACCTAATAGAACTCCATCCAAAATTTTATTTTGTAGATCAGTTTTAATTTTTAATTTTTTCTTCATTTCCTCTACCATGATTAATGTCTTTTTGAGCCAATTATCAAGTTTGCTTGCCCTGTTAGTAGCCAGAGGGCTTTTCTCCCTCTTTTTAAATAAATGAGGTAGATATGAAATGTCATAGCATTCAGTCGCATCACTTCATGGCAAATAGGAGGGGGAAAAGTAGAAGCAGTGACAGATTTTATTTTTTTGGGATCCAAAATCACTGCGAGTGATGACTTCAGCCATGAAATTAGAAGATGCTTGCTTCTTGGAAGAAAAGCTATGACAAACCTAGACAGTGTATTAAAAAGCAGAGACATCACTTTGCTGACAAAGGTCCATATAATCAAAGCTATGGTTTTTCCAGTAGTCATGTGAGAGTTGGACCATAAAGAAGGTTGGATACCAAAGAATTGATGTTTTCAAATTGTGGTGCTGGAGAAGACTCTTGAGAGTCCCTTGGACCACAAGAAGATCAAACCAGCCAATCATAAAGGAAATCAACCCTGAATATTTATTGAAAGGACTTTTACTAAAGTTGAAGCTCCAATACCTTGACCACCTGATGCGAAGAGCTGACTCATTGGAAAAGACCCTGATGCTGGGAAAGTTTGAAGGCAAAAGAAGAGGGTAGTAGAGGATGAGATGGTTAGATAACATCACAGACTCAATGGACATGAATTTGAGCAAATTCTCAGAGATCATGGAGGACAGAGGAGCCTAGTGTGCTGCAGTCCATGGGGTCACAAAGAGTTGGACATGACTTAGTGGCTGGACAACAACAATAAAATACAAAAAAACTCAGCTCATTTCCTTTGAGAAACCTCCCTACTCTTGTATCACGAACCAACAAAGCAGTTCAATGCACCAAGCCAATTTCATTTCAGAACAAAACTTGGTACATTACTCGAGTATTGACCTTTTGCTTTGTTATCTTATTGAAACCATGCACCTCAGATTGGGGCTTGAACCCATGAGCTGAGACTTGAACCCAGCCAAAACCCACAGTCTTCCAACTGAGATCACACTCATGGTTTCAGAATTTAATGAAGCTCAGGTTTTTGATGTCTCGTTGCAGAAAGAATGCAATGAGAGACAAAGAAGTCAATTTATTTAGAGAGAAGCATTCTCCATAGACAGAGTATGGGCCATCTGAGAAGGTGACAGGGCACTGAAATATGGTGTGGTTAGCTTTTATGGGCTGGGTAATTTCATAGGCTAATAAATGGGAGGATTGTTCCAACTCTTTTGGGGATGGGGCAGAGATTTCCAGGAATTGGGCCACTGCCCACTTTTTGGTCTTTGATGATCGGCCTTGGAACTGCCATGGCACCTGTGGATGTGTCACAGCTTGGTGATGTGTTACAGTGAGCATATACTGAGGCTCAAAGTCTAGTGGAAGTTGACCTGTCTGCCATCTTGGATCCATTTGGTTCTAACCAGTTTATGTTGTGTCCTTGGGTTATGTTATTCTTTCAAAGGTTGTGCCCAGCCCCTTCCCTCCTGTTTCATTATTAGTTAATTATTCTTACAGTTATGACTTCGTCAGGAGTTAAAGTGATATTTTATCTTTCTTCTGGATCTCCATTGTAGAACTTAGCCCATGTCGGCCCTTAATAAATCTAATTGACATTTGATACCTAGATTCAGCAAAAGTATCCAACTCTTTAATGTCAAGGTGCAGTTTTAATGTAGATGTAATAGCAGTAATAAACCCTAAGCTTAGCCTGAGTCATCTAACATTCTTGAAAACCCAGTTTTAGTTTATTAATCTTCAAAAAAGAATAGCCATGTTTCATTTTGTTCGTAGAATAGGCAAAATTATACAATGCTAGAATTGTGAGGAATTTTAGGGATATGGAGCCTAAAATTCTTATTTTAAAAGAGGAAACAGGACCCAAAGAAATAAAGTGACCTGCTGGTGATCTGACCTAGAGGAAGCTGTAGGCAGCTGCTCCAGTTTATAAAACTCTGGCTTATAAGGCGAGCCCAAACATCTCTGGGTAGGCTTCCCTGGTGGCTCAGAGGTAAAGAATCCACCTGTGATGCTGAAGACACAGGAGATGCAGGTTCAATCCCTGGGTCCAGAAGATCTCCTGGAGGAGAGCATGGCAAGCCAATCCAGTATTCTTGCCTGGAGAATCTCATGAACAGAGGAGCCTGGCAGGTTACAATCCAGAGAGTCAGACACGCCTGGAGCGACTGAGCATACATGCGTGTACAAACATCTTTGGATACCAAAACACTGCAGGAAGTTGAACAAGGTAGGAAAATTTGTGTGTGTGTATTAGAGCCCTTCTAGGACAGTGAATTCCAGTCCTTGTAAAGACACTTTTGATTAATTTAAGATAAGGATGAATAACAACGAATGCTCACTCAACAGCTTCCTGAGGAGTCTGGATTGGACCGACAAGGGCTTTTGTTTTGTGGAAAGGAGTAAGCAAATTTGACTCACAGCTGGATCGCCCTGGAAAATAAAGGTGAGGATTAGCCTACCACCTCCGGTCCTCCTTTCTACACTTCCTCTTACCTAATTGTAGAACAATAGTTAAAGAAAGCCGGTTTGAAGAAGTTGTGGCAATCTCTTAGCTGCCAATCTACCCTTCCAAACCCTGAGATGGGCAGCAAGTCTGCAAACCTCATTTCTCCTTTGCCAGCCTGGTCCTCTGTGAAGCTCTCCCTGCAGGGGGCACTGGAGGAAGACTGGAACACTGCAGAAGGGAGACAGGACTTGTTCCTTTCAGTCTATTTCTTGTTCCTGTCAGTGTCTCCCTGGCAAAGTCATTGACCTTGACAGCAGCAGTTGGTGCCAGTTTCCAGAGTTGAGGGTTGCTGGGGAAGGTGTCCTCTCAGAACACATCTAAACTCCAAACTTCTAGATTTTGATGACTCTTCTCTGTATTCCCCCATGCCTGGGGAGGTAACTTCTAATGCAGTCATTATTTTCTTTATTTACTTCTTTATTTTGGCTGTGCTGAGTCTTTGCTGCTGCACGCAGGCTTCCTCTAGTTGCGGTGCACAGGCTTCTCATCATGGTGACTTCTCTTGTTGCAGATCCCGGGCTCAGTAGTTGTGGTGAGTGGTTTCAGTAGCTCCACAGTTTGTGGGGAATTTTAGCTCACCTATCAGGGATTGATCCCGTGTCCCCTGCATTAGGAGGCAGATTCTTAACCACCAGGGAAGTCCCAGTCATTCTCTCTTTTCTCGCCTTTTTCTCTACTTTCAGTCTTCCAACTCCCAATTTAACGAAGTCTCTGAAGGAGTTCTTGGGCCTAGGAAAGAAAACAATGGTCTCAAAGGCCCTTGCTGAATCATCTAACTTCGGGGAAAATCAAACTGAACTTTAAGTCCCGCCCTGATGCTCTGGGCCAGTTACAGCTACGTGGGACTTATCACCCCCTGCCCTAAAACTCCCACCCCCTGTTCAACCACAAATGCCATCTCAACTAAAGATTACCCAAAACCTCCCACCTGACTAAAGTTCCCTTATCACTTCCACAAACCCCCCGTTAAATATGAAGCCTCCCTGATCCCTCTTGCGCTCAGCCTGCGTTAGGCCTACTGTCGCCCCTCCTTGCCTGAATAAAGGTAACCTACCTCTGTTGCCTGATGAACTATGGACAGAGGTTCGTGACATTGTACAGGAGACAGGGATCAAGACCATCCCATGGGAAAGAAATGCAAAAAAGCAAAATGGCTGTCTGAGGAGGCCTTACAGATAGCTGGGAAGAGAAGAGAAGCGAAAAGCAAAGGAGAAAGGGAAAGATATTCCCATCTGAATGCAGAGTTCCAAAGAATAGCAAGGAGAGATAAGAAAGCTTTCCTCAGCGATCAATGCAAAGAAATAGAGGAAAACAACAGATTGGGAAAGACTAGAGATCTCTTCAAGAAAATTAGAGATACCAAGGGAACATTCCATGCAAAGATGGGCTCGATAAAGGACAGAAATGGTATAGACCTAACAGAAGCAGAAGATATTAAGAAGAGGTGGCAAGAATACACAGAAGAACTGTACAAAAAAGATCTTCATGACCCAGATAATCACGATGGTGTGATCACTCACCTAGAGCCAGACATCCTGGAATGTGAAGTCAAGTGGGCCTTAGAAAGCGTCACTATGAACAAAGCTAGTGGAGGTGATGGAATTCCAGCTGAGCTGTTTCAAATCCTAAAAGATGATGCTGTGAAAGTGCTGCACTCGATATGCCAGCAAATTTGGAAAACTCAGCAGTGCCCACAGGACTGGAAAAGGTCAGTTTTCATCCAAATCCCAAAGAAAAGCAATGCCAAAGAATGCTCAAACTACCGCACAATTGCACTCATCTCACATGCTAGTAAAGAAATGCTCAAAATTCTCCAAGCCAGGCTTCAGCAATACGTGAACCGTGAACTTCCAGATGTTCAAGCTGGTTTTAGAAAAGGCAAAGGAACCAGAGATCAAATTGCCAATATCTGCTGGATCATCGAAAAAGCAGGAGAGTTCCAGAAAAACATCTATTTCTGCTTTATTTACTATGCCAAAGCCTTTGACTGTGTGGATCACAATAAACTGTGGAAAATTCTGAAAGAGATGGAAATACCAGACCATCTGACCTGTCTCTTGAGAAACCTGTATGCAGGTCAGGAAGCAACAGTTAGAACTGGACATGGAACAACAGACTGGTTCCAAATAGGAAAAGGAATACGTCAAGGCTGTATGTTGTCACCCTGCTTATTTAACTTATATGCAGAGTACATCATGAGAAACGCTGGGCTGGAAGAAACACAAGCTGGACTCAAGATTGCTGGGAGAAATATCAATAACCTCAGATATGCAGATGACACCACCCTTATGGCAGAAAGTAAAGAAGAACTAAAGAGCCTCTTGATGAAAGTGAAAGAAGAGAGTGAAAAAGTTGGCTTAAAGCTCAACATTCAGAAAACTAAGATCATGGCATCTGGTCCCATCAGTTCATGTGAAATAGATGGGGAAATGATGGAAACAGTGTCAGACTATTTTTTTGGACTCCAAAATCGCTGCTGATGGTGATTGCAGCCATGAAATAAAAAGACGCTTACTCCTTGGAAGGAAGGTTATGGCCAACCTAGATAGCATATTTAAAAGCAGAGACATCACTTTGCCAAAAAAAGTCCGTCTAGTCAAGGCTATGGTTTTTCCAGTGGTCATGTATGGATGTGAGAGTTGGACGGTGAAGAAAGCTGAGCACTGAAGAATTGATGCTTTTGAACTGTGGTGTTGGAGAAGACTCTTGAGAGTCCCTTGGACTGCAAGGAGATCCAACCAGTCCATCCTAAAGGAGATCAGTCCTGGATGTTCATTGGAAGGACTGATGTTGAAGCTGAAACTCCAGTACTTTGGCCACCTGATGCGAAGAGCTGACTCATTTGAAAAGACCCTAATGCTGGGAAGGATTGGGGGCAGGAGGAGAAGGGGACTACAGAGGATGAGATGGTTGGATGGCATCACTAACTCGATGGACATGGGTTTGGGTAAACTCCGGGAGTTGGTGATGGGCAGGGAGGCCTGGCGTGCTGCAATTCATGGAGTCGCAAAGAGTCGGACACGACTAAGTGACTGAACTGAACTGAACTGAACTGAACCCCTATTATGTGCCAGAAACTGTCTGGATACTGGGAGTCAACAGAGAACATGCTAGATGACTCTGGGGTCCCTTTCTGCCCTCACATTCTCTGATGCTCCCCTCAACTCAGTTTCTATACACCCCAGCTCCCGCTGTAGGCAGTCAGTCCTGGCCTTTTCCATGATCACTTTTTCCACCCAGCAATGTGTAGCCTCCTCTTGCTGAGAACTTTGATGGAACTAGGGGTGAGCTTCCTCTGCAGGCAGCATTGCTGTCTCCCTCTGTTACTGCCCATCTACCTGGTCTGTCTGGCCTGGAAGTACTGCCTGGCCAACGACAATGGAAAGATTTATTTGTAGAGGTCAGGAAGTCCCCCATGACCCCTCTCCATCCACCTTTGGGACAGGAAGCCCCAGGAGGAAAAAACAAAAGATGAAACGCTGGCTGACTTCCCAGCTTCCAAGTGTTCAGCAGTACTTTGGTCTGGAGGATCCTTTCTGCCCAATGGACAGTGACTTCCCTCAGCCACTCCTTCCCTTGTCATTGGGCCCCAAGCCCTCAGTTCCTTTCCAGGGGATCCAGAAGGACTTAGGTGACGTAAAAGAAGTGAAGACTGACTCTCTGGGAAAGGATGCATGTTGTCTTATCCTGAGCTAAGCCTCTGCATCTGGAAGGGAGGGAGGCTGAATTCACAGAGTGGGAAAAATTATTCTCAGTGGTTAAGGAAACAAGTGACTCACCTGCTCTGACCTTCATCTGTGCCTTCCCATGGCCAGGGCAGCTTCAGGGAGGGGGTGGGAATGGAGAGATTTCCAAGCTTCAATTAATGCTTCCTGAGTTACTTGGGGATAATTACTTATGACATCCCTCTTCCATCCATCATTCTTCTTCTGACAGCTTAGCTAACCTGCCTGAAAGAAAATTAATATCAAGAGGATGTAACCTGTGTAGATGCCCAGGGCCTTGTGCTTAGAAGGGCTTTGTGCTTAGAAGGGCCTTGTGCTTGGTTTAATGCTCTGCTCTTACCATCTTGAAATTCTTGATAATTTCTGAACAAAAGGCCCACATTTTCTTTTTCACCCTGGGACCCACAAATTGCATACCTGATCCCGATGTAGGTGTCTAATGCATTAGTTTCTAAGTCAGGTACTTGACATAATTCCTTCCATTCCAGTCTCTATGCTGAGTTAGGGACTGTTAGCTCTTTGTCACCACTGATGAAATTCAGGGTTAGGTAAGTAACTTGCTTAAGGTCAAAGAGCAAGTACAGGGTGCAGTTAAGATCCAAGCCCAAGTGTAACTCCAGCATTAGTGTTCATTCCTGTCCACAGTGTTGTCTCACGAAGAGAAATGCTTTTATGTCCCACTTTATGGGGGAGCTGAGTCTGGAAAAGCCAGTTCAGGAGAGTCAGGCAGGGATGGGTGAAGGGCTTTCACCAGATCTGGAATTGCATGTAAGCCCTGAGGTTATCTTTTTTGAGAATGACCTGTATACACACCCACATTCTCACTCATAGTCATGCAAACACACTTGCACACATTCACATCTACCCCCATACACAACCTAGCCAGACATGCCTTCAGAAGCAATTCACTGGGGAAAAACAAGATACAAGGGTACACTCCCCCCAGCGGTTCAATAACTAACTTTTAAACTGGATCCAGTCTGAAGCTTATATTTTCTAAATTCTTCCCTTGATATATATATTTTTTCATTTCTAGCATTTACAATTTTATCATATCAAGCTGCTTTTATTTCATATCTACCTATTTTTGTTCTGCAATCCCTTATATTTTGTAAATGAAACATTTTCTTCTTTTGTCAGTTTGAGGATATTCAGTTCAGTTCAGTCGCTCAGTTGTGTCTGACTCTTTGGGACCCCATGGACTGCAGCATGCCAGGCTTCCCTGTCCATCACCAACTCCCAGAGGAGCTTGCTCAAACTCATATCCATTGAGTCGGTGATACCATCCAACCATCTCATCCTCTGTCGTCCCCTTCTCCTCCTGCCTTCAGTCTTTCCCATCATCAGGGTCTTTTCCAAGGAGTCAGTTCTTCCCCTCAGGTGGCCAAAATATTGGAGTTTCAGCTTCAACATCAGTCCTCCCAATGAATATTCAGGACTGATTTCCTTTAGGATGGGCTGGTTGGATCTCCTTGCAGTCCAAGGGACTCTCGAGAGTCTTCTCCAACACCACAGTTCAGAAGCATCAATTCTTTGACGTTCAGCTTTCTTTATAGTTGAACTCTCACATCCATACATGACCACTGGAAAAACCATAGTCTTGACTAGACGGACTTTTGTTGGCAAAGTAATGTCTCTGCTTTTTGATATGCTGTCTAGGTTGGTCATAGCTTTTCTTCCAAGGAGCAAGCATCTTTTAATTTCATGGCTGCAGTCACCATCTGCAGTGATTTTGGAGCCCAAGAAAATAAAGTCTGTCACTGTTTCCATTGTTTCCCCATCTATTTCCCCATCTATGATGTGATGGGACCAGATGCCATGATCTTTGTTTTCTGAATGTTACATTTTAAGCCAGCTTTTTCACTTTCCTCTTTCACTTTCATCAAGAGGCTCTTTAGTTCTTCTTCTGTTTCTGCCATAAGGGTAGTGTCATCTGTGTATCTGAGGTTATTGATGTTTCTCCTGGCAATCTTGATTCCAGCTTGTGCTTCATTCAGCCTAGCATTTCGCATGGTATACTCTGCATAGAAGTTAAATAAGCAGGGTGACAATATACAGCTTTGACGTACTCCTTTCCCAATTTGGAACCAGTCTGTTGTTCCATGGCCGGTTCTAACTGTTGCTTTTTTTGTTCTTTTTTTTTTTTTTTGGTAAATAAGCAATTTAATATCCTCATCCTGAAGAAGCAGTTCAGTTATATGTACTATTATAGTATCATAGGTGTCTACACCAACACCATAGGAATTCTATAGGAAAGTACCTAATCTGGTAACATGATTCCTCTTTGTTTAACGGATAAGAAAACTGAAACTCCGAGAAGGAAGAGACTTATCTAGGGCAAACACTTCACTAGAGGCAGAGTTGGGGCCACATGCCAGCTTCTGGACTCTCAGTTTAACAGCACAGCATGAGACAGAATTGACGGGAGATAAGATGGGGCCTTTTTATACAGTTCATGAAGTTCTCACAGCAAGTATACTAGGGTGGTTTGCATTCCCTCCTCCAGTGGCAGGAAAGCTATGACAAACATAGACAGCGTATTGAAAAGCAGAGAAATTACTCTGCCAACGAAGGTCCATATAATCAAGGCTATGGTCTTCCCAGTGGTCTCAAACAGGTGTGATAGCTGTGCCTTAAAGAAGGCAGACCGCCAAAGAATCCATGTCTTCAAACTGTGGTGTTGGAGAAGATGCGTGAGAGTCTCTTGGACTGCAAGGAGATCAAACCTGTCAATCTAAAGGGAAATCAACCCTGAATACTCATTGGAAGGACTGATGGTGAAGCTGAAGCTTCAGTATTTTGGTCACCTAATGCGAACAGTTGACTCATTTGAAAAGTCCCTGATCCTGGGAAAGATTGAGGGCAGAAGGAGAAGAGGCCATCAGAGGAGGAGATGGCTCAATGGCATCACTGATGCAATGGAGATGAACTTGGGCAAAGTTCAAGATGAAGGACAGGGAGGCCTGGCATGCTGTCATCCATGGGGTGGCAAAGAGTTGGACACAACTGGGCATCTGTACAACAACAAGATGAGGCCACTTCAGATGTATCTGAACAGGAAGGAATCTTGATCTTGAGGTTAACCAGAACTTCTTTCTCTCCTGACCACCCTTCCTCTGTACCCTGAGCAAAACTTACCCATTAGCATCTAAGAAATGGTCTGCTTCTGACACTGGCTGGACACAGAATCCTTCCACCTCTGTATAGCTATTTATGTTGCATGCTCAGTTGCTCAGTCATGTCTGACTCTTTGTGACCCCATGAACTGTAGCTTGCCAGGCTCCTCTGTCCATGGGATTTTTCAGGCAAGAATGCTGGAGTGAGTTGCCATGCCCTCCTCCAGAGGACCTTCCCACCCCAGGGCTCAAACATGTATCTCCTGTGTCTCCTGTATTGGCAAGCAAATTCTTTACCACTGAGCCACCTGGAAAGCCCTATACATATTTATAGTAAGACCCAAAACACCTGCTTTAAGAGGATAAGCAGTTTGGATTAGGAAGGTTGACTAGCTCTTTCATTCAAACAAAAGACAAATGCAAAATATAAACAGGATGAAGCATGAGGGTTTAATTACCCTATACAACAGGAGACTTTCTAAGAAGTAAAAAACAAAGTACTGTGATCTGCCAGGAACTGCTCTGTAGGAGCAGATGACCTGGGGTTGGGCCCAGTTTATGACCTTCTCTAAACAGTTTCCCAGCACCAGCCACTGAGACCAAACTGGGCTAGAGTCATATGGTTAAAAGAGCAGGTTTTGATACCCTCTGTCTTTCATTCTAAAGACTTCTCTTTTCATTTTTCCTCTTTGATAGCTCTGATTACAATTTTTTTCTTTCTTTACTTTCTTTTTTTTTTTTCTTACTTTTTGACAGTGCCCCCTCAGCACGTGGGATCTTAGTGCCCCAAACTGAGATTGAACTTGTAACCCCTTTCATTGGAAGCTCAGATTCTATCTTTTTTTTTTTTACAGTATTGTATTTGTTTTGCCATACATTGACATGAATCCACCATGGGTGTACATGTTTTCCCCTTCCACCTCCAGAACCCCCCTTCCACCTCCCTCCCCATCCCATCCCTCCGGGTCATCCCGGTGCACCAGCCCCGAGCACCCTGTATCATGCATTGAACCTGGACTGGCGATTTGTTTCACATATGATAATTTACATGGGAAGCTCAGATTCTTAACCACTGGACCACCAGGGAAGTTCATGGGCTCAAATTTTGACTCTGTCACTTATTAAATGTGATTCTGGGCATGTTGCATAATCTTGCTAAGCCCTATTTTTCTTATCTACAAAATGGACCTGATACTCAAAACTATGTTCAGATCTCAGGGGATTCCCAGGATGTGTGCGTTTCAGGGGAGTCCCAGGCAAACTGGGAAGATGATCACCTTAGGCTATTAGAAAGATAGTTTTAGTAAAGCATTTATTATGGTGGCTGGGACACAGTAATTGCTCTAAAAATAATTATTATCCTTTCTTCTTACTTGAAACATTTAAAAAGCACCTCTGTCGAACACACTGTGTGCTTGGCCCTATTAGAGTAAATTATGAACATTTGTAGAGCTCACTTTTTAGTTTACAATGTATTTTTGTACCTATTATTTCATTTAATCTTTATAGTAGCCCTATGAAGGCGGTAAGGGGGCTTCACAGGGCTCAGTGGTAAAGAATCCACCTGCAATGCAGTAGATACAAGAGACATGGGTTTGATTCCTGGATCAGGAAGATCCTCTGGAGGAGGAAGTGGCAACCCACTCTAGTATTCCTGCCAGGATAATCCCATGGACAGAGGAGCCTGGTGGGCTATAGTCCATGGGGTTTCAGAGAGTCAGACATGCCAGATAGTAACAACAATGAAGGAGGTAAAACTCAATATCCCCATTTTACAGAAAAGACGGCTGGAGCTCAGAAAGATGAGTGACTTGTTCAAGGTCACTCAGTGAATAGGTTGCTGTAGACTGATTGTCCCCCTACCCCTGCCATTCATATGTTAAAATTCTAATCCCAGCTGTGATATTATTTGGAAGGGGGGCCTTTGGGAAGTAATTGAGTTTAAATGAGCCAGCATAGAGCAGAGGTCATTATAAAGGGTTGGTGCCCTTATCAGGAGAGACCAGAGCTCTCTTTCTGTGTCTGTCTGCCATGTGAGGATTCCTCAGGAAGGTGACACTCTGCAAACCAGGAAGAAGACTCTCACCAGGAACTGAATCAGCTGGCGACCTGATTTTAGACTTCTCAGCTTTCAGAACCATGAGGAGTAGATTTCCGCTGTTTAAGTCCATGGATTTTGTTATGTAGGTCAAGAAGAAACAGAACCACACATGAAATGATGGACTGGTCCAAAATTGGGAAAGGAGTACATCAAGGCTATATATTGTCACCTTGCTTATTTAACTTATATGCAGAGTACCTCTGTGAAATGCCAGGCTGGATGAAACACAAGCTGGAGTCAAGATTGCCGGGAGAAATATCAATAACCTCAGATATGCAGATGACACCATCCTTATGGCAGAAAGTGAAGAGGAACTGAAGAGCCTCTTGACGAAGGTGAAAGAGGAGAGTGAAAAAGCCGACTTAAAATGCAACATTCAAAAAACAAAGATCATGGCATCCGTTCTTATCACTTTATGGCTAATAGATGGGAAAAATCACTTCATGGGAAAAAATGGAAACAGTGACAAATCTTATCTTCTTGAACTCCAAAATCACTGCAGATGGTGACTGTAGCCAAGAAATTAAAAGCTGCTTGCTCCTTGGAAGAAAAGTTATGACCAACCTAGGTAGCATATTAAAAAGCAGAGACATCACTTTGCTGACATAGGTCCATATAGTCAAAGCTATGGTTTTTTCAGCAGTCGCATACAGATATGACAGCTGGACGATAGAAAAGGCTGAGTGCCGAAGAATTGATGCTTTTGTATTGTGGTGTTGGAGAAGACTCTTGAGAGTCCCTCAAGGAGATCAGATCAGTCAGTCCTAAAGAAAATCAATCCTGAATATTCATTGGAAGGACTGATGCTGAAGCTGAAGCTCCAATAGTTTGGCCACCTGATGCAAAGAGCTGACTCATTGGAAAAGACCCTGATGATGGGAAAGATTAAGGACAGGAAGCGAAGGAGGTGACAGAGGACGAAATGGTTAGATGGCATTACCAACTCAATGGACATGAGTTTGAGCAGACTCCAGGAGATAGTGAAGGACAGGGAAGCCTGGCGTGCTGCAGTCCATGGGGTTGCAAAGAGTCAGACACACCTGAGCGGCTGAACAACACAGTTTTGTTATGAAAGGTGAAGAACCAGGCTCGAAACTTTATCCCAGGATCAACTCCCAAATTTACCATATAGAACTGGTCCAGTGAACACATTGACTGTCCCTATACCATCAAGTACCATCAAGTACCATCAAGATGACCAATCCAAGATCCTGGACTCTGCCACTACAGCTGCTATTGCTGTTGCCAGCCATGGCTAACACTGATTCTGTACACTCCTGCTTCTTTACCTCACAAGCTTCCAAAGCCCAGGGCAGATATATCTAATTGGCAGGGCATTCGTCATGTGCTGTGTCTTAGTTGTAGGGAATGCTGGGAAAGTGAGTTAAAAAGCCAGTTCTGTCTGTGTCATAAGATGAGAAACTCTCCAAACATGAAAAGGTCCTCAGAGCTGACACAGGTTTGAACTTCATGTGCCCAATTATACACAGATGTTTTTCAATAGTAATCTACAGGTACAGCACCATCTGTGTTTGGTTGAATCTGTGGATGTGAAACTGGATGGGAAGGAACCGTGGATAAGAAGGAATCATGAATATGGAGGGCCAACCATAAAGTTATACTTGGATTTCTGACTGTGCAGGCTTGGCACTCCTAACTCTTGCATTGTTCAAAGGTCAACTGTACAACTGTTCGCTCTCTCATACCTTCTCCATTCTCTCTGCACCTCTAGGCCATACACCTCCAAGCTTCAAATTTTATTTTGTCTCATTATACTTTACTAAAAGTGTCCCTAGTCTTATGAATTAGTCCAGAGTGAAGTCCAAAGTCCTTCAAGAATGTATACTTTTACACAAATGTGTTAATCTGGGTTCTCCAAGAAGCAAAGCCAAGCAAGCACTAGGCATGCAAGATTTTACAAAAATGGGAAGGGAGAGTATGGCTGAATCATGAATCCTCCATTCAAGTCTGACCCTGAGTGAGCAGAAGGGAGGTGTGGGTTGAGTGAACCCTCAAGTGTCCTAGATGGCCATCTGGTCTAAGAAAGCTTGTGTTATCCTGAAGCCAAAGATGGCTGTCAGAAGTCAGAGGAATCCCTTGCTTCTTAGGAATACACCTGCCTTAGTCTCCCTGCCGTGCCCTGTCCTCCATTGAGAACAGCTCATGCAAGGTGATGTCTCAGCACAAACCTGGATCCTGGACTCTAAAGAGTACCATTTGGGTACCATCTGCCTTTGGTCTATTACACTCCTCTAGTTGGAGGACTGCAAGCCACTTTTTCATGGCTGCAGAACAAGCTCTTCTCTCTGCCTCCATTGCCTCCTTCCCAGCATTTTCTTTTTGGCCAACTCCTCTTGATCTTTTAAAAGAGGTCTCAACTCTTCTCTATGAAGTCCTCCTTGAAATCCCCAGTCACAATGCTCCCATAGTGCCCTCCATCCATCAGTTTCCTAGCAACCATCCCACTCTTCACAACTGTCTGTTTCGATTCCTGTCTCCTCTCCAGATAGGGCTCCTCTAAATTGCAAATCATTTCTGTATCTCCAGCACTGATGAAATAAGTGTTGGGGTAGGAGGGAGTGAGTGTGTAGATGGGGCAGATGGGTGCATGGGTTTATCCTGAAGGTCATCAGGGTCCTTCTCTCTATTAAACAGTTCATTTTTCTTTTGAGACTGAGACTCAGTGCAGCACTCAGGATCTTTTCGTTTTGACATGTGGGATCTAGTTCTCTGACGACTCAGGCCCCCTGCATTGGGAGCACAGAGTCTTAGCTTCTGGACCACTGGGGAAGTCCCCCTTAGGCAGTTCTGCAAGGATAAGGTAAACTAAATTTTTCCTAACCCATTATCTCATATCTAGGGCTTCTCTGGTGACTCAGATGGTAAAGAATCTCCCTGAAATGTAGGAGACCTGTGTTCAATCCCTGGGTTGGAAAGATCCCCTGAAGAAGTGAATGGCTACCCACTCCTGTATCCTTGCCTGGAGAATCCCATGGATAGAGTGGAACCTCGCAGGCTACAGTCCATGGGGTCACAAAGAGTCAGACACAACTGAGTGACTCACACGTATCTCATATCCGTTTCTGTCCCTCTCATGGCCACTGCTACCACCCTGGGCTAGATCGTCTTTTGCCATCTAACGATGAGATCATGGCAGTGGCATCTGACCTCTTTACCTCATTCTCTCCTCCAGTTCACCTTCTACACAGCATCAAAACAAAGTTTTGAAAATAAAAAATATCCTTTAGAAGCTCTCTGTTGAAAAGAGGGAATACCAAACTGTTTGGTCTGATCTGGTCCCAGTGACTTCTCCACTTGCTCTTGCTGTGCCCTGAGTCACCCCAAACTTTCAGCCTAGCATTGTTCCTGGTTTCCCCCTGTGTTTGGTGTACAAGGCCCCTTTATACTCCCTTCCACCTAGTAAGGCATCAACCCACCTCTTAAGATTTTCCTTGAGGTCATCTCCTCTGTGAAGTCTCTCTAACCTTCTCCCCAAGGACAGCTGACCAGTCTCTCCTGTGCACCCCTGTTTCACTCCTTGTACTTTTAGCCTGTGACCCATAACACTCCATCTTTTTTCTCCTGCTCACAGTGATCATCTTGAGGTCCAGGTCAGTGTTTTATTTGTTTCTGATTCCATGAGACTTAGCATGGAGCTAACAAAGAGTTTTTAGGTTCTTAATAAATTCTCACAGTGATTGCAGGCATACATGACTGAATGAGCATTTAAAAGACAAGTTAATCTGGAATATCAGAATTGTTTATTTGGCTGCGCCCTGCAGCATGCAGAATCTTAGTTTCCCTGCCAAAGATCAAACCCAAGTGCCCTGCAGTGGAAGCAAGGACTCTCAGCTGCTGAACTGCCAGGAAAGTCCCTTGGAATATTTGCATATTAACTGAGGTGGCTTCAAGAGAACAGTTACCCACTTCAGTATTCTGGCCTGGAGAATTCCATGGTTTGCATAGTCCATGGGGTCACAAAGAGTCGGACATGACTGAGTGACTTTCACTTTCACACCTATCTCCCAGGCGGCACTAGTAGCAAAGGACCCTCTTGCCGATGTAGGAGATGTAAGAGACACAGGTTCGATCCCTGGGTTGGGAAGATTCCCTGGAGAAGGGCATGGAAACCCACTCCAGTATTCTTGCCTGGAGAATCCCATGGACAGAGGTACCTGGAGGGCCACGGTCCATAGGGTCTCAAAGAGTCTGACACAACTTAAGTGACTTAGCAAGCATACATATGTACAGAGGCCAAGATGTTCATTTTTGTTTGGTTTGCTCATTTGCCCAACATTGAAACCCTTTTCTTGTATTTGGAGAGTTGTCTACCATATGAATCTTGGAAGGGGCAGACCTTATCTCCTATTATAGAAGTGATGAAGGCCAGATATTTGCTTTCCCAGTCCCTTCTTACAGCTAGGGTATGCACATATGATCCAGACTCAATCAATCAGGTACATTATCCCAGAACTTAGAATAAGACATTTGTATTCCAAGTAAGCAGGGACAATGGAGAATTCATTTTGGTAGTGGTGGGGGCAGTAGTTGTAACATCTAGGTTTGGGGGCAGCAAGATCAACAGTCAATAGTGGCCTCTGGGTCCAATATTCAGAGCAAGGGTATGGGTGGCAGAGCTGTTCTTATTGAATTGCATCTGTAGCATGATCTGGGCTGAGGCTGTACCTGCCTTGGCTCCCTTTGTTTCTGCCAGTGTTTTAACAGCTTTGTTGTTGTTGTTGTTCAATTGCCCAGTTGTGTCTGACTCTTCACCACCCCATGGACTACAGCATGCCAGACCTCCCTGTCCCTCATTATCTCCCAGAGTTTGCCCACGTTCATGTCCATTGCATTGGTGATGCCACCCAGCAATTTCATCCTCTGTTGCCCTCCTCTCCTTCTGCCTTCAATCTTTGCCAGCATCAGAGTCTTTTCCAATTTAACTGCTTTATTGAAATATAATTCACCCATTTACATTATACAGTTCACATTTTAGTATATGCATGTGTGCGTGCTTAGTTGCTTTAGTTGTGTCAGACTCTTTGTGACCACAGGGACTGTAGCCACCAGGCTCCTCTGTTCATGGAATTTTCCAGGCAAGAATACTGGGGCAGACTGCCATTCTCTTCTCTAGGGGATCTTCCTGACCAGGGATCCAACCATTGTCTCCTGCAACTCCTGCACTGCAGGTGGATTCTTTACCACTGAGCCAAGTGGGAAGCCCTAATATATGCATAGGTATGTGCAATCATTGTCACAGTCAATTTTAGAATATTTCTATCTTCTCAAAAAGAAAAACCCTATATCATTTAACTATCATTCCCCTGTCGCTCGTCCCTTCCCAGGACACAGCAATCCCTAATCAACTTTCTGTCTCCAGATTTCCCTACTCTGGACTTTCATACAAATAATATGGTATGTGGTCATTTGTAACTGGCTTCATTTAGCATAATGTTTTCAAGGTTCATCCATGATGTAGCACGTATCAGTACTTCATTCCATTTTACAGCTGAATATTACTCCCTTGCATACCAGATTTTGTTATTTATTTATTTGTTAATGGACATTTGGGTCTGTTAAAAATAAATAAGCCCAAAATGGAGTCACTTCTGCTAAACCTCACCAAGCGTGTATACCTAACCTGAATGCAGTTTCAACCATACCCAGGAGTGGAACTGTAAACCTGTCAATCTGGAATTTCCCGTCAACACTAGTGAGGTAATAATTGTGATAAGACTCCCCCTGTGCTGCTCACCAAGGGAAGGTGACCTAGCCTGAAACAATTCTTTCTTTTCCTTTGGAAATAACTTCCTTGTCCTGTCCCATTTTTTTTCTACCTAAAAAGACCTTCCATTTTGTACAACTCCTTGGAGTGCATCCTATCTAGTAAATACGCTATTTGCTGCTGGATTCATGATTCATTGCATGCATGCTCAATCACTCAGTTGTGTCTGACTCTGACTCCATGGATTGTGGCTCACCAGGCTCCTCTGTCCATAGGATTCTCCAGGCAAGAATATTGAAGTGGGTTGCCATGCCCTCCTCCAGGGGATCTTTCCAATCGAGGTATCAAACCCCTCTCTCTTATGTCTCCTGCATTGGCAGGAGAACAATCGAATAAAGCAAATTAGATCTTCAAGTTTACTCTGTTGATTTTTGTTTTTTTAAAGGTCTTTTCCATATTTTTGCCATTATGAATAATGCTGCTATAGACATTTGCTTTTTCTATGATCCAACGGATGTTGGCAATTTGATCTCTGTTTCCTCTGCCTTTTCTAAATCCAGCTTGAACATCTGGAAATTCTCTGTTCACATACTGTTGAAGCCTGGCTTGGAGAACTTTGAGCATTGCTTTGCTAGCATGTGAAATGAGTGCAATTGTGCGGTAGTTTGAACATTCTTTGGCATTGCCTTTCTTTGGGATTGGAATGAAAACTGATCTTTTCCAGTCCTGTGGCTACTGCTGAGTTTTCCAAATTTGCTGGCATATTGAGTGCAGCACTTTCACAACATCATCTTTTAGGATTTGAAATAGCTCAACTGGAATTCCATCACCTCCACTAGCTTTGTTCATAGTGATGCTTCCTAAGGCCCACTTGACTTCGCATTGCAGGATGTCTGGCTCTAGGTGAGTGATCACACCATCGTGGTTATCTGGGTCATGAAGATCTGTTTTGTATAGTTCTGTGTATTCTTGCCACCTCTTTTTAATACCTTCTGCTTATGTTAGGTCCATACCATTTCTGTCCTTTACTGTGCCCATCTTTATTATGGTTTTTCCAGTAGTCATGTATGGATGTGAGAGTTCAACTGTAAAGAAAGCTGAGCACTGAAGAATTGATGCTTTTGAACTGTGGTGTTGGAGAAGACTCTTGAGAGTCCCTTGGACTGCAAGGAGATCCAGCCAGTCCATCCTAAAGGAAATCAGTCTTGAATATTCATTGGAAGGACTGATGTTGAAGCTGAAACTCCAATACTTTGGCCACCTGATGCGAAGAGCTGACTCATTTGAAAAGACCCTGATGCTGGGAAAGATTGAAGGCAGGAGGAGAAGGGGACGACAGAGGATGAGATGGTTGGATGGCATCACCAACTCAATGGACATTAGTTTGGATAAACTCCAGGAGTTGGTGATGGACAGGGAAGCCTGGCGTGCTGCAGTCCATGGGGCTGCAAAGAGTCAGACACAACTTAGCGACTGAACTGAACTTGCATGAAATATTCCCTTGGTATCTCTGATTTTCCTGAAGAAAACTTTAGTCTTTCCCATTCCATTGTTTTCCTCTATTTCTTTGCACTCATCATTGAGGAAGGCTTTCGTATCTCTCTTTGCTATTCTTTGGAACTCTGCATTCAGATGGGTATATCTTTCCTTTTTTCCTTTGTCTTTCACTTCTCTTCTTTTCTCAGCTATTTGTAAGGCCTCCTCAGACAACCATTTTGCCTTTTTGTGTTTCTTTTTCTTAGGGATGGTCTTGATCACTGCCTCCTGTACAGTGTCATGAGAAATATCAATAACCTCAGATATGCAGATGACACCACCCTTATGGGAGAAAACAAAGAACAACTAAAGGGCCTCTTGGTGAAAGTGAAAGAGGAGAGTGAAAAAGCTGGCTTAAAACTCAACATTCAAAAAACGAAGATTATGGCATCTGGTCCCATCACTTCATGGCAAATAGACGGGGAAACAATGGAAACAGTGACAGACTTTATTTTCTTGGGCTCCAAAATCACTGAAGATGGTGATTGCAGCCATGAAATTAAAAGATGCCTACTCCTTGGAAGAAAAGCTATGACCAACCTAGACAGCATATTAAAAAGCAGAGACATTACTTTGCCAACAAAGGTCTGTCTAGTCAAGGCTATGGTTTTTCCAGTGGTCATGTATGGATGTGAGAGTTGGACTATAAAGAAAGCTGAGCACCAAAGAATTGATGCTTGTGAACTGTGGTGTTGGAAAAGACTCAAGAGTCCCTTGGACTGCAAGGAGATCAAACCAGTCACTCTTAAAGGAAATCAGTCCTGAATATTCGTTGGAAGGACTGAAGCTCCAATACTTTGATCACCTGATGTGAAGAACTGACTCACTGGAAAAGACCCTGATGCTGGGAAAGATCAAAGGCAGGAGGAGAAGGGGACGACAGAGGATGAGATGGTTGGATGGCATCACCGACTCGATGAACATGAGTTTGAGCAGGCTCCGGGAGTTGGTGATGGACAGGGAAGGCTGGCGTGCTGCAGTCCATGGAGCCACAGATCAGACAAGACTGAGCAACTGAACTGAACTGAACAGGGTAGCACAGGCTGGACAAAAGATGGCAGCTGGATGTTTGAATTAATAAATAAAGCCTGAAACTCTATTTTTATATGAAATCCCTTTTTCTTTCAATTCAGGCAATTAAATCAGTTAAAGTTTGACCACAGAGTGTTTTCTAATTGATTGTTAAGGCCCTATCTTCCTTGTTATTCTTCCTGTGAAAAGGAGCACCAGCGGCTCCTGATGGGAGATGACGAAGGGCTGACACTGCCATCTGCTGCTCAGTGATGGTACGTACCTGCCAGTCTTTTACTAGGCTTTGGATACTGCCTGCAGAACTGGTCAGATCCTTGTAGGCCCTTTGTTTTCTGAATGAGATGTCTTGAGGTCTTCCATTTCATATCTGGAAGCCATCTAGCCAGCTGCTGGGTAAAACCCACATGCAGAATCTGTCCTGTGGTGAGCATCAGTGACGTACTAGCACAGAGCCCAAAGTGTAGAAGTTTCAGGCAGAAGAGAAAGGATTGGAACAGGACACACCATAGGAAGTTAAGCTTCAGAAAGGGGCACAGGTTAAGGTAAGAAAATGGAAAGAAAAGAGTGGATTTGAGAAACAGTGCCAACAAAACACAGACCTGGATAGACATGGAATTCAGAGAATGAAGATATGGGACCATCAATGCCTGCTAGTGAATTGTACTTTGTGTTACCAAATTCATCTTCATAAAACTTCAGCTTGATCATTCATTAACTTTGGCCTATTTTGGCTTTTATACTGAGACTAGTATGAAATCTGTCATCAAGTGGACAGTGAATGACCCTCCCAACCACCAGTCAATCTCCTCCACTATCTATCATGAATCCTAAACTTGGCGGATGTCATGAAGTCCTAGTGTGAGCCCCAGGTTCAGTCTTTTTCTGGCCGTGTGATCTTGGAGAAAGTCACTAAACATCTGGGAGTTTAGTTTTCTAATCTTTAGTTACTCATATGAACAATAGCTCCCTCTCGGAGTTATACTGAGCCCAGTAGCACGTGAGAGAATGCCTGACATCTATCATCTTACTGAATCTTTGCAACCCCAAGGGATGGGCACTACCATTACCCTCTTTATTCAGATGAAGGCACTGAAGCTTGGAAAGATGGAATAGCTTGCCCATGACCATGCTGCTAGTAGATGGCAGAGCTAGAATTCAAACCCAGACTGCTTAGCTTCAAAGCTTTATTGTACTGAATATCTGTATCAATTAGCATTGATATAAAATGACTCAACCTGAAACATTGTGTCTTAAAATCTATGATCACTTTATTTAGCTCAGATGCTATACGTCACCTGGTGTTGGTTAGCTCAACACATCTATGCTAGGCTCCTCCTTGGATCTATGGTCCACTGGTGAATTGGGTAGTCACCTCACTCACATATTTGGAGTACCTTCATTCTTCTCCAGGGGGGCCTCTTGTCCTCCAGCAGCCTAATCTAGGCTCATCCCCATGATGGTCTCTGGACTCCTCATGCAATAAAGAGAAGGGAAGCCCCTGTACTCAAGCATGTTTCTAGTCAAAGAGAATCACAAAACCAAACCAGAATCAGGGTAGGAGGATGCTTTCAAAAGGTATAGACAGAGGGAAGGGAGTAATTTCTGGCCCTTTTTACAGTCTGCCATGGCTTCCCTGATAGCTCAGTTGGTAAAGAATCCGCCTGCAATGCAGGAGACCCCAGTTCGATTATTGGGTCAGGAAGATCTGCTGGAGAAGGGATAGGCTACCCACTCCAGTATTCTTGGGCTTCCCTTGTGGCTCAGCTGGTAAAGAATCTGCCTGCAATGAGGAGACCTGGTTTGGATCCCTGGGTTGGGAAGATCTCCTGGAGAAGGGAAAGGCTACCCACTCCAGTATTCTGGCCTGGAGAATTCCATGGACTGTATAGTGCATGGGCTCGCAGAGTTGGACACAACTGAGCAACTTTCACTATCTTTCACAGTCATAGCTACTAACCTATAATCCCTGACTATTGGACAGGGTTGATCAAAGGAGATAAAGGATGTAAATAAGCTTTGAAAACTTGTGTAAAACACTGTGTAGATGAGAGGTACTATTACTTAGATTTTATTCCACTAGCATCTCAAACTCAATATGTCTGATTATTATCTCCATTTTACCATGAGGAAACAAAAGTCCAGAGAGGATATCATGGATGTAAAGACTTATAAGTGAGAAATAGAATAGTATATGCAAGGACTTATGAGCAATCTCTGGTGCTGAAGTAAAGGTAAGAAGTGATGAAGGATGAGAGGTGAGGTTGAAGAAGTAATAAACTTAAACTTGATCTTGAAAACTCTTGGATCTACCCAAGAGAAATGAAAACATATGTTCATGTGAAGACCTGTATGCAAATTTTTAGCACGAGTTTTAGCACCACAACTGGAAGTAATTCAAATTTCCATCAACTGGTGAATACATAAACAAAATATGGTACATCTATTGGATACTACCGAGCACAAAAAGTAAAGAACTACTAATATTTACACTATTTTAAAAGAAGCTCAAACACATTGTGCTACATGAAAGAAGCTATATTAGTTTGCTAATGAGAGAGCTAGGGCTGCCATAAAAAAGTACCAAACTGGGAGGCTTAAACAATGGAAATTTATTTGTTCACAACTCTGGAGGCTAGAAGTCCGAGATCAAGGTGTTATCAGGGTTGACCTCTGAGGGCTCTCTTCTTGGGTTATAGATGGTCATCTTGTCATCTTCTTCTTGTGTCTTCACATGGTCTTCTATCTGCAGTGGATTGCTTGTCTTAGTTTCCTCTTCTTATATGGACACCAGGGATTAGGACCCACCCTAATGACCTCATTTTAACTTAATTATCTCTTTAAAGACCCTGTTATAATGTGAGCTACTAAGGGCTAGGACTTTAACATATGAATTTATGGGGGGGGGGAAACACTTCAGTCCATAATAGAAACCCTACCCAGAAAACTACATATTTATGGTTCCATTTATATGAAATTTATAGAAGAGACAAAATTATAGAGATAGAAAGCAGACCCATGGTTGCCTGGTATTGGGGGTGAGAATAGGGACTGTTTGGTAAGCAGAGAATGAGGGCACAAGAGCACTTCTGGGGGGCAATGTTTTAAAATTGGATTGTGGTTTTTTAAGCCAGGAACAACATCATCAGTTCTGTGTTTTAGAAATGTCATCCTGGAACTGGTGTTAAAGAGGGACCTGGATGGGGGTTGGGGGAAGATTGGAACAGAGATCAGGCTAGAGAAGATGTGGGTGAGCATGCATTTCCTTTATATGATGAAAAACAACTTAAAAACAGACTGATGATAAGGAAGGTCTGAAACAGAGCAGGTCCAGGGAGATAAGAAGGATGATGGAGGCATTTCCTCGTGGGATAGGGAACAGGGAGATGAGGAGAATCAGTTTGGGGAGAGACTACCATCTGATTTTGTCTCTTACTCTGTGGAGTCTTGGAAGAAATACTGAAAGGTAAGATGCTTCAAATTAGTCAACCCAAAGTATATGGAGTGTTTACTAGATAAAATCCTGTCTATAAAGATTGTACATGTAGGAATGCATGGCTACTCCCTTTGGGGTCTCCAGCAGCAGTGTTCTTTGCAAGTCTCAAGCCTGTTTAGGATCTGGGCTTGGTCCTGACTTTTGTCCACAAAAGTTCACCCCTTGTGCCCTACTTCTGATCACTGGGACTTTGAAGGCAGCTGAATCTCCCCAGTTAACTTATCACTAATGATCCCTTTGATAACAGACTTTGTAACCATTTCAGAGGTGGATGGAAAGGAAAGACAACACCTTCCACAAACAATGTTCTGAAAAATCAACAAAAGGGATTATAGAGCAGAACGATGTTTAATTCAATTCCATTCATCCATCCATCTACTCATTCTTCCATTTAGTTATCAGTCAACAAATATTTGTTAAGGGCCTATGCTCTGCCAGCGATGGCCATGCTGGGTGCTGGGAATCCAGGGGGAAAAAGGCCCTTGGAAAAATTTCCATTGAATGGGAATTGAGGATGTGTCACATGCTCTCCTCCTGCAGATTCAGGCCTGCAGTTTCTGAGGCAATCCTGACTGAGGATCTTCCACATAGAAAAGACTCCAGAAGGCCTATCATACTTCCTTCCCAGACAAACACCCACCACCACCTCCCACCCCTGTTGTTTAGGCAGACTTGTTGTGAAAGTCATGATCCTCACCCCACTCTCCTCTCTGTTTTACAGAGTTAATTAGCCAGTGTTGTCTCTACGCTCTATCTTCAGTTCCTTTTCTCATTCTTCCTCACTCCTTAACCCACTGAAATCTGGCTTTTGTGCCTCTTTCACTCCTCTGCCCAATGTCACCAGAGAGTGTGTTAGTCACTCAGTTGTGTCCAATTCTTTGCGTCCCCATGGACTGGAGTCCTCCAGGCTCCTCTGTCCATGGGATTTCCCAGATAAGAATACTGGAGTGGGTTGCCATCTCCTTCTCCAGGGGATCTTCCTGACCCAGGGATCGAATCCAGGTCTCCCACATCGAAGGTGGATTCTTCACCATCTGAGCCACCGAGATGCCCGCCAATCCCAAGTACAGATACTAACTGTTGATTTCATTGTGTGCAGGCATGGCACGAGGGTTATGTATATACTATCTGGTTTATAACTCTGGCCAAATAAAATTCTTTAATTTTCTCATCTGCACTTTCTCTCAGTCTTCATATCTCACAGTCAAAGACATCACTAGTGACATATAGATTTAGGTTCCAAGTCTAGGCATTTTTTATTACCGTCTTTCTCATTCTGTACTCATCTAACTCCTTAGCGGGTTTTGCTGACTCAAAAACAAAAGGAAACCAAGTTACTCGGTTCTCAATTTCTAGTACAAATGATACTATTTTAAGCTACTATTATCCCTCACTCAAAAATCTCCAAGAAAATGTAAGCTACATTTGGACAGGTTCCCTGTGTTATTGATCACAGCTGTATCTGCAGAACAATGCCTGGCCCCTACTAGGCTTTTGCTAACTATATCCTGAATGAATGCATGTTGCAACAAACATTTGAAGTGGGTGCTATTACTATATCCATCTTATAGATGGGGAAACAGGCTTGCAGTCGTTAAGCAACTTACCTAAGTTCACACAACAAATATCAAAACCAGGATTCAAATCCAGTGTCTAACTCTAGTGCCTGCTCTATTATTCACTGTGCTGCCCTACTGAAATACACAACTTATACGGAAGGATTTTTTTTTTTAGCTGATGTTAGAAGAAATTTTAGTTGAAATCCCCCAATTCTTGAGAATAAAGTTCACGTGCCTCTTCACGCAACCTTGTAGGCACAGCATAGTTTGGCTTCTTCCTTCGTCTCATCTCTCCTCGTGTCCTTTTCTCCAACATTTCAACTATAATGAAAACTATTCTCTTCCCAGCAAACACCCCCTCTCTCATCCATTCTGGAAAACTTTCCCTAATTTCTCAATTCTGAGAGATTATAACAGGCAGTACTTTATCCCAGCTGGCAGGACTTTACTAAAATATTTATTTCTGTCTTTATTGTTCACTGCTGTGTCCTAGTGCCTAGGAAGTGGCTGGAAACAGACTAGGTACCTAATTAATATTCATTGACTAAATGTGTGACAGGGCAAGGATTATTTTATCAGTTTACGGGTGGAAAGACCGCAGTCCCTAGAGAGGTGAGGTATTTTGCGGTGCGTCAGCCACGGACTGCCAGAGCCTGGGTTTGACACTAGGGTTCTACAGTCAACCGTTCCAGACCACGCCTGCGCTCCTCGTTCCTCACTTCCGTCAGCTCCTATTAGCTCCACCTACTTCAGCCTGCGCCGTCTCCGAGACTAGTTTGACCCTCGAGCGGCCGCCGTAGCGCGTCGCCTTCGTTGCCGTGGGAAACGACCTGGGACCTGGGAGGGAGAAAAGACGTTTCCCGCCGGCGGGAGCTGCGGTTGTGGCGGCTAGCGGAGCTCAGCTGCGGCCGCGGTACCATGGCGGACCAGTTTTATCTGGAAAATATAGACGAGTTCGTCACGGACCAGAACAAGATCGTGAGGAGCTAGGACTGGGGAATGCGGGCGTGCGACTGGGGTTTTGGGCCCAGCGAGGGCTGTAGGGGCCTTGATCCCTCTGCGTGTGGCCGCATGGGGCTGGTCCAGTGGAGATCGTCCCCACTCCTGGTGCCCCAGGCAGAGCGAGGACTCGCCGGGGGGGACCTCTGCCCCTCCGGCAGATCCAGGTTCCTCGGGTGGGTGTGCTGGGCTCTGCGCAGACCATGGACCACGGAGGTCGGGCGGGGAGGGAGGAGCCTTGATTGATGTTGTTTCTAAGGCGTCTCTACACGTTTCCGGCAAGGTGGTTGGCGTTTGAAGTCTCAAGTTTACAGTTGAGGAAATTGTGTTTTGACCGGGTTAAGTAACAAGTTGTTTAATCTGACCGTCAGTTGGTTTCGTTTTCCTGGAAGTTTGTTACTGATTCAGGCTTGACCTGCCTCACGGGGTGGAAGTAAAGATCAAGTGAGACGATGGATGTGAGAGCGTTTTGCAAATCGTGATGATTGAGTGCCTACTGTGAGCTTTGGATATACATTATTGCGTTTATGTTTTTACAATGACCCATAGGTCAGTGCAAATAGCCTTAGAAAAGGTAGTTAAAGCAGAGGGGCCAAATAACTTGTGGTTAGTAAGGGATAATCCGCCTTCAGGAGACCTAGGTTTGATCCTTGGGTTGGGAAGATCTCCTGGGAGAAGGGAATGGCAACCCGCTCCAGCATTTTTGCCTGGAGAATTCCATGGACAGAGGAGCCTGGGAGCGACAGTCCAAGGGGTCACCCAGAGTAGGACACGACTGAGAGACTAACACACACACACAAGGGATAATCAGTTTTCCAGTCTCTCTCTGTTCTGGTAGTGCTTTCCTCTACATCTCACTGCCTTTGCCCAACCTGTGCTAAGTCTTCTAATTACTGGAAACTCAGCGTTTAGAGTTGGAAAACTTTGACGAGAGGGTGACAGGTTACCAAGAAGTGGCAAATGACAGTTCAAGGAAGGATGGAAGGAAGAGCAAAGCTTGATGCCAGTAATTCCCAATCTAACCTCTGAGAGAGTATTCATCCACTTCACTCATTCCCTGACCCCTGCACCACCTGTGCCCTTTAATGTTTATGTGGATGCAACTTGCTTCAGAAGTTTCTGAGTTGTACACTCCAAAGTAACTTAGTTTCTGAGTGAGTTCGAGGACAGTTTTTGGTGGTGGCCCCATAAAAGGACAGAAATGTGAAAAGAAGGACCAAGGTGAAACAAGGACTGTAAGGAAATTGAGAGCTTTTTCTGTGTATATTCAACGTTTTTAGATTCTTGCATTAATCTGTGATACAGACTTCTTTGTAAAATAAATGTCTGAGTCCTACCTTCCCAGATGGATGGTTCTTGGCAAAACTGGGGTGGCATTTAATGTAATTTATAAGGCATAATCGCCTCAGAATCTTTAGGAGCCCTTTGGGCTTACCTGCACTCTGCAGTCATCTAACGAAATTTTTTTAAAAACTCCTTCTTGCAGGTGACATACAAATGGCTGAGCTATACACTAGGGGTTCATGTTAATCAGGCCAAACAGTAAGTACAATTTATTACTAACTTTAATCAGATTGGAACTTTTTGTTTTGCTTGTTTGTTTTCTTTTACTTTGTTGTTCGCTTTACAGAGAGTCTCTTGATTAGAACTCTGCTCCCCACCTCCCCATCCCCCACCCAGGGAAATGGGAAAGCATAGTGTTTCTATTGCCTTTTACTGCTTTTGTCTATTAGTTAAGAGATGGGTGGACTTGTATACAAACGTGTGGTGATATGTTTATTGGATTTATTTGTAGCCTTGCGTTCTGGTTAATCACTTTGTTATTTCAAAAAATTTATTAAATGGTCTAGCCAGTTCTGTTTACATCTCAGATTTATATGTCTGTTATCTCAAACGTCTTCTTTGCGTTTTCACATGTGCTTCTTAGGCCCATCTCTGGGTGTTATTGAAATACTTCCATAATGAGGTCAACAGGTGTTTGACGCAGGCTGTGTAACAGTATAAGACAGGGAGAACATTTAAGAGAAGCTAAAAAGGGAGGGTTTAGGATGACACCCGAGTATTACCCTTCTTGAATTTTGCCCTATCACCTTCCTTGCTGAAACTTGTAGTCCAACTTGGAACCAAAATGGAAAAGGCAGGCTTTTGGATTAACTTCAAAATTTCTTCACCTGCAAATGCCCAGTGGGTAGGAACTGGTGAATAGACTGAGAGCACATATATTGAGTTAAATACTCATTTCATTTGCTTTATTCCTGATGGTGGTCTGATTTTTCCCTATTCCTTGAATCATAGGAACATTCTGTGAGTCTTAGAAAAATCCTTGATCTCTAGAATGGGTTGATTTGGCTTGCTGTTTGACAGATTTAGGAGTTTATTTTATGATAGATTGCAGTTTTTTTATTCTTAGTGACAGAAGCAGGGAGAAAAATCTCACATTCATACTAAAAATTACAACTAGGAATTCAGTCTTTATTTGTAATGGAAAGCCCCAACCTCATGTCCCTGTCTAGTGTACATACGTGTGGCCACCCGCTCTCAGGTGCTTGCACCTAGGCCACACCAGAACACCCGCTTCAGGGGGCTCCTGGGCCAGCTCTCCTGCCTGTGGAACTGAGGTAAACTAGCTGAGAGGAGGGTCTACCTTACATAAGGTATAGGTAGAAACTTGATTTCTAGACCCATGCCCCTCTCCCTCACTCCAGTCCAAGCAGGTATTTGAGGTTCACGTCCCTCCTCAGCTCCTCAGCACAACAGTTAAGTATTTACAGAGTTTCTAGGGGTTTTACTTATTTATTTTTGGCTGTGTTGGGTCCTCATTGCTGGCGCGTGGGCTTTCTCTAGTTGCTGCAGGTGGGAGCTACTCTCTGGTTGCAGTGCACAGGCTTCTCACTGTTGTGGAGCCCGGGCTCTAGAGCATGAGGGCTTCAGTAGCTGTGACATACAGGCTAAATTGCTCCGTAGCATGTGGGATCTTCCCAAACCGGAGATCAGACCTGTGTCCCCTGCATTGGCAGATGGATTCTTAATCGCTGGACCACCAAGGAAGTCCCCTAGTTTTGACTGAGATGTTTATGCCTTCAAGACAAAACTCTTGGCTCAGGGCTAGGTTTATACTGATTTTGACTATTTGACATTGCTCTTGCTAAAACTAGTCCAGGCCCAAACCTAGCAGGTTCAGGTAACTTTAGGACTGGATACCCATAAGAGTAATTGTTTGTTACGGTTATAAATGTTTAAATAGGAAATGAGGTAACTATTACTACTAATATATAAGCCTATTGAGATTAAAGGTGCATGTTGAGGACTGGAGATGAAATAAAGTTGCCTGGAATTTTACTGTAGCTACCCTTATTTCCTATAATTTTTATGGAATTAATACACACATTCTAGCCTTTGCCTGTCTACCAACTTTATCCCATAGCACTTTCTACCTCACTTATACTCTAGCCATATTTACCTTTCTGTTCCTTAGATATGCCAAGCCCATTCTCACCCAAGGAAATTTGTACCATTCTCTCTGCCTGGAATACTCTTTTCACAGCTGTCCTCACTGTACACGGTTCAGCTCATATTTCACACATTACTTCGTGTAACAGCTCTTTCCTAATGCTCTACTCCTCTGTCTCTGTTAATTTTTTTTATAATTATTTTTTTAAAAGCTTTCTTTAGATATATTTCATATATTGTACAGTTCACCTATTTAGACTGTACAACTCAGTGATTTTTAATATATTTACAAAGTTGTGCAGTCAGCACTATAGTTAATTTGAGAAGATATTCATCACCCCAGGAAAGAAACCCTGCATCCATTAGCAGTCCTTCATCATTCCTGTCCTCCAACCCCCCAGCATCAGGCAACCACTAATATACTTTCTCTCTATAGATTTGCCTGTCCTGGACATTTCATATAAATGGGGTCATATAATAAGCAATCTTGTGTGTCTGATTCCCTCCACTTAGCATATCTTTAAGGTTTGTCTATGTGTCAGTACTTCATTCGTTTTTGTGGTTGAATAACATTCCGTTATATGGTGTAAGTTCTCTACGGCTGCCATAACAGAGTGCTACAAATGGGTGGCTTGAAACAACAGAAATTTATTGTTTCAGTTCTGGAGGCTTGAAGTCCAAAATTAAGATGTTGGCCAGGCCATGTTCCTTCTGAAACTTGTAGAGAAAAATCCTTCCTTGCTTCTGCCTAGCTTCTGGTGGTTTACTAGCAGTCTTTGGCATTCCTTGGTTTGTAGCTGTGTAACCCCACTGTCTGCCTTCATAGTCACTTGGCATTCTTCCTGGGTGTCTGTCTCTTCACATAGCCATCTTATAAGGATACAGTCGTAGATTAGGAGCCCACCCTACTCCAGTATGACCTGTCTTAACTAATTACATCTGCAAAGGCCCTGTTTCCAAATCGGGTCATACTCTGAGGTACTGGTGGTTAGGACTTCAACATATCTTTTTGAGGGGACACAAATCAACCCATAACATATGGATATACAACATTTTATTTGTCCATTCATCAACTGATGGACATTTGGATTGTTTCCACATTTGGGGCTTTAATGAATAATGCTACTGTGAACATTTGTGTACAAGTTTTTGTGTAGACATATGTTTTCAGTTCTCTTAGTATATACCTAAGATTGGAATTTCTGGGTCATATGTAACATTTTGAGGAGCTGAGGTGATTAACTGTTTTTCAGAGTGGCTATACTGTTTTACAATCCCACCAACAAGGTATGAGGTTTTACTTTCTCAACATTCTTGTCAACTCTTTCTACCATCCGTCTTTTAATTTTAGCCATCCTAGTGAGTATGAAGTTTTATCATTATGTTTTTGATTTGCATTTCTGTAATGGCTAATGATATTGATCATGTTTTCCTGTGCTCATTGACCATACATGTATCTTCTTTGGAGAAATACACGTTCAGATCCTTTGCCCATTCTTTTCCATGGGTTTTTTTTTTTTTTTTGTCTTTACTGTTATTGAATTGTAAGAGTTCTTTATGTATTCAAGTCCGGATTTGTTTATTTATTTGACTGTGCTGAGTCTTAGTTGTAGCGTGAGGGATCCTTTTTGTTTGTGTCACGTGGGATGTTTTTAGTTGCAGCATGCGATCTCCTAGCTGCGGTATGCAAACTCTTAATTGCTGCATATGAGATTGAACCCTAGCTTCCTGCATTGGAAGTGCTGAGTCTTAGACACTGGACCACCAGGGAAGTCCCTCTACATATTCTAGATACACTGCCCTGATCAGATAATGATTTCACCCATTCTGTGGGTTGTCTTTGCACTTTCTTGATGGTGTCCTGTGAAACACAGAAGTTCTTATTATTTGTAGTGTCCAATTTTTTTTCTTCTGTTGCTTGTGCTTTTTATAGTGTATCTAAGGCGGCTTAGTCTAACCCAAGTAAATCATGAAGATTTAATTCTGTGTTTTCTTCTGAGAAGTCTATAGTCTTAGCTCTTAAATCAGTAATTATCACTTTAACATTTCTACATATTTTGTTCTTATTATACTTCCTCACAGTAAGAGTACACTATAGTTTTCAAATTAGATGTTGGTTCAAGGTAGGTTATAAATGAAGCCCTAAAATGTGTATAGGCATACCTTATATTATTGTACTCCACTTTATTGCATTTTGCAGATACTACATTTTTTTCTTTCTTTCTTTTTTTTTTTACAAATTGAAGGTTTGTGGTAACCCTGAGTTGAGCAAGTCTATCAGTGCCATTTTTCCAGTAGCGTTTGCCTATTTCTTGTCTCTGTGTCACATTTTGGTAATTCTCATCATGTTTCAAACACTCCATCAGCAAGAAGATTATGACTTGCTAAAGGCTTAGAGGATGACTAGCATTTTTAGCAATAAATTAAAAAAAAAATTAGTTACTTGGCCTCATCGAGTCTTAACTTGTGGCATATGGGCTCTTTTGTTGTGGCGCTCAGACTCTCCAGTTGTGATGTGCAGGCTTAGTTGCCCTGCAGCGTGTGGAATCTCACTTACCCTACCAGGGATTGAACATGTGTCTCCTGCATTGCAAGGCAGATTCTTAACCATTGGACCACCAGGGAAGTCAACAATAAATTATTTTTTAATTAAGGTGTATACATTGTTTTGTAGACATAATGGTGCTACACCCTTAATAGACTACAGTATAATGTAAACATAGCTATTATATTACAGAGAAGGCAATGGCAGCCCACTCCGGTACCCTTGCCTGGAATATCCCATGGATGGAGGAACCTGGTAGGCTGCAGTCCATGGGGTCGCTAAGAGTCGGACCATTGAGCGGCTTCACTTTCACTTTTCCCTTTCATGCACTGGAGAAGGAAATGGCAACCCACTCCAGTGTTCTTGGCCTGGAGAATCCCAGGGACGGGGGAGCCTGGTGGGCTGCCGTCTATGGGGTCGCCCAGAGTTGGACATGACTGAAGTGACTTAGCAGCAGCAGCAGCTATTATATTCACTGGGAAACCAAAAATTTATTTGCTTTGCTTTATTTTGATATTCACTTTATTGCAGTGGTCTGGAAGTGAACCTACAATATCTCTGGGGTATGACTATAAATAATAACTATTTTTTCAGGCATCATTTTGCATATGGTGTAAGGAAAGGGCCCAGCTTCATTCTTTTGCATGTGGATATCCAGTGTTCCAGCATTTCATAATTCTTATTTCCAGCTGACATTTTCTCGCTTACTGTATGTCCTCCTTTCACTAGAATATAAACTCCATGAAGGCAGGGAACATGTTTGTCAGGTTCATCACTGTTCCAGTTACTGTTGCTTTGTAACAAATTGCCCCCAGATTTAGCAACTTGAAACAACCATTTTATTATGTTCGTAGATTCCTCTGGTTTGGAACATGGGCACGGCGCAGTGAGAATGGTTGTCTCTGTTCCATGATGTCTGGTGCCTCAGCTGAGAGGCGTCAGTGACTGAAGCCTGATCATGTGTAGGCATCTTTAGTCTCATGTCTGGCAGTTGTTGCTGGCTGTCAGCTGGGACTTCAGTAGGGGCTATTGACCAGTCATTGTGTGTGACCTGTTTATATGGCCTGGGCTTCTTAAGAGCATATTTTCAGGTAGTGAGGCTTCTTACCCAGCAATTCATGGCTGTAAAAACTCACATTCCAGTGCAAGGCAGAAGCCGATTGCCTTTTCTTACTGGCCTCAGAAGTCAAGCAGTGTGTGTCTGCTTCATTCTTTTGGTTACAATGAATCTCTAGCCTTCCCAGATTCAAGGGGAGAGGATGACTCCACCTGTCTGTGGGAAGATGAAGAAGAGCATGAAGGATGGGAGATGTTGTGGCAGCCATTTTTGGAAAATACAATCTGCCACAATCATTGTATCTTCACACCTGGCTCATAATATTGTTGTTCAGTCATTAAGTCATGTCCAACTCTTTGCATCCCCAGGGACTGCAGCACACCAGGCTCCTCTGTCCTCCACCATCTCCCAGAATTTGCTCAGATCATGTCCATTGGGTCAGTGAAGCTATCTAACCATCTCATCATCTGCCACACCCTTCTCCTTTTGTCTTCCATCTTTCCCAGCTCATAATAGGTGCCAGTGAATATTTGTTGAGTGAGTACTGGGCACTGTGGTAGATATTTTCACAAATCTTTATCTCATGTAATCTTTATGACAATCCAATATAATGGGTGTTATCAGTCTCTTTTAACACATGAGAAAACAGACTTAGAGTGTCCTGTCATCCTTTTTTCTCTTATCTGTAGTGAGAGCATTTAAATTATCATTGTTGGCACTGAGGGCAGTGACTGGGCATGGTTGTTACTGTTTGCCTGGATTCAATAAAGAAATATTTTTTCAGGTTTTAGTAATTTTTAGCATTATTCTAGGCTCTGTTATAAAACAGCAAACTTGACAGATAAGGTCTTTCCCATCATTGACTTAAGATAATTTCAGGCTGTAAAAATGCTGTGAAGGAATTAGATTAGAGAAGACAATATAGACTATACACCTTATATATCTTAGGGAAAATTATGGGTGGAACTGATCAGGAGGGATGAGAAGGTGTATAGTTAATCGTGGGTAGGAAGTGCATCTCGTAGGAAGTCATATTTATTGTCATTCATATTTAAGAATATTTTGCATGTTTAGTTGCTGAGATGTTTGACATAATCAAATTAGATGAACATGTTTTAGAGATTCAAAAGACATGCAGAAAATTTTAAAGAGTTTGTGCAGTGTTGACCATCTTGTTAATATAAAACAGAACTGGTTGATCTGGTGAGAGAGGACAATGACTGTAATGATGCAAGCAAGACTATGAGTTGTTGATAAAAGGCAACGCATTTCACCAGCAAGCTGAGAGTATCTTGGTACAGTCCCTGCCTACCATTTCTTCTGCTGGTATGGTCCTAACTAGCATAAATAAACCAAAATGTTCATGACTCTGTGTTCCTCATCTTTTATAACATAATTGCTGCATGGAAGGAAATACTAAAGAGAACAGGAGAGAGGAATCAACAAAAATGCTGATTTTTTTTTCCCCTGAGGGTGTTTATAGTCTAGTGGGGATGGCAGATATATAAACAATTAGAATACAGTGTGGTAAGTGCTATAATAACAGATGTGGGATAGCTTCTGTTAGAACTTAGAAGGCAAGGCTGCCCTGCCCGCTTAGTGGTGTTAGGGAAGGCTTCACATAGGAGATAATAACTGAGCTGCTGTCTTGATGAGGAATTAGGTAGATGAGGTCTGAGAAGAACATTCTAGGCAGAAGGAAGGGCATACAAAAGAGCTAGGAGAACTGCAGAATGTTTCATAAGGCTGAAAACAGTGTGAGTATGGGAGAATGGTGAAAAATACAGGGGCCAGAAGAAGAAAAGTCTTACATGTCACTGATGGACCTGTGGCTCCTTAGGGGATAGGGCGCTACTGAAAACTTTTGAACAAAGAGTAATACTTCAGATAAGAATAACCAGCTACCTTTTCAACAGCATTTAATGGCTAATGGGCATCTCAGATTTAACATGCCCCAAAACTTAATTCCTAATTATTCTCCACCCACCCCCTCCATCACTTCCTTCTGCTTTTCTCCATTTCAGTGAATGACAACTTCATTCTTTGAGTTGCTTAGTCCAGTCATCCTTGACTTCTCTTTCTCTCATACCTCACAATCAGTCCATCAGCAAATTCTGTTGTTTCTTCCTTTAAGATGTACCCAGAATTCATCCACTAATTACTACCACCCTAGTCTGAGCCACCATCATCTCTAGCCTGAATTACTGCAGTAGCCTTGTAACTGGTCTTCCTGCTTCCTTCCTTGCTCCTTAATAGTATATTCTCCACACAGCAGTCAGAAATCCTCCTAAAAAGTGAGATCATGTTATTTGTGCTCCTCACCTTCTAATGACTTCCTTCCTAGATGGGCCATAAAGCTCTACATGTCTGGCGCTTGGCTCTCTTCTTTCCTTCTTCCTTATTCAGCACACTTACCTTTTCTGTTCCTTGCACCTTGCTTACATTCTTGCCTCAGAACCTTTGAATTTGTTGTTTTTTCTACCTAGAACATTCTTTGCTGAGATATCCACATTGGTGGCTCTGTAACTTCCCACAGGGCTCTGTTCATGAGGCCTTCCCTAATCTTACATGAATAGCAAAACTTCTTAGATACTCTATTCTTCTAGTCTTTTTTCCCCCCAATAGATTTACTACCATCTGACTTCTTATTTGTTTGCTTATTATTTGTCTCTCTTTTCTGCAGTACAAACTCTAAATGGGTAAGAACTTTGACTGCTTTGTTCACTATTCTATCCCCAAGGCATAGAGCATGAAGTAGCCACCCAGTTAAGTTTTGTTGACAGATGACTTGATTTGCATTTCTAAAACTTCACCTTGGCAGCCTTGTGGATAGTGAATGGGAAGGGGGTGTGAGGAAGGCATTGACACTTGGAATTGAAATAGTCCAGTCAAGAGATTTAGAGGGCAGGGAGTCAAGAATTACTTGGGAGGTAAAACTGACAAGATTTGGCACCTCATCAGACTGGGAGAAGTGAGGGATAATGACTCCCAGATTTCTGGCTTGGATGGTTTGAGCATATGATGTTGTTGGGAATAAACAAAGCCAGGAGGATGAATGAAATGGGTCAAGGAGAGTATGTCGTAAGGTGACCAGTCATCCTTGGTGTGCCCAAGACTGTTGGTTTTAGCACTAAAATCCATGTCAGTAAATACCTCAGATCCAGGCAAACCCAGATGATTGGTCACTCTAATATAGAGTGAAAAAGTAGCTGAAGACAACCCCAGCAGTTCAGAAGAGGAGGAGGAAGTCAAGTCTGTGCAGGAAGTAGAGCAGAGCCAGTTCAAGAGTGGCAGGAGATCAGTGAGGCATTGGATCAAGGAAGCCAAGAGAGTAGTCCACAGTATAGGCTGAGTTTCTCTTGGAACTTTTGTTTCTAACCTTCCTTGGCAGAAGTATGACATGTTATAGAGGCTTGGTAAATGTTTCTTGAAATAAACAACGCAAATGATGTCTCTTTCCTTGATGTTAAACTGTAAGTTATTGAGGGGAGTCAGCTTCTGATGCCAGTCAGATTGCAAGGATAAAAACGGATTTAGGGAATGTTACTAAAAGCAACATTATTTCTATATTGAATATTTGGCAGTCTTAGGTTAATGAATACTGGGCAGTGTGAGTAAACTGTTACTTTGTGGTTTTGAAACAGCATTGATTCTGAATGATCCTAAAATTGGAATTTCAGAGCAGGACAGTTGTGATCATCTACAAGATGGTTCTTAATGTTTTGGAGTAATCCTTCTGCAAATCTGTTGAAAACCTTGAACTATCTCCACCTTCTCCCCACTTCCTTACCCTTGCAAAACACACATTCTGCTTACAATATTGAGGGGTGAAGGGTTATGAATCCCAGGGTAAAAGAACTGCCAATCTCATACAGCCCTCTGTAATTATACCTCAGGATATAAAGAGGCCTAGAAAAACTATTTTATCCAGGGTCACATGGCTAGATAGTGACTGAATTTATTCTTGATTGATTATTCTAGCCATTCTATGTCTTCTTTTAATGCGGAGAAGGCAATGGCACCCCACTCCAGTACTCTTGCCTGGAAAATCCCATGGATGGAGGAGCCTGGTAGGCTATGGTCCATGGGGTCGCGAAGAGTCGGATACGACTGAGCGACTTCACTTCACTTCACTTCACTTTAATGCAGGCTCAGTCTCACTTGACCGATTATTAGATTTCTTTTATTTCAGTTGTTTGGTCACTGTGCTGGCTGTATACAAGTTGACCCCACCCTCTATGTTCCATTCATCTTTTTTTAATTCTTTGTCCGTGAACAGAGCAAAAATATTCTGTATAATGTTTGATGGACTGTCAGATTTACTATACCTAACTTTTAAGTCATGAATTAAGAGTTGGTAAGGTAAACTTTTACTAATGACTTACTTGTGCATTTTGTTTGTAACAGGATGCTCTATGATTACGTTGAAAGGAAGCGAAAGGAAAATTCAGGAGCCCAACTGCATGTCACCTATTTAGTGTCTGGCAGTCTCATTCAGAATGGACATTCTGTAAGTTCTCAGAATCTTATAATGAGTTTAAATGTGTTTGAGCTATTAATAATGTTATGTAACATAACACAGGGCAAAAACAACAAGATCCAGTATTATGGACATTTAAAAACTACTTGAAGACAGTGATTATTTTGAATTTTTAGACTAAACCTTAAACTCTCGAGAAGTTTGGGTAATATCAATACAGAGATTATTATCATCATTGTACAATTTCCCTAGGCAACAAGACAGTCCAGACTGCTTCTATTCCTTTTTCTCCTTTTTGAAGCTATATTGGGGACAATGGTGGTTAATTTCCAGCCTGTTCAAATGTCAAGCCACACAGGTGTTCAGCAAGTACAATTTTTTTTTTTTTCCATCAACTGTTCATGTCAATCCGTCATGATTTTACCCCCATAAATGGCAAAATCAAGAAACGATCAACAGGTTTTCTTTCAGCAGGATAATGACAATTTTTTTTTTAAGTGAACTTGATTTTAGTTTGAGCTTTCACCCCAGAAACTCTGCTGAAATAACTCCATTCCTTCTCCTGTACTGGACTGATTCTTGGGAACTTAATTCCTTCTTTCTCGCTTCCTCCCCAAACTGAGGAACACCTCTTCTGTTCTCACTTCCTAAACCTCACCTGAAGGTTCTTTTGCTCCCATACCACCAGCCCTAGAGAATTTAGCCCAAGGATCAAGATCCTCAGAGAATCACTGATGCATGTTTTCCTCTTCTCTTTTGACTTCCCTGTGACGCATACGTTCAGAAGCCAGATTTATCAAAATACTTACTGGATTTGTCTTGTATCAATAGAGTCTTAAGAATCTAAGTTCCAGACTGGAATGGCAATTTAGTAATTTACAAGGAGAAACAGAACTGCTAGGGCAATCAGATACTTAGATTCTATGACTAGCATATTCTTTCCTTATTGGTAAGCTGTTTGGCAAGCCAGATGTTAATTAGATATTTGCAAGTGTAGATGAAATCAGATGTCATTATATATCAGAAACAAGATTAAGCAGACCTGATTCAAAGATGCATAGGTTTTCTATGGCTTTTTAAACATGTAAGTAATTTTTATTTTTCTAGTGATTATTATTATTATAAAAATTGCTTAATAATACATAGAAAGTAGAAATCTCCTTCTAATGTCATCCTGCAGAGTCTTCCAAAAGATTATTTGTATGTTTCAAGGAAATGTTTGGTTGATTTTTTTTGTGATGTTAGAGGTTGTTGGCCTGATCCAGTTTTTATTAGGTTCTCCATTAGCTTTTCGTATAATGATTTTAGCTGAGATTGATTTTTATCATTACCTTGATCATTATTTCTCTAGGAGTTACAAAATGGTGATGTTCTAATTCTGTTATTCCTTCTGGATTTACTCACTGGAATGTTTCTATAAAGAGAAACTTTCTCTCATCAACTAGCCATATTTTCCTTTTTTTTTTTTTTTTGATAAACAGCTCAAGGGGCCTACCCCCAGCCAGGCTCTGGGTTTATGGATGCTGAACTTACTCCTGTGTTGCCCTTGACAGGAACCCACTGAATCAGAGCTCTACTCTCATTTACATTGTTTTAGCATTGGCATTTCCACTGTGTTGTTTTTATGCATTTCTAACATCCCCTAAGGCAGCGTTTAGAGATAACTATACTGTCTCAGTGGCCATGTTTTCTCCTGAGGGTACCAATCATTGTTTTTAGGGCTCCTGTTACATAGGTTTGAGTGATTAGTTCCTAATGCTCTTTTTCTCATAAGCTCTGTAATTTTTATTGTACAATTTTGTAGAACATGACATTTTTTAAGAATGCTTGTTTTTTTTTTCTAAGAGAAAATGCATTATGAAGACATACCAATATTTTCAGTTCAAATTTACAATTACATTTTTTTAAAACTTATTCAATTTTATAATACTCTTTTTTTCTTACGTTGTGAACTTTGCTTGTTCTAACATTAAAATGAATATGTATTTGCTTTAGCCAGATACATGAGATTTAGCAAAGTAAAACCAATAATTTTGCTAACAATATGATGACTAAAGACAGTTTAAGGTTTGTAAGTGATCCCGAGCATTACTCTATGGCAGTTATAGAAATATTTCTCATTCCTCATGACAGCCACATGATCCTACATTGATGGATATCCCTTAGTTTATTCAGCAGTCCCTTATTGATATGGCAGTTATAGAAATATTTCTCATTCCTCATTACAGTCACATGATCCTACATTGATGGATATACCTTAGTGTATTCAGCAGTCCCTTATTGATAGTTATTTGAGTTATTTACAATCTGATTATTACATACAGTGCCACAGTGAATATCTCAATGTGTATGTGTTTTGTATGTTTTTGCCAGAGTGTTTTAGGGTTATGTGCCTAGAGGTAGGCTATATA
Source organism: Giraffa tippelskirchi (assembly GCF_054371585.1). Taxonomy (NCBI): domain Eukaryota; kingdom Metazoa; phylum Chordata; class Mammalia; order Artiodactyla; family Giraffidae; genus Giraffa; species Giraffa tippelskirchi. The sequence continues at coordinate 125,301,012 of NC_137285.1, forward strand.
TGAACTTTGCTGAATATTGCCAAATACCTCTCCATTTTCCATTCCTACCAGCAATGTATGAGAGCACCTGTTTCTACACAGTACTTGTGGTCCTGTTTCAGGATCATCTGCATTTCTTTTTTGTGAACTGTGTCTTCATACTTCTTGCCTATTTTCTAAAGGATTGTTAGTCTTTGTTTTCTCTATTTTAGAAGCTGTATGTTAGCCCTTTGTGATGTAAGTTGTAGATATTTTTCCCGCTTGACCATTTATCTTTTTACTTAAAATTGTTGGTTTTTTGTTATCCAAAAATGATTTGTTAGTTTTTATGGATTATTTCAGTTACTTCTGGGTTTTGAGTTGCAGTCAAGAAACTTTTCTTTATTCTCAGGTTATATTAGTTTGTAGAAGAATTCACCCATGTTTTCTTCTTGTGCATATATGATTTAATTCTTTACATTTAGATCTCTGATCCATTTAGAATTTATTTTTTTGTATGGTATGAGACAGATCCAATTTTTAACTGGTTCCATATAATTATACAGTAATTCTCATTATGTTACTTACTGAAAATTCCTCTTTTCCTTGCAGTAGGGAAAGTGCGAGTTTAAGATGCTGTGTTTTTTAAATTTGGGTTTTTGGGGTTTTTTTGTTTTTGTTACTGATATATGTATACTCTCTCATTTTCCTTAACCTGATTGAGAAGTTTTAAAGAAAGCAAGTTAAAATTGAGTCTGGAACATATATTTTCAGAGGAACCTAATGTTTCTAATTTTACATCCCAGTGCAATGGAATTATTGGTAAGGAAACTTTAAAACTGCAAGTTGCACTATTAATACTTTAAATACTAATGAAGTGTTATTTCCTTACAGTGCCACAAGGTTGCAGTAGTGCGAGAAGATAAATTGGAAGGTAAGTATTTTAGCGATTTAGCAAGTTTTTCCTCTTAGGGCATCAGTGTCATTAACATCGCATATATATATTTACCTGTTTTACTGGAGAGCCATACATTCTTTTATTAGTAGTTTCTGAAACATGTTAAAATATGATACTACACTAACTTCCCATTTTTAAGGCCAATAGCTGCTAACATTTATAAAGCACTTTTATCACAGAATTTCAAAACTCGTGATAGACATGTGAAACACTTATGAATACCATAAGGAACACCTCATTAACTATAAAAAGACAATGATCTCTAAATATTGTGTTGTATTCCTTAGCAATTTTTTTAGGAAGAAAATTAAAGAATGATTTTATAAAGTCAGAAAGGTGTAGTACAACTTCTAAGGTAAATTTGTCTACCCATTTCAAGACTGTTAATGCTACTGTTCTATTTTTTTAATACCCAAGTCAAAGGAATTTTGTAACAGCCACATGATCTTGGATGTCTCAAGACAAAACCTACTGTCATACTTTGTATATAAAGGTGCCTACCACTGAAGTGTTTTCTTATAAATTAACTGAATTACTCAAGATAGTGAAAATGTCCAATATTTTCTTTCTGAATTCCCACAGTGGTAGATTTATTCATTCAATAGATACATAGTAAGTATCTACTCTATGTCAAGCTCTATGCTAGGCACTAGGGACTTGGAACAAGTGAGGCATGGTCCCTTCCGTCATGGAACCTAAAATTTGTTCTTGTGATTTTCCTCTGAAGACTTATCTGATTAGTAGTAGTATTGTTATATAGAGTTTCTTTTTATAAACTAAAACTGAAGACTTCTCGGGTAGAAATTACCTATTCCTCAGTTGCTATGTATATACGCTAGAGTTTAAGATTCTACCCTGACTGAAAAAAAAAAAAACACACACACACATCATAGTATCATCAGTTATTCATTAATATTTACTGAGTGTCCACTGGATGAGTGATACCCTCACAGTACTGTACTTAGAACTGACTCACCATCACCTACCTATCATTATGTCCTTGTCACAGACAGAAGAGTTGATACTATACTGTATATATGACTGTTTGGCCTTTTAGAGCCTTTTTGGACCACCACCGATTACAAATGGTGTTAATGCAGAAGGGTTTCTTGTTAAAGTCCCCACATGCTATGAAGTTTGTGTATTAACAGACTGCTTTTCCTGTTGACTTGTAGCAGTGAAGTCCAAGCTAGCGGTGACTGCCAGCGTACATGTGTACAGCATCCAGAAAGCCATGCTAAAGGACAGTGGGCCTCTGTTCAATACCGACTATGACATCCTTAAAAGCAACTTGCAGAACTGCAGCAAGTGAGCTCCTTAATGTTCCTTGTGGGCTTCTTTACGAATTGATTTTGTAAGATGTTTACACAGTGGCTGCCTCTTAAGAGTGAACGCCAAGTCTAGTAAAACCTCATTTATCTTGCAGTAAGACACATGCCTGGTTTTATTAGTACATCATAAGGTGAAAAATAGCCACAACCCATATTGAAAACCCCAGTAGACTCCCCATAAATCTACTTCTCATGTATTTATCCTGTCACTGCCACCAGAAATGTTGTTTGTCGTGCCCCCTCATTACTCCTTTACCCTAGTCTCTGCTTGTCTAATTCCTACCCACCCTTCAAGAACCAGTTGACATGTTGTCCTTCAAAAAACTATTCCTAATTTGACATCCCTCTACCTTCCATCCAAAATCAGTTGATCTTCCACAGCCAGTATCAGATCTTATTCATCTTTTGTATCCTTCACAGCATGGGGAGGAGGTGGTCTATAATGTACGTGGTTTTGGAAATTAATGATCATGGGCTGGAGTTTTGACTTCATTGCTAATGGCCCAGTGGCTTTGGACAAGTTACTTAAACTCTTTTGGGCTTTTGTTTCATCATTTTTAAATTGGATATAATAATGCCTACTTTGTGAGGTGGTAGGGAGGGTTCAGAGCAGATTCTCAGACATATATTGAACACCTACTACTTTGACATGCACTAAGCAAGATAATTTGAATTAATTCAGCAAAGATCTGATGAGTATGTGTGACTTGCCACATACTGTAGAGTGATTGTCGCCTGGTACCTGCTTATGGAACTGATGGTCTTATGGGGAAGCAGTTATGGTATAGTGTGACAGTGCTACAATAGGAATAAATGTGTAGGAGGATGTTGAAGGGCCACTCGTCCCCGCCTTTTTTGTTGGGGTGGAATGAGGAGTCAAGACAGAGATGGCTTGTAGAAGGGTATGGCATCTAAGTTGAGGCTTAAAGGCCTAGTAGAAGTAGCCAGTCAGAGGGAAGTAGGAGAGGAAGGACAGGGCTGAGAGGAAACATGATGCTTATGCAGAACCACAGTAGTTTTCTATACCTGAAAACTAGAGTGAGGGGCAGGAAATAATGATACGGGAGTAGAGAGGTACATAGGTTAAAGAGTCATACCATCAAAACCTGGATAGTATGGTAGTGGTTAGGGACCAAGAGAGTGTGTTATGGTGGAGATGGGGGGAGGGTTCATGACATTAAGGATGATGGCCATGTTTCTGGTTTGAATTGCTGGATGGGTGATGATACCATCACTAAGAATGGGAATATATGAGGAGGAGCAAGCTTTGGGAGAAGGGAAAAATGATGAATTGGGTTTGGATATGTTGAGTTTGAGTACTGGATGGGGAGTCCAAGTGGAGATGTCCAGTGCAGTAGATACAGGGTCTAGAGCTAAGGAGAGAAATAGGTAAAGATAGACATTTTGGAATCAGAGAAAAGAGGTAATTAATTGGGCTACAGCAGTAGATACAGTCATGCAGAGAGAATGTATAGGATGAAAGAAGAGCAGAAAGTTAAACTCTAGCCACAGTTACTATCTGTGTAACCTTGGGCAAATTATTTAACCTTTCTGCTTCATTTTCCTGAAATGAAACTAATAATAGTATCAACCTCAGGGTTGTAGGGGCTTCTCTGGTGGCTCAGATAGGAAATAATCTACCTGCAATGCAGGAGACCCGGCTTTGATCCCTGGGTTGGGAAGATCCCCTGGAGAAAGAAATGGCAACCCTCTCCAGTATTCTTGCCTGGGAAATTCATGGAGAGAGGAGCCTGGTGGGCTATAGTCCTGGGGTCACAAAGAGTTGGAGACGACTGAGTGACTAACAGGGCTGTAGAGGATTAAGTGAATAAATACATGTAAAGCACTTAGAACAGTGCTTAGCACAGTAAGCACTATTTAAGTAATAGCTATTTTTTAAGGGGTGGACAGAAAAAGAAGGAGAGTACATCATGAGAAACGCTGGGCTGGAAGAAGCACAAGCTGGAATCAAGATTGCCAGAAGTATCAATAGCCTCAGATATGCAGATGACACCGCCCTTATGGCAGAAAGTGAAGAAGAACTAAAAAGCCACTTGATGAAAGTGAAAGAGGAGAGTGAAAAAGTTGACTTAAAGCTCAACATTCAGAAAACTAAGATCATGGCATCTGGTCCCATCACTTCATGGGAAATAGATGGGGAAACAGTGGAAACAGTGTCAGACTTTATTTTTTTGGGCTTCAGAATCACTGCAGATGGTGATTGCAGCCATGAAATTAAAAGATGCTTACTCCTTGGAAGGAAAGTTATGACCAACCTAGATAGCATATTAAAAAGCAGAGACATTACTTTGCCAACAAAAGTCCGTCTAGTCAAGACTATGGTTTTTCCAGTGGTCATGTATGGATATGAGAGTTGGACTATAAAGAAAGCTGAGTGCAGAAGAATTGATGCTTTTGAACTGTGGTGTTGGAGAAGACTCTCGAGAGTCCCTTGAACTGCAGGGAGATCAAGCCAGTCCATCCTAAAGGAGATCAGTCCTGAGTGTTGATTGGAAGGACTGATGTTGAAGCTGGAACTCCAATACTTTGGCCACCTCATGTGAAGAGTTGACTCATTGGAAAAGACCCTGATGCCGGGAAGGACTGGGGGCAGGAAGAGAAGGGGACGACAGAGGATGAGATGGCTGGATGGCATCACCGACTCGATGGACATGGGTTTGGGTAAACTCTGGGAATTGGTGATGGACAGGGAGGCCTGGTGTGCTGCGATTCATGGGGTCGCAAAGAGTTGGACACGACTGAGCGACTGAACTGAACTGAAGCGGGAGCAGCCAGAGATAAAAGGAAAATCACAAATGTATGGACTTCTAAAAACTTAAGAAGAGAGTTTCAAGAAGCAGGGACTAGTTGACAGTATCAAACCTTGTTGAGAAGTGGAATGTAATAGGAACTGAAAAGTGATGGCCTTAGTAAGAGCAGTTTCAGTGGAGCAGCCAGACTCTGGTCACCTGGGTAGATGGGTATATAAGGAAATGAGATAGCAAATAGGGATAACTTTCTAGGAAATTTGATGGTAAAACAGAGGAAAAAGAGAAGTAACCTGCTACAGAGGAATTGAGACTTGGAGATGGGGGAAATGTATCCATTTTTAAAGCTGAGAATGCCTTGAACTTGTATTATTAGTAAAGAGCCATAAAAAGAAGAAATGGTTGAAGATACTGACAGAGGTGGATTAACTGATACAGTTGGGTCTGTATCCAGGTGGATATAGAATTGCCAAAAATAATTTCTGTAAGTTCCGTGAGAATAGGGATCGTCTATTTTGTTAACCACTGGATACCTAAAACGGTGCCTAAGTGAAGTTGCTCAGTTGTGTCTGACTCCTTGCAACCCCATGGACTGTAGCCTACCACGCTCCTCCGTCCGTTGGATTTTCCAGGCAAGAGTACTAGAGTGGGTTGCCATTTTCTTCTCCAGAGGATCTTCCCAACCCAGGGATCAAACCTGGGTCTCCCACATTGTAGGCAGACGCTTTACCATCTGAGCCTGGTAACTATTAAATAAGTAATTGTTGAGTGAATTAATGGTAGACATTGACTCTTTTTTTTCCTTCTGCTTAAAACCTTGAATGTAATAGGCATACAAATATTTATTAGATAAATAAATATAATTATACTGCTAAAGAGTAATTTATGTCTGGTGTCTTTTAGAGAAGGATTATAAAAAAACATAAACACCCTGATATGTTTATGTAATTTATTAGATTTCAAAAATAATCTGTATTAAAATCTAGTTTTGGCATGTCAAGCTCTAAAAATCAATTCTATTGTATTTAGCAAGTAAGGAAACTAGAATAAAAGTGACACAGAAATCCAAAATTAAATTTGCATAGAGACCACTAAAATAAACATGGCAAGTAGAAATGTGATACTAGGAAGCACCTTTAATAAAACTTTACTTAAATACTTAAGTATTTAAATATCCTCAGTAGAAATGTGAAGAAAATAAATAAATAAAAAAGAAATGTGAAGAATTTATTTCCAATAAAGAAGTTTGTATTTGGTCCTGAGAATTATGGGTCAACTGAGATCTGACTCATTGTTTCATGTGTTTTAAGAAGTGCTATGACAGGAAGAAAGTTGAAATTTTAGATTGAGCAGATTCTTCTCTCTTCAGACATGTCCCAGTCTAACTTGGTCTCTTCCTCATTGCCAGTTCCTGGTCCTGACCCTAAGGTGTGGAAATGTAGACCAAATGGAGAAAGAGTTGTCTTGGGGCCAACTTTAGATGCTGACAATGAAATAAAACATTGCTCTCTTTCCTTGTACATGGAAGCATTGCAGGGCCAGAGAGGAAGAATGGTGGGTGAAAGGAAATGATTTCCGTCTGTTCTTAACTCTGATGCACAAAATATTTGTGTTAATGTGAGGTTTTTCTATGTAGACTGTAATAAATCAGTGGAAGGTTTTTGGAGCTGTGAACTCTAGCTTGGGGCTGTTCAGCCTAAAGTTACTTCAAAAATTAAATGATTTTATCCAGGTTTTTTTCCTTAGGCCAGTTAATCTCAAAGTTGTGCCTGGTTGATCTCTAAGGTAGTTGCTATCATCGTGTAGTTTCTTAACCTCCATCTTCTCCCATCCCAAGTTGAGATGATACACTAAAGAAGGCAGAGAAGCCAGAAGACTCACTTTCAGTGTCTTAAATAATCTCTCTTTGAATCTGTATTTGTATGTGCCAGGTCTTGTACTAGGTACCTGAAATACAAAAGATGAATAATACACTTAACTTCAAGGAGCTCTCACCTATCCTCAATAAGCAAAAGACTGAGGGAAATAAAATGTTCTTTGTCAGGAAATGTTGGAAAACTTTGCTTTAAGTACAACCATTTGAGAAGGATGGATCAGTTACCCATTTATAACATAGAACACTATATTATGGATTTTTGTGAAACAGGCACATCTACAATGATTACAGAGGAAGAGATGAATGTTCCTTTTAATATGGCATGCAAATTGTGCCAAATTTTTCACTTGGCTATGGGCATACTTCTCTGGTGCTGTTAGTTGAGATTATTATAAATTATTAACAAATGACTATAAAGGAGCCACAGGAGCTAGTGGCTCTGTTCCCAGCTTATTTCGTGTTCTAAAGCATGATCCATTCTGGTCAGGAGAGTTGCCAGGAAATTTGTTAATATTTAAAGCTTTAATTTTGATTCAGTCAATATTTATGGTATATCTAGCCCTAAAAGGTGGAGGTCTTTAAAAATAAGAGATAACCATTTGGTTTACCAAAGTTGGTGAAATTACTAATATTTTCTTATTGTTTGGTATATTCTTACTATTTTGAATTAGTGTGCTTTTTTCAAAAAAGCGAAAATACCCATACAGTTTGGTAGAAGACACCTGTTTTCAGTCTTAGTTTTATTACCAACAATGTATATAATCTAGAACTTCACTCATATCTCTCCAGTACTTGTTGCACAAACTCATTTCTAAAATCCATTTTAGTTCTAAAATTTCCTAATTTTATAGTATTAGGGTTAGAAAGTATTGTGTAGAAGAAGCAAGAGTTTGAAAATAAGGTTTGATATTGACAGTTAATTTAATGTAACATTTCTGTCCTCAGGTTTAGTGCCATCCAGTGTGCAGCCGCAGTCCCTAGAGCTACTGCTGAATCCCCATCTTCTGAAAAGTTTGAGCAGTCAGATCTTCCGGTATCACCTGAGACACAAGCCAGTAATGAGTTGACCACCAATGGTCATGGCCCACCTATTCCCAAACAGAGTTCCCAGCAGCCCAAAGGAATCATGGGCATGTTTGCTTCTAAAGCTGCTTCTAAAGCCCAAGATGCCAGTAAGGAAACCAAAACAGAGGCTAAAGAAGTAACGAATGTAAGTCTTTTATAAAAATGTGCTTTTACAGCTCAGAATGGATAACTAGAAAAGCATTTAATAATTCCAGTGTTTGTAGTTTAATTATATAAGGTTCTGATATTTAGTTCTAGTTTTTTCTACTTTGGTGTAAATCGTTTAATTCTTGGGCCGATAGTTTGATCTTTGTTTAAATCCTCATTTTCCGTTCTATGAGGGAGAGATCATCTTGTTAAGTAATTTGGATGTCATGTTGCTGTTAAGTGGTGGAACCAGAATTCAGTTCCACTTATGATTACAAATGTAATGTTCTGGAGGTTTTTCCCCGTTTTGTACCATACTGCCTCTGATCTGTTTTAATTCTGTCAAAGTAAGTAGTTTTTAAATATAATGAAAAAATGTTTAGACACATTCATGGATAATAATTTTATAAAAACTATGAGAAACTAAGCTTTGGAGATGAATACCAAACGCTATATGGTCTGGCTTTGTTCTTATACCTAGTGTCTGTACACATTTTGGCATGATAATATAGAGGCTCTATGATCACGACAGTGTGTTCTACTATTGACATTTTTGACCGTTTCTTGAAGAACAGCCTAAACATAGAAAAAAAAAATCATGTATGTTTTCTTTTGCTTTGCTTTCAGGCATCTTCGGTAGGCCCCAAAGCACCAGGGAAAGGGAATGTCATAAGCAATTTTTTTGGAAAAGCTGCTATGAGTAAGCATGTTCTTACCTTCCTTTGACTAATATATAAATGTTAATATAATGACCTTTTATCTGAGGTGAAGGCCACCTTGTCCAGTTTTTACCCATCTAACACACTACTATGTGGTTTTCCTACATCCTGACATAAATTTGCAGTCTACAAACCTGTGTATTGATGAACATAACCAACTGGAACAATGGATTTTACGGGTGAGCTGGGTTTGGTTGCGATCTCCTGAAGGATAGTTGACTAATTTCTGATTTTACTTCCTGCCTTGGAAAGAGAATTAAATATTTGTTTCATAGGGTTCTTGAAAATAAGTCATTAAAGTAAAAGGGAAGTTGCTTGGTTAAACAATGTAGTATTAATATCTTGGATGCTTTGTCAGTTTGCCTGGTATAACCATTTTTACCTCTGTTTCCCAAGGGGCTACAAAAACAAATTTTTGCCTTTCTTATTTTTGCAGATTACTTACAGTAATGAACTAGACCTCAGTTTGAATTAGGAGGGCCCAGGTAGTAATGGCCATTTATAAATATTTACATTTTGAGAAAGCAAATCTCCTTTATTTAAAAATATATATTTGGATGAGAATTCTTTCAAACAAAAAGAACCAATAATCACATATTTCCTTTCTTCTCGTATCAAATACACATCCCCTGAGGGTATGTGGCCAGAATACCAGGAAGAATGCAGGAGTTGCAGGGTAATTATGGCACACTTCTTGGAGCATAATGCTTTACAAAGATTTTGTGGGAAGCATTTTTGTTACATGCCTGTGCAAGCATATTAGTCAGAAATCTGCTTTTCTGTGATGGTCAAAATAGTAGTTGGAGGATAGATTGGGGTGATAGTTTTTTTATTTTCCATAAAAGCTATCAGAAAACATTTTTATATTCTGAAAAAAATAATGAAAATTTGCTACTTTCAGGTTACTGGGAAAGCATGATTGTATTATTTCAGGCCCAATGCATAAGGCCAGTTCAGGAGATACAAGAGATGCGGGTTTGATCCCTGTGTCAGGAAGATTCCTTTGAGGAAGAAATGGAAACCCATTCCATTATTCTTGCCTGGAAAATCCCATGGACAGAGGAACATGGCAGGCTACAGTCCATGGGGTTGCACAGAGTCAGACATGACTGAGCACATGTACACACAATGCATAAGGAGGGTTCCCTCCTTCTGTGAAAACATATCATGCTAAGGTCTATCATCTTATGAATGGGTAAACAATATATGATATATGGAATATTTTTCAGTCATAAAAAGCAATGAAGTACTGATACATGCTACAAAATAGATGAACCTTGAAAATGGCAAAATAAAAGAAGCTAAACACAAAAGGCCACATGTTACATGATTCCATTTATACAAAAGGTTCAGAATCGGCAAACCTATAGAGACAGAAAGTCTATTAGTGGTTGTTAAGGGATGGTTTGTGGAGTATAGGATTTCTTTTAGAGGTGATGAAATGTTCTAAAATTGGATAGTGGTGTTGGAATTAAGAAGCACTGAATTGTACAGTTTATAAGGGTAAATTTTATGATATATGAATTCTGTCTCAGTAACAAACATCCTAATGTTTTATGTATTTTTACAAATTGCAGCATTGGTGACAAATTAGAAAGTCGTCATCTGTTATCTTTCTTTGCTTAAAAAGGTGTTTCATATTTTTTTGAGTATAAAAAGGAGATGCTTTTCTGCTGTCATAATTCATAAGCTGCATACTCTTGGGAAACATCTTTAATCCCTCTGACTCTTAATTTCCTCATCTAACAAATGAGAATGTTGGTACTTCATAAATTTGTATTGATTTTTTTCTAAGTCCTACTTTTACTATCATTTGGCCTGGGGGCTATGATATAATGAGGGATTAGCAGGAGGCAGAAATGAAAACAGTTTCAACTAGAGTGGTAGTTGGAAAGGAGAAATGTTCTCTTGACTAGACCATGAGCTCTCTTAGGACGGGGACTGTTTTTCATCCCTTTAGCCCATGTTCCTAATATATTACCTGGCACTTAGTAAACTGTCAAAGGAATGATAAATTAATATTGCATGACGGGGTTATATATCATCTGCTATACTTTATTTATAGATAAACTTAAAGTCAATTTGGATTCAGAACAAGAAGTGAAAGAAGAAAAAAAAATGGAGCAACCTCCACTGTCTGTCACTGAACCAAAGCTGGCAGCCCCTGTGGGTCTGAAGAAATCTAGCAAAAAAGCAGAGCCTGTTAAGATGCAACAGAAAGAAAAAAAAAGGTAGGAAAATTTTGTTGCTTGTGAGGGAAGAGTGTCTCTGCTGGGGGTGAAAAGGTCTGTTTGGGCTTATTGACAGGCAGGCAGTTTTCAGTTGAGTACTAAATCCTACTTAATGCCTTAGGGATACAGCTGTATAACCAAAATGAAGAGAGACGCTCCATAGCTTATCTAGTGAAGCAGAACTTGAATCAACCAGTTCGGATAATGTAGAGCCCAAAGCCAGTTTTTTTGGGCCCCATTGATCTAAATTGATTGTCTTTTCTCCTTTACTTCATTTTATATTCGTGGACATGGCATAAGTGTGCCTGAGTATATATCTCTGTGTCTGTTTTTCACCTTAGATTGCCAAATGAGGGGTTACTATTTCCAGTGAAATTTAAGAGAAAAAGTTCTTTGTTTTCTTTTTGTATCAATGAGTTTATTTTTCAAGTGGTAAAATGTAATTAGAAAAGAAAATAAAAAGCACACAAGCTGTTAAAAATGAATCCAGGAATTTGAGACACTACCTCATAGTTGGTAGGAACTAGTCTGTTGAAAGAAATTCTAAAGGACACTGTCAGCACTGATAGGCCCAGAAATACTTGACTTTTGTGGCAAGGTTGCAGCTACTCTATTAGAAAACATAAACAAAATGCTGAAGTTTCAGAGGGTCAGAGCTCTGTCCAGTGGGCCTCACCTCCTCAGAATATGTGATACGGATGGACTAAAATGTCTCCTACCATGAGTACAACACTCATTGATGGTTATTGCTAGGATCACATTCAGTATTTCACCACGAAGTGGGATGTTAACTGTATGTTTTTAACACATGGTCTTCCCTTGTGGTTCAGCTGGTAAAGAATCCGCCTGCAATGCAGGAGACCTGGGTTCAATCCCTGGGTTGGGAAGATCCCCTGGAGAAGGGAAAGGCTACCCACTCCAGTATTCCGGCCTGGAGAATTTCATGGACTATACAGTCCATGGGGTCGCAAAGAGTCGGCATTTTAACACATCAACTTTACCAGATTCAGAAAGTTCTTTTCTGTTCCTAGTTTGATGTTTTATAAAATGAGTGTTGAATTTTGACAGATACTTCTACATTTATTGAGGTGAATGTATGGTGTTTATAAATGAGTGTTGAATTTTGACAGATACTCTTCCTACATTTATTGGGGTAAATGTATGGTATTTCTGTTAATGTGGTGAATTACACCGACTGGTTCTTGAATTTTAAACCAACCTTGCATTCTTGAGATAAACCCCACTTGGTCATGATGCATTATCCTTTTTATATATTGCTAGATTTGATTTGTTAATGTTAAGAATTTTTTGCATCTACGTTTATGGGGGTATAATCAGTTATATTATCTTTGCTGGTAATGTCTTTACCAGATTTCAGTATCAAAGTTATGCTCATTTCATGTGATTAGTTAAGAGGAGTTTCTTCTTCCTGTTTTCCAAAAGAGTTTATGTAAGATATGTATTGTTTTTTTCTTAAAAATTTGATAAAATTCACCAGTGGATCCAGGCTAGTTTTCTTGAAAAATAATTTTTACCGTTTTAAATTTTCTATTTCATTGATTTCTGCTCTTTAATATTTCCTTTTTTCTTGGGTTTATTCTTTTTCTAGCTTAAGGTTAAAAAATGTATTGATATTTGTTGTATAAGAAATATGGTTGAAGGCAAAAACTGTGTCTTGTCCTTATTTGTGTCTGTAACACACAGTAGGCCCTTGATAAATTATTGTTGATTGAATGAATAGTGTGGTGGAGTATCTAGATAGAAGAGCTAAATAATGTCAAGATGGATTTAGGTTTTTTTATTATGTCATTGCTGCTGTTCAGTTGCTAAGTCATGTCTGACTCTGCAACCTCATGGACTACAGCACACCAGGCTTCCCTGTTCTTCACTGTCTCCTGGAGTTTGCTCAGACTCATGTCCATTGAGTCGGTGATGCCATCCAACCATCTCATCCCCTGTCGTCCCCTTTTCCTCCTGCCCTCAGTCTTTCCCAGTGTCAGTCTTTTCCAGTGAGTTGGCTCTTTGCATCAGGTGGCCAAAGTATTGGAGCTTCAGCTTCAGCATCAGTCCTTCCAATGAATATTCAGGGTTGATTTCCTTTAGGATTGACTGGTTTGATCTCCTTGCTGTCCAAGAGACTCTCAAGAGTCTTCTCCAACACCACAGTTCAAAAGCATCAATTCTTTGGCACTCAGCCTTCTTTATGGTCCAACTCTCACATCCATATGTGACTACTGGAAAAAACCATAGCTTTGACTATATGGACCTTTGTCAGCAAAGTGATATCTCTGCTTTTTAATACACTTTGTAGGTTTGTCATAGCTTTTCTTCCAAAGAGCAAGCATCTTAATTTCATGGCTGCAGTCACTATCCACAGTGATCTTTAGAGTTAGAATTACCTTAATATTTCCTGCCTGTGCCTTTGTTCATATTGTTCTTTCTTTTTAAAATTATGTCTCCCTTTTCTATCTGATAAACTGTTTAGATTTTGAAGTTTTAAAATAAGACTCATGTCACTTAACATTTATTTGTTCAGAAAAATTTATCATATTGTATTTTATAGTCAGTGGTATTTGTATCTGTTTTTCCTGCCAGAGCTTCTTGAGAACAATGGTACTTTTTTGATCTTTGCATCTGGGTGTTTAGCAAAAAGTCTTTATGTAAGTAGTAGCTGCTTATTTAATACTTATTAAATGACTGAATCAACAGTCATTCAACTGTTGCATTCATAATGCTTGTTGAATTAATGAATCAAAAGTAGGAGAAGTAAGGAATTTAGAGAAATTTTCAATAACCTGGTAAGTAGCTTACAGTGGTCTTTAGAGAGCTAGAGGAAGTTTTTATTCTGAAGTGACTTAGTTGTGTGTGGTCAGTTAGCAGAGTATCCTTTGGGTCTTTTATGACTTTTATTTTCTACCCTCTGGAATTAAGTTCATGAACTATGAAGCAAGGCCAATAGTAGCATACGAATACTTATATTTTTGTTTTGTGTAACATGCTTAAATTATTCCCAAATGGCAACAGGAGGAAACAAGCGGAGTTATCTGATGATGAGACAAAAGAAACTGAAAACATGAAGAAAAGGAGGAGAAGAATCAAACTTCCTGAGTCTGATAGCAGTGAAGATGAAGGTGGGCATTCCTAATTTTTTTATTTTAAATTTTAATTTAAAATTTAAATTTTTGGCCAGTGGGATTGTCTCAGTCAAATTGGGCTGCTGTTATAAAAATACCATAGACTGGGAGGCGTAAACCATAGGACTTTATTCCTTACAGTTCTGAAGGCTAAGAAGTTCAAAATCAAGGTACAAGCTGATTCAGTTCCTGGGAAAGGCTCTCTTCCTCACTTGTATAAGAATACCTCCTTGCTGTTTCCTCCATGGTAGAGAAGGAAATCATCTTCTTTGGGTCTCTAATCTCATTCATTACGATCCTGTCCTCGTTTTATCTCCCAAAGGTCCCCTTCCTGTTACTATTGAGGATTTGGGCTTCAACATATAAATTTTGAGGGAACACAAATATTCGGTCCACAGAAGGGTCAATTCTTCTTATGATGACTTTAGCTCAAGAAGCTAAAAAGTTGCTTATTATGGGTTGCAGTGACAATAGTAATCCTAGGACTGAGAGACACAGTGTACCTATTTCTGTTCAAAACCAAGTTTTACCTTTTAACAAGAACCATAATCTTCTGGTAATTTGTGAAAGTAGCAAACACAAAGAGGAGGAGAATAAGGATTATTATTATATTTATTATCAAGGACATTTTCTTTTTTAAAAAATAAAATGGAGCTCTTCCTCTGGGTACCTTCATGTGTGTCTTATAAAATGGGTGTGATTGTAGGCATCAGGGGTAATGGTGCTGTTTTGTACCACATAAGTAAAACCACACTAAGATGAATCTGCATTGTTGTTGTTGAAAAGGAATGACACTGTGGACCCTCCTAGTTTTAAGCTGTAGACACTGTTGTAAAATAAGTGAACAGAGTAAGGGCAAGAATCTTGCCTGGAAAATTAATGTGCCTTTTAAGAGAATATCAAGTAGTCTAAGAGCCAATTCAAGTATTCTTCCCAAATTGTGTAAACGAAAATATATAGAAAAAGGAGGGACTTCTCTGATGGTCCAGTGGTTAAGACTGCATTCCCAGTGCACAGGGCCCAGGTTCAGTCCCTGGTCAGGGAACTAGATCCTACATGCAACTAAGATTCTTCATGCACATGGCAATATAGATCCCTTAGTGCTGCAACTAAGACTCAGTACAGCCAAGTAAATATTTTTTAAAAAAAGACCAAAGAGAAAGATACCTGGGTTGGGCTGATATGCCATATGACTTCAACTCTGAAAAGCCTGCTCTGAGAACTGGTGGTGAAAAGCTTGAGCTGCTATGATTGATTCTCCATGAATTCATGGCGTAGAAAGCATTTTAGGAAAATGGCCAGAACTCTCATCCAAAGGGATTCAGCATCATATAAAGGTAGACGAAAGCAAACAAACTGAGAGATTCTTTAAGAGATTAAAGAAAAATGAATGCAAAAAAAAGAAACCTACTATGCTGTTGAAGGGCAAAGCTAAACTTGTTAAACTCCAGTCTTACCAGAAACTACTGTAAGAAGTACTAAAAGTGGTAACAGAGGCAACCCAAACTGGGGGGTATTAACTCAAGTGAGTTGAAAAACAAATTATATATATAGATGACAGTCACACAAAGGAAATGAACAGACCTAAGAAACTGTACAAGCAGGTTGACTGTGTCTATGGCAGAGCTGCACCTTTGACTCCTCCCTTGGACTTAGGGTTTTTGTTGACTGTGAAACAGATAGGGATATGGTATTGTGAGCATCCCAGTGGGATGCTGAATCCTCGTTCCATATCATTTATCAAAATGCTTTAACCAAGACAGGAAGATTTTGAAGTGTGTAGATGAAACAACCATCAAGGAACATTCTGACTGGTTAAGAGTTGAGGAAATAGAGGCAACTCTGCAGACACACAGGAAAATAACTTAGGAGGTAACTTAGGAATGTGTGCTAACTGGAGCAGTCATCCCTAATTCCAACCAGGAAAAGAATTTGAGGAAGATTCTAGATAAGTCTTTGAAACCATCAGCCTTAATATACATTAAAAAATAAACTAGATACTCTAGTGGAGAAGGCAATGGCACCCCACTCCAGTACTCTTGCCTGGAAAATCCCATGGACGGAGGAGCCTGGTAGGCTGCAGTCCATGGGGTTGCTAAGAGTCGGACACGACTGAGCGACTTCACTTTCACTTTTCACTTTCAGGCATTGGAGAAGGCAATGGCAACCCCCTCCAGTGTTCTTGCCTGGAGAATCCCAGGGACAGGGGAGCCTGGTGGGCTGCCGTCTATGGGGTCACACAGAGTCGGACACGACTGAAGCGACTTAGCAGCAGCAGCAGCAGATACTCTAGTATTAGTGAAGGAGTCAGCTGTAATCCTGTGATTGATTGAATACTCTTTACATACTTCTGAAATTCTCTCTGTAGTTCTGATCCTTAGCTCACAAAAATGATACTCTTAAGTGACTAGAAATAAGAGTGGGGTTATTTAGTCTGGAAGGGAGAAGAAATGTGAAAGAGGTGGACAACCTATAATAACATGATATAGAACAGAGGCTCTCAGATTTTTTTTTCTGGGAAAGATAATTTTTGGCATCTGACTAAATTTATAAACTATTGCCATTTTATTCCTAAATTTCTTCTTTGTCTCAGAGCCAATTGGATTTTACTTTAAACCTTCATACAGTATCTAACCTATTATTGCTTTATTTCTGCTATGCTGAATATGTGCTGTTAGTTCAGTATGCTATCTTCAGCTAGAAGTTAGCAACAAGAATGGAGCAAATGGCAGAGACTTTGAAGTCAGACAGACCTGGGTTTAAAATCTTACCTCCACTACTGACTGTGTGACTTTCGGCATGTTACTTAACTTCTTCAGTTCCTTGTTTTCTCTTCTCTAAGATAGGATGTTATCACATAAGATAGGCCTTTTATGAACATCAAATAAAATGCTGTTTCCAAAGTGCCAGGACAATGCTTAACATATAATCAGTTTTAATATTCACCCCACTTTTCCTGTTGAAATTTAGTAAGCTTTTAATGGTAATAATATACTTGAAAGTACCTTCTCTCAGAAAATTCCCTTCAACTTCATATTCTTAACTGTATACCCGAGAAAGTATTCCTTTCTCTTTCTCTCTGGCAGAATGATAAGCACTGTTAGCAGTTCTGTATACTCTCTTTGTAAAGAAAGGCCAGACCCAGAAAGAAATAACATTAAGAGTAATATCTATATTGCTAGGAAAAAGTAGTTTTAACTGGTATGTTTTAGTCTTTGCTACCGTTTTCAGACCTTGCAAATTGTTTATAGAGAATGGTAAGCAAATGATCCATCCCCACCCCTTTTTTGAAGGTTAAGATAAGTAGTTTAAAAAATTTCTTAGGAAGCTATGAATGGTTTCCAGGAATTCTAATTACCCATCTCTTCCAGAAAACTGATAAATAGTGGTTACATTGCTAGATCCCTGCAATTATCTTTACCACAGTTCTTATTCTGCCCAAGTGAAGGGTGCTTTCCTGGAATAAGTGATGTTTCACTACTTGAGTACCTTTCATCTGAAGAGCTGCAAAATCAGTTACAAATATATTTAAAACACACCAACGCATCCATCATTTCATAGCTTATGTCACTAAAAATATGTTGAAGGAGTACAGTCGTCTTGGTAATAAAGACTAAGGCAGACAGACATGGCTTCTAGCATATGAATGTGGGCAAGTTTTTTTTTTTTTTTAATCTCTTTGAACCTTGCTTGTATAAAACATAGTAATAGTGATTTTTGTGGGGTTATTATAAAAATGAATGATTGTTTGTAAGCCCAGAAAATTCTAGTTGTTTTCCCTATCCTTTCTTAAAATATTATAATTTTTTAAAAAATTTAAGTAATACATACATACAATTTCAAAAATCAGATAAAGTACAAGTGTTATATATTAATAGTAACCTCTCCTATCAGACTCACCTAATTGACTGATGCTTCTCTTGTCAACTTTTTCCCATCCGTCTTCCATCTTCCAAGGGTTTGTTGAAATTTCTTATTCCTTAAGAGCTCTTGGCTCCTGTGATGTTCTCTTCCCTATTATGAGGGGGTTACAACATTTCTTTCCTTTATTATTGTTGTAGTTTCTCAGTGAGGGTGTGTGGAAGGGAGAGGGAGGCATATGCTGAATCTTCCTTGACTTAGAAGCTCCTCATCCCAAATATAGTTCAGAAAATGATTCTTTTATTAAAAAGAAAAATGTTACTGTATATTCAGTGCTAGGGAAATGGTGGCGCCTCTGCCTGTATGGAGCTTGGAATCTGAAGGGGGACTCTAAACAGCTCTATACATGCAGTGAGAGGGGGTCTTAGAAGGTGCCACTGGGATTATGTTTTCTCCTTGGTTAAGTCGTGGTTGCAGAACTGGAAACAGAATAAGAACTCATAAATTTATGACTGAGTACTCAAAATTCCTTTTCTTGGGCATCCTCACTGCGTAAACTTCTCTCCTACCACTGTAACTCATTGCTTCACAGCTTTCTTAATAGCTATACCTTCAGGAAAATGGGTGCTTGGTTCTGGTGGTTTGACTGGACTTTTTCTTCCTCAAGCTCCCATCATATTTTAGCCTCCCAGTGCTGGTTAATAGCTGGACCACTTTGCTTTTATGTTTCTATTTCCTAGAGTTTATAAAGTTTGGGGGCCTGTTTCATACTTGAAGTGTATAATTTACTGTTTCTTTCTGGCTGTTGTTCTGCTTCACCTCTTTAGGTCATTTGGCCTTGAACTCTCCACTGTCATAATTTTTAACACTGACCTAATGAGTTGGGAGAATTTCAGATCCAAGACTTGTGCTAAGAATTTGAATACAGCCAGGAGATTCAGGGAGCAGGTGAGGCTAAGCAGCTCCCCAGTCCCTTGACCAGCAGTTTCTTTGCGGTGATTAAGCAATGGGTCAGCTGAGGATTTTCACTTCCCTTCTCATGGGCCTTAAACTAAGACCACTGTTCCTGGAACTGTTCAGAACTGATGGGATCCCTCTGGTGGTGCTCTCTTTTCAGGTGGTATCACTTCCATAGCGATATTTCTCTCCTTAAGATATTCTTTTCCTGCTGATCATATTAATAAGCAAGTCTTAGTTGTTAGAGCTATAATTGTGATCATCGTTTCAAAGATGATTTCACAACTCTATGGTTTATGCTGTTCAATGTCAGCTGAAAAATTTAAGTCTAACAGACATCTCAGGTGATTGCAAATAATCTTTAAATCACAGTCACAAAATCATTGTTACTATTATTTATTGCATACAACTGAAGCTCAAAGAGATTTTTTAAAAACTTGCCCACATTCGTATGCTAGGATTCATATTGGTCTGTCTTAGTCTTTATTATTAACCCAAGTGTTCTCCTTCAGTATGCTTTTAGTGACAGAAGCATAAGGAATGATGGATGTGTTGGTGTGTTTCTAATGTAGTTGTAATGGATTTGTAGCTCTTCAGTTGAAAGGTGCTCACACTTGGTATAATCTGAGGACTCTCTCCACTTACTTGATCTTAAGAAAATGTCTCTCCCTGAGCGGTAGGCAGCATGGGATAGTTGAAATAGTCAGGCTGTGGAATCAGACTGACTGGGGTTTAAAACCTCCTGCCTCAGTTGCAAGCTCTGTGCCCCTGGCAAGTTAATCAACCTCTCTGAACCCTCTGTTTACCCAACTCTAATATATGAATGATAGTATTTGTCTCTTAGGTTTGTTGTGAGGAGAAAGTGAAGTAATGTCGGTGAAATAGATGACACATGGTAGATAATCAGTGGATATTTTTAAAACAACTGTATACCCTGACTTATCTATAAAATTAGAAGCTAGCTAAGATGATCTCTAAGGCACATTCCAGCTCTAATAATTTTTTTAATTGAACTATAATTGCTTTATGATGTCAGCTCTAATAATTTTTGATTCTTTGATTCTCTTTGTATGAAAATTGATAAAATGTGTATTTTAAAGATATCTGTCTAGTTATCTATATATTAATAGATAGATACATAACTGCAGAGTCCTTGATTATCATGAATTACTGCTTGCAAAATACCCTTTGCTGGACATGGAAGTGTAGAGAACTAGTGGAGAGGACATTGTACCAGACACTGCCGTGGTTCTCTTATCTAAGCTTGTTCCCCTATTTCAGTCATACCAGACTCTCCTGGAGCTTATGAAGCTGAGTCACCATCCCCACCTCCTCCTTCTCCTTCTCCTGAACCAGTGCTGAAGACTGAGCTGGAGCCTTCTCCCGTCAAGGTAAAACTTTACTGGGATGTGTCCTTTATCGCCCAAGGATGAAGCCACTCTGCTGCGTTAGTTCTCTGCTCTTCACTTCACGTGTGGCAGTAGCTGGCTCCTGTCTCACCCTGCTCTCCTGTAGGTGGTACAGAATGGGCATTCCCTCTCTTCTCACAGGAAGGGCAAGTTTAGCCATAAGGCATCATCTCAGGAATGTAGCCAAGGTCAATCCTGGGGTCTCTTTAAGTTTCTCATGACTTCCAGTTTCAGAGCAGCTGTGCTATCCAACTTCTGTTGGCATTGTGCACAGTTAAGTGTAGCAGAGTTTGTGAAAGACAGGGTAGAACAAACAACTTATGTGTGTTTGTTGCTCTTCTAGAAAAGGGCTGCACATAGGGAAATACAGTTTTCAGTAATCTTCAGCTGGGTCTTGTCTGCATCTTTGAGTGTAAATAATGAAGGATTGAGAAGATGGGTTTTTTTTTTCCTTTATGATTATTAGTTTTCCTTAATTCATTGACTGTCTTTTAAATTTTGCATTAAATTCCTCATTAGCTTAAAAGAAAATGGAGTGAAAGACCAGTGGAGAGAAAAAGAAGTTGGTATAAGTAAAACCTTTTTGATGCTAAATTAGACAGTTGTAATGTTGCAGTGTCGAGGCTGAACTAGCAGGTATCCACAGCAAGGGTGGATGTCTTGGAGACCTGCAGTCTAGAGGCCTTCCCTGGGCGCTTCCAGTATCTGCTGTGGCCTTCCATTAAAGCCCTTGCCACAGTGGACTGCAGTGGTCTGTTTTCCTTGTCTCTCTCCTCCAACTAAGGCCATTGTCCTATTGGTCTTTTTAACCATGGTGCCTACTCTCTCCAACAAAAGTTTGTTGACTGAATGAACACAATTCTTTGCTCAACATGCTGCTTCTCTTCTCATAATGAGGTATCAGTGAGCATAACTTGTCTGTGGTTGGGCTGGTCCCCTAAAGGAAAATTTGTAGATACCTTGTTTAACTTTTTATCCTCATAAAATATTGGAGGGTGATTGTTAAAAGATAAAAATGTTTTTGTTATTCTTCTCTACAGCTTGATTTGTTAGTTTAATGTTGTATCCTCTGATCTTCCTGTGACCTTTTAGGGCTCCAATGGAGAAAACAAAAGAAAACGAAAACGCGTGCTAAAATCTAAAACCTTTATGGATGAAGAGGGCTGCATGGGTAAGAAAAAATTTTGGCTCCAGGGATAGAGTTATGACCGTAGAGAGCACCTTAATCCCTCACAGAGCAGGGCACCTCATCCCCATGTGAAGCTGTGCTGCTTGGCTGTGGCCCACACTGAGTAGCTGAGTACGAGGAACACTGCAACTACAGAGTACGTGCTTCCTGTTTGGTTCATACGGAGAAAAGTTGCAGCGTTTCTGGCTGGGGAGTTTCTTGATCTGCGGCGTGGAGGGGAACATAGCCATTTTGCCTACATGTGAGATTGTTGTGAAGATTCATGTGAAGTAATAGATTTAAAAAAACACTTTCAAGATGGAAACCACAATACCAACTTTAAGTATTATCAAAGACAGTGAGAAACAGGTGGGGTTGTTTTGAACATTTGTTTTATACATTTGAACTGTGGAAAAGAGCCTCCTGCAGATGATTAGACTCTAAAGAGAGTGTCAGGAGTCGTCTTCATATTTTGTCCCATTTGTTCTGTAGAGGGATATGACTTCCATATCACTTCCTGTGTGTTTCCTGGTTTGTAAGTCATGTTAGATAAAAGCATGTTCCTTTTACAGAGATCCAGAGGGAAAATGGAATTCGGGCTTTGAGTCATCCCTTGAGTCCCGATGAAATGTTCAAATCCTGGTACTATCTTTTGTGTTTGTGAAGAGTTGTGGGTTTAGGCTCTTCCACCTCTGGTTGGTGAGATAGCTCGTAAGTGTCACTTCTCTTTTCCTGTGAAACCTGCCACACCTCGGCTCTTGTAGAGAAGTATTTTTTCCCTTTCTTGATTTTCCTTTTCTGGTTCACATTTTTGTCTTAAAAAGGTTTAATTGACTATGAAGAATCAACTTTTCCAAACAGTGTGGTTGTTAAAACTAGTGAAGACATCTCATCGATCTTGAGCCTGTCGGGTTCCCTACCTCACTCATCTGAAAAGGCCTCTGCCATTTTCATTGTAGCATATGCTTGGGGAGTAAAATTCCTTACACAGGAAATTTTTGTCTTTGCAATGCTAACTTTCTTGTGAGCCTATGAATTCTGGACTTTGGTCTTATTTTATTTGTTTTTGCTTTCAGTCTTCTAGTCATGAATTTCAAGTCTCTTGGTTTGACTGTTAATGGTAATTTATGTATTTACTGTTGAATTTTTTTGTTCATTTTCATTTTAAATTTAAGAGGACAGAAGCATCAGTGCTAGTTTTTTCCTCCTGCTACCCCAAAAGAAAAGCATCAAAAATACCTTTATAAGAGTTCATTGGGAATTTGTGGCTAATTACATATTGCTTTGTTCAAAACACAGTTCTCAAGTTTTGGCCAGGTATGGGATGTGAACTTTTTTGTATTTCTGTCTCCAGACAGGCCTATTAAGAGCCTTGGATGCAACAATGAAAACTGTGCTCACATAGCACATTTTTTTTTAAAAGTTTTTATTCCAAGCTCAACTTAATGAATCTTGGCTCCTGTAACCAACAAAAGAGTTCTGCTTTCCTTTCTGTGCTCAGACTGTTCCAAACGTACCAACTCAGGGGGCTTGTCCTGTCCTGTGCTGGATAGCAGTTACTCTGTGGATTTAAAAAGCTGATCTTTCCCTTTCTGTAAGTTCACTGCAGGGACTGGGGAGTTGGGCCCCTGAGATATGTGTGGGGTGGACTTCTGGACAGGGTAGATTTATAAGAGCAAAACAGTTGAGTGGAAAAGAATTCTGTTACCCCCCCAAACTGGGCCTTTTTTTTATTTTATGGCAGCCCAGAAAAGTGGCATGTTGTTCAGCTAAAATAAAGGTCCTGTATTTTTAAGTTGAAATCTCCTTTGTTCTGTAGTTTGAAGTAGCTACAGCTTTGAATATAGAAATGCTCCTTTTAGCTCTTAAGGGCTATACCAAGTGTTCTGCTTAAGAAATTCTGTTGATGCTGCCCTGACTGATTTTTAACTCCTTTAAGCAATGGATTGCACAGAATTGGCAATGAGACAGCCAGTGGTTAGTCATGAAATAAAGAGCTAATTGATGCTGAAGTTTCATATTATAGACATGCCACCAGTTTAATACAGAATATAGCTTATGGAGTAACAAGTTTTGTAGTAAGTCCTGTCTTTTCTGTATGGGTAGATGGCTCTTCAGACTTGACTGATTTGAGGTATTGAGTAAATAACAGCTCATAATTTTGTTCCAAAATCCAGTTATGTACTTTGGCATCAGGATGGGGATGATGTTCTGCGATCATAATTGTTGTACTATAGGCCTACCATGGAAGTTCTCTAAATATGAGAGCAACATTTCTTATATTTTGCTGAGTATATACATTACTTGAAGATTGTGCCACATTTCAAATTCTGATTCAGTAGGCCCTGGGGGTAGGACTTGAGATTCTGTGTTTCTAATAAGCTCATGGGAGATGCTAATGCCTCTGGTCTGGGAAGCCTTAAGGCCTCCAAGAACGCTCAATATATATTTAAAACTTTTTAGTGTTTATTTAGCCTCTAAGTTGGCAGGAATCAGCCAAAGTGAATTCTAGGCTCTTGAAAGTAATGATAAATCCTAGGAACTCTTGCGGGGTGGGGGTGGGAGGACTACTGTTAATTATGCAGTCTTAATAAGAATAGATGGATAAGGTGAAGGAATACGCCACTGCTAGAGCCAGTTGATCTCCAGCATGGCCAATTGTGAGGGGAAAATATAGCAATAAAGAGAGCTTGCCAGAGATTACTGGATGTATTTGTACTTTCTCTGAGGCAGCAAATGACCTTTTACGGGGAAGCAACGAACAGTGATTCTCAAGGTGTGGTCCCCAGGCCAGCAGCGTATCAGCATCACCTGGGAACATGTCAGGTCCGCCCCAGACCTACTGAATCTAAAACTCTGGAAATAAAGCCCAGCCAGCCATGTTTAAACAAGGCTTCAAGTAATTCTGATACACATTAAAATTTGAGGTTAGGTAAGTGACAGACTAGGTATTAGAACACAGGTGTATTTGATTCCAAAGTCTGTGCCTCTAGAACAGTGACTGACATATTTTATTTGAAAGAAATGGTCAATAATTGAGAGCTTAAAACTACCACTGTTCCTTAATGGGAAAAAAATACCTCACTTTGCTCCATTTTAATATTTATTATGCATATTAGGTTACTCTGTTCCGCTAAGAAAAGGTGTTCTCTGTTTTTCATCATTTGCTGAGAAAGGGTTTAGATGATGTTGGTTGTACAGCTGCTGCATCTCTCTGAAGTCACAGGAGGGTGGCATTGTACTATTTCTTGTGGTTGCACCGTGTACACTGCAGTAGTACTGAAGAACCTCTTCGGTTCTGGAACATCACTGTTGGAAGCCATTGTCTGCCTGTGCCCTGTGGAGCTTTCTTATAGTGACTCCTCACTCGTGTAAACTTTTTTAAAGTTTCCTGTGGGAAGAATTCAGTGAATTTTTTGGTAGGAGAAAAGGCAAAATATGCCCTTGGCCAACAAGGAGTAAAAGCACTGGTAACTTTCTCATTTTATCATTGTCTTTCCTTAAAACTATCAAGTTTGTCATCTGATTGAGTTTGCCTGAGATAGTATCTTCATGATGTAGACCACTACTAAATCTTGGGTCACTGTGAACCAAGACCTGAACAAGGGAGGAACTAACTAATCTTCAGTTCTGTGTACTTAGGATATGCGGACCCTCAGTGACATCAGGGCAGGGCTAGCCAGGAGGTACCATGGCAGTGAGCCTAGCTAGACAGGATGGGAACTAGCAGGTACAACCAAGATTAAGAGCAGGAAAACCAGAGATGGAAATGGCAGCACTGTGGGTCAGAGAGGTGAGACTGAAGAAGTCAGCGAAAGCATGGAGGTAGAAGCAGGTGTTTGAGATACAGAAGCAGATAGTTCTGATATGAGTTCAGGCAGTTAGGTAGCACAGACCAAGGCCCAAGTGCAGGATTTGGGCAATCAATGATACTGGCCCACTTAAAGTCATGGGACACAGCAGTGACAGAATAAGGGGTAATGTTGATTTTGAGCCACAGCTTGAGGCTGTGAGCTCAAGATACTACCTCCTACCTGAGGTGGGATCTGATCTCCCAGCAGTATTAAGCTGCGGTGATTGGTGAGCACACCTCCCTTGGTCAGTGGGACTGAGGGGACTGGAGTGAACCAGAGAGCCTATTCTCTCGCGAGAGCAGTGTTCTGAATGACTCAACCCACTCATATCCTGTTTTTCCCCTCATTCTGCCAGTGACTGAGAAAGTCTACGAGAGTGAATCCTGCACAGATAGTGAAGAAGAGCTTAAGATGAAGACTTCCTCTGTCCATAGGCCTCCTGCCATGGCTGTGAAAAAGGAACCCAAAGAGGAACGAAAGGGCCCAAAGAAGGGAACTGCTGCTATGGGCAAAGCCAATAGACAAGTGGCCATTACTGGCTTCTTCCAGAGAAAGTGAACTGCCATCTCTGTTAGGTCAGAGATGTGGTGTGGTCAAGGGACAAGCCCAGGACGTACAGACTCTCACTTACTGTGTAAGTTCATCCAGCGCCTCGCCTCACCTGTGTCAAAAGACTGTTCTTCCACACTGTAAGGTATATACGGCTTCTGGTTTTCAACAAAAAAGAAATCACCTGGACGCAAGAGGCAAAAGAATATTTGAAAAGCTGTTACCTTCTAATGACTTTTTAAGCACAATTTTGACCTGTCCAAGAGAAGATTTCACCCAAAAATAAATTGGAACGGGTTTCTGAATTATCACTGAAGCCATTAGTGGCTAATCCACTGTGTCCTACCCATCCTCTGCCCTTATCCATCCATGTATGGCTCAGGAAGTGATCCTCCTTGTTCTTTTGTATTCCGACTTGTACAGGTATTCTTTTATCCCTGAATTTTACTGGGTGTGTCTATCATTCCCCCACCCTACCTTCCCCACTACCACCCTTCTGTGTGAAGTATTTTCTGTAAGTCTTTTTAAGTCTTGACTAAGGCTGAAACAAAAATCTGCCTGTAATCCTCTTTTCCTCCATCATAAAGTACACTGACACCTGGCCACAGACCAGCATGTTACTTGTGTTCTAGCCCTTTCACAAAAGCTCTTACTCTCTAGACCTTTACTTGCAATTAGTGGTTAGGGAAAAGCCTGAGGCAGAGCACAAATAGAAAGTAATGATGTATTCAACCCCACCAGAAATTACTTAGAGTCAGCACTGATGATATTAGAGGACTTGTCATGTTGCTGACATAAGGTGTGCTGTATATTGCTCTTTGTGATTTTTGTCTCCTCTCCGCTTTCCCTTTCCCACTCTCAAGACCTGGAGAGGGAAAGCCACACAGTGAAATTAAGGCTAAAAAGAGAAGTCCCTTCTTACACACAGTGTACAACAGTTAAGTAAAATTTCTCCTTTTCAAGGAACCTGAATGTTAGAAACAGCAGTTTTCCAGAAAGGTAATGAGGAAGAGGTAAAGCACCTTGTCTGTCAGTGTCGCTCCTCTGTAATTTTAACTCCCCACGTGCTTAAAAGTAGAGTTTCCCCAAGAAGAGATGGAGAGAGCCAAGTCATTGGTGCATCTAAACATTTTCATTTTTTACTTGTGGAAAATCATTTATTCCAGTGAAAACTTGGTAGCAACTTCCTGTATGGCTGGACAGTGAGCTTGGGGAATGGAGGTGGTGTGGCAGTGACCTTGCACAGTGAGCTCTGAGGGAAGGAACACAGGCTCAGCTGCTGGCCTGACTCATGACTAACCGAGGAGGGATGTCTGACTTGCCTCTTGCTCCTTCCACCTTCGCCTGGTGTTTGTCGTAAGTGATGCAGTCAGCCATCTACTGTTTAAGGATAGGTTTGTGACTGACCTTGACTTAATAGGAGCTTCTTTAAGCAGCTGTCACCCAGGCCCCTCCAGCCAGGCACCCCATGGACTTGATTAAAACCAGAGGTTTGGGAGATGAGTCTCGGCGTTATGTCTACAACTTGAGAAGACAGAGGTTTTGTGAGCAAGCTGAGTAAAGGTTGACATATTCCAAACTCCTTTCTTTTTAAAGCATAAAAGGACAGAGAGTAGGCTGGAAAGGCTGAACTTAAACCTTTACAAAAAGATTTCTGGAGAGGAATCCCTTTTAAATGGTTATTTTTGTCATTGCCTCTAGTCATTTTTCTAACTAGAAATGGAAAATTAAAGAAAAAAGCAACAATCCAATCATTTAAAAAAAAATTACATTGGGATCTCTAATAAAATCACATTTTGAATTGGAAAACTCTGGTGCTGGTGGAATTCTGTCTTTGCAAGGATAATGCAAATCCTGTGATCACTGTGCCCAGTATGCTGCCTACACTCTGAGCCGTCTGTGAGGCTTGTTAAGTAGTAAGTACTGGCTGTTTTTTTTTCTTTTTGTAAAAAAAACAAAAAAAAAACCTACCATGTTATCACATGAGTTAAATAAATTTGAGAAGTTGTTTTAAAACAGTGCTTCAAACTCAATGTCTGATGAGTCTGTTATTTGACAGGACGGCAACAGTGCATGCAATTATTCAAACTCTGAACAGGAAGAAGGCTGGTTTTCAGTTTATATTGTTAAAATAGCATACCCATGGTCTGAGATGGACAAGTTATTTGCTGTCTTCATCACTTTCAGCCCTGTGGGAAATCTTAGTTTCAGCCAACCTCATTTTTTAGTTCCTTCAGAAGAAAATCTTGTCCTGATCCTGCACATTGTGTTAGTCTGGCTTCACCGCTTGCTGTATGACCGTGGGCAGATTTCTAAACCTCAGGTTCTTTATCAAACTAGAGCTCAGACAAGTTACCATGGATTGTCAAGAGTGAAGTAATTTATATACAGAATAAATTCAGAACACGTAGGTGCTTTGCAAATGATGGCTTCCTTCTTGATGTCATAAATGATGCAATTAGCCACCAGCTTC
Source organism: Giraffa tippelskirchi (assembly GCF_054371585.1). NCBI lineage: Eukaryota > Metazoa > Chordata > Mammalia > Artiodactyla > Giraffidae > Giraffa > Giraffa tippelskirchi. Next base: position 125,329,470 of record NC_137285.1, read on the forward strand.
CTGAAGTGTTATCGAGGATATGACCCAGATGTTGTACTCTTTCAAAATCATCATTCTGGCTGTAAATGTAGTCAAAGAGGGAAGGAAGATTGTTATACTGTTTTATGCAAGGTTTTAGAGAGTATATTTTCCTACTGAGAGAAAGTAAGATTCACAAATGACTATCTTTACTACTCATGAAAACATTGTGCATCATGTCAGGCTTCTGTTGTGACCACTAGAATATAGAATCCTAGAAATTCTATAGAAATCCTAGTTTCTTCTACTAGTTGTCCTCAGGAACTAGTAGAAGAAAGAAGGAAGTAAAATGAAATTATAGCATCACATGGTGAGTGCAATCGTAAATGAGCACAGGGTCTTCTGAGAGCCCATGGGAGGGTGGGTGTTGGGGAAGTCTTCCCAAAGGAGAGAAAACTAAGCAGTTTTTCTGAAGGATGAGTAGGATTCTACCAGGCAAAGATGAAAGGATTTTCCAGGCAGAGGAGCATGACTTTTAGGGGAAAATGAACTGTTAGAATTTGGGAATAGGGAGGAAAATACACCGAGAAGTGAAGTCGGGGTCTTGCTAAGGAATTTGGATTTTATTTGAAAACTGTGGGGGCCAACTGAAGAACTTTAAGAAGAGTAACATTAGAAGTTGATTTTTATTTAAGCATGACAGCTGGCATTTTCTTTGATTTTGTGTGCCATATAGGGAGTGTTTCTACCCGTGCTCTCACATTGTATCTTAATTCTAGTGGTATTTAAAGTTCTAATGGAATTAAAGAAAAATGTCCTGGTTAAAGTAAGACTGCTTAATTCTGGCAGTCAGGATAGGCAGTTGCAGTATTTTCCTTTGTCTTCCTGCATCAACACAGCTTTCTCTAGCAGAAGTGATTTCAAGTTTTTAAAAAGTGATTTTAAAAAACTGGTAGTCCTCCTCTGACATCTCAGTGATATGTGCCTCTACTCATTTCCCTGAAAAAAACAGAGGACGAGTGGAACAGTTCTATTCCTTTTCTTTGTTTCTCTAAGAAGACATCAGTTATTATACAGGAGAGAGCTGCAGAGAAGGGCCATATAAGGAAACAAAATAGTTGCTCCAGGACCTGAGTAGAGTGAGTGCATAATAACGTATTTGCCAGAAACGTACTCTGTGTCAAGACTCGTTTTGGTAAACTTGTCTCCTTTCATTGGTTCTGGGACCTCACTATGCTGTCATGCAGCTTTTTACCACCATGAAACATTCTGGGGCTGCCTCGTTTTGTTGGGAAAAGGCAGTATTGCTTTCTGAGTTATTACCCTGGCGGCTCTGTAAATCAGCCCATGTTGTCACCATGCCCTCTCTGAAGGGCACATTGTACCCAAATGACTGCATTTAGGATTGACTCTTGCCACTCCCTGCTGCTTGACACTTCTCACCACTTGTGTCTGTGTCCAGTTTTTTTTCGTGTGTTCTTAAGTGAGGGCCACCCACAGATTGCCACCCAGGCTCTTGAGCCTGAGAAACTTGGGAAGGCTTCTGATCCAAACCCACCTTAACTCTAGAATTCCCCTTCATTTCAACCCCTAACTATCGTCTGGCTCCTCCACCACCTCTGCCCTTCTTTTTTCTCATTTGCTCTTTGCCAGACTTCTTGTTTCTTGAGGCTTCACTTTGGCTTCTCCCCCTCTTTTTTTTTTTTTTAACACTCAAAGTTCTTCACGGCTAGTCTCTTTTTCGGTCCTTTAGGCTTGCTTTCTCAAGGTTCTTATGTCTACTACCGAACTGCTCTTGAAGAATGGAAAAAAATCACATTGTTCAGCATCTACTTTGGGTCATTCAAATCCAAGGGGTCAAGGAGTTGTTGAATACTAGTTATATTTAGTCCTAGATAAGGTACTTGAGGGATTGCAAGAGATCAGAGGTTAGCATTTTGGAGTGGAGCATAAGCACACTAAATAGCATTGTATAGCAGCTGAGATGGTGCTTAGGTGAGTGGGAAGAGGGACTTAATTCAGAAGAGAACCGGGATAATCATAATGGGCAAAATTTATAGTCCCGTGTAAAGAATAACAAAGGATTTAAGACAAGAAACAGGCTGAGGGAGGTTCACCACTTTAGAGGATTTTTATCTAGCTGTTTGAACATGACCACTTACATAATCATGGTGTCAGTAAACCATGATAAAGTGAATCCTTACTGGGGTTATTTCCGCCCTGCCTTAAAAGTGAGAAGATTGACAAGATAGCAAGCATGTACCCAGGATTATTCCAAAAGGCAGGATCTACACATATTGGATCAGTGTAAATTCAACTCAAGTTTTGCACACACAAAACAATTTTGACATACTGGGGAAGCAGGGAGCTGTCATGGAAGCAACACAAGTTGGGAGGCAGTGGGCTCTGGATTCAAACCCTGTGCCAGGCACTGACATCAAATGAGGTACTCATCTCCCAAGAACTTGTTTCTTCATCTTTAGAATGAGCTATACCATCTACCGTAAAGGGTTGTTTTCAGGCTCTAATAAAATGATGCATGGGCAGTTAGACCCTAGTATTTTGACATGCATACTGTGCTAAGTCGCTTCAGTTGTATCTGATTCTGATGCTATGGACTGTAGCCTGCCAGGCTCCTCTGTCCATGGGTTTCTCCAGGCAAGAATACTGGAGTGGGTTGCCATTTCCTTCTCCAGGGGACCTTCCTGACCCAGGAATCGAACCAGCATCTCTTATGTCTCCTGCATTGGCAGGTGGGTTCTTTACCACTGGCACCACCTGGGAAGCCCCGTTTTGACATATATTTAGCTAGCACAAGGGCTTCCCTAGTGGCTTAGCTGGTAAAGAATCTGACTGCAATGAAGAAGACCTGGGTTTGATCCCTGGGTTGGGAATATCCCCTGGAGAAGGGAATGGCTCCCACTCCAGTATTCTGGAGAATTCCATGGACTGTATAATCCATGGGGTCGCAAAGAGTCAGACACGACTGAGCAACTTTCACTTCCACTTTAGCTAACACAAAACAGGACACTTACTGTGTGGCAGTTACTGTTCCAAGAATGTTGAATGTATTAGCTTTTTTTAAAATTGAGGTATAGTTGATGTACAATATTAGGTATACAATATAGTAATTCACAATTTTTAAAAGTTACAGTTTATAGTTATTATAAAATATTTGCTATATTCCCTGTGTTGTAAATCCTTGTGGCTTATTTATACTAGTAGTCTGTGCCTCTTAATCTCCTATTCCTATCTTGCCTCTTCCTCCCGGATATATTAATTCTTAATTCCTTACAGCAACCCTGAGACAAGTACTTTTTTTTTCTTTTATTCCAATTTTACACATGAGGAAACTGAAACAGAAATAACGCAACTTGTTCAAGATCACAGAGTCAGCAAGTGACAGGCAAGCTATCATTTTTGACAATTTGGCTTCAGTGCGTGCAGCCTTAACCACTATGCTATACCGCTTTTGGCTCTATATTAGTTCACACTTCCATACTGCCTGATTATGATTCATGTTCATTTTTACAAGTGAAACTACAGTTAGGTTGTTCAGATCCCATCCCAGGCTGTCAGATTTGAAGGCGATCTTACTGTTTATCCAACTCAACCACCCATCTTCTGCCTGAGTCTTCTCTATAGCATTCCTGCCAAGTGGTCTTGAATCTATAAACAAAGATTCAATTATGTTCAGTATACCATACTTACTAAATTACATAGTTAGATAAGTAAACTAATAAATGTTAGGAAGAATTTAAAGAGAGGCTAGAATGAAATTTTATGATTAATTTTTAGATCATCAGGAAATTCTTCTGAATAGAACATAGTTTGTTAAGTAATCCATTTAGTTGCTTTTAGTCTAAATCAAGAACACTGTTTTTTCTTGGAAAAGATTGGCCAATTCTTGGCCTTGCCTTTGACTTAACCTCTGTAAGAAAATCAAGAAATTTGGCATTTTTTTGCCCTGTTGAAGCCATGTTGAGTTCACAGGTAGTAAAATGGCTTCAGGACATTTGTTAGCCTCTGATGGCTCTGGATTAGACCAAGGGAGTCTTCCCCAAACCAGGTTTTCCTAAAAGATATGTGATGATTACATAAACAGCATAATCTGGTATTGTGGGGGTTTTTTTTTAGCATCTCCTGGTATGGGAGGTACAGGAAGCAGAACCATTTTCCTGAAACCATGAAGCCTGATAGGAGAGTTTCCCTTGTCCCTGTTAGTTATATTCCACCTTTTCATGTTGCTTCACTTGATATTATTTCACTCTTGTGATAAACCTCAAGGTTTTTCTCTCCCCTGCTTTGCAGAAAACAAGCCCAGGTCATTTATCAAGTATGCTCAACCCCCTTCCCAGTAAGGGGGCAGACTAAGGCTAGAACCAAGGTCTTCAGACTTCACATCATGTAACTTTTCCACTGTAGAGCAACTGCTAAGAAGAATGTGTTGGTCTTCTCATGAATGTGCCTTGAATGAATGCTTACTGATTTGCCCAACAGTCATGGCTGCTTTGAAAGATAAAAGAAAAGCACATGACAAGTTCTCTGCTTGCTGGAACTGAAAGTCATTGTAAAGGCCAAACATGTATGTCTTGTGCATCTCACAGACTTCTATCAAATGTTTACTATGTGCTGGATGCTGGGGATACAAAGATGAATTTCTTGCCCTTGAGGAATTAGTGGAGGGAGAGACATAGACAAATGTTAAAATGTGCTATAATGATAAAACAGTGCTTACTGTGGGCCAGAATTTGTGCTATATCTATTTTCTTTAATCCTCACAACACTTTTCATCTGCAAAGGATACAGAGGCTCAGAGTTTAAATGATTTGGCCAGTAAGTGGCTGAGGTGAGATGCATTTGTTTTCAATAATAAATTTATAATGAAAAATTGGAGGAACTAGAATACTTGAGTGACTGCGATTAGCAAACCTGTATAGGAAGCTGACTCCCTGTCAGATGGGTGTGTGGGCCAATGTGGAGTCTGGAACAAAAGGAGTAAAATGAATTACAACTTCAGAATTGTCAGATAGAGATGACCTTACTGGTGGTTCAGGTCACTAAATCTTTTGGCTACAGGCCCCTGCATCTGTCTTTACATAAGGGGAACTACATGAGTGGACTATACATTAGGCTGGAAGGCCACATCTCTCCAGCTGGTCCGGGAGGAGGGCCAGAGTTTAAACTCTAGGCTTTCTGACTTGAAACCTATTTTCTTTCCACTGTGTCATGTCCTCCCTCCGCTGCGTAAAGGAAGTATATGCCCACGGTCGGTGTGGGCCCAGAGAAGGGTTGTCTCTGACTGCCTTAGGGATTAAGGGTTCACAGGATGAAGTTCTTAAACTAAGAATAAAAGTTTGTCAAATGGGAAAGTGAAGGGCACCCCAGGCGAAAGGAACAGGACATATTGCATAAGAGGCACAGACACATGAGAAAGCACAGTGTGTTAATGGAGTCACAAAGGGTCAGATGTGACTGAGAACACAGACACAAGTGGTTTAGTGAGGGACGGAATAGTGGGTTTTGAGACAAGTAGGTAGGGGCCACATCACAGAGGCTTGCTAAGTAGTCTAGACTTTATAGGCAATAGAAAGCCATTGATAAATTGTAACATCTGATATTCATACATTAGAAAAATCGCCCTTTGTAGCCTGAAGAGAGAATCACCAATCTGAAATAGCTCATAAATCAAAGCCAAACTGCACTTGTATCTTGAGATAGAACAAGCAGACAAACATAATATGAAGTTGGATTTAGTTCAGTTTTAGGCAAATTTCTGTGATCCCCTTGGAAACTCAGGACAGGAGAGGATTGGGGTGACTTCAAATGTGGACTGAGTAGCCTTTTGCTGGGTCATCTCATGCTTGGAAATTCTCTGGCTTTTGCCTGAGCCATGGTGCTCGTTAAACCATGGAGATGGGATTGGTTCCACGGTTCCACTAAGGAACCATGTAGGCCATTCTCTGACGCACGAACACACACTCTGATTTAGACCTGGAACTGACTGTATCTCCCTGGAATTTTCTGGGCCAAAATGACCCATAGTCCCAGACTGGTCAACTAAACTCATCTCCTATGAATAATGAATAAATATGTCTAAGATTGTATTTACTGTACACCTATTACACACCAGGTGCTTTCATATACTTTATCATTTACTCATAATTTTGTGAAGTATAGATATCAGCCCAATTTTGTGAATTAAGAAATTAAGAGAGGCTACCTGGCTAGCATTGGCAGAGCTGGGGTTTGAGGGGCAGACTGAGGGTCCCATCACCATCCTCTCCTGACATGAGTTCTTTTCCAGTGGGATGGAACACAGTAAGCCGTCTTGCGTATTGTAATGAGGGTTCACATCAGGCATTCACTGAACAGCCATTATGCTTGGGACTGGACAATGATAGGCTTCTACTCTAGCAGTGAGGAGTTTTGGCTGCAAAGTCCTAGGTTTACCCTAAAATAAGGGACCAGCTATCCTGAAGCCTTTGCATGAAGCCCCCACCCTTACTTAGAATTGTGTGTAACTCACAGCTTAAGTTGTGAAACTTCTTAGCCAATGACACATTAGAAGCAGCTGAGCAGCTAGAAAGTGTCACTTTTTGCTTTCAAGCAAGTGAATGTCACTTCTTGGTTTTGTATTAATAGAAAGTACTTGGATTTTAGAGTTGAGACAGACTGAAGCTGAATGCCCATTCACTACCAGTGTGACTTTTCAGAAGTCACTGAACTTCCCTGAGCCTTGATTTGCTCATCTGTAAGATGAAGATAATATGAGTATCTATAAGCAGATCAGTATGAGGGTGAGAGACCAGGAAGTGTCCAGTTCATAGTGTTTGGTCAGTAAATAATTATCATTATTTTCAAAGCAGTGCTTTGGACTTTAATCTTACCTATGTGAGAAAAGTGAGTTGTCATCCTTCATTTGTTTGTTTTTCAGCTAACCTTTTTTATAGAAAACACATTGGCCTATCACATCTGGTGCTCTGCCAAAGTGAGGAGGGAGTGGTTCGAGTGGTCGGCCTTGTGATTCCGATCACCTGTCCGATCCTTGAGCCACCAGCACCTGTCCCTCTCGGTGGGCTGACGTGTCCTTCTGCATATGTTCTGAACTCTTGTTTCAACCACTCTTCTACTTGAAACAGTTTAGAAGAAAGCCAGGGGTCTGAGTGCATATTCTATTTCTCCAAAAACAGGCATCAGAGGCTCTTTTATAAGTGAAAAGTAAACAGATCTCCGGCGGCGAAGAGGCCTCCTCTTGCCTCCTCCAGTGATGGGGGCTGGGATGCGCACAGTCACGCCTGCAGTTTGAGCCCATCTGTTTTTTCTGTCTGCCTCCTGAGTACTGTCCCCTTGTGGTTTGCATCATTCCCAGAGACGAGCCAACTCCAACCTCCTCAATCCACTTGGTCAATAACTGTCTTATTTAAACACACTCCCTCTCTCTTTGGGCGCCAGATGTGAAGTTTCAAGGCAGTAGAGGCCAGGCTGGCTAATGCTGGAACACCTGCTTTAGCAGGCAAGCCAGTCAGCTGCTGCTTCTGATGATGTTGGCCCTTTTTCATGGACTTCATGAGGGTTTCACCCCACCAAGCACACACACAGGCAGCTGAAGGAGCCTCATAAATTATGGTTTTGTTTGTTTACTTAGGGCAGGCAGTGTGGTGTAGTGGAAAGAGTCTGCACTTGGAAGCAGAAAACATGGGTTTGAGTCCTCGCTGCCTATGGGATTTTGTCTTCAGAGCACCTCTTTCCTCACAGATATATAACACCTGAAATGATGATAAGTGCTATTTGTTTATCTGCTTATCTCCTCCACCACAATGTTGTCAGTCCTAGGAGGTCAGGGCCTACTTTGGCCATAGTTGCATCTCCAGCACCTAGGACAGTGCCTGGAACATAGTAGGCTCTTAGAGAAGATTTCTTGAATGAATGAATTCTAAAACTACCTCTTCCACCCACTGGCCATGTGATCTGGGAAAAGTCATTTTACCTTCCTTGGGCCTTCATTCTGTCAGCTGTAAAATGAAGCCATTAGATCTCTATCCCTGAAGCTCTAAGATGATAAGAGTTCGTTCATTTAAAAAAGTTACTTTGGAACTTCCCTGGTGGTCTGGTGGCTAAGACTCTACACTCCCAAAGCATGGGGCCAGGGTTCCATCCCTGGTCAGGGAACTAGATCCCACATGCCAAAACTAAGAGTTTGCATATGCTGCAACTAAAGATCCTACAGGCCATAACTAAAGAACCCCAACACACCACAATGAAGACAGAAGATCCCATGTACTGCTACTAAGATCGGGTGCAGCCAAATATATATGTATGTATATATATATATATATATATATATAAAGTTACCTTGTATCTCTGGGATGGACACTCTGCCAATCCCTGAAAATATGCAGTCATGAATGAGTCAGAAACAGAACCTGCCCTCATAGAGTTTTGAAAGGGAGAGGCGACCAAATAAATTATGGCATGCACAGGTATTTAAGGACTGCTGTGATAAGACCCACAAAGGATCTCTAGAGGCCACTGTGACAAGATGTAATGGGCCCAACTATGTTGGGGATCATCCAGGTTGCTATCCCAGCAAGAGTGACATTTAAGCTCAGACTTTACAGATAAGTAGGAGTTGGCCAGGCAAAGGGGGTAAAGGATTTCAGGCACATGTGAAGGCCCTGGTGGGAGAATGTGGCTGGGGTGCAGTGATTGACAGGAAGATTGTACCCAAGCTGAGGCCAGAGAGGTAGGCTGAGCCAGACTATTGAGAAGCCTGTGACTGTGGAAAGGACTGTGTCATTCTAAAGGCAAAGGGAAACCATGGAAGACAAGACCTGCCATTACAGAGAGAGCCCTAGTACAGTCAAAAGGGAAATCTGTACCCCTTCCTTCCATCCTAGGATAGGTGGACAGATAGCACCCCATTTTGTAGATAGGGAACCAGGCCTAGGGAGGCCAGGTGACTTACCAAGACCACTGGGCATGTCAGTGGCAAAACTTCATCTTTGACCTTTCAGTCCACTCCTCGCTCTATAGCTACAGGGACAGGGAACAGGAACAGCTATAGGAAGCAGGAAACTCGCCGAGGCCTAGGAGGAAGCTGAAAGTTGCCTCACATGGGGTCTGGTCATTCACTGACAGTGAGGTACTCAGGTGTGTGGCTGCTGCCTCTTAGAATGTGGTGTGGTTCCTGCAGATATAAGTGGAGGGTCTGTGAAGCTGATAGAACCCTGTGGATTGGGGGCAAAAAAGTACTAAGAAGGGACTCCCCTGATGGTCCAGTGGTTAAGAATCCTCCTGCCAATGCAGGGGACACGAGTTTGATCCCTGGTCAGGGAAGATCCCATATGCCATGGAGCAACTAACCCTGTACTCCATAACTACTGAATCCACATTCTAGAACCCATAAACTGAAACTACTGAAGCCTCCATACCTATAGCCCATGCTCTGCAACAAGAGAAGTCACTGCAATGAAAAGACCTTGCACCATAACTAGAGAAAGCCCACAAGCAGCAATGAAGACCCAGCACAGTCATAAAGAAAGTAAGTACTGGGAAGGAAGAAAACTCCAGTAGAAGCTGAGTTGGTAGGGAGATCAGCATGAGTGACCACTGCCAGCAGACTCAAGAGAGTATCATAATGGGCTTGTTAGCTCCCCGAGTAGGGTTATGGGCCCAAGAGTCAGAGATCTTGGTGCTCACTACCCACACTTGGCTGGTGAGAGAGGCCTGTATTTTTGTCTCCTACAGGGCCCTGCAGACTACGCTCTGGGTATATTTCAGAGCCAAGCTGACTTTTCAGCAATTTACTGTTGATTGAACAAATGTTTAATGTGGTGCTAGGGGAAATAAATTGAAGATCAGGATGACATGGTTCATGCCTCTACAGAGTTTACAATCTAGTGAGGGTTAACTGTTGGTAAGAAATATAATAATTACAATATTTAAGAGAAGGGCTATGAGAGAGAAGTACAGGACACCATGAAACTTCTTGATTAGAAGGGGCCTCAAGTCGAGACTTGGTGCATATGGTAAGGATGCAGGGGAAATTTCAGTGAGGACAAGGACTATGTATACCTTTTTCACTGCTAGATCATAGCACCTGCTACATGATGCTGTGCTCTGCTTAGTTGCTCAGTCATGTCCGACTCTCTGCGACCCTATGGACTGTAGCCTCCCAGGCTCCTCTTGTCCATGGGATTCTCCAGGCAAGCATACTGGAGTGGGTTGCCGTGCCCTCCTCCAGGGGGGCTATATGATGGGCCTCCATAAACACTTGATTAGTGAATAAACAAAAGGAGAAGTGAATAAAGTGATGCCGATTTCTAAATCAGTAAGCCAAGTTGTGGATATAAATCAAGTTCCATAGTGGCTGCATCAACTTACCTTCCCACCAACAGTGCAAGCGTGTCCCTTCTTCTCCACACCCTCTCCAGCATGGTTTGCAGACTTTTTGATGGTGGCCATTCTGACCAGTGTAAGGTGATATCTCATTGTGGTCTTGATTTGCTTTTCTCTAATAATGAGCGATGTTGAACATGTTTTCATGTGTTTGTTAGCCATCTGAATGTCTTTGGAGAAATGTCTGTTTAGGTCTTTTTCCCACTTTTTGATTGGGTTGTTTGTTTTTTCTGGTATTGAGTTGTATGAGCTGCTTATGCTGCTGCTGCTGCTAAGTCGCATCAGTCGTATCCGACTCTGTGCGACCGCATAGACGGCAGCCTACCAGGCTCCGCAGTCGCTGGGATTCTCCAGGCAAGAACACTGGAGCCATTTCCTTCTCCAGTGCATGAAAGTGAAAAGTGAAAGTGAAGTCAGTCGTGTCCAACTCTTCGTGACCCCAAGGACTGCAGCCCTCCAGGCTTCTCTGTCCTTGGGATTCTCCAGGCAAAAGTACTGGAGTGGTTGCCATTGCCTTCTCCAATGGCTGGTTATATATTTTGAAAATTAATCCTTTGTCAGTTGTTTCATTTGCTATTATTTTCTCCCATTCCAAAGGCTGTCTTTTCACCTTGCTTATAGTTTCCTTTGCTGTGCAACAGCTTTTAAGTTTAATCAGGTCCCATTTGTTTAATTTTGTTTTTATTTCCATTACTGAAGGAGGTGGGTCATAGAGAACCTTGCTTAGATTTATATCATCAAGTGTTCTGCCTATGTTTTCCTCTAAGAGTTTTATAGTATGAAGATTACTTAAAAAATTAGGAATAAAACCACCGTATGACCCAGCAGTCCCACTCCTAGGCATATACCCTGAGGAAACTAGAGTTGAAAAAGACACATGTATCCCATTGTTCATTGCAGCACTATTTACAATAGCTAGAACATGGAAGCAACCTAGATGCCCATCGACACATGAATGGATAAAAAAAGTTGTGGTACATATACACAATGGAATATTACTCAGCCATAAAAAGGAATGCATTTGAGTCAGTTCTGATGAGGTGGATGAACCTAGAACCTGTTATACAGAGTGAAGTGAGTCAGAAAGAGAAAGATAAATATCGTATTCTAACGCACATATATGGAATCAAGAAAAATGGTTCTGAAGAATTTATCTATAGGGCAGCGATGGAGAAACAGACATAGAGAATAGACCTATGGACATGGGGAGAGGGGAGGAGAGGGTGAGATGTGTGGAAAGAGTAACATGGAAACTTACATTACCATATGCAAAATAGATAGCCAACAGGAATCTGCTGTATGGCTCAGGAAACTCAAACAGGGGCTCTGTATCAACCTAGAGGGGTGGGATGGGGAGGGAAATGGGAGGGAGGTTCAAAAGGGAGGGGATATATGTATACCTGCAGCTGATTCATGCTGAGGTTTGACAGAAAACAACAAAATTCTATAAAGCAATTATCCTTCAATAAATTAATTAAAAAAATAATAATAAAGTTTCATACAGAGAAGAAGGCAGTGTAAAGGCCTGGACAGATTAAGAAAATAGTCCAATATGGCTGAAGCAAAGTCAAGAAAGCTCAGAGTGGCAAGATTCAAGGCTGAAGAGGTTTAAAAGGAGGTCAGGTCATGCAGAGGAAGAAACAAAACAAAAAATAAGAAAGACACTAGTGGCTGAACACACACACACAAACAGGGAAAGCCAACAACTCAGGTGGCCTGAGTTTGCAGTGTTGGTTGGGGCAAGCAAAGGACCAGAAATTTAATAGGGATATACCAGGAATGAGCCAATATAGTGGGCCTTGATAAACTCCCAAACAGCTCCACCAAAACACAGGAAAGACCAAAGAGTGCCCTGGCCATGCACATATTCCTGGTAGAACTTAAGGCCATGTAAACAGGTAGAGGGGACATGAGCACACTCAACAGAAAGTAAGAGCTGGGGCAGATTTGTAAACTGCTATGATTTTGGATGTACTTTCTAACCCACACATTAGATTCATCATAGAACCAGTGAAGAAAACAAAAATCTTATGGGCTTAGGGTGTTTGAATACAACCTCTAACCAGTCACTGGTTGACTACTTAGCAATGCTGACACAGAGGCAATCCCTAGGAAGCAAGGGTTAAAAACAAAGTCAAGAATTCAAGAAACAAAACAAAAATAAGACAGATACCAATGGCTGTACACTATAGGTTCCACAGATTTATTCCAGGCAAATTACTAAACCACCAAAAACAACACAACCCCTAAAAGAAGAAAGAACAGATTTCAGAATTGCTAAAATATATTATCTAACAAACACAAGAAATGAGATATGCAAAGAAATAGGAAAGTTGATCCATATTCACGGGGGAAAAGCAGTCAATACAACAATACACAGATTTGAAAACCTTATCAACCAATTTTACCTGATTGACATTTACAGAACACTGCACTCAATAACTGCAGAATATCTGTTCTTTTCAACTGTGCATGGAAAATAAGCCATGCATCTTTTTACAAAATTCAACACCTATTCTTGATAAAAAGGGAAAAAATACCCGCAATTTTCCAAAAATTAGAAAAAGAACAAAGCATTCTAAATCTGTAAAGCAGAATGTATGTAAAACCTGTGGCTAATTATATACTTAATAGTGAAATACTGAACACTTTCTGATTAAGTTTAGGAACAAGGTAGTAATATTGGCCATTATTAATTCATTCAATATTTTATCATTGGAGGTTCTGGCCAATAGAATAAAACAACTAAATAAGAGACATAAAAAAGGAAAATATGCCTTCAAAACGGAGAAGTAAAATTTTCTTTATTCTCAAAAAACATGATCATGAACATAGAAAAACCTAAGAAACTCTAAACAACCAAGAAAAACAAAAAAAAACTATGGAGCTAAGTGCATTTAGTAAAGTGGTGAGATACCAAGTCAACATACAAGAATCAATTGTATTAACATACATTAGTAATAAGCAACTTAAATTTTTTAAAAATTTAAATACTATCCATAATACCATTGAAACAAAATATTTAGGAATAAATATAACAAAATATGTGCAAGACCTCTACATCAAAAACCATAAATACTGAAAAGAGAAATTAAATTCAAAATTAATGGAGAAATATCATGTTCATGGATTGGAAGAACCCAGTATGTTAATTTGTCAGTTCCCCCCAAATTGATAAAGAGGTTCAAAGCAATATCAAATTTCTAGCAATCCTCTTTTAAGAAATTGACAAGTTAGTTCTAAAATTTATAGGGAAATATAGAAGATCTAGAATATAGCCATCCTGAAATAGAACAGAGGTAAAGAATTTACCATTACAAATGAGAATAATCAAACTAAATAGTTTTTGCACAGCAAAGGAAACTACCAACAAAATGAAAAGGCAGCCTACTGAATGGTAGAAGATATTTGCAAATGATATATCTGACAAGGGGTTCATATCCAGAATACATGAAGAACTCATACAACTCAGCATCAAAAAAACAACCAACCAATTTAAAAAATGAGCAGAGGACCTGACTAAACATTTTCCCAAAGACACATATATGGCCAACAGACACATGACAAGATGCTCAGCATCATCAATCATCAGGGAAATGAGACACCAATGAGATACCATCTCACACTGTCAAGATGGCTATCCTCAAAAAGACAACAAATAATACATAACAGTGAGGATGTGGAAAAATAGGAATGTTTGTGCACTGTTGGTGCTATTGCAAATTGGCGTAGCCACTATGGTAAACAACATGGTAGTTTCGCAAAAAATTAAAAATAGAACTACAATACAATCTGGTAATTTCACTTCTGGATATTTTCCCGATGAAAATAAAAGCATTAATTCAAAAAGATATAGGCACAGCACTGTTCATTGCAGCATTGTTTATAAAAGCCAAGATTTGGAAAGAATCTAAGTGTCCATTGTTAGATATATGGATAAAGATGTGGTGTGTGTTCTATAATGTTTTATAGAACAAAACTGAAGCAGACTCACAGATACAGAGAACAAAAAGATGGTTGCCGGAGGGGAGGTAATAGGGGGATGAATGAAATAAGCAAGAGAAATTAAAAGGTACAAACTTCCAGTTACAAAATAAAGGAGTCATAGGTGTAGAGCATGGGAAATATAGTCAATAATATTATAGTAACTTTATATGGTGACAGATGGTAACTAGACTGTGATTATTTTGTAATTATAGAAATATCAAATCATATAATGTGTACCTGGAATTCACATAGTGTTGTAGATCAATTACACTTCAATTAGCAGCAACAAAAAAGGACATGTAACCACTGTTTTCTAAGATGTTCTACAGTAAATAATATTTACATTGTTATAATGATGCAAAAGCTAATTATCAATATAATTAAAATTATGATAAAATTTGGAGAAGAGGATGAGGAAGGAGAGGTGTAGTTATTAAGTCTTTATCTCCTATAACATTTATAAATTTAAAAATTACTTTTTTCTTTTCTTTTTACTGTATATATATGAGATGATAGATGTTAATGAAATGTGGTATAATCATTCTGCTGCTGCTGCTAAGTTGCTTCAGTCGTGTCCGACTCTGTGCAACCCCATAAATGGCAGCCCACCAGGCCCCTCCATCCCTGGGATTCTCCAGCCAAGAATACTGGAGTGGGTTGTCATTTTCTTCTCCAATGCACACATGCATGCTAAGTCGCTTCAGTCGCGTCTGACTCTATATGACGCCATGGACAGCAGCCCACCAGGCTCCTCTGTCCACAGAACTCTCCAGGCAAGAATACTGGAGTGGGTTGCCATTTCTTTCTCCAATAATCATTTTATAATATATGTAAATCAAACTGTCATGCTATATGTTTTAAATTTATACAATGATATATGCCAATTATTTCTCAATAAAATTGGGAAAAAATTTATATGGAAATATAAAAGATCTAGAATAATCTGTGGCCCATCCATGTTGTCACAAATGGCAATCTTGAAATAGGACATAGTTGAAGAATTTACATTACCTGATCTCTAAGCTTACAGTAATGCCACAGTAATCAAGACAGTGTGGTACTGGTATAAAGATGAAAAAAATAGATCATTGGGCAGAATACTTAGTCCAGAAATAATGAGTAGTTAATTGATTTTCAGGCCTCCCCAGCAGTAAAGAATCTGCCTGCAATGCAGGAGATGCAGGTTCAATCCCTGTGTGGGGAAGACCCCCTGGAGGAGGGCATGGCAACCCACTCTTGTATTCTTGCCTGGAGAATCCCATGGACAGAGGAGCCTGGCAGGCTACAATCCATAGGATCACAAAGAGTCAGACATGACTGAAGAGACGTAGCACGTACAACTGATTTTCATCCAAAGAGCAAAAGCAATTCAATGTGGAAAGAAGTCTGTTCAACAAACAGTGCTGAAACAATTGGCTATGCAAATGTTTTCTAGAAGAAAACATAGATTATTTTAATGATCTTTGGCTAGGCACAGATTTCCTAGGCAGGTCCCAGAAAGAAATAATCATAAAAGAGAAGTCAATAAAATAGCATTCATCAAAATTTAAAAGTTTAATTTAAAACTTCTGCTTATCAAAAGACACCATTAAGAAAATGATTAGGAAAGCCATAGAGTAAATAGTCACTATACATTTATCTATAGCCATATCTATATTGACAAAGGAATTTTATTCAGAATATATAAACAACTCCTACAACTCAACATTAAGAACACCAAGTTAAAATCCAATTTTTAAAAAGTGGGCAAAAGATAAACAGACTCTAAACAAAGGGAGATAAACAAATGGCCAATAAACACATGAACAAGTGCTTAATATCATTATTTATCAATAAAATAAGTGAAAACATCGTTGAGATATCACAACACGCCCACTAGAATGGCTAAAATTTAAAAGGCTCGCAACACCTAATGTGGTGAGGATGTAGAGTAAGCAAAATACATTGCTGGTGGGAGTGTAAAGTGTAGTGATGCAATCACTTTGAAAATTAGTCTGGAACTTTCTCATAAAGTTAACATGTACCTAGCAAATGACTCAGCAATTCCACTTGTAAATATTTACCCAAGAAAATGAAAACATATGTCCATATAAAGATTTTTACACTAATGTTCATAGCAGCTTTATTCCAAAACTGGAAACAACCCAAATATCTATCAACAGGTGAATGGATAAACAAATTATGCTATATTCATATAACAGAATACAACTCACCAATAGAAAGGAATGAACTCTACCAAACATTTAAAGACTTCACACCAGTTTTGCCAAACTCTTCCAAAAATTCAAAGAGAAGACACTTCTCATTTCATTCTATGAGATCACTGTTACCCTACTACCAGAAACCAAAGACATCACAAGCAAACTACAGACTAGTACCTCTTATGAGTAAAGATGCAAAAACCCTCAACAAAATACTACCAAACTGAATCAGCAACATATAAAAAGAATTACATGCCATGACCAAGTGATATTTATCCTAGGAATGTAAGATTGATTAAACATCTGAAAATCAGTTACTATAACATCTTGTCATTAGAATAAAGGTTAAAAACTACATGATTATCTCAATAGAGTCAGATAAAGTATTTGACAAAATCTAACATTGTTTCATGATCTAAAAATAAAAAACACTAAAAAAAAAAAAAAGAATAGAAGGGAACGTCCTCAACCTGATAAAAGTCACTGACGAAAACCCATGGCTAACATCATATTTAATGGTGAAAATCTGAAAGCTTTCCCTGTATGATCAAGAACAAGACAAGGATGTCTCTTACCACTTCTATTTAATGTTGTACTGGAAGTTCTAGCCAGAGCAATTAAGCAAGAAAAAGCAATAAAAGGGACCCATATTGGAAAGAAAGAAGTAAAATTATCTCTATATCCGGAAGACATAAACTTCTAGTAGAAAATCCTAAGGAATCCACTAAAAAACTAAACCTAATAAACTAGTTCAGCAAGATTTCAGAATACAAAATCAATATACAAAAGTCAATTTTTGTATTTCTACAAACTAGAGGTGAACAATCTAAAAATGAAATTAGAAAAGTTCCATTTAGAATAAGTATCAAAAAGAACAGAAATACATTTAACAAAGAAATGTAACATTTGTATTCTGAAAACCATAACACACTGTCAACAGAAATTAAAGAAGACCCAAGTAAGTGGAAAGATACCCCACTCTCATAAGTCAAAAAATTTAATATTGTTAACATGGGAATGCTCTCTACACTGATCTTCAGATTCAATGCAGTCTCTATCAAAATCTTTTAGCAAAAGATGGCTTTTTTTTTTTTGCAAAAATTGACAAGCCAATCCTGAAATTTATATGCATATATAAGGGGCCATAAATTGTCAAAACCATCTCAAAATGGAAGGTGAAGTTTGGAGTCTCAAATTTCTTGATTTCAAAACTTATTACAAAGATAAAGCAATCAAGACAGCTTGACGCTGGCATAAGGATAGACATATAGATCAATGGAACAGATTTCATAGTCCAGAATTAAATGCTTATATTTATGGTCAACTGATGTTTGACATGGGTGCCAAGACACTTCATGAGAAAAGAATAGTCTTTTCAATAACTGGATATTCACATGCCAAGAAATAAACCTGGGTCCCTTTCCTGCATTATGTGTGAAAGCAAACTGAATAGCGGCTGGAGGTAGGGGTGAATGGGGAATTCTTTAATATGAGTTTGCCTCACAAGATGAAAAGTTCTAAAGATTGATTGCACAGCAGTATGAATGTACTTAACACACTGGACTGTGTACTTTAAAATAGTTAAGATAGTAAATTTTATGTAATGGATATTTTATAATTTAAAAGTTTTTAATAAAAAATATTTAACTCAAGGGGGATTATAGACTTAAATATGAGGGCTAAAACTATAAAACTCTTAAAATTTTATAAACTTGGGTTAAATAAAGCCTGCTTAAAATACCAAAGGCATAAATGATGAAAGAAAAGATAGTTAAACTGGACTTCAAAGGATGCTTTCAAAAATAAAAAGATCACCCACAGAATGGGAGAAAATATTTGTAAATGATTTATCTAATAAGGGAACTGCATTCAGAATATATGATGAACTGTTACAATTCAACAATAAATGAATAACCTATCTGAAAAATGGGCAAAGAATAGGAATAGAATTTTTCCAAAGAAAATACACAAACAGCCAATAAACACATAAAAAAAATGCTTAGCATCATTAGTCATTAGAGAAATGCAAATGAGAATTACAATAAGAAAACACTTTACACTCACCAGAATAGCTTTAATAAAAAATGCAATAACAAGTGTTGTTGAGGATATGGATTAACTTGGAACCCTCATGCCTTGCCCGTGGAAATGTAAAATGGTGCAGCCCATTTTGAAAACCATTTGGTAGTTCCTCAAGAAGTTAAACATATAATTGTTACCATATGACCCAGAAATTCTACTCCTAGGTAGTGATACATATCCAGAAGAAATAAAGCTTATGTCAAAACACAAACTTGTACACAAATGTTCATAGCAGTGTTATTCATGATAGCCCAAAAGTAGAAAAACCTAAATGTCCATCAATTGATGAACAGATAAATAAAATGTGGCATATCCATACAACAAAGCATTATTCAGCCATAAAAAGGGATGAAGTATTAATACATGCCACAACATGGATGAATCTGATAAATCTTATACTAAGCAAAAGAAGACAGGAACACGAGACTGTGTATTATGTAACAACGGGATGCAGAGTAGACTGAAAAGGTATAGCATACAATCAGTATCTGCTGAATGAATAAAGGAATTAAGTTAAATGCCCAGAACCTGGCCAACTGGATTTAGAAGATGAAAGAGAAAAAACTAAGGTAATGCTGAGTTTTCTAAGCTGGGTGAATGAGGAGCAGATGGAAGCATGAAAGATACCTGGAGAGACCTAGTAGGCTCTGGAGATCTTGAGTCTCAGAGGGAAGCACAGATTGGAGTCATTGACTTACAGGTGATAGTCTTGGTTAGATGATGGTTAAGTTTACCAAGGCAAAAAGTTCAGAAATAAAAAGAGCCAGGGGCAGGGGTGCACCTGAGCCTTCTGCCCTTTTTTTTTTTTTTTGGAAGAAGTTGTCTGAGACCCTGGGCGTTCAAGTGACAAGAGGGATGTGTGGTGCAGGGGACAGAACCCAGGGCTTGGGTCTGAGGACCTATCTTGCTACATGACCTTGGGAAGCTGATCTTACTGTTTGAGGCTCAGTTTCCTCACCTGTAATCAGGGACAATAATGCCAGCTCTCTCTCCCTCCCCAAACTGTTGCCTGGACTAAAAAGGGAGAAAGCATAAGAAAGTGCTTTGTAAACTGTAAAAGACTCACCAAATGTAAGGGATTATTATTATTGCAGTGGGAGATGCAGAAGGCCAATAAAATGGATTTGGTTGCAGTAAGCACAGGGGTTACTTTCTGTTTCTTAAAAAAAAAAAGGTGGGGGGGGAGAAAGAAAAACCAGCAGCAGCAAGTACTGCCAGGTGCACAGCGTAGTTTTTCCAACTTTGAGAAGCAAATAAGAGACAGGGGCCAACTGGCTCATCCCAGGAGGCCTGTCTTCACCAATTGAATCTGAAATCATGGCCCAAGGAATGGCTGCAGGCACGGGCCCAGGACAGCAGGCTCTGTCCTGGCCAGGCGGGACCCAGGGAGTGTGGGGCCAATGGAGGTTGTCCACATGGCCAGAGACCTGGTCCCTGGGACCCTGTGGGTTGGAGCTTCCGGCAGGCCCTGCCCAGCCAGATGTCCTCCTTAGGGTCCCAGGTGGCCCGTGAAGGGTGCTGCCCTTCCCTAAGGCCACGTTTGGAAGCACCACTTCAGGGTTAGGTAGAGAGATGACCATGGCTTCACCATGAAATAGGCCAAGCTGGGCTCCTATGACTCTCCAGGTGGCCAGTCTCATTAGAGCCCAGGGCCGCCCTGGGCCTGCCAGCACTGCGGGACAAAGTCCAGTGCAGGAGGCTTGAGGGAGCTGCTTCCAGTTCCTTCCAGGCCCAGAGACACGTCTCCCCAATGCCTGGCGAGATGTGAGCCCCGGTAATTTATGTGCCAGCCTGGAGACTGTCCCCTCAAACAGCACCTCTGAGGCAGTCACACTCTCTGCAAAGCTTCTAGGCCAGGGCGAGAGAGAACCTCAGCCACCACCTAGTCCAGCCCACTTGCCCCCTTTTTCAGCTGAAGACCTGAGGCCTGGAGAGACAAGAACCTACTGGAAGGTCAGATCAGGGGAGCTTCTCTGAGGCTGAACTATGGTGCAGAGAGCAGAAATCAGGACTCCAGCACCCCTGGCCATCTACCTCTCCCCATTACTGTTATTTTCTAGCCTCTTTCCCTCAAGACCACTGCTCTTTCACCTCCCTGAGCTGCCTGGCCATCCCTACCAGCCTGAGGCTAAGCCTCTGCTTCCCTACCTGTCTGGTGCACAGGCCTCCCTGGGCAGATGACGCAGGGGAAGGGGTGGGGGTCAGGAGCCCCTGATCACCAGGTCCACTTCTGCCACTATTGAGGAGGAACAGGCACAGAAGGAATGTCACCTTCTGCAGAATGACTCTTCCATTGAGGCCCTGTGCTAGAATTTCTTCTGCCCTTCCTGATGCTACCTCCCAGAGCATCTGTTCTTCCCTTCAAAGTTCATCCTCCTTCCCCGAAGCCCGGCTGAGGACTTAGACCCAGCGCCATGCCCCCTGCATGCACCAAGACACAGACACAACTTACCAGCACAGTCTGTCCGGTTGAGGAGACACTAGAATGCCCTGCTGCCAGCATGAGCAGTATATGAGGGAGGGAAGAACAGCGGAGAGGCCCGGGGATGGCCCCTCTGCCCCTAGCCCAGCCCATGAGGGAAGGCCTCAAGTTCAGTGGGAGCTTGAGGAGACAATTCCTAGGGCACAGTGAGGTGAGGAGGGGGACAGGCTCAGGGGATGGTGCGGGGTTCACGTGCCTCGATCCACAGGCTGAGCAGGGGTGAGGCTGAGGCCACGGGAATAGAAGACAGCTGTTGGCAGGTCCACAATGTGTTTTCCAACATCACCAAACAATTAACGCAATTTTTAAGTCCTCTACCGTCAAATCCCACAGGTGAAGGGCTCCGATCCACAAGAACACCCCCACCTGTGCTGCTGGCCGATTAGCTGAGAGTGGGTGGTCCATATAACCTCCTCCTCAGGTTCACTTAATTTTCTGGAGTGGCTCACAGAACCCAGAGAAACATTCGCTAATGTTTACCAGCTTATCACCCACTCCAGTATTCTTACCTGAGAATCCCTTGGACAGAGGAGCCTGGTGGGCTACAGTCCATGAGGTCACAAAGGGTCAACATGACTGAAAGCGACTCAGCACAGCACAGCACCAGTTTATTAGACAGGGCATTATAAAGGATAAAAATGAACAGCCAGATAAAGAGGTACAAAGATCAGGGTCTGGAAAGGCCCCAAGTGCAAGAGCTCCTGTCTCCATGGAACTGGGGTGTCCCATCCCCACCTCCCAGCATGTGGACATGTTCACTAACCCAGAAGCTCACTAAACCCCGTAGTTCAGAGCTTTGTATATAGGCTTTATTATGGAGGCACAGTTGATTGACTCATTGGTCATCAGTGATTGATTCAAACCCTAACCCGCGTCCCCTCCCCAGAGGTCAGATATGGGGGGTAGTGAGATTGAAAGTTTCAAACCCTGAAATCTAGGGTGGGCTCCTCTGGCAACAATTCAGGTGTGCTGGAAAGGTGCTTGTTATAAATAATAAAAGACACACTTGCAGCTCTCTTAGAAAATTCCATGGATTTTAGTGCCAGAAATAGGGATAAAGATCAAATATATATTTCTTATGATAAACCACAGCATCACAGCAGGTGTTTGAACTTGACCCTGTTAATGACTAGGAAGCCAAAGAAACGTTTTGAGTAGGGAAGGGAAATGATCAAACATGCATTCCAGAAACACCCTTCTGGCTTATGGGGTAAAGGCCAAACTCAAGGGGACTGGGGCTGGCGAGCCTAGGGTTATCAAGTCCAACCCTTTTCCTTTCCTCAGATGCCAAGGCCTTCTGGAGAGGTACTGGGTAGGTACAGTGAGCCCACATTCTCCCTGGGATGCCAGGCCTGGTATTTCTGTTCCTTACTGAGCCTTAGGCTTCCCATCCGGCAACAGGAAGGATGAAACCCAATCACATTTCAGGGGATTTCACCCTGAGATGAATCAAAATCAACCATGGAACTTTCTACTGGCAAACATGTGGGCCTCATCCCAAACTTACTAACCATCCCTTCATTCCCCAAATTTTTACTGAGCACTTTCCACATACTGGACACAGTTCTAGGCAGTAGGAATGCAGCCATGTGCTAAGTCCCTGCCCACAAGGGGCTTACACTCAGACTTTCTGGGTAGGGACCTAGACATCTGTGTTTAGAAAGTCTCCACTGGGGGTGGGAGGTGGGAGGCAGGTTCAGCCATACTTATATCTATGGCTGATTCATGTTGACATATGGGAGGGCGGGCTCAGTCGCTTAGTCTTTTCCGAGTCTTGGTGACCCTATGGTCGCCAGGCTGTAGCCTGCCAGGTTCCTCTGTCCATGGGATTCTCCAGGCAAGAATACTGGAGTTGCTGTACCCTCCTCCAGGGGATCTTTCGAACCCAGGGATCGAACCAGCATCTCTTACATTTCCCGAATTGGCAGGCAGGTTCTTTACCACTAGCGCCACCTGGGAAGACCTGATAATATGGCAGAGACCAACACAATATTGTAAAGCAATCATTCTCCAATTAAAAAAAAAAAAGGCACCACTGGTGGTCAGAAAATACTGGAAAAGCCCAGTGTTATGGGCTAAGATGTGTCCCCCCCTAAATTCACGAGTCCAAGCCTCTTGCCCTTTGCAAGGAGGCTCCAGGGGACATGGGCCTTGGGAATGGTACCTAGGACCTGTACTACCCAGAGAGACCCAGAATGGGCAAGGACGTGGCCTGAGGTCACACAGCACAATGGATGGCACCCAAGTTGGAGTCTCACCCCCCGCTGGTCCCAGCTGCTTTCTCCTCCAGCCCCGGCACCTTGCCCAAACCTGCTGCCACCCACTCTGCTTTCCCACCCTCCCCTCCCCTCCTCTCTGGCTCTGGCTAAGGCCAGGAGCATGATTTCAGAGTGATGAAACCCATCTCCTAAGGTCACACCGGCCTCTCTGCAGTGGCTGTAATTTTGCACGGCACCATCCCCGCCCCCCCCCCCCCAGCAGACTGGGGAAGCTGCCAGGCTTTGGCACCCGTCTGGAGGAAATGTGAGGATGAGACGAGCAGAAGGGATCACTTCAAGCCAGGTCAAGGGAATTGTATGTTACAGACCATCTCCTGACCCAGCACTGGTCTGGGGGACACACAGACCCATAATGCAGCCTTATGCTCACGTCATGCCTTCGCCCGTCATCCCACTTAATCCCTGTGGCATCCCGTTTACACTCAGGCTTTCCGAGTCAACACCACCAGGCTGTTTGTACCTCTGTCTCCCCCGCCGTGCTGATTCACATCTCTGGGGTCTTGCTTCTGCTGCTTCCTCTGTCTGGATTGTTCTCTCTCTTTTTAAAAAATATTTATTTGTTCATTTGGCTGTGCTAGCTGTTAGTTGTGGCACATGGGATTTTTTTTTTAAGTTGCAGCATGCAAGCTCTTAGTTGCAGCATGTGGGATCTAATTTCTTGACCAGAGATCAAACCTGGGACCCCTGCATTGGGATCAAGGAGTCTTAGCCACTGGACCACCAAGGAAGTCCCTGGATTGTTCTTTTCTCCTTCTTCCCAATCTTCCTTGTCTCCTTTATTTGGCTAACTCCTACTCATTCTTTAAGGCCCAGTTCCCATGTCACCTTTTCCAGGAAGCCTTCCCTGACCATCCTCCCAGCAGGTGGGTCTATCTATGTCCTCTCTGCATGCTCATAATCATCTATCCTTGTGTTCATCACACTGTATTTTAATTACTGGCTTACAAGTCTGTCTGTTCCCCCATCTAGAATAGGAGCTTCTCAAGAGCAGGGATTGAGGTTGGGATCAGATCTGGTTCACTTAGGAGCCTTCCTCCCCAGCACAGAGCTGAGCCTGAGCACAGAACTGACCATAGCTTTAGCCACTGAATGTTTGACAACCCTTCCTCCCACCCACCATAAAGAGAGATGAGGCAGGAGTGTTAACCTCCATACTACAGAGAGAAAACAAGAGTCCCAAGAGGAATTCCTGAGCTATTCAAGGTCCCAGGATGAGTTAGGATCAGAGCAGGGACTAGAACCCAACTCTCCTGGAGTTTAGTTCTCTCACACTCCAAGGACAGAATTGCTGGAGCAGCCAGCCAAATGGACCCACTGAGCCACACTGGGTGTATACAGTTTCCTATCGCTGCTGTAATGAATCACCACAAGCTTAAGAGGCTTAAAATAGTACATATTTTTTATCTTCTAGTCGTGGAGATCAGAAGTTCACAATGTGTCTCACTAGGCTAAAACTAAGACACTGGCAGTTCTGAATTCTTGTCTGAAAATTTTAGGGGAGAACCCATTTTCCTATTTTTTCCAGCTTCTAGAGACTTCTATATCTTGACTCAAGGCCCTCTTCCATCTTCAAGTCAGCAATGGCTGGTCAAGTCTCTCTTAAACTGCATCACTCTGACTCTTCCTCTTCTGCCTCCTATGTCAGTGTATTAAGGTCACATGATTACCTTGCTGCTGCTGCTGCTGCTGCTGCTAAGTCGCTTCAGTCGTGTCCGACTCTGTGCGACCCCATAGACGGCAGCCCACCAGGCTCCGCCGTCCCTGGGATTCTCCAGGCAAGAACACTGGAGTGGGTTGCCATTTCCTTCTCCAATGCATAAAAGTGAAAAGTGAAAGTGAAGTCACTCAGTCGTGTCAGACTCTTCGCGACCCCATGGACTGCAGCCTACCAGGCTCCTCCGTCCATGGGATTTTCCAGGCAAGAATACTGGAGTGGGGTGCCATTGGGCTTACCTAAATAATTCAGGATTATCTCTCATCTCATGCAGCTGATCTGCAAACTTAATTCTCTTTGCCATGTGATCTAACAAACCCTCAGGTTCCAGGGATTAGGAAGCAGATATTTGTGTGGGGACAGGGTGGGAGGGGCGGGATTATTCTGCCTATCACACTGGTGGGCAGGAAGGTAATGGATTTTTGTCCAGGGTGGAGTGATCAGACTTACCATTGTGCCCAGAGCTATCCTGGCTTAAACCTGTCATCCCAGGGTGATTACTGATAACAACACCCCTTTCACTCTTGGAAGTATTCTGGCTTGAAGGATAAATTGTATGGTTACCCCAGTCACAGACTATTACAGCAGGAAGTCCAAGCCTACCATTTTGTAGATGAGGAAATGAAGACATAGGAAAGAGAAGGAACTTACCCTCCCTGTCACACAGTGATGGAGCTGAGATTGGAATCCAGACATTTTGCAGTAGAAGGCCAGCTTGGTGCTCAAGTCAGACTGAAGTCTTTCTTTCATCAAGTCAAGAAGGCTTCCTGGAGGAAGTGGTAGGCAGTCAACAATGATGATGGTAATGATGATGATGATAATGATAATTTATTAAATACTTCCTATGTTCCAGGCACTGCTAATTAGTGCTGGTATTTTATATATATGATTTCCTTTGATCTTCATGAAAACCTTGGATCATTTTAAAAATAGGGAACTAAGATTTAGAGTAGTTAAATGACCAACCAGTAGCTACCAAAGCTAAGTTTCAAACCTGTGTCTTTCTTATTATAAACCTAATGTCTTTCCTCTCAACTTAAAGGGTTATTGGCCTGGAGAAATAAGAGGCCTGGAAGCTTTACTTTGGAGAAATATCAGCTTTAGGGTAGCAATGGAGGGCGAAAGAGGAAGCTAGTGATTTACTGAGCCTGGGAATCTTTGAGGGAAAGAACGTGAGGATGAGGTGGCTCAAACAGTTGTGTTTAATTTCCACTAAAGATTAAACTTATGGTCATGGCAGGAGGAGTGTATCTATTTATTTTAAAAGGTTTAGTTATTTTTTCCATATCTGCTCAATGTAGAACATTTGGAAAATACTAAAAGCAAAAAGAAGATATGACAATCATGATAATTCCATAACCAACAAGGACCTACTGTACAGCACAAGGAACTCTGCTCAATGTCATGTGGCAGCCTGGATGGGAGGGGAGTTTGGGGGAGAATGGATACGTGTATATTTACGGCTGGGTTCCTTTCTATTCAGCTGGAACTATCACAACATTGTTAATTAACTATACTCCAATATAAAATCAAAAGCTTTTAAAATTTTTTATAATAGTACCAAAACAACATGAAATACTTAGAAATAAATGTAACAAAATAAGGAAAAACTTCACTAAAAATTAGAGTGAATTGTTAAAAGAAATTAAAGACCTAAATAAATGGAGATGTTTACCATAAAAAAAAGCCATCATAATAATTCCATAGTCCCAAAGAACCACTCACTGTTAAGATTTTAGCAAATTTTCTTATGAAAAGTGTTAGTCGCTCAGTCATGTCCAACTCTTTTGTGACCCCACGGACTGCAGCCTGTTAGGCTCCTGTGTCCATGGAATTCTCCAGGCAAGAATATCGGAGCAGGTAGCCATTCCCTTCTCCAGGGGATCTTCCCGATTCAGGGATCAAACCCAGGTCTCCTGCATTGCAGGCAGATTCTTTACTGTCTGAACCACCAGGGAAGCCCAATTTCCTTACAAGGAGATCTAAAATATGAAATATTTTAACATATGAAAAAGTGTAAGAGTAATGTTATTGACAACCATGTACCCACCCTCCAGCTTGAGAAATAAACAGTTATGTATATAATCGAAGTCTGGTGTATCTGTTTCCCATTGTATTTCTTCCTTCCCTGACAAGAGGTCCTTCCAGGCTTCTCTCATGCATATTGTTTTCAGTTAGTTGATGTCACTGTGATTTTACAATTTTGTTCCAGAAGAGTTTAGGAGAGACAGCAGAGTGTCTCCAACCTTCCCTCAGTTAGTGGTTCTGAGTTTTTTTTTCTTATGGAAAACAGAAAGTGGCTTTGGACCGGCTCCACGTCTGCACATCTGATTCTGGGTGATCAGCAATGTCACGTCACCCTTGGTGGTTCCTGCCCCAAGTGCGCCATTGAGGACCTGGTTCAGTGCAGCCCCATCCCCATTCCCTCCCCTCCTGTCTGTTTTCTGTGCTCTCCATCCTCCCTCTCGGCTCCACCTCTCTGCTTTCTCCCCTCGCAGCCTCACTGCCTTCTCCTGTCAGTCCCTCCCCTGGTTGTCCCACCTGTCTCGGGCACCTCTCCTCTTCTAGGTCACTGCCCCTCCTCACTGAGTTGCTCAGCTGGGCCGTGCAGCTGCCCAGGTGGACAGAACAGCTCTGCTTCCTAGCAGAAGTCCTGCTGCACAAGAGTTGCCAAGTCCCTCCCATCTTCCCCACTGATGTCTGAAATGTCTTCACTTCAGTGAACTCCTTGGTGATCAGGACTGAAAGCACACTTAAGAGACCATCCAGTATCCTCTGTTCCCCCCAGTTTACTGAGGAAATTGGCTGAGAGGGGAGAACCAATCTGCCTGGCATCATTTTGCAGAGTAGATAACAGAGAACAGAAAGCAGATGTTCCTACCTCTTGTTTCAGTGCTCCTGAGACCTCTCTCATGGGGCACCACCCACTAGAGCTGGACCACTCCCAGAAACCTGCTTCCAGGGAACTGGTGTGTTGTGTGTTGAGGATGGGGTGTCAGTCACTGCCACTGTCATGTGTCTGGAGCGAGGGAGCGCCTGCAGCAGAGGTGTGAACGGGGACCAGCCGAGACCTGGGAGCTGCATCCATTCAGGGGAAGAGGTTCAGCTCTGGTGAGGTCTCAGATCATCTGAAGCCCACTCCTTCCAGACAGAAGAGAGCCAGAGCGCAGAGGGACTGTGCTTGCCCAGGATGACACGCATAGTTTGTGGCGTTCAGTCACCTGATTCCTACTGACTGTCTGCCCAAACTGGCATACTGTTGGGGAGAAAGAAACTCACGAGTCCCAAGGAGACACGCCCTCTCCTCCAGTGTTCGTATGTCCCCTTTCTCTAGTTTCCTGAAACACAGATGTGTGTTGGTGGGAATGAGCGGGCCTGCCTGAGTACAGTGATGAGAGAGACCAGACCGCCGCATGGTTTAGAGGTCTTTCTGCAAAAGGTCGCGAATGCCAGATGAATTTGATCTTTACCCAAAAGGATGCTGTGAGGTGTAGCAAGTCAAGAGACAGGATGGAGACCCAGCTCCATCATTTACTAGTTGTGTGACCTTGGGCAAGTCATTGAACATCCCTGAGCTTTCATTCGCTCGTCTGTAAAATTGGATCACAATGACATATAATGTGCAGGTTAAATAAGATGGTGTAGAGTGAGCACCCAGCACAGAGCCTGGCACACACATTTACCTACAGTAAGGGGCACCTGTGTGTCTCCAGCAGATGTCCTGGGCTCACACTGGGTGCTCTGCCAAGACCCTGAGCTGTACCCAATTCCTTAGACCTTAATAAGCATGTCCCATTCTGGGCTTGACACCATGGAGGGTCAAAAGTGAGGGGGATTCCTTCTCTCTAACCTGTCACAGAACTCACAGTCTTTCTGAGGAGCTAGCGGTGTGCATGCTGTGATTCTTACTGTTGACAGATCAGATATGCTAGGACGGGAGCAGATCCACATGCTCTTTGGGGGTAAAAGTTCAACATTCTGCTCTGGATGCCGGTTCCCAGCACAAGGCCAGGGTAGAGCAGACATTAGGGAGTCACAGTGGGCAGCCCCTTCTGCTTCATCCAGACCCCTCTCAAGATAATCCACAGGCAGACAGGGATGCTGTAAAGACCACATACTCAGAGACAGCTCCTCCTGGGCACAGCACAGCTTCTCTGCCACTAACAGTACAAAGTGGGACAAGCCTCCCAGTGGCCTTGCTGAATCTGTTTCTCATCCGCAGCCTGAGAATAATATCTGATGGGGTAGTCTCTTGATGGGGTTGATTTATTCCATGAAATATCATGTACAGAGCACACCCTCTGCATGACGCTTGGCACAGTGGGTGCTCTCCAAAATGGTGGCAGTTATGTTCTGTGTGAGTCCCATCTTCCCAGACAATGACCCCTTGGAGGACTGTGCTAGGGTCTTTTTCTCTTCTGCCCGTCAGACCCAAATGGTGCCAGGCTCCCAAGGTTTTTTTGTTTTTTTTTCTGAACCATTGACCAAGTGACTGAAGAATCTTCTAACCTGAGAGAGGGAAGAAGGCAAGGATTTGCCATTTGGTGTTTTCACGCGGCTGAGGTCATAAACGATGAATCACGTGTAACTGGATGCTGAATCTCCGTGTGGTTTCCAATTTGTGATCTCATTTTATTTGCACAGCCCCGCCGCCTGCTAACATCATGTTTTGCAAAAGGATATGGAGAAATGGGGATTGGTCGCCCCAATTTCCAGATGGGAAAACTGAGCTTGAGAGAGGCTAAGTGACTGATCTGGGTCACCTGGCAGTTAATGCCATGGCTGGGGCATTCTCCCTTCCAGCCCGAGGGTTTTTGCAGGAGTCCAGTGCTAAGTGTGGGTTGCTCCAGGTTGCAAGGAATGGAGACCCATTGATTATTGTGGGTACACGGCATTGATTATTGTGGGTACATTGATTATTGTGGGGAGAGAGCATGGGACTTCTCAGGAGGAATGGCCTTTTTGATACCAGGGTCTGAACTGTGGCTTTGTTGGCCTAGCAGCCCCTCCAGCCCCCTCAAGAGGTCCCTCCTGGTCCCATGACCCAGCCTCTTGCAGTCTCTGCTTCTCTTTCCTGCCTGTGTTCTGTACCTCCCATTTAAACCCCCTAAAACACAGAATTCCACAGAGTTCCAAAGAATAGCAAGGAGAGATAAGAAAGCCTTCCTCAGCGATCAGTGCAAACAAATAGAGGAAAACAACAGATTGGGAAAGACTAGAGACCTCTTCAAGAAAATTAGAGATACCAAGGGAACATTTCATGCAAAGATAGGCTCGATAAAGGACAGAAATGGTATGGACCTAACAGAAGCAGAAGATATTAAGAAGAGGTGGCAAGAATACACAGAAGAACTGTACAAAAAAGATCTTCACGACACAGATAATCACGATGGTGTGATCACTCACCTAGAGCCAGACATCTTGGAATGTGAAGTCAAGTGGGCCTTAGAAAGCATCACTACGAACAAAGCTAGTGGAGGTGATGGAATTCCAGTTGAGCTATTTCAAATCCTCAAAGGTGATGCTGTGAAAGTGCTGCACTCGATATGCCAGCAAATTTGGAAAACTCAGCAGTGGCCACAGGACTGGAAGAGGTCAGTCTTCGTTCCAATCCCAAAGAAAGGCAATGCCAAAGAATGCTCAAACTACCGCACAATTGCACTCATCTCACATGCTAGTAAAGTAATGCTCAAAATTCTCCAAGCCAGGCTTCAGCAATACGTGAACCGTGAACTTCCAGATGTTCAAGCTGGTTTTAGAAAAGGCAGAAGAACCAGAGATCAAATTGCCAATATCCGCTGGATCATCGAAAAAGCAAGAGAGTTCCAGAAAAACATCTATTTCTGCTTTATTGACTATGCCAAAGCTTTTGACTGTGTGGATCACAATAAACTGTGGAAAATTCTGAAAGAGATGGGAATACCAGACCATCTGTCCTGTCTCTTGAGAAACCTGTATGCAGGTCAGGAAGCAACAGTTAGAACTGGACATGGAACAACAGACTGGTTCCAAATAGGAAAAGGAGTACGTCAAGGCTGTATATTGTCACCCTGCTTATTTAACTTATATGCAGAGTACATCATGAGAAACGCTGGGCTGGGAGAAACACAGGCTGGAATCAAGATTGCCGGGAGAAATATCAATAACCTCAGATATGCGGATGACACCACCCTTATGGCAGAAAGTGAAGAAGAACTAAAGATCCTCTTGATGAAGGTGAAGGAGGAGAGTGAAAAAGTTGGCTTAAGGCTCAACGTTCAGAAAACTAAGATCATGGCATCTGGTCCCATCACTCCATGGGAAATAGATGGGGAAACAGTGGAAACAGTGTCAGACTTTACTTTTTTGGGCTCGAGAATCACTGCTGATGGTGACTGCAGCCATGAAATTAAAAGACGCTTACTACTTGGAAGGAAGGTTATGGCCAACCTAGATAGCATGTTTAAAAGCAGAGACATTACTTTGCCAACAAAAGTCCGTCTAGTCAAGATTATGGTTTTTCCAGTGGTCATGTATGGATGTGAGAGTTGGACAGTGAAGAAAGCTGAGCGCCGCAGAATTGATGCTTTTGAACTGTGGTGTTGGAGAAGACTCTTGAGAGTTTCTTGGACTGAAAGGAGATCCAATCAATCCATCCTAAAAGACATCAATCCTGGGTGTTCATTGGAAGGTCTGATGTTGAAGCTGAAGCTCCAATACTTTGGCCACCTCATGCGAAGGGTTGACTCATTGGAAAAGACCCTAATGCTGGGTAGGATTGGGGGCGGGAGGAGAAGGGGACGACAGAGGATGAGATGTTTGGATGGCATCACCGACTCGATGAACATGGGTTTGGGTAGACTCCGGGAGTTGGTGATGGACAGAGAGGCCTGGCGTGCTGCAATTCATGGGGTCGCAGAGAGTCGGACATGACTGAGCGACTGAACTGACCTGAAAACACAGAATCTGTTAGCTAGACAAGCGTTTTGGTTGCAAGGAGCACCAGTTCTCTCAGGCCATTTTAGGAATCCATTTCTGCATTGGGGGGACACATGGTCTGGAACTGGGAAGAGCTCAGGCACCAAGGCAGCCCTCCACCCACTCCACTCTCACATACCACTGCTCTAACACACTCAGTCCAGACCCCTGCAGGGCACATGCAGACAGGCCGAGCTAGTCACCACTGGTGAGCTTAATCATCTCACCAGCCGACCCTTCTCAGACACCAACTAGGGACCCAGGGACCCTGGGAGCTGATGCTTTCCTGACCTCTCGATGGATCGGTGGCCTTCCTTGGACAAAAACACCTGCCCAGCAGTACTTTCTCGAAAGAGTTCAGGGTAACTGCTTTACTAGAAGAAAATGTTGGACAGGTTAGGCTGTGAACATCCTTATCCATGTGCTCAGTCAGGTCGGACTCTTTGTGACCCCATAGACTGTAGCTGACCAGGCTCTTCCATGGAATCTTCCAGGCAAGCATACTGGAGTGGGTTGCATTTTCCTACTCCAGGGGATCTCCTCCACCCAGGGATCAAACCCATGTCTCCTGAGTCTCCTGCATTGGCAGGTGGGTCCTTTACCACTGAGCCAGTATGAACATCCTTACTGCCTTCAGATCGACTTTGTCTCTATTTATCCATCACAGCAATCCAAATCTATGCCTCTGCCACCAATGCCAAAGAAGCTGAAGTTGATCAGTTCTATGAAGACCTAGAAGACCTCCTAGAACTAAAAAACAATGTTTTATTCATAATCAGGGATTCAGTTCAGTTCAGTCACTCAGTCGCGTCTGACTCTTTGCGACCCCATGGACTGCAGCATGCCAAGCTTCCCTGTCCATCACCAGCTCTTGGAGCTTGCTCAAACTCATGTCCATCAAGTTGGTGATGCCATCCAACCATCTCATCCTCTGTCGTCCCCTTCTCCTCCTGCCTTCAATCTTTCCCAGCATCAGGGTCTTTTCCAAGGAGTCAGTTCTTTGCATTAGGTGGCCAAAGTATTGGAATTTCAGCTTCAGCATCAGTCCTTCCAATGAATATTCAGGATTGATTTCCTTTAGGATTGACTGGTTGGATCTCCTTGCAGTCCAAGGGAGTCTCAAGAGTCTTATCCAACACCACAGTTCAAAAGCATCAATTCTTTGGTGCTGAGCTTTCTTTATAGTCCAACTCTCACATCCATACATGACTACTGGAAAAACCATAGCTTTGACTAGATGGGCCTTTGTCAGCAAAGTAATGTCTCTGCTCTTTAACATGCTGTCTAGGTTGGTCATAGCTTTTCTTCCAAGGAGCAAGTGTCTTTTGATTTTGTGGCTGCAGTTACCATCTGCAGTGATTTTGGAGCCCCCCAAAATAAAGTCTCTGTTTCCATTGTGTCCCCATATATTTGCCATAAAGTGATGGGACCGGATGGCATCGGGGATTAGAATGCAAAAGTAGGAAGTCAAGATATACCTGGAGTAAGAGGCAAGTTCAGCCTTGGAGAACAAAATGAAGCAGGGCAAAGACTAACTGAATTCTTCCAAAAGAATGCACTAATCATAGCAAATACCCTTTTTCAACAACATAAGAGATAACTTTACACATGGACATCACCAAGTGGTCAATACTGAAATCAAACTGATTACATTCTTTGTAGCTGAAGATGGAGAAGCTGTATACAGTCAGCAAAAAGAGGACCTGGAGCTGACTGTGGCTCAGATCATCAGCTTCTCATAGCAAAATTCAGACTTAAACTAAAGAAAGCCAGGAAAAACACTAAGCCAGTCAGGTATGACTTAAGTCAAATCCCATATGAATTTGCAGTGGAGGTAATGAATAGATTCAAGGGACTAGATCTAGATAACAGTGCGCCTGAAGAACTATGGACAGAGGTCCGTAATATTATACAGGAGGCGGCAAACAAAACCACCCCAAAGAAAAAGAAAAGCAAGAAAGCAAAGTGGTTATCTGAGGAGGCTTTACAAATAGCGAAAGACAAAGAGAAGCAAAAAGCAAGGGAGAGAGGGAAAGAAATATCTGATTAAATGCAGAGTTCCAAAGAATAGCTAGAAGAGACAAGAAGGCCTTCTTCAATGAACAGTGTTTAATAATAGAAGGAAACAACAAACGGAGAAAGACTAGAGACCTCTTCAGGAAAATTGGAAACATCAAGGGAGATTTGCGCCCAAAGATCGGCACAATAAAGGATAAAAATGGTAGAGAACTAGTAGATGCTGAAGAGATCAAGAAGAGATGGAAAGAATACATGGAAGAACTGTATAAAAAAGATCTTAATGAACCAGATTACTCTGATGGTGTGGCTAGTCACCCAGAGCCAGACATTCTAGAGTGCGAAGTCAAGCGGGCCTTAAGAAACAGTGCTGTTATTAAAGCTAGTGGATGCAATGAAATTTCAGCAGAACTATTCAGATCCCTAAAAGAGGATGCCATCAAGGTTTTGCATTCATTATGTCAGCAAATCTGGAAGACCCAGCAGTCACCACAGGGCTAGAAAAGGTCAATCCTCATCCCAATTCCCAAGAAGGATAGTACCAAAGAATATGCTAACTATTGGACAATTGCACTTATCTCCCATGCTAATAAGGTCATGCTTAAAATCTTGCATGCTAGGCTTCAGTATTATGCAAACCAAGAACTTCCAGATGTCCAAGCTGGGTTTAGAAAAGGAAGAGGAACTAGAGATCAAATTGCCAACATTCGGTGGATTATACAGAAAGCAAGGGAATTTCATAGAGAAAGCATATAGAGAAAGCAAGGGAAAAACATCTATCTCTGTTTCATTGACTAAAAGCCTTTGACTGTGTGGATCATGACAAACTGGAAAGCTCTTAGAGAGATGGGAATACCAGACCATCTTACCTGCCTCCTGAGAAACCTGTATGTGGGTCAAGAAACAACAGTTAGAACCCTGTATGGAATAACTGATTGGTTCAAGATTGAGAAAGGTGTACGACAGGGCAGTCTGCTCTCACCCTGTTTGCTTAACCCATATGCTGAGCACATCATGAGGGGGCTGGATGAGTTATAAGCTGGAATCAAGATAGGCGGGAGAAACATCAACAACCTCAGATATGTGGATGATACCACTCTAATGGCAGAAAGGAAAGAGGAACTAAAGAGCCTCTTGATGAGGGTGAAGGAGGAGAGTGAAAGAGCCAGCTTAAGGCTAAATATTAAAAAAACTAAGATCATGGCATCTGGCCCCATTACTGCATGGCAAATAGAAGGGGAAAATGTGGAAGTAGTGATAGATTTCCTCTTCTTGGGCTCCAAAATCACTGTGGATGGTGACTGCAGCCATGAAATCAGAAGACGATTGCTTCTTGGCAGGAAAGTGATGACAAACCTAGACAGTGTGTTGAAAAGGAGAGACATTACTATGCTGACACAGGTCCATATAGTCAAGGCTATGGTCTTCCCAGTGGTCACGTAAGGTTCTGAGAGCTGGACCTTAAAGAAGGCAGAATGCCGAAGAATTGATGCCTTTCAACTGTGGTGCTGGAGAAGACTCCTGAAAGTCCCTTGGAGAGCAAAGAGATCAAACCAGTCAATCTTAAGGGAGATCAACCCTGAATATTCACTGGAAGGACTGATGCTGAAGCTGAAACTCCAGTATTTTGGTCATCTGATGTGAACAGACGACTCATTGGAAAAGTCCCTGAAACTGGGAAATATTGAGGGCAGAAGGAGAAGAGGGCTTCAGAAGATGCGATGGCTTGACGGCATCACTGATGCAATGAACATGAACTTGGGCAAACTCCAGGAGATGGTGAGGGACAGGGAGGCCTGGTGTGCTGCAGTCCATGGAGTTGCAGAGTCGGACACGAATGGGCAACTGAACAACTACTTATCCTGGAGTGCCCTTAGGGAGCAGGATTCCCAGGCCAGTGTGAACACTAGTCTCTCTGAGGTCCAGTCTACTGATGCGTTTTTTTTTGCCTGAGGTGTAGTGGGTAGAAGGGGCATATAACTCAAACCAGGAAATTTATATGTCCACAGGAGCCATTTTCGTCAGCAGGGGCTATGCGAGTAGCAGGCTCCCCGAGGCAGGAGTTATCTCTTCACTGTAGATGAGTCTCAGAGTGTGAGCAGAGTGAAAGAGTCAGTGACTCCCTGGATTCACGGTCAGAGCCCTGTCAGCCAACCAGATGTGTGATAGATGAGGGCTCCAGGCAATTGTGGCATCAAGGTGTTCTGGAAAGTTCTAGGCAACAAGTCGGCAGGTGCACATGTGGTTAGGTGCCCCTGTGGGTGTAGGGGAATGGCTAGAGTGAATGTGCAGGCCCCAGAGAAGCTCACCTGGAACGAGCCCACTGCAGAGTAGAATTCACTGTGGCAAGATCAAAAGAGGAAGAAATGGTACACAGGACCCCCACCCCAGATGAGCCTGGGGTTCTAGAGACCACAGAGGGCAATGCCCAGGGCTCTGGTGAGGGACCCGGCATAGTCAGGCCCCCTGGAGGGAAGTCAGGTGTCTTTGCGCTGCTGACCACTGGCCCTTCCTGCTCTAGACCCTGCGTGTGGCCTGTGTGAGGGCCAGGAAGATTACAGCTCTGGCTTTTATTCCAGGAAAAGGCCTTCGCATCTGGTCTGATTCATGGGGGCGTCAGGGAGAAGCTACTAGTAAGGAGCAGCCAGGCTCTGCCTGACTCTCTGAGGGCCGGGATCGACCTGTGTAACGTGTCCAGAGGCTGCCACTGAATCCAGCCAAAGACGAGGCACTGAGGGCAATCTGGTGTTTCTAGTCACAGGACGTCCCAGTGCCCTCTCAGCTCTCATCCACACGGACATCCAGGACAGAAGGCTTCCAGAGGCAAGTGACGCCTCCTACAGGCTGTCTTTGCTGATAGAGAAGGAATCCAAGGCCTCCTGGGGTAATATGCAGAGGCTCCAATCCCAACTTTACTGCCTGACCTTGGACAAGACATTAACTGTCCCAAGCCTCGGTTTCCTCAACTGTCACCTGGGAAACACAATATGGATTCTGTTTTGTGAGTTCATGTGAAAGCACCTTGAACACAGCAGAGCTCTGGGCACACCTGAGCACTTCTGGCCATTAGAGTGTAACAGGACTACCAGAAAGCAGGGGCCTGCCTGTCCAGTTCACCTTTGTGAATCCAGAGTCTGTCATGCACCAGGTGCTCAGTAAATCTTTACTGAACAAGCCAATAATGGGAAAGGAGCATTTTGAGACTCATTATTAACAAGGGTCACTCCATCAGCCAACAGAGGAGACCAAGGTGCCTTGTGGAAACGGCATTGGGCCAGCAGACCCAGTCCTGCCACTGGCTTGCTAAGGAACCTGGAGCAAGTCAGACTACCATTCTGTGCCTCAGTTTTCTCATCTGTTCAACGAAGGGGTTGGATAAGAAGAGCCCTCAGGCTGCTTCTCAGTTCTGAGGGCCTAAGGATTTGCTGGGAGTTGACCACATACTCACCCGCATCTGCATCCACGAACCATTCTCCTGGTCCCGCCCTCCTCCCCTCCTGTTTTCTTCCTTCATCTTCTTGGTATGTTTTACTCTAATCGGGCTGTTTTCTTTTGTAGGCGTTTAAATACCACTTTGGTCTCTTTGTACTTATGAGTCCTAACTCCCCCACCTCTCACCCCCATCCCTGACCTCTACCCTGGTTTGGGGAGCTCCCTGTAGGCTGCGCCGTGTCCTCCAACCACCTTATAGGCAAAACTGTCCTCCCCCTCAGCCTGCACATCCCCAAAGCCCCCATCAGACTGGGACAAGTCTCAGCTTCTCCCTTGGGTTGGAGACCCGGGGCTGTGGCTGCCCTCACCCTGGGTGGGGGGAGGGCAGAGTGACACGCTTGCTGACAGACCAAGGCGGCGCTCTGAGGGGAGCAGGCCAGCAGCCGCAAAGGTGCAGCATGTGCCAGGTGGGCCTTGCCAGCTGGGGCTATTTTTAGAAGCCATGTTTGCAAATTTTGTGTTAATAGTGTCTCTGTCCAAACTCTGGCTCCCAGGGCTTAGGGAGGCAGAGTCTGAGAAGAACTCCCTCCCTCCTTGTTCCTCCCCTCCTCCTCATTAGTGTTCTTCTCCACACAGGTGCCTGGGATCAGTGGAGGACTCCACCAAATCAGAGCCCTCCCCAGCCAGCCATCTGCAGACACAGGGCAAATGCGGGGGGATTGATGTGGGGGAAGGGAGGTGAAGAGGCTTATAGCTGGGATCGTCAGAGGCCCAGTCTGAGAGGGGAAGGTCCCAGACACAGGACCCTTCTGTCAGTGCTCATGTCACTGGATGGAAACTGTCAGTTGCCTGGTCTGTCATCCCCCCCAACCCCTCACTGCATGCATGTGATGAACCCAGACCCCCAGTAGGCTCTGTATCTCTCTGATGGCACCCACCCTCACCCCAAGTCCCCTCCCCGGTCTTCACTGAGTCTGTTCTGACTGAGGCTGAATTCTGATCCCGAGGCACCAGAAATGCCTTGAATTGACATACTGCTCAATCAGTGTATCTTCCCAGGGTGCTGAGAGGGTGCCACCTGCTTAGAGCTGACAACTGAAGGATGAGTAGAAGTCAGGTGAAAAAGTGGTTGGAAGGGACTTCTACATGGTGGGAGCAAGTTGTCATCACAGGAGGCCCTGGTGTAAAGGCCCAGCGAGTGGGCCTAGCGTTCAGTGATTCTGTGACCTGAGCGGCCAGGGGAACCTTCCAAACACAGGGGTTCCCCAGGAGGAGGCTCCCATCTTTCCTTGGTCCCCACCCACCCACACCGACCTACAACCCTGCAGGCACACACACTACTCCATTCCACCCCACCACCCAGGACAGCCCAGGATGAAAGACTCACTTGGAGGGCAGTGCCATTGGTACATTCTCAGGGGATCCTAGTGACCGGTCTGGAAGGGACCTCAGACAGCCGCCCTGCTCCTGCTGGGTCTTTGCTTGAATACTCCAGCACTGGGGAGCTCACTTTGACCTGCGGCTTGACAGGCAGGGAGCAGGTTCTGACCAGGAAAATACTTCCTGCTGAAACCCATCGTCCTGTGACACTCCCCACTAGCCCGAGCCTTGGTCCCCCTCTGCTGAGAGGCAGCCTCCTGTAGCTTCTGGAGTCACCGGTCTTGGATTCCAGGCCTGGCTCTTCATTTAGAACTCTGCGACCTTGGGCAAGGCACTCAATCTCCCCAGGCTCCATCTATAAAATGGGGCTATTAATAGAGTTGAAAAGTGAAAGTGAAAGTCACGTCCGATTCTTTGTGATCCCATGGACTATACAGCCCATGGAGTTCTCCAGGCCGGAATACTGGAGTGGATAGCCTTTCCCTTCTCCAGGGGATCTTCCCAAGACAGGGATTAGAACCCAGGTCTCCTGCATTGCGGGCGGATTCTTTACCAGCTGAGCCACAAGGGAAGCCCAAGAATACTGGAGTGGGTAGCCTATCCCTTCTCCAGGGGACCTTCCCATCCCAGGAATCAAACCGGGGCCTCCGGCATTGCAGGCGGATTCTTTACCAACTGAGCTATGAGGGTTGGAGACATAAAGTAAAGTGGGAGAAGTTTTAGCCCAGGGCCTGGAATACAGTAAGCGCTCAACAAATTTGAATTCTTAGTGATACTACTAGGTTACCATCCTTACCATGGACCGCATGGGGACACTCCGAGCGGGAAGAGATGGGGCTCTAGGTGGCCCCCCGATTGGGGTGGGGTGGAGGGGTGGCGAGAGCCGCCGATCGGGGGGCAGGCCGGGCAGGGGCGGGCGGTCGTGGCCTCAGGGGCCCTCTCCTGCCCCGGCCCCCCTCGCCGCCAGGGCACCACTCGGCTGCTGCGCTTTACGAGCGAAAACAAACACGTCCCACAAGCGGCCCCTGTGCCGCGCGGCCCCGCGCCCGCCAGCGCCGCCGCCGCCAGGTCAAAGCCGGCTTTGTGCCCGCCCCGCCGCCCCCGCGGCCCAGGCGATTTTAATTAGTGTCTGGGTCTGCGCCGGGAGATGGGAATCAAAGCCCCTGTTCTTCCAGCGTCCCCGCCCCGACCCCCGCCTTTTAGCCTCCCGGATCCC
Source organism: Giraffa tippelskirchi (assembly GCF_054371585.1). Lineage (NCBI taxonomy): Eukaryota > Metazoa > Chordata > Mammalia > Artiodactyla > Giraffidae > Giraffa > Giraffa tippelskirchi. The sequence goes on from NC_137285.1 coordinate 125,369,575, forward strand.
CCGGGCTCCGCGTACCCCTGCTGGCTGCTGCGGGAACTGGAGCCTTCCCGAGCAGCCGCCTTGAGTTCGAATCTCGCCTTTTTACAGTGGAGGGACCTGGGGCACGTTCTTGGCGCTCTGAACCTCGGTGTGTCCATAAATAATAGCATTCACCCGGTCAGCCTACTCTTAAAGTGGGAGCTGGGAGGGTTTACATCAGAAAATAGGAGGGCTAGCCCTGGAGCAAGGCACCGAAAACCCTTCTTAGAGAAGAGGCTGAGGAAAGGGGTTGGGGGGTGTGGTGGTGGGGTGTGTGTGTGTGTGTACACGGGTGAGAAAGGGCAGATTGGCTCTTTGGAAAGTTCACTTGGGAACTGCCCTATAGCGGAGGGAGTTGAAGGCTTGGGACTGGAGGCAGTGGCTTGTGAGGGCCCATATGAGGGGCTGAGGCAGCCACCAGAGCCGGGGTGGGGGGGGTTGGTGGGACTTGAGGGGGAAGGTCCCACCATGGGCAGCCTTCTACTACCTGAGGTTTGACCCTTATACTCTTGAGGCCTCATAAAGAGTAGCCAGGACCTTCAGGTCTGCCTGGGATGCTTGTTTAAAATGCCAACGCCTGGCCTTACTCCACACCTGCTGAATCTCAACCTATGGCCTGGGGTTCCAGAACCCACGCTTGGAACAGTCCCCATGTTGGTCCTTGTGGGCGAATATGGGATGTGCAGAGGGTGAATGAAGACTATGAGTTCCATAGTCTGCAGGAAAAAATGTAATCCTTGGTCCCCACTCCCCCAGCGCCATGACTGAAGTGGGACATTGAGCCCCTCATTCCCCTCATAGAGCAGCATGTCCTTCACTAGACCTCAGTGTCCTTGCCGGTAAAATGGGCACAGCCTGGCTCATCCACCCTCCCTTTTGGGGCTCTGGGAGGAGTAAAGGTGCCCTTTTGTGGGAAAGGGTATTAGCGGCAAGGAAACTCTAAACAGCCCCCTCTCCCACACACTGCCATTAATCAACCCCTCTAAAGGCATTTTTGTGTGTGCATGACTGATGCTGCTCAACACCCTTCTGTGAATCCCAACTGCCTTCAAATTAAGACTCTGACTCCTCAACCTAACGTTCTAAATTGGGTCATGTCCTTATCTCCAGCCTCCTTTCTCACAGTCCCCCATCTTGGTCCAAAACAGCATCCCTACCCTGTCCCAGACACCTGTGTTTTCTTGCTTCCTTGCCTTTGTCCCAGTTGGACATAACACTTCCTCCCTCTCTCATCTCCCCCATTTTCAAATAGACAAATTCTGTCATTGCTTTATTATCCTGTTGAAGGGCAACCTCCATTCCTGCCCCACCCTGCCCCTGCGTCAGTCTTCTGTGAACTACTCCAGCACTCTTTATTTAGTCCTCTGTTAAAGCACTAATTACCATCTACACTGGTTAAGACCTTGAGTTTGGAAGTTTGATGAACCTGATTTGTTGCCATGATTGTGTGGCCTTGGGCAAGTTCCTTAACCTCTCTGAGCCTCTAGTTCCTCCTTGTGATTACTGAGGGGATTCAGGGACTTAAGGAAAGGGCAAGTGCTTGGGGCAGTCACTGCAGTGTCATGGTTAAGGCTTCAGGCTTTGAACTAGAGGTCATGGGTTTGAAACCACATTCTACCTCCACTCATTGGCAGTATGACTTTGGGTACATGCTCAGTCACTCAGTTGTGTCCAACTCTTTGTGACTCTATGGATCTACTCTGTCCATGGGATTTTTCAGGCAAGAATACTGGAGTGGGTTGCCATTTCCTCCTCCAGGGGATCTTCCTGACCCAGGGATCAAACCCAAGTCTCCTGCACTGGCAGGTGGATTCTTTACCCCCGAGCCACCTGGGAAGCCTATGACTTAGGGTAAGATTACTAAAATCCCTCTTTGCCTCAGTTTCCACAGCTATGCAATTTGGATAATATTCGTGTAGCGAATAGACTGTGGGATGGCCCTTGTGATTTCATACCCTGTACAATGCCCGTCTTTGAGTGTGAGTGGAACCTGTTATTTGCTTCTGGCCAGTGGAGTATATCAGAGGTGAAGGGATTTTGCAGATGTGATTAAGGTCTCAGATCAGTTGATTTTGAGTTACTCAAAAGGAAGATGATCCTGCCTGGGCCTAATTTAATAAAGTAAAAGTTCCTAAAAGGAACTAGACTCTCCTTGGAGTCAGACGCTTAGTTGCTGACTTTGAAAAGTAAGTTGTTATATTGTGAGACTATATGTCCATGGAATTCTCCAGGCCAGAATACTGGAGTGGGTTGCCTTTCCCTTCTCCAGGGGATCTTCCCAACCCAGAGATTGAACCTAGGTCTCCCGCATTGCAAGCGGATTCTTTACCAGCTGAGCCACAAGGGAAGCCCTGTGTTGTAAGAGGGCCCATGTAAAGGGCATGTGGTGGTCTCTAGAAACCGGGAGTGGCCCCTAGCTGAGTGAGCATGAAAACAGGGACCTCGATCCTGTTACCGCAAGGAGCTGAGTTTTGCCAATAACCCAAGAGTGCTTTGTAATGGATCTTTCCCCCAGTCAAGTTTTTGATGAGACTTCAGCCCCTACTGACATGGGGATTATGAACTGGTGAGACTGTAAAGCAGAAAACCCAGCAAAGCTGTGTTCAGACTTGTGACCTATATAAACTGTGAGATAATGTATTTTTTTTAAAAGAGTAGTTAATGTACAATATTATGTTAGTTTCAGGTGTATGATATAGTGACCTGACAATCAAATACATTACAAAATGATCACCTTGACAAGTCCAGTAACCATTTGCCACCATACAAAGTTATTAGTATTACTGACTATATTCCTAATGCTGTAGATTATGTCCTGTAATTTATTTATATCTGGAAGTTTGTATCTCTTAATCCCTCTCACCTATTTCACCTATTTTGCCCATTGCCCCATCCATAATAAATGTGTTTTAAGCTTCTAAATTTGTGGTAGTTTGTTACTCAGTCTAAAAAACTGATATAAATTGTATCTACTCTGTGGGGTTCTGGTAAAGATCAAGAGGTCACTAAAGTAAAGCCTTGGGCTTCCCAGGTGGCACTAGTGATAAAGAACCCACCTGCCAATGCTGGAGATGCAAGAGACATGGGTTCAGTCCCTGGGTCAGGAAGATTCACCTGGTGGAGGGCATGGCAACCCCTCCAGTATTCTTGCCTGGAGAATCCCATGGACAGAGGAGCCTGGCGGGCTACAGTCCATAGGGTTGCAAAGAGCTGGACACGACTGAAGCGACCTGACACACACACACAACGTAAAGCCTTAGCTTGGTGCCAGGCTCATGGGAGATGCTCAGTAAATGATTGTAATTAGTTGCCATTGTTATTATGCTTAAAATATAGCACTTTACAAAATTAAGTTTTTAATCTTCCCCTTATTAATTAGTGAATTTAAAAAATAGAATTTGCAAGCAGGAAACCTACATTTGAGCAAACTTGCTATGAGACCTTCACCTTGCTGGGTTATATCTGTTAGGATGCTTTAGGTTGCAAGTACAGAAACTTGACTAATGATGGCTTTCCAGCAGCAGAATTTGAGATGAAAAGTAGAGTGAAAATGTTGTATTAGGAAGTATTTCCAAGACAAACCAGTAGTAAGGAAGTAGAGAAGTGGGACTGAGAGGGCAAGTATGATATCAGGCCAAGTCCCACAAAAGGTAACTTTGATGCCATCTTGCAGAGGATTTCTGGGGATAGTACAGACCTCTCCTCAGAGCTATACAGATCAGTGCAAGGAAGCTGGAGGACCGATACCTCCATACTCATCCATCACTGGTTAAGGGACACCTTTGAGTGGGAGGGGGTGTGTAAATTCCCAGACTTTCTGGCTTTCCACACTCACAGGCAATGTGGGCTCCAGCAACCTGAGGGTAGTCTTCTGATAAGAAAAAATCGATACTGACTGTTGGGAGTAAAAACACATTGGAAGTGTATAAGTATGAAAATATGGAAGGGATGAGAGGGTCATTGGCAGTACTGCTACAGTGGCCTAAGCTATGAGGATATATGTTGTTTTTTTAATAAAAAAAATGTAAGTGGTCCCCAGATTGGCTCAGTTGGTTCATCAATTCAGTTACCTACAGCCTTCCTCAGCATTGCTGACTTTCATAATCCTTGGCCTCATGGTCACAAGATGGCTGCTTCAGCTCCACATCTTATGTCCTTAACTGATAGCATTTGAAGCAAGAAGCAGAGGGAGGGCAGCAGCAAGAAGATTTTCTTCTCCTGTGACTCTACAATGTGGAGGAAAATCCCTGTTACCGCCCCCCCCACCACTGACATCCCACCAGAAATGGGGTTGAGGCCAAACCCTAGACCAGTCACTGACAGAGGAGTGTTGGGTTGCCAAAGCTGCATTTGGTCAGTCATGGTTCACTCCAGTTGCTGAACACCTGAACAAATGGGGTTCTGTTAGCAAAGAGGAGGTTTGGGAATGGCTGCCAAGGGGGCAACCAACAGCATCTGCCACAGAATATTTACAAAAGAGAAATATTGGTATCTGCCTCTGAGATTCATGATGAGGATGAAATGAACTGGTTTTAATTGCTATGCATGTCCACATGTTTCTTCTTTCTTGCACTGTGAACTCACTGAATATAAAGGCCATGTCTCACTTACATTTGCCTCCCTTGATTCTACCCTCTGAATGGTGCTTAACCCCATCTACTTCTCTCCATCTCTGTTGCCACACCCTAGTCCCGGCTGCCATCATCTCTCTCATGATAGCTATGATAAATTACTCATGGATGGCATTGCTTCCATTCTTGGCTCCCTCCAAGGCTTTTTCTCCCACAGAAGCGTGAGGGATCATTGTAAAACACAAATCTGATTGAGTCACCTCTTTGCTGAAAACACTTCCAGGCTTAAAAAAAAAAATGGGGGTGATATTCAGAATTACTACTGATTTGGCATAGGCTCTGGGCAATCAGAATAGGCACCAGCATTGACAGCCATGGGAAGGCATCCTCCCTGAGCCCCATCCCTGTTCCGAGGGCCCTGGAAGGGCTGGCATCTGCCTACCTCTCCAGGCTTCCCTCTAGAGCCTGTTGTCCCTGCTCCCGGCTGCCTGTACCACCCACCTCCACTGCCCAGCCCGATTGCTTTGCTGGGCTGATCTGCTTGCACTTCCCCAGATGTACCACACTTATTTGTCTCCAGGCCTCTGAACATGTTGTTTCCTAGGGCTGGAATGTGATTTCCCCACTTTCTCTGGCTACTCCCTTAAAGTCACTAGTTGGGTATCCCCTTTTCTGGGAAGCTTTTTCTGAACCCCCTCCCCCATTACCATGGTTTCTCACAGCCCCTTGGTGCTTTTTTCTATCAGAGTGCTTGTCACCTTCAGCTGTCATATTTATGTCTTTCTTCCTCAACAGACTGGGATATTTTTGAGAGTACACTGGGACACGGTGGACAGTTACATCACCAGTGCTGGTAGTAATGGGTGGTGATGTTGGTGGTGATAGTGAAGGGTAGGACCACCCTTAGATCCAGGCAGGGGGGACCACCATCCTGGACCACACCCTCTAGAGGGCCCCACTCTGACCCCCTTTCAGCTGCACCCCTACCCATGTAGTGCAAGGAATCCATAGGTTCAAAAGGATATTTACCCTTCAACGCTTTTAGATCAGGGAACCCAGGATTCTGGAATTCTCTGCCCAAACAGCCCAAGTCTGCTTCCAGGACGGTGCAGTCCTCTTCCCCAGGTCTGTTCTCTAAGCCTGAGGGGAGTTTGTTTGGGGGGAATGGGCAGAGGGAAGAGGGTTTGGATGAAATTTGGACAGTTTTCTAGTTACTATTGCTACATAACAGATTATGCCAAAGCTTAGCTTAAAACAAATATTTTTGGAGGGGATTTTACATATTTTATTGAAATGTAATTGATGTACAATATTATGTTAGTTTCAGGTTGCTACATAATGATTTGACATTTGTATACATTATGAAATGATTACTACTATAAGTCTAGTAACCATCTGTTCCTATATAAAGTTATTCTAATGTTGTTGACTGTATTCTTTATGCTGTACTGTATATTACATTCCTGTGAGTTATTTATTATATAACTAGAGGTTCGTAATCTTAATCCCCTAAACCTATTTTGCCCACCACCCACGTCCCTCCCTTCTGGCAACCACCCATTGGTTCCCTGTATCTATGAGTCTGTTTTTATCTTGTTTGTTTTGTTTTTTAGGTCCACATGTAAATGAGATCATGTGGTATTTCTCTTTCTCTGTGTGACTTATTCCACTTAGCATAATGCCCTCTAAGTCCATTTATGTTGTCAAAAATGGCAAGATTTCATTCTTTTTCATGGCTGAGAAATATTCTGTTCTGTGTATATGTATATATATCACATCTTTATCCTTTCATATGTTGATGAACACTTAGGTTGTCTCCATATCTTGGCTATTATAAATAATGTTTCAATGAGTATTTTTGTTTCTTTGGATAAATACCTAGAAGTGGAATTATGGTTCATATGGTAGTTCTGCTTTTAATTTTTTGAGGAATCTCCATGCTGTTTTGCATAGTGACTGCACCAATTTATCATCCCAGCAATAGTGCACAAATGTTCAGTTTTCTCCACATCCTTTCCAACACTTGTTGTTTGCTGTCTTTTTGATAATGCCCATGCTGACAGTTGTGAGGTGATATCTTATTGTGGTTTTGATTTGCTTTTCCCTGATAATTAGTGATGCTGAGCATATTTTCATTTGTCTGCTGGCCATATGTCTATCTTCTTTGGAAAAAATGACTATTCAGATCCTCTGCTCATTTTTTAATTGGTTTTTTTTTTGATGTTAGGTTATGTGAATTCTTTGTATATTTTGCATATTAACCCCTTATCAGATGTATCATTTGCAAATATCTTCTTCCATTCACTTATGCTGCCATTTCATTTTGTTAATAAATTCCTTTGCTGTGCAAAACCTTTTAGTTTGATGTAGTCCCATTTGTTTATTTTTGCTTCTGTTTTCCTTGCCTGAGGAGACATATCCCCCAAAATATTGCTAGGACAGATGTCAGAGTGGGTACTGCCTATGTTTTCTAGGAGTTTTATGATTTCACATCTTATATTTAATTCTTTAATCCATTTTTACTTTATTTTTAAGTATGGTATGAAAAAATAGTCCAGTTTGATTATTTTGCATGTAGCTCTCCAGTTTTCCCAATACCATTGTCTATTCCCCATTGTACGTTCTTGCCTCCTTTATTTTAACTTATATGCAGAGTACATCATGAGAAACGCTGGGCTGGAAGAAGCACAAGCTGGAATCAAGATTGCTGGGAGAAATATCAATAAACTCAGATATGCAGATGACACCACCCTTATGGCAGAAAGTGAAAAGGAGCTAAAAAGCCTCTTGATGAAAGTGAAAGAGATGAGTGAAAAAGTTGGCTTAAAGCTCAACATTCAGAAAACTAAGATCATGGCATCCAGTCCCATCACTTCATGGCAAATAGATGGGGAAACAGTGAAAACAGTGTCAGACTTGATTTTTTTTGGCTTCAAAATCACTGCTGATGGTGATTGCAGCCATGAAATTAAAAGACGCTTACTCCTTGGAAGGAAACTTATGACCGACCTAGACAGCATATTAAAAAGCAGAGACATTACTTTGCCAACAAAGGTCCATCTAGTCAAGGCTATGGTTTTTCTTTCTTTTTTTTTTTTTTTTAATTAATTTATTTATTTTAGTTGGGGGCTAATTACTTTACAATATTGTAATAGTTTTTGTCATACATTGACATGAATCAGCCATGGGTTTACATGTGTTCCCCTTCCTGGACCCCCCACCCACCTCCCTCCCCATCCCATCCCTCTGGGTCATCCCATTGCCCCGGCCCTGAGCCCTTGTCTCATGCATCGAACATGGAATGGTGTTCTGTTTCACATATGATAATATACATGTTTCAATGCTATTCTCCAAGAACGTCCCACCCTCACCTTCTCCCTCAGAGTCCATAAAATTGTTCTATGCATCTGTGTTTCTTATTCTGTCTCGCATATAGGGTTATCGTTACCATCTTTCAAATTCCATATATATGCATTAGTATACTATATTGTTGTTTTTCTTTCTGGCTTACTTCACTCTGTATAATGGGCTCCAGTTTCATCCATCTCAGTAGAACCGATTCAAATGTATTTTTTTAATGGCTGAGTAATATTCCATTGTGTATATGTACCACAGCTTCCTTATCCATTCATCTGCTGATGGACATCTAGGTTGCTTCCATGTCCTGGCTATTGTAAACAGTGCTGCGATGAACATTGGGGTACACGCGTCTCTTTCAATTCTGGTTTCCTCGGTGTGTATGCCCAGCAGTGGGATTGCTGGGTCATATGGCAGATCTATGGTTTTTCCAGTAGTCATGTATGGATGTGAGAGTTGGACTGTGAAGAAAGCTGAGCGCCGAAGAATTGATGCTTTTGAACTGTGGTGTTGGAGAGGACTCTTGAGAGTTCCTTGGACTGCAAGGAGATCCAACCAGTCCATCCTAAAGTAGATCAGTCCTGGGTGTTCATTGGAAAGACTGATGTTGAAGCTGAAACTCCTACACTTTGGCCACCTGATGCAAAGAGCTGACTCATTGGAAAAGACCCTGATCCTGGGAAGGATTGGGGGTAGGAGGAGAAGGGATCGACAGAGGATGAGATGGCTAGATGGCATCACCGACTCAACGGACATGAGTTTGGATAAACTCCGGGAGTTGGTGGTGGACAGGGAGGCCTGGCGTGCTGTGGTTCATGGGGTCACAAAGAGTTGGACACAACTGAGCGACTGAACTGAATTACCTATATAAGTGTGAGTTCATTCTCTCTATTCTGTTCCACTGATTTATGTGTCTGTGTTTGGTTTTGGTTACTGTAGCTTTGTGGTATAGTCTGAAATCAGGAAGCACCATACCTCTAGCTTTGTTCTTCTTTCTCAAGATTGTTTTGTCTATTAGGTTTTTTCTATTTCAATACAAACTTCAGAACTATTTGTAAAACAATTGTTTTTTAATGCTTGTGAATTCTGTGGGTCAAGAACTTGTATGGGGCACAGTAGGAATGGTGCATCTCTGCTCCATAATGTCTGGTCCTCAGCTGGGACGACTCAGTAACTGGGGGTAGAGTCATCTGGAGGGGTCTTTATCTGTATATCTGATGGCTGATACTGGTAGTTGGCTAGGAGGTCAGCTGGGGTTGTTGACTGAAGCATCTATGTATGGCCTCCCCCTGTGCTCTGGGCTTCCTTACAGTATGGTGGCCTCAGAGTAGTTGGACTTCTTATTTAGAGCAAGTATCTTAGTAAACAGAGAAGTAGCTGTATTGCTTTTCCTGGCATAGCCTTGGAAGTCACCCAGCATTATCTGTTGGTTACAAATGAGTCACAGCCTACCCAAATGTAAGGGGAGGGGACATGGACCACACCTCTCAATGAGAGCAGTATAAAAGCACTTATAGACATGTTAGACATGTTTTAAAACCACCAAAGACATGCAGGCTAGGTATTTCCACCTAGTCCGTGTGTGTATGAGGCCCCCTCACAGTTCAGGCAGAGCTGGAACGAGAAGAGAGGTGGGTCAAGAGTTGGAACCTGGGGATTGCCCTTCCTGTGCTTCTATGTTCTGGCAAAGAATTCAGAGAAGTCAGATATTTTAAAATTTGGCCTTCCAGGTCATTAAGAAATTACGTTTGTCAAAGTAGGAAGAGAGAAGATATTTATTTAATAGTTTGTTTAGTTTGATTTATAGCTTTTAAATATTTAGGATATGATAAGTAGGCTCCATTTGTATTCCTGGCTGGACCCTGCAAATGAGAGGGGTGGTCTTTGTGATGGAGGGAGCAGCAATGGTGGTGGAAATGGTGGTGATGATGGTGAAAATGGTGGTGGTGATCATTTGAAGGCTCAACATTTATTGAACATCCATTATAGGTCAGTAGTCAACCACATCACATCACCATTGTCTTCACCATCATTATTTCCCCCATTTTCTTCTTCAAAAAGCATGTATTGTAGGGGCTGTGTTAGGGGCTGGGAATGCAAAGATGACTGCAATGTGGTCTCTGGCTCAAGAAGCTTACTGACCAGTGGGATAAAGGCTCAGGAACAGATCTTCGCAATACAAAAGTTTGAATTACAAAAGAACGTACAATGCTGGGGGCAGCAGAGGGGACCAGGAGAGCTATTCAGAGGAGGGCTTAAAATCTAAGCTGGGCCACTATAGGCAGAGAGTAGGGAAAAGCATTCCAAAAAGTGGGAACAGCATGTTTAAGTTATGGAAGAGAGGACAGTAGTTCAAGAAATGATAGCCTGGAAACAGGGATTCCTTTTGACCCTGTGTGTGCTATCCACACTCTTATTTGGGGAGGCTACTCCTCCAATCCAATCACAGGATTCTAATACCTCCTTCTTGATCACCCAAGATAGACCATCTGAGTCCTTTCCTAGGATCTTTCTATTGGAATTGGAAGGGAGGAGCCTTTGTATATTATCTGACTGGGAGCTATCAGGATGCTGAACAGTTCACAGTATGTCTGCTTCTTAAAAGAGTTGGTTGGAAAGGAAGTGCTGATATGCAGGGTGAAATAGAGAGAGAGAGAGAACACCCTGATGGTGTTGAAACCTGTGACCCAAATCTCCCTAGAGCCCAAATTCATCCCAGCTTGATCAGATGAAGCAGCAAACTGGACCCTGGGATGTAGCTGGGAGAAGAGGTGAGAGAATTGGAGCAGCAGGAGCCAGATCCCCAAGGGCCAGGAGAGGGAGTTTCGATACTATTTTGAGGACAAAGGGAAGACATTAAAGCAGGTACTTAATGGAAGGGAGACAAGGTGAGATCTGTGTTTTTAAGATCATTCTGTTTTGATAGGAGGCAAGACTTGCTAGGAAGGGGAAGGGGTGAAGAGGAGAGGCTGAAGACAGGGGCCTGGTGAGAAGACTGATCTCATCCTCACCCCAGATATTATGGGCCAGAGGGAAGGGGCAGACTTTGAGGTCAGACCCTGTGGGTTCCAGTCACAGCCCCAGCTCTTCATAGCTCTTTGACTTTGGGCGAGTTATGTGGGCTCTGTTTTGTGCTGGCGATGGATAAATGTGGAGAGAGACATTTGATGTCATGTGGTCATTCAAATAGCCTTGAGCTAGGGGCCAGAGTTCCTCATCCCAGTTCCCATTAGAGAAGGTCATGGCTCACGTGGTAAAGAATCTGCCTGCAATGTGGGAGACCCGGGTTCAATCCCTGGATTGGGAAGATCCCCTGAAGAAAGGAACAGCAACCCATTCCAGTATTCTTGTCTAGGAAATCCCACGGACAGAAGAGCCTGGCGGGCTCTAGTCCATGGGATCACAAAGAGTCGGACATGACTGAGCAACTAACACTTTGACTTTGAAGATAACTCCTGTGCGTAGAAACCCATGCCACCCCACCCCTTCCCAACCTTAGCCGACCTCCTAAGGCACTTCCTGTTCATCTTCCACAAACTGACCCTGCAGGAGAAGAAGACCAGCAGTGGGTCTATTCCAGGGACCAGGGTGAGGGGAAGGAGGGTGGCCAGGCCTGCCCTGGAGAGAGATGCCATTGTGCCTAGTGGGGCCCCAGGCCTTCCCTCACCCCCAGGCCAGCCCCAAACCACAGGCCACGTCCTGTTTCTCAGAAATACTGCCATTTCCCAGAGCCCAGGGTTCGTGAGGGGACAAGGGGAGGTGGTTTCACAGTTGCTAGAGGAGGAGGAGAGGAGGAGAAGGAGGAGGGAGCCTCTCCAGGAAACCTGGAGGCCAGGCTTGGCCTTATAACAGGATGATCAAGTTTGGAGGCCAGAAAGCTACGTGAGAAAGTTGAGTGGAGCAGAGGCTGTGCCTGTCCTAGCCCAAGACCTGGCCCTTCCAGTGCTCTGGGATCCTTCAGGTGCAGAATCCCAGACCTTCCCGTAGAATCCACCCCCACCAACAACCCCCGCCATTTACTAATGTGTGATCTTGATTAGGTCACTTCCTCTCCCAGAGGTTTCTTTTTCTTCACTATGTAGTTGACAGTCTCTACCTCACTGGGTCGTCCTGGGCATCAGATGAGACATTGGACTTGACCGTGCATGTGGGAAGGGATGTACGTGCTTCATCCAGAGCCCAGGCTATGCCCAGCCTGGCCACCAAGCAGGATGGCAGATCCCATGGGACTACCTACAGCAGTCTTGGGGAGCCCCAGGAGACCACTCCATCCCCCTCCCCCATCACACTCATGGGGAGCCATGAGTTTCTCAGGCAGGGAGTTAGTGACTGAGGAAGAATGGATCTTGATAAAGTGAAAGTCGCCAGTCGTGTCTGACTATTTGTGACCCCATGGGCCATACAGTCCATGGAATTCTCCAAGCCATAGTACTGGCGTGGGTAGCTGTTCCCTTCTCCAGGGGATCTTCCCAACCCAGGGATCAAACCCAGGTCTCTCACACTGCAAGCGGATTCTTCACCAGCTGAGCCACCAGGGAAACCCAAGAATACTGGAGTGGGTAGCCTATCCCTTATGCAGGGGATCTTCTCGACCCAGGAATTGAACCAGGGTCTCCTGCATTGCAGGTGGATTCTTTACCAGCTGAGCTACCAGGGAAGCCCCTGGTATGAATGGATCTTAGCTTGTTCCTAAACCTTCCCTTCCTCCATCCTCACTCCTGTTTGTTCTACTTTTTCCTCTCCCATGAGGTCTCCTCATCACCAAGACTTGCTTAAATCCTGTCTGAAAAACCCCCTTCTTCTATCTTATGTCTACTGCCAGCCACTGCCCTGCCTCTCTCCCCTCTTTCACCACTCAATGTTTCCTCACCTCCCAGACCCTGCCTCAGCCACCTGCAACCTGCTCCTGCCTCCCAGCTCCCCTGAAACGGCCCATTGCCACGGTCCCCAGAAGCCCCCTCTCGCCGTGGAGAGCCCTTTACAGGTCTCATCTGTTGTACTCAGCCACACACTCTCCTGACTTCTCTTTCGCCTCCATGTGGTTCCTCTGCTGATGCCCCAGGGCTCTGTCCCAGTCCCCTCCTTCTCTTTTCAGTCTATAGTCTCTGCCAGGCCAGCATCTCCCATCTCCAGGTGTTAGGTACCACCTGCAGGCCAACAGCTCCCAAATCTCTGTCTCTGGCCCAGCCTCATTTCTAGACCATAATATACCCAAAGGCTGGGGTTCTCGCCTGAGACTCAGCTCAGCTGAAACTCCTGGGTTCTCCCCTCAGTCACTCCATGAGGCACCAGCTCCACCAGACTCCCCCCTCTTCCTCAGCCCAACGTCCATCCCAGCCCCAGCACCTCTCTCCTGCCCAGGCACTGTCCTCCCTTCCATGGATCCCACAACAGCCTCCTACCTGGTCTCCGTCTCACTCCTCCACCCCGCCCTTCACCAGCAGGCAGGGCCAGCTTTCTAAACCACAAACCTGACCGAAGCACTGAAACCCTTCCAGGGCTCTTTGCTGCCCTCGGGGTGATGCCAAAGCTTCTCGGCTAGGTATTCAGCCTCACCTCCCTCTGCTCTTTGCCTCACATTTTATTATCCAGCAACAGTGAACTGTTTGTGGTCCTCCCTGTAAGAAGCTGTTTTTCATCTCCCTGCAGCGGTCTCTTCTTGTGGCACTGTCCACCCGCCTTTCCCTCCCCTCCACCCCCACCTTTTCTTCTAACTCCTGCTTATCCTTCAGACCCAGCGAAGTGTTCTCCATCTGGGCAGTGGCTGTGTTCCCCATGGCCCTGTGGTCACAGCCCTTGCACCCATGGTGTTGTAAAGACTCATCTCCTGCTCAAGATTTTGGCTCACTCAGGACAGGCAGGGAACCATGTTGGTTCCTTATATCGTGTTGGTCATCTAGCGCAAGGCCTAGACCAGAGTAGCTCAGAAAGTGTTTTAAGAACGAATACAGGGAAGGAAAAGACAACTCAGAGTGATGTCAAACCCTGGGAGAGCTGCTTAGAGATTCTGAGTGTGTTGACACACTCAGAAAGCTCTGGACCAAAGTCAGGAGGTTCTGATGTGCTGAACATGCCTCCCACGGTGGGAAAGATTTGGAGTGTATAGCACAATCTTCGAATAAGTCCATCAGAGAAACCAGGGAGGCAGTTGGCCTGCAACACCAGGACAAGTATACGGGGAAGTCATTCCTGTTCTGAGGCCCAGGAAATGCCTCTGCTCACAGATCCCTGCCTCCAATCCCATTCTCCAGTGAGGGAAGGGGTCCCTGTGCTGGGAGGGGTAGGGGTGGGTTCCAGGAAGCAGGGAAAGCTCCACTGAGAAGAAGATATCTGAGCTAGGCTGAAGGATGACCAGTTAATGGTGTGAATGGCTGATTCATAGGCTTTCAACTCAGGAGATTCAGAAGCCACCCTGGACTTCAAATTAACCCCACGTGGTGAGCAAGCAAGGCTGGAATGAGGAGTCTTCTCCAGGAAGGACAGGCAGAGGCTGGGAGGAGCTGGATGTCTTCTTACTCCGAGGATGAGGGGGAGATTCCAGGCATGTTCCTCAAACCCTACTGTCTCAGAAAACGCCCTGAGGAGCAAGCAGGGGGATTTTGGGGAGGATGATACCCCTCTCTGCTCAGTGAGGGCGGTGTTGGGAGGCAGCTTAGCTGACTTCCCCAACCTCAGATGCCCAGGGACAAGACAGGGGCTCAGAGCAGAGCCAAGTGGCTGCAGGTGGCAAAATCCAGCTCACAGGCCACTTGACAGCGTCTCTCCACGGCTTCCCATCAGCTTTGGGGATGGGGGGTGACATGTGACTGCAGGATGAGAGCACAGGTCTACGAATCAGTAGGTCTGAGCTCTGGTCCTGGTTTCACCACTCATCACTGTGAGGCTTTGGGGAAGACACTGGCCGATCCTGAACCTCTGTCTTCTCCTCTCTAAAATGGGGGTAATTCCTATATTGTTCACCTTAAGTAGAATCATGGGCATTAAAACGTCTTTGAAAGGGAAAGGAATTGTACCCGTGGGCAGGATAAATGACTGATGTTGTCTTTAATTGTAACTGTTAGGCCTTCTTCCCAGACCATGGTGCCAAGGTTGGCAATCTGACTGCCAAGTCTTGGAAAGCCTCTGAGGTGAGAATATTTGGGTTTATAACATTGGTCACGGTGGAACGGGAAGGAGTGCGAGCTTGGAGCAAGAAACCTGGCATACAATTCTGAATCTGCTACCACCCTGCTCTGTGGCTTCAGGCAAATTACTGCTCCTCCCTCAACTCTGCGTCCTCATTGTAAAGTGTAGCTGATGATTGTCAGGACCCCTGCACTATCTGCTGGGAAAGTACTTTGAGGCTCCATGCATACCCCCTCGGCTGGCTGACTAGAGTCAGTCCCCCTCACTAGGCTCAGTGCCGAAGAGTTATGGGAAGGGGGGCTGCCCACAAAAGCAGGAGATGCTGTAGCTGGGGGACTGGGGACAGCAGCAGCCCAGAGCAGGGGAGAGGCCACAATGCCAGACAAGAGCCTGGGTCAGAAGGCGGGGTGGGGGGGTGGGTACTAGCCCTGGCTCTCAAAGCCACTCACTGTGAGGACTGGGACCAGCCTCTGCCGCTTCTGCACCTCAGTTCCCAGCCCTGTAAAATGGGGATAACCAGGCCTGCCTGCAATCACTGTGAGAACACACAGAGACTGGAAATGGACTCAACAGGCAGGGTTGAGGGGTAATGCAACTTCTTATTTATTAATATATAACAACAAAAATGATAAAGCTCATATCTGCAACTGTTCAGATCTTTGTTATAAGGTCTTGGTCATTTTGTCTGGACTGGCCGTGACCTTCAGCTCCGGGGTCTGGGCTAGGAAGACTTTCCAGTGATCTGTATGGGGAAAAGAGTAAGAGTTGTGTGTGGGTGTGCAGTGTATGTATGTGTAAGGGTGTGTTTTTGGTGTGTGTGTGTGCATACATGTGCACAACTGAGGCAGGGTGACTGGGGTGGGGAAAACTTGGGACAAGGAGGACCGAGTAGCCTGGGTTTGCAGCCCAAAAAGGGGAAGGAGATGGGGACCCCATCCTACCCCCATAATCCCAAACGGTTCTGGCACAGAAGCCCGCCTTCAACATGACACCTGTTGGTGACCCTCCCCTCTGTGACTTCCTCTCCCCCCACCTGGGTCCATCTTCCTCAGGGTGGTGGGGAGGAAGTTGGGGGCCTCTGTAGGAACGTGATTAGGAGGTTTCAGTGGGAGAGGTTCCAGTAGAGGGACTACGCAGCACCAGGATTTAGGGGCTCAGAGTCCCCTCTGACAGCCCTGTCTCCCTCGCCCCAAGACCAGATCCAGCTGGCTCTGCTTCACCTTCCCGCTCCCGAGCTCCCGAGCGCCTGAGTTGGGAAATCTCTGGCCCAGACACCCACTGGATTCCTGTGCCGGGAATTGACGTCTGTGGCTGACAGCACCCCCCTCCCGGCACCAGCAGCCTGGAACTCCCCAGGAGGCCCCAGCTTCTAGCCCGACTCTCTTCCCAGGCCCCTGTCCTCAGCCCAGGGTCCCACCTTCGTGGGTGCCGGTGAGCAGCCGGAAGTTCTGTGCCTCTTTCTGGAAGTCTTGCTTCCTGACTTTCTTGATCTGAATCAAGTGGAAGATTCCTGAGGGCAAAGACAAAGGCGTGAGCAGGAAAGGGAGGGTGTGTGGTCAGTGAAACGGGGTGACTTAGACTCAGGACAGACCCAGTCACCTCCCTTCCCTCCCCTATTCTGACCAGACACCGAATCCTGTGGACTCAGTTTCCTAAATATTTTGAATCTGTTCACCCTATCCCCCAATGTCACCATTCCCCTCTGGACCCCATCATGTCTTACCTGGGTCACTACCCTAGACTTCTGACTTTTAACCCTGCCTCTCATCTGTGATCCTGGCCGCAGGCATTGGAAAACATGCCTGTTATCCTGTCACTTCTCCTTCCATGACCCTGCTCCTCTCACCATCATCATCCTGTGCTCACACCCCTTACCTGTCCACAATGCAGAGGGGGAAGGAGGGAGGGAGGGAGGGAGGGAGGGGAGCTGCCAGGCCTGTAGGGCCTAATCAGTCGTTTTTTTTCTGGACATAGAACGTATGACAAAAATCAACAGGTGATTTGCTTCAGACACCAAAGCACTACAGGTATCAGGATTGTAGGCTCCCTTTCCACTCAAGGCTCAGTTCATCCCATCCCTTGCCTGTGCTCCAGCCCTAACCAATTCCTTGAGGTCCCTAAAGGGGTCAAGCCTTCCCATTTGCCATCCCCTCTGCCAAACTCCGTCTTCTGTTGCCACAGATGAACTTCTCATCCTCCCAGCCTTACCTGGGAAGTCTTCCTGATTCTCCCTCCTCCCTTAAATAGTTATAATTTCCTCCTTGGGTTACCCACAGCTCTTGGCTTCTGTTTGTGATTGTTCCTATTTCTAATGTGCTATCATTGTGTCTGTTCTTGCCTCCTCCACAAGACTGGGAATGGAGAGGACTCTCCTCTTGGGTTCCCTGAACCTGGCCCACATTAGGCATGCTGAATGAATGAAATCCCTGGATGGATGGATAAGCAAATATATGTGTACCCGGTCTAGGCCAGGCCCTGAGGGGGAATGAGGTATTAGCTGGATCTCCTGATGTTTGTATCCCCCGGGAAGCTGGCCACAGGCACCACACATGGTGCTGAAGCCTGAGCACTTGGGCTATGAGGTCGCGCCAGCTGTTACCACCAGGGGCTGTGGCCAGAAAGAACAGATGTGACAGCAAGGCCTCTGCTCAGCCAGTACCACCCTCAAGAAAACCAAGAACTGGCCTTGCTTATGGGAATCCGAGTGGTATCCCACCTAGGGGCACAGACTGCTCTGGTCCTGGGACTGAGCTCCAGGAAGCCGGGAATGCCCAGCGCTGTGCTCAGGCCCACCCCCTTTCCCAGGTGCCAGGGATAGAATATGGGAGAGACTTACTCCAGTGGCCCAGGCTGCATCACAAGTATGAGATGGGAATGGGTCCTGGTGTCCCAGCCTGCCACTGCACAAACCCCCAAACACAAATTGAAGAAGTGACTGGGAAGAGGGAGGTCTCCACGTGGTCACTTGTAAAGCAGGATTGAAAGGTCTGGGCTCTTGGGCCTAGAACCAAGAGCTTGCTTAAGGGTCATGGTTGTGCCTTTTGACCTGTGAAGGATGTGCCAGGCCTGAGAGTGGCTGGACTGTGTGTGTCCCAGGCAGAGGCATAGTGGTGGGTGAGTTCCAAGAGACAGGACAGGCTCAGCTTACTGAAGAACCTTCTCGAGCACAGCCATTCCCAGAATGGCAAGAGAACCACATGTCTGGAGGTGGGGTGGGACTGAGTGCAGTCAGGGGCTCGAGACCATCAGGGAGGCTAACAGAGGGACTTCCTTCCCTAGGCAGGGGGAGGAATTGAGAACCCTGAGGTCCCTTCTACTCTTGAAATGCTACAATTGAAAAATCCTTAACACTAAGCCAGGTCTCTGCTCAGACTCTGGGCTGGGGGCCGGCCCCACTCTGGTGTGGCCTCAGCCCAGCTTTCAGCTCACTTTGTCTCCAGGTCAATTCTCCTCTTCCTCTCCTGGCCCCCAGGCCTGCTGTTTCCACTTGTCTGGGTGAGGAAACAGTAACGGTCTCCCACTGACAATCAGCCCTTGGGAGAGTTTGTTTTGACTCTCTCTGTCTGGGACAGGGAGGGAATGGGGGGTGCTGATGGGGCATTTCAGCCACCCAGGGGCTTAGGAGGTGGTAGGGTGGGCAGGTTTTCTAGTGAGAAGGTGGCAGGGCCTGGCATTGTGAAATTGAAGAGTCCTTCCTACTTCTTCCTTTTCACTGTGCCCTGGTAATGATATTTGGCCTTGAGCTATGACTCCCCCCGTCTCTGCCATCCCGCGCCTTCCTCAGGTCCTTTCCTAAAAGAATAAGATCACCTTTGTGGAGGTGGCACTGGGGACAGCAAGAGCTGGGTTTGAATCTTTGCTTTACTGTTTAAACTGTGTGATTTTGAGCAAGTCATTTTACCTCTCAGACTCAGTTTTCTTATCTGCAAAATGGGGCATTAATACAATACATACCCTTCAGGTTTCTTATGTCTGTGAACTGCAACACATTATACATAGTACCTGCTACTCACCAGTCACAGAGCGCCGGACATATAAGCATGGGCTCTGGAGCCAGAGTTTGAGGCTGTCGCTGCAGTATGCCCCACTTGCCTTTTTACATCCTGTCCAGCCCAGGCCCACCCTCCATGAAGGTTTCCCTGACCAGCTCGACTCCCAGGGAGCTCCTGCAAGCCATGAGGTCCTGAGGACAGAGGCTGGGCCTGTTACTCTCTGTGGTGCCAGAGGGGGTGTGAGGAGGCCCAGCATAAACTTGCAGCCCCACCTGTCCAGGGACTGACGGACTCCCAGGGATCAGAGCAACCATAAGGATTACTGAACCTCCTCCTCAGCCTCTGGTCAAGTCCCCTTCCTGCCCTTGCTTACACACTTTCGAGAATGGAATTTGCTCCCTCCCTTCCAATGCAGGAAGACTTTCAGGTTGAGAAGGCGCTTCCTCTCATTTAACGGAAACCTGATTCTCTGCCATTCTAACCCAACTGATGAGGTGGGATGAGAAGGATGCAGACATTTTTAGCACTTATTATGGGTCAGGGGTGGTACCTATGTCATTTCACTTGAGCCTCTCAAACCCCTTCTCCCCCATTCACAGAAGAGAAATTTGAGACCCAGAGAGGTCAAGTGATTGCCCAAGGCCACACAGCTGAGAAATGGCAGAGCTGGGATTCAAACCTAGGTCTGTCTGATTCCAAAGCCCCTGCTTGTTGTTTTGACCCCTGTGGTCACTCAGAGCACAACTGCTCCCTTTGCCTGGGGCAGTCCTTCAGAGCCATGAAGCCAGCGGTCCTGTTCCCCTTAGTCTTCTCTTCTCCAGGCTGAACAGCTCGGCTTTCTTGGTCCATTCCTCCCACGACAGGGGGCAGAGTAGAGCAGGGAAAGAGCCGCATCTGACGTCACAAGACCTGGGCTCTAGCTCCTCCACTTACTGGCTGTGTGGCCTTGGGCCAGGTACTTCACCTCTCTGAGCCTCAGTTTCCTCATCTGTAAAATGGGGATAATAATACCTAACTCTCAGGATCGTTGAGGATCAAATGAGATGATGAACGTGAAAGCACTTTGTAAATTTCAAAGTGTTTCACACATTGGTTGTTATTATCATTGTCATCATTCTTATTATCATTCCCTCTTCCACCCCCATCCCCCCCCACCTCCCCACTGCCAGCCAACCACATCATTAGAGAAAAGTGACCTTAGAACTAATTCCCAATTAAAGGTTTAATTTGTTTTACTCTATCCAGGGGATTTATGTTTAACAAGAAGAACCCCAAAGCTGAACTCTCAGCAACCTTCTCTTAACCTTCAGTTGGTGATAGAAGCAGCCTGCTGAACAGGGTAAGTTTCTCACAGAATGAGAAATATGTCGACTTACCTTAGAGGGATAGGATCCACCATAAAGGAAAGGCTAAATAAGACTAGCCTTGAGGATTTGAGGATGCTGTGAGGGCCCTCCTGCCTGAAAAGATGTCTCCTCCCAGTCTGCTGAAATTCTACCAATAGACAGCTCTTTGTTTAATCCGGGTAGGCATTTTTCTCTGTCCTGGCTCCTCACAAAGTGTAACAACCCCTTTCCCCCAGGAGAGGGAGCACTTCAAGGCCCTGGCATCTCAGAGTGGGTGAAGGTATCACAGCTCTCAGAGTCACTGTCTCCCTCTATCTTGGAATCTGGGACTTAGAGCTGGAAGATGACCTGAGGCAGGTCTTCTTGGGCCACAGGCACTTAATCAATTCCCTTAACACCCCTGGGAGGGGGTGGCTGGAGCTCAGGAAGTGGGACAGGCCAGAGTGGGAATGGGCCAGTGCTCACCTTTTACCAGCTTCCAGAGGTAGATCTCCACCTGCTCAGAGGCCTCACGCTCAAGGGCAAAGCGACGCAGGTTGTCCGGGCTTGGGGATACTGACGTGTGGACGAGAACTCGACCCGGCGCCTTCGGACACTTGGTGGCACTGATCTCACTGTGGCCGGGGTCTGCCTTGTCCTCTGGGAGAGACAAGGAGCTGTGAACGCTCTGTCTCCCCACTCCTGGTAGCCCAGGAAGAGGGACCACTGGGCTGACATCTCCCTCAGGGTCATTAGGGTCCTTGGGAAAGTTCTGGTGCCCCTGGGAAGACAAGGAGATCTCTGGGGAACAGAGAGGGGGCCTCTCCCCTATTCTCCTCCCATTGATTAGCATGTCAGAAAACTTCTCACCCTTCAGGGCCCAGCTCACCTTCCACCTCCTCCAGGCAGCCCATCTGGAACAGCTTAGTTCACCCTATATCCTCCCACCTATAGCTTGTTAACCCTTCTTGCTTATGCCTCTCACAGCAGCAGCATGCCCTTAGTTCCATGCTGCCTTGCATTGCCTAGGAGTTGTTTCATTTGGGTTTATTTTCTCTCTAAAATAAACACACAGGGGGAAAGGCAGGAATCCTGTTCCTCAAGTCTTTTGAGTCACTCACATCACCAAATACAGGCTCACAATGAACACACATAGAAGGAAAGGTTTGGGAGAGGTTGAGGCGCTGATGGCAGTAACGATGGTGGAGTGTGATACAGAACAGACGGTGGTAACTGTGATGATGGTGACTGCAGTGGTGGTGGTAGGGGTGGTGGGGTGGGGGTGGGGATGGTGGGGATGGTGGTAATGTTTGTTTCTGGATCCTACAAACTGGATCCAGTCCTAAAGCCTTGACATGTTGGAATTTCAAGGACATTCCTCAGAACTTTCCATGTATCAATACTCCCTGATTGTCTTTCAGGGACTGAAGGACTAAATCCCTACACATCTCCCCACCTTCTAGACTCTTACTAGTTATGAAGACCTTTGAGGTCTCCAGCTCAAAGCTGTAGGCTGTCTCAATATCTTTAAGGGGGAAGAGAGTAGGATCTGAGGGTGAGACCAAGACCACGTGTGTTTGTGAAGGAGCCCAGTAGAGAGCCACAGCCATTCTCATAGAGAATTCAAGAGAATTCCTGGGTGGTCCAATGGTTAGGACTCTGTGTTTTCACTGTTGAGGGCCTGGGTTCAACTCCTGGTTGGGGAACTAAGATCCTACAAACTGTGCAGTGCAGCAAAAAAAAAAAAAAAAAAAAAAGAAATGTATTTTAAAATAAAGAAAGAAAAACATAGGAATTCCCTGGCTGTCCAGTGGTTAGGACTCCACTCTTCCACTGCTGTGGGCCTGGGTTTGATCTCTGGTTGGAGAACTAAGATTTTGCAAGCTGCATGCATGGCCAAATAGATGAAGAGAATTCAAGTTGAACCCTCATCCATGATGCCATCATGCTTCTCCCTCACCTTGCCCCTACTGTTTATTAATCTATAAGTAATTGTTATCCCTTATGTCTAGGTTTTGATTTGCAATTCATAAAGCACTTTCATCAAGTCTGTGTCTAAGGTTCAGAAAGGTAAAGTAACCTATCTTTGCCTAGAGAGTAAGTTAGGTAGATAAGTATGTCAGGGAGCAAGCCCATGCAAACTCACATCTCCTGACAGCAAATTCTGGGGCAGGTGGAGACTTAGGATAATCATAGCCACTCGGCTATCTCATTTGTGAAATAACTGAGATGGAAGAATTAAATAAACTCTGTGAGATCATAGTACAATACTGGGTGCACAGTCGGTTCTCAGCGTTTCCTTCCTGTTTCTTCCCCGTTCTTCTCCTTTCCGTTTTGCTAGCCAGCGCTGTCAGAGATGTGACTAGGGGTAGTGCCTTCTACCCCACCTGCCTTCCTTCCAGGCTTGAGGGAACGGGCCCGCCCCTCACGACAGCTCCTGCTGACAGTCACAGGCTGCTCTTCTCAATGAGATGCTCTGACGTTTTTTCCTGCACAACCATTAATCCTAGGGTCACTGTTGAAAGAACTCAGCCGGCAACTCTGGAAGCCTGACTTCTAAAAGTTTTGTTCCCACCCTCCGCCGTTTCCTCCCACCCTTAGCTTTTAAAACCTTCCTGCTTATGCCTTCCACTCATGCCCTTAATCCCACACTGCCCTGCATTGCCTTGAAACTGCTCGGCTGTGTTTTCTCTCTAAAATAGACCCATAAGGTCAAGGGAAGGAATCAAGTCTTTCGAGTGACTCATATCACCAAACACAGGCTCACAATGAACTCACACAGAAGGAAAGGTTTGGGGAGAGGTTGAGGTGATGGTGGCAGTAATGTCGATGATGACTGTGATACGGGAGAGGTTTTAGAAGGATTTCTAGTTCCAGCTTGACTGCTCCTTTGTTGTGTGACTTAGGAAAGTCCCTTCCCTTCTCTGGGTCTCAGTTTTCCCATATGTTGATGAAGACTGAAGGAAGACAACGGTGATCAAGAGTATTGTCTTTGTGGGGATTCCCTGGCAGTCCAAGTGGTTGGCACTCGGCGCTTTCACTGCTGTGGCCTGAGTTCAATCCCTGGTTGGGAAACTAAGATCCAGCAAGCCTCATGGCATGGCCAAAAAAAAAAAAGAGCATTGTTTTTGGAATAAGACAGACAGGGTTCATATCCCAACTCTGTCACTTACAGTTTCCGGACCTGGGACAAGGTATTTATCTTCTCATTCTGTAAAATGGAGATGAAGATGACTACCCTGTCCGTTGTGGTGAGGATTGCATGAATTCATGCAAAATACCTATGTGGCACATGATAAGTGCTCAATAAATGTTGACCATTCCTCTTAAAAGGAGGTTCAAAAGGGAGGGGATATATGTATACCTATGGCTGAATCATGTTGAGATTTGACAGAAAACAACAAAATTATGTAAAGCATTATCCTTCAATAAAAGAATAAATTAAATTTTTAAAAAAAGTCCTAATAGCCTAAGATTTTATGACTTCCCTGAATCCAGGACATTACTTGATTCTGTGTATGCCTGAGAGCCTCTGAATCTGTAGCACTAGATGGTTCTGTAAGTCTGGTATTATATGAGTTGGGCATTTCTCATGGCCATGTTTCTAGCATTCTGTGCATCTAAGAGCCCCTGAATCCCACGACTCTGAGTCCATGCCCCATCTATCCATGCCCACATGAGATGTTCTACGTGTCTGTGCCCTGGGGAGAGAGACCCAGGCCTTGCTCTGGCCAGTGCCCTCCCTGCCCCCAGGCTCTCTTTGTACCTGGACAAATCTTGCAGCACTTCCCGGCTACTTTCTCAGGGTGATGGCAGGGGTACTCAGTGGGGCAGATCACCCGCTGGCAGTCCTGGCGGCCGTCCTGACAGGTGCACAGGATGCAGGGCAGGGGTCCGAAGGAGCGGAAGGCCGGGTGCCACACCTCCCCATGGGAGTATGTCTTCCCGCCATGCACACAGGCTGGGCCAAGGAAGGCAGGAAGGGAGGAGGGTCAGTACCTTGGGCTTGGGCTTGGGCTGGAGTCCAGTAATGGGTGGGGTAGGTCCTTAGGGTGCCCCTGCTTCACCAGTCTGGCCCAGCCACACTGCTTGTAAAGTAGAGGCCAGGGAATAAACCAGTCCCCTGTCCCTGACATCCCCCATCTCAGCACTCAGGGCAGAGGTGGGATCGGTAAGTTCTTGCTGAAGAGGAAGAGTCCTCCCTGCCTGTCATGGGCATCCACAGTGGGGTGCGGAGAGGGATGGCCTGATGGTAGGAGACCTGTGCTGTCACTACCTCACCATGTGAGTGCGAGCAGGTCCCGTCTGTTTTCGCAGCCTCAGTGTCCCATCTGTCAGAGAGGGGCTATGGATGCCACTGTGGCTCCTCCCAGTCCACCAGTCAGGGTGACCCGCAGTGAGGTCTCTCTCCCCGTCTGCTGCCACAGTTGTTTCCTTGACCTCCTTCCCTGATCCACCCCAACCATCCTCCTGCAGCCCAGCTCTGCTTCCCCCTTCCTTCATCAAAACCTTTCCCTCCTTATCTTGTAATAATTGATTTACATGCCTGTCTCCCCTACTAGTCTATGAGTCCCTTGAGGAAAGGGACCATTTTCATATCTCTCTTCTCTGCCTCTCAATTCCCAGCAAAATCATGCTCAAAAGAATATTGTTATATGGCCTGTAGTCCTAGTTCCAGGGCTGGTTCTGTGTCTAACTCAATACTCTGAACCTCAGTGTCCTCATCTGTCAGATGGAAGTTTAGATCTAATGTTCTATGAGTCTATCAGCCCATGCATGGCCAAGTTGCGATTGGCGAACCACTGGGTGGAGGTGCAGGGATGGGAATGGGAGCAGACAGGGGCCCCCTCTCCCACCTCAGGGTTGGCAGAGGCTCCGGTTCCCACCTTTCTTATGTTTCTCCTTCAGAACAATCTTGACTGTGGTGCTGCCTGCCTCCTTTGGTCGGAAGTGGCGAGGGATGAAGCCCAGAGGGGCGCTGGGCCCGGTGGGGGAGGGGGTGCTCAGGTCTCTCTTTCTCCCGCTGTCCCCTGAACACGGATCCTGGGAATGTCTCTGCGAAGGGCAGGAAGGATGAAGATCACTGATGGGCCACTGCCAGTGCAGAAGCAGAAAAACAGGCTGCAGTGAGAGGCCTGAAGGTGGCTCTTGTGACCGGGCCAGTCGGAAAGAGAGGGCATAGGCTTTAGGCAGAAGGAAGGTCTGATGGGGGTCAAAGACACTCCCAGGCAACGAATCTTTGAAAACCCTCAGAGATCAGTGGTTTGGAAGGCTAGCCTCCACTGAGCCCTTCCTTGGCTGGCAGCGCCAGAACCTTGGGGCTGAGGTGAGCAAAGGGGGCTGAGGTCTTGATCTGGAAGGTATAAATGATCAGGGACCTGGAGAACTTAATATTTAAGAAACGGAGTGAGGATTAGCGTCAGGAAATTCTTTGTCTGAGACGATTTAGGTGATGGGACAGGGGATGGACCTCCAAAGATCCCGCCCGACTGCAGAATCCCCCAGGTGAGAGGACTGAGAGCAAGTCCTGCCCAGAGATGATGGATCTTAGGAGCCCCTTTTCTGAATCCAACACCCCAAGACCCCACACCACCAGATCAGGTCTTGAGAGGGTTGGTGATGAAACCAAAGGGTATGTGTGATGGCCGTGAAACAGAGGAGGAGCTTCCTGGTCCAAAAATTGGGGATTGAGAAAGGAGCAAGTGGGCTGGGGGCAGGGGTGGAGTTTATCACCCCCTCACTGACACTGAGTCACATTCCTTCTTCTGCAGCCCCTTCCTGACTGTACAGTCTCTGAGACAGTCCTTCAATGACTGTACTGAGCCCACAGGAGTTCTCAGAGTGAAAACTATGTCCCAGCCCACAGTACGGGCCCAGGAACACAGGAGGTACCCAGGAAATATTTGTCAAGTAAAATAGAGGCAAGAAGGAATGGAAGAGCCCAGCACCCCTATATGACTTACCCACGACATCCAGCAGTTCACTGAATAGCTGGAACTACTTACTGGAACTAAGTCTGGTGGGTTTCACTTAGCTGCCTCCCATGAGAAGGACAGGGGCTTCCCAGGTGGCACTAGTGGTAAAGAACCTGTCTGCCAATGCAGCAGACATAAGACATGCAGGTTCAATCCCTGGGTCAGGAAGATCCCCTGGAGGAGGGCACAGCAACTCCAGTATTCTTGCGTGGAGAATCCCAAGGGCAGAGGAGCTTGGCGGGCTACAGTCCATGGGGTCACAGAGTTTGACACAGCTGAAGCGACAGCACATGCACGCATGGCAGGGATGGGGAGGGAGGTGAGTGGCATGGTCAAGATCCTCTAGAGAAGGCCCAGCATGGGGAGGGGGTGAGCCGGCAGAGGAGAAGGGAGAGCTCATTAGTTCAGACCCCTGGGGAGTCTCTGGGGAGGGGAGTCCCACTTCGACTGCCCCAGGGTCCAGGTGACCCAGGCTGAAAGCGCAGGTGGAGCTGTTCACAGGGTAGGCATAGCACGGGTAGTGGACAGGGACGTGAGTCAGTGTGTGAGCCCATTCTCCCAGCTCTTTTCTTTCTGACCAGAGAGAGTCAGGCAGTTTCGTTCATCTGAACACTAGACCAAGATGGAGAGGGGTCAAGACGGAACCGGAAACGTGAGGTAGCCCCAGACAGAGAACTGGTACCTTAGGAGCGGGATGGAAGGCTGGCCCAAGTCAGAGGCCACTCCCGCAGAAGACATGCCGCCCAGAGGCAGCCTGAATAAAGGCAGACACGGGCTCTGGACAGGACAGTGTCAGAATTTTCCAGGAGGGAAATCAGGATGCTTGAGGCCTGCTTCTGCCCTGTGTGGTGTTTTGGTTTTTTTTTCCCCAGACCCCTCTTTCCTCACCAGCCAGTGTGGGAGCCGTAATGGAATTCTAAAGAGGAGCCTGGAACCTGGTGGCGGCTAATGGAGCCGACCCAAGGGACAAATGAGACATGAAGACAATAACTGGGATTGCCTGCTCCACAGTCAAGGAGATTCAGGCCCAGGATGCCAGCCCCCTGGCTGCCGCCTCCCCACCCTCTCCATAAAGCTGTGCGCTCACCACCCCTCGGTGTGACTGCGTGGTGTCCTCTTGAGCTGACTTCTCACTGGACCCATCTAGAAACCCAAAGGGAAGTCCAGTCAGCCTCTACCTCCTCAGCCTCCCCACCTCTAGGCTCTGCCCCTCCAAAGCCTGGTGCTACTCCTGCAGCACCCATACCAGTAGTTCTCTTGGCCCCATGGGTATTTATTCATACTTCTCATTACATGTCTCCTCACCTTTGAGTTGATGAAATCCCTACAACTGAACTGCAGACTGTATCTCCACATTGGCCTCTTGGTCACTTAAGACTGAACCCCTTGGCTAAGCCAAAGCATGTCATTCAGTGCTTGTCTCAGATGGTGTAAGGGCTGCAAATCCTACCCCCACAGCCTGCTTAGCTGTGGTCCCCCAGCAGCCTCTCAGCCCAGCCACACCTGAAGTCACCAGGCTTGGCTGACACTATACACTCCCTGGCAGCCCTTAGCCCCTCTGTCCCTCCCACTGGAACAGCCTAGGACTCCTCCATCCCCTACCTGCCTGGGCCCCAGCACTCAAAACCCTTTGAAGTCCTGCAACTTCTTACAGCCCCCCTTCCCCCTGCCTCACATACAGTCTGGCTGCCACTGAGCAATCTGGGTTCATAGACCCAGAACACGGGAATCAGACTGCTGGCTAGAAATCACCAAGCGCAGTCTCTCAGTGCACACACAGCACAGGCCCACAGAGGGGAAGGAATCTGCACAAATTCGCTGGAAGAACCAGGACTAAACTGGTTCCTGGTCTAGTGCTCTTCCACAATGCCAACATCTGGGGAAGTATTCCATGGTGGAGTACTGCCCTCCTCGAGGTCTGCCTCCTCCAGGAAGCTTTCCTGGACTACTTCAGCCCACAGGGAACAATCTGGCTATCCATGCACTTCATTTTGCCCAAGTTGCTCTCCCCACACTCGCCACTGTGTTGCCTCTCTCTGTTCAGTACAGAGATGCTACCTGGATTCTGCTTGACACAGGGGCTCGGAGCCCCTTGACACAGGGGCTCGGAGCCCCAGTGAACCCAGGCCTGTGCCCAGCTCTGCGATGAGGAAGACAGGAGACGTGGTCTCTGCTCTACAAACTTCTCTTCTGTGCCTCTTCTGATCCTCTTGGCCTCATCTGACTGCAGGCATTTTGTCCCCTCATTGCAGGCACTGCAGCAGCACCCTCTTCACATGGACTGCAGCCAGCTTCCTTCAGACTCAATCCGGCGGCGGCAGGTGCCCTCATGCCACGCCTCCTCCATGTCTCCGCCCCCATGTCTTATCTCCCCCTCTACCACCACTCTCATCTCCCATTTCCAGGACAGCCCAACACAGTGGGGGAGGTGGAGGGAATGACTCCTCCTTGGGGTGAATCTTTGACCAGTGGGAGTTGGTGGCTGGTGGACCAATTCCTCCTCTCCCTCTATCACCTCCAGACCTTTCTGAGGAGCAGAAGGCTACTTGGAGCAGTAGGTCACGCTTGTTGTCAAGTCAAGGCCAGCTCCCCAACACATTCCTGTGCTGTTTTTCCCTCCCTCCCTGCTTCACTTTCCATCCCCTCCTTCTTGCTCCCTAGGATTATAATACAAATACTGCACATCAGTCTCTGGCACAGGCTCAGCTGTCTGAGGGGTGCAGCTAAGCCACCACCCTGAGGAAGGAATGGGCTGGGTGACCCCTGAGGATCCCCCAACAGTCCATGGCTAGGTCCCTGCAGTGGGTGGGTGCACGCTGCCAGATGTAGGGACAGACTTACCTTTGCAGGCCTGGCAGCAGGAGGCGGGCAGCGGGAGGGGTGCGGGGCAGCCTGGTTCCGGGCAGGTCATGAGGCCGCAGTAGATCTGGCCCTCCTGACAGACAGAGCACACAGGAGCTGGGAGATGAGCTCTGCTGAGGACCAGCCTTGGGGCTGGGATAGCCCCTGCTCTGGTGGTCCGTGGCTTGAGGTCTCCTCTGAGGTGGGCAGAGAGGGAGCAGCACAGTGTCCAGGCAAGGCCCAGGCAGCTCAGAGGAGGGTCCCTGCATGCTTCCCACTCACTCCAGGCCCCGAGGTAACAGTTATCCTTCAGCTTCTGAGCCTTTTCATGCCCAGCCTCTTCCTAGGCTCTCACAGCAACCTAGTGAGGTGAGATTTTCCCAACCTACAGCAGGGAAGGGACTGTGGAGGGGCCTGGAGCCCCTGAAGTCAGAGACACGCCCAGCAGAATGGACTAGAACCCATGTTTCAGGCTCTTCCTCCTGCTATCAATGTCCGTCTCCCCTGGCCTAGAACAGGGAGCCCAGCATAGATGAGCAGAATGAGTGCATGTCTCCTTGGACTCATCTTGCTCTTATGCAAACTCTAGGTCCCCAACTTCAGGACCCAGCCTGGAAAGGCAAGACTACAGGAGAAGGGGCCTTCTGGGAGTCAGGAGGCCAGATGACCTTTTTTGAGTCACTTCTCTGGGCCTCAGCTTCTTCATCTGTGAAACGGGGGCACTCCCATCTGGGTTGTGAAATCAAATGAGGGAATGGTTATGAAAACCCTTCTAAAACTGCAAGGCACAATGTGTCCCTGGGAAGAAGTGAGATTACTTCGAATCCTTCCCCTATTCCTTTTCCAGCAAGTCTCAGAAGTAAGGATTCTGATCCTTCAAACAAGTCCCATATAAACAGGGATGAGAAGAAAGAAGGGGAGACCCAAGTATCCAGGGAAAGGAGACAAGGAATCACAAGAATGCTCTTACCACCTCCCCCCACCATCAGTTCCCTCTTCCCACAGCCCACTCTTCATCCAGGTACAGCACAGTACAGGTAAAGGAGTGTGGGTTTGGAACCATGTGGTCCTGCATCTGAATTCTGAGTATGCCACTTAACTAGTTGTGTGACCTTATTGTGTGTGTGTGTGTGCGCGCGCACGCGCTCAGTCATGTCTGATTCTTTGCGACACCATGGACTATAGCCCACCAGGCTCCTCTGTCCATGGGATTCTCCAGGCAAGAAAACTGGAGTGGATTGTCATTTCCTGCTCCAGGGGATCTTCCCAATTCAGGGACTGAACCCGCATCTCTTGGGTCTCCTGCATTAGCAGACAGATTCTTTACCACTATGCCACCTGGGAAGTCGTGTGACCTTAGGCCAATTGCTTAATTGCTCAGAGCCTCCATTTTCTTATCTATAAAATATGATTAGTGATATCCTTCTCATATGGCCATTGGGATACTGTAGATAAACATAAGGTATTTCCTAGTAGATACAGTGCCTAGTTTACTTCAAGAGGCCCAGAGCTTGCAAAAAAAACCATTGTCTAGGTTGATTTCTAAGTGGTCCCTCTTATTATAAGTTGTTTGCTCTGCAGCATAGATACCTTGAAATTCAGACTCAGAGTGGTGGGATCCTCTCATTGAAAAGATGGGAGGCAGACCCGAGAGGGATGACTGTCTCTAAAGATCACGCACAGAACCATGGCAGAGCCGGAGCTGAAACTTGGGTGTCTGACACCTAGAATGGACATCTTACCCTCTCATCACTGCTGGATCAGATGATTATTTAATCAGAGAGGACTCTGTAGATCACCTGGTCAGACTCCTTAGTGTGCACCCATGTGTGCTCAGTCATGTCCAACTCTGTGCAGCTCTATAGACTGTAGCCCACCAGGTTCCTCTGTTCATAAGATTCTCCAGGCAAGAATTCTGGAGTTGGTTGCCATGCCCTCCTCCAGGGGATCTTCCTGACCCAGGGATCGAACTCATGTCTCTTATGTCTCCTGCATTGGCAGGCAGGTTCTTTACTTCTAGCACCACCAGGGAAGCCCAGACTCCCTTACACACTCAAAAGAACTGAGGCTCAGAGAAGTTTGCTGGTCAGGTGGTAGGGCAGTTGAGATGGCAGGGGTTTCTCCCACCAGTGCACAGATGCACTAAGCTCAAGGGTGAGGATGACATGCTGAAGGCCACCTACAAACGTGCAGCAGAGCCATGCCTGGAACCCCTGTGGAGGAGGAGAAGACTTTCCAGCTCACATCCTGCTTGACTTCAGTCCCTGTCTCCTGATAACACTGCTGGTTCAGCCCTGCCTGACCCTAGGCCCAGCTCTGACCAAAGCAGGGGGAGTTTAATTAGCTTCAGATTAAATTACATTTACTACAAACAGTCTGGCCCTGTCTCTGCACCCCAGGATTGATCACTGATCATTCATTCATTCATGCTCTGTGCCAGGCCCTGAGCTGGGGGCCCTGCAGGATACAGAAATGAGTTGAGTATGTCTCCTGCCCTCAAGGAGTGCAGTCTACAGAGGACACAGAAATGGCCAGGGTCAGTGTGAGGTGACCAGGCAGCTTAGGACAGCGTGGAAGCCCTGAGCAGGAGGTTCCCACCCACAGATGTTCCCTTCCCTGGAGCGCATTCACTCTCATGCCCTTTGACCAGGAGGGACAATCCCCCAGGGCCCAGACCACTGGCCTGCATGAGAGGGAAGTAGAAGGTCTTACGGTACAGCTGCAGAGGACACACTGGTTGGGCAGGTGGGAAGGAAGCAGTTCGTGGGCACTGAAGATCTCTCCGTGTTGGTACGTGGTCCCGTTATGCTGGCAGGACCTTGGTGGGGCCCGGAGCCCAGAAGGGGTATGAGGTTCTGCAGGTGGGGAGGGGAAGGAGGAAGAAGAAAATGGTCTAGAGCTTTATCAGAACTAACTGGGCCACTTCTCTGAAATGTTTGTATCTTATCCGTTGTTGTCATTTAAACCAAGCTCTGGCCTCAGCCTTCCCAGCCAGACCTCATATTGATGAACCAAGAGGAACCCTGACATTTCTCTCTGACCATGTCACTCCCTCCCATGGCCTTTAAGCCCCGGAGTATCAGACGTGGCTCTGATTGCAGCAATAAGGCAAGGCCAGAAGCCTCAGCTCCACTGAGTGCCACTCAGTTTAGACCTGTGTTACTTCATTCAACATTCAGTAAGCATCCATGGAGCACTGGCTAGTGCCAGGCACTGTTCTAGGTTCTAGGGATACAGAAGTGAACAAAACAAGGTTCCATATGGAGTTTCATCCTAGTGGAGTTCACTGGTGTGATCTGGACTGTGCTTTATCTTAGAGTAAGTGCCTGCCACTCCCCAGCCACCAGACACCCTCCCCATCACCTGCCAGTTAGCCTGTCCTCACCCTGCTGGGTAGAGGGGTAGCCCTCCAGTTCAAGGGGAACCTGCTCCTTTTTTCAAGACACTTTTACTAAGCACCTTCTCTGCACCAGGCACCATGCTACATGCTTGGAATGGAGTGCAAATAAGGCCCAGCCCCTCGCATCAGGAAACTGATGGTCTCACTGGGTAGAGAGACAGGCCCCAAGCAGTGACACTGGTATGGTCTGGGCTAGGGCAGATGGGAGCACAGAAGTTGTGGCAGCATAAGAGAGGTGCCCCTAACTCAGCCAGGAAGGGCGGTCAGGGAAGGCTTCCTGAAGGGCCCGATGGCTGAGATGAGTCTTCAGGAATATGCAGACCAGGCAGGCAAAGGGGCAAGGCTGGGAAAGAGAGAGGGAGTGAGGAGCATGGGAGGAAGAAGGGGGCTGAGCCGAGGCACACCGGGAAGCGGTCAGGACTCCTAGGGTCAGCCTCAGCCAGGAGGAGGTGTGATACCCCTTCACTGGGCAGGATGAAGCCCAGAGACCCTGCTTCCCTAGTGAACCCAGAGCCAGGAAACCATGACCCAAGTTGGAGTCATAGTCAGATCCCTACTGGGATCCCACTTGGAAAAGAAGCCCCTCTACGCCCATACTCCACACAGATCAGGTCCCCAGTCCCCCAAGAAAGCTGCTGCCAGAGTCTGGAGCTGAGGTGACAATCTGGGACTCCCTCCCCTCATCACCCTCTCGATGTTACTAAACACGGGTCCTCCTCTTGACATCTCCTGCCTTCCGAGTTGGCCACCCCGCTGACTGCCCCTCATTTGCCACTTGGTTATGTCGGTTTCTTCTCAGATCACCTCTCCTCTCTCCTCTCTTACCTCTGCCTCCTGGAATCCCAGTCTCAGAGGCTATTAGTAGTTTCTTAAAATCATGGACATTTAGCATTGGGGCACATATTAGAACCTCTGAACCGCAGCACAGGAGGAGTCTCAGAGTACATATGCTTCAATTCCTGTGGCCATTCCCAGCCCCGGGTGGTAATCCCAGGGTCACCCTGCAGGGCCTCCCAGCCCCAGCTCACTCACCTTCACTTACATGGGGTGCATCCACTCCCTCAGGCTTTGGCCAGCCCCTGAGAGAACAGAGCCCGCGTGTGCCATCAACAGGTCAAGCACGCCTGTTTTCCTGCAACTCTTTTCCACGTTCCCTTCCTTCTCCTGCCAAGCACAGCTACTCAAGACTGAGAAGTCTGTGGCCACCCCAGCCCTCCTCGGGGATCCATGGAGGATGTCTTCCGTGAGCACCTTGGTGTCTCAACAGCTCTGGTGGCTGGAGTCTGCCCTTCTCATTCCAGGGACCTCCTCTGGCTGTGTCAGGAGTGCGTCAAGGGCCAGTGGGCAGGTGGGAGGCTGGCACAAGGGCAGACGCGAGGCCACTCACCCACACAGCGGGGACAGCATTGCTGCGGCTCAGTCACGGGCTGGGGGCAGTGGACGGGTGGACAGTGGAGGCGGTAACAGCTCACGTGGGCACTCTGAAGGGGACACAGGGGTCGGTCAGTCCTGCTTCCAAAGAGCCGTTGCCTCCCACTGTCCTCACCTCAAACCCCCTCCCGACTAAGGGGCGCTGCACTCCTTTTGAGCCTGCAATGGGATAAGTGATAAATTCCAGTCTCCCTCCCACCTGCTCACTTGTGTGGCTCACTCATCCGTGTCCCTTCCCACCACGGAGGAGCGCACCACGTGCCTGTATTTGCACAGATCTTGTGTCCCTTAGTGGTGAGGGACTAAGGAGAGAAATACAAGTGAAAGACTGGGTTATTTTGACATTGACTTTTTTTTAAGATTTTTTTTTATGTGGACCATTTAAAAAGTCTTTATTTAATTTGTTACAACATTGTTCCTGTTTTATGTTTTGGGTTTTGACCCTGAGGCATGTAGGATCTTAGCTCCCTGACCAGGGAGTGAACCCACACCCCCTACATTGCAAGGCGAAGTCTTAATCACTGGACTGCTGGAGAAGTCCTTCAACATTGATCTTGACTGTGCTGTCTTAACTCCAAGGCTTTGTTCTTTTACCTCTGGATCTGAGCCTTGTGGCTAATGGAGGACTGTGACACATGAAGGCAGGTGACAGGAAGTGGAGAAGACTCAGGGCTCTGTGATCTGCTGCCTAAGTCTCTGAGAGGTGTGGGTGATCCCACACACAGCCTTGGGACTGGAACCAGAGGAAGGGCCTGAAGTTCTTAGGCTTTTGCAAATACAGCAAAGGAGAGAGAAGAAAGGCAGAGAAACATTCACAGAAAAATGAGCACACATGGAAGAGCTGGAGGAAGAGGCCATCCCTGGAGGTTTTCCCAGGCAGTTTGTTAGCCTGTCTCGGGTGGCCCACACCTTCCTCTCCCTTCTGCTCTAAGAGGTGTTGCCCTGTGTTGTAACAACCCAGTACATCTGTCTCTTCTATTTAGTGGAACAAGGACCAAGCCTCATTCTGTTCATCTCTGAATTGTCAGCACGGGGCCTTGCTCCAAGCGAGTGCCTGCTGAAGTCTGAATGAGTGAATGAATGAGAAACAGCAAGGGAGGGAGATGGCCTCTCGGTCAACTGGAGTCAGCTTTGTTTAAACTTCGAAGTTGCCGAGTGAGATTCCAGACCCCTGGCCCACCTGAGAGCCCCCAAAACACTTCTACCAAAGCAGCTTCCTGCCTCATGGAGAACCCTGAACCAGGCCCTAGTCCTTCTGGGGTCATTGCTTCCTAAGATGGCCAGAGGTGACCACAAGAATTAATCAGTGCTAAAGGGCATCCTAGAGTCCACAGAATCTGTCTGAGCTCTAAAAGTGGCCTTCTTGAGGCCTGGGGCCCAGGGGTGCTGGATAAACATCCAGAGCGTGAATGGAGCCCCTCAGATGAGAAAGTAGGATAGAATGCAAGGAACTTTGGTGTCTGAAGAGTTAGAATCTGTCTCTTGATTCTGGCCTTGAAGGTGTCAAGGAATGGAGATGATGAGTGAGATGCAGCAGGAAGTAAGGTGGAAACAGGCTAGGGCGCAAAAGGTGGGGGGGCAAGGCGGGAGGCCTTGCAGTCAAAGGGTACCTCTCAGGAAAGTCATAACCACCCTTTATTGAATGGCTACTAGGTAGGGGCATTATGTTATATAGAAATGTATTATCTCACTGCATTCTCTCGATAACCCTAGTGGTAGGTATTATTATTATTCACGATTTCAAAATGAGAAAAGAGCCTCTGAGAGGTTGCCTAAGACACACAGCAGGTGAGCACTGTGTAGGTCTGTGCACTTTCCGTGATGCAGAAAATGCCTCAGGTGGATGGAGCAGGGCCTTATTCATTCACTCAATATTTACTGCATGACAACTGGGTGCCATGTCCTCTTCTGCACTAGGGACAGTAAGCAAGAGACAAGAATTCTGCTCTCACAGAGCTTCCATCCTAGCAGAGAAGGAGACAGACTATAAAAAATACACAAGTAGGAACCAGATCATGTCAGATGTTAAATTTATAACAGGAATAAAACAGGGTAATGTGATTGCGTTAACAAGGTTAGACTATTTTAGAAACGGCTGCAGAGAAAGCCTCATAAGGAGGTAACTTTATGTCGTGCACTGCGAGATGAGAAGGAACCATTCCTGGGAAGATCTGGGGGAAGAACATTCCGAATGGAGGAGCAAGTTGGAATGAGTTTGCAGCATTGCAGGTAGAAGATGAGGTTGGAGAACAAGGCAGAAGTCAGATGGTTCAGATGGTGTAGATCCCACAGCAGGCAATTTGAATTTTACTTTAGGTGCAATGACAAGCTATTGAAGGGTTTTAAGAGCTTCTGAATGACATGATTAGTTTTATGTTCAGAAAAGATCCTTTGAGCTGCCATGCAGTGGACAGATTAGAAAAGGGTACAGGAAGAGGATTTCCCTGGCAGTCCAATAGTTCAGATTTTGCCTTTAATGTTGGGGTGTGAGTTCGATCCATAACTGGGGGTGAGGGGGGAGCTGAGATCGCACATGCCTCACAGCCAAAAAATCAAAAAACCTAAAACAGAAGCAATATTGTAACAAATTTGATAAAGACCTTAAAAATGGTCAACACCAAAAAATATTTTAAAAAGAGAAAGGGGTACAGGGAGACTCTGGGATGCTCACACAGCAGCCCAGGTGAGAGAGGAAAGTGGCTTAGATTAGGGGGAGTGATGATGATGGAAAGAAGGAAGGAATTCAGAGTGTATTTTGGGGATGTCAGCTACATCCCCTTGGGGTGAGGAAACTGTGTATGTGTGAACTCCAGAGAGGGAGAAATGAATTAGCTCCACTGATCACAAAACTTGGACTTGGTCAACTGGACCGCATGATATGTCTGGAATTTTCTGTTATGGTTTCCTTCTTGTTTTTTGGCTATATTTCACAAAGTTCTTTTTGAAAAGGCTGATTGGCCTCAGATGTGCTAAGAACCAAGGGAAGGCAGGGATGGGGGTTGTGCTCCCACTGGCATCAGGTTTGACCAGGGGCCAACATGGTAGAAGCAGTGGGGAGTCAGAGGAAAAGACCCAGGAGGAGTGAGACCCCAGTGGTCAGAGTCAGGAGAGGGGCTGGCCCACACCCCTCCACCTTCTGGTGTTTCCTCAGAAGGTCTTCTCTGCTCCCACTCTGAGGACTGTTTTAACAAGGGAGGCTCTCACAGCCTTGGCTGTGCAGGGAAAGAGGGGTCCAAGGGGCTGGCTCTAGCTGGGACTAGGTACCCCCCTCCCCAGCACCAGCACCTGGACAGACAGAGCTCTGGACTTCACACCAATGAGGCTGGTCCCCGGCAGCTGAGCCAGGGCCAAGAGGATTCAAGCCTTCTCAATCACTCGCTCCTTCCCCATCCTCCAGCTCCATACCCGGCCTGGGTTTCGTTTACCCCACCTAGTTGATTGTACAAGGTCCTGTGGAGGGTGCTGGGTTGGGGTGGGCTGGGAGGACAGAGGTTTACAAAAAAATCTGGTCTCTCAGGGTGCTCAGGGCTGGTGCACTGGGATGACCCTGAGGGATGGGATGGGGAGGGAGGTGGGAGAGGGGTTCAGGATGGGGAACACATGTACACCCATGGCTGATTCTCGTCAATGTATGGCAAAAACCACTATAATATCGTAAAGTAATTAGCCTCCAATTGAAATAAATAAATAAAAAAAATCTGGTCTCTGCCCTAGTTGATACAGCCTTTGGCAAGACCCCGACCTGGGCAAGAGTGAGTACCCAGGAAGACCTGCTCCCAGGGCTCCATGGAGGAGGGCCAGTAACTGACAGATAGACAACCATTGTACTTGGTTGACAGTGATCAGGAGAAAGGGACAGAGAAACTTATGTGGCCTCCCAGAGAAGAAAATACTTTCAGGTGAGGGATCAAGTAAAGCTATTGGTGAAGGTGGCATTTGAGCAAAGTTGCAAAGAATAAACATTTAGACCAGTGGCATTGGGAAATACATTCTCAGGCTGGGCGGCAAGAAAGGCCGCTGGAGGAGAAAGCAGGAGGAAAGGAAGGATTAGGGAGTCAGATCAGGAAGGCTCTGCCTTCTGCTGCATAGGTACGGGAGGCTTGTGGCAGCAGGAAGAAGGCTGGGTGAGAGAGGGGAGGTCTGTGTCCTCATCCCAGCCCAGCCACTGATCCACTGCGCAATTTATCTCTGGGAGGCCCACAGTAGGCATCTATGCCCATGCCTGAGATATTCAGTCGTGAAGTGGTGTGGCCCCAAGTCCCTCAGTTGCTGCTGATAGACCACAATTCTATGGGGGCCTGGTTCCAGAGTACCCCCCACCCCAAAGTCAGGCTGTCCTCTTTCCCTCCAGGGTGCCCTCCCCGGAGATCTCCCAGACATGCCTGTCACAGGAGGCCAGAGGGACCTACCTCAGAGCAAGTGCAGCGGAGGCAGTACATCAGACCCTGAGGCTCCAGGTAAGGGTGCCAGCTCTCGCCGGGGGAGTATCTCTTCCCATGGAAAAGGCAGAACATGTCTGGGCCTGGCAAACCAACCAGTGCTTTGTGAGTCCCAGGAGGCTCCAGCCCGGAGTCCCTGCTTCATCCCTCCTTCTTTCTGGCTCTAGGAAGGATGTCATCTGGACACTTGAGCAAAAGAGAATCCACAGGACATGCTCTCCTAGTCAGGGGGCCAGAATGACTGAGTTTCAATATCAACTTGACTGGCTGTGTGACTCTGGGCATGTCACTGGCCCTCTTGGAACTTTGACACTTCTCTCAGAGTGGTTAGGGGATCAAGCAGTGAACATGTTTTTACAGATTTAAATTGTGGTAGAAATGTTAGGTATTATAATTAGATGAAAAATCTGAGGCCCAGAGAGGCCAAACTATACCTCTTAGGACACACAGTAAGTCAGTCATCAGGCAAGGATGACACCCGGAGCCTCTCGTCTCTCTGTGCAGCGTTCCTTCTGCTCTCAGAGTCACTCTTGCTTCTGTTTCCTTTGTCCCATTTGGCTTATTTATTTACTACATCTCTGCACCATCCTCTCTCTTGCCCCCTGCTGCTCACTGGCCTACACACACACACACACACACACACACACACACACACACACACACACACTCTCTGGGCCATGTGATATATCTTTCGAATAAAGCTACTAAAAGCAGCTTTCCTGCTTTCACACTATGCTGTGTTCCTGTACCTCAGTGAGCTCTGATCATAAGTGCTTGAATCAGGAAAACCAACTGCTGCCTAGTGAAAGGTTGTTACAAAACTGACTTTTAAAATATCCTTAAAAATGGTCAATGGTACTGTGACTGCACATCAATTGATTATTTTTGTAATGATTTACAAATGATATTTACAAATGATTTACAACTGATACAAACAACTGATATGTTGTCAGTATGTAGATGAATGCTTTTAAGAATGATTGAAATAGTTTATTTCCTTAAGTGGGTTAGGTATCTCTCCTGCAAACCTGATTTCTTGAGACCTCCACCCCTCTGTCCTTCCATAGCCAGTCAGTTGCCCAGTCTTTTGAGCTCTGTCTGGAAAACTCGCGTCCTCACCCCTCACCAGCTCTGCATCCAGCCCCAGGTCAGGGCTCCATGTCGGGGGTTGAGGCCTCCTTGCCCTGCCCCTCTGCCTCTGGCCCTATCGCTTGCCAACCCTCCTGTACCTTGTGATTTTTACAACAGAGAAGGGATGCTATCATTCTACAAAAAACTCTCCATTACGTAAAGAATAATCTAAGCTCTTTTAGGGGGGAATCTAGAAGGTCCAGCACAAGCTAAGTGTCCGTAAAGACATACTAAACTAAATGAGATTGAAATTTGGAGAAAGGAACCAATGTTTATCGATGATATTCTATTTATATAATTACTTATCTTATTAGCATCAATGTTTTGACAATTAAATTGGATAGTGCTTGGAAAACGCTCACTTAGCCCAGTTCCTGACACATAGTTAAATACTATAATTATGACAATTATGGTAACAATGACCGTTCTGGATAGACATTATCATCTGTTCCAGATTCAAGAGGATAAGGCAGTTTTGCAGGGTCATTGGGATCGTTACTTACAATTATTAATTGTAAGAAAATTAGATGAGAAAACTGAGGAGCTGCAAAGACCAAGTTGACTTGCCTGAGGCCACCCAGCTATCAATTTGAACCCAGGACCCCATGCTCCCAAGCAGATTTCCCTTCGGTCCACCTCACCTGCTATGGTTTTTCGCTCAAACTCAGAGCCTAGAGGTTTCTTGTCCCCACTGGCCACCATCCTCCTTTCCCAATTTTTTTTTTTTGGTCCCCTATTAATCTAGAATCTAGAGGTTGCTCTCCATGCCTTCATCCTGCACACTTTCTAGAGTCTCACGCTTTCTGAATCATTCTCTTAGACACTTAAACTCTGCAGAATCTCAGAGCATGGAAAGCAGTACAGTAGCAGGAGCAGCTCACCCTTGAGATAGGAATTCCCTCTCCACGTTGAGGGTGGGCTGGAATGGAGGACACGAGTTAAGGGCCATTCTTAACCTTTAGAAAGTTGCCTTTGTGAGAAGCTGAGACCAGCCTCCTCGGCTCCCTGTACTGCTCTGTTGTGCCTCTTTGTTTCCCAGAACAAAGATTTGAGGCCATGGCCCCGATGCCGTCAGGGTCTGTGCTTCAGTGGCCACTGGGGACCATGGTTTGGTTTGCTCCCCACCTTCTCCCCAGCCCCACAAAGTAGAGGGAGGATCAGACAGCAGATCCCATTCCTAGCAAGGCCCCGGCTGGCCCGTATCAAATGAGCTGTGTTTATCTCTCAGCCTCCGCTGGCAGAGAGGGCAGGACACAGGCCCAGCTGGGGAGCTTGTCAGAGCCAGCTCAACTCTCCAAGGATTGAATAATGTCTTTCTTCCTCAGTCCCCTCCCCCGACCAGGAAAGGGCGCAATTGCAACACTGCTGCAGCCTTAGGACTTAGCCTTGCTGTTGAAGAAATCCTGTTCCACCTTCCCTGGGACGGCCCTTCAGCCTGGCCCCTGTGCCAGCTGGTACCCCCACTCCCTCCCCTTGCCTGCTCAGAGCGTGAAGACAGAGAGAATGTATCAGCCCATGCCCAGGTCAGGAGGCCCCTTCCCCCCACTGATGAACCTGGCAGCAGCTAAGAATATGGGGGGCCTGGCAAACTGTCCCTCAACCCCAGGAGCCACAATCCCCACCCCACCAAGCCCTCCAAGGTGAGAAGCACAAGGAAGGGTGGCATTGCCTGGAGCTCCCTCTTCTTCTAGGGAGGTGAGTGCCCAAGGCCACGCCAAAACCAGGCAGGAGGAGGAACTGGCAAGACTGCAGGCTGCCTCCGTCATGCAGCTCTGGCACTTGCCCCATCCTTGCAGTTGGCTGGTAAAAGGCTCTAGCTCCTTATGCCACGAATTCACTGTGTGATGTTGAGGAAGACTCTTGCTTCCCTTCTCTGGGCCTCACTTTCCCATCTTCAAAATAAGGAGTGGGCATGAACGCTGATCTTCACAGGTTTTCTGTACAGATAGCTTATGAATCCATGGTGTCAACATTCTAAGACTCTAAGGTTCTAAGTTTCTAAGACTTAAGATTTGAGAATTCCCAAGCTGCTGAGAGCCTATGTATCATGAGACAACAAAGCTTCTAGAACTGCATGATGTTGTGATTCTAAGATTTGATCATTTCAAGCTTCCATGATTCAGGATGTGTTGATGGTTCTATACACCTAGGCTCGCAGGGGCTCCAAACGCGGCAGGGTGAGGCCCAGGCAGCCAGTGCCGCCGATCCTGAGAAACACAGAGAAGGAGCAAAGTCTGTTTCTCATACCCCCTCCCTTCTCATTCCCTTTCTGTGGTCCTCTGTGGTCTTCCCACTCCGGCCCTGGCACCCCGTCACCACATCTCAGACCACTCATCATCTCTTTCTCCAACTTGGGGACCGATGGCCCCT
Source organism: Giraffa tippelskirchi (assembly GCF_054371585.1). Classification (NCBI taxonomy): domain Eukaryota; kingdom Metazoa; phylum Chordata; class Mammalia; order Artiodactyla; family Giraffidae; genus Giraffa; species Giraffa tippelskirchi. The sequence goes on from NC_137285.1 coordinate 125,411,550, forward strand.
TCTCTCAGAGGACTTTAGGAGTTAATGCCCCCAGCACTGATGTCTAACCCAGGAAGAAGATGTTAGTGGAGGAAGTTTTTGTTTGAGGAGGATGACTGGGGCTGTTCTAGGCTTTAGAGAGACAGAGAAGAACAGGGACAGGTCTCATACTCCTCACCCAGTATGTGTATAGTCCCCAAACTCTGATTTCAGGGTCAGATCGGCTGGGGTTCCAATTGAATTTGGCTTTTATTTGCAACCTGCACTTAGACAAGCTATTTAAACACTCCGGGCCCCAGTTTCCATATTTGTCAAATGGTCGAGTAATAATCTTGACCTTTTGGGGGTTATTGCAGAAGTAAGTCAAATAACATAGATAATATGACTAATGCCTGCCACAGAGTAGATGCTCAGCCAAATGGTAGGCTAAAAACAAAGAGAGAAAAAGCAGACCTTGTCGCTGATCCCAAATTTCCCTAATAATTTCTGTTTCTCATAGTATTCTTTTAACTCCCAGAATCCTGTGGGCAGCCCCCAGGTACCCAAAACATCATGGTACCTGCCACTAAGGTCAAACATTCTAGATCTCAAGATTGGAGGCAGAGAGACCACAGGAAGCTGTTACAGTCATCTCTTCTGAGACCATGCTGGTCTGGAGCAAAGCAGAAGTAGTGCTGGGGGACAGAAATACAGATTTGAGGACTACCTACTAGGTACAGTGGGTAGGCTTTCAGACAGACTAATATGGGTGGAGAGGGTGAAGGGGCAGTCAAGGATGGGACTGAGGTTTCAGGCCTGAATAACTAAGTGAACGTGGGGTTCTTAGCACACAGGCAGCAAATGTTATCATTAATTTTGATGTTTTATTATCATTAGTAATAGTAACATTGGTTCCTGCATTCAGGTACCGAGCATTTTGTATATCAAGTTATACATGCCCATGGACCTGGTACATGCCTAAATAAGACACAGTGCCCACCCTCAAGGAGCTTACAGCCTAATAAAGAAGACAGATAGATATAATACATACGGTCAGACAAATGCTATGACAGTGGAAGCATGGGATCTTTGGGGAAGTCCTCCCTGAGCAGATGCCTGAACCGGATCTTGAGGGAGTTGGCAAGGTGGAGTCGGGCAGAGTAGAAGTTGCATGCAAAGGCACAGGGGTGGGAGTGACTGTGGTCCATGTAGTCCCCTGATGGTGACTGGGGTGTGCTGGGTGCTAGTTCCCCTCCCCGAAGGAAACACCCACTTGGCTAGGGCAAAGCCGAATCTCTTTACCTAGCCTGATGATTGAACTTCTTTGACCTAGTCTGAATTCTAGGTAGCTACGTTTATCAGACAGACTCTGGTATCTGTCACAGTGTTATCATGTCACCCCAGCCTATGACGAGCAGGCTCCCACCTGCTTTTCCAGCAGAACTCTCTGTGGCGGCCCTTTTTTAAGCCTCACGTCCTCCTGCTAAATTTCTCACTCTTCCCATCCCCACCCAGCCCCCACTCTCACTCCTTCATGCTTCTGTACCTTTACCCATGCTGTTTCTTCACCTGGAATGTGATTCTCCATCTCCAATGCTGGACCAGCTCCTCATCCTCCAAAGCCTGTTTAGATGCCATCCTGTGAAGCCGTCCCAAACTCCCAGGCCACTTGCCAGTCCTTCCTGGAGGTCCTACAGGCTGAGTTCAGCCCTCTGCCACAATTTGCATCATACTAGGTTAGAAGTACTTTTTGAATGGACTTCTCTTTCTTACTAAACTATGAGTTTCTTGAGAGCAAGGGCCAATGGTATTCATTTCTGTATCCCCAGTGTTCTGTGCAGAGCCTACACAGAGTCCGCACTTAGTAAATGAATGCGGGATGAAAGAATGGAGTTAAGAGAAGTTCTGGAAGAGGAGGTGATTGCTGGTCCTTCATCTTGGAAACCTCCTGCTTCAACAAAAAGAGACCTTCATCGTGTGACAGAAGAGCCAAATTTCTTTGGGCACTTTACCTTGCCACCTAACAGAAATTGGCCCTGGACCTCCCCTTTCCAGTTCACATCATCTGAACTCCTAAACTATTCACCAAACATTATGTACAAAAAAGCCAGGAGCCCAGGAAGGTATGAAGCTGAGTGATTTCATGATCTTCACAAGCTGTCCCATCCAAGGTCATCCCACAGTCTGCCTTGAGACCCTCATGGTCTCTTTAAGATCTCTTAAGGGGTAGTCAGGAGTGGGTAGGGTTGCTGGGAATTCTTCCAAGAGGAGGCAGAAAAGACAACAAGAATATTCTGGGCTGCAGAACGGTCAGGATGAGACCAAGAGAAGGACACCAGGTGGACCTGCGGCTGGAACTGTGGCTGGCCTGACCCCAGCCTGCAAGAACTCAGGAAACCTGAGCGAGCCAGCCTGCATGGGGATGTGAGAACGTTTATATCTCTTCCCTCATGCCCACTCTGCTGTACTTTATTTATTTATAGTTCCCTTTCATACCAACAAACTTGCTCCTCTCTGAGACATAAGCTCTGTGCTGGGTACTGGCACTCAGTGAGGGAGGCCTCCTAAAGGAATCAGAAGTAAAAACCTCGGCTCCTCAGTGGATGAGCTGTGCAGTCTAAGGAAAGGACCCTGGCTTCCCTGCACCTGAATTCTTATCTGGCACATGACAGATGTTCAGGAGCATAGCAGGACCTCAAAGGAGAGAGTCAGCAAACCAGGAAAGACAGCTCAGTTGTCTGGCAAGGGTCAGTGGGTGGAGAAGAAACTATTTACATTGTCTTCTTCCATGGACATGTATTAATACATTTATAGATTCAAAAAATCTTAGAAGAAGAAGGGAATGGCAGCCCACTCCAGTATTCTTGACTGGAGAGTTCCATGGACAGAGGAGCCTGGCAGGCTACAGTCCATGGGGTCACAAAGAGTCGGACACAACTGAGTGACTAACACACAAAACCTTAGAAAGTTAGGGATTGAGAGATTATGTCCAATCCCCTATTTTACAAATGTGAACACAGTCCCAGAGAGAGCCTGAGCCTGGTCTAAGATAATTGATTTTTGCCAGTGTGAACTCCAATGCCAGTCTTCAGATCCAGGTAGGTAGGGGCTTCTTATAGGAATGAATGCCCATCCTCTAAGGGACAGGATCAGAAGAAATGGCTTTAAATTGCAAACAGAAGGATTTAGCTGAGATAAAGGAAGAATTCTGACTATAAGTATGGGTAACAGAGTATGAAACAGGCTTCTCTGGGATGAGATCCTGCCCAGAGGCAGAGGGACGCCTGCAATGATCTCTGCATTGCACCTCCCAGCAGCACTTCTCACATGCCAGTCCTCTTCTTTGGGAGTCCAAGGGATTCAAGGTCTCTCTCCCAGTGCCTGGTGCCATGGCCGGTGGCTGGGGGAACTTGAGAGGCCAGCCCTGGAACAGGTGCAACAGCTGGAGCAACTGCACAGCTGCTGCCCAGCTCCGCTCAACAGCCTGCAAGCGAGTGAGTGAGACAGAGACCTCTACTGGTGGGAGAGAGGAGATGCAGAACCTCTAGACAGGCAGAGAGGGCTCTGACGGGAGCCAGATGTCAGCCCTCTGTACTCACTGTCTCAGGCCCTCTAGGCCCTTTCTGTTGGCGTCTGAGAATCAAACACCAACAGTGGATTTCTGTCTATCCACTGCTCCCTGGAGGGCAAGGGTACCAGGCTGAAGACCCACACTCCCCCAACTCCCTTTTCCAAAGGCCAGAGTGGACCCTGAACCAAGGCAATAATAGCATCTTTGGGTCTTAGAATTATGGGATGTTAAAGCTGGAAAGGTCCTCAATGGTTATCTATTTGACTCCCACCCTCTCGCTCTACAGCTGGGAAAACTCAGGGGCGAGAAAGGCAACCTGCTGTGGGTCACAATTGGAACTGGAGGCAGAGCCAGGACTGGAGCCCTGACCTTCTGATTCCATCTGTACCATGTCATAGCATAGAAGCTTCTTTCCTGCCTGCACCCTGCCTCTGGGGCCTGGGGTTTTGTCACTTGGGACCAAAAACTTTGACTTCCATGGTATACAGAAACCTTGGAGGTAGAAGAGCTGGTGGCTTTACCTGATAACCAACTCTCTCCTGAAGTCAGGATTGGATGGAAGCAGAGATGAAAAAACAGAAGCAGCTGTCCACCTTAAATTAAAGCGGGGGGAAGGTTAGGAGAGGGGGTACAATTAGTAAAGGAAGAGCACAAAGAAGAGGAGCTGACATAGGAGAAAGAGCACTGGAGAGGGAGTCAAGGTACTGGGCAAGTTCTCATTCCACAGACAGAGGTGGGGATGGGTGCCCAAAGTGACTGACATCATATGCACGTGTGGCTCAGCCTGGGACTGTACTGGTCAGTGACCAGATCAGGGGGCTCTAGGTGGGAATGGAAATGGGGCTTGATCCATAGTAGTGTCTGAGGATTAGAGCTCAGTCTGTGGCTGGAGTTGAGACTCAGTTTGGGCTGGGATCAAGGCTCAGTCTGTGGCTGGAAATAGAGCCAAGGATAGAATAACATTTGCTTGAATACCCTGGCACTTTAAAGTAAGGAGCAAGCTGCCATACATGTTCACAGGCCCTACACATTCTGCAGGACTGGGCCATCTCAGGAATCAGACACCACAGGGTTTGAGAATTTCTATGTGTGGGTACCACTTCTGAAAGCACCTAAGATGTCACCAGGAGATTTCTTACCTACAATAGGGCCCAGATCTTACTAACTAAACTTACTAAACTAAGACGAGGGCCTTCACAGGAGATCTTCAAGCAAGACCTTAGCAAATGACTATAGGATTCTTTCTGGATTCACAGGTTGTTAGCATTACACAGAATGAGGCTCAAAGTAGGAAATGATTTGTCCTAATTCACACAACCAGTAAGTGATAAATCAGGGACTAGCGTCCAGGTCTCTGTTCTTTTCTTTAATAAATTTGCTGTGTGAACTTGGGGAAGTCACTCACCCTTTCTGGGCTTCAGTTTAACTGTAAGGATTGGTACATTGAGGGGTAGAAACAGGTGACTTTCAAAAGTTCTTTCAGCTTTGAAATCGCGGAATCTTACACCCCTTTGACTATCTCCACCTCACCTTAACTCAACAATTCTGCTCCAAGGTTTTTCTTGCATGTCGGTAGCTAGGCTCCAATCTAGGGGAGATAGAACACTGGCAGCACCTAGTGAGAAATATGGCCTGAAGAGTGGAAGCACAGAGGAGGGAAGATCAGAGTGGATCAGATGGCAGGGAGAGTTTGCTGGAAGAGGTGTGACCTAAGCTAGGCTATAGAGGGCTGACAGGCTCTGGGAGACAAGGAGGAGAGCTGTGGGTAGGATGTGAGCAATCTACATAAAGATGATTCTAGGCCATCTTTTTAAGATGCATCCAGGGCAATGAAATCTGGGGGGTTAAGAGCCATGTGCCAAGTGGAAGGGAGGCAGGCATTAAGGGTATCCTGTGCTAATTCTCTTTTAAGAAGCAATGAGAAGGTGTTGGGAGGAAACCTCCAGGCCTCAAGGAGGAGGAGGAGACATTGATAGAGCAGTAGGCATTGTGCTGGGCACTTAACACATTCATCTCCTCTAATCCTCCCAAGAAGCCTTCAGGTGAGTGTGTGTCTTAGATGCAGAAAGTGAGGCTCAGAGAGGTTGTCACTTATGAAAAGCCACACAGCTACTAAGGGGCAGAGCCAGGACTTGAACTAACACTGGGCTCTTTTCAGGACTTGTTACTAAGGACTTCTGTGAATCTCATGCTGGTGGCCACCCAGAGACAAACAGACACGCAGCCTGCCCTGATGATCAGAGACAGGAATGAAACAATATCCAGTACTGCTGGCTCCAGAAAGTCATGTGCAAAAGAAGGCAGAGATGGAGGAGCTGAGCTATGGAGAAGAACGTGCTCTAGGCTCGGAAAATGGGGTTTCATCCCAGGCTGTGCCCTGTGTAACCTGGGGCGGACCATTGCCCGTGCTGGGCCTTGGTTTCTTTACTGGGTATGTCTGCATTTGAACTAAGATGCTTCCTTTTTTTAAAGAGAATCTTTGGTTTTGTTCTTCACCCTCCCAGCTTTCCAAGAGACAGCCAGAAGATGGGTAGGAGGTCCACCACCAGCCTATTGTGGAAAGAGTGAGGAAACTGAGGTTCAGAGAGTTGATATCAACCGACTGAGGTTACACTGTGTATCAGTGGAAAAGCATGAATTAGGGAACGTGTTTTTCGAGAACCTACCATGGACCAGCTAGTCACTGGTGCTGGTTGCTTTCCATGTTTTCTTCCATTTAATCCTCAGAACAGTCCTGGGATTTTCACTCCCATTTTCTTGATTAGAAAACTGAGGCTCAGAGACGTATCTGCCTCCTACCAGCTGGTAGTCAGCAGATCTGGGATAATGAAGACCCTGGTCTATCTCCCTGTGCCCTGCTGCCTCCCAATGTCACAGCTCAAAATCAGAGTTCCTTCCAGATACTGTGGGACCAGGGGGAAAAGCTTCAGATTGGGAATTGAAGAGTTCTGGCTTTGGATGGCTCACTAGCTCTGTCAATGTGAGCAACTTTCCTCTCCCAGTCTAAGTTTTCTCATCTGTAAAATGCAAATGATAATACCCACCTCATGGGAGTGTTGTAAGCCTTAAAAGATAAAAGCAATGGGAAAGTTGTCCTAGTTAACTCTTCTTTCTTTCCACTGGCTCTCTTTAAATGCAATAGCCTCTTCATCTTCATCACACCCTTGCCGCCAAACATGCCAGACTCTCTGCTAGGAATAAACATCCCCCTCTCCTCCAGAAAAAGCACCGTGCTCTGCCCTCTCTCCCACAGCTCTCACTTCCCTCACCCTCGGTCCGTGGCCGCAGCCCCCTTGGCTCTGAGTCTTGCAGAGTTCCCCCCAGTCTGGTCAGCCCGAACTGGTCCGCAGAGAAGCCTCCACCCTCCCGGCACAGGTGCTCCCTGGATGGCTGTCAGAACAGTCTGGGGTTCCAAGTCCTGGCACTTTCCAGCACATCCCGGGGGTCCCCTCTTCTGCCACCCAGCACACCCACTCCACTACTTACGGGCTCGTGCGTGGGAGTCCAAGGGGAACCAGAGCAGCGCGAGTCCCAGCAAGGAGGAGAGGACCCTCACCTCGGGAACCATCCTTCTTCCCCAGGGCCAGGCCCTCAGGCGCTGAGCCGGGAGGGGACTTGGGGGAAAGTGAGATGAGGGGGACACTGACGCCCAGGGGCACAAAGCAATCCACAGACCCGGGGAGGGTTAGGGCTAGAGATTCAGAGAAGGGTTGAGAAGAAGGTGGCGAGGACAAAAAGGGAGGTCCAAGGTGGGAATAGGAGGAAGGTGGAAAGCAAACGGAGGGAAGGAGTTGGAGGGATACAGGAAGGTATGCAAGAGGGGAAAGCAATTAAAGTTGAAGGTGAGAGGGAGGGGAGGACCGGAGTCCGCCGAGCGCGCAGCGTTGGGCCAGGCGCGCGGGACCGGCGGGCTGCTCCGGACGTGCGGGCTAGAAGCGGCCGGCGCTCCCTGCTCGCAGAGCTCGGGGTTGGGCTGCCGGGTCCTGGAGCCCGGCGGCGCGGCGGTACCCGCGGCGGCGACGGCGCGGCGGCCACGGGGGGAGGCTGCGCGCGGGCCGGCTCTGCACGCCAAGGGCGCCAGGCGCCGCGCTCGGGCGCATTTGTACTTTGCCGCGGGAAGCAGGCAGCCCCGGCCTGGCGCTGGCCTAGCCCTGGCGCCTCCTCTGGGGCACCGCGGGCTTGGTGGATTGGCCACCCGAGAAACAGGCCCACTTTCCCCCTCCTCTCTCGTGCCGGTCTCCGGGACAGACGCTCCAGGCGCCGCGCCGAGAGGAGGCGAGGGGGCTGGGGAGGGGGAAGGAGCCACCCGGGCCACGGGTTTTAACCCCTGACTCCCCGCGGCGCCCCGAGCCCAGGAGGACCGAACCCGGCTAGAAACTTTCGGGTGGGGAAGGGAGGGATGTCGGGGTCGGCGAGGCGAAGCGGGCGGCGGAACCGAGAGGCGCTCAGGTGAGGGAGCTCGACGGTGCTTGCACAGAACCCAGCCTCTGGATGAAATCGGGACACTTGCTGTTCAATTGTCTGTGCACTTGGCCACTCCACCTGAGTCTGTTTCCCAGATCCCCATGCTAAAATGGGGATCTTAGTATCTTAAGTATCTTTTAATGTTTTTAATGTCTTCCCACAATTGTTTCGCAAGTGGGATGAGATAAAGAACGGCAAAGCTGGGACCTCCCTGGTGGCCCAGTGGCTAAGACTTCGTGCCCCCAATGCAAAAGGCCCGGGTTCGATTCCTGGTGAGGGAATTAGATCCCACATGCTGCAATGAAGATAGAAGACCCCGTGTGCCACAAGTAAGACCCAGCACAGCTGAATAAATAAATCAGCCAGCTACATTAACAACAACAACAAAAAAGAACGTCAAAGCACTCAGATCTCGAAAAGAAGGGGTCCTAATTCCAGGCTCCTGGAATGCTCTGACCAGTTATCCCCGCATCCAGAGGCACCATGTGGGATCCTTGGCCCTTCCTCTGAGAGTCTTCTGCTCCCTTCCACCCCACCCTGGCACTCCAGAAGCAGGACACAGTCTTTCCTTTGCCTCTGCAGGTAGGGCCTGCACCTTTCTGAGAGGGTTGGTCATACTCAATCCTCTTGAGTAAGGGCTTTAGGTTGAAGCATTGTTTTTCTTACCTGAAAGAGATGGGGTGGGGGTGGGGGCAAGGGCCCGGAGCCCCCCACCTCAGCCCATCGTTGGTGCTCCATACCTTGCGTTAAATGAGTGTATGAATTAATAGGACCTAAGAAGAGAACCACCAGCTCTGTCCAGACAAGAAATGCTCAAATTCTGAACTCAAAAGGACAGGGCCCCTGTCCTGGCTCTCTTCCTAGCTTGCTTAGATGTCTTGGGCAAATTCATCCATCCCCATTTTGGACCTCAACTTCCTGCCCAGAAGAACTTCTTGCAGAGCTGCTGGAAGTTCAGTAAATGTTGGAGGGGAGCAGAGACTGGGAGGAGTAAGAGATAAGAGAGAAGGGATGTCAATCACATCCTGCTCTGGTAGGGAATCAAATTTCCAGGTTGAAACACTTCTGACTGTGTCTGTAAAGATAGCTTCCTGGGGTAAGGCTGGGGTCCCCACCTCCTGTGTTGCCAGTTGATGGTCTCCAAGAACAGAGAGCACTGGATAAACTGGTGTTCCCAGAAACAGAGCTCCTGGGGGACCTTCCTGGCAGTCCAGTGGTTAGGACTTTGCCTTCCAGTGTGTGTGGGGGTGGGAGTGGGAAGGGTGCAGGTTCAATAGCTGTTTGGAAGCTAAGATCCCACATGTTTTGTAGCCAAAAAATCAAAACCTAAAGCAGAAGCAATATTATAACAAATTCAATAAAGACTTTAAACATGGTCCACATCAATGAAATCTTAGAAAAAATAAAAAGAAAAGAAACAGAGCTTCCCCAGGACCCTCTGAATCAGAGACAAACATGATCTGCCCCTGGTGCCCTCCAGGCTTAATTTTCTTCTTCTCCAACCTGGCCACTTCCTCTCCCTTGAGTATGCTTTATCTGTTTTAACAGATGATGAGATCCTTGGGTGGGGAAGATCCCCGGAGAAGGAAATGTCATCATGCTTCCCTTTTTGCTTAGGCTTTCAGGGCACTGAGAGTTAAGTTTAGTGTTTAATTGAAGAAATAATCTCATCCCAAGGATCTGGGACAGAGATCTTTTCCTTTTTCCATCTTTGTTTAAAGTCTGCTATATACATAGATTCATCTCAGATAAAGGAGGTGGATTGAGATTGCCCTCCCCTATATCCTATCCATTCTGCTTCAAGAAAGGTCTCTACCATAAGATCAAAAAGGTGTCAACACACCTCTCCATCCTTAATGTCCTCAGAATTCAGGCCATCATCATCTTACTGGACTTCTTTAGTAGCCTTTTAGCAAGTCTTCCACCCCTAGTGTGGGCACCTCCAATCTATTTTCTTCACACTTGCCATAAAAATTATGTTGATTATTCCTACTGACAAACCTGATCACATCATCTTCCCACTTAAAACCCATTATTGGAAGTAAAAAGAAAAAAAAAAACATTAAGTGCAATGTGATATCCTGGCTTGGATTCTAGGATAGTAAAAGGACATGAGTGGAAAAACTGGTAAATAAAGTCTATTAATTTAAAATCATGTATGAACATTGATTTCTTAGTCTTGACAAAGGTGCCATGGCTATGGAAGGTGATAACACTGGGCGAAACTGGGTGAAAGATCCATGGTTCTTAGATAAAAACTCTGTACTACCTTTGCAACTTTTTTGTCAGTCTAAAATTCTTTCAAAATAAAAAGGTTATTAAATAAATAACAGGATAAAACATTATCGACTTCCAATTGTTGACAGATTACAATCCAAAATTGTTACCATTGGATTCAAGGCCACACGCATTTTGGCTCTTACTGCCACCTACCCTATACTTCCACCAACCGCTCACCTCCCCACCTGCCCATGCATTTTCTAATCTCCATAGCTTTGTCTATGTTTCCCTTCTGTCTGGACTATATTTCTCTTCCTTCATGTAGTGAATTCTGTTTTACTTTTCAAAAGTCAGCTCCGAGTCATTTCTCTTTCAGGACTTCCCTGAGTCCCCCAAGCAAAGCAAATTTTTGGTAGCAAATGGTATTTTAACTATTGAAGTGTAAATATTTGCCTTTCTACCCTGTACTCTCAGGGCAGGGTTTGTTTGTTTTCATTTATATCTATATTTCCAGAATTTAGCAAAGTCCCTGATACACAAAGATACTGGATAGATAACTGCTTCATGAGGGAGTGAAGACCTCAATGACTTGAAAAGATATTTACTTTCTCATGGGAGATCCTCCAGCACCCCTATTGCTCTCAGTGATTGACATAAGAAACAAGCCTTTGGAACTTTCCGCGGTTCAGCAGTTAAGACTCTGCACTTCCAGTGCAGGAGATACAGGTTCAATCCCTGCTTGGGGAACCGAGATCCCACATGCCTCTCAGTACAGCCAAAAAATAAATAAATAAAAACAGCAAAAAGAAAAAAAAAAAAAAGAAACAAGCCCCTGAGGTAAGTTTCTGTGTCTTCTGTAGAAATGCTGTTCATGATGGTTGTCCATATATTATCTGTGCTCAGTTGCTCAGTCGTGTCTGACTCTTTGGGACCCCATGGACTATAGTCAGCTAAACTTCTCTGTCCATGGAATTTTCTAGGCAAGAAAATTGCCTGGAAACCCACTCTGGAGTGGGTTGCTATTTCCTTCTCCAGGGGATCTTCCCCACCCAAAGACTAAACTCACATCTCCTGTGTGGTCTGCCTTGGCAGGCAGATTCTTTACCACTGTGCCACCTGGGAAGCCCATATATTATCTAACACTCTCTTAAAAAGGAGATTTGATAAGTTCTTCCAAAATCTAGTCAGGAAAAAAAAAATCTATCTATCCATAGCAATCTGTTGCACTAAGTTTGTCTGCCACCTGTCTGCTACCCTCTTAGAGAACTTGCTCACAGCCTTCCTAGTCTGCCCATCACACTGTTGGCAGATCTGTTAGAAAGTTCTCTAACTAAATCTGATTCTCTGAGATTCCCCACATTGCTCCTAACGCTGATCTCAGGGCTGCACAGAACAAGCCAACTCCTTGGGCCTTTTCAGAGCTCTACAGAGATTTAAGGCAGAGAACTCCTCTTCTGTACTCTCATCCTTCTCAGTTCTAGCCCCTGGGCCCCTCATGCCACATTAAATTTAAACTTTCTCTCTCTTGAAATATGCTGAGCTCTTCCCCTTTCCTCCCCTACCCAGGTCTCTGCACGTTATGTTTTTTCTTTTTTTTTAAATTATTTGTTTTTTTGGCTGTGCCGGGTCTTAGTTGTGGCACAGGGGATTTGTAGGTGCGGCCTGTGAGCCCTTAGCTGCAGCCTGTGGGATCTAGTTTCCTGACCAGGGATTGAACCTAGGCCCCCAGCATTGGGAATGAGGAGTCTTAGTCACTGGACCCCCAGGGAAGTCCCTGTGTTTTTCAAACACCCTGCCTCTACCCACTCTTTTCTGTTTGTCTTATTTTTCCAGGATCGAGGTAAACTCTTTCATTCATCCAACAGTTATTGATAACCAACCCTGTGCCAGGCACTGTGCAAGGTGCTAGGAACACAGTGGAGAACAAGAGAGACACTGATGCATATAGTCCAGGTTCTCACTGAAGTCTCTCTGATGACCTTCTTCCCCCCATGCTTCTGTATCTCCATTATAGCACTTATCACATTGTATCACCAAAGGTTTTTTGTCATCTCCTCCAAAAGGAGAACATACACTGTTATTTATCTAATATTTTCCCTAGCCTTCAGCATACATCTTTGTACGTAGTAGCTGCTAAAGAAAGGTTTTTTGAACAAGATTCTTATTCTTTCAAATAGTCCTCTTGTGACTTGTTATTTGTGGCTAACAGGCTTCCTGGACTGCAGGCTGCTTGCTTATGTAAAATTAATATAGCAATCAGGATCATAGACTTCAGTGTCAAGGCAAGTTTCCTGAACTCAGTCCATTTAGTTCTGTAAGTAAGATTCTAAAAGCAGATTCACCATATGAGAGTTAATATAAGATGACTACATAATACATACTACACCTGAGGTATGCTGATAAATGTTTAACAGTCAGTTCTCTAGGGGAAAAAAGCCCTGGTTTAGAGCATTTGCCAATTTCCATGGTGTAAATATTCCCATTAGGGCCAATTTCAGGCTACCAATGGACATCATTGAATATGGGGTTGCGACATACAGTAGGACACCATTATACAGTATTTCCATCTTACAGGTACATGTAAATAACTTCAAGAACACTGATAGTAAAATGCAGTAAACTAATTAGGAGGCAGGAATGTGAATGTTTTAAATATAACATTTAATTGTAAATTTATTAATTTAATGTTTAGTAATGATCAGTTTTAAAAATCAGCTTGGAAAATTGCTGAAAATTTACCACTAGGCTCTACAGCTTCCCTGATAGCTCAGTTGGTAAAGAATCCACCTACAATGCAGGAGACCCCTGGTTGATTCCTGAGTCAGGAAGATCTGCTGGAGAAGGGATAGGCTACCCACTCCAGTACTCTTGGGCTTCCCTTGTGGCTCAACTGGTAAAGAATCTGCTTGCCATGAAGGATACCTGGGCTTGATTTCTGGGTTGGGAAGATCCCCTGGAGAAGGGAAAGGCTACAAACTCCAATATTCTGGCCTGGAGAATTCAATGGACTCCATAGTCCTGTGTATCTGAAAGTCGCTCAGTAGTATCCAACTCTTTGTGACCCCATGGACTATACAGTGCATGGAATTCTCCAGGCCAGAATATTGGAATGGGTAGCCTTTCCCTTCTCCAGGAGATCTTCCCAATCTAGGGATCGAACCCAGGTCTCCCTCATTGCAAGCGGATTCTTTACCAGTTGAGCCACAAGGGAAGCCCACTCTATAGTCCATGGGGTTGCAAAGAGTCGGACAGGACTGAGCAACTTTCACTTTCTCCAGAGCCCTTATAAGCCAGTTCCAGTACACTGTCTTTACTTGATGTCCTGGAAAGGGTGAATGAACTGACTCTTGAAAGTTGTATCCAATTTAGATACATTAAAGAGGAGAGTCTTATTTAAAAGAGCTGTTAAAGTTGATGTTATTGTGAAGTGAACAATCATCATTCCATTTCCACCCTTCTGTCAGGTCAGAGTTATTCATCCATGTAAAAATCATTTAAGACCTACTGTTGGGACTTCCCTGGCAGTCTGGTGGTTAAGACTCCACACTTCCACCGCAGGAGGTGCAGATTCAGTCCCTGTTTGGGGAACTAAGATCCCGTATGCCAGGCAACACAGCCATAAAAATAATAAATAAATAGCTTTGATGCAAAAAAAAAAAAAAAAAAACTACAGTTATTTTAGGACATATTCATTTAGATCTCCAGATATTGTGCATGCAGTTAGCCTAAATAAATTGCTTTTAGAATGAAAAAATATATACTGTGCTGGGCAAAACATGGTCCCTGGCCCCATTCATATTTATTTGTATGCGTACCTATGTGGCTATGTGAGTATTCCTAAGTCCTTTTTTCCTCCTTATGTCTCTTCCTGGGACAGCCTGCACACAGTGATTCTGAAGGAGGAGGTGTGAGGAAAGCAGGATGAAGGAACACACAGCTCTTGATTTCACAGAGCCCTCAGGAGGGACCCTGAGTGGGGACAAAGTGTCTTTAATGGAAGGCGTGGAGTGGGAGCATCCTTCATCCAGGTCCTAAGCTTAGCAACTGACCAGAGGCCTCCTTCACTGCCAGCATCATCACTCACCAAGCACCAAGGAGAATGGACCTTCTGTTCCTGCCTCCCCGAAGCTCAGGGGGACTTTCAAAAAGCAGTTTGTCCTCAGAGACTTCCTTCCATAGGTCTGTGAAGATGAAGCTAGAGCACCAGTAAACAGTGCTACATGACTTTGGATTCCACAGCCAGACAGTGACAGGCACTGTATCCACCCAAAGGTAGAGTGAGGAGCCACCAGACCTAGCTCTTAAAAGTGTAAATCATTCAACATCACTTTCTTGCTTCAAAAGTCTCCATTGCATTTAGAGTAAAATCTAAACTCTTTGCCACATTTTGAATACCCTTCCACGACCTGGCCTCTGCCTGCCCTCTGACTATAGACCATCCTCCCAGTGCCTGCTAGGCTCTAGTAGTTTTTTCTGTCCCTGGGTACACCAGGCTGCCTGTACACTCCACAGGGTCTTTGCCCTGGAGATTTCTCCTGCTTGGGATGTTCTTCCCTCAGCTTTTTCCCCAGCTGACAGTTCATTCAGCTCAAATGTCGCTTCCTCAGTAAGGTGTCCTTTGTGCAACCAATCTAATGATGTCCCCCTTCAGTTATTTTCTGTCATATTGTCTTCTTTTACTTCCTTTGTGTCACATCATTATCTGAAAGGCATTTCTTCATTTGTTTATTATCTGCCTCCCCCATGAGCAATGACAGCTCTATAATAGCCTGGACCTCAATTCCTGGTCACAGTTATATTCCTAGTTCCTAGAACAGTGCTGAGCACATACAAAGGGCTTACTGAATATTTTTTTAATAAATGAAGGATAGAATATTTATCTGGATTATCTGATTCCCATGGGGAATGAACCCTAAATTCAAGACACCAAATCCTTGGAATTAAACCACACTTGTATTTTCATCATTATTTTTGCTGACCTCACTTTTATTATCATCTCACAACCATCATTATGTACAACAGTGCTGCACAACACTTGGAGGGTACTTACTGTCTGTAGAATGAAAAGTGAATGAATAGACATCAGCTTTGCAACTGACCTCAAGCTTCTTTACTACGCTCTGGCTACTCAGAACCAATTGTTTTCACCTGACACATCATGCCTTCATCCCTCTATGAAAGTGAAAGTCGCTCAGTTGTGTCCGACTCTTTGCGATCCCATGGACTATACAGTCCATGGAATTCTCCAGGCCAGAATACTTAAGTGGGTAGCCTTTCTTTCCCTTCTCCAGGGGATCTTCCCAACCCAGGAATCGAACCCAGGTCTCCCGCATTGCAGCCAGATTCTTTACCAGCTGAGCCACAAGGGAAGCCCGGGAATACTGGAGTGGGTAGCTTATCATGCCTCTATATGTTGGCTTATTCTACCATTTGTTCTATTCAGAATTCCCATTTCCTGTCTTTGATGAGTTCTCATTCTTCCTTTAGAACTCAGTTTTGTATCCCACCCAGGTAATTAGTCAGTTCCTCTTCTTGTGCTTCCACAGCACTCTGTCTACACCACTGTTAAAAACTCACCTCCTGGGACTTCCCTGGTGGTCCAGTGGTTACGACTGTGTGCTCCCAATGCAGGGAGCATGAGTTCAGTCCCTGGTGAGGGAACTAAGATCCCACATGCCTCACAGTGTGGCCTTAAAAAAAAAAAAAAAAGAAACAAAAAAACCTCACTTCCTGAATTATAGTCATTTGTTTTCATCTCTGTGTTCTCAGGATCCATGGCTAGGCCCACCAGATAGCAGTTTCACAATGTCTGTTGAAATCTTGCATCTGGTATTGGGCATAGGCTGTCTACAGAGCCGTATGCTAGGTTCTGAAGGAGAAGATATACAGTGCTGGGCAAACCATGGTCCCTGGCCCCAGGGACTTACAATCTAACTAGAGAAACAAGTCGTTTTTATGGAAAATACATTGTTAAAAACCAGTGTATTCTAGAATTAAATATGAGACAGAAGAAAGCTTGATGTGGTAGAACCTGTATAACATTGGAATGGCCAGTACACTTGGTTTCTGGCTCCAACGTCACCATTAATTCACTACGTGGCCTTGGAAAATGATTTCTCTTTTTTAGACCTTGGCTTTCTTGCCTGTAAACAAAGATGTTTGATCAAAAGCCTTGGATGATTTTTAAAGTGGATTCCGGCTGAATTTGACTCCATGGAAACTGAGGGGAAGGGATGGTGGGGAGAGCTTAGTAGTCTTGGTTTGCCCCCTGGTGGTCACTCAGCAACATGACAGTCCCAGGAGACTTGGCCGTAGGTAGGCTTTTCTCAGGGATGGAGGTAGCAGGGCCCAGAGTCCAGAAAACAAAGAACTGTGGAACAATGACCATTCTAGAGAACAAATCAGTCAGTCACTGGTGGATTGCTATAGAATCCTATCCTCCCTTAAGATGAAGGAACTAAACGCATGTTGTATCCGTTTCTGTCCAAACCAGCGGAAGTCAGTCTTCATGAGGCTCTTCTGTATTTCCCCTGAACTTTTCGTCTGCTCCCATCACAGTACTCTCTTCTAAGGCAAGTTTTTTTTTTTTTCCTGTTTTCAGAATAATTGAGGAATTGTACTCCTACATTCTCTCTTTCTTCTTATTTCACATGAAAAGACACTGATCCTTAGTGCACCACCTCTTGTTCCCAGCTAGTTTGGGTTCAGAAGAACTAGACAGTGATAGCAGTACAAAATCCATTGTCCCTCTTGGCCAAATTCGAATCTAAAGACAGGTGAATTTGAAGCTCCAGTCCTGAATCCCAGTGTCCTCCAACTCTCACCCTCCCTCTCAGGCTTTCTGATACATATTTTGTTGGTGTTGTTCAGCTGCTCAGTCGTGTCTGACTCTTTTGTGGCCCCATGGACTGTAGCCCACCAGGCTCCTCTGTCCATGGGATTTCCCAGGCAAGAATACTTGAGTGGGTTGCCATTTTCTTCTCCAGCGGATCTTCCCAATCCAGGGATTAAACCTGCATCTCCTACATTGGCAGGCAGATTTTTTACCACTGAGCCACCAGGGAAACCCAATACATATTTTATAGAAGAGAACTTGAACAACCAGAACAAAGCTGAGGCAAATTTTTCAGTTTGGTCACTATTACTGTCCATCCAGACCAGACCACCTGACCTGCCTCTTGAGAAATCTGTATGCAGGTCAAGAAGCAACAGTTAGAACCAGACATGGAACAAAAGACTGGTTCCAAATAGGAAAAGGAGTACATCAAGTCTGTATATTGTCATCCTGCTTATTTAATGTATACGCAGTGTACATCATGAGAAATGCTGGACGAAGCACAAGCTGGAATCAAGATTGCTGGGAGAAATATCAATAACCTCAGATATGCAGATGACACCACCCTTATGGCAGAAAGTGAAGAACTAAAGAGCCTCTTGATGAAAGTGAAAGAGGAGAGTGAAAAGTTGGCTTAAAACTCAACATTCAGAAAACTAAGATCATGGCATCCGGTCCCATCACTTCATGGCAAATAGATGGGGAAACAGTGGATACAGTGGCAGACTTTATTTTTGGGGGCTCCAAAATCACTGCAGACGGTGATTGCAGCCATGAAATTAAGAGACGCTTACTCCTTGGAAGGAAAGTTATGACCAACCTAGACAGCATATTAAAAAGCAGAGACAATACTTTGCCAACAAAGGTCCATCTAGTCAAGGCTATGGTGTTTCCAGTAGTCATGTATGTATGTGAGAGTTGGACTATAAAGAAAGCTGAGCGCTGAAGAATTGATGCTTTTGAACTGTGGTGTTGGAGAAGACTCTTGAGAGTGCCTTGGACTGCAAGGAGATCCAACCAGTCCATCCTAAAGGAGATCAGTCCTGAGTGTTGATTGGAAGGACTGATGTTGAAGCTGAAACTCCAATACTTTGGCCACCTGATGCGAAGAGCTGACTCATTTGAAAAGACCCTGATGCTGGGAAAGATTGAAGGCAGGAGAAGAAGTGGATGACAGAGGATGAGATGGTTTGATGGCATCACTGACTCAATGGACATGAGTTTGGGTAAACTCCGGGAGTTGGTGATAGACAGGGAGGCCTGGCGTGCTGCAGTCCATGGGGTCACAAAGAGTCAGACATGACTGAGCGACTGAACTGAACCGAACTGACTGTCCATCCATTTTTTATGACAAAATGAGGGTTTCATTCCTTCCCATTCTTCCTGGAGAAGGGCCATGAGTCCCTCCTTCTGGGTTACTTGGTCCAAAAAAAGTGAAAGTAGCAGAAGGATTTTTTTTTTAACTTATTATTTTGTATTGGGGTGTAGCTGATTAATAATGTTGTGATAGTTTCAGGTGAACAGTGAAGGGACTCAGCCATACATATACATGCATCCATTCTCCCCCAAACCCCGCTCCCATCCAGGCTGCCACATAACATTGACCAGAATTTCATGTGCCATAGAGTAGGTCCTTGTTGGTTATCCATTTAAATATAGCAGTGTGTACATGTGTGTGTGTTAGCTGCTCAGTCGTGTCTGACTCTTGGTGACCCCATGAACTGTAGCCTACCAGGCTCCTCTCTCCATGCAGTTCTCCAGGCAAGAATACTGGAGTGGGTAGCCATTCTCTTCTCCAGGGTATCTTCTGGACTCAGGGATTGAACTTGTATCTCCCTCATTGCAGGCAGATTCTTTACTGTCTGAGCCGCCAGGGAACGAAAGTGTGTACATGTTCATCCTAAATTCCCTAACTGTCCCTTCCTCTCAGCAACAATAATTGCAGAAGGAGTTTTTTGATGAGATGAGAAAAACAGACTAGAATAGGACATGCTATTTATATTGTAAAAGGTGATCAATACTAGCAGAGAAAAGTTTGTCTTTTATTATTATATTTTAGATTCATGCTGTATTTTTTCTTCCAGTTTTATTGAGATGTAATTGACATACAATACGATAAATTTAAGGTGTATGGTATAGTGATTTGACTTAAATCTATCATGAAAGGGGCTTCCTTGGTGGCTCGATAGTAGAGAACCACCCTGCCAATGCAGATGTGTGTTTGATCCCTGGGTCAGGAAGATCCCCTGGAAAATGAAATGACAACCCACTCCAGTGTTCTTGCCTGGGAAATCCCATGGACAGAGGAGTTTGGCAGGCTACAGTCCATGGGGTTGCAAAAGAGTCAGACAAGACTGAGTGACTAAACAAACAAACAAGAAATCATGAAATGATTACCACAATAAAGTCAGGGAACATCCCTCATCTCATATAAAAATTTTTTTTAAAAAAGAAAAATTCCTTTTCCATGTGGTGAAAATTCAGGATTTACTCTCATTAACAACTTTCATATGTAACATACAACAGTGTTAATTATATTGATCAAGTAGTATATTATATCCCCAGTACTTGTTATCGTATATAACTGGAAGTTTGTACTTTTTGATCCTCTTCATCTAATCCCCTTCCCTCCCCACTCCCCAGATTAATGCTTCAGAAAGATCATTCAGACTGTGAGTTAGAAAATAGAAGAAAGTAGGATGAGATGGAAAGTGTGCTGGATACTTTATATTTGCCCTGCCAGATATGTTCTCCCTCCACTCCACCTGTTCCGTTTGGCAGAAATTTGACTTGCGTGGACTCCCAATGACCCTAAAAGTTTTGACTTTTAGGTGTCTCACTCTGAAGTAAAGTTAAGGTGGGGTGTTTTCCCATTTTATTTCCTTAATTGCTATCTGTTGGACCTAGAGGGCTTCTTCAGTTTCAGTTCAGTTCAGTCGCTCAGTCGTGTCCGACTCTTTGTGACCCCATGGACTGCAGCACACCAGGCTTCCCTGTCCATCACCAACTCCCGGAGTCCACCCAAACTCATGTCCATTGAGTCGGTGATGCCATCCAACCAGCTCATCCTCTGTCGTCCCCTCCTTCTCCTGCCTTCAATCTTTCCCAGCATCAGGGTCTTTTCAGGGTCTTTTCAAATGAGTCAGGTGGCCAAAGTATTGGAGTTTCAGCTTTAACATCAGTCCTTCCAATGAACACTCAGGACTGATCTCTTTTAGGACGGACTGATTGGATCTCTTTGCAGTCTAAGGGACTCTTGAGAGTCTTCTCCAACACCACAGTTCAAAAGCATCAATTCTTTGGTGCTCAGCTTTCTTTATAGTCCAACTCTCACATACATACATGACTACTGGAAACACCATAGCTTTGACTAGATGGACCTTTGTTGGCTAAGTAATGTCTCTGCTTTTTAATATGCTGTCTAGGTTGGTCATAACTTTCCTTCCAAAGAGTAAGCGTCTTTTAATTTCATGGCTTCAGTCATTATCTGCAGTGATTTTGGAGCCCCAAAAAATAAAGTCTGCCACTGTATCCACTGTATCTATTTGCCATGAAGTGATGGGACCGGATGCCATGATCTTAGTTTTCTGAATGTTGAGTTTTAAGCCAACTTTTCACTCTCCTCTTTCACTTTCATCAAGAGGCTCTTTAATTCTTCTTCACTTTCTGCGATAAGGGTGGTGTCATCTGTATATCTGAGGTTGCTTCTTAGAGCCACCTTTATTCCCTTAAAAGAACAGCCAAATAAAAGAGGGAATTCTTTGCTTGGTATCTTGAACCAGAGCCTGAGGATAGGGAAGGGAGAAGGCAAGGCCAAGGGGATTGGAGGGAGCGGCAGAGAGAGAAAGGGAAACCAGTTGCAGACTCAAGGTAGAGTTTTAGGTAACTGGAGGGAGAAATTTAAAGAAATTAAAGAGTTCTTTTTCTCCACCAATGTGCTTATGTGTTAACAGAATTTTTTTCTTTTTTGGCAATGAGCTGAACTTTGAACCTTGCTAAACACTAAAGACATTACTAAAGGAGGGAACATGCATTCATTCCATAACATCTGGAATGTGCCAGATACTGTAACTAAAGCTGGTCCCACCAAAGCTGGGTCAGCATCCACACCCCTCTGTCTTGTCCACTACTGAATTCTCTGTACCTGTATTATCCTACCACATAGTAGGTACTTGCTAGATGAATGTTACGTGCTTTCTCCAGTGATATCTCAACTTCATGGGGGTGGGATGAAGTCTGCTTAGATTGTTTTTATTTTTCACTGATAATTATAGGATCAAGAGGCATCCTTATAAAATACAAATCTATACCTATCACTCCCTTGGTTCAAATATTAAACCTTTTAATGATCACCCAATAGCCTGAATTTATTTCTCTGTAAAATGGAGACAATAATATACTCAGCTCACAGGGTTACTTTAGGCTTAAATGAGATAGACGGATTACTGCTGGGCATGTGCTTAGTATGTGGTATGTAGTTGCTCAATAAATTCTAGTTCCTTTGCTTCTCCAGTTTCCCAGCCTCATGTCCACCCACTGTTCTAGACATATTAGATTGTTTATCAGTCCCACACAGATTTTGAACTTTCATACATTTGTGCCTCTGCTCCTGTTTTCCCTCTGCCTGGAATGCCTTCCCTGTGTCTACCTAATGAACTCTTCCTCACCCTCCAATCAGAGTTCACAGGTCTCCTCCTCTGTGAAACCTTCCTTTCCTCCTCACCCCAACTTTGCTTTCTGCTTCCCAAGAACCTTGTATGTGTCTCAGCTTTAGAGTTTGTAGTTCTAATTGTCTTTTTTTTCCCCATGATAATTATTTATGTATAATTTTGTCTCTCTGTTTAGGCTGTGACCTTGAGTGGGGCAGGGACCAAGTCTTTTCTGTGTTTGTAGAGTATTTGGAAAGAATCTGGAGGAGGCTGGAAAGATGACAGGTAGAAGGATTAGTTTTGCAAAAACTGCTTCTTCCCCTGAAACAGAAGGGAAGGCCCTGAAGATGAGTGATAGTTAGAAATGCAGCAAAAAATCTTTAAAGCAAAAGGGAAGGGGGCAAATCACAAGGGGAAATCTGGTTTGAGGAAGGAAGAGAAGAGGAGGCCACCAGGAGAGATGAGGAAGGTGAGGGAGGGGTAGGGCTGGAAGGGTCTGAGGGCTTGAGCCTTCCTAGGTGTGTGAGGCCCACGGGAGGGACTCAGTGCCTGGGCTGGCAAGAAGGGTTAGGGGGCTACAGGGAAGAACAGCCTGGCTCCACCTGGAACCAAGCCAATTGCCTTGCCTCACATTTGAGTCTGTCAGTCTAGCAGGAAGTAGCTGGAGCCTCCAGCTCGGCCAGAAGAGGGAAGGTTTGCTGTGATGCGGATGAGGAGGGCTAAAGCCATAGCAGTGGTATGGACCACTATGAGAAGATGGCAGGGAGCTTTGGCAGTGATGCAATCCTCACAAAGTATGGCACTAGTGGCAGAGCAAAGGTAGCTGGAGAGGAAGTCCTGGTAGGTGTGGCTGTGCCACGACCTGTTCCAGTTAGCATCCTTGATGAGTGCATTAACGTGAGTCTGTAAGTCCTTCTTCCTTTGGTGGACTGTGTCACAGCTGGGAGCTTAGGGGAAAAGCATCACCTGCACCTCGGCTTCTTCTGCTCCAGGTTGTTGGGCTCAGCTTTTCAGATGGAAGCAGCCCTGACAACTATGATCAGGTGACGCTTTAGAAACAACAAACCTGTTTCTCAGTTGGAGTACTTTGTTACAAACAACAGACATTGTGAGCAATTTAATGGGGAACAACAGGAATTTACTCAAAGGGTATAGAGTTGACAGGAAGGCTGGTAACCTGCATATGGAAAAATGGTTGTAACCTAGGAAGGCCAGGCAACAGGTACTACAGCCAAGTTCATGCCTCAGGAGCACTCTGGCATGGCCACCATCACCATGGTAGGGACACTCCCCCCTCTACCACAACCCCTAAGGGACCCACTGTGGTTGGACACCTACTGTGTCCATTCCTGTTGTGTGTGTGCTCAGTTGTGTCTGACTCTTTGTGACCCCATGGATTGTAGCCCGCCAGGCTCCTCTGTCCATTACTGTTACTCCTGGGGATCTTCCTGGCCCAGGGATCAAAACTGCGTCTCTTTTATCTCCTGCATTAGCAAGCGTGGTCTTTACCACTGTACCACCTGGAAAGCCCATTTGTTCCTGTGAATAATTCTAAACTTGTCAATATGTTTTTGTGTCATCCCCTGAAGATTCAAAGTTCAGAAAGGAGTGGCCATGTGGCTGAGCCTAGGTCATATGTCATGTTCTGGCTGCCCTGGGGCAGGGAGAAGACTACCTTTGTGGTTCAGCTTCCCCAGTCTCAGTGAAACTGCATAAAATAGGGCATTTCCCCAAACAGAAACTTCTAGACTGTGAGCCCTAGAAAGGACTTTTGAATTGGTCTTTGAATAGACCACTCAATTGTAGTGGCCTGATCTAGGAGTATACATTAGAATCCTGTGGCATTATAAAAAATTTACATGCTGGCATCCCATCCTCAGTTTTCTGGGTTCAGTAGATCTGAGAAAGGACTTTCGCATAGATGTGTATACCTGTGTGTGTGTGTGTCTTTCTGAACTGCCCCCCAGGTTGAGAACTGATGAACTTGAGCACTCTTGTTTTAAAGATGAGGTGACCAAGGTCCAGAGAGAGTTTATCTGTTAGAAATTATACAAGTTAGGGGCTTCCTTGGTGGCTCAGTGGTAGAGAATCCTCCTGCCAAGGCAGGAGACACACATTCAATCCCTGATCCGGAAAGACCTCACATGCCATGGAGCAACTAAGCCCATGTGCCACAGCTACTGAAACTCACACACCCTAGAGCCTATGCTCCACAAGAGAAGCCCCTGCAATGAGAAGCCCATGCACCACAACTACAGAGTAGCCCCCACTCTCCCCAACAAGAGAAAGCCCTTGAAGCAACAAAAACCCCAGTACAGCCAAAAATAAATATGTAATTTTTTGATTCTTTGTGACTCCATGGACCATAGCTCACCAGGCTCCTCTCTCCATGGAACTCTCCAGGCAAGAATACTGGAGTGGGTTACCATTTCCTTTTCCAGGGGATCTTCCCGACCCAGGGATTGAACTCAGGTCTCCTGCATTACAGGCAGATTCTTTACCATTTGAGCTATCAGGGAAGCCCAATGAAAGGGAGAAAGTGGTCATGACCAATTCTAGATCTCCTGGCTTTTGGTCTAATACTAGTCTGAACTCTTGCTTTTTCCCACTGCAAAACGAAATTTCCTGTCTTTATTCATATCTAATAAGGCATGCTACACTTCTATGGTTCAGCTTCTCCAATAGTAAACAGACTTCAGATTAAAAGCCCCAAACTGTCAAGAGTGAACAACCCACACCAAGGGCCCCATCTCTAACGGTAATTGGCTTGATCTCTGGACCACAGGCCTCCCTTGTCACAATCTGGCCAAAGTGTCCTCAAGAACCTAAAGTGGGAAGTGAAACAAAGAGGACCTCTGGATGAAGGACAGCCTGGCTAAGCCCATACTTCTGTGTTTGGCAGGATTCTGACTGTCTGGGCCTCCGTGCACACAAGCCCTTGTTTCAATTACTCATTGACCCTTCTTCAATTCTTCACTGTCCTGTAGCCATCTGGTTCTCGTTTTGGGAATCCACGTCTTTCTCTGCTGTCTGACTTCCACCAATCACTCTGTCTTGGACTGGTTTACTATCAGCTCAGGCACTGTTTCCAGGCAATCTCATGGAAACCCAGGGCCTCTGATCCCTTCCATTACATTATGTACTTTTTTATTTTGCTCTCCTTACGAAACTTGTGCTTTCCTATAAAGATTCCCAACAGGAAATGCCATTTGCTTAATGCCTTCCTGCTCCAAATTTACTTTAAGTGCAAAAAAAAAAGCAAAGGGTGGGAGAATTGCTGTAGCAGGACCATCTCTCTGTCAGAGGGAAGCCATTGTTTCTCCCACACCCTCTGCATCCAGAAAGGGCACTGGCACCAAAGTCTGAGCACCTCATTCAGTGACTAAGCCAAGCAGGAATGGCGTGGTCAGAGCTGTTCTTCAGGAAGTAACTCTAGAGCTATGGAGGATGGATTGGAGGGAGAGTGTCTGTGGGTAGGGAGACAATTGATAGAAGCTATTGCAATAATTTAGGTGAGAGAATGATGAGACTGAACTGGGCAGTGGGCATGGGATGAAGAGGAGAGGATAGGTAGGAAAACGTTCATTTTGGTGGAAGAATTGACAGGACTAAGGAACTGACCGATGTGGGGAATGAGGAAGAAGTAAAGATCACCAGGTTTGGAGTTTGAGGGACTGGAAGAATAGCACTTTTACTAGAATGAGGCAAATCAGAAAAGCTGTTTTGAAAGGAGGGCGGAAGACAGTGACTTCAGTTTGGTACATGAGGGATGCAGACATCCGAAACGATGTTTCCATCAGACAGTCGACTATGCAGGGCTGGACTCAGGAGATCTGGACCGCAAGTATCAATTCGGGAGTTTCAGCTGGAAGAAAATGTGACATGGGGTAGGGGCTGGGGGGCAATACATGGGAAGGAGTGAGAAGAGAAGAGGACTGAGATCTGAGCCTCGAGGAGTAACCACATTTAAACCCCCAAACAAGCGGGAGGACTCAAGAAAGTCTGAAAAAGAGCCGGGGGGGGGGTGGTGGAATCAAGGGAACTGTGGTTTTTCCCAGCCAAGGGAGCGAAGTTTCAGGAAGGAATCTGAAGAGAGCGTATACTGAGATGTGAACTGACAAGAAGCCGCTAATTTGGGCAGTTAGTTGCTGGTCAGGGTAGGACTGGTCTCAAGTCACAACAGCTAACCTCACAATAAATGAAGCACTGAGGCAGAGTTCTGGATAATTCACACACACCTCACTCCCTTTAAGCCTCAGTTATCAGGATACTGCAGGATAAATAGGTGTAGTAACTTCATAAAGTTTAATATCGCTCAGAATTTCCAAATAAATCCTCTCAGCTCTCAACGTGATTTGGTTCGCTTAAGAGGAAGTGGCAAAGACGGGAAAGCAAGGCAGAGGACCAGCTATATAAAGGGTAACTAATAAATATTAATAAGGTTTCACCTCCCGCCAACCGGACCCGGGGAGAACGACGTCTGGGGGGCCCGCCCCTCATGAATATGTATACAGCGCTGCCCACCGCCCACTGCCCCGCCCTCTACTCTTCTCCCTCGCAACGGACTCTCCCTACAAACGGGAAACAAGATGGCGGCGGCAGGTCCGAGTACTCGGGCTTCTTCCGCGGCGGCGGCGGCAGCTCTGAGTCGGCGGGGTCGGCGGGGCCGCTGTGACGAGATGGCGGCAGCCAAAACGGGGACCCCGGCCCCGGCCGCTGGCCCCGCGCTGCTGGTGTTGCCGCCACCGTTGTTGCAGCCGCCGTCACCGCCGCGGCCGGAGGAGTCGGACTGCGCCGGGTGCCTAGAGACCCCGGGGGAGGCGGCGGCCCTGCCGTGCGGCCACTCGCTGTGCCGAGGCTGCGCCCAACGCGCTGCCGACGCGGCGGGCCCGGGTTGCCCGCGCTGCCGCGCCCGCGGAGCGGGCTGGGCCCGCCGTCGGGCCCGCGACGACTGGCAGGCCGACGCGGAGCTGCTGGGCGAGCGCGCCCGCCGCGGCCCACCGGAGCGCTGCCGCCCGCGTCGGGACGGGGGCGCGGCCGCCGCGGGGCCCAGGCCGGAGCAGGAGTCGCGCGCTGCGCCCGCGGAGCCAGGTGGAGCTTTCCCTCCTCCCGTTGGGGTCCGGAGCGAGGCCGCCGCGCCCCGGCCTGGCCTGCTTAGAGGGTGGAGGGTCCCAGGCCCTGCTCGAGCGGGTGTAGAGAGTTCTCGTGGGGTTAGAACCCGGCTCTGCCCAGATTCAGTTTGTGTTTTTGAATTTTGAACTTAGGAATGAAGTACAGGCACGATGGGTTTGGAGTCAGAAGTTTGGAGGGAGTCGTAGCATTTCTTGGAACAAGTTAGGGCCAGATTGGAATTAGTGACTGGAGGAGGGTACCAAACTTCGCAGGGGCTGTGGAGGCTCCGAGAAGTGCTTGGTTTAGTGTTGGGTGAAGAGCGTGGGCTTGTGAAGATGTGACTGACTCCTGGGCCTGAATGGGTCTGTGAGAGGTATGGAGTATGCGAAGTTTAGGGGGCAGATTGATTTTGAGGATGTGAAGGGAGCTTTTCAGACTTGAGGGTAGAGTGGATTGAGAGTATGAGCTCATATGTGCAGTTTTCACAGAATCTTGAAAAACATGCTTAGCAAGAGCTTGGCATGTAGAGAAGTAATAAGTAACTGCTATTTATATTTATAATAATACTAATAATAAGCTCCAGTAGTGCTCTGCAAAAAACGACGGATGGGGTTTAAAAGTTTTGGAAGTCGAGATTGGTTGGCAGCGGCTGCTTCTGTCTCCATGGCAGTGTAAGTTTCCTACCATTTTCCTGCCAGTTACAGGTCTGTTGAAGGACTCTTGCCTTCGACAGCTTTGCCTCCCCTCCCCGCCCTCCAGCAGCCTGCCACTCTCGTGCTGAGCTTTGACATAGTAAGTGCCCTGTTGAGAACACAAAACAAAATTATGTTATAACTTAGGACTCAGACATAGCCAGTCAACACAGCAGCTAGGGTTCTTTGATAAAAGCTTACCTAGGAAGAGATTTTTCAAGAAACATAATTGGGAAAAGCCAGATACTTGCACCTTTTGCGTCGAGAATTCTGCCATGTGTTATTTTCAGTAGGGAAAAAGAGGCATTGGTTGTATATGAAAGTGTAGTCCCTGAAAACTACAGGTTCCAGAATGCAGTCTGTTTTGATTCAAGCAGTCAGACACCTGCCACTATCCTAGGGTACCTTTTATTTCTATGTCTTACCTTCTATGTACCTCACTATTGCTTTTAAGCTTAATAACATCCTTATGAGATAGGTACTTTTATTGCTATTTTACACCTGAAACTGAGGCCAAGAGAGGTTGAGTAACTTGCCCAAGAATGAAAACCCAGTTCCATCTGATTCCTGCTCAGATAAGAGGAAGGATTTCCCAAACATCATCTAATTTGTGAATGCGTGTGATGATCTCGTATGCTGTTTAATTTGCCTCAAATTCTGAGATTATGGTAAAAAAAAAAACAAGAGAATATTTCTCTGGTCTTCCTACTCGTGCTATAGATTATATGGTCAAGTAAAAAAGAAATTTGTTTCCAAAACCCGGCCTCCCTTGTGAAATAACAAGTCTGAGATTTGAACCGTAAGAGGACATATGACTTGATGATTGGTGTGAACTTGTTCCTTGAAGAAATTTGCGTATCAGTGATTAAGAAAAATGATAGAAAATGAGATTCCAAATTAGGCTCTTTTGAGCCACTGAGTGTCCACCAATTACTTTATATGTTTGTATGAGGACCATCATGAAAAATATTTTTCCTTAAATGTACTTATTGTTGGATCATTGAGTGTATATAATTATATACTTGTTAAGTCAAAACATTATAGAAGAATATTGCTGAACAGAGTTTGGGAATAATAATCTAGCTTTAGCAGGTTGTCTAGATCTCTTGAGTTTGTGTGCAATATTTTAAAATTTAAGACTTTAATAGACAATTCACATAATTCAAACAAAAATAAAAGTATACAATGAAAAGGTTCTTCCTATCCGTTTCTTCATTTTCCATTTTCACCAGAGATTCATGTTTATTCTTCCAATTTCTTTATGCTTATACATGGAAATTCAAATATTTTATTTTTTGATCTTTTTACACAAAAGGTTATATATTATAAATACTGGTCTGTAACTTGCTTTTTTTTTTCATATAACAATACATGATGGATATCTTTTCATATCAGTACATAGAAGGTTTTTTTCTTTCTACTTATAATTACAAAGAATTTCATTGAATGGATGTAACATAATTTACTTAATCATCCACTGGGGTATATTTAGACTCTTTCCAATGTTTTGCCATTATAAATTATTGTTTACAAAATTGTTATACAATGTTTATGTACAGTTTTATGAAGAGTTCACCTGTAGCTTTCATCAGATTCTCAAAAGGTAGCAGAGAAAAAGATTAAGAATTGTTGTTTTAACCCAGGTTCCTCATTCTACAGAAGAGAAAACTGAAGCCCAGAACAGAGTGACCAGGTCATTGTAGGTTAGTAGCAGATAACAAGGGCTGAAAGGCTAAACTTTACATAAGGTCTAAAACATAACCTAACTCACAGTTAAATATTCATGATGGCTTTTGTTTTATTTATTTATTTTTAGTTGCTTTGGATCTTTGTTGCTTCGAGTGGGCTTTCTCTTACTGCATCAAGCAGGGACCACTCTTGGTTTGGTGCAGGGGCTTCTCATTGTGGTGGCTTCTCTTGTTGCAGAGCACAGGGTCTAGGCACTCAGACTTCAGTAATTGTGGTGCTGGGGCTCAGTAGTTGTGGCACAGGGGTTTAGTTGACTTGTAGCATGTGGAATATTCCTGGGCCAGGGGTAGAACCGGTGTCCCCTGCATTGTCAGGCAGGTTCTTATCCACTGTACTACTAGGGAAGGCCCATGATGGCTTTAATTAAAGAAAGTAAAAAACACCAGCTTCATAAATATTTACATTACACTTTTATGAGTGGGAAACAACAGAATTAGCAATATTGTTATACTTCAGTATATTCTGAAGTACATTGCTTAGCAGTATTCTTTTGGCATAATTAGGTCTGTTGGTAAAGGGCAGTCCTGCTTTGTAAAACTGGAAATTTTGTAGTAAAGTCACTGATATTTAAGTGAAATTCTTAGGTTTTTTTTTCTTTTGTAATTTCTTGAAGCCCTGTGGCTCTTTTGGAATTGAATAAAATTGAATTTTTTTCTGAAAAAAAGTGCAAGAGCTTGTGTGTGTTGAAAATTTTGGTTGTGCTGGTGACATATTTGTTTTTGTCAGCTTTTTGGCAGTCTTTAAAGTTCAGAACCTTAAGAACTTCTGTATAAAATGTTTTACTTTATTCTTATATACATTGACAATTTGCTTTTGGATACCGTATCAGTTGGTTTGTACAGCCCTGTGTGTTGAGGGCTAAGTCAGTGATCATTTCAAGATGAACCTAGACTTCAACTTTGTATTCTTTGAGGATCTGCAGCTCATTGTTTGTCCTGACATATAAAGTATTTGGACCATCTTGAGCAATATTCAGCAAGTATGTAATGAGTGTCTGCTCAGTGCCAGACACTGTTCTAGAGCCTTGGGTGACATCAGTGAATGAAATATTCAGAAATCCTTCCCTCTTAGAACTTATATTCTAAATTTAGGAACAGTCCTACTCCATTGATTTTGTTTTTAATGTTTATTTATTTATTTGGCTGCATTGGATCTTAGTTGTGGCATGTGGGCTCCAGATCACTTGGGCTCAGTAGTCCTGGTACTCAGGCTTTGTTGCTCTGTGGCATGTGGGATCTTAGTTGCCCAACCAGGGATCAAACCTGTGTCCCCTGCATTGGAAGGCAGATTCTTAACCTCTGGACCACTGGGGGGAGGGGGTCCCTGATCCACTGATTTTTTTTTTTTGAAGAAAATTTACCACATGATATGTAGGTAGATTTGCAACTATAAGAACATTTAAGTCTCGTTGATAATAATTAATTTTAATAACTTATTTAGTCTTGATTTGAGATCAAGGATGATCATTCTAAATTATGCTGCCTTTATACTTGAAACCAAGATCTTTTAGGACAATTCTTTTTCTTTTTGCCATGGATAATAATTGAAGAGAAAAGGTAGACAAAGGCTGATGAATCTTTCAGATTGACAGTTTAATTTTTTTCTGTTTGTAGTGTTACAATGCATTTCATAAATTGAATAAATAAAACAAAATTGAATAATGCCCCATTTATTCCTTCCCTTTATCCCATCCCAACCTCCCTGTTCACTTAGGGTTAACATTTATACATTTAAAAAATTTCCTCTTTCTGTGAAAAGCAAGTAGTTCTGGTTTATTACTCAGTTGGCAGACAGTGTTTGCTATGTGTGCAACCTAAATTGCATTTAGGACTAGTGAATAATGAAATCATGTGATTGCAGTGTAAAAGGACAGGAATTTCCCTTGTCTGAAGGGATTTGTCTTAAAATATATAAAGTGACTCAACTTTTTATCCATACTAACACATATTCCAGAATTTGATTGTCCTTATGTGTCTTACTAATGTGGAAATATATTCTTTGTGTTTTTTAAAACTCAGGATGAGATTGCTTTATAAACTAATCCTTAATCACCATTGACAGAATAGGTCCATGCTATGAGCTTCAGGATTGAGGAGAAGGAATTTAGGTGGTATTTGTTTTTCATTCATATTTCCACTTTCTAACTTCCATTTAATCTTAGAAGACTTGCCTGCCTTGAATTCATTTGTATTTGAGTTTGCTTTAGTGTAGGATGTAGGAAAAAATTGCCAAATTTCATTTCACTAATTTAGTGAGCATTTAGGCCACACACTTGTGTAAGATAATACAGTAAAAAAGATGAATAAGACATGGTTTGTGTCCTTTAAGATTCTAGAGTCTGGTTGGGGCAGCACACCTTATCAAGTAATAATACCAAGTGGTAGGTAAATGCATAATGCCAGGAAGAGTAGAGCAGTGGGGTAACTGACAATCTTTTGAGGAAACTTGAGGAAGGCACATATGCTGTGTATTGGAAAAAGTGTAGGAATTCACCAGGTGAAGGAGGAGAGGATGTCCATTCCTGGCAGAAGAACCCACATGTGCAAAGGCATGAAGGCACTTGGCATATTCAGAGATGACAAGAAGTTAAATATAGATGGAATGTGGGGCTGCAGTGGGGAAGGAGGAGAGAAGAGACTACAGAAGTTGGTTTATGAAGGTCATGGTATGTCATGCTGAAGGAATTTGGGACTTTATCCTATAGACAGTGTGGAGCCCTTGAAAATATTTAAGTAATGGCATGACATTGTCATAACATACTTTAGAAAGACAGTGTTGGTTGGAGTGTGGAGGAAACGTGAGTAGAAATTGGAGGAAGGGAGTTAGGGGACTATTTTAGTAGTTCAGACGAGATGAATAAGGGCTAGACTAAAGAAGTGACTATGGAGATGTTTCCTTCAGTTATTCATTAATTTAGTAACAATTTCAGGTGAGGGCCTTCTGTGTACTAGGCATTGAGGCTGCAAATAGAAATAAAACATAATTCTCCCTCTTAGGGTCAGTGTAGTTAAGATTGATATATAAGCATGCAAATGGAATGTGGGGTAATAAATGCAGTAACTGTAATGCAGGATATAATTGTAGAAGGCAGTATAGTATATATTAATAGGGCAAGTTAATGGAGCAGGATCTTGAGACACTGTGTTCAAATTCCAGGTCTGCCATTTATAGCTATTTGTCTTTGGGCAGTTGCTTAACTTCTCTGTACTTTAGTTTCCTCATTTTGAAAATGGAGATAGTAATGGTAACAAAATCGTAAGGTTGTTGTTAAGACTAACTGAATTATTACAATGAGTTATTAACATATAAAGAGCTCAACAAATGTTATCTTTTCACAAAAAAAAGAGAACCTAGCTTGGATAGATCAGCAGTGGCTTCAGTGAAAGGCAGGCACTTGACCATGAGTATTCGGTAGGTGGATGAAGGCAGGATAAAAGTAAGGGAGATCAGTACATTTAAAAGCATTGAAGTCTCTCAGTCGTGTCGGACTCTTTGCGACCATGTGGACTGTAGCCTACCAGGCTCCTCCTACCATGGGATTTTCCAGGCAAGAGTACTGGAATGGGTCGCCATTTCCTTCTCCAGGGGATCTTCCCAACCCAGGGATCAAATCCAGGTCTCCCACATTGCAGGCAGACGCTTTACCGTCTGAGCCACTAGGGAAGCCCTAATAAAAAAAGCATAGGAGTATGAAACAAAAGGAGAGTTGCAGGGATTGCAAATATCGATAGTTTCTGAGCATAGAGTAAGTGTGGGAGAGTGGAGGGAGGCAGAATTGCAGAAATAAGCAGTTACTGGATAATAATGGACTCTGAATGCCATGCTAGGAAGAGTTTGAAAGAGGAGCGCATCTTTGCATTTTAGAGAGATCACTCCTATAGGGAATAATGTAGCAAATGGATTGGAGATCTCGAATTTCTTTTAGCAAGATGAGTCACTGAGATTAGCTAAAGACTGTTGCAACAGGTATCCAGAAAAGCTGGCTGATAAACAACAGTTCTTTTAAACTAAATGCATTTCTGAGTTTGTAGGAAAGACAGAAAGATATCTATGTTCCAAAAAAAAAAAAAAAAATGGAGCTAAAACCCAGAACTTCATTAAGCCCTTGAGCTCATGCTGTGTTACCCTGGACAAGGATGAAGGAATGGAATGAAGGGTTATTTCTGGCTTTTTATTCCTAGTAATTTGAGTTTTAACTGTGTGGGAAAAGGAACCAAAACCAAGACTTTTTCATCAAGCTGGGATTCTTGATGTGCTGCATTCTAGGTGAAAGGTGAGATAAAGAAAAATCTTCCCACTGACATAAATATTGTTAGTAAGAAATCTTGTCTTGGTTTGCCTGGACTCTATACAAAGAGAAAATGGAAAAAAGCTTCTCTGAGGAATTGAAGTACAAGACCTGTGCCTTTTTCATATTTGGGACCTGAGTTTATATTATACGGTTCAGGTATCTCCATGCTGAGAAATTAATATAAAAGCTAGCTTCAAGCTAGTGATACCCCTGGATCATCTGGAGAAAGGAAAGACTTGAGGGGGTACTCTCATATCCTGGGCCACAAGGAATTCTCACAGAAGAAATAAACCCAGCAGAAGATAAATTTATAATTAAAAGTGACACACAAGGAAACCATTTTCTACCACAAATGAGAATCAGTAGATAAAACAAGCAGGATTATAGCTCTAAGAACTGGAAAAGTAGAATAGCAGTTTGAAAGGTAATTTAGATTAGCCTGTTTTAAGTGACGAAAGACATTAAAAATTAACTGACACCCCAATAAATGAATAAGACATGAAACATACCTTTGAAAAAGAATTAATGAAAAATACAATCAGAGAGGTTAAAAAAATAAATCAACCCTGAATATTCATTGGAAGGATTGATGCTGAAGCTCCAATACTTTGGCCGCCTGATGTGAAGAGCTGACTCATTCAGAAAGACCCTGATGCTGGGAAAAATTGAAGACAAAAGGAGAGGAGTACAGCAGAGGATAAGATGGATAGATAGCATCACCAACTCAATGGACACGAATCTGAGCAAACTCTGGGAGATAGTGAAGGACAGGAAAGCCTGGTGTGCTACAGTCCACGGGTTGCAAAGAATCAGACACGACTTAGCGACTGAACAACAACAACAACAACAAATAAGCAGTAGTTTACACAGATAAAGAGAAGATAGTAAGCTGGGAGTTAGGTATGAGGAAATCCTTAGGATGCAGAATAGTAAGATGAAAGAAAATATGAAAGAGGTAGGGAAATGAAAAACTGAACAAGAAGACCCAACATCTAATAGCAGTTTCAGAAGGAGAAAAATAAAATGAGGGAGACATGGAATTAAAAGAGATGAGAATTTTTTGGAATTAATAAAAGACAGTGAATTTTTAAGTTTAAGGTTCATGAGAACCTAGCAAGGATTAAACAAGCAAACCAAAACAAACCCCACAACTAAATACATTGCAATGAAACTGCAGAACATGAAAGACACTTTAAAAAAGCAACCAAAAAGCAAAGACAGAGGACCAAGAATCAGACTGAGAGCAGATGTCTCTTTATAAGAGAAACCAGAAGACTGACTAATATCTTCCAAGTGCTGAGAGAGATCTGAATTTCATACTTAGCTGAGTTATCATTCAAGAGTGAAATCAAAAGTATTTTCAGATGAACAAAAATACGGAGAATTGACTTTCTGAAACAACTATTACGTGAAAGTATACACTTCTGGAAGAAAGAAATGTAACTTAGAGGAGAGAATAGAATATAAGGAATGATGAACAAAGAAATTCGTTAGGTAAACTAAGCATTGACTGTATAAAACAAATAATTATGGTTGATTTGTGGGGGCTAAAACTAAAGTGAAACTAAAATACCAGATGATAAAATGTAAGCTGGGAGGGAAAGTAGTCAGCATTAAAGAGTTATATATAGTTCAAGAGGAGGATAGAGATACTGATTAACTTTAGGTTTTCAGTCAAATGCATATTAACAATTTAAGCATAACCACTAAAATACAATGTATAACTTGATCTGCTATACATATATAGAACCGTACACTTCCCAAATTAGAGACTAGACATTCTTTTTAATCAAATGTAAAATATTTATGTAACTAGCCACAAAAAATTTCATCAAATACCAGAGCTTGATATATAATCCATGTTTTCTGACCCCAATACAGTAAAATTAGAAACTAATGACAAATATTGATATGACTGATTCCCCTCACCTCCTAACTTTTTAATTTAAAAATTAAAAGCAAAAATAAAGTAAAAATGTATGGGTTGGACTTCCCTGATGGTACAGTGGATAAGAATCTGCCTGCCAATGCAGGGTAACATGGGTTCTATCCCTGGTCTGGGATAAAATTTAACTGCCTATATCATATTTCATTGAATCTTAAGATGTCATCATCATGAGATGGACTATTGCTTTCCAAATACAGTGCTTTTCTATCACTTAGACTTTTAAACTTTATACTGAAGGACCTCTTAGGTTACCTTAGAGATAGATTTAGCATACCACTCATGCACATATTTGTAAAAGGAAGTGAAGTAATAAATTAGTAGAATATTCCTGTGACTTCATATTCACAGTCTGATTTTTCTAAATCACTCTGGTGGCGTCATGGAGGTTTGTGTTTTCCTATATAGTATTGCTCACTGTGTCACTGAAAGCATTGGTGAAGAACATTTCTTAAGTGATCCCCAGCATTTTCTTCAAACTGCTGACACCCATCCAGTTTTGATTCTGATGTTTTCTTGAACCAGGCAGACGGTATCAACAGAAGGTTTTCAGGTGAGACTCATAGTTCTTTCTCAGATGGTCTGTAAAGGTTTGTTGACTAACATTGAGAAGTTACAATAGTCTAGTCATGCCACCATAAATAACTACCAAATAACTACTACTTTTGTGAGCTTCTTCTTTATGTTAGTACATATATAAGCAGTGACAGTGGCATCATCACTGCTTCCTGACAGTGATTGTAAGTGAGTGTAAGAAATATCCCAATTTCAGCACTATTAATATGAAAAAATTGATGTCCTAGAATCTTTAAGGTTTTTGAATAGAAGAAAAGCTGAAAATTACTTAGTTAAGTGGCCAACTGAAGAAGCTAGAAAAGTAACAGATTAAACCCAAAGGAAGTAGAAGATAGGAAAGAATAAAGGTAAGAATAGAAATTAATAGAGTAGAAAACAGTGAAGAGAATTCAGTTCAGTTGCTCAGTCATGTCTGACTCTTTGCAACCCCGTGGACTGCAGCATCCCAGGCCTCCCTGTCTATCACCAACTCCCTGAGTTTACCCAAACTCATGTCCATTGAGTCGGTGATGCCATGCAACCATCTCATCCTCTGTCGTCCCCTTCTGCTCGTGCCTTCAATCTTTCCCAGCATCAGGGTCTTTTCAAATGAGTCAGCTCTTCGCATCAGGTGGCCAAAGTATTGGAGTTTCAGCTTCAACATCAGTCCTTCCAATCAACACTCAGGACTGATCTCCTTTAGGATGGACTGGTTGGATCTCCTTGCAATCTAAGGGACTCTCAAGAGTCTTCTCCAACACCACAGTTCAAAAGCGTCAATTCTTCGGTGCTCAGCTTTCTTTATAGTCCAACTCTCACATCCATACATGACTACTGGAAATACCATAGCTTTGACTAGACAGACCTTTGTTGGCAAAGTAATGTCTCTACTTTTTAATATGCTCTCTAGGTTGGTCATAAGTTTTCTTCCAAGGAGCAAGTGTCTTTTAATTTCATGCCTTCAGTCACCATCTACAGTGATTTTGGAGCCCCCAAAGTAAAGTCTGTCACTGTTTCCATTGTTTCCCCATCTATTTGCCATGAAGTGATGGGACCAGATGCCATGATCTTAGTTTTCTGCATGTTGAGTTTTAAGCCAACTTTTTCAGTTTCCTCTTTCACTTTCATAAAGAGGCTCTTTAGTTCTTCTTCACTTTCTGCCATAAGGGTGGTGTCATCTGCATATCTGAGGTTATTGATATTTCTCCCGGCCATCTTGATTCCAGCTTGTGCTTCATCCAGTCCAGCATTTCTCATGATGTACCCTGCATACAAGTTAAATAAGCAGGGTGACAATATACAGTCTTGACGTACTCCTTTCCTGATTTGGAATCAGTCTGTTGCTCCATGTCCAGTTCTAACTGTTGCTTCTTGACCTACATACAGATTTCTCAAGAGGCAGGTCAGGTGGTCTGGTATTCCCATCTCTTGAAGAATTTTCCACAGTTTATTGTGATCCACACAGTCAAAGGCTTTGGCATAGTCAATAAAACAGAAGTAGATGTTTTTCTGGAATCTCTTGCTTTTTTTGAAAAGGATTAATAAACCCCAAATCTAATTCACTGAAAATGTTAATATAGGCTCTGTATTATAGACAAATCTCAGGCAAGATTGATCAAGGAAAAAGAAAAGAAAGCATAAATAATACTAGAAATGAAGCAGGAAATATGACTGTAAATATCAGCATTTTTGAAAACCCATTCACATAGAATATGGATTCTATGTGTATGGGTTATGGCCATGAATTTGAAAAATTGTATAAAATAATCAGTTTCCTAAAAAATACAACTTAACTGCAGCTGAGTCAAGAATAAGTAGAACTTACTAATTGAAATGTGATTAAAAAACATATGGAACAAATAGTAAAATCTATCCACTAAGTAATATGTGGATGCAATGAGCAAAATCTAGAATGTGGAAAAGTACAGGACAGGTGGCCAATTTTTTTCCTCACAAATAATAATAACAAGAAGAAAGCAAGCCATAGAAGAGAAACCTGGAACTTCCCTCTTACCTGGCTATCCAGTGGTTAAGAGCCTGTCTGTCAATGGAGGGGACACAGGTTTGATACCTGGTCTGGGAAGATTCCACATGCCACGGGGCACCTCAGCCCCATGCTGCAGTTACTGAAGCTCATGTGCGCTAGAGCCCATGTTTTGCAACAGAAGCCACCACAATGAAAAACCCACGCACTGCAACTACAGAGCAGCTCCTGCTCGCCGCACCTAGAGAAAGCCCGAGCACACCAACCAAAACCCAGTGCAGCCAAAAATAAAAAAAGGAAAACTTGCAGATTAAAAGATGCCACCAATTTAAGTGTATGGACTAATTTGGATTCTTATTCGAAAAACTATAAAAATATTTGTTGGACTTCAAATACTGACTGGATGTTGGTATTAAAAGTTACCAGATTTTTAATGTGACAGTTTTCTGGTTACATATTTTAAAGAGTCATTATTTTTAAGAGATGCTAAGTTTAGAAGTTAGATGATATGGTGTCTGGGATTTCTTTAAAATAATTCATTCAAGGGGAGAGAGGACAAGCACAATTAGGGAAATAGGTGAAATAAGATTGACAGTGGATTGACTGTTGAAGCTAGATGATGAGTATGTTGGGGCTCATTGTACTGGTCTCTCTAATATTTGGGACGTTTTTATAGTAAAAAGCAGGAAAAGATTCTATCCATTAAAGGAACACAAAGCACAGATGGTTTTACAGGTTACTCAGATATAGACAGATGGATATTCCAGGGAATAAAAAATGTTTCTAGATTCATTTCAGGGGGCTTTTACAGTGTGATATCAAAATCACACAAAGACAATATAAGAAAGGAATAATATAGTCCAGTCCAAGTGAAATCTGCACTAGTCTAGTAGTGTAATTTTTTTTTAAAATTACAGTCACAGTCAAGTAGTAGTATTCTGGGAGTGAGAGTTCAGCTTAATATTAAGACTAATGTAATTTACCATGTTGATAAATTAAAGAAGAGTAAAACCATATGATCATCTCAGTAGATGCTCAGAAGAGCATTTGATAGTATTTATTGTTCATTTATTAATTTTAAAAGCTAGAACACTTGGAATAGGGAATTTTTTTTTAATTTTTTTTTTTTTTTTAGTGGAATTTGTCAATACAAATGATTAGTGGCCAAGAACACTGAACCCGGGTAAATATAGTTAACAGGTCCAAAAAAATAATTGAAGAGTCCAGTAATATGTTCTCATATATTTGAATTTGATATATGACAGGTGGCATTACAAATCAATGGGGCAAATGTATTTTCAGTTGTGGATGGTTAGCTAATAGAGAACAAGAAAAAATCTTTACTTCACACCATACACAAAAAGTTAATAGCAAACGGATAAAAGGTTAAGCTATAAAACTTAGAAAATACTAAGAGTATCTATAATGGGGTAGGAAGAATTCTTTATACAAATAAGAAATGCAGAATAAAGGAAAAGATTAATAATCTGGTCACATTAAAATCAAAACTTCGTATGATAAAAGATAAAGTAGGAAGGTGAACCACAGCATGGGAGAAGATACTTCCAATGTAATAGCTAACCAAAGATTAATGTCGAAAATATATGAAGAACTACAAATCATTATGACAGACATCTCATTAGAAAAATGGTGAGGGAATTTGAATAGACATTTCACAAAAAAGGGAAACTGAAAGACCAATAAAACATCTGGAATGATGTTTGCTATCGTTAGTAATTAAGGATGAGATCTAGAATACCAGGGGAAGATAGACCTCATACATGTTTAGGGATGTTTCTCCCAATCTAGTGACTCTACTCATTACTCTCCAGTGTTTGAAAGTTAAGTTTCCAGTGAATCAAGACATTCTTCTTTAGTTTCAGTATTCAGATATTTAAAGACCAGGATTGTTCCCATCTAAATTTTTAGGTTAAATTTCTCAAAATCATCTCTCTGGTCTTCTATCTTCCTTTCCCAAATTTCTGGTCATACTACACTGCTTAGAGTTCTTGTAATATAGAATGCTTTTTGAAACCTTTTTGACCTTTTACCTGCCTTGAATATCTTCCCTCTTATCCTTCTGTCAAATTATACTCAGGTGAAATAAGTACTCTGATTTTTTTCTCATAGAGGAGTGGATTACCTTCCTTTGTGCCACCATGCAAGTATGTGTATTGGTCATGTCACTGGATTTCAGTTCCTTGTTTGTGTGTCTGTCTGTGGCATTACACTGAACTCTTTGAGGTCAGGGACTATGTCTTTGTGTATTCAGCACTTAACATGGTACCTAAAGTGTGTTAGATACTCAGTAAATGTTTAATACATTAAAAAGTCCTTAAAAAAATCCTTTAAAAAGATTTTTGATTATATATCATGATTCCTTTACCCTTCTGCTCATCTTTAAGTATGCCACTAAGAATTGACCCTCATGCTTTAAATAATGCCTGACCAGTGCAAAAAAAAAAAGAATGTAGTGGGGTTTACTGTTTCTCCATCTGGGTGCTAAATTCTCTTTGTAAAAAAATCATATAACAACTGGTTCTATTTTTTATTTTAAAAATAATTGTACTTATTATATTTTTGGCTGGTTTTGGTCTTTGTTGCTGCATGAGCTTTTCTCTAGTTGTGGCAAGTGGAGGCTCCTCTCTAGTTGTGGTGCCTGGGCTTCTCATTGCCGTGGCTTCTCTTGTTGTGGAGCACGGGCTCTAGGCTTGAGGGCTTCAGTAGTTGTGGTGCCTGAGCTCTAGAGCACAGGCTCAACAGTTGTGGCGCGCGGGCTTAGTTGCTCTGCAACATGTGGGATCTTCACAGACCAAGGATCAAACCCGTGTCTCCTGCGTTGGCAGACAGAATCTTTACCACTGAGCCACCAGGGAAGTTCCAGGATGCTAAATTCTTATTAATACTGCCAAAGGTTGTGTTGGCCTTGCTTATCCTGAAATTGTAGGCAATAGAACTTTTTTTTTTTTTCATGAACTGCTATTAAGCCAGTCTTCCTCATCAGAAGTGTGTACAATTAAATTTTTCAGCCTGAAGACAACTTATATCCAGTTTTGGTTTTTATTTTTCTAAATAGCAGTGGAACTATTTTCCCTTTACTGATGTCTTGCCATTTCTCTTGTGTTTTGTCTACTGTTTGTTTCTGTAAAACTATTATGGTAAAACCTCAAAAGACTGAACTCTGTTAATTTGTAGTTGACTTTGACTTTACTGAAGTTTACCCGGGCTTCCCAGGTGGCGCTGGTGGTAAAGAATCCACCTGCCAAAGCAGGAGACATATGAGACGCAGGTTCAAAAGTTTACCTTTGCCTTCATTGTAAAGAAAAACTTTACGAATTGATCTTCTTTCAGACAACAAATTCTTTAAAAGAACTTCGTACAAAGTGGTGCTGGTATTAAAGCACTTTCTCACAGGTTCATTCAACAAAAAAAAATTTAAGTCACTGTTTTATATATACTATACCTAGAGATCATCCCCATGGGTTCAAGAAAATCTCCTAGTTTGAGGAATCAGAGGCAGAAACAAGTAATTATAACACAGATAATAAATCCTACCAATACTGAGTTAAGTGCAGAATGTTGTGAGTGCCTGCAGAAGAGAGGGCAATAAACAGGGCTTTGAACTAACTATAGTAAAAAAGAGAAAAAACACTGTGGGAAGAGAAAGTGTCGTATATACAGTCAGAGAGAGATTGGGTCTGGCATATCTAGGAACAGTGATTGTGTGAAGACTGGGAATGGGAGAGCATTGAGGTATTGTGGAAATGTGGCTGGAGTGATAGTCTTGGTCTTGTTTAGAGTCTTAGAGACAGGCCAGTTAGGCTACCGTTTAACATAACAAGAGTCTGTACCAAGAAAGTACTGGAAGATTAGATGATAAGGTAGGTATTACTGTTAGGTAGGTATTACTCCCATTTTATGGATGGAGAAACAGGCTTCACAAAGATAAATGCTGGTAGATACAAAGCCAGTGGAGAGTAGATTTGAATGCAGGTTGATATGGTTCCACATCCTACAGTCTTATTGCAGAAATTAAGCCCAAAGGCATTTTTATCAGGGTGGTTGTGGATATAATGATGGAGACAGCCACATGGTCTTGATCTGCCTTGGTCTGCAGGACCTTCGTCTCTGCAGCATTCCTATACCTACATTTGCTTTTGTGACCTCTTTTATTGTGTGCCTCATGCTTTGACTGTGCTGATCCAGTGTGGGCTGCCTTGCTCTCCATTATTGTTTGGGCCATTGCTGGATTCAACAAGGAATTTTACACTTTGACTCTACTCTTCACACTTTGACTCTACTGTTATTTAATGCCTGCTTTTGCAAATTCTACTCTCTAACTTTGTCTTTCTCTAATCCAGATGTGTTAATCTATGTGAATTGTGACAACAGAATGCCATGGACTGGGTGGCTTATAAACAACAGAAATTTATTTCTTAGTCCTAGAGTGTGGCAAGTCAAAAATCAAGACTGGTAGACTCAGTGTCTCATGAGGGCCTGCCTCCTGGGTCATAGATGGCTGTCTTCTTGCTGTGTCCTCATTTGGTGGAAGGGGCAAAGGAGCTCTCTGGGGTCTCTTTTACAAGCACCCTAATCTTTCATGAGAGCTTTTTGCCCTCATGACCTATTCACTTTTCCAAGACCTCATCACCAAACACCATCATGTTGGGGATTCGGTTTCAATGTGTGAATTTTGTGGGGGACACAACATTCAATCTATAGCACCAGGGTTAGGAAATTACATTCAGCAGGCCAGATCCAGCCTCCTGTTTATTTTTGTAAATTTTTATTGGAACACAGCCATACTTGTTTATATTGTCTATGACTGCTTTCATGCTACAGTGGTAGAATTGAGCAGCTGTCTTGGTCTGCAAAGCTGGGTGTTTACTATCTGGCCATGAGTCTACAAAGCCTTAGGCTGCTTAAGACTCCTTTATTATTCTTTCCAGACTGAGTTACAAATCATGTTAATTTTTTAAACTAAGGAAGCAAGATACAACTTGGAATTTGAAAATTTATCGTTAATTTTCATTAACAGTTAATAAGCATTATATATAGAGAAAAAAATATCTGATGCCATTTTTTTCATTAAATTCCTTATACATTCCTACAATTCTGAGAAATTGCTATCCCTGAAAAGATTAAGTAGAATTTTTCCTTTTAAGGAAGTATCTAACATTTAATAATTATCGGTTATATATCCAACATTGTACAAAGCATTACTTTAAATCATGTCATTTAATCATTTATAACAATTTATTTGAGGATTGGGGAAACTGAGAGCTAGGCAAGTTGTATTGTGCTGAGTGCACATTGGTAAGTGATGGAGTCTGGTTGGTTTCCGCAGCCTGGGATCTTTCTACTTACGGTAGTTACCAGGCAGACATGTGTGGATGGTAAAGTGCTCTAACTGTGTATGGGGAAGATCCTGCCCAAATTTGGCACTGTTACCACATAAACTTAAGCAACATTGTATTCCCCAAGCATGCTGGATAACTGAGGTTTTATTGTTTATTAATAGTTTTACTGTATTAATAATATTAAATATGGTAATATTATCCTTGTTGTTGACAGGATGAGTTTAGATTTCTTAACCTAATTTGGCCCCAACCTACCCTTTCTGGCCTATACCACTCTCCTACATAAGCTTTCTGCTCTAGTAGAACGTATTTATTTACTATCCAGCTTTCATGCTTAAAAAAATTAAAATTGTGGTAATAAACACATAACTTGAAACTTACCATCTTAACCTTTTAAGTGTGCAGTTCAGTAGTGTTATCACACTCTTGGTCATGCTTTGTTGTTCACATAAATTGCTCTTCCTCCATCTTGTAACTTATCTAAGTTTTACCAGTTAGACTCAGCTTCATCCCACCTTCCCAAAGCCTTGCCTCTCCTTCCCAGGCTTTGTTCTCTTGCTCCTACTGATGTCTATTGCCTCGTTTGCTTGTAAGATGCATTTGGCAGTTGTTCATTTTGTGACTTTGCACCTGTCATTGTCTCTATAATTATTTAAATCTCTTACAACTTTTTATGACTTTGTCTTAGTTAATAAGCTCTATTAATAAGTGCTTTGGGGAAAGGGTCTCGTGCCTTTTTTTGGTGTATTTTCTCTTCCCACGGCACCTCCCTCTTCCTCACTGCTCACTTCCCTCTTTAACTTCCTGATCTCTGATTATGGTTTCCATTATTCTTACACACTTATGTATGATAATTTGATATGTTATCACTAACATTTTCTTCTCCCTTTGTGACTTCTATAATTATATTGCTATTCCTTTTCTATTTGTTATTGCCATTTCCATATTTAGTGTTCTTGTTTGAAATTATAAGGCATACTCAGTCTAGCGACTTGCATAATTAGCCTAGTCATTCCCTCAGTATTTGATATTTAGGTTATAGTCAGTCCTTGTTTTGCAGTTGTGAACAATGTTGCAATGAAAATCTCCTTATGTAAGGTTTTTCTATACTTTAGATTATTTTCTTAGACTCCTAGAAATTATTAGGTCAAAAATTATAAACATCTTTTAACTTCTTGGTATGTGAGAGGTGACCTTTGATTTTATTAATTTTTTGCCAAGGATAGTTTTAAAACACGGCTTTAAGTTATTAAGAGTAGTGATCTGTAGTGTTAATTATGGTACTTAGGTAAGCAGTCTTAAAATCTGGCATGAACATTTTATTAGCTTTTAATTCTTTCTCTGTGTACTTCCTCTTCTTTCCAGGTAAACGCTCTTCATATTGCCTACTGTAAATTGTTACTATCTTGGGCAAGTAGGTAAATAAGCAGTTGCATTAGTTTAAGACAGTTGGCACTTGACTGTCATCTGCATTCTTGGGGAGTTAGAAGGGGTTAACTGAAAATACAGATAAAATGGAAAGCACTTTAGTTTTGTTTTAGAACATGTTTGTGGTTCACTCACCTTGTTTCCACCTTCCT
This sequence comes from Giraffa tippelskirchi, assembly GCF_054371585.1. NCBI lineage: Eukaryota > Metazoa > Chordata > Mammalia > Artiodactyla > Giraffidae > Giraffa > Giraffa tippelskirchi. Next base: position 125,456,515 of record NC_137285.1, read on the forward strand.
ACTTCTAAATGGAATGCTTAATTTAACATTAAAGTTTCTCCTTATTGAGGGTAATTCAGAAGTTTGGTAGGTCGTATAAGCAGGTAACCTTGAGATTAATATGGCTAATGGCCTCTTGTTTCCTGTGCACCTCTGCACTTATGTAGATTTTGTTGTAGAAGATGGATTTTGGTGCATTGCCTTCTTTTGCTGCTGGGCACCTCTACCTCATGCAGCACTTAGCTGTTTAGTTTTATAACTCTTTGACATTCTGTAGTAGTTATATGTTTTTTTGTTCCCTTGTAAGATTGTAAGTTTCTTTAGGACTTGGCCCCACGTATTCCTACCTTTTTTAGATTCCTTTCTTGACTTTCTTGAAAGAATATTCTCTCCTTTTGTCTTCTCATTCATTGTGTATTCCCTCTTTAGTAGTGGTTTGTGGTTTCATGATGAAAACCTTGTCTTCTCCACTGCTTATGAAGAATGTAGATTTTGCTTCTGGCTATGATGGAGCAGACTGTCGCAGACCAAAACTCCTGCTGAGAATAACTAGAAAAGCCTGACTTAAAAAAAAAAGAAGATCTATATGAAGGCATTGGTAAGTTGCCAAGGCAGCCAGGACTTCAGACTTTTGTGCATTCTTGGCAAAGGGAGAGTGTAGCTATTAAGAAGCAAAAAATCTAGCAGAGCTTTCTTCAGGGGGCTGGGGATACAAAAATTATAGTTCAGGGCTGCCAAGGCAACCAGAACTTGAGAGGCCAAGATCCCAGAGAGAAGGCGGGTGCATTTCCCCACAACCACCCATCTCTCCACCTGCTTTTTTTCTCTTGAGGCAAAGTCTTGGTGCAGGGTAAAAGGTTAAAAAGCTCCACAGAAGGCTAATGAAAAGCAAAGTGGTCTCAGCATTTCTTCATCGTTGTGAAGAAAAGAGTTCAGGACCCTGCAAGGAAGGAAGGCTTGGTAAATACCCTAGACTGGGAGGGCTACCAACTAGGATAGATGTTTTCAAGCTTTACAAACCCTGCAGCCAACCTTGAATCAGCTCATGTCCTGATTGGATTGTGAAGTGATCTACTCTGAGTCTGACTGCTAGTCACAGAACATGGTGAATCTTTTATAGGAGTATAATATCCACAGCCCTTATAGTTTTTCATTGCACAGTGGATGGCATTCTAACAAAAATTACCATGTAAACCAAGAAACCAGACCAGGAATAAAAACAGTACAGAAAAGGATCCATTGTATGCCGATCACTGATAACTTATCCAGTTAGTCTAAAATTGAAAGACATTTAGGTTGTCTCCACTCTTCAGTATTGTGATTGATCTGCAGTGAATATTCTTGTTCTACATCTTTGTGCATATGAATTATCATTAAGATAATGAATACCCATGCTAACTCTGGTCTTTATCAAATTTTTTTATATTTGTGAATCTAATACATAAAAGTATTTTGTTTCAGAAGTTTTTAATAGGATTTCCCTGGTGGTCCAGTGGTTAAGAATCCACCTGCCAATGCAGGGGTCTTGGGTTTGATTCCTGGTCTAGGAAGATTCCATGTGCCCTGGGGCAGCTAAACCTATGCACCACAACTACTGAAGCCTACACACTCTAGAGCCCATGTGCTGCCACTACTGAAGCTTGAGTACCTTAGAGCCAGTGCTCTGCAACAGGAGAAGCTACCACAATGAGAAGTCCACACACAGCAACTGGAGAGTAGCCCCCACATGCAGCAACCAAGACCCAGTGCAGCCAAAAATGCATAATAAAATAAATAAGTAAAAATTAAAAGTTTTTAATATCTTGAGTGAAATTGAGCATATTTTAATATAAGTCATCTGAATTTATTTTTTCTATAAAAATTACATGTACTGCTTGTACATGTCCTTTTGCCCATTGTTATATAGGGTTGTTCAGCTTTTTTTTCCCATTTTCTTTTTTTTTTTGATATTAAAGCGGTAATGAAGAATAATGGATAAAAGCACTGATTCTGGAGCTAGATTGCCTGAGTTTAAATCAAAGCTCTTTCATTCATAGCAGTGAAGCTTTGGGCAAGTTATATGCTCTGTGCTTCAGTTTCTTCATTGGTAGAATGGGGATAATAGCATCTCCCCATTGGGTCATTATGAAGATTAGGTGAGTTAAAAATACATGGAGTGCTTAGAAATGGACCTGGCATAATGAAAGTACTACATAACTGCCAGTCATCAGAATGATGCTGGTGGTGGAGATAGAGATGGAAATTAGCAAAGAGATTTTTTTATTTGCTCAAGGACAAATAACTAGTGAGTGGGAGTGTCCAGATTAGGATCTAGATTTTGGGACTCTTAAGTCTAGAGTTCTTTTTATTCTTTTTCATTCTGCTGCACTGATAAGAAATTGAACCTACAGGGGTAAAAACTCAAGCATAGGTATCTTTGGATTTGAGAGTTATTGGGGTGGTGTCTTCTGAGTATAGTTCAGGGAGGTTCTTTTTCTGATTTTGTATTGAGTGTGGATGCTTTGACAGTGACACTTTATTCCTGAGGGTCTGGTGCAATTAGCAAGATACCAGGCTTATAGTTTGTTTTGTTTGTTTGCCTTTATTAATAACCAGTCACACCACCCTAGAGAAGATCCTTTTCAGGAAGAACCATCAAGGAAGTACAGCTGCTCCTACAGTTCACATTAGACTGAATGCAGTACTCACCTCTGGTCGTTGACCATGGGTGTTTGTCATTCTTAGGGTATTATAGCCTCAAAGAGTTTCTCTTCCTTTTATACATGGTGCAGTTGACCCTTGAACTATGCGAGGATTAGAGGCACCAACCCCCTTGCACAGTTGAAAATCTATATGTAGCTTTATGATGGATAAGTGGATTCAGCCAACCTTGGATTCAACCTCAGATCATATGATTCTGTAGTAGGTATTTACTGAAAAAAAAATCTGCGTATAAGTGGACCTGTGCAGTTCAAGCGTGTGTTGTTCCAGGGTCAACTGTAGTTGTCAGAGGACAGGCATTAAGAAAGTATTTCCACCACTGGATTCATTTATAAATACTCAGATGCTCAACATTCAGTGATACCTGAAATAGTTTCTAGTATTTCTTTTCTGTGAGATGAAGAAAGGGTGAATGGTGAATGATTATTTCTGTGCTACTGAAACACTTGGAAAATCTCAGTAGGTTCTGGTGGAGGGATTGGTGGGCTTTGGGACTAATTCCTCTGGACTAAGGAGGGTGATGTTGCCTTTTCTGGTTCTTTTGACATGTTGTTGCTGTGCTTCCCCTGCCCTCAAATTTATTTCTTAGAGCAGTTTTAGTTTTACAGCAAAAGTGAGAGGAATGTACAGAGATATCCCATGTGATCCCTGCCCCCACACATACATATCCACCCCCATTATCACTATCACTCACCAGAATGGTAGCTTTGTTACCAAGGATGGACATATAGTAACAACTCATAAATCACTCAAATTCCTTAGTTTAACTTACTCAAGGAAGTGGAGCAAAAAAGATATTGCTGTGATTTATGTCAAAGAGCATTCTGTCTGTATTTTCCTCTAAGAGTTTTATAGTGTCCAGCCTTATATTTAGGTCTTTAGTACATTTCGAGTTTATTTTTTATATGGTGTTAGTGTTCTAATTTCATTTTTTTTTTTTTTTTTTACATATAGCTTTCCAGTTTTCCCAGCACTACTTACTGAAGAGACTCTTTTCTCCATTGTATAGTCTTACCTCCTTTGTCATAGATTAGTTGGGTGTGTGAGTTTGTTTCTGGGCTCTCTGTCCTGTTCTGTTGATCTGTGTTTCTGTTTTTGCACCTGTACCAGATCGTTTTGATTACTGTAGCTTTGTAGTATAGTCTGAGGTCAGGGAGTCAGATTCCTCCAGCTCCATTTTTATTTCTCAGGATTGCTTGGATTATTTGGGGTCTTTTGTGTTTCCATATAAATTTTAGAATTTTTTGTTCTAGTTCTGTGAAAAAATGCCATTGGTAATTTGATAGGGATTACACTGAATTTGTAAATTGCCTTGGGTAGTATATTCGTTTTGAGAATATTAATTCTTCCAATCCAAGAACCTGGTATATCCTTCCATCTGTTAGGGTCATCTCTAATTTCTTTCATGAGTGTCTAAAGTTCATTTTTTGTTTTTTTTTTTTAGCACTGAATAATATTCCATTGTCTGGATTATCAGCTTTCAAATGTAATAGACAGTTATTTTACCAGCAAAAGTGAGTTTATTTGGGAATAGCCAGAAAAATTGAAATTCAAGATATGCAAACTATGGCAGACTGGAGGCAAATCCAGAGAACATGGAAGGGGAATTTGCTTTTACAGGGAAAAGAGGGATGTTGGGAAGGGCTGCAATAGCCAAAGAATCCATGGAGGAAGCTGGGAGTACAAGATATGGAGGCTTCTCATCAGTTGAGTTGCTGCATATCTGATTGGTAGAGTTGATTTTGGGTGGAAAGAAGTTTTCTTCTTGCTAGATAGTAAAGTAAGCAACACCTTTCTGTCACTGATACAGGTGTATAGCTCTTCTGATTTGGAGTAACTGACAGATACAGAGGGGCATGAGCACTCCCCCTACAGGCCTGTCCCTACTCTAATTTTAGCTGAGTTTTCTTTGATTATTAATAATTTCACAGTATGTACCTCAGTTTATTTATCCATTTACCTACTGAAGGATATTTTGGTTGTTCCCAAGGTTTGGCAGTTATGACCAAAAGTACTATCAACATTTATTTACAGGTTTTTGTGTGGATGTAAGTTTTTAACTCATTTAGGTAAATATCAAGGAGTGCAATTGCTGGATTGTATTGCAACCCACTCCAGTATTCTTGCTTGGAGAATTCCATGGGCGGAGGAGCCAGGTGGGCTCTAAGTCCATAGGATCACAAAGAGTCGGACACAACTGAAGTGACCTACACACACACACAAACACACACACACACACACGGTAAAAGTATGTTTAGTTTTTTAAGAAATTGCCAGATTGCCTTCCAAAGGGGCTCTATCATTTTGCATTCCTACCATAAGTGAATCAGAATTCTTGTTGCTCCACATCCTCACCAACATTTGGTATTGTCAGAGATTTGGATTTTAGCGCTTCTAATTAGGAATGTCATGTGTGTGTGTGTGTGTGAGCGCTTAGACTCTTTGTGACTCTTTTGACTGTGTCCATCAGGCTCCTCAGTCCATGGGATTCTGCAGGCAAGAATACTGGAGTGGGTTGCCATGCCCTCCTCCAGGAGATCTTCCTCACCAGGGAATTGTCTTGACCCAGGGACTGAACTTGCACCTCCTGTGTCTCCTGCATTGCAGGCAGATCCTTTACCTGCTGAGCCTTAGCATTGTGTAGCAGCATCTTGTTTTAATTTGTAATTCTCTAATGACATATGATATTGGGCATTTTTTTTTTCATTTGCTTGTTTGCTATGTTAACATTAAATGCTACATTAAATCTTCTTTGATGAGGTGTCTGTTAAGGTCTTTGCCCATTAAAAAAAATCAGGTTGTTTTCTGATTAAGTTTTGATGTTCTTTGTTTATTTTGGATAACAGTCTTATATCAAACACATCTGTTGCAAATGTTTTCTTCAAGTCTGTGGCTTTTCTTCTCACTCTCTTGACATTGTCTTTTGCAGAGCAGAAGTTTTTAATTTTAATGAAGTCCGTCTTATGAATTACTTATTTTATGAATCATGTCTTTGATATTTTATCTAAAAAGCCACCACCTTACCAAATCATGTAGATTTTCTCTTGTTTCTCTCCTTTTTTGATAGTATTGCAGGCATTGCAACCACAATGTCAACTTTTGGAGTGGAGGGAGTTGACATGACTCTAGAAAAGTAGAGGGAAGTAAAGAGAAAATTAGGAAAAGTCAAGTCCCACATCAGCAGACAGGAACTATTTTTGTTGTTGTTGTTAAATGAATGTTCTTTCTGTACTAAAATTCAAGGAGCCTGAAAGGTTAATCATGACTGATAAATATCTTAGTATAATTAAAATATTAAGTGTACACATGTTCTCCAGTAAGCTTTAAGAGGCATTGTAAATGACTTTGATTTGAGATTTTCATTTCTCTGACCTTTTTTCCTGCTTCCTTTCTCATAATAGTCCAGGTGTATTGAAACCATATTTCATAAGGCTTCTAAGAAATTATTTTGATATTATAGCTACACTTATGTAAGTTTAAATCCTAATAGCATTTTTACCCATTATATAATAGAGTGTTTCAGAATTTAGAGAAACCTATTGAGTAGTAAATGAAAATGAATAAGAATATTATTACAGGCATACCTTGGAGATACTGAGAATTTGGTTCCAGACCACCATAATAAAGTAAATACTGCAATAAAGCAATAAAACCAAAGTTTTTGGTTTTCCAGTGCACATAAAAGTTCATTTTATACTACACTGTAGTCTGTTAAGTGGGCAGTAGCACCATGGTTTAAAAAGCAATGTACATACCTTAATTTAAAAATAATGATCATCATCTGACAATAACAAGGTTGTCATAAACCTTCAGTTTGTAAAAACCACGATACCTGTCAAGTGTAAGGAAGTGAAGCATAGTAAAGCGAGATAAGCCTGTGCTGAAGTTAATCTCATTTCTCCAGTAGAAACTGAGATCTGAAGAGATTTTAGTCCGTGCCTTGTGTATATGTGTCTCAGGAGGTCTCCAAGACACCGCCCCCCCCCCCCCGCCACAGGTTTGATGATTCACTAGCAGTGCCCCCCAGGACTCAGCATATAGTCCTAGTTGTGGCCATGATTCATTGCAGTGAAAGGATACAGATTAAAATCAGCAAAGGGAAAAGGAACATTGGACAGAGGCCAGGGGAAACCAGGCATAAGCTTCTAGAGTTCTCTCTCAGTTGAGTCTCACAGGACATGCTTATTTCCCCCAGCAACAAGTTGTGACTACATGTGTTAAATGGTGCGAACCAGGGAAGCTTCTTAGAGGCTTATTGCCCAAAGTTTTTATTAGGGGCTGATCATATAGGGACTGTCTGCATAACATGTTCCAGAATTCCAGAATCCCATCAGGAAAGAAGATATTCAGCATAACTACATAGTTTATACAGACAGTTTAGGTAACAGTGAGCCTGTACCTAATCAGGGTGGCTGAGAATTCTCTCAAAATCTTCCTAGCCACCAGTTAAGGGCTAACCCTGTACTCAAGCCTTAAGATAGGCAGTTAGGCCTGCTATTGTCTTTTCTGCATTGTGTGTGTGTATATGTGTGTAGCATTTAGCATGTGGTGTGCTCTTATTAAATGTTAGCTGTTTTTATTATAGAGATTCTTCATTGATTACTGCTACTACTAAATGTGGTCTTCTGCATTCCTGTGAAGTAGATTTGGCCAGTATTTTAATTTCCATTTGATAGTTGAGACCAAGGCAAAGAGAATCTTTGATATATCTAGATACTCTCACTTAATTGACAGAGCAGGTGTCAGAAACTAACATGTTCTTTTTGCAAGCCAGTAGGGAAGAAAAAAATTATTTTTGCCTTGTTGACATTTCTGGAGGGCATTATTAAAATAGGAAAAGGCTTAAATATTTAAGTTAATGTCACATTGGACCAGTTCCTGACCTTTTATGCTTAACTGTTTTTGTATTCAAGAATTACTTTGTTGACTGTGTAATTTTTTGAACTTTTGGGCATGATGCCAGTTAATGCAGCACAGTCCTGTGGGAGAAGTTGCAAAAAGTGACTGTTCAGCATTTTCTATTTTTAAAGCATCAAGATTCATTAATCTTAATCCAACAGTCAGCTAATCTATATCAGTACTAATCTTGGTGAGTAGAAATCAATCCTACCCTTGTCATTACCTTTTACCCTCAAATGAGCCAAGGCATAGTAATATTTCAGTCAGTATGCCAAGTTCTTACTTGGCCTTATATATGAACTTTGGGATTTCTTAGTAAGTATCCCAAAGTGGATTTAACTTTTCATATAATAAATGTATCAAAGCAGTTGGGTAATTATCTTCATTTCTCATAAGTTGTACTTGCAAATAAACCAGTCCAAACTACCATTTCTTAATCTCGTCAATACCAGAGGCAGTTTCATAGTTATTAGATTCTACTGCATGCCACTCTACTGTCTGAAAATAGTTTACAAAGTGTTTTTACTTTTATTATATTCATTTGATCCTCATACTCGGCTGTCATAGTAGGTATTTTTCTGATTTTTAGGAGAGGAAGTTGAGACTGACTTATTTGAGACTCTGGAAGCTTCTAAGTTTGGGATCAGGCTTTTAATTTTGTATTATTTACACTGTATAATAACGATGTTAGGCTCTTTGGACATTTTCTTCTAAATGCCATCAAGAATTATTTTAAAGAAAACAAATTGATTTTTACTAGTCTGTCACTAAAGTATTTTTGGTCCCTTGTGTTGGATAGTAGACTTATTAAAAGCCCAAATAAGATTATGCTCCTTATGTTGCTTCCAAATAAAACTATAGATTTAGAATTTTTAAAAATAGAAGAGTATTACACTTTGTACCAGAAGAAACTGTGATAGAATTTGCTACTATATTTTGGCCTGAGGAAGGTCTTTCCAAATATGATGCAAAATGAAGAAGTCATAAAGGAGAAGTTTGATTAATATAACTACACAAAAATCACCACTGTAAGCAAAGTCAAGACAGATGATAAACTAAGAAAAGTATTGCTATTCATGTGACACAAGGGTAATTTTTCTTACATAGAGCTTTAACAAATCTGGAATAAAAAGTTAACTCCAACAGGAGTAAAGGAGATGTATATATTTTTCATATCAAAGGAAATGTAAATTACTCAAATATATGAAAAGTACTCAGTTTCATTCATTAAGCACATAAGATGCAGAATGTCACCAATTAGATTGGGAAAGCTAAACAATTTCAGCACTCATTGTGCTGGCAAAGGTGTGAGGAAATTGCAGTCTCATGCATCACTGGTGGGACTATAAGGGTGTACAGGTTTTATGAGGGGGGATTTGGTATTGTCTGCCAGAATTACAGAAGCACATATTCTTTGACCCAGCAGTTCTGATTCCAGCAACTTAATCTATGGATATACTTGTAGACATGCAAAACGATTCATATGCAAGATCACTCATTGTATCATTTTTTTTTTTTTAACTTTACAATATTGTATTGGTTTTGCCATACATTGACATGACTCCACCACGGGTGTACATGTGTTCCCCATCCTGAACCCTCTTCCCACCTCCTTCCCCATCCCATCCCTCTGAGTCATCCCAGTGCACCAGCCCCGAGCACTCTGTATCATGCATCAAACCTGGACTGGTGATTCGTTTCACATATGATAATATACATGTTTCAATGCCATTCTCCCAAATCATCCCACCCTTGCCCTCTCCCACAGAGTCCAAAAGACTGTTCTATACATCTGTGTCTCTTTTGCTGTCTTGCATACAGAGTTATTGTTACCATCTTTCTAAATTCCATATATATGTGTTAGTATACTGTATTGGTGTTTTTCTTTCTGGCTTACTTCACTCTGTATAATAGGCTCCAGTTTTAATAGTTACTGGAGATTTAAACTCACTTCATACCTCTAATTTGGTCCTCATTTTTATTCTTAGGAGTAATTTGTCTTCTCTTTCTTTTTTTTCCTTAACCAGTTTTGAGTTTTACTTCTGAATCATCTCATAGTACCATGTGAAAAATAGAATCAGCCAGTAGTTGTTATTTTTTTTTTAACTTTTTATTTTATATTGGCTTCCCTGGTAGCTCAGTTGGTAAAGAATCTGCCTACAGTGCAGGAGACTAGAGTGTGATTCCTGAGTCAGGAATATCCTCTGGAGAAGGAAATGGCAACTCACTCCAGCATTCTTGCCTGGAAAATCCCATGAATGGAGGAGTCTGGCGGGCTACAGTTCATGGGGTTGCAAGAGTTGGACATGACTTGGTGACTAAATCACTTATATTGGAGCCAATTAACCATGTTGTGGTAGTTTCAGGTGGACAGCAAGGGGACTCAGCCATACATATACATGAATCCATTCTCCCCTCCCAGTGGTTGTTATCAGTAGAAATCTACTCTGGCAGAAAAGGAATTTATTGAGAAAGAATATTGGGTAAGCTAAAGTTATCAGCCAGGTAGCTACAGAACTTGGCTTGGAAAATGTCAGTTAAGATCCAAGAGCAAAGTCTATATAATATGAATTCTTTGAAAATTTTTATAACTTCTTTGAGACCTAGTGTATTTTTAATTGTTCCTTGTTGCTTTAAGGAATATATATTTTGTTCATTGAATTCATAAATACATAATCAAGTTTAATTTTATTGTTCAATTTTTCTGTATTTTTATTACCTTTGCTCTGCCCGATCTGTTTTTAATTGGGATATGTTAAAATATTTTACTATAATTTTGGATTTATTAGTTTCTCTTATAGTGTTATTGTTTTGTTCTGTGGTAGGGTCATACAAGTTCATAATTATTGTATCTTCTTGATGAGTTCACTTTTTCATCATTATGTAGTTTCCGTCTTTATACCTTAATGCTTTTTCTCTTAATTTTACCATGTACTAGTTCTGTGATCTTGGGGAAGTCATTAACCCCTCATTTTCCTTATTGTAAAATGGTTATAATACCTGCTTTACAAAGTTTCTGTGAAGATTCACTGAGAAAATGTATATGAAGTATTGTTCAGGAATAAGTTCTTCATAAATGGATTAAAAGTATTTTCTTTTTTTTGCCTTAAGGGTTTTGCTTTTCCTTCTTCCACTGCTCTTTTACAGCACCTGCTTTTAAATACTATTTGCCTATAATTAGAAATGTTCTTAAGAGATATGATTAAAATAGTCATCAAGAGTTTCTTTTTTAAGTGGATGAAGGTGATGGAATGTTTTCCTCCCAAGCCCTGGGTCTAATAATTCTCTCCTGTTTGGTACAGCTTTAAGTTCCTGTTTTCTGCATCTGCATTAGGTCCAGTGTTTCTGTCTAAGAATCTTCCACATTTCTCTGGTGTAAATGAGTCTTTCTAAAGTAGTTGAGACAACTGAAAAGGGATGAAAGTCACCTTTTTGAGGAGCCCACTTTTCTACAACAAATATTATCAACCTGAATGGATGTAGAGTTATTAGTAAGTCTTAAATACCATGTTTAAGTCACTAAATATATACATGGGGGTGTATAGAAGTGTCACGTACATTTAAGAAGGCTGAGGTGTGTGTTTTCTCCTTTTTTATAGCATTTAGGACTTATCTTTTATTTGTTCCTAAGTTGGATTTTTATTTTTTATATAACCAGTGTGTATTGTGTGCCTCTTGTGGGCCTGGAATCTCGGATTTAAAACTATATATAGAGAAGAGAAGAACACAGAATTTCATCTGAGAAAGCAACATAAAAGGTTTAGAAATATGTGGCATGTATATTGTAATTAGGTAGTCAGGAGTTGAGAGAGACAGTGCTTTAGAAAGATGAAGTTGTGATCAGTCTCTGGAAGACCTCAGTGACATTGAAGAGTTGACTTTATTCTATAGGCTGATCAAAACCGCTGAAGACTTTGAGGATAAAAAAAAAATCAGGGTATATACTGAAAATATTTATAGGTTGTAATCTGTTGGCAGTGTTGAAAAAGAAGTAGAAAGAAACAGTAGTATGAGTAAAACTTTAGCTTATTTAAAGTGTCACTTGGTAATATTTAACTAAGAACTTTTAAAAAAAAATTAAGTAAATAATTTTTGGCTCTGCCCAGTGGTGCAGCATGCGGGATCTTAGTTTCTGGGTCAGGAGTCAAACCTGCGCCTCCTTCAGTGGAAGCACAGTGTCTTACTCACTGGACTGACGGGGAAGTCCCTAACTAAGAGCTTTAAATATAGTTTTCCTTGAGGTCTTTTACCATGTTACTTTTATCAGTGAGACCCTTCAGGCCACTCTGTGTACTGTTTTTCCCTTCCATCTTATGTTTATTTTCCTTCATAGCCCTTAGTACCATCAGCGGTATTATACACACACACTTGTGTGTTTATTGTCTGTTTCCCTCCACAATTTTGTAAGCTCCATGATAGCAGGGACTTTACTTGTTCAGTGCTTCTCCCCAGTGCCTAGGACTGTGCCTGGTTTATACCCTTTAATAAGTATTGGTTAGATGAATGAATGAATATTCAAACTGTGGGAAGATGACCACAATTTTTATGTGGTTTATGGTGTAGGACAAGATCTTGGTTCCTTCCTAGAAAGTTCTGTTAAAAAGTGTTTTCTTTTCTCATTTCTCCAGAGTTTATATTCAGAGCACCAATCAAATTAAGCAAGCCTGGGGAATTTCGTGAGGAATATGAAAGCCTGAGAAAGGTATAGTATACACATTATTATGCCATTCATTTTCTTAAAGTAAATTGGAATAATGACATTAAAGAGTACTTAGTAGAAGTTTAGATTTAATAGGGAATTTTAAAATTGATAATGTAGAACCTGTCTGCATTATAGCAAACAGATGAAAATGTAGCTCACAGAGCCTATCATACACCTGCCACAATAACTGGCCACCAGGAGAGGTGTTCTTGGCATTTAAATGTTAGTTAAAAGCTAACATTTAACCTTTAATAATAATAGCTTGTATTATTTTTCATTATCTTATAAGGTTACTCTAATTACATGTGGTGTTCTGTAAGAACTGTAACTTAGACTGATAAAGGGGTAGTGGAATAATATTCTAGTTAGAGAACATTTACCATTGGGAAAGCTTTTAGCTGTGTCCACATCATCTTATTTTTGATGTTTTCAAGCTAATAGTCTGGGAATCATTTGGAAAGTTAAGACTTCAAAAAGTCTGGTTATAAGAAGTATAAGATTTGTATTATCCTTCCCCAGCCCTCTCCCTGAACCACCATCCCTTACCTAAGATCATAATGATGAGATAATCATTCTACATGTAGATGTTTAATATTTTATAAAGACAGATAATCCACTTAATCTGCATCAGACATCATCATAAAGCAGAGGCAAGACAATAACATTATTGTGGCATTTTAGACTGAATGAAAGGTCATGTTAAAGAGAAAAAAGACTGTGCTTAATTACTATGTATTTGATCTTTTAAATGAGAGTATCAAATGTTGACATGGGTCCTCTTGCTCCTTTTATATTAGAGTTGTAAGTTTTTTGTTTTTCATTTTAAATCAGTTACAAAGCTTTTTTCAACATAGAAAGAAATTGTTCTCAGGGGCTACATGAAAAGAACCACAGATTTCTCTTAAATAAAATTCCAGAATATGCAGATGTTTAGTTTTAATGTAACTTTTTAGAAATTTGGAGAATATGGAAATTTTAAAGCTATCAGCTTGAAGATAATGAGAAAATAAGGACTCGGAGGTAGAAAAAAGAAGGAAAGCAGAAGGCATAGTAAGTGTAGAGAGTTTTTATTAACCTTAGTAGAGAGAAAGAAACCTTGGAGAACTATCCTTTTGTTCCTGTTAGGAGGGAGGGAAAGAAAAAATAGTTTTAAAAGTGACTGGTAGCATAATGTTGTTGAGTGAAGCCAGGACAATCTCATTCTGTATAAACTGGATTGGAATTGAAAAACACTCACCTATGTCATTGTGTTGAATAAATTTAACCATAGATTCTCCCTGCCCCCCTTCTCCAAGTACCCAAGTTATCCTTCACCCATTGTATTATCTGGAAAATGGAAATCCAAGTCATAGAACCAAATTATAGCAGATATGCCACTATTGTGGCATATCCATATAGTGGAATACTATTCAGCAACAAAAAGGAATGGGACACTGACACGTGCTACCAGATAGATGAGCCTCAAAAAGATGCTAAGTGAAAGAAATCAGATGAAAGAAACCACATATTATATGTTTCTATTTATAGAAAATGTCTAGAATAGACGAAAATATAGAGACAGTAGATTAATGGTTGATTGAGTAGAGGTGGGAATGGGGGTTAACAGTAAATGGGCATGAATGATTTTATTGCAGCAATGAAGTTTTCTAAAACTGATTTATGGTATGTTCCACAACTTGGTAAATTTACTAAAAATCATTGAATTATATATTTGAAATGGATGAATTATATAACATGTAAAAATATGCCTCCATAAAGTAAAAAAATTAAGATACTAGACATTTGGATGGAGAAATTGATAAAAAAGATGTCTCTTAGAATTCATATTTTCTGAAACAAAACAAATATATAATTATCTAGATGAATCCCTAGGGAAGGGAGATATTTAAAAGTTTTTGCTGAGCAAGTGATGGAAATTAATTCTACACAACTCATTAATTTGATGTACAATACATGTTGCTTAGTGTACTTTTTATTTTGTTTAAATGACAGTAAAAACCTTTAAAAAGGCTATAAAAAAGTTATCAGCAAGTTTTATTCCCCTGATTCTAGGTCTTTTAAAAGATGTTTGCTTGCTAATCATAGATCCTTCTACCCATGGTATAGTGTTATGCTTACTGAGGTTACTATGAGTGTCTAAATTTTATGCTTCTATAAATAGGTTTATATTTCTAAATATGTTTAAAATTTTCTTCCTGCCATGTGTTATAGCTAATTTTGTCTTTTTTATGGAAAAATATGCAGAGCAAACTATGAAAGTTTTTTTTTATTTTCTACTCTCTTCCCCAGAGATAACTAGCATCAACAGTTTAGTGTATATCCTAGATTTTTTAATATACTTACACACACACACTCACATATGCTTTATTCTTTTTCAGTATAAATGAGATCATGATGTATATTCATTTATTCAGCAAATATTTATTATGTCCTTACTGTGTGCCAGGTACTAGGGATATGATGCTGAAAAAGACACCCAGGGTTCTTGCTGTCAGGGAGATTCCATTCTAATGGGAAAGATGAACAGTAAATAAGCAAAAAAGTACTTAATATATATTAATAAAGCAAGGTAGGAAGAGTTACAGGGGAGTGGAAGGGAGACTTGAGACACAAAACGACTGTTTTTAATACAGGTATCAGGGAAAATGTCAGAGAAGACAACATTTGAGTTGCTACCTGGAAGAGGTGAGGGAGCAAGCAAAGTAAAGTTGTGAGGAGAGAGTATTCCCGGTAAAGGGAACAGCAAACACACAGGCCCTGAGATGGAAACAGGTTTTCCTTGTTAAAGGAACACCTTGGCTGGAACTGAGTGTACAAGTTGTGGATGGAAGTGTGGTATGGGGATTTGGTATGACTGAGTTGTGAGAGAGAGGAGGGCCATATCAGAGAAGGCCTAGTTGCCTGATAAGGACCCTAAGTTTATTTTAAGTGTGATGGGAAGCCAGTAATATGATCTGACTTATATCTGCCTGCAATGCAGGAGACACCAGTTCGATTCCTGGGTCAGAAAGATCCACTGGAGAAGGGATAGGCTACCCACTCCAATATTCTTGGGCTTCCCTTGTGGCTCAGCTGGTAGAGAAGCTGCCTGCAATGGTGGAGACCTGGGTTTGATCCCTCAGTTGGGAAGATCCCCTGGAGAAGGGAAAGGCTACCCATCCCAGTATTCTGGCCTGGAGAATCCCATGGACCAGTCCATGGGGTCACAAAGAGTTGGACATGACTGACTTTCACTTTCATACTTTTTAAAGGTCTCTATTTGCCTTGTGGGGAGTAAACTGTAATGGGCCTAGGAATTAGGAATTGTATTTACTATCAATAGTAGAGACTCCAGTATTCTTGGGCTTTCCTGGGGGCTCAGATGGTTAAGAATTCACCTGCAGTGCAGGAGACCTGGGTTCGATCCCTGGGTTGGGAAGATTCCCTGGAGGAGGAAATGGCAACCCACTCCAGTATTCTGCAGAATCCCATGGACAGAAAAGCCTGGCAGGCTGCAGTCCATGGGTTCACAAAGAGGAAGACATGACTGAGCAACTAAGCAGAGCAGTAGAGACCCCAACATAATGACTCAAATAAATTAGGAGTTTTATTTTTTCAAGTAACAAAAAAGCTGGAGGTAAACTGTCCAGGACTGATATGGCAGCTGTAGGACATCAGAGGTTCAGGGTCCTTTTGTTTTTCTGTTTAGACATCTTTTAGTGTGCCTGTCTCCTTGTGGTGTGAGATGGTTGATCCTTCTCTAGAATTCCATCTAAACAGAAGGTAAGGCAGAAGGGCATATGTCAGCTGAATTTGGTCTGTTAAAGAGCTTTCTCCAAAGCCCCACCCAGTGACTTCGCCTATATTTTGTAGTTTAGTGTCACAGACTCCCTGTGGCTGTCAAGAAAGCTGGGAAACATAGTGTTTTAGCTGGGTACATTAGCTTCCTCAGTAAAATTAGGATTCTTTTAGTAAGAAATGAAAAAATGAATACTGGGTAGGCAGCTAGCTATCTCTGCTTCATGGGACAAAGATGGAAATAAGACAATTAGAACACGGAGTAAGCAATGGGTTGGGTTTAACCAGGATTAGAAAGTATGCTAAGAAGTATGACAGAGGGAATGATGCAGTGGACCTGAACCTGTATACAAGGAGGTTGTAATTCATTTGGACTGTGGTTACTTTAAGAAGGTTGTTTGAGGAAAGAATTGAGAACATGAGGGGCATGGTGGACAGTGCGAGTGGTAGAGTTGGTGGACTAGAAGTTTTGATGGTGATAAAGAATTATGAAAGTAGGGTGGCTAACATATTAGTAAAGTTGGAAACCTAGAAGTGGTGGTCTAAATGTGAGAGGCTTAAATGTGATGCCGAGAGGTAGTTTTAATTATTGAACATGACAGTTTGGGGTATGATTATGGGAGGCGGTAACTGAAATAGGATGGAAGAAAAGATTTATCTAGAAGGAAGTGAAGAACCTAAGAGAATATACTGCTATTGAAATCTTCAGGAATGATCACTGGAGTAGCTGGGCAGAAACTTTGGGGCTGAGGTTTTCTGTGAATAAGGGGAGTTGACAGGCAAAGTAGGTTGACTACCACAGAGAAGGGTTGTGTTACAGTCTGATGGTAAAGACTTCAAAGAAACTAGGAGTTTTGAGGAAAAATATGATCTATTCTGTAGCCAGTTTTCTTTTTCTGACAGTATTTTTTTTTTTTTTTTGTATGTGTGGATGGGAAGCAAGTGCTTTCATGTAGGTACTTTTTCCATACCGAATGATATTTCATGGTGTGGATGAGACGTACGTAATTCATTTAACCACTGATCATTTAAATTGCTTCCCATTTTTCCCAGTTTTGAATAGACGTTGCACTAAACATGTATGAATATATCTGAGCAAATATTAAGTTAGATTCCTAGAAGTGAAAGTGCGGGTCAAGTGGTATATACACTTTGTATTTTGGTGGATATTAAAAAGACTTTTTCAACCTAACTTTCTCATCAACAGTAAAAGAGAGTCCCTTTTCATTATTTTTAATAGTTTGCTATCTCCTGAATAAAATATCTCATTGTTTTTATTTATATTTCCTGGATTACTAGAGAGGAGGAGCATCTTGTGCTTACTGGCCATTTCTCGGTTTTTTTTGTGAATTGCTTATTTAGCAATTTCACATCTTTAAGTGTGAAAACTAGTTCCATCTTTTGCATACTTGTGATCTTGTTTGCTAATGGCATGCTATTTTTTTCTGTGCTTTTATAGATATGTTCCATTAAAGAGAAGTTTCCTGACATTTAATGTTGTTTTAAGCAGAAGGAGAATATTAGAATGCGCTCAGCCCTCCATCTTGTTGCATTGATTGGGGAAAGAATTTTGTTATATTCATTCTTTGACCCCTGTGTTGGGAGGTTCCCCTGGAGGAGGGCATGGCAACCCACTCCAGTATTCTTGCGTGGAGAATCCCATGGACAGAGGAGCCTGGTGGGCTACAGTCCATCGGATTGCAAAGAGTGTGATCCTACTGAAGTGAATGAACACAGGGGAAAGATTAAGCAAGAACCAAGAGGCCAGAAGGTCCTACAACAAGAGTTTGATCCTACTGAAATGACTGAGCACAGGGGAAAGATTAAGGAAGCACCAGGAGGCCAGAAGGTCCTACAACTCTCACAAATTATTTCTGTAGTCTACTATCATTGGGTGGTAGACCATTTTACCAATTTAGATAAGAAAATGAGACAATTATGGATGCACAAACCTCTAATTTTTAAAGTACCACTGGGACTACTGTGCTGGCATCATCTGTGGGTGGTGTGGCACTGTATGTGTGAGGGGTGGGTACTGTAGGAGGTCATGGTGACTTGCAGGGTTCTACACTTCATGCTCAAAGTGGAAAACCATTTCCTAACGGCATTTCTATCGTGATGTCCTGGGAATGAAGGCCTTAATGATGAGAAATGAAGTAAAACAATGGATGGATTTGGACCTGAGGCTGATCATTTTGTTACAGAACTGACTTACAATTAGGGCATCGGAAACTACAAACTTGGCAATGACTTCATGATTATCACACTCAATTCTAGCCAGTTCAGTTCAGTCGCTCAGTCGCGTACAACTCTTTGTGACCACTTGGACTGCAGCATCCCAGGCCTCCCTGTCCATCACCAACTCCCGGAGTTTACTCAGACTCATATCCATTGAGTCAGTGATACCATCCAACCATCTCATCCTCTGTCGTCCTCTTCTCCTCCTGCCTTCACTCTTTCCCACCGTCAGGGTCTTTTCCGATGAGTCAGTTCTTCATATCAGGTGGCCAAAGTATTGGAGTTTCAGCTTCAGCATCAGTCCTTCCAATGAATATTCAGGACTGATTTCCTTTAGGATGGATTGGTTGGATCTCCTTGCTGTCCAAGGCACTCTCAAGAGTCTTCTCCAACACCACAGTTCAAAAACATCAATTCTTTGGCACTCAGCTTTCTTTATAGTCCAACTCTCACATCCATACATGACTACTGGAAAAACAATAGCTTTGACTAGATGGACCTTTGTTGGCAAGGTAATGTCTCTGCTTTTTAATATGCTGTCTAGGTTGGTCATAACTTTCCTTCCAAGGAGCAAGTATCTTTTAATTTCATGGCTGCAGTCACCATTTGCAGTGATTTTGGAGCCTAAGAAAATAGTCTCTCACTGTTTCCATTGTTTCCCCATCTATTTGCCATGAAGGGATGGGATCGGATGCCATGATCTTCGTTTTCTGAATGTTGAGTTTTAAGCCAATTGTTTCATTCTTCTAGCCAGACCATCAGCAATGCCAGGAAGCTGGAGTGGCCACTCAATGAGGTTGCAGGAGGTATTTTTGAAACCAAAGCCCCTGGAGGATATAAATTCTGTTTGCAGAACCACAGTCCACCGCAGACAGATCCTATATTAAAAGTATCTCTACCAGAGTCTGATCTTGAGAAGTCCTTTAGCTACTGGTATAATTTACTAGGAATGAAAGTTTATGAAAAAGATGAAAAGAAACAGAGGACTTTTCTGGCTATGCTGGTAACCAGTGTAAGCTGGAGCTATGGGACATCCCGGAGGCAGTGATCTTGCAGCAGCTTTTGGACAAATTGCCTTTTCTTGCCCCTAGAAAGAGTTGTCAGAAGACTTGATAAAATGGGAGAACCAGCGGATTCTGACTCCCCGTGTGGGTCTGGACACTCTAGGGAAAGCAACAGTGCAAGTGACCGTTCTGCCTGACCCCGATGGACATGAAACTTGCTTTGTGGGAGATGAAACATTTTGAAAACTCTAAAAGATGGATCCAGAGAGAAGCAAATTATTGGATGATGTAATGGCAGAAGATGAAAGTGATGAATGGTTTGCTTCACAAAGTAAAACAAGGCTTCAGGTTACCTGAAGACATCATGTGTAACAAGCATTAGTGTTTCCTGTTTCAACACTTGTGAGGCCTAATGCATGCATTATGTGATAAATGCTCTCATAACTTTGTTGTTTCCTGCACAGCTAGGGAGGCTGGGGTGGTAAAGATCTGTGTATTTTAATTTTTGAAAGGTCTGATATATTTTACAAAAATCCCATCATTATTAGTGCATTTAGAGGAGAACTCTCACTGTCATCCTTGCCATCATTGGAAGGGCACACTCTATGTGTGACTGTATTACATTAGTCATAAATTCTTCTCTAGCCTGAGACAGCTGTATGGAACATTACCTTTGGTTGGGAGTGGAGGGAATTTTGATAAGCATGTAACTTTAATGAAAACAGGTACATCCAGATTTGTTTTAAAGTGCCATTGAACAGCACTCTTCCCACCAGCCCTGTGTTCATGACACCATTGCATTGGTTATCTTTTACTGTGGAATTGAGAGAAGCTCCCCCAAAACGTGGGGACTGCTGTGGTCACCAAAATAGGTATAGTTTGTATTGCAGGGAATATTTGTTGGAAGACCTCTTAAAAATTGATTAGTCCAATCACATCTTTCATTTCAATCACATTCTTACAGAATATAAGCCTCTACAAAAAACTTTGTCATTTTTGGTCAGGGCTATATCCTTAGCTCTAAAAGCAGTGCCTAACACATAGATTCTTGTGCACTGTAAATGTTTGTGGAATTAAACTTACTGGATACAGGCCCTATGTCTAGTATTAAAGTGGGAGAGGAGACATCAAGGATAAATAAGACATGGTTCCAGACTGAAAGAAGTTCATATGTGTTTTATTCTAAACTCTTAAGTATGGCTAGTTAACATTTGAAGTACTATTAATAATAGGGAATACATACTCTGGGGTAGTTACTTAGTATTTGAAAGACAGTAATCAGAACTTTCTCTGCAGAGGCTCCTGTAAGCCCTTCAGTTATTTCTGCAATCATCCAGTGCCTGAGGTTTGTTGACTAGCATAATGAATATTATAAATGTTTTCTAAATTTTTAATTTTTGTGATGTTTAAACAAATATAAAAAGGTCAATAAAATGAACACCTATATACCCATCACTCAGATTTTGCAATTATGAAGATGAATAATTTTTCATGGTAAAATGGGTATTATTCATGACATGATTAGCTGCAAATATTCTGTAGGCATCTCCACCCTTGAATGAACAGGATTGAAGAATCTAGTGAGCTCCACAGCCTGTTCCTTCAGTGGAGCCTTGCCCTATGGCTAGGAATTCCATTTGCTTTTGTGTTTAGCTCTCAGACAATTCAACTATTTGATTCTAACCAGAAGATTAGTTGAAGCCTCCTGCTAGATGATTGCCTTGAGTGAACCTGTCATACAGGTTATTTATTTAGTATCTGAAAGGATAAAACGCTAGCTCGAACTTCATGATACTTACCTAGTAAGTTATATGACACACAAAAAAACTTACGACATAAAATTTGTCATTTTAACCACTTTAAGTATACAATTCAGTGGCCTTAAGTACATTCATAGTGTTGTGCAATCATCACTGTTCTCTTTCTCCAAAATATTTTTATCACTCCAAACAGAAACTCTGTACCCATTGATCGATATCTCCCCATTCCATCATACCCCCAACCCCAGTTAACCTCTAACCTACTTTGTCTTTCTAAAGATTTGCCTATTCTAGATATGTAAGTGGAATCATATCATATCTGTCCTTTTGTGACCTGGCTTATTTCACACAGCATGTTTTCAAAGTTCATTCACATTGTAGCATGTTTTAGTAGGTTTGTTCCTTTTTATGGCTGGATGTTCCGTTTTGTCAAGGCTATGGTCTTCCCAGTGGTCATGTATGGTTCTGAGAGCTGGACTGTAAAGAAGGTAGAGCGCCAAAGAATTGGTACCTTGGAACTGTGGTGCTAGAGAAGACTTCTGAAACTCTCATGGACAGCGTGGAGATCAAACCAGTCCATCTTAAGGGAAATCAACCCTGAATACTCGTTGGAAGGACTGATACTGAAGCTGAAGCTCCAGTGTTTTGTTCATCTGATGTGGACAGATGACTCATTGGAAAAGTCCCTGATGCTGGGAAAGATTGAGGGCAGAAGGAGAAGAGGGCCTCAGAGGATGAGATGGCTGGATGGTATCACCAATGCAATGGACATGAACTGGGGCAAACTTTGGGAGATGGTGAGGGACAGGGAGGCCTGGAGTGCTGCTGTCCATGGGGTTCCAAAGAGTCGGACATGACTGGATGGGGCAACTGAACAACAACAACATTTCATTTTGTTAATCCTTTCATCTCCTGATGGACTCTTGGGTTGTTCTCACTTTTGGGCTGTTGTGAATAATGCTGCATAAACATTGTAATACAAGTGTCCATTTGACTCCCTCTTTTATTTTGGGTATATAATTAGGAGTGGAATTGCCAGGTCAAGGGAATCGTTCAACTTTTCTACAGCAGCCTCACAATTTTACATTCCTACCAGCAATGTGTGAGGGCCCAATTACTCCACGTTCTTGTTAGCACTTGTTATTTTCTGATTTTTAAAAAAATAGCCATTCTAGTGAGTATCTTATTAGGTTTTGATTTGCATTTCCCTAATGAATAATGTGGAGAAGGAAATGGCAACCCACTCCAGTACTCTTGCCTGGGAAACCTCATGGACGGAGGAGCCTGGTAGGCTGCAGCCATGGGGTCGCGAAGAGTCAGACACGACTGAGCGACTTCACTTTCACTTTTCACTTTAATGCACTGGAGAAGGAAATGGCAACCCACTCGAATATTCTTGCCTGGAGAATCCCAGAGACGAAGGAGCCTGTTGGGCTGCCGTCTGTGGGGTCGCACAGAGTTGGACACGACTCAAGCAACTTAGCAGCAATGAATAATGATGTTGAGCCTTTTTTCATGTCCTTATTGATAACTTTGTATTTCTTCTTTGGAGAAATGGCTGTTCAGGTCTTTCTGCTCAATTTTGAGTTGGGTTTTTGTTGTTGAGTTGTAAGTTTTTTTTTTTTAATGTATGCTAAATATTAAATCCTTATCAGATACATGATTTGTAAATATTTTCTCCCACTATGTAGATTGTCTTTTCACTTTTTTGTTAGTATCCTTTGCATGAAAGTTTTTAGTTACGATGAAGTCCAATTAATGTTTTTTCTTTTTGGTCTAAATTGCTTAATGCTTTTCTGTTTCCCTTTTTCACTCAGTGTAGTAATTCTGAGATTCATTCAGCTAGTTACATGTATCAATAATTTATTCTTTCTTACTGCAGAATAGTATTTCATTGTACTTGGCACAGTTTGTTTATCTGTTTGCCTCTTAGTAGACATTTGGGTTGTTTCCAGTTCTTAGCTATTACAAATAAAGCTACTGTGACCATTCACTTGCAAGTCTTTGTACAAAATAATTTTTTTTTTTCTCTTAAGTAAATACTTAAGCTTGAGATGGCTGGATCATAGGGTAGGTGTGCTTCCTTTTTTAAGAAACTGCCAAACTGTTCCAAACTGTCGGAGAAGGCAATGGCATCCCACTCCAGTACTCTTGCCTGGAAAATCCCATGGATGGAGGAGCCTGGTAGGCTACAGTCCATGGGGTCGCTAAGAGTCGGATACGACTGAGCGGCTTCACTTTCCCTTTTCCCTTTCATGCACTGGAGAAGGAAATGGCAACCCACTCCAGTATTCTTGCCTGGAGAATCCCAGGGACGGTGGAGCCTGGTGGGCTGCCATCTATGGGGTCGCACAGAGTCGGACACGACTGAAGTGACTTAGCAAACTGTTCCAAAGTGGTTTTCCCATTTTAATTCTTACCAGTAGTGTATGAATGTTCCGGTTTCTCTCAGTCTTTGCCAACATTTGGTAGGGTTAGTCTTTTTAATTTTAGCAATTCTAGTTGTTATGTAGTGGTATCTCATTGTGGTTTTAATTTGTATTTCCCTAATGACTGATAATGTTGAGCATCTTTTCATGTGTTTATTTGTGTTTTCTTACTGTTGAAGTTTGAAATATTTTTGAATACAAGTCTTATCAGGTATATGCTTTGTAAATAATTTTCTCTCTATATCAGTATTTTCATTTTCTTAGAGCCCTTTGAATGGTAGAAGTTTTTAACTTTCAAAAAATACACTTTGTACTTTTTTTTTTTCCTTTTGTAGATTTTGCTTTTGGTGTTATATCCAAGAATTCTTTTTCCAAAGTCAACAAAGATTTTCTCCTGTGTTTTCTAATGGAAGTTTTATAGTTTTAGGCTTTACATTTAGGTCTGTGATCCATTTTGAGTTAATTTTTATATATGTTGTGCATATGGATGTCCCAGTTATTCTGGCACATTTGCTGAAAAGACTATCCTTTCTCCATTGGATTGCTTTTTGCACCTTTGTCAAATATTAGTTACCTGCATATTGTGGGTTTGCTTCTAAACTCTATATTGTATCTGTATCATTGATCTATTTGTTTATTATTACACTAGTACCATGCTGTTTTGATTATTGTAGCTTGTAGTAAGAAGTTATTTTGGCTTTTTCAAAGTTACTTTGGCTTCTTGGTTCACTGTATATCCATCTGAATTTTAGTATTGGCTTGCAAATTTCTACAAAAACACTTGCTGGCATTCTGATTGGGATTGCCCGGAGTCTATAGATCAATTTGGGGAGAACTGATATCTCAGTAATTGAGTCTTCAGACCCATCAACATGATATCCTTCTATTTATTTAGTTCTTTGTTAGTTTCTCTCAGCAGTGGTTTGTGGTTTTCACTTTCCAGATCTTTTATCAGATTTATCTTAAATATTTCATATTTTTGGATATTACTGTAAGTGGTATTACAATTCTTGCAAGTATATAAAAATACTATTGGTTTTTACATTTTGATACTTGATCCTACAACTGTGCTAAACTCATTTAGTAGTTTTAGTGGCTTTTTTGTAGATTCTATCGGATTTTCTACATGGAGGATCATGTCTGTGAATAATGACTGTTTTTATTGGAGGACTTTTACTACCTGATTTTAAAATGATAGTCATCAAGAGAGTATGGTGTTGGCATAAGGAAAAGACATAGATCAATGGAATAGAATATAGTCCTAGAATAGACCCCCTCATAAATAGTCAGTTGATATTCCTAAGGGCACAGAAATAATTCAGTAGCAAAAGAACAGTCTTTTCAACAGTGATATTGGAACAGACTTATCCTGTGAATAAGTCAGTCTTCATCTCTATACCACATACAAACATTCATTCAAAATGGATCATAGATTAAACATAAAAGCTAAAATTATGCAGAAGAAAATCTAGAAGAAAATATTGACCTTAGGGTAGGCAAAGATTTACTAGACAAGAATCCCCAAAATCCTAATCACAGAAGAAAAAAATGATATATTGAATTTTATTAAAGTTAAAATCTTCTGTGCATTTAGAAAATAGACAAAGCAAATACTGAGAGAAGATACTCTCAAAATATCTAACAGCAGACTTTTATTTAGAATTTTTTTAAAAAGAAGCTTGATTGAAAACAGACACTTCACAAAAGAAGACATGCTACCGAAAATATGAAAAGATGCTCAACATAGTTAACCAGCAGGGAGATACTCACTAAAATCACATATAGGATATCCCCTACTTTCTCTGGAATAGCTAAAATTAAAAGGCTAAGAATTCCATGTGTCCAAATGAGTGTAAGAATGAAAACAAGCTGGATTTCTCATGAATTGTTAGTGGGAGTATAATCTTCCCTCCATATCTGCAGGGTAATGGTTCCAGAAACCATGTGGATACCAAAATCCATGGATGTTCAAGTCGCTTATGAAAAAAAGAGTACAATTGGCCTTTGGCATCTGCAGGTTCAGTGTACACAAGTTCCACCAAAGGCAGATTGATATTTTTAAAGTACTTATTTATTTTATATTTGGTTGTACTAGATTTTCATTGCTACATGCAGGCTTTCTGTAGTTGCAGAGAGCTGGGGCTGCTCTTCATTGCACTGCGTGGGCTCCTCATTGCAGTGGCTTCTCTTGTTGCGGAGCACAGGCTCTAGATGCATGGGCTTCAGTAGTTGCAGCACATGGGCTCAGTAGTCGTGGCACAGGCCTCATTAATTGAGGCTCACAGGCTCTCGAGTGCAAGCTCAGAAGTTGTGGTGCATGGACTTAGTTGTTCTGCAGCATGTGGAATCTTCCTGGACCGGGATCGAACCTATGTCCCCTGCACTGGCAGGAGGATTCTTATCCATTGCACTACCAGGGAATTCTGGCAGATTGATTTTTGATCTATGGTTGGGTAAATCTACTGATGTGGAACCCACGGATATGGAGGACTGATTGTATAAAATGATATAATCTCCATGGGAAACATTTTGGCAGTTTATAAATTTAAACATACACTTAACTACTTGACCGAGCAGTTCTACTTGTAGCTCTTTGCTGCTGCTGCTAAGTCGCTTCAGTCGTGTCTGACTCTATGCGACCCCATAGACGGCAGCCCACCAGGCTCCGCCGTCCCTGGGATTCTCCAGGCAAGAATACTGGAGTGGGTTGCCATTTCCTTCTCCAGTGCATGAAAGGGAAAAGGGAAAGTGAAGTCGCTCAGTCGTGTCCGACTCTTAGCGACCCCATGGGCTGCAGCCTACCAGGCTCCTCTGTCCATGGGATTTTCGAGGCAAGAGTACTGGAGTGGGGTGCCATTGCCTTCTCCACGTGTAGCTGTTTAGACAAGCAAAATAAAAATGTCTGTTCAGAAGAAGACATGAATGTTCATAGCAGCTTTATTCATAACAGCTCCAAACTAAATACAACCCACATGTACAGTACTTGAATGGATAAACATATTGTGGTATATTCATGCAATGGAATACAACTTATCCATAAAAGGAATATAAGGAATATAGTATTATAATGAACTTAGTAGCATGGATGAATATCAAAACTGTACTGTGAATGAATCTTGACATAAAGGAATATATGCTGTATGATTTTATAGTAGGCAAAACTAATCTGTAGTCATAGTTATAAAATTAAGGGTTGCTTTGAGCTGAGTAGGGTGGGAGATTGATTACTAGTGGGTTTTTCATTGTTTTTGTTTTTGGCCACGCTGCGTGATTTGTGGAATCTTAGTTCCCTGACCAGGGATCAAACTCGGGCCCTTGGCAGTTAAAGTATAGAGTCGTAAGTACTGTACTGCAGGGAATTCCCACTAGTGGGTTTGAGGTGACTTTCTTGGTGGTAAAAATGTTCTATATCTTGATTAGGGATATGGTTACATGGTTATATACATTTGTTGAAATTCGTTGAGCTATGCATTCCGTATGTGATCCTTTTATCATATGTAGGTTATTCCTTAACATAGTTGATTACAAAAAAAAAAAACAGCTCAAGGTGGATTGTAGATCTGTATGTGAAATGTCAAATAAAAATTCCTTAAAGATACCATGAGGAGGGTGACTGAGTGAGTGTGACTTTGTAGACACGGGGGTTGTGCTGGGGATCTTGGGGAGGGGGGTGGTGCCTATGGACCCTCTTCTTGGCAGGGATTCCTGATTCATGTAATGTATGGAGGTAGAAGGAATGGGCTCTGGTCCCCTTGGCGTCATGTCTTCGGTACCAGCAGCTTCCAGTGCCGGTTATATCCTCAAGTGCCGGGCCACAGAGCAAGAAAAAAAAGATACTATGAGACAGTTTCTTTTAAACAAATCACTAATGTTAAACTGCGCTAAAACCTGGAGCTTCTTGTCTTCAAAAGACACTACCAAGAGAATGAAAAAGGCAAGCTAGTATGAGAGGCGGGAAAAGTGTGTGTGTGTATTTCTTGGATGTATGTATTTTTTCTTGAAAATTGCCTCATATCCAAAAAGTATAACTCCTATAAATTATTAGGGGAAATTCCAAATATTTGAAAGGAGAAAGGGCAACAATGTGAATAGGTATGTCATAAAAGAGAATTTTCAAATAGTCAATAAGCATGTGAAAAACTGCTCTAGATCTTTAGTCATCAGAAAAATACAAATTGAAGTGTCATAATGCAGTATCGATATGTATGCACTGAAATGGCTAAAATAGACAATTCTGAGTGTTAACAGGGTTGAGAGCAACTGTCATTCCTGCTACATTGCAGATTAGGGTGGGAGTATAATTTGTACAATCAATTTGGGGAAACTATGGCAGTGTACCCCTACTTTATGACTAAACAGCTTCTCTTCCAGAATATATCCCACAGGACAGTATATGTATCAGGATACATTTTCAAGAACGCTCATAGTAGTTTATTTGTGAATAAATAAATTAATAGTTACACAAATATCTATAACAATAAAATCATTAAGTTATTTTGTAGTCAAACAATGGAGTACTATAAAACAATGAGAAGGAACAAACTACTAAATACACCTACATGGATGTATCTCACAAATGGAATTTTTTTTTTTAATTGGGGGGTAGTTGCTTTACAATGTTGTGTTAGTTTCTGCTGTACAACAAAGTAAATCAGCTATATGTGTACATGTATCCCCTCCTTCTTGGATCACAAATGAAATGTTGACTGAAGGAAGAGCGATTCAGTACATACATAAAATTCCATTTATATAAAACTCAAAAACAGGGGAAAGTATGTTTTTGGTATTGTAAGCTGGGATCATGGATACTCTGGGGTGAGGAGTAGGCACAGGGAGTTCTTGATCTGGGTGGTAGTTACATGCTGCTGCTGCTGCTCCTAAGTTGCTTCAGTCGTGTCCGACTCTGTGCGACCCCACAGACGGCAGCCCACCAGGCTCCTCTGTCTCTGGGATTCTCCAGGAAAGAATACTGGAGTGGGTGCCATTTCCTTCAGTATCTAAAAATGGAGGCAGGGAACTCCCTCATGGTCCAGTGATTAGGACTCACCCCTTCCACTGCAGGCGGCACAGGTTCCATCCTTGGTCAGGGAGCTAAGATCCCACGAGCTGCCCAGCATGGCCAATAAATGAATAAACATTTTAAAAAATGGGGGCAGTAAAAAGCATTCCACTTTACAGTAGTGGGCAGCTTCACTTGGTGCAGTCTGAGATCTCTTGTTTTGGCTCACACTGCTTGCTTCTTGCTTTGAGTTTTAGGGCTCCTCTGCAGTTGCTGTACAGTGCTTACCATGGGAACTTACTGGAGTTGTACAAGCCAGTGTGAGGGATATTTAACATCCAGTGGAGCAAACTTTGGTCAGCAGGAGGTGGGAGTCTATTTATGCACACACACACACATACATATATATATATATAATATTTGCTTCTCCCTTTCTCACTTCAGATTGAGTCTTGAGCTGCATTTCATACAGTTTCTCACATTGTCCTCTGTAGGACAACTATTAGGCCAACCACTTTTATTGGCTTGCTGTCTCTGTTGTACCATTCCATCCTTAACTCCTGCTCCCCAGTAAAGTATTCATGAATAAGCCTTCTACTCAGACTCTGACCTGCTCACCTTAACAAAGAACTATCTGGCCCAAAATGTCAATAGTACTGAGGTTGGGAAACCCTAGTATTTGAAGCCAGTGGTTTGCTTTAAAATCTAAACTCTTCAGTATTCAAACACAGACTTTAGGTAATAACCACTGAGTGTTAATTTTTGTGTCTATAAAATGGTAATGGTAGGTACAAACAAAGCCCTTGAGGATTAAATAAGCTAAGCTCTATAAATTTCACATCTGAAACATGGAAGAGTTCAATCAACAGCAGATATCAATACTTCTTATTCAGGTTTATATGCTGTTGTCTGACACTATCTGAACTCATTTTTCCTGAGTATAAAAAGTCTCTAGGAAAGAGACCAAGTTCTCAAGTCCTTATAAATAACCATCAAAAGGGACCAAAAACTAGCATCTACAGAATCCAATATAGAGAAAATACCAACATGATTCATATAAAGATTTAAATAGATATATGGGGTTTTTCAATTTTGTAAATTTTTAACTTCAAGTTGGTGCTGTGTTCACAGAGACTCAACATTGCAGTGAAAAAGTTGTTTTGCCAATAGCACAAGTTCACTGTCAAAAACTTTGAGAGCAGCAATAAACGTTATTAGGAAGCAAAGGATGCATTCTGAAACACTTAAAAAGCCAGAGAACATAGTATGTAAACACAATTAAGCACTGAACAAAGTAACGCTAAAATACATAAAACAGGAAATTTTTTAGTGTTTTTAAAATGGTAACATCTGTGTATGATATATTATTGGGGGCTGTCTTATGCATTTAGGATGTTTAGTAGCAGTTCCTGGCCTCTACCCACTAGAGGCCAGTAGTAACATACACCTGTCCCCTCAGCTGTGACAGCCAGAAGCGTCTCCAGACATTGCCAGCTGTAAAATCATCCTTGGCTGAGAACCACCAAGGTAAACGTAGATTTGAATTCCAGTTCGAAGGTTATGGCTCTGAATTTGAACACATTACCTAACTCTGGAAAGGGCGAATTTAACTCAGATGACCATTATATCTACTGCTGTGGGCAAGTATCCCTTAGAAGAAATGGAGTAGCCCTCATAGTCAAAAAAAAGAGTCCAAAATGCCGTTCTTGGGTGCAGTCTCAGAAATGACAGAATGATCTCTGCTCTTTTCCAAGGCAAACCGTTCAGTATCACAGTAATCCAAGACTATGCCCCTACCAGTAATGCTGAAGAAGCTGAAGTTGAATGGGTCTATGAAGACCTACAAGACCTTCTAGAACTAACACCCAAAAAAGATGTCCTTTTCACTATAGGGGACTGGAATGCAAAAGTAGGAAGTCAAGAGATACCTGGAGTAACAGGCAAGTTTGGCCTTGAAGTACAAAATGAAACAGGGCAAAGGCTAACAGAGTTTAGCCAAGAGAACGCACTGGTCATAACAAATACCCTCTTCCAACAACACAAGAGAAGACTCTACACATGGACTCTTCACCAGATGGTCAATACTGAAATCAGATTGATTCTTTTCTTTGCAGCTGAAGATGGAGAAGCTCTATACAATCAGCAATAACAAGACTGGAAGCTGACTGTGGCTCAGATCATGAATTCCTTATTGCCAAATTCAGACTTAAATTGAAGAAAGTAGGGAAAAACCGCTAGACCATTCAGGTATGACCTAAATCAAATCCCTTACGATTATACAGTGGAAGTGACAAATAGATTCAAGGGATTAGATCTGATAGAGTGCCTGAAGAACTGTGGAGGGAAGTTTGTGACATTGTACAGAAGGCAGTGATCAAGACCATCCCCAAGAAAAATAAATGCAAAAAGGCAAAATGGTTGTTTGAGGAGGCCTTACAAATAGCTGAGAAGAGAAGTGAAAGGCAAAGGAGAAAAGGAAAGATTAACCCATTTGAATGCAGAGTTCCAAAGAATAGCAAGGAGAGATAAGAAAGCCTTCCTCAGTGCAGTGCAAAGAAATAGAGGAAAACAATAGAATGGGAAAGACTAGCAATCTCTTCAAGAAAATTCGAGATACCAAGGGAACATTTCATGCAAAGATGGGCACAATAAAGGACAGAGATGGTATGGACCTAACAGAAGCAGAAAATAGTAAGAAGAGGTGGCAAGAATACACAGAAGAACTGTACAAAAAAGATCTTCATGACTCAGATAATCACGATGGTGTGATCAACTCACTAGAGCCAGACAACTTGGAATGCGAAGTCAAGTGGGCCTTAGGTGCATCACTACAAACAAAGCTAGTGGAGGTGATGGAATTCCAGTTGAGCTATTTCAAATCCTAAAAGATGATGCTGTGAAAGTGCTGCACTCAATATGCCAGCAAATTTGGAAAACAGCAGTGGCCACAGGACTGGAAAAGGTCAGTTTTCGTGGCAATGCCAAAGAATGCTCAAACTATCGCACGATTGCACTCATCTCACACGCCAGTAAAGTAATGCTCAAAATTCTCCAAGCCAGGCTTCAACAGTACGTGAACCATGAACTTCCGCATGTTCAAGCTGGATTTAGAAAAGGCAGAGGAACCAGAGATTAAATTGCCAACGTCTGTTGGTTTACTGAAAAGGCAAGAGAGTTCCAGAAAAACGTCTACTTTTCCTTTACTGACTACTCTAAAGCATTTGGCTGTATAGATCACAACAAACTGTGGAAAATTCTTCAAGAGATGGGAATACCAGACCACCTTACCTGCCTCCTGAGAAATCTGTATGCAGGTCAAGAAGCAGCAGTTAGAACTGGACACGAAACAGCCAACTGGTTCCAAATTGGGAAAGGAGTACGTCAAGGCTGTATATTGTCACTCTGCTTAATTAACTTATATGCAGAGTACTTCATGCGAAATGCTGGGCTGGACGAAGCTCAAGCTGGAATCAAGATTGCCGGGAGAATTATCAATAACCTCAGGTACGCAGATGACACCACCCTTATGGCAGAAAGCAGAGAAAAACTAAAGAGCCTCTTGATGAAAGTGAAAGAGGAGAGTGAAAAAGGTGGCTTAAAACTCAACATTCAAAACTAAGATCATGGCATCTGGTCCCATCACTTCATGGCAAATAGATGGGGAAACAATGGAAATAGTGAGAGACTTTATTTTGGGGAGCCCCAAAGTGACTGCAGATGATGACTGCAGCCATGAAATTAAAAGACCTTGCTCCTTGGGAGAAAAGCTATGACCAACCTAGACAGCATATTAAAAAGCAGAGACATTACTTTGCCAACAAAGGTCTGTCTAGTCAAAACTATGGTTTTTCCAGTAGTCATGTATGGATGTGAGAGTTGGACCATAAAGAAAGCTGAGTGCCAAAGAATTGACACTTTTGAACTGTGGTGTTGGAGAAGACTCTTGAGAGTCCCTTGAACTGCAAGGAGATCCAACCAGTCCATCCTAAAGGAAATCAGTCCTGAATATTCATTGGAAGGACTGATGCTGAAGCTAAAGCTGAAATACTTTGGCCACGTGATGCGAAGATCTGACTTATTTGAAAAGACCCTGATGCTGGGAAAGATTGAAGGCAGGAGGAGAAGGAGACGAGGATGAGATGGTGGCATGGCATCACCGAGTCAGTGGACATGAGTTTGAGCAAGCTCTGGGAGTTGGTATTGGACAGGGAAGCCTGGTGTGCTGCAGTCCATGGGGTTGCAAACAGTCGCACATGACTGAGCAACTGAACTGAACTGAACCTAAGTCGTAAACCTTAGTTGCTGCTTTTTTAGTGCCACACCTGACACACACTGTTCAGTAAATGGTAAGGTGATGCTGAAACTTGTTTTCTTTTTGCCACTCTGCCTTTCTATTCTCTTCAAGTGAAATGCCTCTTAGTGAAGCCTGTGGTCATGTTGTTGAATAAGAATTTCTCATCTAACATCGTTAAAAGGCATTGATCTTTCATGTAGGCAGTTAACATAGACTTCAGGTTTGCTTTCTCTCTAGCTATGGGTTAGCTTTCATCCTCTTGTGTTCTTGTTTGACTTGAGAAGTTGGGACTACATTATTTCATTTGAATCTCCTCCTATATAACATTGTATTTGGTGTTCTTTGCATATTCATAACCTCTTGAGTTAGACCAGCTTGTTAAGACTAGTTCAGGCTTATTGGAATCATACCTATGGAAATTGGAAATATAAGGCTAAATCTTTATCAAAAACAAGAAATTAACATGTGACATGGTATTATTAACTAAAGTACAGATTTTGTTCAAATTTCATAAAATTTTATGCCAGTGTCCATTATTTGTTTTCATACCTTTTTCAAGATTCCACATTGCATTTAAGTTACACTGAGCAGTTTCAGCTGCATGCAACAAATTCTGATAAATTCTCTTTTCATTTTTATTCTGTTACAAATATTTTATTTTCCTTGTTATGGCTTCTTAGATACACCCATCATTTTAAAGTGGACATTTAATTTCCAGATGCACGGGGTTTTTAAAGTATCTTTGATATTAATTTCTCATTTAAATGCTTTCTTCTCTGCAATCACCGTCTGTTTTTTTCAGTCTAACTTTATTGAGGCTTTAAATGACTAAGTCAGTGAACTCTCTTGGTAGATGTCACACTGCACTTAAAAATATGTGGGTTATTTTCAAATATCTCTTGATATTGATTTCTAAAATAATTCCACAGTGATAAGAGAACAGGCTCTGTATGATTTTAATACTTTAAGACTGTGAAATTTTTGCACCTTGTTTTATGTCCCTGGATATGTTCCAGTGTCTTCTAGTTTGTAGTCTATAGGAACTTGAATAGAATTTGTATCCTACTGTTGTGTGAAAATTGTATAAATCTTAATTTATATGGAATTGATTCATGGTACTTTTCAGATCTGCTGTGTGTGCGTGTGTGCATGCTAAGTTGCTTCAGTCATGTCTGACTCTTTGCGACCCTATGGACTGTAGCCTGCCAGGCTCCTGTCCATGGGTTTCTCTAGGTAAGAATATGGGAGTGGGTTGCCATGTCCTCCTGACCAAGAGATCCTGCATTGGCAGGCAGGTTCTTTACCACTAGCACCACCTGGGAAGCTCTCGAGTCTACTGTATTCTTCTACTTTTCTGTCTATTCATTCTATTAATTTTTCAGTTTGATATTGAAACTCCCAACTAAAAATCTTAATTTGCCTACTTAAAAAATAATTGTAATGTATAGTGGGACTATATGTAACTTTGTTCTGTGTTTTCTAAGTCTTCCGTAAATGAGTTATACTTTCATAACTTAAAAAAATAAAAAATAAATATTAATTAAAAAAACTGAATATTGTTGTTTATTGTTATTGTTGTTTTATAACTGAGTTGACAGCCAATGAAAAAATTTGTTCTCTAGTCTTATTTTTTATAAGTATGATTAAAAATATTAGTAGCCTAAAATGCTTTCATATACATTATGCCATTTAAATTTTATTAAAGTCTCAGGCAATGAAAAGAGAATAAAGGGAGGTTAGGAAAGGAACTCTTGATATACTGTAAGTATATAGCAAGATACTACTTAATTCTAAAAGCTATCTTATTTTCATAATGCCATGCTACCTCCCTCAAATGAGGAGCATATTAGTCTGCCTTAACTTTCTTTGTAGACCATGTACTTGACCTATCCTGTAGGTAACAAGATAACAGCATAAATTGTAGGACATTGGAACAGTTATATGCCATTTTTTCTGTTGCCAATAGGCCCAAAGACCTCTCTTGCTTAGTCCAACTTCCCTGATCCTCTGTGGCATACATCTTTGCTGTTCTCCTGGCCTAGTGCAGTTGTATCTGGATTATGGGTATTAAGAAAGTTTTTAGATTCATCATTTTTTGGCTACATGAATAAACCTTAGTTCTTGATTATGTGTATTTTAGCTTTTGTGAGTTCATATTGCTCAAGAATGCAGAACAGTTAAATCTTAAGCCATGAAGTGGATATTTGGCAAGAGTCAAGTAGAAGTTGACTTATTTAAAAATAAGAGGGCTTTATATGCAATAAGAAAATAGTCTCAGAACTTTCCTGTTTGTTCTAATAGACTACTGAATAAAAGATATTTTTAAGTCTTTTGTTGCCTAAAACTACTGTCTCGATGTGATTTGTATTTTTAGCTGCGAGAAGAAAAGTTACAGGAGGAGAAAACTTCTGAAGATCAAATCCACAAGTTGTTACCAGAGGACACAGAAATAGGAAAAAGGAAAATGGATGAACAGAAAAAAAGAGATGAGCCATTAGTACTGAAGACAAATCTAGAGCGTGTAAGTAGATCACCTTTTTGATGGACACCTGTCTCAAAATCAGCCATTAGCGCAGGTAACATGGATCTGAAAAAACTGTCTTGGTGAACAGTAACAGTCATTGACTATGCAACTTAAGGGTATTGAAGAACTTAGCATCCAGATGGAGAGCTGGAGAAAATGATTTGTGAACAGGACAATGTGACTTGTGTGGAAAGATTAAGGGAGAGTAGTGGGGAAAAATGGTGAGTGAGAAGAAAAACCTAGTGTGGTATATGCTACTTGGGGTAAGCTTTATACATATATTGTCATTTTGACTTAGGTGTTGTTGTTTGATGGAATTCTGTATGTGTTATATCCTCAACTAGGAGGATAAACTTTCCTTAAAGTTTGTATTTTATTTCCCTTTACTCTTTATAATAACCCAAACAGCACAGTTCTTATTTACAAGGTGTGTGTGTGTGTGTGTGTCTGTGTGTGTGCTCAGTTATGTCCGACTCTTTGCGACCCCATGAACTGTAGCCCACCAGACTTACAGGGTCAGTCCTCAATATTAGATTAGATACTTTGTTTAAACTTAACTTAATGAAACTTCTAATTGGGCCAAATCTTGCCTGAATTCTTTTTGTTACTTATTTACCAAGCAAATTACTGGAAAAGGTTGTAAATGTTATATTTAACTAATACAAGAAAGCCCTTTGGAGAATCTACTGATTATGGCTCAAATGTATGATTACAATTGGTTTTCTTTTCCTTTAGCAATTTATGTTGGCTCTGACATCTTCTATTACTTACTGTATGTGCTTAGCATACCTTTAGAGTCATACCTGTTAAAATGTTTTATGATTCTGTCTTGTTAGTATTTCAGGTTTTATTTTTAATTAGGTGGATTAATAAAGTTTTATTATATATAAAGGCAGCATAACAGAATAGAGGGAAAAAAATCTCTAGACCAGAAGTTTGCCTGTTAAACAGGTCCCAGCATTATAACAGATTGTACAACTTTGGCCATGTTACTTAATTTCTCAGTGCTTTTGGTTTATTCTTTGCAAAGGTGTTTTTCCTGAACTTTAGAAACTGAGATTACATAAGCTTTCTTGAATTGATAGTATTTGCTGACTGTCAATGTGTATGTGGGGCTTTTTGATCCCAGTTATAATAATTGTTATTACTTGATTGTTAAAAACAACCATTTGCATTCCGACCTTCTGAAAAGATTCAATTTAAAAAATATGAAATGCTTATGTACTCTTAAAACTCTGTTCATTGGGAACTACAAAAGGAAAAAGACTGCTTTTGGAGAGAATATAGTTCATCTAGGAAGGCAAGAATAAAATACATGATAGTGTTGTGCATATAATATTTCTTCTGACTAATAGCCCCGAACTAATAATAGTTGTCTGTGGTCTCTAAAAACTGCAAACTCTGCCTCTTCACCCCAACAGGACTATCCATTATTGTTCTCATCAAAAACTGCCCAGAAAGAGATTTCTTTTCAGAACAAACCAATTTTGGAGAGCTTACTCTTTACTATGGCCCTTTGATAGAAAGAGCCTGTTGTTGTTGACCTTGCCAGACCCAGGTTTCCTCGAGGATATGATCTCGAATATCCACTCATAACAAAGATGGAAATTTGCTAATTATTTTTTCTTCTGCCATGTCAGTCTTTGAAACAGAAATTAATTACATCAACCTAAAATTTAATCTTAAAAGGAATCAGGAAGTATTAATACCAATTCTGACTGGTCATGGCCAGTTTTACAAAATTGCCTATACATTGAATAAAATTGGATATAAGAACACTTCATGTTTGAGATTTTGTGATTTTACCTTTTCTCTGTCTACTTTTATATTTCATATTTTTGAGACTTTTACAATCAAATATTTCTTAAGAGATTTGGTGTAGGACAAGTAATTTCATTTAGTTTAGCAACAATACATTCATTGGGACTGAAGAGATGTTCAAGTGGTCTCAGCGGAAAGTCAGCTAAAGGATTATATTTAATAAAGAGAGTATTATGATTAGAGCTGGACTGATCATTTTACCCTCCTGATTCAAAAACCTCAGTGGCTCCCCATTTCCCGTGGAACTGAATGAGAACTCTTCACATTTAGGTCTTTAGTACTAGTCTAGCTTATCTTTCTATCCTTGCTTACATCCCAGAACTCTAGGGAACTGAGCTGTTTGCTTTCTCCCAAACATGTAACCCATACTTTCTCTTCTGAGGATCCTTGCTCTTGCATTTCATCTTATTGATACGCCATTAACCTTACCTGATGAAAAGCTATTAATCTTTCTATGAAGCTGTTGCCTTCCTGGAACCGGTAGGAATTTCTTGTTTCTCCACTCCCATTATCCATTCTCTCCCCCTCAACTTTCCTCTCCTCAGTTTGTAACTTTTATATGACTTACTTAATTCTTCCTTATGTTACAGTTATTTGTGTGTTTGTGTTTCTCTACTTGATTTGTAAGTTTGTTGATTATAGGAAATGTCTTACCATTTTTAAAAATCTCTCATAGTACCTTGCACATCACAAGAGTTTGATACATGTTTATCAAGTTGAATTCAAATAGAGGAAGGCAAGGGCTGATTCTGGAAGCAGTTATCTGTTATTTGTTTAGAATGGAAATAAAATAGGCACAGTGTTTAATTTATTATGATCTGTTATGACAGTTAATACCAATAATAGTTCAAATTGTTGGAAAACAATTTGGTGTAACAATTATAGCCATGCCAAAGATTATAAAGCTGAAAGTGGAAAATTGCTTGTCATCCCACAATCTAGAGATAACTTCTATAAACATTTTGGTGAATATCCTTCCAGATTTCTAAGTGTGTGTGTGTGTGTGTGTATAACATATTTTGTTTTTCTTTTCGGAAAATGCAACCTAGTATACATACTGTTTTATAATCTATTTTAATAAATTATAAATCATGGATGTCTTGCCATGTAAATAAAGAATCCCGCATCATTATTTAGTGGTCTGCTAGTTATTCTTTGCTGTAGGATTTATTTAATTAATCTCCTGTTGATATTTTGCTGTCTTACACCACCACTGTGACGGTATCCACATGCCTCATTGCCTGCGTGCATGCTTATTCTCTCGGTCATGTCCAACTCTTTGAGACCCCATGGACTGTAGCCCACCAGGCTCCTCTGTTCATGAAACTGTCCAGGCAAGAGTACTAGAGTGGTTTGCCATATTCTATTCCAGGGGATCTGTGCTATAGGTTTATTTTTATGCAGTGTTAAAGATGAGAGGTAAATATTTCCCTATCTTAATAGTTTTAGGTTTTTGTGGGGGTAGAAATATAGAGGGGTTGGGGTTTGGAGTACTTTTTCTTTATGTAATTATTTATAGTAATGTAAATTTATTTTCAACAATTAAAAGAAACCTGGCATATTCATATTATAACACTAAAGTGTTTTCTTAAAAGATTAATAGTACTTAAGTTGATGTAAACAAAATCTATCTTTTGTTGAGCATTTACTACTTGTGAGTTAATGCACCATGTGTTTTTAATGGTTTATCACAATAGGTGTATTAATAGTAGAGAGATCATTCTTAATTTTATAGATGAGAAACAGACTCAGAAAGGTAAAGCAACTAACCTCTAGTGACAGTGGTAGCTAATAGTAGAGCTGGAATTTGAATATTCTTTTATTCAGTACTGAATTGATTGTGTAGAAAAGCCTAAATAAAGAAAAATTGCCATTATTTACCCCCCTGTTGAGTCTATTGATGTCAAAGGTTTTTCTTGCTTCTCAGACTATTTGGTAATGAGTTAGTGCTATTAACGTCTCTCCAGTGAATAGTTTGTACAACAGGGTTTTAAGGAGTGATGGATACCCTACAAAACTGAAGAGCTTCTCTGTAAATTATAATCCTTCAATTCTTTCTTGCAGGCTGTTGGAAACCTAGCCTGTTGTATGAATGTGCCTATCAGACTAGAGAATAGCAAAACATTTAGGGAATACAATGTACTCTGAGCTGTAAGATGCCTTGCATGCCTCTGTCTACAACTCTAACTTTGATATTAACTTAATCATTAGAAAACTGGTTAATCATTAGATGATTAGACATTTTTTTGTTTACCTACTGTAAAATGGTATGTTTTAGAGAAAAGGTAATCATTTGCTCTCCGAGTCAGTTGTCTAAAACAGAAGTCAGATTCCTAAATAAGAAGCTACAGTTCAGTGTGATAGTTGCTCCCCCAGCCTGCCAATGCAGGAGACACAAGAGACATGGGTTCAGTCCCTGGGTTGGGAAGATCTCCTGGAGAGGGAAATGGCAACCCACTCCAGTATTCCTGCCTGGAGAATCCCAGGGACAGAGGAGCCTGGCAGGCTACAGTCTGTAGGGTCATACAGAGTCAGACATGACTGATGTGATTTAGCCCACACGTACATACTATAAAGAAGAAACTCATGTTAAATCATGAGTAAATTCTCATATGTTGTATGTAAAAGGCACACATAAAAGAAACATTGAATATAAATTTAAAGACTCAAAAAGAAACTCGAAAATAAAGTGAAGGTAAATAGTGTCAGCAAGATGGAAAAAGCTGATGGAAAAACCTTTCAAGAGAAAGTAGTATTTAAGACGCCTCTGAAAGGCCAGTGAATATTTTATAGGCAGAAAATGTGGAAAGAGAATCTTAGGGAAAGGGACTAATAGCATGTCCAAAAGAATAGAAGTTTTGAAAGACTATGATGGTACATGTGGAGAGTTGAGAATAGTTTGATTGCTGTAGAGCTCAAGGAGTTACCTGTGTTGGAACTGCTGCGAGAAAAACTTTAAAGAAAGTTGGATCTAGGTTTTGATGGTTATTGGATCATGCTAAGGTATTTAGACTTGATCCTGAAGTCACCAACAGTTAAGCAGGGCAGTGATGGGATCTGTGTGCTTAATAGGATGGAGAGGATTAGAGGGAAAAAAGGCTGGCAAGAGCAAGACCTGTAAGTAGATTATTGCAGTAGTCAAGGCAGGAGATGATGAGAATCTAAGGAAAGGCAATGATGATGAGTATACACAAGTAGAGTTAGATCTGAGAGACATTTGAGGAGTACGATGGAGCAAAGTAGGAATAACATGGAGGAAATTTGAAGACAGATGCTCTGGATCGAAGTACCAGCATTAGCTACTTATTAACTCTAAAATCCTAGGCAAATCAACTACTCTGAGCCTCAGTTTGCCATCTGTAAAAGATAATAGGCCTTTCTTAGTGGAACTGGTTAAAGAGTAAATGAAATAAAATACTTGGGTGTGTTGGGGTACTCAAGAGCTCTATGCAATGTTACTATGACTTTGAAAAAAGGAAAGGAGTCATGGATGACATTAAGGCTTCTAACTGGGTTGGTAGTGTGACTTAGAGAAGAGAAATAGTTTTATTTTGGATATATTAAGTTTGAGCTGTATTTGGGCTATCCAGATTGAAATCCTAGGAGGCAGTTGGAAACATCGATTGGATTCAGAGAGAAGTAGCATATAATAGAGAGATTTGAACAATAGCCATGGGAGATTCCATGGGAACCCCAAATGGACAGTGTTGTCTCCCTTGTCTCCTGCCAGTGTCCTGCACGTCTCTCAGATTCAGAGAATGAAGAACCTTCCCGAGGCAAGATGATACAGACACACCGCTCGGCATTTGTTTCCAAGAACAACTCCTACTCCTTAGCTTTCCTGGCAGGGTAAGAGACTGATAATGAACTCAGTCAGGGTTCTTTCATTTTGGGGTATGAGACAAAAGGGACGGGGTGGGAGGTGGGGTGGGGGAGCGAAAGTATTTATTGTAGCTACCTTGAGGGAGGTGGGAGTTGGGGAAGGGAGAAACTGGTTTTCTAATATGGATTAGAAAGAAATAAGGGACTGTACTGAATTTTTAAAGAAAAGTAAAGTTTATCCTTTTCTGGTATCCTCAGGATAGGATTGTACTAATTGCTCTGCTGAATAGAAGAGTTGAACTTTCTATTCTGGGAGGAAATAATAAAGTCTTATTCAATATCCATTGATACTGAAGACAATAGCCATGGATTTTCTTTGTGAACTTTTTTCTCTTAGTAGGAACTTGAGGCCAAAGTTGATTTTTTTTTTCAGTGCCTGGAACTAAAATATATCTTGATAGGTTTCAAGAGGGCAAACTGAAAAGTTTTTAAGACCCTTGTCAAGGAATCTCTTGATACTTTGGACTTTGCAGGCCCTGGGGAGGAAAGGAAGGAGCAATTGGATGGATGTTGGGTGATGGAAGAATAATGAAGGCCTCAGTGGAAGGAAGGAAGGAAGGATGGATAGATAGATAGGAGGGAAAGGAAGGGAAGGAAAAATGAAAGAAGGGAGGAAGGCTGGAAGGAATCATTTATTTGAATTATTTATTCAACGGACATTTTGGGGACAGCTACTACATTTCATACTCTCTGTTTTAATATGAAAAGACACAATCTTTACCCTGCTTTGTTGTCTGTTTTGGTTTAAAGCTGGCGTTACTCACTCTTACTTCTGGGGTTCTTCTCTTCCTTCCCACAGCATTATGAAGTGGACTTCTCTTGCTTTTCTTGTGGACATACACCTGGATCCTTTTTATCTGAACACTCTTTATTGTTAGTCACTAATAAATAAGACCAAAAAAATCTACCAAGTTTAAGAATGTTATAAAGTTCATACTGTTGTGATCCCTGATGTTTTTATATCTGAATCCTTTTTGTATATGTTCTGATTTTCCTGTTCTTTTTTAAAAAATTTTATTGGAGTATAGTTGACTTAATGTTGTGTTCATTTCAAGTATACAGCAAAGTGATTCAATTATACATATATTCATTCTTTTTCAGATTCTTTTCCTATATAGATTATTACAGAATGTTGAGTATTTCTGTGAGTAAAATTCACTAAACTTCTCCTTCCCTTAAATGCCTTCCTTTCTCTGGGTGATGGTAACTCCTTCCAGGAAGGCTGTTTCCTAAACTGTTTATTCATTCATTTGAAATTTGTTGAATGGCCACTGTATTACAGCCACTGAAGTTTGACTGATGTAATAAGGACCCAGTATATAATGTGTAAGCCAGTGTACTTAACCATTTATGGTGATGATGAAACTCTTGCTTTGTGCATATGCGTTTGAAATATAGATGCTCTGTAAAGTTAAAAAATTCAAGATTGCTTGACTTAGAATTGTCAGCTGCAGAATATTTATATAGAACTTTTCCCCATTTATAGCAGATATATCTTAATGATTATTAGAGGGGTCTGCTGAAAAAGAGAAGATCATATTATTAATTCCAATCAAGTTACAATAAATATCCCCTGAAACAAAATAATGTTGCTCTAGGCAATCTGCGATTAGTCAATTAATATCTCTTCATTTGAAATTACTTGGAAAAAAAGGAAATTTTATTAAAACCCAAATACTATGTCAAGACCAAATTGCCCCAGTTAATTGGAGTAGACATTGATAGGTGAACTACTTATTACCAATTCTGATCTCTGCCCTTGTAATTCATTCTTTTAAAGTGGTTAAAAGGTTAATATTGTTGTTACTTAGAAATGCCTAGCAAGGAACTTTGAAAATTCTTCTCTGAAGGGCAAAATGTAAAGTCTATATACCAAGGGTTGTGCTTCTGATTATGTGTGGCTCTGGAATATCTGTAGTACGTCTTCTTTTCCTGCTTCTTGGCTCATCCTTTCTCTTAGTTTGTAACACTGAGTCACAATGGGCTTAATTTATAGGAAAATATTCGCTTAACATTTTATTATTGTTAAGAGATGTTTACAGTCATATTATACATTTATGAATCTCAGCATTTTCCTCTAAATATCCAAGGTTGTGGGCTGAGATCAATTACCAGTACAATTGAAAAAAATATTAATTGGATTTGGTTGGTACAGTTATCTTTTTAGGAAATAATTTGTTGATGTCATGGAAACTTAAGGTTGGAAAATCTATTATAGTAATACTGTGAACTGCATCTCTTATTGAGTCAACATGTTTTATTTCTTAGTTAAGAAAATATTGTTTCAATTTTAAATGATATTTAGGAAAGTAGTGTGGAGTTGTTAGTGCTGACACTGGGATGAGGTTTATGGATATATTAAAAAAGAATTAGCATGATGATGGTTGCATAACAGTGTGCCTCTGAACTTAAAATGGTTAAAATGGTAACTTTTATGTTATATGTTTTGGCACAAGTAAAAAGGAATTAGCATTGGTAATAGTTTGGGAATATTTCAAATACATTTTTTTCTATCTGGTAAGCAACAGCTAAAGAATAGATTTTCTCTGCAAGTTTGTTTCCTAACGAGAGTTCATTTGTAAAAGTTTTAAAGTTTTTTTTAACATCTGTATTTAAATCAAATTAATCTGCATTTATTTTACTTATCTACTCTATAAACTTTTCTTTCTTAAGACCAGAAGCATGGAGGTAAGAGCGAGTAGGCCTGATAGGATGGTTATTTTGGAAGAAGTCCATCAATAGATTCTGACTGCATCTTGTGAGAGCAGCTCAGACTATTTGCATTTGAAACGTTCAAAACAAAGAATGTTTTGCTACACTATT
Source organism: Giraffa tippelskirchi (assembly GCF_054371585.1). Classification (NCBI taxonomy): domain Eukaryota; kingdom Metazoa; phylum Chordata; class Mammalia; order Artiodactyla; family Giraffidae; genus Giraffa; species Giraffa tippelskirchi. The sequence continues at coordinate 125,500,346 of NC_137285.1, forward strand.
AAGAAAGTCCTATAGCTCTTTGAAAATGAAGCTTCTTTCAAATAGGCAGGTAGAGTAATAGTTAACCTAAGGTCATCTCTAAGTTAATCATAAAATATATGTGAATTGAAAAGATTTAATAACTTGAACCATAAGATACAAACTATAAAGTTAAGGTCTTATTTTAGATATTTGAAAAACTGGTTTGTTGTTTGTTTAAATGTATTTCCCTTCATTCCTTATACCCTCTTTACCACTTGAAGAATCAAAAAAAAAAAACTGATTGCAAGTTATACTAAAAGCTCAATCTGGAAAAACTTTCTCTGTTCAGCCAGTGTCTTTTCTAAGAGCTACATGTCCAGTTCCATTTTCCTCTGTGCTTTGGCTGTCAAGAAGTTCAGGGTTATGGCAGAGTTTTCAGTTCAGTCATCATGGCCTTACAACATGGCATATAATTTTTAAAAATAACATTTGGTATACTCTTCTCATATTTATTACTTAATGTGGTCTTTATTTAGGCTCAGTTTTTACATATTTTTACTGTAAATCACCTAAACTTCTACTTGGGAAATAGGATATAACCATTAAAAAAATATATAGTCAAACCGTTTATCCTCCTTCCATTTTAAAAAATGAAAAAAGAAAAGTGAGGCAGTATTGCCAGAACTGCTGTACAAAACTGTAAGTTAAGCAAACGGTGTCTAGTGAGATTTCTGGCATATGTTAAGTCTTCAGTGAGTATTGCTGCCACTATTTTGTTATCTTCTTTTAGAACACAGAGCTGATAAGGATCATAAATATTGTCTTATCTAATTCCTTTGTTTCAGAGTGAAAAGACTAAAGGCCAGCAAGAAAACATGGCTTGCCAAATCTTAGACTGCTAAAATAGAAGGACGATGAGTTAGAACTTAGATTTCTTGGCTCTTTCCACTGTACTCTTTTGTCCCCCATGACCTTCTTATAGATCCTGATTTTTATAAAATCCCTTATAAAGTCACTTTCCCACTAGACTTTAAATCCTTTGCAAGCAGTGACAAAAATCTTGTTTGCCATTGTATTCACAGTACTTAGTACAGTACCTGGCACACAGTAGAGGCTCAGTAAATACTTGTGAAATGTTTAATGATATAGGTCTTTGTGCCTGTGGGTAGGTTAAAGGAGGCTTTTTGTCAGAATTGTCAAACTTGCGGGGTCTCTAGGAAAGAGGACTCTGGGAGTTGTGGAGGTAACAGATTGGCTGGTGGCTGTTTTGTTTAGAGTAGATTCTATAGGATTAATATGGGATTTGGGTGGGGGGGATCTAGTGACCACACTGATAAAGCTTTTATACTATAAAGTTAGCTTTTCCCTTTAATGCATTAGCAGTAGCTTATGGGGATCCTTTTATAGATTCTGTAAGAGAAAAGTCTATATTACACCAAGTCATAATTAGACCTTAATTAAGTAGAAATTAACTACGTTATTTTGTTTGCTAATGTTCCGATACTTTAAGCCTGAGTCTGTGGTTCAGAGTGGGGCTCGGCAAAAGAGCCTTGAGGTATCTGTGCTTCCTGTAAGGTGTGTGTGTAAGAAGAGATAGAGACAGAGACCGACTCCTGACTCAGTCATAATAACTGCATGCCCAGTTAGTGTTGGGATGAATTAAACTATCCTAACTTGTTCCTCATTTTTAAAACAAACACATGAAAATATGAACTCTTTCAGCTGACAGATACCAGACATATAAATGATGTGATACTGGAGGACTAACTTTAAAACTGATGAAAAGAGACATGCCAGAGAGGTGTGAGGATGGAGAAGCCAGTCTTGGGAGGTTTTAGGGAAATAGTAGTGTGAGCTTGAGTAAAATCAGTTGACCTCATTCTATATCATTTATGTAAAATACAGGTTGTTATGCCCTACTTTTTGCTTCCTGGGCAGGGGATTTCACTGAATGATTTAAGATTCTTTTCACCTCTAAGATTGAAGTATCTAGAAGTGGCTTAAAGTAGGGTTTTAAAGGGTGGAGGAAATGTGGCCAGGGCATGAAATGGAAGGGGTAAAGGCAGTTGGTGAGTTCTGTAAAAATCTCAGGATACGATTTAGCAGGTTATATGTGGGAAATAGTCCAAACAATAACTGTCAGGGAAAGGAGACTATGAGAGAAAACTGACGTAGTGATTTAAAAGAAACCACAAGGCTTAATGATGGTCTAGGGCAGATTGTGTGTGTATGTGCGCATGTGTGCATGGGTGCGTGCATGTGTGTGTGTGTGTGTTGGGGGAGGGATAAAAGAACAGAAATCAAGTAGATAAACTGGTTAAGAGGACAAATCTTGTTAAAAGTATGGATTTCATGTAGGCATGGCAGCTACAGTTGGAAAAGAAAGATAGGCTAAGGAGAAGTGATATGGAACTTAAGTAGTAGGTTTTAGAGGTGTCAGTAATCTCTCTGTCCAGAAGAAATATCAATAACCTCAGATATGCAGATGATACCACACTTATGGGAGAAAGTGAAGAAGAACTAAAGAGCCTCTTGATGAAAGTGAAAGAGGAGAGTGAAAAAGTTGGCTTAAAACTCAACATTCAAAAAACTAAGATCATGGCATCCAGTTCCATCACTTTATGGCAAACAGATGGGGAAACAATGGCAATAGTGACAGACTTTATTTTTTTGGGCTTCCAAATCACTGCAGATGGTGACTGCAGCCATGAAATTAAAAGACACTTGCTCCTTGGAAGAAAAGTTATGACCAACCTAGACAACATATTAAAAAGCAGAGACATTACTTTGCCAACAAAGGTCCATCTAGTCAAAGCTATTGTTTTTCCAGTAGTCATGTATGGATGTGAGAGTTGGACTATAAAGAAAACTGAATGCCGAAGAGTTGATGTTTTTGAACTGTGGTGTTGGAGAAGACTCTTGAGAGTCCCTTGGACTGCAAGGAGATCCAACCAGTCCATCCTAAAGGAGATCAGTCCTGAATATTCACTGGAAGGACTGATGCTGAAGCTGAAACTCCAATACTTTGGCCACCTGATGCAAAGAACTGACTCATTGGAAAAGACCCTGATCCAGGGAAAGATTGAAAGCGAGAGGAGAAGGGGAGGACAGAGGATGAGATGGTTGGATGGCATCACCAACTCAATGGATATGAGTTTGAGTAAGCTCCGGGAGTTGGTGATGGACAGGGAAGCCTGGAGTGCTGCAGTCCAAGGGGTAGCAAAGACTGAACTGAACTGAATCTCTCTGTCATGCTAAAATAGGAATAGACTGGTGGTTTTCAGAGGGATATGGCAGGATGGTGACAAGTAGCATGAGGGAACTAGCTTTCTCCCAGGTCTTCCTACTGTATTCAGTACTTTACATTCCTTTAGCTCACACATTAATCCTGTAAGATTTCTAACATTCTTATTTTTCAGCTAAGGTAAATGCAGTTCAAAGAGATTAAGCAATTCACCCTAGAACTTCTCACCTCAGTAAAGTGACAGAGATGAAATTGGAACTCAGGTCTCTCTTGACTCCACAAACCTGTGCTCTTTCTAGCAAACCATTGTCAGAATCCTATGACAAAAGACTCTGCACTTAGATCTTTGTCTTGAAATGATCTACCTTTGTAACAGAGAGCTTCCTTCTTTCTGTTTGTTTAAATAATTTATACGTTGTCTTGTTCTAAAAAACCACAAAGTTGTATAGAGTTGGGTAAGAAGCCGCCCAGTTATTTTGTTGTTTGAGGAAATTTAAATCCTTTTGCATTACTTTTGAAATATAGCTGTGGAAACAATGGTCCCATCCATCAGCAAACAAATACTAGTGTATGTCCATAGTAGGCAAATACATATAGAGAGAAAGTGGATCAGCGGTTGCTTGGTGCTGGAGGAGAAGTAGGATTTTAGGAGTGATAGCTAAAGGGTATGAGGTTTCTTTATGAGGTGATGGAAATGTTCTAAAATTGTGGAATGGTTAAATAACTCTGTGAATATACTTAAACCATTAAATTGTACACTTAAAAAAAAAAAGAATGCTAGTGTACACAAGGCAGATAGCCCAATAATAAATATTCAAGGGAAGGATTGTAACAAAATCTTACCCATTTCTGGGTGCATGGCAGCTACAGTTGGGCCCTAGGAAGCTGCTGCTGCTTTCACTCAAGTATGTATGTGTTGGGGTAAGGGGCCTACACATCCAGGTTAGGGCCCAGGAAGACTATCCTCTCTTGCCTTCAGCTTCTTGGTGGGACTCAGCTCTGCCAGGCCTGAGAGTTTGATTAAGAAAATAATGCGGGGGCAGGGGGAGGAGAAACTAATGTGGTATGGGTATGTGAGAGAGAGTGATGAGTAAGCAATTAATAACATGAGCTATCTCATGTTTTATATCATGTATTACCATTTGAAAACCCTTTAAGCAGTGTTTTATAAGCATTAAATCTTCTAGCTTTCCAGCTGCATGTTTACACTGGCTGCTCCTCCTTTTCTTTGTTTGCAAGTCAGATTCATTGTGGTTGTGGGTATTTTTAGCTTAACTAGACATCCCAGAAACCATCTGGTCCCTTGGCAGTGGAAATTTTAAGCTAGTAACCTTTCAGACAATGCTGCTTTCTCTTGTTTACCACTTCATTATGTGTTTGGAAAAGAGAACTTCCCTAGATGTGCTGGATCTGTTTTGGGGCAGAATAGAGCAGACTTGTAAGATCAATATGCTGAGGTAGAAAGAGTACATGCCTTAGAATTTTGGAGATACAGGTTTAAACTTTGGTTTCAGCTGTGTGACCTGGAAAAAAAATCCTTCAGTTCTTTGTCTATAAAATTGGGGATGCTGATTTACAGGGTTTCTATATGGTTTAAATGAGATGTAATATATTTAAAACACAAAATACCTGACAGATAATAGATTCCTAATAAATATTGAGGTTTTCTCTCCTTTCCTTAAGGAGGTCATAGGTATTTTTGTACATATTTTTATTCACTTATAAGAAATTTATTAAATATATCCACTGTGTTCCAGGTACTTGTTAGGGCCTGGGAATATAGAAATGGATATGCACAAAGGTGGGAGTGTAGTTGCTCCTCCTGTTTTTTAGCAAAGGTGTTGTTTAAGCTCTTAAATCTTAGGAACATTATCAAGTTTACTGCTGACTGTTTTCAGCCAGCATTGAAGCCTCTTAACCTGACCAAATACTGCAGTAATAATATCTATAAATTGATAGTTTCCACCATATTTTCACACTCATGATTTTTGTGACCTTCATGTGATAATAACAACAGTGGGGGAGTAGAGTTATATAGGAAAAAAGCTTATATATGCTATTGAAATTAAGTTGGTATTAATTTGAAATATTGTTTTCAAATAAGATGTTAATTGTAATCCCTGGGGCAAGCACTAAGAAAATAACACATATAGTTAAAGAAATAAGAAAATCAAAATGGTTACAGTAGGAGATATCTAACACTAAAGAAGGCATTATTGGAGGCATTATGGAATAAAAATGGTGTAAGACATGTAGAAAACAAATAGAAAAGTGGCAGAAGTCCTTCCTTATCGGTAATTACATTAAATGTAAATAAACTCCAATTAAAAGGCTCCAACTGTAGATGAAGCCCATTTCTCTCCTGCCTCAACCAGGGTACTGAATCATGAGCTCTGTGACTGAGCAGAAGAAAGAGGTTGGGAAGCAGTAGATAGGACTCCAGAGGGTTTTAAAGAGATGAAGCTCTTACTAATTACATTACAGACATCACCCACAAGCCACTGGGGATACCTCTCCTGTGCATCCTCCCAGTTGGCCAGTGGGCACTCCCATCGTTCCACACGCCTCATTCACACATGCTCTCACCCTGTGGCCAGGTCCCTGTGCATGCTCCCAGTGTCTGTTGAGCTGTACCCTGTAGGTCTGCAAGCCTGTATCTGCCCTGCCTCAAGACTGAAGAAAGAGCCCAGAGGCAGCAATATAGACATCAGTAGTTTAATGGGCTTAAAGAGGAATCTTCCATGTCTGAAGCAAGGTACTAGAGTGACATCCCACTGTGTGCAGCAGACAGCGGGCAGGACATGGCAGTGGTCTTCACGACCAGAGAGAGAGGGAGGTTACTAATTATAAGGAAAACTGATGTCAGGTTGGCTCATTAGTTACCAAGGAAACACCCCTCACTGCCCCTTGATAGAACTATCATTGTAGAGATGTTCTGATCTAAACATTAGAACAGTCACTAGCTGGGAGGGGTTAGGGTTAAGAACAATAATGTCACATGGTGATGTGTTAACATTTATCGTTATTGTTTAGTCACTAAGTTGTGTCTGACTCTTTCCAACCCCATGGACTGCAGCCGCCAGGCTCCTCTGTCCATGGGATTTTCCAGGCAAGAATACTGGAGTGGGTTGTCATTTCCTTCTCCAGGGAATCTTCCTGATCCAGGGATCAAACCTGCATCTCCTGTGTTGGCAGGCAGGCTGTCCTCATTAATCACTTACCACTGAGTCACCTGGGAAGTTCTCAATTAACCACTTAACTCTAGTATAAATGTTAAAAGGACAAGAGTGTTGAAAAATAACTATGGCTAAACTAATTTATTGATGAATACACAATATAAAAAGACATGAAGTGTTTTGTGACATCAGAAACAAAATGGAGGAGAGTAAAAGCATAAAGTTTTGTATGTGATCGAAGATAAGTTGTTATCAAGCATAAAATAGACTCTCATATCTATGTTTTATGTAGGCCTCATGATAACCACAAAGCAAAATCCTACAGTAAATTCACGAAAAATACAAAGAAGTCAAAGCATACTTTTATAGAAAATTATCAGTTCACAAAGGCCAGCCACAAGAGAAGGCTAAAGGAGAAAGAGAAGTACAGAACTACTAGGAACTAAGATGGCATTAGTAAATCGTTACCTATCAAAAATTACTCTAACTGTAAATGAATTATATTCTCCAATCACAAGACATACAGTGGCAAGTTGAATAAAGAAACAAGACTCAACTATATACTGCCTACAAGAGGCTTATTTCAGCTCTGCTGATACAGGTAGGCTGTAAGTGAAAAGGATGGGAAAAGATACTCTATACAAATGAAAACTGAAGTGGGAAAAGAGAGTGGGAATAACTATTTTAATATCAGACAAATGGACTTTAAGCCACAAATGGTTAATGGTTTACAGCAGACAAAAAGGCATTATATAATGAAAAGGGGATCAATTCATCAAGAAGATAAAATAATCATAAATATATAATATATGCACCCCAAATTGGAGCACCTAAATATTTTAAGCAAATACTAACAAATCCAAAGGGAGAAATAGACAATACAAATATTAGTAGAGGACTCTAGCACTCTGCTTTCAACAATGGATAGATCACCCAGACAGAAAGTCAATAAGGAAATGTTGGAACTGAACTATATTTTAGACCAAATGAGCCAAACAGACATATATAGAACATTCCACCCAACAACAGAAGACACATTCTTCTCAAGTGCATATGGTACATTCTGTAGGATAGATCATACAAGTCACAAAGCAGGTCAGCAAATTTAAGAAGGTTGAAATCATACACAGTATCTTTTCTGATACTATACAGAATGGTATGAAACTCAAAATGAATAAGGGGAGGAAAACTGGAAAATTCACAAATAAAGGGAAATAAACTGCATGCTCCTAAACAACCTGTTAGCCAAAGAAGAAATTAAAAGAGAAATAAAAAATACCTTGAAAGAAGCAAAAGTGGAAACACAGCATACCAAAACGCATGGGATGCACCGAAAGCAGTTCTAAGAGGGAAGTATATAGTGATACACACCTGTATTAAGAAAAAAGTGAAAGTGAAAGCATTAGTCAGTCAGTTGTGTCCAACTCTTTGTGAGCCCATGGACTGTAACCCACCAGGCTCTTCTGTCCATGGAATTCTCCAGGCAAGAATACTGGGGTGGACTGCCATTTCCTTCTCCAGGGGATCTTCCCAACCCAGGCACTAAAGCTCAGTCTCCCACATTACAGGCAGACTCTTTACCGATGGAGTCAACAGGGAAGACCTATTAAGAAAAAGAAAGAGCTCAAATAAACAATCTAACTTTATACCTCTAGGAACTAGAAAAAGAAGAGCAAATTAAGCCTAAGATTGCAGAAGGAAGGAAATAGCAAAGACCAGAGCAGAAATAAACGAGGACCAGGAAAACAATTGAAAAGACCAGTGAGACTGAGAGCTGATATTTTGAAAAGAAAAAATTACTAAACTTTTAGTTAGGCTAACTAAGGGGAGAAAGACTCAAAAAAAAAAAAAAAATCAGAAATGTGAGAGGAGACATCACACTCGATACCACAGAAGTACAGAGGATCCCAGGAAACTCCTGTGAACAATTATATACCAACAAATTAGATTACCTAAAAGAAATGGATGAATTCTTAAAAACATGCAACCTACCAAGATTGAATTATGAAGAAATCAAAAATCTGAATAGACAAATAATGAGTAGTGAAATTGAATCAGTAGTAAAATATTTCCCAACAAAGAAAAACTCAGGACCAGATGGTTTCCCTGGTGAATTCTACCAAACATTTAAAGAAGAATTAACATGCTGACCCTTCTCTAACTTTTCCAAAAAACTGTAGGGGAGGGAACACTTCCTAACTCATTTTACGAACCCAGCATTACCCTGATACCAAAGCCAAATAAAGATACTATAAGAAAAGAAAACTAGAGGTCAATATCCCTGATTAATACAGATATAAATATTCCAAACAAACTATTAGCAAACTGAATTCAGCAACACATTGGAAGAATCATACACCATGATCAACTGGTTTTACCCTTGGGTCACAAGGGTGGTTCAACATAGGTAAATCAATAAATGTGATATACCACATTGATAGAATGAAAGATGAAAATTGTAAGATCATCTTAATGCAGAAAAAGTATTCAACAAAATACAAACATCCTTTCATGATAAAAACTCTCAACAAATTGGGTATAGAAGGAACATACTAATACAGGCCATATATGACAAGCCCACAGCTAACATCATACTCATGAGTGAAAGGTTGAAAGATTTTCCTCTATGATCAGGAGCAAAACAAGGGTGCCCACTCTCACCACTCCTATTCAGTATAGTACTGGAAGTCCCAACTGTAGCAGTCAAGGAAGAAAAACAAATAAAAGGCATCCAAATTGGAAAGGAAAAAGTAAAACTGTTCTTGTTTATGATGATATCATCTTATATCATCCTAAAGAAAAGAAAATCCTGAAGATTCCACCAAAAAACTTATTAGAGCTAACCAGTGAGTTCAGTAATAAGCCTGTGCATATACAGTCAACTAATATGAGACAAGAGAGCCAAGAAAAAACTCAGTGGAGAAAGGATGGTCTCTTCAATAAATGGTGCTGGGGAAAACTGGAAAATTACAGGCAAAAAAATGAAATTGGGTCCCTATTTTATATCACTCGTAAAAATTAACTTGAAATAGATTAAACTTGTAACCAATAAGACCTGAATGGGTAAAACTCCTAAAAGAAAGCATAGAGAGAAAGCTCCTTGACATTGTCTGGCAATCATTTTTGGAGATGACACTAAGCAACAAAAGCAAATGTCAGTGGGACTGCATCAAACTAAAAAGCTTCTGCACAGCAAAAGAAACAGTCAACAAAATGAAAAGGCGCCCTATGGAATGGGAGAAAATATTTGCAAATCATATATTTGATAAGGGATTAATATCCAAAATATCTAAGGTACTTATATAATTCAAAAGCAAACATTCCAACTACCATACATGATCCAGCAATTCCACTTCTGGGTATATATACAAAGAAATGAAATCAGAATCTCGAAGTGCTATCTGCACTCCCACATTCATTGCATCATTATTCATAATAGCCAAGACATGGAAACAATCTTTAAGTGTCCATCCATGGATGAATGGATAAAGAAAATGTGAGATACATATATGTATATATAATATTACTCAAACATGAGAAATAAAAAAATTCTGCCATTTTCAACAGTGTGGATGGACCTTGAGGGCATTGCGCTAGGCAAAGTTAAGTCAGAGAGAAAGACAAATACTGTATGTAAATTACATATGGAATCTTTAAAAGCCAAACTCATAAAAACAGAGTATAATGGTGGTTGGCAGAAGGCGGAGGAAATGGGGAAATGTTGGTCACAGGGTACAAATTTCTAATTCTAAGGTGAATAGGTTCTGGGCATCTAATGTACAGCATGGTGATTATACTTAACAATAATGTATTTATGTGTTTGAAAGCTGCTAAGAGAACAGGTCTTAAATATTCTTCACCCCTCAAAATAAATGGTAATTACGTAAGGTGATGGAGGTATTAACTAACCTTGCCATGGAATCCTTTCACAATATGTGTGTATCAAATGCCAATACTTTGTACACCTTAAACTTATACAATATATGTCAAACATAGCTCAGTAAAACTGGGAAAGAAAAGAAAAGCATCCTGATTGCAAAGGAGGAAGTATTCTTCCTTTCACATCTCTATTCACAGATGATATGGTATTATTCATAGAAAATCCTAAAGAATTCATGAAAAAAACTATTAGAGCTAATAAACAAATTTAGGAAAGTTGCAGGATGCAAGATCACCATGCAAAAATCTGTTGCATTGTTTATATTAGCAGTGAACACTGTGAAAATATAATTAGGAAAGCAATTTTATTTGCAATAGCATAAAAAAAACAAAAACAATAGTTTAAATTTAACCAGGAAAACGGAATGGCAAACCACTTCAGTAGTCTTGCCTTGAGAACCCCATGAATGGTATGAAAAGGCAAAAATATATGACACTGAAAGATGAACTAACTCCACAGGTCAGTAGGTGCCCAATATGCTACTGGAGAAGAGTGCAGAAATAGCTCCAGAAAGAATGAAGACGCTGAGCCAAAGCAAAAACAACAGTCAAATGTGGATGTGACCAGTGATGGAAGTAAAGTCCAATGCTACAAAGAACAATATTGCATAGGAACCTGAAATGTTAGGTCCATGAAACAAGGTAAATTGGAAGTGGTCAAACAGGAGATGGCAAGAGTGAACATCGGCATTTTAGGAATCAGTGATCTAAAATGGACCAGAATGGGCGAATTTAATTCAGGTAACTATTATATCTACTACTGTGGGCAAGAATCCCTTAGAAGAAATGGAGTAGCCCTCATAGTCAACAGAAGAGTCCGAAATGCAGTACTTGGATGCAATCTCAAAAACGACAGAATGATCTCTGTTCGTTTCCAAGGCAAACCATTCAATATCACAGTAATCCAAGTCTATGCCCCCACCACTAATGCCAAAGAAGCTGAAGTTGAACAATTCTATGAAGACCTACAAGACGTTCTAGTTCAGTTCAGTTCAGTCACTCAGTCGTGTCCGACTCTTTGCGACCCCATGGACTGCAGCATGCCAGGCCTCCCTGAAGATGTCCTTTTCATCATAGGGGACTGGAATGCAAAAGTAGGAAGTCAAGAGATACCTGGAGTAATAGGCAAGTTTGGCCTCAAGAGATACCTGGAGTAACAGGCAAGTTTGGCCTTGGACTACAAAATGAAGCCGGGCAAAGGCTTAACAGAGTTTTGCAAAGAGAACGCACTGGTCATAGCAAACACCCTCTTCCAACACACAAGAGAAGACTGTACACATGGACATCACCAGATGGTCAATACTGAAATCAGATTGATTATATTCTTTGCAGCCGAAGATGGAGAAGCTCTATACAATCAGCAAAAACAAGACTGGGAGCTGACTGTGGCTCAGATAATGAACTCCTTATTGCAAAATTCAGGCTTAAATTGAAGAAAGTAGGGAAAACTACTAGACCATTCAAGTATGACCTAAATCAAATCCCTTACAGTTATACAGTGGGTGTGACAAATAGATTCAAGGGATTAGATCTGATAGACAGAGTGCCTGAAGAGCTATGGATGGAGGTTTGTGACATTGTACAGGAGGCAGTGATCAAGACCATCCCCAAGAAAAAGAAATGCAAAAAGGCAAAATGGTTGTCTGAGGAGGCCTTGCAAATAGCTGAGAAAAGAAGCATAAGTCAAAGGAGAAAAGGAAGATATATACATCTGAATGCAAAGTTCCAAAGAATAGCAAGGAGAGATAAGAAAGGCTTCCTAAGTGATCAGTGCAAAGAAATAGAGGAAAACAATAGAATGGGAAAGACTAGAGATCTCTTCAAGAAAATTCGAGATACCAAGGGAACATTTCATGCAAAGATGGGCACGATAAAGGACAGAAATGGTATGGACCTAACAGAAGCAGAAGATATTAAGAAGAGGTGGCAAGAATACACAGAAGAACTGTACAAAAAAGATCATGACCCAGACCGCCACGATGGTGTGATCACCCACCTAGAGCCAGACATCCTGGAAAGTGAATTCAAATGGGCCTTAGGAAGCATCACTACAAACAAAGCTAGTGGAGGTGATGGAATTCCAGTTGAGCTATTTCAAATCCTCAAAGATGATGCTGTGAAAGTCCTGCACTCAATATGTCAGCAAATTTGGAAAACTCAGCAGTGGCCACAGGACTGGAAAAGGTCAGTTTTCGTTGCAATCCCAAAGAAAGGCAATGCCAAAAAATGTTCAAACTACTGCACAGCTGCTCTCATCTCACATGCTAGCAAAGTAATACTCAAAATTCTCCAAGCCAGGCTTTAACAGTACATGAACCAAGAACTTCAGATGTTCAAGCTGGATTTAGAAAAGGCAGAGGAACCAGAGATCAAATTGCCAACATCTGATGGATCATTGAAAAAGCAAGAGAGTTCCAGAAAAACATCTACTTCTGCTTTATTGACTACACCAAAGCCTTTGACTGTGTGGATCATAACAAACCGTGGAAAATTCTTCAAGAGATGGGAATATCAGACCACCTTACTTGCCTCCTGAGAAATCTGTATGCAGGTCAAGAAGCAACCATTAGAACTGGACATGGAACAACAGACTGGTCCCAAATTGGGAGAGGACATGTACCTTATTACCTCCTTTATAAGTTTTCTCTGAACTAATCTGCTATCGTAAAATTTTAAATCTTTTGCTCAAAAGAGTAGATAGGACTATTCCATTCCAGAGCGAAATAAAATCACTCAAGGAAATAATTTCTGTTTGGGATCATCTACATGGCTATGTGTCCACCTTGTCTTCTGGTAAATTCTTATTTATCCTTCAAAATACATATGCCACTGAAGGCTTTTCCAACCGTTCTCACTCCATCCCAGGTAGTTAATTAATAACTCTTTTATGCCATTATTAGGCGAAATTATTAGGCATAATTTTTCATTGTACCATTTAACTGTGTTATATTGAATTATCTGTCTGCTCCACTGGACTCTGATTCCTTGAAGACCTAGACTGTACCTCATTCTTTTCTGTATTTCCAGTGCCCAGATAGTGCTCATAGGTGACTGGCATATAGTAAGTGTATGTTAAATGCTTGTTGAGTAGAGCTGTTACACAGTAAGATCAGTGTTATAATACAGCTACTTTGGTTTTTGGTTTGCATTGTAAAATCATAATATAATGCACAAGACAAATCTTGTGATCTTGAAATGTCTTAATCTCCAGGACGTAGGCCTTTGGAAGCTCAAATGTAGTAGATTAAGGGAGAGAGTATATTTAATTTTTACTCCCAACATGGGAATTTAGTGCATTGCTATGTGTTTTATAAGTACTTAAATATTTGTTTCATGGATGATTTAGATTGCTTGAGAAGAGGTCTGGGCCTAAGCAAAGGGAAAAAAATGTTTCTAAAGGTGATTTAATACTGTATCCATCCTATTTTTTAAAATTATTTTTTGGCTGCACTGGCTCCGCCTTGCAGTGCATGGGCTTTGTCTAGTTGCAGCACACAGGGGCTTCTCTTGTGGAGCATGGGCTTCTTGTTGCAGCACATGGGCTTACTTGCCCTGAGGGATGTGAGATCTTAGTTCCCTGATGGGGGATCAAACCTGCATCCCCTGTATTGGAAGGCAGATTCTTACCCACTGGACCACCAGGGAAGTCCCTGTAACCATTCTATTAAGGAAGGTGAAGTATCTCTACATTTCTCTAAGCATGAGTGAAATAGCCATTGGTCTTGTGTTATTTAGGCAGGATCTAAGTTTGGAAACAAAGACTTAAACTAAATGTCCTCTCTGGAAAACTCTCTTTGGACAGGATTGGTTCTTTGAATTATTTTGTTAATTAATATATTTTCTGTTATAGCTGCATGGCTTTGAAAGCACAGAAGAGATTGTCATCTTTTTTTTCCTTAGTAATCATAGGCTGCGGTTGACTATTTGTCTTTACTCTCTTTTAGGAACCTAAATTCCAAGATGGAAAGGAGTCAGAGCTGCAGTGACACTGGTCAGGACAGAACAAAGAGCAGACTCAGAGCAGCCCCAACCAGCAAAGCCAAGGTAGACCTCAGACACAGGCTTCTTCTGGGGCTCTCTTGTCCCGTCCCATAACCTCCTGCACATGGCCACAAAAGAATCATTTCAGATGAGAAGAGGCACAATGGATCCTAGGCAAACTCATTATGTTGGAGAATTTTACAAAACAGATGTGAAGGAAGAGAGTTTGAATTAGTAGCAAGATAGGTAGAATGAGGGCTCCTAGAAAAACCTTCTTAAAAATTCTAGATGAGGTTTTTTTCATAAAGATTTTCAATCTCATTATTTGTTTCATGTGTAGGAATTTCTCTAAATGGTGGGTACACTATAAATTAGGGATTTTCTACATTTCTTAGACTTGTATCACCCTTTATCTCTTTTCTTACCCTTCTCTTCCCTACCCCTCTACCATCAAGAAGTAATGATGAAGAAAAGAATTATATATATGTATACATAATCTTTTTAATCTCTTTTAGGTCACAAGTATGACCCCCACCTCCAACCCCATCATTGGCGTCCTCTTGTCCACCCAAAACCACCGCTGCCTCTCGGCCCCTGACTTAACCATTGAAAAGCGTCTGCCCTTCAGCTCCCTGTCATCCTTGGCTTCCTTACATAAGCCAGAACGCTCTATCAGCCCTGAGAGTAACGACAGCATCTCAGAAGAACTAAACCATTTCAAGCCCATTGTCTGCTCACCGTGTACTCCTCCCAAGAGGCTCCCTGATGGCCGCGTGCTGAGTCCCCTCATCATCAAATCAACACCCCGCAACCTAAACAGAAGCCTGCAGAAGCAGACTTCTTATGAGGCTAGTCCACGGATCCTCAAAAAGTGGGAGCAGATTTTTCAGGAGCGGCAGATCAAAAAGACCCTTTCAAAAGCCACCCTCACCTCCCTGGCTCCAGAAACAGGGGATGACTTACTGGTCTCTGAAGTTACCCAGTCTAGCAAGGAGAAGCCTCTTCTGGCTTTAAATACAAGACTGTCCAGTGGGCAAGTTCTCTCTGAGTGTACAGGACCTACCGCCCCTGACCTTGATTATTTCTCCTCTGTTAGCCAGGCAAAAGCAGAACAAGGCAGTGACTGTAAAAAGAACACTGAGATCCCATTGGAAACCTGCTGCTCTTCAGAACTCCCAGTGGGGGCCAGTGGGACTTCTTTGGAGAGAGAGCAGTTGGAAAGGTCAGGGTCACCCCCAGATGCCAAGTTAGATAAAACCTGTATAACAGCAACTATGAAAATCTCGGCAGTTAACTCAGTGCTACCTAAAAACAGTGTTTTAGGTGGGGTCCTCAAAACAAAGAAACAGCTGAAGACAGTGAATCATTTTGATCTGCCTAACGGTGTGCTGGCAGACAACCTAGGTGAGGAGCCACTTCCTTCCTTGCGTCGGGGCAGGAAAAGACGCTGTAAGACCAAGCACTTGGAACAAAATGGCTCCCTTAAGAAACTGCGACAAAGCAGTGGTGAGGTGGGTCTGGCCCCAACAGACCCAGTGCTGCGAGAGATGGAGCAGAAGTTGCAGCAAGAGGAAGAGGACCGGCAGCTGGCTCTGCAGTTGCAGCGCATGTTTGATAATGAGAGGCGGACTGTGAGTCGGCGAAAAGGAAGCGTGGATCAGTATCTCCTGCGGTCCAGTAGCATGGCGGGGGCCAAGTAGCACCTGATGAACAGTGTTACTTGTTTTTCTCAGAGGTGTTTGGGCTTGATCATTTACCCTGAAGAAATGAGTGTTCTCACTTTGGGTTTCTTTTAATGGCAAAACACTGTCAAATATGATTCTGAGAGGTTTCGGGGCCTTTGTAGACTATATCCAAGGGAACTCCGTCTCTGCCTCCCTGTGACCCAGGCCAGAAGCACTCCTCACTCCCTAGGGTGGCTCACCCCTTGGGGCATCCGAGCTAAATCTGGCAGCACCTGCTTGGCATGAGATTCAGGAGCAGAGTGGCCAGGGTTAGATGGTAGAGGAGAAAGGGGATGCCTTCTTACACTGATAGACCTCCTGACTTCTTTCAGCAGGTGGTGTTTTAAATCAGCCTTGCAGATAAAAATTAGTTCCATCTTTTTTTTCCCCAAGAAGTGCAACAGTGTAGTTCTTTGGCAGATCCAAAAAGATTATGTTCCCCCTTCTTACCTTTGCTTCAAGTAATATACCTAATGAAATCAGTTTTTATGCTTCTACAAAAGTTAATTTACATTCCTTGTTTAAAAAAATAACATTTGATTAATACTATATAGTTGACAGACAACATTCATAGTCATTGTTTAATTTGGTCTTTTCAGGAGACCTCACATGTAAGTGGTATTAGCCCCAGTTTTTGATGATGAAACTGCATTGCACATGTTCAGGTTCTCTCAACTACTAAGGGCATACATAGCCCAGACTGATTGCTGGGTCTCCCAACAACAAATCCCATGGATTTTTTCCACACTCAAGAGGTTGCCATAATGGACAGCAATCCAAGGACATACCAGGGGAGCCTAGAGAAAGCTGGCTGGGCTTTGAATATTGATTGTGCAAAATCCACATGCAGATAATTGAGATTGACTGGAAGTATAAGCATATACTGTACAGTTATCCACATCCCTCCAGTTTACAGCCTTCTGTTTTCCTGGGGTTCCACTCTGTCAGATAAACTATGATTGGACCTCATTATTACTCTCCTTGTGGACAAGAGTTATCTGCACTGTTGTTCTAAAATCCAAAAAATTTGCCCAGAAGTCAGGCAAGAACAGTACTGAGACTCCCTACTGTGGAAACACGGTGTCTAGCTGGATGCAGCTGGTCAATTCAGTCCCATGGACCTTTGGGGTTTATTTTCCTTAGCAGGTGACACCGTGTGTCTTTTGCATCTCTGGTGGTGCTTGGTGCTTCTGCCCATCTGGGCTCATTGAGAGTAGGGATTAAGATAGGATTTTAGGGAATCTCTGGTGGGCTGGCATTCCCTGTGCATGTATGAGCTGTTAACTATAAAGTCATGTGACTGGCATTTTAACAAACCTTTCAGATCTTATATATCCCCGTGTACACTGTCCCCCTCAGGTGGCCTCAGCTGGATGCTGCACAGTTTTTCCAATGATGTTGTCATTGGTGAAAACATTTCTGGAACTGTCCTCAAAGTCTAGAGACATCTACACATCTAGTATTCAAACTGGAAAGGACGTTAATGGTTGTCTGTTCCAGCTTCTTCCTCTTACTAAGGCAGAAGCTAAGGTCCAGAACAATGACTCACTTATCCAGCTCACAAAGGATTTGCTGTATCACCTACTTTTGATTCTTCTCAGAAGATTTGCCTCCCTCTTCTCAGCAAATATTTAATCTTTGGGTTATAGGAAAGAGAATTTTAATTTGAAACTGGTCAGAAGCTATTGGAAACCTTTGGAAGAGAAAGTAGGTTATCAAGAGGGTGTGGAGTCGGAAATGAGGTGCAGCTGTAAAGCAGTCAGAGCCGTTTTCTTGGGCAACTCATACACAATCCCCAGAGGAGTTCCAGAGATGTCTGAAGTACCTGGGTAATCACTGAGATATGTGGGACCTCCTCAGTGACTACTTTGGTGGGGAGTGTCACTCACCTGAATATATGTGTTCTGTGTGTCTGTGTGTGCACACATGCAGATGTGTGGTTAGAAAATATATACCAATTTCATTACTTCATATTCATACCACTTCAGTTTTAGGTCCTCCCAGCAACATAGGCCCTCCAAAAGCTGCTGGAAGGCACATTGGTGCCCAGGATAGAAAAGCTGGCAGTAGTCTGTAGAGGTCAGGGAGGGTGACTTACTAAATGCCCTCAGAGAAGACTCAGTTACTGCCATTTCATGGAGTTCCTTTTCGATCTTAGTAAATGTTATTGGAAGGCTAGTCTCATTGGTAGTAGCAATGACACTTATTTTTCCACTTGTCACCTTTTTCTGTATCTCCAATAATTTGAAAAACACTTTTCAGTTGGAGCTAATTTTAGTTTTTGGGAAAAAGATGGATATTTTTAATAGAAAAGATATATATTTTAAATATTTCCCCAAAGTAATACTTTCATTTTAAGAAATTGCTTAGTAGTAGCGACAACCTTAGCGTCAGGTTGCAGAGTGAAAATTTGTTACGTGAATATTCCAAAAGCTGAATCCAGTTTAGTGACCACCTACTGTGGAGCCTTGAATGGTACTAACAGTTGTTTCCAGACTTCCAGCTGAGCAGCAGTCCCTCAAATATAGGCAAAGTAGTTTAGGCTAAGGAAGGAGGAGGCTTAATCTTTCATCTTCCTGGCTTTGGAGGAGGGTAAAACCACTAAGATATTATCTGTATTTTAACATGCTTCCCATACTTAACTACTAAAACCTGAACACTTCTTTCCGAAAGAAAGAATTCCTCTCCCCTGTTGCTTAATTGTGAAGTTGGTCACAAATGGAGTTGTTGACATGAATTCTTTCGAGAAAAAGATTCGAAAGGAAAACAGAATGATGGGGAGGGTTTGTGAGCTAGAATGAAAGATATGCTATCTCACAAAACATTTCTCACAAATCACTGGAATCGGCTTCACCATAGAAATTTCCCATGTTCTGTTTACTCTGTTCCTTATGTATATGCATTGCATTGTGTTTTTTCTTATTAAAGGGGAAGTTATGAGAGGTTGGAGGATGGAGGTCATTCTAATGGGAAATCCAAGAAATGTGGTTCCTGAGAACGGGGCTTGAAGCCCTTTCTTTAACAAGTGGGAAAGATACTTTGGGAACATGTTCATGATCCATTGATTGTATCCGCTGGAAGAAGTTATCTGGGCCTGTTGGGTTCATGTCAAGTTTGGGGATTATGTATCCAACCCCTGGCCCCTTTCATATAATTGCCTCTTTTTAGAAGGTTGATTCTTCTTGGCTGAAGCTTCCCAAGAAAACCTTTTGTAAATGGCTTCATTTATTTTTTTAAATGGAATCTTTAAATTTTTGCCTGGAGGAAGCACTAGTGATGAATGCCTTCTGTGTTTTTTGTTGTTGTTGTTCATTTTCTCTTAAAGAAAAATGCCCCTAAGAGATTAAAGCTGCTTAATTAATTGCGATGTGATTACAAACTGACTAAGATGGAAAGCTGCCACTGGCTAGACTGGTGAAGCTGATGACCGAAGGCTGTGCTTGCTGCTCATCCTTTTTGTTCCATTTGACAGATATTTCCTGAGTTTCGAACTTTTGCCAACCCTGTGCTGGGTCATGGATATAACGAAGGAAAGGACAGTCCATGCTCTTGAACTCAGTTGTCTCCTGGAATGTATTTGAATGTATGTGTGGCTGGAGAGTTCGTTAATGGTTTCATGAAGGGCCATAGTGATGATCTTGGATGGCCCATTCAAGGTACCGTCCAGAAACCTTGGACATTTTAGATACCCCCATCAGTTCTGTGAACTTGACTGCAATATTGCTTTCAGTTTCTGAAGTACTTTTACCAGAGGAGAATGATCTTTCTCCTCCCACAATTACAGGACAATTATAGTTCTCCAGGAGCTGCTTTTAGCATAAAGCCCTGAGATAAGGAAGGTTGTGGATCACTGACATGGTCAGAGGAGGCTCAAATCTCAACTTAGCAACCTACCAACCTCTCCACGAACCAGACCTCTCACCAAAGCTGGCAGCAACTTGGGATTCTTTTCCTTTTTCCTGCATGGCTTTCCATTGAGATGGAAGGCCAGCTGGTGAGCAGGGGAAGAAAAATGAAGGCTGGATTATAATCACAAAATGTTATACAGCTGGAATGAGCATGGGAATTACCCAAGTCACACTATCCCACCTGATGCCCTCCTTCTCTTTAAGAAACAAGGAACTTGGGGTTCAGTGCCCTGTGTCATATTTTGTACTGTAGTTATCTAGGGTCTGAGTGAATAGTCCTCTAAGCTGCATACACACACAATTTGCTAATGAAGGAGATATCCAAATGATTATTTTAACAGCTTTTTCTTCCTGCTTTTTTTCATATAGAATTAAAATGTACCCAGATCCCTTGAATACACACCAAGGTAGGGGAAACCCCCCAGAGTGAGAGTAATGTGAACGTGAAATCTTGGGAAGTGATATATTTTGATTGAACAGCCTGTCATTTTTAACTACCAGGGATTAGAACCCAGTCAGCCCTTCATTTTTCTTTGAAAATCAAAAACTCCATAGGGACTTAATTTTTCTCAGCCAGCCATTTCTCATCAACCTACAGATTGGTCATTTGGCTTGGCTTTTAGAAGTAAATATAGCTGCTTATGTTGTAACTCAATGAGATTGACTTATTCTTATGCCAATGAGGAAGCAGGTCTGCTTTTTATTTTTATTTTTTGAGGGGTGGACTTCTAGGAAAAGAGGCTGCTGAACAGACTTTCCTCCAAAGATGATCCAGAAATGCATCTTGACACATGTCATCCACAGTAAGATACATATACAGAAGTCTTCAGTTTAGAAACTGGTTACATTGGATGGAGGAAAAGTGCCAAGACTGAATGTGCACATTGTTCTATGTATTATCAGTATTTTTTTCCTAAGAAAAATATTTACACACTTTGCTTTGTGAGTAAATGCTTCCTTAATGCCTTGTCTCAGCAGTTGTGGGAGGCAACCTCAAACTGGGGTGCCTCCCTTTCTACCTTTTCTGGGGTCTTAAGTTAAGAACTAGTTGGACAAAGCCAAGGCAAGGCCAGGTTTCTTGTTCTTCCTTTCCTCTCATTTAATAAAGGGTAAAAATAGGGAGTGTACTCCTCAAAGATCAAGACGTGAGAGCTCAAGAACAGCTTTTGGGCCCTGGCTCCAGATGGTGGCAGATTCTCCCTTGTTGGCCCTGCCCTCTCCCCACGCTGTGCCACCAGTGGGGGCAGGGGCTTTCGCTCAGTGGTTCAACCCATAACCTCCAGCAGAACCTTAAAAGTTCCAGTGAGAATGGATAATTATGTAAGGGAAATATGATTGTCTCAAGTGCCAACTAATGGATTTTCTTGTCTGTGTGTGACTGATGTACTATTTATTTACTCTTAATTCTTCATACAGTTATCCTTAAGGCCTTATCCCCTTCCACCCAGAAAGAAAATGGTTTGGATTTTGGTTTTATTCAACCTGCTGTCTGCAGTTGAGTACAGAAGGGGCCTAGATCCTTGGCAGTGCCACTGCTAGGTGCCTCCTCTCCAACTCTTCAAAAAGAGCATTTTGACAAAGAGGACTCAGAACAGGGCATGCCTATCAGGAATGCTTCTGCCCACACAGGACCAAATGGGATGTGTTATTTGAACAGTACTAAAGTGCATTCCTCAATGTAGGTTTGCCAGGCTGAGGAGAGGCCCAGGTTGAGAATACAGTAAAGCAAACTCATGAATGTTCTGTTTCTAGTCAAAGTCTTATCTCTGGAGAGCAATCTCAGGCAAATCTGAGCTAAGTGTAGACTGTATATGAGTTCTGGTGCCACTTTTGCTCTAGAAGATGCCCCATATTGGAATGTCTTGCTTCAGCATTCAAAATGATAGGAAAACCAGTTTATTCAGATGGTATCCATGTGGAATAACAGAAAGATAAGAGCATCTGATCTAGATAAATATAGCCTCTTCAGGATAGTCGAATATGGGTAAAGGACTGGCCTGACTGAGAGAGAGAGCAGATATGCTCTGGGGCAAAAAGCAGAGTTAGGATTACTGAGGGACTTGGGCAGATGCTTAGCCCAATGACTTGAGCCATCCAATAGTTTTCCCAACAAAGGAAGGGACAGCCTTTGGAGGGAATGAGCTCCCTGTCACTAGATGTGCAAGCACAAACAGTGATCTGCTGGGAAGACGGGAAGAGACTTCCTGCCTTGAAGCTGGGACAGCATGTTCTCATGAGCCTTTCAGGCCTGTGAGCTTATGGTTTGATAGGTGTTCCTGGCTGAAGGGAGCATCCCAGATCTGAATTCGAACCTAGTGAGGTTTACAGCATGAACGTTGGGGTGGATTCTCTTTCCTAACGTTAGCAGAAGGGTGGTTTTGGGCCTAGGCGATCCAATGTGGCAATTCAGCAACAGGCCCCAGCACAGGAGTACTGCGGAGGGTAGCACTGTAGGTATTACCTGAGTCGGTCCAGGTGCCTGTGTGAATGAGATGTAAGTGACTTCGTAACTTGGTATGTCTATGAGAATGTGTGTGATCGTGCATGAGACTGTCTGAACTTGAATGTGTATATCTGGTATGACACAGCTTGGTGTAAATCTGTATCTGGCCCCGTTTGTAGCTGTGGTTGAGTATGATAACATGCAAACACTTGTGTCCTAATAGTCTCACACTCAAGATACAGCAGATACTGCACCATGGACCTGTGGCGACCAGACTACTTCTGTAATCGCCTTAATTACACCTTAGGTTGTGAGACTGTGCCTTGCCGTTGATCCTTCATTTCTACGCCACTGCTTCCTAGACCCTGGGAACTATAGGCCTGCCCCAGGTCTGAATTGTAGGCACCTCTATGAGAGCAGTCTAAGGAGCCATCATTGGCCAGGTGACGAGGTCACACCCAGCATCCAACCCCAAGTGCACTCTCCAGAATTCAGCCCCAGTGGCCTTCTCCTGACCCTCCCCTGCAGTAGGTGCGGAGTACTGTGCACGCACAAGAATGGAGCAACCCTTTAGGCTGCCTTGACCAGAACTAGCTTGCTTACCCTGCGTCCAGGCTGACCCTGCACAGTCCACAGTCCACAGTCCAGTTTTAGAGTCACATCCCACTGTACTTGCACATGTGACTTTGGTTTACATCCTGGATTAGAAGACCTTGGGAAACTCCATGTAAGCCCTTCCCTCAACTTGTCCCAACTTTGTGGTGATGTTCATCTAACAAGGAAATCCCCAGTCCTCTCTTCTCCCTTCCATTTGCCCTCACAGTGGAAAAGCCTACCCAACAGAGAGAGCCTCAAGGATTTCAAGGTCCTAGAGGCCTCAGTTTTGCACCTGAGCCCTGCTCCCTACACACACACACACACTATTGGACCTGTCCCCCCCCACACACACACACACACACTTGCCTGGCACATACACAAACGGCTGTGGGCAAGTTAACCTCTCTGAGCCTTAGATTCTGTGCTGCTTTTCTTTTTCATCAACCAATTTGTGTCTTAGTGCTTACCCCCACAGAGAAGGCAATGGCACCCCACTCCAGTACTCTCGCCTGGAAATTCCCATGGATGGAGGATCCTGGTGGGCTGTAGTCCATGGGGTCACTAACAGTTGGATACGACTGAGAGACTTCACTTGCATGCACTGGAGAAGGAAATAGCAACCCACTCCAGTGTTCTTGCCTGGAGAATCCCAGGGACGGGGCAGCCTGGTGGGCTGCCCCGTCTATGGGGTCGCACAGAGTCGGACATGACTGAAGTGACTTAGCAGCAGCAGCAGCTTACCCCCACAGTGTTATCATCTGTGTGACTCAGGCAGGTTTCCCATGGGACTCTTTAAGGATGTATCAGCTGGGGTTTCTTTCCCACAATGGAACAACCTGGCCCAGGCTCCAAAAAGGAATGAGGGCTACCTTGCTCTATGTACTCACTCTTTATTGCTGTTGCACAAGGTGCTGATTCCTGCCTGGCCCAGGAAGGGGAGGTCCTGACCAGCTCCCCACTCTCTGTGGCCAGCAAGCAAGGCTCAGCAGAGCTTGGAGACCCAAACCCGTCCCAAGGAGTGGTCAAGGGCGTGGCACCCTTGTGAAGGGTGCAGGGCACAGGCTAGTTGGCACCCGTGGCCCTGTGCACAGCCCTAGCCTTTCAAGTCACTGGCTGTGGGCTCCTGGTAGAATTCATCCATGAATTCGAGGAAGTGGCCCAACTTAGGCTGGCTCCCGCTCAGTGCTGGGTGGGCCTGTGATGGCGCTGTGGCCCCAAACACTGACCGCATCGAGCAGCGCACCAGCCGCCGGTAACGTGCACGGAACTCCTTCAGCAGCTTTTTGGCCTCCAGGAACTGCTTCCGGTTCACCAGCCGCTGCTCTGTCCGCTGGCGCAGTATGGCTCCTGTAGAGAGAAAAGCCAAGAGGGACACCCAGGGTCACCTGGGGTCCCACCTATCCCAGAGCAGCAGGGACTGGGTCCAGAGCTCCCCCAAAAGGTGGGATGGAGTGGGAAGAGGATGTTGAGGGCCTGAAAAGGGTCTCTCCAGCTTGGGCACTAGAAGGCCAGAGGAATCGCCTTCTGAATCTGTCTCAAGCCGTTGGTAACATGCTGTGTGACTTGAGGCAGCTCTCTGCCGCACTCAGGCTCAGTTCCTCCATCTGCACACAGGAAGGTCGGGCAGATGCTCTGAAGGGCTCTTCCTGCTCCGACACAAGCCCTCTGCCTTATCCCAGCAGGGGAGTAAACATCTAGACCTCAGAGCCTGGCTGATGAGGACGGGGGGCCTGAGCCATACCTAGTGGCGCCTCTGTAACGTTCTGGGTGTCCCGCATGCGAATGAGGATGTCATCCAGCAGCTGGGTTCGAGTCTTCCGTGGGGGTGGAACAGGGATCCTCTGGGTCTGACAGGTGGTGAGAGAGCAGAGTGTTAGCACAGGCTCAGACTTTCGTGGCCTCACCTCCTCATACAGTCACAACGATAGGCAGGGGAGAACGGGGCACTAGGGAAAAGCATGGCTCTTGAAGGTCCCAAGTGACAGCATTTCTGTCCCTTAGGGTCCCCAGGGGCAGTTCACATGCATAGTGAGGTGGAGGCTTACCCGCTTCTCTTTGGGAACATAGTGTCTCTGCAGAGTATCCAGCCTGGGCTTGCTGGAGCTGTACACGAGCGGGTGTTTCAACATGTGCTGCAAGGCCTGTGCGTTCTTCTGGATTCCTAGGTCAAAAGGACAAGGTCAAGTCAAGGCACATCCCCCTCCTCCTGGACGCCTCCCTTGACTTCTTCATTCCCCATTTCATAGCAGCCCTGGGTAAAAGGATGGGGGGCGCAAAGAAGACCCTTTCTAGCCAAGAAGACACTGTTCCCATATCCTGGCCTGATCTGTTGTGGTGCCAGAGGTACCACCATTCAGTGAATACTTGTATCACTGAACAGGTCCTAATGGAAAAACAGGTCCTAACGGAAAAACAGCACAAGAGTGGGGAAAGGTAACCCATTAATCTCAGAGGGTTACACTGCAGAGATTGACACCCACAAGAGCACAGCTGAGCACCAGTACAAAACACATCAGTTCAAAATAAGGGGTGGGAGAAGATGCTGCCTCTCTTGTCTCAAACCAAACAGGGAGGATTTTGGATGTCCATTTTGGGGATTAATTGGGCTGGGGAGAACCCAGGGAATCTGACTAGTCTGGGTGTTTGTTCATTAAACTCTTCCTGGAGAGACTTCCAGCCAAAGCAGTTAGGTCCAGAATGGCTGGAATCTCTGAACAGCTGTGATTCCCTCAAAGCCAATGAAGGTCCAGGCCAGGGGTCCTGACAAGTAGGGCTCTAAACCAGGACATTCCCAGGGGCCCTCTGACAGACATTCAGGTGGAAAATAGCACCCTGGCCTGGAAGAGTCTTGGCACCAGCCTTGGCTTTGCCCTGACTTGCTCTGGGTCATGGAGAAGGCTCCCTGCCCTAGAGACATTTTCCTCACATACCTTTTGGCTCAACGAAGGTGGGGTCAGGCTTGGCTGTCAGCAGCTCCTCATAGCCACGGTACTTCCTGGGGAAAGAGGCAGATGGGGGCTTCTTATGAGTCCTCTTTGCCTCTCTGGGTGCTGTGGATGGTGGTCTTTGGTCTTTCTCCTTTGTCTCTGAATCATCCCTCTGGAAGATGGAGGAAGATAACCCACTGACCTGTGCCCGAGAAGGAAAAGAAAATGCATTCCATTAACACCTCTGAGCTCTGTGTGGGTTCCCATGCTGGATCCTGTTAAGGGCAAAAACCAAGCCTGGGGTGAGAGGAGGCAGACATGAAAACAGACAATGACCATACACTGAGATAAATGCTGTAACAGAGGGGAGCACAAGGGTGCCGGATGAGCCCACAGAAAGCTCTAAAACAGCCTAGGAGGCCAGGAAGCTTCCTGGAGGGACTGTTACCTTAGCCTGAGCTAAATCTTGAAGAACCAGGAGAGTCATTCCCAGGCTGGGGCTGGGGAATGGTCTGCAAGTGATAAGAAAGGAGGACCGTGATTTGTCCCCATGGGTGTCCCTACCAGTAGCCTTGGATCAGTGGGGGGCTGCAAACTCCCAGAAGGGGCTTGCAGGCCCTGCCAAGGGTGCTGCTTTCCAGTTTCCAGATCTGCCTTGTGCTTAGTTCTAGTTGCCTTATAGTCGTTTAGCCATCTAAGGGTTGGACAGGAACCCATGGGAGCTGGGAACAAGTGGGCGGGAGCAGGTGGGGACCAGGCACCTGGGTCAAGAAGATGGACTCTGTGCTCTTGGTGTCCTCATCTGACAGGTGGTCTGGGCTGAGGCGGCCAGCAGCATCGCTCCGGCGGGATGTCTCCTCACTATGCACAGTGGAGTTGGAGCAAATGGGAGGCAGTGGCACGAAGGTCCGGTGGGGCATGGGAAGGCCCCCCAGGCCCTCGATGGGCATCTCTCGCTCCACAGAAATGGTTTTGGTGGCAGGCGGCTCCTTAGTCAGCTCTGCCTCGGACTCCAGCATCTCCTTTGAGGAAGACTTGATCATCATGGATGGGTGATGGAGAATCATAGGCTGCTTTGGCACCTTGGGAACTTGAGTTTTCACCTGTTACAGGAGAAGGGCTGAATTGGTCTGCTTCCTAGTCAGAATCTCTCCTCCTGGACATCAGCAGCCTAAGGCCAACCAGTAGAGTGGCCAAAACACTGGAGTAGGTCTCATGGGGAGGGAAGGGACAAAAATCACACTTAGTGGGCATCTACAATGTGCCCCGTACATGACATGTTATGTTTTATTTACACCTCAAACTACCCAGTGAATAAATGTCCTCATTTTATAAATAAGGAAACAGGGGCTCAGAGAGGTAAAATGACTTGTCCAAGGTCACAGAGTTCTTCAGTGGCAGAGGCTCCGGGCCTCATTCTGGATCCCTGACTCTGTATCACTCTGCCCTTCGGTAGCCTCATTCCTCTGATCAAGGTGTCCTGCAGTGCCCATAACTTTCCTCAGGGACTCCTAGGTGGGCCTGGGGGAGATGGTCCACATTTTCTGGAAGGTGGCAGCACCAGACCCCTATCAGGGTGCCAGTCCCTGCACCTTATATAAAGACCTATAAGGCAAATCTCTCTCAAGGTTTAGACCCAAGGAAATAACTCCTTTCCCACTGAACTGCTCAGCTTCCTTAATTAGCAAAAACCTGTTATCTTCCCTCCTCACCTCTGCTCATCTGCCATGAGAGAGCCATGTGCCCAGCTTCCCTCGGCTGGGCTTAGTTCTGCTTCCCCTCCCTAGTTACCTGGTGGATTGCTTATTCTTTGTCGGAAGTCTTTACTCTACTTACATCTGTACTTTGACAGGCCAGGCAGTGCAGTGGAAAGATCTCAAGCACAGTCTCCCTTTTGAGCTCACACAAGGGGAGAACAGTCCCTGCTGCCTATCTGGCAGAGTTTTCCCAAGTGAGATCTTGATGGTGTGCTCAAATGTGTCCGGTGAACTAGGGAGTGGGGAGGATGACTATTTTATAAAATAAGGTTCTTTTTAAGAAAGTATTTCCTTTTTGAAATACATAAAATCTCAGTGTTTAGATCTGAAGCCTGAGGGACCCAGAGTCTTTTTTCAGAACCCATGCATCACAGTGGCCAAAAGAAGTGCCATTATTTGCCAGCTGGTGGGGAAGGGCCACATTTATTCCTCCCTCTCACAGGTTTGTGCTGGAGGAGTGCTGAGGATGCTCTTCCTCTATCCCACCACCATTCTCCTGAGCAAAGACAGGATAATCTGACTGGCCAGAGGTTGAGAGTCACTGGGTCCTGTATGCTGGATTGCTGAGCATCCAGGGCAGGCCATGTTATCTTCCATCTGTGTTCTCACACAGAAGCCTCACACTGCTTTCTGGTTCCACGTTGGGTGGGTCCAGGCCTGTTCTGGCAGGTTCTCCATTTTCTCCCTGTCCTGTCTAATTCTCATAGGAAGGAGTGCCAGCAACCTTGGTCTATGTAACTGAGTAAAAGGCTGTACATCCAACCCATCTCTGAGAGCACACTAGGGACATGCAGGCATCTCCAACCTGCCTGCAGCCCACACCACACTCTGCGTAGCCCGCGCTGGAGGTTAGACAGCATTTACAGAGCATTGATTTGTTTCTTATTTGGCCACTGGTATGTGTGTTTATCCTCCATTAGCTGGAACCATGGTGGTGCCCCTGGACCCCAACACTCCCTTTTAACAAGTAAGTTATTTCACCTCTCTGAGCCTGCTTCCTTGTCTGTGGTGAGGATTACGGGGGAGCGCGTGTGCAAGTTCTCAGCATGGGTGCTTTGTACATGGGAGACAGGATTACGTACTGAGCATCTGGCTCACTCTGATTCCGCCCCTCCCCAGCTGCCTGACGGGAAGGGATGTAGAAGGATCCTTAGAGGAGGCAGCAGACAGGGGCAAAGATGATGGAAACTCTCTAGATTTCTATTGCTGGTTTTAAATGCTGCTCTGGTCCCCTGAGGGCTCAAGACAAGAGCTTGGCTTTACACAGGCAGACTCTAGAGGGAGGGGCCTAGGGAATATCTTTATTTAAATTCTGGGTCAGCAATGCCCAGTCCAGCTTTTGGCTGTAGGAAGACAAAGTTCAGGAGGGAGGAGCATTTCACAGAAATCCTTCGGATGAAAGAGGGATCTTACTTTATGGAGTCCCAGAAGTTAAGTCTGGACCACTAGCTGAGGGGAGGTACTGAGGGGGCGGATTGCTCTCCACACCAGGAAATGCTTCCCAAGAGTCAGGCGGGACACCAAGAAATGCTTCCCAAGAGTCAGGCGGGAGATGCGTATTCTAGGGCTGGCACAGCCATTCATGATACCAGGGGTGACCATAACTTGCACTGGTAGGGGGTTTGGGGAGTTAATAATGTATCAATTTCATCCAGTCCTCTCAGCAACTCAGAGGTTTTAGAGTTGAGAAGCTGATACTCAGAGAGTGGAAATCTTGCCCAAGTGTAGGCAGCTATGAAAAATGATGGCACCGGACTG
Organism: Giraffa tippelskirchi; assembly: GCF_054371585.1. Taxonomy (NCBI): domain Eukaryota; kingdom Metazoa; phylum Chordata; class Mammalia; order Artiodactyla; family Giraffidae; genus Giraffa; species Giraffa tippelskirchi. The sequence goes on from NC_137285.1 coordinate 125,529,761, forward strand.
ACATGTGGGTCTTCTGACTGATTTCCCCCCACTGCTGCACAGTGTCTTTTTTGGACCTCAGTTCCTCTGGAAAATTAGGGGATCAGACTCAATGCCCTCCCATACTCCTCCTTACTCTGATTTTTGGGTCTCTGACTGTCTTACCTCTCCTGGGTATATCTGTATGTTATACAGTGAGGGAAGGAGAAGACAAAACTGCTACTACAAACCTAACAGAAGGATCCCAGGCATTGTGGGTGGGAGTGGCTCTGCTGCCAGGCTGATCTGCAGCATTAAAATAGGCTCCACTTCCTCTGGGCTTGGGGGTCCTGCCTTTGAAGCCTTACCTTCCGAGAGTCCTTTCGAGGCATCAGAATATGATGCTTAGCCTTCACTATCTTCCTTCGAATTAAGTGGATTCCCAGCCGCTCCTGGAGGAAGCTTTTTAGCAGTGGTGGGACCCCTGGAGGCATGATGGGAAAATAAGATTATTTTGTTAGCTAACATTTACTGGGGGCTTCTATGTGCCAGGCACTGTTCATGTACATGTATAACCTTACTTAATTCTCACAGCAGCCCTAGGAGGTAGAAACCTATATTATGCCTATTTGACAGATGAGGAAACTGAGGCACTGACAGGTTAAGGAATTTGAGGCAATGAAGACAGTGTAGAGCAGAGATTAGAATACCCTAATGTCACTCCAGAGACCCAGGATTCTAAAATGCCTCCAGCTGCTGCATCTTGGACAGTGGGTTCAACTACTGACGCAGCAGCTACTGCATTCAGTGTGCTCTGGGAGGGGGAGGGCTCTGCAGTTCGGCCTCATGCTCCTCCCCAGCTGGGAAGTGGGGAGTGAGGTCACAGTAGACTTATCCCATAGAGCAGAGTGTCATTATGGAGCTCACAAAGGATCTAGATAATTCTGTATTCCATTCCCAGTGCTGCCTGTTTTTTTTTTTTTTGCTGTGTGACTTTGGGTAGACTGTGACTCTCTCTGATCCTCAGTTTCATCTTCTGTGCATAAGGACAACAATGCCTGCTTCACAGGGCTGCTGTTGGGATGAGTCAGTGCAGAGCATGTGCTCAGCAGTGTCTGCTGTTTTCTACAGCCCCCAGTGTACTATGAAGCTTGTCCACCCATGACACAGAGCAGAGCAGGGCTTGGCACTGAGGTAGCGATGAGGTTCTCCACATTGCTTCTTGGGGACTGGGTTCAGGGGGCAGGTTTGTGGGTACCATACCTCGAGTATGGGTCACCAGAGGGTTGTTGTGAAAGATGAGCTTGCAGAGAGATGGGAAGAGAGCTACCGGCAGGATGGCATCTTCCTTTGCAATCTGTAAGGAATGCAGGAGAGCATCAGATTGACACCACCCTACACCTCTGCCCAACTGCTTCCAGGCCCTACAATGCAGGGCTGCATGCCTGCAAGGTCTGGGGTGAGGGTGGGGCTGGGGGATTGAGGCTGCTGGGGACAGGACTTATTGCTGGGACTGTCTTATCTCTGCAATTTCACCTGTTTGCACCCAGAATACCTGTGCCCCTCCTGGCCCAAATCTCACCATCATTGTTTCACATTGAAACCTAAGAATTTTCCCCCTTCTCTATACTGGATATGTAGCTTATACCAAGTATTGAGGATGTTGGTGACAAAAATAAGAACAAATATATGTAGCCCTAACCCTCTGTTAGGTTTGTAGTAGCAGTTTTGTCTTCTCCTTCCCTCACTGTATGACATACAGATATACCCAGGAGAGGTAAGACAGTCAGAGACCCAAAAATCAGAGTAGGGAGGAGTATGGGAGGGCATATGTCTCACAGGAAGCCTGGAAATTTGGCAAGGCACTGACTTTGACTTCAGCATACAATTTGTCTGATACTTCACCTTCCTCAGTGTGACCTCTACACACACGTCAGTCTGTCAACAGCAGTGATAGTCTCTTTCACTGTAGCCCATCTGGGCACTGATCAAGGGAGGGATGGGGGACAGAAGGTCGGGGGGACACACGCATCAAAACGATTAGCACAGTCAGTGAGGTAAGGGAGACCCATGGCTGTCCAGGGCCCAGAGGCCACTCTACCCCATGAAGCCAGCCTCTGAAGGGCAAAAAATACACACTCCTTGTTGAGAAGAATGGTGAGAACATCTGGGGACAACCTTGGGCTGGGTGTCTATTAGCAGTGAAATAGAATTAGAGCGGTTGGGAGCAGGGCAGTGGCCTTTCAGATGCCTCGACACACTGGAAGGTGTTGAGTCAGATTTGGGGCCCATAGAGAGCACCAAGCGCTGGGAGTGGGTGGTAGCTCAGTCTGGAGCCTCACTGGGTAGTGCCAGATGCCCCTGGGGCAATTACCTATTCATTGTCTTTCATTTTGGTTCCTTCAGTCAACAAATATTTACTGAATGACTTTATGTACCAAGCTCTGGGCTGGGACTGAGTGAGAGATACAGTTCCTATCCTGGAGGAATAGTACCTGGTGCGAAATAAGCACTGAAGAAGCAGTAACACAGAGAAGCATACGTTTACAACAGTGATTACTGCCGCAGAAGAGAGGCTCGTGAAGCACCAGGGTGATCTGACCTAGTCACAGAGGTAAGAGGAGGCGTCCCTGAGATCTGGAGGATGGCAGGAGGTAATGAGCGAATGCAGTGGGGGATGTAGTACGTGTCAAAGAAATCTCTGTATTAATCGAAACATTCCCTCTAGTTTCTGGGCATACAGCTAGACTGTTTCTTCTTGCCTCCTAGGTAGCTAGGTGTGGGCCTATGACTCAGTTCTAGCCAATGCCACCTTTGTGGAAGTGATAAATGCCGTTTCCAGGAGTAGCCTATTCAAAACCTCCTGCAGGATCCTCTCCTCACTCAACTATCTTTCCACCAGTTGTGTGCATGCATGCTCAGTCACTAAGTCATGAATGACTTAGCGTGGACTGTAGCCCACCAGGCTCCTCTGTCCATGGGATTTTCCAGGCAAGAATACTGGAGTGGGTTGCCATTCCCTGCTCCAGGGGATCTTCCTGACCCAGGGATTGAACCTACGTCTCCTACATCAGCAGGTATATTCTTTACCACTGAGCCACCTGACCAATTGCATAGGATTCAGTAAAGTACTCTTAAGGTCTTATAGGATGACAGAGCTATGGCCAGAACAGATCTGGGTCTCTGAAGAATCATGTGACAGGCCACCTACCAACCAGGAATATCCACAATGGGTCTTGTAAAAGCAAGAAATACACTTTTGCGTTCACTGACATTTTTAGTTTGTCACAGCAGGTAGTATTACTTCCTCTAATGCAGAGAGGAAACATTCCATACAAAGAAGAATGTGTGAAAGATACCACAGCAAAGAGGAGAAACCCTGCTGGATGGAGTTAAAGAAGGTTAGTGTGACTAAAAGCAGAGAAAAAGGGTGGTTGGTGCAAAATGAGACTAGAGATGCAAGTATGGGCCGGACCAAAGTTTATTAAAGATGTTGGTCCATAGAGAACCTATTAGATGAATTTTTAGAAATATGAAGACCTAGGCTATCACTTCAGAAGGGGGATCCAGATGGCAGAGTAAAGAGGACATGGAGCTCACCTCCCCCCACAAACACATCAAAAATACATCTACACGTGGAATAATTTTCATGGAAAACTAACTGGAATCTGGCAGAAGAGCTCCTAAACCACCAAGGCTACAAGAGAGACTCCCACATAATCAGGCAGGATGAGAAAAAAGGCACTTGGTCAGGACCTGTGTCCCTGGGAGGGGACTAAGAGGAAGAGGGAGATGGCATGGTGGGTACTACCCCAGGGAGCGAGTGGGTCAGGACACAGACAGGGTGTCCGGTCCTGGGGTCCCACACAGAAATGGCAAACCCCGTGGCTGTTTGGAGAAATGCTGGGACAGGCTGGAGAAAGGCTGAAGCCTAGACTGCATTGGTGAGGAGGGTGTGGGTGCTGGCTCACCCTTAGACAGGGCAGGGGGTGGTCTGCCCTAGCAGCTGCTGCCTTGCCACACTCTCAATCTGAGCTGAGTGAACAACCCAGCCCAACAGTGGATCTAGGGCAGTCAGGTTCTGGGAAAAGAACCCATTTAGGGATGCAGAGGTGGTGCGGGGGGCCTGGTGGGCAGTGGTGGCCACTGCTGGCACTTCCACAGAAGCAGCCCAACTTCCTACAGCTGAGCAGCGCTTCAATTCCCACAAGCACAATGCGGAGATTCCCAGTCCCAGCCTAGTGAAGGCTCTAGCCCTGCCCACTCTGTGCTACAATCGTGCACTAGATCTGGGCCAACCATAACGGGGGAAAGATGCAACTTGGACTGCAGCTGAGTAGAACTGCAGACACCTACACAGGCACAGCACTGGACCTCTGTAAAGCACAGGAACCCCACTTGTGCACTCCCCTCCTTCAGGGCAAAGGCCCCAGTGTGGGAGAAGGAAAACCACACACACTTAAAGGGAACAGAGTCAGCCTGAGTCAGACCCTCAAGGTTTCCGCCCCTGCAACTAAGCGACCCTGCCCCTTGACAGGGTAGCCTCTGTCTCTGCTGGGAGCGCTAGCTAACCCAACACCAGCCACACCCTCTATCATAGAGGCCAGCACACCCTGAGGAAAGACCTGGCTGGTGTCCACCTCAGATCCAGCCCTCACTTCAAAGACACTGGGGACACCCAGCCAACATATGGTACTCCCACATGAAAAACATCCATTCCAGACCAGGGATTGGCCGAGATGGTGGACTAGAAAGACCCTGAGCTCACCTCTTCTCACAGGCACATCAAAATCACAACTATTTACAGAACGACCACTGATGACAAGGACCAGAACCTACCAGAAAAGAAACAGAACCAGCCTGCCAAATCCATTAAAATAGAAACAGCAATTTAGGCAAAATGAGGTGAAATAGGAACATGTTCCAGATGAAGGAACAAGGTAAAAACCTCAAAAGAAAAACTAAGTGGATACAGGCAATCTACCTGAGAAAGAGTCCAGGGTAATGATCATAAGGATGACCAAAGAACTCAGACAAAGAATGGATCCACAGAGGAAAAGTTAGAGGTTTTTAAACAAAGAATTAGAAAATATAAAGAACAAACAAAGATGAAGAATGCAATGACTGAAATGCAAAATACACCTGAAGGAATCATTTACTACCATTGACCCAGCAATTCTACTCCTGGATAAATATCTGAAAAAAAAACAAAAACACTAATTTGAAAAGGTACATGCATCCCAATGTTCACAGCAGTATTATTTACCACAGCCAAGATATGGAAGCAACGTAAGTGGCTATCAACAGATGAATGGATAAAGAAGACATGATATATAGATATATACAATGGACTAATACTCAGCCATAAAAAGAAAATCTTGCCATTTGCAGCAACACAGATGGATTTGGAAGTATTATTCTAAGTGAAATAAGTGCGATGGAGAAAGAAAATACTGTATGATATCACTTATATGTGCAATCTAAAAAATACAGGAAATGAGTGAATAAGAAAGAAGCACACTTACAGAGAACAAACTAGTGGCGACCAGTAGGGAGAGGGAAGGGGGAAATACAGGTGTAGAGAAGAGGTACAAACCCTTAAGTATGAAATAAGTTACCAGGATATACTGTACAACATGGGGAATATAGGCATTATTTTATAGTGATTCAAATGAAGTACAGCCTTTAAAAACTATGAATCACTATACTGTACACCTGTAACTTATATAACATTGTACAGCAAGTATACTTCAATTTAAAAAAAAATTTTAAATCACATCCAAAAAATACCCGGGAATAAACTTAACCAAGGATATGAAAGACTTGTATTTAGAAAACTATAAAACTTTGATGAAGGAATTTAAAGATGATTCAGTGAAATGAAAAGATATCCCATGATATCTTATTATTATTAAAATGGACATACTACACAAAACAATCTACAAATTTAATGCAGTCCCTATCAAAATGCCCATTACTTTTTTCTGAAGACTAGAAGAAATAATACTAAAATTTATATGGAATCAAAAAAGACCCAGAATTGCCAAAGCAATCCTGAGGAAAAAGAACAAAGCTGGAGGTATAATCCTCTTATACTTCAGACTATACTATAAAGCTAAGGTCTGTGTGTGGTGCTGACACAAAAACACATACATTAATGGAACAGAATAAAGAGCTGTGAAATAAAGCCACACACCTACAGTCAATCTATGACAAAGGAGGCAAGAATATACAATGGAAAAAAGACAGTCTCCTCAATAAGTGATGCTGGGAAAACTGGACAGCTACATGTAAAAAAAAAAAAAATTAGAACATTCTCTTGGGAATTCCCTGGCTGTCCAGTGTTTAGGACTCCATGCTTTTACTGCCAAGGGCCCAGGTTACTTAGACCCTGGTTGGGGAATTATGATCCCACAAACTACATGCCATAGCCAAAAAAAAAAAAAAAGAACATTCTCTTACAACATATACAAAAGTAAAACTCAAAAGTTTCATCCCCTAAATTTAAGACCTGAAATCATTAAAGTCCTAGAAGAACACAGGCAAAACACTCTTTGACATAAATTACAGCAATATTTTTTTGCATTTCCTAAGGCCAAAGAAATAAAAGCAAAAATAAACAGATGAAGTCTAATTAAACTTAAAAGCTTCACAGCAAAGGAAACCACTGATAAACCAAAAAGGCAGTCTGTGGAATGGAAGAAATTATTTGCAAATGATGCAACTGACAAGGGGTTAATATCTAAAACAAACAGCTCATACAACTTATTATCAAAAATAAAATCAAATAATCCAATTGAAAAGTGGGCAGAAGATTTTTATTTTGCTTTCTGCCACTGTATTTTTTTAACTGAAGGATAATTGCTTTACAGAATTTTGTGGTTTTCTGTCATACAAGAATCAGCCATAGGTACACCCACGTCCCCTCCCTCCCAAACCTCCCTCCCCATCCCACCCTTCTACTTTATCACAGAGCCCCTGTTTTGAGTTCCCTGAGACATACAGCAAATTCCCACTGGCTGTCTATTTTAATATGGTATTGTAAATTTCCATTTTACTCTCTCCATACATCTCATCCTCTCCCTACTCTCCTCCTGCCATGTCCATAGGTCTGTTCTCTATGTCTGTTTCTCCACTGCTGCCCTGAAAATAAATTCATCAGTACCATCTTTATAGACTCCATATATATGCATCAGTATATGATATTTATATTTCTCTTTCTGACTTACTTCACTCTGCATAACAGGCTCTAGGTTATCCACCTCATTAGAACTGACTCACGTGTGTTCCTTTTTATGGCTGAGTAGTATTCCATTGAACATATGTACCACTGTTTCTTTATCCACTCATCTGTTGAAGGACATCTAGGTTGCTTCCATGTTCTAGCTATTGTAAATAGTACTTGGGCAGAAGATTTTAATAGACATTTTCCCAAAGATATACAAAAGGCCAAAGGTCACATGAGATATGCTCAACATCACTAATTATTAGACAAATGCAAATCAAAACCAATGAAAATCAAATCAAAAACAAAACCAAAAACAGAAAACAAAAAACAAATCAAAAACAATGAAATATCACCTCACACTGTCAGAATGGCTATCATCAAAAAGTCTACTAATAACAAATGTTGGAGAAGATGTGGAGAAAGGGAAATCTTGTACACTGTTGGAGGGAATGTAAATTGGTGGTATTACTTGGCCATGAAGAAAATGAAATAATGCCATTTGAAGCTACATGGATGGACCTAGGAAATATTATGCTCAGTGAAGTTAAGTCAGAGAAAGACAAATACTATATGATATCACTTATATTGGAATCTAAAAAATAATAAAAGTGAATGTATATGCAAAACAGAAACAGTCTCACAGATACAGAAAACAAACTTATGGTTACCAAAGGGGAGAAGGAAGCAGGAAAAATTAGGGTTATGGGACTAAGAGATTTAAACTATTATATACAAAATAGATAAGCAACAAGGATATATTATGTAGCACATGGAATTATACTCATTATATTGTAATAACCTATAATGGCATATAATCTGCAAAAATACTGAATCACTATGCTGTACACCTAAAATTAACACAACATTGTAAGTCGACTATACTTCCATAAAAAAATATGAAGACCTAAATTTGACAAGACTGGGAAATGGATTAGATGTGGGTAGGGAGGAGGGATGTACAGGAGAGAGAAGTATCAAAGATGACAACCAGGGTTTGGCTCAAATAGCTGAATGGAGTCAACAGCTCAAGCAACTCAGCTATTGACTAAGATACAGAACAATGGAAAAACATTCAAATTTGAACTGGTAAGATCATTAATTCACTTGGATATGTGTACTTTGGAGGTGCCTTTTAGACTTCCAAGTAGAAATTCACGTGGGTCTGGGGTACAATAAGGAGTTAAAAGCTTGTGAGGCACTGGGCATAGGCAATGGATATGTGAAGCCAGTCTCAGGAGAAAATACAGAGGAAGAGGAGAAAGAGACTCAGAGCAGGCCTTGAAGGACTCTGACATTTGATCATCTAGACCAGAGGTCAGCAAACTTTTTCTGTCAAAGGCCAGATAATAAATGTTTTAGGCTCTGCAGGCCATTCAACCTCCATTGCAACTACACAACTTTGCTGTTGTAGCAACCACAATAACTTTTTATAGAACACTATCCCCCCAAAATGCAGAGTATGCATTTTTTTCCTAAGTGCGCACAGAACATTCACCAACCTAGAATATAGGGTAGACCAAAAAATAAGTTTAAATACATTTCAGAAGGATGAAATCTCACAGATTATGTTATCTGACTACAACAGAATTAAATTAGAACTCAACAAATGTAAGGTATCTGGAAGAGCCCCATATATTTGGAAGTTAAACCACTCACTTCTAAACAAACCATAGGTCAAAGAAGAAATCACAAAAAAATTAAAAATGTTTTAATTGAATGAAAATCAAAACACAAAATTTATTGAATTCAGCTCCAACAGTGCTTAAAGAAGATATTTATAGTTGCTTATATTAAAAAGAAGAAAGGTCTATATCAATGATCTAAAATTATACTACTTAGGAATCTAGGAAAAAGAAGAGTCAGTTAAACTCATTGTGAGTAGGAGAGAAATAAAATTATGAGCAAAAATCAATGAAATAGTAAACAGACAATACAGAGATCCAAAGAAAGCAGTAGCTAGTTATTTTAAGTCAATAAAAGGGTAACTTCTATTTTGGATCAATAAAAAAAGAGAAAAGATGAAAATTACCAGTTTCAAGAACAAAAGGAGAATCCATAATATTGATACATCTACGGTCCACTGATTTTTGACAAGGGTGAGCAGACCATCCAATGGTGAAAGGATAGTCTTTTCAATAAAAGGTGTTGAGAAAACTGCATATCCACATACAAAAGAATGAAGCTGGACCCCTATCTCACATCACATATAAAGATTAGCTCAAAATGGATCAAAGACCTAAATGTTATGACTAAATTTATAACTCTTAGAGGAAAACACCTGGGGAGTTTGGCTATACTAACTGCCTCAGGAGCAGTGTAAGCTGAATTTCTTAAAAGTTGCTGGCATTTCACATCTGAGTAGGGCCCAATTAGTGGGGCTTACAGGAAGTTTTATAGGACATGGAAAAACATGTTAACATAAAACTTGTTAATGAAACACATATTAAATCTGTTCCATGGACTTTACATCTGCTGTTCTCTTTGGGTTAAACATGTCTCAAGTCACTCAACCCTCAATCTTCACCTCACTAAGCTCCCTGATTTCCATCTCAGCTTAAACACCACTCTCACCACTCCCTGGTCCCAAATACGAGGTGAGACCTACCCTTCACATACTTCATAGCACCGTGAATGTCTTTGCAACACGGGGCGTGTTTATACTGTGATTATTTGTTCGCTCTCAGTCTTTCCTGTAGGTGACAAGCTCCGCAAGGGCAGAGGTCGAATCTCTTCATGCAATTGTATCCCCAGTGCCCAGCAGAGAGCCTGGCACATGGTGAGTGGTAAATCAATACCTGTGACTGAATCGATGGACTCCTGCCTCTGCCTGCTTGCCTTCTGTTTCCCCAACCCTGAGAACCCCCACCCTGAGAATTCCTGAACCTGCATTCTGCTGATGCAGGAACGGGAGGGTTGGCTTTCAGGCCAGAGCAATTCACACCCCACCCTCCCATCTGTGCTCCTGGGGAAAGAGGTAGAGAAGCCAAGAGTCACCTTGTTGTAGGCGAGGCTAAGGCACCTCAGCTCTGGGAAGGGCGGGGCCAGCGTCTGGTTCCTCGCCTTCAGTGACTTCACAGGAAGAATCTCGAATATAGGTGGAAGTGCACATACCTTGGTCGTCTTAGAAGAAAAAGAGTCAAAGTCAAAGCGCCCTGGTGATAAAGAAGTGGACCAACAGACCCTTCCTAGGGAGGGTGGTGGAAAGAATGACCATTCCAGAGGGGCTGGCACAAAGGAGGCTTCTGGGGTCATAAGGGGGGATGTCACCAAGGGCCTAGAGTTCTGGCTCCAAGTTCTCTGATGTCACATGGTTAGTTTGTTCTCTGGCACCCAAAGTTCCAGTCTCAAGTTCTCTGAAGCCAAAGGATGACACAGCAGCAGTGCAGACAGCAGAAGTTCCCTGCTCACCTCCCACTTTCTGCCCTATAGTGGCTTATCCTGAACTTGCTCTTCTGTACAGTTGGGTCAAGATTTCTCCAGAAAGCAAAAGGGCAGGTGCATGCTCGTATAATTAAGGGGACTTTTCCTGGTGAGAAGACAGAGCAGGAGTGAGCTGAGCCTTGAACTGCTGCTCTGATGCATTCATCCAATCCTATAGTGGAGGGTTCTTCATTCCAGGATAAAACAGCAGCTAAGTCCTAGACGATGATCAAGTTGAAAAATGGAAGTTGCTGGATTAACTATTCCAAACTGAGTTTACACGCTGATTTCTTGAGTTAGATGGAGCCAAAGGAAATCACAGGGCAGATGCTGGACTAATGACTGGCTTCAGATGAACTTGATTCATCTAAGTGCCATTAACTGCTGTGTAATCTTGAGCAAGTCACTTATATTTCACCTGCTCATTCAATGACCATTTGCGGAGCACCTACTTTGGGCCAAGTATTTTGTTTCTTCCTGGGGTCCACCTTGCACAGCTACAAGTGAGATGGATGAGTCATGGGTGAGAGTAAAACAAAAACCAGTGATGGTGCTTGGGAACTCTCCTCTCAGGGAAATCGGAATGCAATCTCCCACAGGCTGGAGGGGCCGGTGGTGGCAGTCTGTTAAGGCATCTCCTCAACTGTGCCATTCCCTATCTGCAGGGAGGCCATGTGAGCCAAAGAGGGTAACTTAGACTGAAGCACAGAGAAGAAAAAGCCAGACAGGCTTGGGAGTTATCTAGCCCTATCCAGGGCCAGGAAGGTCCTGACCTGAGGGCATGACTGGCTCTGCTGGGGTCACAGAGGGCCCTGTCTTAGAGGGGGATGTATTTGATGTTGACAGAGGGGCCGCTAAAAGTTTCAGCCATCCAAATCACTCTCTACATTCTCAGATGCCACACAATTGGGACCTAAGCACTAAGCAACCCACCAATAATCTCTGGCTTCTATGGCCACAAGCCCTTGTATCCGATAGGCACAACTTTATGCAGAGTGACCTGGCTGCTCCTCCCATTCAGACCTGGAGTCTGTATGTCTAATCCTTTGAAACCAGACTGGCTGCTGCACAATAAAGAATTTGTCTGGTCTTTGTCCTGGGTTTTTGGCACTGAGCTTCTAAAACCCTTGGAATCTCTAGAGTGATAGGAATGTCTTTGTTATTCATAACCCCTTGGATCATACCTGAGTTCACACCAGTGAGATGACTTAGGATGGGGGCTGGCCATACTATAAAGACAACCATGTGATCAGAGGACTGGGGTTTGAGCCAGCCTGACCTCTGGGGAGGGGAGAGGGGCTAGAGATGGAGTTCAATCATGTAGCCAATGGTTCAATTAATCATGGCTATGCAATGAAATGCCAATGAAAGTCCTGGCCACTGAGGCTTTGGTGAGCTACCTGGCTGGTGAACCCATCAGCTGTGCTGGGAGTGTGACACACATTCATTCCACAGTGAGAGGGCAAAGAGGCTCTACATTTCGAATCCTCCCAGCCCTCACTGTGCATTTTTTCATTTGGCTGCTCCTGATTTGCACCCTTTATAGTCAATTTGTAATCAGAAGTATAATGGTCTCCTGAGTTCTATGAGTCATTCTAGCAAATTACTGAACCTGAGGGGATCGTGGCAGCTGTAGAATTTACTGCCATTACAAATAGCCTGGGAACCCCCACACTTGCAACTAGCGCCTAAAGTGAGGGCAGTCTTGTTGGGGATTCTGCTCTTGTGGGCTCATGCTAATTCCAGAATTAGCATCAGAATTACACTGCAGTGTTATACTGGCCTATGACTTGCTTTGACCAACAGAAAATGCCATTGCTTGAATTTCAGAACCTTGCTCTCTTGGAAGTCTAATTCCACCATGCTGCAAAGAAGTCCAGGATGAAAAGACAACATAAAGATGACAAGTCCTGCCAGCTGTCTATGAGTCCAGCTCCCAGATAACCTGCCAGCTGCAGGAATGTGCCCTAGCTAAACACCAGTAGAACTACCTAACCAACCCAAATAATTGTGACATATAATAAATTGTCATTGTTTGAAGTCAACAACTGTGTTGGCTTGTTAAGTGGCAATAATACAGCAACTGATATAATTTCTCACCCAGTTGTATCTGTGGGGAGGGGGTATACTGAGTTGCGATCCAAGAGTGCAGGTTGCCTAACTGCATAATGGTACTTCTTACTATAAATGAGTAAGTGAATAAATAGATAAATATTAGTGTGTCAGTCTTCTTGAACTTGCTTAGTGAGCATCTACCCTGAGAAAAAAAGACAATTTTCTGTGCTGACAAAAATCAAGTGTCTAAGCCTGTGACACCAAGGATTAGATCCCAGATGGCAGTGTGTTTGGCCAGGATCGCTCTAGCTTTGGGGTGGGACTTCTTATTAAGGAACTACTGGGCTTCATCCTAGTGGCAGCCTCAGTTCAATGACAGCTTAATCACTTGAGGCAGGAATCATCCCTACTGAAGAACCATGGAAGCTGGTCTGTGGGTTGTGTGAGGCCTGGGACCTGTCAGTTGAGTCCCCTGCTACATCTCCATAGGCCAGCATAGTGCCTGGCACATGGTCGGGACTCAGGAAATATGCGTTCAGTGAATGGGCTTCCTCAGTGTTATATATGCAAATGCCTCTCATGGCTCTGTCAATTTATTTTTGTTTACCAGAACTAATGTTCTAATGCAAGGACACAAATATAAAGTAGGCATTTCCTACCTCTGAGGTTGAAAATCCAGGGTAAGATGAGAACACGACCTCTGAAATATAAGAGAAAAGAATGGAGATTGGTGAGAGCACTAACTGACCCCAGGAGGCCAGGGTCTGCATCTGCCACCCACTGTGTACAGCAGAGTGTCTCCCGGAGGGAGTACTCCTTGGTCCTGAGCTTCAGTGCTAACTGGGAAGAGGAACCAGCTGTGACATGCATCAGGTAATACGCCCTTTGTGCTTGGAACAAAATTCAAACTCCTTGGCCAGGCTTTGGAGTCCTGCCTGATCTCGCCTCTGCCTACTTCTCCAGTCTTATCCCATGCTAACCTGGCCCTCACTCACTATATATCAGCCACACTGATCTTCTTCCTGACTTTGTACCATGCAAGCTCTTGTGAGCCTCAGAACTACAGGGCAGTCAGTATTGCTCAGAAGGCAAACCAACTGTTTTAGAAGAGAAAAATGTATATAAAAGATATTCTGTCAGAGGATTTGAAAATACTATTTGTTATATTAGTAGAAATAGAATGCGTTAAGACAGTGAATTCAGGAGAGACAAGTGAGAAGGAGGCTGCAGAGTGATTTCATTCTTGAAATTATCAAAGAGAAGCCAATAAAGAGCTGAGTTCAACCTAATAAAGCAAAGCATCTGCTGGGTCTGGATCCTATGCAGGGATGGCTCACCTTTGCCCTGACTAATGGGACCCCTTCTGCATGTTAATGATACTATATTGAGAAGGTTACATTAAAATGAAATAAGCAATAATATGGGTGGAACACCATGTGGCAAGAACAACTCTGATAACAAGCATCTGAAAGGAATCTGTGAAAGGTTTGTGCAAGGAAAAAAGTAGGAGTTAGCTAAAGGATGAGCCATGGTCATAAGTGTGGGTGCTAAGCAGTGATCTTCTGGGGAGATAGAGAGCCCCCACATCTAGGAAGATGAACTGAGGTACACTCTATCTGAACTGAGGCCCTGGCCCTTCCCACAGGTATAAGAAAAAATTCCAGAAACCAGAACCTGTGTTCTAAGGTTCAGACTGGGAACCATTCAAGAGATGTACAGTCAGGCACTTCCTAATATTTGAGGAAAATTAGCACCATGAAAGAAAGTTATGAAATATAAAAGAAGAAACAGCATCTGAAAAAAAGAGAGATCATTTAACCAAAAGAATAAAAACTTTAAACAGAATAATTAATGTCTTCTAAGAAATTCATTTTTTGGGGCTCCAAAATCACTGCAAATGGTGACTGCAGCCATGAAATTAAAAGACGCTTACTCCTTGGAAGGAAAGTTATGACCAACCTAGATACCATATTAAAAAGCAGAGACATTACTTTGCCAACAAAGGTCCGTCTAATCAAGGTGATGGTTTTTCCAGTAGTCATGTATGGATGTGAGAGTTGGACGGTGAAGAAAGCTGAGTGCCGAAGAGTTGACGCTTTTGAACTGTGGTGTTGGAGAAGACTCTTGAGAGTTCCTTGGACTGCAAGGAGATCCAACCAGTCTATCCTAAAGGAGATCAGTCCTGGGTGTTCATTGGAAGGACTGATGTTGAAGCTGAAACTCCAATACTTTGGCCACCTCATGCGAAGAGTTGCTCATTGGAAAAGACCCTGATGCTGAGAAGGATTGGGGGCAGGAGGAGAAGGGGAGGACAGAGGATGAGATGGCTGGATGGCATCACCGACTCAATGGACATGAGTTTGGGTAAACTCTGGGAGTTGGTGATGGACAGGGAGGCCTGGCATGCTGCGATTCATGGGGTTACAAAGAGTCGGATATGACTGAGCGACTGAACTGAACTGAAGGAATTCAAAAGACTTTCATTTTAAGACAAAATTAGGTCATTATGGAAGAGAAACTGTTACTAATTTTGTAATTTTAAAGTAGATAATCAAATAAGAGATTTAATAAATGTCTTGTACACAAGAAAAGGTCCATCTGAAGAGCTAATTCATAAAACACAGAATGGAATGAAGGATAATAAAGAAAAAATTTCCAAGACAAAGGAAACTATCTTGGAAAGAACAAAGTACCTAACAAAATAAACAAAAAAGAACCGCATACCCAGAAGCACCTTAGTCAAATTTCCAAAGGAAAAAAGGGAAATCTTATTCCAGGAAGCAAAAATAGGTTTCCTATAAAGGAATGGGAATCAGATTGGGGTCAGACTTCTCATGGCAACAATGGATTTAGAAGGCAATCAAGTAATATCTTGAAAGTTCTCAGGAAAAATTATTTTAAGGCTACAGTTGTCTATTCAGTGAGCTAGCATTCAAGCATAATGACAAAACAAAGGTAATTTGGGGTATTTTATGGGCCGAGAAAAATCTACTATATGCAAACCCTCTTTGAAAGAATCAAATTCAAACAGCAAAATGAAAAGCAATACAGCATAGGAAACTATCTTTGTGACCACGAAGGGAGATATTTAAACAAGAACCCAAAGGCATAAGCCGTATGATAAAATTGTATAGGTTTGGTGTGATGGACTGAATTGTGTCATCTCCCACCACCTCCCTAATTCATATGTTGAAGTCCTAACCCCCCAGTACCTCAGAATGAGACTGTATTTGGAAACAGCATCTTTAGAAAGGTAACTGAGGTTAATAAGGTCATTAGGATAGACCCTAAATCAATATGAAGGTTCTCCTTGTAAGACGAGACGATTAGGACATAGACAATTCAGACAGAGAGATGACCAAATGAGGATATAGCAAGAAGGCAGCCTTTTATAAGGCAAAGGAGAGAGGCTGAAAAAGAAACTAAATCTGCCAACACCTTGATCTTGGACTTCTAGCCTCCAGAACCATGAGAAAATAAATATGTGTGGTTTAAGCCAAACAGTGTGTGGTATTCTGGCAGTCTTAGCAAACTAATATACTTGGGTAAATCAAACTTGAGAATTTCTCTTGAGAATGTCATCTCTACCATTGCAGATGAAATAAACAGATAGGTGACTACAAAATAAAAGAAGAAATTGAAAATATTAAAACTATCAAGGGATATGAAATAGCAATTTATAAAAGTTGAAAACTAAGTAAATGAAGAAATACTTAACATCACCAATATTTATAAAATGGAAATTAAAACAATGAAATATCACTTTATGCTGCTTCTGCTGCTGCTAAGTCGCTTCAGTCGTGTCCGACTCCGTGTGACCCCACAGACGGCAGACCACCAGGCTCCCCTATCCATGGGATTCTCCAGGCAAGAATACTGGAGTAGGTTGCCACTGCCTTCTCCAGTGCATGAAAGGGAAAAGTGAAAGTGAAGTTGCTCAGTCGTGTCCAACTCCCAGCGACCCCATGGACTGTAGCCTACCAGGCTCCTCCGTCCATGGGATTTTCCAGGCAAGAGTACTGGAGTAGGGTATCACTTTATACCTACCAAAATAACAAAACTTAGAACAATTAAAAAGCTTGGAAATATCAAGTGCAGGCAAGGTTGTAAGGAAACAGTAACTCTGATGTTCTTCAAGTATGAGTGTATACCAGAGACACTATTTTGAAGAACAATTGGGTGGCACTTATTTAAACTATGTATGCATATACTCTGTGATCCAACAAACTCACTCCTAGGTAAATATTCCAGAAAAACTCTGGCCAGGGGTATATGCAAGGAACATATACAAGGTTAGGTGACCTAGGTGTCCATTAGCAAGGGAATAGATGAATAAAGTGTGGTTAGAGCACAGTGTGGAATATTATGCATTAGATAAAAGGAAGAACTGGATGGGCATATAACAATAAGAAAAACCTTAAAAAGAGTGCTGAGTGGGAAAAAAAATTAAGTAACAGAACGGGCTCAAGAGCATATTACCATTATGTAAACTAAAAATACATTACACACAAACTATTTTACAAAGATATATCCATATATCCAGGAAAATATACTCAGCACAAAAACAGATACTTACATGAAAATGGGAAATGGGAGGAGGGATTAAGAATGAAGGAGAAAAAATAAAATAGGGCAAGATAATCTTTATAAAAACTAATGATTAAAGTGCTGGGCTTCTCTGGTGGTCCAGTGGTTAAGAATCCACCTTGCAACTCAGGGGACACCAGTTCAATCCCTGGTCTAGGAAGATCCCACATGCCGTAGAGCAACTAAGCCTGTGTGCCACAACTACTGAGCCCGCACTCTGCAACACGAGAAGCTACCACAATAAGAAGCCCACATACCACAACTAGAGAAGAGCCCACATGTAGCCATGAAGACTCAGCAATCCCACTACTGGGCATATAACCTGAGAAAACCATAATTGAAAAAGACACATACATCCCAATGTTCGGGGCTTTCCAGTTGGCTCAGCGGTAAAGAATCCGCCTGCCAGTGGTAAAGAATTGAACCGAAGGAGATACGGGTTTGATCCCTGGATTGGGAAGATACCCAGGAGAAGGAAATGTCAACCCACCCCTGTATGCTTTGCCTGGGAAATTCTACGGACAGAGAAGCCTGACATCAACAAAAGAAATGACAATAACCACAAGATCACCTCAATAGATGCAGAAAAAGCATTTGATAAAATTCAACATTCATTCATGATAAAAAAATTAACTCTTGCCAAAGTGGGTACAGAGAGAACATATCTTAACATAATTAAAGCTATTTATGACAAACTACAGCCAACGCAATACTCAACTGTGAAAAGCTGAAAGCCTTTCAGCTAAAATCTGGAACAAGACATGGACTCCCACTCTTACCACTTCTATTCAACACAGTACTGGAAGTCCTAGCCACAGCAATCAGACAAGAAAAAGAAAGACAAGGTATCTAAACTGAAAGGGAAGAGGTAAAATTGTCATATATGCAGATAACATTATACTATATATATATATATATATATATATATATATATATATATATATAAAACACTAAAGACTCCACACAAAACTACTAGAGTTGATAAATGAGTTCAGCAAGGTAGCAGGATACAAGATTAACATACAGAGCTCTTCCCTGGTGGCTCAGTGGTAAAAATTCCACCTGCCAATGCAGGAGACACAGGTTAGATCCTGATCTGGAAAGCTCCCATATGCTGCATAGCAACTAAGCCCATTCGCCACAGCTATTGAGCCTGTGCTCAAGAGTCTGGGAGCCTCAACTACTGAGCCCAGGTGCTGCAACTACTGAAGCCTGAGCACCCTAGAGCCCATGTTCTGCAACAAGAGAAGTCACTGCAATGAGAATCTGTGTACCACAACTAGAGAATGGCCCCTGCTTGCCAAAACTAGAGAAAAGCTCACACAGCAATGAAGACCTAGCACAGCCATAAATAAATAAATAAAATTTTAAAAACAATTAACATACAGAAATCACTTGTAGTTCTTTACACTTACAAAGAAATATCAGAAAGAGAAAGTAAAAAAAAAAAATCCTTTTAAAATTGAAATAAAAAAGAATACAATACTTAGGAATAAACCTGACCAAGGAGGTAAAAGACTTATATATTAAGAACTATAAAATATTGATAAAGGAAATGAAG
This sequence comes from Giraffa tippelskirchi, assembly GCF_054371585.1. NCBI lineage: Eukaryota > Metazoa > Chordata > Mammalia > Artiodactyla > Giraffidae > Giraffa > Giraffa tippelskirchi. Next base: position 125,548,570 of record NC_137285.1, read on the forward strand.
ATGATTTAAAGAAATAGTAAGATAGACCATGTATTGGATTGGAAGAATTAATATTATTAAAATGGCCACACTATCCAAAGTAATCTACAGTTTAATGCAATCAATTTACCTGTGACATTTTTTACAGAACTAGAACATTTCTTTATTTCTCCAAAGAAGACATACAAATGGCCAACAGGCACATGAAAAGATGCTCAACATTGCTAATCACTGGACAAATGCAAATCAAAACTACAATGAAGTATCATCTCACACAGATCAGAAGGGCCATTAACTAAAAGTCTACAAATAATAGATGTAGGAGCAGGTGTGGAGAAAAGGGAACCTTTGTACACTGTTAGTGGCAATGTAATTGATGAAGCTGCTATGGAAAACAGTATGGAGGTTGTTTAAAATACTAAAAATAGAGTTACCATATGATCCAGCAACCCCACTCCTGGGCATACACCCAGAAAAGATGAAAACACTAATTTCAAATGAAACAAGTACCCCCACCATGTTCAGAGCAGCACTATATATGACAACCACTACAAGGAAGCAACCTAAGTGTCAATCAATAGATGAATGGATAAAGAAGACGTGATACACACACAATGGAATATTACTCAGCCATATAAAAGAGTGAAATAATACCATTTGCAGCAACATGCATGGACCTAGAGATTATCACACTAAGTGAAGTCCTACAGAGAAAGACAGATATCATATGATATCATTTATATGTAGAACCTCAAAAATAGTACAAATGAACTTATTTACGAAACAGAAAAACTCACATAGAAAACAAACTTATGGTTACCAAAGGGGAAGAAAGAGGAAGCATAATTGGGAGTATGGAATCAACAGATGCATACCACTATATATAAAATAGATAAACAACAAGGATTTACTGTATAGCACAGGGAACTATTTTCAAAATCTTGTAATAAACGACAGTGGAAAAGAATTGAAAAAATATCAACATAAACATATAAATGTATAACTGAATCACTCTGCTGTACACCTCAAACTAAAAAGCTTCTGCACAGCAAAGGGAACCATGAACAAAATGAAACTACAACCTAATGAAGGGGAGAAAATATTTTTAATTACTGTATCTGGACAAGGGATTCCTATCTAAAAATTAATTTTTTAAAAACTCAAAACTCAATAGCAAAAAAATAAACAATCAAGAGGATATGAATAGATATCTTTCCAAAGAAGACATGCAAATGGCTAATAGGTACATGAAAAGATGCTCAACATCATTAATCATCATGGAAAAGCAAATGAAAACCACAATGAGATATTACCTCACACCTGTTAGAGTGACTGTTATCTAAAAGAAAAGAAATAAGTGTTGAGAAGGATGTGGAGAAAAGGGAACTATGGGGTTCCTATGTGGGAAGGAATGTAAATTGGTGCAGCTATTATGAAAAACTATATGGAGGTTCAACAAAAAACTGAAAACAGAACTACAATATGATCCAGAAATTCCACTTCTGGGTATTAATCCAAAGAAAACAAAATGCACTCCTATGTTCAGTGCAGCATCATTTTATAATAGGCAAGACATGGAAACAACCTAAATGTCCATCAATGGACAAATGGATAAGGAATATGTGATTTTATATGTATGTACACACACATACACATATGTAAATTATTCAGCCATAAAAAAGGATGAAGGCTTGCCATTTGCAACAACATGGTTAGACCCTGAAGGCATTATGTAAAGTGAAATAAGTCAGATGGAAAAAGATAAATTCCATATGGTCTCCCTTGTGTGTTAGTCACTCAGTTGTGTCCGACTCTCTGCGAGCCAATGGACAGTAGCCTGACAGGTTCCTCTGTCCATGGAATTCTCTACGCACGAATACTGGAGTGGGTTGCCATTTCCTTCTCTAAGGGATCTTCCCAAACCAGGGACTGAATCCGTGTCTCCTGCATTGCAGGAAGATTCTTTCCTATCTGAGTTGCCAAAGGGTTTTTATCTCCCTTAAATGTGGAATCTGAAGAAAATAACAAAAATCAACTCAAATCAAAACAAAAAAATCGAACTCGTGGATGTAAAGAATGGATTGATGGCTGCCAGAGGCAGGGGATGAGGAGTGAGCAAGGTGGGTGTAGGGGGTTATAAATTTCTAGCTATATATGAGCATGTAATGTATAAAGTGTGGTGACTACAGTTAACAATACTGTGCTGTATATTTGAAAGTAGCTAGGCGAGTAGATCTTGAAAACTCCCATTACATGAAAAAAAATTTTTTGTAACTATGTATGGTGACAGATCAGCTTCCCTGGTAGCTCAGAGGGTAAAGAATCTGCCTGCAATGCAGGAGACCCCAGGTTCGATCCCTGGGTTGGGAAGATCCCCTGGAGAAGGGAATGGCAACCCACTCCAATATTCTGGCCTGGAGAATTCCATGGTCAGAGGAGTCTGGCAGGCTACAAAAAGTCAGACGTGACTGAGCAACTAACACACACACACATGATGACAGATATTCATTGAACTAAAAAGAATCAATGTAATGAACCATATTAATAGATTAAAGAAGAAAAATCACATGACATAATAGATGCAGAAACAAACATTTGACAAAATTCAGTATCTATGCATAGTAAAAACTGTGAGCAAATGAGGACTACAAAAAATTTCTTTAATCTGATAAAAGGCATTCACAAAAAAATCTACAGCTAACTTACAATTTTGACATACTGAACAGTTTCCCCCTGAGATTGGGAACAACGTAAGGATGTCCACTATCACCACGTCTCTCAACGTCATGTTAGAAGCCTCAGACAGCAAAATAAAAAGGTGTAAGAGGCATAAGACTGGAGAAGATGTCATGATCATGAACATAGATAATCCTAAAGAACCTGCAAATGACTAAAAGTGACAAGTGAATTTAGAAAGGTTACTGGATACATGTTCAGTATTTCTATGTACTACCAACAAACGTGGAAATGAAATATTAAAAAGCAATACCACTGATGGATGATAGCATGAAAAAGACCAAATATCTAGGAATTAATCTGATGAAAGGTATGCATAATCTGACCACTGAAGCCTACAAAGCATTGTTGAAAAGAATTTTAAAAGACCTAAAAAATGGTGGGATATATTATTTTAATGAATCTAAAAACTCAGTATTGTAAAGATGTCAAAGTGTGTTAGTCGCTCAGTCATGTCTGACTCTTCACAATCACATGGATTGTACCCCACCAGATTCCTCTATCCATGGAATTCTCCAGACAAGAATACAGAGTGGGTTGTCATTCTCTTCTCCAGGAGTTCTTCCCGTCCCGGGGATTGAATCCAGGTCTCCTGCAATTTTCTCCAAATTGGCCTATAGGTTCAATGCAATTCCAATCAAAATCCCAGTAGGATTTTGTGTGGAAGTTGACAAGTTGATTATAAAATCTGCATAGGAATACAAAGGCCTTACAATAGCTGTAGCAATTTTGAAAAATAATATCATACGAGAATTTCACTATAAATTGTGAAAACTTGTTACAAAGCTACAGTCACTCAGACACATACATTGTCACCCATCTTACCACAACACCTCTCCAACAATGCAATGGGGAAAAGGACACAGTCTTTTCAACAAATGGTGCTAAGTCAATTAGATATCCACATAAAAAGGTAAACTTTGACTCTACCTCACACTATATAGAAAAATGAATTCTAGATAGATCACAGACCAAATGTAAAAGCTAAAACAATCAGGCTTCTAGAAGAAAATACAGAAAAATATCTTCATGGCTTGAGAGAAGCAAAAAATTCTTGATCAGCAAATAGAAAGCACTAACTGAAAAGACTGATGAATTGGACGTCATTAAAATTAAGAACCTCTGTTCATCAAAATTCACCAGTACTATGAAAAAGCAAGCCACAGACTGAGAAAAGATTTCTGTGATTTATGGATCCACAAGGCACTTGGATGCAGGATACATAAGGACTCAAATCAACAACAACAAAAAAGGACACACAATCCAATTTAAATATAGGCAAAAAGCAAATAGCCACTTCCAAAAGAGGATATCAAAGTGACCAATAAACATACAAAAAGGTACTCAAAGTTTTTAGTCCCTTGAGAAATGCAAGTCAAAACAACAATGAAATACCACTACATACCTACCAAAACCAGTAAAATGAAAAAGACTGATTTACCAAGTATTTGTGAGGATATGAAGTAGCTGAAAATCTTTTACATTAATATGGGATTGAAAATTGGCACAATCACATTGGAAAAGAATTTGGCAGCATTCACTAATGCTAAATAAACTTTTATACTCTGTGACTCAGCAGTTCCACTCCTGGGTAAATACCCATCAGCAGTGAGTGTTTAAGTCCCCACCAAAAGACATGTAAAAAAATATTCACAGCAGCTTTGTCCATAACAGCCCCCAAGTAAAGTTACCGAAACATCTATCAACAGTAAAAAGGGTAAATTGTGGTATGAATGAAATAAGAGAAAGAAAAAAGAGTGAACCACTGATATAGGTAATGGCATGAATGAATCCCACAGACTTAACACTGAGTGATACATGCATTTCAAATCAGACAAAACTCATCTATAGTGACAGAAGTCAGAATGATGGAGCTACTGATCGGGAGGGTACCATGTGGGATGCTGAAAAAGGTTCTATACTGTAACATGGGTGATAGTTAAAAAGAGTATATATACGAAAACTTCAAGCTTTACACAAGATTTCTGTATTTTACTCTGTATAAATTTGGGCTTCCCTGGTGGCTCAGATGGTAAAGAATCTGCCTGCATTGCAGGAGACCAGGGTTTGATCTCTGGGTTGGGAAAATCCTGTGGAGAAGGGAATGGCAACCCACCCAGTATTCTTGCCTGGAGAATTCCATGGACAGAGGAGCCTAGTGGGCTTCAGTTGATGGGGTCACAAAGAGTTGGACACAACTGAGTGAAATATGTAAATTCACTATGAAAATTATTCCTCAATTTAAACTAAATGCTAAAGAAAAACAGTGAGGTACTGGCACAGAAATAGGGAATTACGTCAGTGGACCAGAATATGTCATCAACATATACACTCACGTATTGAAGGGATTTAGGTTTATAATAGGGCTTCCCTGGTAGCTCAGACGGTAAAGAATCTGCCTGTAATGCAGGAGACCTGGGTTCATTCCCTGGGTTGGGAAGATCACCTGGACGAGGGCATGGCAACCCACTCCAGTATTCTTGCCTGGAGAATCCCCATGGCAGAGGAGCCTGGCGGGCTATAGTCCATGGAGTCGCAAAGAGTTGGACACAACTGAGCGACTAAGCACATGTTTACAATAAAGGTAATGTTTCCTTCACTTTTTCTGCCTGTGAAAGTTGTCATCTGGATGTGATTCTTGGGAATGTCGTAGCCACCTTGGGACCTCAATGGGAACCAGCCTAAAAGAACAAGCAGGAAGGACAAGCAAGCAGGCCCAGGATGGAGAAGACAGGATGGAAGGAGCCTGAGTCCCTTGAGAATGCCAATCCACCCCAGAATTAACCATCACTGGAAAGCCTTACTTCTAGCCTCTTACTATTTGAGATAAAAAAGAAAAAAAATCCACTTGTACCTGGGTTGTAAAAACACCCTGACTGATAGAACAAGTAGGAAGTTACTGAAATATTTCATGTGAGACCACAATCTCCCCAGGCCCAGCAGTTGACAAGCAGGAGCTCCCCAGGGAGCCACAGACTTTCAGAATCAATCCTTAGAAGCTTATTCACACCATGGATCAAGAGTCTCTTTAACAAGGGGTATCACTAACCTGTCCGGTCAACATCCTTTTTCATGGGCAGTATAGTATAATCCGGCTGGTCATCTGAGGCCTCATATATCCACGACTTGGGCTGCAGCATGGATTGGGGCTGTTTCCGGGGACTCCCCCTGCCTCCAACCCAGTCTCCAGACCCATCTCGGAGCTGAACCTGCTGTAGGTACGGGATCCGGAAAATCCTGTTTTGGTCCAGGCTTAACTTCTTCAGTCTTCAATTAAGGAAAGTGAATACAGAATCACAGCAGTAATGATACCTCAGGGACATTTACCAAGCAACTTTAGGGAAAGAACATGGAATCAGTCTTAGACACTTACTCCTCCTCTGTGACCTTGAGCCAGTGACTTACCCTCTCTAGGTCTCAATATCCCTACCTCTAAAAGCATTTATTAACCTTTTGAGGTTCTTGTGAGGATTAAATGACAAAATATGTCAATAATGTGGCAGAAAGTAGTGTTCAGTAAATGGCATTTGAACCCCAAGTAAAATTTCCAGAGATCTAAAACTTAATCATTTAAAGGCCAGCATTTCATTGCTTTAACCAAATATACTCAGGCTTCCACATCTATGGGTTCTATGTTGGTTCAATCTGTGGATGTATAGAGGGCCGTCTATAGGTGGAGCTCAGAGTTTATCTTTCTGATTCTCATTCTTTTTTCTTTTATTCCATCTCCTCTCTTAGGGTCAGGATCCCGTTTCTGATAACATCTCATCCTAATCTCCTCTTTGCTGCTTCTAAACCAATCATGTGATCAGAAATATCTTTACTAATGCCTCGCTTTTTTGGCTTGAGCTAAAGCTCAGAGGGGAGATGACTTACCCATGGCCACACAGCTGAGATAAGTGGAGGAACTGGGATTTAAAGCCAGGCCTTTTGGCTTCCAGAGCAGCACTCAAGATGTGAGCAAGGATGGGGGTTACAGAGGGCCTTGCAGACAGAGGCTTTTAGCTTTACCTCCTGAGCCCGGCCAGGCTGACAAAACAATTGGGGTTGGAGAGTTTGTTGTCATCCAGCATCAGTGTCTCCAGCGCCGGGAACCTCAGGATGTACCTCTTGGTGGTCAGCGATGTGACAGATGCCTCCCTGTGTGCACAAAGACCTGGGGTAACGATCAAGGGCACAGGACAAGCTCCATCATTCCCAGGAAGAAATGGAGGATAGGGAATCAATCAAGAAGCCTAACAAAGGGATTTCTCTGATGGTCTAGTGGTTAAGACTCCAGACTTCTGAAGCAAGGGGACATGGGTTCAAGCTCTGGTTCGGAACCAAGATCCTGCATGCTCTGTGGTGTGGCCCCCTCCCACCAAAAAAAAGAAGCCTAATCACCTTGGAAACTTCTCTAGTGCCCAAGAATGGTTTCTGCAGAGAGAGGTACCAGAAGGTGTAATCCCCTCTCCAACTGACTCCCTTCCCCAAACCCCACTCACACGTCCAATCTTTTGTATGGAAAAAGGTTGCACATATTCACTGATGGACTCAGTGAGACCAAGTTGGGGCAGGATGGAGAGGGAAACATTCTATAGGAAGAACACTGCACAATTTGGGGTCAGGGAAGACTCTCAAGTATGTTGTGTCACCCCAAGAACTGGTAACCACAGAAGCACTTGGAGATAATGACCCTGGCAGAGGCCAAGTCGGGTAAGGGCACCATTCCTGGCTGCAGTGAGGCTCTCCTCTAAATGACTTTGTAGAGTGCACACATCAGTATGGAACTGAGAAGTCTTTTCTTAAATTCAAATTCAAATTCTGAGGATTTTCAGAAACACCTGAGAGTGGGATGTAACAGGCCGAGGTCCTGAATCACACACGTGGGGTAGGAAGTGGTGGTGTTTTAGGTACTACCATCAATGTGACCTCATTTGTATCACCATGTGGATGAGGCTTAGGTAATTATTTCTAAGCACATGAAAGATAGATGACTCACATTGTGTTTTCATTCCTCCCTCCAACTCCATCCTCTCTATCCACAAAAACAAACACATAGGGATACCTGGTCACACGCACACATACACATACGTGAATCACAGGCCTACAATAAGAGGACTGGAAAGTACCCTTTCTTCTGAGCCTACTGCATTCCTGACATTGTGTTGTTTTATATATGTCATCTCAGAAGAGCACTCGGAAGGACAGGTACGATCTATCTCCTTTTCAGATGAAGAAATTCAAACTTAAGAGTCACTTGCCCAAAATCTCGTAGTCAGAAAGTGGTAGAGCTCCAATTCGACTTCAAACCCCCAGGCCCTTTCCACTACAGCGCCCACCTCTCACATCACATCTTCAAGCCCTATGTGAATTAAAGGGTGCGGAAGTGGAAGGGTAGCTGCTGGCTGGGTGGGAGAGAGGCTGACAAACGCAGACAGTGAGTTCAAAAGCCCAAAAGGACTGTTAACAGTTCACCTAAAGGCAGGAATATTTCAAAGGTGAATTTAAAGACAGCATACAGCCAGCTGTGAACTCATTCCTTCATTCACACTCAACAATTTTTTTACACATATTTGTGGAGCCAGGCACAGGGAATACAAAGAGAAAAAGAACACATTCCCCTCTTAAAGTTCTTCTTATAGTCTCGTGGAGGAGACAGATGCTCAGCACACAGTGAGACCAATACTAGAGCAGAGGCAGGCACAAAACTTGATGGGAGTCACCCACTCAGGTGGGGAGAGCCCAGAGAAGGCAATGCTTAAGCTAAACCATGAAGACGGAGGGGGAGAGAACTCCCTGTTGGTCCAGTGGTTAGGACTGCTAGCTTTCACTGCTGAGGGCCTGGGTTCAATCCCTAGTTGGAGAACTAAAATCCCACAAGCCATGAGGCATGGCCAAAGGAAAAAAAGGAGAGAGAATTTGGTATGTTCTTAAGAACTGTGAGAGAAGGAGAGGAAAGGAAGACAGACAAATCATTGTTTTGTGACTGTACCTGTAGTATTTTTAGGAGCTCTGGCTGGTCATGTGCCTCATCATGGGGCTCAGAGAAACACAGGCACTCACCTGTGGACAAATGGGGTGAGTCACTGAGAGGAGTAGGTCTGAAAGCAGACAGACAGAACTTCTGGGGTGCTCCACAATGCTCAGGACTGATATTCAGCATGGCCCCAGGCCTGGGTGTTAGATGCCTCATTGTTTTTACAGTAAATTCCTCCTTTTTTGTTAGTCTAATAGTGATGGATTTCTGTAGACTATAACCATGATAATTCTGACCAAAAAAAAAGAGGAAGGGGTCAGATACCATTTCCAAAAGAGCCCTGGCAAGGTGAGGGGCAAGAGCTTGAAATGCAAAGACCAGAGACACTCAACAGAGCAGGAAAGAAGCCTTTAGCTCCTGGTATTTTTCAGGGTCACAGATCACTCTCTTCCTCTTCCTGAAAGGACCAACTTTCACATAGTGAATTTTTAATCTACCTGAAAGTAATTATAGGATGGTGCACAGCTCTGTTGATCTATAGTTAATTGGCCAATCTTTATTTCACTTCAGTGAAATATGAAACAGCTAAGAAATAAGACTTCAAAAAATTCCTTTTAAGCTCCATAATAAAAAAGCTAGCTCTGACCTGTCTCTTGTGAAAAGTCACACTACTTTGCCTTTTTAAAGTTCAGCTCCAATTATAACATAGAGGAGTTTCATTCTGTCTCTAAAACACATGTCTTGAAATAGGGGGGCCATCAGTAGGTAGGTGAGGAAGACAAGATGCAAAGCTTCATAGGAAAGCATCAGACTCTCCCGCTGAGCCCTTCCCACAGCAGTTTTGGGAGAAGAGTTCTTTGAAGTTGCAGGAGTCTGTCAGTAATGAAGAAACTGAGATTTCCAGCTGTAGTGCTATTTTTATTATACCTTCTCTTGGCAAAGGGAAGTGATACCATTTAAAATTTGGTAGCTTTAATGGAATTGTTTAGAAGGTAAGAATCTACCCCAGTGGTTGGGTTCCCATTCAGGAATGGCAGTTCAAGTACCGTATTAGAAAAAGCATGGGAGCCCTGGGCTCTGGTTCTGGTGTCACTGCTGCTTTACTTGCTGTGTGGTTTCTAGTTGGTCTCAAGCATCTCTGGGCCTAGTTAGTTGTGAGAGGTGAGGAAGGAAAGAATTCAGGCTGATGATCATGTTTCTAGCCTGGACAACTGCACAGCAGATGAAGAGCAGTGCCCATCAATGAGGCCAGGGACACAGGAAGAGGAGATGCTGGCATGGGCATGTGTCTGATGAGTTTGATACGATAAGTAGGATACATGGGTGTATAGTTCAGATGACAAAAGTGAAGCAGAGAAATAACTTAAGACTTGGGAAGCGATGAGAACACTAAGAAAGACTGTAAAGATTAAGAAAAACAGTGGTTTGAGAGTGGACAATGGGGGACCAAGATTTAAGAGATTAGCACAAAAGGGGAACTGACAGAGCATACTGAGTGTGGACAGATGTGTGGGAAGAAAATGACAATACTTGTCTGAAGCCTCATTGCTTTCAAAGCATAAATATTTCAGTTGATACTTTGAGGTAAGCAGGAGTATATTTATTCTCTCTTTCTTATATGTAAAGAAATAGGAAGTACAGAGTGGTGAAGACTTGTCTTACTTCATGTGATAAGACTTTCCACTGAAAACAACTAGAATGATGAATAAAGTATATATATTAAAAAAAAAAAAAAAGACCTATCATTTAGACCTACTGCATGATCCAGCAATCCCACTCCTGGGCATGTATCTAGAGAGGACCATACTTTGAAAAGATACAAGCACCCCAGTGTTCACTGCAGCACTATTTACAACAGCCATGACATGGAAGCAACCTAAATGTCCATCAGCGAGGAATGGATAAAGAAGAGGTGGCATATATATATATACACACAATAGAGTATTATTCAGCCATAAAAAAGAATGAAATAGTGCCATTTGCAGCAACATAGATGGACCTAAAGATTGTCATGAGTGAAGTAAGTCAGAGAAAGATAAATATCATGTGATATCGCGTATATGTGGAATCTAAAAAAATGGTACAAATGAACTTATTTATGAAACAGAAATAAGAGTCACAGATGGAGAAAACAAACTTATGGTTACCAGGGAGGAAAGGAGGAGGGAGGGATAAATTGGGAGATTGGGACTGACATACACACACTATTATATATAAGACAGATTAACTAATAAGGACCTACAGTATAGCACCGGGAACTCTCTACTCAATACTCTGTAATGACCTATATGGGAAAAGAATCTAAGAAAGAGTAGATATATGTATATGTATAACTGATTAACTTTGCTGTACACCTGAAATGAACACAACGTTGTAAATCAACTATATTCCAATAAATTTTTTTTAAAAAAATAAAAAGATGTAAGAGATGCAAAGACAGTAAAGTACTGTGCCAAAATCTAAAACTCCAGAGACAGGAATTTCCCTGGAGGTCCAGTTTAAGACTTCACCTTCCAATACAGGGGGTGTGGGTTTCATCTCTGGTTAGGGAGTTAAGATCGCATAGGCTTCACAGCCAAAAAACCAAAACAAAAAACAGAAGCAATACTGTAACAAGTTCAATAAAGACTTTTTAAATGGTCATTAAAAAAAAAAATCTTAAAAAAAATAAAAATAAAAATCCAGAGATAGAAACCGGGCATAAAAAGCTACTTTTGCCATAAGTATATTTGCTGATATTATTGAAAGAGAAGGTGGGGCATATAATTGGAGATACTCACTTGAATCTGGGATCCTAAAGAAAGGTACCCTCAGAACCAGAACTAAACCCATTCCTTTCATCCCCAAACCAAGGGAAAACTGCCTTGGAGTGAACAGAAAAGGGGAAGGAGGAGGGCAAGCTGGTCTTCCTGAAAAACTCCAGCCCATATTTGTATCATTGGAGTGGTTCATAAAATAGCCAGCTAGTTTACTTAGTTTAAAATGGTTCCATACCAGGCACGTAGGCACCTGGCCAAAATAAATGGAAAGGCTTATGGTCCTGCAGACTAAATACCATGAGCCAACTCTCTCCCAAGTATAAACTATAAAATCCAGACTATATATACATATATATATATATATATATATATATATATATATATATATATATATATATATATAAAAGACAATCTTCTTTAGGGCATCTGGGAACTAATAAGCTGTGAAAAGTTAGGGCACCAAGATTTGGAAGAAGGAGAAAACCTGAAGGGATTCATGTAACATTTGGGGCCACTTTTCACCTAGGGCTCTCTGCTAACTCCAGAAGTGGCTGAGAAGCTAAGCAGAGATTCTGACAACCTTGCTAGTCCAGGAGGCCAAAAACTGGAGTCCAGAGTATGTCATAGAAAGGGAGCCCCAATCAACTGCCCCTGTTTTAACTTAGGGCAGTGGAGGACTGAATCCAAAGAGGAAGTAAACTAGAAAACAGTGTGATCCTTGCAGGGATTGAAGACTAGCTTCAAACAACTTCAATTTCTGTAAATCAGTTACGCTGATTTGGAGTTATTGGTGACCTATATAGCCAAAAGAACTCTAGATCTGGTGAGGAAAAAAAGTGATTTGAGTTGCTCACAGGGGCAGTCATGGTTTCTCATTCAGTTCCTGACTATCTACATTTAAATTAAAACTAATCAAACTTTAATAAAATGAAATATTCAGCTCCTCAGTCACACTAACCAATTTCAAGTGCTCAATATGACTAGTGGCTACCATATTGGGCAATGCGGATATAGAACATTTCCAACAATATAGAGGATGCTAATGAACGCTTTTAAACATAATTAGAAAATATCTGCAAATTGGTGCTAAGTCTGGGGTATGAAAGGCACGATGGTCCATACCGGGAAGTGGGCAATTGTGACGATTCAAAGGGAGAATGGAAATTTAGCATGTGAATGGACCTGGTAAACTCACAAACCTACTTTGTGGTTATCTCCCCAGTTCTTGCATCATTAGAAGAGATGCACTAAGCCACTGACAAAATAACCACACTTTTTTACTGACCAATAACATAAGGGCTATTATAATAGGAGGGGCCAAATGGAAGCCCTAGGAATTTTGCTTCCAAAACAGTAAATCAAAGATAATTCCACATTTCTGAGGTAACTGCAGAGATTACTGCAAACACTAAAAACTGGAAAGGCAGAAGGATGATGAGTCCTATAACATCCCTGTTTATCTTGTTTATTTGACTTGTGCAGAAGACAGGTCTTGAAGAATGACTGTAAATTACTCAATCACATGGTGATTCCAATTTCAGCCACTGTTCCCTATGTGGACTCTTCTTACTGTAGCACATCAGCACAGCCCCTAGCACTTGTGATACTGCTCAGGATCTGCCAGATGTTACTTTCTCTTTACTAATGAACAAGAACTACCAGAAGCAGGCTGCTTTTACCTGACAGGGACAGCAGTATACCTCTGTTCTCTTCCCTGGGGGCTATATTAACTCTTTAGCCCTATCATAAACTAATCCATGGAAATCTTGATTATTTTGGTATTCCACAGAACACTATGTTGATTGGAGCTAATGGGCAGGAAATTCAAATACTTTAGATGCATCAGTACGGGTTGTGCCACAGGATGGAGGTAGACCTTACAAAAATTCAAGAAACTGACACCGTGATTAATTTTCTTGATGTCCAGGTATCTGGAGCATGTTGGAATATACCTCCAATGTGACAAGTATCTTTCACTGCCTTCTACTAAGAAAAAGTTACAAAACTTTGTTGGCTTTTTTTGATTTGGGCAGCTACATATAAAACATTTGTGCTGTTCTGATCCATTTACTGAGGCTGCTAGTTTTGTGTGGGAAGAGCAAGGCAAGGCTCTGCAACAGGTCCAACTGCCATGCAAGTTGCTCTCTGGGCATTATGTCATTTACAAGTGTATTGGGCATTATGACTCAGCAGGTCCAACTGTATCCTAACTGTCTAAGGCTGTATAGATAGGGTTACCATATATCCTTGTTTTCAGGGACAGTTTGAGCTTTCACCTGTTATCGCCAAATAATTAATAGTGGTGCTTTCCCCTCTCAACTATGTTCCTGGTTTGGATGATAAATAGAGTGAATGGTCACTCACTCTATGAATAGAGCCTTTTTAAGGCACCAATTACAGAATCATTTTTTGAGCAAAGTTATGCTCTATTCTTCATATAACTATTTTCCTTTTGAAAAACAGCTTCTGGCTTACTCCTGCATGTTGGTAGAGACTGACACCTGCCCATGGGACACTACAGTGATCACATTTCCTGAGCTGTGCATCATGACTTGAATGTTCAGAACTCCCTCAGCACATGAAAATAACACTGGAGATCAGCTCAAGCAAATCTGGAAAAGTTGAATGAATTAACATTGCTTAGATTTCTATGATGCCTACTCCTGCTGTACTGTTTCTTCTCCATCAGCCCATAACTAATGTTCTATGACCACTGGGTGTAGGAGAACAATATGCAACTGGATTTACAAATGATTTTGCATGATATGCTGATACTAACCAAAACCAGACTGTTGCAGGATTATAACTCCATACAAAGTTGGCTCTGAAAGACAGTGAAGGAGAAATCCTCCCAAGAGATAAAACCCAGAACAATAGATCTGACTGTTCATTTTACTTGGTTGGTGAGATAGCCAAAAGTGCAGGTCTATGCTGATTCATGGGCAGTGGTTTAGCTGAAGAGTCAAAGCTTGGAAACCATAATGTAAAACTGCTGACAGGGAGGACTGAGGGAGAATTATGTGAATGGACCTCTCAGAATGAACAGGATGAGAATTATTTGTATCTCGTGTGAATTCTCCCAAAGACTATCCACTTCAGAGAAGACTCTCAATGATCAGGTGAACAGGATGACCCATTCCATGAATGTCAGTTAGATACCCTGTTACTTGCAAAATGGCCTTGGCAGCAGGGAAGAAGGCTACATACTTCCCCTCTACAAAGTTCATTTGGCTACTAGTCCTGTTGAACACCCAACCTACCAATAACAGAGGCTAATGCTGAGTTGCTAACATGGCACCATTTCTAGGAGGATTAGCCAACCATCCAGTAGAAGGATGACTAGAGTGGACATTTACTTTCATAGAAGGAGCAGTGATTTTTTTTTCTTACTGAAATATGTATGTATTTGAGACATGGATTTTTCCCTGCCTAACCACAGTGTTCTGCCAAGCTTCACAATCGGTGGATTTACAGAACGTCTTATTCATTATTTCAATAGTACACATAACATTGCTTCTAACCATGGAACACATTTCATGGCAAAGAAGTACAATAATGGACTCAAGGACATGGAGTTTAATTTTTTGCCATGTACTCCATCACACAGAAGTAGCTGACCTAACAGAATTATAAAACAGTCTTCTGACAACTTATTTATTCCACTAGCTAAGAGACTACCGACTGTGAGGTTGGATGCTGACTTACAGGATGGAGTGTCACATAAACTACAACTAAAACTGATATTGTTTTTCTCACACCGGATCATAAGGGCCTAGGAATGAATGAATGAAAATGAAAGCAGCTCCTCTTACAATTTGCTTCTAATTCCTGCAGCTCTGAGTTCCTAAGTTAGAGCTCTTAGTTTCCTTGGGAGGAATACTTTTACAGGGGACACAAAAATAGTTCGACTTAACTGGAAGTTAAGTTTACTACTAGCCTCTTGGGTTCTTTATTCCACTGAACCAACAGGCAGGGAGAGAGGGGTTTATTATATTGGCTAGGTGACTGATACCAATTATCAAAAGTAGGTGTGATTGCTGCTCTACCTTGAGGGCAAAAAGGAATATCTTTGGAATCCAAGGAATTATCTGATATTCCTCTTAAAAGGGTCATGTCCATTAGCCAAAGTTGATGGAATTTCTGCAAGATGAACAGAGTTCTGGAGTGGGATGGTTGTGACGGTTGCCCAATAGTGTGAATGTACTTAATGTTGCTGAACAGTACACTTAAAATGGTTAAGATAGAAAGGCTTCTGATAGGGAAAGAGGACAGTCTGAGGTAGCCCTTGGAATATGTACAGAAGCTACATAAGAAGAGAAAGTAACGGTCATAAGCCTGCTCTCTGGAGTCAGGTGGACTTGATTCAAATTCTGCCTCTGTGACTTGGCTTTGTAACTCGGGTTGAGTTATTTAATCTACCTGTGCCTCAATTTCCTCATCTATGAAATGAGGGTGATAATAATAGGACACTTACCTCATGGGGTTGTGAGGATTAAATGAGTTAGTATATATTAAGTGTGTCAGAATAGCATCTGACACATAGTAAGCATTACACATGTATTACTATCATTAAGAGAGAAAGGGCCAGTACATTCTGGCCAGAAGGCACGGCTTCAGCAAATGTGCAGAATGGAAATATGCAAAGCTTATTTAGAGGGTTCATGAAGGGGAATAGTCTGGCAAGAGCAATTGCCACAACTTACAAATGAGCAATCAGAGGAAAGGACAGTGACATGCAGACACCCGTGTCACCCCCTATTGGGGAGGGGTGTGGACTCCCTAGCTGAGGCCTCCCCAACTCTTGGGGTTTTGATTCCACCAGTACCTTTACTGGGAGCCTCAGTAGGTGGCATTCTCCTGGCTCTGAACACTCACAGTCTGTCCTTACAGCCCTTTAGAACTGCTTTAGACTATTTCTTTGTATACTTGTACTCAGGAGGGAAACACATGGGACAGACTCTGGGATATGGGACTTACTGCTCTGCGACAGCCAAACTGGGTGGCAGAGAGGTCAGGCCATTGCCTGTGAGGAGCAGGACACGGAGGTGTGGCAGAATCCCCAGGTCACCGATGGCCTCCTCCGTCAGGCTGTTGAAGGAAAGGTCCAGGAACTATGGTGCAAAGATAGAAGACGAGAAACAGAAGCACTCCTCGTGACAATCATGCTCATACAAGAGGTGGGAAGTGGCTACTTTTTTTTTTAACTTTCCAGGGGTCCCATCAACCACAGACTAAAACCCTCCTGACTCTCTGGATTAATATTCAAGGTCTACAAGAGTTACTTCCCAATCAATTTGCCAGCCTTTGCTCCCATAATGCAAGCTTTTGCTTATCCCGTGGTGCTAGCCAAAGTGACTTCTCCCTATTCCTTGCCCCACCCAACCCAGAGATCTTTGCTGAGCTTTTCACTCAGGAACACCCTCTTTCTATGTTAGCAAAATCCAAGCCCTAAAAGGCCAGCGCAAAAGCTCCCTCCTTTTGAAAGCTTTTTGCAGTCCCAGCCAGATGGAATCTCTCCCTCCTCTGACTTTGAGTGCTTTATCTAGACTGCTTCCAGGGTATTTCTCATAGTCAGCCAGGTAACTGTAATAACTGGATATAAGTCTGAGGACTAGAGATATTGGTACATGGATGTGCCAAGCGAGCAGGTCCTGGTACACAGTGGTAGACTAGGCTATAAACTCTCTGAGGTGAAGCGCCTTGTCATTGTAATCTAGCATAGGACCTGGCACAGTAGGTGCACATAAAATAAGCAGCTGAAATGAACTGGCTTATGAGGACAATGACCCAAACTGTCACCTCCTCATAAAGCACATTCTAACTAGCCACCGAGATTCATGATATAGTTGACTTGGGTTAGGGGGCCAGCCAGGAAACTGAGTTTCTCTCTGCAAACACAAAGGCAATTATGATAAATGGTATCACTCCAGTCTTGGTTTTCTTTCTAGAAGAGCCTCTCCAGACACCTACTTTAGCTCTTTGTTCCCTTCCCTCCCTCTCTGTAATAGGGAAGAACCTTTTTTATTTTATTACCAGTTAATCACTAAAGGGATGTTGCCTATAAAATTAAATTATACGTAATGGGCCATCTCAGGGAATCCTGCCTCCCAGGTAATGAGCCTTAAGCTAAAATTCCTCTGTTTAGCTCACAGGAAAACTCCTGAACAGGGCCACCTCTGAATGACTTCAGGAAGGAAGAAATTAATACATCCCCTTAGGAGGCTGACTAAACCAGGAAATGTTTGACTTACTCCTTCCTCTTTTAGTAGAAAAGAAGCCTGAATTCTGACTCAGGCAAGATGGCTCTTTGGGACATTAGTTCACCATCTTCTCGGTTTGCTGGCTTTCTGAATAAATTCACTATTCGGTGCTCCGACAACTTGATTTACTGGCCTGTTGTGTGGCGAGCAGTACTTGGTAACACATCCACCCACACACACCCACTGACCCCTACTGAATGGGGCCAGTTTCAGCATCTTACACAGCTGGTGCAGGGGCAAGGTTTCTAGTCTACCACTTCAGTGAAACACAGTCAATCACACATAAACACAACTAACTGTAGGTCACTGTCGGAGGAGGGCTGGGTTTGGTCTGATTCCACTGCAGTAATTAACTGATACCCCCTATAGACCTGGCTTTAAGTCCTGACTAACTGTGATATTGGACAAATTACTTAACCTGAGCTTCCTTATCTATAAAGTAGAAATAATAATGGATTTTTATGAGAAATTGTGTAGGTAAAGCCTTTAGCATAGAGCCTGGAACACAGTAAATGCTTAATGATGCCTGTCATGGTCATCACCAACCTTTCATTTAAGGCCTGTATATTTAAGGCTTACTGTGAACCAATCCATGCCCTGTGTGAGCTCACTGCCTGGTCGGGCAGCTAGATACATAATGTGTGTCTGTTAAGTAGCAATGCTACTAGCATAGATGTTTGACCTCTACCAGGGGCTCCAGACGGGCTTCACACAACAGGTGACACTTAAGCTGTCTTCAGAGACTAGCTGGTATTCACCAAATTGTTGAATCATCAAAAAAGTAAGAGAGTTCCAGAAAAATATCTACTTCTGCTTTATTGACTATGTCAAAGACTGATTATGTGGATCACAACAAACTGTGGAAAATTCTTCAAGAGATGGGAATACCAGACCCCTGACCTGCCTCCTGAAAAATCTGTAAGCAGGTCAAGAAGCAACAGTTAGAACTGGACATGGAACAATGGACTGGTTCCAAATCGGGAAAGGAGTATATCAAGGCTGTATATTGTCACCCTGCTTATTTAACTTATATGCAGAGTACATCATGCAAATTGGCCAGACTGGATGAAGCACAAGCTGGAATCAAGACGGCCGGGAGACATATCAATAACCTCAGATACACAGATGACACCACTCTTATGGCAGAAAGTGAAGAACTAAAGAGCATCTTGATGAAAGTGAAAGAGGAGAGTGAAAAAGTTGGCTTAAAGCTCAACATTCAGAAAACTAAGATCACGGCATCCAGTCCCATCAAAACGGCAAATAGATGGGGACACAATGGAAACAGTGAGAGACTTTTTTTTTTTTGGTTCCAAAATCACTGCAGATGGTGACTGCAGCCATGAAACTAAAAGATGCTTGCTCCTTGGAAGAAAAGCTATGACCAACATAGACAGCATATTAGAAAGCAGAGACATTACTTTGCCAACAAAGGTCCGTCTAGTCAAAGCTGTGGTTTTTCCAGTAGTCATGTATAGATGTGAGAGTTGGACTATAAAGAAAGCTGAGAGCAGAAGAATTGATGCTTTTGAACTGTGGTGTTGGAGAAGACTCTTGAGAGTCCCTTGAACTGCAAGGAGATCAAACCAGTCAATCCTAAGGAAAATCAGTCCTGAATATTCACTGGAAGGACTGATGCTGAAGCTGAAACTCTAATACTTTTGAGAAGTATTGACTGTATTAACCTGATGCAAAGAACTGACTCACTGGAAAAGACCCTGATGCTGGGAAAGACTGAAGGCAGGAGGAGAAGGGGACAACAGAGGATGAGATGGTGGCATGGCATCACCGACTTGATGGACATGAGTTTGAGCAAGCTCTAGGAGCTGGTGATGGACAGGTGGGCCTGGCATGCTGCAGTCCATGGGGTTGCAAAGAGTCGGACAAGACTGAGCGCCTGAAGTGAACTGAAATTGTTAAGGACAGAAAGACATACAGCACAGCAAGTGGCATGTAAAGAAATCAGGAGGCAGGAGGCAGCCTTGCTTATTCTGAGATCTGCAAGTGGTCTGGGTATGACTAGAGCCCATGGTATAGAGTGGGCTTGACTGGACTGCACAGGCCATGAAAGATGCCTAGCACTAAAGCAGTGCCGAGTTCATACCACCATCAGCAAATTCCAGTGAGAATTCACACAAATGGGCTATCCCACTTGGCAGGGGCAGAGAGAGAAGATTTCAAGAAGTAACATCTGGAAATCTGGCTTGGGTAAACAGATAAAGATGGGGATAATTCTCTCCTCCATACACATACGTGGACAGTCAACAAGGCCTATGGATTCCATCTCCTTAATACTTCTCACATATGTTCCTTCCGATCCATTCTTTATACAACAGCCACACCACAGTGGTTTTTCTAAAATATAGTTTGGACCCTATTACTCTTCAGCTCTAGATACTTCAGTAGATCCCTATTATCCATAGGATAAGGGTCAGAGTCCTTAAAAAGGCTTCCAAGGCTCTCTACGGTCTCTTCTGTTACCTCCTGGGCTCATCTATCACCATATTCTACTGTGTCTCACTGCATTCCAACTATACTGAGCTGTTCCATCAGTGTTCTAGCTCAAAACTGGCAAACGAAGGCCGGCAAGCCATATCCAGCCTGCTGTCTGTTTCATATGGCCTGTGAGCTAAGAACGCTTTGTATGTTTTTAAATGGTTGGGGGGGAAAAACACAATAATATAACATTGTATGAGAATTAAATAAAATTCAAATTTTAGCATCATAAAGTTTTATGGGAACACAGCCCTGCCCATTTGCTTACATATTGTCTACAGCTGCTTTCCTTCTACAACAGCACAGTGGACTAGTTATGACAGTTATGACTAGTTACAACCGTAGGGGCTGCATAGCCTAAAACAGTCACTGTCTGGCCTCTTACAGAAAAAGTCTGCTAACCCTTGCTCTGGCTGTTTTGGCTATTTAATGTTGGGTCCAAATCTGCTTTCTACGGAAATAAGGACAGTTCAAAGAAATGAACAGTCTCAGAACTTGCAGGGCAAAGAATTTCACAGCTAGCCCAGAATTTACAGAGGGGGAGACATAAGTTCCACTGAGAGAGTAAGTTATTCGGCCAAGGAGGTTAGGGGAAAGTAGTGGTGGACCAAGACTACAAACAAGGTGTCATGACTTTTAAGGCAGTTCTCCAGCTGACTCTTTTTCAGACTTATGTACAGAGAATCAAATCATGACAAAGCTGTTTTTCTAAACTGACTCCTGAAGAGTTCTACTTTGGGTGACAGCCTTTCTGGCAAACAAGGAGAGAAGATTCCTAACTTGGATGTTACATCTGCTGAGTCACATCAAGTTTTATTACACATCAAAGTATTCACTGCTATTGGCTGCAAATTCAGGACATCTGACAGGTTTATCCTTTTTCTTAGAGAGCCCTCGCAAACCATAGAGAGAGGGGAATAAATGACTGACCAGGAGATTTCCTCTTCTCATTTACATTCTGAATCTTGACTTTGTTCTCTTATATAAACAAATTCCGTTGGATAGGATTGGTCTGCTGGATAAATAATCTTCATCAGTTACTATCACACGATGAGGCAGGCCTCCAAAAAGTCAGTTGACGATCAACCAGTAAGTCAGCTATAGGGTCAGAGCCTGTAGTCACGTCCCCTCCCTGTGGGCCCACATGCACTTGAAGTAGGAGTTTGAAATGGTTGGGATAAGGAATGTAGAAGTCCCTGAACAATGTACAACATACAGGAGCTCAATAACTACTTCTTTTAAAGCAAAATAACAAATTAATGGAAACCTGTAAGAAGTTCCCAGGCCTGTAAGTAAAGAAGTGGCTCCCTATATCTCTAGAGCTTCTGGAACCTGTTTCCCCCTGTCTATAATAAACTCTGGTATAACATGTTTTTTAACCTAGTACAAAGCTGCATGAGTTGTTGTAAATTTTCTCTTTCTCTCTCCTTGTTTTGTTGGACTTTCAAGAGCTTTACTTCCTGGATAAGTATGAGAACCACTCCTGTCAGAAATCATAGTAAAGCACTATGAGCCTCAATATGATTAGAAACCATGGAGAAAAGGTACCATTACATTCAGTATAGCATGCTTTAAAAATACAAGGACGTATAACCCATTTCAGGAAGATCACCATCCCAAGTGGTTAAAACGATTTAAAACTTTGGCATGTAACTCTTAAAAGTGTACTCTTGTGGAAGGTTTCTCTCTGGTCAGACTGGGTCAAATGAGGTTTTTATGAAGAACGGCTGTCTCTTGATGCTTGTACATTAAATAATTTAAGTTACCAGCTCTTTGAGGTAAACCCCAAGCATCATGACATGCAGATATTTTGCTGAGGTGTGACTCTGAAGCTTTTCTAGAAGGCCAATCTGTGAGGAAGAGCCCGTTACTTAGTGAGTGAGCCTGGCCAGATGCCTGCCCGACACCTCAATCCAGCTCTGCTGTTCTCTACTCTCTGTGCACGCAGACTCTCAGGTGGTGACAAAAGCTTTGCTTTTTTACAAAACAAAATAACCCTAAAGTTTTCATAGATGCTGAGAGGTGATTAACTTGAAGTATGAGAACATGTATAGAAGATGCATGACTATGGGAAATCTAGGAGAAAGATTTCCAAGAAGAGTGCAATTTTTTAAAATATTTTCAAATACAAAACAGCTGTGGATATACAGATGTCAAGAGTCTGCTATAAAACTTAGAGAAGCCCTGTTTTATTTCACACTCATCCCTGAGCCTATGGCCCATAATCTTATCCAAGCTCATTAGAACCAATCTGGCTCATTCATACCAGAATGTGTCTCAGGAATAAGTTCACAGCGCCTCTCATTCAGCTGGGCCAGTCTGCTGTGCCTAGCACTTAACCCCCATGCCTCAACCCCCACTGGATCCAGATCTCCTCTCAAATTCTCTGTCCTAAAATACTCTATTTAAACTCACTCTTCTGCACAGATTCCTTTGGCATTTGTTTTCCAAGGCCATGCACCATGGCCATAGGTATAATATATTTTCATCCAATTGCCATCACCTCCACCAACCCACTCCCTTATCATCACCACGAACTCCACCACCGTCCCCAGAGGACCACCTGAAGCAAGGTAGCTATAAAGGCCCAGAGAGCTCCTTCCCAAATATTATGATCAGTAGACTCCTTACACCCATTCCTTACAGGAAAACAGGTGGGCACCAAAAACTCCCTACCTCCAACTTACTTCCAAGGACTTAAAGTCTCCATATTTCACGTAGACTGTTTTGATGCCGTTAAATGCGAGCTCCAGTTCCTTTAAGACGGGAAATGTGTGAAATGCCTCTAAAGGGGGAGGAGAAAGAGGGAAACTGTAACTTGTAAAAGACGTAAGAGAAAGATAAAATACTGGTCATTTACTGGGTTCCCACTGGGTTAGGCCCAGCATCGCATAAAGTGCTTTACTTACATGGACTCTTAATCTCTAACAACTCTGAAAAAAGAGTGATTACTACTTCCATTCCACTGCTGAAGAACCCAAGGTTCAACCAAGCTAAGTGATTTGCTAGAAACAGAAATGCTAACTGGAAAGATCAAGAACTGAATCTAACTCCAAAGCCCATTTTTAAAAATGACCCTTATTATTTCTGATTATAAAAGTAAACATTTCCACCAAAGTTTAAAAAAAAATTGAAAAATAAAAGTTCCTTTTAATCTCCATACCTAGAGATAACTATTCGAAGTTTCACGTATAATACTTTACACTTTTTATGTGTATACTGAAACACACACACACACACTCCTTTCTACAAAAAGGGAATCATACTACACACATTGTACTGTGACTTGCCTTTTTTTTTCCCCTTGACAATATGATTTAAAGATGTTATAAGTCAAAACATACAGATCTGCATAATGTCTGAATTATGTTCTACAGTATAGACATACCCTATTTTATTTAATCATACCCCTAGGGATAGTAGCTAGATTATCTGAATAAAAGGTTAAGAACACTTCCCCTTCTGCTTGAGAAATGGACCTTGAGTTAACTTTCTAGCCCTCTTCCATTGGTAACCTGAAAAAAAATGGTACAGTCACTGTGTTATTAACCAAAACTGCTGTGGTAAAAATGACCCCATGTTGGTAAGTCACATCTGGACTAGGAGAAACTATAAATGAACTATACCTATCTGAAGGGGGCACCATAACTTTGGGCTTCTCTGTGTGTGGGCACTCCTATGATTGGATATGTCCTTTTCAGGAACTCTGGGGGCCTTGTCTATGGAGTGTTACAACAACTGTTTGCTCCTGTGGTGAATAAGGCTTCTAAGCCAGAGTGCTGGCATCAACCCATTGAGAGTGGCCAAAGAGTGGCTCATGGATGGCTACCTGAACAGCTGCATGAACTGCTCAGGAACTGCCATGAGGATTCCATTGAACATGAAGTGCTGATGCTGTGCTGCTGGCATACGTGGGGAACTACCCAGAGCCTTCTAAGTGTGGTGTCAAGTGTGGCCTATGTTGGTTTTGTGAGTTGGAATGTTCTAGAGTGTCAAATAGAAACATGTGCTTTCAGGGTATTTCCAATGAACATCCTTGTTGAAGTGTGTTTCTGTAGAATAAATTTTGGGGAGTGGAAGTACTAGATTATGTTAAGAGACATTGCCAAACTACCTTCCAAAGATGTTGCACCAATTTATTTCACTTGAATACGAGAGTACCCATTTCCCTACCAATGCTAGCGGTCATCAGTCCTTCTCATTTTGTCAATACTTGATAGGCATAAAATAGTACTTGGATGCTATTTTATTTACTAGTGAAGTTGAGCATTTTTCCATATGCCTGCTGACCTTTGTTTTCAAACTCAGGCTCCTGAGAGACCACACTGTTTCCTCAAGGACAGGGACTTTGTCACACATTTCTTTAAAAACACCCTTCAAACTCAATGCATTCAAAACTAAATTCATCCTATTTCTCCCTAAACCTGCCTTTCCTATACTGCTGTCTGTCTCAGTAAATCCCCTTGGTTCTTCTCTTTCTCTACATACCCATTAGTTACCACGTCTGATTTATTTCTACCTCTTCTCTCGCTCTGTCTCTCTCAATCCCCTCTACCCTTATGGCCACAGCCCCAGTTGAGGCCTCACCTCCCCTCTCCTGGAAAAATGCAACCATCTCCCAGGTTTCCTGGCTCCCGTCTTACAATCCATGCTCCTCACAGCCACTACTGAGTCTCTATTTCAAAGCCTTCCAAGGTTCTCTTCTGCCTGCAGAGTTAAGTCCATGTCACTCAGTGCCCCTGATAATACGGGGCCCCTTGCCCACCTTTCTCCCTTGCACACATACAAAGCTTCTTCAGGGTCCCTGATCAGGCACAGCTGCCCCCAATCTGTTGTTCTGTTGGCCTGAAATGCCTTCTCACCTTCTAATTTCTGAGTCACTCCTATTCGTGTTTTAGGTCTCAGCTTACATACTCCTTTTCTCACAAGCATCTTCTGACACTCCAGGCCCAGTTGATGGCCCAGCTGATTTTCTGATTCCCTCTATCATTGCATTTACCGTATCCTGATATAACTGAGCTCAGAAGAACAGAAAACTGGACACACTGATTTCTAAAAGCCAAAGAGTCATACTGTCCTGACACCCAGCAGGGGTCGCTGTGGATTTGCTGAATAAACAAGAAGGCTTTACACTCCTATAGGAACTCTCAGGGACTTAAAAACTTTTTACATACAGTCTCTTGGTATGGGTAGGAGATTGGTTCCAGGACACCCCACCACACACACACACATACACATACACCCCTACCCCAATCCCCAACCTCCACCTCCATCTTGCATCACCACCAAGGACACTGAAATCTGTGGAAGCTCAAGTGCCTTGTATAAAATGATGTAGTATTTGCATATAACCTGCACACAGCCTCCTGTACATGTTAAATCATCTCTAGATTACTAATACCTAACACAATATAAATGCTCTGTGCTGTGCTGCGTCGCTCAGTCATGTCTGACTCTTTGTGATTCCATATGGACCACAGCCCACCAGGCTCCTCGGTCCATGGGGGTTCTCCAGGCAAGAATACTGGAGTGGGTTGCCACGCCCTCCTCCAGGGCATCTTCTCAATCCACGGATCGAACCCAGGTCTCCCGCATTGCAGGCAGATTCTTTATCAACTGAGCCTCCAAGGAAGCATGTTCTGTAAGTGGTTGTAAATATAATATAAATGCTATGTAAATAGCTGCCAGTGCATAACAAACTCAAATTTTACTTTTTGGAACTTTCTGGAGTTTTTTTCTAAATTTTTTACATTCCTATTTGGTTGAATCCATGGATGTGGAAAACATAGATATGGAGGGCTGACCATACTGATCCTGTTTCAGTCTACAAAGTATCCTGCCTTACGGAGGAAGAAAGGAAGGGGATTATCTCCATTTACAGAGAGAGAAGCGGCAGCTCACAGAGAAGTGTTGTGCGTAGGAAGTGCTGGCTCTGGGCTGGAAGCCAGGGCTATGTGTTCTCCCACACCCAGCTCATTGCACTCCAAAAAAAAGATGTATGGCGTTACAGGTGAACAGATAGGCAACTTCTAACATGAAAGACTGGCAGCCAGGAAGCAGAGGTGGTTTTCAGGAAGAAAACTTACCTAGAGGAAGCAGGTTTTCTGAGGCATTGATGTAAATCACTGAATTAAAATGCTTGAAATCCTTTTCCTTAGCCTGTGAAAGGGCATTTCAAAGAACACAAGATTAGTTCCCTGCCTGGAGGCCTTGCTGAAGCTTCAGGGCTGCTGTCAGAAGGAGAAAAGATTTCAAGGGTTAAGAACAAGAGCAGTTACTTGCTGAAGGCAGGAAGGGCTTTTCTGTTTATTTTTTTTTTTCCTATTATGAAATAATTCAAATATTCAGCAAAGTGTGGTGAATGTTACTCTGAAGGCCTGTGTAACCACTACCCAGCTTTAATAAATCTGAATATTATGCTGTCTCTGCTTCAAATTTCTTTAAAGAAATAAAACACTATAGAGAGTTGATACCCCCGCACCATATCCCTACCCTCCCTCTCATAAAAAACAGCTATCCTGAATTGGCGATTATCCCACATCTCTTTAATACTTGCATTACATGTATGTGTATCCACAAGCCATATATAGTATTATTTACACGTTTTAAAATTTTATATTAAGTGCCATCATACTGTAGATACCATTCTGCAACCTGCCTTCTTCACTCAACACCATGTTTGAGATTCACTTGTGGCGAGATACACAGATCTTTTGAGATTTACTTACATTGATACATTTTAATTTCTGTGTGGCACTCTACAAGCAATCTCTCTTTATATGCCATGGAAGGCCTACAAATCAAAAATACGTGCTATAATACATATACTGGGGATGGCAGGCCACAAATCTAGCTCCCAGCTACCCATTAGCCAGTGCAAGGAAAGAAACATGACTCATTATATAAGCCACAGAGTCTCGGAGTTAAGAACAAACCAAGACTTCCCTGGAGGTCGAGTGATTAAAACTCCACCCTCCCCAATGCAGGGGGCACGGGTTTGACAGCTGCTCAGGGAAGACTTAGCATGCCATGGCCAAAAAAACAAACAAACAAACCAGTTATCAGCATCTTGGGAGAACCAATACCATTTCTGGCACTGAAACGTGAGACAAATTTCTCCTGTAGGCTCTTCTGATGGGAACTCTCTGTACACAATGCATCATACCCCAACAAAATTCTATGCACATTCAAACCACTGCCATAAGGTTATTTATTTCCTTTAACTCAGCTCACAGGGGATAATGGCAATACTAAATCTATAGCAAAAGACAGTGTCTGTGAATGTTTTTTCCACCCAGTGAGTCCCTGTGTGACTCTCCTCCTTCCTATGGCCAGATTCCCAGTTCCCAGGGACTCTGGAAGTTATGATGGTCAAACAGACAGGAGCCATCTCGGGTGTAGCTCACCACAATCACATCTCGGGTGGCTAGTCGTACCTTGGAGAACTTCAGGCCGCTCACATTAACGTTGCAGAGGTCTGACGGATCTTTCACACAGTGGTGCTTCAGCTGCAACACAGTACAAAGAATCAGCACTCAAGGCCCCAGCAAAACTTATATAATTGGCCAAGATAACAAATGACTCCCTGGTGAGGAGGGCAGCCTGGTACAGTGGAAGAACAGGCTTTGGAGCTGCTCAGAATCAAGCTGCCACCTCGGCTCTCTCATCTCTGTTTCCCATCTGTAGGATGGGGGTGGAAACATAGACTCTATGGGGCTCTTAGGAGGCTGCATTCCTCTCTGTTCCTTCTCTGCCTTTTCAGAGCTCCACTTCCTCTACCTGGTTCTTAGAATAAAATCTTTATTTTGGGGGCATTACCAAAATACTTGTCATAACTTTTGTGTTTGCTCATCCATTCATTTATTCATCAAATATTTATATACTAAGCACTACTTTGGGCCATGTGTCATGCTAAATATATCAAGAAACTTTCTCCTGGGACTTCCCTCGTGGTCCAGTGATTAAGACTGTACTTCCAATGCAAAGGGTGTGGGTTTGATCCCTGGCTGTGGACCTAAAGAGCCCACAGGCCACTCAGTGTGGCCAAAAAAAAAAGGACTTTCTCCTAATCCTAACTAAACTCTTCGACATAAGGGAATGTATCTCTTCATAAATGAGAAAAATAAGGCTAAGAGAGAGAAAATGACTTTCCTAAGGTCCCACAGCCAATAAGTGATGGATCTATGATTTGAATCCAAATCTATAATCACTAAACACTGCGCTCTACCATAGGACTATAGTAGGTCGGTAGGTAGGACTATAGGTAGTCTATATAGGACTACCATATATTGTCCTTCACAATTAAAAGGTAGAAGAAAAATCTCAGCTTTGAAATTGCTATTTCTATTTAACCAAACCTCATTCCTTCTTTCAGTTAATCATTTAGTTATGGTGCCTTTTATGGTTAGGCATGGAACTGGGAACTTAAAAGACAACAAAGAAAAAGCAGAAGTATTTCATGCCTTCATAAAGCTTAAAACTGCATGGAAGCCAATGAGCGAGCAAGTATTTACAAATACAGTAAGTATTTTAAAGCAAAAATTCAAGAAGCCATGGGAGACAGTAACAGGAGATCTTTATCTTAGTGTAGAAGTGAGGAAGTACCTATTTGAGGAATATTTCAGCTGATACCTTAAGTGCTAAGTACAAGTTGGTCCCAGGAAAGTGGGTGGCAGGGTTTGTGAATGCTATTAAGGCAAATGAAAGCAAGGTGTTTCTGAGAGGATGAAAAACAGGTAGGTAAGGTTATGGATGCACTCATTAGATCATGCGGATTCATGGTGGCTCTGCAAAGGATTGTGGATTTTAGCCCACAGTCAATGGAAAGCTGTCAAGAGGTTTTTTGGCAGAGGGCTGATGGCAATTTTACAAAAACTGCTGTATCTGACACACACAGAAGCAGGGCACATCCTTGCCCCAGCCCCTACCCACCAAGACAGTCATCAGCTGGTGCTGCCAGCCCTTCCAGGATGCATTGACTCTCACCAGAAAAGCCCGGTCCAGCACATGTCCAGGAGTGTCCGCCCGGTTTTCCTGTCGAGACTCTTTCTTCCCTCCAACCTCAAAAGAAACCTTCTGGCCTTCCTGACCTTCAGCTGTTATCTCAGCCACATCCTTGGGCTTCTTCTTGAGGCTACCTTTCCGAGCCACTAGCCAGTGTCCTCGGCCTGCTGAAAAGATGAGAACAGTGAAAAGATGAGAACAGGAGTAACCTCCTTCAAAGCCAAAACTAGTGCCCTTCCAGAATGTTTATCTCTAATGTGAAAACGAAAATTAGCTCTTCATTACCTAATATGCGCCAGCTACTGTGCTACAACTGGGGCTGTCGGGGGCAGGGGAACATCTATATACCTGTCTTATTTAATTGGCCTCTAAACCCAATGAAACATGCTACTGCCCCCATTTTACAGACAAAAAGGCAAAGACTCAAAAGTGTAGAATGACTTGCCCAGTTCTTTCCTCCACATTGCTGCCTTCGAACTCTTAACAGTTCCTTCACTATTGCAGATAAAGAATTTCCTATTCTGTGAAGCCGTCCCTGACTATCCTCAGTTAAGCTGATCCTTTTTTCCTGGGCCAGCTAGTTACTGCATCATTTGTTATCTCTTGGGTAAAGTCCATTGTGTGACACCAACTCAATGGGCTCCATCTTCCTGGATCTTACCCTGAATTCTATCATTACAAGGCAAAGGTCATGTTAGGAGCTCAGGATAAAAAAAAAAAATCAAGGGACAGGTGGCATTTTTAAAAGACTCAATAATACATGTCCACTGTAGAAAGAATTAGAAATTGTACACAAGTAAAGAGAATATGAAGTTCACTACTAAGCCTATCCAATAAAAATCATGACAACATTCTAGAATCTGTTCTCTCCTTCATCAGTAGTTTATTCATTTGACATTAGGGAAACTGGGTGAAAGCTGTACAGGAACTCTGTGTTATTTTTACAGCTTTTCTGGAAGTCTAAAATTATTTCAAAATGAAAGCTTACAGGTGGGGGAAACCTTCCTATGGACAGATACTCTTCATTGTTCAATATCTATCATTGTTCACTTGTTTATTGTCTGTCTTGCCCTCTAGAATGGAAGCTCCATGAGAATACAGGCTTTGATTTATTCATCTCAATGTTCCCAAGGCATACACAGAGGCTTACTGAGTGTGGCTGAATGAACCCTGAGCCACAGCCCCCACCCACAATCATCCATTCAGACCTTTTCTGAGCACTGATTTTGTGGCAGGAGTTGGGGCTATGGAGAAGAATATGACTGAGGATTCAAAGGTGCTCAATAAACGTAAAGAGTGCTGTGAAGCCCAGAGTGGAGAGCTACCAGCCTAGGGGATGAGCTGGGTTTTGTATGTTAAAAGCTGACCAGGTGAAGAGGGAAAAACCAAGCAGCCTGGCCAGAGGAAAGGGAACAAGAGGTACTCAGAAGCATGAAAAACTGGGACTGCAAAGAACAGCACAGAGCTGTGGGGACCAGCTTGGTGCCCCTAACCACCGTCTCCCTGCCACATAGCCCAACTCCCCCGCCTAATGGGCTTGCCGTGGCTCACTTGAGTACTGCTGCTAATCCTGGCTCTTGGATGCTGCTTCTGCCCTATGCCTGATGTGAGCTGGTTCCTATTCCCACTCGGGGCCTGAGAGCCCGGGCACTCATTTCCCAGGGCTGCCCTCATCTAGCACATGGACCTTTGTCCTATCCCAGCAGTCCAAACTCTTAAACACTCCAGCCTGAGCTGGTGCCAAAACTGCCAACACACCCAGGAAGGAAGGCCTGGAGTGTGTCAGGAGATGGACATGAAGGAAACGAGATGAGGCTGAGGAGGTCAGCCGAGTCAGATCTGAAAGGTCTTGAGGACCAGAATAAGGAGTTTAGGTTTTAATGCGGTAGGCTTTTAGCAGGACAAGTATCTGTCCATAGGAAGGTTTCCCTCCACCTGTAAATTTTCATTTTGAAATAATTTTAGACTTCCAGAAAAGCTGTAAAAATAACACAGAGTTCCTGTACAGCTTTCACCCAGTTTCCCTAATGTTAAGATCGTATATAATCATAATACAATGGCTGAAGCCAAGAAATTAACAATGGCATAATATTAGTAATTAATCTATAGCTTTTATTTGATTTTTGTCAGTTTTCTCACTAATGTTCTCTTTCTGTTCCAGGGTCCTAGCCAAGATCTCACATTTCATTTAGCTGTCACATCACCTTAGTCTTCCCTAATCTGAACAGTTCTGCAGTCTTTATTTTTCTTGTGTGATCCTGACACTTTTGAAGAGTACTAATCAATAGTCAATTGCTTTATAAAATGTCTCTCAATTTGAGTTTATTTGATTTTTTTCCCCATAATTTAGACTAAAGGCCTTGCAGTTTGGCAAGAAGTGGTGCTGTGCCCTCCTCAGCACAACATCAGAACACACATGATGCCAATTATGTCTTATTACTGGTGATGTTCATTTTGATCACTCAACCAAGGTGGTGTCAGCTTAGTTACTCTACTAAGAAGTCCCTTTGAAATTAATAAAGACAGATCAAGACTATACAAATAACCTGCTTTTCATTATACTTTAACCCACGAATTCTAGCATCTATGATGGTTAATTTTATGTGTCAACTTGGCTGGGCTATGGTAAGCAGTTAGTCAATCAAATACTAATCTAGGTGTTTCTGACAACCAGTTGACTTTAAGTACCTGAAACAATCCATGGATAATGTGTGGGCCTTACCCATTCACCTAAAAGACCTTAAAAGCAAAAGAACAGGCTTCCCAAAGGAAAAAGAAATTTTGCTTTAAGACTGCAGCATGAGCTCTTCCCTGAGTTTTCAGCCTGCCTGCCCTACAGATTTCAGACTTGCCAGCCTCCACATTTCATAAACCAATTCCTTGAAATATATAATTTATCTATGTGTGTTTGTCCACATATATACACACATACATGTATATGAAAACAAAACCTGCAGGATAGACATACAGAGAGACATACACACACATATTCTACTGGTTCTATTTCTGAAGAACATTGTAGAGCTTTTTGCCTCTAAAAATTATTATTGTGATGTTTTGATAGTCATTTTCTATTTCTTTCATTTCTTCTACATTTATTAACTAGAATTCTATTCTAAGGAAGAGCTGCTCTTCTCCCCCACTTATTTATGTAATCAGAGTTTAATTATATCATATGAGATCATGACTATATATTAAAACTTATTCTACAGATTACAACCCAATTTTACCTTTATTTATTTTGCTGCTCATACTGTTCTAGCTTTGCCCACTGGGCATTCCCTCAGGTTGGCACCTATGTCCTTTCAAATTGCCCCCGTCATTTTTCTGACCACTGCTTTATTTTCTGGCTCAAAGTGTATTTTTTCCTGACTCAGCCCTAGAAACAACTTTTTGCCTGAGAAGCCCTGGCTTCTTTTATTGGAGAATGGTATTTAGAAACCAACACTGAGGTGCCAAGCATCCCTTTGCAACTGAGGTATTATTGCCCTCGTGGGCCAGGAAATATACATACGTATACTAACACATGAAGATATATACAGCTATATTTATTTCTCTGTCCATTTATGTGTGTGTGAGGGAGTGTGAGCATGAAATCATGAGTTCTTACTGACAGCTCCAGAGGAGGGTTTTAAACAACTAGGTGGCCAAAGAAGGTCCTATGTGAGAAGTAAAATCACTCAAGAGAAGTGGGGAGGACAAGCTGAAGAAGGTTCTTCCACTATTCCAGGTACAGAGTAACCAGCAAGCCACTCCATCCAGGGTAAGCTAGGGATACTTTTCCCTTGTTCTACACTTTCAAAGCAACAAATCCAATCCAGTGAAACCACACTTCTCAGCAGTGTTCTATGTGCAGTACTCTGCTCAGCATTAGGAGGGGTCCCTGCCCCAGGGGAGTCTTTAATTAGATAAATGCTTGAAAAACTATTTAGCAGAGTCAAGTTTAAGCCACTTTATTTAGGAGCTAGGCAGAATATGACTATACATCAAACAAGAAACACAGAAAGGAAGATGGCTTACAAGAGAGGATGGGCACTGAGGGCTGGAGTAGCTGGACACGGCTTATTGGAAGATGTGGGAGACAAGCTGAGCCTGTGGGATAGGAGGAGTCTGGACAACTGGAATGAGGCTGGAACATTGCAGGCAAATGGCAAAAAACTATGTGAATAGAGAATAGACTCATGGACATGGGGAGAGGGGGGGAGAGGGTGAGATGTACGGACAGAGGAACATGGAAACTTACATTACCATATGTAAAATAGATAGCCAACGAGAATTTGCTGTATGTCTCAGCAAACTCAAACAAGGGCTCTGTATCAACCTAGAGGGGTGGGATGGGGAGGGAGATGGGAGGGAGGTTCAAAAGGGAGGGGATGTATGTATACCTATGGCTGATTCATGTTGAGGTTTGACAGAAAACAACAAAATTCTGTAAAGCAATTATCCTTCAATTAAAAAATAAACAATTTTTTAAAAAAAGTTATGTGAAAATAGAACACTATGAAACAGGGCATAAATCAAGGAATGGGGTAGAGCAGAAAGGTAAAGGAACAGCAGTGAGAAGTCACTGAACAGAAGAGAACACTGTGGTGTACATTAGAAGGTTTCCTGAGAACCTTTGTACACTGTTAGTGGGCATGGAAATTGGTGCAGCCACAGCAGAAAACATTATGGAGGTTCCTCAAAAAATTAAAATAGCACGACCATATGATCCAGCAATTCCTCTCCTGGGTATATATCCAAAAAAAACCAAAGTCACTGGCGTCCTTGATAGCTCAGTGGTAAAGAATCTACCTCCTAGTGCAGGAGACACCAGTTCGATCCCTGGTCTGGGAGGATCCCACATGCCACGGAGCAACTAAGCCCATGCGCCATAACTATTGAGTCTGTGTTCTAGAGCCTGGGAACCACAACTATTGAGCCCATGCGCTGCAACTACTGAAGCCCACATGCCCTAGAACTCGTGCTCCATAACAAGAGAAGCTGCTGCAATGAGAAGCTCACACACTACAACGAAGAGTAGCCACTACTCACTGCAACTAGAGAAAAGTCCAAGCAGCAACAAAGACCCAGCACAGCCAAAAATAAACAATTTTAAAAAATAAATTTAAAAAACCAAAGTTAATAATTCAAAAACATACCCCAGTGTTCAAAGCAGCGTTATTTGCAGCAGCCAAGACATGGAAACGACCTAAGTGTCCACGAACAGATAAAATCTGTGGGACATATATACAATGGGGTACTACTTAACGATTAAAAAGAAATTTTTCCATTTGCAACAACGTGGATGGACCTTGAGGGCATTATACTAAGTGAAATAAGTCACAGAGAGAAAGATAAAAACTGCCCATATAAGATGTTGCTTATATGTAGAATCTAAAGAATACAACAAACTAGTGAATATAACATTGAAGAAGCAGACTCACAGACACAGAGAACAAACTAGTGATTCCAAGCAGAGAAGAGGGATGGAGGGGCAATGTAGGGGTGGGAGGTACAAACTACCAGGTGTAAGTTAGGCTCAACGATGTACTGTACAACATGGGGAATATAGCCAATATCTTGTAATAACTGTAAATGAAAAGTAATCTTGAAAAATTGTATAAAAATAAGACATTTTAAAAAGATACATGAAAGTGAAAGTGTTAGTTGCTCAGTCACGTCAGACTCTTTGCGAGCCCATGGACTATAGCCCGCCAGGCTCCTCTGTCCATGGAATTCTCCAGGCAAGAATACTGGAGTAGGTTGCCATGCCCTTCTCCAGGGGATCTTCCCAACCCAGGGATCGAATCCAGTTCTCCTGCATTGCAGGCAGATTCTTTACCATTTGAGCTACCTGGTAAGCCCAAATACATACATAAATAGGATTTAAAAAATTACACTCCCTGAGGCTGCTGGGGGGAAGATGGATTAGAAGGGAAGGGATAAGATGGGGCAGGGAACATTAGTGAATGGGTTGAAGAGGAAGACATGGGTGTTAGAGACATTCTGAAGCAGGTGAAGGGTGTGAGACAAAGGTTCTGATTTGAGAAGTCACCTGACCTTCCTGTGGTGTTCGAAGCAGGTTTTTGGCTGGAAAGCAGTTGCTCAGGTGAGGCTTCCCATCATCCAGCTTGTAGAGTCCTGCGGAGGCCATGACCCTGAGAGCCAAGCAAGGAAAACAGGAAGTAAGGAGTGAGAAGGGACAGGGCTGCTCTCACCCCAACACAGCCTATGGGCCCACCAGGACCACCCCCAACACACACCCTCTCTCTGAGGCCCTACAGGTCCATGCCTTTGTTCTTAGCGTTCCTTTGGCCCAAAACAGCTCTTCCGTTTTGTTCATCTCACTGATCTCATGCTTAAAGATTAGGCTCCAATGCCACTTCCTTTAGGAAAAGAAATTTCTAATCGAAGATCTAAATTTTTTAAACCTTGAACTCTTAGAGACTGAAATTTTTCTTTAAAGGGATCCAGTAATTCCTAAACCTGCTTTGGGATAGCTTTAGACAATTTGGGACAGCAGAGGTTTGGGAACCTGTAAGCCCCCAGCCAGGGGAAAGGAGGCCCTGGCAAGAAGGTAGGACCCTAAGATGGAGGGTCTGGGAAGAGATTCAGTCCATGGGAGGAACAGAGTAGAGAGCTGGGATCAGGTGTCCTGAGAAAATGTTTACCAGGAGAGACAAATATGACAAGCAGATGGGTGCAATAGGAGGGAGCAACAATTTTACAGACAGGGACTTAAGTTTGAGGCTCGTTTCTAACACTGAGCTGAGTGACCCTGGGCAAATCACTTTACCTCTTTGTGCCTCAGATTTCTCAAATATAAAATTAGGATTAAACCTGTGCCTCGGAGAACTGTTCTAAGAATTAAATGAGGTAATAGAGAAAAAAAAAAGCTTCTTTCTAGATCCAATCCAGACACCATCCCTTCCATAAAACCTTCACTGAAACTTCCAGAGGGAAATAACTCCTGCTTTAGCTAAACTCTGATGTGTTTCTTCTGTACATCTTTAGTGGTTGGAACCCCTTCTACCTCGTGAGATTACTAACAGTCATGAAGGGACTCTTTCAATGGTCCTGAAAGTCTCGAAACATGTCCAATTCACTGTCTCTCTTCTATTCTTTGAAAGCTCACAGGAAACATTCAGTAAACAAGTGTGAGTCAAATGAAGGATACAGTGGCCCAGAGTTTTTTTATACATATTTCTAATCTCCCTAATTAGGCTCTGAGGAAGGACAGCATCTATGATGTTCATCCCTTCACTCCCAGCACCTAACACCTGGCACATAATAGACTCCACCTATGGAATGAATGAGTGATCTTGTTATCTCCTCTGGTTCAACATAGGTCACTGTTAATTTCCTGATCCCTGCCACCCTGAAAAGGGTTGGAGATCCTTTCCATGTATTTCTGTGATACCCCTACTTCTCCTAGTATAATACTTATCACTTTGTTATAATTTTTATTCCCTTACCAACTTCCCACCTGCTATGGGGCCTATAATACCTATTTACCTATATAACCCCAGAGCCTAGCATGGAGCCTAGAACTCATTAAAAATGTGTCAGGAAGATGAAGGGATGAATGGATGACTGGATGGGGAAAGACAGTCATTGAGTCAATCTGTCTTTCAGAAAATCTCTCTTGGGACTAACCACAATCTGCTAGATGGGTAAATGAATGAATATATGAATGAGTACATAGTTACCTGGGAAAGGTCAGAGATGATTGTTGGAGAAAATTCCAGTAACTTACAGAATATGATGACTTTAGTTCTGCATAGTACTTACTTGATCTTTGATCTTGGAAGAGACCTCTTGACTTCCTTTTTATTCTGTTTCTTCCTCTGTTTCTTCCCCTATAAAATAGATACTGCAGTCCTTCTTAGTCTGTCATTTAGATCTCTTTAACTTTCTCATTAATTACATCCTTCTGTGACACTTTGCTCCAAAATGTGTCTCACCTGGGGCCTAGAAAAATGCCACAAGACTAAAGACTCCAGAAATAGAAAAGAAAACAGAGACATAGACAGGAAGGTATAAGAAGAGAATAATTTTGTGACAATGGGGTGGGGCTCAGTTCAGTTCAGTTGCTCAGTCGTGTCTGACTCTTTGCAACCCCATGGACTGCAGCAGGTCAGGCTTCCCTATCCATCACCAACCCTCGGAGCTTACTCAAACTCATATCCACTGAGTTGGTGATGCCATCCAACCATCTCATCCTGTCGTCCCCTACTCCTCCCGCCTTCAATCTTACTCAGCAACAGGATCTTTTCAAATGAGTCAGTTCTTCACATCAGGTGGCCAAAGTATTGGAGTTTCAGCTTCAACATCCGTCCTTCCAATGAATAGTCAAGACTGATTTCCTTTAGGATGGACTGGTTGGATCTCTTTGCAGTCCAAGGGACTCTCAAGAGTCTTCTCCAACACCACAGTTCAAAAGCATCAATTCTTTGGCACTCAGCTTTCTTTATGGTCCAACTCTCACACCCATACATGACTACAGGAAAAACCATAGCCTTGACTAGATTGACCTTTGTTGGCAAAGTAATGTCTCTGCTTTTTAATATGCTGTCTAGGTTGGTCATAACCTTTCTTCCAAGGAGCAAGCGTCTTTTAATTTCATGGCTGCAGTCATCATTTGCAGTGATTTTGGAGTCCAAAAAAATAAAGTCTCTCACTGTTTCTATTGTTTCCCCATCTATTTGCCATGAAGTGATGGGACCAGATGCCATGATTTTAGTTTTCTGAATGTTGAGTTTTAAGCCAACTTTTTCACTCTCCTCTTTCACTTTCATCAAGAGGCTCTTTAGTTCTTCTTCACTTTCTGCCATAAGGGTGGTGTCATCTGCATATCTGAGGTTATTGATATTTCTCCTGGCAATCTTGATTCCAGCTTGTGCTTCTTCCAGCCCAGCATTTCTCATGATGTACTCTGCATACAGGTTAAATAAGCAGGGTGACAATATACAGCCCTGATGTACTCCTTTTCCTATTTGGAACCAGTCTCTTGTTCCATGTCCAGTTCTAACTGTTGCTTCCTGACCTGCATACAGATTTCTCAGGAGGCAGGTAAGGTGGTCTGGTGTTCCCATCTCTTTCAGAATTTTCCACAGTTTGTTGTGGTCCATGCAGTCAAAGACTTTGGCTTAGTCAATAAAGCAGATGTTTTTCTGGAACTCTCTTGCTTTTTTGATGATACAGCGGATGTTGGCAATTTGATCTCTGGTTCCTCTGCCTTTTCTAGATCCAGCTTGAACATATGGAAGTTCATGTTTCACGTACTGTTGAAGCCTGGCTTGGAAAATTTTGAGCTTTACTTTACTAGCATGTGAGATGAGTGCAATTGTGTGGGAGTTTGAGCATTCTTTGGCATTGCCTTTCTTTGGGATTGCAATGAAAACTGACCTTTTCCAGTGCTCTGGCTACGGCTGAGTTTTCCAAATTTGCTGGCATATCGAGTGCAGCACTTTCACAGCATCATCTTTTAGGATTTGAAATAGCTCAACTGGAATTCCATCACCTCCACTAGCTTTGTTCGTAGTGATGCTTTCTAAGGCCCACTTGACTTCACATTCCAGGATGTCTGGCTCTAGGTGAGTGATCACACCATCGTGATTATCTGGCTCGTGAAGATCTTTTTTGTACAGTTCTTCTGTGTATTCTTGCCACCTCTTCTTAATATCTTCTGCTTCTGTTAGGTCCATACCATTTCTGTCCTTTATTGAGCCTATCTTTGCATGAAATGTTCCTTTGGTATCTCTAATTTTCTTGATGAGATCTCTAGTCTTTCCCAATCTGTTGTTTTCCTCTATTTCTTTGCATTGATTGCTGAGGAAGGCTTTCTTATCTCTCCTTGCTATTCTTTGGAACTCTGCATTCAGATGGGAATATCTTTCCTTTTCTCCTTTGCTTTTCGCTTCTCTTCTCTTCCCAGCTATTTGTAAGGCCTCCTCAGACAGCCATTTTGCTTTTTTGCATTTCTTTTCCATGGGGATGGTCTTGGTCCCTGTTTCCTGCACAATGTCACGAACCTCTGTCCATAGTTCATCAGGCACTCTGTCTATCAGATCTAGTCCCTTAAATCTATTTGCCACTTCTACTGTATACTCATAAGGGATTTGATCTAGGTCATACCTGAATGGACTAGTGGTTTTCCCTACTTTCTTCAATTTAAGTCTGAATTTGGCAATAAGCAGTTCATGATCTGAGCCACAGTCTGCCTGTTACTCCAGGTATTTCTTGACTTCCTACTTTTGCATTCCAGTCCCCTATAACGAAAAGGACATCTTTTTGGGGTGTTAGTTCTAGGTCTTGTAGGTCTTCATAAGAACCATTTAATTTCAGCTTCTTCAGCATTACTGGTCAGGGCATATGCTTAGATTACTGTGATATTGAATGGTTGGCCTTGGAAACGAACAGAGATCATTCTGTCGTTTTTGAGATTGCATCTAAGTACTGCATTTCAGACTCTTGTTGACTATGATGGCTACTCCATTTCTTCTAAGGCATTCTTGCCCACAGTAGTAGATAAAATGGTCATCTGAGTTAAATTCACCCATTCCAGGCCATTTTAGTTCGCTGATTCCTAAAATGTCAATGCTCACTCTTGCCATCACCTGTTTCACCACTTCCAATTTGCCTTGATTCATGGACCTAACACTCCAGGTTCCTATGCAATACTATGAATATTGTTCTTTACAGCACTGGACTCTAATTCCATCACCAGTCACATCCACAACTGGGTGTTGTTTTTGCTTTGGCTCCATCCCTTCATCCTTTGTGGAGTTATTTCTCCACTGATCTCCAGTAGCATATTGGGCACCTACCTACCTGGGGAGTTCATCTTTCAGTGTCACATCTTTTTGCCTTTTCATACCGTTCATGGGGTTCTCAAAGCAAGAATACTGACAGGGTTTGCCATTCCCTTCTCCAGTGGATCACGTTTTGTCAGAACTCTCCACCATGCCCTGTCTGTCTTGGGTGGCCCTACACGGCATGGCTCATAGGTTCATTGAGTTACACAAGGCTGTGGTCCATGTGATCATATTGGTTAGTTTTCTCTGCGGCTAGAGAGCTTAAATAGGAAGTGCATATCACAAATTAGAAAGGAAAGGATCATTTATACAACCATTTATACAAAATAAACTTATGCATGATGAAAGCAGTAAAGACAAAACTTAAAGACACAATTTGGTAAAAGATATTCACTAAGTATCCTGGAAACTACAGTTTCCTATAAGGAATACCAGGTGAGAAGGTATAGATTTATGACTAATGCTTTAGGAAGGGCATATAACCTCCAGGTTACATTGTCTAGGAAATAATCCCTAAGAAAACTATGACATGTAACTGTGTGATGGAAAAAAGAAAGACCAAGTTCCAGACTTAGAGGCTGCCTACCTAGTTAGCTTCAGCCACCTCTGGTCTCTATCTCAAATGTGAAGCAGCTAATCTCAATCTGATGGTAGTGTCTCCCAGCTCCAAAATACACACACACACACACACAGACTAATGCTTCTCATCTGTATACATTTGCTTTTATCCATCCCTCTGGCCTATCACACTTTTGCCCCTCTTCTTTGCCTGACTCATACAAAAAGCTTCCCTGTATATCCTCCTCCTTTGGTTGACCCTTATCTGTGCTAACATCTTACCCCACCTCTTAATGGAGGCACTGTGCCACACTGTATTACAATGCCCTGCTTACCTATCTGTTTCCCACTCCTCACATCCCAACCTCAGGCTGGGAGTCTCTCACGGCCAGGCCTGGGTCCTAACCATATCTTTATCATCCATGCCTCATACAGGGTCTGGGACACTGAAGAGGCTCAACTGAGTGCTTACTGAACCAAACAGAACCATGAACACAATGCTATGGAGTTCTCCATTCTGTCTGCAAAGAAAGGAGGAGGATTAGGAAAGGTTTCACAGAGCAGGTAACATTAGAGCTGGGTCTTGAAACACAAGAAGTTATCAAAAGTAAACATGAAGCTACAGAGGCATCTGACTGGATTGCTTCACAGAGATGAAGAAACTGCATCTAATGTTTCCATGCTGCTGCTGCTAAGTCGCTTCAGTGGTGTCCGAATCTGTGCGACCCCATAGACGGCAGCCCACCAGGCTCCGCCATCCCTGGGATTCTCCAGGCAAGAATACTGGAGTGGGTTGCCATTTCCTTCTCCAGTGCATGAACGGGAAAACTGAAAGTGAAGTTGCTCAGTCGTGTCCAACTGTTAGCGACCCCATGGACTGTAGCCTA
The DNA here is from genome assembly GCF_054371585.1 of Giraffa tippelskirchi. Classification (NCBI taxonomy): domain Eukaryota; kingdom Metazoa; phylum Chordata; class Mammalia; order Artiodactyla; family Giraffidae; genus Giraffa; species Giraffa tippelskirchi. The sequence goes on from NC_137285.1 coordinate 125,590,006, forward strand.
CCAGGCTCCTCCGTCCATGGGATTTTCCAGGCAAGAGTACTGGAGTGGGGTGCCATAGGAATGTTTCCATAGTAAGTACTAAATTTGTTCAATGATTTGGACATTTACATGAGGAATTTCAAGGGCTTCCCTTGAGCTCAGTTGGCAAAGAATCTGCCTACAAAGCAGGAGTCCTGGGTTCAATCCCTGGGTTGGGAAGATCCCCTGGAGAAGGAAATGGCAACCTACTCCAGTATTCTTGCCTGGAGAATCTCATGGACGGAGGAGCCTGGCAGGCTACAGTCCATGCGGTCGCAAGAGTCGATCACGACTTAGTGACTAAACCACCATGAGGAATTTCATAGGGATTAAAAAAAAAAAATGATGCAATGTAGTAGCTCATAGTGTATTAGGTCCTGTTATGTGGTAACTCAGAGAACAGATCTTTTCTGATCGCCTAGTATCTCTTAGTACAGCTGCAAGCAAGGTTAGTGCTCAATAAATATTGTGTAAAAAATTTAATTAAAGTTTAGAATATTATTACATCCTAAAACTGTAGAGAGGCAAAGGTGATATAGGCTGGGACCTGGGACTCTTTACTAGAGTGCTAGTACCTGGACAAACACCTCTTTGTACAGCAAAAAAATATTAATACAAATAAACTAGAAGGGACTAAAAATAACTGCATCCATGCACAGGTGGGGCAAATTATGAATAATAACACATAAAAAGGCCAAAATCCAACTGCCACTTCTGAGGTGCCAGGAGCAAAAGTAGGATACTATGCATGATCCCTGCACACAGCACCACAAAAGGTGTGGGCAGACCACAGTAAGCCACTGCCCCCACCTCACCCATTTGGCTCCCTACCTTCACCCCATTTAAGGGACCAGCTCACTTGCCACCCCACCCCTACCCCCACACATCTGTTTCTTGCTTTGCTCTCTGCTGCTGCAAGAGGAAAGTGAAAGTCACTCAATCGTGTCTGACTCTTTGTGACCCCATGGACTACACAGTCGGTGGAATTCTCCAGGCCAGAATACTGGAGTGGGTAGCCTTTCCCTTCTCCAGGGGATCTTCCCGACCCAGGAATCGAACAGGGGTCTCCTGCAATGCAGGCGGATTCTTTACCAACTGAGCTATCAGGGAAGCCTGCTGCATGTGGAGTCCCAATAAAATCTTGCCTGAATTCCTTGCCTGGCCTCTTATCAATTTATATTGATTAAAGAGTCCAAGGACCCCAGGTGGTAACAAAGGGAGCATGGCACGGGTTTGATGACTCAAACACCTGGCTGCTAAACTAGGTTCTGATATATGCTATCTGGCCTCGGTTAAGTTCCTTAGTTTCCTTATCTAACTGTTCCGTCAGGGGACTAAATGAGGATGGATATATAGGCACTTATGACTGAAGACAGCGCCTGGTAGGCAACAGGCACTCAGTGACTGTGAGTTCTCTTTATCAGGAAAACAATGCTAACAGCTAAGATGACAGTCGCCAGAAAACCAGTAAGTGCAGTAATAAGGCTAAAAAAGGATGAAGGACGAGCTCCTACCCCATCCTTGGGAAACACTACATGTGGAGCGGCGGAGACTCGAACTCCTCACGCAAACTAAGTTTCCAGCCGCACCTGCCTCCGGCGTCGCTTCCGCCTCCGAGATGTCCGCGGGGGCGACGTCCCGGTGGGGCGGGATGCGCGCCTCCGAGCCTCCCGGGAATCTCGGAGCCGCTCCACCGTGGCGCCTGCCTCTACCTTCTCCACGCCTTAGTAACCGCGACGCGGCGGCTAGCCGAGAAGGCGGCAACCGATGGCTGGAGCTTCTAATTACTACAAGTCCCGGCAAGCCTCGCGGCCACTTCCGCTGGCAACCTCGCATCAGCCAGTCCCAACTACGGATCCCGATGGACTCCGCGCAGTACGTCACGCCGTCAGTTTCAGCCAATCGGCTTCGGACAAGTGTAGGAGGGGCGGGAAACGCAGAGGCAAGCAAGATGGCGGCGGCGGCTTCTCAGGGCGGGAGAGCTGGTGGTGGCGGAGGCAGTAGTGGGGCTGGCGGTGGCTCCGGCTGTGGGACAGGCAGTAGCCGTAGCGGTTTACTGGACAAGGTGAGAAGTCGATTCCTGGGGACAGTCGAGGTCTGGGGAGCGCCAGGGAGCGGCGAGCCCCTCTTCCCATCCTCGCCCCCCTTTTCTTCTGCGGCTTCTTAGAGGGAGTTCTCGTTGGCCCACCGTGGGAACCTTAACCGGCGCTTGTAGCCAGCTTCCTACGTACCTCAAACCTGGGCTCTCTCCTCTTGAGGACTTTTTTCCTTCTGGGAAGTGTTCCTCCTAAATGCTGGCCTCTACAGCTTCTTAAGATAATTTGATTATTCCCACATTTCAGAGCCGCCATCGCTTTTCCTCGGTGGTGCTCGGGGGGTGGAGTGGGGGGCACTGTTGACTGTTCATTTCACGTACAGGGAAGATTGAATCTCGACTGAATGAAAGCAGCTCTTCGAAGTTGGTAGTCTCCAAACTCCCCACCACGACCTCCACACTTGCATGCTGCTACAGATTCCAGAGTGCTGTTGGGTTTTTGCTTCCTCAAGTTTTTAGGCGTTTTATCCCGAAACCCGAATACTGAACTTCGAGTACTGACTTCTCCTGCGGCCTAACAGGAAGTCTTTAAGATTTATCTTTTTTTTTTCCCCCTTCTCCTTCTACACCCTCACCCCCGCACCTCCTCCCTCTCCTTCTCCCCTGCCACCAGGCCAGGTGAATGTGTCCTGGGTGAATAGGATGCATAAGCTTGGTACCTGTTCACGCTGACCTCTTTTCCCCTCTCTCCATCTAGTTTTTTTTTTTTTTTTTCAAATGCGAACCTAGCAACAGGGACTTAAAAGAAAAAGGAAAATTCTCCTGAGTTGGCCTTTCTTGCCCTTTACATACCATTTTGAAAGAAATAGTTGCCTGGAGATCTGGGTCCTAGTACTGCTTCTACCTCTAATTAGTTGTATGACCTTGAAATGTGCTTGTTCTCCCTGTGTCTTGTTTCCTTATCTGTAAAATGAATGTACCCTAAGTACATTTTCTTGGATTTTCTTTCAATGTCTTACAGTTCTCTCATTGTAGGGTCCTGGGTCAGTTTGATGAGAAATGATAAGCTTGGGGTTTTTGAAAACAGCTTTCAGACTTCTGTGTACTTCAGACTTCTGTGTGTTTAACACCTGCTGAGCGCTTAAGAAATGAGTAGGTGATCATGTTGAGGGGTTCCTATTCAGATCTTTTTGCCTCTCTTTTTGGGTGTCATTGGTTTTGAATTACATGGGCTTCGCTGGTGGCTCAGAAGGTAAAGAATCTGCCTGCAATGCGGGAGACCTGGTTCGATCCCTGGGTGGGGAAGATCCTCTGGAGGAGGGCATGGCAACCCACTCCAGTATTCTTGCCTGGAGAATCTCATGGACAGAGGAACCTGGCGGGCTGCAGTCCATGGGGTCGCAAAAGTTGAACACGACTTAGTGACTAAATACAGCACCCTTTTAGGGCTTCCCAGGTGGCACAGTGGTAAAGAATCCGCTTGCCAGTACAGGAGACACAAGAGGCTCAGATTCAATCCCTGGGTCGGGAAGGTCCCCTGGAGTAGGAAATACTATTCCAGTATTCTTTGCCTGGGAAATCCCATAGACAGATGGGGTTTCCTGCTAAATCTCATTGGCAGGCTACAGTCCATGGGGTCACAAAGAGTCAGATGTGACTGAGCACACATACATACACACACTCTTAACCTTAAAGAGATAGGAACATGTTCTGGTCTGTTCCTATCCAGCAGTTGGGATGGGAAATTGCTCCAAGCTATATGAAACTATTGGGGATTGATGGTCATTGGGAATTGTTTTCCTGCTGGGTGAGCACCTCATGGCCTGTGTTCATTCTGTCCCATTGAGTGCTCTTGCTTTTTCCTCCACTTCAAGCAGATACTAAGCATAGACAGTCTGCTAAGGCAGTGATTACTGAAGAGTAATATATGAAGATTAGCAAGTCATTTAACGTCACTGTTTTCCTTTCTTCACCTGAAATATTAGAGTTTGGGGGAGAATCAAATGATATGATAAACATGAATGACCTCTGTAACTTAAGAGTATCTAATTCAGACGTGTAATGGCAGAGGAAAAAAAAAATCCTGCTGTCAGAAAATAGTATAGCAGAGTATAAGTATTGGAGTACCCAAAATACTGAACATAAAAGAATTTGGCATTCACTTGTGCACTTTTTACAAAGTTAAAGTGAGAGAGAATGATCCATGAGATCCATTTGAGAAGAGATGGGAGCCCTGGTGGAGCTGGGACCTTATTTTGAGAGAGACAGATGGCATACCAGGTAAAAATGTCCTTGAACAAAGGTGTATGGTTGGTGCCTGTTGTTTCTCAGGTACTCTGTTGACTGACTGTAATCAGATGGAGAAGGGCATGGATTGCCTGAAGTAGGAGTAGGAAGCCTGCTGAAGGTTTTTGAGTCTAACATATTAAGTGGTTTTGAAGAATCATTCAGATAGTTGTGAGTGGTAGAATTCAAAAGTCTTCTTATAGGCCTCATACCATACTGCTGTATGGGGTTTAATACAAAAAGAAAGACATGTTTGAATTCTAGTGCAGCATGTTGAAAACTATATGGTGTTGGATAAGTTATGTGGTATTACTGAACTTAAATTTCCTTACGTAAACAGTGTGGATACCCATTCATAATTGTGGCTTACTGTGAATATTGTCATATAATAAATTGGTATGTGGTCTTTGTAAAGGGCTATAAAAACAGAATGACAAAGTGAGGAGAACCCTAACTTAATAGCAGAGATAGATGAAAGGCTTCACCAAAGAGAATGTTGGCAGAATTAAGCAAGAAGTGAGGGGCCGAGGAGAGAGAAAATAAATCAGGAGCTGTTTAGGTGTTTTTACTTGGAAAACTTGATTTCAGCCATACATTGAGTTCTTCCTCTGAAGTCTCTAGCATTTATTGCACATGGGAATTTAGCTGTCACTTAATATGACATATTGTTTTGTATCCTGCCCCTAATTAGTATGTCAGTTTCCCATGAGAGGTTCTCTATGGTGATCAACATAGAATAAGTACTTGAAGCATTGAATTTAGCAAAGAGAAAACTTCATATCTGCCACCCCAGTCTTCAGAAACTGCCTTAGAGGATGGTGCCTCTAACTGTCTGAAAACCAGGTACTGTGGAAGAGAACATGGAGAAAATGAGAGGCTGTCACCTTACATTTCTTTAATTCAATTTGTTTTGTTTTTTTGGAGGGTTTTTATTTTATTTCTTGCAGCTGTAGTTTTGCCATGAAGAAATGTAATAAAGAGATGCAAATGCGCTTCTAGTTTTCCCTAAACAGATGTGAGTTTCAGCTACTTTGAAACTGACTTGGAGAACAAAACAATTCTAGCTTCCTGATCTTAAAAAGAGATATGCAAATATAACCTTCCAGCTTCCATCACAGAATAACTTAGATCATTGTGATAACTTATTTCCCCAAAATGCATCAAAGTATTTTGTTCTGTGTAGCAGGCTATTAAAAAAAAATTGTTTGGTTAATTTGCTTTGGCTGTTAAAATTGACATGTGGTATTAAAGCACCAGGGCTTCCGTGGTAGCTCAGACAGTAAAGAATCTGGCTGCACTGTGGGAGACTCAGGTTTGATCCCTGGGTCAGGAAGATCCCCTGGAGGAGGAAATGGCAACACACTCCAGTATTGCCTGGAAAATCCCATGCACAGAGGAGCCTGGTGGGCTACAGTCCATAGGGTCACAAAGAGTCGGACTTGACTGAGTGACTGACACTACTACAATATTAAAGCATGCTTTTCAAAACTGTATCCAAATTTTAATCCCATAGCTGGATTTCTGTCTCCTGGCTGGATTTTTTGGCTATTAAAATTGACACGTGTTATTAAAATATGCTTTTTAGAAGCTATACCCATCCCTTTTAACTTCATATGTGGATTTCTGTCTCCTGACTGAACTGTCAACGTGATCTTAACGCAGAGTTTTTATATCTTAGTAGTTGAGAATATAGGTTCTGGTGCCAGGCTTGCTGGCTGGCTTTGAATTCTTGCTCTGCCACTTATCAGAAATGTGTTCTTGGGCAAATTAATAAATCTATTTGTATCTCAGTTTCGTCATCTGTAAAGTGGGGATAATAGTAGTTTTTACCTTAAAAAGTGGTTTCTGGTACATAGTAAACATTGAACGAAACATAGATAGCTGCCACTAACTGGCTAGTTTCTCTGGACTTCAGTTCTTAGATATTTTTTTTTACTGTGTTATGAATACTATTTGCATCAGACCCTCTTGGGGTTTTGGTTAAAAATACAAACTCCTGGACCTCATCCCAGAACCGAATCAGGTTCTCTGGGGGTGGGTCCTGGACAGCTGCATGGTTTCACACATAACTATTTATTTATTTATTTCCTCTACATTTTAACAGTTGCATCCAGGTTGAGAACTGTCTTAGATGACTTTTTAAATCCCTTCTGATTGGGACACTTTAAGATTTTTTTTTTTTTCTTGTTTGGTTTTCTTGTTTGGTTTTCTGCTTAATCAGTAGCAATTTCTCTAAAGTGTTTGTATTGAAGAGACCTTGAAGTTCATCTGTTCCAACCTCCTCATTTTAGAGACATAGATACAGTTGGAGGGGGAAGATGAAGCAATTTATCCAAGACCATACATACAATCAGTTACAGTTCAGAACCTGGCTGCCTAGCTCTTAATCCAGTACTCTTACTTTACTTAGCACATTGCCTTTCATACTGGAGCAGACCATGTTCTAGCTAATGTAGTAGTGGAAAGAGCATCTGATTTGAAGTTGGAAGACCTAGGCTGAAGGCATGGCTTTGTCACCCACCAGCCATGTTTCCTTAGACAGGTCATATATACTCTTCTGCTCTCTTCAATGGGATCTTCGCTTGCCAAACTTGAACAGGGTAGTATGCCTGTACCCTAACCAAGCTCTGACAGATTGAACAGTTTTTTGGCACTACTGTGATGCCTGTGTTTGTGTTTAAAGAAATAAGATGCAGACTTTTAATCGCATTTTGCAAACCAAACTTTAAAAACATGTCAAAACTCATTTTTTTTGATTCATCAAAAAAGTTTTTCTTATCAAAGGACATTATCAAGAAAGTGGAAAGACAGTCCACAGCATGAGAGAAGATATTTGCAAGTCATGTATCTGATAAGGGTTTAGGATCTAGACTATATAAAGTGTCTTATAACTTGATAATAAAAAAGACAACCCAATTTTAAAAAGAAAAAAGGATGTGAATTGACGTTACTAGAGAATGCAAATCAAAATGCAATGAGAAGCCACTAGGATGGCTATAATAAAAAAAGAAAAATAACCATTTTTGGTGAGGATGTGGAGATATTGGGACCCTCCTGCATTTCTGATGGAAATGTAAAATGATGAAAAAGTTATAAGTCAGCATGTCCCACTCCTGCTTATGAACTCAAGAGAATTGAAAATGTGTCTACACCAAAACTTGATCATAGCAGCATTATTCACAATAGCTAAAAGGTGGAAGCAAGCCATAAAAGTGTGGTGTATCCATGCCGTGAAATAGTATTTGGCCATAAAAAGGAAAGAGACACTGACACATGACACAATATGGATGCACCTTGAAAATAGTGAGAAAAGCTAATCACAAAAGGCCACATATTAAATGATTCCGTAGATAAGAAATATCTGGAATAGGCAGATTCATGCAAACAGAAAGTAGTGGTTGCCAAGGCAGGGAGTGGGGTGGTGGTAATTGAAATAACTGCTTATGGGTATGGGGTTTCTTTTGGGGATGATGACAGTGTTTTGGAATTAGATGGTGATGGTTGCATAATGCTGTGAATAGAATGAAAACCATTGCACATTTTTATATGATGAGTTTTCTGATACGTGAATTAGATCTCAGTTTTTAAAACTCATTCTTTTTACAGCGTTTATGGAGTAACCTTTAAAGCATCAAGTTATTTTTTTTTAACTACTTACTCATCACTGTGTAACATAGTGGTATCATAGATGTTAATAACCTCTGACAGCCCAGCTCCCTGTTTCAGCTGTTGCCTGCACCGTTTCTCTGTTCTGATCTCCATCTTGTCAGATCTCAATAGTGGTTTTTCTTATTACCTGACCTTGAGTATGTGACTCATCGATCAATTCTTTCTTGAAATATTTTCTTTGTGTGGCTTCTAGAACACCACTTGCCCTGGTTTTCCTTCTCCACTTATCTGTCTTTATTGTTGTTATTTTTTCTTCCTGACCTGTAAATACTAGCAAGCCCCTGGCCCTGTCTGTGTGCACTCATCCCAAGGAGATACAGTGTCCTGACTTAAATACTGTCTGTAAGTTAATGACTTCCACATTTATGTTTTCAATATAGACCTCTGCTCTGAGCCCCAGATTTATATCTCTAAGTTCCTGCTTGCCATAGCTGGAGCCAATCTACTTACCTCCACTTACTTAGCTACACTTACTTAACCTCCACTTGTTTACCTCCACTTAAACTTACCTCCACTTACTCTGGTGTTGCCACTAATGTTCATGCTCATAGTTAACGTGTGGCAATTTCTAACCTGCAACTTAACTCCAGTGATAACTAGACAGTAATAAGCCACTATTAAGAAGTAATTTTCTTTGCAGTATTTCTTGGCCATTTTTATTAAAAAAGAAAAAAAAATAGAAATTGAAGATTATGTTACCAGGAGCTATAATATCTCTTTTTGAGATATCTTGATATTTCTGAATTGTACTCTGAATTAGATGGTAAGTAAGCTTCCTCAAGACAAACATCATTTGCTCCCCAAATTGAACTTTTTTTTTTTCTTATTTTGAACTTACTGCTTTGTGATCTTTTTGCAAATGTGTACATGTGGGAGGTAGGGGTGTGTTATTTTCAACTCAGATAGTATCTCAGCTTCTGAGTCTGCCATAAGTTTTCATAATCTTATTTTGGTTTAGAAAATTCTGAAATCCCTATAACTGTAGAGCTTAAACATCTCAAACTTAGCATATGCAAATGGATATTTCTCTTCTTTCCTGCTCAGTTCCTTCTCTTGGAAAACATGACAGCTTAGTTGTCTAAGCCCAAATTCTAGTCGAATGGTCACCTCTGTCTTTTCTCTTTCACGTTTTTTGTACCTAGTCTGATAGTAAGTCCTGCCAGTTGTAGCTCATAAATATTCCCCTTTCATCCCCCCGCTGCTGCTCGAATTCAAGCCCTGCATCTAAATTGGGCCCCGTCTGATGAGTTTATCTCCACTGTTACTCCCCTCCAGACCTTTTGCTAAGTTGCCTCTAAAAATGACTTTTTAAAAAAACAGAAGTTGGTTGTGTTGTTCACCTGCTTAAAATATTCTCCATTGCTTGTTTCAGAATAAAGTCTCAAGTTGCTTAACCTGGTAAATAAGGTCATCTAGGATATGCTCCCTCTGTCATGCACCGCATCTCCTACTACCTTAAGTCTTTGCAGCCTGCAGCCACTGTCTAATCTGAGAGAGTCCAAAGAAGGGAGAAAAAAGGTTTATTAATATTTCTTCAAGCCAATATTAATAAAAAAGTTTATAATATTTCCTTGAGTTCCTTTAAAATCAGAGCAGGGTCCTTCTGTTGACACTATTCACCTCTGGTATCCTTCATCTCTTCAGTGTGAATTGAGGAATCCTTTGAGTCTTACTGCCCAGTTGTCAGGCTAAGGAATTTTATGAAGCAATCCACTGAGATCTTTATCACTGCATAACTTTACTTCTGTTTTCACCGTACTAAAATTTTTTAATTCAAATTTGCAGTAGAGAATCGTAAGTGAAGTTGAGTCTTTGTAATGTTCCCTAAAAGCCATCAGATGCATAAATTTTGTGAATGGTTCATCATCAAGGTTTGGCATCTGATATGCTGGCTTGATAAAGTGCTTTGTGTTAATAGTGGCAGGGAAGTGATTTCTTTAAGATAGGACTTTTTGAACCATATTTTCAGCCAAATAGCAGCTGCTGCTGCTAAGTTGCTTCAGTCATGTCCGACTCTGTGCGACCCCATAGACGGCAGCCCACCGGGCTCCACCGTCCCTGGGATTCTCCAGGCAAGAATACTGGAGTGGGTTGCCATTTCCTTCTCCAGTGCATGAAAGGGAAAAGTGAAAGTGAAGTCCCTCAGTCGTGTCCAACTGTTAGCGACCCCATGGACTGTAGCCTACCAGGCTCCTCCATCCATGGGATTTTCCAGGCAAGAGTACTGGAGTGGGGTGCCATTGCCTTCTCCGCCAAATAGCAGCAGTTGGTTTCAAATGGAGGAAAATGGAAAATTCCAAGTATTTTATATCCTATAGGTTTTGTTGGCATATTAAGATTAAAGTCTTTTTTGTTAGATAAGAATAAAGATACTTTATGTGACTGTCACTTCAGAGATCTGTTTCCTTTTGGTTTTGATGGCTAATAATTCCTTTCCTTGTATTTTGTGGGAAGCAGTGTAAAGTAGTGAAAAAGTACAGGTTTTGAAATCATGAGAACTTGATTAGGTCCCAGCTTTACTACTTGGGCAAATTTCTTAGACCCTTAATGTTATCTGTAAAAAGAGGATGCTGGTCAGTTTGGGCTGCTGTAATAAAAATACCATAAATTTATTTCTCACAGTTTTGAGGCTGGGAAGTCTGAGATCCAGTGCAGCATGGTTGCATCTGGTGACAGCCTTCTTAACTACTTGCACACAACCTTCTTGTATCCTCACATGGTGGGAAACAATAGAAGCAAACTCTCTCATGTCTTTTTATCGAGGCATTAATCCCTTTCATGAAGCCCCTCATGACCTAATTACTTCTCAGAGGTACCACCTCCTAAAACCATCACATTCTGGTTTAGGATTTCAGTATATGAATTTGGATAGCAGGAGAGGCATGAGGATAATGGACGGAGGCTGGAATAGTAAACCAGGCAAAGAGCAAGACATGGTATCTAAGAAAAGGAGGAATCAGCCCAAGAGGAAGTTAAGGGAACCCTCAGAGATATGGTAAAGGGAGACTCCAGGATAACAGTTACACAGTGGGCCTAGAAAGAAATCCACCTAGATTGAAGCAGGTCAGAAGGCTTCCAGAGTGGTTTCTCCAGGAAGATGAAATTCACAAAATGCTCAATATGATTGCAAATATTGAGAGGAGATTTAAGAACTGGGGAAGAATTTGAGAATATATTGGTGAGAAATACACTGTCTGATTAAAAACAGCCATGAAAACAGTAGTAGCTCCAAGGAAAGCAAAAAGCTATGCAGAAAAGGAAAAGGAATCCTAATTTACTACATGACTTAATTTGTGAACAGCATTTATGATTATATTGTAAACTCCAAATAATGATCTAACAAAATATTAAGGTATTATGTAATAACAAATCAATATTGGTCTACTATAACTATATTCAAGAGATGGTGAAGGAGGAGCAGGAAAAGTAAATGTGAAAGTGGTAGGGAATGAATTGGTTAAATCTCATCTTTCATGGTGGGTGAAAAAAGTCAGAAGACTTAATGCTGAACACTGAAAATAATAATATAAACTTTTCCCTAAGATACAGAGGTGGATACCCAAAAAATCAGCTGAAGGAATTGAAATTAGTGTCTGTCTGTGGGGAATGGGAAATGGACAATGTCAGGAGTTTCTCAAGGGAGGGAAAGCAGGACTGCTAATTCTTTTTTTTAAAATTTTAATAACTTACAGAACTCTTTAAACCATGTGTGTATATGACCTTGGTGCAAATATTAGCTTAGTCAACACTGATTGTTGATTGTGCCCAATATACATGTATCTTTAATACATAGGGAATGAGGGGAAGAGGAATTGTGTGCCAGGTTACCACATCTGCTATATCTCAGTTGGCAATACTGCCTGTGAGCTCCCCAGGATCACCCTGCTGTTATTCACTAGAAGTACCCACAGGGTCATACTCTTCAGTAAGATTTATTACAGCAAATGAATACAAAGCAAAATCAGCAAAGGGCAAAGGTGAATAGGATGAAGTCCAGAGGAAATCGAGCGCAGGAGTCCGAGAGTCCTCTCCCACTAAATTCCCATGGATTGTGCTAAATTCCTTTAGCAACAATATGACATGATGTGTGTGAAGTGTTGTCTGCCAGGGGATCTCACTAGAGACTCAGTGCCCAAGTTTTTTATTAAGGGGCTGTTTAAATAGGCACCCTCTGCCTGGTCCGTGCCAAAATTCCAGACTCCTAGAAGAAAAACAGGTATTTAACATAAACCACATTGTTTATACAAGCAGTTTAGGCATAGTGAGCTACTGTTTATCACTTAGGGAAAGTTTTAATATCAGTGTAGGAAACTGTTTACCAGCCAACCTCCCATGTGCCAGCCAAGAGCCATCCTTTTACACAGGTTTTTCTAACAGTGGCAATCTAAGATCTATATTTCTTTTCTGCACAGAATTTTCTTGTGATTTATCCTGGGAGGTTCAACATAAAAGAAACCAACCTTTGCTTTGTCTTCTTTATTAACTACAGAGGAAGATAATTTACTCTTAGGGTTGGGAAAGAGAAGTGAGGAAAAGAAGATGGTGTCTAAAATACCCTGAATAGCAGTGGAGAGTACATGACTAATATCATACATTTTAGTTGATGGACAGTGTTTGAGAATGATGGAAAATGTCCACCCTCCTGCCCTTTTTCCAGATGTGTCTCTGTGCTACAGCAGAGATGCTATTTGCTTTGATATAGGCTAAGGTTTTTCGTGTACACCGAATGAATGATGCTCCCATCTCTTCAAAAATCAGTTATAAATTTTCTTGGTCATGTAATTGACTGGAAATGTTCTTGTTCCATTTATCGAAGATCCTTCTAGGTACCAGTGGAATTAGAACTAAGACTATATTAGAATACATTGTGATGGCTTCTAATGCATTTTATCCCCCAAAATTGCCAAGAAATTATTCTCTGAATTGTAGAGGCAAGTTTCTTTCCTGTAACGCGCTGCAAGTAGTGATGTGTGGCTGAGTTTCTATGAGAACATCATTTTTGGGGAATGAGCTGAAAAAGATTTAATGACTTTCATTCATAAATAATTCAAATTCTGTCATGGATTCTGGCTGTACAGGTTTCCTTCTTTTGCTCTCTGTTACCAAAATGGGATTTACTAAACTAAGTATAAGCGAGCTATTTAGCTAGATAGCCTGTTAATTTCTTCTTGGTTCAATTTTTGTTTTTAAAATTAGGTGTCATGTTAGATTTATAGGCTGGCAGGCTGTGAGAACCTTATTACAGCATGCTGCCAGTAGTAATTTCTCAAAGAAAATTCTTGTTTTTATGAGACACAAAGGGGAGAAGCCTTGATTTGAGTTTTAATCACTTGAAGTATGACTGTTTCAGCTCATGTATTTTCTCCCAACAGACTTCACAGAGTAGTTTGTCTTTTCTGTGTAATAGCATGTAGAATTACAAAATTAAGTTTGATGAATTATATTTTTGTGTTCCTTTAAAATCTCATGTTTTACAGATATTTATTCCATCTCTTTATTTCTCATCTGCAGTATCTCTGAACTTGTGCTCAATCGAAGAGTTAAATAATGTTAAGATTTCTTCTCTGTCCTTCAGTAAAATCTATACTAAAGCCAAATGAATTTTGGATTGTTTGCTGGTTTGTAATTTTTATGACATGATATTTGTTCACTTGATCTGAAAAAATTGAGTTGGGCATATGATCTATAAAAAAGGCAGGTTTATCATATTATTTCTGTACCCCGTTTCACTTAACCTACATTCACATAATCACTTGCATTTGAGAAAAAAAATTTTACAGAATCTATTCACATGGTTAACAGTGAAAGAGGTACACGTTGAAAAGTCTCATTCCCACCCATGTCCCTCAGCCTTTTCAGGGTATCTGGGTGTACCATAGTTTGTTTAACCAGTCTGGTGTAAGTGAGCACTTGAGTTATATTTTTATAGTTGCGAGTGTGCTGCAGTGAATAATCTTGTATATTATTTCATGTCTATGCATATAAGGAAAAATTCCCAGAAGTGGGAAGTTGAATCCAAGATGCTGAGTTATCTACTGTAGGTGTTAAACCATTTTGAACTTCTACCAGCAGTGTGTGTGAGAGATTCATTTGCCTTTAATTAGCACAGTATTTGGGAACCTTTATAAACCTCTACAGATAAGGGAAATTGAAGCAGGCTTTGTCCAAAGTCACGTACCTAACTGGTGATAGGACTCAGTTTTTAATTCAAAATGTTCTTTCCAAAAGACTACACTGAATCTGCTGTTTTCTTATGTAAGACGTGCTGGTAAAATGTAAAATGTCGGCAGACAAAAATGTGTTAAAGAAGACCATCCTTTTGTTAGTGTCTGGATGGATATTGTCTGAGTGTTGTAGTCACAGAGTGATAAGATGAACAAATGGAATTACTTTCTGTTCCCACATTTGGGTAAAATGGGGATGGGATATTTGAGTTCACACTACAGTCTCTACAACCCATATCAGTGTTTTACCCTTGTAGATTTGACTTTTCAGCGTGGAGACTGGCAACATCATATGATGACCACCTGATTCTAGTGACCTAGTTTCCTTCAAATTCATTTTCAAGTGTTTTGTTGTTTAACTGTCCAACATCAGCAGAGAGAATAAATGTTATATATACTTGAGGATGCTCTTAAGGAAGTAGTTCACTTTACTTTTAGTAAGATGCCATGTCTTTTAATGCACAACTTACCCATTTGTTTTACAGTGGAAGATTGACGATAAGCCTGTAAAAATTGACAAATGGGATGGATCAGCTGTGAAAAATTCTTTGGATGATTCTGCCAAAAAGGTACTTTCTTGGGGGCAGAGGTGGGGGGGGGGCGGTGTCTGTTAGTTCCTGTACAGCTGATGGCACATCTCTTGCAGGACTTTTTCTTTCTGTGCGTTGGAGTGACTTTAGTTTTCAGTATTAGGAATTGAGACAGAAAGCATTTTCTGAACCTTACAGTATATATAGGGGAACATGTGTTAAAATATAATTATTACTTACCTCAAATTTCTCTTTAAATTCTTTAATTTTTGAATTCCAGAAAACTAGTAATCTGTTGTTTTTGAGATTAATTAGCCTAGAGGCAAGAGGGTTGCGGGAATATAGGATGGTCATGCATGATTAATCATCTCTCTATTTTAAAAGGGAAAAGAAAATTTTAGCTTCAGTCTAAAGAAGAAGATAAGGATTTAAAAAAATGTGTCAGAAGTTGATGAGCTTTTTCTCTGTGATTTTTGTAAACACATTGAGTCTGTCTTTTTTTTTTTTTGCTCCGAGTGGCAAAGTCCTGATTGGAGAGAACTAATTGGTCATTTAAATGATTAACATAACTTTCATCATGGAAATTAAGAAGAAAAGCAGGTAGGAGGAGGGAAGTAGTCCTACTAGCTTGGTTCCTTGTTCTTCTCACTAGGTACTCCTGGAAAAGTACAAATATGTGGAGAATTTTGGTCTAATTGATGGTCGCCTCATCATCTGTACCATCTCCTGTTTCTTTGCCATCGTGGCTTTGATCTGGGATTATATGCATCCCTTCCCAGAATCCAAACCTGTTCTGGCCTTGTGTGTTATATCATATCCTTTAAGCTCGGTTTTGTTTTCTACTGACAGTTTTTTTTAAATCTCTACTGATATTCTCTGCTGCCTACAAAAAAAACCCCAAACTTTCATCTTGGGGCCTGCTAATGTTAGGATTTAACATTATGAAATGTGAGCATCTGTAAATTTGTCATAATTATTGATATTTTAGATTCAATATGATTATTTTATTTTTAATTCTGTCAGTTATTAATGTAGAGGTTATAATCCAATTGTGAGCACCTAGTTGCAAAACACACAGCCAGTCTTCCCTGACCTTCACTATCTCCTGGAGTTTGCTCAGACTAATGTCAGTTCAGTTGGTGATGCCATCCAGCCATCTCATCCTCTGTGTACAAACTGATCTCAAATCATAGTCCCAGAATTTGCACCTTGACTCCTTTCAGTATCACACAAACCAACCCATTATAAACTTTTTCACAATTAAGGCAGTTCAAAAGAATATGCCATGGGTTCTAGAGACAGTTCGCAAAGGAGTTCCAAAGAGGTTTGAACAATGACAGCAACCTTATTATAATGATATGGCCTCCCAAGAAACTGCCTTGATGAAATTTCTTTTGTTTGGTTATACTTGTTTAAAACAAAACAGGATCTTGCCATTTTTATAATCATACCATTTTTATATGTAATAGTAATGAGTACCATTATAAATGTCTTCTGTGTGCTATACTCTAAAATGTATATATAGCATCACTAAATCGAATGACAATTCTAAGAAGTCTGTTTAATTGCCATTTTAGAGGCAACAGTGTTAAGCCTTGGAGTAAGGAGTAATTTGTCAAGGTTACACTGGTTAAAAACTAGAGTTCAAATTTAGGACTGCTTTACTCCAAAGCTCATTCACTTTGCACTATTTAAATGACATATGTCCACAGAGTTCTTAACGCCAGTTTCTGGCACACAGGAACCAAATATGGTAGCTAGTACTGTCAAAAACTGAGTTTAATAATAAGCCTACATGTATGTACGAAATAATTGTTCTTACAGTAAGCTAAACTATTATAATCGCCCAGCTAGCTTACTTAGTAGAGCATGAGACTCCTTAGTAAACTGCTTTAAAGTCAGTTTCCCTTTCTTTTAATCACCCTTGAAATTGGTTGTGTGGTCAAGTCCACTGTGGTTATTTGTTTTGGATCGTATGGAGAAATAAACACAAGTCTTGACAAACCAGGTAATAGAGGATCTTCTTATATATGTTGTCCTTGAACAGAAGAGAGAGAGCTGGTTTATGCCCTCTACCCTTTTCCTTTCTTCCTGAGATGTTCTTTGCAGAACCTTGCTTCTCTCGCAATAAACGTTAAGGATGAATACAAAGTAGTTAAAATTTCAGTGTTTTTACAGCAAGACAAAACTGTGTTTTTTAGGACTATTATGGAAGTTTTTGTAGCCCTTGCTTGTCAGTTTGTGTTATTTCTCTTTTGTATGTATGTTGTGTATTTTCCCCTTAACTTTTATCTGCACCTATTTTGTGATGATGGGGATCCTGACCATTTATACTTCGTATAAGGAGAAGAGCATTTTTCTCGTGGCCCACAGGAAAGATCCTACAGGCATGGATCCTGATGATATCTGGCAACTGTCGTCCAGTCTCAAAAGGTATGACTATCCTCACAGATTCCTAAATCCTGAAGTTGGGTTTTCTCTGGGTGTTTAGTCATTATCAACAGACTATTATATGTCTGCTCTTTGCAGATCATAGTGCTAGTCGTATAAAATGAAGAAAGGATTATGAATGAACTAGAAGATTTTTGCTGTTGCACTTCTGAGATTGTATTATCACAGAAATGTTCTGAGGATAAATTGTGGGAGAAAGGAACTTTGGTGGAAGAATGAAGAACAATTCTGTTTCCTTGTGGCCAGTAAACGGAGCCAGTTAGAGAGCAGAACTATAAACTATATACATAAAACTATAAAGGCCAAAGGTATGAAGTCAGTTGTCTTTGAAGACCCACCTTAGCTTCTGTGTCTTCTGTGATTCTGACTGCAGTCTGTGCAATCAGAGATCTCTGAAGCAATGCACTGGGTGACTCAGAGAAGCACAATTCAGTCTGTTTCTGACCAGTGATAGCTGTAACTTTGTGCAGCTGACACCTCAGATCTTCTAAGTATCCAGAACTGGGTTCAAATTCCAGCTCATCTCTAGCTGTGTGACTTGGTATATTGGGTAAACTAATTGAGCTTTTGTAGGGTAAAAATGACTTGTAGAGTTGTTGTGAGGTTGCCAACTGGTATATATAGTTGACTTTTGAACAACAGGAGTTTGAACTGCATGGGTCCATCCACTTATACATGGAGTTTTTTTCTTTCAGTAGTAAATACTGAAGTACTGCATGATCTATTATTGGTTGAATCCATAGATTTGGAACTGTGGATACAGAGGAACCATCTATATGAAGGAGTAACTATAAGTTATATGTGGATTTTCAACTGCACAGAGGGTCAGCAACCTTAACACTGCCCCCTTCTTGTTCAGCTGTACACGAAGCATTATGAAAGCAAGCATCTATTGAGCATTTACTGCATACTGACTATTGTGCCAACCGCAGTGTCTCATTTAAACCTTAGAACAACCCATTTTAAAGATAAGAACACAGGCTCAAAGGGTTTAATTAGGTTTTCCATGGTTGCAGAGCCCAGAAGTGAATTTAGCCCATGCCTGAACTCATGCTCTCAGTCACTATCCTAAAACACATGGTAGTGTTCCTAGCACGTAGTAGGCTCTCCAATTACTCACATATATGAAGGTAAGTGTAGCATCAATGCCATACAGCCTCTCATTACCAGCCTGTGGAGATGCCTGTGAGGAGGAGCTGGGCTTCATTCTGATGTTGCACTGGAGTTCTTAACTCCTGGCAGGACTCATAGCTGCCATTTTGGTCTCAGCTGTCGTAACTCTATACTCTGTATCAGAGCACGAAAGCAGAATTGCAGAATTCTAGACCCAAGCAACATTGTGATTTCATTACATACATTCTGACTTAAATATTTTTTTAACAACCTTGTTGAAATACAGCTTCCACACCATAGTTCACCTATTTAAAGTAGTTAAGTGGTTTCTTATGTTTTTGAAAATGTTTGCAATCTCACCACAGTCAACTTTAAAACATTTTTATCCTCACCAAAAGAAACTCTGTACCCTATATATAAGTCATTTCCCTATCCCCTCATTCTCCCAAACCTTAAGTAACCACTAATCTGCTTTCTGTCTCTCTATATTTCCCTCTTTTGGATATTTCATACAGATGGAATCACACAGTATGTGATCTTTTGTAACTGGTTTCTTTGACTTAGCATAATATTTTCAAGGTTCAAACATGTTATCAATATTTTATTCCTTTTTGTGCCAAATAATATTCCATTGCATGGATATACTACATTTTTCTTAATCCACTTACTAGTTGAGGGCCATTTGAGTTGTTTCTGCCTTTTGGCTGTTAAGAATAGTACTGCTATAAACATTTATGTATAAGTTTTTGTGTGGACAAACATTGTAATTTTTCGTATACCTAGGAGAAGAATTGCTGGGTCATATGGTAACTCTTTGCTTGAGGAACTGCCAGACTCTTTTCCAAAACAGCTGCACCATTTTACAGTCCCACTAGCAGTATATGAGGGTTCTGATTTTTTTTTTTTTCACATTTACTGCTGACTTTTACCAACTGCCACATTGTTGGTGCCTGTGGAGAGGAAATATGCCACCTCTGTTCATTCTCTTTGTAGTTAAATACAGACTCACTTCTTTTTGCTTGGAGATGGCTCCTGGCTGGCTCATTGGCACTCTCTTTAACATAGCTCCTTTCAGAAGGCTTAATCAATGATTTCAGTATCCCAGTGGATGATTGTTCCAGGATGCTGGCCTCTTGGTTTTACTTTCTCTCCTCTGATTATCTTGTTTTCTGTAGTGTCTTAAATACTTAACTTCCTTTGACACACCCTAGATCTTGGTATTATTGATAACTAATTTCATTTTTTAAATATCTCACTCTCTGACCATTGCTTTATATTTTTCTAGTTTGTCTCCTTTTTGTTCTCTTGCCCCAACAGTTCTTCAGCCCCAGTGGCATCCATAATCCTTGAGCCCACTAACTTTTCCCTGGCCCTCTTCTCTTCATTGTCTCACTTGCTCCTTACCTAGCTTAGCTTGCATGGCATTTCTATATTCCAGTTACTCTCTCACTGTCCTTGAGGATCTTTCCTACCTTCTTCTCTGTTCTCAAACCTCTTGCCCTCCTCCCCCACTTCACTCTCAGCTTCTTTTGTTTCTGGGGAGAGATCAGCAGCCGGAAGTCTCCCATCTTTATCCACTTGCAGCACTCATCACACTCTGCCTTCTTCCTCAGTTCCTATCTGAAGCCTCCTCTCCATTTCTCCACTTGATTCTGTCCCTTCTTGATTACTTGGTGTTTCCCTCTCTGCTGGGTCATTTTTTCCTGGCATACAAATAAGTTGTAATTTGTCCCAACTGAAAAAGTTGTTTTTCTTTTCCCTTATCCTCCTCACATGGTCTTCTCATTTCTCTATTCCTTTTGTTGTCTTCTCCCATCATCTCTTGGATTTGCTTTTCTTCAGTTCTCTTTCCTCATCCTATTTGACCTGTCACATTTGACACAGTGAATAATTCTCTCCTTGTTATAGGTTTTTTTAAAAACTAGACTTCTAGGATACCATAATCTTATAATTCTTATCTTAGTGTGTCTGTTCCTTAGTGTCCTCTGTGATTCCTTATCCCCTTTCTCTAAATTTGAAATGCCACTAGCGCCTATTCCTAGCATCTCTTCTCTGTCTGTATTCACTCACTAGGTGTAATCCTAGCCAGATTTTCAGGACTTTAAATACCATTTGTAATAATGAAGATTTCTCAATCTGTGTTTTCAACCTAGACCTCTTCTCCAAACTCCAGTTATGTCCCAGGTTTCTATTTGACATTGGATCCTAGTAAGCATCTCAGAATTAACATATCCGAAACCTAACTCTGCTATCCCTCATCTAAACCTGCTTTTCCTCATTTTCCTCATCTCAGTAAAGGGCAGCTCCATCCTTCTAGTTACTCAGGTCAGAACTCTGGAATCATTTTGTCTCCTCTGTCTCTCAGTCCTTTGAATAGGTTGTCAGAAAATTCTGTCACCTCTACTTTCTAATTATATTTATTCTGACCACTTACTATCTCCACCGTGGCCACATCTCTCAATTAGGTTACTGTAATAATGTCCTAATGGACCTCTGCAGCTGCTCTCTCTGCCCATAGTCTATTTCCAATACAGAGAGCAGAATGATCCTTTTAAAACATAAGGCAGATCAACTCAATCCTCAGCTCAAAATCCTCTCACGCAGAGAAAAGCTAAAATCCTAAGCATAGCTTAGAAGTCCATACTTACGTAGCTACACTCTCCACACATTTGCAGACACTCCATAGCCGGTGGCTCTCATCTTCTCCCTCTCCATTTTGTTTGCATTGGCCTCCTTTCTGTTGTTCAGACATTCTGGGCATGTGCTTGCCTCAGGGCCTTTGCATTTACTCTGTTCTGCCTGGAATATACTTTTTCCAGATAGCTTGTTCTCTCACCTTCTTTTAGGCTATGCTCAAACATCTGCTTAGTGACGACTTTCCATATTTAGAAGAACATTATAATTTTTATTTTATTGTTGGTTCCCTCACACACACTAAAAGTCTCAAAAGACAGAGATTTGTCTGTTGTATTCATTGATATATATCCTTAGCATCCAATAGTGCCTGGTCCTGAATACTGGTTGGTCCCGAATAAATATTTGTTGAATTAATGAGTAACTATTTTTTAAAATGAATTAGATCATGTCCTGCCATCAGAGCCATGGAACTGGGCTCAAAAGTCCAAAAATTGTGATATCAGTTAGAAGCAGTTGAGCAGAGCTTGAAAAAATTTTTTGAGATATTGAAAGTATTCAAGGACCTTTTCTCCTATCTATCCAGGTTGAAAGTAACTGGCTAGACAACAATTTATTGAGCTATGATTTTTTTTTGAGCACTGGTTAATGATAGGCGCTGTATAATTATAACAGTGATCCTATAAAGTGGGTGGGACTTTCCCTCTTTTAAATATGCAGGAAAAAATCTGAGGCTCAAGCATGTGCTTCCTCTAAAGGTAATATCAACCTGACAATCCACTGAATATGCCCTAATTAAATGGAGACAGAAACAGGTAGGGATGGTGAGGGAGGAACATTGGCCTGCCAGGGGTTGATGTCATAAACCGTATTGAATGAATGAAGATAGTAAAGGCTTTCAAGATACCTTAAGGTGTAGCTAAAAGGGATCTCTGGAGTTGATGCAGTAAAAGACACTGCTGGCCTGGGATCAGGGCAGAACCTGAAGCTAGGTTGATTACAGGGAGCAAGGACCCAGCTGCATGGAACTGGGGAACATCTGTGAAAGCAAGGGTTCTTCATTTATTCATCGTGATTTGATTACCTACCAAGTGCCAAGCTAAGAATAGAAAACAAGACAAAATCTTTCCCCTGAAAAATCCCTGAAACTAGTAAAGAACACAAATACATGATTATCATTTCAATAGATAATTTCATTGACACCTCAGGAGCCTATCATTAGACCTAGCAGATGATGGGCACTCAGTATTTGGGTTGACTGATGGATGGTGTATGTATGACAAAGGCAAGACATCTAACTCAATTTGGGAAGGTTTTCCCAGAAAAGTTTATGCCCAACTGTAGTATTTACAAATGGGACCTAATCAGGTAAGACTGGAAAGTAGTGTCTACTGGCAGTACCCTTCTACTGTAACAGCAAAGTAAAGGGCAGAAGTGAGAGAAGATAGTCCATGTAATTTAGCAGTCTTTGACAAGATAAAGAAAGCACATAGTACTTAAATCAGGGGGGACATAGCAGCACCTACAAATCAGATTTTTTATCCTGAAGGTCCCCTAATTTTTTTGGGGGGGGGAAGGATAATGCTGTATGTTCCCTACATCACCAGTAGCCAGCTCAGTGCTATTCTTCAAAAACTCTTGGTGCTCTGTTGTTATTGGCTGAATGTCTGTGTTTGGTTTTTGGTTTGTCATCTTTGCTTAGGTTCGATGATAAATACACTCTGAAACTGACCTTCATCAGTGGAAGAACGAAGCAGCAACGGGAAGCTGAGTTCACCAAGTCCATTGCTAAGTTTTTTGACCACAGCGGGACTCTGGTCATGGATGCATATGAGCCTGAGATATCTAGACTCCACGACAGTCTTGCCACAGAAAGAAAAATAAAATAGCTGCTTCTAACAGCAGCCATCTTTTGGCTGGATCTTGCCGAATTAAGGGGTGAGGGAGAAAGAAACAGAGAACTTAATATGGATAAAGTAAGAAATGTTAAAAGATGTCCCTGTTTTGTCTTGAAATTTTAGTCCATTCTGGATAAATAGAAACTTCTAGCTCAGATATGAGAAGTTGTAGCTCTGATCTAGCTGTAGCCTCTTTGGTCTGCTGATTGCATTGTTTTGATTTGCTTTTCTGGAAAACCATTTTTGCTAAAAGCCGTACAGACTTCCTCCTTCATACCTAGCAGTACTTTATATAGTATAGCTTTGTGCCATGCAGCATTTGAAGACTAATTTTTAAAATTGCTAACCTGTTGCTGACCTTTTTATGTTAATTCCTGTTTAAACAGCTGTTTCCCTTAATTCAGGATACAACTTCTTGTGTATGACAGTTTCCCTTCACACACCATTTTTGTGGGTGTGTATATATCTGACTTAGGGACAATTGGGGGAAAAAACATACCTTTTTAATTTGTTTAAGAGAGACTTTCTGCCTGTTACGTTTTGTGCTTTTAACCAATTAAAGAAGCCAGTGGCATTTTTAGTTTTATGTTGTCTATGTTTCCCACTAGTATATCCCTGTTGATTTGTTTGTGCTCTTTATTAACTGCCATTTTCTAAAATTTTTTTCAATAAAAGGAAAGAGGATCTGACAAATGGAGTCATAGTCTTGATCGAAGGAACAGAGCAGTACATGTTGACAGTGTTACCACTGTAGGTTTCCTTTGTTTCTGTTTAGTTAGAGGCCCCTGAGAACCTGTAGGTGAGGAACTGCTTGCTTTCCAGTGATGACAGTAATGACACTCAGTACTTACTTTGTGCCAGGCAGTATTCCCAGTTCTTTACGTGTATTAACTCACTAGTGCTCCCAGCTGCCCTAGGAAAGTAGGTACTGTTATTATCTCTATTTTATAGGTGAGGAAACAGAGACACAAAAATTGGTTAATTTGTGTCCACACAGTTAACAGTAGAGCTGGGATTTAAACCTGTTGTGTCTGGCTCCAGAGTTGTGAGCAGCATCATTTCTAGTATTTTCCCACTAGGGTCAGAGAAGAACTGGGAGTTGCCCAGATCCTGTGACCTATAGGAATATTGTCCTTCTCACCTTGTAAGTACAGTTCCAGCTGAGCCTAGTACCTAATACTATAATCAGTTTATAAGAAACCCCAGTTATCACATCTTTCTCTTTAACTTGGGAATGTTGCCCTATATAGCATCACACAGTAGAAGATTGTGGGTATCACTAGATAGGAAGTTGAAGCCTTGGATTCTGTATTTCCCTAAACCTTGGGTAGGCCTTGTAATTCTCTTCTAGTTTCTTCTCTCCACCCCCCAAGTGGTAATTCTGTTCTGTCAGCCACTTGAAGCTTTTGAAAGTGTAATCAGATAATCATGTTTCTATAATGAAGGAGTTACTGTTGGACAAGGAATAACCCTCTCTATGATGATTCCTTGGAATTCTTTCATACCAGCTGTACCATTTTCTTTACATATATGAACATGTATTTTCTTTTTTTTTCCTACGAAAATTGAATTACATTGTGTTTTTTTTAAACTTGATATTTCTTAGGTACTTGCCCTGTCAGTATACATAGGTCAAATGCATTTTTAATAGTTGCATAATATTCCATGGTAGAAATGGTTTTGATTTAACTGTGATATTTCCTTATTAATTGCTATGTTTGTTTTCTTCTGGTTTTTCACTATCCCAAGAGAGAAGTCAGTTTGGGAGAAGGGGAGAAAAAGAGATATCCTTGAGTGATAGACAAGAGACCTGGGTTTTCAGCTATATTTTAATTTGTAACCTTGGGCAAATCTCATTTCTTCTCTAGGACTAAAAGAACCCTTCAAAAGAGCTTTCAGACAGTGTACTCTTTGAGATTATGAAGGTTCCTTACTGCCTAGAGATGCCTATGTATAAAACATTTTTTATTTCAAAGAATATGAATGTTATTATCCCTTAAATCTGCCCTTAAACCCTACTTTGAGATTTCTTAGGCTGTGTGAATGTCTTAAGGTGTTCCCCTGACTCCAGTAACCAGTTGAGGCAGTATCGATTTAATAAATAAAGAAATGGGTTAGCAGCCTAGCCATGCATCCTGCATGCACCCCTACCCCTCATCTACCCAGTTGTGGTATTCTAGGATAAGACTGCTAAGGAGAGTGGAGAGACAGCTGTGTTTTTCATTACTTGCAAATTTGAGCTGCCAACGTGTATTTGACAATTGGTGCTTCATATATTTTTAGAAACAATCTTTTTGCTTCAGAATAGCCTTAGGGAATGAAAGAAAATGTGAAAGTTCCTTGGACTACCCACAGTTGTATTTTTCTCTGGGTCCAAGTTCCTACTCAATTTAGAGCTTTCTAACACCAACTCTCTTATCTTATCACCACCCCTGGCTTCCCTTGACCCAAACCTTATCTCCTTGATGAAAGTTATAGTATCTGGGGAAGCTTCTACTAATAATGAAAAGCGAAAGTCACTCAGTCGTGTCCGACTCTTCGCAACCCCATAGACTATACAGTCCATGGAATTCTCCAGGCCAGAATACTGGAGTGGGTAGCAGCAGTTCCCTTCTCCAGGAATCTTCCCAACCCAGGGAACAAACCTAGGTCTCCCACATTGCAGGCGGATTCTTTACCAGCTGAGCCACCAGGGAAGCCCAGGAATACTGAAGTGGGTAGCCTATCCCTTTTCCAGCAGATCTTCCTGACCCAGGAATCGAACCTGGGTCTCCTGCATTGCAGGTGGCTTTGCCAGCTGAGCTACCAGGGAAGCTCTGTTAATAATATCACAGTATTTTTTTTATAAAATGTTCCCTGTCCCCACAGACAGCCTCTAATGTTATTACTTAACAATCCAGCCTGAAAGCACATTTGCTCAAGTGACTCCTCTGCTGTCCGCAGATACTTCAAGAATTAACCTTTTTTTTATGCCATGGAACTTTTATGACAGTCTGGTGTTCTCTGTGACCCCCTTCTCAGAATGTTTTGAATATACTATTGCCTGCTAATGAAGATTGGGGAGGTGGTGGTAGGATCCTAGTACTGGGAAGTAGGTTTAAAGACAGTTGCTCAGAAGGTGTGCTGCTTGGTGCTCACTTTCCTCTGAGCAGGAGGATTTCTGACTAATCTGGCAATCAGCTTCAGATTTGCCCCATTGTAACCACAGACACCAACATTCTTCCCCGGTGGGCAGCAGATTCCTCTTCTTTTCAGACAGCAGTTACAGAGACAAACATTTACACAAGAGTGAAAGGAGGGAAATTCCCTACTTGTGTGAACAAAACCCAGGTAAATTGTTAGAACTTTGGTTTGCTTGGGTGAGGAGGGGTGGCAGGTGTTGGATTGTCTTGCAGCCAGCTCCCTTCTGCTGCTTACCATGCCACCCTTAGATCCATTCAGAGACAACAGTAAAACTCTCCGAATTTTTTGCAGTGGATCTTGGCTACTGTAAGGGAGCTTTGGCTCTTTGGGGGAGATTTCCCTGTGCCTGACAAACTGCTCTGGGAAACAGTTGATTAATATCAAATAGTATTCATCCAGGCTCTTAGTGCCCAGGATTTTGTGTATAATGATGTCAAAGGTGACCCACTGGGGAATGAGTGTTGGGAGAGGCAATCTGTCACAAGCCGTGAGTGCATCTCTGCACGTTCTTCGTGTAAGTGCAAAGACCCTGACCACTTCTTCTGGGCCAAATCTCAGTGTTCTCTTGGTAGTGAGCAACCTTGGGAGAGGAGGTAATTTCTCTTTCCTGGAGCAGGTTTGCTTACTATTCACTAAAAGTGTTGACTGCCCCCAAGCTTGGGGTTCTTTTCTTATGACACAACCTACTGCACATGTAGGCACCCTTTAGGCCTACCTGTGTCAGTTTTGTTGGGGAAGGGGAATGGGGAACTAGCACAAACCTGCTCATTGCTGTTTGCTGCATTAAAAGTAATAAAGTTCTTTGTCTCTGATCCAGAAGTCTCATGTCATCTGCCAGTATTCATGAAAAAAGTAGGTTAACTTGTTTGCAAGGAGGATAAAATTTGAAACCCTTCATGGGCTACTCTTGATAGTTTGGTAACAAGGATGGGATCCTGACAGACAAGGCTTTCCAGAAGAGGAAGGTCATGGGCCAGATGATATGAGAGGATAACCTGGGGCCCGGTAGCAACTGCTGCCATGTGAGGAGGGGAGTAAGGGCCTCTAGTTGTCCTACATGTTAATGAATGTTTTTGAGGCTAAGCAACAAGAGGTGAGATTGAAATACACTCTCCGACTGGTTGTAGCTCAATTCTCAGAGCAGGAGAATGAAAGGATGTTTTGACAATGAGGCAAGCACGTCTGTGGCCCCAGTTGAAGGCAGTATGGCTGACTGATGAGCTTTTCAGCTTTTGGCTTCCCCAAAGCTGAAATAAGTGGTGTCAGAAATGAGGATATAAAGCTTTTTAAGTGGACCAAAAATATTCAGTATTAGGAGTTTGTTGAGTCCAAGCAGGTAACCACTGAAGCAAAAGTACATTCATGACCCAATCCCTCTCACTCCCTCTCCTGCCTTAAGGAAAGACTTTGTGTATGCTGGGGGATCTTTGAGGAGGAGAAGGATTCCCTTTTTATAGCTCTGTTGAATATAAATATCTAAGTCACCATCCTACTTCGCCCCATGGGAACAGGGAGCCCTGGGTGCAGAATGGTCAAAAGTGCCAATAAACTGTGGGGGAGATCCACAGTGATGTGCAGGGGGGTACAAAACCAAATCAGCAGTCCCTGGACTGCAGATGCTTGTTGGAGCCAAGAGATACACAAGGGGAGAGGTGGCACGGACCATGGAGCACGAATTAGGAGAAAAGGGCTTCTCACTGACCCAGTTGAACACTGTAGGTTAGCCTCTCCCACTCCTGTGATGTCCCCACACTCCTGGCTGGCAGAAAGCTTAGTTTCTTGGTTGGCTGTGACTTGTAACATACCTGTTTTAAACTACATGGTTTGGGTTCCTGTGATGGGAGGAAAGTACCGGAGTTCAGCTGGTGAGGTTTGGGACATGCCAGGTGGTGCTAGTGGCAAAGAACCTGCCAGCCAATGCAGGAGATGTAAGAGATGCAGGTTCAATCCTTGGGTTGGGAAGATCATCTAGAGGAGGGAATGACAACCTACTCCAATGTTCTTGCCTGGAGAATTCCATGGACAGAGGAACCTGGTGGGCTAGAGGCCACAGGGTTGCAAAGAGTCAGACACGACTGAAGTGAAGTGACTTAGCACATATCCACTGACAGGTTTGGACACAGTTTGCAATGGGAAGGGAAAATTAAAATGAGTTGTAAGAGGAGCCTCTAAATAGATTGAACATACTAACATTTTATCAATTTTGCATCGAAGTGTTATTGAGATCAAATGTACGTTTGACTGAACCGTGAATGCTCTCAAGTCTCCCATTCTAGGACTACCGCTGCATAGAGGGAAGTGACCCCTGTCTCCTTTTGGGTAGTCTAACAAAAATAATAACTCCTAAGAGGAAAGAAATGAAAACCACAGTTTTAGTTGAAAACTTGGTGACAGCTGGAGTACTCAGGCCATTTCCCAGTATGATATACTTTTCAGGTGCCAAGTACATCTTTTAAAAAGGTGGACAACTGTTAGGCTACTACAGAGCTATTGCTGAAACTAAATATCTGACCCATGGAAGCCTCTTAACTCTGGCCTAAGAGCCCATTTTGGGCCGTATTAACTCAGACTTGACAGCTATCAAAAGGATCCCAGCAGTCCCCTAGCCAAGAGGAAATGGCATGTTCTGGGATGCAGCCAGCCCCACCACATCTTAGTCTTACGTGAAAAGAGGACAGCTACTCCTTTGGAGGAAAGGTATTCCCCAACTGGCTGCCTGAAGCAAAGCTACTAACTCATTGGGCCCTTGATGGGAACCAGCGGTATGAGTTCCATTCCAGAAGCAGAAGACTTACCTAGCTTGAAAGCAGTCAGGCACAGACAGTGAATTCTCCCTTACCTTGACTTTTGTTCTATTCACACCTCCAACAGATTGGATAAAGCCCTCCTACACTGGAGAGGGAAGTCTCCTTTATTGACTCAAATAGAAGTCTCATCCACAAACACCCTCAGACGTACCCGGAATAATGTCTAACTAAATATCTGGGGACTGTCCCAGTTAAGTTGATACAAAGTGTCTCTCCAAGGCAAGTTGACCTTACAGTTAACTATTATAGCAGCTTACTGAGTAATGATAAGAATGAAAAGGGTTGAAGATTGTTGTATAGGTTTATTTTGAAAATTTAGTATATGCCGTGACCATGGCTGGGCATGTTTTCTTTGTCCAAACAGCATTTACAGGCCAACCTGGTTGCCACATCCTCTGGGTGCCAGCTTAACCAAAAGGAAGCCTGGAGTATTCACATTTAATTCTGATTCAGCCACCTGGATTCTCTTGTTCATTCGACATAGTCCTAGATCATGACATTTGGAAAAGAGTCACCCCTGGAGCCTTCCTCTCAAAGGAAGATGGCCTAGTACAACTATCTCAAACTGTTGCAGGTTCCTTAAATCCCACTAACTGCTGGGTTTGCTATCATCGAAAAAGTGAGAGAGTTCCAGAAAAACATCTACTTCTGCTTTATTGGCTATGCCAAAGCCTTTGACTGTGTGGATCCCAACAAACTGTGGAAAATTCTTCAAGAGATGGGAATACCAGACCACCTGACCTGCCTCCTGAGAAATCTGCACGTAGGTCAAGAAGCAACAGTTAGAACTGGACATGGAACAACAGACTGGTTCCATATCGGAAAAGGAGTACATCAAGGCTGTATATTGTCACTCTGCTTATTTCATTTACATGCAGAGTACATCATGAGAAATGCCAGGCTGGATGAAGCACAAGCTGGAATCAAGATGGCCAGGAGAAATATCAATAACTTCAGATATGTGGATGATACCACCCTTAGGGCAGAAAGCAAAGAAGAACTAAAGAGTCTCGTGATGAAAGTGAAAGAGGAGTGTGAAAAAGTTGACTTAAAACTCAACATTCAGAAAACTAAGATCATGGCATCTGGTCCCATCACTTCATGGCAAATAGATGGGGAAACAATGGAAACAGTGAGAGACTTTATTTTGAGGGGGGGGTGCCAAAATCACTGCAGATGGTGACTGCAGCCATGAAATTAAAAGACACTTTGCTCCTTGGAAGAAAGGTTATGACCAACCTAGATAGCATGTTAAAAGGCAGAGACATTAGTTTGCCAACAAAGGTCCTTCTAGTCAAGGCTATGGTTTTTCCAGTAGTCATGTATGGATGTGAGAGTTGGACTATAGAGAAAGCTGAGCGCTGAAGAATTGATGCTTTTGAACTGTGGTGTTGGAGAAGACTCTTGAGAGTCTCTTGGACAGCAAGAAGATCCAACCAGTCAATTTTAAAGGAAATTAGTCCAGAATATTCATTGGAAGGACTAATGCTGAAACTGAAACTCCAATACTTTGGCCACCTGATGCAAAGAACTGACTCATCTGAAAAGACCCTGATGCTGATAAAGATTGAAGACGGGAGGAGAAGGGGACAAGAGAGGATGAGATGGTTGGATTGGTGATGGACAGGGAAGCCTGACATGTTGCAGTCCATGGGGTTGCAAAGAGTCAGACACGACTGAATGACTGAACTGAACTGAACTGAGCCAGATGGCTCGGGCTACAGTTCCATTCTTCTTAACCTACTGAGAAATCTTATCAGAAACATCAGGTGTACTTTCAACTCCTATAGTCTTATGCAAAACACATCACAATCTCTGGACATGTGTCCCTCACCCTCATTCTTGTAGCTCATCATCCTATGGAATGGACAGGTGTCACCTGACTGGTGATATGGACAGACGGGACAGGTTGGACTAATTGTCATCAGGCAGTCTTTCCAAAATTAAGAACTGTTTTAAATGATTCTAAATGAACTGGGGGCTTCCTGGTGGTCCAGTGGTTAAGAATCTGCCTTCTAATTCAGGGGACACAAGTTCGATCCCTGGTCTGGAAAGATTCCACGTGCTGCAGGGCGACTAAGCCCATGCCAAACTACTGAAGCTGGAGTGCCCTAGAGCCCGTGCTTCACAACAAGAGGAACTACCATAATGAGAAGCCCGTGCACCACAACTAGAGAGTAGCCCCCACTTGCAGCAATTAGGGAGAGCTTCATGCAGCAACAAAGATCCAGCACAACCAAAAACAAATAAATAAAATTTTAAAAGATTAAAATAAATGAATGAACTGGGAACCCAGAGGCCTACCGGGTGCCAGGAGGTTACATTACAGACACTGTTAATCTGTGTTCCCTGAATGATGTAGGTCCCACTTGGGAGGCCCCAAAAATTAGAGACATCATACATGTCCCCAGGACTGTACTTCCTATGTGGAAGCCAGGCATGAACTTGCCTTCCTCCCTGAAAACATGGTGTCTTGAACCATAGGGTCATGAACAATCTTCAAGTGTTTAAGGACACACCACCAGCAGATCAGGTAACCTTCAGGTGCCTATGGACATGGCTCCAAAATGAGGCTTTCCTTGGTTACACAGGGGAACTTCCTGGAGGGGTGACCTACTCATTTATGCACTTCTGCAGGAGGTTATCTCTTATCATGAGAGTCATCCTGTTGGAAATGTTGATATGAAATTCGTTCCCAACTTCAGCTGAAGTCATCAGTAATACACCTCAGCCCTGAAAAGTGTTCAAGTGAACCTCAACTCACTGGCCACTGTGGTTGTGAATGATAGAATTGCTCTTCTTTGTGGGCCAAGATAGAGTCTGCCATGGCTAATATAACCTGCTGTACTTGGATTAATGTCACAGGCAAGGGACAAAGGTCAATACAGAAGCTAGAGCATACCACTTGGTTTTCTGAGGTAGATCAAAATGGCTTATGATGGTTGTTTTGATTGTTGTTTTTCCAGCTTGTTGCGTCCAGGGCCTTGGGTGTGGTTGAGGCCAGTTCTGCAGATTGGTCTCATCCTGTTGCTTGGATGTATACTCAGATACTATCCTTAATTAAATGCTGTATGAGACTGTTAGAATAGATTTGGTTCCATCTCTATCAGATTAATTAGAGTGGCCATTGAATTGGCAAACTCAGAAAATTCATCAGAAACCATCTGTACAAAGGATAGTAGAGTTTGAAAGAGAAATAACTGTTTAGCATGGAGGCCTGGGAGGTCTTTATACAGAAGATTTCATTTTGATCTGAGCTATGAATGAAGAGTGGGGCCAAGTGTGCCTATTTTACGGATGAGGAACCTGAGGCACAGAAGTTAAATAACTTGGGACTTCCCTGGTAGTCCAGTGGTCAAGAAGCCACCTGCCAGTGCAGAGGATATGGGTTTGATCCCTGGTCCGGGAAAATCCCACATCCTGCAGAGCAACTAAGCCTGTGAGCCACAACTACTGAGCCAGCACTCTAGAGACCATAGCTGCAACTATTGAGCCTACTTGCTGCAACTCCTGAAGACTGCATGCCCTAGAGCCCATGCTCTGCAATAAGAGAAGCCATGGCAAATGAGAAGCCCATGCACCAAAACAGAGAACCCGTGTGCCACAACAAAGAGCCTGTAGAGCAAAAAAAAAAAAAAAAAAAGGTTAAATAACGCCAAGCTTACTCAGCTAGGAAGTAAAAAGTCAGGATTGGAGCCAAGATTTCTTCACCTCCAAATACAGAGATTGCTACTAAACTTCACTGCTTCAGGCATTAAACTGAGACCACCAAAGAAGAATTGAGAGAGATTTGGCATTAGCTTTAGATATTTTTCTAATGTTGACGTGGTGATCCAGAGTTGGTGATTATGTGTTTAGAGAAGTCTGGTGAAAAACGCTCGGACTTTGTACAAGCCAATCTTTAAAAATGAAATATTTCAGACAAACAATAAGGTTTAAAGAATAATAAAGTGAATAACCATGAACCCATTTCCACCTTTAAAAAATATATATCACCAATACAACTGAAATCCCTTGGAATGCTTAATCATACCCTACTTCCTGAATTCCCAGAAGTGACTAACAATCCTGAATTTGCTATTTACTATTCCTGTGCATTTTCTTCACACATGCATCCATTAACAATATATGGTATTATTATTTTACATGTTTTTAAACTTTATATATGGTATTTGGTTGAGGGTTCCTAAGATTCAGATTCATCCCTAGACTCAGAGATTCTTAGAAGTATTGCCAAAATCTTTGCTCTCTGTACACTAATGCCAAACAGAAATACGGAGACAGAGTAATGGAGGAGAAAGAAAGAGTGGCTTTATTACTTTGCCAGGCAAAAGCGGCTGTCGCCTAAGAATTCTGACCCCCTCCCTCATGAGTTCAGTTCAGTTAAGTCACTCGGTCGTGTCCGACTCTTTGCGACCCCATGGACTGCAACAGGCAAGGCTTCCCTGTCCATCACCAACCCCCGGAGTTTGGTCAAACTCATGTCCATCAAGTCAGTGATGCCATCCAACCATCTCATCCTCTGTCGTCCCCTTCTCCTCCCGCCTTCAATCTTTCCCAGCATCAGGAGCTTTTCCAATGAGTCAGATCTTGACATCAGGTGGCCAAAGTTTTGGAGTTTCAGCTTTAACATCAGTCTTTCCAATGAACACTCAGGACTGATCTCCTTTAGGACGGACTGGTTGGATCTCCTTGCTGTCCAAGGAACTCTCAAGAGTCTTCTCCAATACCACTTCAAAAGCATCAATTCTTCAGTGTGCAGCTTTCATTATAGTCCAACTCTCACATCCATACGTGACTACGGGAAAAACTAGCTTTGACTATACAGACCTTTGTTGGCAAAGTAATGTCTCTGCTTTTTAATATACTGTCTAGGTTGGTCATAGCTTTTCTTCCAAGGAACAAGCGTCTTTTAATTTCATGGCTGCAGGCACCACTGCAGTGATTTTGAAGCCCCCCAAAATAAAGTCTCTCACTGTTTCCATTGTTCCCATCTATTTGCCATGAAATGATGGGACTGGATGCCATGATCTTAGTTTTCTGAATGTTGAGTTTTCAGCCAGCTTTTTCACTCTCTTTCACTTTCATCAAGAGCCTCTTTAGTTCCTCTTCACTTTCTGCAATAAGAGTGTCATTTGCATATCTGAGGTTATTGATACTGATATTGATATCCCAGCAATCCTGATTCCAGCTTGTGCTTCATCCAGCCCGGCAATTAGCATGAAGTACTCCGCATATAAGTTAAGTAAGCATGACAACATACAGCTTTGATATACTACTTTCCCAGTTTGAAACCAGTCTGTTTTTCCATGTCCAGTTCTAACTGATGCTTCTTGACCTACATGCAGATTTCTCAAGAGGCAGGTCAGGTGGTCTGGTATTCCCATCTTGAAGAATTTTCCACAGTTTGTTGTGATCTATAGTCAAAGACTTTGGCATAACCAATAAAGTAGAAGTAGATGTTTCTCT
Source organism: Giraffa tippelskirchi (assembly GCF_054371585.1). NCBI lineage: Eukaryota > Metazoa > Chordata > Mammalia > Artiodactyla > Giraffidae > Giraffa > Giraffa tippelskirchi. The sequence continues at coordinate 125,624,323 of NC_137285.1, forward strand.
GGTATTCCCTTGCTTTTTCGATGATCCAGCGGATGCTGGCAATTTGATCTCTGGTTCCTCTGCCTTTTCTAAAACCAGCTTGAACATCTGGAAGTTCGTGGTTCATGTACTGTTGATGCCTGGCTTGGAGAATTTTGAGCATTACTTTGCTAATATGTGAGATGAGTGCAATTTGAAGTAGTTTGAACATTCTTTAGCATTGCCTTTCTTTGGGATTGGAATGAAAACTGACCATTTCCAATCGTGTGGCCACTGCTGAGTTTTCCAAATTGGCTGGTATATTGAGTGCAGCACTTTGACAGCATCACCTTTTAAGATTTGAAATAGCTCAGCTGGAATTCCATCACCTCCACTAGCTTTGTTCATAGTGATACTTCCTAAGACCCACTTGATTTTGCATTCCAGGATGTCCAGCTCTAGGTGAGTGATCACACCATCGTGGTTATCTGGGTCATGAAGATCTTTTTTGTATAGTTCTTCTGTGTATTCTTGCCACCTCTTCTTAAGCATCTTCTGCTTCTGTTAGGTACATACCATTTCTGTCCTTTATTGTGCCCATCTTTGCATGGAATGTTCCCCTGGTATCTCGAATCTTCTTGAAGAGATCTCTAGTCTTTCCCATTCTATTGTTTTCCTCTGTTTGTTTGCACTGATCACTGAGGAACGCTTTCTTATCTCTCCTTGCTGTTCTTCGGAATTCTGCATTCAAATGGGTATATCTTTCCTTTTCTCCTTTACCTTTAGCTTCTCTTCTTTTCTCAGCTATTTGTAAGGCCTCCTCAGACAACCATTTTGCCTTTTTGCATTTCTTTTTCTTGGGGATGGTCTTGATCACTGCCTCCTGTAGAATGTCATGAACCTCCGTCCGTAGTTTTTCAGGCACTCTGTCTATCAGATCTAATCCCTTGAATCTATTTGTCACTTTCACTGTATAATCGTAAGGGATTTGATTTAGGTCATACCTTAATGATCTAGTGACTTTCCCTACTTTTTTCAATTTAAGTCTGAATTTGGCAATAAGAAGTTCATGATCTGAGCCACAGTCAGCTCCTGGTCTTGTTTTTGCTGACTGTATAGAACTTCTGCATCTTTGGCTGCAAAGAATATAATTAATCTGATTTCAGTATTGACCATCTGGTGATGTCCATGTGTAGAGTCTTCTCTTGTGTTGTTGGAAGATGGTGTTTGCTATGACCAGTGCATTCTCTTGGCAAAACTCTGTTAGCCTTTGCCCTGCTTCATTCTGTACTCCAAGGCCAAATTTGCCTGTTACCCCAGGTATCTCTTGATTTCCTAGCTAGAGGTTACATAGTCAGGAAGAAGTATGTGATAAGGATCGAGGCAGTACTAGTCTTGTATTCTTCTTTCTTCTGCAAAGTTTCAAAAGGGTAGAATTGCTGACAAGATTAGGGTATGTGCAGGGTCTTAGGTGGAATTCCCTGGTGGCTCAGATGGTAAAGAATCTTCCCCCAATGGAGGAGGCCTGAGTTTGATCACTGAGTCGAGAAGATGCCCTGGAGGACTAAATGGCAACCCACTCCACTATTCTTGCCTGGAAAGTCCCATGGATGGGGGAGCCTGGCAGGCTACAGTCCATAGGTTCGCAAAGTGGAGATGACTGAGAGACTACACTTTCATTTTCAGGGTCTTAGGTCGTCCAATCTCCTAATCTTGATGAGTCTCTTTGGTCCCTTTAATCTTGCTTCAGGTGGTTTCCTAGCTGTTCCACCTTTAATTAATAACAGTTCTGCCGTTTGGAACTCAGGTCATGGAGGCTGGAGTCTTATTTATAAGAAATGGGGGACAATAAGACCTCCATGCCTAGAAGCCCCATAGGGCCCTGCTCAGCATCAGAAGTACTCAGAGGACCAGGCATAGAGGTGTACTCAGGGCTAACATTGATTACAGCAATGTAATAAGGACACACACTGGATCAGAAGAGAAGACTGCAGGCTGAGTCTGAAAAAATCCTTGCATAAGCTTTATGCCCACTCCCTCTCATGAGGGATCACACTAAGCACACTTTCCCCAGCAACACAAAAGCAGCATGCGAGCCTAGTCTCTGTCTAGAGAACCTACCCATTAGAAACTCAGCACCCACAGTTTTTATTGGGGGCAGGTTGCCTGGGCACTCTGCTTGGCATGTTTCAAAAATTCCAGACTCTCAGAAGGAAAGCAGATATTTAGCATAAACCATACTCTGTTCAAACAGTTTGTGCATGGTCTACATTCATTAATTAGAATCTCACTATAGGAAGAGCTGTCCTTCCCTATTTATTCAATTGTGCATATCTACAAGGACACGTGGGCTTTTAACTTGTTCAGCGGTTGTAATCCACTGTCAATTACTCAAAATATATATACATGCACACACACACACATATATAACACATATAAGTATAATTTTTATTTTCCTAAGGGTTGGTTTCCCAATGCTCTGGACCGCAAGACCTTTTAGTGGCGTCCCCTTTGAGATCCGGAACTTTCTCGCTCGACTCTCAAGTTGTCTAGGGAAGTTTTAGGCGGTGATGCCTATCAACAGACCGGCAACCAATAGGGGAGAGCGTGAGGAAAAGGGACTGAAGACGGAGGTGGGCGGAGTGGAAGGGTGAGGGTCGCAGCCAGGGAGCTGTGTGGCAGTTGGAGACTGAACTTAGGCCTGAGTTGGAGCGGGTGGTGTCCGGTGCTAAGAGAGGGAGGGGCAAGTTCCAAGCCACCGCTGGGCCGGAACTGGGGGCCAAAAAGAGGAGGAATGAACAAGATTGAACCGCTAAGAGACTGGGCGGAGGAAAGAGAGGGGCGGGGCCTCGGCTGCGTCGGTTCCCGAGGGGGCGGGGCTGACTCCAGGCCGCAGCCAACTGCCGGTCCCAACCGCCGGCGATTTGCGGCTTCCGAGCTTCCCGGATTTGTTTTCCTAAAAGCTCTTCTCGGGGTCCCAAATCTTTCAGCCCCGCCGCCAGCCTCTTGAAGTCTTTGTCGCCGTGTTTCTTCACTCTTCGTGGTTTGTGTCCGCGTCCGCAGTTTCTCTCCTGACCCCATCTCCCCGGGCTTGATCATTCCCCAGGGCTTCAGTGTCCGAGACGTGAGTGCTTGACCCAGCGCCCAGATCAGCCCGAGAGAGATGGAGGAGCCGGGGTTCCGCGCAGGTGAGTGGGGCTGGAAGACTGGAGGGCCTCCCAAAACGTGAGGCGCAGTGACTGTGCTGACAGGTTCGGCAGCACTCTTTGGGTTTAGGAAATCCAGTCTATTGGGTCAGAGACACCCCAGTGGGCTAATCTCTCAGACACAGCCAGAAGGTATTCTTAGCTAGCTCTGTTTTTGTTTTCCTTCGACTGAAGCCTGACTTGTTTTGAGATGGAAGGGAACTGAGACTGGGAAAACTCTTCTTACTGGAGAGCGTCTACGGGCTTCATAGAGCCCAGAACTAAAACTTATATGAGTCCTGGGCCTTGGTCCAGGTTTTGTTACTGACTCATTGAGTGGTCTTAGAGGAGTTTATTCCCCTATGTGGGTCTGAGAACCCCATTGTGTACCATGAGAGGAGTTTGGACCGTAGGATCTTCAAAGACCTAACATATGATGAGTGCTCCTTAAGTATTAGTTGTTAGGCGTGAATAAAATAGGGAAGTCTCTCTTGGGGTTCACTGGAGGCTGCTTGCTGTACTGGATTAATTGGAGTCTGTGGAATTACATTGTTCTTCAAGCTTGAGGAATAGGTGACATTATTTCCCTTGCAAGTGAGGAAACTAAGGCTCAGAGGTAAATTGGATTTGCTAGTAAGTCTCAAAGCCAAGTCAGTCTTAAAGTCCATGTTACACTATACTTCCCAGCAAGAGAGCAGGGAAATCTTGATTGAAAGGTGATTATATGGAGCAGTAGTTAATAATGTTGAGTTCTCTGCTGAAATGAACAACTCCAGTCAGTTCAGTTGCTCAGTCTTGTCCCACTCTTGGCGACACCATGGACTGCAGCAGGCAAGGCTTTCCTGTCCATCACCACCCCCACCCCACCCCCGCCACCGGAGTTTGGTCCAACTCATGTCCATAAAGTCGGTGATGCCATCCAACCATCTCATCTTCTGTCGTCCCCTTCTTCTCCCGCGTTCAATCATTCCCAGCATCAGGGTCTTTTCCAGTGAGTCAGTTCTTCGCATCAGGTGGCCAAAGTATTGGACTTTCAACTTCAGCATTAGTGTTTCCAATGAATATTCAGGACTGATTTCCTTTAGGATTGACTGGTTGGATCTCCTTGCAGTCCAAGGGACTCTCAAGAGTCTTCTTCAACACACAGTTCAAAGCACAGTTCAAAAGCAAAAGAACTGTATCTGATTTTTCTCTGTCTCTAGCTCCTGGCACATGGTTTGTGTGAAATAGTTTGGGTATTGATGCCACAGCCACCACATGTGTTACCAGTGCCATCAACATGATCAGCATAGTTAGTAAACAGTGATAGGGACTCTAATTATTACAGTGATAGTAAAACCATAAATGAAATTGTGAAGACTTCTGAATTTATACTTTTACTTACATAGTGCCTTTAAAGTTTATGAAGCACTTTTGAGTGGTTCTTCATTCAGTCATCTTAGGTAAGTATTATTGTCATCCACATTTTATAAGCAAGGAATCCAAGACATGGATTAAGTGACTAGTGCAAGGTCACACAATAAGAACTTGTGCTTCTCCTTAACGTGTTCTATCCACTCCCTGTCCCTTTCTTTTTTCCTGGTCCTCTCTGCCCATTCCTATGCTTGTTCTGTGCTTTATTCTTATCACCCAGACACATTCTGTTTTGATGTTGACCAATAATCTTGTGTTGGCTGATGATTAATAGTATTGATATTAACTCATATCCTTAGAAGAGTTTAAAATATGACCTCTCCCAGAGGGGCAGAGGGATTTAAATACTTTAAAGAAGGGTGGTTGTAATTGTAGTTGTTGTCTTCATCCTCCTCCTCCACAGGTTTCAAGGAATAACATTAGAATATGTAGTGATTGACAGTCCAAAAATAACAGCTGTCATATATTGAGCTCATACTGTGTCATGGGCCCTGTAACAACCATTTACACTTTTTACCTCAATTCTTTCAGCCATTCTACTGAATTTTATAAATGAGGGTCCAGCAGTTAAATTGCATGCCCAAGTTCATGTAGTCCTGGTTTGGCCCAAACCTTATTTTCTAAACCGTTACACAGCCTGACCCTCTGGCAGGAGAGCCTGAATTAAGAGAGAGGTGTGCTCAAGTATGGTGTGAGGAAGACAGTTGAGAACCCAGAATTGGAGTGAGGGGAGGTTTTTCTTCTGGAGTTAAGAGGCCACCTCCCCATCCTTTTGGATAGTGAGCTGTGATTCTTCTCACTTGAGGTTAGAAACCAGTGAAATGAATTATTCACATACTGAGTGAATCCACATGCTAAATAAATCACTCATATGCTGTGAATGACAAACTTGTCTTGACTGACACTAGGAACCTGTAGCCCAAAGCCGTGCAACTTTCCCCTTCAGTTCATTGTCCAGAAGGCTACCTGAGAGAGTGGTCTAAAATGTGTACTTGATCTTGGCATTCATCTGCCAAAACCTGTTAAGTGGCTCCCTACCCATGGGATAAACAGCTTAATAAGGTATTGAAGCCTCCCAGGATTTGCCCTCTCCTGACCCCTTCAGTGCCATCTTTGTCCACAGCTTCTGCGCTGCACTGTAGTCATACTGGATTACTCTGAGTCCCCACAGCTCACAGTGTGCTTCTGTGATCTTTTCCTTTTTACCCTTTAGTTGACTTCGGCCTTTAAGATCCAATTCACCCATTCATTCAAACATTCAACGAATATTTGTCAAGCCTATGAATTACCAGGCAGGGTTTTAGGTGTAGAGGCATAGCAGTGAATAAAACAGACATATACATGCCTTTTATGGAACTTTTATTCTGTAGGGCATATTAAATAAGTGTAACATATGGGTGATGATAGGTGGCATAGAGAAAAGAGCAGGGAAGGGGGATAGAGAGGGACAAGGGGGTTGTCAGGGAAGGCCTCACTGATTGGATGATGTTTGAGTAGAGCTGAAGAAGGTGAGGAAGTGAGGTGTGTGCCTATCTGAATGCCCCAGGCCCAGAGTATAAAGATATGAAACGGGATCACTTGACTTATTAGCTTTTCAAAACTGCACTGCTGCCTTGATCTGGACAGTTGCTTTTTTTCTGTTTTCCTGCACGCTCTCATGTTGACCTCTTAAAGTAACAATTACTACATGATATTGTAATTATCAATGTATGTATGTCTGTTCCCTCACCTGGATGTGGGCAGGGACCTCTGATCCCTTTCTGTCTCCTCAGCACCTACCTTACAGCCTGACTTTGAGTGGGCACTCAGAAATATTTATTAAATAAATGAAGAAGGCCTTGTGGATCTCATTCTTACAGCCTGATTATTTTTACAAATGATTTGGAAGACAGGGCTTGGATAACAAGTGGTGATAGAAAAAATAAGAATTCTAAGCTTGATTCTATCTGTCTGGCTTCCCTTTTTGGGCCTCTGAGAAGCTGAACACCTGAGAAATGTACCTAGAGATTTCTATTTACAGCATTATATTAAGCTAGCTAACCTGTAAAATGGTGGATAAGTATAACAAAGCCTTTTATAGTTGAATTTCCAAGAAAGCAAGAGAAATCCCCAGGGGCCTAAAAATCAAGAGTAAACTGAAAACTGGAGAAGTTAGCCCCTTTACATGACCTCAGCTGCCCTAAATGTTTGCTGGTCTCACTTACCTCAAAGCTTGGGCTTTAATATATCTGCTGTTACAGTGAATGAAACTATAGGCCCACCTGTGTTAGATTCTGGTTGGTACTGAGATCCCTGCATGAAGCCAGATACCTTGAAAATCTATATCCTCTGATCAAGTGGAGTAGGAAAAAGAAATCTTACTACTTACAGAGATGACAAAGAAGATTGCTTCTTATTGTAGGCTCCAAGAGAAGGGAAAAGTTTGCCCGGAGGGTACTCAACCAGAGGCATTCTCTTGTATGGATTTGGGTTTATATTTGTATTACCTGAAAGACCTAAAAACTCCAAGCCAGGAAATTGACTATTAGAAACCATCCAGGCTGGTAATACCTCTGAATGCTCGGCAGAAGCACATACAGAATCTCTCTGGAGAGACACCTGACACAGGCTACACAGGATTCCCAGAGAGCCTGGAGTATAGACTTGTTAAATGAGAATGCATATTGCTTGCTTTGTGCTATTGAGATCATGATGTTACTTTTGTATAAAAAAAATACATGTTTGAGTACATCTTTGCCTCCCGGTGACCTCCAGAAATGAAATGATAGAGCAGAACTTGTGTCCGAGCGAGCCTTTGGATGTGGACACACACTGAGCTCCCTCCTATCCTTGCAGAGGTCATGGAAGACGTGACATCGTGCTCCTTCAGCAGCCCTCTGTTCCAGCAGGAGGACAAGAGAGGGGTCACCTACCGGATCCCAGCCCTGATCTACGTGCCCCCTGCCCACACCTTCCTGGCCTTTGCAGAGAAGCGCTCCTCGAGCAAGGATGAGGATGCTCTCCACCTGGTGCTGAGGCGAGGGTTGAGGACTGGGCGCTCAGTACAGGTGACTCCTTATCCCAGATCTGAGCCTGAGTCTCATTTTCTGCATTGCTCAGAGCATGTCAGAGTCGGTGCCTTTTTCATCAGAGCAGGAAAAGCCTTGTGTCCAAGCTGAGGAGGGGATAAAAAAGCAGTAAAAGCAATGCTTTCCCTTATTGAATACTTACTGTTTACCAGGGGCACATTGAATCTCACAGCCACTCTGTGACATAGAAACTGTTGTCAGTCACATTTTACAGATGAGGAAACTGAGGCTCAGAGTGATTGCTATTTGCTCAAGGTCAAACAGCTATAAAAAAGCAGTACAAGCAAGCTTCATGAATAGAGGCCTCCGTGGTTTGTGTATTCAGTTCAGCCAACGTGTGGTGTGCTTTTCATTCACGTTCTCTTATTCTCATAAGTCCCTGAAAGCAGTAAGCATTGTTAGTCCAGTTTTGCTGATGAGGGATCCTGGTGCTCCAACAGGTAGATAGCTTGTTCAGGACCACAACTAGAGAAAGATGCAGGGGAGGAAAACAACATCCATATTCTCCCCTCTCTTCCTTTTCCTTTTCTTCCTCCATGCTTTATGTGAGGTACATATTATTATCCCCATTTTATAAGAAGTAAAGTGACTTGCCTTAGACACACACTTAATAAATGGAGAGCTGGGGTTTGTGCCCTTGTCCCTAGGTAGGACATTTTTACTGTGTTTTTAATGGGGGAGAGCATAGTTAACTGCCCTTGGGCCTGTGAACTACAGGATTAGTTTAGAACCCATTTTTGTTCTTGTTGACTTATGTCAGAGATGACTGAAGTGAGAATCAAGTGAGACAGTGAATTTGAATAAATACACACATAATCATACATACATTTTTTATGAGGTATTTTAATCTGCTTAACCTGCCCTGCTTTTTCTACTGTCAGAAATCTCACCTTTAAAACTTCATGTCCTTAGGGATGCTTTGCTTTGCTATTATAGTGCAAATGCTGTTCTGCTGAAGGTGGGCCTTACAAGCAAGCCCTGGCTGCTTTTGATGCCTTACTCACATTTCCCCTTGGGGAAGTTTTTTACTTTAGGGAATTTCCATTCCCTGCTCTTACACCTTATCATGTGTCTTTCTGTGGCCTTCCAGGGTTGTAGCTCTGCTTATATCACTGGTGTCCTTCAGCCCAACTTGGAGTTCTAGCTCTTTTGTTTCCTCCGGGACAGGCAGCGCCTGTGATTTCGTTACTCTGCTTTTTGCCACAGACAGTTGGGCAGTTAAGTTTTTTTTTATCAGACCATACCTGTTACATTACCTCACTATCCAGTAGTCACATCCAGTCACAAATGTGTCCACTTTAACTCATTCTCTCTTCACTTTATTTTATTCACATTCATTCTCTCATTTACTTAATTGTAGAATCTTAAAATTAGAAGAATTATCAGCCCAGCTTCTTTCCCAATATAGAAATCTTATGTATTCCATTGGTTGCTACTAATAGCTTAGTGGTTAAGAGCATGGCTTTGGAGTCAGGCAAGACCTATCATTTATTGACTGTGACCGTGAATACTTAACTCTTCTCTGTTTCATTGTCTGTGAAATATAATTAATAATAGCAGTTCCATAGTAGGAACTCATTAGTCATCTTCTATTAAGGAGCTACTTACACAACTCCTCGAATGAGAAACTTAATCCTGTGGCAACTGTTAACTTATTTTTTGAAATGAGATCCTCTGTACTTGTCTGTAATTACCTGTTGGTCTTGTTATGCCTTATGGAGAAGTCCTTCTGTACATTATAAAGTCCCTTTTGTGGAGAACTGCTCTTTGATGTATCTGAAAGCAGTATTCACACCCTCCAGGTCTTCTATCTTTTAGCAGCTCCTTAGGCCATAATCTTGATTTGATTTTTGATCCTTTGAAAACTGTGATTAGAGTCCTTGGGACCTGGTGTGGGAGATCAGTGTCTTTGCAAAGTATGGTACTCATAACTGAACTTATGACCCCAAGGATAGATTGACCAGCTCAGCAGTGAGGTGGCTAGCCCATCTGATACCTTTTAATGCAGCCTAAGGTAAAGTAGCATTTATTTTTTGGTAGCTGCTTAAATGTTAAGTAGATAACACCTTCAAGACCTTTTCAGATTTTTTTGTTCTTTTAAAAACATTTTTAATTATGGTAATATGCACCTAATGTAAAACTTTCCATCACAGTCATTTTTTTATTTGGCCTCACAGGGTCTTAGTTGTGGCAGGTGGCATCTTTAGTTGCAACATGCGAACTGCTAGTTGTGGCATGTGGGATCTAGTTCCCTGACCAGGGATCAAACCCAGGACCCCTGCATTGGGAGCTAGGAGTCTTGGCCACTGGACCACCAGGGAAATCCCTCCATCATAAGCATTTTAAGTATACATTGCAGTATTGTTAACTGTATTACATTGTTGTGTAACAGGTCTCTAGAATTTATTCATTAGTGTATAACTATCACTTTATATTCACTGAGTAACAACTAATTTCCCCCTCTCCAATCCCCTAGAGATTAATACTATACTTTGTTTCTGTTAATTTGTTTGCTTTAGATGTTTCATATAAGTGGAATCATGCAATATTTTATTTTTCTGTGATTGGCTTTTTTCACAGGGTAATATCCTCAAGGTTCATCCATGTTGTAGAATATGTCAGGATTTCTTTTTAAAGGCTGAATAATAATCTATTGTATGTTAATCTTTTATTTCATTTATCCAATTTGTTTAGCCATTCATCCCTTTTATCTTATCCACTCATCGGCTGGTGGACACTTAAGTTGCTCCACCTTTTGGTTATTGTGAATAATGCTGCTGTGAAACAAGGAGGTGCATGTAAATGTCTCTTCAAGACTGTTCTTTCAGTTATTTTGTGTACAGACCTAGAAGTTGAATTGCTGAGTTATGTGGTTGTTGTTGTTCAGTCACTCAGTTGTGTACAACTCTTTGTGACACCATGGACTGCAGCACACCAGGCTTCCCTGTCCTTCACTATCTCCCAGAGTTTGCTCAAACTCATGTCCATTGAGTTGATGATGCCATCCATTCATCTCATCCTCTATCACCCCCTTCTCCTCCAGCCTTCAGTCTTTCTCAGAATCAGGGTCTTTTCCAGTGAGTTGGCTGTTTGCATCAGGTGGGCAAAGTATTGGAGCTTCAGCATCAGTCCTTCCAACGAATATTTAGGGTTGATTTCCTTTAGGATTGACTGGTTTGAGCTCCGTGTTGATTTCCTTTAGGATTGACTGGTTTGATCTCCTTGCTGCCCAGGGGACTCTCAAGTGTCTTCTCCAATACCACAGTTCAAAAGCATCAATTTCTCAGTGCTCAGCCTTCTTTATGGTCCAACTCTGACATCCATACATGACTATTGGAAAAACCATAGCTTTGACTAAATGGACAATCCTTATCCATCAGAGGGCAGACAAAATGAAAACCACAGTCACAGAAAACTAATCATACTGATCACATGGATCACAGCCTTGTCTAACTCAATGAAACTATGAGCCATGCCATGTAAGGCCACCCGAGATGGATGGGTCATGGTGGAGAGTTCTGACAAAATGTGGTCGACTGGAGAAGGAAATGGCAAACCACTTAAGTATTCTTGCCTTGAGAACCCTATGAACAGTATGAAAAGGCAAAAAAATGTGACACTGAAAGATGAACTCCTCAGGTCAGTAGGTGCCCAATATGCCATTGGAGAAGAGTGGAGATATAACTCCAGAAAGAAGGAAGAGGCTGAGCCAAAGTGAAAACAGTGCCTAGTTGTGGATGTGACTGGGGATGGAAATAAAGTCCGATGCTGTAAAGAACAGTATTGCATAGAAACTTGGAATGTTAGGTCCATGAATCAAGGTAAATTGGAAGTGGTCAAACAGGAGATGGCAAGAATGAACATCAACATTTTAGGAATCAGTGAACTAAAATGGACTGGAATGGGCAAATTTAATTCAGATGACCATTATATCTACCACTGTGGGCAAGAATCCCTTCGAGGAAATGGAGTAGCCCTCACAGTCACGAAAGAGTCCAAAATGCAGTACTTGGGTGCAATCTCAAAAATGACAGAATGATCTCTGTTCGTTTCCAAGGCAAACCATTCAATATCACAGTAATCCAAGTCTGTGCCCCCACCACTAATGCCGAAGAAGCTGAAGTTGAATATGAAGACCTACAAGAACTTCTAGAACTAACACCCAAAACCGATGTCCTTTCCATCATAGGGGACTGGAATGCAAAAGTAGAGATACAATCAAGAGATACCTGGAGTGACAGGCAAATTTGGCCTTGGAGTACAAAATGAAGCAGGGCAAAGGCTAACAGAGTTTTGCCAAGAGAACGCATTGGTCATAACAAACACCCTCTTCCAACAACATAAGAGATGACTCTACACATGAACATCACCAGGTAGTCAATACTGAAGTCAGATTGATTATATTCTTTGCAGCCAAAGATGGAGAAGGTTTATACAGTCAGCAAAAACAAGAACGGGACTGACTGTGGCACAGATCATGAACTCCTTACTGCCAAATTCAGACTTAAAGAAAGTAGGGAAAGTCACTAGATCATTCAGGTATGACCTAAATCAAATCCCTTACGATTATACAGTGGAAGTGACAAATAGATTCAAGGGATTAGATCTGATAGAGTGCCTGAAGGAACTATGGACGGAGTTCGTGACATTGTACAGGAGGCAATGATCAAGACCATCCCCAAGAAAAAGAAATGCAAAAAGGCAAAATGGTTGTCTGAGGAGGCCTTACAAATAGCTGAGAAAGGAGAAGCGAAAGGCAAAGGAGAAAAGGAAAGATATACCCATTTGAATGCAGAGTTCCAAAGAATAGCAAGGAGAGATAAGAACCTCTTCCTCAGTGATCAGTGCAAAGAAATAGAGGAAAACAATAGAATGGGAAAGACTAGAGATCTCTTCAAGAAAATTCGAGATACCAGGGGAACATTTCATGCAAAGATGGGCACAATAAAGGACAGAAATGGACCTAACAGAAGCAGATGATATTAAGAAGAGGTGGCAAGAATACACAGAAGAACTATACAAAAAAGATCTTCATGACCCAGATAACCACAATGGTGTGATCACTCACTTAGAGCCAAACAACTTGGAATGCAAAATCAAGTGGGCCTTAGGAAGTATCGCTATGAACAAAGCTAGTGGAAATGATGGAATTCCAGCTGAGCTATTTCAAATCCTAAAAGATGATGCTGTGAAAGTGCTACACTCAATATACCAGCCAATTTGGAAAACTCAGCAGTGGCCACACGACTGGAAATGGTCAGTTTTCTTTCCAATTCCAAAGAAAGGCAATGCTAAGGAATGTTCAAAGTACTGCAAATTGCACTCATCTCACACACTAGCAAAGTAATGCTCAAAATTCTCCAAGCCAGGCATCAGCAGTACATGAACCATGAACTTCCATATGTTCAAGCTGGATCTAGAAGAAGGAGAGGAACCAGAGATCAATTTGCCAGCATCCATTGGATCATCGAAAAAGCAAGAGAATGCCAGAAAAACATCTACTTCTGCTTTATTGATTATGCCAAAGCCTTTGTGTAGATTACAACAAGCTGTGGAAAATTCTTCAAGAGATGGGAATACCAGACCACCTTACCTGCCTCCTGAGAAATCTGTATGTAGGTCAAGAAGCATCAGTTAGAACTGGACATGGAACAACAGACTGGTTTCAAATTGGGAAAGGAGTAAGTAAAGGCTGTATATTGTCACCCTGCTTATGTAACTTATATGCACAATACATCATGCTAAATGCCAGGCTGGATGAAGCACAAGCTGGAATCAGGATTGCTGGGAGAAATATCAATAACTTCAGATACGCAGATGACACCACTCTTATGGCAGAAAGTGAAGAGCAACTAAAGAGCTTCTTGATGAAAATGAAAGAGAGTGAAAAAGCTGGCTTCAAGCTCAACATTCAAAAAACTAAGATCATGGCATCTGGTCCCATCACTTCATGGCAAATAGATGGGAAACAATGGAAACAGTGACAGACTTGATTTTCTTGGAATCACTACAGATGGTGACTGAAGCCTTGAAATTAAGAGATGCTTGCTCCTTGCATAGAGGAGCATAGAAGAATAGCTATGATAAACCAAAACAGCCTATTAAAAAGCAGAGACATTACTTTGCCAACGAAGGTTCGTTTTGTCAAAGTTACGGTTTTTCCAGTAGTCGTGTATGGATGTGAGAGCCTGACCATAAAGAAGGCTGAGCAGTGAAGAATTGATGCTTTGAACTGTGGTGCTGGAGAAGACTCTTGAGAGTTCCTTGGACTGCAAGGAGATCTAGCTAGTCAATTCTAAAGGAAATCAGTCCTGAATATTCATTGGAAGGACTGATGCTGAAGCTGAAGCTCCAATTCTTTGGCCACCTGATGTGAAGATCTGACTCATTGGAAAACCCCCTAATGCTGGGAAGGACTGAAGACAGGAGGAGGGGGCAACAGAGGATGAGATGGTTGGATGGCATCACTGACTTGATAGACATGAGTTTGAGCAAGGTCTGTGAGTTGGTGATGGACAGGGAAGCCTAGCATGCTTCAGTCTGTGGGTTTGCAAAGAGTTGGATACTACTGAGTGATTGAACTGAACTGAACTGAACTGAGAAGTACTAATGCTTTTGAACTGAACTGAGAAGTACTAATGCTTTTAATGAGCCTCATGTCTTCCTATGAGTCTTTCACTCTTGCTTTCTCCCTTCCCCTCATCTAGTGGGAACCCCTGAAGTCCCTGATGGAAGCCACATTACCTGGACACCGGACCATGAACCCCTGTCCTGTGTGGGAGCGGAAGAGTGGCTCTGTGTACCTGTTCTTCATCTGTGTGCAAGGCCATGTCACCGAGCGTCAACAGATTATGTCAGGCAGGAATGCTGCACGCCTCTGCTTCATATGTAGCCAGGATGCTGGCTATTCATGGAGCGAGGTGAGGGACCTGACTGAGGAGGTCATTGGCCCAGAGGTGACACACTGGGCCACTTTTGCTGTGGGCCCAGGTCATGGCATCCAGCTGCAGTCGGGAAGGCTCATCATCCCTGCGTATGCCTACTACATCCCATTCTGGTTCTTTTGCTTTCGGCTGCCATTTAAAGCTAGGCCTCATTCCCTGATGATCTATAGCGATGACCTAGGAGCCACATGGCACCATGGCAGGCTTATCAAGCCCATGGTGACAGTGGAATGTGAAGTGGCAGAGGTGATCGGGAAGGCTGGACACCCTGTGCTGTACTGCAGTGCCCGGACACCAAACAGGTGCCGGGCAGAGGCCCTCAGCACTGACCATGGTGAATGCTTTCAGAAACCAGCCCTGAGCCATCAGCTCTGTGAGCCCCCTCATGGCTGCCAAGGCAGTGTGGTGAGTTTCCGGCCCCTGGAGATCCCAGGTGGATGCCAGGATCTTGCTGGCAAAGATGCACCTGCCATTCAGCAGAGTCCTCTGCTGTGCAGCTCAGTGAGGCCAGAGCCAGAAGCTGGAACCCTGTCAGAATCATGGCTCTTGTACTCACACCCAACCAATAAGAAACGGAGGGTTGACCTAGGCATCTACCTCAACCAGAGCCCCTTGGAGGCTGCCTGCTGGTCCCGCCCCTGGATCTTGCACTGCGGGCCCTGTGGGTACTCTGATTTGGTTGCTCTGGAGAATGAGGGCTTGTTTGGGTGTTTGTTTGAATGTGGGACCAAGCAGGAGTGTGAGCAGATTGCCTTCCGCCTGTTTACAGACCAAGAGATCCTGAGCCACGTGCAAGGGGATTGCCCCATCCCTGGTAGGAACTCTGAGCCAAGTAAAAACTAATTGGCTTAGGACCCAACTTTGCATAGAAGGCTACCATAGAAGGCAGTTACAGCCAGGACAATGGAGGGCAGGATAACAGAAGTTACTGAAGTCTGCAGAGAAACAAAACACCTAATATTCTGCTCCCTACCTGTTTTCACTTCTCATTCTCCAAAGAGCAAAATGAACATCTTGCCATAGCTACTGCATTTGAAAGAACACTGAACGGTGAGTTGAGAGACTATGATGTCATCTTGGCTCTTCCACTGGCTTGCTTTGGGACCTTGGACATGTCACCTGTGCTCTCTGGTCCTCAGGTCTTCATCTGTAAAATGAGAGGGTCGGGTCTGTGATTTCTCTTCTTCTCATCCCTAGGAAAGGCAGTGTGCCTGCATGCTCCCTGATCAGCAAGTCCTGGCTGTATATAGGACTCTTATCTCAAAGAGTCAGCAGGCTCAGCTTTTCAAATGACTTGCCACTCATCCAAGTATGAGGTTACAAGCAGGTGTCATAGCACAAAGGAAGATGTGGGTGGACTATTTTGTTTTTAATAACAAAAGCACTTACATCCTTCTGATCATGTTCGAAGCTCTACAGACTACTGTTCTAGAGGAATCGGGCCAAGCAGCAGAATTATAGGTCACTTACCTTCTCCAGCTTTGCAGCTCTGCTCAACCTTTTCTTCCTTGTCCAGAAAGCATTACCTCTGAAGGAGAAAATGAGATGCTCAATGTTGGTGATCTTCAATAATGGTACTTAATGTTTCTGATGGCATGACTCCTATGAGAGATGAACTTGAAGTTCACTTATTAGGATAGTTCTTGATGAGAAATGAACATGGGTTAGGACTTCAAAGCATTGGACAAAACTTCCCACTATCTGCTCTCAAGGAGTTCACAGTTTAGGGGGCTAGAAGAGGGATAAAATTCAAGAAAATAAATGTAGCTGGGGGATAGTTTATCGATGTTGGGCTCTAAGTGGGAGTGATAGTAGCTGCTGATGACATTATTTTAATTGTATCTTATTGTGCCTGGAGTCATCTGCCCCAGAACTCGTCCAAGCTGCTGTTTGTTTTTCTCAGAATGTTGTCTTCACTCAGCCTTCTCCTTTAATGGAGATGGTCGTCACCATTCAGAAGGTCTCTGGACTCACAAACCTCTGAATCAAGCGTATTTGTTCAGACCTACTGAAATTTGGACCATCTCTACTATTAGTAAAGTAGAGATGCTTCTTTATCTAATAGATTTGGGACAAACTTTGCCATTGCTGGTTCTCAGATGATAGCAGATGGTTGCTCTTATTTTAGATCATTTCCCCCATAAGCCTGTTACTGTGACAGATACTCTATCATGAGAGATACCTTTTTTGTCCCTACTTTGGGAGGATAATGCCTTAAACAGGCAGCAGGTAAATATATTTGGTGCTGAGTAATGACCCTGGAGAGTAAGTCTTCATCATGGAACACAGCCTAGAAAGCTGGGGGATGTAGTTGTACCAGTCAGATGGCAGAGACTCCTATAGGATGAAAGTAGAGATTAACTTTACCTACTTAAGCATATGGCTTAAGCCCACGGTTTAGAGGGGCTTTTAAAAATCCCCTTAACCTCTCATACATTTGCTGAAGTTAATACACAGTTATGATCATTCACTCACTCATTTATACATTTATCTAAATGTTTCCATAATTGAGTACCTGTGCATAATGTGAGGTACTTTCTAATTGCCAGTCCCTGCTTGAAAATTGCTTGTGGCTCCTCATTGCCTACTAAAAGGTGTTTACATTTAGCCTGGCATGTAGCACCTTCAGTTGTTGGTTGAAATAATGAGTACTCCTCTCCTCTCTTCTTCTCTATATGAAGCTGCTGACAGAGAAGACCTCGGTTGCTTTGGCAAGTGGCAGGGGCTGCGGTTTTCAGAGTGGGCATCGTCGGTGGTACAGGGAGGAAGTGGGGATGGGAGGGTTGAAAGGGCAGCCCCTCCTGACTGTAGAAACTCCTTGTTTAGCAAAGCTTTCCTGAGCACCATACCCCAAATTGATAGAAATAGAGAAGATGGCTAGATTCTAAAACCAGAGTTAAAGGATGGAGAAAATGAGAATATGAGGACTTCTTTGGGACCATCCAAGAAGGGAGTCGAGGAAAGGAGCTCAGTCACATGCCAGGGTGGACCACAGATGCCCAGTCCTCGTGAGAAGTCGCATCCATCTTTAAAGTGCTGTCCCCTTTCTCCTTCCCCTTTGCTTCAGATTTGCTTCTCCTTGGTGACCAGCAGTGAAACTCTTAATAGGTGAAGGGGGTCTGCATATTTCAGTAATAGCAGGAAAAGAGGGTTGGGCACAGGGGTAATCCACAATGAGGATTAGAGAACAGAACAGAGGGGTGATGGCAGCTGTGAAGGAAAGGCACAGCAGGGAGGAGTCCTGACACCTTTAGGAAGGGAGAGAAGGGGGTATGCACTGGAAGCCCAGGCTGCAGAGATGGTGTAGGTGGTGGCTGCTGTGAAGAAGAAATGACAACAGGCCAGAGCTGTTCCACAAAATGTGTGGGAGGGAAAGAGGCCTGAACAGGTTGAGCTGCAGACAAGTTCCAACCCAACCTTGTAACTTGAAGCTTGTCTCTGTGCCAGGTGACCATCCAAAACAGCTGTAGTGTCAGTTACCCAAAGTCTTCAGGGCCCTGGGACCTATACCATGATACCTGTCTCCTAACTGAACCCATTTCAGCCACAGTTGGGTTGAGATAATGGGAAAGATAGAGCAGGTGAAGGCAGCTGTGAAGAAAAGAGAAAAGCAGACGAGGTGCCACAAAGAGAGGACTGGCTAGGCTGTGATCTTTGACCTGAGAGGCCCTCCGCTATTCTTGGGCCCTTGGGATTGACCCATCGAGCACAGATGACCCACCACTGGGACTGCAGGAAGGCACAGTAGGCCCCCCCCCCGTCTGCGGTATACACCCAGAGCAGCCTCCCACTTACTCAGCCTGCCAGTCCTGCTCATGCTCCCTGCCTACTGGTTTATTCACTCTAGGCTCCTAACCTTTTACCTTGTGTGTGTGTGTTAGTCACTCAGTCATGTTTGACTCTTTGCGACCCCATAGACTATAACCTACAAGGCTCTTCTGTCCATGGAATTCTCCAGGCAGGAATAATGGAGTGGGTTGCCATTCCCTTCTCCACGGGATCTTTCTGACCCAGGGATCTAACCCAGGTCTCCTGCCTTGCAAGCAGATTGCTGACTGGACCTTTACCTTGGGCCCTTGTTATTTGGACCTGTTTCTCCTGGCCACCAGTCTCCCCTCATATATCCACAGGATATGCAGTCACGTCCACAGATAAGCGACCTTGCACCCTCCCTGTTGGGTAGCCTGAGGGATGCATGGAGGTCGGCCCACAGCTGCACAGCCCCCCGCCCAAGGCAGTAGGATCCATTCCTTCCACTTGGGCCAACTGAGGCTGTTCAGTCTTCTCTAAGAAGCTGTGAGTTTTCCCCATGGTATCATCCAGTAGCTATCGTGTCATCCTTCCTGTGCTGCCAGAGCACACGGCATGTGCCTCTCTTTGGTCCTTAGCACAGGCTGCCCATAGGCCTCTGCTAGGCTGTGAACTCCTTGAGGACCAAGTTTGTCTGCTTCCTTTCTGCATCCTTTTTACCTTGAATCATGACTTATTTTTGTGATATTGCTAGCATATTCTGAATTCCGTGATGGTAAGGACTGTGTCTGATTCCTCACTTTGTCCTCTGCACCCAGCACAGGGCCTGGCACAGAATAGGCAGCAGTAAAGTTGTGCTGAATGAAAAAAGGAGTCAAAGACTCTTGACCTTCTGGAGCTAATTGAGAGGCCAGGGCATGTTTCCCCACAGGAGGAGCATGTTGTGTCCCTCTGTGGCTGATGTGCTCAGCCTGCTGAACACGTACCCTAAATGAATCTTCTCTGTAGGGGCTGCATCCAGGCCAGTCACAGCCCTTCCTTGGAATGAGCTGCTCTCTGGCTTGAGCATGTTCCTACCTGGATGTCGCAGCATCCCAGCCCAAGTCTAAAGCCAAGCCTTGGCTTGGGGTCTTATTTCACTGGCATTTCCCCTCTGTCCCTGATTGGATTTTCTATAACTGTCACTCCTCCAGGGAGACGCTGGGGCTCAATGTGATCCAGTGTGCCTGCTCTGTTACCACATGCCAGAAATGCTCTCTGTACTGTCTAAGAACTGCCTTGAAACAGGGAAGATGAATAAAGAGCTTAATTCTGATGGCTACTGTTTTTGACTATTGTTGTTTTAAGGTGATTATCATCCTAATACATCTATCTAGTTTGTAGCCAACTTCTCTCAAAAACTGGATTTTGAGGCACTTTCTTGTGTTCTGTAAGAACTTTTACTTTCAGAAATCCTTACTAATAATAATCCTTTGCACTTTCACACATTGTACTTTGAACATAGTTACCTGCTGCGGGAAGCAGGGCAGAGATTAATATAACTGGTTGTGTATTACATGCGAGCTATTAAGTGTAGGAACTGGAGTGTACCAAATCAGCCCTGTCTGACACCAGCCCCATGCTGTAATTACACATCTTTTTCTATTTTGAAAGTAACCTTGAGGTTATTCTCAAATTGCCGCTGGAGAGGCCACAAATATTTAGTGAAGTGGGGTGACAGCTTTAACTTATGATTTTTACTTGACTGTTTGTTCCATTGAAATGGTCATTGCACTGGCTGAATTTCACCAGATATTTCTATATGTCAATCTGCTTTCTTAAATTGATGGTTGGAAAACTTTTAAATGGGCCTTTCATCATATAGTCATATAAAAATGAAAGAATAAATGAAGTTTGGAGAGCTTCTAATTCTTAAAATTGTTTTACAAAAATTGTTTATATAATCATTTGAAAAATCTGGTGATCTGATTTATTTTTGTGTGTTCTGTTAGATTGCTTAATGTCTGAAGGCTTCTGGGCTTGAGAGGAACACACACTACTGTATAAACTTTAGTGCTCAATTTATTAAACTCATATTCAGTAAAACGTTGAAAACCTCTTGAATATTTAAACAATGGCAAATTTGATTAAACTGGCTTAAACATAAATGCCAGTTACAAATTTAGTATAGCTGATCCTTTTTGGATATTTCAAATAGTAGATAAAGCATAAATCCAAACAGTATAAAACATATCCTTATACCAGAACAGCACAAAAGAGCTGATGCCATGGTTTTAATTTTGTTCCATATTGTTATTACACCTTTTGGGAATTCTAACTTTCAAACCTCTCTAGAGTTTTAGTAACTATAAGATTTTTTCCCCCTACCTTCCTAGGGATTTAGTCATAGCAGATCCGAAGGAAAACTAATACCATTTCAGATAAGCTCTTTCTATTGGCAGCACTGAACTGGGTGGGAGGTTGGACGCATGGAAACAGACAGCCACCTTCTTCTTGGCCGGTGGACAATGTGGCAGAAGACTAAAAGAATCGGAGCCAGGCAGCAACAGTCCTGATGATATCCACTAGGGTCCTTCCTGTTACAGGAACCTGTAACCCCCAAAAGTTGTTTGATTTTTATTTTATTTTTTAAGCTAGTTAGGGTTAGATGTATACAGCTTGCAACCAAAAGACTACCTACCCATACTCACAGAAAATTTGATTAATTGGTACCACAACCTGTTAGTCACTCCCTGGAGCAGAACTACAGTGGGTGATGCTAACCTTGTAGGTTAATGTGAGGCAGAGGTGGTGCCTCTTAAGTCATTGGAACATGGTGAGCATTAAGCAGCTAGTGAGAGCCTGGTGGTAATGATCCCTGTAGTAACAAGATGTCTAGAGTGGCCTCAAACCAAAGGTCTTCTGTTTCAACCAGGAGAAGTGCATTTGTTTCTCTCCTTGGGAGCCTGGATCTAGCTGGAAATTACTTTCCAGTACACTCAACTTACAGAGCAGCTGCCTTCCAAGACCCAGAGTCATCCTAAACATAGATTTTGTTGTCATCAACTAGGAATAGAATCAGAAATGAGAGCATATGTTCCCTTGATGACTAAACATAGAACTTGATAGCAGGTGAAGCTGACTTAGTGCCGAGTGAGGTCAGGGGCCTATGGGCAGGTCTCTGACTGAGCCACAAGTTGGGGATAGCAATGCTGCCTCTGCCTTTCCCTGCTGTGGGCCAGTCCCTGGGGCTGTACCAGTGCCAGGGGTGAGCTCACCACACAATGTGGTTGGACCTCAATACGTGGTCTCTCATCCTCACAACAACCAGGGAGGCAAGACATTGTCTCCTACCCACAGGCAGGGAAACTGAGCCTTGTAAAGATTGAATAACCTGGGCAGCTAGCTTAAGTATAATTTCTTCACCCAAGTAGCACTGTGTTATAGTACTTAGCTCTTCATCTATTACTTATCTATCTCATACTCACACTCTCACAGCTCCATGGGTGTGGGGAACTGAGACTGTCAGTGCCACTGCACAATTGCACTCATCTCACATGCTAGCAAAGCAATGCTCAAAATTCTTCAAGCTAGGCTTCAACAGTACGTGAACCATGAACTTCCATATGTTCAAGCTGGATTTAGAAAAGGAAGAGGAACCAGAGAGCAAATTGCCAACATCTGTTGGATCATAGAAAAAGCAAGAGAGTTCCAGAAAAACATCTGCTTTATTGACTATGCCAAAGCCTTTGACTGTGTGGATCACAACAAACTGTAGAAAGTTCTTCAAGAGATGGGAATACCAGGCCACCTGACCTGCCTCCTGAGAAATCTGTATGCAGGTCAAAAAGCAACAGTTAGAACTGGACATGGAATAACAGACTGGTTCCAAATCAGGAAAGGAGTACGTCAAAGCTGTATATTGTCACCCTGCTTATTTAACTTATATGCAGAGTACATCATGCGAAATGCCAGGCTGGGTGAAGCACAAGCTGGAATCAAGATTGCCGGGAGATATATCAATAACCTCAGATATGCAGATGATACCACCCTTATGGCAGAAAACAAAGAACTGAAGAGCCTCTTGGTGAACGTGAAAGAGTAGAAAATTTGGCTTAAAACTCAACATTCAGAAAACTAAGATCATGGCATCCAGTCCTATCACTTCATGGTAAATAGATGGGGAAACAATGGAAACAGTGAGAGACTAATTTTTTGGGCTCCATAATCACTGCAGATGGTGACTGTAGCCATGAAATGAAAAGACGCTTGCTCCTTAGAAGAAAAGCTATGTCCAACCTAGACAGCATATTAAAAAGCAGAGACATTACTTTGCCAACAAAGGTCCATATAGTCAAGCTATGGTTTTTCCATTAGTCATGTATGGATGTGAGAGTTGGACTATAAGAAAACTGAGTGCCGGAGAATTGATGTTTTTGAACTGTGGTGTTGGAGAAGATTCTTAAAGAGTCCCTTGGACTGCAAGGAGATCCAATCAGTCAATCCTAAAGGAAATCAGTGCTGAATATTCATTGGAAGGATTGATGCTGAAGCTGAAACTCCAATACTTTGGCCACTTGATGTGAAGAACTGGCTCATTGGAAAAGACCCTGATGCTAGGAAAGATTGAAGGCAGGAGGAGAAGGGGAGGACAGAGAATGAGATGGTTGCATGGCATCACCAACTCGATGGACATGAGTTTGAGCAAGCTCTGGGTGTTGGTGATAGGAAAGCCTGGCGTGCTACAGTCCATGGGGTCATAAAGAGCTGGACACAACTGAGTGACTGGACTGAACTGAACTGAACTGAGTGCTACTGTTCATGTAGTACCCATCAGTCAGACAGCAATCCGACCCTGTATCGGTCTGAACTGTCATGTTCTGCCCTTGCTGGTCCCACTGTTTGTGGCCATAAGGCAAAGGTCCTCCTTACTGTTTCCCGTTACCACTCTCTTTAACGACCTCTCCACAGGGGCCTCAGATCCAGATTTCTTTGGGGTCAAGATATTGGAACATGGTCAGGAAGCAGCAGCACCTATCTGCTATTCTATGTGCCTGGCTTAAAAGCTCACATTCCTATTACTGAAGCTGAATGATGGTTCTAGGCCATTGACTCCATCTAAAGGCCAAGTCCTATGGACAGATATGAGCTTTGAGGGGAAGGTACCATGCTCATTTGTTCTTTATATCGTTCCATCCCCAGCATAGTAGGTACTCAATAAATACTCATTGAATGAATGAATTAATGACCATTCCAGTTTCAATTACTTAGAGAAATAGAGTCTCCAAAATTGGGAACTCAAAGAGGGGGCTTAGGATAAGACACTCATGCCTTTCCTGACCTCATGCCTTTGGTTGAGATTTCATGGCATCTAAGTGATCCAGAGGCTGATCCCTGGTAGCTCAAATTAAAGTGAACCCTGGATTCAGGGAGGTGCTCTCAGGCTAGAGCTGAGGAACACCTTCTTTGCCATTCCAGCAAGCCAGGTTCATGCCATGTTTTGTGCTGTTACTTCCCTAAAGCCTGATCTAACATTGCATCCTCGCTTCCACTGGGTTGTTGCCACTGAAGAATTGTTGGTTTAAGACATTTGACCTGAAACCTTGAAAGTGGAAAGCCACGCTCCCAAAGGCCAGCATAGTGGGGGCAGCAGGAATCAGTGAGAAGACTTAAAAGGGAAGCTGAATCTTGGGGAAAGCCACGCTCCCAAAGGCCAGCATAGTGGGGGCAGCAGGAATCAGTGAGAAGACTTAAAAGGGAAGCTGAATCTTGGGCTTCAATCGCTTTCCATCCCTTATGTGAAGATTCTCTTATGCAGAAGAGTAATGACTTTCTTACAACTCTGTGGGGAAATTAACTGACAACACGGTGTCAGTCAGGCTCTCTTGCCCCACTCTCTCATGGCCTCATACCTTATGTTCGGTAAACAACAATATTGCTGACCTGGTAGCACTGGGCCTACACACTCACTTGGCCATGGACCATTTTTCTCTGTCTTAGTAGTTTTTGAAGACTCCCAGCAGCTGCTGCTGCCTGTAGAGAATAAAGATGTCTTCAGTCTCCACAGCTCCTTGAGTCTTCTTCCAGCTTCCTCAGTCATGCCTTATCTACCCTGGATTCAGTGAACAGTGTGAGTGGCAAGACAGTTGGCCTAGGCAGCAGGATACCCAGCAGGTAGGGGAGCCTGAGGCTCCGATGGAAGGAGGAAGCCAGTGGCCACCACAGAGCATGTGGTACCTGGTGGCCATGGTCCTGTTGGCGTGGGCCCTGATGGAAGACTGGGAGGCGGTGAATGGGTCACCAGATAATATTGAAAAGACATTTTAGGCGGTGAGCTCCCGCTTGCCAGACAAAGCAGCATGTATGTATTGCTGCTAACACCATGAGGTGGATTTTATTGACTGCTTTGAAGGCGAACATGGAGAATGCTCTTCCTGATGCTGCATGAGTGTACAAAGAGTATTGAAGAAGCCTTACAAGCAGCGAGCTCTTGCTTGCAGGATAAAGCAGCATGCATAGCCACTGACACCATGGGGTGGATTTTGTTGACTGCCTTGAAGGTGAACATGGAGAATGCTTTCCATGATGCTGCGTGAGTGCACAAAGAGTATTGTAAAGTATTGTTACAAGCGGCAAACTTCTACTTGCCGGATAAAGCGGTGCACACTACCGCTGACACTATGAGGTGGATGTTATTGGCTGTGTTTGGCTCTCTGTGATGCTACGCAAGTGTGCAAACTGCAGAGATGTGCAGAGGAACTAGAGCAACAGGTACTGATGCTAGAACAAGAGCTGCATGACCTTGGGGAGTATAGTGTCTCAGACTATGAGATTACAGAATGTCAGGCAGTTCATGGAGGGTGCACCTCATCTAACACACAGTCTGATCAAATGGATCAATGCTGCCATCTACACCATGTGGATAAAAGGAGGAGAGTTCCTGGATATCGTGAGTAAATAGCATACTTACGCTGAGTTAACCCAAGTGGTGAGAGAATTGGGCATGAGACAGGCGATGTTTAACCTAAATGCCCAGAGCCCAGATGATGCGCATTTTACTGGCTGTATGTGAGACGCCGGTTTAACCAAGCTCCGCCTGCCTCTTTTGGATCCCTGCCTGCTATACTTACACCCTATATGGGGCGCCCCATCTGGCTAGCTTGAGAAACACAAAGGGGCGTTGGCAGGCTAAGGGGTTAGGACTGTGAAAACCCCGAAGGGCAGCCGAGCTGGCAAAGGCCCCACCTAGGTGACACAGGTGCAAATGTGGGCTGATTCACTAGCAGCAGGACTTGACAGAAATAAAATTGATAAGCAACCTAATGGTGTACTCCTAGAGCTATGGAAGCAATTGAGACTGGAGCAGCAGTTTACTAAATGTGAAAAACGCCCACAGCATGAGGTACAGGCAGTTCAGATAGAGGACTTTATGCCAACTGGAGATGTCTCTGCTGATGCCCTGTCCTGTTCTGAATAGGGCTCAAGCCAAGGTACCCACCCAGAGAGCCTAAGTGGGGACCAGAAGCCCCACGTGGAACTTGCAATTCACTGGTCACTGACCACAGTGTACAAAGAGTAATGGTTGACACTGGTGCCGAATGCAGCCTGGTACATGGCAAACCAGAACAGTTTCCTGGCCACAGTGAATATATTGAGGGCTTACTGGACATGGAACAACAGACTGGTTCCAAATAGGAAAAGGAGTACGTCAAGGCTGTATATTGTCACCCTACTTATTTAACTTGTATGCAGAGTACATCATGAGAAACGCTGGGCTGGAAGAAACACAAGCTGGAATCAAGATTGCCGGGAGAAATATCAATAACCTCAGATATGCAGATGACAACACCCTTATGGCAGAAAGTGAAGAAGAACTAAAGAGCCTCTTGATGAAAGTGAAAGAGGAGAGTGAAAAAGTTGGCTTAAAGCTCAATATTCAGAAAACTAAGATCATGGCATCTGGTCCCATCACTTCATGGGAAATAGATTGGGAAACACTGGAAACAGTGTCAGACTTAAATCACTGCTGATGGTGATTGCAGCCATGAAATTAAAAGACGCTTACTCCTTGGAAGGAAGGTTATGGCCAACCTAGATAGCATATTTAAAAGCAGAGACATTACTTTGCCAACAAAAGTCCATCTAGTCAAGGCTATGGTTT
Organism: Giraffa tippelskirchi; assembly: GCF_054371585.1. Lineage (NCBI taxonomy): Eukaryota > Metazoa > Chordata > Mammalia > Artiodactyla > Giraffidae > Giraffa > Giraffa tippelskirchi. The sequence continues at coordinate 125,650,781 of NC_137285.1, forward strand.
TTCCAGTGGGCATGTATGGTTGTGAGAGTTGGACGGTGAAGAAAGCTGAGCGCCACAGAATTGATGCTTTTGAACTGTGGTGTTGGAGAAGACTCTTGAGAGTCCTTTGGACTGCAAGGAGATCCAATCAATCCATCCTAAAAGAGATCAATCCTGGGTGTTCATTGGAAGGTCTGATGTTGAAGCTGAAACTCCAATACTTTGGCCACCTCATGCGAAGAGTTGACTCACTGGAAAAGACCCTAATGCTGGGTAGGACTGGGGGCAGGAGGAGAAGGGGATGACAGAGGATGAGATGGTTGGATGGCATCACTGACTCGATGGACATGGGTTTGGGTAGACTCCGGGAGTTGGTGATGGACAGAGAGGCCTGGCGGGCTGCAATTCATGGGGTCGCAAAGAGTCGGACACGACTGAGCGACTAAACTGAACTGATGGTGGCCAAAACATTGTAGTAAAGGCTGTGTCCTTGCCATTGGAAATTGGGTGACTTCCTGTGCAAATGTACACTGTGTACATGTCCCCAGTTCTGGAATATATTTTGGGGATAGATGTCTTGAAAGGTCTTGTGTTGCGGATCTCTGTGGGAGAATTCCATCTCCGAGTGCGTGTTGTGAAGGTAGTCACGAGGGAATATGCAGAGCTGACACCCTGAAGGGCAGTGGCTGTGAGACAATATCGTCTATCAGGTGGCCACAAAGAAATAGGCGCCACCATTGCTGAGCTGGCAAAAGTGGACATTGTACATCCTGCACAGAGCCCATTCACCTCCCTGTGTGGCTCATTGGGAAGCCCAATGGTTCTTGGTGGATGACTGTGAACTACAGAGAACTGAATAAAGTGGTACCGCCTATGCATACCGCTGTGCCATCGATCCACAACATGATGGACCAGTTAACTACAGGGCTGGGCACTTATCACTATGTGGTGGACTTAGCTAATCCTTTTTTCTCCAATAGCTATAGCTGCTGAGAGTCAAGACCAGTTTGCATTCACTTGGGAAGAGTGTCAGTGGACATTCCAGGTCCTTCCCCAAGGATATCTGCATAGCCCAACAATCTGTCATGGGCTGGTTGCAAGAGATTTAAAAGCATGGAACTGCCCTGCATCAGAGAAACTGTTTCATTATATTGATGATGTGCTACTAATCTCTGATTCTTTTGCAGATGTAAAAAGCTGTGTCCTATGATGTAGACAGTGTACTGTAAAGGCTGTGTCCTATGATGTAGACAGTGTACTATAAAGGTTGTATCCTCAGATTTTAAAAAGTGTAACCTAATGAGGTGACGGCTTGGCTACACTGATGCCTACATCATGCAGGGACAAAAACCATGTAAGCAATTGCCAAAGGGTGGGATCTTCCTATTTCTTGGAGAGAAATATCAGGTGCCTGCCATGATTGTCCCACATGTGCCCAGGAAGCTCTTCACCCCCACAGGATGGCAGCCACCATTGGACAGGTGGTAAGGGGGAGAGTTCCTTTGACTCGGTGGCAAGTGGACTTTGTAGGGCCTCTGCCACTATCAGAGAATGCCAGCTTCGCTTTAACAGTAGATACAGTTACAGGTTTTCTGTTTGTCTGGCCATGCAAGGCTGCTGACCAACACTGTACACTTAAGGCGCTTGACTACCTGACAGCCATGTATGGCCATCCTCTGATTATAGAGAGTGACCAGGGTACCCATTTCACCAGAAAGGAAGTCCAGGACTGGGTACAGAGACTGGGAATTCAATGAGTATTTCATGTCCCGTATCACCCATAGGCAAAGGTCCGTCTAGTCAGAGCTATGGTTTTTCCAGTAGTCCTGTATGGATGTGAGAGTTGGACTGTAAAGAAAACTAAGCACTGAAGGAGTTGGTGATGGACAGGGAAACCTGTCGTGCTGCAGTCCATGGGGTCGCAAAGAGTCGGACACGACTGAGTGACTGAACTGAACTGACTGATGATCACCCCAGAGGCAGCGGGTATGACTGAGTGATATAATGGTTTGTTAAAACAAGGCTTGCAGCTCTCTATTGATCCCCCCTCCTTGAAGGAGTGGACCTGACGCCTATGGGGGTTGTTTACGGTTCTCAATGAAAAATCATGCAAGGGTAGAGTCGCCCCTGTGGAGGCTCTTCTGCATTGTGCTGCTGTGCCAATATAACTGCAGGTAGCAACAACAGATATTCTCCTAAAGCCTGGCTGTGGAACCCAAGGTAATATCCTGTTGTCAGTCCCAACGGAGATTGCACAAGGACAAACAGTAGACTGGACTTGGCTATGGAAGATAAAGGCACCCCACATGTGCGTAATTCTCCTAGCCCCATGGGGGCAGGGGCTGCAACAGGACTTTCAGGTTGTACCCTGGGTGACAAGCACATAGTCCCCTCATGTGCATGTCACCTGGCCAGGACCACAGGGAGCTGCTTCAGTGGTGAAAGGTGCATCTGTACGCTCCCTGTGGTCTATCATGAGTTTCCTGTTCTGCTCTGTGTGGAGCCACAGGATGTGAGAAATCCATGACATGCAACTCCCTACTGGAGACTAACTGCAGGAGTGGTGGGCCAGCCTGTCCAGCACCTGGTGTTGGGTTTTCCTCTGTATTGGGTGTGTAGCCTGTGCTCTAGTGGTTTGTTGTTGTAGCCTTCACTGTTGTTGTGGAATGTGGATGCAAGCTGCGGCAATGTGTGCCAGAAAAAAGCCGCAGAGGACCGAGCCTTTGTAAACAGTGGGACAGAAGACCCTGAGGGGGGTGGATTGTGGGGAAATTAACTGACAACACGGCGTCAGTCAGGCTCTCTTGCCCCACTCTCTCACGGCCTCATACCTTATGTTCTGTAAACAAAGATATTGCTGACCTTGGTAGCACTGGGCCTGTACAACCACTTGGCCACGGACCACTTTTGTCTGTCTTACTATATCAGTAGTTTTTGAAGACTCCCTGCAGCTGCTGCTGCCTGGAGAGAATAAAGATGTCTGTAGTCCCCACAGCTCCTCGAGTCTTTTTCCAGCTTCCACGGTCGCACCTTACCTACCCTGGATTCAGTGAACAGTGTGAGCGGCAAGACAAACTCTCAGAAGGGTACGATAGGGCTTGGGGTAGGGTTCCATGTTTGCTTCCCAGGCCAGTGAGTAGCCCAGTGCTTCAGGAGTTGGAGATGAAGGGCAGAAGCCTCATCAGACCTCTCTGAGCCAGATGGGGCCTGACAAAGGGTCCAAAGCTGCAGATATACTTACAATACCTGCTGGGGAGCTGAGGCCACTCCTGTCAGCTAGGGGCAGATGGGTTTTAGGGTCAGGAGCCCAGGTAAATGCTGTCTCTGTGCAGCCTTGCTACTTTTGGTGTATCATACAAAAGTGCCTCTCTGAGAGGCAAATGGGGCCTGCAATCCAGTCCATGGACCTGTCAGGCTGCCACTGCCCAGAGGGTGCAACTGTTTCTAACTAGTACAGGTGGTCCTGAGAAATCCTGGGTTGGGTGTCTGAGACTGGCCTGAGCATGGCTGCCTGAGCGCTCTGGGCCGGGGAATCCATGCCTGACTCCTCTGGGGGATGTTGGGGCCAAGAGCTGGCTCTCCTTGCCATGCCTGAGAGAGGTTGACCTGGGCCTGGGATACACTTGCCTTGCATCTGAATATGGGGCACTCACCTCCTATTCTGTCTCCTGGCGCTAACCCTTGCTCTGAGTATGGTTAGGACAAGATCCAGGTATATCAAACCTTTACTGAGTGGCCTGCCCAAAAGAGGTTCATTAGCACAATTTAGTTTGATGCTCACCATTGGCCTTGCAAGGCTGGCATCATTATGCCACATTTTAGATGAGAACAAGTGAGATTCAAAGGGTGGCAGTGACTTGCCCAAGGTCATACAGTTCAAGTCAAGCCTGGATCTACCCCCCGGAACTCCCAGACCAGAATTTTGACTGTTGCTCCATGGCACTGCCAACACTGACCAGCAGGTGGCAATCTCCCCCCAACTCCCCGCTGAGCACAGACAACCTGGAATCTTAAACTGCACTGCCTGGTGGTAGTGACCCAGCAGCAGTCTCAGCCAGTCTTTCAAAACTGTCCTGAGGCATCACTCATTAACTCTGTTGTCCCCAAGGAAAAACAAATGCCCTGAGAAGGGCGGTGGTTTTCCAGAGGAGGGAGTTTTGGGTGTGCATGAGCAAAAGATCTGCTTCACTCCTGTTTGAGACTGGTGGACCTACACAACTGTCATCAGTTGAGAGATGGTGGGCATGGTATTCTTGGAACAGTGTTCTTTCCCCTCTGTCCCCTCTGATGCTAAGACTTCATTCATAAATGATCGTTGAGTTTTCCTTTGACTCTGTCAGAGGCCCCGGGCACAACCTCTTCTATGGATGGTGTCACTCTTATGTGATCTGAGGTCATCTGAACAGTCCATGGATCCCTCCTCCCGTGTTGTTACCTGTGTGTTCTTTGTGTGGAGCCTGGGAATTGCTGTGATCTCCTTCCATGCCTGCCTGTAGCCAAGAAGAACTGGGAGGGAGTCCTTTGAGTCCTTCCTGGAATTCGGCTCTGTGTTCCTTTCATCACTGCCGGCTAGGATGGACGCCCTCAGTCTTCTAATCTTGGCCGCACTGACAGTGGATAGGAGAGGGGAAGGATACTTAGGGGGATGATGCTTAGGGGGGATGATGGTTAGAAGGGGATGGGGAGGAGGAGGGGCAGCCACCAATGAGAAATGAAAGCTGACAGGAAAGATGGCCGGGGGGGTGGGGGACGGGGGTTGCAGGGGGAAGCATCTCTCCGCATCAGAAAGGCAAATGACCTGAGTCCCAATGTCCTATGCACAGTAATGGCCATGAAAATAGCTGCAGATTTGCCTGCATTTGTGTGACCAAGATTTATTGTGCCAGAAACTCCGGTAATTGGATGATGAAAGCACTGCAGCTGGGACTGTTGGCTGGAGATTAATTATTAGGGAGGAGGGGGAGTGGCCTGGATGATGCCTGGCTGTGGAGCCTGTAGCCCACCAAAAGAGCAGGTGGGGGGGGGACCTCAGAAATCCAGTGGACCCTTCCCCACTCAACTGAGACCCAGAGCCACAGCCATTCCAGAGCAGAGCAGGAGGAGCTGATTCTGAGGAAAACAGGCAGCTATAGCAGCAGGAGGTGCCTGGACCTGTACTCATGAGGCCAGAGGGCAAATCCCAACTTGGTCTCTTACTGGTTATGTAGCCTTGGGAAGGACTTTGTATCTCTGAGCCTCAGTTTCTCCAGCTGTAAAAGGGGGACGAAGATGTTGACTTTGCTAGGAAATTGTGAAGCTCTAAGGAGATTCCTGGGCCTTATATAGACTTGGCACCCACTCTGGGGGAACTTATTCTCACCCCATTGCTCAGATATGGCCCTTATTCCTCCGCCTGCATCCTGCAATCCCCTTCATCCTCTCCCTAGAGCCCTAAAGTTTGATGCCCAGTCACTGTGGGTGCTCTCTGCATGAATGCCAAGGTCCCCAGTGGGATGGGGAGCCTCAAAGGGGATGAGGGGTTGAGGGAGCTGAAGAAGAGGCCCTGAGGGGAAGGCAGACTGGGGAGCCAATCAGTCCTGAGTGCAGCTGTCCCTCTTAGCCAAGAAGGCCTCTTGCTGGCATCTGACTCTGCTCAGCAGGACTCTGGACTTTAAGGAGCAACAGGGTCTGAGGATAAGAGCTAGGGATGAAGAGAATGGGTCCCGGCTTCCTGGGGGCTAAGGAAGGAGGAGGAGTGGGCTCTGGAGAAAGAAGTTGCCTGGATCCTAATTCCAGCTCTGCCACCTAGCCAGCCAACTATGGACTTTCAAAAGTCATTTCCCACCTCAACCTTAGTCTTCCCATCTGTAAAATGGGGATATATTGATACTTTATTTTGATTTCTTTAGCTGCAAAGAACAGAAAAATGCTTGAACTCATTCAGAAAAAGGGGAGTTGGAGAAGAAGGAAGCCCTGGGGCCTGGAATCAGACCCAGACCTTGGGAGGGACGGAGCCACTAGGGGGCCGTGCCTCTCCCCACCTCCCTGCCCATGGGTCTCTGCTGATATCTGCTTGCCTCCACTACTCCTAAAGCTAATTCCATCCCTCTTCTCTCTGCCCACAGCTTCTCCTTCCTCAGAGGTCCTGCTCTCCCACAACCTTTGTTTCCACGTGACCTCTCAAGGCTACAAGTCAATTCCATGTTCCCTCCCCCTGGGCTACATTGCCATCTTCACTTACCACTGGATTCTCCCTACACTTCACAATTCATGTGCATGACAGAGGGGATCTGACTGTCCCTGCTCATCTGTCCTGCCCAACTTGCCAATGACTGCAGAACCGTTCATGGTCTGCATGTGATCTGAGGTCATGTGGCCCTCCTAGATCTGTGGGAGGGATGGGTGCCTAGGCCGACAGGCTTCCAATGGATGAGGACTGAGGGTCTGATGCACTCAGGTGTATAAAGTACTGCATCTGGCACCTGGTGTACTGAAAGTGCTCAGAAATTTGACTGAATGACACTCAGAAATCCTCCTCTCACACCACAGACCTTTCTCTTGGCCCCTTCCCTTTGCTTTCACTTTCCTGGAGGCCTCTAGCCTCAGACCCCCTGGCCCCTGCAGCTCTTCTTGGCCTCTCTTCCTCTCCTGGTCAGGCTTGACCTGGGATGGGGTGATTGTTAGATCCAGACCCTCTGCAGCACCCAGCACTCCTCATCCTGCACCCCAGCAAATCTCACACATAAAGCTCCAACCCCAGCTCTGTTTTTCCTCTCAGCATACCTCCTGTCCAGGTCTATGCCCTGGGAAGGTGGAGGGTGATCACTGTAAGTTGTTACCATTCCCTGAGCACCTCCAAGTGTCTGGCCCTGTGCTTAGTGCTTTACCCACTTATGAATTCATCACAATCCCTCTTGAGATGGAGCCCCAGGCGAAAACACCAAGGTTTGGCTGGTACGATGAGGTGCACCCAGCTCTGTCTAACTCCAAATCCTAAGCCCAAGAGCAGAGCTGCTGCTGTGGGTTCTATCATCTTTCCTTCCTTCCAAGTGGAGTTTCCACAGGCCACACCCATCTCTCCCCGCTTCTCTCTGTCTTACAAGATGAGTTAGCTAATTTGTGTTGACCACTAACAGCTATCTTTTATCAAGCACTTAATATGTGCCAGGCATTGTTCTAAGCACTTGGCATGTATCAACTCATTTGATGTTCATAGTAACTTTATTGGACAGGAATTGTTAGTATCCCCATTTTGGAAACAAGGAACTGACACTTCTGCCTTAGGTTAAATAACTTGAAAGAAGTCAAGCCATCCTGATGATGCATGCTTCAAAACCAGACCATCTCCCTATAGACCCCGAGCTTAACCACTGTGCTATATAGCAGAGTGGCCACAGAGCTGTCCATCCTCTGGTTCAAGGTCCTGGAGCCCATTTTCTGCCCACTTCCTCTAAGAACTGATTCCATCAATCACTCCTCCCCTCTTTTTAGCTCTCTCTCCACTGACTCCTTAGCATTCAATGTGTTTGTGTCTTTCCCATCTCAAAAATATCCTCCATTCCATGTTACTCTATAGCTACTCCTATTTCTTTCTTCATTACAATAGCACAACCCATTTTCTTGAAAGAGTTTCTCCACTTGCTGTCTGTCTGTACTTCCTGACCCCTCTTCACATTAGCTTCCACCTCTCCCACTCCATCAAACTGCCCTAAGCATGTGGAGATTTTACCCCTACCTTTCCAGAGGAAAAAAAATCTATCCCCATCAACAGCCTAAAAAACCCTATCAGTAAAACATGAAATCAGCTACATAAATAGCAAAACCTGTTACAGTTGTAATAGTTCTCCAACAAATTTTTCATCAAAATTAGAAAGAAGAGCAAAGGCAAATGCTGAGTATTTTGGTACAACCCAGTTGATGATGACCCTTGAGTCGAAATCTTTTCTATCCAGCTGGAGTTTTGCTTTTCTGTCCACATGCACTATAATATTATACCCAGCCAACATGTCACTCAAGTGTAAAGCAATAGCCCGAATGTCTTTAATGGCAACAACTAACACTTGTACTGTTCTAGTTTCCTTGCTACACATAGTTCTCTTCTTTACTCATTTAACATTCAGCTATGGTGGGCTATGGCTTCTTCCTTGATAACTACAATTTTATTAGAAAGTGGGATTAAAATAAAGTCTCCTTTTCTTCTTAGTGGGTTCTCATTTATTATACTTCTCTAACAGTTTTCATGCATTTCTCAACCTTTCTCTCTTGCTCCTTCAATCTTCTTTTTTCTTCTGTTCACATATCTCCTCTACCTCCCTTCCTAGCAATACTACTTTCGTCATCTGACTCAGGATTTCTGGAAGAGGTTGGTTAGGATTCACTGGTGTACCAGGGGTCAATAAATGCTCTCAGGGCCAAGGGTAGGATGTGCACAGGCCCCTCCCATCATTTGGTAACACTGTGCCCATGAAGACTACTTTGCAAGGTTCAAAATGTCAGCTCCCTAAACCCAGTTTTAGCTTTCACCTTACTAACTAGTTGGCAACATCAGGAATCACTTACTGTTTGCCTTCTTGAAGTAATTCTGTTGCTCCTGGGCTGACCTCATATTGCACCACTTTGATTCCCTATATGTCCTCCTGCTGCTCATCCTCTAGGGGTTGGCATTCTCCAAAGTTCCAGTCTCAATCTTCCATTTGCTATACAATTCCCTATAATGACCTAGCCTACTTAAACAACTGACCATCTATTTGTCAACAATTCCAAAATCTCTGTTCCCTGGGTAGAACTTGACTCCACAACCAGATATCCAACTGACCTCTAATCCAACCACCAAACCCCATCCCTTATGGCAGAAAAAGAAGAAGAACTAAAGAGCCTCTTGATGAAATGAAAGAGGAGAGTGAGAAAGTTACCTTAAAGCTCAACATTCAGAAAACTAAGATCATGGTATCCAGTCCCATCACTTCATGGCAAAAAGATGGGGAAACAGTGGCTGACTTTATATTTTTGGGCTCCAGAATCACTGCAGATGGTGACTGCAGCCATGAAATTGAAAGAAGCTTACTCCTTGGAAGAAAAGTTATGACCAACCTAGACAGCATATTAAAAAGCAGAGACATTACTTTGCCAACAAAGGTCCATCTAGTCAAGGCTATGGTTTTTCCAGCAGTCACGTATGGATATGAGAGTTGGACCATAAAGAAAGCTGAGCGCTGAAGAATTGCTGCTTTTGAACTGTGGTGTTGGAGAAGACTTTTGAGAGTCCCTTGCACTGAAAGGAGATCAAACCAGTCAATCCTAAAGGAAATCAGTTGTGAATATTCATTGGAAGGACTGATGCTGAAGCTGAAACTCCAGTACTTTGGCCATCTGATGTGAAGAACTGACTCACTGGAAAAGACCCTGAGGCTGGGAAAGGTTGAAAGCAGGAGGAGAAGGGAATGACAGAGGATGAGATGGTTGAATGGCATCACCGACTCAATGGACATGAATTTGGGTAAACTCCAGGGGGTGGTGATGGGCAGGGAGGCCTGGTGTGCTGCAGTCCATGGGGTCACAAAGAGTCGGACACGACTGAGCAACTGAATTGAACTGAACTGAAACCTCATCCACTGTGCCCAAACCAGCTCCTCCCACACTCCCTCTATCCACCCAGCTTCCCTGGCCAGAAACCTGCACATCTTCCTCAAATCTCTCTGTCCTTAGTTTTCCACATCTAAACAATAAAAAAATCAGATGGATTCTATGCCCTGTTAGCCTCTCTGGAAGCCGTGCCTTCCTTTTTAGAAAGTAGAACACAGTAGAAAGAGCATGGCCTTTAGGGTTGGCCAGACCTGGGTCAAAATCCTGTCTTTGTCACTTATTGGCTATGTGACTTTGGGCAACTCTCTTTTAATTTACCCAAGGCTTAATTTCCTTATCTACAAAATGGGGATAATAGCCTACTTTGGAGAGTTGTGAGGATTAGAAACAATGATGTAAATACCTAGCGCTGTGCTTGTCCCATGGTAACACTTAATGGCAGTATTCATCCTAATGATGATAATTATTATTTCTGGCTTCACTGTTATTGCTCTAATCTAGGACATCATCTTCTCTCTCCTGGACCATTGCATCAGCCTCCTCACTGAACTCTCTGTCTTCATTCTCCATCACCACCCCCTGAAATCTGCTTTTCACAGTTGTTGCGGAGATTTTTCTAAAATGCAAATCTGATCACAATACTTACCTACTTAAAACTCTTCTCTCCCCTGTTCCACCTACCTTTGCTTCACCCACTCTCACGGGTCTCTAAACATCACTGTGTTCTGCTGGGTTTCATTCAAGCAGGTACCTCTGCCTCTGCCTGAACATCTTCTTTCTCCCCCTTCCCTCACTCCTTTCTGGCAGATCCTCACCCTTCACACCATTGCCAGTGTCGGCCACCCCTCCATGGATGTCTGTTTATTTGGAGTTCAACTACCAGCTCCTTGAGGGCAGGGAGCAGTTCTGATGTTTCTTTGTGGCCCCTGTCTGCCAGCACAGGGCTTGGTGTAGAGAAGGAACAAACAGAATGTCTGCAGAGAGTTGCCCAAGGTCTCAGAGTGGATCAGCAGCAGGGCCAAGGCTTGAACCTAGGTCCCTTGTCTTCCTACCCAGGGCTCTTTCTTACATGCACATCATTTTGCCTCAGCAGAGAGAATAGCCCAGGGCTGACGGCTTGGGATGGGGGATCTCCCCCTGGGAGGACAGCAGGCTATCCAAGGCCACCACACACCCCATCTCAGTGCTGCACCCGACTGTGGGGGAAGGATAAAATTATCCACTGCCCACGCCCTCTATCTCCCCATCCGACATGGACTGGAGATAAAAAATGAACGACACAAAATCCAATCTTCCTCGGTGCAGAGGCTGGCAGGAAAGTGGTGGGGGTGGGACTGGCAGCCCCAGCAGCCCCTCCTCGCCGAGTACATCTCATATTTATTGGCTCATAATTGAAGGCAGCCTGGAGACGTCCCCACACCGGCCCTGGCAAGACGGATGGGGGCACAGTGATGGCTGGGGGATGGAGTCAGGGCACAGACTTCCTCACAGGACTGCAGCCATGGAGGCGGCACACAGCAGGGGAAGCAGCTAGTTGGCTGCTGCCCTGGCCCCAGTGGTCTGACCTAAGCCCAAGGTCTTGCTTCTGCCATCCACTTCTGGTGATCTTGGGTCAGATTCTTCCTTCTCCAAGCCCAGGGTTTCAGGCTTCTGGGTTTTATTACCAGGGTATGCGAGAGCTATTCTGGGATTTGGGAAGATCTGGTCTACTACCTTGCTGTGTGGCTTTAGGTGGTTCTCTTTGCCTCTGAGCTATGCATTCTCCTTGTAAAAGACCGAGGGGGTTGAGCTGGACTATAGGCAGCCTTTAAGCATCAGACTCCCTGTTGTAGGAAGGCAAAAAAAAAAAAAAAGTGCTGAAATGCTGCCAAATATGAAGAAGCTGCTCTAGCCCCTGATGCTCCACATGCCTGGGCTTGGCTTGGCTTGGCGTCTGAGGCCCGAGGAGACTGTGTAGTCTAGTTTCACCTCTGCAATTTGTGTCACTGTGGGAGAGGGGCTGGGGCTGGCTGCCAGGCACCTGGGTTCTGGACTGGTGTCCCCACCCTCCTGCTGCTCGTGACCTGGGCCAGGGCTTTGACGGCTTCAGGTTTCAGATTCCCCACCTGGAAGATTTCTGTTCATGCTTTGGGAGGCATTTGGGGCCCCAAACCCAGAGCCAGTCAGAGCCATTTCATCAGCCCCCCCTTCTAAGTGTCCCCCGCATCCATTCATCCCCCACTCCATTAGGGCCACTGCTTTCATCTCGATGCCCATCTTTTCCTCCAAGACCAATGCAGTGGCCTCTTCACTCGTTTCCCAGCCTCTGCTACTTCCTCCCCACTCTCCAGTCAGAGTGACCCTCCTAAAGCATATGTCTGGCCACGCCTGCCCCTCCCTGTGGTGAACCCTCTCTCAGCTCCTGGCTGTGCTCAGTTGAGCTCCTCGACTTGGCACTGAAGACCTGGTGTGAGCGGGCCCTGCCTTGTCCTCCTGTCCCCCAGCAGTCTGCCCTCCCAAGCTGCACTCCTCACTCCCCTCTTCCATGCCTTTACTCAAGCTGTTCTCCAAGGCCTTCCCCCTACCCTTTCATTAACTCTAACACAAGGCCTGGACCTTCCCAAACTGGCCACCCAGAGACCCTGGGGCCCTGAAGGCAGCACTGGGTGGGGGTCAGTGTTGTGCCCAGGCCCCTGCTCCAGCCCTTCTAGAAGCTTCTGGAGATCCAAACTGCCTGGGGTGCCTGCTCCGTGGAGCCCCCACAGTCTCAGGTGGGAATGATCCGGCCTGTTCTTCCTCATGCTGCTGACAACCAGAGAATGTCTGAGCCACAGGGGGCCCAGAGGTGACCTCCTATAATCCCTCATTTTACAGATGGAGAAACCGAGGTCCAGAGGGAATGGTGGCCGCCTAGCAAGTCAGTGCAGAGCCAGGGTTGGGGCTCCTCCTACATCTGCTGTCTGGAGTGAGGGCATGGGCTGGAGTAGGACTGTGGAAAAGACAAGACATTCCAGAGGCGTGGGCAGGAGAGACGATCAGCTTATCCCACTTCTCAGGGTGAGAGAACCTAACAGGATGGACTCAGGGAGGGGCAGGTGCTTCATTTGGTTGAGCTTATACCCTCATGACTGGTTTGGTTCTGTCAGGGTTTGCAGTTCTCTGAACTTTACCTGACTGAGGTATAGAGTGGGGTAGGATTTGCCCAGTTGCCCCAGAATGTTAGGAATTCAAGGCCCCAGGTCCACAGCCAGGAGCTCGCCCAGCATACAATATATTCCAAGTGGTGACATGGGGTGATGAGCCGGGGACTTGCACAAAATTCTTGCAGAAACAGAGAGGAGCGTCTGCTGAGTAGGACTTGTACTCAGTGAAGAGGGATGGGCACAGCCTGCCCTGCAGGAGCACAGAGTCCAGAAAGAGGAACATGGGTAAGTCACTGCTTTGGACAAAAGGCTATTTTATGCAGGCTCAAAGTGATGTCAGATTAGATGGCACTATTAGGGAGCTTTTCCAAGTGTCAGGTTACTAGTTTCCTGGATGTAATTTCATAGGAGGAACATGGCCAAAATGGAAGCGTGTCAACCTAACAGCTGAAGCAGCCTACTCAAGATGCAAAATCAAGGTACATGCATAGCTTGTCTGTCAGTGATATCATAAACCCTGTGTTCATTCTATTCATTATTTAATGACAGAACACTGTGAATTAGTCTCAGTCCCAGGTTTGGGGAATCCACAGTCCAGAACTAATTTCCCTTTAGTTTTTATAGTTTTCACATTTCCTTCTTTAACTCCCTTAGGGTTTATTTGGGCATATGGTATACGATAAAGCTCTAAAATGATATTTCCCCCAATTGGACTGGGTACATGTGAATTGTAATCTTAGAGATTCACAAAGGTCATGAACACAGTGGAGGCTCAGAGGAGTCCTGCAGTCAGGAAATTTTTATGTATTGTTTTCTATTTCACTTCAGAACCTGTTAAAAAAACTTCTATGAATGCAATGCAGGGCATCACTTTGGAGTAAAGCAGATGGCAGAGCAGAACTCAGACAGAGGCCTCCTTGCCTCAGCTTCTACTTGTCTGTGGACCAGGGGTCTGGCCAGCAGGAGTGAGATGCAAGTGACCAGTTCTGCTTCCAGGCCCACAGTCCTAAGAGTTCTGCCAGGAGCCACAAACCATGGGTGCCACAGGGAGGGTAAGGTGGCCTGTCTGACATTTGGCTAAAATTTACAGAGGACTGTTTGCCCTGGGGCTTGAAGGATGAGCAGAAGTGTGTGATGGAAATATCTCTGTGAGGGCAGGAGTTCAGCAGTGACACCCTACCAGGGCAGTGGCATAGACCATGCCTCCGGAACCATGGAACGGCTAGAGCAATTTGAACAGAGACACCAAAATTAACTGCCCATGGGGAAGCCAGGTGAGAACACAAGTGCCTATAGTGTGGCAAAGGTGAGGATGGGTGTCCAGCCAGAACAGATGCAGGGAAGGTACTCAGCAGTCATTTTCCAAGTTCCAGGTCTGCCTTGGTGCAGCGGAGTCTCCTGGGGCCTCATTACAACAGTTAGCACAGAGCACACACATGACACCCTCCCAAGGCCTCTCCTTCCTTGGGGAGTCTGCAAAGTTCCTTTCCTGTCTGGAACAAGTAACAGGGGAGTTGGGGTGGAGTGAGAGGAGGATGTGGGGACCTGGATTTCTAGGAATTAATTAGTGCCCTTCAATGAGATTCGGTTCCCCTCTGGAGGCCAATTAGGGCATCTGGAAGCTTGGGAGGTGGGGAGAAGGGAGGTAGGAGTGTGTGTGTGCTTGAGGCAGGCCCATCCATCCTGTGTCCTGGGATCTGAGGGCAGAGTAGACCTCAGGGGTACCCTGTTCACTTACAGGAAAAGTGCAAGTGCTAAGATAATCACAGAACTGTTTTCATCATCTAAGAACAGAACTTCAGTGTTCTGAAGTATAGTATTGCCCCCACCTCCGTAACATTGTCCTATACTGAGCACTCACTAGGGGCCAGGCCCTAGGCTAGCCTAGGTTCATTCATGATCTACTAGCAATGCACAAGGGTTCCAGTTTTCCCACACCCTTGCCAACACTTGTTTTGGTTTGTTTGTTTTGATAATAGCTTTCTGATGGGTGAACTGGTATTTCACTGTGGTTTTAATTTGTATTTCACTGAGTGTGCACACACACAATAATTAGTGATGTTGAGCATCATTTCATGGGCTTTAGGCCAATTGTATATCTTCTTTGGAGAGATATCTGTCAAGTCTTTTGCCCATTTTTAAATTGGATTGTTTGAAGTTTTGTTGTTGTTGTTGTTGTTACAGTTGAGCTTTGCAAATATTTTCTCCCATTTAAGGGGTTGTCTTTTTACTTCTTTGGATAGTACCCTCTGATGAAGAAAAGATTTTCATTTTGATATAGCCCAATTAATTATTTTCTTCTGTTGCCATATTCAAACAATCATTGCCAAATCCAGTGTCGTGGAGTTTTCCTTTATGTTTTATTCTAAGAGTTTTATACTTTTAGCTCTTACATTTAGGTCTTTGGGATAGGCAGTTTCTAATCTTAATTCATTTAGTGAACAACTATTGAACACTCACTACTTGATGGATCCTGGACCAAGTGCTTGAGGATACAATGATCAACACAACTCTTAAGTCAGGTATGTGATAGACAAGGTGTTGGAGCTTCAGAGAAATGAAGTAAACTCTAAATGAAGTCTAGAGACACCTGACTAGTAAGTGTGGCAACCGTGACCACTTAGGTCCCATGACTTCAATTCTATACTCCTGTACTATGTCCCTCACCTGTCTGTACACGTACTACAGCTCCTGAATGCCCAGAAACCAAGATCATAATCCGCAGTGAGGCACCCTGGACTCTTTATTGGGCTAGTCCACGTTTCCAGCCTCATCTCTCCCCAGCACCTAATTTAAGTACCCCTCCCTTGAGCCAGTGAGTAGGTCTCAGTCCAGTGCCCCATGTTCTCTGTTTCTCTCTTCTTTGCCTCAAACCTACTTACAGTTAAAAGGCCTAGCTGACAACCCACCCCCTCCAGGAAGATTCTCCTAACCTCTCAGCCCTCACATATCTCTTCCCTTCCATTTCCACAGAATGCAAAGGCTCACTATTATACAGCTCAAGATTATACTTCTTTGTATCTCATTAAAATCTTTCTAGTACTTGAATCAGTATCAGATTTGGAGTCAGAGAAAACTGATCTTGAATCCTCTTTCTGCTACTGTATAAAGTCATATCATCTCTCTCAAAACTTTTCTTTTCTATAAAATGGGGACAGAGATGCCCGCATGGCTGGCTTATTGTGAGACTTAGAAACAAGACCTAAATCCCCTGACACAGTGCACAGCCCAGAGCAAGTGCTCTGTTTTATTGACTGAGGGTTCTCTCTCCTGTCCCTCCTCCCTTCCCCCATCCATTCTCCCCTTCCCCCTGTGACCCAAGGTTGAGTCTGCTCTTCTCACCTGGATCATGGGTGTGGTCCCCTCCTGTAACGCAGGTTCTCTCACTTTCATGGCAGTGCAGCAAGGAAATCCCCCTGTGCTTTTCCCCTCCCCCAGCCCAGGATTGTTATTCTTCTAGAGAAAGAAATGAGGCCCATAATGGGAAAGTGACTTACTTAAAGTCACCCTTAGTAGCTGGGTCTGCCACTCCTGTATCTGATGTTTTATTTATTTATATATTTGGGGGATTGTTTATTTCATTAATAGCACTATATAAACTATAATTGTTTATTTCTTGTTGTCTGTGTTCTCACTTGAATACAGGCTCCATAAGGATCGGAATTCTGTCTAGTTCATCTCTGTTTCCTATGCCTAGCTTATAGTGCTTTCTTCATAAATGCTCATTGAACAAACAAATGCTATCAATTTGATTGAAAAAAAAGGCAGTGGGGAGTAGTTAGTTCAGAAAGTCCATTGAAGGCAGCACTTTTTAAGAATATTGAGATCCCTATAAGCAACTTTTAACATCCCAAGGGGTCAGATTCAGATGTCTTTAAAGGCATCTTGGTCCAAGTCTCTCACCTTCCAGAGAGAGAACTGAGGCCCAGAGAAGGGTGAGGACTTGGTGAGGACACATTGCAAAGTTGGGACAAAGCTTAACTGGAACCCTGGTCTCCAGCCAAGCCTAGGCAGGTTTCCCTCCCCAGCTTCCCCACCCCCGACACACACGCTGGGTTCTGCCCCAGGGGTAGGTTGTTTACCTCACGAATGTGAGAAGAAAAGCTGAGGGGAGGGCTTTGCTCTCCAAGTGCCTTGTTCTCACACATCGCTGACTGCTTACTGAGCTCCCCGTGTTCTGAGCTCCCTCTCTGAGGAGGCCTCTCTGTAGCCTCAAATGCAGGCCGAGCTCTGTGCCACCCTCCCAGCGTGGAGAGGGGATAGACAGAAAATAAAGTTCCAGAACAATAGGCTCATACCATAGAACCCCACCCTCTATCTGTCCAGATCGGGATATTGAGGCCAAGAGGGGGCCAGGGACTTGTTCAAGATCATACAAATGAGCTCCACGCACTGGCTTAGCTGTCCAGTCTTCTGTGGAGGAAGCCCAGGTGAGCTGATCCTGGCCCCCTGCCCTGGGTACCCAGCTCGGCCACAGGCTCAATGGTGAGGGATCCACCACCCACTCCCAGTGAGATGCAAGTTGATCATCCTCCTGCTTGGTTCACTTATACAATGGAGACAATCCTCTCTCTCACACAGGCATGTGGCGAAAATCAGATGAAACAACATGTCCAGAGAATTCTTCAGAAAACTCTGTGATGTTGGGGACTTGAGTCTCCTTGACCCCAAATCCTCACCCATCTTAACTGGATCTTCAGCATCACCCAGAAATCTTAGTGTCAGCTCACTCTCCCAGTCTCTACTCCACTCTTTGCTGCTTCAAATCTTCACTCTCCTCAACTCGAATCTCTCTCATCCTTCACCCCTGCTTCTCCTTGCCCAGTTCCCTTCTCCTCCCGCTCCCCACATTCTCCTCCACTTTCTTGGAATTCTTCTTCTCTCTGTTTCTCTTCCATGTCCTTCTTTCTCCTTCCTCCTCATCCTCCTCTCCACCTTCTGCTCAAGATTGTCCTTTCTATTCTTGGTTCTCTGCATTTACATTTAAATTTTAGAATCAGTTTTTTTTAATTTCCACACGTACATGCACAAAACTCTGCTTGGATTTTTCTTAAAATTTCATTGTACATATACATCAGTTTGGGACAATTTGACATTTTTACAACATTAAGTATATAAGCAAGATATATCCCTCTATTTATTTCGGTCTTTTAAATTTCTACCAATAGTGTATTGAACTTCCCACGCAGAGGTCTTAACACATGCAGTGCATTGGGATGGGATATTGAATTAGCACTGGCTTAATATCTCTAGCATTTGAGATGGTCATTATAAGGACCATGAAGTTAGTCAGTTGTTGCTAAAGTAACATTGTGTGTGTGAGAGAGTGGGTGGGTGTGTAATCTCACTCTGTCTGTTTCTTCCCATCTTTGGTTTTCTTTTTCATGAAACATCCTTTTTTTATGAACTTGATGATGATGAATTCTTTTAGCTTTTGTTTGTCAGAAAATGTCTTTCATTTTTAAAGAATACTTTCACTTTAGGGTATAGAATTTTTGGTTGACAATTATTTTCTATGATCACTTTGAAAATATTATTACATTATCTTCTATTTCCATTGCTTCTGTTGAAAAATCTATTCTCAGTGTATAAAGGTTGTTCCTTAAAGGGAATTTGTCTTTTTTCTCTGGCTGCTTTAAGAATTTGTATTGGCCTTTGGTAGAAGCTCAGATGGTAAAGAATTTTCCTGCAATGCAGAAGACCCAGGTTTGATCCATGGGTCAGGAAGCTCCCCTGGAGAAGGGAATGTCTACCTACTTCAGTATTCTTTCCTGGAAAATTTCTAGACAGAGGAGCTTGGTGGGCTACAGTCCATGGGGTTGCAAAGAGTCAGACACAACTGAGCGACTGACACTTTAGTTTTCACTTTGGTTTTTAACAACTTTACTATAATAAGCTGGTTTATCCCAGTCAGGGTGTGTAGGCTTCAGTCAGTTTAAAAAAATTCTTTGTCATTATATCTTCATATATTGCTTCTTCCCCATCATCTCCCTCCATTGCCTCTGGGGATCCTTGTTAGACTTTCTTTCTTCACTCCATAAATCCCTTATACTCTCTTCTGTATTTATCATGCTTTTGTTGCCTCATGCCTAATTCTGGATATTTTATTCCAACATGTTCCAGCTCATTTTTTTGATTCAGCAGTTTAATTTGCTGTAAAACTCATCCATTGAATTTTAATTTCAGTTATATTTTTCAGTATTTTTCAATTTTAGAATTATTATCTTGTTCTTTACCATAGTTTCCTGTTTTCTGTTGAAATTCTCCATATCTCTAAGTGGATTTGGAAAAATATCATATTAAATATTAAATATTTCTTCCTCTTTATTCTTTCCTTCCTAATTCTGGGTAATATTTTCAAAGTAATCCTCCAATTTCCTAATGGTTTCTCAGTTATATCTATTCTTTTGTTAACTTCATAGATTGTTGTTGTTTTAGTCACTAAGTCATGTCTGACTTTTGCCACCCCATGGACTGTATGTAGCCTGCCAGGCTCTTTTGCCCATGGGATTTCCCAGGCAAGAATATTGGAGTGGGTTGGCATTTCCTTCTCTAGGGGATCTTCCCAACCCAGGAATTGAACCTGTATCTCCTGCATGGGCACGCGGATTCTTTACCACTGAGCCACCAGGAAAACCCAATTTCATAGATAGTATTCTTTATTTCCACTGTTATACTTTTCATCTTTACTATTTCTGTATGGATCTTTTCTATTTTCTTGATTGTGTTATACATTGCTAACCTCTTACTGTGTCATTATACATATATTTAATAAGCTAACTATAATTCCTGGTCTCTCTTCTTCAATATTTCTGATATTGTTCAAATATGTTACCCAGGATATTGCTTTTCCTTTAAAAGGTTGTGCACTTCAAATACCTTGTTATTTTAGTCTACTAATTCATTTTCCCCTGTTGGTATTGGTTTAGCACTATCAGGAAGGCAAGACCCAAATTCTGTCAGTCCCAGCTAATTCAGGGTGTACAGAGCAGCTGAGCCTCCAGAAAACCATGATCAATCCCTCCCTCCCCAGCAAGACAGTCCTCAGTAGGTCAAGTAACCCCCTTTCCCCACAGGCAGAAGCAGTATTAAGGTCAGATTGTAATTAGACTATAATTACTTAGTTTTGGGTTTGAGGAGAGGAACAAAGACCAGGCAAATGCCTGAGTCAGTTATTCACACCTCTGTTTCTCAGTTCCTCACAAGTGCTTCTATACTGCCCTGATTTTGCTGAGGCTACGTGGAACAGACTTCTGAGTTGTTTCTGGTATGGGGGGCAGGCACTTTCTGTCCCAAGACAACGACGGGAAGCAGTCAAAGCAGAACTCCAATAGTTCCCCTTTTGTTTTCTCCTCCTACAACATTTCAAGGCTGCCTCCTGCCCCAAACTAAAACTTCTGCCCTCCAATATACCAGTTCTAAAAAGGCCCCATCACATCACAGTTTTCTCAGCAGCCTGGTGTTTTTCCTCTTTGGCTCCTTGAGGTTGAGATTGTGGGAGGAAGCCAGCAGTTTTACTAGTTCAATAACTGGGACAGAACATCTTTATTTATTTTCAAAATGAAGCTTCTTTCACTTTTTATTATTATACAAGTCCCACTAAAAAGAAAAATAATTCCCTGTGCTATATAGTAAATTCTTGTTGCTTATCTATTTTTATGTATAGTAGTTTGTATCTGTTAATCCCATACTCCTAATTTATTCCTCCCCATATTCAATACTTATAATAACCTATAGTAGCAAATAATCTGAATATATATATACACATATAAATAAATAGTTAAATTTTAGTTAAATTTGATAGAAGAAAAAGGAACTGAAGTGAACCTGAAGAAACCAATGAAGGTCAGATAAATGTATATTATATCAAGAGATATTAGTTTCTAAAAACAACACAATGATTAAAAAAAAAGCTATAAAAAATATTAAGAATATTAAGAAATATTAATTTCTCATTTCTCATTTCAATTTTAGAAGATATTAACTTTGAATACTTGTTGGCACTTCCTTTGGATCCTCAGAAATGGTAGTAATTAATTTTAATTTGTCAAGGTTTATAACATTAATTTCTATTTTGCAGTTATAATCCCCAAAGTTCTTGAGTCTTAATTCTGCATTTAAGTGGATTATTTAGTACTCATTGCTATCATTTTATCATGCTTCTCTATTTCAGAATTCTTTACATGATTCATCTCTTGGTTGTCTGGAATTCTTTATGAAGTAAGTTTATAATGAAGAGCTCATAGACACCATACTTCCTGAATTCCTTCATGTCTCAAAATATTTGCCGGTTGCCTTTGGGCTTGAATGACTTCAGAAACATCCTTCCATTATTTGGGACATTGCATGATGCTGAGGAGAAATACAAGAATTATGTTTTCTCCCTAAGTGCTCAAAATAGATTTCCTTTATCCTTAGAGTTTGATAACTTAATCAAGCTACATGTAGGTATCAATCTTCCTGCACCAAGTTTCCTTGAAATATGCTGTACAATTTAGTGCTGCAGAATTAGTTCTTTATTTCATTGAACTTTCCTGTTGTTTTCCTTGGGATGCTCTTTCTGTCCCAGTCATTGGGTTCTCCACATCAAGGACACCAAATGGATTAAAATTTTATCTTCCTGGGACTTCCCTGGAGGTCCAGTAGTTAAGACACTGTGCTTCTACTTCAGGGGTCATGGGTTGAGTCCCTGTTTGAGGAAGTAACATCCCACATGCCTTGCCACATGACAAAAAAGTTTTTTTCCTTCCCTATTAATTATTTTCTCTCCATTTAGGCATTGGGAAGAGGGAGAGGCATGTCTCTTACACTTCTCTGTGGGAGAATGTTCGTGGTGCTTGTGGGTGGGAGAAAGTAACAGAGTGCTTTTTCTTATACCCCACCTCCTAAACATGGTGTCAGAGGGAAGGTCCTGGGTAAATAAGAGGCTGGAGTCGGGAGAAAAGAGAGAGTCCTGAAATCACACTGACTTTTCAAACTGCACTCTATAGCTTTGCTGGTCCCTGTGGTCCCTCCCTGGCTAGAACTCAGTCTGACACATTCTCTCTCCAGGAATGAATGAGCTTTGACTGCTGGGAAAATACCACCAATGATTGACTTAGTCCCCCAAGGAAGAGGCAAGGGCAGAAGAGGGCTCTGCTGTGTGTTCGAACACTTTTGTTGCAAGGGACAGAAGCCCAGCTTGAACTACCTGTACCTGCAGAGCCTTGCAAACAGCAGAAACCAACTGTGGCTGGCTTAATCAGCAAATAATTTTACTAATGGATAGACGTAGCTCACAAAAATCTCTGCTGGGCCAGAGAATTTAGTTCACATGCCTGAGCTCTACTTGCAAGGGAAGCTGGCAAGCAAGTAAAGGCATTTTTAGTGGGAGAAGATGGGGAATTCCACAAACATAGGAAGCTTCTGGGAAGCCAACAAACTACATGCATCCAACTCATCAGCTTTAGTAAAATGCAGAATTCATTGTTCACCTAACTGGGAATCCAAGGGGACGGTTGCATTTCTGACATGGCTGATCCAGAGGTTCATGTGATAACTTTGCTCTCCTTGCTCCATCTCTCAGAGATATTTTTCCCATGCTGGTTTCATTCTCAGACAGATTCTTTCCAAAGTCACATACAACTTAAATGGATCTTCAGTATTTTTTGCTTTTTTAGTTCCTTCCTTTACATCAAAACATAAATGGTTTTATTTTACGATTATATTATTATAAAGATGAATATAATACAGGCTGTATTGTATTCCTTTTCTCCTTCTAATTTTAAAAGAAGTTAAAACATTTTCATGGCTTCCAAAAAATATGGCAGGTCTTGAACACTGTAGCTACTGTGTCTATGAATAAGCCAACCTCGACTCTTTCCACCCCATAGAAAATTTGGTCAGGAGCAAATTTTTTTTTAATAATTGTGATAGAGTTGCTTGACCATGTTGTGTTAGTTTCTGCTGCACAATGAAGTGAATAAGCTTCATGTACACATATATCCCCTCCCTCTTAGACCTCCCTCTGTCCCTACCCTGATCCCATTTAGGTCACCACAGAGCACCAAGCTGGGCTCCCTGCACTATAAGGTAGGATTCCACTGTTTTAGATATGGCAGAATCTGTATCTGGATCTGTTTTACACATAGAAGTGCACAAAAAACAACTCAGTCTCCCGATTCATTCCACCCTGTGTCCACACACATGTTCCCTACATCTGCATCCTATTTCTGCCTAGCAAATAGGTTCAACTGTAACAGTTTTCTAGATTCCACATACATGAGTTAATATACAATATTGGTTTTTCTCTTTCTGACTTACTTCACTCTGTATGATAGACTCTAGGTTCATTCACGTAGGAGCAAAACTTGACTCACAGTATATACACTGTCTTTACTGTTCATAACCTGGGGTTTATGAGCACTCCCAGAGCTCTTTTTCTCATTGTATTAATATATGTTGTTGCTTCTGCTCATGTGTGGAAGGACTGCTGTGTTCGGGGTGTGGGAATTTTCTAGCCAGACTGGGCCATGTGCCCATGAGGAGGGGAAGGTGATGCTGTGTGTGGTTGACGACCCCGTCAGAATTGCATGGAGTTGGGAGTTGCAGTTTCTAAAAAGAAGAGATGCTGGGCACACAAAAAGTAATTGGTGTCCATTCCAGCAACTTAGTGATGAAACTGAAGGCAGAGAAAACGTTTAGTCTATACATGATCTGGCCTTACCAGTAAGTGACTGAGCAGATCAGCACCTTTGACATTGATTTAGGTTTGCCCCTGAGCAAAAGGTGCAAAGTATGTCAGAAGATGCAAAGCTTCTCCTGGCAGGTGGGCTGGAGAGTTGACTTATTTGTTCAGGTACCACCAGTAGTTAGGTGTAAAGTCATAACTTAAGATTCTAGATTTCTACACTTTTCAACTTAAAATTTTTAAGAATTTGACGTCAATGGGAATTAGACTCTAAAGATCTTAGCATTTCAGACTCTAAGAACCTACAATCTCTAAAATCATGGAACTTTCCATTTTTAATTCTGTTTTCCTTGGAATCTTTGTTTCTCAGTTTTAAAATTTTACAATCTAAAACCATAGACCCTGAATCTGAGAATGTTAGCATCTTATACTCTAAGAATGGTTTAAGATAATAGAATATTGGGATATTTGAATCTTACTGTCAGAATCTTGGCTGTGTAATCATGAGTCTTCAGAATCAGAGAAGCCTAAGCTCAGACTACAGGTCACTTGACCCTATGACCTCTGCACTGTCAGGAATTAAAGTCAGGGAAGAACATTCTTTGGTGTCTGAGGCCTTTATGAGGAGGCACCGGGACAGGCAGTGAGCATTAGATTCAGAGTCCCCAGTTCTGTTTCTGTCCTGGGTGTCCGATCCTAAACCTGCCCTACATCCTGCCCAGTGACCTCACACTCACTTGCAGATCCTCGAACACGTACTTGCAGCACCCTGAGCACTTACCACCCCATCTTCTTGGGACTGCTTCTCTTCTTCTTGGGGCCAGGGTGCACAAGCTTCCAGTGGTGACTACTCACATGAACAGGATCCAATAACTGGGCAGGTGAGCCAGTAGAAGAGGGCAACAGGCGCCTTGCCAGACCTTTTGCCAGGAGTCCTGTGAGCCTTCTGGAGGCAATGAAGTCTTCTCTGAATACTAATCCACTGGCAACTGGAATGGAGATCCCAGCCCTGGAGGGGGCCTCCTGTAGGATATGGAAATACCAATGAATCGCACCAGGCTCTTCCAACATGCCATGACAGCAACTGCTGTCTAGGGCCTGATGCGTGCATACATGCTAAGTCTCTTTAGTTGTGTCCAACTCTTTGCAAACCCATGGACTGTAGCCTGCCAGGCTCCTCTGTCCATGGGATTCTCCAGGCAAGAATACTGGAGTGGGTTGCCATGCCTTCCTCTAGGGGAATCTTCCCAACCCAAGGTTTGAACCCATGTCTCTTATGTCTCCTGCATTGGTAGGTGAGTTCTTTACCACTAGCGCCACCTGGGAAGCCCATCTAGGGCCTGATAGTATTACCCTTTATTACCCTAATACTTTCTTCATTTTATTCAGGTTTCTGATCACCATCTCTCCACTTTTAACATTAATTAATCAGTTCAGGGGTTGGAAAATCCCCTGAAACTAGAGATTATCCAAGAAAATCTACTGAGAATAAAACAAAAAACAAAAAAGTACCTAGTCTTTAACTTTTCTGGTGGTCATTATTTTGTTTTAAGCAGATGTCTTGTTAATGATACCTATGCATTTGTATATAATACATATATGTTATTTATATTCTATGTAAAAGGGTTTGATACAGCTTTAGAAATTGAAGACAATGTAAAATAGGACAAAAGACAAAAAATAATCCAGAGGGAAGGAGAAGAGCAATAGATATTTTCAGGCACTTGAACAAGAGAGGGACAGAAGATGAGAAAGTGGCTCAGAATTCCTGTCCAACAAGGCAAAAAAGAATCTGAGTAGGAAGGATTTCATTGCCTGGTAAAAGAAAAGAAAATAGTTGACTTTTCACAAGCATTTTTTTCTCACACTGCATTTAAGGAGAAAGTTATAGGGCAGTGCTGAGTGTTATAATGGGCACTGTTATCAACTTGCTGGTTCTGCAAGATGGTATTTTAAAACCTCATGCTTACTGAGTGCCTTCTGTGTGCCTACTTGTGTTGGAAATGCAGGTTCTTGGGCCCCACTTAGAACAAACTGAATTTAAAAAATCTGAGCAGGAGGCCAAACAACCTATGTTTGAACAAGCCCTCACTGTGATTTCAACCCACACAAAAGTTTGAGACCTACTGGTATGGAGATACGCTGGGCTGGAAGAAACACAAGCTGGAATCAAGATTGCTGGGAGAAATATCAATAACCTCAGATATGCGGATGATACCACCCTTATGGCAGAAAGTGAAGAAGAACTAAAGAGCCTCTTGATTAAGGTGAAAGAGGAGAGTGAAAAAGTTGGCTTAAAGCTCAACGTTCAGAAAACTAAGATCATGGCATCTGGTCCCATCACTTCATGGGAAATAGAAACAGTGGAAATAGTGTCAGACTTTATTTTTGGGGGCTCCAGAATCACTGCTGATGGTGACTGCAGCCATGAAATTAAAAGATGCTTACTCCTTGGAAGGAAGGTTATGGCCAACCTAGATAGAATATTTAAAAGCAGAGACATTACTTTGCCAACAAAAGTCCATCTAGTCAAGGCTATGGTTTTTCCAGTGGTCATGTATGGATGTGAGAGTTGGATGGTGAAGAAAGCTGAGCGCCGAAGAATTGATGCTTTTGAACTGTGGTGTTGGAGAAGACTCTTGAGAGTCCCTCGGACTGCAAGGAGATCCAATCAATCCATCCTAAAAGAGATCAATCGTGGGTGTTCATTGGAAGGTCTGATGTTGAAGCTGAAACTCCAATACTTTGGCCACCTCATGTGAAGGGTTGACTCATTGGAAAAGACCCTGATGCTGGGAAGGATTGGGGGCAAGAGGAGAAAGGGACGACAGAGGATGAGATGGTTGGATGGCATCACTGACTCGATGGACATGGGTTTGGGTAGACTCCGGGTGTTGGTGATGGACAGGGAGGCCTGGCGTGCTGCAATTCATGGGGTCGCAAAGAGTCGGACGTGACTGAGCGACTGAACTGAACTGAACTGAAACTGGTATGGAGATGAGAACAATGGAAGGGGCAGCTTGGGACTCTGTGTCACCAGGAATCATCCTTCAGGTCCTTTGACCCTCTCAAGGAAAGCTGACCTTTGCCTCTGGTTTTACACCTTGACTAGAGAATCTTCCATCTGTTCTTTTCATGAGATTAAGACAAGGGGCATTTAATCAACAGAGACAGCTTAAGGGAAATGAAATAGATCTCAGCCAGGAGACCTGGGCTGTGACTCCAGCTTTTTCTTTAATTTATGCTGAGTCCATGGGAAAGACATCTTCTTTCTCTTTGGGTGTGAGTATACCCATCTATAAAACGCGGGGTCTGATATGGTTTTTGTTCAGAGAGTGGGAGGAAACGGACATCGAATGACACCATGTGCCAAGGACTGAGTTCTTTATTAAGCGACTGCTATGTGCCAGGCTCTATGAAAGTTGATGGGCATATAGAGATGGAAAAGGCAGAGGCAGTGCCTGTCCTCACATAGCTTGGCATCTAATGGAGAATAAATACAGGCAATAGAAAGGGAATTATAATTCAGTGTGATAAGTGCTGTGACTGGGGAACTCTATACTAGCTAGAAATTGGTCTTTTTCTAGCATAACAACTAGAATAAATTTTTTTAACTTTTTGTTTTAGAGTATAGCCAATTAACAATGTTGTGATAGTTAAGTGAACAGCAAAGGGACTCAGCCATATACTGTATCCATTCTATCCCAAACTCCCCTCGCATCCAGGCTGCAATAACTAGAAAAAATTTTTAAATGCTTCTTACAATAGTAACACAAATGATGAAGTTTATACTATCAAAAGTGATAACCATGATTGTTGAAAAGTTTAAAATAAAGACAAAAAAGAACATTTTAATAAATGGGGAGCTGTATCAAACAAGTGGGAGTGGTAGCTTGATTAAGTCTCAAAAATTTATCACTGCATTTTTGAGGAAGTTTACAAACCTTCCAAAATTTACAGGTAAGTCAACTTCAAACAGGTAAGTCAACTCAAAAAAATATGAAAGGTGAGAAGGGGCTTCCTGAATCGTATATGTAAAAAGACATACTACAAAGCTATAATAGTATCACAATATGGTACTGACATTGCAATAGGCAAGTAGACAATAGAATAAAATAAATAACTCAGAAGTACAGAAGGTGTATGGGAACTTGATAAATATAGTGCTATAAAACAATGAGGAGAGACAAGATTTTTTTTTAATTAATTTATTTTCTATTTTTTAACTTTACAATATTGTATTTGTTTTGCCATACATTGACATGAATCCACCATGGGTGTACATGTTTTCCCCTTCCAGAACCCCCCTTCCACCTCCCTCCCCATCCCATCCCTCCAGGTCATCCCGGTGCACCAGCTCCGAGCACCCTGTATCATACATTGAACCTGGACTGGCGATTCGTTTCACATATGATAGAGAGACAAGATTTTTAAGAGCAATTGGTGGGACTTCCCTGGCAGTCCAGTGATTAAGACTTTGTGCTTCCACTGCAGGGGGCAAATGTTTCATCTCTGGTTGGGGAACTAAGATCCCACCCCAAGGCGTGGCCAAAAAAGAGAGAGAGAGGAAGAGATTGATGGAAAATATGGTTTCAAATATGAAGAAAAATAAAGCAGAATTCCTACCTTATAACTTAAAGAGGAGCTCCACATGAATTCAAAGTAAAGTATAAAAAAAAGACTAGGAAGCTAATGAAAGAAAATATTGAGGAATGGTTGGATGGCATCACCGACTCAATGGACATGGCTTTGGGTGGACTCCGGCAGTGGGTGATGGACAGGGAGGGCTGGCGTGCTGTGGTTCATGGGGTCGCAAAGAGTTGGACACCACTGAGCGACTGAACTGAACTGAACCGTGGTGAGGAAAGGCTAAACCCCCACATATTAAAAAGTAAAAAATGTGATGGATTTAAGTATATCAAAATGAAGAATTTCTGCTCAATGCATGCAGGACAGATTACAAACTTGAAAAACATATTTGTAATATTTAAAGTTGACAAGGAGCAAACATACAGAAGTCCTGAAAGCAATGAAATAATGCAGGAAATCCAAAGAAAATAAGCAGTATCTCCGTAAGCAATAAGGGAAAATGCTAGTTGCTACCAAGGAGATACTTCATTAGTAATCAGAGAGATGCAAATGAAACAGAATGAGGTACCACTTTAGCCTGATAAAGAAGGGAAAAATTAGAGAGTTGGAAGAGGATCTTGGTGAGGATGTTGAGGGGATGGGAGCTATAGTCTATAGTCCATTATTGCTGGAAGTATAAAAGGCACAGCCATTCAAGGAAATAATACTGAAGTACGTTCAGTACAGTCAATTCTCATTATTTGTGGTAGCTGTGTTCTATAAAGTTGCTTTGAATACACTCAATTGTTCTTCTAGGAGGAGTACGAGATTAGTTTCCTGTGAGCCTCTGGTCCCAACATTTTCGTCAACTGATGTAATCAAATATATTACCTTGTTTTATGGGTATTTCTGATTGACATATACACACTACTATATATAAAATAGGTAACTAAGAAGATTATACTGTATAGCACAGGGAACTGTACTCAATACTCTCTATAATGACCTATATGGGAAAATAATCCAAAAAAGAGTGGCGATATATATAAGGGCATCCGGTCCTATCACTTCCTGGCAAATAAAAGGGGGAAAAAGTGGAATCAGTGACAGATTTTGTTTTCTTTGGCTCCAAAATCACTGTGGATGGTGACTGCAGCCACAAAATTAAAAGATGTTTGCTCCTTGGAAGGAAAGCTATGACAAAACTAGACAGTGTATTACAAAGCAGAGACATCATTTTTCCCACAAAGGTCTGTATAGTCAAAGCTATGGTTTTTCCAGTAGTCACGTACAGATGTGAGAGTTGGACCATAAAGAGGGCTGAACGCCGAAAAATTGATGCACTCAAATTGTGGTGCTGGACCTATGGACACCTTATCTTTGACAAAGGAGGCAAGAATATACAATGGAGAAAAGACAATATCTTTAACAAGTGGTGCTGGGAAAACTGGTCAACCACTTGTAAAAGAATGAAATTAGAACACTTTCTAACACCATACACAAAAATAAACTCAAAATGGATTAAAGATCTAAACGTAAGACCAGAAACTATAAAACTCCTAGAGGAAAACATAGGCAAAACACTCTCCGACATAAATCACAGCAGGATCCTCCATGACCCACCTCCCAGAATATTGGAAATAAAAGCAAAAATAAACAAATGGGACCTAATTACAATTAAAAGCTTTTGCACAACAAAGGAAACTATAAGCAAGGTGAAAAGACAGCCTTCAGAATGGGAGAAAATAATAGCAAACGAAGCAACAAACAATTAATCTCAAAAATATACAAGCAACTCCTGCAGCTCAATTCCAGAAAAATAAACGACCCAATCAAAAAATGGGCCAAAGAACTACACGGACATTTCTCCAAAGAAGACATACAGATGGCTAACAAACACATGAAAATATGCTCAACATCACTCACTATTAGAGAAATGCAAATCAAAACCACAATGAGGTACCATTTCACACCAGTCAGAATGGCTGCTATCCAAAAGTCTACAAGCAATAAATGCTGGAGAGGGTGTGGAGAAAAGGAACCCACTTACACTGTTGGTGGGAATGCAAACTAGTACAGCCACTATGGAGAACAGTGTGGAGATTCCTTAAAAAACTGGGAATAGAACTGCCATACGACCCAGCAATCCCACTGCTGGGCATACACACCGAGGAAACCAGAATTGAAAGAGACGCGTGTACCCCAATGTTCATCGCAGCACTGTTTACAATAGCCAGGACATGGAAGCAACCTAGATGTCCATCAGCAGACGAATGGATAAGGAAGCTGTGGTACATATACACAATGGAATATTACTCAGCCATTAAAAAGAATACATTTGAATCAGTTCTATTCAGATGGATAAAACTGGAGCCCATTATACAGAGTGAAGTAAGCCAGAAAGAAAAACAACAATACAGTATACTAATGCATATATATGGAATTTGAAAGACGGTAACGATAACCCTATATGTGAGACAGAATAAGAGACACAGATGCATAGAACAGTCTTATGGACTCTGAGGGAGAAGGTGAGGGTGGGATGTTCTGAGAAAATAGCATTGAAACATGTATATTATCATATGTGAAACAGAACACCATTCCAGGTTCAATGCATGAGACAAATGCTCAGGGCCGGGGCAATGGGATGACCCAGAGGGATGGGATGGGGAGGGAGGTGGGAGGGGGGTTCAGGATGGGGAACACATGTAAACCCATGGCTGATTCATGTCAATGTATGGCAAAAACCACTACAATATTGTAAAGTAATTAGCCCCCAACTAAAATAAATAAATTTATTTTAAAAAAAAATTGTGGTGCTGGAGAAGACTCTTGAGAGTCCATTGGACTACAACGAGATCAAGCCAGTCAATCCTAAAGGAAATCAACCCTGAATATTCATTAGAAGGACTGATGCTGAAGCTCCAATAACTGGCCATCTGATGCAAAGATCTGACTCATTGGAAAAGACCCTGATGCTGGGAAAGATGGAAGGCAAAAAAAGAAGGGGGTGGCAGAGGATGAGATGTTTAGACAGCAACACCAACTCAACAGACATCAGTTGGAGCAAGCTCCAGGAGATAGTGAAGGGAAATCTGCCATGCTGCAGTCCATGGGATCGCAAAGAGTTGGACATAATTTACCAACTGAACAACAGTAACAACATGTATATGTATAACTGATTCATTTTGCTGTACAGTGGAAACTAACACAACATTGTAAATCAACTATACTCCAATAAAAATTAATTTAAAAATCCTCATTTAGAATATACACTATTGATTTACTAACCTTGAACTCATGGCTAACAGCACTATAACCCATGCCTGAATGAAGCTTAATAACACATGTGTTTTCTCCATAAGGCACATCACAGATTTTTCATGCTTAGGAGCTTTAGACACCACTTGAGCACCGTGCTTGGGTATCAGTTTAAACAGGGAAATTACCAAAAGAGCACAAAAATGCTAAAAGCGTGGCAAAAATAGACCATGGGAAGGACTCTTGATCACAGTATGAGGTAAAACAAGAGGGTAGAGTGTTTTCTTATTAGACCTCAACTGGGAACATGCACGTGATGACTCAGATATTTTGCTGCCCTGGGTGTGTCCCTGAATGACCCTGAAGTTGCCATAAGTATTGGTTTTAGGTTCAGTAGGTAAATGAGTTTACAAACACAAAATCTACAAATAATGAAGAGGGACAATGTTTAGCTAAAGTTTGCGCACACCCGTGACTTTGACTCCTTGTCTGTCTTTCAGGGGGAATCTTCCATGGATTCATGCAAGGACATACACAAGGGCATTTATCAAGACACACTGATAGCAAAGAGTTAGAGGTAATTTAGGTGGCCTCCACTGGAAAAGTAAAATGTGATGAAATCATATTATGGAATATCAGTAAGAACCAATGAAACTAGATCTATAGATAGCAACAGAGACACTGAATGAAAATGTAAGAAATAAATGGAGATGTGTAGCACAATTCTTTGTATGTGAATTCAGCATGTACATACATGCACATAACAACACTACCTACTTTTCAAAGATATGCTTATATTTATAGACATACATAATATGGGAAAGGGGAGTGGAGTGGGAATTGGGGGCTTGGAGGTAAAGGGGAAGATTAAATAAGCAAGGAGCCTACACAGACTATAGGTATCATGAGCTCAGGGCTCTTGTCTCCTAAGGTTCAAAAGTTAAAAATTAAAAAGTGCCATGATGGGGCCTCCCTGGTGGCTCAGGTGGTAAAGAATCTGCTGTGATGCAGAAGACCCAGGTTTGATCCCTGGGTTAGGAAGATCCCCTGGAGAAGGAAATGGCAACCCACTCCAGTATTCTTGCCTAGAGAATTCCATGAACAGCAGAGTCTGGTGAGCTACAGTCCATGGGATCGCAAAGAGTCAGACACAACTGAGCAACTAACACTACACTATGATAGGGGAGTAATAAGGTGCTAAGGTGGCACACACAAAGGGTATCTACCCCACTTTTCAGGGTGAGGTGCCAGGGCAGGCTCCTCTGAGAAAGTGATGTTTCAGGAGAAGCCTGACTAAGATTTCAGTTGAAATAGACAAAGAGGAAGAGAGAAGGGTGAGTGATTGGTGAGAATGAGAATGAGTTGGCGCATTTGGCAAACTGAAAGAAATTCAGAATTGCCACGAGAGAGGCAATGGTGAGATGTGAGGTCAAAGAAGTCATTTCAGGAGAGCCAGAGCAGAGAGAAACTTTAAGTTCTATTGAGGGTGGTGAGGTGACCAGATTGGCCTGCCAGAAAGCCCATTCTGGTCACAGATGAAGTGGAGGGTGGGCACAGAGGCAGAGGGATGACTGGAGAGATGGTTGTGCTCCTTCAAGAGAGAGAAGGTGGTGATACCTGCACCAGGGTGAATGAAGTGGGATGGAGAGGAGTGGAGGCAGGCTAGAGATATTTGAGAGAAGAAATTTCCCAGTCTCACCCAAATCTTCGCAACAACCTCCCAACACCCGCCTGACACTGATAGGGCAATGCTTCCCCTAAATGTACCAGGTTTCAAATGCCTTCCTACCCCACTTTTTAAGGCAAACTGCTCCATGAATTCTTGTGTCCATGTCAAACCATGTGATGAACTCCATACATCTTACTCTGACCACAGCTGATCAGTGGGTCTAGAGGTGGACATCTGACAAAATGGCAGCCAGCCCCTGGGCTACTCAAGGACCCATGACCTGTGGTCTGATTTGAAACTATTTGTTAAAATATCTTTTATTGTGGTACACATAGGTAACATAAAACTTATAATTTGAGCCATGTTTAAACATACCATAAAGTAGTATTGAGTCCATTTGCAGCGTTGTGCAACCATCACCACTGTACATTTCCAGAACTCTTTTGTCATCCCAGACAGAGCTCCATATGCAGAAAACAATAACTCTCCCTCCCCCACTCACCTCTAACTCCTGGTAACCACTGTCTCCATTTCTGTTTCTATGATTTGACTATGACAAGTGCCTCATGTAAATGGAATCACACAATATTTATCCCTTTGTAGTTGGCATATTTCACTTATAATGTCATCAAGGTTTATCCATGTTGTTGCATGTATCAGAATTTCATTCATTTTTAAGGCTGGATTATATTCCACTGAGTGTATATGTTTATCTGTTCACCTGCTGATGGACATTCGGGTTGTTTCCATCTTTTGGCTACTGTGAATAATGCTGCTGTGAAAACAGGTGAAAAATGTCTCTTAGGATTCTGCTTTCAATTATTTTGAGTATATACCCAGAAGTGGAAAGGATGGATCATTCATTAATTCTATATTTAATTTCCCGAGGAACCATCATATTGTTTTCCACAATGGCTGTACCATTTTTTTTCAAGCTTTCCAATTGCTCCACATTCTCTCTAACACTTGCTATTTTCCATTTTTGGATAATATCCATCCTAATGGGTAGGAAGCGCTATCTCATTATGGTTTTGACTTGCCAGATGGATGGTAATGTTGAGCATCTTTTCATGGGCTTATTTGACATTTGTATGTCTTCTTCAGAGAAATGTCTATTCAAGTCTTTTGCCCATTTTCTAAATTGGGTGTTGCTATTGTTTTGAGTGGTAGGAGTTCTTAATATATTTTGGATATTAATTCCTTAATTTAGGAATATTTTTCCCCATTGTGGATTGTCTTTTTAGTCTCTTGATAGTGTCATTTGATGCACAAAAGTTGAAATTACTTCTTTTAAAATGGGAGATACAGAGAGACTGTGCCAAATTAGCAGGTAAGTGATAGGTGGAAAATATTCTATAAGAGGAAATTTGGCATAGGAAAAGGGAATAAAGAGCTTGGGCTGGCTTCTAGGGCCAAGAAGAATACCTATGGCTGTATTATGAGCAAGAGTGCAGGTCTTGGACACTGCATGCTACTAATAAGAGAAAACAACTTAGTGCCTCATTATTATGGATGAAAACACTATTGCATGGCTTAAAATTAAAAGAATTGCAAAGCTTTGTTGCCTGTGCAGGTTTGCTAAGGAATACTTCTTGCCTAAGCATAAGCTCGAGGAAGGGTATGCTCTACTTTTATGACAGTATGAAGGCCTAGACACCAGTGGTAAATTTCCTGTGTGACTGGTATTGACACATTGGTAGTGGCAGTGTAATTTCAAGCAATAAGGATTGAGATGGTGGCAGTTTCAGACATTTTCCTTGAAGAGGATTTCTAAGTTACTACTCCAGCAAAAAAGGTAAGGCTGATTCATATCTATGTGTCAGAAATCTTGGGGGCATTTAGAAATATTAGAAGCGCTACAAGGGGAAAAAACTGAATTTCTTTCTAGTCAAATAGTTAAGTCTCTGAGAATCAAAATTGTTTGAATTAGTGGAAATGTGACTACAAATCTTGTGAAATTTGGGAGTCACAGCTTAAAAATTGAAAAGTCCAATCCCCTTTGTCTGTGAATTAAGGAAAGGAAATCATTATTTTGTTACAATGGAAGAATACCTAAGACTGTATTTTAAGAATTATTGTTCTAACTATTTGGCTATCTGAATTGTCCAATTTTACCTCTATTGTTATTGGTGTTTGTGAGAAAATAAAGTTCACTATGAATCAGGGTTTTGCAGAATTCTTTGGGTTCCAGGGACATGCCATTTTGGTGATGGCTGCCTTGACATCCTTATTCCTCAGCGTGTAGATGAGAGGGTTGAGGACAGGTGTGAGGATAGCATACACCACATTGCCCATGATGTGGAAGTCAAGAGGCAGGTCAGCCCTGTAGGCCACATAGGCAATGGCAATGGATGAATAGTAGGTGCCAACCACCAGGAGGTGGGAGCTGCAGGTGGAGAAGGCTTTAGAGCGTCCTTCTCGGGAGCTGATGCGAAGCACTGAGGCCAGGATGTGGGCATAGGAGAGAAGCACCAGGAGAAGGGGCAGGAAGGACACCACCATGGCGATGCAGAAGCCCATGAAGGTCTGGGGTGTGGTGTCAGAGCAGGAGGCCTGGACCACAGCTAAGTGGTCACAGAAGCAGTGGTAGATGTGAGCAATGTTTTCAAAAGTCATGTGGGAGGTCTGCACCACTGCTGGGATGGGCAGAAGGAGTGCAGTGAGCCAGGCACTGGCTGCCAGGGCAGCATTGGTCTGTGGGGTCATGAGCGCAGGGTAGTGCAGTGGGTGGCAGATAGCCACGTAGCGGTCATAGGCCATGACCACCAGGAGGAAGGCTTCAGAGCAGGAGAAGCTGTGGAAGAGGTACATCTGCAGGAAGCAAGCAGAGAAGCTGAGGTAGCGATCCCCACGCAAGAATAAGGACAGCATCTTGGGGACAGTGGTTGTGGTGAAGAGGATGTCCAGGGCTGAGAGGTTGATCAGGAAGAAGTACATGGGCTTGTGAAGGCTGGGCTCTGTCACCACAGCCACCAGGATCAGGGCATTTCCCACCAGGATGAGCAGGTAGAGGAGGAGAAAGATGAAGAAGATAGGAAGGAAGAGAGATTTTGGCAGAGAAGGGATGCCCATAAGGTAGAAGATGGTCCATGACTCCTCTGATTCATTACAGGCTATAGTCTCCATGATGGTTTAAGCTGGATGCCCAGGAAGTCGGCGGTGGGAGCACTTGGAAACCAGAACAATCAGTGATTCTGGAATATGAATTACAGACTAATCACTGTATAATGTAACCACATTTATTTACAACCAACACTAGAAGAGAAATGATGGGCTCTGTCTTCATCCTCTCCCAGAATTCCCTTTTTGCTTTTAAAAATAATGTGGCAAAATTACCTACAATATACCAAACCATGCTGAGTATATAACAAGTTGAACAAAACAAAGAAGGTCTCTAACTTAATGGAGCATTTTAGATGGAGAAGAACTGGAGGTTTGCTTGCATGGCTGTTCCAAGGACAAAGAACCACCCCCGCCCCAGAAGGAATCAGGAGGAAGTGTTTTCATAGATCTGGGGAGATTGAATTAAGAGATTTGCAGTCACTTGATACTCATCTCTTGGGCTAAGCAATCCCTGTTCCCATTGCAAGCAAGTCCATGTTGATCCTGATGATTCTGTGAGCAGAGCCTCACACTTTTCCTAGAGTCCCCTCTATTTTCTCTCTCTTCTTGAAACACCTCTTATGCCTAAAACCATCCATGTAAAAGCTGGAAAAAACTTTTAATTTTCAGATCTAACCAGTTTTCCTTCTGAAGGCAAGAGGCTGAGCACAAAAAAGGTGGGAACTTTCCCAGGTACCAATGGCACTGGATGCAGAGTCATCCCCAGAACTCAGGTCTTTGATTCCTGGGACAAGACTCTCTCTTCTACTCCCCATGTCTCCTGGGGAATCCAGGTCAGCTTTTCAGGGGAGAACATATTAAGACCAGAGTTTTTTGTTCCCCTTTCAACTTTTTCATTGATAATACCAGACAAATTTATAATTCAAGTTTTTATCTTGAGTCGCTATAGGATAAACACTAAGAACTAGTATCTGGCAATGCAAATCTTCCTTTAAAATAATGTTCCAAAAATCAGACCCCAGGACCTAGCAAAAAAAAGTGAACCTGCTTTGCACTGCCCTGGACATTTTTGCTCTCAGACAGGCAGTCATGGCTGCAGTCACGAGTGAGGCAGGGGATCTGAGGGGCAGAAAAGCTGAGAGGGGAGGCCAGTGGGGCCCTAAAAGGCCATCAGCTTTGCTACCCCTCTCATCCCGCCTCTGTCCCACTGCTTAGACGATGAAGGAGGGATGCTGAGACCTCAGTGGAGGGGTGGCACATGGCTTTTTATTGCTAAGTGGTATGGACCATCCAATAGGCATATTGGGACACCAGCCAAACAGGGACACCAAAAGTACTTTATGAAAGAACTTCAAAGCATTTTATGTTTCAAAGCACCATTCAACTAGCCCATTGTAGGGAATACCCAAATTTGGTTGAACTTTCTTACATTTATTTTACAGGTTAGGGCTCTTATTTTGCTTTAGATTACAAACTACATCTTAGTGATGCCATCCTGTGCTTTAGGGACTAATGAGTACTCTTTCCCAGGGCACAGAATTTGCCCCAGAAGGTCCTCCCTGGTGGGACTGTCTACGAGAGAGTTACAGTGCAGGTGGGGACAGGAAAGAACAGAAAGACCAATCACTGAGTGTCCAACCTGATGCTGCACTTGATGGACATCATCTCCTCCTTCATCCAGCCCTTTCAGGGAGTGGTTACACCCCTCAGCAAATGGGAAACCAAGGATTGGAGAAGGACAGGCCCTTGTTCAAGGTCACAACTGGCAAGGGGTGAGAGCAGAGGTGGTTAGGAGGCAGACTGCTGTTAAAGAACTCCACTTTGCAACCAAGAGTCCTGGCTCCTGGACCAGCTCTGCTACTTGCTTGCTGTGACTCTGGGTCCCTGAGACTTGGTTTTCTCATCTGTGTAGTGAGAGGTTTAGGGGAGAAGATCTCTGAGGGGTTTCCAATCCAATGATCCCTTTCCTGAGTGTCCACTCTGTGTCTGGCAGAGTCATGTCACATGGTCCACCCCCCAAAGCAAGAGGGTGAGGGCTCTCCCACCTCTCCTGAGCACCTGCTACCAGCCAGGGGCTTTACCTTCATCCTGTCCTGTGAGCCTTAGTAGTCAAAGTGTATGCACTTATGAGTCAGAAAGGACTGGAGTCCCATCCCAGCTCGTACCTGCAGTTGTGTGACCTTGGGCAAATCACTTTTCTCTGTCTGAACTTGATTCCCTCATTTGTGACCTAGATTGTTGTGTCCTGGTGGAGAGAATGCGAAGAGAATGTTTAGACAATGCTACACAAGAGCCTGGAACAGGTAAGAGCTCAGAGTGCCCTCGTGTTTCCAATGGTTACTGCTCCATCAGCCTTGATTTCCTGTGGGAGGAAATGAGTTGATGAGGATATGGTTTGAATCCCACATGTAAGAGTCCTCCTTTGCCTGGACCTGTCAGAACGTGTGGCCCAAGGTCTCACAACCCACGTGTGCACAGCCAACCCGGATTCTGGGCTCCTGCCTCTTGTTCGCACCCAATCAGTCTCCCTGACCCCTGGCCCAAGCTCATACATCCTGGCTTCTCTACCCCTGTCTCCTTGCCCCAGTTTTCTCTGCCTGTCTCTGGACACTCCATCCCTGGTCCTGCTTACCTGTTAAGCTGGTCCATACTAGCGTGTCCTGTTGTGTCTCCATGTGAAGACTTGTTAGAGGCTGAGCCATGACCTATTAAACCCTCGGCTCCCTGCTTTCAGGTAGGCCTCCTGGGGTTATTGTCTTCAAGATGGTGCTCCCTTGAGGACCCACCATCCCTCAGGAATAAACTCCCTGGCATCACCTAGAGCATACATGAAGAGTGAGGTAGGATTTGTCCCTAGGCTTAGCTGGTAATGATTAGAACATTATTAACAGCTCTCAGGGGCCTTAAACTTTATGCCAATGGTATAGCCTTCATTCTCATTATGAGTTTGACTGATATTCATGAATGGATCATCTTGTGTATCTGATTTTGCCGATTTTTGCTGATTTTAGAGAGTTTTTTCACCATGAGTTCCCTTTGGTAAATTGTCACATGGGACAAAAATACCTTCACAGTTTGAGGCCTTTCTCAGAAGTCTATTGCCTTAAATCTCTCCATATCTTCTCTTTACCAAACCTGTTACTTTGCTCTAAGTTACTTCATATCCCAGCAAAGACTTAGCCACTGTTCATAAACTTGTATAGATCCAAACCCCTTTCCATTTTACCTTCCAGGTGAGATGAACCTACCAGGTGAAAGACAAGAGGCACTGTCAAAGGTTCTGCCCACTGACAGGATTTATCTTCCTGTTGACCCTTCAGGACCTTCCTGAATGGGCTGTAATGTAGCAGCAGTCCATGTTTGAGTAGTCTCAGCATATTGTGAAGAACTGTTTGTGAATCAAGCCTCATTTCTTTCTTCTTGGGAGAGTTGATTATAGGGAATTTCCCATGAGGCTGTATGTCAGAGTTGATGGGAAGGTATCAATATTGCAAGATGGTGCATCTTGGAAGTCTGAGCCACCCACTCATGCAACTGTTGTGTGCTTTCAGGATCTGCTTGAGCTAATATAACATTTATTACCTGACTTCGCACTCGACAGTGGGATGTTTTTGTACATATTCAATTTTATATTTTGTTTGTTCAAATTAATACCCAGTTTGTAAGGGTCAGCTTGGGACTCATAGTCCTTTAGTGTTTCTTGTCAGGCTTTCAGCTGCACTAGGGCCAGGAACTATTTCTCAAAAGGAGACTAGTTATCAGCAGAAAAAAAAAAAACACATAGTTCACTCCAAAATCCTAGGGTCTGCACTGTATTTCTCCTACCAATAGTGCAAAAACTCAAAAACTCGAAGAGGACTTTTAAGTATTGCCTATGACAGAGTACCTTCTTTGGAACTAAAAGTTATTCTTATTCTTACTACAGCCCCGTGAAGTGAAGTCGCTCAGTTGTGTCCGACTCCTTGTAACCCCATGGACTCTAGCTTACCAGGCTCCTCCATCCATGGGATTTTCCAGGCAAGAATACTGGAGTGGGTTGCCATTTCCTTCTCCTGGGGATCTTCCCTACCCAAGGATCAAACCTGGATCTCCCACATTGTAGGCAGATGCTTTTACCATCTGAGCCACCAGGGAAGTCCCCTTTGGAACTAAACCTCATGCCAAAAACAACTGAAAAAGCTGGATAAAATATGTAAAACAAAAATATGTTTGAAGGCTTCAGAGACCTTGAAGGACTGTGATCCTTGAGAATAGGAAAGCTCATGAAGTAATTTCCACATGATCCCAGATTTTTACCTTAGGGCATTTCCCAATTTGCAGGACTGGAGAATAGAGCTCAATTAGAAAAATAAAGTCCTAATAAACTGAGGAGATACAAGTTGGAATTTGGATTACCAAAAGGGCTGGAAATTAAAAGGCAAAATACTGAGGAGGATAGTACTGCAGGGAAGGAACTTCAAAATCTGTACAAATTCCCTTCAAGTCAGGGACCAACTCCTCAGGTGTGCATGTATAGGGAAACACTTTGAGAAACCAGAAGAAGACAGCAGCTGGGAGGTTGCAGAGCTGCAGAAAGATTTTAGCAGCCGCATGATGCTGGTGAGGCAGAGGTTGGAATCAAGCCCTAGTCAAGTGGATGGACCTGAGTAAAGGCTCTATAATTTAAGAAGTCTCAAGGGAAATTAAAAACACATTCTGAGTTGAAAAAAAAATAGAAGTACAATATTTCAAAATTCGTAGGGAATTACAAAAGCAGTAGCTAGAGGGAAAGTTATAGAGTTTAATACTTATATTGGAAAAGAATAAAAAGCTCATATCAACAATCTAATCTTTCACTTTAAGAAACTAGAAAAAGAATATAAAATTAAACCCAAAGTACTTAAAAGAAAGAAAATTATAAATATTATAGCAAGAATCAATACAACTGAAAACAGAAAAACAGCTGAGCAGAATCAATAAAACTAAAGGCTGATTCTTTTTTTTTAATTAGAGTATAATTGCTTTACAATATTGTGTTAGTTTCTGCTCTACCACAAAGTGAATCAGCTATATTTATACATATATCGCCTCCCTCCCACACCTCCATCCCATCCCTCTAGGTCATCATACAGCACTAAGTTCCCTGAGCTTCCCTCTAGCTATTTTATGACAGACATTTAGGTTTAAAATCTGATTCTTTCAAAAATCGATAAAATTGATACATCTATACCCAAATTGACCAAGAAGAAAAATTGAAGACACAAATTAGCAACATTCAGAATGAAAGAAGAGACATCATAGGCTTTAAAAGGATAATGAAAGACTACTACGAACAACTCTATGCCTATAAATTCTATAATATGGATGAAATGGACAAATTCCTCGAGAGGTACAAACTACCAAAACCATTCAAGAATAAAGAGATAATTTTAAAACTTCTATATCTAAGACTTCCATGGTGGTGCAGTGGATAAGAATCTGCCTGCCAAGGCGGGGAACATGATTCTATCCCTGGTCCGGGAAGATTCCACATGCCTTGAGCATCTAAGCCTGAGTGCCTAGAGCCTGTGCTCTGCAACAAAAGAAGCCACCACAACGAGAAACCCATGGTCCACAACTAGGGAAAGCCCACGCAAAGCAACAAAGATTCAGCCAAAAATAAATGAATACAAAAAAACCCACACTTCTATATCTAGTAAAGAAATTGATTTTGTAGAAAAAAATTTCCTAAAAGGAAATTCAAGACACAGGTCGTTTCATAGGAAAATACTACTAAATATTTAAGGAAAAAAATAATACCAATTCTACATAATGTTTTCCAGATTATAGAAGAGGAGAGAAAACTTTCCAACTCATTTTATAAGGCCAGCCAATATTAACCTACTATCAAACTAAGCAAAGAAATTAATAGAAAACTGCAGATCAGTATCCTTCATGCAGAAATCCTAAACAAAATATTTAAAAAAATCAAACCTAGCAATATTTATAGAGGACAATATATCATAACCAAGTGGAGTTCATTCCGGGAATAAAGAATCTGTTCAACATTCAAAACCAATCAATGAAAAGCCCACCATATTAACAGACTAACCAAAAAGTGCACTTAAATATAAACCTAACAAGATATGTGGGGCTTCCCTCATAGCTCAGTGGGTAAAGAACCCGCCTGCAATGCAGGAGATCCCAGTTTGATTCCTGGGCTGGGAAGATCTGCTGAAGAAGGAATAGGCTACCCACTCCAGTATTCTTGGATTTCCCTGGTGGCTCAGCTGGTAAAGAATCCGCCCGCAATGTGGGAGACCTGGGTTTGATCCCCGGGTATGGAAGATCCCCTGGAGAAGGGAAAGACTACTCCTCCAGTGTAGAGAATTCCATGAACTGTATAGTCCATGAGATCACAAAGAGTCGGACACGACTGAGAGACTTTCATTTTCTTTCTTCAACAAAATATGTGCACAATTCATAGGCTAAAAACTACAAAACACTGATGAATAAAATAAAAGAAAATCTAGATAAGTGAAGAGATATCCATGTTGTTAAATTGGAAAACTCAATATTGTTAAAATGTCAAATATCTCAAATTTAATTCATAGATTCAGCACAACCCCAATCAAAACCCAGCAAGTTAGTTCCAAAATTTATATCAAAAAGCAAAGGAACTAAAGTAGTCAAAACAATTCTAAAAGAGAAAAACAAAGTTGGGGGATTCACACTACCCAATTTCAACACTAAGTATAAAGTTATAGTAATCAAGATGACGTGGTATTGGTAAAAGGACAGATAAATGTACCAATGGACCGGAAGAGAGAGCCTAGAAATAGACACAACTATAGTTTGATATTTGACAAAAGTTCAAAGACAATTTAATGATAAAGAATAGGCTTTAAAAAATGGTGCTGGAACAATTGGATGTCTATACAAAAAATAAATAATATGTAATACCAAGAGTGGGTCCTAATGTTAACTATGGACTTTGAGTGATAATGTGTTATGTAGATTCATGTTAGTTTCTTAGTTTTGATGAATGCAGCATGGTTATGTAAGATGTTAAAATTAGAGGAAGCTGGATGAAAGGTAATAAAAACTCTATACTATCGTTGTAACTTTTTGTAAGTATAAAATAATTTCAAAATGAAATATTTTAAATGATTATAGAATGATTTAATTTCAATGTAATCTCTTAAGTAAAACTGTAACATATTTTTAAAAGACTTCTCAATGTAATTTAAACCGTTATGATTTTTCTTATTTTCAAGTTATATTCCTCTTGGCATGTACAGTCGAAACACTGTTTTGATGACTCTTACAGTAATTTTCCTAATGATCATGCCATTAAGTTGATAGACATCTAAGATCAAGTGTTTCTGTTTATTTTAAAAAGGAGAGAATCGTGTTTTTTCTTTTTTATTTATTTTAATTATATAAAAATTATATATACATCTAAAGTCAGATTGTACATTTGTCTTGTTTCTGTTCCTGTCCCCTCCACTCTGTTCCCTCTCTCTCCTTGTAGGTAACCATCTTTATTAATTCAGAGGTTTCATCCTTCTGTGTGCATGTGTGCAAAGTCACTCCAGTTGTGTCCAACTCTGTGTGACCCCGTGGACCATAGCCCGTCAGGCTCCTCTGTCCATGGGATTCTCCAGGCAAGAATACTGCAGTGGGTTACCATGCCCTTCTCCAGGGGATCCACCTAACCCAGGGTCTCCTGCATTCCAGGCAGATTCTTTACCATTTGAGCCACCAGGGAAGTCTATTAGCATATCCTAGATCAGTATACAGCTTTATCACTTCCTTTTTATAGATGCATTATACTTTAAAAATTTTTTTTCAACCTGTTCCCTAATGATGAATGAGTAGCCTAATGAATTACTGCCAATGTATCTTTGAGACTGATTCCTAGAAATGAGATTTCTGGATCAAAGGGTAAATGCATATATACTTTTGGTGGAT
Organism: Giraffa tippelskirchi; assembly: GCF_054371585.1. Classification (NCBI taxonomy): domain Eukaryota; kingdom Metazoa; phylum Chordata; class Mammalia; order Artiodactyla; family Giraffidae; genus Giraffa; species Giraffa tippelskirchi. The sequence continues at coordinate 125,694,606 of NC_137285.1, forward strand.
ATCACAGTAATGCTCTATCAATTTGCATTCTTACAAGCAATTTACAAGAGTTTTGATTTTCTACATGCATATTGCCAAAGTATTGTTTTGCTAATCTGATTATGTGGAAAATGGCATTTCAGTGTAGTTTTAAATTTTTTTATTTACTATTTATATTTATTTTTGGCTGTGCCAGGCTTTTTCTAGTTGTGGTGAGCAGTGAGGAGATAATCTCTAGTTGCAGTGCAGAAATTTCTTATTGAAGTGGCTTTCTTGTTGCAAAGCATGGACTCTAGAGCTCATGGGCTTCAGTAGTTGCAGCACATGGACCCAGTAGTTGTGGCTCATGGGCTCTTGAGGACAGGCTTTAGTAGTTGTGGCACATGGGCTTAGTTGCCCTGCAGCATGTGAAATCTTCCCAGACCAGGGTTCAAACCCATGTCCCCTGCACTGGCAGGCAGATTCCTAACCACTGGACCACTAGGGAAATTCACACTGTAGTTTAATTTGTATTTTTTTATACAGTATTTTAATACAGTAGACTAAATACTTTTTCATTGTTTAAAGACCACAGCATTTTTCTGGTAAGTTATCTTTTCATATATTTTGCCCATTTTTATATTTGTATGTTAGATTTTTCTTCTAAAAATTCAGGAAATATGTAAGTATGTTATTGCTCAGTCATATCTGACTCTTTGTGACCCCCCATGGACTGTAGCTCACCAGGCTCCTCTGTCCATGGGATTCTCCAAGCAAGAATACTGAAGTGGGTTGCCAATTCCTTCTCCAGAACTCTTTATCTATTTTGGATATTTGCCCTTTCCCTGTGATGTAAGTCTTTTGTTTTTTGACTTTGCTTATAAAGATTTTTTTGCCATGCAGATTTTTTATTAAAAAAGAAGAATCTTCTTATGAAGAAGTGAAATTCTTATACAGTGCAAGATATCATATAAAGATGAACATTATTCCATTGCACTAGGGGGAAAGCCCTGGACCAAAATATGACAACCACTGTTGAAGTTGACTGCTCAACAGAATTTTCTTTTACCATTTTATATTTACTGATTTACTTACTCAAGAATATTTATTGAGCACCTAATCTGTGCTGGGGTCTTCCCTGGTGGCTCCTGCCAGAGCAGGAGATGCAGACTCGATCTCTGGGTTGGGAAGATCCCTCGGAGAAGGAAATGGCAACCCACTTCAGTATTCTTGTCTGGGAAATCCCATGGACAGAGTAGACTGGCAGGCTACAGTCCATAGTGTTGCAAAGAGTCGGACACGACTTAGCAATTAAACAACAACAACAACAATCTGTGCTAGGCACTGTTATTTGGTATCCTGAGAGCAGAATTAGCTGCATCTAAAGGTCAAGGGCTCCTATTCCAGCCTGGGTCTTAAGATGTGTGATTTTGGTAATGGCTGCCTTGACATCCCTGTTTCTTAGAGTGTAAATGAGGGGATTGAGGATTGGTGTGAGAATAGCATATGCTACATTGCCCATGATGTGCAAGTCGAGGGGCAGGTCAGCCCTGTAGGCCACATAGGCTATGGCGATAGATGAGTAGTAGGTGCCAACCACCAGGAGGTGAGAGCTGCAGGTGGAGAAGGCTTTGGAGCGTCCTTCTCGGGAGCTGATGCGAAGCACTGAGGCCAGGATGTGAGCATAGGAGAGAAGCACCAGGAGAAGGGGCAGGAAGGACACCACCATGGCGATGCAGAAGCCCATGAAGGTCTGGGGGGTGGTGTCAGAGCAGGAGGCTTGAACTAGAGCCAGATGATCACAGAAGCAGTGGTAGATTCTAGCAATGTTGTCATATGCCATCTGGGAGGTCTTCACTACTGCTGGGATGGGCAGAAGGAGTGCAGTGAGCCAGGCACTGGCTGCCAGGGCAGCATTGGTCTGTGGGGTCATGAGCACAGGGTACTGCAGTGGACAGCAGATAGCCACATAGCGGTCATAGGCCATGACCACCAGGATGAAGGCTTCAGAGCATGTAAAGCTTTGGAAGAGGTACATCTGTAATAAGCAGGAAGTAAAGCTGAGAAAATGGTCCCCAAACAGGAATAGGGACAGCATCTTGGGGACAGTGGTTGTGGTGAAGAGGATGTCCAGGGCTGAGAGGTTGATCAGGAAGAAGTACATGGGCTTGTGAAGACTGGGCTCTGTCACCACAGCCACCAGGATCAGGGCATTACCCGTGAGGATGAGAAGGTAGAAAAGGAGAAAAATTAAAAACACAGGGAGGAAGAGGGACTCTGGCAGAGAGGGGATGCCCACCAGGTAAAAGACTGGTGAGCCACCCACTGATCCATTACAGGTTGTTGCCTCCATAGTGAGCCAGAGCTGGATTTCTGGGAGATGGGCAGCTGGAACATCTGGACACTGGAATATCTGAAAACAATAGAATCAAAGGATTCTGGAATGAGAAATCTATAATATTTACACTTTAGTCAAAATATAAAGGTAATATTACAACCAGCTCTTGAGGACTGATTAGTAGGTTGTGGTATTAACTCTTACCATATGAACCCAAAACTTCTACCTCCTTTCTTTTGTCAAACTAATTATTAATTAACTAATAACCTACCAAATGAAAGACATGCTATGTTCAGCTGACTCAGTGATGAAAATGCAGAAGGCAGGCAAAATCCCTATTTTCTTAGACTTTACATTTTACTAGGATAATCAGATGTAAACAGTTGATTGTTGAATTATGATTGTGAAAAACTCTCTGGAAAGATTTCTGCTAGTCTTCATCTTAGATTTTATATATCTAGTTTGGGATGTCAGGTGTCTTAAATCAAGTCCTTGAAATCATGCCTCTTCTTTTGCACTCAAAGTTCCACCATGTTGCTTGGGAAGGACTGATTTCTCCAAGGTTCTTTGCAACATGCTATTGCTCACATAGTTATCAAGCTTATTCTTCTCTTGTAAGCCTCAAATAGTGGTTCTTCCTGACTCCTTCTAAGCTAGGTGTCAGTACTTCCATTTCTGTGTAGAATATAATAGATCATGCTAGCCCAACACTTCCACTGCAGCAATTAGGCAAACCTGGGTGAATTACACAAATCATATTTTTCAGTAATTTGGAGAAACACGGGTGCAAGAAGGATGCAATGAGTTGAATTTTCAGGGAGGAGGGGTCCTCCAAAGTGAACCGACAATCACCAGCTCTTTTCTTCTCTGGGAATATGACTCTGAGATTACTCCATCCCTGATATTGCTTCTAATAAAATATCTTTCATGCCATTGAATTATAAAAATGCCAAATCTAGACATGTCCAGCCAGGTTTTTTTTTTTTTTTCCTTTGTAGACAGAAGGGGCAAGAGCTTGCCCAAGAGTACACAGCAGAGCTAGGACCAGAACCTAGACCTCTGACTGCCATACTAAGTCTATTTATTCTATGTTATGTCTTCTGGAGAATCTAGAGCTTAAGTTTTCATGTGGAGAGAGATTGGGCAATGATTTTCTCTTTCCGTCTCCTTTTCTAAGATGATACTGTCAACAACAACCCTAAATTCCAAATTCTTCTTAAGTTTCTTAAGTGTGGAGGGTGGCATGATTCCCTGTAAGCGGGTGAAGGCTGGTAAAATGTCTTTGTAAAAGACACCTGAAATAGGCCACTCCATTGTGAAGTCTTCCTTGAAAGAAAAAAAAAATGTTCTAGAGGTTGGCCCCCATTAGCCAAGCAGAAAAGCAAAACTCCTGCACCTTGCCTTAAAAGAGTGAACCCTCAGCTGACCAGATCCAGTCTCCCAAAGCCGATCACCAGGTTTCTCTCACACCCAAGTTGATGCAAATCACCTTTATTTTCTTGCATGTTGTAAGAGCTCAGAGAAGTCAATTTTGGATTGAATGTCACTGAGTTAAACTGAGTTCGGCTTTGAGGGGCAAAAATTCAGAGCCATCAAGTCCAACTCCTTCTCCCTCCTCTGATTCATTTCTATTAAGTAGGGGAGACAGATATTGAGTCTGAAGTCCGGAAACTGTTTTCTTAAGGTCAGCTGACAATTCATAGTAGAGGTGGGTCTTAAACCCAGTGTCCAAGCTCCCATCCAGTATTCATTAAGGATTTTTCATGAGAGATGATCCCTTAGCCTCCATTTAAAGCTTATCTTCTTACAGCTTTATTTCTCCTGACGCTATCGCCAAATGGCAACTCCTTGCTCTTGCCTCATTCTTTTTCCAAACTAAGCTCCAGTGTTTCCCCCTCCAAGAGGTCTTTGTTGATCTCAGCTGACTTGGAGGTCTCTTTTCTGGCTCTCACTGTTCATGTGCTTTTTTTGGTCATCACTATGGTCACGCTGAATTGTCTCTTCTCTGTTTATGCATCTGTGGCTCCATCAGATTGGGAGCCCAGAGTTGTAACTAGGCCTGATTTTCTATTTAATGAAGTACAAGCACCCTTCTCAGGAACTTGGGGTTCCAGAGACAGGGGCCAGAGTTCAGTTTCCCAACTGGCTTTGTTTTGCTACTCACTCATAAAATTAGAATGAAAGGATCATTAGCAATAAATAGTTTCAGTCTAACCCTTTTCTTATATAGCAGGGAACACAAAAGGTGGGGGGCTCAGAAGCAGGCTGTGATTTGCCCATGGTCACACAGTAAGTGAATGACAGAACCAGAATTAGACCATCAACACAGTTGGATTATCACTTTGAGTCCAGGATAACTAAGCAATGAGCCCAGGCGGCCTCATCAACTTGGGGCCACAGGAAAGATCAATAAGTTGATGTTTATTTGCTCATCTTAAAGGCACTGACACACTTTCCTTCCCTAAACTTCTGCTTGGCAGAATGGGCCTATGCAACAAACCAACAAAACATGTGTTTAGGGTGCTAGCTAGATAACAGCATGAAAAAACGTTTGTGAAATAATTTAGTGTTCGATACTTTAAAAAAGCATCATTTGATGTAACAACACAGCAAAAATCAGAAAAATTTTGGACTCCTTTACATTTATTTTGTGGTTTAGATTAAATGATTTTATTTTGAACACATATTTCAGGGGGTGTTTTCAGGACTTAAGGACAGTAAACATTGTTAGAAGACCATTTCTTTGGTCAGGATTATCTATGAGCCAGTTACAGTGCTGCAGGGGACAGAGAAGAACAGAAAAACCAATCATTGAATGTCCAACCTGACACCATGCATTTCTCTTCCCATCATGCAGTCTTGCCAGGGAGTGGTTATGCCCCTTCAACAAAGGAGAAACTGAGGGTTGGAGAAGAACAGATATTTGTTCAAGTCTGGTGAGGAGTGAGAGCAGAGGTTGTTCTGGAGCCAGCCTGCTGGCAAAAGGCTGAGCCCTGCCTGGCAACCCAGAGTCCTGGCCCCTTGCTTGCTGTGACTTTGGGCCTTGAGGCCTCAGTCTTCCCATCTGCAAAATGAGCACCTGGAGAGAGATGATCTCCTTCAACTCAATACACAATTTTTAGTGTCCCCTCTGGATTTGGCCCCACAAAGAGTCTGAGTTAAATGCCTCCTGGCCTAAGCCTCTAGAAGCGAGAGTAAGGTTCTCCCATTTATTAAGCTCCTGGCGCATGTCACATTCTTTATAGTCTTGTGTCATTGTACATCTCTACAAGTCCCAAATCCATGCCATTCTCTCATATTTCCCCTCCCTCATGCTATTCCCACAGAAAAGGAGAATAGGTGTGAATTATAGAGTTTGGGTTTATTACCTGGAATTAGAAAAGACCTGGGTTTCCATTCTGGCTCTGCCTCTTTCACTTTCCCTCTCTGAACTGCAGTTCCCTCTCTGTGACTCACAGTGTTGACGGACACCTTGTTGAATATTCCCATTTCTTTTACCATCCTCAGCCTTGCTTCCTTGTGAGAAACTCTTACAAGATCATTGGCCTCTTGCTTGTGACTGCACTTCCCTGTCTGTCCCGCCAAGGTGGCTGATCCAGGGTCACATAGTCAGACCATGTGTGCACACGGGGAACTGGATGCTAGCACAGCACATGCGTGTGCCTGGCCTTCTGGCTTCCCTGAGACTGCCTGCCCATCCACCCCAGACTTTTCTCCCTTCTGAACACTCCCTCCCCAGCCCAGCTCACCTGCTGTGCCTGATCCACCTTCGTGTCTTCTGTGGAGTCATCACACTTGGCCCTGGGGAAAGAGCCAGGTTGCAGCCGAGCCACGGCCCATTAAAGCCCAGAGCCAGGCCCTGTGGGGGTGCTCTCCTTCAAATTGGCTCCCCTATGGGACCCCACATCCGCCCACTGGGACAACTTCCTAAGGTGGAGTGGGGGACTTGGCCCTTGGCTTTGCAGATAATGAAAACAGCACCATTAACCATCCTTATGGGTCCCAGAACTTTATCACTAATAAAGCAGTTTGATTCCTGTTTTCCTAGCTGGTCTCACAACAGCCAGTAGGATGATTCCTACTATATGGCATTTGAGGAAACCGAGATTTGGAGAAGTAGAGTGACTTAACCTAGGTCACATGGGTTGCTGGTGGCAGAGCTGGGATTTGGACCCCAAATCTGGTTCAGCAGTGCATCATCTTGTGGCTGAGACCTGAGTTCTTTCCAATGATGTCACCTTAACCTCACTGAGCCCTCCTTCCCTTATCTTGTAAGCGAGTATAACAGGCTACCAGGAAGATTTTGTGCTTAGCCCAGTGTCTATCACATGATAAACATTCAATTAAGTAAGAGCTATTATTTTTTTTTTCTGATTAAACAAATAGACTGCAACATTGGCTTTAAACACTTTGCCTGATGAATATTTTGCTAATAGACAAGCTTTATTTACTTGGCTGTGTTGGGCCTTAGTTGCCTCATGCAAGACCTTCTATTGTGGCTTGTGGGCTTAATTGTACCATGGCATGTGGGATTTTATTTTCTGGGCCAGGGATTGAACCTGAGTGCCCTGCAAAGTAGATTCTTAACCACTGGACCACTAGGGAAGTCTCCAGAACTATTATTTTAATAAACTTAACTAGGAAACCCTGTCCCATGATTGGAATATAATCAGTGCTGCTACATGTGAGGTGGGGGTCTGTGCCCCACCCCCAGGCAGTGCCAAAGCCCGTTCCCGCCTCAGGCTTTCTGATTCTCTCCACTGGCTCCACAGCTCTCTTTCTGTTATTCTTTTGCTAATATGTGTAAAACGTAAAAAAATTAAATTTCACAAGTAACAAATAGATCCCATTATTAAGTATTTTCATCAATTCAGAGCTTTTTTGAGTAAAAAGTGGAAATTCTCTTCACATCAGCCCTTCCGCACAGTTCCCCTTCGCTCCTCACAAGTCATCACTATGACTGATCTGGTGCGTTCCTTTCAGGCCTTTTCTAAACATTTGCATGTGCATAGTTGTGTTTTGCTTTTAGCATAAATGGAATCATTTTGTACTTATTGTGTCACTTGTATTCTAACTTAATAAGTCTTGGAATCTTTCTATGTCTGATCTACTTCATTCTTTTATCTGATATTTGGTATTTGATGGTATGGGTATTATATACTTTATCTAATAATTATCCTGCTAGTGGATATTTGAGCTATATCCAATTATTGATATTATGAACAATGTTATAATTAACATACTTTTTTAAAAATTTACTTTTAACTGGAGGTTAATTGCTTTATGATGTGGTATTGGTTTCTGTCATACAACAATGTGAATCAGCCGTAAGTATACATATATCTCCTCCCTCTTGAACCTCCCTCCCAGCCCCCACCCCATCCCACTCCTCTGGGTTGTCACAGAGCACCAGACTGATCTGTCTGTGTTATAGAGCAACTCTCCACTATTTTACATATGGTAATGTATATGTTTCACTGTTATTCTCTCACTCTGTCCCACCCTCTCCTTCCCCCATTGTGTTCACAAATCTGTTCTCTATGTTTACATCTCTATTCCTGCCCTGAAAATAAGTTCACCAGTACAATTTTTCTAGATTTCATATATATGCATAGGATATTTGTTTTTCTCTTTCTGACTTACTTCACTCTGTATAACAGGCTCTAGGTTCATCCACCTAACTACAACTGGCTCAGACTTGTTCCTTTTTATGGCTGAGTAATATTTCATTGTAAAAATGTACCACAGATTCTTTATTCATTCATCTGTTGATGGACATCTAGGTTGCTTCCATGTCTTGACTATTGTAAATAATACTGCAATGAACATTGGGATACATGTGTCTTTTTGAATTATGATTTTCTCAGAGTTTATGCCCAATAGTGGAATTGCTGGTTCATCTGATATATTGATTCATAATTTTTAAAGTAATCTCCATACTGTTCTCTGTAGTAGCTGTATCAGTTTACATTCCCACAATCAGTGAAAGAAGGTGCCCTTCTCTCCACATCCTTTCCAGATTTATTGTTTGTAGATTTTTTTTGTTGATGGTCACTCTGATTGGTGTGAGGTGATCAGTTCAGTTCAGTTCAGTCACTCAGTCGTGTCCAACTCTTTGCGACCCCGTGGACCACAGTATGCCAGGCCTCCCTGTCCATCACCAACTCCTGCAGTTTACCCAAACTCATGTCCATCGAGTCAGTGATGCCATCCAACCATCTCATCCTCTGTCGTCCCCTTCTCCTCTTCCCTTCAATCTTTCCCAGCATCAGGGTCTTTTCCAATGAGTCAGCTCTTCGCATCAGGTGGCCAAAGTATTGGAGTCTCAGCTTCAGCATCAGTCCTTCCAATGGACTCTCAGGACTGATATCCTTTAGGATGGACTGGTTGGATTTCCTTGCAGTCTAAGGGACTCTCAAGAGTCTTCTCCAACACCACAGTTCAACAGCATCAATTCTTCAGCGCTCAGCTTTCTTTATAGTCCAACTGTCACATCCATACATGACCACTGGAAAAACCATAGCCTTGACAAGATGGACCTTTGTTGGCAAAGTAATGTCTCTGCTTTTTAATATACTGTCTAGATTGATCATAACTTTCCTTCCAAGGAGTAAGCGTATTTTAATTTCATGGCTGCAGTCACCATCTGCAGTGATTTTGGAGCCCCAAAAATAAAGTCAGCCACTGTTTCCCCATCTATTTCCCATGAAGTGATGGGACTGGATGCCATGATCTTAGTTTTACCTCATTGTAATTTTGACTTGCATTTCTCTAATAATGAGCGATGTTGAGCACTTTCTCATGTGTTTATTGGCTATCTGTATGTCCTCTTTAGAGAAATGTCTGTTTAGGTCTTCCACCCGTTTTTTGATTGGGTTGTTTGTTTTTCTGGTGTTGCGCTCCATTCAGTTCAGTTTAGTCACTCAGTCATGTCTGACTCTTTGCGACCCCATGAATCGCAGCACGTCAAGCCTCCCTGTCCATCACCAACTCCTGGAGTTTACCCAAACCCATGTCCATCGAGTCAGTAATGCCATCCAACCATCTCATCCTCTGTCGTCCCCTTCTCCTCCTGCCCCCAATCCTTCCCAGCATTAGGGTCTTTTCCAATGAGTCAACTCTTCGCATGAGGTGGCCAAAGTATTGGAGTTTCAGCTTCAACATCAGTCCTTCTAGTGAACACCCAGGACTGATCTCCTTTAGGATGGACTGGTTGGATCTCCTTGCAGTCCGAGGGACTCTCAAGAGTCTTCTCCAACACCACAGTTCAAAAGCATCAATTCTTCGGCGCTCAGCTTTCTTCACCATCCAACTCTCACATCCATACATGACCACTGGAAAAACCATAGCCTTGACTAGATGGGCCTTTGTTGGCAAAGTAATGTCTCTGCTTTTAAATATGCTATCTAGGTTGGTCATAACCTTCCTTTCAAGGAGTAAGTGTCTTTTATTTTATTTTATTTTTAATAAATTTATTTATTTTAGTTGGGGGCTAATTACTTTACAATATTGTAGTGGTTTTTGCCATACATTGACATGAATCAGCCATGGGTTTACATGTGTTCCCCATCCTGAACCCCCCTCCCACCTCCCTCCCCATCCCATCCCTCTGGGTCATCCCATTGCCCCAGCCCTGAGCGTTTGTCTCATGCATTGAACCTGGAATGGTGTTCTGTTTCACATATGATAATATACATGTTTCAATGCTATTCTCTCAGAACGTCCCACCCTCACCTTCTCCCTCAGAGTCCATAAGACTGTTCTATGCATCTGTGTCTCTTATTCTGTCTCACATATAAGGTTATTGTTACCGTCTTTCAAATTCCATATATATACATTAGTATACTGTATTGGTGTTTTTCTTTCTGGCTTACTTCACTCTGTATAATGGGCTCCAGTTTCATCCATCTGAATAGAACTGATTCAAATGTATTCTTTTTAATGGCTGATTAATATTCCATTGTGTATATGTACCACAGCTTCCTTATCCATTCGTCTGCTGATGGACATCTAGGTTGCTTCCATGTCCTGGCTGTTGTAAACAGTGCTGCGATGAACATTGGGGTACACGTGTCTCTTTCAATTCTGGTTTCCTCGGTGTGTATGCCCAGCAGTGGGATTGCTGGGTCATATGGCAGTTCTATTCCCAGTTCTTTAAGGAATCTCCACACTGTTCTCCTAGAGGAAAACATAGGCAAAACACTCTCTGACATAAATCACAGCAGGATCCTCCATGACCCACCTCCCAGAATATTGGAAATAAAAGCAAAAATAAACAAATGGGACCTAATTAAAATTAAAAGCTTTTGCACAACAAAGGAAACTATAAGCAAGGTGAAAAGACAGCCTTCAGAATGGGAGAAAGTAATAGCAAACGAAGCAACAGACAAACAATTAATCTCAAAAATATACAAGCAACTCCTGCAGCTCAATTCCAGAAAAATAAACGACCCAATCAAAAAATGGGCCAAAGAACTAAACAGACATTTCTCCAAAGAAGACATACAGATGGCTAACAAACACATGAAAAGATGCTCAGCATCACTCATTATTAGAGAAATGCAAATCAAAACCACAATGAGGTACCATTTCACACCAGTCAGAATGGCTGCTATCCAAAAGTCTACAAGCAATAAATGCTGGAGAGGGTGTGGAGAAAAGGAACCCTCTTACACTGTTGGTGGAAATGCAAACTAGTACAGCCACTATGGAGAACAGTGTGGAGATTCCAAGGAGTAAGCGTCTTTTAATTTCATGGCTGCAATCACCATCAGCAGTGATTTTGGAGCCCCAAAAAATAAAGTCTGACACTGTTTCCACTGTTTCCCCATCTATTTCCCATGAAGTGATTGGGATTGGATACCATGATCTTAGTTTTCTGAATGTTGAGCTTTAAGCCAACTTTTTCACTCTCCTCTTTCACTTTCATCAAGAGGCTCTTGAGTTCTTCTTCACTTTCTGCCATAAGGGTGGTGTCGTCTGCATATCTGAGGTTATTGATATTTCTCCCGGCAGTCTTGATTCCAGCTTGTGCTTCTTCCAGCCCAGCATTTCTCATGATGTACTCTGCATATAAGTTAAATAAGCAGTGTGACAATATACAGCCTTGACGTACTCCTTTTCCTATTTGTAACCAGTCTGTTGCTCCATGTCCAATTCTAACTGTTGCTTCCTGACCTGCATACAGGTTTCTCAAGAGACAGGTCAGATGGTCTGGTATTCCCATCTCTTTCAGAATTTTCCACAGTTTATTGTGATCCACACAGTCAAAGGTTTTGGCATAGTCAATAAAGCAGAAATAGATGTTTTTCTGGAACTCTCTTGCTTTTTCGATGATCCAGCAGATGTTGGCAATTTGATCTCTGGCTCCTCTGCCTTTTCTAAAACCAGCTTGAACACCTGGAAGTTCACGGTTCATGTATTGCTGAAGCCTGGCTTGGAGAATTTTGAGCATTACTTTACTGGCGTGTGAGATGAGTGCAATTGTGCGGTAGTTTGAGCATTCTTTGGCATTGCCTTTCTTTGGGACTGGAATGAAAACTGACCTTTTCCAGTCTTGTGGCCACTGCTGAGTTTTCCAGATTTGCTGGCATATCGAGTGCAGCACTTTCACAGCATCATCTTTCAGGATTTGAAATAGCTCAACTGGAATTCCGTCACCTCCACTAGCTTTGTTCGTAGTGATGCTTTCTAAGGCCCACTTGACTTCACATTCCAGGATGTCTGGCTCTAGGTGAGTGATCACACCATCGTGATTATCTGGGTCATGAAGATCTTTTTTGTACAGTTCTTCTGTGTATTGTTGCCACCTCTTCTTAATATCTTCTGCTTCTGTTAGATCCATACCATACCCAGCCCATCTTTGCATGAAATGTTCCCTTTGTATCTCTAATTTTCTTGAAGAGATCTCTAGTCTTTCCCAATCTGTTGTTTTCCTCTATTTTTTTGCATTGATCAGTGAGGAAGGCTTTCTTATCTCTCCCTGCTGTTCTTTGGAACTCTGCATTCAGATGGGAATATCTTTCCTTTTCTCCTTTGCTTTTCGCTTCTCTTCTTTTCCCAGCTATTTGTAAGGCCATCTTGCTTTTTTGCATTTCTTTTCCATGGGGATGGTCTTGATCCCTGTCTCCTGTACAATGTCACGAACCTCTGTCCGTAGTTCATCAGGCACTCTATCAGATCTAGTCCCTTAAATCTATTTGTCACTTCCACTGTATAATCATAAGGGTTTGATTTAGGTCATACCTGAATGGTATAGTGGTTTTCCCTACTTTCTTCAATTTAAGTCTGAATTTGGCAATAAGGAGTTCATGATCTGAGCCACAGTCTGCTCCCGGTCTTGTTTTTGCTGACTGTATAGAGCTTCTCCATCTTTGGCTGCAAAGAATATAATCCATCTGATTTTGGTGTTGACCATCTGGTGATGTCCATGTGTAGAGTCTTCTCTTGTGTTGTTGGAAGAGGGTGTTTGCTATGACCAGTGCGTTCTCTTGGCAAAACTCTATTAGCCTTTGCCCTGCTTCATTCTGTACTCCAAGGCCAAATTTGCCTGTTATGCCAGGTGTTTCCTGACTTCCTACTTTTGCATTCCAGTCCCCTATAATGAAAAGGACATCTTTTTTGGGTGTTAGTTCTAAAAGGTCTTGTAGGTCTTCATAGAACCGTTCAAGTTCAGCTTCTTCAGCGTTACTGCTCGGGGCATAGACTTCGATTACCGTGATATTGAATGGTTTACCTTGGAAACGAACAGAGATCATCCTATCGTTTTTGAGATTGCATCTGAGTACTGCATTTCGGACTCTTTTGTTGACCATGATGGCTACTCCATTTCTTCAAAGGGATTCCTGCCCACAATAGTAGATATAATGGTCATCTGAGTTAAATTCACCCATTCCAGTCCATCTTAGTTCGCTGATTCCAGCTGCTTGTATACTTTGGAGATTAAACTTTTGTTGGTGGTTTCATTTGCAGTTCTTTTTTCCCATTCTGTAACATACTCTTAACATACATTTGAGGGATGCATATGCCCAAATATATCTCTGAGATACACTCTTAGAAGTAGGAATTCTGGGGTGAGCAGTAAGTACATTTTGTTTTATTTTATTTATTTTTTAAAATTGATTTCTATTGGAGTACAGATGTTTTGCACTGTTGTATTAGTTTCTACTGTATGAATAGATTTGGTTTTATTTTATAGATTTTAAAATCTGCATGTGTGCATGTACAGGGATGGTCCCAGCTTCAAACCCACAGAGTCTGAGAACACTGAGAAGAGACTTCCATAGTGAATCTCTACTCACTATAGATTTATAACCGCAGGATGCAAGGTTACTAAGCCTTGGCAGCTGAGTACAAAACTTCATGGAAACCAAAAACTGGTACCGCAGCCTCTCCTGATCTAATGAACTTCATGATGGAGCTGAAGATGGTTTTGGAAGTTTCTCTGAATAACAAATGAGAGCTATGTATGTCATCTCTTCCTCTCCAGATCTACTCCTTTTGATCGAAGAGAGAAATTTGAGTTGGGGATAAATTTATACATGTGGATCTCTGCTTCTGGATGGTAAAGGTAAATGCTGAAAGTGTTTCTGGGGGAGATAATCTAACCATTCTTAAGTAAAAGGCAAAGAATTTTATAGAATAACCAGATTGTTAGGTGGATTCTTTTGTTGTGTTTTTTGTTTCTCAGACACTACAGAACTCCTTAATAAACAGCCAGAGACAGCTTTTGGCAGCATGAGGATGACTAAAGGCTTTCTGGGATGTTATGAATGAAACTAATTGAAAGGCTTGGAGACTTGGGCCAGAAGAACCTACATGGAGTACAGCAGTTAAGTCAGAGAAAACAAGCACAACCCAAGATTTAGATTCCTTTTAGGTTTCTAAGTTTATTTTGTTTTACTAAAGAAAATGAACCTAAATAGAAGAGCTAAACAGTTGGCTGAGATTTCTGTGTAAAAAGCCAATATTCTAAGACTTACTATTATCACATTATGGAATAAAATATGATTTATTTCTTTACTTCTGAGAATAAAAGTGTTCTCAAACTTCTGGGAAATTACTGGTTCTTCTATAACTATGGTGACAAATAGTCATAAGAACTTTTTTAAACCTGTTTTCATCGCTCAGTGACAGCTCTGCATCAGTACACATATTGCTGAGAGCCAGCCAGTCAGTCAGTCACCCAGCAACTGCTTCACTCCAGTAACCACACTTCCACGGCTAAAGGCAAACCAATCCCTAGATACTCCTACTCCTGACAGTCCACCAACCCCTAATCTCCACATTTTCCACAACTCTATTTAAGATCAGCTCCCTGTGTCGCTCAGAAACAAACCATGCCAAAAACTATAGCTTTCCTGTGCTTAAGCTAGTGATGAACTCAACTTTTCGTTTCAGATGTTGTATGGTGGTCTCTTTTAACATTTCTTATTTATGTCTCTGTAACTGGTATTAATGTCTTTCTTTTCATTTTTATTTTAGTAATTAGCTCTTCTTTCTTTTTTTCATGGTCAGTCCAGATAATGTTTTTTCAAGTTTGTTGATACATTTAAAGAATCAGTGTTGGTTTTGTCTATCTTCTCTGCAGCTTTCCTATTCTCTTTTCATTTATTTCCAGTCTAATCTTTATCATTATTTCATGCCTACTGCTTGCTTTGAATTTAGTTTGCTTTTCTTTTCTAATATCTTAAAGTTAAAAATTAGGTTATTAATTTTGAGAGTACCCATTTTTAATGTAAATATTAATATAAGTATTTACAGCTATAAATTTCCCTCCAAGCACTGTTTTGGGCTTCCCTGGTAGCTCAGCTGGTGAAGAATCCACCTGCAGTGCAGGAGACCCCAGTTCTATTCCTGAGTTGGGATGATCCCCTGCAGAAGGGATAGGCTACCCACTCCAGTATTCTTGAGATTCCCTGGTGGCTCAGACAGTAAAGAATCTGCCTGCAACGTGGGAGACCTGGGTTTGATCCCTAGGTTGGGAAGATCTCCTGGAGGAGGGCATGGCAACCCGCTCCGGTATTCTCGCCTGGAGAATCCCCATGGGCAGAGGAGCCTAGTGGTCTACAGTCCATGGGGTTGCAAAGAGTCTGGCACTACTGAGTGGCTCAGCACAGCACAGAACAAGCACTGTTTTAGCTGCATCTCATAAGTTTTGATAATTATGTTTTCATTTTCATTCATCTCAAAATATTTTCTGATTCCCATTGTGATATCTTTTTTTGACCCATTGGTTATTTAGGAGTGTGCTGTTTAATTTCTAAATATTATGGAACTAGTATTCAGTAGCGAGCTTCTCTGGTGTCTCAGACAGTAAAGAATCTCCCTGCAATGTGGGAGACCTGGGTTCGATTCTCCAGTTGAGAAGATCCCCTGGAGGAGGGTATGGCAACCCACTCCAGTATCCTTGCCTGGAGAATCCCCACGGCCAGAGGAGCCTGGTGGGCTGCAGTCCACAGGGTCGCAAAGAGTCGGACACGACTGAGTGACTAAGCATAGCACAGATAGCATTCAGTGACAGCCTTTATTATTTTAAAGAAAGCATAGAAAAAGTGTGCATATTATTTTTACTATAACCACTTCATTTACCGTAAAGAATATAAACAATCAATGCATAAAAATAGTATTACAGGGACCTCCCTGTCAGTCCAGTGGTTAAGAATCCACACTTTCACTGTGTGGGAGCATGAGTCTCATCCCTGGTCAGGGAACTAAGATCCCGCATACTGTGAAGTGTGGCCAAAAAAAGAGTGTCACATAAATATGCTTCCCTGGTAGCTCAGCTGGTAAAGAGTCCACCCCGATTTGATTCCTGGGCCGGGAAGATCCCCTGGAGAAGGGATAGGCTACCCACCCCAGTATTCTTGGGCTTTCCTGGTGGCTCAGATGGTAAAGAATCCACCAGCAATTCAGGAGAGCTGGGTTCAATTTCTGGGTTGGGAAAATCCTCTGGAGAAGGGAACAGCTACCCACTCCAATTTTCTGGCCTGGAGAATTCCACAGACAAAGGAGCCTGGCAGGCTACAGTCCATGGAGTCGCAAAGAGTCGGACATGACTGAGCAACTTTCACTTTCAAGAAAGAATTTTCGCTTTGCATAAGTGATAAGTAAAGTCAGTTTTAGAACTCAACATTCTAATTAAGTTTAAATGTATTTTAAACTAGCTTTTGAAATCTTAGAATCATTTTTTAAATTATTTTTTAATATTTCTTCTTCCCTCCTCTCCCAGTAACATTGAGTAGCATTGAAATATGGAATATAATACATAGTAGGCTCATGATATACATACTTAATACATGATAGCTTGTGTCATTTAGCTGACAGATTTGATTTTTTCCTACAAGAAGCTTAGGTAGCCATTTGTGAGGACAGATTACTTTTACAAAATCCGATCATCTCTTCCTGTAATACAGCTTGGCTTACGTGATTACTCCAGGGCTTAGTTGTTTTTTGTGTTTTTTTTTTTTAAATCTGCACTAGGAAGAATCAGTAACATTAGGATTATTAGTTGTGCACACTATGACTCAGGATGAGCACTACACTTTTAGGTTAAAGTGAAACTGATTTTCAGGAAGTATTTTCCTGATGTAAGTACACCTTATCTGAGTTTAATGTAAGAAGGTTCTGAAGGCTATAAACCTAACGCAAGTAGGACCTTAACACTGGCAGGCAGTCATCCTATATGTCCCTGCTTTGTTCCCTTGTCTTCTCTTCTACGTGTCTTTTTCATTCCTTCTCTTCTCAGTCCACGGATACCTATTCCCATTGTCACTACAGCGAATGAGGAGAGAAGTCCTGCAGAGTTCCATCCCATCTTCACTCACCTACCAGCATCTGTGCCCACACCCTGCCTAGGAAGTTGGTCTGTTCCCATGAACTTTTGATGCTCCTATCTGAAGCCAGTCCTTTCAATAATGTTCCCCTCTGCCTCCTATCACCAACTTTTTTACTCTCTCCTGGATTATTTCCATCAGTGTACAAATATGCTGTTTTTACTCCCATCTTAAACCACTGGTTAAATTTTTATTTTTTAGGATTCAAAAAAGTTTAAAATATGGATAGACTGTGATTTTAGGGGGGTAAGAAAAGGACGGTATATGACAAAATATGTTCATTAGGAGGAAAACAAAGTTCAATATTTATAAGATGTAATTAATATTTCTTTAAAGAGTGAAAGAAAATTCAGTAGATAATAGTAAATACAAAATACAAAATAACTCAGTGTATTAGATCAAGGTATTTTTCAGTTACATTAGTATGTTACTCTCTAAATATTTAATCTGTAATAACAGTGTTCTTTGAATGAATAGTATGCATAAAATTATTTATAAGAAAACTTGCAGCAATATACACATATTTTTAAACATACTTTTAAAAAATATTCTTTTCCATTATGGTTTATCACAAGATATTGAATACAGTTTCCTGTGCTATACTTTAGGACCTTGTTTGTCTATTCCAAACATAATAGTTTGCATCCACCAACCCCAAACTCCCAGTCCATCCCTCTCCTCCCCTCTCCCTTGGCAACCACAAGTCTGATTAAATTTTTAAAATCAGGGTCCTGAACAGTGCTACAATATGCTACCATTCCTCTAAGACAGAGTGGAAATATGGCCCAAATTGCCATATTTTAAAATAATATAGTCATGTTTATTTATTATGCATATATTTATAAATATATGGTTTTGCTTATATTAAAAATGGAAAGAAAAAAATGGATAAAAATTGTTTCTTCAAGGGGGATGCAACAGGTGAAGGGAGCAGAAATGGAGGCTAGAATTCACTAAAAAATTACTTGTTTCATAATTTTGACTTAAAATTGTTGTATTTGTGACTTTAGAATCAGGTATGGGGACTTCCCTGGCAGTCTAGTGACTAGGACTTCTTGCTACCACCATGAGAGGGCAGGGGTTCAATCCCGGGTAGGGGAACAAAGATTCCACATGCCTTGCGGTATGGCCAAAAACTGATATAATTTTTTTAAAAATCAGGTATGAAGACACTCATTATTATTTACTGGAATTCTCACTCTCTGCTAATGCCCTTGCTTTAAGTTCCACTTAAGTGCTGCACCTTTATCACAATTTGCTAAGGAAAATGTTCTTCCCTTTAACCCATGCCATGAAAATGTCATTGCCTGCTCCATTCACTATTCTGAGAATGGTTTTCCCTTCCTGCCTGTTTGGGTGGGGGTTGGGGGGAGCCCAACAGTGTAGAGAACTACATCCTGATCCCTTTTTGACTTGTGTTATTCCTGAAACGGATTGGGTGTTAAAATCCTTTGGGTTTAATTGAGTGTTAACTCCATTTCTTTCTCTTTTTTTGGCTGCGCTGGGTCGTTGTTGCTTTGTACTCCTGGCTTTTTCTAGTTGCAGAGAGCAGGGGCTACTCTTGGTTATGGTCCCCAGACTTCTCCTTGTCATGGCTTCTCTTATTGTGGAGCACTGGCTCCAGGCTTATGGGCTTCAGTGGTTGCATGTTTGCTCCAGGGCATGTGGGATCTTCTTGGACCAGGGATGGAAACCATGTTCCCTGGTCAGCACTAGAGTGAAATCTCTCCTTCTTCAATTGGAGCAGTTTAGGGCTTCTGTTCAATCAGTTCACATCCATTGTGGTGTTAACTCCATACAAACAGAAACAAGTGCATAGGTTAACAGTATTTATGGAAGACATTTGTATTGATATCTTGGATTAGATATTACCCTGTGTTCCTGTTGCCCCTTGTGCTTCCCTCTGAAACATCATCTACCTCACTACACTTTTTCCACCCATGTCTGTCTTCCTCACCAGACTGTGAGTGAATTGAGGGCAGTGATGGTCCCAAATTACCTCTGTCTCTTAGCTTTTACAGTAGATTGTGTGGGTATGCATGTGTGCTAAGTCACTTCAGTTGTGTCCAACTCTTTGTGACCCTATGGACGGTAGCCTGCCAGGCTCCTCTGTCCATGAGATTCTTCAGGCAAGAATACTGCAGTGGGGTGCCATGCCCTGCTTCAAGGGATCTTCTCGGCCCAAGGATTGAAGACACGTCTCTTACGTCTCCTGCATTGGCAGGAAGATTCTTTACCACTAGTATCACCTGGGAAGCCCACTATATAGATTAATACTTCCCAGATGCTCAGTAAAGACTTCTTAAATGAATGGACAAATGAAGAAAATGATATTCAGCAGCTTGATGCTTACCATGGATGTGAAAACCACCACCATCCATTGTACCCATGGGAAGACTTGGACCAAACATTGAGAACTACCATCGGAAACTCTGCCCGATGGAATGATGCCTTGTCAGAGATTATAATGAGATACAATATTCATACAGAGTGGAACTGTATAAAGCCTAAATATATAGTTTAACTGTAAAGAAAATACTCATATCACCATCACTCAGGAGAGAATGAAACATTGACAACACCTCATAAGCCCCTCGGCAGCTCTCTCTGAAAACAACCCTCTCCCTCTCCTGCAGAAATAACCATGATTTTGATGTTTGTAATAAACATGCCTTCTCTTTTCTTCATAGTTACTGACATCTGTATGCATTGATAAAAAATGTATTTAACTTTGTCTGTCTTTAAGCTTTATACAACTGAAATCATATCACATGTGTCCTTTTGAGTTGTGATTCTTTCAATACTATGAGATTCTTCTAGGTTGTTGCATGTATACATAATTCCTTCATATTTTATTGGCATATAGTGTTACATTTTAGGAACATTTCACAAAATAGGGAAATGCTACTGTTGCTAGATCATAGAATATGTGTGTCTTCAACATCATAAGAGAATGATAAAGATTTTCCAAAATGGCTGTACCAATTAGCATTCCCACTCTCCGTGTATGAGAGCTCCATCCATCCACATCCTAGCCAACACGGGTATCATCAGACTTTGACATTTTAGCCAGTCTGATTGGTTTCTAGTTGTAACTATTTGCTGTTGTAATTTACACTTCTATTACTAAAGAGCTTGAGCACACTTTCTTATATTTATTGGACATTTGTTTATTCTCTTTTGTGCAGTATTTTGTTCTAGCAGTATATTTTTTTATGGCTTGACTACCTGTTTTAAAAATTGATTTGATTTTCTGTATATCCTGGCTATGAATCTTGAGTTTTTTGTTGGTAATATACATAAGAAATAACTTCTTTTGTTCTGTAGCCTGGCTTTCCAGTCTCTTTTTGGTGTCTTTGGGTGAATAGAAATTTTACATTTTAAAGCATTCAAATTAATGCTTTTTTTTCTCTACATTTGGATTTTAAAAATCTTACTTAAGAAATACTTTCCTTCTCCAAGATCAGGACTATAGTCTCCTACACAGTTGTACAGTTCTACCTTTCCTATTTAGGATGAGATTGATTTTTGTGTGTGTTTGAGGTAAGAGACAAATTTCATCTTTTGACGTGTGGATATCTGATAGTTCTAATACTATCATACACTGATATACAGTGTCATTTAAATATCAATTGCCCATATACTCAAGGGTCTGTTTCTGGGCTCTCTGCTGTGTTTCACTGATCTATGTCTTAATAACTACTTTGTCTGCATTCCTGTCTTTATCCTTACTTTAGACCCATTATGTTAAAAAATCTGATTGGTACTTTTAAGAAGATACTTTATATACTGTATCTGACATTCTTATTTCTTTCCACAAAAGGACTGATTTCATTATTTAGCTTTTCATTAATTTTGGAAAGGGAAGCTCCAATAGTGCATTTTTGGCCCTGCTATAAGTCATTCTTTCCTTCAAAAAAATTTTTTATGGCATTCTCTCTTCTCAACACACAGGTATCCTGGGTGCAGGATTAACTATATCTAAGGATCAAAGGTCCCCAGAATGCCCTAGGTCTTGAGGACATGATATTTTGGTGATGGCTGCTTTGACATCCTTGTTCCTTAGTGTGTAGATGAGAGGGTTGAGGACAGGTGTGAGAATAGCAAACACCACGTTGCCCACGATGTGGAAGTTGAGGGGCAGGTCAGCCCTGTCGGCCACATAGGCTATGGCAATGGATGAATAGTAGGTGCCAACCACCAGGAGGTGGGAGCTACAGGTGGAGAAGGCTTTGGAGCGTCCTTTTCGGGAGCTTATGCAAAGGACTGAGGCCAGGATATGGGCATAGGGGAGAAGCACCAGGAGAAGGGGCAGGAAGGACACCATCATGGCGATGCAGAAGCCCATGAATGTCTGGGGTGTGATGTCAGAGCAGGAGGCATGGACCACAGCTAAGTGGTCACAGAAGCAGTTGTATATGTAAACAGTGCTGTCAAAAGTCATGTGGGAGGTCTGCACCACTGCTAGGATGGGCAGAAGGAGTGCAGTGAGCCAGGCACTGGCTGCCAGGGCAGCATTGGTCTATGGGGTCATGAGCACAGGGTAGTACAGTGGGCGGCAGATAGCCATGTAGTGGTCATAGGCCATGACCACCAGGAGGAAGGCTTCAGAGCAGGAGAAGCTGTGGAAGAGGTACATCTGCAGGAAGCAGGCGGAGAAGCTGAGGTAGTGGTCCCCAAGAAAGAGGAGGGATAGCATCTTTGGGACAGTGGATGTGGTGAAGAGGATATCCAGGGCTGAGAGGTTGATCAGGAAGAAGTACATGGGCTTATGGAGTCTGGGCTCTATCACCACGGCCACCAGGATCAGGGCGTTACCCACCAGGATAAGCAGGTAAAAGGACAAGAAGATGAAGAAGACAGGGAGGAAGAAGACGTCCTGTAGAGAGGGGATGCCCACCAGGTAGAAGATGGGTGAAGAGTCTTTTGATCCATTACAGCTTGTGGCATACATGGTGGTAGAGAGCTATATGCCAGGGTGACAGGCAGTCAGAGCATCTGGAAACTAGATAAAACAGAAGTTTGGAAGGAGAATTCTGTATAGTTCACTCTACAATGATTGCAATCCAAATCATTTATGACTGAGTTTAGAGGACTGGGGATATCATTCTTCCATCTTAACCCACAATTTACTCCTTCCTTCTTCCATATTTTATTTAGTAAGTACCTACAATGCACAAGGCTGTGAGAAGGTAAATAAGGCACATAAGGCCCCTGCCTTTACAAGGCTTAAATTCTAGTAGAAGGATGGTGGATTTAAAAGCAAACCACATAGGATTTCCCTGGTGGTCCGGTGGTTAAGACTCTGTACTCCCAATGCAGAGGGCCTGAATTCAATCCCTGTTCAGGGGACTAGATCCCACATACTGCAACGAAGATTCCCTATGTGGCAACTGAGATCCAGAAGAGCCAAATTAATAAATAAATATTTTTTTTATTTTTTATTTTTAATAAATTTATTTATTTTAGTTGGGGGCTAATTACTTTACAATATTGTAATAGTTTTTGCCATACATTGACATGAATCAGCCATGGGTTTACATGTGTTCCCCTTCCTGGACCCCCCACCCACCTCCCTCCCCATCCCATCCCTCTGGGTCATCCCATTGCCCCGGCCCTGAGCCCTTGTCTCATGCATCGAACATGGAATGGTGTTCTGTTTCACATACGATAATATACATGTTTCAATGCTATTCTCCCAGAACGTCCCACCCTCACCTTCTCCCTCAGAGTCCATAAAATTGTTCCATGCATCTGTGTCTCTTATTCTGACTCGCATATAGGGTTATCGTTACCATCTTTCAAATTCCATATATATGCATTAGTATACTGTATTGTTGTTTTTCTTTCTGGCTTACTTCACTCTGTATAATGGGCTCCAGTTTCATCCATCTCAGTAGAACCGATTCAAATGTATTTTTTTTAATGGCTGAGTAATATTCCATTGTGTATATGTACCACAGCTTCCTTATCCACTCGTCTGCTGATGGACATCTTGGTTGCTTCCATGTCCTGGCTATTGTAAACAGTGCTGCGATGAACATTGGGGTACACGTATCTCTTTCTTTTTTTTTTTTTTTTTTTTGATGGTTTAGTGTGGTTTATTAAGCTGTGCCTTAGTACAGACGCTGGGGCTTGCCCATGGTGCTCTTAATGTACAAGGCCCTGACATTCTGCCAATTTTTCTTGAGCAATGACACCAGGAAGTTGACAGCCAAGTGGATATTGTACACAAGCTCATCATCTGTCATCTTCACGTGGCCAACAGCCACTGCCAGACACAGCACCTTCTTCATCTGGAACTTGATCGTGGACTTCACTTCATCAACTTTGGCCACCATGTTCTCATTGTGGGTCAGCAAGGAAGGGAACTTGGCCAGCCTTGTTCAGGCCTGGGCCCAAGATTCGGGGGATCTGCTTGATCAGAGACTCTGAAGCCAAAAAGGCATCATATTTCTTGGCCAGCTTCTTGACCAGTTTCTTATTCTTGTTGAGTTTCTTCAGCGCCTCGATGTCCATGTGGGGGATATCCACAGCCTTGGCCTCATCACAATGCTGCTGGTCCCCCAAGACACATACGGAGAACTTGGGGCGGGGAGTGGACTTAAGCCTGACGGTGCCCGAGAAACGTTTGTCCTTCTGAGGGTCATAGTTCTTCAGGCTGATCTGAAGCTCCACCGTCTCCAAAAACTTGCTGCGCTTGCGCTGGTTCCCGTGCAGGACTTCCCGCACCGCCTCGTAGAGGGTGTCGCGGGAGACTTTGCTGCTCATGGTTCCCTACGCCGCGATAACCGGAAAAAAGAGCCACGTATCTCTTTCAATTCTGGTTTCCTCGGTGTATATGCCCAGCAGTGGGATTGCTGGGTCATATGGCAGTTGTATTCCCAGTTTTTTAAGGAATCTCCACACTGTTCTCCATAGTGGCTGTACTAGTTTGCATTCCCACCAACAGTGTAAGAAGGTTCCCTTTTCTCCACACCCTCTCCAGCATTTATTGCTTGTAGACTTTTGGATAGCAGCCATTCTGACTGGTGTGAAATGATACCTCATTGAGGTTTTGATTTGCATTTCTCTAATAATGAGTGATGTTGAGCATCTTTTCATGTGTTTGTTAGCCATCTGTATGTCTTCTTTGGAGAAATGTCTGTTTAGTTCTTTGGCCCATTTTTTGATTGGGTCGTTTATTTTTCTGGAATTCAGCTGCAGAAGTTGCTTGTATATTTTTGAGATTAATTGTTTGTCTGTTGCTTCATTTGCTATTATTTTCTCCCATTCTGAAGGCTGTCTTTTCACCTTGCTTATAGTTTCCTTTGTTGTGCAAAAGCTTTTAATTTTAATTAGGTCCCATTTGTTTATTTTTGCTTTTATTTCCGATATTCTGGGAGGTGGGTCATGGAGGATCCTGCTGTGATTTATGTCGGAGAGTGTTTTGCCTATGTTTTCCTCCAGGAGTTTTATAGTTTCTGGTCTTACGTTTAGATCTTTAATCCATTTTGAGTTTATTTTTGTGTAGGTGTTAGGAAGTGTTCTAGTTTCATTCTTTTACAAGTGGTTGACCAGTTTTCCCAGCACCACTTGTTAAAGAGATTGTCTTTTCTCCATTGTATGCTCTTGCCTCCTTTGTCGAAGATAAGGTGTCCATATGTGCGTGGGTTTATCTCTGGGCTTTCTATTTTGTTCCATTGATCTATATTTCTATCTTTGTGCCAGTACCATACTGTCTTGATGACTGTGGCTTTGTAGTAGAGCCTGAAGTCAGGCAGGTTGATTCCTCCAGTTCCATTCTTCTTCCTCAAGATTGCTTTGGCTATTCGAGGTTTCTTATATTTCCATACAAATTGTGAGATGATTTGTTCCAGTTCTGTGAAAAATACCATTGGTAGCTTGATAGGGATTGCATTGAATCTATAGATTGCTTTGGGTAGTATACTCATTTTCACTATATTAATTCTTCCAATCCATGAACACGGTATATTTCTCCATCTGTTTGTGTCCTCTTTGATTTCTTTCATCAGTGTTTTATAGTTTTCTATATATAAGTCTTTTGTTTCTTTAGGTAGATATATTCCTAAGTATTTTATTCTTTTTGTTGCAATGGTGAATGGTATTGTTTCCTTAATTTCTCTTTCTGTTTTCTCATTATTGGAGTATAGGAATGCAAGGGATTTCTGTGTGTTAATTTTATATCCTGCAACTTTACTATATTCATTGATCAACTCTAGTAATTTTCTAGTAGAGTCTTTAGGGTTTTCTATGTAGAGGATCATGTCATCTGCAAACAGTGAGAGTTTTACTTCTTCTTTTCCTATCTGTATTCCTTTTATTTCTTTTTCAGCTCTGATTGCTGTGGCCAAAACTTCCAAAACTATGTTGAATAGTAGTGGTGAGAGTGGGCATCCTTGCCTTGTTCCTGACTTTAGGGGAAATGCTTTCAATTTTTCACCATTGAGGATAATGTTTGCTGTGGGTTTGTCATATATAGCTTTTATTATGTTGAGATATGTTCCTTCTATTCCTGCTTTCTGGAGGGTTTTTATCATAAATGGATGCTGAATTTTGTCAAAGGCTTTTTCTGCATCTATTGAGATAACCATATGGTTTTTTTCTTTCAATTTGTTAATGTGGTGTATTACATTGATTGATTTGCGGATGTTAAAAAAACCTTGCATTCCTGGGATAAAGCCCACTTGGTCATGATGTATGATCTTTTTAATATGATGTTGGATTCTGTTTGCTAGAATTTTATTAAGGATTTTTGCATCTATGTTCATCAGTGATATTGGCCTGTAGTTTTCCTTTTTTGTGACATCTTTGTCTGGTTTTGGAATTAGGGTGATGGTGGCCTCATAGAATGAGTTTGGAAGTTTACCATCTTCTGCAATTTTCTGGAAGAGTTTGAGTAGGATAGGTGTTAGCTCTTCTCTAAATTTTTGGTAGAATTCCGCTGTGAAGCCGTCTGGTCCTGGGCTTTTGTTTGCTGGAAGATTTCTGATTACAGTTTCGATTTCCGTGCTTGTGATGGGTCTGTTAAGATCTTCTATTTCTTCCTGGTTCAGTTTTGGAAAGTTATACTTTTCTAAGAATTTGTCCATTTCTTCCAAGTTGTCCATTTTATTGGCATATAGCTGTTGGTAGTAGTCTCTTATGATCCTTTGTATTTCTGTGGAGTCTGTTGTGATCTCTCCATTTTCATTTCTAATTTTGTTGATCTGATTCTTCTCCCGTTGTTTCTTGATGAGTCTGGCTAATGGCTTGTCAATTTTGTTTATCTTCTCGAAAAACCAGCTTTTAGTTTTGTTGATTTTTGCTATGGTCTCTTTTGTTTCTTTTGCATTTATTTCTGCCCTAATTTTTAAGATTTCTTTCCTTCTGCTGACCCTGGGGTTTTTCATTTCTTCCTTCTCTAGTTGCTTTAGGTGTAGAGTTAGTTGATTTATTTGATTTTTTTCTTGTTTCTTGAGGTACGCCTGTATTGCTATGAACCTTCCCCTTAGTATTGCTTTTACAGTGTCCCATAGGTTTTGGGTTGTTGTGTTTTCATTTTCATTCGTTTCTATGCATAATTTGATTTCTTTTTTGATTTCTTCTGTGATTTGTTGGTTATTCAGAAGCGTGTTGTTTAGCCTCCATATGTTGGAATTTTTAATAGTTTTTTTCCTGTAATTGAGGTCTAATCTTACTGCATTGTGGTCAGAGAAGATGGCTGGGATGATTTCAATTTTTTTGAATTTACCAAGGCTAGATTTATGGCCCAGGATGTGATCTATCCTGGAGAAAGTTCCATGTGCACTTGAGAAAAAGGTAAAATTGATTGTTTTGGGGTGGAAAGTCCTGTAAATATCAATTAAATCTAATTTGTCTATTGTATCATTTAAAGTTTGTGTTTCCTTGTTAATTTTCTGTTTAGTTGATCTATCCATATGCGTGAGTGGAGTATTAAAGTCTCCCACTATTATTGTGTTATTGTTAATTTCCCCTTTCATACTTGTTAGTATTTGCCTTATATATTGTGGTGCTCCTATGTTGGGTGCATATATATTTATGATTGTTACGTCTTCATCTTGGATTGAACCTTTGATCTTTATGTAGTGTCCTTCTTTGTCCCTTTTCACATCCTTTATTTTAAAGTCTATTTTATCTGAAATGAGTATTGCGACTCCTGCTTTCTTTTGGTCTCCGTTTGCATGGAATATGTTTTTCCATCCCTTCACTTTCAGCCTGTGTGTGTCCCTAGTTTTGAGGTGGGTCTCTTGTAGACAGCATATATAGGGGTCTTGTTTTTGTATCCATTCAGCAAGCCTTTGTCTTTTGGTTGGGGCATTCAACCCATTTACATTTAAGGTAATTATTGATAAGTATGATCCCGTTGCCATTTACTTTGTTGTTTTGAGTTCGTGTTGAAACATCCTTTCTGTGTTTCCTGTTTAGAGAAGATCCTTTAGCATTTGTTGGAGAGCTGGTTTGGTGGTGCTGAATTCCCTCAGCTCTTGCTTGTCTGTAAAGCTTTTGAATTCTCCTTCATATCTGAATGAGATCCTTGCTGGGTACAGTAATCTGGGTTGTAGATTATTCTCTTTCATTACTTTAAGTATGTCCTGCCATTCCCTTCTAGCCTGAAGGGTTTCTATTGAAAGATCAGCTGTTATCCTTATGGGGATCCCCTTGTGCGTTATTTGTTGTTTTTCCCTTGCTGCTTTTAATATTTGTTCTTTGTGTTTGATCTTTGTTAATTTGATTAATATGTGTCTTGGGGTGTTTCGCCTTGGGTTTATCCTGTTTGGAACTCTCTGGGTTTCTTGGACTTCTGTGACTATTTCTTTCCTCATTTTAGGGAAATTTTCAACTATTATCTCCTCGAGTATTTTTTCATGGCCTTTCCTTTTATCTTCTTCTTCTGGGACACCTATGATTCGAATGTTGGGGCGTTTCATATTGTCCCAGAGGTCCCGGAGGTTTTCCTCATTTCTTTTGATTCTTTTTTCTTTTTTCCTCTCTGCTTCGTTTATTTCCATCATTCTATCTTCTACCTCACTTATCCTATCTTCTGCCTCCGTTATTCTACTGTTGGTTCCCTCCAGAGTGTCTTTTATCTCCTTTATTTCATTATTCATTCTATATTGACTCCTTTTTATTTCTTCTAAGTCCTTGATAAACATTTCTTGCATCTTCTCAATCTTTGTCTCCAGGCTATTTATCTGTAACTCCATTTTGCTTTCAAGATTTTGGATCATTTTTATTATCATTATTCTAAATTCTTTTTCAGATAGATTTCCTATCTCCTCCTCTTTTGTTTGGCTTTGTGGGCATTTCTCATTTTCCTTTACTTGCTGAGTATATCTCTGCCTTTTCATCTTGTTTAGATTGCTGTGTTAGGCATGGCCCTTCTGTATTCTGGTAGTATGAAGTTCCTCTTTATTGTGGAGGTTTCTCACTGCGGTTGGGGTTGGACAGGTGGCTTGTCAAGGCTTCCTGGTTGGGGGAGCTTGTGTTGGTGTTCTGGTGGGTGGAGCTGGATTTCTGCTCTTTAGAGTGCAATGGAGTGACCAGTATTAATTTTTGAGATGTCTATGGATTTGGTGTGCCTCTGGGCAGCCTGTATATTGATGCTCAGGTCTATGTTCCTGCGTTGCTGGAGAATTTGCGTGGTATGTCTTGCTCTGGAACTTATTGGCTCTTGGGTGGAGCTTGGTTTCAGTGTATATATGGAGGCTATTGGATGGTCTCTTATTAATTAATGTTTCCCCTGGCTTTCAGTCTTATTCTTGTAGTAGCCTCTAGACTTCTCCTTCCATACAGCCTCAATAATAAAACTTTTAGGTTAATGGTGAAAAGATTCTCCACAGTGAGGGATACCCAGAAAGGTTCACTGAGTTACATGGAGAGATGAGGTGGGGGGGGTTTGGGGTGACCAGGAGGGGAAGAGGGGAATTCAAATGTGGAGAGAGCAATCTAGCCAGTAAGCACTTCCCTCTGTGCTTTCTACAGTTTGGAACCCTCAGAGTGGTTCACAGAGATACATAGAGAGGGGGGAGGAAGGTAATAGAGGTGAGCATGAGTAGAAAGGGAGGAATCAAGAGGGGAGAGAGAGATCTGGGCAGTATCCTGTTCCTGAAGTGTTCTCCGGTACCCAGAACACCCTCAGAGATTCACAGAATTGGGTTGAGAAGAGAAGGAGGAGGGTGGGAGATAGAGGTTCCCTGGGGGAGAAGAAAGAGCATCAATAGGGGGAGAGAGTGATCAGGCCAGTGATCACACTCCTGAGTAAAAATGGGTCCTAAAGATTGGGTTCTTAAATGTACAAAATTGATATCAAATATGTAAAACAAAGATTAAAAATCTAGAGTAGAGGTTAGACTCTTATAAAACTTACAATATAAAAAAAAAGAAAAAAGGAAACAGTGTAAAAAGAAAAAAAACCAGTGAAACAGTAAAAAAAGAAACAATAAAAAAAGTAAAACAGGAAAAAAAACATTAAAAAAAGAAAACACAAAAGGTATAAGATATATGTATGTAGTTTGCTTCAAAAATAGGGTGTTTTTTTTTTGCAAGTTAATAGTGGGTTATGAAAATGAAATTTAAAGGTGTAATAGAGGACTTGAAGAAAAAGGAAAGAAGAGAAAAAAAAATTAAAAAAAAAAAATAGTAAAAAATATATATATATCCCGGACTTTCTCTGGAGCTGTTGTGAGCAGTGTGGGATCTGCTCAGTTTCAGATAGATCCTTATTCCTGCTTATACTTTTCAAGATCTATAGGTCCTTTTCAATGCAGTCGGTATTAACTACAGGGATTTTAATCTGTTTGCCTGTCCCTTCCAAAGCGCTTCCCTCTGTTTATTTGGCTTCTGTTTGGAGATCTCTTCAGTATCTAATTTCCGCCCTGCAACAAAGGGTGGAGGTGATCTCTTTAGGTTCGCTTGGAGGTGATCTCTTTAGGTTCGCTTGTTCAATCGAGCTGTGGGGAGGAAGGAACACTGCAAATCTGGCGTGTGTGTGGTAAGCTCGCAGTGTCTCGGCCGCACTGGGTTCGCCCCCGCTCACGGCGTGTGTGCTTTCCCCGTCTACCCTGCTCAGGCTTCAGGTTACTCGGCCGGGGAGCGGGCCCTGAGCTGCGTGCACTTCCCAGGTCTAAGCTGCTCAGGTTCAGGCTCCCGGTTACTCCACAAAGGCGCAGACTCGGTTTCGCCCGCGGCTTGTGCCGTTCCCGGTCGGAGCTGCCCCGGCGGCCAGGAGTTTGGCGAACGCGCTCTCCCCTGTTGGGGCGGTGCGGCTTATCACCTCCCTGGTCCCCGCCTCGGTTTACGGGCGCGCCCGGCTCCGGTGTGCTTTGTGTCGGTTCTGGGGAGCTGGTCTCTGGCTGCGACCCTCCCGGCGGCTGTCGACCCTCCGGGATCTCAGGCAGTCTTTGTTTAGAAACTGGGAGCCTGTTTGCAGTTTGGTAGGGGGTGCCCTCTCTGGAGCCGAGTTTGCCCCTTTCCGGCTCTGGCGGGCCCCGCCTGCCCGCTGTGTCCGGCGGGGGATGGGGCGGTCCGCAGCCGGCTAGCTCTCCTCTGGTATCGCTCAGTCCTTTGTTCTGTGAGCGGGCCGGCAGTGCCTTAGAGTTGGGCTTTTCGCGGGATAGTTCTCTCTCTCTGGCTGTCCCACAGTTTAGGTTACTATCTCACGTTAGCTCCCTCAGATTGCCCTCGGGGCACTCGGGCCCGGTCCTTACCCTAGGCAGTGCCGCCCGCTCCGCTCCGTGCAGCCCCCACTTGCTGGAGGCGGATGATGCGAGCGTCTGGGGTTCTTTGCTGGGAGTTGCTTTAGGCACGTAATCTGTGGATTTTATTTATTTTTTCCTCCTAGTTACGTTGCCCTCCGAGATAAGAAATCTTCCCCCACACCCGCCGGTGGGAGGGTTTCCTGGTGCTTGGAAATTCCTCCTCTTTTACGACTCCCTCCCCAGGACTGGTCTCCGTCCCTAGCTCTTTTGTCTCTCTTTTTATCTTTTATAATTTCTCCTACCTGCTTTTGAAGATAACTATAAATATTTTTTAAAAAGCCAATCACATGGTTAATTATTAGTTATAGCTATGGTAAGTGACTTGAAAGAGCTTCTGTTCCTTCTCTGCTCCACATCCCACAGTATCTTTTGAGCATCAGATCTTAGATGATCGCTTAAGATTTCTACATCGTTGCTTTTTCTTTTGCTCTTGTTGCAAGGTCTATTAAGTGACATCACTCTACCACATCACTAGAAAGAGCTGATTTTTCCAATATTTTCTGCAGCACGCTGCTTGCCCAGGCTACTCATTACCCAGGGAAGGGCTCCCCTTTCATTTTCCAGGTTCAGCAACTCTGCTGGTTTCTCTCCCTGTCAAGTTCTCTGGGTGTTCTCTCACTCACGTTTCAGTGATGGGAAGGACCCATACCTTCAGAGGGACTGTCCTCTTCCTGATGGAGCCTAAGCTGATGGTGCATTTTCCCCTCCTTTAGGGTCTGTCAACATCCTTCCTCCTGGCTGCCACTGCCCAGCCAGTGTTGTATTTAGCTCTTTGATGCCAACTGTGCTGTGGGCTCCTCCAAATACCAGCTGAGAAGACACAAGGAGCTGTCATGAGAGCTAGAAAGGACCCAGAGAACTGAAAACTGTAGCTGCCCAAATACAAAAACCTCATGCCATAGGTTGTTCGTTAAATGTGCCCTGGGGTCAATTCAGGGACTGCTGAGCCAATTTTGGCTCATCCCTACTTCAGGATAAACCTCTAATGAGCGGTCCAGGTAGTTTTATGTTTACAGCTCTATCGCTGCTGTTTGAACTCTACTGATGTCATCAAGCAACTTTCCTTGAAAGTCTTAGGAACAACAGCTACTTTCTTTTCTAAAGCAAATGCAAAATAGACTAGCTACAAACACCTCTCACATCCTATAATCATTGAATGTCAGACTGGAACAAAAGGTTTTTTTAAATCTTCAATTCCAACCCGATTCCCCTCCCCTACACTTCTTGCCCACATTTTAAAAATTCACTAGTTTGCTCTGTGATGGGTTTGGATTGTACAGCCTGGCTTCTAGATTTGGAAGTGGGGACTGGCAACTGCTTTGTCTAAAATGAGCACAGGAGGGACAACTGTCCTGTGTGTGTGCTCCTGGAAAGAGAATCTCAGAGGTCACATCAAGGACCTGGCAAGAAACTGACCTGATTGTCTCCATGTTAAAGGGTTTGCTCTCAGTTAACCAGAACCCTGGTCCAACAAGTATGGTCACCAGGTTTTTTTTCACACCTGAAAGAATGCAGACTGCACTGCCCTGGACATTTCTGCTCTCAGAGAAGCAGCTATGGCTTCTGGTCCTGGGTGAGGCAGAGCAGGGGATTGGAGGGGCAGAAAGGCAGGGAGCTGAAGCCAGAGGGGCCCTAAGGGAGCCATCAAGTCAAGTTCCCTTCCCCCTTGCAGATGGAAAGAGGGATGCTGAGACCCCAAAGGAGAGGTGGCACACGGCTTTTCACACCAACTGGTGCTGGACTGTCCAACAGGCAGACTAGGAATATGCTGGGTCACCAGCCAAGCAGGGGCACCAAGAATATTTTTGGAAAGAATTTAACATTTAATCTTTCAAAGCACAATTCAGCTGGTGATCATAGGAAATATCTAGAGTTAGCTAGACTTTCTTACACTATTTTACACGTTAGGGTTCTCATTTTGTTTTGGATTGCGCACTACATCTGAGTGACGCAGTCCTGTGCTTAGGATCTTTTGTTGCTATTCTTTAATTGCTCAGTTGTGTCCGACTCTGCAACCCCATGGTCTGTAGCCCACCAGTCTCCTCCATTCACGGAATTTCCCAGGCAAGAATACTGGAGTGGGTTGCCATTTCCTTCTCTAGGAGATCTTCCTGATCCAGGAATCGAACCTGCATCTCCTGCATTGTAGGCGAATTCTTTACCGCTGAGCCACCAGGACCCAATAGGTACTATTTCCCAGGGCACAGAACTTGCCCCAGCAAGTCCTCCCTGTTGGGATTGTCTAAGAGAATGTTACAGTGCAGGGACAGGGAAGGATAGAGAATCACCAAGGATCCAACCTGATGCTTTGCTTCATGTGCATCATCTTCTCCCATCATCCAACCCTGCCAGGGAGTAGTTGTTCCCTTCAGCATATGAGAAACTGAGGGCTGGAACAAGACTCTTGTTTAAGGCCATGGTTGGTGAGGGGTAAGAGCACAGGTCATTCTGGAGCCAGCCTGCTGTAGAAGAACCCTGCCTTTAGCAACCAGAAGTCCTGGCTCCTGGACCAGCTCTGCCACTCACTTCTTGTGACTCAGGTGTATGGCTGTTAGCAAAACCGACGCCATCTTGGCCCCTTTCAGTGTCTCCTATCCTTCCGCTGACCCTAACCAGGATTGTACTGTGCAGTAAACCACTTCTCTGTCATCAAGGGCTTTGTAGTTAACAGATATTGTTTAACAACTAGGATCATGTGGCCTCTATGCTGTTAGTCCCCAAACAATGCTGAAAATCTTCGGTGATGTACTCCCAGCACTCATGAGACCAGTCATCCATTCATTAATCTTGATTTAGGAATGCATTTCCTGTCTCCAAGCACTTTTCCCCATGCCCTAGATTAACTATAAAATTGTCCCAGTGGCCCCTCCATGGTGCATAGTGCAGCTATGAATGCTTCCAGATTGTTGTCTGCTTGATCCTGATAAGTTACCCTATAATAAAGCCACCTTGTAAGTTACCCTAAAATAAAAAGATCCACTGATCATATGGAGCTGCCTGCCTCATTTTACAGTCTCAGAATGCCTTCTCAATTTGGCAGGCACTTTTCATTCCCTCCATCCTCCAACACTTGGTTTTCTCATCTGTGTAGTGATGGGTTTGGAGGAAAAGAACTCTGCTGCTGCTGCTGCTGCTGCTGCTAAGTCGCTTCAGTCGTGTCCGACTCTGTGCGACCCCATAGACGGCAGCCCACCAGGCTCCCCCGTCCCTGGGATTCTCCAGGCAAGAATACTGGAGTGGGTTGCCATTTCCTTCTCCAATGCATGAAAGTGAAAAGTGAAAGTGAAGTTGCTCAGTCCTGTCTGACTCCTAGTGACCCCATGGACTGCAGCCTACCAGGCTCCTCCGTCCATGGGATTTTCCAGGCAAGAGTACTGAAGTGGGGCACCATTGCCTTCTCCGAAAGAACTCTGAGGGGTTTCTAATCTGATGAACCCTTTTCCAAGTGTCCGCTCTGTGTCTGGTGGAACGCATGTCACATGGTCCATGACCCAAAGGGAGAGGGCGAGGGTAAGGGTTCTGCCAGCTAGTGAGCACCAGCTGCCAGCCAGGGGCTTTATCTGCAGCGTGTCCTGAGGGCCTTAGTGGTCACGTGTGTGCACTGTGAGTCAGAAAGGACCGGATTCCCATCCCATCTCCTAACTGCAGCTCATTTCCTTCATCTGTGACCCCTGAGGTTGCTGAGTCCTGCAGAGGGAATGCTTAAGCAACACTACACAAGAATCTGGAACAACCCCAAGTGGGCTAGTGTCTCCAGTGTTACTGCTGCCATCAGCCTTGCTTTCCCACGGAAGGCCTTGACCAGGATGATTTGAATCCCACCTATGAGCACACAGACCTGACAGGGTGTGTGGTCCAAGGTCCCACAGCCCACATACACACAGCAAACCTGGCTCCTGGGTGCCTGCCTGCTGTGCACATCCAACTAGTCTTCCTGATCCCTCATCTCAGTTCTATCCTTCCTTCCCACATCCTTGCCCTGTCTCCACACTCTGGTCTTTGCTGAGCTCTGCCACATCACCCCCGGCTCACTCACCTTCCAAGTCCTGTCTACCTTGATGCCTCTCATGGTGTCCCCTATGTGTCTTCCAACCTAGCTGGCAGAGAAGAGCCTGGTAGTGGATGGGCTGTGGCTAATTAAACCCCTAACCCTCCCTTTCAGCCAGGCCTGCTGGAGTACTCTCCCTCAAGACAGGGCTCCTTTGGGACACTGAGCCTCCCTACTCACCCAGGACTTCTTGGCCCCTCCTAGACTTTATGTTGGGATGTGATTTACCGCTGAGATTTGCCTATAATGAGAGCAACATTGTTAATAGCCCTCATGGGTTCCAGAACTTTACGACCAATGGGGCAGTTTTTACTGACATTATTCCATTTGGTCCCCAGAACAGCCAAGGAAGACAAGGCAGGTCAAGAGAAGGAAATTGAGGTCCAGAGAAGTGAAATGACTTACTGATGCTTATGCTAATGTTTAGTATTAAAGCTATATGGCAGATCTAGAATTTCATCCCCAGACCCATACTCGGCATATGGGTCAGGGCAGAGGGTCTAAATAGGGTCCTGGGTTTGAATACCAGTTCTAATATATTTTAGCTATGGTTGGGAAGATCCCCTAGAGAAGGGATAGGCTACCCACTCCAGTATTCTTGGGCTTCCCTGGTGGCTCAGACAGTAAAAATCTGCCTATAATGCGGGAGACCTGATTTCAATCCCTGGGTTGGGAAGATCCCCTGGAGGAGGGGATGGCAACCCACCCCAGGATTCCTACCTGGAGAATCCCCGTGGATGGAGGAGCCTGAAGGACTAACCCACAGGATCGCAAAGAGTTGGACACAACTGAGCGACTAAGCACAGCATGTCACTTTAGGCAAGTTACTTAAACTCTGAGTCTGAGTTTCTCCATCTATAAAATGGAACATATACAATATTAACCATCTCATAGAGTTTTTGAGAGGATTTAATGATATAACTTATATTGAAGAAAGTAGGGAAAACCACTAGACCGTTCAGTTATGACCTAAATCAAATCCCTTACGATTATACAGTGGAAGTAAGAAATAGATTTAAGGGACTAGATCTGATAGACAGAGTGCCTGATAAACTATGGACAGAGGTTCGTGACATTGTACAAGAGACAGGGATCAAGACCATCCCAAAGGAAAAGAAATGCAAAAATCAAGATGGCTGTCTGAGGAGGGCTTACAAATAGCTGGGAAAAGAAGAGAAGCAAAAAGCAAAGGAGAAAAGGAAAGATAAACCCATTTGAATGCAGAGTTCCAAAGAAAAGCAAGGAGAGATAAGAAAGCCTTCCTCAGTGATCAGTGCAAAGAAATAGAGGAAAACAATAGAATGGGAAAGACTAGAGATCTCTTCAAGAAAATTAGAGATACAAAGGGAACATTTCATGCAAAGATAGGCAGAATAAAGGACAGAAATGGTATGGATCTAACAGAAGCAGAAGATATTAAGAAGAGGTGGCAACAATACACAGAAGAACTGTACAAAAAAGATCTTCACGACCCAGATAATCACAGTGGTGTGATCACTCACCTAGAGCCAGACATCCTGGAATGTGAAGTCAAGTGGGCCTTAGGAAGCATCACTATGAACAAAGCTAGTGGAGGTGATGAAATTCCAGTTGAACTGTTTCATATCCTAAAAGATGATGCTGTGAAAGTGCTGCACTCAATATGCCAGCAAATTTGGAAAACAGCAGTGGCCACAGGACTGGAAAAGGTCAGTTTTCATTCCAATCCCAAAGAAGGCAATGCCAATAAATACTAAAACTACCGCACAATTGCACTCATCTCACACGCCAGTAAAGTAATGCTCAAAATTCTCCAAGCCAGGCTTCAACAACACGTGAGCCGTGAACTTCCATATGTTCAAGCTGGTTTTAGAAAAGGCAGAGGAACCAGAGATTAAATTGCCAACATTCATTGGATCATCGAAAAAGCAAGAGAGCTCCAAAAAAACATCTACTTCTGCTTTATTGACTACGCCAAAGCCTTTGACTGTGTGGATCACAATAAACTGTGGAAAATTCTGAAAGAGATGGGAATACCAGACCACCTGACCTGCATCTTGAGAAACCTGTATGCAGGTCAGGAAGCAACAGTTAGAACTGGACATGGAACAACAGACTGGTTCCAAATAGGAAAAGGAGTACGTCAAGGCTGTATATTGTCACCCTGCTTATTTAACTTATATGCAGAGTACATCATGAGAAATGCTGGGCTGGAAGAAGCACAAGCTGGAATCAAGATTGCCAGGAGAAATATCAATAACCTCAGATATGCAGATGACACCACCCTTATGGCAGAAAGTGAAGAAGAACTAAAGAGCCTCTCGATGAAAGTGAAAGAGGAGAGTGAAAAAATCGGCTTAAAGCTCAACATTCAGAAAACTAAGATCATGGCATCTGGTCCCATCCTTTATGGCAAATAGATGGAGAAACAGTAGAAAGAGTGGCTGACTTTATTTTCTTGTGCTCCAAAATCACTGCACATGGTGACTTGCAGCCATGAAATTGAAAGATGCTTGCTCCTTGGAAGGAAAGTTATGACCGACTTAGGCAACATGTTCAAAAGCAGAGACATTACTTTGCTGACAAAGGTCCATCTAGCCAAAGCTATGGTTTTTCCAGTGGTCATATATGGATGTGAGAGTTGGACTATAAAGAAAGCTGAGTGCTGAAGAATTGCTGCTTTTAAATTGTGGTGTTGGAGAAGACTCTTGAGAGACCCTTGGACTGCAAGGAGATCCAACCAGTCCATCCTAAAAGAAATCAGTCCTGAATATTCGTTGGAAGGACTGATGTTGAAGCTGAAACTCCAATACTTTGGCCACCTGATGTGAAGAACTGACTCATTTGAAAAGACTCTGATGCTGGGAAAGATTGAAGGTGGGACGAGAAGGGGATAATAGAGGATGAGGTGGTTGGATGACACCACCGACTCAATGGACATGAGTTTGAGTAAACTCCAGGAGTTGGTGATGGACAGGGAGGCCTGGTGTGCTGGGGTCCATGGGGTGGCAAAGAGTCAGACATGACCGAGTGACTGAACTGAACTGAATGAGATAACAGACATAGGGTATTTGGAGTGAAACACAATTATTTGAAAATTACTCCAGGAGTTTTGTTTGCATTTTCTAGCAATAACCGGGGGAGAGGCTGCCTGCATACATTCAGTTTCCCAGGGGACTGGTGATGTTCATCTCCTGCAGGGAAAGATGGACTTTTCATGGGCTCTTAGGGTCTCTAGATGCCTAACAGCTGGCTTTATAGATACTGTACTTCTATAGGATGTCAACAGCTGGCATCCAAGCTTAGACTGCTTAGTACCCAGTAGTCGGTTTGTTCTACTTATAAAGTTGCTCTCTTATTCTCTTTCCCCAAAAAAGGAAAGCAATGAGGGTCAGGGTCACCACGCCTCTGTCTTAGGGTATATGTGTGTGAGTTGTTAGCAGCTAGCACTCAGCTGCTAGAAGACAGACCACTGTCTACTCCAGTCTATCCCTTGAACCTCTCAGATTCATTCACTTTTTAAAAAGTGTTTCTAATGTGGACCATTTTAAAAGTCTTTATTGAATTTATTATAATATTGTTTCTTTTTTTTTATGTTTTGGTTTTTTGCCTGTGAGGCATGTGGGATTTTAGGCTCCTCCACCAAGGATTGAACCCACATTCCCTGCACTGGAAGGCCAAGTCTTAGCAACTGGACCACCAGGAAAGTCCTGGATTCATTCACTTTTCACAAGTTCACTCCATTTGGACAGAGGGTTTCCAGAATTCTGACTGGTCACATTTTCAAGGGAAATTTCCAAGAAAAAGATTAGTTGAATTGACAACTGCCCCTGCTGCTGCAGTCAGTCCTAAGGCTGCAAGCAATCCTCCTCTTCTCCCTCTTGTTTCACTCATTCTAGCTCCCCTTCCCCTTTTCCTTCACATTCAATCATTTCAGTGGATATAGATAGAGTCCCTTCTAGCATGATCCAGATCTTCGTCCATGTCAGTTCTGAACCCCTGGTTGCTATGCCTCATCATGCTATGGTTGTTTTCATGGTCCACTAAGAGTTAGAGTTGGCAGAAATAAGAAATGCTTACTTGCCTGAGTGCCAACCTCCCAGTCCCCATTATGGAAGAGCAGTTTTCCTTCCTCCTGAAGATCATGGTAAATTGCCCTTGTAAACATGGTAACTCCTTTTTGTAACTGCTGGTCTACTCTCACAGTGAGCTTAAAATGACCAGGCAGAAGCTGTAGCTTTAAATTTAGTGAGATTTATTGTGTCTTCAGTTGAATCAGGACTGCTTAATCCACAGAGGCCAGAATCATCAGGACTGGAAACACAAATTTCCCCAGTTGGGTCACTGAGGGTAATGATGAGTGGAGCCACTCTAACTTCCACCCGCCAGTTCTTGGCAGGAAGCATCATTTTTTAATGGACATCCAAGCTGAAAATGGATCCATTCCTTTGGACAAGAACACGGACCCTGTTACCACTCCCTGAATGGAGAAGTTAGTTGTTTTCTTATGCAATCTTTTCAAGCATCTCGCCCAGCTGTATTGCTGATTCATGAATATTTGCTAACAAACAAGTGATATCAATGCCAAAAATAGAAGAACTCACAGGAAATTTTTTTTTCCATCTGCTTTTAATTTAATTTTATTACTTTTTTAATAAATTTATTTATTTTAGTTGGGGGCTAATTACTTTACAATATTGTAGTGGTTTTTGCCATACATTGACATGAATCAGCCATGGGTTTACATGTGTTCCCCATCCTGAACCCCCCTCCCACCTCCCTCCCCATCCCATCCCTCTGGGTCATCCCATTGCCCCAGCCCTGAGCATTTGTCTCATACATCGAACATGGAATGGTGTTCTGTTTCACATATGATAATATACATGTTTCAATGCTATTCTCTCAGAATGTCCCACCCTCACCTTCTCCCTCAGAGTCCATAAGACTGTTCTATGCATCTGTGTCTCTTATTCTGTCTCGCATATAAGGTTATCATTACCGTCTTTCAAATCCCATATATATGCATTAGTATACTGTATTGGTGTTTTTCTTTCTGGCTTACTTCACTCTGTATAATGGGCTCCAGTTTCATCCATCTGAATAGAACTGATTCAAATGTATTCTTTTTAATGGCTGAGTAATATTATTCCATTGTGTATATGTACCACAGCTTCCTTATCCATTCATCTGCTGATGGACATCTAGGTTGCTTCCATGTCCTGGCTATTTGTAAACAGTGCTGTGATGAACATTGAGGTACACGTGTCCCTTTCAATTCTGGTTTCCTCAGTGTGTATGCCCAGCAGTGGGATTGCTGGGTCACATGGCAGTTCTATTCCCAGTTTTTTAAGGAATCTCCACACTGTTCTCCATAGTGGCTGTACTAGTTTGCATTCCCACCAAGAGTGTAAGAGGGTTCCCTTTTCTCCACACCAGGAAAATTTTAACATTGAATCAAATGCTAACTTCTTGGCTCCCTCAGTCCCCTCCCCTGTTGCTCCTCTCTGTCATTTTGCCTGATAGTATTTCTTTGGGTCTGACTCTCCAGTTAAACTATAAATACCATGGGAGCAGCAAATAGGTCTGGCTTATTTCTGTCTCCTGCAGATCAAGTGAAGATTTTTAATATGAATCACTGGATGATCAAATTTTATTCATCATGTTAATGACTGGGGGAAATTGTCAAAATCAATTATTCTGTAGCACCAGTGGGAAGACTTCTTGATCCATTATTTGAGGACCAGGTTTTAGGTGTCTGATCAACCAAATGAAGTCAATTTGGGTTGCTATAATTTGTTTTAAAATGTTTATTGTGTTTATTCTGTACTGGGCACTGTCATTTGTGTCCAGGGAGCTCAATTAGTTGTAACTAAGGATCAAGAGCCCTGGAATTCCCTAGGTTCTGGGGACGTGCTATTTTGGTGATGGCTGCTTTGACATCCTTGTTCCTCAGTGTGTAGATGAGAGGGTTGAGGACAGGTGTAAGAATGGCAAACACCACATTGCCCACGATGTGGAAGTCGATGGGCAGATCAGCCCTGTAGGCCACATAGGCTATGGCAATGGATGAGTAGTAAGTGCCAACCACCAGGAGGTGGGAGCTGCAGGTGGAGAAGGCTTTGGAGCGTCCTTCTCGGGAGCTTATGCGAAGCACTGAGGCCAGGATGTGGGCATAGGAGAGAAGCACCAGGAGAAGGGGCAGGAAGGACACCACCATGGCGATGCAGAAGCCCATGAAGGTCTGGGGTGTGGTGTCAGAGCAGGAGGCCTGGACCACAGCTAAGTGGTCACAGAAGCAGTGGTAGGTGTGAGCGATATTTTCAAAAGTCATGTGGGAGGTCTGCACCACTGCTGGGATGGGCAGAAAGAGGGCAGTGAGCCAGGCACTGGCTGCCAGGGCAACATTGGTCTGTGGGGTCATGAGCACAGGGTAGTACAGTGGGCGGCAGATAGCCACGTAGCGGTCATAGGACATGACCACCAGGAGGAAGGCTTCAGAGCAGTTAAGGCCATGGAAAAGGTACATCTGCAGGAAGCAGGCAGAGAAGCTGAGATAGTGGTCCCCAAACAGGAATAGGGACAGCATCTTGGGGACAGTGGTTGTAGTGGAGAGGATGTCCAGGGCTGAGAGGTTGATCAGGAAGAAGTACATGGGCTTGTGAAGGCTGGGCTCTGTCACCACAGCCACCAGGATCAGGGCATTTCCCACCAGGATGAGCAGGTAGATTAAGAGGAAAATGACAAAGACACGGAGGAAGAGGGATTCAGGCAGAGAGGGGATGCCCACCAAGTAGAAGACAGGTGAGGAGCCCTTCGATCCATTGTAGGTGGCTTCCATTGTGAGTCAGTGCTGGATATCAGCAGTCAGACACTGGAAATATCAGTACATTCCTGTAAACCAGAACAAGCATGAAAATGTCAACTGAAACACGTATCTTTTTCTTTCCAATCATGGATTTCAATCCTAACAGTTTCTTTGTGCCTAGAATTTCATTGCACAACTAAGATGCCCAGGATGTTGCCTAAGGATCTTTGGTTGCAAAGCTGGTCCTGTCTGATGGGGAAGAGAAATGGACATAAACTCCTGAAGGGCTGTCAAAGGACAGGTAGAACACATACCAAGAACTGTGAGCAGCTCCAGGGACGCAGAGAGTCCCACATATGAAATAAATTTCTTAC
The DNA here is from genome assembly GCF_054371585.1 of Giraffa tippelskirchi. Lineage (NCBI taxonomy): Eukaryota > Metazoa > Chordata > Mammalia > Artiodactyla > Giraffidae > Giraffa > Giraffa tippelskirchi. Next base: position 125,736,702 of record NC_137285.1, read on the forward strand.
AATCAGCATTATCCCATATGGCAAAAGACTGGCTTGAAAATGAGCAAATTCCATATAACTAGAGGTATGCAAAGCTGGGGTCTTTTTGGCTAAAATGGTGCAAAGAAAGTTTAATATTTAGATAGGAGCTAGATTGAAAACCTTTAAGCAACCGTCTGACCCTAGATCCATTGGATCTTTTTAAAAAGTAATATAACTGAGTGACATTAATCAGAACATGGAGGATTCCCTTTCTATGATGTCTTATTGATAGAGACAGCTGCTTTCCTCAAGGGTCGCTACAAAATGCCATCTGCTTCAGCTGAGAACAGCTCCTCTTTCCATGCAGCTGCTGCTGGGGCTCCGTCTGTCTCAGTCTAACATGAATGCCCTGGGACCTGTCCTTGGATCCTGTCTCTTTGTCATGTCCAGGGACCAACCATCCTGCTCTGCCCAGATCTGCCTGGTCTTAGCACTGCTAGTGCCACGTCCCAGGAAATCCCTTAGTCCCCGGCAAACTGGGATGTTAGTCGCCCTAGAAGGGTAGAAGCATTTTATATGCCTTTGGTAAAAGGAGTTATTTCCCCAATGAATCCAAGTGGAACATGGATTCTCTACCTATTGGGAAAAAAAGAAAAAAACAGACTCTCAGGCACTTCCTGGACCACTCCATGGTCTTCCCCACGCCCGGCTGCTGCAGCTCAGCAGGTATCACTGTTTAGCCACTTCATGCCCACTGCCTGTGCCCCAGTCCAGAGTGCATCACAGAGAACTAAAGCATCTCAGAAGCAGTGTCAGGAGAGAAGACCAAGCCCTCTGCAGAGAGTAACTCCACTCCTGGGAGACCACTGAAGAAAGCTACTGAGGCTGCCTGGTAGCCCAAGGCCCCAGAGTGAGACTTTCCAACCCTCAGAACTGAGCCAATGGCAGTGTTGACTCACCCTTCACCTTGACTGAGCGATCCAGGGCCAGGTTACATTGATGTTCACTGCCTCTCTGCCCCAGGAACCCCTGGAGCAGATCCACTTGATTTTCCAGAACCATCTCCAGCTTCTCTCCCTCTTCTAACAAAACCCTTCTTGTGTCAAAGATTATGTAAGCACAAAAATTGCTTGCAGACAGTTGAGTCCCTGACCCTTTGTTTCACAAATGAATCTTCAGGCCGGGGTGGAAATGGGGAGCAGCCTCTGGTCAACAGCTGGTTTGCACCAGCCTTGGTCCTGGAATCTAGGCCTCTAGATCTGGTCTTAGACTCCTTCCACCAAGACAGGTCACCTGGAGGATTCAGAAGCTCTGGTTTCCACCTGGGAAAAAAATAGGCCAAAATTTTTCTTTTCCTCTCTCTGTTTCTTAGATTGCTATCAGAGACAGTTATGAATTTCTCTTTTGTTCTGAGGTTGTTTTCAAACAGTTTCAAGTGGACTGGTTACTAAACAGAGGCTCTGCATGGCTAGAAAAAAATGCTGTTCTCAAGAAGTGACTTAAGGGGACTTCCCTGGTGGTCCAGTGGTTGAGAAACTGCCTTGCAATGCAAGGGACCCAAGTTTGATCCTTGGTGGGAGAACTAGGACCTCTCATGCTACAGGGGAACTAAGTCTGAGTGTCACAATTACTGAGCCTGCGAGCTACAACTAGAGAATCTGCAATGCAAGGAAAGATCCCACATTCTGCAACTAAGACCTGATGCAACCAAATAAATTTTTTAAAAAAGAAAGAAGTGACTTAAAGAAGAGATGGACTGGATGCATCTGCTTGCAAAAAAGTCATGGCAGTCAGAGCACTCATCTTGAGTAAAACTGTTGTACACTTTGTGCCTGGTAGAACCTAGCTCATAATAAACCCTCAACAAATACTTTTTAAATAAATGAATTAATGAATGAGATGGTTAACCCAAGTTCAACTTAACTTTTTCCCATAATGGACTAATCAGCAGGGATTTTTTTACTTTCTTTTGTTTTAACATCTAAATTAATACAAACCACATTTCCAGGGAAGTTGATACAATTCTGAGATGCTGTTCTCTCCCCCTTGAATGAGCCCACATAAGTGGGTTGTGTGAGGTTTATGCGAGGTTTGTAGGGCTCTTACAGAATATCAGAGCCAGAAGGATCCTTAAAAGAAAGCAATGTAGTCCAATTCCCATGGCCCTCCCCTCATTTATCCAATAAAGTAGCTCAGAGAAGGGAGCAACTTACTCAATCAAGGTCACACAAGGAGATGAAAGTCAGATCCCCGACTCCCTGCCCAGGGCTCCCAAGGGTCCACCACGGAAGAGGCACTGAAGTGTCCCTGTCTGGCAGCCCAGATCATTCATGTTTCCCTCACCAGCCTGCCGCTTTCTTGGGGCTGGAGACTGAGCCAGCTCCTCCCCTGTAAAACCAGCATCTCCATGGGGCCCGGCACCTCGCTTCTCAGTGTTTCCACAGAGCTGTCCTGACCACCCCCAGGGCTTTCCCTCCAGCATTCTGCGGAATCAGACCCTTTCGCTTCTCACCCTGCTCCCTTACCGCTGCTAATAGGGAGGGGGAGGCCTAGAGTATGGCTGTGCCTGGCCATAGTCACATAGTCAGTGAGTCAACAGCCAGCCTGCATGCTCAGTAGCTTCACCCATGTCCTATTCTTTGCAACCCCATGGACCGAATGTAGCCCACAAGGCTCCTCTGTCCATGGGATTCTCCAGGCAAGAGTACTGGAGCTGGTTGCTGTGCCCTCCTCCAGGGGATCTTCCCAACTCAGAGATCGAACCCACGTCTCTTACATCTCCTGCATTGACAGACAGGTTCTTTACCACTAGCATCAACTGGGAAGTCAGCTTGCAATGCTATAAATTGAGACAGAAAGAGTTTAGCCCATTTCCCTTCTCTTGGAGACCCTCTCATAGTGGGGTTAAGGTCCCTGACTGTCTCCTTAAACCATGTCCTTCCAGAGCCTTGTCCCTCTTTGGGCTCTGACAGGCTCTGGGCACTTCCTTGTAGCCTCCAAGTCTACATGAGGGGGGCTGGGCTCACCTGCAGCTCAGGCCACTCCAGCTGCCCCTTCCTTTCCCCAGGCCAGCATCACCTCAGTAGGGAGGACCAGGCTGGGGCTGAAACTGGTTTCATTAGACCCCTAAGCCCTCATCCCTAGCCTGCTGGGGTGCTGTCCCCTGAGGCCTCCTTCTATCAGGGCCCTGTGTATTGCTTTTCTGGGGACTCCCAAGTGGCTGGTTAGCAGCTACCACTGGACTTTGATGATATGAGAACAACAATATTAATAGTCCTCACTGGACTCTGTGGTCTATGGAGGCTTTCCCACCAACTGAACAACAATTCTGAACCCCATGTGACAGGTGAGGAAACTGAAGTGCAGAGGTGAAAGGAATTGCCCAATTCACACAGGACAAGGAAGGATCAGGGTCTCAGGTTTGCTAATTCTTAGTCTAGCCTCTGAGCCAACCAACCACACAAATGAGAAAAAGTTTGTGAAAAAATCTCCATATAATTGTAAACTGTGCTATTGGCCAGAGGATGGGATGTGGAGAACTTTTGAGGGTTTTGAAGCTAGAGGAACAGGTGTTACAGAGCAGAGAGCTACTCAGTTTCCCAAATGTTTACTCTTTCTCTCCTTGGCTTCTCTTACTCTGTCTTTCTTAGATGGAGTTTGTTCTCCATCGAATGAGTCTGGGAAACCATAGAGTGGATATGTGCTCAGACCCTGGTGGCAGACCAATTTGGGTTCAAGCCTGGCTTGGAGCTCTCTGAGATTCTATTTCCTCTTCTGTTGAAGAGGAGTCTGTTCTGTGCAAGCTCAGTACTGGTGAGGTGCAGGGTGAGAAGAGGCGAAAGGGGCCAGCAGTTGTCAGAAGCATATTCCACCCAGATTACACGACCCTGTCTCTCTCCCAGAACTGTGGGGAGGCCCATAACATTCCCAGTCCAGGTCTCTTCCATCTGAGAAAGTGGATGGGATGGTCCAGAAATGTCTCCAGGAGGAGTCCATGTAGCTCAGGAACATTTTTTTAAATTTATAGGTTCCTTTGCTGCTGCTGCTGCTGCTAAGTCGCTTCAGTCGTGTCTGACTCTGTGCCACCCTATAGGCAGCAGCCCACCAGGCTCCGCCGTCCCTGGGATTCTCCAGGCAAAAATACTGGAGTGGGTTGCCATTTCCTTCTCCAGTGCATGAAAGGGAAAAGTGAAAGTGAAGTCGCTCAGTCGTGTCCGACTCTTAGCGACCCCATGGACTGTAGCCTACCAGGCTCCTCCATCCATGGGATTTTCCAGGCAAGAGTACTGGAGTGGGGTGCCATTGCCTTCTCCGATAGGTTCCTTTACTTTTTATTAAAAAATTATTTTATTTATTTTTGTGGCCACACCATATGGCATATAAGATCTTATTTCCCTGACCAAGGACTGAACCTGTGCTCCCTACAGTAGAAGGGTGGAGTCTCCAGGGATGTCCCATCTCAGGAATATTTTTGAGCTCCCAACAGAAGACAGCCTGGCCCTCTAAATTCCTCCCCGCCCTGCTCCCACCCCCAGTGGAGGCCAGCTGCCTAAGCCACTTTGCCCTGAAAAGTCGTCAGTGACGCTCTGTCTATCTCCATCTCGCCCCTAGTGCTCCTCACCTTCCCTGGCGTCAGGCTTTGACAGATCCAAGAGGCTGGAAAAGGAAGGTGCCAAGGAGGAAAGGGAAGTTATAAATACTTTGGGGGAGTGACTGGGCTGCCTCCTGGTGTGGGCAGGAGGCTCCTGGAGTGCTGGGGAGGAGAGGCCAGAAACCAGGGCCATCCCTGGGGCCTCCAGCACACTCATCACTGTCACCATCCTTTCTCCCACCAGGAGACAGTGTGCCATTGGCTTTGGGGGCCACACACTTGAGTTCAAATCCCAGCTCCTCCATTTGGGCAATGACGTCACTTCTCTCTTTGTCTCCCCTTCGTGAACCTGGGTAACAGTAGCAGCTATACTGGCTGGAGTGAAGGTTTAGTGAGACACTCTAGGTGAGAGTTCTTTGCAAGCTGTGAAGTGCTGTGAAGAAGTTTTCTATATTATCACCACCATAGTCACTGAGAGGCCACCCCCTAGATGTCTTCCCCTCTGAGGTGGACAGCCTCCTCTGGTGAAGCAGCTTGTGCTATTGGCCACAAGTGAGGTACAGGTACTGTGACAGCTGGTCATGCGAGGGGATATGTGCCCGGTGGTCAGGTCTTGGTACAAGTGCCTCACTGTCACTGTCTCCTCAGGTAAGGGGACCTGTGGTGATCAGTCACCTTTGAAGTACCCCTGAACTGCTGTGACAGCCTCCACTGGTGAGGAGGGGGGTGGTATCAGCCATGTCTGAGGTACACATACAGTGCTGCCACAGTCCCCTCAGGTAGAGAATTTATGGTTAGTGGTCATGTCAGGGGCACCCCTGCACCGCTCTCACAGCCTCCTCAGGTGAGGGGGCTGTCGTATCTATCACATCAGAAGTAAATGTGAAATGCTATGAAAGCCTCCTCCGGTGAGGGGAAGTGTGGTGATGGTTCATGTCTCACCACATGCTCCTGGTCTGTGGAAATGGGACATCGCTTGCACGTGTACCTCAGACCTCATTGCACAACCCTAACCTGTATAGGGTAGGACATGTAACATTATCACTGGTTAACCAATGATAATGGGAACCAATGTTCCCAACCAACCAATGGTATTCCTACCTCTTTAAGACTTTTCCACAGTTTGCTGTGACCAAACATAGTCAAAGGTTTTGATGTAGTCAATAAAGCAGAAGTAGATGTTTTTCTGAAATTCTCTTGCTTTGTTGATGATCCAACGGATGTTGGTAATTTGATCTCAGGTTCCTCCTCTGCCTTTTCTAAATCCAGCTTGAACATCTGGAAGTTCACGGTTCGCATACTGTTGAAGCCTCACTTGAAGAATTTTGAGCATTACTTTGCTAGATGAGGTGCAGTTGTGCAGTTGTTTAAACATCCTTTGGCATTGCCTTTCTTTGGGATTGGAATGAAAACTGACTTTTTCCAGTCCTGTGGCCACTGTGAGTTTTCCAAATTTGCTGGGTTGTTGAATGCAGCACTTTCACAGCATCATCTTTCAGGATTTGAAACAGCTCAACTGGAATTCCATCACCTCCACTAACACTTTGTTCACGGCAATGCTTCCTAAGGCCCACTTGACTTCGCATTCCAGGATGTCTGGCTCTAGGTGGGTGATCACGCCATCATGGCTGTCTGGGTCATGAAGATCTTTTTTGTATAGTTCTTCTGTATATTCTTGCCACCTATTCTTAATATCTTCTGCTTCTGTTAGGTCCATACCATTTCTGTCCTTTATTGTGCCCATCTTTGCAGGAAATGTTCCCTTGGTATCTCGAATTTTCTGGGAGAGATCTCTAGTCTTTTCCATTCTATTGTTTTCCTCTATTTCTTTGCATTGATCAGTGAGGAAGGCTTTCTTATCTCTCCTTGCTATTCTTTGGAACTCTGCATTCAAATGGGTATATCTTTCCTTTTTTCCTTTACCTTTAGCTTCTCTTTTTCAGCTATTTGTAAGGCCTCGTTAGACACCATTTTGTCTTTTTGCATTTCTTTTTCTTGGGGATGGTCTTAATCACTGCCTCCTGTACAATGTCATGAACCTCCATCCATAGTTCTTCAGGCATTCTGTCTATCAGATCTAATCCCTTGACTCTATTTCTCACTTCCACTGTATAATCATAAGGAGTTTTATTTAGGTCACTGAATGGTCTAGTGGTTTTCCCTACTTTTTTCAATTTAAATCCGAATTTTGCAATAAGGAGTTCATGATCTGAGCCATAGTCAGTCTTATTTTTGCTGACTGTATAGAACTTCTCCATCTTTGGCTGCAAAGAATATAATCAGTCTGATTTTGGTATTGACCATCTGGTGATGTCCATGTGTAGAGTCTTCTCTTGTGTTGTTGGAAGAGGGTGAAGAAATTCTGGAGATGGATGGTGGTGATGGTTCTACCACAATGCAAATGTACTTAATGTCACCGAACCATAAACTTAAAATGGTTAATATGGTAAATTTCATGTTTTAGATATGTTACCACACACACACAAGGCTATGGTTTTTCCAGTGGTCATGTATGGATGTGAGAGTTGGACCAAGTGGCAAAGAATTGATGCTTTCAAATTGTGGTGCTGGAGAAGACTCTTCAGAGTCCCTTGGACTGTAAGGAGATCAAACCAGTCAATCCTAAAGGAAATCAACCCTGAATATTCATTGCAAAGACTGGTGCTGAAGCTGAAGTTCCAATACTTTAGCCGTCTGATGCAAAGAACTGACTCACTGGAAAAGACCCTGATCCTGGGAAAGATTGAAAGCAGGAGGAGAAGGGGACAACAGAGGACAAGATGGTTGGATGGCATCACCGACTCAATGGACATGAGTTTGAGCAAGCTCTGGGAGATGGTGAAGGACAGGGAAGCCTGGCGTGCTGCAAAAGAATCAGACACGACTGAGCGACTGAAAACAACAACCACACCCTTTCCCCCCTCAAAAAATTAAATGACATGGCTACCAAGTGAAAAAAACCAGTACTCCTGCCCCAAAGCCTTATTCTTGTCCACCCACAATTTCCTCTCACTAGCAAGTGGAACTTCTAATCTGGCAGAAGACAGAGGAGTAGTAAGCATCCACATCAGGCTGAGAGAGAGGTTGATCCTGAGGGCCCCGGGGTGTGGGCCGGGGCAGGGTTTGAGGCAGGGACACGGTCAGATTCAAGGGCTGGAAAGTTCCCTCTGGCTCACAGCAAGATGGAGACTGGAGACAGGGAAGAGGCTGGGACACTGCCCAGGCCAGAGCTGCTGATGGCCAGCACCAGGGCAGTGACAGTAGAACGGGAAGAAGTAGGCTGCTTAGAGAGACGAGTGTGGAGGAGAGGGAGAGAGGGGAACAGCCAGTGACTGCGCCCACTGGGCTTCCCTGGCCTGTCCGCTTCAGCCTCCTCTGAGAGTCTCTTTTCCCACCCCCTCCCCCCAGCCCCCGCTGGAGTCTTAAAGGAAAAGCCAGGGGCGCAGATCTCCTCTCTGGCCCCCAGGGGGCAGTGTTACAAAGTCTGCAGGGCACGGGGGCACTTGCAGCCGGGGGCAAAGGCTTGCTTCCCTCCGTCTCCGCTGCACCCCCCACCCCTGTGTCCTCTCTCCCAGAAGTCAAATTATTAATAACTGTAATCTCTCATGTCCCACACTTGACACTTTACAAAAGCAGTGGTACATCCATTAGCTCACATGTTCTTCCCCAAAGATGGGGCAGAGAGGAAAGAGACCCAGGACCACCACTTTATAATAAGGAAACCTAGGACCAGGCAGGAAATAGGACCTGACCAAAGCCAGTGTGTTAGTTAGAGCCAGGGTCGGGAGCCACAAGCCAGCCAGTGCCCAGTCTGGAACCTGTGAGAAGGAATAGTCTGCAGCACCCACAGAACAACAGGCCATCCCACCGGCCTGGGAGCCCCAAATTTGCCCTTGAACTCCCTCCCACCTCAGCGGTAATTGAGTCCCATAGGGTTGTCGGTGAGGTCGGACTGCCCTGGCACGCACCTGATTTACTTCTTCCTCATCCTCCGCCTCCAGAATTACAAGAGTCATCGCCATTACCATCATCCCCTTATTAATAATGGCTTGTGTCTGCTCAGCTCTCAGACTTGGTGAGCACTAATCCATCAACTCATCTGAGCCCTTGGACAGCCCTGGGAAGGTATTTCACAGACAAGGGCACTGAGAATCAGAGACAGCAAGAGACCAACCTCAGAGCACCCAGCTAGGTCTCCGGAGAGTTCACAGTCTCCTGGGAAAGCTACGCACATAGAGTTGAAGACAGAGTGAGATGGTTGGGTTTAGTGCAGCCCTGCCAGGAGGTTTCCCATCATCTCTACAGATGAGGAAACTGAGCCTCAGAGATCTTCTTACTGGGTCAGGATGAAACCATCTGTTGCCACACTCACGCTCTGTCTGGGCACAGTGCATGCAGAGTTTCTAGCAGAGTACATATTCCCTCCAGGCTGGAGGGAGAGGCTGGTGACAGGTAGAGGGAGTTGGCCTCAGGGGAAGACTGCTGTTAAGGAAAATGGGCTTCTCCAGAAAGAAACTCCAGGCCAGGGTTAAGCTGCAGAGAGCACAGCCGGGGCTGCACAGGGCTGGGTGGGCTGGAGGAGCCAGTGGCTGTGCTGAGCCAAGGTGGGTAGGGCTGAGTGGCCAGGCTGGACACTTACCTGCCTGCAGACCTGTCTTCTCACCCAGCTGGGAAATTTGCTATGTTCTGATCCAGGAGCCATGCCAACAAAGGTGGGAAAGTCCTGAACCCTTGGCAGGAGGGGTGTCAGGATACATTTAATAGGAGGCTTCCTGTGTGCTGTTTTCAGTCTTGCATGAATTCTAAGTTCCTTAACAGCACCTGAATACAGGTGCCAGAGAGCTGACAAGCCGGCTTTCGGGAATAATAGAAATTCATGTATCTCATTCATATGGAAATTCCATATGGTGAACAGCAGCCATTTACAAGTCTCCTCCTTTCTGATATGTAAAGTAACTGTTACAACCCCCTCTCTAGAGAATAATTCTAACCTCTGGCTTTCTAGATGACTTGTTAGACTTTTGATCCCTATCTCTGCTAAAAAGGGCTATCTGGTAAGAGAGCATATATATGCCCACAATATGTTGAATAAATGCCTTTGTTTCACCAGAGCACTGGTCACCATGTCTTTCCTCATTTTCTCTCTCTCTCTCTCTCTCTCTCTCTCTCTTTCTCTCTCTCTCTCTCTCTCTCTCTCTCTCGCTCTCTCCCTCTCTCCGTTTCAGGCTGCTTCCACGGAGCACAGGTGTCCACCATGTCTACTTATTTGCCCAGGCTTTCAAGACCTCTTCGAGAGGGCACCCTGAGCCTACGTAGACGGTGCTAGCTCTTTGTCCTAGAGTTATATTGGCATACTGTGTCAACCAGGGAATATCAGCCTCTTTTCTTCCTTCTTTTCTTATCGGTCGACTCTGTACCCCCAAGTTCTGGTCCATTAAAGGACCACAACAATCACAACAGAGGGGGGTCTGTTTCTCTTCCACCAGAGGGAGATATCAAAGCCCAGAGAGAGACTATGACTTCCCCGTGGTCACAACGCAGCAGAACCTGCTGGTCTCTTGGCCTCAGTCTCCCAATCTGAAAAAGTGAGGAATTGAATTAAATGAGCTCCAGGTTTCTTCTGGGCTCTGACCTTCTGAGTGCCATCCTTGCTGTCCTTGGCTAGACCCCCGCCTGGCTGTATCCTTGACATGTAGCCCTGGGCAAGTCACATGGCCTCTCTGAGTGTCAGAGTCCTCATGGCTGAAGTAAATATGATACTGCCTCCTTTGGGCAGATCTAATGAGCCATGCATGGGATCATGTGGGCACAGCTTGGGCTCTGACCCCACATAGCATCTGGGGGTAGGGATGACTGAGGCTCTGATGGAGGCCATTGCTCATCTGCCTGGCCAAGGGCTCATTTATAGATATCCGCTCCCTGGCTGCCAGGCCAGAGGGAAGTGGAAACAACAGTGCTGATGTGGCAATTTAGGGCCTTTTTTAGGAAGGAGCCTCTGCCACTCTTGTCCTTCCCCCAGTGCCCTGCCCTGACCTCCATCTTCTGCACATTTTCCCAGTGATCCTCAGAACAGTCTTGAGGTTGGGCCATTTGATGTCAGCATCTCCATTTAACAGATGAGAAGACTGAGGCCCAGGGAAGAGAAAGGGCTTGCTCCAAGTCCCACAGCAAGGTTGTTACAGAGCTGGGACCAGAATTGAGGTCTTAAGGCTGAAGCCTGGGGCTCTCCCCTTGTCTCCAAATTCAGATAGTTCTACAAAATGAAGAGTCCCCTATTTTGCCTGGTTTGCAAAAGAGCTTGGGTTCTGCAAATGGCTTGGAGTTTCACAAGCAGCATCAGACTCGACACAAGATGCAGGACTGTGCAAACATCATGGGGCCCTGGAAGTTGTGGAGTTCTGTAAACTGTGCCAGGCTTTGCCATCAGCATGGGCCTCTAAAAAAGCATCAGCTTTGCAAACTGTGTGTATCCACAGATGGTGTTGCAATCTACGCACATCCTAGGGCCCTGTGAAATGTACAAGGCTAGGCAAACACCACAATAGTAAGTGGCAATGGTGGTGGTTTAGTCGCTAAGTCGTGTCCGACTCTTGCGACCCCAGGGACTGTAGCCTGCCAGGCTCCTCTTTCCATGGGATTCTCCAGGCAAGAATACTGGAGTGGGTTGCCAATGGTGGGGTGCAAATCAGGTTGGTTGAACCTCAAGCCTGGGCCACCCAAAATGGAAACCTCACTGCCGGATTAGTCCAAGAGTTATCTGAAGGCCTGTTAGCCTAACTTCCAGAAGGTCCTAGAGATTGGACTCATCCTCTAATTCCACAGCTGAATTCAGGAATATTCTTGGACCTGAGTCAGCCTGGGGAGGGTGAAGTGATAAATGAAGGCTGCTCATGCCTGAGGTTACTGTATGTTCTGCACCCTGTGGGGTGCTGTGCATGGCTAGACTCAGATATTGGTGAAATGAACTTAGCCAGCCAAGCCAGTCCCAACATCATTCCATGTGCAGAGCTTCCGCAGCCTCTGGAGCCATGGTGGGGGTAGTGAGCTTCCAGAAAGTTAAAAGGGACCTTTCCTCTCTCAACCACGTGCCTGCAATTTGGAGTCTGGAGGCTGCACCTCTGCCAATCTCTGTGAGGACTCACAGTGCCTGTCTGAAAGATTTAGAGAGGGAAAGCCAGTTTGGCTTTCTCAAACAGGATTGGGGTCTGGTTTCCTATCAACTGAAGCCAATTGTTGACCTCTCCCTAGGCGGTCGTCCTGCATACCCATTTCTGATCTCTCAGAGACTCACTCACACTATGAGTATCTGTCAAGGGCCTACTATGTGCCAGGCTGATCTGTGATTGTTTCAGATACTCGCCACTTCCTTCTAGCATCCCTATGCCGCTAGGAACCAAGTGGGGCTCATGTGTATCTCTCTATTGTTGCACTCCAAAAGCTGGACTCCAATCCCACATCCCTGTAACATGCAAAGACTCTATTCTTGGAACTGATCGGGTTCACTTCTATATCTTGGATTTGGGGAAGCCCAGAGGTCTTCCTCAGAAAATGCAGCCTGGGCGGAGGAAAAAGCCTGGTTCCTAGCATCAGAGGTTCAAGGCAAGACTGCACCACCTCCTAGCCAGGTGACCTCTGGGTGGCTCCTGAGACTCAATGCCTCATCTGTAAAATAGGGAAATATGTTCCTGGCCTGAAAGTTCATTAGGAGGGGTCAGTGGGGCCTCATGTGTGAAAGTGCTGAGCAAGGCTGAAGAGGCAAACCAGGTTCACTTTCCCTTTTCCTGCCCTGTTCTGAGTCTCCGCTCTGCCACTCCCTTCTCTGAGCTCCAGGCCTCAGGCTTGGGTTCTTTCCCACACTGAATGTTCAGCACAGCTGCCCTGCGAGTGAGGACTATCAGTTCTTCTTTATAGAGGAGGCAGCTGACGCTCAGAGAGGTGCAGGGACTTGTCTAAAGTCACTTGACCATGGAATGACAAAGCTGAGATAAGACTTAGGTCTGTCTGGCTCGAAGGCCTCCATCTTCAGTCTTTGGTCCAGAAAACTCTGGGAATCTTTTATATGCTCTTCTGCTCTCCAACCCCACCCTCCACTGAGATGGCCACACTTATGGAGCTGCTGCCATGAGTCTCCATCTCCCAGGGGCTGGCCACTGTGATTCCCAGTGGATGGGGTCCCTCCACAGGTCCACAGCTCTGGATCTGTGGAGCTCAGAGAAGAGATAGGGGTTCACTGAGAGGGGAGGAGAGCTTGAGGGAGACAGGTTCAGTGAAGGAGGACAGTGGGAGAAAGGGCCTTATATGGGGCTCGTGAAGGGTGAAAAAAGTTCTGTAACTGAGACAACAGTTTGATGAGGGAGGAGGCTCAGAGTGAGTGCTGAGAGGAGACTGGAAAATCAGGACTGAATGACCCCAGGGCTGGGAGGGGCCGTCCGCATTCCCTCCACCCCCGTCTCTCCACCACTAGTAGGAGAAAATATCCAAGGGAAATGCCCCACCAAGAGGTTGGGAAGGAACAGGCTGAGGGGAGGCTGTCAGCAGCCTCCTCCCATCAGTGGGGCTGGATCTAAACAAACCCAGCCTCCTCCACAACTCTGGTCCTGCGCTGCCCCAGCCAGAAATCAGAGGAATTCAGAGAAAGAGACAGACGGTAGGAACAAGTGACTAAGGGAGATAGGCCCTTGGGGGACAGGGTCAAGCCTGAGCAGGATTTCCTTACCCACCCGGAAGAGGGGGCTGCTGTCCAGTGTGGCCCAAGAAGCATTGGTCGACCCAGTGGCTGGAATCCGCACACTGGCTCATCCCCACTGCGGCTCTCCAGCTGCTGTCTCTGGGAGCTCCCATAAGCGCTCACTGCCTCTCTCCTGCTAAAATCCAGTCCTGCGATTGGAATAGGGGCTGAAACTCACCACCCCACTCCAGAAGTCATGGCACCCAGGATAGGTAAGTCTGGACAAAGTAAGAAAGGGGCATTGGTAGGGAGTCTGTGGGCCACGTTCCCAGGGTGAAGGGTGAATCTGTAGAGCAAACATATGTGCACTGGGGTGGGGGGAGTAGGGGCTCCCAGTTCCCTGCATAGAGCCAGGCATATGGCCAGACCTAGCGAGAGTGTGTAGAATGAATGAATGAAGGACCAGAGAGGTATGAAGGGTTGCTGTTTACTCAGCTGGAGACAGGGCACCCAGCTTGACCTCCCTGCTGAGACAGACTGAAAGGGCAATGGAGGGCAGGACCCCTGTTACTCCCCATGCCCCGTTCCCTCTCTGAAGCAGGCAAAGATAGAGACAGACAGAGCAGACAAAAATAGAGAAGTATATAGTCAGAGATCCAGCAAGTCCAGAGACACTCAGAGTCAGACAAAGGCGGAGACAGAGGCCAGAGATGGCAGGAGAAGACAAAGATCAACAGGTGTCAGCTGCAGCGTGCGGAAGACAGGGGCTCCAGAAGAGACCGGAGAAGTAAAGAGAAGCGGAGACAGAGAGAGAACTGACAACAGAGATCAGGAGAGGGCAGACCGAGTCGGAAATCTGAGAAAAGAAGCGCAATCAGAGAGAGACCTGCAGAGACCTTGGGCATTGGAGTGGGGAGGAGGCGGCTGGAAGGTGTCTTGAAACCTCGAGAAGAGAAGCTGAGACCAGAGGGTGATGGAAACCCTGTGTGGAGAGGGCAGCGGTTCTGGGAACAGGAGCGCCCAGTTTCTGGGGCAGGACGAGGGAGGTGGAAGAAACAAAGGCTCTTCAGACAGGGTGGCCTTGGGCTGGACACCCTGTGGTGATCGCCTCTGGCCTCCCTGCAGCTGTCTGTGTGCCTCACACCCATTCAGACAAGGCCTGACTTGCGTCCGGAGGGAGGAGATGTGAGGGCTTCCTGGGTCGAGTGGGCAGACGTGGCTGTGTTGCAGCCCCAACCTGGGGACCATGGTGTGGAAGGAAGGGTGGGGGTGGATGCTTCCTCTGAGGGCCTCACAGGATAGATGACAATGAGGTCAGATTCAGGTGAGTTGGTTTGGGGATGGGCCACCAACAAACCAAATTCTCAGTCAGCCTTGGCGAGCTGTGGGATCCTGGTGATCCTATGGAAATGAGAAGAAACTAGAGACTTTGGCTGTACTGCACCTGTCCCTCAATTGTTATTCTGATGCCAGCAGGGCTTGGTTCTGGAATGTTCTCTAATTGGTCCTCCGCTTCCCACACATACAGCAAGGAGGGAGGCTGACCCCAGCATCTGCCCACTGAGCCACCAGAAGCTACCTTTGGTCTCCCTTCCAGAGCCTTAGTCTGAGCTGCGGCCAGACTTTCCCCATGCCCTCTTTCTGGTCTGAGGGTTGTGGGTGGGACAAAGGGCCTGAGAAAAGACCCACACCCAGCGCGCCCGAGAGAGAGGGGTCAGCAGTCCCAGCCAGGGGCAGACAGCAGAGAGAGGAACCAGGGTCAGAACTGGCCCTCAGTGAAGCCTCACCACCAACTCACCATGTGCTTTTAGGTAACAGGCAGAGCCTCCCGGTCTGTGGGGGAAGTGCTTGAGAAAAATGATCTCCCCAGGCATTCCTATTTTTGTGATTCAGAGAAGCCACTTTCCCTTCTCTGCACCTTTGCTCAGCTTTCTCTCTACCCAAAGGAAGGCACCTGCCTACATCCCATTCTGGTGAAATCTGCCTTGTTTTCTAACTCTTCCGAATGCCACCTCTTCCAGGAAGCCTCCCCAACTGATCCTCCCAGTTGGAAGTAATCTCTCTCCCATATGCTGTTTGACCTTCCCTTTGCAGGGAGGTTCCTGGTATTGTTTCTGTTGTTCTCTCCAGTTCTAGGTTCAAATGTGGGCCAACCCAGGGTAGGAGGTAGGGCAAGGGAAAGAACCAGGTTCACACTGCAGCTCTGCATCACTGGCCTGATGAGAATGCACACTCTCACCCTTTTTTAATATGTGAGGAAACACATGCTCACAGAGGGTAAGTGACACGTCCAAGGTCACCCAGCAAGCAAGCAGCAGAGTGGGGGGCCAGAACCAGATCAGCTGGATGCCAAATCCCTTTCCCTTCTGTCCCCTCGCCTTCGGGGCTTCCTCTTCCCTCCACACACCCCACGCTGGCTAGTCTCCACCCACCTTGGGCACTTCTCCACTGGCTCCAGACAAAGCAACTTGTTGTCTGGGAGCTAGAGACTGCAGAAGGGGCAGGAGAGTTATTCCTCCCAGGCTGGGCTGTGTCCTCTGGGCCAGATCTCGGGCAGCTGGAAAACCCATGGCGAGCTTGCTTAGACCCCACAATTGGGTGCCAGGTATCTACTCCCCAGTCTGCGTCTGTCTCTCTCTGGGATTCACTTTCTCCATCTGTGCAGTCGATGGAAGTGGTTGGCTGAGGTGGTCACTTGGTCCCTTCCACTGCTGAGAAGCTCAGCTTTCTGTCTCCGGAGGGAAGAGGCCTTTTGTATGGGGCAGGGGCTTGGCTATCTCCAGGGTGTAAGTCTGGGTCCATCCACACCCTGGGGGTAGAGAGGAGATAAACTTGGCTCCTGCTAACCCTTCTGGGCTGTAGTCCAGAGCCCTAAATGCTAATGTTTGGTGTGGTGGAGAACAAGGCCCACCTCCCCTGCCTGGGAACTCCCTGGGAATGGGATCTGACTTGATCCACTCCTGAGGCCCCAGAACCCCGCACAGGCTAGGCAGAGGTCAGGTATTGGGGAAGGTGCAACCCGGAAGCTGTTCTTTTTCTTCCTCATGCTCCCACCCCCATGACATTCCTTCCCTCCTCCAGCCTGCTTTGAAAACCTGCTCTTGTTGAGGACTGGAGATTCATGATAAGGAGTGAGATGGGGCTACAGTGAGGTGCTTGGAAGTAAAGGTAAGCACAGAGAGAGATGAGCCAGGACTCGTGGTTGGTGGACAGGGTGTGGCCTGGGCTAATACCCGTGTGTCTCTGAGCCTCAGGCTCTGTGTTTTAGGTCTAAGGAGACTGGCCTGGATTCTCTGTGGGCTCGGGGCTCACCCTCCCTTCTCTGTGCCTTCATCTCTATTTTCAGGGTCATCTCGGGTCTAGATGGGGTAGTCGGGGTCAGAATCGGGAATAGAAAGTCCGAGCACAGGGTCTGTGATCCAGCTTGGAAACCACCAGAAAACAACAGCTGGAGGCCTGCAGCATGTTATTGTCTTCCCAACAGACCACCCAAGGGTCCTGCTAGGAGGAATTTCCCAAAGATGAAAGCCAAGGCCAAAGCCTGAGACCTGACCCTGCTTCCTGTCTTTGATTCTAACCCCCGCCCCCCGCCCCCACTGTGCAGAAGCCCCAGGGGGCCATGTGGGGAACTGAAGCCCTTTGGAGCCCTGCGCTCCCCTACTCCACCCCCGGCCCGCGCTGCAGCCCCTGCTTCCCCAGATCCCCACATTCCAGCCTTCTCTTCTCCCTCATTCAGTTTAGCTCAATTCAACAATCATGTTTTTAAGCTGAGCCCTTGCAAGATGAGAAGTGGTTTTCTGAGAAGGTAGGACACCTTGGGAAGCCAGGCTGAGGGTATAACATGTGCGAAGGCAGAGAGGTGGAAAAGAACAAGATGAATTTGGGGCGTGGCAGGCATCTAACTGGAGTTACAGAAGAATGTTCACTAGGGGTGGCCTTCATCTTCTGGATGCTGAGGCGTCTGGACTCACGTGCTGCCGATGGGATGGAAGGGTGGTTAACCATTGTTGAGGACCACAGTGTACCAGGCAGGATGGTCTCCTTTAATCCTACCAAAAATGCTGTGTGCCCAGAGAGGGTAGCTGAGGCTTAGAGAGGCTAAATAAACTGCCCAAGGTCATGGCTACAATGTAGCAAACAAATATTTGAACTCAAAGTCTTCTGACCCAGAGGGTTTCAACAGGGACCTGCTATAGTCCATCAGGACCCAGGAAAGGAAAGCCTCTGCCTAGGGGTAGTCCACTGGCTTATCAGGCAGATAGGAGGGGGACATAAATGATGCAAGGGGGTGACCAGCCTGGCATCCCAGAGAAAGGGCTGAGGGAAATGAACTAGGAGGGGGAGGGGAGGTGGAGGGAGAGAGAACTGGTGTGGGCTCCAGGAGCTAGGCGGGGGAGCCAGAAGGCTGAGGGAGCCCAGGGAAATCTCCGTGGTAGGAAGGGCTGGAGGTGGGGTTGCCCATGAGGCTGGCCTCCTATCCCAACACATCTGGAGGGAGGTACCTGCCATCACTGTGACAGATGGATTGCCCAGTGTCTGCTGCTGTGAATATTTGCCTCCCCAGGCTCAGGCTGTGGGCGTGTGAGTGCTGGAGGTTGGTAGGTTTTCCAGAAACATCCAGACTCCCTTGTGACACCACTCTATCACCTCAACCTTGGCATCTGAACATGGTTCCAGCATGGGTTCCTCCTTTTGCTCTGTTTTCCTCAGTCTGGGCATATATGCAATGGGTCTTCTCACTTTCCAAGCCAAGTTTGCCCACGTGTGTCTTTTCTTTCCTTCTCTCCACACATGCCTTCCAGACGGAGAACCAGAGGACTGGCTTTGGCCCATGTCCTCTCATGGGCTCTCCTGGAGCCCACGGCCCCCTAGGCCTCTTCCTCTGGGAGCTCCCCTACCAGCCCAGATTCACATATGGCTGAACTCACCATTACCCTACAATCCCACCTTCCATGGCAGTACACCCAGACCACAAGCTGTACCTCTCCCCACTCCCCTGTCCCCAGGGCTCCTTGGCTTCCTGCACTCCCCACCACCTGCTTTTCCAGCAAATCCTGTCCATCCCACCTCCTGACTGTGTTTCATCAGCTCATTACTCTGCATCCCTACAGCCCCTGCCTGGCCCAGGCCCCACGGCCATCTGCTCCACTGCTTCTCACTCCTGCCTTCTCCCTGGTCCCGGCCCACAACCTGACCTCTCCACTCTCCCCCAGACGGCACGGAGGTCTTCATAGGAGGCCAAATTAGGCCTCATTCCTGGGCCCAGGATAAAGCCCAGCCCTCCAGCCTGGCATTCAAGGGCATCCATAGACTGGCCACTCCAGCCTCACCTCCCCAACTTGACCCCAGAGCTCCTGTCTTCCTGGACTATTTGTTTCCTGAACAGTCTTTGCACTTTCATACTTCTGCCCTTTACTCTGATGTTTCTTCCCTGAGGAAGGCTTCCAGAACCTTCCAAAGTAGGTTAGAGCCTCTTTACTATGTTTCTAAAGTCTTGGAACTCCTTATGTCACATAGTGAGCATGTGCTGTGATTCTATGTTAGATGTTTGCTCTGTCACCACACACACACACACACACACATACACACACACACACACACACACACACCCTCATGAGCATGTGCTGTGATTCTATATTAGATGTTTGCTCTGTCACCACACACACACACACACACACACACACACACACACACACACACACACCCTCATAGCTCCCTGACAGCAGAGACCTAGGCTGCTTGTTTCCAAAACCCCGGCCACCTGTCTTATGGAGCTGTTAGCGTGTGTGGAACCTTCATTCTTACTCCTAGAAGCAGCAGAGACCAGCTGTGTCCCCCACCATGGTGACCCTGGGCAAGTCATGGCCTTTTCTGGTCTTGTTGCCTCACCCTTCAAAGAGTTCACCCAGTCCTGGCTTCCTGTCCAGCAGCACTCCTCAGGCGCAGGGGTGCTGTGGGTCACAGACAGGGAGAGGCCCATAGGCAAGTATAAAGGACCCATTGCAAGCCCGATGAGCTCAAAGAGGCTCTCACAGGGCAAACTGCCACATGAAAGGCCAGCATCTTAGACCAGCTGTTTCCATATGGGAAAGTAGGCCCAATGTGGCCAGATCTGCTAATCTTTCAAGAAAAAACAAAAATTGGGAGTTTTGTGTGACACTTCCTGACATTTAAATGCTGGCAACTAGCTTAAAAACACTCAGTGAGCCAGCATTGTTGCATTGTTTAGGCTAAATAAAAACAGCTAGGAGTCAGATGCGCCTCCAGGCAGGACTGCCATCCACCGCACAACTCCAGAGGGCGCCCTTCACCTCACAGCGCACAGCTCACACAGCTGCACAGAGGGCCTTTGTCCAGGGCCTCCGTGTTGTAACCATTGTCCTGTATTATCTCTCTGCCAGTTCCTCTGATGGCCCAAGCAAAGTGTGTGTGGTGGTAGGTTTCCTGGAGAAGCCTTACCTTCTCTCTTTTTGGAATTTAAGATATTTATTTTCTTGGCTGTGCTGGATCTTAGTTGCGGCACATGGGAAATCTTTGATCTTCATAGTAGCATGTGAGATCTTTAGTTGCAGCATACAAACCCTTAGTGGGGGGCATGTGGGATTTAGCTTCCTGACCAGGGATCATTATCAGGAGAAAAAAAAAGGTCCTGGAATGCAGCAGGTGATTACAGAGTGCAGAGGGAAGACAAGGAGACAGCAGAGGAGGCTTCCTCAGGGGTCTGTGTCTCTTCAGGGACCAGGAGGAAGTGAGAGAGTAATGCCTAGGATGGGTGCCCCCCTGGAGGACAGTAAGTTCTGAGGCCTGGTGACCAGGCCTGGAGATAGCTCCCAGGTGAGTTTGGGGCAAACACAGACAAAACTGACACTGTGTGTCATCCTAGAGTTGACAAAGGATGTTACCTCTGTGACCCTCATGCAGGCTTGAGAGGCAAGGCTCATTATTTCTATTTTGCAGAGGCTCAGAGAGGTCTAACTGCTGGCCCAAGACCACACTGGGTCTGAGTGATCCTAGGTCGTGCTCTCTCTGCTGAGGGACAGGCTGGAATATTCTGGAGAGAAAGTGTCCTTTTCTTGTCCCTCCTTGGTCCGAGCCCTCCTGCTCCATTCTCAGGATGTAAGAACTCTCCCAGGCTCTCTTGGCATTCCTCAGCTCATCCCTCCTCAAAGTTCAAATCTGGGCCTTTTTACGAGTCCCGAGCTTTCACCGCGCTCAGGTCCGCTAGACTAGGGACCATGTCCTTCTCACCACATTTTTCTGTCCAGCCTTGAACTGACCAATGAACTGACTAAGTGACTGATCAGCTAAAACATCAGCTGGTAGAATTGTCCCCGTACAACCACCTTTGGCAATTCATTGGAGGAAAGCCAGGCCAGAATCAGAAATGGCTACGGGGGAGTATTTTTCATAGGTCCTAAGGCCATCATTGGTAGCCACCATTTGACGGCTGCTGTTAGGGGCCCAAGAGTCAAACAGGTCTGAGTTCCAGTCTAGGCTTTGCTATTGACCAGCCCCAGGACCTGGACAGATGCCCTCCTCTCTGTGTGCTTCCGTTTCCTCATTCATGGAGTCACAGCAGCTACCTCAATGGTTTGCTAGGCAGATGGGTGAGTGCGCCCAGCACAGCACATAGGGTAGCCTCAGGGGGTGACAGTGAGCCAGAGAGCTGGGTGTCCAGCCCCTGTATCCTTGGCCCTTCCGGGTAGAAGTTTCTCCTGGTTCCTAGGTTCTAGATACAGCAATGCTCTTGCTGTCCCAAAGCAATTATGGAGGCAGGCAGGGTGTTTGTACCTGACAGTGAAGAAAACGATGTTCACTGAGTGCCTACTATGTGTCGTATCCGTGCTGGCTCCCATACATTAGTGACACAATCTATTGATCAGACAAAGTCTGTTATTTACCAAGATAAGGGCCAACACACCTCTTGAAGTTTTGGCAGTGTCTCAGAATGGGGAGGAAAGATCAATAGCATTGAGCAAGAATCACGATACAACAGTCCAGGGTTTGTTGGTAGAAACATCAAGGTGAGGATTTCGTGGGTAGAGATTCAAAGAATCAGAGGTGCACACCCTGCTGACAGTTTCTCTTGAAGAGTTGCTTCGTCTTTCCAGAACTTTCTGTAATGAAAAATCAAGCAATTTGCTGGGGCTGCTCAGTCTAAGAAAGTAAGAAGAAAATTGCTAATGAAGACAGTAGAGTAGCAAAGTCAAGTTAATGTCATTGGTAAGATGTGGTTTGGGGCTTTTAGGGTCCTCGCTGAATGTGGAGGGAAGGTTCAGGTTCTCAGTGGGTGCTCTCGGCAGTGGGAAGTAGGGGTTGCTGTCCCTGCGTTGAGGATGAGGATCCCAGCTGGGGGATTGAAACCTGTGCAACTGCCTGCGCAGCTATGAGTGTGCATGGAGGGAAGGAACCCAGGTCCTCGAGTCTTGTGGTTGACTGGGGCTTGGATGGGAGGGAGAGAGATAATCTGGAGATGGATGATGGCACTGTCAGAGGAAGAGGTTCACGTGGAGGAGCCAGCTGTGTGTGGAAGGGTTCAGTTGGGCCTGTAGCCTCAGAGGTGCTTGAAGATTTCAGGAGAGGAGAAGATTGGGCCTCAGGGGGCCTATGGTGTGCCAGGTCTGAGCCAGGCACCCGAGATGCCTTACCTCCCCGAGTAGAGGCTGTATCCTCACTTTACAGAGGAGACAAGCTAATCAGAGGCACATCCATGCTCCACAGAGGACCAGTGGCTGGGCTGGGGTTCAGACCCAGGTCTGGGGACTTTGCAACCTTTGTGTGAGTGCATGCTAAGTCACTTCATTTGTGTCCAGTGCTTTGTGACCCCCATGGACTGTAGCCAGCCAAGCTCCTCTGTCCATGGATTCTCCAGGCAAGAATACTGGAGAAGGTTTGCCATGCCCTTCTCCAGGGAATCTTCCCAACCCAGGGATCGAACGCGCGTCTCTTACATCTCCTGCACTGGCAGGCTTGTTCTTTACCGCTAGCACCACCTGGGAAGCCCCTTGAAACCTATACTCAGTCTCATATCTGCCTGAGATTTGCTGTTTATAGCTGGGAGGTGGCTGGAGGAGGCAGATCCCTGAGTCTTTAAAGAAAACAGAAGAGGCAGAGAAAAGCCGCCGTTCCTGTCAGGCTGCTCTCTGAATCTCAGCCCTCATCTCCCAGACTCAAATTCCTGGCCCTGGAGGGGATTTGGCCGCAGCCAGGACACTCTGCCTTATAGACATCTGGAGCATCTGACTGAACTGAAGATTTCTGGTTGACAGAATTTCAGGGCAACTTTCTGACTGAGTTTCTGAGCAACTGCAGGACAGTGAGTGACCAACTGACAAACCTGAACAGACAAGTCTCCTAAAGGACAGCGGACCAGTAGACCAATGACTTACCAGCTGACAGACATGAGTGTGCCTGTGTGCACGGCCAGCCATGTGACCCACCGACAGGTACACAGACCCCTTGCCTGCCAGCTCTGGGACTGTAGGATGCTAGCCCTTGGAACCACCTGGCCTACCTGGGGCCCCCAAACCTGGCTGCCCAACTGGGAGAGGAAGAGGCTCTAATTTTCTTCTGGGGCCTGGCTCCCTGCCTCTCCTCTCATTCCTATAGGGCCCCTGGGCTCAGCTCAGGTGCACCCTCAGCTTCCCTCTCTCCTGCAAAGCTGGCCCTTAAAAAAAGCCTTCACAGGATGGTAAGGACCTCCGAGATAGCAGTTGAGGTGGACCTACAGCCCTGGACTCAGGACTTTCCTTCCAGGGGAAGCTCTACCCCTTATTGGGGAGTCGGACTCTCTGCTGCCAGCCCCTCTATAGAGGACTCCAGCCCACAAGAAGGACTCAAAGGGGACTGACAACCAGTCTGACCAGCCCTGTGCAGTGACCAACTGGCCACTCAACACACTGGCAGCTGCTCTCAGAACCCAGTGGTATGGGGCCAGGGCTCCCCCTTCTCTCCCCAGAGGCTCATACTATAGACTGAGCCACAGGAGGGTGGAAAGTTCTGAGCTGGTCCATTGACCTTTTGCCCCATATCTCACCATGCCCTGGGCTTCTTTCAGAGCTGGGGATCCACGTCAGTGACTCTGTCCTCCCAACCTCAGCTCCCACCCCATCATCTGTTTGGCCTGCCCCTTGGGAGGCAGGCACTGCTGCCTTTCAGGTGGCCTGGCTAGGACTGGCTGGGCCAAGACAGAGAGGAATGTTGTGCTTCTACCCTTCATTAAATCTGTGCAAATAGTGCACCGCAGCATGAGGTTAACACCTGGGCTTGAGTTCCTGTACTAGTGTGGGCTAGCAAGCTAGTTGCATTTCCCTAATGACTAATGATGTTGAGCATCTTTTCATTGCTTATTGGCCATATCTTTGGGAAAGTATCTATTCAAATAGCTTAAGTAATTTGGCTGAGGAAATGGAAGCGTGTTCACAGGTAACTAACTACCTGTGAACCTCAGTGTCCGCATCAGAAGCACAGAGCTCATGAAGGCACCAAAGGCATAGAGCTGTGGAGAGGCTTCAAGAGCACTTACCACGTTAGTCAAAAAGTTCATTTGGACTCGTCCATGACCGGGTGTGGCCCGAACGAATTTTTTGGCCAACTCACAGAACGTGCGTGCAAGCCTTTACATACGTGGAAAGCATGTAGCACAGTATTTATGTTATTATGGGTGACTGGGCTCTACTTGTGAGAGGAGTTGGAGTTCAGAAATTGTCCTGTCAGTCTCCTCTGGCTGAGTTTGCTTGGAATCCCCTTACTTTCTCTTCTTCTTCAAAGTGATGTCCACAGAGCATTACCTCCACTTCCCTCACCTAGGCCAATCCTCCATCTCCTGTCAGGTGTCACTTTTACTTCAGTATCTCCTTGTTTCCTCTGAGTGTTCATACCCACTAAAGGGACTCCTCCCCAGCCACACACGCTTCCGTTTCCTCAGCCAAATTACTCAAGCTATTTGAATAGATACTTTTCCAAAGATATGGCCAATAAGCAATGAAAAGATGCTCAATATCATTAGTCATTAGGGAGATGCAAATCAAAACCACATGAGATATCATTTCACACCCATGAGAATGGCTGTAATCAAAGAGACAGACAACAAATATTAGTGAGAATGTGGAGAAATTGGAACCATCACCCACTGCTAGCAAGAGTGGGTGTTAGATGGTGTTAGAAAACAATTTGACAGTTCCTCCAAAAGTAAAACAGACTTACCCTATGGATCAGGAATTCAACTCCTGGCTCTATACTCAAGAGAACTGAGAATATGTATCTACACAAAAGGTGGTATATGAATGTTCACTGGGTCTGAAACAACCCAAATGTCCATCAACAGATAAATGGATAAACTAAATCTAATTGTATGTATTTATATATATATACATACACTGGAGTATTATTTCAGTCATTAAAAGGAATGAAGCACAGATACATGCTACAACATGGATAAGCCTTGAAATATTATGCTAAGTAAAAGAAGCCAGTCACAAAATATCACATACTGTATGATTTCCTCTATGTGAATGCATTTGAAATATCCAGAATAAGCAAACTCAGAGAGCCAGAAAATAGATCTGTGGTTGCCAGGAGCTGGAGGGATAGAGGAATGGGGAATGACTGCTCATGGGTATGGGATTTCTTACTGGGGTGGTGAAAGTATTCTGGAATTAGAGAGCGGTGATACTATATTACTAATTAGATAGTCATGACTTTTTGAATATACTAAAATCATTGAATTATATACTCTGAAAGGATAGATTTTATGGTATATGAATTATATCTCAATTGTAAAAAATTCCTCAGGTTCCCAGGTACCTTGTGAGAGGAGCACAAAACCCTCACCGGTGGCAGTTACAGGCTTCCTTATCCCTCTTGCTGAGTTGGTCTTCCAGGTCTAGAGATGCAGCGAGAGAGGGCCCATACCCCTTCTCTCGGTTGGGAGTGTCCTCAAGGCAGCTTTCAGGCTCCATAAGGAGCTTGTTGAATGAGGGGAAATTCCTGCCAGGTTGAGAGACGTTTGAGACAATGGAGAGGCTTCCGCAGGAAGCGGGGCCCCAGGAGGGAAGGAAAGTCCTGGAGGCATGGGCTGCCTGAGGTTCAGGTGGTTTTCCTCTAAAGGGAGAGGTGGAGTCTCCCAAGGCTGGGCTTCCAGGCTCCTCACTGAGATTAAACCTCAGGAAACCCTGAAAGATGCCTCTGAAAGGGCTGCAGTGAGTGGGAGACTGACAAGGTTACCATGGTTACTGTGGGTCATGGGACCATGATTTGGGCATTGGACTGGTGAGTTCTGTGATTATATGCCATGTAGTGCCCTGTGGAAGCATTGCTATCTATTCCAAATTACCCCTAGGAAAACCCTTTATGCCCTGACTTTGGACCAAGCCTTGACCATGCACGGGGCCCTAGACCTCTGATCCTAGACTAAGCCAGACAAACCCTGACCCAGAGTTAGCCTCCAGGAACACTGGACGTCTCACAGATACAGGCCCCAGGAGGGTAGGGCTATGCATTTCTACACTAGCGCCACAGCTCAAAGGCTGTGTGACGGCATCAGCAGCTTCTCGCTAGAAGGAAGCTTTGTGCTGGGAATGGAATGAAGAGATGAATAGGTGGTCCCAGTGGGATCTGGCCAGCTTAGGCACATGGAGCACACACATACCCTCTGAAGAAGGGCTCCTTCAGCTCCTGAGATGCAGGAAGGCTGTCAGTGCTTTGCCTCAGATTCTCACCAACCCCAGAAACACCTTGGGTTGCCTGGTCAGGGTCATTGAGATTCCATCTCCACTCTCACTCCCTGGCTTTCTATCCCACAGGGCCGGTGGGTGAGGAGCTCCAGGTGCCAGACAAGGAGGCCAAGGCCATGGTGGGCACAGAAGACACACCTGGAGGCAAAGCCAGCCCAAATCCTCAAAATTTGCGGCCAAGTGTGTTCCACAGCATCAAGGTACCTCTCAGGACCTGGCAGGAGAAGGGTCATCTGAGCCTGACAGAGCAGGCTCTGCCACTTACAGGCCGTTAAATGCCAAGCAAGGTGCTGCCTTTCCCTGAGCCTCAGTTTCCTCATCTGTAGAATGGGTGGCTGTGATCTCTAGAAGCACTTAGCTTTTATTTCAGGCACACATTCTCTCCTTCCAGAGAGGCTCTTCTGTGGGCACTGGGGGACCAGTCTTCTTGGCGCCAGTTTTTCTAGGGGGAAAGAGAAGGACCCCAGGGATCCTGAACCTGGGTGAATACTGGGAGTGCTGGCTCAACCAAGGGCAGCCCTAAACAACCAAGTCTGTACCAGCACCTTCATGGTGCCAGGCCCTGTGCCAGGGGCCACTCCACACAGTCTTATTTAGCTCTCATAGTAACCTGGGGAAGCAGGGGTGTCATCCTTGTTACACAGATGAGGAAACCAAAACTCAGAACAAACATTCTATTTTTTAAGCTCCAGCATAAACACCCTATTTTTAATTCTTTGAGACAAGTTTTTCTCTTAGGAATTCGACCAGGTTTTCAGGAGGGCTGCAAGCAGGTGGGGTGTTTGTGTAGGGCTGAGTGAGGTGTGAGGGTAGCTTGGGGGTTCGCTGTATGCAGGTGGTCTCCCAGGGTAGTTCAGGGGATGACTGGGTGGGGTGGGGTGAGGTGAGATCTGGGGAGCTTCCTGGGGACAGGAGGGAGTTCTAGTCCTACCTGGGAGACCTCTGGGGACAGAGGGGCTCCCACCATCCTTGGCCCCATGAAGACCCTACTCTCAATCCTGTGGATTTCAAGTCTCCCCCAGGCCCTGGGGTACCCAGGACAGCTTTCCTATTTTTTAGGCCTATGAGAATCCATGTGCTACCCCAATAACACTTTCTCTCCTCTTGCTCTGGACTCTCCCTCCCTTCCTCTCTCTCCTCCTGCTCCTCCTGTATGTCTGTCTCCTCTGACTCTGTTTCTCCATCTTGCGGCCTCCCTTTCTCTGTCTCTGCCTCTCTGCATCCTCCCCCACCACGGTCTCCACCTGCGGCCCCTCCGCCAGTTCTTCGTCCTGTGCCACAGCCTGCTGCAGCTGGCACAGCTCATGATCTCCGGCTACCTCAAGAGCTCCATCTCCACGGTGGAGAAGCGCTTCGGGCTCTCCAGTCAGACCTCGGGGCTGCTGGCTGCCTTCAATGAGGTACTGGCCCCAGCAGGACAGCCACGGTGTGGGGGAGGCGGTGGCGAATTGAGGGAGATTCTCACCTCCACTCCCTCTCCCTCACGGCCCTAATGTAAACCCTTCCCCTAGTGCCACGTGCAACCCCATCACAGCTCCTTCCGATCCCACCGTTGGGGGGGCCTTCTGCTGGGGATCACGGAGGATTTTAGAGCTAGGCGGGGTCCCCATTACCCGCACCTCTCCACCATTCTCCTTTTGGTTCCTTCACCTTTTCAGGCACCTGACAATTGTCTGGCCCAGGAAGGAGTCAGAGGAAGCCAACTCAACAGTAGGGAGAGAGGTTTAAATGAGATCAAAGGCAAAACTTTGGGAATTTAGGGTAGAGAGGGGAGGGGATGATACTAGGGCGTGGAGTTGCCGCAGGATCCACAGGCCTCTGCCTCTGGGCTGACAGCCCAGCCGGGAGGAGTGGACAAGCTCCTCTGGGTGGATTTGGAGATCAGAGTCCAGCTGTGCCCAGCCCCTCCCCCACCAGATGTTTTCCGCCTCGGAGAAGGCTGTTGTCCAGAGAACACTCTCTCCCCATCCCTCAAGATTTCTGTGAAATTGTCTCCCCCTTGGGTGATATGTCACATTCCTCCCAACCCAAGGCCCATGGTCTCTACCTAGTCCCCAGGCTCTCCTTATTACTCCACTCCCAGATGTCAGAGATGGGAAGAGAATGTCATTACTGTCATTATGCAGTTGTGGGACCCCGGACAAGTCACTCCGTGACTCTAGGTCTCAGTGTCCCATCTAAAAAATGGGGAGTGGCTGTCCGTCCCAGGATCAGTCCTTCCAAGGCCCCTCTCCTGATACTGCCTCACTCCATCAGCAAAGAACCAGGGTTCAGGGGTAAGTACCCCACCCACAGTCACAACCAGGAAGCAGCAGAGTGGAGCACACACACCCCAGCTTCTGACAGCAGAGCCTGCCCTGCCCTGCCAGCTCTCCTGTCCCCTCCAGCACCCACATCCAAGGATTTGAATTTTAAGGCTGGAAATACCAGCCTTAGCCCTGTGGCTTTAGACTTTTTTTGTTCTTAGTTGCTCAGTCGTGTCTGGCTCTTTGTTACCACATGGACTGTAGCCTGCCAGGCTCCTCTATCCATGGGGATTCTCCAGGCAAGAATACTGGAGTGGGTTGCCATGCCCACCTCCAGGGGATCTTCCCAACCCATGGATCAAACCCAGGTCTCCCGTACTGCAGGCAGATTCTTTACCATCTGAGCCACCAGGGAAGCACTAAACAAGATAGAAGTTCTGATTCTGGGTTAAGACACACGGGCATATCCACTCTTTGCTATGCTCAGTCGTGTCCAACTCTTTGGACTGTAGCCTGCCAGGCAACTCTGTCCATGGAACTGTCCAGGCAAGAATACTGAAGTGGGTTGCCATTTTCTATTTTAAGGGATCTTCTTGACCTAGGGAATCAAACCAGGGTCTCCCATGTCTCCTGGATTGGCAGGCAGATTCTTTTCCACAGTGCCACCTGGGAAACCCAGACTTCATTTATTTCTCATTCATGACATCCCAGAAGCTCAAATCCCTGTCCTTGACTGTCCTACTACCCTGTGTTTTAACATGGGACCCAACCCACATTCTAGAATGAAATTGAACTTCTAGCCCTGTCCATGCTGCTCTTATTTCTCTCCTCTACTGGAGCAGTAAGCAGAACACATCCTAGGAGGACCCAGAATCTGTGTTTTTAGCAGGGACCTGAATGATTTTTATTCAACCATTCTGCAGAAGGGAACACTGAGATTGGTGATTGAGACAAAGATGGCCCTCTGCTCTACTTTCATGGGTCCTCTCATCCTTTTGCAGGTGGGGAACACAGCCCTGATCGTATTTGTGAGCTATTTCGGCAGCCGGGTACATCGGCCCCGCCTGATCGGCTGTGGAGCTATCCTTGTGACCCTGGCGGGCATACTCATGACTGTCCCACACTTCATCTCAGAGCCGTACCGCTACGACCACACTAGCCTTGGTAAGAACAGGAGGGGCTGGGCTGAGGGTGGGCATGAGTTGCCACATTACTGTACACAGTGTCCACCCCCAGGCTTCCAGCGGTCAAGATGGGCCCAGCTTTCCAGAACACCTACTAGTCCCCCACACCCCACCCCACTGCCTCCTTCAGCCTCAGCCCAGATGAGTCCTTCTGGCAGCCCTGGGCAGTGGTGTTAGGGGGGTAGTCCTAGGGCAGAAAGGTGAGGCCCTCTGGGTTTCTCTTGGTGAGGGCCTGCTTGTATGTCGCTGCTTTTTTTTTTTTTTTTTTTGAGGTGGAGGTGGGTTTAGGGCCTGGCCTGTGTGGGTCCTCAAGAAATATTTGTGGAATAATAATAACAGTATCACACACCACTTACTAGGTACCACTGCTCTAAGCACTTAATGTATACTGATGCATTTAATTTACACAAGAAGTCAAAGCATTGATGAAAGAATGAATGAGTGAAAGAACAAACAAAAACATGAAAGAATTTTAGACAGGAATAGTGAAGCCCCTGTTTAGCCCAGTGGGATTTTGTTGAGAGTCAACTTGACAGATGGATGCCTGTCCCTTGGAGAACGACTCAAGCAGCCTTCCCTGTCCCATCCATCTCTCCACCCATTCACTCATCTACCCATCCATCCACCTACCCATCCTATCCATCTACTCATTCACATACATACTCATCCACTCATCAGTCCTTCCATCTACCTATCCACCTACCCATCCATCCACCTACCCATCCACCCATCCACCTACATATCTACCCATCTATTCATCCACCCATCTACCTATCCATCCACCTACTTATCCTCCCTTCCATTACCCCTTCTACCCTCTCCACCCATCTATCCATCTGGTGGTCCACCCTAGAAAACATTAGTGCTTCCTACTTTGTGCTGGACCCTCTTGAGGGACTCAGTCCTTGCCCTCTGGGAGCTCCCAGTCTGGGAGAGAAAACAGAAACAAACAATACCTCTCCTCCCCCCACCCGGTGTATGCACTGTGTGAGGAAGGAAGAACAGGGCAGAAGCAGCCCAGGGAAGGAGCCCACAGCCCAGCCTGGCATCATGGAAGGCTTCCCAGGGGAGGAGGGCTGTCAGAAAGCATCCTTTCTCCCTTGTCCTCCCATCAGTTCAGACCCCAGAGCTCCTACTCTGTGCCAGGCGCAGGGATGGAAAGATGGAGCAGATACAACCAGCCCTAAGAAGCTCTGAGGGAGCGTGGGTTGGCGTGAGCATGGGCAGCTCTGCTGCAGACCAGAGAGTCCAGCACAGGACAGCCAGGGGGAGCCGGTGGAGACCTGAGTAGGGGATGGACACTGGAGGCTGGAGTGAGCTGGAGGAGGTGGCGTCTGACTGTAATGTAGAAAGAAGGTGGAGGAAGCTGCTCAGGCAATGGCTGGGAAGTGGGGGAAGTCCCAGAAGAAAGCAGAGTGGTTATCTAGGCCTGAGTGGAGAACTGTCAAGAGGTCTGACTCAGATACCAAAAAATTATACTTACTCATATTTCCCCATCTAGAATTTTCTCTTTAACAGAGCTTTTCCTGTGCAGGGTCACACACATTCTTCATCCTCACTGACATACAACACCCTTCTGCTCCTTATGGAACCCCAGGCAAACTTCTTCTCCTGTCTGAGCCTCAGTCTCCACATCTGTCCAATGGGTGAACTGGACTTGGTGACCTCTAAGTACCCACCCTGAACTGACATACAAGACTATTTCATTCACTCACTCCTCATCATTAATTAATTAATTATCATTAAGGTGACTCAGATGGTAAAGAAACTGCCTGCAATACAGGAGACCCGGGTTTGATTCCTGGGTTGGGAAGATCCTCTGGAGAAGGAAATGGCAACCCACTCCAGTATTCTTGCCTGGAGAATTCCATGGACAGAGGAGCCTGGCAGCTGACAGTCCATCAGGTCACAAAGAGTTGGACACGACTAAGGGACTAACACACACACACAGCCTTCAAAAGATAAACTTGGGCTTCACAGGTGGCGCTAGTTGGTAAGAATCCACCTGCCAATACAGGAGACTTAAGAGACACGGGTACGATCCCTGGGTCTGGAAGATCCCCTGGAGGAGGAAATGGCAACCCACTCCAATATTCTTGCCTGGAGAATCCCCATGGACAGAGGAGCCTGGTGGGCTACAGTCCGTGGGGTTGCAGAGTCAGACATGACTGAAGCAACTTAGCATCCAGCACATTAATATTTATGTGCCAGGCCCTCTGCTGGGGACTTGGGACTGGAAAAAAAGACAGATCCCTGTAATCATCTTCATATCTAGTAAGCACTGTGCACAGGCATCACTCACCACTCCTAATGCTTACAACCCTTTGAGCAGGTGTTATCATTATCCTACTTTATGAGTGAGGAAACTGAGTCTCAGAGAGGGAGGTACTCCCTCAAGGTCCACAGCTAGTAGACATCCTCTGCTAGCCTAGCCCTAGAGCCTCTGCCCTGACCACTGAATTCTTCTGCTTATAAGTTCCATATTTCTGTAGAACTCCCATTCTAGGAGGCTTGTTCGACAGATGAGGAAACCAAGGCCAGAGGGGCTGAGGTCCTCTGCCAAAGTCTCACCGTCTTCAACCCAGGCAATCTGGTTGAGGGTCCAAGTCCTTGAGCCTGGTTCACATGGTTTTTTCCAGCCCTAGAGAGTGGCTTTCTGGGCTGGGTGCACATAGCTCAGAGACCCAGCTCCCAGAAAGAACTTGGGCAGCCACAGAGAGGAGGCCACTTCTATACCCACATTTGGGATAATAATAGTATGAGGGTCTTCTTAAATTTGCTCACCAAATATTGGTGAGCCACAGGAAACAAATGTCTGGCACTAAATTAAGAAATTTCCCTTTATTGCACTCTACCTCTGTGTCCCAAGCTGACACTGAGCCCTTCCCAGAATGAAGGCCTAAGGGCACCAGTGCCCTCCACAGCCCAGACCCAGCGTCCTTCCCTTGTCGGGCCCTGCCTTCAGCCCTGGCCTTGACCCTTACACTCTGTGAGCCAGCCATGCTGAACTTCTCAAGACCTTGGTTTTACATGTGCAGTGGCCTCTTTCTGGACCCCACCCCTGACCACCACCTTCCCTTTCTGGAAAATCTTGTTCATTCTTTTCCACCCAGTTCAAACCACCTCTTTCAGCTGTCCTACCCCACCCTCATTCAAGATCCACCACTGCCATGGCACTTTCACATACCTCTGCTCAGAGAAGTGGCATAGGCGATTTAAGAGCATGGACTCAGAACTGGCCTGCCTGGGTTCCAATCCTAGCTCCAACCCTTGTTAGTTGCTGCCTGAGCATCAGTTTTCTCATCTGCAAAATGGGAGTAATGAGAGTACCCATCCCCTGGGTTTGTTGTGGGGGTCAGAGGGATTCAGAAGAGTACCTCCCATCAGTAAGTGCTATATGAGTCTTAGCTATTGTCCTAATACTTTTATCATCTCTCAGCAGACATGCCACAAGACTTCGAGGCTTCCCTGTGCCTGCTCAGCACCAAGGCCCCAGCTTCAGCCTCATCCAACAGCAGCTGCTCTAGCTACACAGAGGTTCGGCACCTGGCTGTGGTGGGGATCATGTTCACGGCCCAGACCCTGCTTGGCGTGGGCGGGGTGCCCATTCAGCCCTTTGGCATCTCCTACATCGATGACTTTTCCCACAACAGCAACTCGCCCCTCTACCTTGGTGAGGATCTGTCCCACCCCTCGGGCTCTGAGGGAGGGCCACGCTCAGGTCGGGCTAAGTACGAATCCCTGCCCTCTGCCCTCTGTGGCCACTAGAGGCCCAGAGGAGCCCTGGAGAGCTTCCAAGGCCTGAGCAGGGGAGATGGGCTGCTCCTGCCCAGTGGAGGCTGAGCAGGCCCTGACCTGTGAAAGGAAGCTGGGCCAGAGAGCACTAACCCAGGCTTCCTGTTGCAGGTATCCTGTTCGCAGTGACCATGATGGGACCAGGCATGGCCTATGGGCTGGGAAGCCTCATGTTGCGCCTTTATGTGGACATTGATCGAATGCCAGAAGGTGAGCTTCGGAGCACACAGTTGTCCCCAGGGGCACACAGACACAGTTGACCAATGGCTGGTCTCATAGGAGACGCTGAACCGGAGGACCCAGCAACACCACTGACCTGAGACATGCCTCTTAACCTCTCTGAGCCTCAGCTTCCCCATCTTTGAGATACTCTCTGCCCTGTCCACCTCCCAAAGGTGCAATCAGAATGCAGTGAGAATGTGGAGATAAGCCAGAAGTTGACATCAGATGGAGAGTTGTAACTGTTGCCACGGTTGTTATGAGTCTTCACTTAGTTCCACCCTGACTCCACCCAACCCCAGGCCCTCAGCCCTCTGCTCAGATACACTACGGGGCAGACAGACCATGTATTCTCTTGGTCTCTGGGGAGCTCCCGTCTTTATGGGGGACAGACTTCAGGACCCAGAGAGGACACTGGCATAATGGAGAGAATTTTGGAGCAGGACTCATTACCTTAGGCCATCTCAGAGGGGAAATTCAGGGTGACCTCTAAGGACCCTTCTAGTTTTGACCACCTCAAAACCTGGCCACCTATGTTGAGGGCACCATTTGGGGAAAAGGGGTCTCTGATTCAGGTGGTGGTCAGGGTGGGCCAAGGCGTGGAACTGAAGCTTGGTCAGAAGACAATCAGGAGGGGGAGTGTTGGGGATCTCAGAGCTCTGGCATTCTGTGGGAGTGGGAGTGGATTGTTTCTAGAACAGGTCACTGTGGCGTCTCAGCTGCCTGCTGGTCACACCAAGCAGCTCCAAGCCCCCAGCTCCACCTTCTGCATCCTGCTGCTCAGATGTCCCATCCCTCACCTGGAGATTTTCCAGCAACCCAAGAAGCCTCAGGTGACATGTGTACAAGAAGATGGACAGGCAGATTCTGTTTCTTGTTATCCAGCTTTTGCCCAAGGGTGCCTCTAGCCAGGATAGGTCTGGGCAGCTCTGAACAGGAGTCACTAGGGGTGGCCCTGCCCCAACCCTCCTCCTTCTAGAAACCTGGGCCCAGGAGCCCAGCATGGACTCTGGTTGTAATTTCATTCTCCCTTGATGAAACAGTCCTAAAAGTCAGGACTCAGTTTCCCAGACACACCCCAGTTCAGGAGAAGGGAATGTGTTTCTGACTATGTTGACATCATCCTGGTGGTGCTGACACCTTCACAGACAGATATGGCATTCCTGTGGACTGTGAACCAAGGGGCCATCTCCCTATCCCTTCTTTCTCTCTGGGGGATTTCACTGGTTGGGCAGGTCACATCCACTGCAAGCCCAGACCAGTAGGTGAGAAAATGAAGATCTGAGATGAGTGTGCATGAATTCCCACCAGCCTGGAACAGAAGATGGGGGAATAGTAAGTGGAGGAGGAAATCACGCAAAAGCCAACCCCACCCCCAGTTTTACAGATTCGTTTGCTGAGTGCTGACTGTGTCCTCTGGGCCCAGTTCCAGAGGCGCTCAGGGCAAAGCATCTGGAAGTCAGCCCCACTAATGGGGTTGATGTCGTCATGCATCTGTACTGTTAGAAAGTGTTTGCAGGTGCTGTGGCAGTTGAAGAAGGAGGTACCTAACTCAGCCTTGGGGTCAAAAGGTCTGATGGCAGAGTTGGGCACTCCAGCCAGGAGGCACATCTGGGACTGTTGTTGTTGTTTAGTCATTAGGTTGTGCCCAATTCTTTTGCAATCCCATGGATTGTTGCCCACCAGTCTCGCCTGTCCATGGGATTTCCCAGGCAAGAGTACCGGAGTTGGTTGCCATTTCCATCTCCAAGG
Source organism: Giraffa tippelskirchi (assembly GCF_054371585.1). NCBI lineage: Eukaryota > Metazoa > Chordata > Mammalia > Artiodactyla > Giraffidae > Giraffa > Giraffa tippelskirchi. The sequence continues at coordinate 125,771,852 of NC_137285.1, forward strand.
GGATCTTCCTGACCCAGGGGTCGGGCCTGCATCTCCTGTGCCTCCTGCATTGGCAGGCAGATTCTTTACCCCTGAGCCACCAGGGAAGCCCATATTTGGGTTAATCTTGTCTTGATTATACCTAGATGGGGCTCGAAATCACCTAGGGAACTTGTTAAAGGTACAGATTCCTTGGCCACCTTTCCACCCCATCCTGCGGCAGTTTGAAGTTGATCTTGGAAAAGGCTGAGTATTTTTGATAAGCACCCCTTGTGATTTTAACCATCATGCAGGTCTGAGAATCCCAAGAGTCATCCTAGCCATCAGTTTAATAACAACAATCACAAAAGTAACAGTAAACATTGTCGACATTCTACGTGCCAGCACTATTCTAAGTGCTCTACACGTATTAGTTTCTATGATTCTCACATCAGCCTTATGATGTAGGTACTACTAGCATCCATGCTTTACAGGGGAAGAAACCAGGGCACAAAGAGGTTAAGTAACTTGCCCAAGGTCACGCCATTTCCAAAGTCCATGACCTTAACCATGACACACACTGCCATAAAGTTGAGAAAGTCAAGGCCCAGGAAGGGTCAGGGATGTGCCCAAGGTCACACAGGACACAACTGGCAGAGCCATAACTGATATCCAGATCTCCCGACCCCAGCCCAGGTCGCGTCCTACCTCAGAGGCTGGTCCGAGGGTGATGGCCAAGAAGCTACAGCCCATCCTGACCCTAACACCCTCTCTTCCAGGTGGCATCAACCTGACCTCAAAGGACCCCCGATGGGTGGGTGCCTGGTGGCTGGGCTTCCTCATCTCGGCTGGCACGGTGGCCCTGGCCGCCATCCCCTACTTCTTCTTCCCCAAGGAGATGCCCAAGGAGAAGAAAGAGCTTCGCTTCCGGCGAAAGGGCTTGGCAGTTTCAGACCCACCTGTCAGCAAGGTAAGCCCCCTCCCTGCCCCAGCCTAACCCAAGCTCCAACCCCCACACACTTGTCCTCCTGTATAACCTTCAACTCCATTCTCCTGGGCACAGCACGTCACAGCTTCCAAAGCCATCTCCATAGAGCTCTGTTGCATTCCCCAGCATTCCTGCATGGTGCATCTTCCCTGCCCCTTCCACAGCTGAGGGGATTAAGGGCCAGAGCCGAAAGTGACCCAACCAAGGTCACAAGGCCGGCCAGGACACCGCTGGAACCGGAACCCAAAGCCTGTCTGAGCCCACTCCCCTTGCTCTAACCTACTGCCTACTCCCTCTCTGCTTGTCGCTGAACGTGTTTAGTAGATTGTGAATATGCTGCAGCAGTGTTGAGAACTGGAAGGAGGTGGAGAGTTTACAGGAGGGTCTAGGAAGACTTCTCTGAAGAGAGGGGGATTCCACTGGACTTTGAAGCCTGTGTGGAAGCATGGCAAGGAGTGGGAGGGCCATTCTAGGTGGGAAAAAGCCTGGACAAAGGACTTGGCTGTAGAAATGACCATGGCCTTTTCAGGGACAGTGAGGGGACAAACAGATATTGAGTGCCTCACTGGGGACCAGGCATCGGGCTGGACCCTGGGGTTCAGCATGTGAGCCCCACCCTTAAAATAGGTATAGCTTAGTGAGGACAGAGTCTCTTTGATAAGTAACAACTGGCCAGGTGCTGCAAGGGGATCTCACTGAACCACTCTGCTCAGCTCATGGGGCAGGTGGTCTCTCCTCAGAGGATCGTACTGAGGCCCAGAAGGGGCAGGGATGTGCTCAAGGTCACGTGACAGAAAAAGGCAGGACTATGTGAGGCCACTGGACAGGAGAGAGGATTCTGGGCTAGGGTTCTCTAAGTTTTCCAAGGGCCCACAAAAATATGAGGCCCGAAAAATAATACGTTGGCTCTAAAATACAAAAGAAAAATGACAAAATGGAAATGTCTTATAAAAGCTCAATTATATGTCATTAGAGTCAGCTTCACTCATTTTTCCTTAATACTTATACACGTTTCATTATATTCTGAAAATTTGTGCATTAGATTTTCTTTTTTCCCAAGTCTGGGTGTATAAAGACAATACTCCTTTACACCTCACCCCCTCACACCCCACCCCCCATGCACAAACACATAAACAATACTTCAGTGACCAGATGTATGGGGCTGTTCCCACACTGATCAATTCTCTGCAACATCCACTGAGTGTCCTACAACCTAACTCCATCCTGACTCTGTCTACCTGGAGACAGTATCAGATGCCACAGGGTAAGGCTCACTCCCACAAGACTGCCCCTGCTACAGACGCCGATCACAAGTAGGAGGTCCCCAAGTCACCTATAACTTCTTTCTGACTTGGCTACAAATCAGAGTTTCCCTTGGATTTGATTATTTGCTGGAATGGCTAACAGAGCTCAGGAAAACACTTGTTTACCAGTTTATTACATAATAAAGGATATGATGAATGATACAGATAAACAGCCAGATAAAGAGATGCCTAGGGCAAGGTCTAGGAGGGGGCCAAGCACAGGAGCTCTGTCCCTGTGGAGTCTGGGTACACAATGCACCCGGCATGTGGCTGTGTCCACCAACCTGGAAACTCCCTGAACCCTATACTGTTGAGATTTTTATGGAGGCTTCATCACATCGGCATGATTGATTATTAAGTCTATTTTTAGCTTCTCTCCCCTCTCTGCAGAATGAGGTTGCAGTGGTGGGCTGAAAGTTCCAAGCTTCCAATCATGGCTTGGTCTTTCTGGTGACCAGCCCTAACCTGGAGCCCTGTGGAGTCACCTCATTAAAACAAACGATGTTACTATTACCAGGAAATGCCAAGGGATTTAGGGGCTCGGTGTCGGATGCTCTTACCACTCAGGAAATTACAAAGCTCTTAGGAACTCTGGGTCAGGAACCGGGATCAAAGGCTAAATATCAGAACAAAAGATTTTCCTAGCACCCTTATTTACAGGAGTTTTAGGATCTCTGTGCCAGGATTTTGAGAAACCACAAACAATCATAAATTAAGGAAGTTAGTTGTTGCTAAGTAATTCTAATTTCAAAGGGACAATTTATAAAAATCCTGTCAAATATTTTGCAGCAAGAATAATTCAATTTAATGTTGCAGGTTGGTGCATTTGAATACATTTGCCATAATGTGAGATAGTGTCTCCTTGTTAGAACAAGAAAACCTGGGCTTAAGACGAGGGGCTGAAAATGTCTCTGCTGGTAAAGCTGGGACTCAATCCCTAAATCAGTCTGATACGGCACCCACACCACTCTGTTGCCCACCCCCTGCTGCAGCAAAGGGTGTATATATGGGGCTGAGGAACCAAAGAAAATTGATGTCGGGACAGCCAGCAGGGGCCAGACAATTAAAGCCTTGCCTGCCAGCTTCAAGAGCAGTGGGTAGCCCTGGAGGGAGTCCTGTGGGTTTATCACCAGGTACTAGCACAGAAAGGATTGGAAGGCAAGGGGAGGTGTGCAGAGAGCAGCTGGGGGCAGGAAGATTGATGTGACAGCTATGGCATTGGTCCAGCCAGGAACCGGTGCATTGGCAGTAAGGCAGGGCGAGGGGATGAGTCCAAAGAACCACACAGGACGGGAAACACATAGACCTGTATCCTGCTCTGCTATGGGTCAGTCATCCCAGAGACAGTGAAGGGCTGATGCTGGCTCAGAGGCAGGGGGAGGCAGGCGTTGGAGAGAGATCAGTTTCAGGGAAAGGAAGAAGACAGCTTGGAACCACAGATGGTCCTTCCCGGTTCTGCCCAGCTCGGGCCAAAATATGAATGAGATGGAATTCCTGGAACTTGCAGAAGAGTTCTTAGAAGCAGGGATGATCACAGAAGAAGGGAAGAGACTGGTTACCAGTTATGGGTAATCTCCAAATTGGGTACTAAATCTGAACAGAGAAGTGCTACTTGGGCCATGGGGTGGAATAGGTGGAAGAAGCAAGGGTGAGACTAGGCTAGGCTGATGTCAGCCATATGTCCTTGCTCAGTCATGTGACCTTGAGCAAGTCACTTCCCCATTCTGTTCTGTTGTGTAAGACACTGGGTTTAGATTCCTGAAGCAATGCCCTGTGTGCCTCGGATTCTGAGAACACACGATTCCTTGAGTCAAAGTTGCTGTGATGCAGAGATTCTCATTTTAAGAGCTGTGTCTCTGTGATGCCTTGAAACCCTGGCTCCCAGGCTGTGAACCTGTCTGACTGTCTGGATTCATTTGTCAGCACATGGGGGATGGGGAGTGGGGAGGGAAGGAGGTGAGAGGTTCTGAAAAAAGAACTGAAGGCCGAGAACATGATGATCTGCTTCCAGCAGCTCTCAGGTAATAAATATTGAAGTGGGAGGAACTGTCCCCCCGCCTGCTGAGGCTGCCTCAGCTTGCAGTTGCTTGGGCTGGCCCAGTCTGCTCAGGCCACTGATGAGGTGGATGGACCAGGAGGAAGGGCCCAATTAGGTGAAAGTCCAGGTGCTTCGACATGGTTGTGTATCTTTTGCAGAGTAGAAACAGGCAAGAGAAAATGAAGGGTTGGTGGGGAAGCTATATCTGAAGTCCCTTCAAGCACCCCCTCACAGGGGTTCTCTAAATACCTTCCTGGAAGTAAATGAAGCTTTTACTGGTGTCCAGGAGATGGTGGTATATAACAGAAAGGATTGTATGACCCAGAGAAGGTCTCTGGTCTCAGTCTCTCTGTCTGTGCAATAGGCAGAAGACTGAAAAAGTCTGCTAGCTCTGGGAGGTTTGATAGTGTCTCCTCTAAATGGCTGCCTGTCTCTGGGGCAGTAACATGAGTGCTTTCACAGGGAGACAGTGGGGTGCTTCCTGCAGCCCCTGCCCCAGGGAGATCTCAGGTCGTGAGAGAAGGCCAGGTGCAGAGAGATGGAAGATGACTGAATGACAGCTGAGATTTGAATGACAGAGTTCTCTGCCAGGGGGCAGGGGATTAACAGTCTCCATCGAGAAGACTATGAGATGGGGGGTGGGGGAGGCCATACCCGTACAGGAGGGTCAGGAGTTCAGCTTCCCTCCCTTTAGCTCTGTCCTTGCGTCTGTGACCTCAGAGATCAGGTGGCTACGCAGACATCTTTCTAGAAGGGAACCAGGGTAGGCCTCACCTCTCTCAGGTCTGTTTCCCTGTCTTCAATTAGCCAGTTTCTAAGGTCCTGTCAAAGGCTCAGGGCTCCTGGCAGATGGCTCTGCAGGGCCCATGTAGTAAAGATGGTCTCGTAGGTGCACCCTAGCAGATCATCTGGCCCCATCTGGGCGGTGGCTATAGGATCCCATTCAGCCAGCAGCCCTCTTTGCTCTCCAGGCCCTTTGGCCCTTCTGAGCTGCCCTTGGTCCTGGGCCAGGGACTGAAATCAGATCCCCTGGGGACTACAGGTCTGCACCCAGCCTCTGAGCACCACTGACCTCTGTCATATTCCCCAAGAGTCTCCATGTCTATTATTTTAGGGTATCTCCCAGAGTCTAGGATTCTAATATTATCTAGTTTTAAAGTTCTCAGTTTATACTAGTTGTAGGTTCTCAAGTATTTGTGTTCTATTACTTTAAGATTCTATGCCTCAAATGCTGTGTGACTCCCAAAATTTACTTTTCCAAGTAGCTACAGTTTTGGCCTAAGACTTTGTGCTCCCTCTTGCAGCCCCTGCTAGGTGCCAGGTGACATGGTCTTCCCTGTGCCCAATGTCTCTCCTTAGCTGGCACTGCCTCCAGATCCCTCCCAATTGGTTTAGGAGTCCTTCCCCTTCCCAAGTGACCCAGCTCTTGTGACTCCATCCTCACCCCACCTCATCCAGTTCAACCATTACTCCATCTTATAGACAGAGGGATTGGGTCAAGATTGTGTCCAGGGCTTGGCCAGCGGCACTTCCCCTTGCGCCAGTCTGTAAAAGGTCAGGGCTTGGCCCCAAAGGGCTGAAGAGAGGCTTCTTCTCCCCGGACTGATACATATCCGAGCTTCCTCAGTCATTGGGTGTGGAAGGTCTCTTGGGGTGATCTGCTCAGTGGCTTTTAAACAGCACCCCATAGGACCCCAAGGCTGCCACCACAGGGAGACTGAAGAGAGGGGTTCCCCAGCAGGGCCAAGGACCTTCCTTCCTTACACACTCATATACACACACGCTTTAATCAGACAAGTTCTACTTTTTGATGTTTTTATACCAGTCTTTTGGGTGAGATATGAATTGAGAAAGGGGTTCTATTGCAAAAACCGGTTTTAAAAACACTGGTGTAGTCCAACAGTGCCAAATGATAGAGGAGGAGACTGAGGCTAAAGAAAAGAGCTGATTCTAGCTGATCTGGCCCAAGACACGCCATATAAGCATTTCCTTGGTGTCTGAATCTAAGGCCTCCCTCTGTGGCAGGAAGGAAGGCCAGCAGCAGCTTTGTCTGCACCATTCCAGCCTGCATATGAATTCTAACTCTATCACTTACCAATCTGAAATCTGTAAAATGGGAATAACCAGACCATCTACATTGGGCGGAGGGGTGGGGGTGGGAGGGTTGTAAAAGGAAATGAGGCAAAGTTGTGAAGTGGGTGGTTCAATACCTAGCCTGCAGGCTCAGTAACCAGGAGTGCTTGTTCTTAACATGAATCAGGCCAGCTCTTCAAAGGAAAAATGACCTTTTTTCTGATATTCTTCTTAGATGCTTTTCTATATCCTACTTCCACTATATTCCGTAAAAGGTTTAAGGCAGCTCACACCAAATACATGTACAGTACTAGTAAGAGAGTGGGAAACAGGACAAATTGTATTGCCTATTCTGTTCTAAGCCCTTTGTATTAATTAGCCCATTTAATCCCTGTAACTCACCTATGAAATAGGTTCAGTTTTTACCCCTGTTTTACACCCAAGGGACCGAGTTACAGAGAGATAAAATCACCTGGTAGAATTGCTAATAAAAGGTGGAGCTGGTATTCGTGCTCAGAAAAGTTGTCACAGGGCCTGTGCTGAGTCACTCAATCAAGACCAAGACACAGCAAGATAGAAATAACAGTGAAATGTTATCAGAATGAGAGAGAAACAGAGACGAATTCAGATGCTATTACTGAAACACTCACTTGGTCCTGAGCTTTCTGGTAGCCCCAGGGAAAAGAGGCACGACCAGCTGCAAGAATCCCATGGATGTAAGAGATCTGGGAGCACGCCCCCCACCCCTGCCACCCCCATAGACTCTCAGATGCCCAGGAACTCTGCAAGAAAACACCATCTCCCTCCCGTGAGAGATAGGAAGTTGAATAGAAAGCCCTGGAGGAGCCTCAGTCTCCTCCTCTAAAACTTGGTGGTATTGGACTGTACCAGTGTTTTTAAAAATTGTTTTTTTGCAGTAGAACCCCTTTCTCAATTTATATCTCACTCAAAAGACTGGTATAAAAACATGAAAAAGTAGAACTTGTCTGATTAAAGCATGTGTGTACGTGCGTGTGTGTGTTTGTATGTGTGCATGTGTGTGTGTTTGCTTGTGTACAAGTTGAGCAGCCATCCTGTGGCTGCTTCCCATGACCACGCGTGATGGAAGCTGAGGGCTGGCAGAGAGTTCCACATCACCCACTAGGGTCAGCACTGGCTCCATGGGGCTGGGGTCACAGTCCCAGCCCAGAGCCTTCGAGGAACCCAGCTTCCTCCGAGGACAGCTCCTGGCCTCTGCAGGCCCTGAAGGCAGCGGGTTCTCCCACATGCTGGACCACACACAGTGTCCCCACTCCTGCGGGCTGCAGCAGTCAGCACACAGCCCGAGAGGGGAAGTTCGGACCGGATCCCAGACCTGCTGACCTGGGCAAACCACAGCCCAGATGTGTTATTCTCTGAACCCCGCTCCGAGCAAAGGCTCGATGATTCCTGTTTCTGGAGACTGCTCTTAGTCAGGAGTCCTCAAAAACAGATGTGGGGAGGGAGGCGGAAACTTCTGAAGGCCACAGAGACAGGGCCTGGAGGTCCGTGTTCCCAGCACCCACAGAATAAAGCCCAAATCCCTCAGCCTGGCCCCCTGAACCACCCGCTCTCGCCCTGAGAGGTTCTTTTCTTCCCCAAAGTTAACAATGACTGTTTATTCATAAACTTGACAAGTGAACCCATCTGCTGTTACTTTCATTTCTTGAGAGGATCAAAGGTGTTAGAAAGAAAAGTGAGTTTTAAAGAGTATAAAGAATACTGAGGAAATTTCTGATTGGCAAGCATTTCTATTAAAATTGTTTCTTTGGAAGTGGGGGAGAATCTCTGGTTTCCAGATATTTTTGACAACCTATGGAGGGGAAAAAAGAATAGTTTGTGAGTATTTCAAAAGAGAAATGGTTGTTCAGGGTTAAACCTGGCAGGTTTTTGTGTCTGGTCATTTCTTGTAACAAGTAGAGGTTGATGGGGTGCTTTTCTGTGGTGGTACTTTTACCATGGTCCTGAGAGGCTCTTAGCTGCCGTCAGGGTGGTTCCCCCCCGCTCCTTCTGCTAGTACTATGCCTCTGCTTCAAATAACCTCTCCCTTCCTGTCGATCCAATCCCAGACCTCACCTCTCCCTGGATGCCCTCTAGACCCCCCAGCCCCTGAAGGACTGTCCCTCCCCTCCTGTCTCCAAACCCCAGAGGGCAAGACGGTGCTGGGGGTGGTAACGGAGACTGCTCTGCCAATTACTCCCCAGTGACACTGGCCCTTTGGGGGAAGGCCCTCAGTTTCCTCTTCTGTGAAGTAGGTGCAATAATAATCCCTCCACCAGACTGCTGTGGGAATTAAATGACAGAGTGGATGTGAAAGTGCAGTGTAGCCCACAGAGGGTTTGCACATGTAGCAGCGGATGACATTGTGGCTTTTACTGTTTACTTGGGGGCAAGGAACCCCAGACAAGGAACTCACAAGATGCTGCGTGTCTGAAGGATGGGCCTGCCCCACCCCCAATAGGAAGATTGGGAAGAAATCAATCTACCCTCACTCTTCTTACTCCCATTCCTGGGGTGGCACCCTCTCCCTCTGGGACCCAGGACCTTCCCACATGCTCTCCTATAGCTAGGCTAGGACTGAGAACGGAGTAAGGAGAGTTTCTAATTCTCCTTAAGACAGCATGTCCAAAAGAAATATCACGTGAGTCACAAACATTGGTCTAAATGGTCTAGTTGTTATTTAGTCACTAAGTCGTGTCCCACTCTTTGTGACCCCATGGACTGTAGCCCACCAGGCTCTTCCATGGGATTTCCCAGGCAAGAATACTGGATTGGGTTGCCATTTCCTTCTCCAGGGGATCTGCCTGACCCAGAGATCAAACCCTGCGTTGGCAGGCGAATTCTTTACCACTGAGCCATCTGGGAAGCCCAAATGGTCTAGTAGCCATTTTCAAAAGTAAAAGAAATTAATTTTAATAAAATATTTTCTTTAATCTGCTATATTTAAAGCATCTCCATTTCACCATATCATAAGTATAAAAAACTAATTGTGAGATATTTTCCATTTCTTTTTTTCATACTGAGTCTTTGAAATGCAATGTGTACTTTACACTTCTGGCCCATCTCAGTTTGGACTAGTCATAGTTCCAGTGCTCAGTGGCCACATGAAGCTGGTGGCTGATGCATCAGACAGCACAGCTCTGAGACACAAATGAATAACAGATCCACAGTGCCTCATCCAGAAAAATAAGACTCAGATTTCAGGCCCCTTCACATCCTCCCAAAATGGTGCCTCCTAATTCAGCCAGCCCTGCACCAGATCTCTGATTCACAGGCTTGGTGGATCAGGTGTGTGTTTTCAACTCAGGCAGGCTTAAGCTAAATCTTAGTTCTGCCCCGTGCTAGTTGGGTGATGTTGTGCAAATTACTGTCGACTGGAAAAAAAAAACAACAACACGAGAGTTGTGAGTTAAGTTTTATTTGGAGCAAAAGGAGGACTATAGCCTGGGAGATAGCATCTCAGATAGCTTCCTGCCACCACAATAGCATCTCCTGCGGATGTTCTCACATTTCTTCCAAGAGCCTTGTGTTGCCTATACCCACTGCCCATTGGAGCCATCCCTTGCACTCCTTCTTTCCATAGATGTTCCTCAGACATCCACCATTTTGCTCCAGGCCTTGTGCTAGGCAACAGAGTTTCAACAGGGAATGAGGTAAATGTGGTTCCTGCTCTTGCAGATCTCAGAGTTCAGCAGGAGAGAGACATTGAACAAGGTTTGGCTCAGACTCTAAGTGTCTATAAGGTAGCTTATTCCTGGTTTACTCTGAAAATCAACTTAACTTCTACTCTGAATGCCCATCCTGCTGGCTCAGCAGGAAAGTCAACCTCAGCCTTTCTCAGGGTTCTCCCACCAAGGTGAAGCAAATGTCCTGAGGTCTTACAGGATATCCAGGCACCAGGGAGGTCCCATCCTCACCACCACCGCACCCCCAGCAGGCATCAGCCTCAGTTCCCCATGGCCCATGTGGTCCTCCTTAACCTGTTTGGGGTTGAGGAGCTCCATGTGGGTGGGAGCATGAGAACCCAGCCTCTTTCAGTCAGTCTGCAGCCTGCCCTTTTGAAATGAACTGCTTCCTTGGCCACTGTCGCAGAGGCTATGTGGCTTCCTGCTGCTCAGGGAACCCACAGACTACTCAGGGGCCTCCCTCTCGCCTCACATTCCCCACAATTCTCAGTGTAATCTTCTTGATGGAGTCAGGCTTTGGAAACAAAAGCCAGAAGGGGAAAAATTTTGCAGCCATGACTTTTTGCCCTGCCACAAACCTCCCCTGAGGCCAGGGAATCCAGAGCCCAGTACCTGCTGGGATAGGAGTAGAGAGGAGGAAGGGAGAAGCCCACAGGGGAACAAACACACTTGAACTGATTATGGAATAAATTTCCTTACAGGGGCGAGGCTAGGCTTAAGCCAGTCAACACCTGGAAACAAGGTGGAGGAGGCTTGGAACAGGGCACTGTTGGCATGGGAGCCCTCATGGAGGTTCTAAAATGTGGGGAAATCCCATATTTGCTCCTTAACAAAAAAGATGGGCAACAAAAGAGAAGGTGTCATATCCCAGCCAGAGGATGAAGCTTATAGGGGCCTCACAGAGGCTGTATGGGGAGAAAAGAGGCAGAACCTGAGACCCCAGATGGACTCTCCAGCCCAACCCACCCTTCCCCAGGGTGGACAGCACTCCAGACCAGGGGAAGCCAGCTTGTGCTAGCATGCTCCTAGTTATGGGGAAACTCACTTCCTCCCAGGACAGCCTTGTCCAAACTGCTTGTCACACTGAACTTCAGTCTTCTTCCATGGAACTTGTTGCTTCTAATCCTCGTCTCGGGCTGCACATAAAAACGTAGTAAAATCAGGACTTCCCTGGTGGTACAGTGGATGAGAATCCACCCGCCAACGAAGCAACACAGGTTCGATCCAAGGTCCGGGAAGATTCCACGTGCCACGGAGCAACTAAGCCTGTGTGCCACAACTACTGAGCCCGTGAGCTGCAACTACTGAAGTTCATGCTTCTGGAGCCTGTGCTCCACAACAAGAGAAGCCACTGCAATGAAAAACCCAAGCACTGCAATGAAGAGTGGCCCCTGCTCTCCACGACTCGAGAAAGCTGGAGCACAACAACGAAGACTCAGTGCAACCAAAAAAATTAATTAAGAAAGATTTTTTTTTATGTAGTAAAATCAGACTTCACTAGATCCCTTATATTTGAATGACCCTGTGCCAGTAGCAACTTCTTTTAAGACTTAGTTACTCATATAAAAATGTGCACAGTAATAGTACCTGTATGAAAGCATTGTTGTATTGGAGCAGGGCGGGTAGACTACGCAGCACTCAGTGCTGGTTCACTCAGAGCATTGGTTCCCTCCTGCCTTTAGGGTGAACTGACCAAATGCACACAGGCGCTGGAGTCAAGCCATCTGGATTCAGGTCCCAGCCAGACCACTTACTAGTTGTGTGACCGAGCAAGTTACTTCATCTCTCTGTGTCCCAGTTTTATCCCCCTGAAAAACATGGATTATACTGTTCTTAAGAAAGTTGCTGTGAGGTTTCAATGAGTTAATGGACTTGTCATTGGAACAGCATTGGGGTGGTAGTAAGTGCTTAATAACCATTAACCGTTATTTTATCATTTTACCTTTCCCTCCTTGGTACAATCAGAACACTGTAATTGTATCACCCCTGATCTCCTCTTTTTCTGGGATTGAAACCTTTTTCTCAGGAGTTACATAGAAGCCATCCTCTCCCATGTGGAAGAGCACACCCCAGGGCAGCTGTGAGCTTCCTTGCAATGTGGTCCAGGGGCTGAGCAACCCCCTCCGGATGTGGTCTGACTCCTCCAAGAGGAAAAGGGGGCTGTTCCTCCCCCAACCCAGCTCCTTCCTGTTGCTGCAGACAGGTTGGAACAGGACAAGCCCTGGAGGCACCTGCTTGTGGTGACTCTCCAGGTGATGACAGCCATGAGTGATATAAAACTGGGATAGCGGTGTGGTGATAACCTTGCGTAGAAGCTGGTGATGCTGCTGGTTGTGGTGAAGACAGTGGTAGGGATAACAATGATGGGAGAGACAGCGATAATGACATTAGTGATTCTGATAATGATGTTGTGGCTGGTGATGTGAAGGGTCAAGTGACAGTGATGATGACAATGATTGTACGATTGTGCAGGTGGTTGGTGACATTCCTGGAGATAACAACAATAGTAAGGACAGTCTTGGTTGTTTATTGGTGGTGAAATTGGTAATATGAATGGGGATGATATTTAAGATGATGAGAATAATGATGGTGGTGGTTGTGGGAATTTTCATGGTCATGTTGGTTATTATGATGCTAATAATGGTGATGACAAAGTTCAACCATTGGAATTTCATCCACTTTTCAAAATCCACTTGTTAAGTATCTACAGGGCCAAGAACAAATGGGACGCTGCTGGCAGTGACAGACCCCTCGTCCTCTCCTCCCTCAGAGCTCCCTTCCCTCACCCACAGCACCTCTGAGCAGAATGTTGGGCATCTAACTGACTGCCCTCGGCTGTGTGTCTTCCCAGGGTGAGGATTCCTCTTCTGAGCAGAGCCCTGCAGAGTCACCAGAGAAGAAAGACAACCTAGCTCAGATTGCCCCAGACCTGACTGTGATCCAGTTTATCAAAGGTAAGTGAGCTGAGGCCAGAGGTGGGGCCAGAGGGGCAGGTGAGACTGTACAGAATCCAGCCCCCCTCCTGCCTTTCTTGATTCATCTTCCACACCTACAGGCCCCTCATGAGCACCATACATTTCCTGTAAGACTTTGCTCATGGGATCCCTTTTGCCTAGAACATCATTTTTTATCGTTATCTATTAAAAGCTTCCTTGTGCCTCTAAGTCAAGCCACTCTCTCCATCCCCCAACCTGGCTCTCCCTCCTCTCAGCTCTCTGAACCCTCAGGGCTCCTGTATCAGCTCAGATCTGTGCTGTCCAACCCTTCTACCAAACAGCGAGCTCCTGAGGGTCTGGCTTGTGATGGCTCATCTGTGACCCTTTTTCTCCTCCCACCACAGAGCCTGCAAACAGGAGGCTCTCAGTAAATTTTTTTTTTTATATTAAATTCTTTGGCTGTAGCATGGGTGAAAGGAACTCTGGGCTGAAGTCCAGAAATCTGGACTTTCATCTTGGGTCCTTGTTCCTCCTCTCTGGGCCTCAGTTTCTCCATCTGTACAGTGAGGGGTGAAATCCATGTTACTCTGACCCTGAGACTTTGAGCTACATTGATCAGTAACCAGGGTCCATGCTGTAACCACGTCATCCTATCTAAAGAGTCTGATCCTGCAAACACAGTACCTGCTGTGCTCCAGGCTCTTGTAGGGCACAGGATGGCAAGTCAGAAGACCTGGTTTAGAGGTCCAGCCCTGACACTGCCCAGTGTACAACCTTTTAGAAGTTACTTTCTTCCCCTAACCAGAGTTTCCTCATCTAAAAGACTGGGTCAGTAATCCTTGCTCTGTCTCTCTCAAGGACTGTTAGGAGACTCAAATGGGATGATGAATGGAAGGTCCTTTACATACTATTAAAAAACTATGCTTATATAAGGTACAATTATTTCTTCAATTATCATTTCTGCCCTGCTGTTATTATTCTGACCATATCTCAGGACAGTAAATTGAGTTGCCTATGGTTTAGGAGGGTGATAACCACAGGGTTTGCTTAAACCACCCCCCATCCTAAAGGACTTTTGCATTAGGAAGTTAATTAGGGGAGAGTTTCTTGGGGAAAGTTTCCTAAGATTTGATCTTGGGGTCCTAGTAATCTAGCCCCTGGTGTCCTCAGTTTTGATATTAGGATATCAGCAACCTATCCCCTGGTGTCCTAGGATTTGATGTTAGGGTACCAGTAACCTAGCCCCTGGTTGTCCTCTATTCCTAGGGAAAGAAAGGCCTGGAACCTATGAGGCTGGACCTAGAGGCAGGGGCTTAGACTCCCTAACCTGAGGTCACCCCCAGCTGCTGGAAGGCCCCAGTGCCCCACTCCATGGAAGAGCTTATTAATCATTGCTTTGGCTTCATCCCGGAAGAAAGCTGGGGCCAGTCGCAGAAATTGGATCCTAGAGTGGGTGTCCTGGGCCAAATTATCTCTGATGGTTTCAAGCTCCTACATGATTCTAGGAGAGACCAAGACAGGGCTGGCACAGGCTGGCTTCTTGGCTTCCTGCTGAGCTCCAGGCAGGCCAGTCTGATCCTAAGGTTTGGCCTTGACAACCTGGGACTAGGAGAAGGAGAGGCAGAGAGAAGAATAAACATATTCCTTCAACTGCTGGAATCCTAATTCTTAGAAGACAGTCTCTGAGCTAAGGAAAGGCTATCTGATGGGGGAGACATAGTCCCTGAGCTGGGAGAGGCACTGTTTGATGGGGAGACATAAGTCCCTGTCTACATAGTCCCTGAATGGGGGGAGAACTTGCCTTGTCTAATGGAGGAGACCTGACTTCTATGCTGGAAGAGGTTCTCCTGTCTGATAAGGGAGACATAGTCTCTAAGTGGTGAGAGGCCCTGGCTTGTCCAAAGGGAGGAGACATTGTGATGAGCCAAAGGAAGCACCTGTCTAGCTAAAGTCTCTGAGCTAGAGACAGCCCTGGAATTCCCCTTCAGGTATCCCTTATCTAAGCTATAGGCATAGCCCTGCCCTCCAGGAATTTTCCATCTGTCCTAGGGACAATTGAAGATGATGAAGAGGATAGAGAATAGAAGCGAAGTGCACTTCAGTGATCAGCCCAGGAGAACGGGATAGAAGCAATCCATGAGATGGAGCCCTCCCTCTGGAGTCAGGCAGCCAGAGGCCTAGGAATGTAGGCTGGGGTGGGAGTGGGGGCAGAGAAGGGGAAATGACCCTGACACCAGGAGTCAGGAAACCCCCAGCAACTCCTGGCCTGATTCAGACCTTCCTAGGTGAACTTGGGCCAGTCCCTGCCCCACTCCTGGCCCCACCTGTACCATGAGGTCACCTGTATGGCTTGGACCAAGCCCAGGCTACTCCTGGCCAGGGCAGTTCAAGGAGGGAGGAAAGTGGGGCAGCTGGCTGGGGTGAAGGCCCGGTGTCACATCATCCCCACTCCAAGTGCCAGCTGGATGTGCTGTGTGTGTGGTCAGGGACTTGGACAGGAGGAGGCCTGGGACATGAAGAAGGGGGAATTCCACAGCCCCAGCTCTCCCCCCCAACACCCTGCCTAGACTCTTTGTTTTTATTTTCTGGCGCCCAAGGAGAAGTGTTCTTGGCCAGGCCAGGGTGCTAGGGAACCAGCTGGCTTGGCTCTCGCCATGCTCTGAGGACAAACAGAAACTTCCCATGACAGGGACCCTGGCCCTGCTGCTGCAGGAACAGAAGGGATTCCCCCAAACTCAGCCCAGAGGAGCCCATGTCCACCTCTCCCCACCAGCCCAGCTTGGCAAGTAGTTTGCTCTTCTGATGCCTCTTTTCTTTTCTCTTTTTCAATAAATATTGTTTATTATTTTAGATATACTATGGAATGACCTATTGGTATGAATCAGGATTTTTTTTTTTTTTTTGGCCACTATGCGGCATGCGGGATCTTAGTTCCCTGACCAGGGATCAAATACAGGCCCCCTGCAATGGAAACGTGGTGTCTTAACCACTGAACTTCCTGGGAAGTCCTTGATATCCGGATGCCTTTTCTCCTGTCTCCTTCATGGTTTATGTCTCTAACTTCATCTCACCTTCTAAGGGCAGAGACATGTCTTTCTTTTCTGTTGTCAGTGGAGAGAGGTCACACAAAGCCTTCTTGGGCATCACCTTGGGTGGCCCTACTGATGAAGGCCCTGAAGCCCAGATCTCGGGACTGGCTCATTGTGTCGACTTGCAGCGAGGAGACCTGTACATAGGCAATGGTTTAGGAGGTGTCAGGAGAGGGTAGAGCCATCCTTTCTATTCTTGTCTCCGGGCTTTTGCCCTGGCTGCTCTCCTATAGGACTCCCTTCCCCTCCCCTGCTCCAAATCCTCCCCTTCTTCAGGCCCTACCTCTATCCTACCTCCAGGAAACTGCCCAGCACCAGGCCTGCTCGGTTTTCACCTTCTCTGAAGATTTTTGTTTCCACCCTAACATTTTGCTGTTTGATCACCTTGAGTCTGTATGTGCGTTCATTCATTTTCTCATTCATTCCATAAATATTTATTGAGTGCCTACTATACCCTGGGCTCTGGAGATTCAGCAATTGACATAATAGATAAAAATCTTTGCTCTGATGATGCTTACATTCTGATTGGGTGATAATAAAATGGCTAAATGAGTGAAATGTGTAGTATGTTAGGTAAAGTGCTATGGAGAAACATAAACTAGGAATGGGGAAATCAAGGCAGTGGGTGCTGTCCCATGTTGGAGACACAGAAGGGAAGATGGAGGCCTGGGTTACCTTGGAAAGAGCTATTGCAGGACAGGATGGAAAGGACTGAGTGAGGGGGGAATGAGATGGATAGTAGAACAGAGGAAATGAGACGGATAATAAAACAGAAGAAATGAGATGGGATGAGCTGAATGAGAATCAAACAGGATAATATAGAAGCAAACTACATGGAATTGCATCTTGAGTAGAAATGAATTGGAAAGAAATGTAGTTGAATAAAATGCAGTCTAACTCAATGGAATTGAATGCAACCGAACTTCAAAGATGAAACAGAAGTAAATGGAATGTCATGGAATGAAACTCAATGCAATAGCATTAAATGGAATGAGACAGGATGGAAGACATGGAACAAGCTGAACAGGGCAGGATGGGATGGAAATGTGTGGCACGGCCAGCTCACCCTGACCTTCCCCGCACTCACCCCAACAGTCTTCCCGAGGGTGCTGCTGAGGACCCTGCGCCACCCTATCTTTCTGCTGGTGGTCCTGTCCCAGGTGTGCATGTCGTCCATGGCGGCGGGCATGGCCACCTTCCTGCCCAAGTTCCTGGAGCATCAGTTCTCCGTCACAGCCTCCTACGCCAACCTGCTCATAGGCTGCCTCACCATCCCGCTGGCCATCGTGGGCATCGTGGTGGGGGGCATCCTGGTCAAGCGCCTCCGCCTGGGCCCCATGCACTGTGGCACCCTTTGCCTGCTGGGGGCGCTGTGCTGCCTGATCCTCAGCACGCCCCTCTTCTTCATGGGCTGCTCTTCCCATCAGATTGCAGGCATCAGCCACCAGCCTGGGTGAGTATGTTTGAGAGCCGGTGAGCATAAGCTGGAGGAGGGTGCCAGGGGCATAGGAGGGGGTGGCCCAGAAAAGGCCAGGTCAGTGGAGTACCTCCCACCTCACATCTCCCCTCCTCTCCCCGCTTGGCTCAGCTGTGAGCAGTGGGATTTCTCCCTTGAAGGCTCAGTGAAGGTGTCAGTCACTCCCAGGTAGGGGTGGAACTTGTGGGCAGGACAGCTCAGGTTCGGGAAGGGCTGGAGGCTGAGGCAGGGCAAGGCCACTTCTGTGGATGGCACATGTAAGAAGGTCCTTCTCAGGAGCGCTGCCCAGGGGACATATGTCCTGGGAGGGAGTTGGACTGGAGACCTTGGAGATTCTTGGTCCTTAGATGCTGGGAGCTAAAATCCTGTTGTCCTGTGACCCTAAAGTACCAGTTTTTTCCCACGTATGAGGGGCAGCACCTGTCTCTACCCTCCAGGAGGAAAGCCTCTGATACTTCTCTCCCTTCCCCTTCCGTCCCCTAAACCCCCATAGACACAGACTCTTTCCCCTTGGGAACAATCTTGGAGAGGATGTTGGAAGTTCCATTGATGCCTCTTCTCCAGAATGATTGCATTTTTCCTGGGAAGCCATTCCAGGTTTAGGCTGGCACAACACCCAGCTAACATCCTCCAATGTGCTCTCTTCACTCCTCTCCCTTGGCATCTCCTCCCTCTATCCACGTGCCAACTTTCCACACCTGGGGCTCCTTCTGTGAGACTGTAGGGGAGGCTCAGTCCAGATACGCTCAGCTCTTGCCCACCCTGTCCCAGGTCCCATCTCATCAACCTCTCCCATCTTTCCTTGTCCCTTCTCCTCTTCTTGAAGGTCCAGGGCAGGTCCTTCTGTCTGCAGAGCCTCCTTCTGGGCATGGAGGAGGGGCTTCAATCAGGCCCTCATGAAGCCTCTGGTCAGAGGAGGGAGCCAAGGCCTTTTAATCATTTTTAGATTAAAAAGTAAATGAATATTTTACCACAGTTGTTTTTTTTTTAAGCAAGTGGGGAAAAGTCAGCCTGCTTCACATGCCCCATTTGTCTCTTCTGAAGTCTCTCACCTTGACCCGAAATTTCATCTCACCTGGATTCTCATCTATATTCTTGCAATTTACTCACTGAGCCTTGGGTTCTAATTCATTGAAGAAGCCTTTGGGCACCAACTGAACAAATTGAGAATTTCTCATACTCCATCATGGGCTTCCCTTGTGGCTCAGCTGGTAAAGAGTCTGCCTGCAATGTGGGAGACCTGGGTTAGGAAGATCCCCTGGAGAAGGGAACGTCTATCCACTCCAGTATTCTGGCCTGGAGAATTCCATGGACTGTATAGTCCATAGGATTGCAAAGTCGGACATGACTGAGTGACTTTCACTTTCACTTTCACACTCCATCATAACTTACGGTATCCACAGCTGCCGAGAATCGAGGGTCTTCCATGCACTCAGACACTCTCATGTTCCATCTCAGTGAACCCTCGTGGGATCTCCGGGAGAGGTCCTACCATTATCCCCATTTCACAGACGAGGATAGCAAGGACTCCCCTCCCTTCTGATCTCCTGTCCCCATGTGCCTGGCCCTGGCCAGACTAGAGCAGGGGATCTCCTGAGACTTGGGAACAGACCCTCAAAGGGAGTCAGATGGGACTGAAACATGCCCTAGGCAGTGAACAGGGTAGTGAGAGTGAGAGGGAGGTCGTAAGACTGCAGGATGGCAATGGGGAGAGGGAATCCGCAGAGGTGGCAGAGAAACTGAGGCCAGAGAGAGGCAGGAACAGGTCGGAGACCTCACAACTACTCAGGTACTCTGACCAGACCCCGCACGTGTAGTTCTAATTTTTCAGAAAAGGAAGCAATCCAACTCATCGAGATAAAGGTATTTTTCACCTGAGACTAAATTCTGGGAAGAATTTATCTTATGTCCCCTAAAAAGAGGGTCACTGAGGAACAGAGATGTTCACAGAAGCAGCTCAAAGACTTGTAGGATCTTGGGGCTGGAAGGGGTCTCAGAGTCTCTGGCCCATATCTTGCTTCCCACTTTTCCCATTGGAGGCCTCTTGCAGCTTCCTTGGTGAGGGGCTCACCACTGCATGTCATGGAACAGCTCTGATGGTAAAAACCTCTGTGCAGAGCTGAAATCTGACCATGGCTCTCAGGGGAGGTTGCAGGGGTGAGGTAGCCCTGGCCTGAGGGAGGGAGAACCAGACCAACCATGCCGGCCTTCTCTCCCACCAGCGCCCAGCCTGGCCTGGAGCTATTTCCAGGCTGCATGGAGTCCTGTTCCTGCCCCTCAGACGACTTTAACCCTGTCTGTGACTCCAGCACTCGTGTGGAGTACATCACGCCCTGCCATGCAGGCTGCACAAGCCAGGTAGTCCAGGCTCCAGACAAAAGCCAGGTGGGTCAGGCCTCCGGTTGCTCCCTCTGCCTCCCACGGGCTCTGCTCTCCCTGTCTCTGTGTGCCTGTCACACCCTCCACCTCTGCATGTTCTCATTCTCTGGCTCTTCTTTCTGTTTATCACCTGTCTTCTCCTTCTGTTGGCAGATACAGAATATTATTCTTTCAATAAGCTTTCATTGCCAGTCTTGTGCCAGGGCCCTGAGTGCAGAGGTGAATCAGATCTGGTCCCAGCTGTCCAGGCAGGGGAGGTGCAGAAGGAAGTAATTCAGGAATTCCGGGGGTGGTGACAGACAGAAGTGGTCCCCACAAGGACAATCAATGATGGAAGGAGCTGTAGCCCACCTGGGAGGGTCCCAGAAGGCTTCATGGGACATGGCATTTGTGCCGGATCTTCAAGGGTGAGCAGGCAAACTAGGGAAGGGCTTTCCCGGCAGGGAGGGCCCAGCACATGGCATGCAGGCACACATACACACACATGCACATACGGTTGGAGCAGAAGCCTAAGATTTCATGGAGGGAAAGCAAGGCCCAGATAAAGAAGGGCCTCGAATAGGGAAGGGCCATGAGTAGGGACTTTATCTGGAGAGCAGTGGGGAGTCTTGGATGGGTTTTGAGCAAGGAAGTGACAGGGTCAGACCTGTGTTTGATCACATTTGAGGCCATAGTGTGGAGGAAGGTGAGCAGAATGCAGACGAGGAGGCAGGGAGATGAGTGGGAGGCTGGAGCAATGAGCCCATTCAGTTAGTCAATCAGTCAGTCAACAAACCTTTGTGGAGCCCCACCTTTGTGCCAGGCCCTGTGCTGGGGGCTGAGGACAGACCCAGAGCCAAGAGGCCCTGGTCTCAAGGAGCTCCCAGGGGTGAGGTATAGGGGGAGAAGGGGAGGAGTGGGCAGCATAACTAACTGCAGTGCATTCTATGGGAACCTTAGAAAGACCACCAGGACCAGCTGGCTCCTCCCCTCTTCTCTCCTCATTGCCCCCGAAGGACAAATGGGGACAATACTCACCTTCCTCAGGTCCCCAGGCTGGAATATAGTATGTGTTGTGTGTGTGTGGTAGGATGGGTAGTGTCAGGCTGGTTGTTATGACACCTCCCTCTCTCCAGAGTCCCCACCCATATCATGCAGAACCCCTGCCATTGTGTCCTGCTGGGCAATAGCCTCTAAGCCCCAGGAGGGACCTGGGCCACACAGGCTGGCATGGAGGGAAGCACCTGGTTGATGGTATTTCAGAAGCCAGCCAGGCGCCTCCCGAGCTATGTATACTGTTTGCTTTTGGAATAATCACAATCCAGGCTTTCAAGTGTCCTAGCACTCACTGTCCTGACCTTGTTTGATCTCCCTGAGACCCTTCTAGAGGTCCCCAGGCCCTGGTGGCTGGGGCAGGATTCCCGAGGTGACTGTGAACTCCTGCAGATATGGGGCTATGAGCACTGAGGCCAGGCTATCTGGTTCAGACCCCTGTTCTGCTTCCAGCTGGCTCTGTTACCTTCGGCAAATGGTTTAATCTGTGCCTCAGTTTCCTGCTCTGCGAAGTGGGGGTGAGAGTATTGAGTGCCTGCTATACACCAGGCACTGTGCAGAATTCTTCATCTAGATACATTTATTAAGTAAGAGCCACATGACATGATCCATGAAAAGCACTCAGCCTGAGAAATTTTAAGGATGCAGTGATACACACTTCTGTTATGCCCATTATACAGATGGGAAATGGAGGCCCAGGAAAGGACAAGGCATTGCCCAAAGTTTTAATGCCAGAGCTGGGACTAGAACCAAGGGCTCTGGCCTCCGAGCCCAGCTCCCTCTCAAGAGCACCCTCAAAGGTGGTGTTAGGTATAGCATTTGGGGGAGGGTGCAGCTGAGTCCTGGTTGACACTCAGGAACTGTCACACTGGCCTGGAATTGTTTCTATTTTTAAAAAATTTATTTATTTATTTATTTTTGGTTGTGCTGGGTCTTCGGTGCTGCACATGGGATTTCTCTAGTTGCAGCATGCAGATTTCTCATTACAGTGGCTTCTCTTGTTGCAGAGCACAGGCTCTAGTGTGCATGGGCTTCTGTAGCTGTGGCACACGAGTCCAGCCACACCGTGGCATGTGGAATCCTCCTGGACCATGGATCATTCTGGACTGCCGGGGCAGTCCTGGAATTGTCTCTTGATGAGCCTGCCTCCTCAGGCCGACTTGAGGTCCTCAGCCCAGGGATGAGTCAGTCAGTGTCCATCACAGCTGCACTCGGTAACCATTTATGAATGAGTAAAGGACCAGAGGAAAAAAGGGAGACGTGGATGGCTGGCAGCATCTAGGGCTCAGGGAGTGGGGCCCTAGGGAGTGAGACTCAGAAGCAGCTGGAGAGATTGAAGCCATTCATAAGAAGAACTTCCTGCCATGGAATTAGATGAATATGAATAAAGGGCTGAAAAAACCCCAAGAGAAAGGGCTGTAGCTTTTTCATCCCTCCCAGCAACTTTCTGCCTCTCAGAATAGGATTGTTCACGTCCAGTAACCTGGCCTTGGTATATTTCTCCACTTACCTGTCCCTCTATTGTATCTCCAACCCAGTGAGTTGCTCAGTGTAGTGAAGGTCCAAATGTATGTGCTCAGGGGGGACCCATATATGGCCAGCATAGCCTTGTCATGCAATGGATGAAGCACCCAGTCACCCAAGCTGGAATCCTAGGTCTCCAATCTCTCCTCTCTCTGTTTCTGTGTGTGTGTGTGTGTGTGTGTGTGTGTGTGTGTGTCTCACCTTGCCCTAATTCCACCTCCTAAATATAGGGTTGGCCAAAAGTTTCGTTCAGGTTTTCCCATATGACGTATGTTTGGGAAAAACCCGAATGAACATTCTGGCCAAAGCAGTATCTCTCAAATCAAAACCCTTCTCTCCATCCCACTCTCCCTCCCTCTTCCTCCTGCCTCTTCAACTGCCTCCTAGATCAGGTCCATCCTCTTGAATCAGCAGAGCAGCTTGTGTGCTATCAGGTCTCGTCTCTCCCATGCTTAAAATCTCCCTGTGGCTCTGGGCATCCACGTCAGGGCTTTCCAGCCCTTTCCACACTAGGAAGAGTCTACAGCTGCCACAGCTGGAGGTGAAAGGCCCAGATGGTTCTCTCTGCCCGTAGCTCACCAGGTCATCCCAAGGGCCGCTGGCATCCCTGCTCCCCTGTTTCTTGGCTGAGGCCGAGGGCCTCTGGGACACACTGGTTGGGAAACTCTGATCTACAGGGCAGAGAAGCAAAGCCAGGTCTTCTTGGCTCAGCTTTGCTCCCTTCAGGCGCCCGAGGTGGTGTAGACCAATTCTGAAAGAACTGGGGGTTTTCCAGGCCACCTGGGGGTGGGAATGAAGGATGAAATCAAATGCACCCCACACCAGCCTGAAGACACTTCCTTGCATTTTAGAAAGTGGTCTGCTTTTCCTCATTCTTCAGCCTTTGGTGGGGTCCCAGTTTTCCAGGTGTCCCCTATTAGACTTTTCACCTGGCTGGAGGGAGGGCCAGGACTCGTCCTCTGACCCTGTAGCCCCCAAACCCCAGAAAGCTGTGTTCCATCGTACAGGGTTCTGCAAACATCTGGCTGCCAAAACCTGTGTCAGGACTCTGCTCGCCTCCCTGGGTTCGCCTCACTTAGTTCTGAACCTGAGGATTTTTTCTTTTTTCCAACCTATGGATGCTTTCAGAACGTTGCTTTCAATATTTTATCCAGTGTTTTAAATCACTGTCAGCAGGATGACTGACAGGGCACCTAGCCCACCCTCTTCTGGAAACAGCAGTCAGGTTCCCTTTTGTGTCCAAGGCTCCTCACAGTGTGGCCCCAGCACACACTGTCCCCCCACCCCGAGGGCCTCCCCTCTGCCTTCGCTACATGCACTCTGCTCCTGCACAAGGAAAGATTTTCTGGCTTCTTTCATGCCACTGTAATTTTACATTTGGCACTCCCTCTACTCATTCCAGCTATCTTCTTGGTGAACTCCTATTCATTCCTCAAGACCCAAACCCAACACCTCTCTTTGGTGAAGCCTTCCTTGGTCCTCCGTTACCTGCTAATCTAAGACTCCCCCTGTGATATCTGCCTCTCTCTCCCTCCTGTACTTGAATCTCTCCTTGAGAATCCACTCTAGCATCCAGTGCCCGGGAAGACCTCAGGAAGGCAGAAAGGGGGACACTGAACTGGAAAATCTGAATTTCTTCCCCCCACATACTCTTGGCTGCTTTAGTCTTTTGCACAGACGGTCAGGAATTTTGAACATTCTTACATCGCCAGGTGAAAAAAATGAGTGAGCATATGTGGTGTGTGAGTGTGTGTAAGTGCGTGAGCATGTATGTGGGGTGTGAGTGTCAGTATGTGTGAAGGTGTGTGTGTGTACAGGTAGTGAGTGTGTGATTATATGTATGTGTGTGAGAGCATGTGAGCACATACACGTGTATGTGTAGCGAACGTGCGTGTGTGTGTCTGTGTGCTGTGTTGGGGGTGACTCTCTTCTGGTTCTTTCTCCCTTTTCTCTTCTCCATGCCCCCCTCTCCCCACAGCCTCAGCCCACTGGTGTGCAGACAGTCTGTGTCCAGATACTGTCTGGCGCTCAAGTTATCTTGACTCAGCCAGTGGGTCAGAAGTCCCAGCATCCAGCCAGCTCCACCCTGGTTTGCTGTCGTTGGTGTCCGTGGCTCTCTCACAAGCCTCCTGGAGCCTCGTGCCCCTGGCCAGCTGCTTGTCCTTAGAGGTTCCTGAAGGCTCTTCTTCCCCCCCTCCCCACCCTAGGTCTTCTACACCAACTGCAGCTGCGTGGTGGGGGGCGGCCCCGTGCCAGCTGGCTCCTGCGACTCGGCCTGCAGCCACCTGGTGCTTCCCTTCATGATCCTGATCAGCCTAGGTGCCGCACTGGCGAGTGTCACCCACACACCCTCCTTCATGCTCATCCTAAGGTGAAAGCAGGGGCGTGCCAGAACTGGGGGATACCAAGAGGTTCTTAACCACAGGCAGGACAGGGAATCCTGAGGGAGGGGTTTGAAGAAGCCGGCATCCCGGGCCCCTGCCACAGATCAAGCTGTCGTATCATCATCCTCATGGCAACTGCTGAGATGAAGTTTTCTCCCCATCTTATAGATAGGAGAACTGAGGCTCAGAGAAAGTCAGGAGCAAGTGTTGAGGGGATTAAGTGCCCACTGTGGACCCAGCCTGTGCTGTGCACTCCCTCGTGGTCCAAGATCTTCCTAGCCATTGTCCTGAGGATGCCTGCCGGGACCAACAAATTGCCACTTGAGGCCAGAGTCAGCACCTCCTGAGGTGGAGGCTGGAATAAGAGGACCTCAGAGCAGGATATTTCCAAATTTTCATTATGCTGGGATTATGTTATTCCCTATTTCTTTCCTAGCAAATTAGAAGAAGGATGCCTTACAATATTAGAGGGCATGTAGATCCATAAATCAGGGTGGCTGCTAGAGCAAAAGGAGAGGAATCAGATGCCCCAGCAGGCAGCCCAAGAGGAGTTAATGCAGTTAAGGTGCTGCACAAATTCTGACTCTTGACACCCATCAGCTGTGGGATCTTGGCCAAGTCACTCAACCTGTCTAAATATCTGTCAGTCTCTTTATCTGTAAAATGGGTGTAATGCTATACCTACTACATGGCAGTGACACGATGTGGGGGGAGCACACTAGAGAATAACTGAACCATAGCAAGCACTCTGGAATTACTGAGAAGAGGAGCCAGTGGTCACCAGGGCCACCCAGGGTGAGATATTATAGTAATCAGGGAAGTTAAACCATATTTAACTTCCAACCAGTTAAACCAGCTCCAAGTTTTGCCAAATGTAGAAGGAAGGGGAGAATTTGGTGGGACCAAGGGGTGGGAAGAGAGGGGTGCTGTGACACACAGGTAGGTCAGCACAGGGCCCTGATGGCCAGTGGGCGTAGCTGGGACCAGGCTCTATAGGTTGAAGGGAGTGTGGAGCCTGTGCCCTACCCCTCAAGGACCGCGGACTGGGGGCAGGCTGATGCTGGGTGGTGGAGGAGAGGGGGATGGTGAGAACACCTCGAAGGCTGGAGCCCGCTCAATCCTCATGTCGCTCTGTCCCTGCTTGTTAGGGGAGTGAAGAAAGAAGACAAGACTCTGGCTGTGGGGATCCAGTTCATGCTCATGAGAGTTTTGGGTAAAGAACGTGCTGGGGGCCACTGGTCCAGATACCTGCTGTGTGCCAGGCCTGGGGGGCACAGGGATGAGTGGGAACCAGTCCATGACCTTAGGCTTCACTGGCCCACAGGGCTCCAAATCTGACCTAGGTACCCGGGACGTGGGTGCGCAAGCAGCTAAACAGCCCATCAGGGAAACAGCATCCAGTACGAGGGTGAGGGGTGGGCTTGAAGGCTGAGGACTTAATGGGCCAGTGGCTCAGAGGCCCAGTGGTTCAGTGCCAGGGATGGGGTGGGGTGAGGGATACAGGGATGCCGAGGTTCCACTGTCTCCTGAGCACCTCCTCCTTCAGCCTGGATGCCCAGCCCCGTGATCCACGGCAGTGCCATCGACACCACCTGTGTGTACTGGGCCCAGAGCTGTGGGCGTCGGGCCGTCTGCCGCTACTATGACCATGACCTCCTTCGAAACCGGTGAGACCTGAGAATCAACTGCCAGGGGGCTGTAGGGAAACTGCTCAAAATATTCTTGGGGTCCCATCAGGGAGGGGAGGTCTGTTGACAGCCACCTGCAAGGTGACACAGGCTCTTTCCAGTGCTAATCCCCAGACCTGCCAGCTAGATATTGTCTCCCCTTTGGATGGATGAAGATAGTGAGATTTAAGTAAGTGGCCCAAAGTTACATAGCTGATAACTAGCAAAGCTGGGCTGAGTGAGGGGAGACTAAGGGAAGCCAAGCAGTGGTGAGAAAGACAGGAAGTTGGCATGGGGTAGGAAGATGGCTCAATCTAGGACACAGGAGGCCTAGGATCCAGGCCCAGCTTTGTCTCCCTCATTGTGAGACCTACCATTTTTGAGACTCAATCCTCCCATCTATATAATGGGGAGCCCAAAGGAACCTGAAGGCAGAGAGGCTACTGGCCCTGGGATTGATGGACATTGAGGCGAGGGACTTACTAGCAGATCTGGAAGCAGGGAGCTGTTTACTTCCAGCTCTGAGGAGTACATGGTTCCAGGAGGGCTTCCTAGAGGAGGAAAACTCAAAGAAGAGCCTTGGTGAATTAGAGAAGCAGGAATCCTCCTTCTCTTGTGGCAGGCGAGGTGATTCAGAGTTGCAACTAACAGGCCCCTTGAGCCCTTAGGCCCAGAGAGAGGCAGGGCCAGCCCAGGCCATGAGGCAATCAGGACAGGGTAGGGGAGATATCCAGGCTTCCCCCCAACCCAGGGCTCCTTTTCCAAGCCTTTCCCACCTTCCAAGGAAGGACTCCCATGGGGGTCAACTTCAGGGGCTCCCCTGTCTCCCCAGCCAAAGCTATGGTGACAGGGTCCACTGCCCTGAGGCTGGAGGCTTCTCCCTGACAAGGTCTCAGTGTCTCCACTGCATAATGGGTGATGATTGCTGACCTGACTCTGCTCCCAGCCCCAACACATCCAGGCTTTGAATGGGGAGGTCCTGAGTTCAAAGGTTCCTCACTTTTTCCCAGGTTCATCGGCCTCCAGTTCTTCTTCAAGATAGGCTCCCTGGCCTGCTTTGCCTTGATTTTGGCCATCCTAAGACAGCAGGACAAAGAGGAGAGGACCAAGGTGACCATAACCAACCCTGGCCTGCAGCAGCAGCTGTTAGCAAAGAAGGAGCCTGAGGAATCCAGAGTGTGAGCTGTCCCAGGGCCCCAGCCTAGCCAAGAGTGGCAGCCATGGCGAGTACCTCCTCAGGGCCCTTTGCCTGAAATTGGGTATTGGGAACCCTGTATTCCAATTGTGAGTCTTCCACTAACTTGCTGTGTGGCTTCGAGCAAGCCACTGACCCTCTCTGGGCCTGTGTGTATTCATCTGAACCAAAGGGTTCCTTGGGGGTTTGTTGTGTTGACCCCTCCTGGAGCGTGAGGGTCTTCCGCCTTTCTCCCTCAGCCACACAGGCTGACCTGAAAACAGACTTTCCTGGGTGGAAGGACCACATATCTTTCCCCCCAGGGCCCTAGGATGGAGAAGTGGACAATTGTAGGCCAGGCTCCCCCACACACTGGGTCCTGGCCCCACTCTGCTGCTCACCTGGAGCCTCAGCCTCTATCTCGGTCAGGTGGAAATGAATTTGTCAGCTTTCAGGCCTCTTCCAGCTGGGACCATCTGTGTGGCCAGGACATCCAACTCAGGTCTCCTCCCCAGCCCCACTCAGCCTGAATGTGGGGCCAGGACAGCCTCTATTGAGATGTGTCTATTTGGCGCCCCCTGGAGGCAGAGTCCTGAGCACTGGGGAGTCACTCGGGACATCCAGGCTATGCTGGGCCTTCAGGAAACCTGGGGAAGGCCCCAGGGGCCTTGGCTGAGCAGGGAGCCTCCTCTCTGGACTCAGGAAATCCCAGCCCTTGCCCTCAAGGTGTCAGAGTCTGGGTGAGGCCTATTCTCTGCCTGGTGGTGAGGGGGATCCAGGCCCCACCCTTGGGCATTTTCTAATTTCGAAGACCGAACCCACTCATCATAGACTCATTGGTATCCATGTATCGCCAAGATTTCAGACGTTTGACGTGGGCCCACCACTGTGACTTCTGTGATGAGAATCTGAATTTCACCATTTTCTCCCCAGTGCCTGATCCTGTGTCAACTGGGACTGTGTAGACAATATCTCCTCCTGTGACACCCACATATTGGGGTAATATCTGGTTCTCTGTGATGCCTGGGTTGTCATAAGAACCTGTTCTTTGTGATGCCCAGCCCGGTGATCCAGGAGCAGTAATGCCTGATTCTGTGTAATAAGTGGGTCTGCAGGCTGCCTGGGTCTGAACAAACAGGCCCTTGTCTGTGTCAGGCCTTGTCTGGTTTTCTGGCTGGGTCTTATCTGGCTTGATTATCTCCCTGGGAAGGGGAGAGAGTTTCCCAACCTGCTCCCAGCCTGTTCTGTCACCACCCATACCCAACCTTGAGAGACAGGAGACAGGGAGTCATCAGCAGGAGCTTCCCAAACCCAGGTCCAGCCCTGTGCTGGGGGCCAGGGGAGAAGCTGGGGGTTTAGCCAGAAGCTCTGGCCTGTGCAGCTCTCAGTGGCAGGGCTTTGGGCCTATCCCATATGAAAGAAGAGGGAGATACAAACGTTCTAATTCCCATTTTTATTCTACTGGTTGATATCTTTAAATGTTTAACAAATATCTGAGCCTGTATTTATCAATGCCAGGAATTTCAAAGTCTCATCCAGCAAGATGAGGCTGTTTCTATGTTCGTATTCCTCCTCCTTTCCTCTTGTTTCCCACGTTTTGCAGAAATAATCTGGAATCATAAATATAGCTTATCAATAAATTTGTTCTTGCACAGTGTCTCTTCTATTACAGAAATCTTTCTTACAAACTGCATTACAGTTTGCAACCACATTATTTCCAGTTATTTAGATTTAAGTTTTACTGGATTCATTGCTTACCATTATTTCTTATATATTACATCTTCCCCTCCCTGTATAGTCTGGTCTCATTTTCATTTGGCTGGGATACTTCCTCTAGTAACATTTTCAGAAGTGGAATAAGGTCACAAGGCTTTCCAAGTCCTTACCTGCCCAAATTGTCATTCACGTTTTACAGAAGAGGAAATGGTTCAGAAAGGATAAGCAACTTGACCAAGATTACACAAAGTAAATGCTGGAGCCAGGATTAGACTTCAATTTTGTGAGAACTGGAGCTTTACAATTTGGGAAGTTCTCTTTAAGCAAAAGAATACAAAATTAGGTAAGAAGGTGAATATTCACTTAGAA
This sequence comes from Giraffa tippelskirchi, assembly GCF_054371585.1. Classification (NCBI taxonomy): domain Eukaryota; kingdom Metazoa; phylum Chordata; class Mammalia; order Artiodactyla; family Giraffidae; genus Giraffa; species Giraffa tippelskirchi. Next base: position 125,801,664 of record NC_137285.1, read on the forward strand.
TTAAAAAAGAAGTCAAAACAATGTATCTCACAATTCAGATTTTTTACTAAGATTTTTTTTACTGTCTGCTGTGCACACTTCCAAAATTTTCCCCCTAATGATTGGAAATATTTTCTACAGACTAGCTTCCGCTTCTGTAGATTTCAAACCTGTTTCTCCTCTGTTGTCCATATACTTCCAGGGCGAGGCAGCAGAAAACACATTCACGTCACCAGATGACCTCTGAATATGACACTTTGATGTCACAATGCCAAATGAGTTGGACTGTGGATAGGAAGATTCCTAGAAGCCATTCTCTATACAGAGGTAGCTAGCAATGATTTACCTCTTCGTGGAGGTGACTGACAACCACATAAATATATTCCAACGAGCCCAAATTAAATTGATCTCCAACTCCACTCCCCCTTAGCCATATTCCAGAAATGCCCATGCCAACGATGTTACATAAAGGGAAGCTGGGATACAAGGGAAATTGGGGTGGAAAACACTAGCAATCTTGACCCATTGTGGTGAAAGTGTCAACCTTTGCAAATTTCCCGAGAACTTGACAATAGGGATGTATTGCAGAGGCCTCTCCCTGGGCCTGGTAGAGACCCTGATGCTCAAGCAGCCTTAGCTTCATGCTGAGTCCACCTCTGGGTTGAACTGAGATTCAAAGAAGTTGAGGTGCTTAAAATCATCCAGGCTGCTCAGGATGAGGAGACTCCAGGAGTAAATCACAAGAGACACGTGGGGCTGAGAGCCAGGGGTGGAACAGCTAAGGGCCAGCGGACTTCCCAGATACAGGGAGCAGCCCTCTTCCCTGACAAGGCTTCTGGCCAATGAAAAGCCATGAGGAGTTGCACCTGTTAGCTCCCTTTCTTCTCACCCTGTCCCTGGGAGTTGGAGGAGAAGGTGTATAGTCTCCTGCTAGATTCTATGGTGGTAAAACCAGCTGAGAACAGCACCAGAACCAGATTGGACATCCTGGTTCCTGGCCTGGAGTTCCTTTGGGCCATAGACCCATCCTGAGAAACTGCAGGGCAGGCAGATCGGCCTCAGAAGCCATGACTGGAGCACAAATAAACAAGGAGCAAGAACCTACAGCACTCTTGCCATTCTTCGGATGTGTTGAATTCTTTCCCCCTAGAACCCCTACCTGTGCTCTTCCCTCTATCCAGCTGGCCTTGTTCACATCCCACTCCATTGTTAGTCTCTCAATCTCGCTTCATGAAGTCCTGCCCAAACTTCCAGCTCAAAGGCCACCACCTCCAGGGACACAGCATCATATAAGCAACGGGAGTGGGTGACTACCACCTTAGGGAATCAGATAAAAGATATAGATGCCCCATTAAAGACGCACACAGACTATTACACAATTGTGCATCTGATTTCAGAGGTTGGGGATCATCTAAAGCCTGGCTGTAGACCTCCAGTGGAGTGGAGAAAAAAGAACAGAATTTTAGAGTCAGTTCAAATCTGGACTCTGCCACTGACTCATGGTGAAACCCTGAGCAAGATTTAACTTCTCTGCCTCTCAATTTCTTCACCTGTAAAGTGAGGTTGATTATTCCTACTTCCCGTACCCTAAAAAGGTATGAAGACAAAATAATGATAATATACCCATTCGCAGACAGTACACCTGATGATCAATATTTGTAAGTTTCCCTCCCCTTCTCCTGTCCCTGAAAGAATTCAGGGAGCACTTGGCGGTGCGAGCGGAGAAGGCAATGGCACCCCACTCCAGTACTCTTGCCTGGAAAATCCCATGGATGGAGGAGCCTGGTAGGCTGCAGACCCATGGGGTCGCTAGGAGTCGGACATGACTGAGCGACTTCACTTTCACTTTTCCCTTTCATGCACTGGAGAAGGAAATGGCAACCCACTCCAGTATTCTTGCCTGGAGAATCCCAGGGACGGCGGAGCCTGGTGGGCTGCCGTCTATGGGGTCGCACAGAGTCGGACACGACTGAAGCGACTTAGCAGCAACAGCAGCAGTGGCGGTGCGAGTGGACAGTGAAGACAGAGGGAGGAGGCACCACTGAGGGGGAGACACGTTCCCTCTTGCCCTGCCCTGGCTGCCACTCTGCCTGTCCCCTAATCTCTCTTCCACTGTCAGCCAGGGCTCAGCCAGCCCAGTCTTATCTCTCCCCACAGCTAGCCTGGGACAGCTTTTCTCAACCAGATTTACATTTTTATTGATTTTCTTTCTCTCTTCGAGCAGTCCCAGCAGTCCCTTCCTTCTGCTTCCCCTTTTGCTATAAAATGGGCTAATGCTGGAAACAGTTTTGGCGCTGGCCAAGAAGTGATGGTTCAAGGATGGATCCATTGACCATTCATTTATTCAGCCACCCAACCAAACAATAATTCATATGGCTGCTCTGCACCCCTGTCCTGGCCCTGCTGGGGATGCTGCCTTGGGGCAAGGATGGGAAACTCCCAGCAGAAGCAGGCAAGCTGACAAATAGTAACAAAAGCATGAGTAGTCATTTCAGAGAGGGGAGAATGGGATGCTATGGATTCTCCCTGAAGCCACCATGGAAGGCTTCCCAGAAAAGGTTAAGTCAGAGCTGGCCTTGAAGATTAGGCAGGAAATCCCCAGGTAGAGAATATGTGAATGGGCGTGAGAAACAGTGGGATGAGCAAAGATAGGATGAAATAAGGGAGCAAGGTGTGGGCTTCCCTGGTGGCTCAGGGATAAAGAATCCAACTGCCAATGCAGGTGACACAGGCTCCATCCCTGGTCTGGGAAGATCCCACATGCCTCGGAGCAACTAAGCCCGTGCACCGCACCGACTGAGCTTGTGCTCTAGAGTAGGTGAGCCACAACAACTGAGTCTCTGTGCCGCAACTACTGAAGCCTGTGTGCCTAGAGCCTATACTCTGCAACAAGAGAAGCCCACGGACTGAAACGAAGAGAAGCCCCTGCTCCCAGCAACTAGGGAAAAGCCCATGTAGCAGTGAAGACCCGGCACAGCCTAAATAAATAAAAACCACATTTTTATTAAAAAAAAAAAAGAGAGAGAGAGAGCAAAGTGTGTCTAAGCTATGGTACAACAGTGATGTGGTTGGGATGTACTACATGTGCAGGGCCATCAGGAGAGACAGAAGAGCCTAAGTGGAGATACCTGTGGGGACCAAGCCTTGAGTTCCAGCTGAAGGCTTTGGATGTCTTCCTGAGGGCAAAGAGGAGCCCTTGAAGCATTGATTGATGGATCAGTCAATTGACTGGTTATTTTAAGCAGGGAGTGACATGACAAGATTTGTGCTTTAGAAAGACTGCAGGCTGCACCCTGGGGGCTTTGAATGGAAACAAGAAGCTGGATGCCAAGAGCTCAGGCAGGAGACTGGTGTTCTAATAAAGAGGAGATGTAGGAAGCCTTGAACCAGGTCAACAGCAGCATCCTAGAAGTTTGGACATCTAAGATGAGTCTTAAAAGATGAGTAGGAACATACCAGGTGGAGAAGTTGGGAACAGTGTCCAGGGAGAAGAAACTACACAGATAAAAGCTCAAAATACAGAGAGTTTCTGTCAAGCTTGGGAAATTTCCGCTAGTTCAGCAGGACTACAGTGTAGTCTAAGAGAGAGATCATGGTGAGGGATGACGCTGGAGAAGTTGGTTGGGACCCTCAATTGCTCTCAGTATTCTCTGTCTCCTGAACCTAGACTCAGGTGGAAGAAGAGAGGGAGCACTGGCCTTGTGTACAGAGGCGTCCTTGTGGGGCTGTCTCCCCTGCAGACTGTGAGAGCCTCTCCACGATCACAGCACTACACAGCACTACATTTTACAAAGTCCCTTCACACTGATCCTCAGAGCTGCCTGGTGAGGAATGTAAAACAAAAACTATTGTCTCCACACAGTGGCTAGAGAAACCGAGGCAGGAACTTGTCCAAGGTTGCTCAGGCATCCCCCTCTTAAACCCCAGTGTTTTTTCTAATAAATGTACTTGTCCCTGACTCACACACACAAAACAGATGTAGTAGCTGCTAACTGATGTGACTGGAACCTTCACCTTGAAGCTGGAGACATTCCAGCTGGGAAAACAGAACCAAGTTCCTTCTGCTTTGGAATGCAATAGACATGAGGACAAATCCCAGCTCGTCACTTTCCAGGTATGGGAAGTCAACTGCCTTCATCTCAGCCTTGGTTTTCTCATCAGAAAATTGGGAGAGAAAAATCCTATGTTTCAAAGAGTTGTGATGAGGGTTTAATGTGATAATGAAGCACTGTAGCAGTTAACTATTGCTGAGTAACAAATTATCCCCGAACTTAGCAGCTTAAAACAACAGGTATTTATTATCTCACACAATTTCTGAAAGAGGAAATGGCAACCCACTCCAGTGTTCTTGCCTAGAAAATTCCATGGGCAGAGGAGCCTAGAGGGCTACAGCCCATGGGACTACAAAGAGTGAGACAGGACTGAGTGACTGAGCACAGCGCAACATACAATTTCTGAGGATCGAGAACTCAGAATTGAGAGATTCTGGCTTAGAATGTCTCATGCGGTTGCAGTCAAGTGTCAGCCAGGGCTGCAGTCATCAGAAGGCTCAACCAGGATTGGAAGATCCACTTCCAAGCTCCCTCTGTGATTGTTGTCAGGTCGCCATTCTTTGCTGGCAGTTGGCCAAAAATTTCAGTTTTTACACAAGAGGCTCCATGAGACTGCTCATGACCTGGGGCTAACTTTCACTAAATGAATGAGCCAAGAAAGAGAATCTACCAAGATGGAAGCCGCAGTATCCTTTATAATCTAATCTTGGAAGTGACATACCATTATTTTTATCATACTCTTTTTTTTTTTTTTGGTCACACAGACTAAAGTTGGCACAGTGTGGGATAGGAACACACACAGGTGTGGATACCAGGAGGTGTGTGGATCTTTGGGAGCTGTTGGAAACAAGCTACCACAAGTGTCACAACAGGGCCTGGCACCCAATAGGTACTTATTCATTAGTAGCTGCTATTATTCTCCCAATGCTCACAGACTAGCCAAGGAGACAAGATTTGGACATGAAAAGATGAAAAGCTTGGCAAAGTAGAGTGAGACGTGAACTGGGCAACGTTCAATTACATGATGGAAGAGGATCCGCAGGACAAAGGGGTGGAAATAAAGAAAAGCCACCTGGCGGAGGTGGAGCTGAGAAGGGAAGCTTCAGAGAGGAGACAGAGGGTGAGTGTGGCATGCACTGCTGGTTGCCTTCCAACAGCCAATCCCCTTTTCCTCTTTCCAATAGCAAGGTGCCCAGCCACAGGATGATCCAAGCCATTCACGGAGATACCTTCCTCTTTGCCAGTGAGTAGTCTAAGAGTGAACGTGTGACTTTATTTTGGTCAGTGAGATATGAGGGGATGGTCTTCTTGGGAAGCACCCCTCTTGGATAAGAGAGAGGCACGAGAGAAGATCCTTTTCATTTCCATGCCCTTTCTTCCTGATTGGGAGGTCATGATACTTGGTGCCACATCAGCCACTTTGTGATCACAAGGGGAACCTCTCTCTCAAGGCTTAGAATGGAAAAAGCCTAGGTCGTCAGAGACATGGTTGAATAGCCAGACCAACCCTGACTCCACATCCCTCTGGCTTCCTTGTTAAGGAAATAAAAAGTTTAAGCCATCAGTTTTGGGGTTTTTTGGAGAGGGGCAGTTCTGGGTTTTTGTTGCTTTGCACGTGGGCTTTCTCTAGTTGTGGTGAGTGGGGGCTACTCTTCGTTGTGGTGCTTGGGCTTCTCATCGAGGTGACTACTCTTGTTGTGGAGCACAGGCTCAGTAGTTGTGGCACATGAGATTAGTTGCTGCATGGCATGTGGGATCTTCACAGTCCAGGGATCAAATCGGTGTCCCCTGCATTGGCAGGCAGATTCTTATCCACTGCATCACCAGGGAAGTCCCCCACCAGTTGTTTTTTGTTTGTTTGTTTGTTTGTTTTTGATGTTGTGTGCTCTGTGCTCAGCTGTGTCCAACTCTCTGTGGCCTGCCAGGCTCCTCTTTCCATGGAATTTTCCAGGCAAGAATATTGGAGCAAGTTGCCATCTCCTACTCCAGGAGATCTTCCCAACCTAGGGATAGAACCCACGTCTCTTGCATCTCCTTCATTGGCAGGTGGATTCTTTACCACTAGCGCCACCTGGGAAGCCCTTTTGAGGTTGTAGGAAAATATATTTAAATTGCGAAAAATGTAGAAGAACTAAAACAGAATTTTAAACTAACTGGAGTCCCTACTATGTGGAGACAGGGGTGTGATAGGAGATTGGAGTGGGTGACACAAGAAAACCTGAGACATCATCTTATCTGGGAAAGAAATTTTGAGAGATATGAGAAAGAAAGGAATAAATACATCAGAGAGGGAGGGTGGCTGGTTACATGATACCTGAGTGAAATTTTTGACAAAGCGATATAGTAAAAATATTTAAATTTCCAGCTGGGCTGATGCACTGTCTAGTAGGATGGGGCATGCATGTCTTGAACTCTTCAGCTAAGACTCATGTGATCAATAGTGTGGGGATTGAAGTGTGTCATTATATGGCCTCTGTTACCTGGAGGAGTGCACACAGGGTTAGAAGGCATGGTCAAGGAAGGATGGACAGAAAGTTCTAGGAGCTTGATGATAAAACAGTAGAGAGAACACTTGAAGGAGACACAATACCTTGCCCTGTCCTCCATGCTCATTTATGGATTTGATAGTTACCCCAACAGAGAAAGTTTCAAATATACATCCTTTTCAATATATGTCTCAGTGTTTCCCAAAGTGTAGTAAGCCTAGTCCTGGGAGCATTCAGAATAATTTTAGGTGGTGTGCCATAGACAGTTGGCTTTTTGGTGTGGCTTATTTTGTTTTTAAATTTTATTTATTTCTTTATTTTTGGCTGTGCTAGGCCTTAGTTGCTGCAAGTGGGCTCTTTTCGAGTTGCAATAAGAGGGGGCTGTTTCCTAGTTGTGGTGCGTGGGCTTATTTTGTGGTGGCTTCTCTTGTTGCAGAGCATGGGCTCTATGGCACACAGGCTTCAGTAGTTGTGGCTCTCATAAGCCACCAGGCTTTCTCTTACTTGCATTCTAACTGAGAGCAAAGAATTCCAGTCTCCTCTGAGTTTCCTTTTCCCCAGGAAGGTAGAGTGAAACTGTGGTACATGAAAGGGTCTTTGGCTGGGAGGCAGGAGTCCTTGGTCTAACCCCAGTTCTGTCTCTGAGTTGCTCTGTGATCTTGAGCAAATCTCTGCCCCTATGGGCCTCCAATAATCATAGCTAATATTTATTGACTGCTTGCTGTGTGCCAAGCATTCTGCTAAGAGCTTCCCTTGCATTATCTCATTCAATCCTCCCATCAACTGTGCTATGTCAATATTATTATTCTCTTTATTTTTTAGATAAGGACACTGAGGCTCAGGGATATTAGGTAACTTGCCCAAGGTTACATAGCAAGTTAGTGCTGGATCTTTAGATTCTGAATTCAGGCTCATCGCTCTTCTCTAAAGACCTGGCTCCTGACCATAATGCTATACTGCTTTGCAGTAAAAGGAAGTCTCTGGACAAGATGACCTCTAAGGGCCTTTCTAGCTCAAATATTCTTTGACTTGCTGTCCCATTTCTAGCTACATGATGAACAAACCAGCTTATCCTAGAGAAGAAAGAAATAAGGACTGTCTTTAGCCATCTGAAAAGCTGTCATGTGAGTGGAAGATTAGACTTAGTGTAGCTCAGAGGACATGAACTGGACTGATGTGGGGACACACAGGGAGGCAGCTTATATAAGGGAGAGGTTCTTAGCTTCCATTCAGCTGGGGGTTGGGGTATGCAGAGAGGCAATGACACCCCTGTCATGAAATTGACACAAGGCTGTGCTTGATAAACATTTGTCAGAAGTACTGCATTGAGTAGGAATGGAGTTGAATGGCTTAAAACTTGGCGTAGGAATTAAATGGGATCATATACTCTAGTATATTTTAATACTCCCAGCACCATAACTGATACAAATAGAGTCAATAAATTGCTGTTTCTTTTCCTTTTTGACACTGAGATTCTTGGATTTTAAGATGCTCTAATATGGATTGTTGGCCCTTTGGCTTTAATATGCCACAGTTCTATAATTTCAACACACTGTAATTCTGCCCTGCTATCATGCTATGATTTTAATATTCTAAGTGGCCATGATTGTGTGACTCTAGAAGCTGCACAGTCTATGATTTTGTAATTTAATAGTCTCTAGCTTTAACAATCCCAGATTCAATAAAATGTCTCTTACCAGCTCCAAAAGCATGAAGGAGTTGCTCTGTATGCGGTGTTTCACTGGCTTAGACACACATTGGGCTACCTCTCTGCTCATGTTATCATCCCACTGCCTTCCCCCACCCAGCCTTGGGCTCTCTATTCCAACCAACCTACCTCCCTGATTCCTACCTCAGCCTCACTCTGCAGTCTCCACATCCACAAAGCAGGTATATTCACTCTCTATCTGCTGGTGGTTGTTCATTAAATGAGACTGTGGCCAGGCTTGTTCTTATTCCAACAGGAATATAAGAGGATGAAAAGGCATGATTGTAATACTAAGGGCTCAAGTTCCTTGCTTTTAGTTTCAACTCAAACTCACCTCTACCAGGGAGCCTTATTTGATTGACACTGAATATCTAGCACCAAAAACCTTAATCACAAATGTGAAGATCTGACATCTTTGGTTGACTATAGAGCATATTTTATGTTATCTTGGCTCTCTGATTATAATTGAGATTCCCCCATAAATTAAGAGTATCTCCTCAACCAAACTGAGTTTTCTAGAGGAAGACAATGTCTTCCCCATCAGACTGGAGGCTCCATGTAAGCATGGTCTATGCCTCTCTTATATCATACTTGAGCTTGATTTAAAGGCAGAATGATGTTTCTCCACCAGATTAATAAATTCCCAAAGGTAAGTTCATTTCTCTGCTGTTAGACTGAGAACTTTATAAAAGCAGAAGATACATCTCCCCTTAATATGAGGAACCCCCAAAGACCAAGGACTGAGCTTTTGCCCTCATGCTGGGGGCAACTTCCTGAAATCAAGGGGTTCAGGGTGCTCCCTTCTCTATTTCTTTAACCCCAGTTCAGGACTCTAGTCTTAAGAAAGGATATTTTCTCTAAATCAGATAGACAAATGAAAAAGATAAGATTAGAAACTCAAACCTTTCCCCCAACATGTCCAGACCTTTTCTTGTTCTATCCTGGGCCATCTCCTAAGAGCTGCCGTCCCTCTGCCCAGATTGGGCCCCTCCCAGCAACTCAGAGCAGTAAGTGAAGATGTCAGCACCTTGGACAGCGCCCAACCCATTACAGGACTCGGAGCCAGCGGAAGCCAAGCTCTCCAACTCCCTTAGCCTCTGGGTGATGGATTTCCTCGTTTCTCAATTTGATTAAAGCCTAGTAGATAACCAGAGCGCCTTGTTCCTTTCTCTTCTCTCTTCCTGATGAACATAATTAACTCCGTCAGGCTGGGAATACTTGCTCTTAAATACTGCCTGCCCAGCCCCCACCTAGACATGAATCAGGAACGCATAGCCAGAACAACTGAGAGACTCACACATTTTTTTCTTGGAGAATGGAGGTGGGAGAGGAAGCTCTCCCTGAAATGTATAGTGGCTGTGACTGGAGATGAAATGTGATGGCTGGGTAAAGAAAATCCCAAACTGAAAGTCAGGAAATCTGAAGCTTAGTTCTGACTTTGCCACTAATCTAGATATGATCTACAGCAAGTGGCATGCCCTTTACGAGACTGTTTTTTTCATTTTTAAGATGAGGATGTTGGATTAGACAATCTCAAATGTTGTGTTCAGTGCTAAAATTCTTTAAAACAGACAGGGGAAGAGATTTGCCCAAGGCCATATAGCAAGCTGATGGCAAAGGTGGGTCTGAATTCATGGCTCCTGGTTTCTACTTCAGTGCTACTTCCCTTGCATAGAACTCCCCACTTTGTCCACATCACAGACTTTTTGCCTGGGAACAGGGCTGAAGAAGTCGAAGACACATGGGATTGAGTTCATTTATACCAACAAAAGGAAATAAAGTTCAAGATATGTGGAAATGCTAATCTCTCTTCAGAAAGCATGATAAAAATAACTAAGATTGAGGGAAAGGAACACCTGATAGAGACAGAAATTCAGCCCTAAACTCAGAGAAATCCAGAGATGTTTTGTGTTTTGCCCAAGGCCATCCAACAAGGCAATTGTAGAATCCTCTTAAACAGAAAGAGCGAACTCTTATCCTGATCAAGTGTTGGGGGTGCCCCCATCAGAGAAGAAAAAATATCAATCAGAAGTATGTATTAGATTACTAAAATGTGCCCAGATCTGCACTAGGCTCTTTGGCAGGAACATACAGAATGGGACATGAATTCTGCTTTCTATACCTTTGATGTGCTGCTTCTACTTGGAATTACTTCCAATACATCTGTGTATGTCCAAATACTGCTGTCCCATCAAGGCTCAAACCAAAGTTTCCCCTGTTGGGAAAGCATCCATAATCTTATCCAGATGCCACTTCTCTCTCCTCTGAACCTCCAACACATTTTCTTTCTTCCTGTTTTATCATACTCAGCATCATCTGTCTTATCTGCTCCCATCCCCTCCCCTAAGAAGACAGAGAGCTTGCATTTTATTCAGCTTTGAAGCACTCAGAATACTCAACACAAGATCTGAGATGTGATAGAATCTCAGAAAGTATTGGATGGATGGATAGATGGATGGATGATGAATATTGATGTATGGGTGACTGGGAAAGAGAGTAGATGAAGGGATGGATGTGTGGATGGGTAAGTGGGTATATGGGTGGATGGTGGGTGAATGTATAGATGGACAGATAAGTACAAAATCATATCAATGGGAAAAAGGTAATCAGGTTAGTAGGTAGGTGGGAAGATGGACAGGTGAATGAGTATATGAGTGATTCTATGCACAGCTAAATGAAGGGTATGTAGGTGGACAGTGTGGTTGGTGAGTGGATAGATTAATACATAGTTAGATAGTTGTGTGGGCGAATGATGTATAATTACATGATTATATGGTAAGATAAATGTCAGGGTATATGGAAAGAAGAATAATGGGAAACATGGAGACATTCTTAAATATCACAAAGATCACTTTCATGGAGACTTTCTGTTGCTAACATCAGAAAAATGACCATGGGGGTGAGCTGACTCTGTCCTTAAATTGAGTCAAAAGTGGGCTAAGACCCCAAAAGATCTCAGGCTGGTATCAGTGAAAGTTTAATGACACGATCAAAAAAGGTAGTGGTCTTTTTCTGGGGTCTGTGTTCTGCTGTGTGCATCAGGAGGGATGATGTCATCCGTGTCTTGTCCACCTAGGAGATACAGTGAGGAGTAATCTGTCAAGTCTACCAAATGAGGAACTGGTGAAAGAACCAGGAGTATTCAGCCTGGAGAAAAGTCAGGGATGATAATCCCTATGGCTCAGGATCTGGTTGGCTGTCCTGGGGCATGCCCTGTGGCCCCAGAGGCAAAGCTAACTCCCAGAGGAAGTCACAAGACTGGAGTCTCAGCCTCATGGGAGAGAGGACATCATACAATGAGAAGGACTTTCTTGGGAGAGTGAGATTCCCATCTCTAGGGCTACACAAGAAGGACATCCTCTAGCAGAGAAGCTACAATGTGGAGACTTGCTTCGTGTGGAAAGCAAATAAAGGCAACTCTGAAGTCCCTTCCCACCCCTAAATTAAATCATCTGCTCATCTCTTCAATCCTCAACAATTAGGTTTAGCTGTGTCCTGTGTTCACATTAAAATGCGGGGAATTTCCATCTAGCACTGAGGGTTTGGGGAGATTTGAGAGACAGAAATAGGATCTAATGGAACCCTCAACTTTCTGTTTGGGTCTGGGGTTTGAGGAATGAGGAGAAACTGAAAATGTCCTTTCAGAGGCCCAAATGACAAGGGACAGGGAGAATGAGCCAATCCATGACCTAGATTCTCTGTAATTAATGAGCCTACGTCACGGACATGTTGGCTTCTGATCAACACTGTCTCCCCAACCCCGCCCAGCTCTCCGGTATGAGAAGATTAAATCAATTAGGAGGAGGAGGAGATCTGGCTGGCGCTGGTTGGGAACAGTGGATAATTCACTTACATAACAGGGGATTGAGGTTTAGACTTGGCCCCTGAGTAGTAGGGGTGGATCCCAGACCCCAGGCTTTTGGGAAGAGACCTCAGGGGTTGCAAGTAAAAGCAGAGGGGGAAAAGAGGGGCTGCAGGGGAAGGAACATCCATGAGCTCAGATGGAGGCCCATATTCCTTCTTCCTGCTGAGAACTAACTCCCTGTTCTCTGGTCTGGGAGAGGGACAGATTGAAAAAATGACCCCCAAATGAAGGTGTCCTAGCCACCAGGATTTTTCAAAAATGAAAATCTGACCAAGCCTCTCTCCTTAGCCTGGCATTCAAAGCCCTGCAAATTTGCCGGCTGCATCTCCTGTCTCCAAGGGGTGGGTGTCGGTAGAGGCAAAAAATACCTCCTAGTTTTTCCCTCTGTGCCTGGTCCTAGCTAGGCACTGGAGGTACAGAGAGAAACAGACCTAGAAGTATGGCCTAGTGGAGGGGACATATACCTACAACGTTCTATGCCAAGTGGAACAACAGAGGCCTGCATGGGCAGGACCCAGAGGGGTCACGAAGTGGAAGACTTCCTGGGGCCAGTTTCAGAAGGCTCCCCAGGGAAGGTAGTAATTGCACTCACTGAGCCTTAAAGGAAGGATGGATTAGTGGGAGTTCACTGCGCTGACCTGGTTGAGGGAGGGCCTTGGGTGGAGGGAACGGCATGTACAAAGGCATGGCAGTGAAACAGCTTGGCACACATTCAGGGAACTAGTTGGTGTGGCTGGAGCCTAGAGCAGGATGTAGAAATGGGGGAGATGAGGCAGGAGAGGAAGCTGGTCCCAGTCTCGCTTCTGATGGCATGCCAAGAAGGGGCTGAGGCAACGACCCCAGAGTCTCTCTGATCATCCCTCACTTCCTGGGCACTGACAGTGTACCAGGCCCAGTGCTGGGACTGGAAGCAGATGGGAGTGGGGGATAAAGAAATGAATGAGAACCAGGTCCTCCAGGAGTTCTAGAAGTGTACACAAATATTTCCCCTTACCAATCTGATAGTCCCGGCTTGGCTCTAGGTAGGACTCAGCCCTGGCTGATGTCTCTGGAGCTCTGCTTGTTGGCTGGATCTGCCTGCAACCCCTTACCCAAGGACTGAGATATCCAGGCAAGCAGTCTTGCTGGTCAAAAGTGACCTGGCCTCTGGGGGCCTGCTCCTGACACCTAACTCCTGAGGACCAGTCCTGTGGCAAACAAGGTCCCCATGAGCAAATTCAGATAAAATAGGGGAGAGTGACCAGCTGAGCTGGTGTCCTGGGGAGGGAGGCAAGTCATGGATCAAGAAACGTATAAGAGTTAGACTCAAAGGGTTTCAGGAGACACTCAGGTTGTTATCTTGGGTCATGCCATCCTACGGGAAACAGGAGGATGTAAGGTCAGGAGCTGAAACAGTTTCAAGCTCCTCAATTACAGGATTCATTGGGTGGTGGCCCATAGAACCTTAGGAATTCAAGTGGACCACACACAAGTGGTCTGTAGGAAGTGGCTGGTGGAAACCCCTTACCTATTCTCTCCCTTCCTTCAGTCTTTCCTTCAGCAGCTCTCAGTACCTCTTCTCTTCAAGCAGGCTCTGGGTTGAACAATGAGGGACAGACCTAGGGTCATCCTGTTCTTTGTCCAAATGACCAGCATTATGCACAACATTCCAGCACATTCAGGACTTGTCTGCACTTAAAATGTTGGCTGGAAATTGAAGCTAGGGCCTGAAATTTATTCTACTTTCAAAAGATTTAGGAAGTAACCTTTGTGATTGCAAGCAACAGAAACTTACTGAGACTAAGCAAAACAGAAAAAAAAAAAAAAGATTAGCAGTTCCACTGGGCAGCTAAGAATGGATGAGAAAGCTGGAGAACCAAATGAGCATGCAGCTGGACTCATAGCCAGGGTTATATAATACCACAGGAACAACTGGCCCCAGTACTTCCACCAGCCTGCCCTTTGAACATCTCCACCATACTGCGCACCCAGACATGGCACTGCTACATGATGTAAGCACAAGTGAATGCTAACGAATCTTCTTTCCAGCCTCACTAATTGTCACACCAAAGTTCTGAGACAGGTACAACTGGTCAAATTGGCAGGAGGTGGTAGTGGGAGAGAATCTGGCTCCTTTTGACTTTGAAATGGAAGACTGGGTCCTAGTTTCCATAAGGACTCACCTAGTGGGAGATTCACTCAAAATATAATACAAAGCAATGGATTGGCCTTAGGCAGCAGAAAATGTGACAAATGCCCATATACCTTTATTGAGGAGTGACTAAATGCTGGATGTGTTCCAGGAGTTTTACATAAGCAAATCTGTAAAGCAAACTCTCTTTTAAACTGGATATTGGTTGATCCCATTTTATAGCTGAGGAAATTGAGATTTTGGAAGTGAAGTAACATTCATTCAGCTGGTAAGTGATGGAACCAGGATTCCAATACAAGTAGATGGTTTTGTTGTTATAAATACATTATGCTGTCTCCCAAATTGTAACTACAGAGAATTTGTGTTTATGATTCCTAATTTTTTTAAAGCGTGGGGCAAATAAAAATGACTAGAAGTAAATGTTCCAATATCTTCACACAATGATTGATGGGCTAATAAAATTATGAATAATTTTTTCCCTGATTTTTTTATGTTTTTCTTACTTTCTTTTTTTTTCTTACGTTCTTTTTTTAAGAAAAGAGTATAATTACTCTAATAATTATAAGAAAAAATAAAATTACAATAGTTTAAAAGATTATACCAGTATTAACACAATCATGGAGAAACTATGCATAGAAAAAAGACTGGAAGGAAATTTGTCCAAAAAGTCTCTGGATAGTGGGATATGGGTCTGCTTATTTTTCTTTCAACTTTCATTTTTCAAACTTTTTATAGTGATCACACTCTGAAACAAACAGTAAAATAAGTTTTATTTTAAAACCCAGCATAAAAATGATATTAACTAAGAGACGGTACAACCCTGTCTTAGTCCTTTCAAGTTCCCATGTGTGTGTGTTAGTTGTTGAGTAGTGTCCAAATTTTTGTGACCCCAAGGACTATAGTCTGCCAGACTCCCCTGTCCATGGAATTTCCCAGGCAAGAATACTGGAATGGGTTGCCATTTCCTTCTCCAGGGGGTCTTCTCCACCCAGGGATCAAACCTGGTTCTCCTGCATTGTAGACAGATTCTTTACCATCTGAGCCACCAGGGAAACCCTTCAAGTTCCCATAGTCATGTCCTATAGTGGTTGGAAGCCAAGGTGGTTCTGGGTTTTCTGGGGCAGCCTGGCAATCCCCTGTAGTGCTTGCTACCAGAGCTGGCATAGCTGG
This sequence comes from Giraffa tippelskirchi, assembly GCF_054371585.1. Lineage (NCBI taxonomy): Eukaryota > Metazoa > Chordata > Mammalia > Artiodactyla > Giraffidae > Giraffa > Giraffa tippelskirchi. Next base: position 125,817,055 of record NC_137285.1, read on the forward strand.
TGTGCATCACGGTCACCAGTTATCTCAGGCTGAACACTCTGAGCCACCATGGGAAGAACCCAGCATTCCCACCTCTTGTTACAATATACATGTTATCAGGCTCTACTAAACTCTGAGGATTTAGCTCAGGGGGCTGGACTCTTCCTCTCTGCTGGTTTTATCTCTCATTTCCCAGGCTTCAAGGTTCACCTTCCCTCCTATGAATGGGGTGGGGATGCTCAGTCATGGGAAGCTTAGGTCCGTCAGAGGTGCCATCTGAGTCTCCTTGTCTGAGTTGCAGGTTCCCTATCCTCTCTCCTCTCTGCACTGCCCCAGTGCCAAGTGAGGTTTGGTCCTGTCTGCCCCCCCATCTGGTAGGAGAGTCAGTCTTCCAACTTCAGGGAGACTCTAGACTATTCCCTGGCTTAGGAATGTCCCAATCAGGGCTTCCCAGGTGGCTCAATGGGTAAAGAATCCACCTGCAATGCAGGAGGAATGTCCCAATCAGATGGAAGAGGCAGTGTTTTTCCACTAGTGGGGAGTGGAATGGGGAGACAAGACAGGCGAGAGTAGGGGTTGATTCATACAGGAAGAAATCAGTCTCAGCCAGCCTTGATCCCTAAAGTTTCTGCCCCAGGACCCCACTACCTCCTTACCCTATCCTCATGGGGAACAGTCCCAGTCATAGCCTCCTGGGCCCTCTGCTCCCTCCCCTCCCCAAGCACAGTGGGGTTTCTTGTGCCCTGTGTATCATCCCTGGCATCCTCTGATAAGTCACACACACCACTACCCCCCACTCCTAATTCCCCCTTCCTGCTCCCCTGAGCAAAGAGAGGGAGCTAGATCATCTGACAGGTCCTCCATCTCAGCGGGGACATTCTTATCTCACTGCCCCTTCTTGGACCCCTCCCCTTCCCCCTTCCTTCTCAGTTTCTTCACCAACCCGCTCCCTCTTCTTCTCCTTCCTTGTACACCCTCTTCTTGCCAAGCCCCCAGAATCTCCAGGTGGAGGCCCACTTGGCTCCTGCAGTGGCCAAGTTGCCGCAGTAAGGGATGCAGTGGGGTAGAGTAGAGGTGGTTCGGGAGGGAGAAGGGCCCAGGCCAAGGCAGAGGTTGCCGAGGCTGGGCAGGGCGGGCAGCCAGCCTGAGAAGCCCCGGCCAAAGCTGCCTCAGCAGCTTCTGCTAAACTCCAGCAAGGCATCTACGCTCGCTGCTCACTCCTCTCGGGTGGCCACTCCAGAGCTGAGAGGCTCTGGGGGAGGGAAGCAACTGCTGAGGTCAGCACAGCCTCCAGAAACCTCTTCAGCAGGGGAGGCCCCGGAGAGTCCCAGCCTCACCTCTGGACAGAGGGGTAAGAGGAAATGACACTTCGTCCTCCTTAGGGAGTGTGACTTGTGACTTAGGTTTCTGGCAATCTAGAATCCAAGGCTGAGAGGGTCCCCAAGCAACACCTGCTGGATACAGGAATCTCTTCTACTCCCCAGTGGCTGTAGAGTGCTCCCAAACATGCCTTCTAGGGTGGGAAGCACCTTCCCTCCTACAGCAGCCCAATCCACTAGGAAATTGTCTACGCTCAGTTATCAAACTGCCACCAGTGTCTCCTCTGTGCCAGGACCTGGGCTGGGCCCTAGGGATGCAGGGATGAACATGGTCCCTGCGCTCAAGGAGCTCTCCATCTAAGGAAGGAGACAGACATTGAGCACACACAGTGATGGGGAAGCTGTGGGAGCCCAGAGGTGGCCCAGAGCCAGCAGGGTGGGGGTCAGGAACTGCTTCCCAGGGGATCTGGACCGCAGGGGGCCTTGAATAACCAAGCAGCTTCAATTACCACCTAAATGCCAACAATTCCCAGCCCTGCAGCTCCAGCCTTGACAGGGCTCCGAATGCCAGACTTAAATATCCAACTGCCCATTCGGCATCTCCACTTGGATGTCTTGGCATCTATAACGCAACAGGATCAAGGCCAAGTTCACCCTCTCTGCTCACTCCACACCTGGCCTTCCTTCTCTCAGTGCATGATCGCATCATCCACAAGCTGGACACCCCAGAGCCATCCCTCCCCCAGCCCCATATCCAGTCTGTCACCAGGCACCAAGTGACAAACCCATTGCTACTCCCACCCCCATGCCACCACTGCAGCCCAAGCACTGGCATCTTCCACCTGCATGCCCCCAAGAATATCTTCAGCTGTTTTCTCACACTTTCCCCCTTTGTCCTGCAGTGACAGTGGTCTTCCCAAATAGCACATAAAACTGTCACCTTTCTGCTTAAAAGCCTTCAGTGGCTTCTTGCCTTTGGGACAAAGGTTAACATCTTGAACAAGGCCTGCAAGGCCCACAAGGCCTGGCCTTTTCAGACCTTGCCAACTGTATCTCAGCCGCAGCAACCCTCTCCTCCATCTCTTGACCTCTTGTCTCTGCCCCACCCTCAGCCTGTCCCCCCCACCTGAAAGACCTTTGTACATGTCATTCACACTGTCTCCCCCTTGGGCACAAAGATGTGGTCTGCCATCCTTTTATTTGCCAAATTGACTTCATGGATATCTGTTCTTTGCATGTTCACCATTGCTGAATGCCAATCTCTGGCCCTTCTCACTTGAAGGAACAGCTTAAGGACATAGCCAATGGTCACAAAGTACCTGGCAGATTTGCTACCCAAGGTCTCAGAACCTCCCAGCATTCCCAGAGTCACAGCCCCGACTCTGGCTCCCAGGTGCCTTCCAGAACTCCCACTCTTATCCTGCTTTCTCCCTCCATTTCTGGACTGGGGGATGGGAGTGAAGGGTGGGCAAATCTCACCATCCCCTCAGCCCAGATGCTTTCTGGGCCTTACAGTGAGCCCAGAGGGGCAGAAATGAAGTGCCCGGGTTGGTACCCTCCACCTGGGCTTGCAACCCTGGGCTCCCTGGCCTCCCAGATCAGCCAGCCATCCTCAGGCCTCAGGCCAGGTACTGCCTCCTCTGTACAGTTTGCCAGGACTCCCTGAGGCAGGAGGGCTATCTTCCCCAGGCTCCCGCAGCACTCAGTATGCCCAGAACTGTCAATTTGTCTGTGGTTGTGTTGGTTTCTCTGCTCAGCTTGCTCGGGTGCTGGGTATTTCATCTCTGCACCCTGAGTCTGGCTTCAGGGTGATCTCAAAAGAGAATCTCACCTAAACAGACATTTCTCCAAAGAAGACATACAGATGGCTAACAAACACATGAAAAGATGCTCAACAATGCTCATTATTAGAGAAATGCAAATCAAAACTACAATGAGATATCACCTCACACAGGTCAGAATGGCCATCATCAAAAAGTCTACAAACAATACATGCTGGAGAGCGTGTGGAGAAAAGGGAATTGTCTTGCACTGTTGGTGGGAATGTAAATTGATACAGACACTATGGAAGATGGTATGGATTCCTTAAAAAGCTAGGAATAAAACCACCATATGACCCAGCAATCCCACTCCTAGGCATATACCCTGAGGAAACCAAAATTGAAAAAGATGTGTACCCCAATGTTCACTGAAGCACTATTTACAATTTCTAGAACATGGAAGCAACCTAGATGTCCATCGACAGATGAATGGGTAAAGAACTTGTGGTACACATACACAATGGAATATTACTCAGCCATAAAAAGGAATGCATTTGAATCAGTTCTAATGAGGTGGATGAACCTAGAGCCTATTATACAGAGTGAAGTAAGTCAGAAAGAGAAAGATAAATATAGTATACTAACGCATATATACAAATCTAGAGAGACAGTACTGATGAATTTATTTGCAGGGCAGCAATGGAGAAACAGATAAAGAGAACAGACTTACGGACATGGGGAGAGGGGAGGAGAGGGTGAGATGTATGGAGAGAATAACATGGAAACTTACATTACCATATGTAAAATAGATAGCCAATGGGAATTTGCTGTATGGCTCAGGAAACTCAAACAGGGGCTCTGTATCAACCTAGAAGGGTGGGATGGGAAGAAAATGGGAGGGAGGTTTAAGAGAGAGGGTACATATGTACACCGAAGGCTGATTCGTGTTGATGTTTGACAGAAAACAACAAAATTCTGTAAAGTAATTATCCTTCAACTAAAAAATAAATAAATTTTTAAAAAGAAATAAGAGAGAGTCTCAGAAAAGCCTCAGCTCTAGAATTTGGGACTAATATCTCATAAATGTGTACTTTTGTCTTCTCACATCAAGTGCTGTTAAGTGAGAAGGTGGAGTCTGACCAGCCTTAGTTTTGACAAGAGTTTTTAACCAAGAGTAAGTGCTTAGCTTCTCAGGGCCTCAGTTGCTTCCCCTCAAAATGAAAGCAACATCCCGCTCTTAGGAGTTTCATAATTAAGTGAGTGATCGTATGCAAAGGTTATGGCAGATAGTGGAGAATCCCATGGACAGAGGAGCCTGGTGGGCTACAGTCTACGGTGTCACAAAGAGCTGGACACAATTAAAGCAACTTAGCATGCACACACGCACATGTGCTCAATAATTCCTTCCCCTCTCCCTCACCCAACTTTTTCCCTGATAGGGACTTGGCATTTACCTGGATGAACTTGAACCTACAGTTGTCACCTATAGGCCAAGTCAATTCAGATCAATTTGAAACCTAGTCTGGCCATCTGACACAGTCACACTCCCACCCACAGACTAGATACACATTTTATTTGTCCTCATCCAAGTCCTTCAAAAATACATCAGACCCACAAGTCAACCAGGGGGATGGAGCCTGAACAGGGCTCTAGTCTGTCTTCCAGGCTGCCATTGATCTTCTAATCAATTCTCCTCCACCAGCTAGCCAGGCAGCTAGGGATTCCCCTGGAGTGTCAGTCACTATTTGATCCTGCCCCTCGTCTTGCCATAAAAATACCTTGGGAGATGTTCCAAACGCCTTTTGGGTTTTTTTTTTTTCATGATTATAATTGACTTACAATGTTGTGTTAATTTCTGCAGTACAGCAAAGTGATTCAGTTAAACATATATATTCTTTTTTTATATACTCTTTTCCATATGGTTTATCAGGATATTGAATATAGTTCTCTGTGCTATGTAATGGGACCTTGTTGTTTATCAGCTCTCTATATAAAAGCTTACATCTGCTAACACAACCTCGCGCTCCATCCCTCCCCCAAACCCCTCCCTCTTGGAACTACCAACCACAGAACCACCAGTCTGTTCTCTATGTCTGTAATTCTGTTTTTGTTTCACAGATAGGTTCATTTGTGTCATATTTTAGATTCTACATATAAGTGATATCATATGGTCAAATGCCTTTTTGAAATCAAGATTTTTTTTAAGACTCTGACAGACCCACTGATCTCGGGTTCTCCCAAAGGAGGAGATGGGAGATTAGCCTGAAAGTAAGTCTATGCTGGGTCCTGATGACCACTGCATTTTCTTCTTCATTTTTTTAATGATATAAATCATTCTGTTTCTGCTCTGTTAGTGTTGTGAAATCTGAAGAATTTTTAGTCCTCAGTGAAAAGTTGCACTTAGAAATGAGCAAATTAACCCAGGCTACTTGCTTACAACAGTTGACCAGTGGCTGAAAACAGCTCAAAACACTCAAATTAAAGCCTTCCTCAACCACAGGAAATTTGCTTTCTGGATGAATGAAGGTTTTCTATAGGCAGGTAAATTTCTGTCCTGCTCTTCTGGCTCATGATAAATGTGGAATGGTAAAATTCAAATAATCGCTGTCTTCTTATAATACTGAGTCAAACATTCACTTGTTAAAAATATAACACTGTGCCTTCATAAAAGCTGAGCTGTATATTTTAAGACCTAGCAAATAAGCTGGGCCGACTATGATTTTCAAAGTTTTGTGAGATTATTGAGAATGCAAAAAGCCAGTACAAGAGGGAGAATAATGAAATCCAGCAGGAATAATTTGTAATTAGAAAACCCCATGCAATTTTTCAGCCAAGGATAATGGTGAGCCATCTTAAAAACACACGTGTCCCATGCTGGGCACTGATGAAGCTAATCAGACACACTCCACTGACGTTTTTCACAATACTGAGGGCCCCCTAATTGCTGGTGGGTGCAGACAGGAAAGCTTCTCACTGCTCTTCTCAGGAGATCATGATGATTAAGAGCAGGCCTGGAGCCAAAGAGCCTGGGGTGGAATCCGAGCCCTCCTCCTACTCTGTGACCTCAGGCAACTTACTTGCTTGCTCTGTGCCTGTTTCCTCAACTTTAACATCAGACTCGAGAACGTTTCAGAGTGGTGGTTATGAAGACTGAACCAGGCATTGAAGTCAGCCTGACCCAAAATAGATCTCTCCTATTCTCTAGTTGCTACCGGGGTGCTCATAAGACAGGGCCAAAGGAAGCTCCTCCCCTTCCCCATCCTACTGGCTCTCTTCTATGTGAGGGGCATTCGGCACCTCCTGGAAGAAGCAGCCCGCATGGAGGGGTGCTGCACCCACAGGGGTCCTGCCCTGAGTCCCAGTGTTCCTCCCCTCCCCAGTGCTCCCCCTGCCACTTTGGAGCACGGACTGGCCCTGGCCCAGCTGGCCTGCTGGTGATCCGCCCGGGCTAAACAGGGGTGGCTCAGTTCCAGCAAGAGCTAAAGGCTCCTCATTTTGTCTCTGCTTCAGCTTAACCATCTGGGGTGGGTTGCGAGGGTAGGAGGAATGGCAAAATGGGGAGAAGAAATGTACCTCTCGCTCGTCTCCCCCCTTGGCTGGGTACAGGCTGTGTTCAGTCCAGCACCCTCCTCAGCCCAAGGGAAGCCCCCCACCCTGAGGGTCCCCAGCACGGTGTTCCAGAGCATGGGGGTGATCTGCCTGTCTTGGCGGAGCCTCCACTGTCCCTCCACCTGTCCTCCTCTTTAAGTCCTTCCCTGGTTCAGCCTGTCCTGCCTGTTGAGTTCAACAGTTCTCAGCACTTGCCATGCGCCTGCCCCTCCCCAGGCCGGGCACTAGGGGCACAGAGATGACGTAGACCAGGGCTCTGCCCTCCGAGCGCTCATTTTATAGCACCCGAGCACAGGTTGCAGAGCCCACAGCCTGAACTGGACTCCCCACTCGGCCCCTTTTAAGCTGTGTAGACTTGGGTCAACTACTTAACCTGAGTGTCCACTTCTTTATTTAAAAATTGGGGCCAAAGTACCTCCATTTCAGGGCCACCATGAGAATTAAATACAGCTATGTATGTAAAGCTCTGAACTCAGTGCACTGGGTACAGCGGGCATTCAGTCAACTCAGCCTGCCTTCCCTCCCTCTCTCCCTTCTCCCTCCCTTCCTCCCTCCTCCCCTAGAGCCAGCTGCCTCTTCCAGAGGAGAGGGCCATGACTGCTGTGGATGGATGTGGTGCTCTTCCCCAGCTGGGGGTGGGGGTGGGCGAAGAGCCCAGGGTCAGATGCGCCCATGCACAGCCCTGTGCTGGAAGGTGCAGAGCACAAATCAGGCACGGCTCTGCCTGCCGGGTGCTTTCTTTCAGAAGTAGACTCAGCCCTCTGACCTCCTTTTTTTCTCTCCCAGTGGCTAATTAGGGCCAATTGTGGGCTCCTTTTTAGCCTTTCTTTTTCTGAACTTCCAACTGGCTTCTCTTTTCCTTCCCCAGGGCAGGGCAGGGGACACACTGGCAGAGCCAAGCTGAAGCACCCACCACAGTCAGGCCCTGAGCTGAGGAGGGAGAGATGTCTGTTGCAGGGCTGCTGAGTGTGGGATTGCCTCAGTAGGAAACTGCTTCTTGACTGTGTGGGCTGCTGCCTATTGTCTGCCCCAAGGTTCCTGTCCTAAGTCCAGGAACATGTGGGGCAGCCAATGATTAATGTTCTGGCTAGGCTTCAAGGTCTTGCTACCCATGTGCAGCCTTCCATAAAGTGATGAACTCAGAGAGATCCCCGGGGAAATCAGGCTCTTATTAGGGTTGAGGAAAGCTACCCCTACCATACCTGAAGTTGAATGCTTTCTCTACCATTTTGGCATATAGTCGGAAAAATCTAGCGACCTAGAATATGACCCACTGGGGGAAACCAGCACTAAGTCATCCTGCTAAATGGTCAACATGCATCTGGAAAAGTAGCAGAGACCCTGGGGTGACAGGAAACCACCAAGCCTAGGCTAGTGTGGCAATAGATGGTCTATCTGCAAAGAGCGGGGCTCTCTGGGGGCTGTTCCATAAGCTGGGAGCTCCAGCACTCCAGTAGTGAGTCCCAGGGCCAAGGATTAGCAGCAAAGGGGGCTGAGCCCCCTTTGGGGCTCTAACATCTTCTATCACGAAGAAAGAACTGAAACTACAGTGAAGTAAAGCTGCTCCAGCTGGGTAGAGGGGGAGGATGGCAGTGGCTGGAGCTAGGCAGGGCTGTCACTTACCAAGAAGCACAGATCAATGGAAAGGGTAGGCAGGTCAGGGCAATGTCACATAGCAGCTCAGAGCAGAAGCAGAGAAAGAAAGAGACTCGGTGGGGTGATGGGGGAGGGGGCAGTGAAGTCATCAGGACACCCTCCGAGAAGAAAAATGTCACCCTGAAAGTCAGGAGATCCGGTTCAGGAGGTAAACTGGAGGTGGGCTCACCCACAGTCTTGAGAGTCAAGGCCTGTGCTGTGGTTACCTCCACATTCCACGTGGGTGCTGGGGGAGTGATGCTGGAACCACCCAGGCCAAGGTGTCCTCCAGGATCCAGCTCCAGCTGGTGAGAGGCTGCCACATGTTCACATCACGTCTCCTCACCTGGAGCCAGAGCCTGCTGCCTGATGGCTCCTCTGCTAATGGCCTCCAGGTGTGTCCTTGGGCCCCTGGGGGTAGACATCCTGGAGGACACACCCTCTCCTACCCAATTCCCACCCCACCTGGTCACCTTCAGCCACAGAACCTGGGCTGGCCTGGGGCAGGCTACAGTGCACTGGTACAATCCCTCCCCAGGTGGGAGGCATATCAAAGGTCAGACTGCTTCCTTCTCTGATCGGCTACTGATCTCTGAGCCCCCTCTTCAATGTCACTTCTGGCTCCTTGGTGCCTTCAGTACAGCCTTCAGGACCCAGGGGTGACTTGAAAGTTGTCCTATGGAATAAGATGACCGGATGGCCTGCATCTCATTGGGGAGAGAGGCTATCCTGATGCCTCTTTGTTAAACTAAGTGCGTCTGTGCCTATGGGTCTCCACGATGATGGGCCTCTTTCTGCATATCTGTAATTCTCTCTGCATGTCTGTCTTTGTAACCGTTTGTTTTATGTTGGAGGCTATGTGTCTATGTGTGTCTCTGTATATTTCACAGCAAAGATTTCCTTGAGTGAAACAACAAATTCCATCAACGTTTATTGTGTAATAAATGGAAGCCTAATATTACCCTTCCTGCTTCACCTCCCTAAGGCCTTAAATTTTCATTCCAGGGTTATTTCCAGCCTAAGTGGGGTGTGGGAGGGATCTGATTCATGCTCTTCTGGACTCAGGAAGGTGAGAGGCCCATGGCTGATGAACTGCAAAGCAACAGGGGTGCCAGAAATCACTCTCCTGTGGCTTGGAGCAGGCCCCAAGCTCCAGACACTTTGTAGTCACTGGATCTATCTTCCGGGTATTCTCCTGGTCCAGGCTGTGCTCCTGGACATGAGCTTATATTGATCACCAGTTTTATCATCACCTCCACCACTACCATCACCACCATCACCACCACCACCACTACCATTGCTGTTACCATCAACACAATTAGTATGCCATAGTCACTGTCACCATCAGTACCACTATTTCATCACTAATGTCAGAGATTTCTAGCTACTTTTCAATAACTATTTCTCCTTCTTCCTCAGTAATAAGCACCACAACTTTTTGCTGGGAAAATTGCCTCCTCCCCCACCCCCCCGACCCAATTAAGACTAAAGTTCCCAAGCCCCTTGAAGCTAGTTAGATGTGGCCATGCCAGTGAATATGTTGGATGAAATTGTGAGAATCATAAAAGTAAAGGGCACCTTTAATGATCTTTTGCCTCCATCTTCTACCTGATGTGATGGCTGGTGCCCTAGGAGCCATTTTGTACCACAAGAATGAGGACTACACCCTAGAGAATGCAGAGTGTGAGGCTGGAAGAAGTAATGAATTCTCATAACCATGGAGAAACCATTCAGACTCTGGACTGCTACATCTAGACTTCCTTTTATGAAAGAAAAAAAACCCTTCTATTTCCATATCATTTAAGAGATTGTTCTTTTGTGCATTCTGATGTTTACAGCTAAACCTAACCCTAATCAGTATACATCACCTCATATTAGTTTGCATTAAATACTTCAGGCCAATGATCTGTATATGAAGGATGGGGCAGGGTGAGGAAGACAGGACATGAGGGGTGGTGCAAAGAGAGAGAGAGAAACAAGGAGGGAGACTGAGTGAATTCCAGGACATGAGATTTCTTCCCTTGGGAAGTAGCCATTCTGAGGCAGATAGAAGCAAGGATAGGCATTCAGCACCATGGACAGATCACAGAACTCAGTAAGGAGGGGACAGGGCAGGAAAAGATGAGAAGAGCTTTGTGGTGGAAGTGATGGTTGTTTTTCCTCAAGGTATGTTCATTAATCCTCACTCTGTACCAGGCACTGTGCCAGGAATTGGGATAAATATTATGACAAATTTCCACCATGTCCACATTTAGTTCTTAAGACCAGAGCAAGCAGATCAGCATGGAAAGGTTCTCTAACGAATTAAGAACTGAGAAACCAGTTGAGAAGTGGAACAAGAAGACTTCATGACATGATGGATAGATACTGAAGAATCAGGGACCCTTGAGCAGGGAGCTCCAGGTTGGAAGAGAGTGAGTGGGTCAGTTGCTCTGTGACTTAAGAGGGCAGCACTGGTGAGAGTTACATGAGTTCTCAGGATCCTTCTATTCTTCAGGTACTGCCTCAAAGAATCTACAATACTGTGATTGTAGGGGTACGTGGAATCAGTGACTAAGATTCTACAAATCTAATGCCAAGGCTCTGAATCAGTTATCTGCTGCTGTGTAACAAACCACCCCCAAAACTTAATGGCTTAAAACAGAAACCACTTTATCTGTTCACAATTCTGTGAGTCAGCAATCTGGGCTCAGGTCAGCTGGGTAGTTCTCTTGGTCTTATCTAGGGTCATGCAGGCAGCTGACATCAGCTGGAAGACCACCTGGGAGCTGGTTGGTCTAGAGGGCTTCAGCAGGATGGCTCATTGCTGGTCTCTTCCCCTAAGAGGCTTACTGGGGTTTCTGTGCATGGAGATCTCAGTGAAGCAAGACGAGGGGAGGCCCCAGGGACAAGCACCTTTTAATCCTCTGCTTGCATCACATTTTCTGATGTCTCAATAGCCAAAGAAATTCACATGGCCAAACCAAACTCAGTGTGTGAAGGGACACCATAAAAGTATGGATACAGAGAGACAGGTTTCATTGGGGAATATTAATATAACAACCTACCACAGGCTCTAAGTGCTTCACCACCATTCGTACTACCAGCAGCATAAGAGTCTTATGTTCTGATTGAAACACACCATGGTTCTATGGCTCCCAGAGTCTGTGGTTCTTAAAATTCAGTGTTTTGATTCTAAAATTATGTAATTTTAGAAGCAGAAGCTTTGGTAGGGCTTCCCTGTGGCTCAGACAGTAAAGGATCTGCCTGCAATGTAAAGAATCTCCCTGCAAAGATCAGAGGAGACCTAGCTTTGATCCCTGGGTTGGGAAGATCCCCTGGAGAAGGGATTGGCAACCCACTCCAGTATTCTTGCCTGGAGAATTCCATGGACAGAGGAACCTGGCTAGCTACAGTTCAAGGGGTTGCAAAAAGTCAGACATGACTGAGCAACTAACACACACACACACACACACACACACACACACACACACACACACACAGAAAGCTTGGTACAGCTCAGGAGGATCATGAGGACCCAAGAGGATGCAAGAGAAGTGAAACAAAGCAAGGTCACTCCCAGACTAAGTGGGAACCCACTTGCCTCTTCCATTCCCATCCCTTAGCCCCCAGTTTCCTGCTACAGCAGGCTGGGATGAGCTGGGAATCGGAAACCCTAGACTATATACCCTCTTCCATTATTAGGGTCACCTCACCATGAGGTGACCCCAAGCACAGCTCTTAATCTTCCAGTGTTCTCATATAACCAATGCAGATATCAATCCCTGTCTTCCAAATGACACAGAACAGTGGTGAAGCCAGGAGAACTGGGCCCACTAACTTTCATTATCAGGACCTTGATCCTGACACAACTTAGGAAGAGGGTTTTGCTCCCACCTTCTCATATTATATCTACAGTTGCTGAGAACCTTAGTCTTAAAGAAGCCAAAATTTAAATATTATTGCCCTTGGTCTGTCCTGACCTCCACCTGGAGAAGAAAGGAAGTGGGTGGGGAAGAGGGGACAAAAGAATCCAACTCTGCTCTTTTCCCTTCCCCCCACCCACTCCTGTCTCTGACTTACACTGGAATCCTAGGGCCAGACTCTGCCTGGCATTGAGCCTCAGTCTGCTCTGCCCTTTAACCTTTCCCAAGGAGAGTATGGAAGCAAAAAGTAGCTCCATGAGAGGAGACCTAGACCAGGGCACCAATTCATGAAACATAAATAGAGGGCACCAATTCATGAAACATAAATAGCTAGAGGGACCAGTTACAACCCACAGGTTTAACCACCGTGAAGCACAGGTGAGGAAATAGAAGCTCAGAGAGGGACAGGGACCTGCTCAAAGTCACACAGCCAGCCAGCAGCAGACCAAGACTAAAAGTCAGATGGGGTCAGTTCCCCTTTCTAAACTTCAGTTTCCAGTTCTAAACTTGTGATAACAAACCAAGTCGGGGGCACCACTTAGAAACTCTAAAGTGCTGTGCAAAGGTGATAAGGAATCAGGTTTTCCTCCATGGCCTGGGAGTCTGGGTAGGGGAGGGTGGGTTGAGGTGCGGGCAGGAGCACTTATGACTTTCAGAGGATTCATCCAACTTTTATTCTAGGCTTTCCCCAGAGGCCCTGGCCACAGAGTGGAGGAGGAGGGTATTAAATATCTGAGAGTTATTTAAAAGCCGGTTGCTAGTCCCTTAGAAGCAGAGTGTAGCCTCTGCTGACTCAATGGAGAAAATGGATCTTGGGTCTATGGATTTTCCTGTGTCTCATGGCAGTGGGTCAGGGGAGAGGGGGTAGTGAGAAATGGAAACAGTAAAGCCTGCAGTGGAGTTTTCCCCTCTCCATCAGTGCCGGAGCTACAGGAGAGAAACCGGGGCCTCCTCTACTACCTAATAACTGAGCTTCATCATGTCAGGCCTGCCGGGCTGCTCCTCCACTTGCCTCAGAGGAAGGGGGAGCAGAGGGAAGGGCAGGCAGCATGAGGGCGACCAGGAAAGAGGGAGCCTGGATTGCAGGCTGCTATAGCATGGGACTTAAGAGGAGCCACAGGCCACCCTAGCACACTTTATAATTAAGGGTGGGGCCAAGTTCAAGGTCACCTATTGAAAAGATGGGGGCACCGGACCCTCATTCCTAAAAGCCCATGGGGCACAGTACTTAAAAGCCTTCCAAGATCATCCCCTGCACACACACATACACCTTTGCAAATAGGGAAACGGAGCTGGAAAGACAGACTTACCCACAGGCTCCAGTAACACTGAGTCACCCCTCAGGGACAAAATGGAGCTGGAGGCGGATGGTTAAGAGCTACTTGCTGGGTGATCTCAGGGAAGTTGAACACCTCTCCAGTTTCCCTATAAAGGCTTAGTGGAGCGTACAGAGGGTAGGGCCTTTGCAGGGAGAAGAGGGTGTAGGAACGGAGGCTGAGGGGAGGGACAGCTTCTTGGAAGGCTGAGAGGGGCTCTGGGACCTAGTGGGGTAACAAATTCAAGAATTCAGGTCCCTCAAGGCTGACATGGGTGGTTCACAACCTGGCACATGGCAGACACAATCATTCTGCCTGGGTGGGGCTGGGGTGATCTGTTTGCTGAGTCCTAAGGAAACCCTGAGGGCCTGAGCTCTTTGCCCACAGGCTCCCCTGGGATCTGACCCAGTCACATTCCCTAGAGAGAGAACCTAGGATGGGGAGGGCTGAGGCAGAGAAGATGAGCAGGAAACCTGAGCTCCTGTCAGGCTGGGGTTCCAGTTAGCTGTGCAACCTTGAGGAAAGCACTTAACCTTTCTGGGCAGCTGTCTCCTGGTGTAAAGCATAGGTGAAGGATCCTCACCTAGCCTGCTTCACAGGGGTGGATCGAGCCAGAGATTTTTAAATCATTATTTCACTTAGTAAATGTTCCCTGGTGCCTTTTCCATGCTGAGCTCTAAGCTGTGTGCTGACAACACAAGAAATTAGACTTGTCGTGAGCTCTAGCTGCTGACAGTCTTGGGGTTCAGGACAGCTCTAGCCCTCTGATCACTCAGTGTGAAGTTCAAAGGAGAGAGAAGGAAGCCAGGAAGGCTTCCTGGAGGAGACAGAACTCAAGTTGAACCCTGAGGGACAGTAGGCTAGACTGGAGGAAAAGAATCAAGGGGACAGAGCACCCCATGAGAGTCAAACAGTGAGCAATCCACTGGATGCCTCAGGGAATAAACACACAGCCTCAAGACGCATTTAATGAATGTGTTTATTGAACACCTACTACATACCAAACACTGATACTCCCAAGACTCCGAAGGCTGTTCCTCCAGAGAACAGAGACCCCCCAAATGGCTCACAGACTTGGTTCCAAGGGAAACTGGACAGAGATAAGGAACACCTGCAGAAAGAGGGGAGGCAGGGGAGAAGGCAGGGTAGAGGCATAGATAGAGACAGCAAGTGGAGACTCATTCCTTCTACTATCTACCATGAATTTGACGTGTTGGGGGATGAAGGAAGATGGAACAGAGCCAAACAGCATAGGAACTAATTAGTCCCAGAAAAGGGCAATGCCTCATCCAGAGTCACATGGGTGCTAGGTGCCTAGACCCTAATTATATGGCTTTTCTTGTTTCAAAACATTTTCCCTTCACATTATCACAATAGCTCTAAAAGGACCAGGAATGACAAATTCAGAAGCCCACCTACTCTGCAGAATAGAAGCTGACAGCCCAAAGGTGGAGAGAGGTCCAAGGTCACACCAGACACCTGCCATCTGTTTGTTCTTGACCCCAGATCCCTGGGCTCAAGGAGAGATTTTCCTGTGGTGCTGGTCACTTAGACACACCTACTACCTTGGAAGGAGCCCTGGCCTCTGGCCTCAGCACCCCATTTATAAAACACAGTCATTGCCTTGTTCTCTGTCATTTGATGGTCCTAGGCTCTCTCTGGGCCTCCTTTCCCCAACTGAAGTGTCCAGTAAATGCACACACATCCCCATCCCCACCACCAAAGCTGCTGGCTCCCCTGAAGGGCTTCCCCCAGAGGGCCATCAGCCAATCAGAAACCAGCCACCATGGGCATGAGAAGGGAAAGCTGGCCTTGACAGCTGGCCTGTAATGTCTTAGTGGCTGGAGGCTGAAGGGGCTGTATGCAGCAGAGGAAACCAAAGACCTTTTCATTCACTCATTCATTTACAAACATTTACTGCATAGTCTCTTGTGCTAGTCTGTGTACCAGAAACACAATAGTGAGGAAGAGCCAGTGCCTCCCCCTGGGGAAGATGTCAGAGCTGGGGCTTGGAGCTGACATGGGCCAGGGCTGGGGTGAACACCACAGTTGAGGGCCCAGCGTCTATGGCATGCTTGAGCTCTTGTGCCATATGAGAAAAGACACCACGCCTTGTTAACTCCATGGACCAAGGGTGTGGGGGAGGGCAGGAGTGGGCTCAGAGTGTGTTGGCCGACCTCTGGATGCATGTGCTTGCATAAGTCTGTTAGCTTGTCCCTCTGAGAACACACCCAGGCACCTGCATGGGCCCAGAAGTATGAATGTTCAAATATGTATGTGTTTATAAATCTATGGACACATAACAGAATGCACTCAAATCTATGTTCACATGTGCACATATATGGATGCTCCTGCAAGTATGTGTAAGAAGCACATCTGAGCCTGCCTGGAACTGTGCACAAGCTTATGTAAGCCTTTCTGTGCATGTAGGCACACACAAGTGAGCATGTATGTGCTCACATGTGGACACACCTAGACCTGCTTACATGTTAAGTTTGCTGCTACACGTACATGTGAGTGTACAACCCCACTTCTGAAAAGACATGTCCAACATGCACGTGCAAGTTACCATTCTCATCTGCCAACCTTGGGAGTGACAGTAGGGACAGTGGAGAGAGCGGGAAGGAGAAGGAGAGGTCTTCCTCCCGCCCCCAGCATCAACAGCCCTGGACTTCAACATTGACCCCTGTCTGAGACCCAGGCCTCTCCTTAGGTGGTATTGATCTGTTGGTTGATCAGTTAAATATACGTTCAGGGAAGGAGTCAACCCAGCAATCCCTAATTTTAGGAGAAAGACACTGCTTCTTAGGTTGTGGGCAGCCTTTATCCCAACCAGCTCTGCTCATACCAGAAGGGCCTGAGGATCAAGTGTCAACTTCTACAGCCTGAATAATTCATGCCAAGGCCAGGAGAGCTCCCTTCTCAGGAGCCTGTCTCTTTAAATCAGGCCTGGAGCTTCCCAATTCTTGGGGGGTAGGGGGGATCCAGAACAAAACAAACCTATAAACAGCTCAGCCTTGGTCCCTTCTGAGACCCCCTACTCCAATAGTGCAAAATCTGCTCCTGGTCTCACCACCTCTGGAGCCCCAAACCCTCCTACCCATTCATCATTTACAGGTGGGGTACCCTGGAAAGGAGGAGGGGCAGCTGATGCCATTCAACAACCCTAAGGCCCCGAGACCCAGGACAATCAAGCAGGGGCCCAAGGTGCTGGGGCAAGGAGGGGGGCAGCAAAGAGCTGAATCACCACACCCACCGGGTCCCAGGGCCTAGCAGAGTGCCTGGGGGAGGAGTCCAGCCTGGTGGAGAAAACCAGATGGAAGAAATCCTGGCGGAGCAGCCAGAGACTTGGGGGGAGGAGGGGTGGAAGGAAGAGGGGGTTGTCTTGACTTCCTCGGGTAGATGGGGTGGGGTGGAAAAGACGGAGGTCTCCAGGAACGTGCAGGGATGCTGACAGAGCCAGACCAGATGTAACTGGGGTGGCAGAAGAGGGGGCTGAGGCTGGGGATTTTCCTCTCCTAGCACAGTCCTCTCCTTGATCACAGGAATTAGGAAGCAGCTGAAAAACGAGGAAGTTTCCCAGCTGACGCCTCATCCCTGCCTGCACTTGGAGGAGGAACTCTAAAATCCTGCCCCTAAATTCTCCCTTGGAGATGCTGACCCACCTGCCAGCTCTCCCCAGCCCGGGCCCGCCCCGCCCCACACGTGCCTGAGAGGTAAGAGGAAGGAATCAGCTTAAACGCGGAGGGTGGGGGAGATGAGAGGGAACTAAGACAGAACCTCGGAGAGTCAAACTTCACAGCAGTCCGGGAGCCGAAAGGGGGAAGAACAAGAGCAGCAGCCCAAAGCCCTGGTTCTCGGGAGCCTCCCACCCCGCCTCTCCGCTAGAAGAGCGCGGAGATACCGCTGGGGGCGGAGGAGGCGGCTGGGAGGCGGGGAGGCGGGGAGGGGGGAGGCAAACCCTGCCCACTCGGCTCTGAGCCCAGAACGGCCGCGGAAGTCGGAGGCCGGTGCTCAGGGCGAAGAGGGCACCGGGGGCGGGGGGCTCCGCTCCCTGCCTGTCCCCTCTCGCCCCAACCAGGAAAGTGAAGGTTCCTCGGATTCTAGAGCCAGCGGACGGAAGGACCACGAACGCCAGGCGCTCCGGGTCAAGAACTTGCCCCACCCGCCCCCTCCCCGCCCCCAAGGCGCTCCGAACTCACTGGTGAGCGCCGCGACCCGGGCGCTGGATGTGGGGGCAGCTGCGATGGCCCCGCGCGCGGGACAGCCGGAGCACAGGGGCCCGCTGCTGCCGGGGCTGCTGCTCGTGGCGGCGGCGCTGAGCCGACCCGCCGCGCCCTGTCCCTTCCAGTGCTACTGCTTCGGCGGCCCCAAGCTGATGTTGCGCTGCGCGTCCGGCGCCGAGCTCCGGCAGCCGCCGCGGGACGTGCCGCCCGACGCGCGCAACCTCACCATCGTGGGCGCCAACCTGACGGTGCTGCGCGCGGCCGCCTTCGCCGGCGGGGACGCGGACGGGGAGGAGGTGGCGGAGGGCGGCGTGCGCCTTCCGCACCTGACCGCGCTGCGCCTCACGCACAACAACATCGAGGTGGTGGAGGACGGCGCCTTCGACGGGCTACCCAGCCTGACGGCGCTCGACCTGAGCCACAATCCGCTGCGCACCCTGGGCGGCGGCGCCTTCCGCGGGCTGCCCGCGCTGCGCTCGCTGCAGCTCAACCACGCGCTGGCGCGGGGCGGCTCCGCACTGCTGGCCGCGCTGGACGCCGCGCTCGCTCCGCTCGACGAGCTGCGCCTCCTGGGCCTGGCGGGCAATGCGCTTAGCCGCCTGCCGCCTGCCGCTCTGCGCCGGCCGCGTCTAGAGCAGCTGGATGTGCACCTCAACGCACTGGCCGGCCTGGACCCCGACGAGCTGCGGGCGCTCGAACGCGATGGCGGCATCCCCGCGCCGCGCTTGCTGCTCGCCGACAACCCCCTGCGCTGCGGCTGCGCCGCGCGCCCCCTGCTGGCCTGGCTGCGCAACGCCACGGAGCGCGTACCCGACGCGCGGCGCCTGCGCTGCGCCGCCCCGCGGGCACTGCACAACCGGCCTTTCCTGGACCTGGACGAGGGGCTGCTGCGCTGCGCCGACGGCGATGCCGACGGTCGCGGGGATGAAGTGGAACTCGCCGGCCCCGAGCTGGAAGCCTCTTACGTCTTCTTCGGGCTGGTTCTGGCGCTCATCGGCCTCATCTTCCTTATGGTGCTCTACCTAAACCGCCGCGGCATCCAGCGCTGGATGCGCAACTTGCGCGAGGCGTGCCGGGACCAGATGGAGGGCTACCACTACCGCTACGAGCAGGACGCCGACCCGCGCCGCGCGCCTGCCCCGGCCGCCCCCGCCGGCTCTCGCGCCACTTCCCCAGGTTCGGGCCTCTGAGCTTCGCCTGTTCTGACTTGGGGACTGCCCCAGCAAGCTGATGACCTTACTGAGGCCACCTCGCCCCAGACCGTGGGTATGGGACACCCGCGAGTTTGAGGCTTTGAGACCTGTCCCTGTCCTGAGACCTTTGGATTATGGCATCTCCCCCACCCAGAGGCCTGGAGTTGTACCCCTTCTCCCCAGCTTCTGAGAGCTGTCACCATCGAAGACCCAGAGACACCCTCTTCTGATTCCAGAACCCCCACCCCCCCATCTACTCATCCTAGGCTCTGAAAGCCCTCCTGAACCACCCGAAGCCCCTTCCCCCTTTCAGGACTCACTCAGAGACCCTGTCCTTCTATCCCAAGGCCCTGAGACTGCTTCCACCACCCTGTGCTTTGAACCCAGACCTCTCAGCAGGAAACATCCCCCTAAACTACACTCCAGCTTGCAGCTCTCAGCTCCCTTCTAGGGCTCAGGGGCCCTCACATCCCATTCTAGTCCCAGAATCAGAGCACCCCCTTCGGAAGGTTTTTGTGGACTTTGAGCCTTTTTTTCTCTTTTACCAGCTCATCCTGCATACAGACCTACATCTGGGGGCTCTGAGGGTTGGGCACCCTCCCCCAATCTGAGCATGTATTTCTTACCCCCCACCACCCCAGCTTTAGCTCAGGCCTCTCCTTGGCCCAGGCTTGGCGTTCAGCTCCTAACTCTCCCATTACAGGGACAGGGACACCCCGTTAAAGCCTTAGTGTGGAGCCGATCCTCAGCATATCCCACTTTGGGCTCTCATTCCCCAATACTCAGTCTTTGCTCCCAATTTGAGACTCTCAGCTCTTCACCCCGATCTGCGTTTCATCCTCCTACCCAAGTTTTGGGCTCTCAGTTCTCTCTACACCCATCGCTTGCACTCAGTACCCACACCTGCCATTCACTGGGTCAGGTCCAGTGAGGATGCCATCCCTGGGAGATGCCCACCCCCTTTCCTCTTAGGATGAGCTCTCTAGCCCTGCAAAACAGGCAGGTGCCAAGCACCGCCCCCCCAACCATGCTAGCAGATCCTCATGAGAGATCCTGGAGGAGAGAGTCCTGGGGGTGCAAAGTAGATGGGCTGGCCTTAGAACCAGGGTCAGCTGACCTTTGTGCCACAGAGAGGGGTGGAGGAGGAGGTTCTGAAGAGCTGGAGCTGTTGGCCACATCCTCTTTCCCACTCATGTGACTCTTCTCCCCTGAGGTTTCCTCGCTGCCACCTTGCCATCCTTGCCTCCCATCCCCCTCCCCACCCCGTATGACTTCTAGAAGAGGAAGGGGGCCTCTCCTCCTGTCTCAGGCACAAGCCCTCCTGTCCAGGGTCAGAGCCTCAGCGCCCTGCCTTCTGCATGATCCCAAAGCACAATTGGTGAGTGGGAGGGGGCTGCCTCTCCCTGACTCCCACCCCTAGGTCAAGCAGAATGGCTGGCGTGTGCTGCCTCTGCACACAGGAAGTCACCCTCCTCCAACATATTGGCTTGAGGCCTCCTCCCCCGCCCCTCCAGAAATCTGGATCTCCTTTGGGCAGTTTTCTATAAAGTCTGCAATAATCTCAGATACTCTGCTCTTGGAAGTGGTGCCATGTCATTCTTGCTGACCTTGGTCACTGAAGGGGGTGGGAGGGGACACTTAGAGCATTTTGGACCTTCCTGAGATGAAGCAGTGACGCTTAATGTCTTTTCTCAGGCTGGGGGGTGGGGGGAAACGGGCTCTGACCGCACATAGTAGGATTGGGGTTAGACATATGGAGGGACTTCCTATTGGGATGGCATGGCTCTCCAAACCGGTTTTGCTTTTCATCCTGAGGTAGAGTTATGCACATCCAGGGTGGGACCCTCTTCATCCTCTTACCCTTCGACGCCTCAGCACTCGGAGTGGGAGGTCATGGGGGTGATGTCGTTAGACTGACAAATTAACTAGCATCAAATGAGGCTGTCAAGGGAGGAAGTCCAGCTATAGAGAATCAGAGGCAGTTAATTCAGGCAGGAAAGAGGAGGATGTGTGATCTGCTGCTTTGGCATCATCTCCTCCATTGAATTGGGCTTCCCTGGTGGCTCAGACAGTGAAGAAGCAGCCTGCAATGTGAGAGACCTGGGTTTGATCCCTGGGTTGGGAAGATCCCTTGGAGGAGGGCATGGCAACCCATTCCAGTATTCTTGCCAGAGGAGCATGGCAGGCTACAGTCCACGGGGTCTCAAAGAGTCAGACACGGCTGAGCGACTAAGCACAGCACCTCTGTTGAATTACCTGATCCTCCCTATGTCCTGTGTCATGCCATGATCTCCTGGCTACAGAGCTAAGACCTGCACCTTGAGTATATGAGAGGCTGAGGGGAGGCAGCCTAGCAGTGTGTGTGTGTTGTGTGTTTGTGTGTGTGTGTGTGTGTGTATAAAATAGCCCCTTGAGATATGTGGACAAGAAGACAGGTGGGTTCTAGGCCAGTGAGGCCAGGACAAGAGGCTATCTCCTCCTCAAGGTTCCCAGGCTGGATTATTTTACATTCAGGGTCTCAGAACCCTGAAACTGCATGGTGAATGTCTAGAATTCTGGCATTTTAGAATCTTGAAGTTCTAGAATGCGTGTCTTCTGAACATTGAAAGGGACCTCCAAGGTGATGTGGGAAACCTGGTAAACGGTCAGCAAGGAGCACCCTCTCTCTGAGGAGCCCAATCCCTCCCTTCCACTTTTAGGGCCAGAGAAAGCAGCCTGTGACTCCTTGACAGTCCCAGCTTTGCCTTGAGGCCAGGAACACTCGTCACTCCAGCTGGCTTTTCACCGAGTGGTTGGCAGTGTACGAGTCTCCTTATATTCTCCCAGCAAATTCCCTACCCCTCCTCTCAGTCATTCCTCACGAGAAAGGGTTAAATTCTTTTGAAGCATTTCCTTCTGTCAGTGGCCTTCAAAGAATGCTCTGCCAGTCCTGCAGGACGAAATAGTAATGGTTTCTAACAAGGTTAGAGAACTGTCTCTAACAGGTCACCCCCACCCTCAGCTCCAAAGACATGTCCTCTGGCACTGTAACCTAAGACTGCAGTAAGTCCTGGCATATAAAACATGCTACTAGCTGTGGCTCACTGTCAGCAAAAATCTTTGAGGGTTTTAGATGAGAGCTGATGCTAAGCTAAATATCAAATCAATAGTTGTCAAAAATCAACAAATTGAGTACCTAAGTTATGCCAGTTGACATTTAACCTTAGTGTCATTCACTGATTCCCATTAAATGTTGTCTCTGAGTTGCTTCCCTTCTTGCAGTCTTGCAGTGGCCTTGGACTTTATGGGACCATCAGCAGGTCCCCAGGGGCCCCAGCCTCTTCTGCAGATCCAGCCATTTGCTAACTCTCTACTAAATACAACTTTGCCAGTCCTAGAAAAGCTAACGACCTGGGGGAGAAATTATATTCAATCATATTCTAGAAAAACGAAGCCACAGGAAACTGCGTGCTCAGAGTAGAGGCCCCTGTACCCAGCCTAAGGAAATTTCTTAAAGTCACATTTGAACAGGATTTTGAAGGATAAATAGGAGTTTGCTGAACAGAGAAAGATCAAAAGAATCAGCTTCTGCAAAGGCATGGAGGCAGGAAGATCTATTTGTCTGAGAATTCAAAAAGACCGTTTATGGCTGGGGTAGATAGGAAGATGTTTGTAGGTAAGATGGTTCTGCATTCCCCTTACTCTCCACTGCACTAGAGGGACTTCCACCCTCGGAGTAGAACTCACGGAAGCAGGGAGATGCAATATGTGGGCCAGGAGAACCGCATGCTTCTCTCGCTTGTTCCTTCCTTCTTTTTGTGCCCATCCTTTTTGTGGCAAGCCTCATGCTGAGCACAGGAGACAGAGGAATCAGCTAAGCTGTGTCCACAGGAGGCCAGATGGGCATGGGGGTAAGGGAAGGGGCCACAAAGAGGCCTTGCAAGAAAAGGTGAGATGGAGGGGTCTGGCTGGTTCTCCCCTGACACCTTGATGTCACCCCCTCACTGCAGACCCTATCAGCAGCACAAGGACACACCGAATGGCCAGCCTCCCCCTCTAATCAGATGCAGTGAATGCTGCTGGGAGTTTGAGGAAGGCAGGGGACTGCAGGGGCCAAGTGCTGGGGGGAAGCTCCATCCAGGATGTGCCCTTAAAGAGCAGGTAGGGTAAAGACTTCTCTGGTGGTCCAGTGCCTAAGATTCCGTGCTCCCAATGCAGGGGACTGGGGTTCCATCCCTGGTCAGGGTTCTAGATTCCACATGCTGCAACTAAAACTCAGCACAGACAAATAAATAAATTTTTTTTTTAAAGAGCAGGTAGGATAGAGAGCAGGTAAAAAGGGAGAAAAAAGATGTGTGACTGTCAGAAATGTGACAGACGTGAGGCGGCTCTGAAGCAAGAAACCCGTCAGACTTCCTGGGGTTCAGTGACCCTGTAAAACCTGAAATTTCCTCTCAAAAACAGAGGAGAGCCACGATCACCATCTCCTTGAGAAGGCATTTACTTCTGCGACCCCATTCCTACCCAGGCCCCTCAGTTCTGGGATGAGAACCAGTGAGGGCCCAGCTGGAGTCCAGAGGGCTGGAGCGCAGTCTGAGGTCAGCATGACTTGCCATGTCGTCTGGTCCCTGGTCAGTCAGAAGCACAGGGTAGGCCCCACTGTGTGCTTGGGTGCTGGGGACCCAGCAGTGAACACCGAAGAGCCAGCTTTTGCCTACTTGGCTTGTTCTGCCCCTGACCACGGACACCCCCTGCCCTTCCCTGGCTCCAGGTTCCTTCTGTCCAGACTGGGGCTGGACTTGTGACCTCCAGAGGCACTGGCTGCTCTCACTGAGGTCCATCTCCTTCTTCATTAAGTCTGCCTGGCAGACTCACGGCCCTAATTTACGGGCATGGCCTTTCCCGGACTGGGAGAAGTGACCGGGGCAGTTAATATTCCTGTGGTAACACACTTAGCTGCCTTCAGAGTCCCCTTCTTGGCTCCCTCACCCTTCTCTCACCGCCTCTACCCTCTTCCTTCAGCACTGCTTCGTGGTGACCTGCCCAGGGGTGGCCGGTCCTCTGGAGACCACCTCAGCTAACCCTTCTGTGTACTGATGGGGAAGTTGAGGCCCAGCGAGTGCAGGAGCCCAGGTCACACCAGGTGTCAGAAGCAGAGCAGATCCACAGCTCCGGATGCCCCCTGGGGTCTTCCCTTGCCCCGCTCTGGGTCTGAGTACCTGGCAGGGCTTCCCAAACTCCTGACTCTATCTGTACCTCTGCAGTCATTGCCTCCTGCAGCCAGGCCTGTGGTGACCTGGAGATAAAAAGCCAAAAAAGAAGGGGTGGGGAGCTCTCTTTAACCTCTATTAGCAGCTTCCTGCAGGCCTCAGAAGCCCCCTCCAGCCCCCTACCAGCAGAAACCCTGCTGAGGGCTCCTTCTCAAAAGAAGAGACATCTCTTCCCATCTCTGAGAGGAGAAAAGGGTTTGCTCTGGACCCCCAGGCTCCAAAGTCCCCCTGGCTGAAAATCATCCTTTCTGAGCCTCTCATCTCTGCCAGCACCTGCTGAGATGGGCCACATCCTGTGCTTAGTAAAGATGGGGTCACTGGGATAGTGGAGGCACGGGGGTTAAGTCCTAACTAAGGTGACTGTCCAAACTAGGAAATCTTGGCGAGCACAAAGGACCTCTATTAATAATTATGCTGGGACAAGAACAAGTTAGGACAGTACCAGGCTGCTGGCCCTGGACTCCAGTGACTAAGACCTGGAGGGGTAAAGAAAAATGCTAGACTACTAGTCTGCTAGCGTCGGATTCACTCCCTGTCCTTGACCCTGTCCTCCGGCCATGCTAGACGACTTCTTGAATGCCATTCTCCAGCCATACCAGGCTACTCGGAGTTTTAGTACAAGAATCCAGCTATTTCAGGCCCCCCACACCTTTGCTCGCACAGTACCCTCTGCCCAGGATCCTTACCCCCAACAGAGAGCAGCAGGATGTTTCAAGAGTCCCCTCTGCTTTCCTGACCTGTCTTCCTCCTGTCGCCAGACCCCTAGACCTCCATGTGGACTGATTTGTTTTCTGGCCCATTGTCTGCACCAGACTAGACGCCCCCTGCCCCAGGGGCTGGGCTCAGTTCCCTTTTGGGTACCTGACCCTGGTGCTCAGAGATACGTGAACACTGCCTCTGCCCCACAGAAATCTGAAGCACGGGGGAGAAGCCATTATGTGGGGCTCGTGGCCTCCCTCTGCTGCATGTCAGATGTCCACACCCTCTAACTCCCACAACCTCTCACCTCACTGAACTGGGGCTGCAGTTACAGAAGATGCCTGTGTGGCCAGCTCCTTGTTACTAGTCAATAAAGTGAGAAAACAGAAAACGCAGCTTTAGAACATATACGTAAAACATAATTTAGCTTTAGTTTCTAGACTTTGACTTTTTAATACGATTATCGCTTTCTGGTCCTCCATTTGGCATGCTTGTCCAGCGTCCTATCTGGGCAACATCTGCCTCTGGCTCTGGCTTGGTTCCTTGACCCAGGGAGCAACAGTGACATCTATTGGCCTATTTGTGTAAGAGCAGAACCAGTTTTTAAAAAAATGTTTTCCATACATGTGCCATCTGCTGGTGGACATGGGAATGTTCCTTCCTTCATTTAGTAAAACCTGTTCAGCAAGTATTTTATAAAGTGCCTATGTTCGACAGAAGCTAGGAGTTTTTCTAGGCACTTTACATAGATTAATCCATTTTTGCCTGATGACAATTCTATTAAGTAGGTATTACTTGTTTATTTTTGGCTGTGCCAGCTTTCTCTAGCTGTGGGGAAAGGGGGCTACTCTTTGTTTTGGTGTGTGGGCTTCTCATTGTGGTGGCTTCTTTTGTTGCAGAGCACAGGCTCTATGCACTCAGGCTTCAGTAGTTGTGGTACATGGGCTTAGTTGTCCTGCAGTATGTGGAATCCTCCAGACCAGGGACTGGACTTATGTCTCCTGCATTGGCAGACTGCTTCTTAACCACTAGACCAACCAGGGAAGTCCCTATGAAGTAATTGTTATTGCTACTTTACAAATGAAGAAACTATGGCAACCGAAGAAGAATTTGCTAAAGGTCACAGTGCTAATAGGGGTCAAGGTAGGCTAAGAACTCAGAGCCCATGTGCTTGGACCATAAACAAATAAATAAACAAGATACTTTTTATGAGGAAAATAGAGTGATGTAAGAGTGATGGGTAAGCGTGTCCTTTGAATGGGGTAGTCAGGCAGCCTTCTCTGAGAAGGTGTCTTACCCTGAAGAATGGGAAGGAAGGAGCTCTGCAAAGAGCTTGGGAAAGATGAATCCAGGCAGAAGAAACCAAGTGCGAAGGTGCTGAGACTGAATATTAAATATCGAGTGGGAAACCAGTTCTGGCCATTCTACCCCTAAATACTTTGCCAATCAGTTCTTCCCTACCTGGTCACAGCCTCTGCATCTCTAAGCCAGATCCCTTTCCCAGCTTCCCCCCTGATCCCTCTGCCTCTGGCCTTCCCCTCTGGTCCATCACTTAGGATCCCTTTGGCAATACAGCCAAAGTGATCCTAAAAATCTGATCCATCGCACTGTCCTGCTTAAAACCTGTCCCACTAACTACCTTATGGATTAAAAAACAACAACAACAAAAAAAACCAAGCCCTTTGGGCTAATTATCTGTAACCTTCCTCCGCATGGCTATGGTTTGGTCCCATCTCCCGTTAGCTCTTCCGGTTCCCTTAATTCTAGCCACATTGAAGTCCTTACAATTCCCTGAAGGTCTCAGTTTGTCTCACCCCTGAGGCTTCCCACGTGCCACCTCTTCTATTTGGAATGCCTGTAGCTTCTCCTCACTTGCTTAACTGCTTCTCATCCCTCGAAAGTCAGTTGAAAGAATTCCTTCTCTAGGAAGCTTGCCTTATTTCCTACACCACCCACCCCTCCTCAGTGCTCCATGGCATGACATGAGTGCATGTTAGCCCCCATTCCCAATATCCCTCAACATCAAGTCCAAATCTTTGTCGTCATGCCTTATATTCTTGTGAATTTGTGAGCTCCTTGAAGGAAAGGATTATCTTATTTATCTTTCTGTCTTCAGGGTCCAGCATTAGCCCCAGCAAATGGTACAAGCCGTATAAATATTGTTTGTAGTTTGTGAGCTATAAATTGTTTAGTTTTTTACTTTTTTGTGCTTTTTATTGAGATACATATTTGCATAGAGTAAAAATACACTCTTTTCTGACATACAGTTGATTTTGACAATCAAAATATGAAACAGTTCCATCACCCTCCAAAGTAACTCCTGCTGCCCATATGTAGCCAACCCTTCAGATCAACTCCAGCCTCTGGCTACTAGGGGTCTGTTTTCCATCCCCATAGTTTTGCCTTTTCCAGAATGTCATATAAATAGATGCATATATATTTGTCCTTTTAAATCTAGCTTCTTTCATTAGCATGATGCTTTGAGACTCATCCTTATTGTATATATCACTCATCTGTTCATTTTTATTGCTGAGTAGTATTCCATTGTATGACTATCACACTAGCTGAAGAGCATTTGGGATATTTTAAGCTATGTGTACATCCATTATTTACATTCACATACAGGTTTTTGCGGGGACAGAACTTTCATTTATTTTGGGAGTGGAACTTCTAAGTCTTATAGTAAGTATCTTTAATAGTGGTCAAGAACCTGCCTGCCAATGCAGAAGACCTAAGAGTCACAGGTTCAATCCCTGGGTTGGGAAGATCCCCTGGAGGAGGAAATGGCAATCTACTCCAGTATTCTTGTCTGAGAATCCCATAGAAAGAGGAGCCTGGGGGGCGACAGTCCATTAGGTCACAGAGTTGGACACAACCGAAGCGACTTAGCACACACACATACTTATAAGAAACTGCCAAATTGTTTGCCAAACCATCTGTACCATTCTGTATCCTTACCAGCAGTGTTCCAGTTCCTTCACAGCCTCACCGGTTCTATTTATGGGAAAGAACAATTAGATACCCTTTGCACATTTTTGGAAAATCAATTGATATGTGCTGGCCTATTTCTGGATTCTGGAGTTCATTTCATTGATGTGTCTGTTCTTTGACCAGAACCACCCTGTCTTAATTACTGTAGATTCACAGTAAGTCTTGAGATCAGGGAGTAAACAACTCCAACTGCCTGGCTAGTCTAGTTCCTTTATTTTTCCATATAAATTTTAGGATTACCTTGTCTACATCTGTGAAAAGGATCCTGCAGAGATCTTGATTTGGATTGCACTGAATCTATAGTCAGTTTGGAAAGAATTGATACCTTAACAATATTGAGTTTTCTAATCCATGAACATAGTACATATCTCAATCTGTTTAGGTCTTCTTTCATCAATATTTGCTGCTTTAGAAATGTTCATAGAGATTATGCACATATTTTGCTATACTTATACTTAAGTATTTCCATTTTGGTGCTATTGTAGGTGGTGTTATCTTTTTATTTGGCATCGTCTTTTAAATTCCAAGATCCAGTTGTTTAATGTTACTATACAGAAGTCCACTTGATTTTTGTATATTGAGCATGCATCCTCAATGAAGGCTTCCCAGGCAGTGCAGTGGTAAAGAATTTGCCT
Organism: Giraffa tippelskirchi; assembly: GCF_054371585.1. Taxonomy (NCBI): domain Eukaryota; kingdom Metazoa; phylum Chordata; class Mammalia; order Artiodactyla; family Giraffidae; genus Giraffa; species Giraffa tippelskirchi. Next base: position 125,845,571 of record NC_137285.1, read on the forward strand.
GCCAATGCAGGAGACTCAAGAGACGCGGGTTTGATCCCTGGGTTGGGAAGATCCCCTGGAAGAGGAAATAGCAACCCATTCGAGTATTCTTGCCTCGAAAATTCCATGGACAGATGAGTCTGCTGGGCTATAGTCCAGGGGGTTGCAAAGAGTCAAACACGACTGAGCTACTGAGCACAGCACGTCCTCATTGATCATTCCTCCTCTTTTTCTGGTTCTTTGTATGTTGAGTAATTTCAGATTGTATCCTGGATTCTGTGAATATTATATGGTGTAGTATTCTTGCCTGGAGAATCCCATGGACAAAGGAGCCTGGTGGGCTACAGTCCATGGGGTTGCAAAGAGTCGGACATGACTGAGTGACTCACACACACACACACACACACACACACGGTGTAGACTCTAGGTTAATGTTAGGTTTTTGTTGTTGCTGTTGTTTTAAGAAGAAATCAACTAATTTAGTTTAAGACCCAAAGTTTTGTCTCACCTTCTCTTAGTGGTGGTTCTAATTTCAACACAAACCCACAAAACAAAAGAGAAATAAAAGGGAAGTTTCCATGCAGATTACTTTTCCAAAGTTTTGCTCCCCTGGACCACCTGCCTGCTTTTGATTTTCAGAGTCATTAGGTAGTTGTGTTTTGTATTTTTGTCCAGAGTTTTTAATGTAATCAGTAGGAGAGATAGGTTATAGTGGACTTTGTCTCGATCAGAATTTGACCTATGCTGAAATTTTTTAAAAGCTAAGAGAAATTAAGTCTCAAAACACCATGAAGACAGTGACAGCAGGAGAAAAGATCAAAACTAAAGAGACAATAGTAAACACCTCTCCCATGTTTAGATTCCTGTTCAGGTGTCAGGGCGTTCCTAAATGGTGGTATCCAGGCCGATAGGATTATTTCTGTTTTTTTGATGAGAAGATTAAAGAGCTGGTCATTTGCCTATTTGGTCTCAGATCTAATCCCCGGATTTTCTCCTGTTCTATATTGCAAGGCATTGACCACTGCAGGCTACATTTCCCCAATTCTGTGAATATTGGCTTCTAATTAAGAGTCTGCCAATAGGAGTGCAGGAAAGAAACCAGAGTATTTCTCCCACTCTCTCTGCTTTGGAAGCATCCCAGGAACAGAGGTCTTTCTTCTATGGTCTGGATTCATCAGATACCCTCTCCCTCCACAACGCTGCTGGGCTTCCCTGGTCCTTGGCTCAGTAACACCACCTCCTCTCCCTTGTCCTTCCACCCTACAGGTGGTAGTCATTTCCTGTTGCACCTGGGTTCCCCTTTTCAACTCTAGAAACATTTTTATAACCAGTTTCTTTGATTAAATTCTGGCATAGGCTTTGTTTATCTGGACTTGGACTGACATAGTCCATGAGAGAGGGCAGAATCAAAGCTCTAGCTCCTGTCTCCTGACTCACATGTCAGTGTCTTTCCATCACCCTTCTCTAGCTGGAAGAGAGAGTCAGAGGAAATAGACCACCTTCTGGCCAACCAGGAGGGCACTGCACTGATCTAAGCTGCACATTATGTTACAGGAATGTAAAAAAAAATTGCTTCACATATATGACCAATTTCCTAGAAAAATTATCTTGTATCCAGCAGCACCTTCCTTTCATATGAATACAGTATCCTGTCATTTAGGACTCTGAATCTTCCTCACCCGTATCACCACTCCTCCATGAGTTCTTTTGAAACAGGCAGTGGGTAAGTCATACAAAACCCAAGTGACTTTGGGGAGATCCAACAGGGCAGGAAAAGAGACCTGAATAAGAACCAGGCTGGGACCAGGGCAGGACTCCAGCTGAAGAGGTCAGCAATGCCAAAGAGAAGATGGGATGGCTTTAACCTAGGAGCAAAGCAGGAGTCAAGGGATCCAGTGGTGTCTGAGACAGGTCAGAGGTTTGGCAACTCCCCCAGGCCCTAAGGCTGCTACATGGCAGTGAGGGGAGGAGAAGCCGTGAGGAACCCGGTTGGAGCTGGAGCTAACACCTGACCCACTCAGTCCAGGGCAGCCGGACAGCATTTTCTGGTCTATGTCCTGCCACGGGTTTATGAGAGAGAAATAAAAGCACAGTCGGCATCTGTCACAAAAGACCTTTAATGGTCTCCTACTTATGGTTCTTTTGTTCATTTGTCCTGTTAAGAGTTGATAAACTGTAATAACTTATCTGACATAATAAGGAATGCCACAGGTACAACAGATAAACCTGGAAGGTGGCCCAGGAATACGAGTATCACGAAAGAATCACTTAACAGAAGGACCACAGACCTGGAGGCCAGTCTCAGTCACTTGTCACTCCCCACACCCCGGCTGAGCGCCGGCTCCCACTGGAAAGGAAGAGGCAGGCCCCTCCCCCAGAACTGTGGCTAGACCCCAACACTGAGCAGAAATGCTCCAGGAAGATGGTCATCCTACACGGCTCCCAAGTGCTCTTGGATCTGCAGAGCCGGCCATGATGAATCCTGAGTTGTGAATCCCCCTTCATACCCACCTCTCCCATGACCCTTGTAGTAATCCCTTTGAGGCGGGCAAAGCCTGGCACTATCTCCACCTTACACAAGGGGGAACTGAGGTCAGGACCTCAAGGGCACACTTGGACTGAACACAGAATAGCACTTGGCACTCTTTCTCCCATGCCATGTGGCTTGCTGTGTCCTAAGTCTCACATTTTCACCTGGAATTCCCTGGGTGGGGGCCAGGCAGGATTCTGTGCCAAGGGCTGGTCCAGTTCTCCCCAAAGTGCCCACCTCTTAGCCCTGGTGAGGGACCTGGGCAGAGGGGCAGGCCAGCAAGAAGAGAATTCAGGGGATGGCAGGTGGGGGGACCAGCCTCTCTTCAGGGACCCGCCTGTAGCCCACATACTCAGTTGATTACAAATGTGGAAACAGAATCCTATTAGAATTGCTTCAGGGAGATTTGCTGCTTAAAGGATATCTGGAGGAATCCTGCCTTCGTAAGAGGGACTTTGGTCAGAAAGTCCTCCCTCAGCATTTTTTTTGAAATCTGGGCTTTCCTCCACCTGACTATATATTAAAGAGGAACCCAACTCTATTTTCTCTTCCTATCACACTGTTCCTCTGTCATCTCATGGGCCCAGGTCAGGAAAGTCAGGTGTCACATTGGGGCACAGACACAAGTCCTGGGGTGGGGCTGGGCCTCTTTGCTTCATTCACGGTCCCCCACACTGCCTGGGCCAATATCAGGGACAAGACCCATCCTCACAGCACCAGGCCTCCGCCAAAGTCAAACCCAGGCCAGAGCTTCAGTGGGCTACAAAACCATCAAATGTTTGCATGTTTACATGTGTGTACGTGTATGTGTGTGTGTAAATAAGCAAATGTCCTGTGATGCAAGGTCCAATACGAAGATACTTTGTATTGGAATGCTAGGGCCATTCCAACATGAAAAGCAAGAATAGAACCTGTGCTTGCTGGTCTAGGATCAAACCTCAGAATGGTGGTTTGAAGTTGTTTTTCAAGAGAAGTTTGAAGGTGAAATCTGGATAGGCAAGACAGATAAAAGAAGAGTTGTTCTGGTGGAAGTAGGAATGAGGGGGTGGGGAGGGCTGGAGACATAGCCTTTGCCTCCACCCCCATCTTCCCACCTTAGCAGCCCCTGACAAAGCTCTGTGGAATACAGGGGTTCCACAGCACTTGGTTAGAAAGCAAGTGCTTCAGAGTCTATGGATCATGGGTCCCGCGGACCTGTGCTTTGACTTCCCTTTTGGGGTGACGAGTTGGAAGAGAGTGATGGGTGGTGGAGGGGGAGAATGTTTCCCCTTCAATGGGCCTCTCTCTGGAGCCACTCTGCAGTGAGCCTGCAGGGGAGTGGTAGAGGTGAGGATCCTGCTCCACAGTGAGGCCATTTCAGTCCTGGAAGGACAAAAGTGGTGGAGCTGCCTGGGCCAGGAGAACAAATTGCCAGGCCCAAGGCAGGCTTACACACAAGGGTGGGGAGTCTGTTTTGGTCCATATTGACTTTAAAAACATCAGAACGATTATAGGCCTATGTGCAAGGGACCCTAAGAGAGTTCAAGAATGGGGCCTAATGCCTTCCTCCAGGATGGGTGGAGGATGCCCAGCCCCCAATCGCTGGCAGGAGGGAAGCTGCCTCTGTGGGCTGCTGAAACCACCAGGGATGAGTCAGCTGGGACTCAGATCTCAGAGTTAAGAAGCCTGGGCTTTCCTCGAGCCCAAATCCCTCTCATGTGTCACCAAGAAGTGACAATTGGCAGCTCTGGTTGATCCTGGAGGGGGGCTGACACTTTGAAGGGGCAGGCAATTTCTATTCCACCTCACCCTTGGGGTTCTCCAGCAGGGTAGTGGGAGGTTCAGCCCCACTAGGCCTGGAGGCTGGAGGCTCCTCCTAACCTGGGATCAGATCCAAGCCTTCCTGACACCAAGATGCACCCAGCCCCTCAATCACTGACACTATCCATGTCTCTCTGTCTTGGTTGCTGGGACCACGGCCTGGGGGGGCCAACATTCCTGAACAGTGTCTGAATTTCCTTCTCAGCTAGGTCATCAAAGCCAAACTGGCCTCCTCTCATTCTGGTTGACCTCTGCCTAAGTGAGACGGGAGCAAGTGATGGAGGAGTTGGGTGGGAGGGCTCAACTGGCAGCACACTTCTTGTGTGACCCTGGGCTGCTCCCCTGAAGTGGCAGGGCCATGGCCTGAGCGGCCATTTGCAAATTACAGAGCTGATTCTCATCTCCTTTGGGCCTCACAAGTCCCTTGAGTTGGGTGGGAAAGAAATGACTGTCCCATTTTACAGTTAGAGAAACCAAGCCCAGGAGGTTGAATGAGATGTTCAAGGCTCCTTGGCTGGGTGGCGACAGCCAGTGGCACCATGGACTTCTGGGCCAGGGTACTCTTCACTGCACCATGTGGGACCAGCTTGTCAGTAACTCCCCCAGCTGAACTAAGATCCAAGCGAGCTCACCTTGCCAGTCTGGGCTCTGAGACCGAGGTGGCCGGTGGAGTCCAGCCAAAGAACTCAGTCCTTATCTTCACAAGGACTGCACTCCTCTCTTGGTTGGGAAGGTGAGGAAGTCCAGCTGGCTCTCTGCCTCTAGACTTTCACCCGGGCCATGCTCTTCCTTCCTGCCCAGACTGCTATCTACATGCCACCCACTGCAAAGTCTCAGTGTGGACACACGTGGTCAGCAGAGGCCACAAATGTGTGGACAGAGCCCGCCAGGACTGTGGGCTGGTGCCTGGAGCCCAGTGCGGCTCCCCACCCCCAGTTTCACTCTAGGGGTTCACCAGCACAGGCTGACTCCAGATGGAGAGGGGCCCTGCAGAAAAGGGGCTGCAGGAGGGGGTGGGGTCTGGAGCCAACCAGAGGCTTGGAAAGATAATCTGGGTCTTTCTCAGGAAGAAGCCTGAGTGTTCACTGTGCTGCCGTGCATGGCTATGCAGGAGGGCACTCAGCCCAGGGACATGTGGGGCTGGACTCCAGCCTGTGACCACTTGGGAAGCTGTGCATTCCTAAGGGGGTTGAATCCACCTGAAAGAGGCACCGTTTCTAACTCACATCAAGGCACTGTACGGGCTAGCAGCAACCATGGAGCCCTGAATGCAATGGCCCCTCATTACTTCTCCTGTAACTCTCCCTTGACCGCTTTCTGAGGACAGGGGCTAGGACTGACCCAACTCTGTGTCTCCAGTGCTTAGCACCAAATGGAGAAGTTGTCAACCAAGCATGGTTAAGCCAAATGAACTTGACCACTGCTCTTCTGTAGTTCTGGGCCCAAAGAGGAAATAGAAGGTTAAATAGGCCCATGATGCTTCTTGCAGCTGGAAAAATTTCAGTTCAGCACTGTGATAAACACAGAATGGTCAGTGTCATTTTGAGGTGGAAGGAGATAAAGAAACCAGCCTGACAAAGCTTTTGTGTGGCTGCGTTAGGGACACAGAGAGAGGTCTATTTGTAGGTAAGTGATTGCCCCAAATCCTAAAGGGTCTTGTACCAGCCCCAAAGGTTCCAAAGACGACCCTGAAGAGCGTATGCTTGCCATATCTTGTTCCAACAATTAACTCTCCAGCTGCCCAATGAGGTACAAACTGTCCAGCAAGCTCTGGAAGGGACTGGGTGCAGCTGGGACCCTAGAATTGACCGGGGCGGGGGGGGGGTACGACTGTCCCAAGCTGACTTGTTTCTGACCTGGAGTGGGGGTCCCTGGAGTGAGATTCAGTAGGGAAGGGCTGGGGCACAGTGCCAGGCCTATGAACTGGGTAATTTCACCATGGAAAATGGTTGCAAAGTCCATCCCAGGAGGGGCTGAACTGAAGAGCTGAGATCCAACTTGTATAATAAAACTTGGCCATCTCCCTTTTCACAAGTATGGGACAAGGATACAAAGGAGCAAGAGATCCCCTTGCCCTGCTAATCAATACATTTGCTTGGGTATGAGGTAAACTTCAGGACATCCAAAGAGGGTGTGAAGTAGTGCAGTGCCTATCACAAGCTCTCTTCCCCTCCACCTGCCACGCCTCAGCAAATACAAGCAAATACAAATACCTTCTGTAATACTTGGTTCCTAGGGCCAAGCGGCTCATGCTAACTACAGCCACAGCTTGACATCAAGCAACCCTCCACCCCGCCCCAGCCCAGGGACCTTAGAAGGGCCCTGCTGAGGCCTGGAGTGGGTGTGGGGTGGTGGTGCTAGGTGCTCTCCATTGCCCCGCCACCCCTGGGGTTCAGTGAATCCTCATTGGTGGCAGACAGACCAGAATCAGTGGTTCTGGCTCCACCCACCAGACCAGAAACTCTAACGTTCACAAATTCTTGGAGGCAGAGCTGGGAGGGCCCTTTGTGATCATCTGGTCGAACCCCTTGGTTTTCTAGGTGATGTACTGAGGCCCAGAGATGGAAAGGAACTTGCCCAAAGTCACACAATAATGAGCATCAAAGGTCAGAGAAAAACAAATAACTTTTAACACTTTCTGCCTCATCATCTGCCTGCCCTGTTGCCCTGGAAGTATGGCCCATGTCCTAATCACACCAACATCAGCCCATGGGTACTGCACACCCATGACACTGGGAACCACTGTGTGTGTGTGTTGGGGGAGAGGGTCATCAACTCCCCAAGGAAACAAAGGAGTCCCCCTTCCTTTTAGTGAGGACAACTCAGTGGACCTTGCCACCTTCTAGGGAAGGACCCCCTTTGACTGTGGGCACAGTGGTCTCAGGGGCTCTCTTCCAGTCCAGCCCTGGAGACCTGCAAGGGCAGAAAGACATTGGTGGCCTCAGTCATTGCGGCCCTTCAACCTTGCTTCCCACCAGATCACTGATCCCTCTTAAGGAAGGGAGCTGGGCAGACTCTCATCTTCTCACCCCGCCCCCATCTCAGAGTCACCCTTCAGGACACCTTCTCAAGACCTTGGTGCATTCCAAAGACCCCTCCCTTCTCTCTGTCTCACTCTGTGCATATCTGTGGCTGAGACACACAAGATACAAGGCAGCTAGGATTATTACATCCTGACGATACTGAAATAGACTTGGGCTACTTCACACGACTTGCCTTAGACTAGGTAACTGCTGGTAAGAAAGTCAGCCCAACTGCTTTGCTCCATTCCTGGGGTCTACAAATCTTCACCAAGGTCACTGTCAGTCACAGAGGGACAGGGGGTAGGAATGAGGGATGAAGAAGACAAGTGTTTGGTGGGTCCAAATTTCGAGCAGAACTGTGTGGAAAATCTATCCATGGGTCTGTCCCCTCTGAGCCAGAGGAGGGTGGCCTTCAAAGCGGTCATGTTTTAGCTGCCAGAACTGTATTAATCACCTGGGACAGTGGCCACATCCTCTCATGTGTCTTGAGCCTCCATCCCCACCCCGCCAAGCCCTTGTCCCCCATCTTCCTCTTTCTGCTCCCCAACCCGAGTCAAATTCCAAGGCCAGAGCTGTGCTGGCCTGTCTGGGGGTCAACAGGAAAAGAGGGGGGATGGAGAAATGATGCAGTGAGAGGGTGAGGGTGGTGTCTGTGGCCCTGTTGGCATGGTGATGGGGGCCAATCCTGAGGCCAGGGGTTCGCCACCGTGACCTGGAAGACCGCTGGGGCCCCCTGGTAGAAACTGGAAGAACAAAGGGGAGGGGGAGTCAGGACAGGAAGAAGACGAACAAGCATCCTAGTGCATGAGAGTGGACCTGGAGCTGCCCAGAGGGAGGGCGGCCCCAGTCTATCTGTCGTTGAGCCGCGGAGAGCCGGTACCATCCTCCTCTTCTTCCTTGTCATCCTTCATGCCTTTTAGTCTCTGGCGGGCAAAGTCCTCAAACACAATGTCGTCATCGCTGGTAGGAAAGACAAGGAAAACAGGCATGTTTGCAGGGCAGGGAGAAGAGGCTTATCCAGAGGGGTTGGAGGGCCTGCACAGCCCAGTGGGACCCAGAGGCCAGCCTCTGGAACTGGTCTTGGATAAAAGGCCTGCCAGGCCAGCACATCTGGATGTCCATCAATGACAGTGGGACCAGCCAGTTGCGGAAATACCAGAGGGAGGCATGAGTTTGCTCAGGGCTGGAAATCGACCCTGCTCTCGAGAAGCTGGGATTCGGGGACACATCAAATTGTGGGTGGGGGCGGGGAGTGAGGTAGGGTTAGGGCCAGAGGAGGAACTTATTTCCACAAAGAGGCCAGGCCGACAGCAGTTTCACAGCATATTCTGAGTCCCCCAAGAACAGGCCCAGGAAACCCCATCCACCCACCCAAAGAACTACCCCTCAGGAAGCATTCCTGTTTTCTGAGAAAACCCCAAAGGCCCTTTCTCCAGGGAAATGTCAGCTCACATTCTACCCTGAGGGATCTTGGATACACAGGGTCTGTGGGGGCTGGGGTGGGGGCCAGGCAAAGCCAAATAGGGGTGGGGAGCAGAAGAAATGTGAGTGGAGAAAGAGGATGCCTGAGTGGGGTTTCAGGGCTAAGGGCTGCCTCTAAGAACAGTGTGCTCCCTTCTACTAATAAAACATGTCCACATGGACCCACTCTCCAGGCCCCAGCCCCACAGAATTCAGCCAACTGCACAGGGTATCCTCCATGGAGTGACTTAAGACCCAACACATCTCCTGGAAGACAAAGGAAGCATAGATTTGGAGCTGGAGCGAGAAAGATGCTTGGCTCTGGAGGTGGTTCATAACGTTTGCCCAGGTCTTCTCCTCTGGCCACTGTCCCGTGAGGCAACAGCCTGTGACCACAGGGCCATCCATACCGGTCCTCGCGAGTTAGAAACAAGCAGATCCCCAGAACCTTCCCCACCCCACAGCCTGGACACCAGCCAAGCAGGAGGGTCCCAGCCCAGGGCCACAAACCAGCCCTGTGACAGCCGAGCAGGTGCTGTGGATGGACGAACGGACTGACGGATTGACGGACGTGCAAGGACGAGGGAGGAAGACAGACCCCCACCAAGGCAGGAGGAAGAGGAACAGGCACCGAGGGTCCTTCAAGTCACATGCAGGCAAGCGGGTTGCTGAAGAGGCGAGCAGAGGTGGCTCTCAGCAGATGGGTTAGACCAGCTGCTCCTCGGGGTTAATTAGCATAAACGCAAATAACCAGGTAGCCCCGCCCACCGCCCAAGGCCCGCCCCGCCCATGTCTGCAGGCAGGATTCTGCTTACTTGGTGTCAAGTTCTATGAGATTGGTATCTACTGGCGTCTCGTGCTCTGGAACTAAACACAGGGCAGATGACCGCCCATGGGTTACTGATGAGTGGGCGAGGGGGCAGGTGGGCAAGGTCCTCACCCCGGGACAACTAAGCTAAGGTAGGAGAGGGAAAAGGAGAAAGCAGGAGTGAGGAAGCCAGGGCTGGTCCCTGGTCTTGGAAACACCTCAAATCATCTTAAATGCAGGGAGGAGGGTCCAGGGAGAGCCAAGGAGGGCCAGGGAGCAGCACCAGGGGAACAGAAAAATCTCCGGACCCTGCTCTTTTCAGCATGTCTCCAACACAACTTAGATTCATTTGTTGCATGCCTGACTCACTAATTCTAATATAACTATTCACATTTTCGCATCTCTGAACTTGGGGTATGTTTTACAGTCATTGGCATTTCATAGTTTAATTGTGGGAACATTTATCTTTCTTTGTAGTACGTGCTACAATGTCTTTTGACTGGAACAGTCTTAGGTTTAATGAAATATGACCAATCTGGTATCACTTGGAAATATCACCGGGATGGTGTGCCCAGATATCATCCTATCTATGTAGACCCTTTGGCTGTGCCTGGATGCGAGACAAGGGCTCCTGGCATGGCCCTTCCCACCACCCTCACCACCCCCAGCCCATAGAGAACAGAGCCAGACCTTTCTGTCTACTGGGGAGTCAGATGTAAATAGGAGTGTGGGCCTCACAAAAGATCCTGTGAACTGGGGAAGAGCGGTGACCCTGGGGTGAAGGCTGACTCAGTGAGAGGTGAGGTGACAGGGAAACCCTATCCCAGGAACTCACAGATTCTTCTTACCTTCCCGATGTGGGGGTTCCTCTTTGGGCTTGGGGTGCATTAGGGTGAAAGGCAGTTCCACGGCCACATCGCTGAAAGAGACCCAGACAGTTGAGCCTTGAGCCCAATCCCAGACTCAATGTCAGACTCAATGCCCCATCAGTCTGAGGACTGAGAAAGGTTTTGTGATCAGGGGAGGCAGCTCTGGATCAAGAGGCAGGAAATCTGGCCTCAAGCCCCAGTCCCACCACTCTCTGAGCATCAGCCTATCTGGGAGCTAACTGGGAGACCTCTTCTTCTGGCTCCTGAAAGAAATGGAAACTTCCCCTTTCCTGAGAAGGCTCCCTGAATTCCCATGAGCTGGGAGGTGGCACGGGGAAGTGAGCATGAATCTTGCTTACCAGGTCGCTCCAGAGGTGCCCCAAGATCCTGGGGCCCTCCAATGGTCACAGCCCAGCCTCCCCTGCCACTGCCCTTCCCAACTTCCTGATTCAAACTTCTCCCACCCTCACTCTCCTATCTCTCAACATCTCCAGGGGGCTTTTATGAAAGTGCCCAGGTGGCCTGAGCCCCCTGCAATCTAGATGATGCACTGCTGAGGTCAGTTTAATCAAATTCAAGCTGGATGGGACCCAGGCCCCAGTTGTCTACACAGAGTTGTCTACACTGTGCTCAGAGCCTTGAAGCCCTATAGGGGTGGAAGGATGGGAGAGGTGATGCTACTAGCTAGTGCTTCTGACCAGGCTTCTTTGCCCTTGGCCCTGATGGACAGAATAATAACAAGAGCAGACACCAACAGGGTGCTGACTCTGCACCAAGCAGTATTCTAGAGTGACTCTTTTTAATCTTCACAACAACCCTACTATTATACCCAGTGTACAGATTGGGAAATTGAGACCAAGGAGAAAACGTATCTTGTCCAAGGCTCTATAGCTATTAAAAGAAAGTGACAGGCTGAGGATTCTGACTCCCTAATTCACACCCTTAACCCTGTGTGATAACAACTCAGAATTGAGAAGGTGATTCCACCCACCCCCTCTCTCCACTCTGGACAAAAGCAGCCGGGAAAGCTCCTCTACTCTGCAGGGGAGTGTCACCCTATAAGGCCCTGTCAACCATGAGCGCCTCCAGGCACATCACCTTACTGACTTTGCTGCCAGGGCTGGGATGAGGGGAGGATGGGGCAGGTGATGAAGTGGTCAGGGGAACCAACTATGCAACCAGGAAGGGATGTTCCCCTAGCCCCCTATTCACTGAGGAGCAGTTTACATCTTTAAGTCTCACTGAGCTCACCTAGAAAACAGCGTTAACTCTACTCACTTTCTAGAACCACTTCCAGAAGGTAATGTAGGTAAAAGGCTTGGTTAAACTGTGAGGTTTGTGCCTGCCAGAATCATGACTTCCCCTCAACAGGGACATGGAGGTTTCATAAAGCTATTGAAACAACATGGCTTTTTTGTTTGACTTTTGTTTTTTGCCTTTTTTTTTTTTTTTTGCTTCCAAAGAGGACAGCTTCTTCAGTTCACTTGGAAAAGTGAGCTATCAGAATGGAAGCTGGTGGAAGACTGAGACCACTAACTGTCACTAAAGCCATCCAGAATATGGATGGAAGAATGTGGACCTTAACCTTCCTTCCACCAGGTGACGAGCAATCATGGGCAGGGAGTGTGTCTGATTCCTGTCTGGGACCTCAGTCTCCCTCACAAGGCTGGGCTCAAGTCTGGGTTCAGGAACTCTTTACCGAACTAGATTGAATCAAGTTGAATTGAATTAATTTCATTTCTCCTAATGGACTAAGGTTTCTTGGGATGAGCAATATTAGCTTCCTGTGACAGTAGGAAGCAAAGCCACTGGGTTTGGGGCACATAAATTTGTGGGAAATGCATGTGGATCCAGCTGGTTCCAAGGAGTCTTGTCTACAGAAGCAGAGCTCCTCAGGACTTCTTAGCAACACTCAGCCAGCAGTTAGTTCTCGTTCATGTAGAAGGGTTTGAAAGCCACGAAGCCTGAGTTTATCCAAAACATCCTGCAAAACAGACTGATTGGGGTCCACTTCCCAGATCACTGAAGCCCACTTTGCTGTCTGCAAAGGTCCTTGTCACTTGGGTGGGATAGAAGAGCAGGGCAAGGTTTGAAAGGAGAAACCGCACTTCCCCAGCCCCTCTGGAGAGAGTCCTAGTCCCCGCACATGCCTGAGCCTGGCAATCAAAAAAGTGAGTGCTAAGAGTCCTTCCTACCCAGGGCCCGTGGCTCTGGATGGTCAGGACAATGGTCTCTGGGCCCTTCAGGAAGGTGGGTTGATCAGGTTGAAGGGAGGGGCTTTACCTGGATGCAAGATCTCCCAACAGGCTGGGTGGGTCAGAGGAGGCAGAAGAAGTGGTCAGGAGAGAGTTCAGAGAGGAAGAAAACAGAAAGCACGTTCATTCACCACACTTTGGGGTAGATTAGACCCAGGAACACACTCCACCCACCCCAGGTGTAACTGCTCATCAGGGATATACAGAAGTGATGCGAGCCCTGCCAGGAGAACTGAAACCAGGCCCAGTGCAGCCAAACCCCCTGCGAGGGCAGCCCCAGGGTCCTCATCTGTAAAGTAGACACACAAGTTCAGCCCTGTGCTGCCTGCCCTGGGGAAGCTGGGACTATCCAATGGCAGAAAGAAGTACTTTAGGATGCCCTGAGGATGCCTCAAGAAGGAGCCTGAAGCACAAGACCCATAAGACCCACGGCGTCTTGCAAAAGTCACAGGACACAGGATTTGAGATCTGCGATTCTGAGATGTCCTGTAATACGTGGCCAGTATTATACACCACCACCGCAGGAGGCATTATTCTAAAAATAAAGGAGACTTGATGTCTAATGCTATTAGCTTTCCAATCTTTTCAAAGAAATTTATGAATTTTAAAAAAAATCCCTCTGACAAATTAGAAATCCTAATTCTAGATTTACAACAACCTGTAGGCTCAGTATATGGGGCAAAGTGCGAGTTCTTTCTGGGCTTCAACCTGACTCTGCTCCAGGTCAGGGAATATGTTTGGTTTACTGTCGTTACCCCAGCACCCAGCCCACGACCTGAGATTAGAGGAGGAGATTTCAGGAAATGTGTGGGGAACTGTTTTGGCCTCTGTTTCCCCATCTGTAAAATGGGACAGTCAGAGCACCCCCAATCCAGCTCTGGGATTCTGAGCTCCTTGAGCCACTTCCCCAGCAGATCAGCCTGGGCATAAGTGGGGGTGTGGTGGGTGCTGTGCCCTGAGATGTGATGACAGGCACAGCACCCCTTGGAGACCCCACAGCACAGACTCTTAGGAAGTTCCCACCACCTCTCATGTGCCCAGACCAGGGACAGGGAAGAGGAGGAGGAGGTAAAAGAGGAGGAAAAAGAAAAGGGGGTAGGGGAGAAAGGGAGGAGGAAAAGAGAGGGCCTGAAAGCCTCTGCAGCAGGAGAGGGAAAAGGGTGGAGGAGAAGGAAGAGGAGGAACAAGACAAGATCCAGCTAACAGGCAGAATGGGGCAGTGGGTGTGGCCGTCAGGGACCTTCCCGCCCACCCGTTGGGGTCAGGGCTGGGCTGGGCTGGAGCACTCACCCGCCACGAGACACCACCAGCTTCACCTTCACTTTGTAGGAAACAATGATGCCCAGGATCTCCCGGTTGGCTCCTTCCCTCAACCTGCAAGGCGACACAGGGAAGCCAGTTCATGGGTCTTGTGAGACACGGCAGGATGGGGTATGCCAGGGCAGCACCATAAGTCCCTCTCCTGACCACTCAGCCAACAGGTGCAGGCAGAGCCCAGTGTGTGAGAAAGGCGAGGTCTGCCCTTGGGGAGCAAGAACTCAGAGCACTGGGCTCCAAGTCTGGCTGTGCTGCCCTGGGAACCACCTCCTACCCTCCTGGAGCCGGAGTCCCATCAAGTAGGTGAGGGGTGGGCTCTTCCTGCCAGGTGGCTTCCCTTTCTCTGGCTGCTGGCAGAGAGGACAGGGCAGTGGGCAGGGGAAGGGAAGGGAGCCTGCACAGGGAAAGACCCTGCAGAAGGTGGTGCATTCACTAGGTGTTGAAGGCAACTAGGATTTGGGTCAGGGAAGAAAAGGGAAGTGGGTGGCACATGCAAGGGCAGGTAAGACAGCGTTTGGGCTAGAATCGTGGGCAGAGGTGCTGCAGAGGTGGGTCAGCCAGTCCCCAGGAAGGGCCAGACCTCAGCAGGCAGGGCAAGAGGGGTCCTCATACCCCCTGGTTTCCATTAGAGCAGGGTGGCCTGAGAGTCAGTGGCGACCTTGCGATCCCTGGGATCCCTACCTTCTGGGACACCTCCACATGTGGTAGAGCCCAGCTCACCACCCTCATCTTTCTGGACTCCCGGACCCCATCCTCATTCATCCTCTCCTCCCAGGACCCTTCCAGAAGCCCCTCCCTCCCTTCCTTCTTTCCATGCTTCCTTCCAGCCTTGCTCTGCCTCAGGGAGGCACTCTATCCAACTGAAGACACAACGAGGTCAGGAGCTGCTGCCTCCTGCACGAAGCCTCTCCATGTCACCCTCCCCTGGGCAAGGCACTGACTAAGGGAGCCTGGTGGAGTGGTTCATCTTGTTCTCTGGGCACCCCTGGAGAGGGGTGGGATCAGGCGACAACTTCCCTGGCAGTTCAAGCTCATGAGGACGTGCCCTGGACAATGGTTGGGGAGAGGGTAGCCTGAGCCTCTGCTGGCCCTGCTGGGACCAAAGTGGGTGTGGACCCATCTGGGGGAGGATGGTAAAGAATCTGCCTCCAATGCAGGAGACCCAGGTTCGATCCCTGGGTCGGAAAGAGCCCCTGGAGGAGAGCACGGCAACCCACTCCAGTGTTCTTGCCTGGAAAATCCCATGAACAAAGGAGCCGGGCAGGCTGCAGTCCATAGGGTCACAAAGAGTCAGACACGACTGAGCAACTAACACACAGTGGGGAGCCTGGGACTAGGGAGGGTGGGTCCTCACAGGGTGCTGGAGGCCAGGTTTGTGTCCTCATGTTTGAGCTTCCCGTCCAGGGCGAGGCCCCGCTTCTCTCGATTGTTGGCCAGGAAGGGGGTCAGCGTGTAGACCTTGCAGAACGTAGAGCTGGGTGCCACTGTGTCACTGGAAAGAAGGGGAACTGGTGTGGAGATGCCCCCAGAGCCAACCCCAGCCTCACCCCCAGCCCACCCAGGACACAGAGCCAGCTCTGCTCTAAGCCTCCCTCCCCTGTGAAGGGCCCACTTCTAGGCCCAGCTCTGGCAGGGAGACCACTGCCACCCAAAAGGGGATATCTCTGCTCCACATGCAAACAGCAGTGACTCTGGGGTGATCCAACAACTTCATTCGTGGTTTCTAAGCAGCTGCAAGTTTTTAAAAATTCATTGTACTGTTTGGCCCTGTGCTGTTTGACTAGGATAATTTTTTTTAGTGGAGAGAATGTGGCCTGTTTTTCCCCTAATGTATTATTATGAAAAAATTTCAAACATACAGGAAAACTGAAAGAATGGTGCAGTGAGCACTCACCTCCTAAGTTCTACAATGAAGACCTTACCTGCTACATCTCATCTCTATCCATTGTGTATAAGGTGTTTGGATTGTTCAGTTTTTACCCACTTTTGCTCCATCCCCCAGCCCCTTTTCAACAATAAGAGAGCTGGGGTGCAGCAAGCCTTGGAGCCCCAGCTCTGCCACCGGCCAGCCCTGTGAGGCTCAGCGAGTCACATCTCTCTGCCTCCATTTCCTTCTCTGCACGCTGGGGGCAGCGGCAACCCCAGTTCAGAAGGCTCCAGGCAATCTAGGTTTCCATAGCCCTACTCCTCGCAGATTCACTAGCTCTTATTTTGTCATTCTAGTTTTAGTGTGTCTTTTCCCTGACTGGAGTATATATTTCCTTGTAGCTAAACCAAGTGGCTGGGTGGTTTTTAAAAAAGCTATTCAGGGCCATCTACGCTGAGCAGCGAGCAAGTCTAAGGCCAGGCCCTCTGCCAGGTGGAGAAGAGCTAATGGACCTATAACTTCTCTTTTCCCCAGCTGATTCCACCCGTCCAAGGCTGGGCTTGTGCTCACTTACTCAGCCTCTTCCATGGCCACGGGGCACTTGTATTGGGCTGTGTTGAAAAGACAGATGTCTGCATACTGGCGCACTGCAGAGAAAGAGGGAAAAGAGGTGGGTGAGTCCAGGGCTCCCAGGCTCCCTGAGTTGGGATGTTCAGCCCCAGGTAACAGCCAGAGGCCACCGGGAGTTTCTGCAGGAGATGGACCCCATCCTCCACCCAAAGGGCAGCCTGAACAGGCCCACTTCCTACCATAACCAAAAATCTCCCCCTCAAGGACAGCTCTGTCTAGGGAACTTAGAAGGGGCTTCAACAGTAAACTCATTACCTGGCCAGTAAGCAGCCTGTGTTACCAGCCTCAAAAGCCTTACCCTTCGGCTTAGAGCAGGCCTTAGTCTTCCCTTCAGGCTAGAAGTTATTTACAAGGCTGTGAGCAAAGGGAGAGCCTTTGGCTGCCCCCAACCCCTGGGAAGAGTCCCCTTGCCCGCCCCCTGGACTGGCCCTCTGCCTGGGTACCTGAGATCTTGATCTTCTTCACTGTCTTGTTGGTGTTGTTGGTGACATGGACATTGACACTGATGGGTTCTCCATGGTAGTAGATCTGGGAGGTGGAAGAAGTGGGGTGGGGGGGATTCCAAAGCTTTAGATGAAGGGGAGGGAGACAAGGCCCCACACACATCTCCTGGGGCTCCCCAGGCCTTAGCCACTCTGACATTGGCCCCAGGCTCATCAGCTACTTCCCACTGATGCTAAGCCACCAGGCATGTGAGACTTAAGTTCCTCTGTGGACCTTGAAAGATAATTGAATTAGAAGGTAATAATCCTGGGTTCTGGGCTTCCCTGGTGGCTCAGATGGTAAAGAATCCACCTGCAATGCAGGAGACCTGGGGTGGGAATATCCCCTGAAGGGGGGCATGGAAACCTACTTCAGTATTCTTGTGTGGAGAATCCCCATGGACAGAGGAGCCTGGTGGGCTACAGTCCATGGGGTCACAAAGAGTAGGACATGACTGAGTGACTCAGCACAGCACAATCCTGGGTTCCAGTCCTGGGTTGGTCACCAAAAGTAATGATAACAGTAATACTAACAATAATAAAGATGAGAGCGGTATGGCCTTGGACAGGTTATCTAAGCCCCAGTCTCCCCCGCTATCCACTGGAAGGGCTGGAGTAAGTGATACATCAAGTCCCTGCCAGCTCTGCTGCCTGGAATTTAGACCTGGGAGGATCTGGAAGAAGCAGGAGTGAGGTGGGGAGGGGCTGACCCACTCTGTGAGGGAACTGGCTCTGAAACCTCACTGAAGAGCCTCAATTTGTGTCTTGGCCCAAGCACTTGCCTTCACTGTGCCCCCGAGAGGGAGAGGGGGTGCTCACACTTCAAAGGGGGATGGGGATGCAGGGAGACGGCCAGGACCCAGGACCCTTCAGAAGGCACACTGACTTCTGAAGTCAACCACATCCTTCAGGCTCACGCCCCACTCTGTTACCCCTTCAGTCCCCAGAGGCATCTCCAAATCTCCCAAGGAGGTCTCAGCTTCCCTGAGCCCTGTGGGTCCTCGGGCTGGAGGCAGAAGCCCCACCCAAGGAATCCCAGAGGCTGTGAGAGAGCTGGGATCTGAGGGTCCAGCCCTGGGAGGGCAGCCCCACCCATGCCAAGCCCCAACCTCCTACCTCCTTGTCCAGGGAGGCCTCCAGATGCAAGGGCTTGTCTGACATGAGGAACTGCCTGGTGGTCTCGGCCGTGGGCTGGGGGCCAGGCCTCTCTGGGGCATACTGAACCTTCCGGATGACCAGCCGCACAGAATTCCTAGTGGACATGGGCAGAGCAAACGATGACCAGAGTCCCCCACCTCCATCCCCTTCCCTTGCGACCCTCACATCCTTCTCTTGCTCAAGAGACTGCCATGGTTCCCATTTCCTTGGACTCCAGTCCAAACGGCAGAGGTTGGCACAGGGCCCTGTTACCATCTGGTCCCACTCCAACCTCTTCCACCCTGAGAGTCCCCAGTGTCTTCTAGGATGTGGCAGAGGTTGGCACAGGGCCCTGTTACCATCTGGTCCCACTCCAACCTCTTCCACCCTGAGAGTCCCCAGTGTCTTCTAGGATGTGGTTGACTTCAGAAGTCCGTGTGCCTTCTGAAGGGTCCTGGGTCCTGGCCGTCTCCCTGCATCCCCATCCCCCTTTGAAGTGTGAGCACCCCCTCTCCCTCTTGGGGGCACAGTGAAGGCAAGTGCTTGGGCCAAGACACAAATTGAGGCTCTTCAGTGAGGTTTCAGAGCCAGTTCCCTCACGGAGTGGGTCAGCCCCTCCCCACCTCACTCTCATGCTTGATGGTCCCTCTAGTCCTATTTCTGAAGCTTTGCATACCCTGGGTCCCAACCTATAACACTCTCTTCCGGCTTCTGCCCTCATTTGCTTCCTTCTGCAAGGGCCAGCCAAGCACCTGTTCTTCCAGGAAACGTCCTAGATCCACCCACTCTGACCTTCTCCTGGTCTGAACTCCCACCACATCAGAGGCCAAACCATCCCATGACAGTACTGTATGTGGATCTGTGTTTTGGTAGCCAACAGGATGCTTCCCTGGTAGCTCAGTTGGTAAAGAATCTACCTGCAATGCAGGAGACCTGGGTTCGATCCCTGTGTCAGGAAGATCCCCTGGAGAAGGAAATGGCAACCCACTCCTGTATTCTTGCCTGGAAAATTCCATGGACAGAGGAGCCTGAATGGCTACAGTCTATGGGGTCACAAAGACTCAGACATGACAGCAACTAAACCACCACCACCAGGATGCTAAGAAAGGGACCACGTTTCACTTTCTGCATCCCGTATGTCGCTAATGGTATGAGCCCTTTAAGGCAGGGGTTCCCAACCTCCGGAATCTAATGCCTGGTGATCAGAGGAGGAGCTTATGTAATAATAATGGGAAGATAGTACACAATAAATGCAATGAACTTGAGTCATCCCCAAACCATCCCTCACCCACCCACTGACCTTGGTCCACGGAAAAACCGCCTTCCTGTTCAGAAACCTATTCAGCCAGAAACCAGTTCCTGGCTCCAAAAAGGTTGGGGACTCCTGCTTTAAGGACAGAAGTTTTTGTCTAAATTGTTCACTGCTATATTCTCAGTATCTATAACAGTGCTGGCTGTCATATAATAAATACCTACTAAATAGCTATTAAATAAAAATATACACAGGGGACAAGGGCCCCAGGAAGATACGAAGGCGTGGAGAGGTGATGGAATTCAGTGATGGGGTGTGGATTCCACTAGGGGGAGGGAGGCCAGTAAAGAGGATAAAGACAGTGAGAGGATGGACACCCAGAGATGGGGCTCAAAGAACATGATGGGCTCAGGGAGGAAACAGGGCCAGGAAGATTTGGTGTGGGGATGGGGACTCAGTCAGGTGGTGTCCCAGCAATCCCATTTCTCAAATAAGCCACCTCCATTTCCTACAGCTGGATAACCAAGGTTGAAGTCCTAGCTCTTGGTACTTCCCTGGTGGTCCAGTGGTTAAGACTTCACCTTCCAATGCAGGGGGTGTAGGTTTGATGCCTAGTTGGGGAGCTAAGATCCTACAGGTCTCACGGCCAAAAAACCAAAACATAAAACACAGGCAGTATTGCAACAAATTCAATAAAGTCTTTAGAGATGATCTACGTAAAAAAGAAATCATTTTTTTTTTAAAAGCCCTAATTCTCCCCATACTGATTATATGACCTTGAGTAAATTAACCTCTCTGCCTCAGTCTCCTCATCTGTAAAATGGTGATAATAGCAGGATCAACTTCTTAGGGTTGCTGTGAGGATTAAATTAGTTTGTACATGTCCATCACTTTGAACTGTGTCTGGTGCCTAATAACCTGGTAAGTGTGAGTTGCTCTATCCTTATTAGTAAATTCTGGTGTGGACTTAAAATGTCAAATTGGTGATAGGTTGAGAGTGCTGGCTCTCAATGTTGCCTCCCCTTCGTTGCTCTAGGTAGGCTACTTACTACAACCTACACCCCTCTTCCTTTCTCCTGGTCTCAGGTATCAAGAAGAAACAGGGAACAGAGAAGCAAGGGACAAGGGTCCCATCTCTCTACACACTTTAAGTTGCCCAGCTGGAGGTGGAGAGATGCAATGCATCCTATGACCACCAGGTGACAAACTCAGCCCACTCCCTAAGAGGTTGCTGCGTCTTCTAGAAGCCTGCAGCAGGAGGCAGAGTTGGGGACCCTGGCCAGTCTTGCCAGGAGGCAAAGCAAAGCCCGACCCCAGGAGGGGCAGGTATTAGAGCAGGACTGGGCAGCTCACCCCATAAATTAGGGCCAGCTATTTATGGCTGCTAGCCTGGGCTGTCTGTCTGCCCAGGGCTGTGTCTCTCCAGGAAAATGCTTCCCCTCTCTGAGACATGGCGGACCTCCTCTGTCTGCCCTGGGTGGGTTCACTTTCTCCACTTCCCTCCCCTGTTCAGAAGCCTCTATTGACAACCCTACCCCACCCCCACAACCTCCTGCTGATGACCTCCCAGGAGAACTGGGAAATGGGGGTCCAAGCTGGCCGGGAAACATCTTGCTCACTGTTTAAAACAATCTGAATTTCAGGTTTTTTCCCAAAACAAAATTAAAGGACATGCAGTCTGGAGAGGAAGAGATTAGAGGCAGGACGATAAGGGAAGCGGGTACAGTGATGCAAAGGAAAAAGCACTGAGGCCTGAGTCAGGGTAATGGAGCCACCTCCCCCAGGAAGCCCTCCCCACCTGCCAGCCTTCCCCAGTGCCCTTGGAGTTTCCAAGGCTGGAATGCGAGGCCCCTCCTCTCCCACTTCCAGGCATTGTTACTTCTGTCTCCCTCCCTCTGCCGGCAGGCAGCCCGCACCCGGCGGGTGGAAGCTGTGCCCTCCTCACCGCTTGTGGATCTTCTCCTCCAGGTTCTCTGCACAGAAGGCTTTCACTTCATAGTCCACACCGCAGGCCTGCGGGGAAGGGTCACTGACCTCAGTGGAGAGGGCCGGCTCCCATAAGCAAGGCCTGCCCACCCTCTCGTTTAAGGAGGCCGCTGGATGCGAATATCAGTCCCCCCCCCCCCCCCCCCGGCCTGACCGCCTTGTCTGACTAAGGCGCCCCGCACTCAGCCTGTGCGGAGCTGCCTCCCTCATCTGACCCTCCCACAGAGCTGCTCCCTGACCAGCTCCGCTCCAGAGTCCTGCCTGTCTGGGGGGCATTGTCCCCATCAAGGCAGTTGCCCAGAAATAACAACAAGCCCTTCAGCAGCCCTGTTTAGGACCGCCACCCCCACCACCACACAGACCCTGCACTGGGCACCCCTTCAGCATCTCACCCCACCCTTTGGACCAAATGATGAGGCACATCCCACCACATCCATTGCACAGATGAGGAAACAGGCTCTGAGCTCTGAGGCCTGGAACACTTGTGGGGTCACCTATGTCTGAGCCTCAGTTTCCCCACCTGTGAGACAGTGATGACTGCACCTCCACACAGGGTTCGTGAGGCCAGACGGTTTTCCAAAGGACATTTGGCAGCCAATACCGAGGCCAGTGAGAGTGACTCGGGAGAGGCCCTCGGCACATAACTGAATGTAGGGGGTGAGGGTGATGCCATATGTGCTGCCCTGTCTGAAAAGACTGCTTATCTGAGGTGGGATCAGCCTGGCTTACACACAAGGAGGCTTCTACCGGGAGAATTCCAGCACCCTCCAGACAGAGAGAGAGCCGGGGACCTGGGGACACTGTCTTGAACCCAGAGAGATGCTCCCTCGGGGGGGCACCCACCTTCCCTGTGTCTTCAGGTCCCGGCTGCAGCGTCACAGAGCATGGGAGGTTCGGAGGGATCTGTTAAGAGGACAAAGAGACTTGTCATATTCACCACTGACCTCTCCATGTCTCCCACCCTCACACACATTCATCAGACCAGGGCCCCTAAGGACTGACCACGTCCCTTCCATCAGACTAGGCAATTCACAGGACAGACCATGTTTACCCTATCAGAACATGCTAAGCTATGCTTCATGTTAGACTAGAGGCCCCTGAAATAAAGCCAAGGATTTCAGTGCATCACAGCTCCCACAGAACAAGAGCTGAAAAGGTCTCTCTGTGATGTGCACTGTGGTAGGTAGAATAATCGCCCCTTGAAGATGTTCATATTCGAATCTCCAAAACCTGTGGTAATGTTACCTAAAAGGGCAAAAGGGTCTTACAGTATAATTCAGTGAAGGATCCTAAAATGGGGAGATTACCCTGGATTAGCCTGGTGGGCCCACCGTAATCACCGTGTCTTTAACAGCGAAAGCAGGGAGCAGAAAAGTCAGCATCACAGTGATGGGATTAGAGAAAGACTGGACCAGCCATTGCTGGCTTTGAAGATGGAAAAGGGCTAGGCCAGGGGCCAAAGAATGTGAGCAGTTTCTAGCAGCAGGAAAAGGCAAGGGAGCAGTTTCTCTCCCAGAGCCTCCAGAGAGACTGCAGCCCTGCTGACACTTGATTTTAGCCATGAGAGCTGTTTTTGACTTCCGACCTTCAGAACTGTAAGATAACACGTTTGTATTCTAATTGCAGGTTTAATTACTACTGGGTTTGCAATGGTTCATTATAGCAGCCATGATAGGTCTATAACAGAGAGGACAGCTCCGTATCCTCTCCTTCTCTGACTCTCACAGTCAGGGGATTTCACTGAAGCACAGAATCAGAGTCTGAGAAACAGATGTAAAAATCCAGAATCCTGGAGTGGAAAGGCAGCCGAGCAGGGAAATCCACTACTTGCCTTTCTTGTTTGGGAGTTGGGTTGAAGCAGGGTTAGTGGGCAGCCAGTATGAAGGAGGAGACAGCCTTGCAGTGACCCGGGGGCCAGAAAGGACTCCTTATTTCTCTGCAGCACCCCCTCGACCCCTCCTTCTCCCACCAATGACCTGGACTTGGGAGGGTCCGGGTAGTAGTGTAGAGGTAAGGGTGACACTTCTGGCAGCGGCCAGAGAAGAGACACTTATCAGGCAGCGTAAGTGCCAGTGCCCTGGCCCCAGTGTACGCTGGGGAAACTGCATGGCCTGGAGCTGCTGCCCCAGCTACCCTCGTATGCCTGCCCAGAGGGCCTGCTAAAGGTGATGCTTCTGGAATGGGCCCCGGGGGCTGGCAGTCCCTGACCTCAAAGGTGAAAGGGTAGGCGTGCTCGCCCAGCTTCTTGATGAGGCGCTCCTGCAGCCGCGTCAGGGGCTTCTTGTCCTCTGGGGCTGGCGGGAAAGACTGCACATTGGCCACAAACAGGTCCTTGCGAAAGGTCAGGCCCAGGACATCCAGGTCCTCCCGGCCATAGCGGAAGGCGCAGGTCAGCGTCACATAGACTGTGGGAGCAAGGGGGTGCTGAGGAGGGGCCGGGAAGGGAAGCACACATGCCCCTCACCCAGAGTGCCAGCTGCAGCCCGGGAACCGGCTCCCCTGCCAGTCTGTCGGAGGCACAGGTCTGTCCCAGTGCTCCTGCAGGGAGGGCGGTGCTGCCCTTGGGACAGGAGTGTCAGGTGCCTGGCCCCGGGAGGAGGCGAGGGCTGACTGCTGGATGGGTTCGGTCCTTTTCCACCCCCACTGCAGTCCAGGGCGTGTGTGCAGAGGGCCTGACAGGGTCGATGGGGGCTGGGAAGAGTAGAGGGTGGGGAAACAAGTGCTAGGTGGTGTCTGGAAGGCCCGGTGTCTTGTTCCACCCAACCCCCATCTCCCGTCTTCCTGCTGACCTTAGACAATCCCTTGACTGCGTTAGGAATAAGTCTTCTCTTCTGTACAATAAGACCCTAACTCCTGCTCCGTTTGCATCCCCCAGCCTTGCAAGAGTCGTGCTGGGTGGATGTCAAAGGGCTCAGACATGAAAAGGGTCTCCCAAAGTGGGTACAGGTGGGGCTGCCCCAGGGTGCTGGAGCACGTGCTCTGAAGCTGACTGGAGCCATCACATGAAGAACCCATGGGGAGGGGCAGGGATGGGCTTGTTGCCTCCCTTATTGCCAATGTTCTGCCGGAGAATCAGAAAGGCCCCAGCTTGGAGGTCAGGCTGGGGTCACAGCTCACCTCTCCTCTCCTTGAGATACTCTGGATCCACGAGAACCACTCCATCTAGAGGAAGGACAGAGAGTGAGTAGACATGACCTCAAACTTCTGAGCCCCCAAAACCATGCTAAATTCAAACCCAACCATTTGTCTGTTCACAAGCATCATGAGGGCTTCCCTGGTGGCACAGTGGTGAAGAATCCACCTGCCAATGCAGGAGACACAGGTTAGATCCCTGATCCGGGAAGATCCCACATGCTGCAGAGCTACTAAGTCCATGTGCCACAGCTACTGAGCCTGGGCTCTAGAGCCTGGGAGCTGCAACTACTGAGCCCTCGCACTGGACATACTAAAGCCCGAGCACCCTAGAGCCTGTGCTCCACAACAAGAAAACCACCACAATGAGAAGTCCGAGTATCGCAGCTGGAGAGTGGCCCGGCTCCCTGCAGCTAGAGAAAAGGCCAAACAGCAGTGAAGACCCAGCACAGCCAAAAATAAATAAAATTATTATAAACAAAACAAAAGCATCATGAGAGAAATGAGGGGGCCAGCAGCTGGTGAATGTTACCACCATGCCCCCTCCACCCACTGACCCAGGCAGGTTATTTAACTTCTCTTTCTTCGTCTGTTAGTCAGAATAATAAGATGGGTTCAAAACCCCCTTTTCAGGTATACTGTGTAATTCAGAAGTTTTGAATTATAGAAAGGCCATGTGGTCCCTCTTGCATATCTTCTCTAATGCATTCTGCCAGCTCTGGGGCAGCACCCCTTCTCTAGCCCATTAAAACCTCTGCAGGGAAACCATTTTCAACAAGAGGCTAACTAAGGCATCAGTTGCCTCCCACCAGTTCAGGCCAGGTCTGCCACTAGATGAATTCTGTGTCAAACTCATGAACAATTTGGGGCTCCCAGAACTTCTGGCTTTGGGATTTGCAGACCTGTAATACCCACCCATAGGGCTCCTGTGAGGACTAAATGAATTAATAGTTTCAAGTATTACCCGGTGCCTGGCACATGTGACCATGGAGAATCTCCCAAGGCCTGACCTTGGGAGTACAGAGTCCAGTTGAAGACAAAGGATGCTCTCTCTGCCCAGAACCCCAGGAGGCCAGAAAGACTGGCTCAGGGGTCACCCTCTTGCCTGACATCCCCAGTCTAATCCACAGCCATCTCCACCCCACACTGACCCCCACAGCTGGCCACTCAGGGAACCTCAGAGGCCACATTAGAAAGTGAGTGCCCAAGGGACTCCCAGTCCTCTCCCCATGCTGGGCAGGACCAAGGGATTAGGGGAGTACCCACCACGTGCCCAGAGCCCGCCATGCATCTTCCCTCCTTTGACTATGGGGCTTCCTCTAGGCCTGGGCACCAGGGATGGAGTGTAAACTCAGTAGAGAGGGCATCCCAGCAAGGATACTCCCCGAGCTGAGGGGTGTCAGGAAGGCTCCCAGGGGTGGGGGAGCTTGAGGCAGGTCTTAAGGGCAAGTGAAGGTAGTCAATTAGATGACCAAGGGACAGCCCAAGGTGGGCAGTGGGAAGAGTGTAACTCTGAGGCTTGGAGAGCAGACCCTGGAGGTTGTTGGAGGAAGGAAAGATGGGCTGTTTTCTGTTTGTTTGTTTTTGTTTTTCAGCTGTGCAGCATGTGGGATCTTATTTCCTTGACCAGGGACGGAACCCACGCCCTCTGCATTGGAAGTGCAGAGTCTTAACCACTGGACCAACTGGGAAGTCCCCAGGCCTGCTGACCTTAAATGTCCTGTCTATGAGGCCAGGGGGCTCAGACTTTCCCCTGAGTTTGCAGGGGAACCAGGGCAACAGTGAAGCATTGGGAAGACATAATCAGCTCAGCGATGTAAGGGAGAAGTTTTTCTCACTGCCGGTCATTTGATCAACTTTGTATGATGCCCCAGCACTTTCTGGGATCTACAGGGTATAGCACAGGGCCTGGCATGAAGTAGGTGCTCTGTGAACTCTGGTTGAACGGTTCTCAGGGTGCCTATGTATGCTAGGGGAGCCAGATCCCCCTACCCTTCTCCCCAGACCTCGTGATGTCCAGCGCCCATGACCCCGCTGCTATTCTTAAAGGCTAATGGGTGTGAACACCCCCGGCCTCAGACAGCCCATAGGCAACTTTGCCTTGGCCAAAGGTGAGCAGGCCACAGGTAATCACGGGGATGTTTGCTCCCTGCCTCCAAGTTCATGGGGGAGATGGAAATGGCAGAAAGGCCGGTGAGCTTCAGAGAATACCAAGGGAGGAAAAGTAGGGCTGGCTGGCTCCAGGCCAGGAAGGAAGGGGCTCAGAGTAGAGCTGGACTCTGCAGCCCACAACCTGCACAGCTACCCCAGGGACCCACCAAGCCTCCCATCCCAAGGTCACAAACACCTTCCTCCCAGCGAGCTGATACCTGGTACTCTGCTCCATCTGCACTCTGGAACCACACGTCTGTCCTGCCCTCTTGGCCCCAGGACAGCCCCCAGGCCACATTCTCTGTGAATTTTTCCCCCAAGCAACACATCCCGCTTTCTTCATCTGGACTTAGCCTCCTGTGGTTTCCAGGACCCATCCTCCCACCTGTCACCTTCTTTGGTCTCACCCAGGTTTGTTCATGTCCCTCGTCAATCATTTAACCTCTCTGGGTCTCAATGTCCACATCTGTAAATTAGGGTTAATCCCGGACCTCTCCCCCTCAAACAAGTTGTAGGAAGAGACAACGAGATCGAGGTTCTTTAAGGAGAGCTACAGTTCTTAGAATCCTAACCGAAGGTGATTTTGCCCCCCAAAGGGATATCCAGCAATGTCTAAAAACATTTCTGATTGCAATACTGGGAAGGGGAGACTCCCAGTGTCTAATGGGTAGAGGCCAGGAATGCTACCAAGCATCCTTCAACACATGGGATGGCCCTGCCAGCAAAGAATGATCCAATTCAAAACCTCAAGAGTGCTGAGGTTCAGAGAAGACCTGAAAAAAGTCCTTGGAAGGTGCCTTCAGCCACAGACCAGCCTCCTGGTAAGAACCCCATGTCACTGAAGACAGCCTCCATTTCACAAGCCCCTAGGTTTTCTTTCCATCTCCCACCCTTTGCCATCAGAAGGGAGCAGAACAAAGTTATCTGTGGAGCCAGACTGTCCAGGTTTGGCTCCTCAATCCAGGCTCCTCAATCTACTAGCTCTGTGACCTGGAGGAAGTCACTTAACCTCTCTGTGCTTGGGATGGTAATAAGAGTAGTTCCCCCAGTGTTGGGTACACAGTTAAGCCTCATGCTAAGTAGCGGCTGCTGTCATCAACATCCTCATCATTCTTATCATCAGGATGCTTGCCCCACTTCTTACCTCTATCCTTCCCACAATGTCCTCTCACAGGCCCTTCAGCTGAAGAGGAAAGCAGCTGCTTAGTTAGCCTTTGCTGACTGGAGCCAAAAGCCACTCACATCCTATTCTTGGCACCAGGCCCCTCTGGAGACCTGAAGGCTATTCCTGGGCCACTTCAACCTGCCCTTCTCTGGGAGGGGCCAGGCCAGCCCTGCCTCCCCACTCCTCTCTCTCTGGCCTCCAGGGACTCACCCACGGGCTCCACAAGGTCGATGTGATCCACAAAGTCCCGCTTTCCCAGATAGACGGTGAGCTGGGGAAAAGAGAGGCACAAAAGGCATTAGCAGCTGTGGGCCCCTGCACCGGAGGAGACCCTAGGAGCTGCCCCCGAACTCCTTGGACCCAACCCTAACCCTCATCATTGAATCCTAACTGGACTTGGACCTGATCTAGTCCTAATACTAAGAATAGCAAAGCCTTGTATAAATTTTAAAGCACCTGTTTATCCCAAAACACTGCAAAGAAGTTCTTGTTCCCATTTTGCAGATGACGACACTGAGGCCTGCGGGGATCTTCACACCAAGCACCACTGAGGGTGGAGTGGCAGGAGCAAAGGTGCTTGCTGAGTGGGAGTGCTGGGCGCATCTCTGAGAGCAGGGGGACCCCGAGCAGGGCCAGTGGCACCAAGAGGTGTGGGGGCTCTGAACACTGATCTCTGAGCTCTTCATAGCTCCCCGCCTCTGTGCAGTCTGCAGGGATCCACTAAAACAAGGACTTGTTCTCCAAGGCTGTGAGCCCGTGCCCTGCTGGTTGCCAGCCTTCAGGAGAGAACCCCAGAGCTAGAATCCCAAGTGTCATTCTAGATGTGCTCTACTCCTCCACAATCCCTAAATGCTGACGACTGACCCTCCATCAGATTTCTCTGTCCTCACAGCCACGCTTGACAGGATTATGCACCAGCTCCTTGATTATCTACTGCCTGGAGTCTCCCACACCAGGGACCTTTCTCCCAGCCTTAGGCAGACTGGTCATCCTAAAATGCAAATCTAACCATGGAAGTCTGGTCTGAAAACACTCTAATGGTTCTTCAGTGTCCAGAAGCAAGATGACAAACGAGTTTCATTCCAAATGTCAACTCTGATTGATTGATAGGGCTGCCTGGGGCCCTGGGTTGAGAAGAACCCAAGATGGAATATCACCTCAGCAGGAAAGGGTGGCCAGTGATTGGTGATGTCTGCTGTGGGCAAAGAAGGGGGATGTGGGCACACACAATGATGTAATCTGCCAGCCCTGACCAGGAATCCTAGCTTCTAAGCCCAACTCCAAGACTCCAGGACCCGGCTCTGCCACCCCCACCTCAGCTCCCGCTCCCTCTGCTCCTCTCTTGGCACCCAGATGCCCTGTGATTTATGTTCATCCCTCAAATGCTCTTTTCCTCCCTACCTTGCCTGGGAGTGCATCTCTCCTCGGGGAAACCATCCCTGACCACCCAGGCAGGGTCTGCAGCCCCCACGCACCTCTATCGCACACTTGCACTTTATATTGATCAGTTTCTATGTCTGCCTTCCCCATCTGGCTGTGAGGAGCATGGGCTGTGCCTTATTTTTATCTCAGTACACCCTACCTCAACCCCCACCGGCTCAGCCTAGAACTGACATGGAATGATGTCAGTCATACCCATTTGATGACCTGTGAGGAAAGTAGGATGGGGCCTGGGGCTGTGTTAAGAAAGAGAGTGGGGCAGGCCCTGGGAGCTGCCCTGGATATCAGAGTTCAGTAGAGACTCCGGGGACCGCTCATGTCAGGACTCGGTTTCCCTGAGGCCCTTGGCACTAGCTCTAATTATTGCACTCACAAGGCAAGGCAGCCTCTCTGGGATAGGCCATGTCTCCCCATGCCAGGGCAGGGGTGCCCTAAAGTCCAGGGGAGTTGTACCGCCCCACTCAGACAGACAGTTTGCTGACAGGGCCCCTGTCACTGTGGTCGAGGGAGGACAGGGCTGTGTCTCCCCCTCGGACAGAATGTGCCAGTCCTTCAAGGACAGTAAAGACGCCCAAGAGAGAAGGAGAGTTTAGGGACAGAGAGGAGCTGGGGTGGCGCTGCCACAGACTCACCTTTCCATTGGGGCTCGCCTTCTTGAACACCCTGGGGAGAGAAAGAGTGGGAAGGTCAGGTTAGCATATCCTGCCCTGGGGGAAGGTGCCTGCAGGGCATCTCTCAGCAGGACCAGAACAAGGGGCCTGGAGTGACTTGCAGGCACCACACAGCACTGAGAGCATCATCAGGTCTCACCATCTCCACCACTCCGAGACACCGTGCTTGCCTTTATAGCTCCCCTGGGTGCCCTCGAAAGCCCCCTTGGTCTATTCCTCACCCAGCAGGTGGAGGGAGTCTTCCAAGACAGGTCAGACCACCCCAGCTCACGCAGAGGCACAGCCTTGTGTGTCTGCCCACCTCCTTTACCTCTCAGCATCACCTCTCCCACTCCCCTCCCGTCCCCTCCAGTCACAAGCCTGCTTGCCTTTCCTCCAACACACCAAGGCACTCCTTGCCTCAGCAGTCCCTTTTCCCTGGGACGCTCTCCCCCCATAGATCCACCTGCATCCGCTGGCCCAGCCCCGCACCTTATGTGATGAAGCTTCACCCTGCGCCTGCCCAGCAGTCCCAGTGCTCTCACTGTACTTTCCCTTCTCCCACAGCACTCACTGCTCCCTAACTCACTGCACAACTGACGCTGGGGTTACATGTACCCCTGTCGGTTAGCTCCACGAGGGCAGGGGTCTTTGTCTCTTGTCCTCTGTTTTGTCCCAAGCCCCTAGAATGGCACACATGGTAGGTATTCAATATACCTGTGTTCATGAATGGCAGGAAGCCAGCACTCAGTAAATATTAGTTGAGAATATGAATGAATGAATTAGGGAAGGAATCAACTGAAGCATGAGGCCAGGAAGGGAGGGGATGTGCCTGGAACGGCACAGCAGAGCACAGGACTTGGAGTCAGGCAGAGGTGGTCCTCTGCAGCTCCTCCTGGTCTCTAGCCGAGCCTGGTCTGGGAGTCCCTCACCTGTCCCCCGTCATCCAGCCCCAGAACTGCTCTGAGGAATGTTGACGGGGGAGAGAATAAAGGTAGAGACAGAGACCCAGAGACAAGAGGGTGTTAGAGGAGGCCAGGGAGGGAAAGAGGGAGAGGAAAGGGATGCTGGCCCTGGAGGTGTGACAGTAAAAGACGGAATGAGAGATCATAAAACAAACAAACGAGAGGGAGAGACAGTCACAGAGAGAGCAGACACAGAGCGGCAAAGCAGCCACGAAGAGGGGCAGGTTTAGCAGGCCTCCAGGGCAAGGCGGGGTGAGGCCCACAGTGTTACAGCGACAGCAAGTCCTCTCAGAAGGAGAGTGAGGTTGTGGCTCTGTGCTGCCTCCATAGCAAACCCCCCCATCACTCCCACCCCTTACTTCCGGGCCCAAGGGACCACTGATGGGTCTGAGCTTGGCTTGCAAATAGGAGCCTAGCACATCCCTCCCCCATCTCCCCTAGGAGTTCTGGGTTTTCTCCTCCTCATAAATATTTATCATTGTTTGGAGTGTGAAGATGCCACAGTCAGCTGGGGCATAATAATTACTAAAGTGAGAAAAAAAAATATAGATGACACGATTTGAACCAACAGCTCCCAAACTAAGGCTGGATCTGCAGAGGAGACCAGAGAAGTGACATGCCACCGAAACCCCCGCTGCTTCCAGAAGCCTCAGTCCATCCTCCGGGAACCCTGGGTCAGAGGGAATGGAGAGGCCACAAACGCCTGAGGCCACAAAGAACTTTGTCAGGAGAAGCCATCCCAGTGACCCCTGAGAGGGACGGGGGCACCCTGGCCACAAGAGGCGGGGAACCAGGGGGCAGCTAGGAGGAGTGATAGGGAAAGAGGGAAGGAGGGCGGGTAGGAAGAAAGTAAGAAGGAACTAACATTTAAAAGAAGGAACTAGCATTAGTTGAGTGCCCAATTAATTACTTCTCATTACATCACTGTGAAATGAGCATTATAATCCTCATTTTGTAGATAATAAACTTAAGGTTCAGAGAGATGCAAGAATTTTCCCAGAAGCACACAGCAAGCAAAGGGCTAATAAGTCAGGATTCAGATCCAGTTCTGTCTGTCTGCCTTCTGACAGTATATAAGGGGGCAGGTAATTTTACGTCCAACCTTACTGCTTTCCTAAAGCAGATGTTTTTATCGGCATCAAGAATAACAGAAAAGAGGGGAACTGAGGACAGGAGGAGGGGGAAGTAATGAAAGAGTGAGTAAGGGGCGAGAAGGAGAGTGAGGGTGATGAGGGGCAGAAAGCCCAGCCAGCCCAGCACCAGGGGACTTCCTACTGCTAACTCAGTCACCCCCAGGCCACGTCCTCTGGGAGCAGGATGCTGATGGCTTCTTCAGACAACAAAAGCAGCAGCTACCGTGCCCTCTAGGCTTGTACACCCTTGTCGTGGTCGTGTCTCTGAGTATTTTTCCCAAAACAGTGCAGTGGATCCTTCCACAACCCCAATTCAGAGATGAGAAAACCGAGGCTCAAAGAGGTGAATGATGGCTATCTGTCTCCAGAGCCTGTGTCCTTTCCACTCTGTCCCACAGCCAAACGGTCCCTGAAACAACTCCACTGGCTTCCTGACCCCAACACTGTCAGAAAAAAAAAGGCCCGTGTAGGGGTGCTTCCAGTTCACCAGGACCCCCACCTGTGCAGCACCTCACAGATGGCTTCTGTCTGTCCACTTTGAAGAGCAAGCACAAACATGCAAGACTGAAGTCAAAGGCAAACCTGCAGACTGTGGGATGCCTGGGTTTGTTTCATCCCCAAGTCCCATCTATGTCCCGCAAGCCTGATCCTCAGAGCCAAAGCTGGGTCTCATACAAGAAATGCCAGCGGCGTTCTAGCTAAGTAAGACTCCCTGGAGAAAAGGAACAGACACCCACCAAGCAGAGTTCAAGAAAAGGAGACAGTATAGAAGGAAGCAAAAATCTCACGGGAAGGATATGCAGGCAGGACGCACGCGGGCTGGAGCCAGGAATGGGGAAGCCATCAACCTCTCAGGCAGCGGCTCTCTCTCTCCACCTCTCCCCCTGGGGATGCATGTTCTCCTGCCTGTGCTGCTCTCCTTGCGGCTGCTCCATTGTCTCTGTGGACCAACTCTCTCTGCTTACTCAGGGCTTTACTGCCCCTCCATCATTTTGGCTTGCATGTGGCTCTCACTCTGACCCTGTTTCTACTCTGCCTCTGCTCTGCTTCCCACTGTTAACTGGCTGAATGGCCCAATTCCAAATTCCCAGGAGAGGAATTTGATTGGTCAGTTTTGGTCAGGTGTCCCATGCCTGGGCCAATCAGCTAGGCCAAGGGTGTGTCACGTGGCCCATTAGGCAGGGTCGGTCGAGCAGTGTGTTTCAAACTAGGGGTCACAATCCATTAGTTGACAATGACATCAACTTACAGAATTGCCACTAGCACTTTTGTTGTTGTTGTTGTTGAATGGAATAGAAGATATAAGTATAAGGTGCAGATGGCAAGTAGTAGATATTATTGTATTTACCAATATTCCATCCCCTCTAAGGCTGGGCATATGTGTGGATCAAATTTCTCCAGTCTTGTGAAGTTAGATATGTCCATACAGCTTGCTCTGGCCAAGGAAATAGGCACAGAAATGCCATATGTCACTTCCAGGCAGAAGTATTTAAGGGCTGGTGCATGATGACCCCACGCTGTTTATATTCATTTTCTATGGAAGCTACAACAAATGATCACAAACTTAGTGGTTTACAACAGCATAAACTTAGTATCTTACAGTTTTAAGTTCAGAAGTTCACTAGGTTAAAATCATGGGGCTTCCCAGGTAGTTCAGGGGTTTAAAAAAAAAAAAATCTGCCTGCCAATGCAGGAAATGCAGGAGATGGGGATTTGATCCCTGGGTGGGGAAGATCCCCTAGAGGAGGAAATGGCAACCCAGTCCAGTATTCTTGCCTGGAAAATTCCATGGACAAAGGAGGCTGGTGGGCTACAGTCCATGGGGTGGCAAAGAGTCCATGACTGAGCCACTGAGCAGGCATGCACAGGTTAAAATCAAGGTATTGGCAGGGCTGAGTTCCTTTCCAGAAGCTCTAGGAGTAAATGTGTTTTCTTGCCCTTTCCACCCACATTCCATGTCTCAAGGCGTCTTCCTCCATCTTCAAACCCAGCAACACCAGGTTAGGTTCTTATCACATTGCATCACTCTGACCTCCTCTTCTGCCTCCCTCTTCCACTTTTAAAGACCCTTATGAATACATGCAGCTCCCTACTTTAAGATCCACTGATTTTAGGAAACTCAATTCCATCTGCACCTATAATTCCCCTTTACCACAGGATATGACGTATTCAAAGGTTCCAAGGATTAGGATGTAAACATTGTTGGAGGGGGGATGTTCTTCTGCCTACCATGTCCTTTTTCCTCTGTCATTGAAACTAGCAATGATCTGGATGGGGAAGCCTCCAGAGACTAAATTCCAGGGCTCTCCTGCTAAATGACAGACAGGTAGCATGAGAGAAACCTCTTGAGCCACTAAGATTCGGGGGTTATTTGTAACTACAGCAGATTAGCGTCTCCTGACTAATTTTTTAAAAATTTAAGTGTCATTTAGTAAACTTCTGTTTCAGGTGAACTGAGTTACAATGTAAAATGAATATCATGGTGCAAATTTTTAAATGTTTAAAACCCACTGTTGTAGAGAGCATGCCTAGAACAAACATGCTCTATCAGTGTCTGTGCAGCCTGTTAGATCCTATTTTCTGATTCTGCTGCTTTTCTGTGAGCTACCAGTCCTCCCAAATACCCATTTGTGCCTGTAGGGAGAAGCCTGCATCACAAAGGACCCAGAACAAAGTACCTTCCTGGACAGATTACCCAACATCCAAGAGTTTATCATTTTGTACAGTACAGCCAAACAATGGTATATTGCATAGCACTGAAAGTATGCTTGCATCTTTCATAACACAGGGAAATGCTTATGGTAGAATATTAAGCAGAAATCAGGAATCAAAACAGTATGTTTGGCATGAGCTCAAATTTATACTCAATAAATATCCAAAAGAAAGAAGGAGAAGACTGGAGGTTGTTAAGATGGCAACACTCCTCAAACTTATCTATGAATTCAATGTAATACTTATAAAAATTCCAGCTGGATTTTTTTGCATTAATTGACAGGCCAATCCTAAAATTTATACAGAAATATAATAGTGAAGACAATCTTTTTTAAAATATAATTTTTATTGTAATTATTTGCTTGAGTGTCTCTGTCTCACTTTGCCCTCTTTTTTTGTCTGTTTTGTTTTGGCCTTGCCTTGAGGCATTGTGGATCTTAGTTCCCTGACCAGGGATCCAACCTGTGCCCTCCTCAGAGGAAGAGCAGAATCCTAACTACTGGACCACCAGGAAGTCCCAAGACAATCTTGAAAAAAAAAGTTGGAAGACTCAGACTTCCAAATTCAAAACTTACTACAAAGCTACAGTAACCAAGACTGTGTGATCTTGGCATAAAGACAGACATAGAAATCAATGGAACAAAATTGAGAGTCCAGAATCAAGCCCATCTATTTACAGTCAATTGATTTTTAACAAGGGAACAAAGAGAAGACAAAGGAGATAAAACAGTCTTTTCAACAAGTGATTCTTGGACAACTGGATATCCATATGCAAAAAAACAACTCCCCCAACCTCACACCAGTTCTGTCCCTGATGGGGGAACTAAGATCTCACATGATGTGAGGCCCAGCAAAAGAAAGAAAGAGGAAAAAGGGAAAAACTATAAAACTCTTAGAAGAAAACATATGTATAAATCTACATGACCTTGGATAAGGCAACGGTTTCTTAGACATGACATCAAAAGCACAGGCAACTAAGGAAAAAAATAGATAAATTGCACTTTATCAAAATTAAAAATTTTGGAGTTTCAAAGGTCACTATCAAGAAAGTGAAAAAACAATCCACAGAATGGAGCAAATATTTTCCAATCATGTATCTAGTAAGAGTCTAGTATCCAGGATATATAAAGATCCTATTATGATTCAACAACAGGCAAATAACTTGATTAAAATCAAGCAATGAACTTGAATAGTCATTTCTTCAAAGAAGGTATACAAGTGGCCAGTAAGCACATAAAAAGATGATTAGTCACTGGGGAACTGCAAATTGAAGCCACAACAAGGGTATTCCCTGGTGATCCAGTGGTTAGGATTCTGTGCTTCCACTGTCAAGGACCCCAGTTCGATCCCTGGTCAGGGAACTCAGATCCCACAAGCTATGAAGCATGGCCAAAAAAAAAGCCACAGTGAGATATTTCACAGCCAATAGGAGACCTATAATAAAAAAAAAGAACACTAAACCTGTGTTATCAAGGATGTGGAGAAACAGGAACCCTCACATACTGCTGGTGGTTAACAAAGTGATGCAGTCACTTTGGCAAATAGTCTGGCAGTTCCTCTAAACAGCACTGAGTTAACATATGACCCAGCAATTCCATTCCTGGGTAGATACCCAAGAAAACTGAAAATGATGTCCACACACACAAAAATGTTCATTGTGGTATTATGCGTAACAGTCATATGCCACCAACTGATGAATATGTTTTTCATCTGTGGCATATATATTCAATGGAATATTATTCAACCATAAAAAGAGATGAAGCACTGGTTCATGCTACAACATGGATGAACCTTGAAAGGATCAACATCATATTTTAAGTGAAAGAAGCCAGACACAAAAAGCCATACATTGTTTGATCCCATTTATTCGAAATGTCCAGAATGGGCAACTACACAGAGACAGAAGGCAGTTTGGTGGTTGCCAGAGGCTGGTGGGAGGTGGGATGGGAAGTGATTGCCAGTGGGTAGGAGTTTCTTTCTGGGGAGCTGAAAACTGGAATTAGATATTGGTGATGGTTATACAACCTTGTGAAAATACTAAAAACCACTAAAACTGCCAGTACTATGGTATGTAAATTATATCTCAGTTTTAAAAACAAACCCAATAAATGAATATAAGGAAAGGAAATGTGCCCAAATGTCAACAGGGGTTGAAGGATACTCCATCCGCCCACCCCACTCACTCCTTTATATCCCTTACTTTTCCATGTTGTCCAATGAGCACCAATTACTTCATAAAGATGCAGGGCTTCCCTAACAAGATATGTCTCAAGTCCTAATGAAAACATATTGTAAGTGAAGTAGAGAAAATATGGATCCTATCATTCTGAATGGATGTTAGAATCTCTGATATTGCAACTTTACAATCCAGAGTCCATATCTCTGTGATTCCTCAGACCCTTCCCCAGGCCTGCTGTGTCAGCTGTTACAACTGCATACCGTGCCTTCTCCTCAGTGTTCTCCTTCTCCAGGAAGCCTTCCCTGACTTCCTCTAAGTCGGGATTAGATGTCCCCTGACTCCCACACCCGGTATGTCTCCATCACAGCATTTACACACTGTAAAAGTCTGTTTATTCACCCTGCGCTTCCCTTACAAAACTTATATGAGAGTGGAGACCTTATGACACTGGATCCCTGGGGGCACAGCATGATGCCTGGGCCACAGGAGGTGCTCAGTAAACAAATACAGTAGAATGTTGTTGAATGAATGCCCTAAGAGAAAATTAGTCAAGAACGAGGATGAATGAAGTTTCAAAAGGTGGTGGTAAGGATCCTTTGCCCTGGGTGAGTGGACTCCATAGATTTCTCCTTCTATCTATGCTTCTCTTTGGCTGTCAGGATCAATAGGCACTGGGTTTAGAAAATACTTCACAGGGGCAGGGTCTCAGCCAGCATCAGGCTGAGCCAGGAAGATAACTGATACACCCAAATGGGCCTCTGCTCAGCTCTGACCAATGACTCTTCCATTTATCATTCACTTACCCAGTAAACATTCTCACAGTCCTACCACTGCCAGGCTCTGCAGGCACTAAGATGAATAATTCATGGTCACTGCTGACAAAAAACTGTGGTATAGCCAAACGAGACAAACCCATCAACCACAATGGCCACCATGCATTAAGCTTTCACTATCAGCCAGGTGCTTTGCTAAGAACTTCAGCATATTAAGATATTATTCCATCTAAACATTCCCATTTTTCAAAGGAGAAACCTGAGATTTAGAAACCCTAAATAACTTAAAGTCTCAAAGCCAGTACCAGAAAACTCATACAGGAGAGAAACCCTATGAATGGGCCACCTATGGGAAATCATTTAGCCAAACATGTCTTACACAACATCAGAAAACTCATCCGAAAGAGATTATCCATGAATGCGGATTCACTGCCGGTGAACTGAGAGCGCACTGGCAACAGTTCAAGCCTTTGTGAGCATCCAAAAATTCATGCTACGAATACAGTGAATGTGGGGAAAACTTCAGATATTAATCTCAATCAACAACAGAAATCTCATCCAGGAGAGAAACCAGGTGCCAGTCACTGCTCTAAGTGTGTCTTAAATATGAACTCACTTGTTTTTCTGCCAACATTAAAGAAGGTATGATTATAGTTCCCATTTCTCAGATGAGGAAACTGAGACACAGAGAGTCTAAGTCATTTGCCCAAGGTCACAGAGCTAGTAAGGGGCACAGCTAGATACTGAAACCCAAGCAGTCTCGCTAAAGAGATGACACTTTTCACCACTTACAATACTACACTATAGATGGGATTGTGTGGTTCTGTCTGGGGGACTGGGAAAGGCTTCAAGGAAGGCAGTATCAATGAGGGGGATCTTCAAGCACACACACAGGTGTGGAAGAGGTGACAGCACTGCTCGTGGAGATTGGGGAGCGCCACTGAGTCCAGTGGGTGTTTGGGAGATAGTGGGCAAGCTGAAGTATGTCGGTGCCTAGGAAGAGTACCAGGGAGGAGGACGGGCCTGAGAAGGGTCCACGCACCTCCCTGCTAGTCACAAAGCATCTCCACACCCCAGACCCTGGGCTAGGTGTGCATGGTCTCGAATGCCAGACTCAGGAACTCAGACCATATCCAGAAAGCAATAAGAGCCATAGACACTTAGTGGGGAGGAGAATGGCTGGGGCTGTCTCTTGGACGCAGAGATGCCATAACCCCATCCCTTTCCCTATCCCTGCCCCTGATGGCAGTCATGGTCAGCTGGGCAGGGTGGGGACCTGCAAGGGGGTGTTCACCCTCAGGTACACCCGCCCTACATTCTGACCCACTTCCCTGGGTATGAGAACAGCCATCAGGGAGCAGGGAGGTGTGAGGAGCAGGTGGCTGTGGCAGCAAAGAGGTTTCTAGGGCCCTTCTCACACTCTCCCTGGTAGTAGGGTTATTTGTGTACAGGCTGCTCTGCTCTTCCAGGACGGAACAGCCCTCCCTGTGTCAGAACACTGCCTTCCTGTTTACCCTCCATTAGTGCACCTGCTTCTCAGGACAGCCCAGGAGAGGAGGAGGAGGCAGGAAGATAGGAAAGGTCACCCCTGTTTCACAGATTTGGGGAGCGTTCAGCCTGCTTTATTTCCCAGATGGAAACACTGAAGCCCAAAGGAGAGAAGAATCTTGCACCCAGGCCAGGAAACAGGTGCAAAGAGACTGGTGTGCCCAGAGTCACAGACCAGGAGGAGGGCCTCAGGCTGCTGGTTCCCTGGGCACAGGCCCGAGGGGTGAGGGGCAGTGGATGGGGGTCTGGCCAAGTTGAGCTCCAGGACTTCGGACTTCTCACAGGCTCCTAGGCACACAGCTATTGCTCCAGCCTCCTGCCCACATTCATGTGTCCACTTTTCTAGCCATGATCCGTACTTGTGAACACTTTCAGGAGCTGCAGAGTGAGGGAGGAGAAGAGCCACCAGGTGGCCATGGGGAGAGGGGGGTAGTTTCTTAAAGGAGCTTGGCCCATGTTCTAGTAAGCCATAAAACCAGAGGTCCAAAAATCAAAAGCTAATAAAAATTTCACCAAGCGGGCCGACAGCTGGATCCCAGAGAGCCCACAGACCGCACTTGAATGCTGTCCAGACTTCTCGGGGGTCGAGAGGCAGGAAGAGAAGGGTGCTGGCAGAGGAAACCGTGCAGACGCTGAAGTAAGCAGACCCCGCCTGGGTCCTGCGTGACCTTCACTTTCGCTTCCTCTCTGAAGCATACTTTCAGTTGTCTGGAAAATGGGGTTGATGTCTACCCCATAGGTGAAGGCGTATACAAAGCCTTGGGACCTAGTAGGGAATGATAAAGGGAAGCAGACGTCGTTGGTATGGTGATGACTATTGTTATTATCCTCATTCGCTGGGCCAACATTCTGCCTTCCCTCCAGAGCCCAGGGGAGAGTTCTTGCCCAGATGTCCCTTAAGTGGGACGGGATGGTTATGTTACCGCCACTGGAGAGAGAGAAGATTTTTTAGTTGGCTGTCTCCCTCCCTGTCTCGGATAGAAAACAGCAGTTTATGACATTCTTTTCCTAGTTTAGACCTTCACATTCCGGAAATCTCCAGGGACATACCCTGCTATTCCCTCTCTCTGCAACAGCCTTTCCACTGGTTCCCCCACTGCAGTCCCTCCCATCCTTCCTGCCAAATACCACCTCAACCAAGAAGCCTTCCCTGACTGCTTCAGCTTAAAGTGGCCTTGCCCTGACCCCTTCCTCCTTCCCTCTTGCCACTCATCTTGGCTACTTCCCGCCTTGCTTTTTTCTTCCTTTTGTTTTTCCAATCTCTGGACCTGACACTGTTCTTACCTCCAGGAGATACAGGCCCCTGTGCCCTGTCTGCAGGGCACCTACATTCTGGAGAAGGGGGAGAGACAGAGAGATACTCCACAAATAAACAAAACCCTCTGTTAGAAGCACAGCAGGCGGGTGGGATGATTCAATGTATGGTGTGCCCAGCTTGGCTCCAGGCACACAACCGCTGTCCTACACACACACACACACACACACGTCTCCCTTCCCCTCCTCCACTCTGTCCGTGTCCCTTCAGCACCCACACGAGCCTGCACATCTCCACTCCTCAGTGGACGGCATGGAGCTGAAATATTGACAAACTCCAGAGAGCAGGAACCCCTTCTTCCTCCATCATCTTCCTTGGTATATAATTGGTGCTGAATAAATATTTTGAATGAATGAATAAACAAATAAACAAAAGCTGAATGCTGAGCTTGAAGATGGGTAAAAGCAGTACCTGAGTCAACAGGCGAATCAGAGGTGGACAGCGTGGCCACCAGAATGAGACACGGGTGTGCGTGACCTTAACAGGAGCACCTTACACGCAGGGCGGCCCCAGACAGGCAGCAGCCGTGATTTTCTCAGTGGGAAGACTTTATCTAAAATTTTATTTGCTTGAGGCTTTTGGGGGGAGGGAGTTTGTTTTTTTTTTTTCCAATTTGAACATATAAACTTTTGGGGAACAGCGTATTATATTAAAACGAAATATTAATTCAGACGTATTACTTTCCTCAGTATTCTCACATTTCATAGAACATCAGAACAATTCAGCACGGTGGTGGATCTCTAACGCTTCATCAACCACTCTGGGGACCAGTCAGGGGCTGAGAGCCCTCCGCAGTCAGAGAGCCCTCTGTCCAGACTGACAGCTACAGCTTAGGGTAGCGGCTCTTTCCAGAGAAAGAACTGTGGAGAGAAAAACCCAGGCCTTATATTTAGCCAGACACAGTGGTCACGATGTGCTGAAACCGGCTGGTACAGGCTCATTCAGAGCCAACTGTCACACCTGTAGGAATTCTGTGATCTAGTTGTTAAACACAGCCATTGCCAATGGCTCTCTACTGGGGGTTAAATAACTGTCCACTGGGGTAAATCTGCTCCCCCCAGGGGAGATTTGGCTGTGTCTGGAGACATCTGGATGGTCATGACTTGGGGGAGGGGTGCTACTGGCGTCTAGCAGGTGGAGGTCAGGGATGCTGTGCGCACAATGAGCAGCCCAGCCCCCTCCCTGCCCCCAACAAAGAACCTCAAGGCTAAATGTTAACAGTGCTGACGGTGAGACAGCCTGAACCAAGATTACAATTAAATAAACTATATTAAAAACAAAGAGGGGGAGGCTTCCCTGGTGGTCCAGTGGTTAAGAATCCACCTGCTAATGCAGGGGACACAGGTTCCATCCCTGGTCTGGGAAGATCCCACATGCCATGGGGCAACTAAGCCCAGGCACCACAACTACTGAGCCTGTGCTCTAGGGCCCGGGAGCTGCAACTACTGAAGCCCGGGTGCCTACAGCCTGTGCTCGGCAACAAGAGAAGCCACCATGACAAAGAGTAGCCCCTGCTCGCCGCAACTAGAGAAAGTACTTGTGCAGCAACAAAGACCCAGTGCAGCCAAAAAAAATAAATAAATATGAAAAATATTTATAAAATCAAAAGGAAGACATACTCAAAACTTACCACTTACTATTATTTTACTGAATTTTACTATAAAGATGGTGTCCCACTGTGCGTCTCTTTCCAACTCCATGTTCAATGACATCACATTAGTAGGGTGAAGTCCTTGGTGGGAGAATTTACACCACAGAAACTGGCAAATGCTATAACCCCACCTCACCCCCCTTTTTCTGGACAGCCAGTTCTTACCAGTGCACTGTTGGGGGCAACCTGAGTAGGGAAGGGAAATCCACAACTCTGGTGGATGCTTCTGAGTTTTCAGCCCAAGCAGATGACTCAGCACCAGTCTCCCATATGCACTGCGGAACAAGGATCTGAACATGGCCACATAGACAAACTCTACACACCTCACACACACACACACACACACACACATACCACGTACACTATACTCACCATACACATACAAAGATACACATACCCCACACACATCTACAGACAACACACCTATGTAAAACACACATTATGCACACATGCCATGCACACCTCCACCACACATACACATCATGTATGCTTCACACCTCATATCACATGTATATCCCTCACACTTATACACACCACATACACAGTTTACACACACCAATACTAAGCACACTCCACGTGCATACCTGCATCACCCACCCCATACACGTCACCTACAACTCTCACAACATACACCATATACACACCACACAAATACACAAGTGCTCCCACAGCAGCCCTCTGGCCAGCAAAGGACTAACTGAAATGAGAATAAGAGAAGGCTAAGCTGGAACTTTCATGGCAGTCCAGGGTTAAGACTCCACACTTCCACTGCAGAGGGCATGGGTTCAATCCCTGGTCGGGAAACAAAGATCCCGTATACCTCACCGTGAGGCCAAAAAGAAAAGAAGATGCCAATCTGACTGACCACCTTCTTTGATGTCTAGCGCCTCTGCAGTAATTACTGCCTCCTCATCCAAAGGCCCGTCTTTCCCACAGACCCCCACACCCAGCCTGCCAAAGCAAAGTTCCCATGAGCACCATGCAGTGACCCCATCCCAGGCCCGTTTCTCATAGCCACTGGAGCCCTGGCTGAGTGGTCGCCCATCCCTGCCCTGTGCCCAGCTCTCTGCTGTAGCCTCCGGGGCCTGGTCTCCACCCCCTCCCAGGACCCATGACAAGCAGTTCCCTTGGTGACTCTACCCACCCGGCCACTTTAGCTGCCACCGGATGCTGGTAAGCCAAACCTCCATCTCCAGCCAGACCCGCTCTGACCCCACAGCCACTAGCCTTGGGACATGTGTACTCCGAAGTCCCAGACTCCTCACACAAGTCCCAAACAGACTTCCTGTCTGCCCACACCTGTTCCTCGCCTATACTCTCTGTCCCCGCCTGCCCCAGAGGTCAGCACACAGGAAGTGCTCAAGGTGAATCCCAGAGATAAAGGAATGCATTATGTAAATCCTATAAAGAGAGGACAAAACAAACTTCCTCGTGAGGCAGATAGGAAGTCTTACCCCATTTTACAGATGAGAGCCCTGAGTCTCGGTGGAATTAAGGGACCAGCCCAGGAGCAGTAGCCGAGCCAGGTGGGGGGCTGTGTGGGGAGGAGGGAGGCCGTGGAAGACGCAGCGCGGGGGTGGGGGCTGCAGGCGGCAGCAGCAGGCTGGAGCAGGCCGGGTAGGATCGGCTCTCCCCAGCCCAGAGTGAGTGGGTTAGTTACAAAGAAAAGGAAAAGGCGTTCCTGATAGCGTCCTGTTTCCTCTTCTCTGGGCTTCTCACGTCTTGGAGGGCGGATGTCTCTGGGCTCAGAGCACTCGGCCTGCACACGGACAGGCAGAAAGTGAGGGTCTCCCAGGCCCTTTCCACCCCAGAAGTTTAGCCTGCAGGCAGACAGGGGCTCCCGAGTGACCCTCGAGTTTCCCTTTCCAGCCTGAAGGAGGCTCCTCCCTGATCCCCAGTGAGTACTCATCACAGCCAGTCACCTCCTTCCATCAGACTGTCACATGGGAAGCCTCTTCCATGCCACCTTTACTTGCTACAGGAGCTCTTCTAAAGCACCCCCTTCTTCCCTGCCCCACAGCACACTAGCCCAGTACTCTGCCCAGCTCTCTCTGTGGCTATTGCCTGTAGACCAGGGCTCCCCATGATTCAGGCCAGGAAGGCAGGGAGCAAAGGCAGAAGCCGTCAAATGGGGCTTCTTGAGTGAGAGAACAAGATGAGCCTCCCCCATTAGAGAGACAAGGGGCCTTCCTGAGGACAGAGGTCCTATCTCCTCTATCAGATAAGAATTCCCTGGAGAAGAAAGTGGCCACGACTCCTCCATCAGATAGGAGGCCCCTGCAGACAAAGTTAATGCCTCCACCCTCAGACAAGGAGCTGCTAGAAGGCAAGAGGGCTATGTCCCTTCTGTAAGATAGGAAGTCCCAGGAAACAGAAGCCACATTCACCCCTCCCCGCCCCTCCCCAGGTCCTCCATCAGACTGGTGCCTCTCCTGAATAAGACCATGCCTCCTCCATCTGACTATGAACCCCAGAGGGCAGAGAACGCCCTGTCTGCTGCCTCCTCAGCAGTTTCCAAAACAGACTTCATTTCAGTCTGAGACACAGAGAAGGACTTCCCCCTGGGGCAGAACTGGGGGAAGTCTCGCCCACATCTTCCCTTGCACAAGACCCCATGCCAACTTCCCATTCATGCCCATGACTGAAAGGAAG
The DNA here is from genome assembly GCF_054371585.1 of Giraffa tippelskirchi. Taxonomy (NCBI): domain Eukaryota; kingdom Metazoa; phylum Chordata; class Mammalia; order Artiodactyla; family Giraffidae; genus Giraffa; species Giraffa tippelskirchi. The sequence goes on from NC_137285.1 coordinate 125,890,433, forward strand.
CTGTTCTGCCATTCTTAAGATAGCCGTGTGTCTGGGCAAAGGCCAGCATCTGTCTGTTTCAGTTAGGAATGCTGACTTCTTGAGAGACGGTGATGGAGCTGACTGAGAGAGCCTTGACAAGAGGATGCCCAAGAGAGGCCGTGCCCCCAGATCTGGGTGGAAGTGACCAGATGTGTGGGCTGGATGGATCTATGCTCCTGACTCTGCCACGAAATGGGCAACTCTTTTCCCTATGTGGCCACTAATACTCCCCATCCATCTCCAAACTCTGTCTGCACTCACTGCTGGCTAAAGTGGCAGGAGGCGACAGGGAGGAGGGAAGGCAGGGCCGGTCCTGCCTTGAGGATATCACTGCCCTTCCCCAGGGGCTGCCCCTGAGCCTACTGCAAGTTGCCTCCATGATCATCTTCTTCCCTACACATGCCAGCTCCAGGGAGCTGCTATTAGTTAGCATCGATCCATAAAGTGCTTTGCCGACACTTTTTATGAGCTCAGCCTCACCCGGAGCCCTGGGGGCTAGGAGCAAGAGGCAGAAACCGAGCGGGAAGCCCAGGCCCCTGGGCAGAGCCAGGAGCAGCTGAGCCCCAAGATCAAGACCCAGACAAGCCCAGGACCAGCCAGTACTTAGCGAACATTAACTGAAGAACAACCTGACTGGATTTAGTAACTAAATCTGGCTATATTTTCTTATAAAGAAATAGTAATAATTATTTTCAATATAACCTACTGTTATTGTTATTTAGTCGCTAAGTCGTGGCCGACTCTTCTGCAGCCCCATGATTTTCCAGGCAAGAATACTGGAGTAGATTGCCATTTCCTTCCCCAGGGGATCTTCCCGATCCAGGGTTCAAACCCATGTCTCCTGCATTACAGGCAGACTTTTTTTTACCGCAGAGCCACCTGGTCAGGTACTATTCTAAATACTATATTTAACTCATTTAATCCTCACAAGAACCCTGTAAGGTAGATATTCTCATTCCCCACTCTATCTATGATGAAGCACAGACAAATTAAATTACTTTCTCAAAGTCACAGAGTAGAAATAAGAAATATAAACAGTTCAAACCATCTACTTGATATATGAGGAAGTAAAAATATAGTAACAACACTTCTGAGTTTTAAAAGAATTAGATACTGTTGAAAGGTACAATTTGTCCTAAGTGTGCTCCAAGCCAAATACTTTCATTATTGGTCATCCTGCGGTATAGTTCCAACGTAAGAGGTTCTCTGAAATAGTTGTATTACAGATATAAAATGTGCGCCTGTCATCTCAAAATCATGAAGTTACCCTTCTTTTGAAACTTTTAACTGAGTAGTTTTATTAAACTTTAGAAAGCAAACCCCCCAAACCACAATAACAATATTTAAAGATTTATCATGTATTTATTTGTCATATGCTAAGTATTTGATCTATTCCTCCTGTTTAATCTTGAGGACAATTCAAGCAGGGAAAAGGCATTATTCCTTCAAGGGGGGCTTGACCAAGCCTCCAGGCTGAGGGCACTATCTTGTACACCTCCTGTGTGGGCGTGATCCAGTGGGAGTTTGCCCCCCAGGATGGGAGCTGCTCCAGGGCAGGGGCTGTGCACAAACAAGGTGCAACATAAAGGAATTATGGGCTGCGGTTAGGCAAGGCTGCTGCCTCATCAGCCCGTGCTTCAGCCATCTAGAGTGTTCAGTGAGGCCCTGGCACACAGTTAGAGCTCTGTCAGTGGTGATGATACTAACCATTATCACTATCCCCCACAAGAAACAGACTCACTGGGTGGCCTTGGACAGGTCCCTGATGGACAGGGTTCAGCTGGATCACTGACTCTCAGTGAGGGTCACATTACATCGTACAGGCACGGGCAGCAGAGAGGAGGTGATGGGTATGAGGAGTTCCTGGGAGGCCAGAGTGCTGGGCAGAGACCAAGGCCTGGTATTACTGAGCATTTTTAAGAAATGCATTTCCATTACTTCCAAGAACACACAGGCTTGCAGACGAGGTGGGCACAGCGAGGCCAGCCAAGAGCAGCTGCCCTCAGTGAGACAGCGAGCAGGGAGGGGCATTCTGGGGAATCTCTGAACCTCACCCCTTGGTAAGCCCCCTTCCACCTGCTCCTCACATGACTTTGGGGGTGAGGGCGGGGTGTGAGAAACCTGCTGGGAGGAATAGTGCTAGGCCTTAGCCACCAACCTGTCTGGAGTGACAACTCAGTACCAGCTCCACCTTCCCCAACCTGGAGACTCTGGTCATCTTTCCTCAAACCCTAAGGAGACCATGCAAATGTTGAAGGAAATGGAAGAGACTAATTGGGAACAGGGTCCAGATCTCTACCCTGGCACTTCATGGCTCCTCACCTCACCTGTCCTCACCTAGGTAAGACCACCTCCAGGGTGTGGAGGGGAATGAATGGGCTGATGTCTGCCTATGCCTGGAACATAATCCAAGTTCACTATATGGTAGGACTAGGGCACTGAGAGGCACCAGAAGTGTCAGGATGAGCAAGGATGTCCAGGGCTCTGGAGAGATGGGGGAAGACAGAGAGGAGGTGGAGGCACCTTTGACCACCATGCCGCATCTCCCAACATTTACCTGGCCCTCTCTGTGTAGCTGGTGGGCCTGAGGCACTGGGATATAAGCCTGTTGGGGATCCTGGAGTGTGGTGAGTGAAAGTCGCTCGGTCGTGTACGACACTTTGATTCTGTTTTCTAATCCAAACGCCTGAGTTCAAATCCTAGCATTATCACTGAGTACTCATGCATTACAGGTATGTTAATGTCTTTGAAACTTTTGTTACCCCATCTGGAAAATGGGTATAAAATTAGAAAAATATATCTAATATGTTATCACAGAGCTTTGCACATAGGAGGTTCTTAATAAAACGGATGTCCCTTAAAGCAATGACTAAGGGTATTTGGAGAACTGACACGGGATGGCCCACCTGGGAGGTGTAGCAGGACTTTAATGTTCAGTGGTTTGTCTGGTTTGAAACCAGTTTTGAGCCAATGACTGGGGCCTTAGGGACCAGAGGTTGGCCATTGCAAAAAAGCTGCGGATAAGAGCTCAATGTGCGTGTGTGGATGTGGTTTTAGTTGCTCAGTCATGTCCGATTCTGTCACCCCATGGACTGCAGCCCATCAGGTTCCTCTGCCCATGGGATTTTTCAGGCAAGAATACTAGAGTGGGTAGCCATTCCCTATTCCAGGGGATCTTCCTGACCCAGGGATTGAACCCATATCTACTCACATTGCAGGCAGATTCTGTACCATCTCAGCCACCAGGGAGGCCCAAGGCCCTCTAAGAACTTGATAGAACATTTCAGATAGGGCAGACCCTCCAAGACCAGCCAAGGCCCAGAGAAACTGAGTAGTTGGTGCAGTAAGAGAACTCTAATGAGTGCCTAGTATATTAATCGAGGCATGATTAGGTCCTGGTCGAGCAGGACCAGTCTGCTGCCGTAGACTGTATTGTCTATAGACTGTATAGTCCACGGAATTCTCCAGGCCAGAATACTGAAATGGGTAGTATTCCCCTTCTCCATGGGATTTTCCCAACCCAGGGATCAAACCCAGGTCTCCCACATTGCAAGCAGATTCTTTACCAGCTGAGCCACAAGGGAAGCCCAAGAATACTGGAGTGGGTAGCCTATCTCTTCTCCAGCGGATCTTCCCGACCCAGGAATCAAACTGCGGTCTCCTGCATTGCAGGTGGACTCTTTACCAACTGACCTATGAGGGAAGCCCAGAGTGTGGTAGGTGAGCTTATGGAATACACCCCTTAGGGCCTAAACAGACTCTCCCCCTCCCTTGGCTGAGGTTTCACCCTCTTGAGGAAACGTCATGGCCAACATGGCCCTTTGGTGTCCTGATTATGTACAGGAGGTCCTGGGCAGCAGGCATGAGTATGTGCATCACAGAAAGTGAAGGGCTCTTATACATGGATGAATGGCCACCTGCTTTGAGCGGAGTCCCTGAATCTGATTGAGTCCATCATGGGAATCTGCACGATTCTAAGGACTGGACTGCCATGTGGGGACTTTGCCAAGGCCAGACTCCAGGAGACCAGCTCCTCCAGTGCCTTCACCATCCTGCCTCTGTCCTACCACAGCCACTGTGGCCTTGAGAAATGGAGGGGCCTGTGGTGAATGCACTGCCTGCAAACAGTAGGGGAGGCCCACTGTGAACAACTATCCTTGCATAAGGCACCCAGAGAGGGTTAGAGAGAGGGTAACTCAGGGGAGAGAGCAGCTTTGTTCTTCCCAGGTAGACGGGGGCTGCTGAGAGAGTTACAAAGAGCAGGTGACATCTGAGCTAGGACTTGAAGGATGATTAAGAATTTGCCAGGTCGTCAAGGTGCAGAAGAGAGAACGTCAAAGTGATGTGCGTATGCACAGAATCACACATCCTTATATAGCAGAGTGTACATTTCAAAATCACTATCTCATTTGAGTCTCTCAAATCCCCTAATGGTGTTATTACACCCCCACACACACCCCCACACATGCAAATAAGAGAAGTGCAGTGAAGACAGATGATGAACCAAAAGGTGACCGATTTCTGGGCAGAGGGAAGGAGTGGAGATGTATGCTGGCTGAGATGGCCCTCTTCTCAGGAAGGGGAAGGTATTTCTCTCTGGCAGCAATCTCTCACTTGCAGTTTCTGCTGGCCTATGACACCCTCCTCCCATCCCCAGCATACATACACACTCCCCTGGACCCCAGGGCCTCTCAGAAGGGGCAGCTGGCAGACACACAGAGCAGCACGGCCGGGGCTTCGGTGGAGGAGGCTGAGGAAGGGCTTACCATTCTCCAAGGCTCAGCCTGGAGGCCCTGCCTCACCCTCTCCCATCCTCCTGAGCGCTGATAACCTCACCTCTCCCTCCGTAAATCTCCTCTGCCCTTCTCTCCAAGCAGCTGCCGCCAGCCTCTCCCTCTCCTCCCTCCACCCATCGCCCTCCCCAGGGAGCAGTGAGCTCAGCCTTTCCCATCAGCCATCCCTGGGAATGATGGGAAACGCTCAGCGGGCCAGGAACTGAAAGGAGGCCTGCCTCTGAGAGGGAGGGGAGAAGGGAGGCTTTTCCGAGGGCTGTTGGGGGGCATCCTCAATTCTGCTGCTTCCTATGAATCCCCGGCTAAGGGCACAGTCTGCCTGACCATAAAACACGCTCGAGAGAAAGTGGGATCCAACTGCTACAATGGGCCTCTTTTTACCACTAGGGAGTCAGAGGCCCAGAGAGAGGACTGAAGAAAATGTGTCTAGGGACTGACTGCCATGTCCCAGGTGCCGTTTGATCCTTTCACATTTCTCGTCTCATTTAATCCTCACAGCTACCCTGCAAGGAATGTGTGACAGGCTGATTCATGGCCCCCTGAGATGCTCACGTCTCAATCCCTGGAGCTGTGAGGCTGTCACCTTACATGGTAAAAGGGACTCTGCAGACATGATGTTAGTTAAGGATCTGGAGATGGGAGATAACCCTGCTTTATCTAGGTGGACCCAATGTAATCACAAAGGTCCTTGTAAGCAGGAGGCAGGAGGGTCAGAGGGAGAAAAGGCAAGGTGAGGATGAGGGGAGCACTGAGAGAAACTGGAAGATGCTGTGCTAATGGCTTTAAGATGGAGGATGGGGCCAGGAGCCAAGAAATGCAGGCAGCTTCCAGAAACTAGAAAATGCAAAAGAATGGATGCTCCCCGGGAGCCTCCAGAAGGAACACAGCCCTGCCAACCTGTGTTAGGACTCTGACATCCAGAACCATAAGAGGATAAATGTATATTGTATTAGGCCACTATATTTATGGTAATTTGTTACAGGAGCAAAAGAAGACTAACAAAATAGGTAACCCCATTCCCATTTTGCAGATGAGGAAACTGAGGCTCAGAGAAGGCATGCAATGTTCTCAGGTTCTGCATGCTCCCCTCCATACCACACTGGCTTACTGGGCATCTTCATGAGCTCTTAAGGCTGGGAGCCCCTTGGCCAGGGCACCAAGGCTAGGGGAGAGTCTGAGGAGGAAGCAGAGGTTTGTTGCTTGTAGGGTTAAGACCAAGGACAGAGGAGGGATCTTGGGAAGGTAAAGCCCTGCCTGAAAGGGGCTGCATTGTGGCTGGGGGCTTCTGGAGCCAATGGCTGAGTCCTATCCTGCCCCAAATTGGGAAGCAGGCAGGCATGTGACACAGAGGAAGGGCCCTGGCTATAAAGGTGGGCTCAGGGAGCTGAGTGTCTTCAGAATTAACAGAGATGAGATGAAATTCCCCCATTATCTCTCTTTGATCTTGATAAAATCCTTGGGAGAAGGTTCCACACCCTTCATCCTGCATTACTGGTGTGAAAAATGAGGTCCTAGGGGTTCGTGACTGGCCCAAGTTCTCACAGTGGCTAAGAGTGGAATCTGGGTATTCATAATGACCCATATAACAAAAAGCATCAAACCATGCTGAATGGCTTTGAATGCTGCGTGCCTGACACTGTGTTAACCGTCACTGGCATTTTTCTCAGTCATGCAAGACACAGACTTGACCAAGTCCTTTCTCCGCCTCAAACCCCTTAACTGCTCCCCATAAGCCCTTCACAATCTGGCCCCTGCTCACCCCTCCAACCCTTCCTCCACCACACTCCCTTGCACCCCCATATCTTGCAGAAACACTGTTGGTCAGTTCTCTGGAGCCATCAAACTTTTTCCCAGTCCCACAGAGTTCTGCACCCCTGCCCCGATTGCTCCAGGCCACTTGTGGTGGAGAAACCACAGGTCCTGGCCATTCCTGCTCCTCCTTGTGGGTAAGAGAGAGAGAGCAGGGCCAGGGGTCAGGATGACAGGAGGCTGGGAGGCTGGAGCTTAGAGGGCTTGGGTAAGCTGGTATTGTCCTACACAGTAAAGAAACAGCAGCCTGGAGGTGTGTGGCAGAACTCCTCTGGAGACAGCCCCTCCCAGATACACAGACCATAGGCCACTGCAGCTGAAGGGGCCTCTAAGAATGGCAGGTCCCATCCTTTAGGCACAGGAAAGTCTGGACTTGATCCCAGTTTCACAGTATGTCACTATGGGAGTAGGAGGTAAAGCTCTGGGGTCTGCCACTCACTAGCTGGGTGATCCTGGCCCAGGACAGAGTCGTTCTGGTCCTCCCCTCTGAAACGGGAATGACAGTGCCTTTCTCCCTGAGTGCACGGGAAGCGCCTGGTGCTGTGAAGACAGCGATAAATGAAAGTTGTGTTCACTACTGAGAGAGCAGGGCCTGAACTCAGGATGCCCACAGGGGAGCTCACTCCCTCTCTGTGACACAGCTGGTGGGTTTAATTTAATCTGGGAGAGCACTGGAGAGGTGGGCATTCAGCTGTCTCCAAAGCCACTGCTTCTGGGCCCCCAGTGCTGGTCAGCCCTTGATCATCTCCAGAAAAGGGCTTGTCAGCCTCATCTGTCTTACAGTTAAAGAAACGACTCCCCCAAAGGAGCTAGCCTCAGCTAGAGGGGCTCCTAATTAAAAACCTGGGCTCCCCTGTGGTCCAGTAATTGGGGCTCCACATTGCCAGTGCAGGGGGCACACGTTCGATCCCTGGTCCAGGAACTAGGACCCCACATGCCATGCAGCTCCGTCAAAAGATTAAAAAACAAAACAAACAAAAAACCAGGGCTCCCACTTGCATACGGGCAGAGGAAAACAGGAATCAACTCTGTACGGAGCGCTTCCTGCCGGTGGTGCTGTGGTGGGGCTTCTACATGCTCATCTCACTGGACCATCACCACAGCCCACTCGGAGGGGATTACGAGGCCCATCTACTGAAGAGGAAGCGGAGGTTTCCAAAGGGTGAAGAACTTGGCCTGTGGCACCAGCCAGCAAAGCCACGTTCCTACTCTGCTGCAGGAGGCCTCTGGGCAAGGGTCCATTTCTACTCCAAATCATTGCGGTTCTAGGGCCTTTGTGAAGGGAAGGGACCCAGAGTGGGCGATGAGGCCCCAAAGCAGCCTCCTGCTCCTCCTGCGGCCCCTGTGGCCCATGTCCTCCCTCCAGGCCCTCTCACTTCACCTCAGCCTCCCCAGAGATCTGTGGTTAAAAACTATGAAAATACCACAACACTGTCCAGCCCCACACCAAGTTCACATCCAGTCCAGCTCAGATTTTTGCTCATTTGGCACTTCCTCAGCTTCCCAGGTGACGTTAGTGGTAAAGAACCCACCTACCAATGCAGGAGACATAAGAGACATGGGTTTGATCCCTGGATCAGGAAGATCCCCATGGAGGAGGACATGGCAACCCACTCCAGCATTCTTGCCTGGAGAGTCCCACGGACAGAGGAGCCTGGTGGGCCACAGTCCATGGGGTCAAAAGAGTCGGACACAGCTGAAGCGACTTAGCACACGTGCACACGGAAAGCCTTCAGTGACCGCCAACTCAGGCAGATCACCCCGTGTTAGCACCCTCAGAGGACTCTCACAGTGTTCTTCACTTGCTCTCTGTGTCCCTGCTCCAGACTGGAAGCCCCATTAAGCCAAAGACAGTGTATGTTTGCGGTCATGGCATCTCCAGAGGTGTGGGCCACGTGGCCTCTGGAAGCTACGCCACACTACCCTGGGACAGGCCCCACGCCAACAGCTGAAACCACGCATCACATTTAATTCTCACCATCACTCTAGGCAGTGGGGATTATCACCCCCCTGTACAGATGAGGTCAGAGAGGCTCAAGGAGAAAGTGACTTCCCCAAGGACACCCAGCTAACCTGGAACATGCTGAGACCAGCCCCCAGGACCAGCTTTAATAATCTGTGGGCCCAAGTGCAAAACGAAAACGCAGGGCCTCTTGTTCAGATTTCAAGACAGAGACAGAAGAGCATTAAACCAATCAGACATCCTCCTGAGCTCAGGGTCCTGAGTGATAGCACAGGTTACACACCCCGGAAGCCGGCTCCCCGGGCACCCATGTGCTCTGACTCCAGGCCCAAAGCCAGGCTCCTCCCACTGAAAGGCCTTAGGCATCAGACAGTGGTTCTCATACTTGAACATACGTCAGAATCACCTGGAAAGCTTGTTGAAAACCAGCTTGCTGGGCTCCACCTGCAGAATCCCCACTCAGTAGGTGAGAGGTGGGCCTGGGAATCTGGATTTCTAACCGCTGCATTTCTAGAGGTAATGTTGCCAAAGCTGGTGCTGTGGCCTGAGCACAAAACCACTGCCCTAAGGAACACATACATAACTGGGGCGTTCTAAATCCAGGGCCTCCGGGAAGGAGAGGTTTCAGGTGAGTTATCAGGGTTGAGGGTGTCCGACATCCTTCAGATCATCCTCAGGCCTCAGTCCAAAGGGCCAGCTCTGCTAAGAAGGACAGAAGGGTGGCCAGGACTGGGAGAAGCAAGGACGGAAAAAGGAAAGCTTTCCACAGGTTACCTTGTTACTTGTTGTAACAATCTTGAGAGGCAGTGTCTATTATCTCTATTGTAGAAGAAACCGCAGCATAAAGAAATCAACAATTTGCCCAGGGTCATAGCCAAGAAGTTATGGACACCATGACTAAACCTAGTTCTAGCTTATGTGTTGTCACAAAGCCTGCTTCAAATCAGCTGGCCCTAATGGGTTCTAATCTCATGACCATCTCAGCCCAGGGGAGCAGAGCCACCAGTAGTCTTGGGTTAGATTCCTGCAGTCCCAACCCCTGAATAACTCTGACAAGCCCTGGCAACCACCCAGGGCCCTCCACACATGGTGCCCTCCAAGGCCAGGCCTAAAACACAGACCTGGGACCCAGCTGAAACGGCTAACTTCTGATATCATTTCAGCAGGTCAGGGTGCCCACTCCCAGACTGGAGGTTCCTCCCATATCCAGGCCCTTCTCCCCAGCCTCCTCTCTAGTCACTTACTCACACTCTAAGCCCTAGATCACACACCATCTGTTCTAGGATTTGCACAGACTGTGTTCCTTCTTCTTGGAACGCCCTGCCTATGTGTCCAACTCCTATCCATCCTTCAAAACCCCAGGTCAGCTCTGCCTCCTCTGAGAAGTCCTCCCTCAGCACCTTGTCTGTCCTTACCACTCCATCATGCTCTACTCTGCTTCCCTAGCTGCTCTCCAGCCATTCATTCTACAAATATTTACTGCGCATCTGCCCTGCTGCAGGCACACTGCAAGGTGCTGGCGAGGCAAAGCCCAGACCAAGCTCTATCAGGTCAGGGTTCAGGTCTGCTTTGCCCTGTGAGCCTCTGCCAGGAGGGCAGATGGGGCTGGTTGTGGGGGCGGGGGCGGGTGAGCAGAGAGGGTTCTCCAGGGAGTGATGTTAGCTCAGCTGGAGATTTGAAAAGGTGAGGATATGAGAAGTAGTACAAACTCTACACTCCAGGCCCCTGCCAAGTTGTGGGGAGCAGCTCCCCAATGCCCTTGGCAAAACAGCACAAAACTACTACCAAATGAACACAAGACATGCTATGCACCTCTGTGCCAAGGGGCTGTGTTGGCTGTGGGCTTCCCAGGAAATCAAGGCCCAGAGGGGGAAGGGATGAACCCCAAGCAGGAGGCAGCCCTGAATGGGCCCTCTGCCTCTTCCACCAGGAGATGTGGGCTTTAAACAGTGGAGGGAGGAGGAGGCAAGGGTGCCCTCACTCTGATGTCCTTGTCCTGTGGACCCCTCCTCTGGGGGTGGAAGGCATTAAGGGCACACTCTGGAAAGCCACAGCCCGCAGAAGCCCCAGGCAGGAGAGGGATGGCTGCGGCCTGCCCAGGCAGGGGAGAGGCTGGAGTGGAGCCAGGCTGGCAGAGGAAACATCTTGAGAGGCAGGAGGGAGGAAGGGAGGAGGAATGAGAAAGGAGGAAAGAGCCAGACACGCAAACACCTCCGCCTCCTCTTTCCAACCAAAACAGAATCCCCAGCAGACTGAGACCTGTGGGGAAGGAGACAAGAAAAGAAGCTGGGGCCTCAGAGGGGCGGGTGGCTGGGAAGACGCCCAGGGGCTGGAGCCTCTGGAAGTTCAGTAGCCCTGCCAGGCACGGGGTAGGGGTGGGGGAAGCCCCCTCCATCACCAGGACCCGCCCAGCTCTGCTGCAGGAGCCGAGGTTCAGGGAGGAAGGGCATGTTGACTCCACCTGGTCACTTCTATTGCTCCAAGGCCCACTCATGTACCAACTCTTCCCAAAGCCCCTGGGACTGACCTCTGGGCTGGGCTGGGCTGGGCTCCAACCCCAGACAGAACACAAACTCAGAAAGTACTGTGCTGCGAAACTGATCTGATGGGGGAGTCCAGGCCCAGTCCTTAGAAAGCCCACAGCCTGGTGGGAGACCCAGGGAATTCAAAGGAAGGAACAGTCCTAGGTCTGGACTTCCAGATAACCAGGACCTGGCAAGCACCTGGGGCCAGTCCACAGAGCCTAATAGAGGTCTTTTCCTCTAATAGGACACACTGCTGGGATGGGAGTCAGGATGGAGGAAGAGGGAGGCATCATCTCTAACACACATCCCCACAACGCATGCACGCACGAACACGCGCACACACACACACATGCTCAGCGCCAAGAGCTGAAGGGTTTCCATGGACCCGGGTTCTGGGCCTTGGACAAATCAATCCCCTGATGTCTCCAGGTCTCTCCACTCCCTCACCTGTACCATGGGGGCTCCTGTCCCCCACCCCTTCCTCCCAGGTAAGGACAGACCTCCATGTAGGTGAGAACTGAGGCCTCTGGTATGGCTTCAGCACTTAGCAGAGAACCTCACCCCACTCCACCCCACCCCATCCCTGCTGGCACCCTCCTTCCTCAGGCCTCCACCGTGGTACAGAGCCCGGGAGACAGAAGCTACAGTCAGAAGAGGAGGTGCCCTGGTGCCCAAGGGGGAGAGCGGCCCCAGAGCAGATCCACCTCCTGTCTGGGGGCCCTTCTCTCCTTCCTCTCTCTCTGCTGGAGGAAAGCCCCGCCTCCCCACACATCCTCGCCAGCACTGTGATGACCTGTGTCTGGGTTTCCCCTCATCTGACTGACTCTAAACTGCTGGAATGCAGGGGTTTTCTTTCATTCATGTTTTTTTTTAATTTTTTTTTTTCGCCACACCGTACAACATGCGGGGTCTTAGGTCCCTAACCAGCGATCGAACCAGAGTCCCTTGCATTGGAAGGAGGAGTCTTAACCACTGGGCCACCAGGGCAGAAGCTCATTCACTTTATCACAGTGAACTAATCCGCCTCAGTTGAAATCTTCACTCACTAGAGGATATCAGTCAAACGACTCCCCTCCCTCAGCCTATTTTCTCTTCTAAAAAGAGGGGACAACAATACGGCCTATCCCATAGGATTGTTCTGAGGAATAAGTGTGCTTAGTGCCTGCTGCCCAGTAATACATATTTTGTTGTTGTTAAGTTGCTCAGTCATGTCTGACTCTTTTGCAATCCCATGGACTATAGCCCACCAGGCTCCCCTGTCCATAGGATTTCCCAGACAAGAATACTGGAATGGGTTGCCATTTCCTTCTCCAGGAGATCTTCCCCACTCAGGGATCGAACCAACCTACATCTCCTACACTACAGGCAGATTCTTTACCACTGAGCCACCAGGGAAGCCCTCATACATATTCGCTCTCATTATTAATAATCATAATCAACAAATATTCATCAAGTGCCTGTTGTGTGTCAGATGCTACTGGCCACGGTGACTAGGGCAGATCCATGCAACAGCACTCGCCTGTATGAAGTTTCCTTTCGGTGGGAAAGGCAGCAGGGCCTTGTGTTGCCCAACTCTGGGAGGGTGCATGGCACAGACCACAGTGCCTATGGCATCCCCTGTACATGTGCAACACAACAGCCCTGCAAGAAAGACAGCAAACAAGGGAGCCAACAGTACACAGTGACTCTCGGGCTACATGCTGTCAGAGGCAGGGCTCCACCAGCGAAGGATGCATGACCAATCAGCCTGAGAAAGTCAAGGCTTCCCCAGCAAGTGACAGCTGAGCTAGGAGCTGAAGAAGAAGTGATGCAACTTTGAAGGGGGCTAGGGTGGGATGCTGCATTGAACCAAAATGAAACAAAACCTTCAGTGGGAAGGCTCTGGGGGAAGAAGGTGCTGAGGGAGATGGGCAGGTGAGGCCAGCAGGCGCAGGGCAGCAGGGTCCAGCCACCAGGTGGCCTTGGTCAGGAGGTGGATTTTACTGTCATCATGATCAGACAGTGGCAGGGTTTCGGTGGGGAACAGACATGATGCAGCTGTACTTTAATATGCTTGCTTCGGCCACTGGCTAGAGACTGGACGGCAGAGAGGCCATAATGCACACAGGGAGACTAGTAAAGGGGTGGGATTAACAAAAAGGCTGCCCCAGGTTCAGGTCCTAGATATGCCATTTATTTGCTAGAAGAGAGATCACAATAGCATCTGCTTCCTTGGGTTGTCGTAAGGATTAAGTATTTTTAATATATCTTTTGGCCATGCAGTATATAAAATCTTAGTTCCATAACCAGGGATTGAACCAGAGTCCCCTGCCTTGGAAAGAGGCGTCTTAACCACTGGAGCACCAAGAAAGTCCCTGTTGTGAGGATGACACGAGCAATTTCATGTGTGTAAAGAGCTTAGGACAATACCTGGCTCATGGAGAGTGCGGTGCGCTTAGTTGATATCATTCATCCAGGCGAGAAATGAAGGTGGCTCAGATTAGAGAGGCAGTCATGAGAGAGCAAGAGTGGGACAAGGCCAGACGCCAGGGATAATATCACCAGGTGTCGCTGGAAGCACCCAGCGGCCGCAGCCCCATGCCAGCTGCAACCACAGGAGAGGCCCTGAGCTAGAACTGGCCAGCTGAACTCTCCCCATGTTCGTAACCCATGGAAACCGGGAGATAAAGAGATGAATGTTGTTGCTTGAGCTACTAAGTTATCAGGTGATTGGTTATGTAGCTAAAGGTAAACGGAACACCTCATGTTGAGAATCACCTAGAGGGAAGCTCCTTTCCCCCACAGGGAAGAAGGTGGCACTTAGGAGCAAGAAAGGAGGAGGTGGCGGCGTGAGCCTGGGACCTCTGCGACCTCCAGCATTCTGCCCTCCAGAAGCAGTTGGATGACTTTAAAGCTAATCACTCCAACATTATTTACAATAGCAAAAAACTGGAAATAATGTAAATGCCAAATAAGGGGATGGTTCAATAAACTGCTGAGCAGTCACACAAGGAACTCTTATGTGTCATTAACAAACACGGATATTAGGATAAGTTAATGACACGGGAAATGCTGAAGGAAAAAAGCAGTAATCCAAATGTCATATACAGCTTAAGCACAACTGTGTTTGAACACAGGTACGTGCATGCACATAAGGACACATACACACATAATAGCAAGGATCGCAAAGACCAAAAATAAATTGTTTTGTAAAGTTCTAACTCACGAGATTATGGATGATTGCTATCTTCTTGTACAAACGTGAAGCATTCTGTGTTTTTAAAATAATTACTGAACGATAAATGTCAGCTCTTTCATATGACCCCTCAAAACTCTGGTCACTCCTGTCTCTAGGATGACAGCCTGGTGAGGCTGGTGAGGGTAAGGACTGTCGCCTGCTTTGGTCATGCTGGTGTCCCAGTGTTAGAACAGTGCCAGGGACGTGGCAGGCACTCAGCCAGCATTTGCTGAATGATGGAATGAATGAATGGCACATATCAGAGGCAAGGCGTCCCTGTGAGTACAAAGCAGCTTCTCTCATCGGCCCTCGGGCAGGAACCAGGTCCCATCCCAATCTGTCCTCAGGGTTCAGCACAGGGCCTAGCACAAAGCAAAGACCGATGAATGAACGAAGGGCTGAATAAAATGAATGTTCTGGCAAAGAAACCCTCCCTGATCACAGTGTGCCAAGCTCTCCAGGGCCAGGAACCGTGTCTATGAGAATGCGATGCCTGTGTCTGTGAGAAATAAGGGGAATACGAATACATCGGGGCTTTCCAAGACCCAGAGAGCCTGGCCTGGGTCCCCTCCTCTCCTTGTTCAGCTGTCTGCTTGGTACCTCCTTCCACCACCAGGGGGGCAGTTCTGGAAGGCCTGACTCAAGCTACTCAAGACATAGCTTTGTTTTTAAAAGGAAACTGAGACAGCAAGCTCTTTCCTGGAAGGACTTTTCTGTCCTTCTGCCCTGAGACAACCTCACTGACAAGCATCTGGGAAGGGAAACCAGCGGTGGAGACCGAGCTGGGATGGGGGGCGGAGGGCAGGTGGCTGGAGAGCGAGGCGGGGGAACCAGGTGTTGGAGGATGAGAAGGGGGAACAAGCGTTCAGCAAGATTTCGCTGGGGGTGAATGAGAGTGCAGGTGGCCAGGTGATAGTATGTGTGTGTGTGTGTGTTGGTTATCCCAGTGAGGGGGTGGGGCATATGACCATGCAGAGGTAATAGACTGTGGATGGCAGTAGAAGAGGTGCCTACAGGGCAGCAGCGAGAATCAGATGGTTTGAGTCTAGGAGAGCTCTGGTCAGACTCAGCCTGAGTGATTACTGGGGGGTGGGGAATACTGATGGGGGCTGGTCATACCCAAAAGGGGGCAGAAGCCCAGTCCTTGAAGGCTGGAGCTCAGGAAGGACCACCTGTCCCCCCACTCCCTGCCAACCCCTACTGCCCCAGATGCCAGCCCAAAAAAAGACTGTCTACTTTTTATAAATTAAATCTCAGCAGATGTGACACCTTAGGCTCATCCCAAACACAGGCTGGTGAACTATGTGACTCAGAGGTCTGGAGCCCAGGAAAGGCTGAGAGGAACCCCAGGGCATGGCCAGCCTGCCCTCCTCCTTGACAGGTAGAGAAACTGAGGCCCCGGCAAGCCCTCCCTCCAAGTCCAACGTGCGAGCCCCCAAACCCAGAGGGAGTTTTCAGGAGGAGACCTGTCTGATCCCAGGGGAGACGGTGCTTGCTCAGGCAGCTCTGGAGAAGCGGGAAGTGATGATCAATTTTCATTAACAGCTGAAGCTGCAGGTGCGGCCGGACGTGAGGGAGCTCCTGAGAGCTGACCCTGAGTCCTGCTCACAGCTGTGTCCTCAGAATGCAGCCCAGGGGCCTGGCTCAGCAGGGGTGCTCAGTAAATGAACAAATAAATAAAAATGTGAATGAGCCATAATAAACGTAGCTAACACTTATGCAGATCTTACTTTGTGCCAAGCACTATTCTAAGCACTTCACAAATATTAACTAGTTTAATCCTCAAGAAAACTGTTAAGCTTTCCATCATAAAAAATTTCAGTTCAGTTCATTTCAGTGGCTCAGTCATGTCAGACTCTTTGAGACCCCATGGACAGCAGCATGCCAGGATTCCCTGTCCATCACCAACTCCTAAAACTTGCTCAAACTCATGTCCATCAAGTCGGTGATGCCATCCAACCATCTCATCCTCTGTCGTCCCCTTCTCCTCCCGCCCTCAATCTTTCCCAGCATCAGGGTCTTTTCACATGAGTCAGTTCTTCCCATCAAGTGGCCAAAGTATTGGAGCTTCAGCTTCAGCATCAGTCCTTCCAATGAATATTCAGGACTGATCATAAAAGATTCAGATTGCCATCATAAAAACTTAATGATTCCCATTTTCCAGATGGGGGAGACTGAAACAAAGAGGGAATAAACCTGCCCAAGGACACATCTTTGCCCCCAACCATTCTTATTCTGGAACCCTTGGTCCTAATCAGGCTCCCAAAGTGCCACCCACTGGACACCTTTCCCCCGTCACAGCCTCTCCCTCTACCCATTCTTTCTCCAGCAGCCTCACCCCTGAACACCCGTATCTCATCTCCAGTGCCTCCTCCTCACAACGCTGCTTTTATTATTAGCAATTAAAACAATAATTTATTGAGGTGAAATTCACATAACAAAATTGACCAGCTTGAAGTCAACAATTAGCAGTATTTACTGCAGTCACAACGTTGTGCAGAACTACCATCTCTACTCTAGATCCAAAACATTTCCATCACTCCACACTAAAATCCGTCACTCCTAAGTGGTTTCTTCTCCCAGCTGCCCCTCCTCCCAGCCCCCAGCAACCACCAATGCCGGCTTTCTGGGTCTATGGACGTATCTATTCTGGACATTTCATATAAATGAAATCACACAATATGTGACCTTTGTGTCTGGCTTCTTTCACATAACACAATGTTTCTAAGGTTTGTGTTGCAGCATGCATCAGTACTTCATTCCTTTTTTTGACTGAATGATACTCCATTCATTGTATAGACAGACCTCAATTTGTTTACCCACACATACACTGATGAACATTAGGGCCACTGGTTTCCACTTTTTGTCCACTGTGCATAGTCACTCGCTGCCTTTTGATCCTCACCACAACCCTGCGGGTGAGGACTATCGTTTCATCTCGGTTCCCAGAAGGTCCATTCCTGGGAGAGATAGCGCCGTGGACTGAAGCCCCCTGCCTCCCAGACCACAGTGTCCTTCCTATGTGCCCCATCAGCCGGTCACTTCTCCCCCTTCTCACACCTTTCCTGAGCATCAGTTACCACACACCAGGCTCTGGGCCGGGATCGGGCAACACGCAGTGGATGGCTCAGCCTGGGCGCCAGTCTCCACCGTGACCTGAAGCCAAGGGGTTCCAGGATCCAGGCACATCATATCCCAAACGGCTACCTTTTCCTCCCTGGTCTCAGCTCTCCTCTCTGCAAAGGCAGAAGATGGCCCCCAGCAGAAGGCTCCAGAGAACTGCGTGGGGGGGCTGTGGAGGGGAGCAGGAACTGCTGGGCTGGAAGAGGGGCCTTTCAAACACAGAACTCACAATCCCTCCATGGGGGCAGGGCCAAGGGATCAGGAGAGCAAAGTTTCCCCTGTCAATCAGCCATTTCCCTCTCAGACACAGAGGAGGGACCCCGCTATTCCTGGAGATAAACCTTTTCTGAGGTTTCTCAGCCCAAAGGCAGAGGGCCAAGGTTCTGGGATTCCACATTCCAGGTTGGGATAGGGAGGCTGACCTTAGAGGCTACTTCCATTGGAGCCATCTCTTGGCGTAAGATGAGGTGGTTATGACCACCAGAGACTCAGAGAGGCCACCCCCTTCCTAGCCCTCCAAGAAACCTCCTTCAGCCAAAGCTGGTCTGTTAATGGGACATCCTGATGGAGTTTCTGGCATTCACTGGGGACCAACAGTCTCAGCCCAGTCACTAACAGTCACCACTGCCTCCTCACGCCCCCATCATTCACAACAGCGGCCGACACATACACGATGAATGAATGACCAAATGATCAAATGAATATTCATTCCCTCAGTGATTTCCCACCATTTGTCCTCTCGTCTCTAGTCTATTGCTCTACACAGCTGCTATGGGAACCCTCAGATCCTGCCCCTCCTGCACGCTGTGTGTCCTTGGTCAAATTCCTTAATTTACATGAGCCTCAATGTCTTCATATTTCCTCATCTGCAAACAGGGACTCCACTTGTGGGGTACTGAGGAAGATTAAAAGAGAAGGCTAAGGTGGGGGCCCAGGAAAAGCTGTTGAAGGAAAGTTGTTTCTCTTTGGCCCCACCCCCCACCCCATCCCAGCCCTCCCAACCCTAATCTTCTAACCATTCTCTGCTCCTGAGTCTGGAGGAAGGAGCCTAGCCCCTGGGCTGGCCCCTGGCTGGATGTAAATGTTTATGCCAAGCCCAGCCTCCCAGGGACAAGTTATTTGCTCGGCTTGTAATTAATTGCAGAAGGCCCGGTTGGGTAATAAACTCTGCTGGGGAAATATAAACAGTTTGCACAGAGCTCCAAATCCATTGTGAGACCAGCGCAGAGGGTCTGTGAGGAATGGAATGTTCTCCCCCGTCTCCTCCCAGCCAGAGGCGGTGAGGTCACCGAAGGTCAGAAATACGAGGACCCTTGGAGATCATTTTAAAAACAGGAGCTTATGTGATGGAGTCCTCACCTTGCTCCAGGCCCAGCTGATCACTTGATTATCTGGGACCACCATTATGCCCACGTTAGAGAGGAGGAAATTGAAGCTGAAAGAAGCAGGAAGACTTGCCCCAGCTGGAAAGGGGTTGGGCTGGGAGGGATATCAAGCCTGAGCTCAGAGAAGGGAAAGAAAAGGACAGCCAACAAAAATGTATGCGTGTCCCCTGTGCCAGGCACTGGGACCTGGGGACACAGCTCCTGTGGCCCCCTGCATTCCAGTGGGGAGAGACAGATCTTAAAAGGCTGACCAAAGACTGATTTGATTACATGAGTGCTAAGTGCTTGGAAGAAAAGAAAACAAAGCTGCCAGTGCAGAGGATTCCAGCAAGTTACAAGGAGCCACACAAGCTCTGCAGAGCAGATTCCACACAGTAGGCCTCAGCAGGAGCACACAGTGGATGTGCACTGAGCTCCTGGCTAAAACTTAGTCCTCTTTTCTTGGGGCCAGTGCAGCTTCTCGCCAACCAATTCAAGGTGCGTTGAAGGTGCTGTGCCAGGGCTGGAGCATAAAGGTGGGTGAACTAAACACAACAGATGCCCCCAGGGAGTTCGCAGCCCAACTGAGGGCACTCTCAAAAGGGTAAAGGATGGAGTGCAAGATAGGATGATGAGGTTCACGGGGCAGAAGAGAGGGACAATCAGCATCTATTGAGCACCTACTGTGTGCCAGGCACTATGCTTAGCCTACATTATCTCATTTAAGCCTTACAGCAACCCTGGGGTGTTGGGGGAGGATATCATCACCTCCATTTGGGCAGAGGGCAGGGGGGAGCACCATGGCTTGCCTCTTGCGGGATCTTAGTTCCCCGACCAGGGATCAAACCTGGCCCCTGGTAATGAAAGTGCCAAACCCCAACCAGTGGACTATGAGGAAATTCCCTTATCAACCCTATTTTGAAGATGAGAAAACTGAGGTTCATAAAAATTATATATAACTGTCTCAAGGTCACACACAAAACAAGCAGTAAGGGTGGGATTTGAAACCTGACCTGACACCAAAACCCATGTTCTTTCCTCACAGATCCCGCTCAAGCCCCTCCTTCCCCCACTCCCTGAAAAGGGCACTGAAGGTTGGAAGTTGGAAGGGACAGGATGCAACCACCACTCGGCCACCTTTCCCCGAATCTGCAGGGAGAAGCAACGCACCCTGCCGGCCTACCTTCCTTTTTGAGCAGGAAAGGTCAGCTCAGCCCGCACAGGCAGCTTTTCTCAGGCACAAACTCAGCCAGGCTCCTCACCACCACCAACCACCTCCCCTCCACCCATGGGAAAGGACAGTCCAGACTTCCACCCTGCCTCTCCCACACAAAAGGGCCACTCAGTTGACAAAGAGAGCTGTACTTCCCAGCTTATAAACCCTTTCCCCCCTCTTACCTCATCTGACCACCACCCCCTGCCCCCGCAGCCTATATCCCCAGCGCCCAGCACCAGGCATCGTACAGTGCAGGCGAATCTGACAGCTAGCAACAATCCCAACAGAAGGGGTGGGCTCCCTGCATCATGCCCATCCAGTTTCTGCCAACATTTACTGAGCTCCCACGACAACCTTTCCGCAGCCTTTCTGGTAGAAGCTATGCCCATTTCGCAGATGAGTAAGGTTGAGAGCAGAGAGGCCTTTCCAGTCTGTTACTGACACAGCAAGCAAGAGCTATGAGCTTGTTGTTGTTGTTCAGTCACTAAGTCATGTCCGACTCTCTGCAAAGCCTGGGTGGACTGCAGCACACCAGGCTCCTCTGTCCTCCACTGTCTCCCAGAGTTTGCTCAAATTCATGTCCGTTGAATCAGTGATGCTATCTAATGATCTCATCCTCTGCCACCCCCTTCTCCTTCTATGAGCTTGGCCTGGCCCAGAACTGGCTCTCCCAGATGTCTTTCAGGTCCTGCCTCAGCAGAGAGGGCTTTAAGTGATGACCAGGTCCACAGCGGGATGAGAACTCCCTGAGGACATGTAGCGACGTGACGCCAACCTCCTGGCACAAAGGACTCCTGGTCAGAGCAGGGGCAGATCCAGGCTTGAATGGGACTGAAGCTCATGTAGTTTGGAAGCTCTCTTATAAAAAACAAAAATATCTTCTTCCTTTTGCACATTTCTCAAGCCCTCTGAGCCCGTGGACACATCGCTGGGCCTTGGAAATGGCCCTGGAGAGTGAAGGCCTGAAGTTGAAGCGGCACCAGCCTCACGGTGAATCCGCCTCTGGGCTGGAGGAAGGGCCCAGAGGCGATCTGAGCACAACCCGCCTTCACAAAGGCCCTGCCTCCAGCCCAACAGACAGACGAGGCTCCGGAACATTCCTTCTTCTTGTCCCGCGTCCTGCTGTTACTAAACCCTCCCACATCTGTCTAGCCATCTCTCTCTTACCATGGTTTCAGAAGGAGCAGAGCCACCCGAGCACAGGGCCTGGCACAGGGTTTATGTGGTCACATGGACAGCAGTGCAAAGGCACACCCCAGAGGGTTCCTCTACGCCTGGAGGGCAGGGCCTGCCTCCACCTGCAGCTGGAACCCCGGGGCCAGCAGGAGTAGCTCTTCTGAGAGCCCCCTCCCCAAATATTTGAAGGCTATGACATGGCTGACAAGTGTTCCCACCTCCTACACCCCCCTGGGCCCACACAGCAGTCCTGCGAGTTATACAGAGCAAGTTTTATCGTCCCCATTTATAGACATGGACAACCAATAACACTAGTTATGCACATACTGGGCTTCCCAGGTGGTGCTAGCGGTTAAGAACCCACCTGCCAATGTAGGAGACACAGCGGACACAAGTTTGATCCCTGGGTCAGGAAGATGCCGTGGAGGAGGGCATGGCAACCCACTCCAGTATCCTTGCCTAGAGAATTCCATGGACAGAGGAGCCTGGCAGGCTATAGTCCATAGGGTCGCAAAGAGTCGGACACAACTGAAGCAACTAAGCACAGCATATCATATGCACATAGCAGTGTTAGACACACCACAGAGACTTCCACAAGTGATAGCCCTCAAACGCCCTGGCAGGAGGGGCTGCCTCCCCAAGGAACAGGTGGGGAAACAGAGGCCCCACTCTCTCTGGGCCTGAGCCAACGAATGGGGCTGCAGCCCTGCTCTCCCACCTTGGGCCCAGGCCTCCACTTCATCTGGAGTGGACATTTCAGAGGGCAGTGGGGAGACTGGCCAAACATGGCAGGTGGAAGAGCCAAGGCCTCCAGCTTCAAAGGCAAAGGAGAAACTAGGGGCTCACGACAGACCCTCCGAGTGAAAGTGGACCTCAATGACCCTTCTGCCTGAATGAGTCCGACGAAGAGCACATGGGCCTTGGAAGCCTGAAACCTACTTGAAAGCAACAGCCTTACAGACTCAGGGCCTCTGTGTTTCCTGCAGAGCAGTAGAGGGCCCTGTGCCCGCCTCCCACCTTCTACCTGCTGGGCCTTCTAGACCCTTCACAAGATCACTTCTCACTTCACAAGCCAGCCACCTAATGCAGGATTTTGCTCTCCAAGTCCTGACTCTGTCCCTCATGATTTATTCATCCATATATCCATTCTACAAACCCTTATGGAGACCATGGTATAAGGTGACCAACTAATGGTCTCCATTCACCCAGGACGGAGAGTTTTCCCTAGATGTGGGACTGAGACAGACCAAGAAAACTGGGATAGTTGATCACTCTAATGTACTGTGTGCCTGGCCCTGTGCTGGGCAGAGAGGACACACTGGACACGTTCCCCACCCTCAGGAAGTCTGCATTCTGAGAGCAGTGCTCACTCCATGACGAACCACTGTCAAAGGCACTTGTGCAGCCCCTTATACACATTACAAAGTGCAACCTTACCGGGAGTGTGTTATTACCTCCATGGTGTCCATAGGAAAGGCTTCCCTGCTGGCTCAGCGGTAAAGAATATGCCTGCAGGGCAGGAGACCCAGGAGACACGGGTTTGATCCCTGGGTCAGCAAGATCCCAAGGAGAATAGCATGGCAACCCACTCCAGTATTCTTGTCTGGAGAATCCCATGGACAGAAGAGCCTGGAAGGCTACTGTCCACGCGGTTGCAAAGAGTCAGACACAACTAAGGCAACTTCACATGCACTCATGCATAGGAAAACTAGGGTTTAGAAAAATGATGTGACCAGTCCTCAGTCACACAGCTATAAGTGACATGCCAAGACTTGGACTCCAACAAGACAAAGGGAAGGACAGGCTCCAGCATGAACATTAAGACAGAAAAATACAAAGACATGTTTTATTTAATCAACTTTTGTAGCTCTAGTGCTTGGCATCTCCTAGAGGTTCAGAAAATGTACATGGAAGGAAGAGAAGGAGGAGGTATATATCTATTTAATCATCTCCAGGCTAGGAGATCCCAACCCCTAGTTCAAAAAGCATGCATTTCCCTTTCGACAGTTTCAGCTGTTTGCTTTCAGTCAGGCTCAGGAGGGAAGTGAGAAGAAGGAAAAGAGTGCTTCTCCTTCAGGTCAGCAGCCCAGGGTTCACTTCCTCCAAAGAATTTTCCTTGACTCACTCCTTACCCAATATCCAGTTTTGGCCTCCCCTTATTTGAGTATAACAGCCGTGTGTGTGTGTGTGTGTGTGTGTGTGTGTGTGTGTGTGTGTGTGCGCGCGCGCGTGCTGCTTGTACTCCATTTCAATGCACTTCTGCAAACCCAGACCTTACCCAGGTTGGCCTCACCCACATCAGGAACTGGAGGTTCACTGGGTACCAGACACACGTCTGCCCTCTAGCACTGGAAACTGACATGACAGTAGCCATTTACAATACAATACTCTGTCCTGGAAACCTATAAGGCTCCAAGGGAGCATGGGGGAGCGCACTGACTTTGCCTGGGTAGTGAACACAGAGCCAAGGGAAGCTGTCATGTCCAAGCACACAGTAGGTACTCAATGCAGCTCAACTGCATTGTGTTTAATTGAACTGCACTGAGCTTAGGTTCAACCTTAAAATACAAGGGAGATTTCACCAGGCAGGCGAGGAATGCATTCCAAACAAAGAGACTGGCTTGAACAGACGCATATGTGTACAAAGTACAAAGGCTGTGGGGGAAGATACAAAAAAGTCAGTGTAGCCAGAATGTTAGCTGTGTGGTGGGGAGAATCAGGATAGGAGCATGAGAGGGAAAGGCCTCCAGTACCACTGGAAGAATACAACCGTCTCATAGGAAATAGAGGGAACAGATCAGTGTTTCCTTTGGCCATGCCACGCAGCATGCAGGATCTTCCCTGACTGGGGATCGAACACGCGCCTCCTGCATTGGGAGCGTGGAAATCTTAACCACTGAACCACTACGGAAGTCTCTGATTGGTTTTTAAGCTGGGGATGGACAGGGTCAGATGCGAATTTCAGAATGAGAGGAGGGTTTGAGGGGTTTAGACCAAGCAGAAGACCACTGCAATAGTCCATGCCAGATGTGGGGGCTGGACTGAGCTGGTGGCTGTGGAATGGGGAGAAGAAAAGCACTTTGGTGATGGAATCATGTATCTATCCACCACCATCAGGCTGAGTGCCCTGAGGGTTAGGAAAGTGTTTCTCTTCTCCATGGAGTTCAGAACCTCCCCCACCACCACACCACCTCTACAATCCAATGAAAGCTCATCTGTGCTAGGGCTCAGTTTAGGACTGGGTCATGGCTCTCTGTTCAAAAGTTCTACTAAAAAACTTTATTTATTATTAATTTTTTTGGCAAAGTTGACTCTGCAAAGTTGTGAGTGTCAGAGATGGCTGAAATGTTTCAGGTAAGCATAGGGAGTTGCTGCTGCCAAAGTGAACACTCCAAATAATATGAGAAATGAATATGTGCATATTAACCACTCCATTATGGTGTGTGATCATCTCTGTCATTTTTAGGATATTAAAATCTGTTACAAAAAAAGAAAGTTCTCCTCACTGAGTTTAAAAATGCTTCCAGGTTTCTTCCACTGCCCTGGAGCTATAGACACCCATAATAAAATCAACCTCCTAATGTGCTGGGTGCTTTCATTTCATTAGCATAGATACAGAAAAGATGGAAACTTTATGCCCAGAGGCTGAAAAACTCAGCGCACAGACACAAAACTACTGATACGGAGGGAAGGTGAGAACCCCAAGAGCTTCCTCTCTCTACCACGCCACTGCTTGGCCTGGGTGTTCTCAGATACGGCCCTTGGAGCTGCAGACATGTGCCTCACCCCCACTCTATGGCCCCAAGGGTAGAGCTGTTTCTCATAAGACATGGTTTCTCTTCTCTTTCATGTCCATCACTCCTCTGGGAACAGTCATCAGACCTCTGCAGGGTCTTCTTGGCTGGAGTGAAGCCTTTGCCCCTCAACCCCCTGCCCACCACCAGAGGAGACCCAGGCAGCCCCTGGTTTCCATGGAGGGCTTGCTGAGCCTGGTGTCTCCTCTTACACCTGCCTCATTTCTTCTGTTCGGGCCCGAACACTCACTCAGATGTCACGTGGCAGAACTTTCACTTTTCACCCTAGGTTTTGTGTCCTCCCGCAGTCCCACCACACCCCTTACTGGCAGCAGAGGAAGTGAGTGTCTGACTCAGGTGCCTGGCAAATAGTGGATGCTCAAGTATCTGATGAAGGAAGTCAGTCCCCACTGAGAACATCAGTCACAGGTACCACCAAGACAAGCATCACTTCTGGTTCACATCAAACCCACCTTCCAAAGCTTGCTGCCGTGACCTCCCCGCTTCTGCGGAGCTGCCTTTAACCCTTATCCACTGGGCTTGCTCTGCCCCGGCTATAAATGAATGGGCTTGCTCTGCCCCTGGTATAAATGAATTCCCATCACCCTCCTTCTGACCGCATTCTTGTTTGATCTCTTCCCTCTTCCCCTATGATAAGAGCAGCACGAGGGTGGAGACTTGCCTGTTTCCTCCTCATACCTCAAGGGCCCAGCCCAGGGCCTGCAGTGTGGCAGGTACTCACAGAGGTGTCTGTCCACAGGAACCTTCTTGGGAGGGCAGGGTTGGGGGAGGGGGACGCTGAATGGGAAAGGCATAAACCAAGGGCATAAACCAACTGTAAAAAAGCTTAGCCCAGAGGAATCCCCATGCTTCCTGTCATGAGGTCCCTGACACCCCAGAACCCAGGACAGCCAGGCCCCAGTCTGTGAGAAAGAGCATGGTCTTAGCAGAGAGATGGGAGCAGAGCTGCCTCTTAAGTTAGCTGCCCACTGGGAGAGACACAGCACTGCGGGGGCCGGGGGCGGGGTGGATGGGCAGACAGCTTCGGCTTCGGGAACATGCCTTGAGTGGAGGTCTGGGCCTGGCACCCTGCAAGTGCTGCGGAAACGTTTGTGGAACTGAGTTGAACAAACTGGAAAATGCTGATTATCTGTTCCTCTAGCTGCAGAGAGGTCAGCTTCCCTCCGGGGCACTTTGCAGGCAAATTATCTCAGGACACAGCCTGTTTCCTCTAATGAGGCTTCTCCCCTTTGCAGCTCTGCCCCCAGAAGCATGGGAAGGGGGGTAGTGTGCAGAGCCGACCCGGTGCCTGCAGCAGGGCAACGCACACAGCTCTCCTCCCAAGATGGTGTGGGCAGCGCCTATCACCACCCTCGGCAGGGGCACGGTCTCAATGACCTCTTGGGCCCGGGAATCAAAGCAAAGCAGCACCTCCAGAGGCCTCTCTGGGGAGAATGGAAGAAGGAAGCAGGGAGTCCAGCTGAGTTATGTAACCAGCTTCCTTGGAGTCAGAGGCCCTGGCTTGTCACAGCCCAGCACTGCGGGGAGGGGCGTGGGGAGGCTGAGGCGGCTTTGGTCCCCTCCTTTGCTGCCTCTCCTCCAGACCTCACAGATCTCTGAGGCAGGCACTGCCTTCCAAGTGCCCCGGCTTCAAGCAAGCACCTCCCGCTAGGGGTTGAGAACCAGGAAGGGCTGTTGTCTGAGTGTGTGAAACAGAGGCCTGCTGGCTTCCCTGGCAGAAAATCAGGCCCTTGGCTCTACACCCAGCCCCTGGGGGCGGGGATAAAGGAGAGAAGCCTGGGACCTTCCGTGATGCCCTCTCCTGCCCCCAGCTTCCTGACCCCCAAGCTCTCCCCACTTCCCCCTAGAGAACCCACCATAAGTGAGGGGCCAAAAGGGAGGGGGGCCCCATCTGCCCCAGCACCAACTGCTCCACCCTCCCCTCCCTTGGGCAATCTCACTTCCCTTTGCAGCCATCATCTGACCTTCTCCTCCTGCCCAGCACAGCCCCCCACCCCCGCACACCCAGCAGAGCACACAGTCCTGGGCAGGGCAGGAAGGGGGAGGGGATGCAGCAGAGAGGAGGCAGAAAGAAAAGCTTGGGTCCACTGCCAGTCTTAAGAGTCACAGTGACTTTTATCAAATCCCTACCCTCTCTGTCCATAGCAACTACTTGCAGTAGAGGATATTATTATCCTTATTTCACAAATGAGAAAACTGACACCCAGAGAGTTTAAGACCCTCACCCAAGGTCAGGGAACAATACTGCTAGACAATGAAGCCAAGTCTCTGTGATTCTGAGATCCATACTCCAAACCTGTGGCTTTACCTTCAGGGAACCCCATTCCTACACTCGTAGGGTGCTTCTTAGGAAATTTCTAGACTGTTAGAAAGGATACTGCACAACCTTAAACTGTCACTCACTGAGGACACTAGTTTGGGAGCCATGGGGCAGTCAGGAGGACAGGGCAGGGACAAGGGCATGACAGAGGCCAAGGACTTGCCCACTGCCATCTACGCCCTTCCCTTGTGATTAACCTACAGAGACTAAGTCTCAGGCTGGGTCAGTCCCGAGCACCACCTGCCCCTTTCAGAAGACAGGACTGCGAGAGGCCAAGCTGCTGGGCAGAAACACAGTCTGCTGTTGACACCTCCTCCCCTGCAAGCTGTTGAACCAAATCAAAGGGTTCCAGGGACCTTCCAGGCCAACCCTTTCCCCCTGCTGCTTACACACGGAGAAACTGAGGTCCAAAGAGGAAAAGCAGTTCATCTATGATGTCACAGGGACAGTGACCAAGTGGGGTCCCTGCCTCCCAGACCAGATGGCTGCTCTGATTCATCTCATTCGAGTGCGGTCCCCAGATAGCACCCTCTCTCATCCAGCTGTCCCTCTCCCTGCTTGCCCCTCACCCTCTCTCCCCATTTCCTGCTTCCTTTCCCAGCTCAGCTCAGCAGGCCCGGTGTCAGAACTCTCCCTGCGTGGAGCATCCCTCTCCTTCCCACGACTCTTCAACCCCTCTCCCTCCCCTCTGCTGGACCGAGAAGCAGTGCTCCGGTGGTTTAATTAGCTGATTATGACCGCAGCCTGCTGGATCCAGTGCCCAGAACTCTGTCCTCCGTAATTAGGTGGGTTCTGAGTACTTGCCCAGTGGGAAGCCGTGGGGGAGAACTGTACTCTGCCAGCAGGCCGAGGGAGGGCACTCCAGGTGCATAAAGAGCTCCTTGATCACTGCCAGGTCATCGGAAACCATAGTCCCCTCCTCAGGTCAGGTCAAACCACACTGGACATACTGTAGCCAGATTCAGATGTCCATCCTAAAGGGTGATGGACTACCCAGACCCAGGAGAGGCTCCATCAATGTCTGAGGATGGGTGTGATGAACAGAGCCCACCCTCTCCAACGGGCCAGGAAGTGATGGCTGGGCATGTGTTGAGGAAGTAGAATTTGGACAAGCAGAGGGAAGAAAGGATGGCATTCTTAATAGTGGGAGCAGCAGGAACAAAGGCACAGAGGTTGGAACGAGCCACCGATCCCCTCGCCAGGTCGCCTGAACACACGTTCTCCTAGCAAAGGTAAAGCCGTCATCCTGTGCCTTCCGTCCTTTGAATTACAGAGAATAATCTAATGCCTGTGACTCTGGGCCATCGTTAGACATTTCAGAATCAGCAACGGTGTCCCTCTGTCCTCACCCACCATACTGCCCTCTCCAAGTATATCTTTTCTCAGTGGAATACTACATTAGCCTCCTTCACTGAACAAATATTTACGGAGCTCAGTGACACACCAGGTCTACACAGGTGCAAAGGAACAACAGACTCGGGCCAAGTGTCCTTGGTCTCATACAGAGGACATCATGAGTGTGCAAATAACCAGGACCTACAAAGAGACAGAGGCATGAATGCCAAAAGAAAGAGAGAGAATGAATATACAGTAAAAAAAAAAAAAAGTCACAAGGCACTTGCAGATCAGTGAGAGCTTCCTAGAGGAGGAGGCCATGAGTGATCCATGAGTGATTCAGGCTTTGAAGGACAGGAAGGGCATTGTGAACTAACCTCATGTAACACTGCACTTGTGCCAGGGGCTTATCTCCTAGCTGTACCTATTTTAACTCATTTAATCCTCAAGACAACCTATAAGGCAAACACCATTGCTACCCCATTTTACAAGTGAGGGAGTTGCAGCAGAGAAGGGGTTAAATAGTCACCAGACGTTGCCAGGCTGGGAAGTGGCAAGCTGGCATTTGAAACCAGGAAATCTGGTTCTTCTTAGAGCCTAACCACTATTCTAATCAGCCTTTAATATATGCTGATCAGATCACAGAAGAGGCTGTGGGCACCAGAGGAGGGCATGGCCTGGGCAGAGAAAATGAAACGTCCCAGGACCTGCCTGCCTGCCGGTTCCTGCAGGTGCTTTGAGGGGTGGAAGGCTGCCAAGGCGAGGACCTGGTTCCACAGGGAAGAATGCAACCCACAGCCATCCAGGCCCAGCTCCCCAGTGATCTCAGTCCCACTGCAGTGTGGCAGAGGCCTGAACTGCCCAGTCCCCCATTTCTGCCCTCCAGAAGGAAGGTCACCCCCAAACCCACTAGCAGCACACAGGAAACAGTGACTCCAGGAGAAAAGCTTCATACCCTCAGGCTGATCTGACTTCCATAGGGACACCAAGTTTCAGAGAGGGTGAATATTGTGCCCAAGGTCACACAGCACTGAGAAAGCATTAGAGAGAACCTCTGACCCTCCTGGGTTGGCACAGTCCAGTGGTCCACTCGCCACCCCTTCCACGGTCCTCTGCCAAAAAGCATCCACGCCCACTGACTGCACCAGCTGGGAGGGAAGGGGGTGAGGCTGCAAAATGACGAGGATGACCAGTTTGGGGCCTCCCTGCACCTGGAGGGCCA
The DNA here is from genome assembly GCF_054371585.1 of Giraffa tippelskirchi. Taxonomy (NCBI): domain Eukaryota; kingdom Metazoa; phylum Chordata; class Mammalia; order Artiodactyla; family Giraffidae; genus Giraffa; species Giraffa tippelskirchi. Next base: position 125,920,332 of record NC_137285.1, read on the forward strand.
GGATGAAGGGAGCACCTGCCTTGTGTGGGGCTACATTCATTCACCTTCTGGGCCTCTGAGTGCACCTGGGGAGAGAGGCTGGAGCCAGCGTGGCCACCAAACCACTCAGACCTTAGTAAGGAGTCCTGCCTCCTGCTGCCCTGACCCAGACCCCAGCACCCCCACCCCCGCTGCAGATCCCTCTCCAGTTACAGGAGGACCCACTGGCTATGGTCTCCGCCAGGCCAGCCCCAGCCCCAGGCAGAGGGAAAGTGACTCCGGCTGTGGTGAATTCAATCACACAGAACTCCAGGACCTGTCTGGTCTGATCCCTGGGGCCGGGCCTCCCGGGGGCCTCATCTGGCACTGGGTCTCTTGGGAAGGAACAAGCAGTTCCTCTCAAGTGGGACTAAAGATGGGGCCAGGCCCAGGAAGGAGGGGGTGAGTCTCCAGAGAGATGGCCCTGCCAGGGCCCCTTGGGAGGGGGGGGAGGGGGCTGGGACAACAGTGTCCTTTGTTTCCCTCTCAAAAGCAGCCACCCTGTCCTGTCCCACCCCCTCTGTTCTACATCCCCCTTCTAGGACTCAAGCCACCCCCGGGGTGGGACCCATCCTGCACACGGGAGGGAAGGACGATGCTCAGGACCCATCAGGATGCCCTGTTCTAATCCCAGCAGGGCTCATCCTGTAGACATGTCCCACCCCCAGAAGCCCCCTGCCTGATGTCAGAGTCAGGGCTCCCACCTGCAGAAGCCTGTCCGATGGGGGAGAACCAGGCTTCACTTGCAGGAAGCCCGTTCTGATAGGAGTGGTACTCTTCTCCTTCAGGACTTCCCAAACTGACGGAGGCAATCCCCCAGCACCGGGTCCCATCTGGGAAATATGGCTTCCATCCTCAGCATTCCTTAATGGGAAAGACCTAAGGAGCCCTTGGGCAGACAACAGAGGCAAGACGGGAGGGAGCAGTTCAGTCCAGTCAACACATCCCTGCCAGGCATCTTCTATGAACCAGATCCAGAGCTGGACAATGGATGAGCCAACAGGAAACAGAAATAGCCCCAAATCACAAGGAGCTCACCAACTGGGGAACAAAGACACGTGAGTTATGAAAACATGAGTAGAAAGTGCCTTGAAACCTACCCACTTTAGCACCCACAGCCCGCTCGCCAGGGCTGCTGCCTCACTCCTCACCTGCACGTGGACCTAGGCGCTTCATTTTGTCCAGAATACCTAAGCCTTCCGCATGCCCCAGGACCCAGTTCAGGGGGCACCTTCTCCCAGGAAGCCTTTCTCAAGACCCTCTGCCCGATTCAGCGCGGCCCCTCTCTCAGGAGCCAGTACAGACATTCCCCGCTGTGACCATCTCACACCTCTGCAGTGTCCCTCCCAGTCCTCAGCTGAGCCTCACTCCCGAGGTCCCCACACCCAGAGCCCCCAGTGCCCAGGGCCTCACACTCTTCTTCCAAGAGGCTCCCTACCAGCTCCAAGCAGAGAAAAACAAGGTCCTTCCCTTCTCTCCTCTGCCCACTGTGGTCCAGCTCTGCCCTCATGGCTCCATCAAAACCCCTCTCAACAAGGTACCAGCCACTGCCTTCTGCCTAAATGCCAGGGGTCTTTCCCAGTTTCATCCTCTTCTGGCCCTTCCCTGCCCTGTGGCTCCCAGGACACAGCCTCCCCTGTTCTTTCCCTTCTCCTTTCTCCTTCCTTACACACTCATGCTCTCCAAAGCCTCAAATGCTCCCAGCCACCCTCTCTTCAAATGCTATACCCTTCTCCCTGTGCCATGTCATCCATAATTGCCAAGTCAACTACCATCTCTAAGCTGAAGACTCTCATCATGCTTGCCTCCCATGTCCATCCCTACCCTGAGATCTAGACCCATCTATGCAGAAGACCCCTGATATCTTCCTCAACTTCCAGCCTGGCTCCCTGTCAAGCTGCCACCCACTGCAGGTCTCATTAGATGACCAGCATGGTCACTGCAGAGGATGGCCTGGCAGAGGCCAGAGGCCACTCAGGGTGTGCTGACTCCCAGCCTGTTATTCTTCCATTGCTGCATCCCCAGTGTATGGCACACCCACAACTCAGGACCCCTGAACCCATGCCAATGGGAGGCTTCAACCCTGGGCAAGGAGGCCCAAGCTCAGAAGGAACACAGCTGTGGAGAGGTCTGAAGCCCAGAGGCCAGCCTAGAGCCAGGGATCAGAGCCGATGGGTCAGGCTCAATGCTTCCACTCCCAGCAGTCCCATAAGTGACCCTGGCCAAAGCCACAGGACTTCCCCCATGTTCCAGCCAAGATGGGTCACACAGAGCTTAACCACCAAGAGAGACCACAGCCAAGTTTCACAGAGAGCTGGTGATTACGTGTCCCCATCACACCCACCTTCCTTCCTTGCCAAAAAAGAAGAGTTCATAAACATCTGTAGAAAAGGAAATGTCACTCCATCCCATTGTCTCTCGGGAAGTCCTTCTTATTGTCTAACTTTGATCCTTTACATTGCCAGTTGAGTTCGTTGGAATAGGAAGCAACAGAAGGGATGCTTGACTTGAAAATGGGGTCACCAGGGAGGTAGGGGAGGCCACCTGTGAGCCAGACAATCCCCTCCTTCTGGCTGAAAGCACAGAGCAGCAGGGCAGATAGGCCTGGGTTCAAAAGCTCATTGAATGAATGGCAGTGGACAAATTATTTAATCTCTCCTAGTCTATTTCCTGGTATAGAAAATGGGAACAGTCCTTACACTAATAGAATCAGAGGGAGGACCATGAGATCATGCATGTAAATCTGGCACATGCCAGGCACCAGACCAGTATGGCTAATAGATTCTACCTCCTTGTTCATGTTTCTCAGTTCCATTCTCGCCACAGCCTTAACTTAAATCTTGCTTTCTCCCAGGCTCCTCCACAGCCTCCCCACTGGGCTCCCTGCATCCAGGCCTGCTCCTCCTTCAGTTCAGTTCAGTCACTCAGTCGTGTCTGATTCTTTGTGACCCCATGGGCTGCAGCACACCAGGCTTCCCTGTCCATCACCAACTCCCAGAGCTTGCTCAAACTCATGTCCATCAAGTCGGTGATGCCATCCAACCACCTCATTCTCTGCCATCCCTTTCTCCTACCTTCAATCTTTCCCAGAATCAGGGTCTTTTCCAATGAGTCAGTTCTTCACATCAGGTAGCCAAAGGCACCTTGCCACTGCCAAAGGCATCCTTTTGAAACACAAATCTGCTCCCATCCCTCCCCTCCCCACACTCCTCTCTGAGTCACTGGGGACTTCAGGAGAAAACCTCTCCTTAGCTTGACATCCCAGGCTGTTGATAACCAGTCTGTGTTCACTCTCACCCGTCGCCCCAGCCCAACCCGCAGGCGGCACGTGTTCCCTCATGTCTTCAAACCTAGTCAGATTCCTCACCCCAAGTCAGGAATGACGTCCCCAGCCCCACCTTCTTGCTCCAATGCCATCTCCTTCTCAGGAAAGCATCCCTCACCATGCCCCCTGCCAAAACTGTGTTGGGGACTCCTCCGTTGGCCTCCCACAGCACATGTCACCTTGCAAGATAATCACTCGCTCTGCTCTCAGTCTTTTGGAAACCGAGTAGAGCCATTCATCTCTGAACTGCCAGCCCCAGCACTTGGTCTATGTTTGTTGAATGGCTGTCTGATCGCTCCATGAGGGCTTGTTAGACGAGTCATCACACTACCTGTAATTTATCCTATCCAGATATTCGTCTCCTCCCCTCTTTCCCCCCGACCCTGGGACTTCCTCAGGTGCAGTGACTGTTTCTGATTCATTCTCATTGTCACTTTCATGTGGGGGTGGCAAATCCAGGTGCAGGATGGATGCACGACTCCTGATCCTTAGAGTATCCTGCCCTTGCCGTCTCCTCGTCTAAGTCGGAGATAAAGTAGAATCCCATGCTTTACAGAAAAAGGCAAGGCACAGCCTATTATTGATTGTGTCTTTCACTTCCAAATTACTCAGGAACTCTGTCTGGAAGGGAGAAGAAGGCCTCCTGGGACTACAGGGGAGCCCGGAAGAGAGAACTCGGCCACCATCCCATGGACTACAGCCAGGCCTAGGTGCCAGGCTTCCAGCAGCACTTCCTCCCCTGCCAGGTGTATTCAGAAAACACAGGGAGGGCCCTGAACATGTTAGGTATGGATAGCTACGATTTACAGGTGGGAAAGCTAAGGTCCTCAAGCTCCCAGTGACTTAGAGACACAGCAGGGAAGTCACGGAAAATACCTAGCTCCAGAGATAGGGTCTCCAACAGGTCTCCATCCTGCTGACCACCTATGCCAGCAGGAGAGCAACGACACTTCCCCCAAAGTCACAGTGAGGCTAACCAAGGCCCAGGAGGGGCTGAGTCACCCTGATGGGGAAGCAGCACAAGAGGGACGGTGGCGAGGGGGAAGCGCAGGCTCCCTGCAGGGAGAGAAGTCCCACCTCCATGATCAGGAAGATCCTGTCACTGGGGTACCTGGACGTGGTGGAAGAGACTCACACATGCTCCTCTGAGGACAGAGACCTGGGTCCTGGGTCAGCCGACTGCAACGGGGGCTAGCATCAAGGTGCATGCAGATGCCTCGCCATCTTCTGCAGCCTCCATCACCAGCTGGGCCTCCACCCACAGAGCCAGCCATCCCACCCGGACCTCAAACCTGGGTCCACGGGGGGCTTGACAGTGCCCAATAGCGAGCTCCAGAAAAACGGATCAAGTAGACTCCAGCCTCTGGACCCTCTTGACCTTAAGCAAGTCAGGGTAACCTCTCTAAGCTCCGGTTCCTCCTCCGGAAAACAGGAAGAGCAAAGTTAACCTCCTCGCAGAGCCAGCAGGAGGCAGTTTTTAAACCTTCAGAGCACAAGTTATCTCTGAGCCTCGGTTTCTTCTTCTGGAAAATGGAGCTAATCTCTGCATGACTTTTCTCAGGTTGTTGACAGTGAGTGTCAGATGGCAGTGAGTGTTGCACTGCTTTGTCAGTGGTCCCGGAGCATGATGGCCACGGGAGCCCTTTCTCTCTCGTCTATGAGCTCCCCGGGGAAAGAATGGGTCTTGCACACCTTTGTGTCCCACACTATGCCTCATACACGCCAGGTGCTCTGTAAATAGTTATTGGGAGTAAGGAGAGTAAGGCGGGGCATAGAGAAAGGAGAGACTGGGGAGAAGTGGGGTACAAAGACAGAAGAGGGTAAAGGAAGAAAAGAATGAATAAGAGGGTTCATGCCGAAGGGGTAAGAGGAGATACGGGAGAAGCTTCTATCTGAACGGAAGGGAGCTGGTGGAGTGAAAGGGAGGATCTAGGGTGACAAAGATGCCTGCCTGACAGGGGCTTGTCCTGGGCCCCAGCCCCCCTCCCTTGCCTGTCCCAGTTTCCCATTTCAGAGGCAGATCTCTCCCTTTCTGCGTCAGGGCGGGCTCCTAGGGAGACCCGAGCCCCCTCTCCCCACCTCCCTGCTGGAAGAGATCTGCAGCCCTTGGGGAGATCAGAGGGAAAGGAAGCCCTGGATGGGAAGCATTTTTCCCAGGCTCCAGGGGGCCTCTCACCTTCTCCACTTGTGGGGACTGGAGTGAGTGTGTCAGAGGCCCAGTGGGCTGCTGGCATGTGACCCGGGGTGTCTGTCTGGGCATTAGTCTCATGTGTGTCTGTGAGGGTCAGCACTGGTGTGGTCTTTTGAACACTTTGTTGGTGACAGACATGCCAACATAAGTGTTCCTGTTGGTGACAGCCCGGGTGTCTCAGTGAGAGTGTTTGTTACCATGAGTGTAAGTGACAGTGTAGGTATCAGGGTAGGTCAACATGTGTACACCAGCATGAAGGTGTGTTAGCGCTGGTATATGTTGAAGCATGACCACCCCCCCCACAAGAACATGTCAGCAAGAACGTGTTGATGAGTGTGTACCACTGAGTGTGTACCACTGAGTGTGTGACAGTGTCACTGGATGTGCTGACATGTGGCAGTGAATGTCAATGTGTGCCAAAACAGAGCGCCCATGGATGAATGTGCCTGTGTGTCCACATGAGCGTGTGCCATTGTGTGTCAGCCTGCCCCCTGCGTCCCTGAGCCGGCTAGCCAGTGCAGGGTGTCAGCGAATGAGTGCGTGTGCGTGTGTCTCCGCGGCCAGGTCCCCGCGCCCCCAGCCCTGCTGGCACCCCCAGCCCTGCCGGCGACCACATGGGAGACCTCGGTTGAAGCAGAGCCGAGAGCCGCGGAAACGGAGGTGGCGGAGTGGCTGCGCACGCACAGCCGGGACACGGACTAGGACCCCCGCCCGCGCCATCGCCCGGCTCGCCCCCACGCGCGCCGAACTGGCCGCCGCCCGCACTCACCGCGTCCCTTTGTCGCCCATGGTCCGAGGCGGCCGCAGGGAGGTCCGCGGCGTCAGCGCCCAGGCTGGAAAATCCCCGGCCGACAGGAGGGGCGCGGGCCAGCCGGTTCCCGGCTCCTGCTCCGCCTCCTCCGCGCTCCGGGCCGCCGCCCCCGCCCGGTCCCGCCGCGCCGCACAGCGCCCGCCGCGACCGGGGCGGGGAGCCGGGGAGCCGGGGAGTCCAGGCACCCGAGCGGGGAGGGCCCGCGGAGCCGGTGTGCGCGTGTGTGCGCGCCGCCCAGCCAGCCGCTGGGCAGGGCCCAGGCGCGTCAGGGCCCGGAGGTCGGCATTCAAGGTCCACACGGGTGCTGCCCCGCGCGTGTGTGTGTATGTATACGTGAGGGCGCACGCTAGATGGGTATACGTGCGCGTGTGTGAACGCGAGGGTGCGGGTGCGTGTGCACCGCTGTGTGCGCTGCCGAATGGGGTGCGTCTGCCTGGCTGGAGCGGGGTGCCCGTCTTTGTGCAATGTGCGTGTGTGCAGGCGCGCTCCCCTGCGCACGCCGGAGGGCTGGTGGGGGGCAGCCTTTGCGTGTGCGGGGGCGTGGACGCCGAAGGTGCGCCTGCAACCCCAGGGCGGAGCTCCAGGCGGCTCCCCGGGTAGGGTGGGGGGTCGGTAGGAAACAGGGTGCCTGCGGTGGCCTTCGCCCTACGCCCCACCCTACCCGCACCTCACCTCCCCGCCCTTCTGGAGAGAGAACACCCTACCACACCACAGGGACAGGAAGAAGGGGCGGAGGGGGCTGGAGCAGGCAGTTTCAGCGCTGGGGAACTGATGAGGGTGGGAGGGGGACCCGAGGCGAGCCGGGGTAGCTGTGGTGACTGCCCCGGAAGAGGAAGCATGGTGAAAAGAGGAGATAAGGAAGGGGGCCTAAAGCTGGCCGGCTGTGGTCTGGGAGTCTGACCTGGCTGAGTTGCATAAGGGAAGAGTCCCTACCTAGCTTCATGGTCTATTGTGGGTGACCCTGGACCCCAGCCCTCTCAGAGCCAGTCTACAAACATGTGAAGTGGGATATTAACACCAGCTTGCGGAATCGTCCCTAGGTGTTCACTGGCCTACCCTGAGTGCCTGACGCACAGTAGGTGTCCAGTGAATGTTAGCATGTCCTTTTGCAGGCTTCTCTGGTGTCCTGCAAAATCCTGCCTGGGACCCAGCTTTGTCTGAGATCCATTCCCCCTTTGCAGGTGGTGGGAGTGTGTGAGGTCTTTCCACCCCCTCACTGCTGGGATTTGCCTAATTGGCCCTGTGAGAGCCCTAATATTGGTATATTAATGGGAGGAAAGGAAGCTATCATTTACTCTGATGTGATTGTGGGTCTGTAAACATCTCCTGTAATTATGCTCAGAAGCAGTTACCTATGCTGCTTATACATAATTGGGAAAGGATATCCCAGTATAATCACTATAATTGTGTTCAGATGGGCAGATGGTTGAGGAGGAGCCCTGTTGATGGGCAGACAGAGTGGTCCAGGGTCTGGGCAATGTTAGGAACTGGGAGAGTTGGATTAAGGCCCAGAACCTTCCTCCTGGCCTTGGCCTCTGGGCTTCGCCCTCACTCCCACAGGGGAAGGAGAGGAAGCCACCTGCTGTTTCTGCTGAGGTTGGGGACTTGAGAGAAGCTCACCAGAGTCCAGCATGATGACAGGAGGCTTACTGAATGAGCCAGAGAGGACTTTAACCACTTTGGAGGGGCCAGGTCCGCCCATTCTCTGCATTCATTTCCCTACCTAGAAAACATGGGTTCAGCCCTACCAAATGATTTCCAGGGCCTCTCCTCATGATGATTCCTAAGGCACCTGGATTTTAAAATTCAGCCAAATTCTGCGTGTGACTCAATAAGTCTTTGTGTTTAGTTAACTGTAAAACATAATGTTATATGGGGCTTCTCTGGTAGTCCAGTGTTTAAGAATCCACTTTGCAATGCAGGGGACACCGATTTGATGCCTGGTCTGGGATGATCCCACTCGCCACAGGGTGACTAAGCCCTTGCCCCACAACTACTGAAGCCTGTGTACCTAGAGCCCACGCTCCACAGCAAGAGAAGCCATTGCAACGGGAAGCCCGTGCACCACAACTAGAGAGTAGCCCCTACTCTCTGCAACTAGAGAAAGCCCATGCCCAGCAATAAAGACTAAGTGCAGCCAAAAATAAATATATATATATATTTAAAAAGATAATGTTCTAAATTACTTCCAAGGAAAACAGTTTAGAAAGATGTATCAGATGGTTTCAGGTAACTCCTGCTCCCACAGAGCTCTTCCCAGCTCAATATGGAAAACATGGCTCTAACGTTCTAGGGACACTGACCGTTGCAGGGTTTCAAGTACATCCCCCTCTCCACTAACCTATAAACATCATGAGGGGGTATATGGGTACCTGGCACTACTTGATGCTCATGATTCTATGAGATCGACATTCTTTTCCTTTTTTAAAAAATTATATGAGCAAACTGATACTTGAAAAAACGAAGTAGTTTGCCCAAATTCATTGCCTCCTCTGAACCTTGGCCTCCAATTCCTCCTCCCCACTGTGTGAGTGTGTCTTAAGTCACTTCAGTCGCGTCTGACTCTTTGTGACCCTGTGAACTGTAGCCGCCAGGCTCCTCTGCCCGTGGGATTCTCCAGCAAGAATACTGGAGTGGGCTGCTGTGCCCTTCTCCAGGGGATCTTCCCAGACCACGGATTGAACCTGTGTCTCCTGCATTGACAGGCAAGTTCTTAACCACTAGCGCTACCTGGGAAGCCCTCCTCCTCTCCTAGCCCTCCCTAAAGTGAAACTAATATTGGTAGAGTCAGAATCTGGCCCTTGATTCACCCCTGATTCAGTAACTGTTTATCGAATGTGCCATGCATGGTTCTAGGAACCTACAAATCATGGTCAGTAAGACAAATGAAGCTGTCATTTCAGTGAGGGTTCCTACTGAGAGAAGAGTTTACTTGTCAAGACCTTTAGATAGTGTAGTTATTCCTAGTAGAATTAAAATTAATAAAAATGTAGAAGTAGTGATGTGGAGGAAACCTCTATAAATATAAAAAGTCTAATTTCAGGCAGTGATAGGTGTTATAAAGGAAATAAAAGGATAAAACAAAGAGTGATGGAGGCAACTGTCCTAAGAAAAAGCTTCTTCAAGGAGAGGACCTCTGGAAGGAGACCTGTAGATGAGGACTCAGCGATGTGTATTGTATGGGGAGAGCCAGGAGAAGAGCCACCCAGGCAGAGGGAGCAGCAAGTACAGAAGCTGGGTTTTCCTGAAGCACAGGAGCAAGGACAGGGTACCTGGGTTTCTGTGAACAGGGAAGAGTGGTGGGGATCGTTCAGGGCTTGTCGCTGGGGCTGAGGAGTTTGTGGAGCCAGTGGAGGACTTAGGAGATGAATAACTGTGCCTGATTTACATTCTTAAAGGTCACTGGCTGTTGGATGGAGATGTTTTGGAGCAAGACAGGAGCAGAGGCGGGGCATCCCATTATTGGAGCAGGTCAGAGAGAACTGCTGGTTGGCCTAAGGTGACGCAGCAGAAATGAAGAGAAGTAAAGGGGTTCATCTATATTTGGAGGTACAGTCAACAGCACCTTCTGAGGGTTGGACTGTGGACGGCGGATGGTCCAGGATTGCACTGAGATTTGAGGCGGGTCTGCTTGTTCCACCCTCTATGCAGCCCACCTCCCCATACATTTCTCCAAGGGCACTGATGCTTGAGAAGACTGGAGGCCCCCTTCCTTCCTCTTTCAGTTTATTTGTAATATATCCTCTGCTTGAAAACCAGAGTGCTTTTTCAAAGGGTAGATAGATTCTGTAACTGAGGAGGTCATCTTCAGGTATGTCCCAACTTAGGCCAGTCACATCCCTGAAATTTATTACTCACAAAAATTTTTTTATCAAGGAGAGAGGGAGTTAGAGATGGAAGGAGGGAGAGAAGGGAAGGGAAGAGAAGAGAGAAAAGTACTATTCCTGGTTTATAGATGAGAAAACAAATGCTCTGGGAGGGAAAGCGTCTAAGCCAAGGATGTAACAAATAAAAGAGCTGCAGCTCACACCTAAAACATCTGCTTAGCTGGTCAGGTAGATGAATGTCAGACTGAAGTGTGAGTGGGTGGGTGGGTGGGTGAATGAGTTTTGAGCTCCCTCCTCAACAAAGGATGTGAGGCTGACTGGTACACACCTTTGAGGTCTTAAAGGTGAATAAACTTTTCACCTAAGGAGCTTCCTTACCTGTGCACTGAGCAGAAATCTGGATGTCATCTTTGACTCCTCTATTTCCCCTACTCAATCCATGTCAAGCTAGTCCCCTACTTCTACCTCCTAAGTGTCTCTCAGTAAGCTGGAGATGTAGGCAGGAGCAAGACCATGCTGATCCTGGAGGGTTGTGTTAAGGAATTTGGTCTTTATCCAAAGATCAATAAAGAAGCTTTGAAAGATTTTAAACAAAGCAGTGACATGCTCAGACATGTGTTTTGAGGAGATGGCTCTGGGTGCTGTATGAAATGTGGATTGGACATGGGCCAGGGGGATGTGGAGGGGGAGATCAATTAGGAGGCAGTGTCAGCCACTTAGGGAGGGATGATAACTGCATTCCAGGGAGAGGACACTCAACAGCTGCAAAGCCAGGAGGGAGGGAGGAAAGGGCATGACACTTTGGAAGGATTCAGATGGATCTGTGGCCAAAACACAGAGAAGGGAGAGGAGGAGCTGCAAAGGAGGATGGGAGCCATATCCTGAGGAAGCAGGCTTACAGATGGGTCAGCTCCCTAGTAAAAGAGCAGGGGCTGTGTTACATTTGTCTAACAAGATCTGCGGATTGTCCAACAAGATTGCTTTGTGGTGAGATTATGATGGAGGACAATTCAAAGCTCCTTTTTTTTTAAATTCAAAAATGTTTTATTTTTGGCTGCTCTGGGTGTTCATTGCTGTGCACGGGCTTTCTCTAGTTGCAGCAAGTGGCGGCTGCTCTCTAGTTGTGGTGCTAGGGCTTCTCAGTGCAGTGGCTTCTCTTGTTTCAGAGCATGGGCTGTAGGGCGCTGGCTCAGTAGTCATGGTGCACGAGCATAGTTGCCCTCTTGGCATGCGGAGTCTTCCTGGAACAGAGAGAGAACCTGTGTCCCCTTCACTGGCAGACAGATTTTCAACCACTGGACCACCATGGAATTTCTCAGGGTTCTTACTTATGATCATAGAAACCAATTCTGATTGACTTACTTATACAAAGAGCTTATTGGCAAGACAGTCATGTAGCTACTACTGCTGAACGATGGATTCCACAACTTGTGTCCCCACTATTGCCAGAACCAAATCTAGCCCTCTTGCTGCCTTAGAAACAAGATATAGCCACTGCCACCTTTGTAACTAGAATGGATTCTTAGCTGGCTCTGCTTCTTTGAGTCAAAGTCCCCCATGCATCTGATTGGCTGAGCCTAGTCATGTGCCCTTGCCCTAAGTCATGTGATCCTACCCTTGCTATAAGGACACTGAGAAACTGTGTAGTTGGCCTTTGTGATTTCATACTGCAAGGCAGGATTTCACTTACTCCAGTACCCAAAAAGGGGAGGATTCCCCAAACAGGAGTAAGGAGTTTAGAAGCTGACTACCAAAGAAAATACAAATATCTGCCTTACTGTGAAATACAGTAGAAGGAACTTCCTCAACTTAATAAAGAAAAACTTTGGAGAGCTTACAATTAACATAACACTCAAGTTGTAATACTTCCTGAATGCTTTCCTCGTAAGATCAGGAATAAGACAAGGCTTTCAGTCCTCACTTCTATTAAATTTGATACAAGAGATCCTATTTATTGCAATAGGAATAAAAAGAAATAAAAGGCACAAAGATTGGAAAGAAATAAGTGGAGCTGTCTATATTTGCAGATAATATGGTTGTTAGCATAAAAAATACTAAGCAATGTACAAACAACTACTAGAATTAATAAATGAAGCCTATATTTAAAAATCAGTTGTGTTTCCATATACTAGCAGGAAAGAACTGAAAATGAAATTAAGAATTCTGTTTACAAGAATATAGAAAAACATAAAATCCTTATGCATAAATTTAACAGAAGACATTCTAGATCTTTACATTTCACTGAAAAGCATAAAACATTGTTGAGAGAAATTAAAAGAGATCTAAAGAAAGAAAGAAACACCAAATTCATGGCTTAGAAGACATTACTAGGCTGTTATTGTCCTCCTAAAAATCAATCTATAATTCAATATAATCCAAATCGAAATCCCAATAAGCTTTTCTTTTTTTAGTAGGCCTTTGTGTGAGGAATTTATATGGAAAAAACTAAATCCATTTTGGGGGAAAAAAGAGACAAAGTTGGAGACCCACACCCATGACTTCAAAACCTAATATTGAGCTATAATCATGAAGATGTAACCGTCCTGGTACAAGGACAGACGAATAAATTAAGGGAAGAGAAATAAGACCACAAATCAATTGTCAGCATCCCCTTATGGATTGTAAACTTCATATTTTTATCTGAATCTGTTTGGTCCCTTGATGTGTCTTCAGAGTCTAAATAGGGCAGAGTTAATGAGTGTGATGTAACAACAGCCAGAATGTGCTGGTATAGTAGATGCCCAATAAATAATTATTAAATAAGTGCATTTTAAGGAATGAAATGGGAGTAACAATCTGGTCTCCTACCAAGGTCAAACTATACTCTATCGGATATGCAGTTTTGGAGGCAAAGAAACTACTGTGCCTTAATCTACCCCACACCACCTCTCCTAGCTCCATTCCTTGGAGAATGGAATTGTCTTTCTTCACCTTAGCCATCCAGAAATCAGAATCACCAGCTCCTGGAGCTCCACCCTGCCTACCCTACTACTGCAGACCCTCCAAAGTTCAGGAAGCAGATCATGCTCTCAGCTCTAGAGGTGACACCCACAAGTCCTGGAATCCTTGGTCTCCTCCAGTAGAACACAGACTCAGGAGAAGTGACAGGTGGAGCTAACAATCACACCATTAGAAAGGGTGACCAAATGCCTAGGTTTGCCCAGGACAGAGAATTTTCCTGAGACAAAGGACTTTCTGTTTTAAAACCAGGATGTGCCTGCATGTATGCTAGGTTTCTTCAGTCGTGTGCAACTCTTTGCGACCGCATGGACTGTTGCCCGCCAGACTCCTCTGTCCATGGGATTCTCCAGGCAAGAACCCTGGAGTGGGTTACCATGCCCTCCTTCAGGGGATCTTCCTGACCCAGGGATTGAACCCTCATCTCTTATGTTTCCTGCATTGGCAAGTGGGTTCTTTACCACTATTAAAACCAGGCTGTGTTGTTCAGTAGCCAAGCAATGTCCAACTCGTGCGACCCCATTGACTGCAGCACACCAGACTTCTCTGCTGCTGCTGTCCTTCACCATCTCCCAGAGTTTGCCCGAGTTCATCTCCAATGAATCAGTGATGCCATCCAACCATCTCATCCTCTGTTGCCCTTTTCTCCTTCTGCCTTCAATCGTTCCCAGCATCGGAGTCTTTTCCAATGAGTCAACTGTTCACATTAGGTGGCCAAAGTATTGGAGCTTCAGCTTCAGCATCAGTCCTTTCAAAGAGTATTCAGTGTTGATTTCCTTCAAGATTGACTGATTTGATCTCCTTGCTTTCCAATGGACTCTCAAGAATCTTCTCCAGCACCACAGTTTTAAAGCATCACTTCTTTGGCACTCTGCCTTCTTTATAGTCCAGGGTTTTGTTGTTGTTCAATTGCTCAGTCGTGTCCAACTCTTTACAACCCCATGGACTGCAGCACGCCAGGCTTCCCTGTCCTTCATCATCTCCTGGAGCTTGCTCAAACTCACATCCATTGAGTCAGTGATGCCATCCAACCATCTCATTTTCTGTCATCCCCTTCTCCTCCTGCCTTCAATCTTTCCCAGCATCAGGGTTTTTCCTAATGACTGGGGTCTTCGTAGTCCAGGATACTGGTGGGCAAACCAGAAGAGTTGGTCACCATACATCCCAGAATTCCTGCCTCAACCTTCCTCATCCTGACAAGGGAAGTCAAATGGACTATACCTTTCCCGTGGTGGGGAGTACCCCTCTAGGGTCAGCAGTCTACTGTAAGGATCGATTTACATTTCAAGAACAAATATGGCTTCATGTCCCCAGCTCCAAAGCGGAGCCTGAAGCTCAGCAAGTGCTAGGTAAGCTGTTGGATGGACGAACATGCTAGAAGAGCAGAGGAGAGGGGCCCTGCCTCTGGGAACATGTCTACCCAAGTGGGGCTGTGTTCTGCAGCCATGAGTTTGCACAGGACCAGCCTCATCCAGACCCATCATTTCCCTTCCCACCCTGCACATTCCATCAAAGACCCAGCTTTTGAATCAGTGTTCAACATTTATATACATTTAAATTATGTTTATGAAGCATTGTTTTATAAAGTCAACATATATTTTTAATGCTTTAATACAGAATGTTACTAAGGACAAACTCAGTCTTACTCCACCCCATCCCACCCCGCTGTAGGCCCCGTCTTTAAAGGAAACCAGTGGGAATTCCCTGGCAGGTCCAGTGGTTAGGACTCTGTGCTTTCACTGCCATGGCCATGCGGCCAAAAAATAAAACTAAAACTAAAAAATAAAAATAAAGGAAACCAGCAAGCTTTTTTGATTTGAGATGTGGTGGCTTTACCATCATCGAATTCATCAAATCTAATTAATATGCATATACTTCTATTTCTTGATTTATAAACTGGATTAATATTCATTGACCCCCTCATGAAAAAAAAAATGAAGATATTTGCTCACTCACACTACTGCTCATCTTCCGATTTCTTCCATGTTGTGTTAGTTACAGTGCTGGCTTATTCTGTTCATTACTGCTTCAAGCTCAATGAATCTTTATTTCCACTTTCATCCACTTTAGCTATATCCTGTGATTTCTACTATATAAAATGAAGAAATTAGCCCCTGTACTCTGCACCACCTCTCCTCAACCCCCAGCTTCTGATTCTGACTATAGCTATATTATTACTTTTATATTCCCAAGAGTTAAAATAACCATAATTAAATCTTTTGTGCTTTACTTAGAGAGTAATTCTGATCATTTAAATCCAATAAACAGCATTTACAACCTTATGATTAGAAATAAATTCTAGGGAATTCTCTGGCAGTCCAGTGGTTAAGATTCAGCACTTTCACTGCCAAGGGCCTGGGTTTAGTCTGGTCAGGGAACTAAGATCCCACAAGCTCTGTGTCATGGTCAAAAAAAAAGAATGAAAGAAAGAAACTCTAATTTGACATTATATTGGATCCATTAAACAAGAAAAGGCTGTTAGTAAAAAGAATCAGAAAACAGGAAAGAGTTCTGGGAGATGAAATATATGATTGCCAAGATAAAAAATATGATTTAGAAATCTAGAAACTAGTGCTGGAAAGTAAGGAAGTGCTTAAATAAATAGGATGGGGTGTGTTAAAGGGACAGAGGAACCAGCCTGAAAGCGCTCTCAATAGCCAGAGCTGAGACAATTTGAGCAACAAAATAGTGGAGTACTAGAGTGTAACCCAAAGTATAACATAAATACACAGAGCCCACGCTGATCTAAATAAGTGATTGAATAAATAAATACGTGGGGAGAAGGAACAAATCTTCCTTATGGAAGAATTCGAAATAATGTATGTGGACCCTCCCCTCCAGACAGAGCTTAATTGGCTCTCTGCCTGTGAATGTGTGCTGGACTTAGTGATTCATTGCCAAAGAAGAAAGCGTGGAAAAGGAAAAAATAGTAAGTTCACACCGGACAAGTCTGACAAACTAATCAAGTGGTCAAGGGTACCATCACCAACCGATTGCATGTAGTGAGAGGGGCAACTCATCCCAGTCTAATCATGAGGAAAAAATCCAAATTGAGGGACATTTTACAAAATATCTGACAAGTACTCTTTAATACTTTCAAAGTAACACAACAACAAAACCAATGAACAGAGACGAAAAGCAAGGAAAGACTGAGAAAGTGTCCCAGCTGAGACTCAGGAGACAGGATAACTAAATACAGTGTGGTATGTTGGACTGAGTCCTAGAACAGAAAAAAGATAGTGGAAAAGCTGTTGAAATTCTAATAAGATCTAACAAAGATTTGGAGAAACAAGAACAAAAGTAAATAAATGGAACTACATGAACTAAAAAGCTTTTGCACAGTGAAAGCAACTATCAACAAAACAAAAGAACAGATTGCCAGATGGGAGAATACATTTGCAAATGGTATATTCGATAAGGTGTTAATATCCAAAATACACAAACGCCTAGAACTCAAATCAAAAAAAAAAGCAACTCAACTGAAAATGAGCAGAGGATCTGAACAGATGTTTTTCCAAAGAAGACATACAGATGGCCAACAGATACGTGAAAAGATGATCATCGCTAATCATGGAAATGCAAAATCAAAACCACAATGAAATATCATCTCACACCTATCAGAATGGCAATTATCAGAAAGACAACAAATAACAAATTTTTCGAGGATGTGGAGAAAAGGCACTCGTTTGTGCATGTTGGTGGGAATGTAACCTGGTGCAGCCACTATGCAAAACAGTATGGCAATTCCCCCAAAAATTAAAAATAGAATTACCCTTTGATCCAGCAATTCCACTCCTGGGTGTTTATCCAAATAAAATGAAAATAGTAATTTGAAAAAATATATACACCCTTGTGTTCATTGCCTCTTTACTTAAAATAACCGAGATATGGATGCAATCCAAGTGTCCATCGATAGATGAATGGATAAAGAAGATGTCACACACATAGAATGGAAACTCAGCCATAAAAATGAGTAAAATCTTGCCATCAGGGATGACATGAATGGACCTGGAGGGCATTATGCTAAGTGAAATAAATCAGACAGACAAAGACAAATACTGTATGATTTCACTCATATGTGGACTCTAAAAAGCAAAGCAAATGAGCAAACATAACTAAACAGAAACAGAGTTGTAGATACAGGGAACAAACGGATTGTTGCCAGAAGCGAGGGGAGTGGTAGAAGAAGAGAAACAGGTGAGGGAGATTAAGGGCCACAAACTTCTAGTTGCAAAATAAATAAGTCAAGAATTATGTAATATCTTTGTATGACAACAGACAGTAACTAGACTTATTGTGTTGAACATTTCAAAACGTATAGAAGTACTGAATCACTATGTTGCATAACAAGAACTAACATAGTGTTGTAGGTCAGTTATACTTCAAAAACAAACATATAAAAAGAGACCAAGACTTCCCTTGTGGTACGGTGGTTAAGAATCCACCTGCCAGTGCGAGGGACACAGATGTGATCCCTGGTCTGGTCTGGGCAATTAAGCCGGTGCACCACAACTGCTGAGCCCACGTGCAGCAACTACTGAGGCCTGTGCGCCCTCAAGCCCATGCTTCAACAAGTGAAGCCACAGGATTAAGTCTGTGTGCCGCAACTGGAGAGTAGCCCCTGCTCTCTGCAACTAGAGAAAGCCCACATATAGCAAAGAAGACACAGCACAGCCATACATAAATTAGTAAATAAATAAAAGAGATCAGATTTGTGGTTACCAGAGGTGAAGGGTTAGAGGAGGGAGAATTAGATGAAGGTAATCAAAAGGTACAAACTTCCAGTTATAAATAATTACTACGGATATAATGTAAAACATAATACATATAGTTAACACTGCTGTATGTTTCATATGAAAGTTGTTAAGAGAGCAAATCCCAAGAGTGTTCAACACAAGGAAAAAATTATTTTCTACTTCTTTAATCGTGCTTCTGTATGAGATGATAGAAGTTCACTAAACTTATTGTGGCAATCATTTTATGATGTGCATAAGTTAAATCATTATGCTGAACATCTTAAACTTTTGCAATGCTGCATGTCAATTATATTTCAGTAAAACAGAAGGAAAAAATTTAAAAGCAGAGGATAATATCATGGCCATAGGTTTTATATTTCTATTTGCTTTCACTAAGGACTATTTTGTCTTTTTCTCAAGTTTCTTCCAACTGTTAAGCCCATGGTATCTTAGACTATCAAAGGTATCAAAGGCAAAAGATGCTGCTTTCCCACCACCTGTAAACCTTGGAATGTCCTTGTTTTTAATCATCATTTGAGAGTTTTATTTCTATGTAAATTAATCAAATGACATATTTATGGCTTCAGAAACTTGATTTGCAATTGGAATTGCATCTTGTTTCAGTTAATGAAAATATATTAATCTTGATATATTCTTTAAAAAAACGTGAAGTTTAGGTAATAGTAATGAATGAATGTTAATATGTTTATTTTGATTTACTATGGTAATATAAGATGCTAATTTTATTTTTTAATGTTTATTTATTTGACTGTGTTGTGTCTTAGTTGCTTCAAGATGCTAATTTTAGAGGAAACTGGGTGAAGGGTAATGGGAACTCTCCGTATTATCTTTGCAACTTCTGTATGAATCTAAAATTACTCCAAAGTAAAAAGTTTATTTTAAAAATGCCTAGAAGCAAAAGCCACAGAATTCTCTAAGAATATAAACACAAAAAAGAATTTTTTTTAAATAAGGGCGGAAAATCGAATCATAGATCATTTCAAGAGGCCTGATATTTTTCTAATGGGAAAAACAGAGAAAAGAAAAGACAGAAGCAAGAAAACAATCAGAAAAATAATAGAAGGGAAATTCTCAGAGTGACAAAAACAAAAAAACCTAAACCATCTTTAGATTAAAAGTGCCCGTTGATGGGAATTCCCTGGTAGTCCAGTGGTTAAGACTCTGGTTAGGTGCTTTCACTGACAGGGCCTGGGTTCAATCCCTGGTCAGGGAACTAAGATCCTATAAGTCATGCTGTACAGCCAAAAAAAGAAAAACTCGAATGCTGAGCAGAATCAAAGGGAAAAAAACACACACAGCTATGGGCTCATAAGTTTTCAGAAAGCCTAATACCTTCTGAAACATAAAAACAAACAAGCAGGTTTTATGTATGGAAATAGAGATCACGCTGGTATTGGGCTTCTCTGAAGCTAGAAACTATGAAGTGACCTGTAAAGTTCTGAGGGAAATGTGTTTGAACTAGCTTAATTAAAAGACAGTCGGAGAGGGCTTCCTTGGTGGCTCAGTGGTAAAGAATCCACCTGCCAAAGCAGGAGACACAAGTTTGATCCCTGGTCCAGGAAGATCCCATATGCTGAGGAGAAGCTAAGCCTGTGCTCCAGAGCTCAGGAACCGCAACTACTGCAGCCCATGTGCCCTAGAGCCTGTGCTCCGCAACAAGAGAAGCCACCAACGCGACAAGAGAAGCCTGAGCACCACCAACTAGAGAGTAGCCCCTGCTCCCTACAACTAGAGAAAAGCTTGTACAGCAATGAAAACCCAGTGCAACCAAATTAAATAATTTTTTTTTTAAGTCAACCATAGTGGCAAAATAGACTTGCACGTCCCATGCATTCATGCTGAAACAAATTACTTGAGTTTGTAGTCCAGAAAAATGGCAAAGGAAGATACGATTTACTGCTTTGATTCTCAAAGTATAGTTCCAGAAGCAGCTTCTGGCAATATGTCAGATATGCAAATTCTCAGGACCCTCCCCTGACCTATTGAATCAGAAACTCTGGGGGCAGGTCCCAGTGTTCTGTGTTTAACAAGTCCTTCTGGGGGATTCTGGCCCCTGCTCAACATTGAGAACCACTGGAGTGGTGGATGGTCCTCTCAAATCCCCTCCACTGGCCTGGTACACCTATTGCCTCTGCTGTGAGTTGCTACACAAAGGCCTCCTTGTCTCAAGGGAGAATGAACTCCAGCATCTCCAGCCAAGAACACTTCTCTGCTAAGCTCTCTTCCCCTCCTCTGTGCTGGAGATGGTTAACTAAGAGAATGGTCTCAATTTCACCAGAATCCTTGTCTCAGGCTCTGCTTTTGGGGAGCCTGACCTAACACACTCAGTATCCAAGAGACAACAAAACTAATCCAGACACACATTGAAAAGAAATCCCAGAATGATAACTGTTTACCTAGAAGTACTTGCTTAAAATTAGAACAGGAAAACAGAAGGTTCAGATAATGTCTTCTAAAGGTCTTCAGGAATGAAGTGAATTCCTGTCAACAGATAGTACTATTAAGAAGTTACAAGCTCTGAGTCACACGACGAAGAAGGCACATGTCTCTTCTCTCCTAAAAGAACAGGAAAGGTGCCAAGAAACTCCAGGAAAAACATAAAACTGTACCAGAAAATTGTGATTCAAATGTGAAGTAAACAAAAACGTAGCATGATTTTAAGCAATTGATGATGTATAAGGAAAGGGAAGTATTTGAACTTAAGATATGAAATAGTCTACTTGGAGGCCTTATTTTACCTTTATTAATAATCCTAATATATGAAAAAGCAAGGAAAAAATAGCAAAAAGGAACATGTACCCATCACTCAATGTCAACAATGATCAAGATCTGCTTCATCTCAAATATTCAGTCAGTTTTCAAATTTCCCTGAATGTCTCATACTAAGTGCACGCTAAGTCACTTGAGTCGTGTCTGACTCTTTGGGACCCTGAGTCCCACCAGGCTCCTCTGTCCATGGGATTCTCCAGAAAAGAATACTGGAGTGGGTTGCCATGTCCTCCTCCAGGGGATCTTCCCAACCCAGGGATTGAACCTGTGTCTCCTGCAGCTCCTGCATTGGGCGGGCAAGTTCTTTACCACTAGCACCAGCTGGGAAGCCCTAATGTCTCATAACTTTTCTTTTTACAGTTGTCTTGTTTGAATCAACATCCAGACTACTTGTTGCATTTAGTTTCTGTGTCTCCTGAATCTCTCCCAGGCTCCAGGGGACCCTCCACTTAGAACAGCAACAATTCAGGGACTTGAAGTGGCACTTGGTTCTCTAGTGATCCAGTCACCATCTCAAATGCGCAGGGATTGTTTTATTCCCGCTTTAAGGCCAAATTTCTTGTTTTAATCACTATTATCTCATGAAACAGTCACTGGGCAGTCTTCAAGTTCAGGTTACTTCAAGCTCTCTCAAATCATCAGTTTCTTTAGAGTCAAAAGAATCTTGCTCGGTGGTCCCGTCCCTATAGATATCTGAGCTCCCCCATTCCAGCATAAACACTGAGGCAGGTGTCTAGCCTAGAAATCTTCTGGACTTTTCTGTTTACCAAAGTTTGTTAGGAACTCCCCTGGTTACACATGCTGTGAATATTCGAGTGCCAGATGTGCTTAAAGATATCCCAACAATGCTCTAATTTATAAGTGAACTCCTAAGAAAATCCAGAAAGTTCAGGTTCAAAGACAAAAGGTATTTGGAGCTGCTGCCTTGGAGCCCAGATTTTGTTACAAACAGCCCACTTAACCATGAAGATGAAGGCGGGGTCTGTCCTGGAGCACACAGATTGCCATTATGGAATCTTCTGTCTCTGGCTCAACCCTGGGTCATGGGTTCTGGAGTTTACCCCTTCCCTCCTCTTTATTGAGGTGGTTGGGCATAGGAGGGGCTGGAAGAACAGGCAGGGCTGGGGCATGAGATGGAGGTGCATTGAGCTTAGTTGCCCAAGACCTCATGGTTACTAAGTTGTCAGGCCAGAGTGTGAACCCAGGTCAGTCTGGCTTCATATTTTAACCCCGTCTTCCTTCCCACTCCCATGGAAACTGGAAGCCAATAGGAGAAGTCCTCGTGGGACCTGGGGCTTCCCCAAGAGGCCCAGAGGGAATCAGAATGGCCAAGTTTCCTGCAGTTAAACAGTTAGCTTAGACTAATATCAAAAGACACACCTAGAAATGTGAAACCAACTAACAAAAGCAGTCCTTTTAACAGATGAGGGAAATCAGGGAATTTTTCAAGTCAACCTCTTCACCGTTGCCATAGAGGCCTGGGAGCTCAAATATAACCTGCAAATTTGGGGGCAGGGGCAGGGATAGTGGTTCTCTTGAACATGACAGAATCTGAGTCCCTGCCTGCAAGGAAACTTGCTGAGCGCTCTCTCCCTACGAATGATGAGACCTGCCAGCAGCCACAATTTTCACCATGTTCTCATCATCAATTCTCATGGCCGGCACAGAGCCAGGCACAAAAGACATACTCACGGACTTCCCTGGTGGTACCGTGAACTGGAATTTGCCTGCCCAAGGTAGGAGGACCTCCCTGGTGGCTCAGACGGTAAAGCGTCTGTCTACACTGCGGGAGACCCGGATTCGATCCCTGGGTCGGGAAGATCCCCTGGAGAAGGCAATGGCAACCCACTCCAGTACTCTTGCCTGGAAAATCCCATGGACAGAGGAGCCTGGTGGGCTACAGTCCACAGGGTCGCAAAGAGTCAGACATGACTGAGTGACTTCCCTTTGCCAGTGTAGGGTACAGGGGTTTGATCCCTCATCCAGGAAGATTCCACGTGCCTCAGAGCAACTAATCCTGGGTGCCGCAGCTTCTGAAACCTGTGCACCTAGAGTCCATGCTCCACAACAAGAGAAGTCACCTCAATGAGAAGCCTGTGCACCACAACTAGAGAGTAGCTCCCACCTGCCACAACTGGAGGAAGCCCGAGTGCAGAAACAAAGACCCAGTGCAACCAAAAATAAATAATTTTTAAAAATACATCCTCACTCCATGAATGAATTTCACTTTTGAAAATTAGCCGACTCTGTCTGCCACTTGATAACTCTTCAAGTATTTGTGTATATTATTGGAAACTAACTGTGTATATTATTAGAAAAGAAAACTGGAAATTCCCTGGAGGTCCGGTGGTTAGGATGCCGTGTTTCCACTGCCAGGTTTGATCTATGGTCAGAGAACTAAGATCACACAAGCCATGCAGTGCCAAAAAAAAAAAGAAAAAGAAAAGAAAACTGTAGTCAGGAAAGGGAATTTAGAGGTGAAATGATGCATGCTACTTAGTAGATATACTTTTAAAAGCTTTCCTTGGTAAAGCAGAGGAAGCAGAGGAGAGAACAACCAACCTTAGTATAGCATCTCTCCGTATTTGCTGAGGGAAAGACTTTCACTTTCTGGAGGGGGTGTGGGACTGGCAGGGACAATGTGCTGTGTCCAAGGGTCTCCACGAATCTCCGACCCTGAGTTCGGGGAAGAAGCCTACTCTAGAATGGCCGTCAGGAGTGAATCTTCAGGCTTCCGGAAATGGGTTCATTCATTTGCTCAAAATGTATTTACTGGGCACCTACTAGGTGTCAAGCTTTGTTTCAAGCACTGAGGATATAGCAGTGAACAAAAGTTTAAAAATATCTGCCCTGTCATGGAGCTTATTCTAGACATGAGAGCAATAAAAAAAAATGTGAGATATAAATGCATTTACCCCTTGATCCAGCAATCCCACTTTTGAGACTTTAGCCAAGAGCTTCATCTAGACAATGAAATGATGCAGGCACAAGTTTATTCATTGCACTGATATTTTGTAATAGCAAAAGACTGGACACAATTCTGAATCTTGAACCATGTGAACATATTATCCATTCAAATCAAAATATTTTAGAAATTCAATATAGGTTTTATGAGATGATGACAGATGTGTTATGGAGAAAAATTAGGCAGGGAAGGGACTAGATAATGCTGGAAGGGCTGTGGCTATTTTAATTGATTGTCAGGGAAGGCTTAACAGAGAAGATAACATTGGAGTAACAACTTAAAGGAGGTGAGGATGTATTGAGAAAGTGTTCCAGGCAGAGGCAACAGCAGATGCAAAGACCCTGAGGCTGAACCTGCTTGGCATTCAAGGAACAGCAAGGAGCCCAGCTGGGTTGGAACAGAGTGATCCAGGGGCAGAGGGTGAACCAGCATTGCCACCCCAGGTGCTCTGAGTATGAGGGACTGTGTCTGTGGGGGACTCTCGAGCTGGAAGACTCCTTTCTCATGCTGACTCTATGGATCTTGTCTGCTGGTGAATGTTCTTCATAAACTATGATGCCCATAACTGTGCTGGCAAGTGTCCTCAATGCCCCCCATCTTTGTCTCCAGCTCACTGGCCCCCTCGGCTGTATTGCTGGGTACTGACCACTCCTTCTTGGGAACACTCTTCTCCCCTGGCCCTCCGGACAATGTCAACTCCTACCTACCTCTCTGACCATTTTTCCTAAGCCTCCCTCGCTCCCCCTAAACGCAGATTCTCTCAGGCTCTGTCCTCACCCTACTCTCTCTCTTACGACTCTTGCCACACCACACCCCACTTCTGCTTGCATTTCTCACCCCAGCCCAGACCCATGACTCTTCTGCTTCTTGAACTTCTACCCCAAATGTCTCCAGCATCTTGGACTCTGCCTATGTCCAGACCTGGATTCACCACCCGCTGATCACCCGACACCCTCCCAGACCGTTAGGCTGGTCCTCTGGGTGCCCTCTCCTGACAGCACTGACTACACCCCCCGCCTGCACCATCCATATCTGCACTGGGTCCCACCTGGACAGAGACCAGTTCAGCCTGATGGCTGACACTTACCCGGCACCTAGTGTGGCTCCTGCCACAAGTGAACGCTCAATAAATGAACTTGATCAACTAACAGGACAGTCTTATCCACTGCTTCCAGGTTCTGATCTGCTCCCGCTCTCAGTGACCCCTGCCAGGCTCAGGGGGGACCACCCCCAGGGTCTCCAAACCCAGAGTGGAGGAGGCCCTGTGAACCTGCCCTCAAAGTGACCCCAGACCCCAGCTGTGCCTCCTCAGCAGTTTTGAACCCCAAGAGGCCCTTGACACCTGCCCACTGGAGGTTCAGTGTTGTTTTCTGGGTCTCAGTGACTTCTGCTTTTTGGGGGACAGAGTGAATAGGCCGTGGTGACCCTTACGGGAGCGGTTTGAGTCAGAGGAGGAAGGAGAAGCATCCAGCTGAAGGGCACATCCAGCACCCGAGGCACCTTAGTGGTACCTGTGAGCACTGCATCCAGCTGTGAGATCTGAGATGAGATTTTAAGCCCCATGGGGCAAGGACTTCCTCTGCCTGCTCCTTTATGTCTGACACTCTGTGGCAGGGGCTCAACAGAGAACCATCCCTTCACCCCACACCTAGGTTGCCAGATAAAATATATGCTGCCTGGGTAAATCTGGGTTCGGATAGACAATAATTTTTCAATATAAGTGTGTCCCTATTCATTATGTCCTCTAAGACACTCTTATACTAAAAAAAATATTTGTTGTTTATCTGAAATGCAAATTCAAACTTAACTGGCAGTCCTCTATTTTTATTAGTTAAATCTGACAACCCTACCCCCAGGTGACATTTGGCCATGTCAGGAGACGTTGAGGGTTGTCACAACTGCAGAGGCGTGGGGGTGTTGTGGGGTGCTGCTCAATATTCCATAGTGCACAGGATAGCTCCCCACAACCAAAAATTATCCAGACCAAAATGTCAACAGTGTTGAGGCTGAGAAACTGGCCTCCGGGTCCCAGAGCACACAGAACTCCCCACCCCACCCCCACCCCTGCCCACTTGCCTTCCTTCCCTCAGACCATTAAGTGATGTGGAAGGGGATTCACGTACCTGCCACAGACGTTAACCAATGCCAAGTTACAAAGTTATGGGAAAAATAGAATACAAAATTGCGTAACTTCTCAACATAGATCAGGGGTGAACTATGGAGAAAAAAACACACAATTGAGGGAAAATGTCTAACATGTTCAGGTGGTTTACCTTAAGCAACAGAGCTGTCTCTTCCTCTCTGTTTCTTTTCTCTTTTCCCCCTCATTTCCTGAGAACCATGTTTGTAAAATATTTTTAATTTTTTTTTGTCTGTGCCACGCAGCTTGCAGAATCTTAATTCCCCAACCAGGGACTGAATCCGTGTCCTCAGCAGTAAAAGCACAGAGTCCTAACCTCTGAACCACCAGGGAATTCCCCAAACATTTTTAACTTTTAAACCTTTTATGTAATTATACAAGTAAGGTATGAATACATTCTCTTTGGATTGAAAAGAAATTGGAAATAGTACATTGAGGCCAGACTCCTCTGATCAGCAGTCTGGCCCCAACACCCTGCAGAGGTAACTTTTGCCTGGGGCTGATGTTGACCTCGGGTAGAGACACAGCTCCACCTTTGGCTTTGAACTGACCCTGGAAAATAGGATGGTACCCACATAGGGCAAATGATAGATATGGCCAAGCTGTTTTAAAGTTGGCTGTATCATTTTACTCTGCCACCAACAGGCAGAGGACTGGCATGAGCCAGCACTTGAGACCAGACTTGAAAATGCTTGCCAATAAGATGGGTGAAAAGTATCATTGCCTTGTTTTAATTTGCATTTCCCTTTTTTAAGGGTTTTTTCCAGTTTTACTGAGATACAGCTGAAAATGACACCGTGTAAGGTATTTACCATGATGATGTGGCAACTGTATATATTGCAAAATGATTACCAGAGTAAGATCAGTCACACAGTTACCTTGTGTGTGTGTGTAAACTTCTAGGACTTACTGTCTTAGCAACTTTCAAGTATGTGATACAGAATTGTTAACTATAGTTATCATGCTGTACATTACATCCCCAGCATTCTTTATCTTCTGACCAGAAGTTTGTACCCTCTGACCAACCTCTCCTTGATTTCCCCCTCCCCCTAGCTTCTGGCAACCACCTTTCTGTGAGTTTGGACTTTTGTTTTTGTTTTTTAAATTTCACATATAAGTAAGATCCCCCTGGGGAAGGGCATGGGAACTCACTCCAGTATTCTTGCCTGGAGAATCCCCATGGACAGAGGAGCCTGGTGGGCTACAGTCTATGGGGTAGCAAAGAGTCCAACATGACTGAGCAACTAAACACACACACACATAAGTAAGATCACACAGTATTGGTCTTTCTCTGTTTGGCTTATTTCAGTTAGCATAATGCACACAAAGTTCATTTATTTTGTCACAAATGGCAGAAGTTCCTTCTTTTTATGACTGAAATACATGTACACATAAATGCATATCTTCTTTATCTATTCATCCATCGATAGACACTTAGGTTATTTCCTTGTCTTAGCTGTTGTTAATAAGGCTGCAATGAACATGGGCTTACAGATACTTCTTTGAGAGAGTGTTTTCATTTCCTTCAGATTTATCCCCAAAAGTGGATTGCTGAATCATATGGTAGTTCTATTTTTAAGTATTTGAGGAACCTCCATACTGTTTTCCAGAATGACTGTACCAATTTACATTCCCACCAGCTTTGCACAAAAGTTCCCTTTTTCCACATCCTCTCTAACACTCATTATTTATTGTCTTTTTGGTGATAGCCATTTTGACAGGTGTGAGGTGATATCTCATTGTGGTTTTGATTTGCATTTCCCTGGATGATTAGTGATGTTGAACATCTTTTCATTGATCTATTTTCCATTTGTATATCATTTTTAGAGAAATATTAATACCAAGATTGAATATCTTCAGGTGTTAGCTTTTATTTTTAGTGAAAATTTTAATTGATATACATGCACATCATATAGCATTCAAAAAGGAGTAGTCAGTGAAAGCCAGCCTCATTCCCATTGGGTCTGAAGCCCAGCTCTGCAGCCTTATTTTCTTGCATTCCTCCCAGAGATATTCATTTCACATATAAGCACTCACACATACAACCTTTCCTTTTAGTTTTTGAATTCTGCACTTCTGAACATTTTTCGTGTTCTTCTGCACTTCTCTCTCTCTCTTTTTTTGGAAAGTGGTTCCTCCAACTGTACATAGAGCCATGTCATTCTTGTTCATGACTGCATTATATCCTCTCTGATGGATATATTACAATTTGTTTAAACAGCTCACTAGTATTTGACAGGTAGCTCCCAATCTTTTCCTACAATGACTTTCTTGTGCATACATAATTTCTCACATATGGGAGAAATTGATCTGCTGAATTTGTAGGTTGGTGCAAATGTAATTGCTGCTTATGCATTGTTGAAATTTTCCATTTGATATTGGAATACATTCTTAAATAAATGTGGTTATGTTATACATCATTTTAATGTGCATTTCTCGGTTTTTGTTTTTTGCTAAAGATTTATTACTTGCTGTTTATTTTATATTTATTTTAGACTATGGAAATGATGTTATACAAAAAGCAAATTTGAGCTATTTTCTTATTTGAGTTACAACTCGCAACATCAGCAACACATTTGGCCCAGTAACTGCTAACAAACCTACAGTGCAGTGATGGCTCAAGAAATTTTGCGAAGGAGTTGAGAGCCTTGAAGATGAGAAGTGCAGTGGCTGGCCATCAGAAATTGACAATGACCAGTCGAAAGCAATCATCGAAGCTGATTCTCTTACAACTACACAAGAAGTTACCAAAGAACTCAACATCAATCATTCTATGGTAATTCAGCATTTGAAGCAAATTGGAAAGGTGAAAAAGCTTGATAAGTGAGTGCCTCATGAGCTGATTGCAAATCAAAAAAACCATCATTTTGAAAGCCATCTTATCTTATTCTTTGTAGCAACAATGAACCATATCTTGATCGAGTTGTGACATGGGACAAAAAGTGGATTTTATACCACAATCAGCGATGACCAGCTCAGTGGTTGGACCGAGAAGAAGCTCCAAAGCACTTCCCAAAGCCAAACTTGCACCAAAAAGAGTCATGGTCACTGTTTCGTGGTCTGCTGCCAGTCTGATCCACTATAGCTTTCTGAATCCCAGCAAAACCATTACATCTGAAATGTATGCTCAGCTTATCAATGAGATGCACTGAAAACTGCAATGCCTCTAGCCAGCACTGGTCAATAGCAAGGGGCCAATTTTTCTCCAGGACAACACCCGACTGTACGTTACACAACCAATGCCTCAAAAGTTGAACGAATTGGGCTACGAAGTTTTGCCTCATCCACCATATTCACCTGACCTCTCACCAACTGACTAGCACTTCAGGCATCTCGACAACTTTTTGCAGGGAAAAGCCTTTCACAACCAGGAGGAGGCAGAAAATTCTTTCCAAGAGTTTATTGAATCCCAAAGCGTGGATTTTTAACCTACAGGAATAAACAAACATTTCTCATCGGCAAAAATGTGTTGATTGTAATGGTTCTTATTTTGATTAATAAAGATGTGCTTGAATCTAGTTGTAATGATTTAAAATTCACTACCTGAAACCACAATTACTTTCGCACCAACCTGGTATATAATTCCTTAGAAGTGGAATTGCTAGGTCAAAGGGCAGTGTATTTGATGAGTTTCAGGTTGTAACCAAGTTGCCTTCCATATCAATTTACTGTTATGCCATTTTATGGTTGTAAGGAAACTAACTTGTGTTTTAATTCAGAGAAACATATAGCACAGTCATCGTCTTTGATAAGAAACCCGCATTTAGAAAACATCCCACTATATATCAGGAACCCTTTTTGATAAAAGCACTCATGACACCTCTGAAGCAAGTGAACTTAAGATTTTTGTTTAAGGTACTGAGGGCATGGCAACCCACTCCAGTATTCCTGCCTGGAGAATCCTCATGGACAGGGGAGTGTGGTGGGCTACAGTCCATGGGGTCACAAAGAGTCGGACACGACTGAGGGACTAAGCACAAGCACACCACCCACTAGGTAGGCAGCAGGGCCAGAGATCAAACTTGTCCAGCTCCCTACCCTGGGCCTGGACCTTGTCACCAGGCAGGAGGCTGGTGCCCTGGTATGAGGAACTAGATTCCAGCATAACTCGTGATGTCACGTGACAGGTGACTAGAGGTATGATCCAAACACTTCTGGGAACACAGGCTAACGAGTGGGGCTGGGCTAGGGGAAAGGGCTTTACAGAGGAAAGAGCACCAGGCAGAAACCTGTATGGGAGGTGTTTTGAGGGGAGGGGGTGGGGGCTGTAGGTCAAGGCTGTAGACTGGACCAGGAGGGGTCCTTGGTCTGATCTTTACCCTGGAACACTACTGGAATCCTCAGAAGGCCCTCATCCTGCATGAAGTACTTATGTGGGAGAAATTAAATATCAATAGTCATGAGTGGCTATTGAACCCTCGAAATGTGGCTAGTCCAAAAGGAGAAGTGCTTAGAAAATACACACCAAATTTCAAAACTTAATACCAAAAAAATTTTTTAAATTATTGCTTTACAGTGCTGTGTTAGTTTCTGCTGTATAGCAAAAAAAATGTAAAGTAAGATATCGCTATAATTTTTATATTAATCACGTTAAATGATAACATTTTGGATACATGAGGGTAAATTTTAAAATGTTAAAATTAACGTCACCTGTTCCTTTTTTTCTTGTGTAAAGTGGCTACTGGAAAACTCGCATATTGTGTTTCTATTGGACAGTGCTGGTCCATAACCTTCCTTTAGGCCCCTGCCTCCCTTCCCCTTCAGAAGAAGCTGTGGGATCAGTGGTGAGGGTGGTGACGGCTGGGCGGTTAATGTGCTCGGCCTGCCCACTAGGCTTTCTCATTTGGATTTTCCCCACATCTGGGCTTCTCCGACGTAAAGAATCCTTAGGGTAAAGGATCCGCCTGCAATGCAGGAGACCACATGAGACACGGGTTCTATCCCTGGGTCCAGAAGATTCCCCCTGGAATAAGAAATGGCAACTCACTCCAGGATTTTTGCCTGGAAAATTCCATGGACAGAGGAGCCTGGTGGGCTACAGTCCATGGGGCCGCAGATAGCAGGACAAGACTGAGCATCTCTGCGTTCCACTTCTGGGCAGCGGCTGGATTTCCCGTGACCGGCCGGGCTCACTGTGCTCTGCCGCCCTCTAGCGGCTCCTTTCCAAGCTGTTCTGCTCTTCAGCGCCATCCCTTCGAAATACTGTGCCGGATTTGGTATCCTGAAACACTTTGTGGTCCCAAAACATTTATTTCACTCACCTACCATCCTGTTTTGATTTTAGTTAATTCAAAATCTTTTCACAGAAGTAAAGTAAGAACTATTCTGAACTATTCTGATCCCTTATTGTTTAGTGGCTCAGGTTTGTCCGATTCTTTGTGAGCCCATGGACTATAGCCATCCCCACCCACCCCCTGGCTCCTCCGTCCACGAAATTTCTCAGGCAAGAATACTGGACTGGGTTGCCATTTCCTTCTCCAGGGGATCTTCCCAACCCTGGGATCGAACCCACATGTCCTGCATTGGCAGGCAGATTCTTTACCGACTGAGCCACCAGGGAAGCCCATTCTGGTCCCTAGTTACTGACTTCTCAATAGGTCTAGGGCTTCCCTGGTGGCTCAGACAGTAAAGAATTTGCCTGCAATGAGGGAGACCTGGGTTCGATTTCTGGGTTCGGAAGATCTCCTGGAGGAGGGCATGGAAACCCACTCCAATATTCTTGCCTGGAGAATCCTCATGGACAGAGGAGCCTGGCGGGCTACAGTCCATAGGGTCACAAAGACTGTCTAAGCACAGCACACACAATTGGTCTCAATGTAACTAAAATGGAGGCATCATTAACTTCTCTTAACTTCTCCAGTTGTGGCTTCTTAATGGTGGAAAATTATCAGTAATGTCTGGAAAGTGATATTGCCTAATTCTTTAAATGCCTGGATATTAATAAGTAATTTTATTTAGGGGGATAAGGTTTTGGCATTAGAAGACACTTTCTTTTGTTAGTAAAATGAATTAATAGTGCGGTAAGTAGGTTAACCTGCATGGTGAGGATTATTGGGAAATAATGGCCTATAAAGTACTTAGCATGGTGCCTGGTACATTATAAGCTCTTGATACATGTAATTATTAGTGTGTGAAATTCTTTGTTGTTTACATAAGCAGCAGTCTTTTAAGAGTATTGTGGTTAGAAGCACTTGAGCCCCTGCATGCTAAGATCATGGTTCAGACCCTTCCTGATGAGCAAACAAGGGGTAATGGAAAGGAACTATAAGTTTCAACAGGTCACTGAACTAGAAAAACACCTGGCTGGTTTGGGATCTTCCTGGAAAATCACTCATCTGAGTCAGAGCCAAGTTAAGTCAGCCAACCAGGGCAAGAAGAATGGAAGGGGATAAGTTTGTGGATCCACTCCACAGGGAACTCTGGATTTTCCAGGGTTGTGTGGAATGGAAATATATATAAGATCAAGGAGGAAAATGAAACAATATGTAAATGCAACTGTTCAAGAAAAGCTTGTTTGTCTATCTTTAAAATGGATAATTGTGAGTTTGAATCGCTGTGGCATTTATATTCCTATGGATATATTTAAAAGAATGACTAACTGCTTTATTTTCAAGAGTTGACATTATGATGATACTGGAAATTATCATCTTTCTGAATTTGTTTATACTTAGGATGAAAAGTTCTACCTGTGTTAAAGTTCTGCATAACTTAGAATGGACAAAGGAAAACTGCATCCTTCAAACTCTTGTAGAGAGAATGTGAGAACAAAACAATGAAGATCAGCACTCTGGGCTGTATAACCCAGCAGTGGAATTGCTGGGGCTTGGGGGCCCACAACCAACATTCCTCAGGATACCAAACTTTCCAAGGCAGCTGTGCTAATTTACATTTCCCCCACCAGCAGTGGAGACAAGTTCCACTACTCCCAATTCTCCCCAGCTCCCTGGCTGTGTGGAGGCCTGCAACATTCATGAAGCAGACATGGCCACTGTCTCTCTGGGGAAGCACAAGGTTAAGTAGAGGTAACGTAAGAGTCTGGACCCCTTCTGGGGCTTCTGAGCCTGTGAAATCAGAGTCTGGAGAACTAGATCAAAGAGTTCTAATGACTTCTCTCTACAAAAGCCCAAAGCACTTGTTGCTATAGACAGCCAGCTCCCCATTGTATCCCAGTGATGGCTTCATGCCAGGCCTTGGCTCCTGCCCACTCCCTTTATCTCTGAGCTAACCACTCACCCGTTCACATGGGCTGGCTCTGGGCAGGAAGCTAGGCAGTTGGTAGCACTGACTTGTTACCGTCTTGCTCCTGTCCTCCAGTCACCTTAGTGGAGTCATGGTAAATTCAGCCCTAACGTATGGACTCCACTAGTCAAATCCTGGGAAGCCAGTCTCCAGCTTTTTTTTTTTTTTCCTGTGGAGAATGCTCACCTCCCAGTTATGTACTGTCCCATATTCTCAGCCCCTTGCACAAGGTTAACCAAAAATGCCCAGTTGGCTAGTGATCAGACAAAAGGGTGGAGAGTGTCTGAGGGGGAAAGCAGCAGCTCCACCCCCCCACCCCCCACCCCCCACCCCCCACCCCCACCCCACCCCCACCCCACCCCACCCCACCCCACCCCACCCCACCCCACCCCACCCCACCCCCACCCCACCCCACCCCACCCCACCCCACCCCCACCCCACCCCCACCCCACCCCACCCCACCCCACCCCACCCCACCCCACCCCACCCCCACCCCACCCCACCCCACCCCTTTATTGGGAAAGTTGATCAAGGCCATGTAGTTGTCAGTTGTGGCCGCCAGAGGGCGAAGTATGCAGCACTTTGGGAGAGCCGGTTTAGGAACGGATGGAATTTTCACTTTGCAAAATCAAACCAGACAAACTTACGGTCTCTGCGTACTCCAGCTGTGTTCGCCGTCCTTGAGCTGGGTTTGGTAGCATCCGCTCAGGAAAGTTCTTTTTAACCTGCCTGCCTACCCCCTGCCCTCTCCCTCCTAGCCCTTACTGGCCATGGGGCGGGTCCCTGTTGCTGCTGTCCTCGGGCTCCACCTCCCCAGACCAGACGCTGATCTCATACGCCTGGAAGAAGCCTAATGAGTTAGGTTCTCCTTGGCCTTTTTCTCTCCCTTGGCCATGTCCTTCTGCTTCCGCAGCCAGATCTCTGACCCAGTTTTTCCCATATCTTTCTTTTAAGGAAGACTTCTCTGCCCCTTATATTATTATAGTCTGGTCCTTCTACCCATAGCAAATAGTGCCTGGTGTGTGTGAAAGGAATTGGTGTGCCCTGGCCTTCTGCAAAGAGCAGAGGTGTGGGCCTGCATATTAGTGTTAGCAAGTTGACTCACCCTAACCAAAAACATTGAAGATTAGCATAAACCTAAGTGCCAAGTTGTTTATTTGCACTAAAAGCAGTGATAATCTGTCCCACTTAACACTTCTCACATTCTAGGCACTATGCTCAGTGCTTTAAAGACACCATTTATTCGATCGTAGAAATCCAGGAGGTTAATGATCATTTCTTCACTTTCCAAGCAAAGGGTCTGAGACTCAGAAAAGTTAAGCGACTTGCCTGAGATCACAAAGCTTGCAAGTGGTAGCAGTGGGACATGAAACAGAATGAGCTGGCTTCATTATTTTGACACCCTCCTGCCCCCTGACCAAGCTGTCCACTCCCTGGGGACCCTCCTGGCAGGACACTAGCATCCTTCAATGGCGCCCATGCATTGCAGTGATCCCATGTGTGTGACACTGCAGGTACACACCATTCATCACAGAGCATCTCACTGCCTGGAGAGAGCACTGCAAACACTTGTCCTGACATGTTTATGCTGTTTAACCAGAAGAGTGGCGTATTGATTTGCTTCTCTATCTTTTCAATTTTTTAATGAATATATTTTATTTTTTTAATCAGAAGCTATTTTCATCATGCTGGGGGGAGTCCTTCTTTTGCTCTCGTTCATTCTGACTTATGTGTCTGCCTGTCTGGCAACACATAAGTGTTGGGTGTCCTGTAAACCTCACTTCAAGGGTTGGAGCTCTGTGACATCTTCTCCAACACTCTGCCCTCCTCAGTGCCCTGTTGTCCCTATCTTGATACTTATGATGCTTATCACACTTATTTACTTATCTGAATCCCCAGCACCCAGCCCCAACTCTGAGTTTGCGGAGGGCAGGAGCTGTGCCAGATTCAATGTCCCCATGACCTGATACAGGCGGTGGATCCAAGTAGTAGTAAGTAATGCTATTTCAGCACTTACTGAAGTGGAGCAGGACCCTATGATGCTTGCCCCTCATGTCCTCAGCCTGCCTTTTGTCTGTGGAAAAACTTTAGCCAAAAAATAAATTTAATCAGAGAAGTGAGATAATGCTAAAACAAAGGAAAATAGTCTAATAAGACTAAATAATAATAGTTTAGTCATTAAGCATAGTCAAGGACCTTTAGTTCCTCTTCAAGGGTTATAGTTAGTATTCTGAGCCTTTGAGCTGTCTCACAGAGACTGAAAACCCCACCAAGTGGAAGAAGTTAACTACATGATGACCAGACTGTAGCCCTGACATAAACTGCCCCAATTGCAAGAATTGGGCTCAAAGAAATGGGAACAAACAAGTCCTGGAACTAAAGACTCACTGTACTTAAAACAGTGAAGATAACACTGATCAGGGCACTGCAAGACCAATTTCAAGATGACTTTTAAAGCTGACTGTGCTGTTTCTGAATGTAGCTCCCTTCCTTCATCTATAAAGGCTCTTGCCCACTGATTGTCAGTGGTGGGGAGTCAGTCTTTGGATGGGAGTATGCGCTCCCCATAGGTTGCCAGCCTCCAAAGTAAAGCAAACTTTCATTTCCACCAGACGTGCCTCTTTGTTGGCTTTTGAGTGTTGAGCAGCAAAACCCCCACTTTCAGTAACACTATTATGTTCCACTACTATGTTTACTATGTGCTAAGTATGAAATACTTTACCGGTATTAATTAATTTAATCTCACAACCATCCTGTGGGGTGGATTAGTGATTATTTCCATCCCATTTAATTTTTATTTTTATATTTTGGCCACCCTGCATGTCGTGTGGGATCTGAGTTCCTCGATCAGGCACTGAACCCACACTTCCTGCAGTGGAAATGCCGAGCCTTAACCACTAGACCACCAGGGAAGTCCCAGGGCCTCATTTTATAGAAGAAAAAGGTCCTGTGGATATGGCAGAGGGCGCTGTGACAGTCTCATTTTTCTGGCTCCAGGAACAAAGCTGAATTCTGTGAGAGGGGCCTCCTCCACCCTGGCTCCAGTCCAGAGCTGATCTGGGTCAGAGTACGATCTCAGGAAATGACATGAAGCAGTTCTGAGTTTCCCAGCATCCCAAGCAAACAGGAAAACAAGACTGGCACATAATTCCACTGTAATCTTTCATTCAGTAAGTCTGGGAAATAAGTGCCTACTCTCTACCAATCACTGTGCCTAATCTCATGAAAAGAGAGAAGTAAGACATCATTGATTTCTGGGGTTGAAGGGATTAGGGCAGCACTATCCAAAGGAAATATATATATAAGAGCCATGAGTGGAAGCCACATATGTAACTAAATTTTCTAGTAACCACGTGAAAAAAAAAAAAAGCAAAAGAAACAGGTGAGCTTAATTTTAATAGCATATTTTATTTAACTCAGTAGAGACCTGGGTTCGATCCCTGGGTCAGGAAGATCCCCTGGAGAAGGGAATGGCAACCCACACCAGTATTCTGGCCTGGGAAATCACATGAACAGAGGAGCCTGGCAGGCTACAGTCCATGAGGTTACAAGAGTTGGACACAACTTACTAAACCACCACCACCATCTAAAAATTATTGTTTCACCATGTAACCAATATTAAAATTATTAGTAAGATGTTCTTTTTTAAATATACTTTGAAATCTGGAGTATGTTTTACACTTACAGAACTTTTCCACTCAGACCAGCCACATTTCAAGTGCTCAGTAGCCCTGTAAGGCCAGTGACTGCCACACGGGGCTGTATAGATTTATAGTCTGATTAAGAGAATAAACTTTTCTTTATTCTGATCTTCTGGAAGGAAGAATTATAGGATTTGGCGTTGGAGGCTGGGACAGTCACAGTGTCTCACAAGTGGCCACGTGATCAGAAATCCATATCTTTATGTGGCACTTCCATTTTTTCCCATTTTTATACCTTTAAAATTTTACCAGTGGGACTTCCCTTGGGGTCTAGTGGTTAAGACTCCGTGCTCCCAATACAGGGGATATGGGTCTGATCCCTGATCAGCGAAGATCCCTCATGCATTGTGGCGTGCCCAAAAGATAAAAAAATAAATTTCACAAGTGATACATGAAAATATTCTTATTATAAGAAAAGTCAAGCAATAAATTGCCCCTAAACCTCCTCCAATACTATTCTAGTTCCTCAAGTAAGTTTAGTTATCTATTAGTTGGATATAGATCCTCCTATATATTTATATGCATATCCATTTTATTTTATTGTACATATTACACAGTCTTGTTTTGCAAAGAAGTTTGGTCACATAGTGGTATTTCTTGGTGCTCTTTTCATGTACATACACAGATTCACCTCATTCTTTTTAAGCACGCATAATATCTCATAACCATTGTTTTACTGAAGGGCTGTCAGATTGTTTTAAATTTATGTTTTCACTGTTACTAATAGTACCATAATAAGCATTCTTGAACCACCTTCATTTACACTTGTGTGTTTTTCTGGAGTAGATAAAAATGAACATCTTAAGTGAGAAAGGGCATCTTAAGT
Organism: Giraffa tippelskirchi; assembly: GCF_054371585.1. Lineage (NCBI taxonomy): Eukaryota > Metazoa > Chordata > Mammalia > Artiodactyla > Giraffidae > Giraffa > Giraffa tippelskirchi. Next base: position 125,957,859 of record NC_137285.1, read on the forward strand.
GAGAGTAGGAGGTACCACCAAGCTGCCTTCACAAAGGAAACCCAGATTACACCCCACCTCCAGGGTGAGGCTGCACTCTTTCTCACATTCTTCTGTGCACTGGATCTTATTTTTGTTGTACGTAGGGGTGTACGGTAAAGAATCTGTCTGCAATAAAGGAGAACTTGGTTCGATTCCTGGTCAGGAAGATCCCCTGGAGAAGGGAATGGCAACCCATTCCAGTATTCTTGCCTGGAGAATTCCATGGACAGAGGAGACTGGCAGGCTACAGTCCCTGGGGGTAACAAAGAGTCGGACATGGCTGAGAGACTAATACTTTCACTTATTTTTTCAGGGATATCAGTAGTGTGAGCCTTCTAGAAATGATACAAAACAGTAAATTTTAAAAATTCTTGGGGATTTCCCTGGCGATCCAGCGGTAAGGATTCGGTGCTTCCACTGCTGTCGGCCCAGCTTCCATCCCTGATTGGGGAACTAAGATCCCACAAGTCACGTAGCAAGGCCAAATAAAATAAAATAATGAAAATTATTTTAAAATTTATTCTGTAATATTGTTCTATTGATATTCAGAGACTCAGTTCCAGGTTCAGAGTGAGTCACTGATGAATTTTAATCAAATCATTGAAAATGCGATGGCATCATCATATTTCACTTTAAGGTGTTATTATATAAAGTAAGTGATGACTGGGATGTACCTGGTGAGCCAGTGTTTGGAAATCTGCCTGACAATGCAGGGGACATGGTTTTGATCCCTGGCCTCAGAGGATTCCATGTGTCTTGGAGCAACTAAGCCTATGCACTGCAACTACTGAAGCCCGAGCACCTAGAGCTTGGGCTCTGCCACAAGAGAAGCTACAGCAATGAGAAGCCTGCGCACCACAATGAAGAGTAGCCCCTGATAGTTGCAACTAGAGAAAGCCCATGCACAGCAGCAGAGACCCAGCGCAGCCCAAAATAAATAAATAAATAAAATAGTGATGACCAAATAGAGTGGATATTATCCTTGAACAGTAATCCCTTAAGTGGTGCTCTAGTGGAGACTGATGCACCCTCTCTCTGTGAATCCAGTGTTCCCTCAGGACTGGCACAGATCCCTGGTTCTTTTATTGAACACTAGAAAAACTTGTCGGCTTATTTAAGGGTCTTGTAGGAAAAAAATATAAGTCACTGAACACTCAGGCCAGCTAGATGCTCACCCTCAGGGAAGAGCAGGCCCTTGGGGAAGCAAGACCTACCCAGCCTGGTTAAGCAGAAGGGCTCTTTAGTCTTCCCATCTCACATGCTCAGGGGACAGGGAGGCAGGCACACCCAGTTTCACTCTAAATTTTCTCTTCTTTTTTTGCCAAGCTCCGTTGGATCCATGTATGCTAAATGCTTTCTGTGAGATTCCACTGTGCTAGTCTTTAAGTAACTACACTGTTCGCCAAAACTGTGGGCTATATTCATTCAACCAGGCAAGCCTCACCTTTGATTTCTAGGAATTTCAGGACAAGACTTGTGTGGCACTCACAGACACGTCGCCCTTTCTTCACAATTCCAGGTATACTTCTGTGGCATGAACAGCCAAACTGAGTAAACCCTGTTTACATTTTGGATATTTGGGAAGAGATTAACAACTCACTCTCACAGTCCCAGCATTTTTTTTTTTCTTTTTTGGCTTCTCTGTGGGGCGTGCGTTGTCTTAGTTCCCTGACCAGGGATGGAACCTGCATCAGCAGAAGCACAGAGTCTTAACCACTGGATCACCAGGGAAGTCCCAAAGTCAGATATCTTTTTTTTTTTTGGCCATATTGAGTAGCTTGTGGGATCTTAGTTCCCTGACCAGCAATTGAACCTGGGCCCTTGGGAGAAAGCAGAGTCCCAACCACTGGACCAGCAGGACATTCCCTACTTTTAATTAGAATTCAGTGTATTGTGACTACTATTATTTTTACAGTGTGATTTTGAGTGATACAATGTCTTCTTATAATAGATAAAGAGGAAGGCATCATGATAAAGGCTTCCTTCATGGGCTTTCTCCTGGGACCAGAGGACAATACCAAGGCGGGCACCCTCTTGCGTCATTGGGAAGGGGCAGGAGATGAGCTACCACAGAGACTCCAGAGGTGGTGTTTACATCAAAGAACTCTCCCTGGTCTGATCCTTAGCTTTGAGACTCTACAACTTGGTTTTGTGAGGATCCCAGTAAGATGTAAGGAAATTTACATGAGCCACACTACTAAGAACTGATCTAAAACCAGAATTCATTAATTTCTTTGATAATCAAACTTTGATTGACACTGGGCCTGAGCCAGGCCATATCCTAGACTCTGGATGTAATGAACAAAACAGATTTGGTCTCTGCACTTATGAAGCTTATGGTCTAGTAGGAGAAACACATAAACAGGCCATTCCAACCCAGTGAGGTGAATGTGCTAGTTATGGGAATGGCTAGAAGAGGCCCAATCCTAGAGGAAGTGACAGAGGGAGATGACATGGAGGAAAAGCCTATTCCTGATTTCCTTACCTTAGTGAGGGTTGTCACTAAGCATCTAGCCTTGATGTCATTTTCAATTCTCCCCTCAACCTCAATCCATCACCAAGGTACATTAGGTGCACGGCAAGTCTCTTTGGTTCATCCACTTCTTTCCATCTTTCCTGGTCCCTCTGTACAGACTCCCCCCTGAACTCTGTTAAGTTCATGATTATAGGATCAGGGCATCTCAGCATCAGAGCTGTTTCAGTGCTGGGGAAAAGCTCAGATGGCTTCTAGGACCAGACAATCAGTGAGTGAAGCTGCCAGGAACCATGGTACATTGGAAAACCCTTTCCCATATAACAGGGAAGGAGAGTGCTGCTATGAGGAAATGTGGGGCCACAATTTTGCTAGATTTTTCTATACTTTTAAGAAAAATGTAAAACAGTTTTATAAAGAAATTTTCTAATTTTTAAAATAGAAACAAACTTCAGATTTAAAATAAAAGTGTTCATCACAAGGAAACTTCTTCTCTTTTTTCAATTTATTTTTGTATCTATATAAGATGATGGATGTTAGCTGAATCTTTTGTGCTAATCATTTCATGATATAAGTGAATCAAGCCATTATGTTGTATGCCTTAAAGTTATACATTGATGTATGTCAATTATTTCTCAATAAAACTGAAAAAAAAACTGTTGGGGAAGTTTAAGGCGTTAAGTGTGCTGATGTCTGAAAGTAACTGTGAAATGTATCAAAAGATGCATTGTTGGGTGGATAGAGGCAAGGATAAATATGTGATAAAGCAAATCCAGAAAAAATGTTAATTACATCACCTAAGGGATGCATATATGGGTGTGCACGGTACAATTCTTCCAACTTTTCTATATGTTTGAAATTGTTTTTGTAATAAAATCTGTGAGGGGAAATTTTTTTAATTGAAAAAGAATTGCGAGCCACTATCGTGACTTCTGTTACAAGCTGTAACAGACTTTATGAATGTGAGGTAGAGGTAACGAATTAATAATATAAAGGTCCTAAAACAGTCCTTAGAATATTTAATACATATTGTATATATTATTATTATCAGCTTGCAACAGAGGAAGTGGACACACATTGGAAGAGATAGGTGCCTCAGTGAATGTCATCGAGGGCTTTCAGCTGAATTTCATCAAAGAATAAAGTGAGCAGATGAGTGTGTGTTTATACTTGGTTTTGAACTGATGAGAATTGGGCTCTAATTAAACTGATGAGAATTAGACTCCCTGAATTTTTAAAGCTCTGATTGAGATATTGGCTCCTCTGTCTATGGAATTCTCCAGGCAAGAATACTGGAGTGGGTTGCCATGCCCTCCTCCAAGGGATCTTCCTGACCTCGAGATCGACCCCTCATGCCTACCAACGAACCCTCATCCTTCTCTCTCCTCCATTTGCAGGCGGGTTCTTTACCACTAGTGCCACCTGGGAAGCCCCAGGTTTCTGAATATTGTTGTTGTTCAGTCGCTCAGTTGTGTCCAACCCTTTGCGATCCCATGGGCTGCAGCACGCCAGGTTTCCCTGTCCATCGCCATCTCCCAGAGCTTGCTCAAACTCATGTCCATTGAGTCGGTGATGCCATCCAACCATCTCATCCTCTGTATCCTCCCCTTCTCCTCCTGCCTTTAGCCTTTCTAAAGGCAGTATCAGGGTCTTTTCCAATGAATCAGCTCTTCGCATCAGATGGCCAAAGTATTGGAGCTTCAGCTTCAGCATCAGTCCTTCCAATGAATATTCAGGATTGATTTCCTTTAGGATTGACTGCTTTGATCTCCTTGCAGTCCAAGGAACTCTCAAGAGTCTTCTCCAACACCTCACAGTTCGAAAGCATCAACCCTTGCACCGCGCTTTTTTCCTTCCTTTTACCAAAGTGAAAACTACACTTCCCATGAGAGCTCACAGGCGTCGACGTCGCGCAGTTCTTTGTCGTCGCACAGCGCCCTTTATACGTACTTCCGCCCGCTTGCCACTTCCTTTCCTTTCGGCGGCTCGCGGCGGCAAGATGGCCGTGCAAATTTCCAAGAAGAGGAAGGTGAGATTCCGGGGCCCGGTTGCAGGGAACTGTGGCGTTTCGCGGGGTTCAGGAGTTTCTCTGGGTGCTATTGTGAGACCTACAGCTCTTCGCTATACCCGGGGCAGCGGCTGGACTGTGTCGCTTTCCCGTGGGCTGCGGATGGCGGTGGATTGAGCGCAGGCCCGTGGCTGCCGAGAGCAGTATGGCTGGGATAGGAGAGACGGATTTCTGCCGGTTCCGCGCGGAGAGCAGAGATGAGCACTGAGGGCTCCTCCTGCCCCGGAGGAGCGCTTGTGAGCCTTTCTTAGTCAGTAGTTAGTAAAGTTAGTAAACGTGATGTTTTGAAGGCATGAACCTTTTCCCTCATCGAATCGTAGCTTTGAGAAAGGGAGGTAGCAGTGTTTTCTTGCCTTCTACCTAGGCGTGTCTGGGTGCAGCCTTCTGACCCCGAGGACCTCAGTTGGGAAGGTTACTGACAATTTCTTGTTCTCTCTGGGTGTCAACGAAAAGTTCTGGGGAAATAGACGGAAGGGGCCTGGGGAAAACGGTTTGATAATTTAAAACCCTTCAATGAAGAGGAGATGACGAGTCTGACTGGAGGTGTTCTCTTTGTCCAGGTGACCCCTACCCTGTGCCGCGTTCTGTGGCACAGTTTTAAGGGCCTGGGTCAAAGTTAACTTCCAAAAGATGACCTAGAGGCATTTGTCTGAGAAGGGTTGCTATGTTTCCTCTGGAACAAGGCAAAATAATTGATGATGGGTCTTTGGTTGGAGGTGTTGAGTTTTGATTAGGGTTGCATTGACTGGGCTAGAAAAGTGAGCTTATGTCCAGATCCTGATTTTCATTTTACTTTTGGTTAGTTTGTCGCTGATGGCATCTTCAAAGCTGAGCTCAATGAGTTTCTCACTCGGGAGCTGGCTGAAGATGGATACTCTGGAGTTGAGGTCCGAGTTACACCAACCAGGACAGAAATCATTATCTTGGCCACCAGGTAAAAAATTCATTTTTCTGGCTATCACCTGTAATTGCCTGCATTAAGGTGATTTGTTCTGTAAACTTAGCAAAATAACAGTTGAGTCTTAGTGAGCGAGTTTTTAAGCTGCATTTTTAAAAAAATGATAATCTCTTAGTTTTTGTCATCCAAAATTTATAGTTGTTTGTGTCAGATGAATTAGATTTTTACTACCACACATGCGCAAGATTTAAAATTACATCTGTAGTGTTATGAGAACTGTGAATTGCCACTCTTCATTTTCCCCAGGACACAGAATGTACTTGGTGAGAAGGGCCGGCGGATCCGGGAGTTGACTGCTGTGGTTCAGAAGAGATTTGGCTTCCCCGAAGGCAGTGTAGAGGTGAGTGATCCTGGCTTGTGCCAGAGGCTACTCGGGGCCTGGAGATGGCTCTTCAGGATGGTGCTGTGCTGTGCTTTGTCACTCAAGTCGTGTCCAACTCTTTGTGACCCCCACGGACCCAAGGCTTCTCTGTCCATGGGGATTCTTCCAGGCAAGAAGACTGGAGCTGGTTGCCATGCCCTCCTCCAGGGGATCTTCCCAACTGAGGGATTGAACCCAGGTCTCCCACATTGCAGGTGGATTCTTTACCATCTGAGCCACCAGGGAAGCCCTCTTTAGGATGGTACTTCTGAAAACTCATATTATCACCCTGAAAGCTTACTTGTGATCAGTGAGTATTACAAATGGATTGGTATTTTGTTGACTTTCTTTTAATAAGCAGTTAGCAGTAGTTTATATCCATCTTGGATATAGTAATGATATGTAGGAGAGATTGGCTGCCCATTGATCTCCATGATTTGGCTGTGGAAAGAGGTGGGGGTGGGAGAAAAATGAGGAATGGCTCAGTTCAGACTATGTCCCTGAGTGTGTGTTAGATGTGGGCATTAGGAGTGCTTTAATACTTGGGTAGTACAGTGAAAGGGCTTCCCAGGTGGCTTACTGGTAAAGAATCTGCCTGCCAGTGCAGGAGACGTGGTGGGTTCAGTTCCTGAGTCAGGAAGATCCCCTGGAGGAGGACGTGGTAACCCACACCAGTATTCTTGCCTGGAGAATCCGAAGGACAGAGGAGCCTGGTGGGCTGTAGTCAGTGGGGTTGCAACTCAGCCACTAAATGAGAACAAGTATAGTGATACATAGAGTGGTGTCTGCGTGTATCATGAATGTACTGATTTTTAGTTGAAAACAGTGGTGAGTGTAACAAGTTTAAGAATGGCCTTGTTTCCTTAAAGCTTTACGCTGAAAAGGTAGCCACAAGAGGACTGTGTGCCATTGCCCAGGCAGAGTCTCTGCGTTACAAGCTCCTAGGAGGCCTTGCTGTGCGGAGGTAAGAGTTGTTATGATTGTGTCCTTTTGTGAATTAGTATATCAGCTATTTTGTTAATTTAGTAAGTGGACTCTGACAGGCTCAGCTAGTCTCTTGAGGGCTTTAACAATAAGACATTGCCAATCCATGTTGTCACTAAACTGGCAGCCTAGTTAGAAAGACTAGTAAAGATGCAAGTGTTTAAAAAGTGAGTGGTGTTATAGTAGAGCACTATGTGCTTTGGGAGTAAAACATAGAATGAGGGGTGGGAAATGGTTTGGGTTCATGTTGAAGTCATTCACATGCATGGTGTGGTGGTAACTCGGGGCACTCAAAAGAGAGAAGACTCATTGCTGATGAGAGAGCTTAAAAATCTAGTCAGATATCCCCTGTAGGTATTTATAGATAGTAACGTGAGGAACAGAGGACATGAGGTGGTTAGATTGGCCCCGGAGCTGGGCTTGCTAATAAGATTTCAGCTGGCAGTTCCTTGAGCGGTTTCACTACTTGGAGTAAAGGAAATGCCTTGCCTGGGTGTTAGGAATTCATTAATCCTTAATGCAGAACCTTGGGAGGTTTTTTAACAGAGGAGGGATGTGAAAGCTGTGCTGGAGACAGGTTCCCATGGGAGGAATGCTGTAGGCAAGGACCCAGACTCACTGAATTGGGGAGTGGGGGGAATACAGCCCAGCAACCTGTCTTCATAAGCCCTCCAGGTGAATTTTGCACACGCTGAAGTTTGAGTGGTTCATTTTGACCTTGAGGCGATTCTATAATGTGCAGCCAAGTTTGGAAAGCACTTGATTAGAAGGAACTTGATGTGTTCCCCTAAGGAATTCCCTAAGATGGTGTGTGGTAGGAGTGGAAGAAGGTTTCTATCTCTTGGGTCGGGCTCTGGTCAAACTTACTCTGCATTAAAGGAACATTGAAAGTAGTCAGTGCAGGCTGAGTTCTGTTTTGAAGCGGGGTGGGGTTGAGCGGTCCTCTCTGGTGATGACACAAATGGCTCTCTGTCTCTTGTGTACCCAAAGGGCCTGCTATGGTGTGCTGCGGTTCATAATGGAGAGTGGGGCCAAAGGCTGTGAGGTCGTGGTGTCTGGGAAACTCCGAGGACAGAGGGCTAAATCCATGAAGTTTGTGGATGGCCTCATGATCCACAGTGGGGACCCTGTTAACTACTATGTTGACACTGCCGTGCGCCATGTGCTGCTCAGACAGGGTGAGTAGCCAGGAGTGCTTGGGTCAGTGGGCTTTAAATGGGTAGACGTGGTTTTATATATGCTCTTCAGTGTTGGGGGAATTTGGGATATAGTGGAACATTTTTGTACTCTTTGGGTTCATTGTTTAGCTTCATTGAAGAGAGTTGGTTTGTCCTTGTCTCAGCCACTGGTGTACCCTTCAGTGATGACACGATGACGAGTCAGAAAAGGCACATCCTGCTCTTGGTCCTTGTCGGTGCCACGTTCTGTGGTGCTGTGCATGGGTTCCTTTTGCAAAGTGTCCTGTCCATTGATTGATTAGAGGCATTTGTCTGAGAAGGGACCAGATGCAGGATGCTTGAGTAACCTGTTCTTTTCTTCCTTCTGCCCTGTTCTGTTGTTTAGTGGGGGGCAGTGGAACTATAGGTAGGTCTTAACTATGGCATCTTCTAGGTGTGCTGGGCATCAAGGTAAAGATCATGCTGCCTTGGGACCCAACTGGTAAGATTGGCCCTAAGAAGCCTCTGCCTGATCACGTGAGCATTGTGGAACCCAAAGATGAAATACTGCCCACCACCCCCATCTCTGAACAGAAGGGTGGGAAGCCAGAGCCGCCTGCCATGCCCCAGCCGGTACCCACAGCATAACAGGTATGTCTGTAAGGGCCTCTTGGGGCATAATGGAACGGTATTCCACCTAGTGAATAAAAAGTAGATTACACTTGCTTTACATGAGAGGATGCAGATTGGAGCCAGGGACTCCCTTAACCCTGGTATTCGTTTGGGAAGAGTGTTTGCACCATCTTCCTTTGTTCAAAATTTTCAGGTCACTCTTATTAGTAATTAGCTCTTCTTCCCGCAACTCATTAAAACAGTGACAGGCCTCTCCTGTGCCTAGTGCCTGTTGTGTTGTTTGTTTCTAGATATTCTGTGTGTTATTAATTTTCATGCAAACCCGATACTCAGGTGAATTTTCTGTTCTTACTGTACTTTGTTTGCTTTCAGGTCTCCTTGGCCGCTGGATCTGGAATCTGAATGTTGCTCCGCAAAGACCTTTAATAAAATCTTTTTAAAACACATGTGGCCTACTAGACTCTGCATCTAGTATTGAGGCTGAGGGTCATGCCACCCCATGGGGAGCATTGCTTGACAGATTCTTAGGACTGCCTGGTTCACAGTGTTTCTGTGCTTTCCTTAAAAATCCTGTTGGTTTCAGTGTGAGAAGAGGAGCAGAATGAGAGAACCCAAGCAGAAGTAGTCAAAGTAACCCTCTCCTTGTGGAGGAGTAGATCTGTTGGTGATGGTGAAAGCTGATTATTAGGACAGCACCTTGATTGCCTCAACCTGAAATTCGCGGTTAAGGGAAAGCGAATGCTGAAGAATGTTCAAAAGTATGTTCACCTAAGCATTATAGATCTGTGATCAGAGTCTACATCCCTATGTCCTTGTTCTCTTAACCATTATCCTGTAGTAAAGTATAAAGGGTACTTAAATTAACTACCATTCAGTCTGATGATTTAAAGAGTTTTCTACTGATATGTATTTATAAGAAATTGGATTGTCTTCCTGTATTCAGGTGAAACTAATGAGGGACAGGCTGGCATTAAAATCCTATAAGACTAAAGGTAGTGAATTATGTTGAGAACATACATCTATATTGTCCCCTTTTTAATAAGAGCATTGGATGTTTCTACTGGCTAGACAGTAATATCTTAGTTGTTTTTGTCAGTGTTAGTGGAATTGAGACCATGTCTCAGTGGTAGAAGTACTTCCCTCTAGAATTCTCCAACCACTGGAATAGCTATTGTGTTAATCACCGTTTACTATGTTCCATGGAATGGGCTTGTGTATGTATGTTTCATCTTGTGGCTAGGAACTAGAGCCTGAATACCAAAACATTCTCCGTATTCTGGGGTGGCACATTTCCAGGAGTGAGTCCTTTCTCAAGCTGAAGAAAGTTTTCTGTAAAGGGTCAAGAGGTGATTGCTGAAAGTTGTAGTGTTTGAGCTAAGCCGAGGTGTCGGAAAAGACTTTTGAGAGTCCCTTGGACTGCAAGGAAATCAAAGCAGTCAATCCTAAAGCAAATCAGTCCTGAATATTCATTGGAAGGACTGATGCTAAAGTTCCAATACTTTGGCCACCTGACGCTGGGGAAGATTGAAGGCAGGAGGAGAAGGGCATGATGGAGGAGAACGGCATGACAGAGGATGTCTATCTCAGAAGATAATTTTTTCTATTTTCTCCTTCAGAAACAAGATTTTTACATTTTATGAAATCTTTATTTCTTCTTTAACAACTAAATACAATAGCACCTCCACATGCACACCCCTTATCTGCAGCGGATACATTTCAAGCCCTCCAGGGATTCCTGATACAGCAGATGGGAAACTAGGTATACTATGTTTTTTTCCTATACTAATGGGTGGGTAAAGACACAGCACAGATACATTTTAGACCTAAAAAAGACTCTAAGACTTCCCTGGTAGTATAATGGGTAAGAATCCACCTGCCAATTAGGGGACATGGGTTTGATCCCTCGTCCAGAAAATTCCACATGCACCACGACCACTGAAGCCCACATGCCTGGAGCCTATGCTCCACAACAAGAGAAACCACTGCAATGCACTGCAACTAAAAGCTGAGTGCAGCAACAAAGACCCAGTGCAACCATCAATAAAAAAGAATCCAATGAGTCCATATAGTGATTGTGTAATACCAAGTTTTATTCTGTTGTGTATGAAGTAAATGAAGTTTTCCTAGTTCTTTGAAGCCCACTAAGAATTACGGTCATGCAGCTTACTGAATGGTAACAATTCATGTTCGGCAGGCATTCTGGGGGCCCAGAGAGCAGTGGACCAGGAGCCAGGGGGACCCTGTATATATGGTCTAACCAGTCGTTCTAGGACATTAGGACACATGGCTGTGGCTGTCACCTTTTGCTTGTGTTCCTGTGAGCCTCTCCAGGGATAAGCACTATGCCTCCCCTCAAGTTCCAAGTCCAGAAGATCAGGGACAATACCCTATCAGGCTGGAATTTCCCATGGTGGGAATGGTGGATCTCCTGAAGTCTGCATCCCACACCATCTTCTCAGATTAGCAGAGGCTGCATGGATAAAGCAGACTGGAGACAGCAGACCCAAACTGGAATCCTGGCTCTGCCACCACTCCCCAGCCCCATGACCTAAGTAAGCAAGTCCCAACTCAGTCTTGTTTCCTCAATTGTAAGCGTGGGAGGGAGAAGAGAGGAGCATGATAGTACCTACCTCACAGGTATTATGAGCTAGAAATCCAGGAAACCTTGGTTTTAAGGTATTCAGTGGCAGGCTTTTGTTCCAGGCACCGGAGGACACAGCGATGTGAAACTGACCTCTTTCCTGCCTCAAGAGGCATCCTACAAGTGTTACAAGAGACCAGAGGCCAAATGTTAGGTGATAGGAGGGCTAATGTTAAGGGTACAGAGAGGGAGTGGTCAGCTCTGGGGTAGAGGGTGTCAGGTCTGCCCAGGCCTGACACCCTCCTTGGACAGCAGGAAAGGGCATTGGCACTTGGCATGAGCAAGCACTGGGACACGAATGGCTATCATGGGGGAGACTGGGCAGTCTGCCTGGCTACACAGAAATGTTTAGCCTGGGGAAGATGCCCACATCTCTGGGGAAAGCTTGCCCTGGATTTGCTCCTACATTTTCCACTCTGGCTTTCACCTGAGTAGGCAATGCAGCACCTTCTTTGCCTTGTCCTGGTGTTTTCCATTGGGTGGGAGCAGGCAGGCTCTGAAGCCAGGCCTCTATCCCACTGCCCTCCCTCTCTGCCATTATCAGCGTGTCCAGATGGTCACAGGGTCCCTAATCTGGGATAATCGGAGGGTAGGAGCTCAGCTGGGACCCAGGCCTTTGTGCTGGGTGTGATGGGCCAGCCCCAGCTGGAGAGAGCATGCAGACAGGGCCCTGGGGCTTTGGAAGATGGAGAACAGCACGGGGCTGCCCTGTACTGAAGGGGATGGAGGAGCAGATGATAGCTCTTCAAAAGGCAATCTGAGTGCAAATAAGGGGAGCCCCAGATGGGGCCTGCCAGCTCTGCGGGGCCTTGCCTCAGAATCTGTGGCGTCCATCCTTTGTTCCCTCTTTCTCCTCCACTGGGCTCACCCCCTCCCGACCCAGCAGTTTTATGTTGCTGCCCCAGAGCCCCAGCCAACCCAGCTGTTTATAATGGCATCAAGAGCTTGTGCCCCCTGTTTATGCTGGGACTGTGGCATGTCCAGATGCAGAGCTGGACTCATTGGTGTCTCAGAGGCCTGTGGCACTGGTGCCCACTACCCTGGGCTTCCAGTTTGCTGTGAGCCTTGACCCCAAGTCTGCTCAGGGTTCTACAACTGTCTTTGTTTTGTTTCAGCTTCTTTCATGAGTGGAGGAACCCCGCCTTGGCCCAGGCTTATAGCAGTGAGCCTGGGTTTGGAATCTGTTTTTAACACCTTTATCCTCGAGTCTGAATCCAAAAGCTTGAGCTTCTGCCTTAATGTTTTATAGTTCTGTTTCTGGTCCTCAGACGTGTTTGCTTACTTATAAGCCTATGTCTCTTTTTAGTTGTCTGATTTTTAATTTTATCTATCACTGAAAGTAAAAGTGTTAGTTGCTCAGTCATGTCTGACCCTTTGCGACCCCATGGATTGTAGCCTGCCAGGCTCCTTTGTCCATGGAATTCTTCAGGCAAGAATACTGGAATGGGTTGCCATTTCCTTTATCAGGGAATCATCCCAACCCAGGGATCGAACCCCGGGTCTCCTGAATTGCAGGCAGATTATTTACCATCTGAGCCACCAGGGCTAGGTGGTTAAATTGGAGAGGATGGTTTAGAAAGGGAGAACCATCCTGACCAGAAGTGCCTCTTAGATTCTGAACCTTCATGAAATCTGTGGGCTATATATTCTGCCTTCTACTAAGTACGTGGCCTTGGGAGACTCTTCTTATCTTACAGATATTAGTAATTAGCTGACTAAAAGTTTGGTTTTTTTTTTAACTGCTGATAATCTGAAATATGGGCTTCCCAGTTGGCTCTAATGGTAAAGAACCCATATCTCTTATGCAAGAGACTTAAGAGATGCAGGTTCGATCCCTAGGTCTGGAAGATCCCCTGGAGGAGGCTAAGGCAACCCACTCCAGTATTCTTGTCTGGAGAATCCCATGGACAGAGGAGCCTGGTGGGCTACAGTCCACAGGGTCACAAAGGGTCAGACACGACAGAAGTTACTTAGCACAGCACAATTTGAAATACAAGAATAGTGACTATTCCTGGGAGGAATGTGGGAAGGGATGGATTGGGAAATAGACAAGGGGACCTACAAAGGCATTTTTAATGATCTATTTCTTAAGCTAGGTTGTGGGAACAAAGATATTTATTTTATTATAACTCTTAAACTGTACAAAATATATTTCTTTTTCTGCATGAACTATTTCATGATTCTTAAAAATGTCCACACTGTTATTACGAAGGTAAATGAAGTAACATGAAGTGCTGAAGTGCTTTGTAAAGAGTCATAGCTGCTGCTGCTAAGTCGCTTCAGTCATGTCCGACTCTGTGCGACCCCATGGATGGCAGCCCACCAGGCTCCGCCGTCCCTGGGATTCTCCAGGCAAGAACACTGGAGTGGGTTGCCATTTCCTTCTCCAGTGAGTCATAGCAGGGAGCAGATATTGGGCATTACTTCTCCAGGCAAAGGAGGCTTGAGCTGGAACACAGACTCGACCTTTGAAGAAGGTTTTATTTCTACAAGAAAAGGGGCAGTAAGTTAAGAGGCTGTTTACATGGAGGTGCCATAAGGGGAGCAGTGGTGAGCCTGAGTTCTCCCTCCCCTCCCACCTCCTGCCTCAAGTATGAGTCACCTGCCCAGGCTCTGGACGATGGTGACGCAGCCATGGGAGCTCGTGCAGCGCTGCAGGGACGGCTGGGCCTCCACCTGCCCACTGCTGGGGTCAAAGGTGAAGACCCTGTCGGTGCTTTCCCCATGATCATCCCGTCCACCGAGGATGTGGACTTTCCCATCACACACAGTCACGCCACAGCTCTCCTGGGTAGACAGACAGACAGACAATTAGCTATGTGGTCCGGCTGGGGGCTCCCTCTGTCCCTAGCTGGCTAGGCCAGACAACAAAACCTTGACCCACAGAGTATGAGCAGACAGTCTGGATGGTAGAGAAGTAGCAACTGGATGGACCTGACTTCAAGCTCTGGCTTGACCTTTACTAAATGAATGACCTTACACAAGTCATTTCACCTCTCTGGGCCTCAGGTTCCTCACCTGCAAAGTAAGAATAACAGTACCTTCTTCATAACGTTCCTTTAACTTAGTGAGATAAAGCACATAAAGCATTTTACATAGTGCCTGGAATATAGTAAGCACTCCAATAACAGTAATTACCACCACCACCATCTTTGGATCTCAGAGAAGCCAGAAATCTTAGGCTCCTAGAATTACTGGAGATCAGAACTGGCAAGGACCACCAATCCATCCACATCCCTATATAGTCTCTCAGGAGCTCTGGAGAGGGAACAGAACAATGAGGGGAGGCAAGGAATGCAGAGGTGGAGCATCCAGGGCCCAGCACCTCCCTTCTCTAATACCAATGAGGCAAGGGAACTTAGCAAGTCCCCTCTCCGCCTCCTTCCTCCTCCCACAATAAGCTACCAGGTAGTGGCCTACAGAGCAGCAGAGACTGCAGGGTACTGAGATCAAGCTCCCCATCCAAAGCTACAGCACTTCGGGGCTGGGATTCCAGGTTCTGCCTCACATGGCCTTGCTGGTGGCCTCAACCTCTCTAAAACCAGTCTCCTTATCTTTGAAGCCCAAGGCTGATTATCACTGTAAGGACAAAACTAGAGAACATGTAAAACCACCTAACATGGAGTCAGACACAAGACTCACTACCTCTGAGATCCACATCGTTAGAAGTGGGTCTTTACGCTTCTAAATGGAACCAGTGCCAGAGCTGTACCCAGGAGCCTCCACTTACCACAGGGCTGGGGAGGACAGCTGCCTCCCCCCAGACATCTGTGCCAGGGTCGTAGGTGAAGATTTTGCTCATAAGGCCGCCAATCACATAGATGGTGTTCTCCAGGGAGACAGCGTCAAGGCACCGCTGCGAGAAGGGTGCTGGTGACCGCAGGCTCCACCGGTCCTCCTTGGAATCAAAGCACTGCACCTGAGGGGCAGAAGTAGCAGTGGTGAGGCCTCACCCCCTAACTGCCCTGCTGCCCACACCTCTCACTTCTCTCTGTTGGGGGCACTCATTCAGCACATTTGCCTATGTCCACCAGTTCTGAGCTTGGGTCCCTCCCCTTAAGTGTGCTCTGCCTGGTTCCACATTCTAGCCCCTCTCCCTGGACTCCTGTTGTCAAAAGCTTTCTCATCTTTCAAGGTCCAGTAAGAGGTCTGCATCCCAGGAGGTAGAAGTACTGTCTGCATTAGTGCTGTAGAGGGTTCTCAGAGCAGGTCCCCTGTGGAGATGCCTTCCTGGCTGCATAAACTGTCAACCCTCTTTCTCCTTTTGGTGCGCTGAGGTTGTGACAAGGTTCCAGTTGGGGTGTCTTGCCACCCCCATTCCTATAGCTGTCCATAGGCCTCCTAGGCTCACAGGTGTTTATGCCCTCCACAGTTTCTGAGGGTTCAAACTGCTGCACAGGAAGGTGCTAAAGGGCATTCCCCTAGCCAGCCCAGAAAGCACACCAGAAGGTGTGCTGGGAGTGGAATTGAAATAAGGTGAGAGTCCTAGTTTTGGAAAGTCAGATCTTAGAGCCACATTCCTGTGAGGCCTTCAGGGCAGGGAGGAAGCTGCCACAATGTTTTGTTCACAAAAAGCCTAAATGTACAAAATTTGTACATTTTTTGATAGATGGAAAATTTGATAGACTATGATTCATCCACCCAGTAGACTATTACACAGACATTGAAATGATGGCTGTGAAGTTTCTAAGCATGTAGAAGTACTTATACTTTGAAGAAAAAGCAGGATAGAAAATTTTACTAGTGGAACGTAAAACTGAAACAGAAAAGCAAAAGTTAATTCAGAGAAAGCCTAGAAGGCAATGTACCAAATATTAATAGCAGTAGTTATCCTGACCTGATGAGATTATGGTTCTATTTCTGTTCTCTAAATTTGCAATAATAAGTGTATTATATTTTTGAATGGAGGAAGAGCATTTTAACTACCATTGCCCTCACTTAATTTTTTAAATCTTTGAAACCCATATGGCACCAGGCCAAACATTCAGGTCCAGACCTACTGTGTGACTTTGGAGTCCTTTTTCTGAATTTATTTTCTTGCCTGAAATATGGGGAGGATGACTCAGTGCTGTTGATGAAAATGGACAAGGACATGAAAGAGGTAGCTCTGCTCCTGGCACACAGCAGGCCTCCCTTGCCCTCTGCTAGCCCACCTTGTTGGTGCTGACGCCATCCTGCCCAGCGCCCCCGATCACGTAGAGCCGGCCGGCGCAGGGGGCCACAGCAGCTGAGCTTACTGCCTCGGGGAGCGGGGCTGCGGTCGCCCAGGTGTTGGAGAAAGGATCATAGCGTTCCACGCTGCGCAGTCTACGCAGGCCATCGAAGCCGCCCACTACGAACAGCTGTGGATGAGGAGGTCGCCTTGAGTCAGGGCTGTCTGCATCTCCGCCCCAGGGCCGCAGGCTGGTTGTGGAGAAACTGCCCCACCCAGGGAGCATCCCAGCTCCTGGCTCCACCTCTGCCCCGGCCATTACCGATCCTCCCTTAGAAGATATTTCTCTATTAATGGGGACTGGTTTCTACGATGGGTACTGAATGTGGATAAGATCTGCAAAATAACTGGCACCAAGTTAATGCTTATGGACAGCTATAAAAATTACTATAAAATACTATAAAAATAGCTAGTAATTTCTTTTAGGAAATTTTACCACCTCACTTAACTGATCCATTTTATTTGCATTTCTGAATTTGGGGTGTAACTTACAAAGATAATTGGCAGGTTTTTTTTTTTTTTTGGTTGGTCTTAAGTGACAGAGTCAAGATTCAAACCTAGGTTCTTTGACCCCAGAGCCCACACCCTTGACCACCTGACTACCAGACTGTACTGTCATTACTATTTTTATTAGCATTACCATTATTAAGCAACTTGGAGCAAGTTCTTTTTCTTTTAGGTGCCCTAGATCCCTTCTTAAAAAGAGAGGATCCTAGAGGGCTCTCCCCCAAGAAGTCCCCAGATGTCTACCTTGGGCCCAGGGCAGCAGCTGGGAGGTGTCCCTACCTGCCCCTGCACCACCGCCATCTTGTGTCTCCACCTGCCCCTGTGTAGCGAGGCCACCTTGATCCAGGTGTGCAGATGGGAGCTGAACATCCACACATCGCGGCTGTTGATGTGGCCTCCTAGCGGGAGAGAAGCAGCTGTTGTCCCCAGGCCCTCTTGCTATCCCCTATCCCCAGGGGACTCCAGGAGAGCAGGGACTGTGTTTTATTCTCTGAATCTCTAGGGCACAGTCCATTGGTATCAAATTGATCTTTGCCATTGTGCCATGACAACAAGGAAATTGTTGACTCCCTATAAAATTGTGTTGTCCTGGGAATTAACTAATACAAGCTGCTTAGCATAATGCACAGCACATGGTAGGCTAGATAAAGAGAAGTGATTAATACTAATCTGAATTGATGTAAACATTGCTGAATAAAGGGTGGAGTTACACCAGTGATTGGCTCTGCAGTACCTCTACAGTATGATGGTGGTGGTTTAGTCCCTAAGTCGTGTCCAACTCTTGCGACCCCATGGACTGTAGCCCACCAGGCTCCTCTGTCCATGGGATTTTCTAGGCAAGAATACTGGAGTGGACTGCCATTTCCTTCTCCAGGGGATCTTCCCGACCCAGGAATCGAACCCAAGTCTCCTGCATTGCAGGCAGATTCTTTACCAACTGAGCTATGAGGGAAGCCCACCTCTACAGTATCAATAACTGTAGGTTATCAAAAGGATCTGCTATATCCTGGTTGGAGGAAAAACAGAGGGCGCAAAATGATGAGCCAATCCTGTGGGACTCCATTTATGGCCCCCGCCCTCACCAGAAACATAGATGTCATTGCGGAGAGTACATGTTGCAAACTCTGAGCGAGCATAGCCGGGCAAGCTGGGAAGTGGGGTCCAGCGCCGGCTGTCTGGATGGTAGGCGTTGGCGAAGGGCAGCTTCAGGAGCCCCCTTCGGTCACAACCACCGATGACCACGATCATTTCAGCTAGGTCCATGAATCTGGCATGGGGACAAACCCAATGCTGGTTAAGCTACACCCAAGTTTCAGCCTTTTCACCCTCTCATAGACTGCACTACATGGTCCTGCTGCCCTTCTGCTCCCCACCCTCCCCATGTTGGACTCTGCCACTTTCAACCTCCCCTCTGGCTATTGAGCAGAAGAGGATCATTACTCCTGACCCCATTTTGCTGATCTCTAAGTTACAGGAAAAGAATGCTTACAAAGCCATCACCCTTACTTAGAAAAGTCACCTTGTTTAATCGACTTTGGCTTTCCAAAGGTTATATAGCTGAAAGTAACAGAGCTAACAGAGCTAGAATTCAAGCCCATTCTCTTGACCTCCATCGGGGAGTAATTTTGCTGTGCCCCTCCTCCTATAACCATCTCCTAAACCTATCCCCTAATCACGAAATCCATTGAACCAGGGTACACACCCTTTTAGCAAAGCATTCTCCCCTCCCACTGACCCCTCAGACTTCTGACTCCACCAGAATTTCCAAACCCTTTAGCCAATTCCTACCTAATTCCTTTGACAAATACTGAACATCTTGTACTTTTGTTCCAGGCCCTGAGCTTACTGTTGGAGATACAGTCCCTTACTGTTGGAGATACAGGAATAAGACAGACTGTCCCTTATTCCTGTGAGAGCGACAGACCATTCTGACTACTCCACCCAAAGTCTTTGGTCTGGTGTTCCAGGGGTGGGAGTATGCCTCTTTCATTTTTCCCCCAGGCCCAGCCTATTTTAACTCCTTACCAGACCGCGCTCCCTGAGGTTAAAGGGTGTCGCCAAATCACTCCCGAGACTACACGAGACAGTTTGTACCTAAGACTTTTTCAAGGACCCAGAATCAAGCCTGTGAAATGTCTGCTGAATGTATGACTGAATCTCATTCAAGAGGCATGATCAAGTGATAGGATTAAAGGATGGTGGAGCGGCTGAAGAATGCCGGAGTAACGCAGGGCAGGAGGCAAGGGGCGGGAGGCATACCTCCGCGGGCGGGCTCGAAGTGTGCCAGACTCGCGGCCTAGGATGAAACAGGCGCGGGCCTCTAGCAGCAGGGGGCGGCACTCGCTGCAGGCCTGCAGCAACTCATCGGCCTCCACCTTCTCCAGGAAGTAGGCGGGCGCCAAAAGGGGCAGTCGCACGTGCTCCAGCAGGCGCCGCAGCTGGCCGCGGCGGGCCGGCGCGTCGTGGCGCACCCAGCGCATGGCCGCCTCGAACACGGCCTCCTCGTGCGCCACGCCCAGCGCCGGGTCTGCAAGCAGCGCTGCCACCTCGTCAGGCGTCAGCTCCAAGAAGTCAGCGTGGCGCGCCACTTCGGCGAACGCCTGGCGCAGCACGCGGCCGCAGCGCTCAGCCAGAGAGGCGAGGGAGAAGGCGGCGGCCACGCGGCGCAGCGCCAGGCTGTTAGCGACGCGCAGGCGACCCTCGAGGAAGCGCGCGCAGGCCTCACGCAGGCCCGCCACGCCCAGCCGCTCAGCCAGCGCCAGCACAGCGGCCGCCTCGTCCTCGGCGCCCAACCGCACGCCCGCGCAGTACACGTAGTCGAGCACCACGGCCAGGGCCGTTGCCACCGCTGGCCCGGCCGGGCCTGGCGCCTCGGGCACCACGGGCACCACGGGCACCACGGCCAGGCCACACTCTGGCCGCCCGGCCGCGAACAAGCTGCGGAAGTAGGCGCTGCCTGCGCTAAGCGCCGCGCGGTGGCACGGGAAGTCGCGGCCACCGGCTCGCAGCACCACGTCGGTGAGGATGCCGCTCCGCCGGTACGTGTTCAGGGTCTGCAGGACACGCTGCGCGTGGCAGGACCCCGCGCATGGCGCCTCGGAGCCCCACTCCGACTCCTCCAACACCGGGCCCTTCAGCATCCTGCCGGGCAAAGAACACAGAAAGCGTCGGCAAATCCACCTGCCTGGGGCCCCGCTAGAGGGCAAGAGGCCCCTCATCCATCATTCCTTCTTTAGTTCACTAGTTTACTCACGCAGGTGCACACGATCTCAACATGGGTTCTCTCATTAATGCAACCGCACTCCCTTCCATCCACCCATCGAGATTCCAAATGGCCTCGAAGAGCTAGTCCCTGCCTACCGAAAGGGCTAGACCGGTAGTTGTACCACCTCCTCCCCCACTTACCCACTTCAGCCATATTGCTCTTTCTGTGCTTCAAGCTCGCTAAGCTTTTCCCTGTCAGTCTCAGCAGGAGACAGATGGCATGCTTTTAACTGGGGTAATTTAAGAAGACTCTAATAAAGGAAGGATTTACAAAAGCATAGACCGTGCTTTGGGACTCCTACAAGGGATAAAGCAGTGCCACGTGGCTACCAACAGCCCGGAGACTTTACCTCTCCAAGGTCTAAAGATAGAGGGCTGGGAGGTTATTGGAAACTATACAATATACCTGTATGAGAGCCCTCTTGACAGGAGCTGTATAGCCTTTGGTCAAGGAATTCTCATGACCCCACAGAGATTCAGCATGTTTGAGGGAAGTAGTCACTAACCCCCTCTCCTCATCCCATCTGCTCTCCTAGGGATGTGTGTAGGTGCTCCCCATTAACCACACCCTGATTATTCTATTTAATATCTGCCCCTCCCCCAAGAGTACAGGATCTGGCCATAGTAGGTGTTCATAGTAGCCTGTTCAAGGTCGAGTGAATATATTAAGCTGGTGTTTATTGAGAGCTCTTTTCTCTGAAAGACAGTGAACAAGACAGTCCCTGCCTTCCTGGAGCTTCCATTGAGGTGGGATCCCATGAGGAAATACAGAGCATTAGGGGAGCTAAGAAGGAGCACTGCACCCAGTTGGAGGGGAGACAGAGGAATAGGTAGAATTAGCCAGGAGAAGGAAAGGGAGTGGGAGGGAGGAAGTCTCCAGCTGAGAGAACAGCCTGTGCAAAGACCCAGAGGGAAAGAAGGCATGAGGTAAGAGCCCAGCCTGAGAGGGAAGTTGACCCCCTTTCTAGTAAGTTCTCTGTTCTCTAGGAAGCCCTGTGGGGGGTGGTGGAAACAGTGGCTCTAAGGACTAATCCAGGTGCTGATCTTGCCTCTGCCACTGACTCACTGGCTGTGTGACCTATGCAACACCTCCCCTTTAGTTTCCTCATCTGAAACAGGGTCATAATGCCTCCCTTGTGCAGTGGTTGTGACCTGGTGACTGTTAAATGGAATGTATGAGAAGTGCTAGGTATATAGTACCAATTTAACAAATGTTTCCTTACATGCTTTTACCCAGGAGGAAGGGAGCCCATCACATATGTTAGTTGCTTTTTATGTATATAATTCACTTGATCCTCAAAAATCTGAAGTTTCTTTAGACTCCTCCTTTTCTTTTTTAAGTTTGTCATGAGGAAACAGTCACATAGATGGAACCTGCCCTTCAGAGGTTGCTGGGAGGATCAAAGGAGGGGTGTCTGTGAAAGCATTCTATAGCCTGAAGGGCTGTACTGAATTGGTTATGATTTGGCCATTATGAACATGCATCCTCTGCTTACATATCTCCGGGGACAGGGGTCTCACTCCCTTATTTGCCACTTACTCTAGGGGAGCAGACTTCCGCTCTCTGCTCCTTGCCTCTCCCTCCATTCTCCTGATCCCAGCTGCTGTGCCTCCTCTGAGCCTGCTTTGCCCTGGGGGTCAGATCTTGCTTAGTAGTCAGTCTGGCTTTCACTGTTTATGCCTGGGCCATCCTTGGTAGTGATCTCCTGTCTTAGCATCAAAGAAAATGAGCTCCATGGTGGACAGGGGCCCAGGAAGTTAACGACTTTGCCCAAGTAGAGGGCTGAGCCCTGACCCCGCCTGGCTCTAGACTCGGCATGCCCAGTGGCTCAGCCACACTTGCCAAAGTGGGGGCATGTCGCAAGGAGCAGCCCAGGACCACTGGAAGGAGTTGGGAGGGGTCATGGGAGCATGCTGCCCTCATTCTGTTCTCCACTGGCTGAGAAGGCAGCCACACTCTGAGCTGAGATCCAAGAAGGCAGATTTCATCAGCGTCAGGAGAGACTTTTCTCTGCAGGGACTGTCCTGGCACAAGGAGAGAGGGAGGGCGTCCCTTTGGGGGAAGTGCAGCAGTGTTTTTTTCATTCATTCGCCTACTGTTTACGGCACTGGGCACTTAGAACACACTGACACTTCAGACTGAGTTTCCACCCTAGGGATTTCCTGTCTGGGGGCTGAAGAACACCCCATTGGAACATGAAAGGTAGAATTCCCTGGGCAGGGCTTGATTCAGTTTTCTCTCATCCCACCTAGGAGTCTAGGCACCTCAAACTGAGGGTCCTGACACAGACTGAGGTACCCAGCCCCTAGAAGTTGACATGTCACCCTCTTTTTCACACTCACACCCACACCTACACACACACACTCAGACTTGTAGACACCACACAGCCAGGGCAGCGCTGCCACCTAAATCCCCAGTTGTACCTGGCACTTACCTGGTGATGACCTCTCCCAGGCGCTCTGCGGCTGCTGCTCCTGTACAGACCACTCCTGTTTGTCCTGCCGCCTGCACCCCTGGCAGCCTGGGTGCAATGTCTCTGCCACTCTGCCTGGACTCCTGCTCAGGCTCAGCTGCAGGAGGACAAAGGGGATGGACGCTGGTCGGGGGGATGGGTGGGGAGGGGAGAGTTAAGGGGGAAGGGGAGGAGGGGACACTGGGCTTTTGTTCTGCTCTTGGACCAGCCCTGGGAGGGGGAGAAGGGAGGAGCCGGGAGTAGGTGTAGGAATGACTGTGCAACTCTGGGATCCACGTGCCCAGATTGGGGGTGATCTGGCGCTGGTTGTGCCCTTGAGTGATACATGGATGTGAGGGTGTGTGTGTGCATGCAGGTGTTCCAGGGTACCTGTATGTGCGTGTGGGAGTGCATGGGGACGTGGTGACCATGTGGCATTGGGGCAGATGTTACTAAGAATGTAACTGCACAGCTTAGAGGTCTAGGTTTCCCTCCTGCCTCTGTGACTCTGTGCAGTGTCTGTGTTCCTGCTTTACAGCAGACATGTCATTGTGGGACTTTGTGTCTCTGGTTATACGTATTGCATGTCCCTGTCTTTATCTGCATCTCTATGTGATTGTTCATCTCTGTGACAGGGGTCTGTCTGCATACAACAGGGGGCTGTGTCTTGTGCACTGTGTGTGTGGTCCCTGGGTCTGTGGTATGGTATGAGCTGAGATGGCTTTCACTCAACAGTGTACCCGCCCTTGGAGTACAGTGAGGCAGGCGTGGTGGGTATGGGGGAGAGAACAGGGCAACTTTGGGCTGACCTGGCGTCCTGGAGCCAGAGAGAGGTGGCGCCATGGGTTGGTGACTGATCATTTGCTGCCTCTATGAAGGGCCATTGGGCCTGGCATTTTTGGGGCAGGTGAGGGGGCTTTGCCTTCATGGAACAGGGCAGCAGACTCGGGGGAGGTTGCCTTGACAAGAACCTGGATGGCCCAGGACACCTGGGACCTGGCCCTGGCTCTGCTGGGATTCTGCGTGCAGCTCCAGGCAGATTATTGCCCAACACTTAGCCTTGGCTCTTCATTTCAGCAGGATAGGTAGTCTAGTTGTGGTTCCTGCTTTGTCTTACCGGGGTGCTGTGAAATCAAGAGAGGTTTGTGAAAGCCATGTGCCATGTGGAGTGGAGTGGGTGAACCTGGGATCCTGTTGGAACCCACCCCAGCAAGGCTCAGGCCGGCTGAGTTAGTGGAAGGAATTGTAATGGGAGGGGTCAATGGCCAAGCATGTGTCCTGAGGCCTGGGGGAGTCTGTTCCAGGGACTCTGCTCCAGGGAATGGTGTATCCTGCTTCCCCCTAAGAAAGGATTGTATGTGTTGCTCTATGTTAAAGGATGTGAGAGATTCGGGCACCATTATACTGGGGACAGAGGGTCCAGAGGGAGCCCTGGAGAGGGGGAAGGTAGGCTCAGCCCAGACAGGCCTCACCCAGTAAGGTGCAAGGTAGCAAGAGAGGAGTGGGTCTGTGGAGATGGCTGGAAGGGAGGGGCCCTGTCTCCTGTTTCCCTGTGAAGGGCAGTCAGGCAGTCCTCCATTGACAGGGGGAGGTTACGAGGAGGGCACTGGGAAGGTGGGCTTCTCAGTAACCCCCCAGGTCAAGGGACAAGAGCTGGGGTTGAGCACAGGCTGCGGGCTCAGCTGAGGGTGGAGAAGGGCTCAGCCATCTGCCTAGCGGGGGGACAGCCTCCATCTTCCTGCTGTTTGGGGCGAGGGGAGGCAGCCAGACTGCCTCTGTTTTGGGGGGTGCAGGGGTCCAGTGTAGGGTCCTGGTGAGAGTGGGATGCCATCTCAGCACTCCCAGGCCCTTCTCCTGCTCCTGAAGGCTCTAGGTTGACTCAAGTTGCCCAAGTGTGGCCAGGAGCCTGGAACATGCTGCCCAGTGGACCTCGGGGCACTGACTGCACAGGGAGGGGCTGGCATGAAAGACTGATTCCACTTTCCTGGGCAGGCCTGCCAGACACTGGAGAAGAGGTTATTGGGGCATTTGGGTAGGGCAGTGTGCCCCACTGCTGACCCAGACAGTCCAGATTTCACTCATACTTCCTCATGCCCAAGGAAAGCTGGAGCTGACTTCTGCCCCAGGAAGGGAGCACTTGGCAGATGTTTGAAAAGGGGATAGGAGGGAGAGTCCCCCGACAGTTTCCAGAGGGACAGTCCTAGAGGTTAGTGTGGGTGCCCAGTCTGGTTTCCAGCGTTGGGAGGGATTTCTTTCTCTGAATGAAGCCTCCAGACCCCAAGAATTCTGTTCAGAAGGCCCCCATTTGGAGAAGAGACACACCTCTTGGTTCCCACAAAGCACCATGTTTATTTAATGCAGGCTGGAACTGGGGTTTAGCCTCCCCCTTCCCCCTTAGGACACACCCAAGACCATGCAGACTCTTAGGACAAATATGGGAGTTACAGACATCTTCCCAGGGAGGGCAGAGAGCAGGGGTCCAAGGACTGAAAGACAAGGATGTCTGTGGTCCCAGGGGCTGTATTTTGGCTTTCAGTCCAGGTGCCCCCCCCCCCTCCCCGTGCCAGGAATGGGAGTGGGCCTCTTCAGTCAAATCCAAACCTCTGCCATCGGGGCGAGGCATCTCCTGACTAAGGGCCTGTTCCTGCATAGGCCAGGAGCTCAGAAACCCTTCATGCCCACTGCCCAGTCCTACAGTGGGCCCAGGAGTCCGCCCCATCTGCCTTACCATTCCCAGCTGGTTATGGAAGGTCCACAGCCAGGGTGGGGTTCTGGCTCTGCTGTACTAAGCTATGTGGCCATGGATGGTCACTTTACTTCTCCAAGACTGTCTCCCTCACCACAGGATGGGGACACTGGCCCCCGAGCCCAGGACTCTTAAGGAAACCCTAGTGCCATGTGAGGCGGGGAAGGGGCCCACCACTCTGCCACTCTCCCATTCACTTCCGAGAATGGTTCTTCCTCAGTCATGGGACCTGAATCCCAAACCCTGCAGGCTCTGTCCCCACCGTCCCACCGATAATTCAGAGATGAGACGTGTCAAGATGGCAGCTTTAATCATCCTGGCCAAGGCCGCTCAGGCTCCCTCCGCTGCAGCCCTCCTTGGCCATACAGCCACCATCAACCATGCCTGAACACTTTTCCCAGGTGGCCCCTGCTCTTGGCCACTGATGTGGGAACCTGAGGTCATGTCAGTCTCTGGATCTCCTGGGTGTGGATCCAGCAGCCCTGAGCCTGCTCTTGCCATCTCCAGCAGCTCCTGGGGGACATGGCCAGCATCAGCGGGAGGCTGGTTGGGGAGGACAAGTGTCCCCGCCGCTGGAGCAGGCATTCCTCCTGGGCCGAGCTTCCTTGTGCTTTGAGACTGATGGAAGAGTAGAGATGCTGGGGCAGAGGCCCAGCCCAGCCCCTTGAGGCAGGAGAATCACCGAGAAGGCAGTTTCCTCACAGCATGGACAGGAGAACAGACACATGTGGACACACGCAGCCCAGTGACCCCTCAAAGCTTCCACGTAAGGATGCAAAGGAGGGCCTCAGGGAGTGGACCAGGCCCTGGGCCCCGGGCCTTGGGCCCCAAACTTCCCAGAAAAAGGAGCCCCAGGCCTACAGGGGCATCTGAGAGGCTAGAGGGGAGCCCCTCCAAGAGAAGCCATGGCTGACAAGGGACCGGAGCCAATGAGGAGGCTGTGGAGTTAGCGCCCCGAGCATGCTTCTGCCAGCTCTGTGGGCTTCTCTGGTCTCCACACGAGGTACAGCTGGACAGACGGGTCTTCAGCTAATGCCCACTCCGGTCTGTGAGGGTCTTGGCATGGCTGCCGCTCCCTCGAGGGGCCACTGGGGCGGTGGAGCTGTTGGCATACGTGTCATAACTGTTGTCCGAACATACAGAGAGCTCATCGGAGACCTCCATGCCGTCGCTGATCTCTGTTGGGCCACAGGGAGGCAAGATGTGAGTGCAGGGAGGAGAGGGGGCAAATAAGGAGGGCTGGCAGACGCGGTGGGAAGGCGTGGCCTGAAGCAACTCCTGAGCAGGCACTTGGAGACTGATGCAACCTCAGGTTTCAGGTGTGGTATTGGTGTGTGAGTTTGGCATTCAAGGCCCTTCTCAGTCTCTGCAAACACTCTGGTTGCGCCTCAGTCTCCTCTCCCCTGGAATTCCACCCTCAAGCCACAGAAAACTATCTGCACCCTCCTGAGCGTGGCACCCGTGTGTGTTTACTCTCCTTGGGGCTTTGCACATATTGGCCTGTCTCCTGGGCACGACCTCCCAATATCACCTCCTTTTCTTAAAATCTGGCTAAATTCTTCTCATTTCTGTTATTGCCTCCAGGCTGGGATGGGGCCTCCTCATGGCCACTCTGCTCCCTGCTGCACCCCCTGTACTGTCACCATCTGTGGCCCCCTTCAGCTGGAGCACTTCAAGGACAGGGATGAGGTCTGGGCATCAGTGTTCCCAGTGCCTGGTGCAGTGCTGGACACACAGCAGAGCCTCAGAAAAGGTCTGCTGAGGGGAGCTAAGCCTGCCCAAGGGGACTCCAGGTGCCTGGGTGGGGCTGACGGTCCCTAGAGAGGCCTTCTCAACCAGGAATGGGCAGAGGGTAAGACCTGTGGTTGATTCCTCAGGGCCAGCACCCAGAAGGTGCTAAATGAATGGCCTTTGGCACTGCAGGAGAGGTGAGGGTTGGGGTGCAGAATCTGACGGGCCTAAGTGCCGGCCTCCTGCCTTCCATTCATTCTATCCACCCCTTCTGGCTTCTCTGAGTCAGGTACAGCACAGGAGCCTGAGGATCCCAGATGCCCTGTTCTGGCTCCTTTTTCCAGGAGCTCCTCAGTGTTGCCAGAGAGCTGTGGGACACTGGGGTAGGCCCTCCAACCCAGCTTTGGTGCTCAGGGAAGGCTCCCAGGAGGAGGGTTTTTGAGTGAGGGTAGGAGGAATCAGGTACCCCAAAGAAAAAATCTGTATATCCTAAGCACCTTGAGTAGTACCTGCCATGCCTTGAAAGAAGGATAAATAAAGGAGTGAATGAATGAATGGATGTTCACACAGTTGTTGGAGCCAGCTCCCCCTAAAACCAGCTCTGGGTCCTGGTTCATTCAAGTAGCATTTACCAAGCACCCCTCTGGGCCAGGCATGGCACTAACCCTCACAAGTGCTCTGTGAGGGGGACCCAGCCCATTTTACAGATGAGACGTCTGATGCTGAGGGAGGTTAGGTAATATATTCTTGTTCACACAGCTAGGGGGATAAGCTGGAGTTTGAATCCAGGGCCATCTGGCTTCTAAATACCTCTTGAATCTCTCCTCTCCCATTTCCATGCCCACGATTCCCATATGAATTATTGGTTTCCTTGCCTTCAGCTTCCCGTTCTAACCCACCACCCTCCACACTTGTTAGGGATTGAATTGTGGGGACTTCCCTGGCAGTCCAGTGGTTAGGACTCCATGCTTCCACTGCAGGGGGGGCATAGGTTCAATCCCTGGTCAGGGAACTAAGATCCCATAAGCTATGTGGTGTGCCCCCCCGCCCCAAAAAAGAGATTGAATTGCGTTCCCCTCAAATTCCTATATTCCTACACTCCGAATGTGACCTTCTTTGGAAATAAGGTCACAGCAGATGTAATTAGTTAAGATGAGGTCATTAGAGTGGACTGGTGTCCTTGCAAAGAAGAGAGCTTCAAACACAGATGCACCTGCGAGGCAAGGGGAGAGGCCAGGACCAGATCTTTCCCTCACAGCCCTGTTGACACCTTGATCGTGGACTCAGCATTCTGAACTGTGAGATGATACATCTCTGTTTTTAAGCCACCCAGTTCGTGGTACTTTGTTACAGCCCTTCTGTAACAAAGGCAAACCTATCTGTGACCCTCCTCTGCTTCCAGAACAAAGCCCAAGCTCCTGACCATACACTCAGGCCCAAGTGCCTCCCCAGTGCCGCCTTGGGGTGAATCAGCCAGAGGCCCTCCCTTCAAGCCGCGGCGGGATGACCTTGAGTTCTTGGTGCCCAGCAAGTAGTCCTTCCTCGCTGCCTCTGAACACACGCTGTTCCTGCCTGGAGTGCCCTTCCTTCCCTCTGCTTGCCCAGCCCTCACCTCAAACCCGTCACCCAGGCACCTCCTACCATTCCTTTCCATTTCAACTACATCACTCCTCACAAAGCAGGCCTGAAACCTTCCTCACTGCCCCAGGGAGTGCTGAACGAATCCCTTTCCTCCTTGCACCCCACTCTGGCTCTGCATCCCCATGTATTCTCCATGTATTTGTTTGTACAGCTGCTTCCTCCTTCAGTCTGGGAATGTCAGCAGGCAGCAAGCAGGGGGGGAAATCAACATTTGTGGGATCCTGTATGAACCAGGCATGTGGCAGGATGGACCTTCAAAGCAGACTCTTCCCCCAACCTCTGTGGGTCACTCTAGCCCACCACCCTGGGGCTGACACTGAGCCATAGGACCTGGAGCTGATGGCTGCAGGTGGAGGGGTGTGTGTTTGTGTGTGTGTAGGTGTATGTGTGCTTCCGTACCACTGTGACATGAAGCCAGGTGGGTATATGCATGTCTGTGCCATGTGCCTATCTGTACATGCTGCATGTGAAATATGTGTACACACACCCCTGTACACCTGTGGGGTGCAGAGAACAGAGCCCAGAGCCTGTCTCAACCTGTCTGCGGAGTTGCACACCTGAGAAGATGAGCTTCTCCTTCATGATGCTGACGTCCCGGCTGGTCCGGCACACTGCGGCACTCAGCATGATCTGCTCGGGGTTGTAGCTCCGGATGCCACCCAGGCGCCACCTGCAGAGACGGCCCCGTGGGCATCAGGTCCTTCCCCACCCTTCCTTGGAGCAGGGATCATGCCCACTTCCATAGATTCTCTGGAACTGGCCCAAGAGACCACCAGGAATCTTGTCTGACTGTACGGATGGGGAATCTGAAGCCCAGAGAAGGGCAGAGCTGGGGCCCGATCAGAGTCCACTGACTCTCAGCCACTGCTCTCCAGCCCTCTTACCTCCAGAACCCTACATCTGCTCCCCTTGCTCAGGAGGATGCTTAGGGGTTGGTTAGTTATGTCTCAGGTGCCCCCAGTTATACACCTGGCTCTCTTTGGATAGGACAAATTTGGGGGTGCAGGCTTAACAGGAATGACCTGCCCTGGGGTACAAACCAATCCTGGGGAGTCCCAGCTGATGTCACCTATAGCTCCACCATCAGGACCAGGCTGAGTGAAGCCAGTGAGGAACCCCAGAGAGGAAGTGAAGGAAATGAGGGAGGAGAGGGGAGACAGCGGGCATCTTCTCTTCATGGGGGTAACAAGGCAAGGGTGCTGGAGTGACTTGGGGTGGGGCCTGCTGCTGCTTCATTCCTACAGCCCTGGAAGAGGGGGGTGCATCTCCCCTAATGGGAAGGGGCAGGCTGGAGTGTTATCCCTCTAATGGCTGGGGCAAGGTGGGGGCAAAATTAATTGAATGGGTTGAGGTGAGGCTGCATGGGGTGTGCAGGGACCACGTGGAGCCAGGTGAACTCAGGTTCTTTGGTCTGGCCCAGAGCACAGTTTTTGTTGTTACAGTTCCTCTGAACTAGCCCCAAATCCCTGGCCTCTGAACAGAGATTTTTCCTGCAATCGAAGAAGGACTCACTGGACCCCCACCCCCACTCAGCAAAGCGAGGATCAGCTTGGAAACAAAACCCAACTCCCCTGGGGCCCTAAGCCCTGCTGGAGTGGGTGGACAGAGCCCAGGCTCCACAAGAAATCAATTGTTTCCAGATGGGATCAGCGCAGCCAAAATGGACAGACAGATGGACAGGCAGACAGTTGGATGAACAAAGCAGACAGACAAGGGGAAAGCACGAGGCAGAGGGGAAGGCAGCCTGCGCTCTGGCTGGGCTGGCCGCCCTACGCATGCTGGAGAACAGCAGCAGGGTCTCATTTATCACTGAGTGCCTTGCACCAACCCCCATGCCTGCTGTGTGGTGGGTGCTATAAGGACTGTTGAGTGAATGAAGGGAAAAATGAGGCCCACAGGAAAATGATCTTCTCCCCCAGGGTCCTCTCCTCCATCAGGCCTCGCCTGACCCCCAGGAAGACAACCATGTCACCCTGATGGTATCTTGAGTGGCCCAGCATGCCCATGGAGCACCCTAGGGCTCCAGGCAGAAGGCCTGACTCCTTGCCACAGGCCCAGCACAGCACCAGCCAGCACGGGTGGACATCTGCCGATGGAGAGGATGGTGGAAATCCCAGGTAAACGGCCCTTCTCTGGGCTCAGTCCCATAGTCAAGGAGCCCAGGGCTCCTCCTCCTAGAAGCTGGTCAGTGAAGGTGCCTAACCTAAGAGGCACCTGACCAAGGGGGACTTCTCATCTTGAAAATCAAAATTAAACTCAGGAGGGAAGTGTCAGGCCTGGGTCTCTTGCAGTGAGGTATATTTAGGACAGGAAGCTCAACCACTGGGGGTTCCTCCCAGGGGAAAGCAGGGGAGACAGTGCATATGGGGGACAGGGGTAGGGTCGGAGTCAGAGACAGAAAGTGAAAGAGGTAAGAGAGACAGAAAGATAAACAGAGTGAGCAATGGGAAAAGCAAACTGGGAGAGGGGAGGGCAACAGGTGGGCAGAGAGAGACAGAACTTGGTAGGCTGTGCTCCGGGCGTTGGGAAGGCCTCGCCCAAAGTGCCAGGCTGTGGTGGGAGGCAGGGGGGGGGTTTGCCCAGGCAGAACCCCCTCCACAGAGACACTTTGGTGCTGAGAGAGGCCAGGTCAGCAACCTGCAAGGAAATGTCTGCGGGAGGAAGAGAGAGCAGGGGGACACACACGAAGATGGGGAGAGAGTGGGAGGACTGCAGGGGAGGGGAGGGGAGTGAGGAAAGGGAGGAGGCTTCAGGCAGGGCCGGGGCCTGGGAGGGGGCCCTGGGCCTAGGGATCCGCGAGAGGCAGGCTTTCAGACAGAAGTGGAGAAGGGGGTGGTGAGGAAGAGGGAGAAAGAAGACCAAGAGGAGGAGGACCACACCAGAATTACCTGATCAAGTGATAGCTGTGAGATGCCAAGAGTGCAGCAGAGAGAGGGGAGAGGGAAGAGAGGAGGGACATGCGCCGGATCAGAGCGGTATGGGGCAGAGAGAGAACGTCAGTCAAGAGTAAAACCCCAGCCCCTGCTCACGGCCCTAAAACCCCCCCGGG
Organism: Giraffa tippelskirchi; assembly: GCF_054371585.1. NCBI lineage: Eukaryota > Metazoa > Chordata > Mammalia > Artiodactyla > Giraffidae > Giraffa > Giraffa tippelskirchi. Next base: position 125,989,758 of record NC_137285.1, read on the forward strand.
ACCAACCCACTCCCACTGCGACCACCACCCCAGCTGTCGTCCTGAAGGGTGGATGGGGAGCTGGCACAAGAGCTGTGGGAACCCAGGCCCTGGGTGACACGGGGGGAGGGGGGAGACCAGCCCAGAGAGGAGCTGAAACTCACCGAAGAGTTTACACAGCAAGTCTCCCTCCAGCCTGGCTCTGGGCTCCCTGTTAGGTGCTCATTCCAGAAACCACTGGGCTCTGGCTGAGGGGGATGGGCTGGGGGCCACTGGTACGCCTCCTTCTCCCCTGAACAGGGCGGTCTGGTCAGGATGTCTCCCAGCCAAGGGCTCAGGAGGACGTTTACCTGGCTGGGGTGGGACTGGCCTGTCTTGGGCAGGGAAGACCACAGAAGGCGGTCAGGGCCTACTCACTTCTGGAGTACGAAGATGCCAACGATGAGGATGAAGGAGATCAGGTCGGCGGTGACCCACGTGAGACAGTACTTGTCCGGGGGCTGTGGACAGACGGCCCGTGGCCAGCTTCTGGTCATGGTTGGTCCAGACCAGGGCTCCAGACCAAGGGCCCATGGGCAGGAGGACCACGTGTCACCCTCAGAGAGGGGCAGAGAAGGACCTGGAGGGGGCTGGGGTCTTGAGATTATATTTTGTAGGCCTGGGATCTGGGGTGTGTGCCTGTGGGTGTGTAGGATAAAAGAGAGCCGTGCAGTTGTCAGAGTCGAGGTGCTGGTGTGTGCTAAACCTAGAGGATTTATGTGCTTAAAGGAGCTTAACGTGAGAGTCAATGTAGGAAAGACAAATAGATGAGTGAGAGGGTGTGACGTGATGAGCAGGTGCACAGGTGAGTGTGAAGACGGATGTGGCATCCATGTGGATGGGAGGGTACGTGTCATTGTAGGCTGTGGAGTGTGGGAGCTTCCCTGCCAGGGGGCCAGAGAGGTGCCTAGGAAGGCAAAGCCTGCAGAGCAGCCAGGCCCCACACCCCGTGATCTCAGGTGAACTGTGGAGGAGGGGCAGGGACGGGCCAGATGCACTTTCTGCTGTTGGTCAGCTCCTATGGCCTGAAAATTAGTGTATTCATAGTTGCTGCTGCCACCATCAGTTATTTTGTCTCATTCTGAGCTGAGCCTTTGGAGGTTTTCAAGGACAATGCGTGGGTGGATAGAGATAATCACCCAAAACCTAGATGATTCACTGACACTAGCAATGTCTTAGCCATAATGAGACCTTCCATCTGCCTTTCATGACTTCAGGGAAGTGGCAGTGGGGGCAGCGGATGGAGGTCAAGGGCTCCCCAAGACCCCTGGTTTGCAGAGCTGGGACTAGCACTTGGGCCTGTCTTCAGATGCTCGACCAATTGAAATCTGGTTTCATTGGCTATAATCTCTGAGCAGATTTCAGCATTTCCTATTCTTGCCCTAATGTTGCCCTCTTTTCTCAATTACTCTCCTTCCTTTAAAACAGAATATAATAATCCTCAAAACCAAAAGAAAACTCAAGTAGTTGTTTATTTCTCTAGGGCTCTTGATGTTTTTCCCACTTGGCTCAGGCCCAGATTCCTCCCACCTCCCAGTATCTCCTGACCTTAGGTCAGAAGAATCCTCCTCATGTCCCCCAAGGTGTTCCCCCCTCCCCTAACACCTTGCCAGAGAGAGCCCCGGCTATGGAGCCTGCTCCCCACTCCTAGGAGTCACAGGCAGCTCTAGGACCCCCAATAATCCTCCAACTCACCATGATCCAGAGTGGGGAAGGCACCTGGGACAACGTGTGGGAGTTGTCGGAGGTGACAGATGGGACCCCCGCGCACCACAGCAGGGAGAAGAGCCACGGGGCATTGACCGTGTAGAGGTTCACGCTCAGGTTCCAGGACGCATAGTCCCTGTGGGGCAGTGACAGAGGCCAGTCATCCCTCGGTCCTGTGCAGGAAGCCTGTAAAGCTTGGTCCTTCACACCCTCATACCATGCTCACAACTGGTGGAAGGAACCTCTGCTCCCAGAGGGCCAAGCTCACACACAAGCCCAGGTCTGCCCAATGCTCTCCACCTCTCCTCTCTGAGCCCGGAGCCCGCGTGTCCAGTCCTCTGGGTGAGCCTGGGCGGGTGGGGTAGGCACCTGAGCTCCTGGCGGGACACCTGAGTGTAGCGCAGGTTCAGCCGCTGGATGTGCCCTCTCCTCAGGCTGGCGGCCGCCTCTTTGGAGCCTGACATCTGCTGGAAGCCGGGAGCCACCTTTCGCACAAAGGGCCTCTGCCTGTTGGGCAGCCACAGGACCTGCAGGCAGGAGAGAGGCAGCCTCTGATTTCTCTTCTATAAAATGGGGAAGGGTGTCTATCCCTCCTAGGGCACCTGGTGGGGTTAAAAGAAGCGGGACCCAGCACACAGTGAAAGCCTACAGGTAATAAGGTGGTCCTCTGGACCATCTCCAGAAGATGTGGTCCCAGCCAAGGCTAGGAACTGCTCTGGAGGGAGCAGACCTCCAGACCCTAGTCAGGACAAGATCGATGACCCCCCAAACGTCCACTACTCTGCACATGGACACCAGCGTCTACTGTGCTGCCATAGTTGGTATCAGATTCTTTTGATCCCCAGGTATCACACCCCAAGGATGTGGGCAGCAGTTCATGGGAGTACTGTGTTCCCAAGAACCTGGCCCTGCTCCTGCCCTTTGTATATTTTAAAGGACCTCTTTGTTTCTTTCTTGTCCCCACGGTGACCCTGTCAGGGAGGTGTGGGGCACGCTACCCTCATTTTACTAATGTAGAAACTTGAGGTCTAGAGAGGAGTGATACGGTGAGTTTATAGCTGGAACCAGACTCCAGGCAGGCCTGGTCTCCCTGGGACCGGGTCTCGGAGGAGCTCCCAGGGGGCGGAGCACCGGGTGGGGCGGGGCCCCCTAGGGGAGGGCCTGGGTGGGCTTCAGGGCCTCACCTGGTGCTGGGGGAAGCCTGAGCGCAGAAGGGCCTCCAGCGTGACGTTGAGGAAGCTGCTGCGGTAGGGGTGCTCCCGCGGCGGGTCACGCAGGTTGAGCAGCAGCGTGGCATTGCCCTTGGCCAGCTCCAAGAGCTCCACTAGGCTGCAGATGGACTGGTTTTGGGCCTCCCTGTGGTCGGAGGGTGACAGGGAGCTGGCTGTCCAGAACGGGTCCGTCTGTCAGAGACAGGGACACACATGGTGGCCTCACCAGTCCTATGGGGCCTCCACATGCCTTCCTGGCTATGGAACTTGGAGACCCCTGAGTTGCCTGTGTCTGCTGGTGTGTGCAAGTCAGGCAAACTGAAGGCTGTGGCTCCGTGGGGACTCTAGATTAACCCGACCTTAAGCTCCCTATCCCAGTCTGCTTACCAGAAGAATGATTTGCTTGGAACATTCCCCAGACCCCAGTACGTTTCTCCTTTAGTAGCATTTCAGATCAGAGAACCGACTTTGTCTAGAGTTTTACAGGGTTAACAGTTTTAACTTTACTATCGCCATCAACATTCTCTGGTAGGGGAGGCAGAACCAGAACAAGCAGTGACAGCCACGATATCTGGGCCGCAGTGGCAGGAGCCAAGGAAGCCGCCAGCCAGCCTGGCTGTGAGTCAAGGAAGCTGGGCGTGTGAGGGTCGCTGGAGTGGCGGGCAGCCCCCGGTCCTCGCCCGTGGAGTCCCGCCCATGCTTTCCATGCCTAGGACTGGGACAGGTGCTGCCAGACCTTCAGGAACCACTGGCCGGCGTTGAGCCTCTGCAGGATGGTCCAGTTGAGCATGGAGGCGGGCCTGCGGGCGAGCTCCGGGAACTCCTCCTCCACGTTGGTGGTGCGCCGCAGGGTAGCGTCGTGCATGAGGAAGGGCACCCCATCCAGGCTGCGGGAGGGTGGGGCCACGGAGTCACTGCCCACCCGGGTCCCTCACCTGCTCCTCCCGCTCTCTCCTGCCCACCCACTTACACCAGCCTACCAAGGGGCTCAGGAAGGCTCTGCCCCTCTTTGGCCTCAGGTGTCCCTACTGCACAGGGAAGTCAGTAGGCGGGTAGGCGAATCCCTCTGGCTCTGAGGGTCAGACAGGGGTGGGGACGGCTGAGGAGGGAGGGCTGGGCCTATTAGCAACCTTGGAAGGCGGATGCTATCTCATTCGATAATGGGGAGACTGATGCTGGAGACAGAAGTATCTTAACTCAAGGCCTACCAGCCAGTAAATGATGGAACTTGGCTTAGAACCCAGTCCATGTGATGCCATATGAGAAGAGGGAAAATGCAGGCTCCTTTGACAAATTCCATCCCACTATCATCCTGGTCTCCCCTACTGCTGGCCATAAGCCCCATAAGGTGCCTGAGTGTGGAACAGTAAAAGGCACCCATGCTCCCCTTCCTCAAGACATTTTTCTACCATCTGCTAGGAAGAGTTGATAATCATACAATTCTATAATGTCTACAATGGGAGTGGTGTCTTCATACTGTGGTACCCTAATTCAATACCCTGCCCCTCTCCCCTTCTCAGAGATGATGTCATCAGATTGGTATGGATTCTTCTTGCCCTTTATATAACTATTAATATACTTATTTATCTACATGTAGAAAATGTATCAATTAGTTTTATCTGGTCTTTAAAAATATAACTGACATCACAGTGAATGGATCACTCAGGAACTTGCTGATTTCACTCATCAGAGTGTTTGTGCTCCATCTTGCTGAGCCATACAGATCTAATATTTCCATTAAGTGGATCAGTGGCAGGACTCCAGGTCCCTACCTCCACTCTACTTGAACCAAGAGAGTCTGTTTTGTTCTCTACATATTTTATATCCTGGAGTATGGCTCAAGGGGATTCCCAGGTGGTGCTGGTGGTAAAGCACCAGCCTGCCAATGCAGAAGACATAAGAAACATGGGCTGGGAAGATCCCCTGGAGGAGGGCATGGCAACCCACTCCAGTATTCTTGCCTGGAGAATCCCCATGGACAGAGGAGCCTGGCAGGCTACAGTCCATAGGGTCACAAAGAGTCAGACACAACTGAAGCACCTTAGTGCACACAAGCACAGCACATGGCACAAGGTTTACTTGCACGAACATGGTGCCTGCTCTGCCGTGGGTAACCCGAGCCTCTGCTCTCCCATCCCCAAGACTCTGGGACCAGACGTTTCTCCGGAGACCTGGATGTGGATGTATTGAGGAGGGGAAGAGGTGCTGTCCTCCCAGTTCCCACACCTACCTGATGGTGACATCAGCCTGGAGTCCATATAGCTTCTGCTCTAGGGCCTTCCTGAAGGACATCAGCGTGTGCTCTGGGGCCAGCTGAGGGGGAGGGTGGTGGTGAGGGGAAAGGCAGGCTTTAGGTGGTGTTCTCCTCCCCAGCCAACAAAAGTCTTCCATGCTGGGAGGCTGGGTAGGCCTGGTTCTAATCCCCCTCCTTCAAGCAGTAGCTGTGGGGCCCTGGGCATCCACACAGCTTCTCTGAAGCTCAGTTTCCTTATCTGTTAAATCATGCCTGTCTCACAGAGGTTTTTTGTGGGGGGGAGGGAAGAGAGAAACAGGGGTGGTTAGTGTTGATGAATATAAATGTGGAGGTCAGGGGGCATTTTTACAGTCTTCTGCCTCTATATAGTCTTGGGCTGAGCTGAATGCCAAGTTTCCTCCTGTTTATACTTTGAGTCTGGGTGGAGATCCCCAAGGGAGAGAAGAGGGTAGAGAGCATGGCACAGTTTCAGTGGGGTGACTGGTTTCCTCATCTATATAGACATGAAAACCCCATCTCTTAGACTGTTATAAGGATTAAAAGCCCCAAGCATGTTGCCTGATATACAGTAAATGCTTAATAAATGACAGCTGTCACCCTACAGCATATACATCAGAAAATCCTAGTCTTAGTCCTGACTCTGTCCTTAACTAGCTTTGTGGCCTTCGGTGAATCTCTTTATCCTATAGGCCCTGGTTTCCCATTTCTCCTTGGGGGTATAAGTACAGTGTTCTCTGAGGGTCCTTCCAATTGGGCGAGTTGGGGTTTTGAGTCTGCCTCCTTAGTTGTTTAGTTTGACGATCTTGTCTTACCCTTTTCTGCCACTAGGGGTCAGCACCATACCAAGGGTTGTGCTAGGACCGAGGGCAGTGTAGGATGGAAGACTGGGAAGACTTCCGGCAGTGAAGATGGATGGAAAGTGCTCCCATGGCTCATCCTTCCCACCAAGACATGCTCATTCCCATCTTTTCTCCCTGTGGCCATGCTGTTTCCCATTTCCTAGCACATAACACACTCTTCTCTTCTGGAAAGCAGCCTGGAGTGGCAAAGGCTTTGGAGCTGAGATGGAACAATTCTCCTTCCCAGTCACCGACCTGGGCCATCACTTCCCCTTCTGGACCTCAGTTTCTTTAGCTGTAAGATGGGTTAATGTTATCAAGCTCATAGATGAGGTAACAGATGTCAGCAGTCTCTGAAAGATGTGTTTCTTTCTTCCCCTTTCTGCAGGGCAGAGGAGACTTGGGGGAGGTGCTACCTTGTTTCCCAGTTAAGTGGGCTGTGTAAGACCCCACAGAGGCATCTAAGGAGAGGTGTGGACTTGGTGGAGTTCCTACTCAATCACTTCCAAATGCCCTGGCGCCAGGCCTCCCACAAATGACCACCAGAGGGGTACTGGCAGGAGGTAGCCTGTGGGTGTACACAAAGAGCATAGCAGTGACTATGGAGACTCTCGGGGGACAGAGGAAGTGTTTGGGTGGGGCCAAGTCTCTTTTCTGGAGGCTTTTTAAACTCAGGTCTCTCTAGGTTAGGTGCTGACTTCCTGGAGAAAAAGGGTTCCCACAGCCTCAGGCTGAAATGCAGATGGGATGTATTGTCAGAAATGTGCAAGTGTGGGGTGGTCGTCACAGGCTCATGGTGGACCACTGAGCTTCAGAGCCTCAACTCTGGCATCAGTCTGGCCAAATATTACAGTATGCACACCCACACACAGGTCCCCCCCACAGGAATGACACCCAGATACCATCTCCAAGACAGGAATGAACGCTTGGGCTTACCACACATAGATGTGTGGACCTCCCCCAGGCAGATGTATACAGGTGTAGACGCTGATACTCATGCATTCACAGTGACACAAGAAAGAGCTGTGTCAAGACACCTATACCAGCCCCTTAAGGAGCGCCACTGGGATGCAATCAGCCAGATGCACAATGGGGAAATTCTACAGGACAAATGACTCAGTTTCTTCAACAAATAAACATATGGGAAAAAAGGGAAGAAGATTATTATAGACTAAAAGATACTTATGGAGAAGGACACAGCAACCCACTCTAGTATTCTTGCCTGGAGAATCCCATGGACAGAGGAGCCTGATGGGCTATAGTCCATAGGGTCACACGACTGAAGCAACTTAGCACAAAAGATACTTAGCTCAGCTGGTAAAGAATCTGCCTGCAATGCAGAAAATCCTGGTTTGATTCCTGGGTTAGGAAGATCCCCTGGAGAAGGGAAAGGCTACCCACTCCAGTATCCTGACCTGGAGAATTCCATGGACTGTACAATCCATGGGGTCACAAAGAGTTGGACACGACTGGGCAACTTTCACTTCACTTTCAACTATAAAAAGACATTTTAGAGACAATAAAGGGAAGCTGAGCACTGATTCAGTATTAGATAGTATTAAGGAATGATCATGAATTTGGTTAGGTGTAACAGTGGCATTGTGGTCATGGTTCCATTTTTAAAGTCTTTATGCATTAGAGATACACCCTGAAGTAAGTACGGGTAAAATGATACAGTGTCTGGGATTTGCTTTCAAATATTAAAGTGGGGGGAAGGGGGAGGGGAAAGAAAAATCAGGGAAATGGATGAAACAAGAATGGCAAAATATTGGTAAGTGGTAAAGGTGGTACTGGGTTCATTATACTATTCATTTCACTTCTGCTAAAAAAAATCAGTGCACACGGGGCCATCTCGCTCCTTCCTTTTGCCCTCTCCTTCCTGCCTCAGCACGCCCTTTTGTCCTGTGGCCTCCAGAGCAGGTGGGATGGGTAATAGGGGCCATGGAAAGAAGAGCAGCTATAAGCTGGGGCCCTGCTTCCTGGAAGGCTGTGCTTCTAATTTATCCTCACAAAAGCCAGCAGCAGGGAGGCTTGAAGGGGATCAAAAACCCCCAAGACACACGGGAGGCACGCGGCAAAACTGGACCCAAAATCCAGATCCCTCTGATGGGAAACGATGGCCTTCTCAGCTGGTTGCCTCCGGGTGCTGGGAGCAAGCAGCACAGGGTGTGATGGGAGGACACCAGGCTCCAACTCAGGGGCACAGGTCTCAGCCTTATCTAGGAAATGGGCACAATAATACCCCCATATGCAGGGGGTGTAGGACCTTCAGCGTGATTTGTGGCCCTGTTAGACTCGACACCTCCTTTAAATGCTTCCTTTGTGAGGCTCCCTTAACTACTCTGAAATTCAGTGACACGGTGGACCTCCTTAAGACCCTCACAACCAAGAAAAAGCTCTCAAGAGCCCCCAAACGCCCTCTGGGGTGGTGAGGAGAGGTACTGCCTCTGTTGAGACCCGCGCTTAAAGGCTTCCATAGGTTGGGAAACCCAACCTAAGGAAGCAGGAGGGCTTGCCCAAGGAAACAGGAAAGTGTAACTCTTACTTTCTGTAAGCCAGACTCATATCTAGGCACATCACACATGCTAACCGACTCCTGCTTTTCGTGGCCCTATGGTGCAGGCACTCCCATCATCCCTGGGTACTAGATGAGGAAAACAGGTACAGTGAAGATGTAATTGGCCCTGACTCCCACAGCTGCCAAGGTGCCTGGAAGCCTGGCTCCAGAACATACTCACTCCTTTGAAGGGGAGGGCCTATTGTGGGATCACAGGGGTGGCAGAGAAGAAGCAGGTGCTGACTTTGATGCCTTCCTCCCCTGTTTCACCCTGGTGCAAATGTTTTCCTTTAGCAGTGGGCTTGGGGCTGCACCCAGCTCTCCTGCCCACAGGAGGGTTTTCCTGTTGCTTCATCTCGGCCCTGGGAGCCTGCTTCCCTCCCCACACCCAGCATCTCTTTCTTTCTCTCCTGGGCCTTCCTAACCCACAGCCTTACAGTATCTTTCCAGGGTCCTCAGGATAAAAGTGAAATCTTTTAAGCAAGATGCCTTCAGGCTCTTCAGGACTTGATCCCACCCAAACTCTCTAGTCTTTACACCAATCCTTTCCATATGCCACCCCCCGCCCCCACCAAGCACACATCATTACCAAGAAGGGCTAAAAATCATTGCTATTATTATTATACCCATTTCCCTGCCAGCTCCTCCCTACAAGGAGATAGGTTTTTGCCTGTCTCCCTCTGGAATGGCAGCTCTGCCCACCCCTCACCCAGTCTTTGGGGCCCACAAGTGGCACTCACCATGGGGGCCCCGCGGTGGCCAATGAGGGCAGGTTTGGGGCCCAGGTCCTTTTTCTCCATGATGCAGGGAGAGGAGATGGTGAGAGGGGCCAGGTAGAGGGCAAACACCAAGGTGAAGAAGGTTCCAAGAATGGCTATCTGGGAGGCTGCAGACACAGGCGCAACCATGAGCCCCAGGCAACAGGGCAGGAAATGCCAGAGCCCTCCTCCCTCCCCCAGTCTGGACCATGACACTCTGAGGGGGACCCTACACCAAGAGGACTCCTCCTTCCTGCAAAAGTGAACCTGGCCTCTAAGTCACACATAGAAATATAGACACAGAAGAGGAAGCATGCAAAGCTGAGGCTGTCACCTCTGTGCAACCTGCAGGCCACTCTGAACCAGGACTCGCCACGCTAAGAGCAAGGGCCCCACCGTATCCCCAGGTTACCCAGGTACAGTCCAGGTGGGGGCAGGACAAGCTGGCCTTGGTACTTGGAGCACATGGGTGGGGGACAGGTCCTGCCCAGTCATACTTACAGGATCGCTCTGCGCGGGCAAACTGTCCTGCCACAATCCAGGAGAGCGCTGTGACAGCCACCAGGGCCCCCATGTGCAGGAACGGCGCTGTGCCCTTGGGTACAGGAAGGGGCAAGAGAGACTGTCAGCTCCCAGCTGTGCCCAGACCCTCTGGTCACCAGCGTCCTCCCAGCCTATCTCTATCCGTGGGGCAGGCAGCTGTGTCTGTTTTTCAGCGGAGGACACTGGGAGTCCAGGGATCCTGGGTGCTAGAATCCTCCTTGTCTCTGAGTTGCTCTGTGATGTGGACCCCTCCCCCGCCTTCTGGACTTCGGTCGGGAGGAACGGGAGTGACCTAAAGGCGATGTCTTGTTCTGAGGGTCCTGGGGAACCAGCCGGCGGGCCCCCACCCCCACTCACCTGCAGGGAGATGAAGAGCACCTCCCACTCGTCCTCCCACAGCTGGGCCACAGCCGACATGGCCACCATGGTGGCCACCAGGATGGCCACCAGCCCGATCTACAGGGGAAGAGCCACCAGACGGTCAGGGGGCGCCAGAGCCTGGACAACCCAAGGGTCCCCTGCATGTCGGGGAGGGAGAGCAGAGGTGGAGAGACAGAGGGAGGGGCCGAGACACGTGTGGGGGGAGTGGGGAGTGTGAGAGAGGCCGGCCTAGCAGGGCAGAGGCAGGTAATGACAATGAGACAGGCAGGGGGTGGCAGGTGGGCGGGCCCAGTGAAGAAGGGACCACAAGAGAAACAGGAGGGTGGAGAGAAGACAGGTGGGCTGGTATGGGGACATGGCCCCAGGGCTCAGGGTGTGGGGAGGGAAAACACTCAGCAAACAGGGGCCTCCTGGTGCCCAGCAGGTCCCATTCCAGGCCTTGCCCGCCCTTCCAGCCACTTTTCATCCTGCATGACAGGTGAAGATATCAAGGCTCCCCTGGAGCTGGGGCGAAGGGTGACTTGCCCAGGTCACAGGGCAGGAGGCTGAGGAGCCAGGTCCTGTGCGGGAGCCTCAGTCCACCTTCCCCTCGGCCTTCAGGCGGGAGCAAGCAGAGGGGAGGCAGGGGGCAGCCCCATGTGCCACACTACTAAGGCGTGCTCTCAGTCCCAGCCTCCCGGCTTCCAGCCTCTAATGAGTTACGGGAGCTGCCCTCCCAGAGAAAGTAAGGAGCAGAGCTCTGACGGAACCTTTGTGGGACAGAAAGCTTTGGGGACAGATGGGATGTGACATGTGTCCTGTAACACAAGATGCTTCCCCACACTAAGCGATGCCTAGCTTCGGGTTATTTAGCCCCCAGGGTCCCCACCTTGGGCCCTGGATCTACATCTCTGCACCGCCAGGCTGGTCTCGTAAAACTCAGGTCATGCCTCCAACCCAAAGCCTTCCACAGCCCCCAGCTCCACGAGGTGCCAGCCGGGACCACCACCTCCGGCCCTCCTGACTCCCTACTGCCCGCTCCCAGCGGTTCTCTGCCAGCAGGGCTCTCGCCCTCTCTCTCTCCTTACAGTGCCTTTTCTGGCAGTGGCAGCAGCATTCCCAGAGCCTTCCAACAACCAAACAGGCTCTAAATTGAGTTTCTGGCTCGTGAGAGCAGAGACGGCAGCTGATCCATCTTCGTTCCCTGCCAGGCAGGGAAGATTCATTCTTGTCTGGGATTAAGGTTTCCTTTGGAGGTTTGTCATTCTGGGCCATCAGCCTGGAAACAAATGTTCCAATAAGAAGCAGTAATAAGGCTGAAATGGGTAGGAACCCTTATGGACTGTGACAGGCCGGCCCAGAAGACATAGGAATAAGAGATATGAAGGAGCGTGGAGGGCCCAAGTGTGCCCTGGGTCTGCGGGAGGGCCCTTTGTTTTTTCCTCATGTTTATCCTTGTGAAAGCCCAGTTGAGATGTTATCGTCTTCATTTTATACATAGGAAAATGGGGTTCAGAGAGCATAATGATTTGCTTGGTTGTGTAGCTTTGAGGGGGCAGAGTCAGAAGCAATCCCTATTCTGCCTGTCTTGGAGGTCAGCCGCTTTCTGGGGGTCTGCCCTCACAGTGCAATGGAGGGAGCCCCAAGGAGCATCCTCTCGACCCCTCACCCCAACATGCAGGCTCCCTGCCCCCCGCTCCAGGGCACAGCAAGCATCTCTGGAGGGTCACTCCCTGAGCATATTTTATTACAGTAGTTAACTGCTAGTGAAAATACATGTAATAAAACTGATTTCCCAGCACCCTAACTCAACGAAAATTTTTATCCTCTCTGAACTCGGCAGTTGCCATAGTGGCAACCATTATGCTCCGCAATATTACTGCAGTGGTCAGCGCCTGTGGGATTTCACCACACACACCGTGTCCTGAAGCCACGGAAACAGCGCTGACTCCTGACAACTAGACTGCCGTTCCTCAAGTCTGACTGCAAAGGATACATCCCACCCAGAGAGTGAGGAAAGCCCAGGGGAAGCCTCGGAGAAAGTGGTCTTTGGTTTTCCGTGCTGGAGGCACTGCGGTTCGTGATGACAGTTGGAGGGGTGGAGGACACCGGAGGTATGTCCTCCGTTCATTCACTGAGCCCTGCCTGGGTGCTGGGACCCGGGAGGAGTTGGAAACAAGCCTTGCCAACAGGTTGGCCTCTTGGGAGGGTGATTAGAATCTGGGTTCTGTGTGGTTTAAGTCACAGATGGTTGGCCCAGGGTTCAGGGACCCACTCATGTCACATTCCTTGGTGATTGTGCCTAATGGGAGTGTTCACCCTCTGAGAGCGTGTTTCCTGAGCTGCCGAGATGGGGAGAGTGAGCACCTACCTGAAAGGGGTTTGGAAAGATAAATGAGAACATGCAAGTGAAATGCTTAGCACCATGGCTAGCAGCAAAACAATCAGTGCTTACTAAATGTTGTGTTAGTTGCTCAGACGTGTCCTACTCTTTGCAGACAAATGTTAGTAACATAATTTTTTAAAAGTGGGCATGGGTTTCCCTGGTGGCTCAGTGGTAAGGAATCTGCCCGTTAATGTAGGAGTTACAGGAGTCGTGAGTTCGATCCCTGGGTCGGGAAGCTCCCCTGGAGAAGGAAATGGTAACCTACTCCATTATTCTTGCCTGGGAAATCCCATGGACAGAGGAGCCTAGAGGGCTATAGTCCATGAGGTTGCAAAGAGTCGGACACAACTTAGAGCCTAAACAATGGCAGAATCAAAAAGAATGAAATAATGCCATTTGCAGCAACACAGATGGACCTAGAGATTGTCAAACTGAGTGGAGTAAGTCAAAGACAAATTTCATATGATATCACTTATATATGGGATCTGAAAAAAAAAATGGTACAAATGAACTTATTTACAAAACAGAAATAGAGTCACAGATATAGAAAACAAACTTATGGTTACCTAGGGGGAAAGGGGTGGCAGGAATAAATTGGGAGATTGAGATTGAGATATATATATATATATACTATACATAAAATAGGTAACTAATAAGAACCTACTGTATAGCACAGGAAACTATACTCAATATTCTGTAATGACCTATGTGGAAAACAATCTAAAAGTAGTAGACATATGTCTAGCTGAATCACTTGGCTGTACACCTGAAACTAACACAGCATTGCAAATCAACTAAAAAAAACTACACTGAGGTACCATCTTCACCCACTGGGAATGGCAAAGTCAGGAAATCCCTGAATACTTTATGGGCAAGGGTGACTTTATAGGCACAATCATGTATTCCTGCTTGTGTGTGCCCGGTCATGTCCGACTCTTTGTGACCCCATGGACTGTAGCCCACCAGGCTCCTCTATCCATGAGATTTCCCAGGCAAGAATACTGGAGTGGGTTGCCATTTCTGCCTCCAGCGGATCTTCCTGACCCGGGGATCAAACCTGCATCTCCTGCATTGCAGGTGGATTTTTTAACTGCTGAATCACCAGGGAAGCCCATACATAAACTATACAGTAATTAAAAAAAAAAAAACTACCAAAAAATGTTAAGGTGCAAAATGAGGGTATAATAGGCTACCACTTGTGTTTAAAGAAAAAGGAATGTGTGTGTATGTGTGTGTACATACACACACATCTGCATGTGCTTAAAATATCTCTCTGGAAAGATAATGCGGAGATTTACATTTTGTACTTCTTTGTACCTTTGTAATGTTGAACCATATCAATGTATTAATGGTCAAAAGTTAGTTAAAACATGCCCCCCCACATAAGAATTCCTTAAAATCTTAGAATAAAACTACAGAGTCTTGCAAACAGAGGGGTAGAAATTTCCAGCCCCTACTTGACTACTGAGCCCCAGAGAGCTCCTTGCCTCCTGGTGCAGTGGATCCAGCTAAGCATCAGCTGGAAGGACCTTCCTCATGCTGAGATCTCTTGGGAGGGATCAGAGGGGAAAGGAAGGCAGGACTGGCACCCTGGGAGCTGGCACCAGTGCAGATGAAGGGATCTGAGCCCCCTGCCCCCAGGAGAAGACTCTCTGCACTGCTCTGCTGCCCTGGCTGGCTTGAGCCTCCAGATGCCTCTCAGCTGGGATCAAGCAGGTGTGCCCTGGCCTGCTGAGAGCCAGTCATGCCCCAGAGGAGGGGACCGTGTGAGCACCAGCCCCACCTGGGGTGCCCGCAGGTGTCGTCCTTTCAAGTGTCAGCTTTGCAGCTGGGAAAAGAAAGTCCCTCACAAAGAAGGCTTCAGAAGCACAGAGGAGATCTTAGGAAAGAGTGATGAGCAAGAGGAAGGTGGGAGGGGACCAGAGGCGGCTCACTGCTCTTTATCCCTCCAGGACTTTAGTCACCTGGGTCTGACTCCCTAGCTCCAGACCTTGGAGGCACACCTGGATGCCTACAGGCACCTCCCACTCCATGCAGCCCAAGTGGAGCTCACTGCATCCTTCTTCCAGTTCCCGTTCTGTATCCTTTTAGCTGGAAGTGAGTCCCTCCCCTCAGAGTCACTCTGGACCCATCTCACAGGCTCATGATTATTCCTGGACATTTCTGCCTCTTCCTAAATGGCCAGCCCATGGAGTCAGGCTCTGGGGAAAGAGGTGGCCCGGCCCTCTCTCTGGGGCCCTGGTGCTCCTGGGAGGGAGGAGCTCTCTCTGGGTCAGCTCTGTGCCACTCCTGAGCCCACTGGGGTCTCAGAAAGAGCAGGAGGCATCAGCCACGTGCATTCCATACCATGTGTGCCATGAACAGTGAGCCAGAGAGTCAAGGCTCTGGAATGTATGATGTCTCTTTTCTTTGGGTCCAGCCCTGCGTGGGGCACTGGGGACATGGAGATGGAAAGTCAGTTCTGGTCTCTGTACGGAGCTCCTAGACTAGGGAGGGTAGAGGTCAGGGAACCAGATGGAAATGGACAATGAGATGTCAGGACTGTGGCCGGGGAGCCTGAGGGGACTGGGGGAGCCTGAGAAGCTTTGTGTAGGTAGGAGAAAAACCAAGGAAGGTTCCAAAAGAGAAAGGGAGGCAGGAGTGAAAACATAAAGCAGAAAAGAGGAAGACATGCTGGGAGGGCCTGAGATGTCTCATGTAGCAGAAGCCTACGGTGATGGTCCCATGACAGCAGTTGGGAGAGGTCAGCAGGGGCCAACTTGCTCAGGGCCTTAATGTCTGGAGGGAGAGCTTGGATCATCCTGGGAGCAATGGAAGCTATGGGAAGGGCTTTAAACTGGGAGTCATATCACTGAATCAGAGTTTTAAAATGAGCTCACTGGAGAGAAATAGAGGATGAGACTGAAGTCAGACCCAGCCAGAGAGCTGGAGCTGTGACCTACGCTGGTTAACCGCACGGCTATAGATCTAGGAGCCTGGACCCTCTACTTATTAAGCTGGAAACCTTGGGCAAGTTACTTAACCTCTTTGTACCTCAGTTTTCCCAACTGCAAAATGGGATGATAACAGCACCTATGCTGCAGGGCTGCTGAGGGGTAAATGAGTAAACACAGTCCAGTGTTAGCTCCTAGAACAATGACAACCATGATCCAGGAGAGGGAAGATGTGTCCGGGCTCTTCCTCTGCTGCTGTGGCCTCCAGCCTCTCCCCTCCTTCCTGAGCCCCTGCGGAGGCAGCCCTTACCTTGTGCAGCCAATGCAGGTTCATCTGTTGCCCCACGGCGATGTGACATAGTGCCAGGACCTGAGGGGGGCGGGCCCACAGGGCAAGAGTCAGGCATCACGTGTGACCCAGGTTTCTGCCAGTTCCCCAGACACCCTGCTCCCCACGGCTCTCCAGGCCTGGCTCAAGCAGTCAGCTAACCATTCTCATGCCCAGCCCTGCTCAGCCCCGTCCAAGCCTAGCCACCTCCCAGATTATTTCAGGTTCCTCCTCCTCTAGGGTTTTTCTCTCAAGAGCTCATTGGGCCCTGCTGCACTTGGGCTGCCTAATTCATGTTTTGGAAGTTCCAGGACCCAGGATTCTGAAGCAGACTTGATCCTGTCCCCCAGGAACTGGGAGAGTTGCTTTGATGTTCACTCACTAGGGTAAAGAATCTGCCTGCAATGAAGGAGACCTGGGTTCAATCCCTGGGTCAGGAAGATGCCCTGGAGAAGGGAATGGCAATCCTTTCCAATATTCTTGCCTGGAAAATTCCATGAACAGAGGAGACTGGCGGGCTACAGTCCACAGGGTCACAAAGAGTTGGACACAACTGAGCAGCTAACACACACCCAGGAGCTCTCAGGCCAGCCTGGGGACTGAGTTGAGTCTGAGGGAGCAACATGTTGGAAGCAGGGACCAAAGCAGAAGTTCTTGGGAGAGGAAGTCTGCAGTGGGGCCTAACAGTGGGATGTCCTCACGGGGTTGGGGGAAAACATGCCAGAATGGGGCAAAGCAAGAGGACCTCCCACCTTGAAGGAACCAAGCCCCAGAGGCCTGGAGAAAAGCCAGCCGTCCTCCTCAAACCAGGGTGGGGCCCTCCATCAGCCCGGCACAGGTCAGGTCTCCCTTCCCCTGGGAACAGGGCCACCTGCCCTCTGAGACAGCCCCACATACCTGGAGGCCAGCGATGTAAGTGAAGGCAGCTGCTGTGGTCATGAGGATGGGCACGGACCAGTCACTCCAGTAGCCCATGCGGTTGTAGAGGTACCTGCCAGGATGAGAAGGGGCAGGGGTCAGAACTCCACCAGGGAGCCTGGATGCTGCCCGGGGCCTGCCAGCTCTCAGCTCTCAGGCGGCCTGCTCAGGTACTAGACTCTGGCCCTTCAGTGAGGAGGTCACTGCTTCCCTGGTCATCAGTCAGCCTGTGGAGGGCTCTCGAGGGACACCTGGGCGTGGCAAGGAGCATAAACAAGAAAACAATTTCCCTTAATTCTTCTGCCCAGAAGTAACCATCACCAAAACTCTGCTGCCTTCTTCCTGTGGGTGCCCCCCTCTGCTTATATATTTGTATAAACAGCAAAGCCGGGAGCCTGCTGCATATAGCACAGGGGTCAGAGTTCAGGCTTTGGAGGGAAGCACTTGCAGATTCAAATCCCCTGGCTTCAAGGATGCTGGGGAGGTGAGACAGACTTCCCTGACGCTAAGATGCCATTGATTGTGACATTCATCTCAATTTCAATGTCGACATTTGAAAAGATGAGGTCTTAGGATTGATAACATGTAACAGCTGACTTCCCTGCACTTTAGTTTCCTCATCTGCAGGATGGGAATAACAAAGTGCCCTTCCTAGGGTTTCCTGAGGATGAAGTTTATGTGAGGAACAAGGTAAGTACTCAACTCTCTGCTTCTTATTAACATAAAGCATTTACTGATGTCAGTAAAAGCCTGAGGAAATGTGATTTTTCTCATAGTCATGTGGTTTTCTGTTGCTCTAATGTACTGTATGAAGCCAACTTCCTACTAACGACAATTAATAGTTTCCAATTATTCACTATTATAAATTAACACAAAAATGCTTTGGCACATACCTTTCTGTATTACTAATTATTTCCTTAGGAGAGACTCCTACAGATGGAATCATAGGGCCAAAGGGAATGAGCTGTTTTTAGGGCTCCTGTTAGAGCCTGATAAGTTGCTCTCCAGAAAGACTGAACCACCCACATCCTCCCTGTACAAGTGGGGAAACTGAGGCTCAGAGAAGGCAGCAAGCAACGTGCACAGGGTCATCAGAGAAAATGAGCTGGCACCAGGCAGCTTCAGGCCCGCCACCCTCTTGGGGCTGGGAGGGCTGCAGGAGGACACTATGGGGTGGGTACCTGCTCTCCCCTGGCCCTCACCCTTGGAATTCCAGGGCAAGATTTACTCAAGGTGAAGCTGAGGCCCAGGAAAAGGCAGCCCCTGGCCCTGGTAACTACTCCTGTAAAGCATCTGGCTCCACGTGTATCTCCCTTTTGGGAGGGAGCCCCCCCTCCCCACTCCCGGTTGACAGCCAAGCTGGTCCCTCCCTGGCTTTCCCCATTCAGCCCTGACCACCCAGGTCTTGCTCGCCTCTTCTTACCGCATGAGCTATCCCTGGAGGCTCTCTGTACTCTGAGGACCAGGCCAGGGGCTCCTGAATCCCCAGGAAACCGAGGAGACTGGCTGAGGGAGCTGCAGGTCCCCAGGCCATCCCCGAGCACAGGCAGGCCTTCCCTCTGTGGCCTCCCCAACACGGCAGCATCTGTCCTCTGCTTGAGCTGCCCAGCGATGAGGAGCTCAGTCTCTGGGCAGAGCGGGGTGGCCCCGTGGACCACATGATACAGAAAGGTAGTTTAAGTCCCTCTCCCAGATCTGACTGCATCCTGCTGTGTGGCTACAGAAAGGCTGCTTAACCTCTCTGAGCCCCAGTCTGCTGGACTGTCCTAACATGTGCACTTGGCACTAACTGGTTGTGTGGCCATAGGAGAGTCCTATCCCTCTCCAGGCCTTAGCTGCTTCTTCTGTACGTGACAGGTGGACCACCATTGGGGCAGCAGGCCTGCAGCTCAGCAGAGCCATCCAAGGACCTCAGGGAAGGGCCAGCAGGGAATGCTCCCACTTGTCCACAGCAGTGCCTGTGCTTTGGATACCTGCAAGGATGAATAATTTATTTATGGCATTTAATAAAGGCCAGAGGCCACCTCTGGGACTCGGCTGGGGCTCCGGCTCATCTCGCCGGGCTGTGGAGGGGAAGCAGCCTGTCCTTTATTGAGATCATTAATCATAGAAGCACAGCCTGGTGCCATGCAGAGGGGAGTGAATGCCAGACTTCATGAACCTGAGTCTTAGGATCACTACAAAATCCTCGAACCACAGCCCATCAGAAGCCCAGAGTCCAGAAATCATAAATTCTAACATCATGACCACCTTCCAGCTGGAGATTCAGCCTCCCAGGAAGTGTCTTCGGGTTTAGGGGAGCCTGGAGCCCTCTCACATCCATCATCTCGTTTTGTCCTCAGAAAGACCTGCTATCTGCTAGCGCTCTGCTATCCCATTTTACAGAAGAGGATACCAAGCTTGAGAGAGGACTCACACTCCTGTGCCCATGGTCACACTGAGCTGAACTTCTAACCAAGAGAAAAAGGCAGCACCGGAGGGGCAGGGAGCACTGGCTGCCAAGCTCCAACTCTGCCCTCAACTGGTCGTCTGAACTTGGGCCTCAGTTTCCATGCCTGTCAGTGGGCAAGTTCCTACTAGAGCCGGGTGAACTTCTCTTCTTCCTTGCCTTCCACTGTTTGACAAAGGCAGGCCATGGGGGAGCGAGGGCAAGGGGTGAAGAAGAAATAGGTGCCCTTGTGCACCCAGCCCCAGACATGTCCTTGGACCTGAGGCTGCTGCCCACAAGGGACCCTGAGCTTTCCCAGAACCACAACATCTCCCAGCCCGGCCCACAGCCCTGCTCAGGGAGGCAGGAGGCTTGGGGTCGGGGACCACCTCCTCTGCTGAGGCCTTGGTTTCCTTGGGCCTTGGAGTCCTTGTCTACAAGGGGTCCAGAGGCCCCAGCTCCCAGCTGGGCCCCTGCCCTGTCTTACATTCCTATTTCCATGATAGCAGCAGCAGGAAGGAGTTCCCTGTTCTCCCCAGGTGGTCTCAGCTCCCCTAGGCCTCTGTTCTCTCTAGAGGACTACTCTCTCAAAGGCTGCACAGAGAGCTGGTGGCCAGTGGTGGCCGGGCCCTGAGGACCAGCCCAGGAGAGAGGTTCAAACCCATCCCTCACCCCCGACCAGTCTCAGCCACCAGATGCCCAGGCCTCAGGCCCCGCCCCCTGGTCCCCACTCACCAGTTGAATTCATCGTAGTCATTGTGGACTTCCCACCAGAAGTAGAGCCAGGTGAGCGTGAGGCCAAAGGTGAAGGTCAGGAGCAGGAACCAGAGGCACTCCCACTGGAGGGGCACAGCGAGGACAGGGGTCAGTGGGGGCAAGGCTGGTCCCTCGGGCCACCATCACCCAGAATGTTCCCACCCCTCCCCCTTGGTAGCCCAACCGCCAGGCTGGGTGCACAAGGGCACCTATTCCTTCTTCACCCCCTGCCCTCGCTCCCCCATGGCCTGCCTTTGTCACACAGTGGAAGGCATGGAGGAGGGGGCATGGAGGAGGGGACATGGAGTTCCATCGGCTCTAGTAGGAACTTGCCCACTGACAGGCGTGGAAACTGAGGCCCAAGTTCAGACAACCAGTTGGGGGCAGAGTTGGGGCATGTTAGCCAGTGCTCCCTGCCCCTCTTCACACGGGTGGGGACTTGAGGCTCAGAGAGGGGAGTGACTTGTCCAACATCACCAAGCCCGGAGTCACAAAACGATGGGGAACCAGAGCAGGGTCGGGGGTCCACGCCAGAGCTGGGCCCTTAGTGCTGCAGCCTGAGGCCCTTCCCATGTGCGCCCGTCTCCAGGACCAAAGGCCACATCTGCCTGAGCCTTCACACTGGGAGGGTGATCCCGGGTCCCAGGGGTCACATTCCTCACCTCCTTTCCTCCTCACACACACCTGCAAAGCAGGTGTTCTTCCTCACCTCTGCCCCCGCTACACCAAGGCCCAGAGAAATGAAGCAACTTGCTCAAGTCACACAGCAAGTTAGAGAAGGAATGTGGTGTTCTACCACCCCACCAGGGGTCAGCCCTCTCTCTCCTGTGGCCCAGGGGGTGGGGGTGGGGGCGGTGTGAGGGTGGGGGCGGTGGATGGAGGGGGTCCTGCTGACGCCACCTCTGCTGCTTCCCCCAGAGGTCTGCAGGCACTTCCGGCCGGGCCCTCGGGTGTACCCCTGCTTCCATCCGTCCCCTTATCTCAGAGGCACAACAAGCTTGGAACATCCTGCTCTCTGGGAAACTGCTGAGATCATGAGCACAAACAACAGCTCGGAGGGGAAGTCAGTGCAGGAGAGACCCAAGAGCACCCCCCACCTTGAGGGGCTGGAGGGCTTGGAGGAGCTCAGTGTCTCTCACCCAGCCACTGCCCGGGTCCCCTGCAGCTTTCCTGGCATCTCTGATCCTTCCTGCACCACACAGCCGGCTTGGAGCTACAGTTCTAAGCCTGGTTTAACCTCTCGATGTCTCCGTCTAGAAAGCAAGCCCTCTCAGGTCCACCGGACAACCCTCTTCCTCCTCCTCGAGGCTTTCTCTGTCCCAGCAGGGTAAATTCCTTCTCCTCAGAGCTTCCGTAACTGTGGCACCCTTGTCGGTTATGACACAACCCCTGCAGTTCTAAACTTTCCCACTCTATGTCAGTAACTACCCCTCCCCTCGGCTATACTGTAACCACCTTGAAGTCTGGGCGGTCTTCATATTCCCAGGGTGGGTGGCAATGTAAGATAGATTTGATAGTGAGATGGCAGATGAGAAAAGACTCTTTCTCCGACGCTGGCATGAGTATGCCCACCCAGGAGAGATTTCACTCTGGGCTTACCAACTTACTACCCCCTCCAAAGAGGAGCCCTTGGTTTTCTGTGAACGTCAAGCCAGCAGTAGTGAGCGGCCCTCTTTCCACAGAGATCACTCTCCCTCAGCAGGTATGAGGCCTCTGGCCTCTGGTTCTGAGAAGGGCCCGTGTGAGGGGGGAGCCTCGGTCGATGATGAGTCCTGTCCCAGGCCAGCAGCATGGAGGTCAGTAAGTGGCGGGATCAGGGAATAGTTCCAGGGACAGTGACAGGGAGAGAACTGGCCACAGGTGCCGGGAGGGGATGTCCTTGGTTGACATGTGACTCAGGACCCAGGGACAATTCTGACAGGTGGTCAGGAAGACTGCAGGTGTCAAGAGGGCCCACAGCGGACAGGGGCCCTGAGTACTAAGGGTCACTGTTCTCACTGGGCTGGATCCCGACAGTGAGGCAGGAAGGACGGGGCAAGAATGAGGGGCTGCTCCTCCCTACCCCTGGAAACCCACAGCGGAGGACTAGGAACCCCATTACTGGAAGCAGGCATGAGCTGGGGTTGGGGACCACACAAGGTTGACAGTTCTGGGAGCTGAAAGCCAGAGGTCCTATGGCCACAGGGAGCCTGCAGATGGGGATGAAGAGGCTCTGTCCACAGCAGGTCACTCAGAACAATCAGAGGAAAAAACTGAATGGCAGGGGCTGGAAGAAAGGGGAGGGAAGGCCAGGAGCTGGGGGAGGAAGTGGCCTAGGGAGAAGTTCCACTGACAAAGAGGCTCCAGTGGCATGACTGGTCCTTGTCTGGGCAGGCTATAGGGGAGGGGCCTGAGCCAGCCCCGCCCCCTGACAAGCCAGCCTGGCTCTGCTCCAGGGAGGGTGCAGCCACTGGCCCTCCATCACCTCCTACTGTCTGCACAATGCCCGGGTATTTATCCCCACCTCAGAGCAAACCAAGATCCCAAGTCTCGGAGAAGGGCAGCCACATATATAGGCTGAGCAAGTTGTAGACCCCCAGCACTAAGGGCGCCACTCACATCACGGTCACACCATTGACGCCCATGTTTGTCATGACAAATTTTCCAGCAGGTAATGGTCAAAAGCCCTGGGGAAGGGGCACCCTTTGCTTACTTGCACAGAGGCTCAAAGTGGGTAAGTGGTGGTGAGTCAGAGGTTGAGCAACATATACAAGGTGACCAAGCAGAGGAGGAGTGGAGGTAGGAGGCCACCCTCTGCAGCTCCCTTGGGAACCAACCCCGCATAGCTCTCCCCCAAACCCACATTTGCCTTCGGGGACACAAGTGTGATGATCCCAAACCCAGCTTGTCTCCCTGATATTCCTTTCTCCTCTCTTGCTGGGGCCCATCCCCTAAGCCAAGCCTTCTTCTCCTTCAGGAAATCCTCCCATCCCTGCAGCCCCCAAGACCTCCCTTTCTTTTCCCTTTTTCTTTTTGGCCCCACCGCATGGCACATGGGATCTTAGTTCCCCAACCAGGGATCGAACCCATGACCCCTGTATTAGCAATGCAGAGTATTAACCACTGGACCACCGGGGAAGTCCCAGGACCTCCGTTTCTTCACTGCTTCTGCACAGACTCTTGGTACCCACCAACTTGACCTGGAAAGAAGCCAGGTTCAAGAGGGAGTCAGACCTGGCTCTGCCACTTGGTCAAGTTACCACTGAGCCTTGGTTTCCTCCCCTGTAAAAAGGGAATAACATCCGTAATCTGGAGGGTTGATGTTAAACGAAGTGATGTACATCAAGTGGTACACAGTAGGTGCATAATAAGGGGCAGTTAATTCACTGGGCTGCGGACTCCTTCTGGGCAGGGATGGCTGAGGTATCTGTGCACCCTGGCCCACAGCCCTCGGAGCACCGTGGTGCTCAGACATGGTGTGGGGAGCACAAGAAGGTGTGGACGTGGTGGGGATGCAGGGAGGCCTCAGGGCCACCTGTGGACAGGACATCATCCAACCCTGGGTTTATCCTCAGGCAAAGCCTGGGGGCCCCTGGGAACCAAGGGAAGGAACTCCCATTGTGACGCCCCAGCCCCTTCCCTTCCGAGTCTAGCAGCCACCTGAAAGCAGGACAAAGGTCAGGTGATTCCTGACGGGTACAGAGGCACAGGGAAGTGGCTGAGAGCAGCCGGGGAAGGGGATGGATGAGCTCTGGCTGTGGATGGGCTGGCGGCTCCCTCCCTGTACAGGGGTGGCAGTGGGGGAGAATACCAGAGGCCCCGGCCCCTTCCTGTCTCCTCCGCTCTTGCCCCCACCCTCCCTCTGTCCCACACCTGGCAGCAGTGCACCAATTTTTCCTGCTGGTTGTCACGTCTTCTCCTCATCCCTCTTATCTTTGTCCCGCCTGCAGCCTTCTGCATTCAGAGGAGACCGTGCGTGTGGAAAGAGCTTATTAGCAGCTGGGCTCATAGGGTCACACAGCGCTGCAGCCGCAGACCCCAGCCTGCGCAGGACATGTGGGTGCAGGCCATGCTGCTCCCGGCTGCTGCCTGCCCCAGGCTGTGCCCTGGGCAGAACACACACAGACACTGCTGTGGGTGTACCCCTGGGCCCCGCTAGGGTCTGGGGCACCTCCAAATAGAACCTGGAGCCTGAAATCTGCATCAGGATGGCACCTGAGTGGGAGCTGCCTCCCTGCCCTTGGTACCACCATGGACTTCAGACTCACACTTGGAGGCAGAGCTGTCTGGCAGGACTTCTATTCCCTGCGTGTCCCTCAGGACAGAGACTGCCTCTATGGCCCCCAGGACAGGAGCGCCCCTGCTTTGGCTCCCACGGCTCCAGGGATGGGTACTCTTGTCTGCATGCTGCTTGGCCCTCCTCTGGGCTGAGAGTTCTTGCTTCTGAGACAGCGGCCGGACAGGGGCAGGGCAGAGTCCTGTAACACTGAGTGAGAGTCCCAAACAGGCTGCCTACTAAATGGTGGCCTTGGAGAAGACATTGCTTTATCCTCCCCGAGCACCGACTTCCTGTTCTGTAACATGGGGACGGCAGTGTTGGACAGAAGTGCCTGGTGATGGCAGGGTGTCAGGAGTTGTTTTTCTTGCCTCCATCCCTCTCGAAGTCTGCTCCTTGGCTGCCGCCCTGCCGCCGGTTCTCTGATACCACCCAGAATAAGTCCAGCCAAAGGGCAGGAACACTGGGGTCAAATGACCAGGGCACGGGGCAATATAATCAAGAGCTGGGTTTTCATTCCCCGCCCTCCTACTGCTAGCTGTGTGGCCGTGGGCCAATTGCTCAGAACCTCACTCAATCCCCAGCTTCCCCCTCTATTCCTGAAGATGACATCACCTCTACCTCACGGGAGGGCTGCCAGGCCTGAATGTGACTACAGATGTAAGCTGTAAGTCGCCAAATCCACGATCGTTCCTATAATTATCATTTCGTGTCTGACAGCCCCTTAATTATGTGAAGACAGTGATCAAGTCTTCCCTGCCCCCTGCTCTACATCAAATTTCCCCAGCTGCTGAGGACAGCCAAGTAGATCACCCCTTCCCAGCCCAGGGCAGGTGCCATGGTCATGGGGACGCAGAGGTCAGGCTCAGCTCTGCAGGTTGCAGTCCTAGGAGCCGGCACAGATGAAGGAAGAAGACCCTGACCTGACACAGCAGCTGCCCCATCCAGGCTCACAGCACCATGTGGCTGCCCCGGGAGACAGCCTTGCAAGAGCACTTCATAAAGCTGGGGGTGGGGCACTCCTAGCAGCCCTCTACCTGCTCCATTGCATCTCATCCTCTCCACAGCTCTGCAAAGCAGGAGGAATAGTCAGAGGAAACCAGGGCTTGGGGAGGGGAAGTGCCCAAGGTCACAAAGGGCAAATGTGAGCCAGAATTCACACCCAGGTCTGGGTGCCTCCAGCTTCTTCAACTATCCCAAAGCAACAAGAAGCAGGACCTGTAATTATCCTTGTCTGACCATGGAGGAAAGTCACAGGCAGTGCCAGAGGAGGAGCCTTGGAATTTTAGCATTAGAAAAGATTTTAGAGATCATCCTGCCTCATCCACTAAAGGTCCAATTAAGAACAGGAGAAACTGAGACCCAAAGACAGGGAATGGCCTGGAAGGATGGACATAGGATGAATGCCAAGTAAATCAGTACACAGAAAGGTCGGAGAATTCAACAGATGGTATTGGGACATCTGGACATCCTTTTGGTTTTATATATATATATATATATGTACATATGTATGTATATGTATGGAGAAGGAAATGGCAACCCTTTCCAGTATTCTTGCCTGGAGAATCCCAGGGACGGAGGAGCCTGGTGGGCTGCTGTCTATTGGGTCACACACAGTCGGACACAACTGAAGCGCTTTAGCAGCAGCATATATATATATATCCTCCAGCATATATATATATAGATACATATAATTAGATCCCTACCTTACACCTCACACCAAACTAAATTCCAGCATCTCCCTCCACATTTGAGCCACCACTCTCTTCCAGTCATTCTACACATGTACTGAGCCCTGGACACTGGGAGATAAAGCTTGGACTCCACTCTGAGCAACCTGCATAGAAGACTGACCAGCCAGAAGGCAACTTGAGTCTTGGAAACCAGTATGGTGAATGGGGCAAGCATGGGCTGCTACAGAGCAAACTGCCAGTTATGGGGGCAGGGATGGTCTGGAGGGCTTCCTGGAGGAAGACATGCTTATAGCAAAGCTGAAAGGAACAGGCTTTTTGGAATGACAAGGTAAGGGAGGGTGTGGAAGGTGCAAAGGCACAGAACTTGGTGGCTTTTGTTTGAGATAACTGGTTTCTGGCAGGTTTATAAAAGCTTTGACAGGATTTTCCTGATGGTCCTGTGGCTAAGACTCTGAGTTATTGCAGGGTGCCCAGGTTCAATCCCAGGTCAGGGAACTAGATCCCAGATGCCACAGCTAAGAGATCATGTGCTGCAATTAAAGATACCATGTGCTGCAACTAAATAAATATCAGTGCAGTCAAATAAATAAATATTGAAAAAAAATCACTAAAAATCAAAATGAGATTTCAAAGTTTCCTCTATGTAAGAATATTAACTTTCGTATAGATTGCCTATTTTTTATCAGTTGACTTTAATTTTGGTTTTCATGCTTTATATACAAAAAACTAAATTTTTATGCAGTCAAATCTATCCCTCTTTTCCTTTATAGGCTTTTGCCTTTGGTATCATGTTTAAGGAATGTGGCTTGTGATTATATATTTAGATCATATTTTACATAGATAATCTCTCATTGTTGATACTTAAATCTGTAGTTCACCTATCCATCTACAGCTCCATATGTGTGTCCACATGTCTGGAGAGAGGTTTGAAAGCCTTTCCTCTAAAGCATGAAGATGAGAATTTCTTTTAATTTCTATCTTCCTGAGTTGTTTGAATTGTCTCAACAAATATGTGCTTCCTAAATAGAAAAAACAAAAGCTTAAAAAAGAAAAAAACACATTTTAATCCATCTGGAATTTCTTCTGATTTGAGGTAAGAGGCAGGGATCTAATTTTACTTTCACCAAATGGATGCTTCAGCTGTCCCTGTTCAGTTTGTCATATCTGCAACAATTTCCACGATCGTCTACCACACAGCACACTCTCAGATGTGTGTGGGCTGTTTCTAGGTTTTCTAGTCTGTGTTCCGCATGTGTTGGTTCCGCCTGGCACGGCTCCTTCCGCGTGGCTGAGCTCTGCTCCCGGTGCCACTCCTGTGGTCCCGCCTCCGCTTCCAGACAGGGTCCAGCTGTGTTCTCAGCACCACGCAGCCCTGTGCAGAGACTGGACAGCGACTGAGGGGTGCCTCCCCGCCGAGTCCGTCCACCTGCAGGCTACACCTGGGGCACACTACCTCCTCTCATCATCAGCCCATTTCACCCTCATCAAGTTCCTAATGGGGAGATGGGTGAATGTCAGCTGGGAAAGGTGTGGGGAGCTCCCAGAAGAGAGAGATGGGCAGCCCTGGATTACTCTGGTTCTGACCCAGGAGATTTGGGGGAGGGAGGAGGGGGCAGCCTGGGGAGGGTTGAGCTGGATGGCAGCATTAGGGCGAAGAAGGGAAAGGGATTAAAATCCCCACCCCCAGCCAGCTCCTGACAGTCTAAGAGGCTGGATTTATCTTTCTGGCTACAGAGAGCTGGGCAATTAGGCCTCTGCCCTCACTTCTGCCTGGGAGTACTCGGAGTGGCTCATTAGGCAGGAGAATGAAACCGGGCTCAGCCTGGAGCACCCGCTCCCTCCCAGCCATCCTGGGGGTTGCATCCACCGGTGCAGAGACAGGAGCTCAAGAGCTGGGGGCCCTTCGGAGGGATTATCCTTATGCCCGGCAGAGGGCGCTGCCGAGGCCACAGGGTGGTGCGTGGCCACAGTCCCTTGCGGATACCCATCACCTGCCACCCCGTCCATGCTCCCTAGGCACTCAAGGTGGTCACGGAGGTCATGAACACGAGCTTAATTGTCTCCCCTGGAGTGCGGCATGACTACGCCAGGCACCCATTCAGTGTGGTTTAGGGGGGGAGGGGGGCAGTGTGTGAGGTAGCAGGTGGGGTGGTTCCCGAAGGCCAGAGACAGCCTGGATTTAATTACAACGATAAATCCTCAGCTCCCTGCACTGCAACAGCCTCCGCCAGCCTCTCCTCTCTCTCTCTCTCATGGATGCAATAATATCATCGACCATTTTCTTATCCTCATGGCAACCCTGGAAGGTTCACAGGATTAAATGGGTTTTATCATCTCCAGTTTAGAACTGGGAGAGCTGAAGCTCAGAGGGCTCCTTTCTGACCTGCTGAGTCCCTTTCCCCCAAAGCACTGGAGAAGGGAACAGCCATCTCTTTAAAAGTTTGTAGGGAGGACACGTTTTCCCCCATTGGAACAGTGGTCTGTCCTGTTCAGGTATCTGCTATCTAACTGGACCCGTGGGGCATGGGTTTGTACCTCCACCTAATTCATGAGCAAGCTGAGGCCCAGAAGGGGTCTGCCTTTGCCTAAGGTCACTCACCACGTCGCTGGAGAACACAGGGTAGAGTTCAGGCTGCAGCCCCTTTAGCAAGGTGCATCTGGCTGACTCGAATCACATCCCGGAGCCCATTCCCAAGGCTGCTTCCTCCAGGGAGCCCACCTTGATTGCTGAGTGAGAGCCATTCTTCCTTGACCTGTATGCCTGTCAGAGGCCCATAGGGTGTAACAGGACAGGAAGGCATGGAGCTGGGAAACTCACCCCCTCCTCCTACCTACTGGCAGAGCCTGACCCCAGCCCCAAGGGTAGCCTGGGAGGTCCCCTGGCTGGTTAGCACTGGTCCCTGACAGCCACAGCCAGGGGCACTGGAATGCAGTGTGTACCCGCACTCTCCAGACGACCCAGTGCTCCTTGGGGTGCTCGCTCAGGACTCATCGGGGATCTAGCTTGCCCACCCTAACTGGTTTCCTCACTTGCTCTTCAGCTCACCGGCTCAGTCATCCTCCCCCTCCATGCCCAAGGCCCTCCTTTGAGAAATAGTCACCACCCACCTGGGCGGCCCAGGGCCCCGGGTGCTGCTGCAGGAGTCCAGGGGAAGGGGAGAGGAAGGGAATGAGGCCTGACTCCTTTGTTTGAAGCGGAGACTTCTTAGAGAAAGAGACATTTGCGATGAGCTTTGATAGAGGCCAGAGAGAAGGCATTCCAGGCAAGAGGGACAGTGGAGCAGAGGGCAGTGCTGGAGGGAGTGAGGTGGGCTATTCTGGGTGTGCAGTTGAAAGGGGGCCAATGGCTTCCCGCACAGCGGGTGTCTTCCTGCCATGGAGGGAGGAGCTCCCATTGGAAGAGGTAGGCAGTGGCAGGCCCGGGGAAGGAGATTTATTTTGTCTGTGTTCTTCCCCCACTATACTATTCCTGGACTCTACTGAGACCACAGCCCCTCTCATGTACCCCTGGGGATAGCATGGACTCTTGACCCCAGGAACGGCCTCATCCATCCAGGTAGAAATCATGGGATGACCGGAGGCATCATCAAAACTCTCTTTTGCAGCCAGTCAGCTGACGACACTGTCTAGGTGTCTCTAGAATCCCTCCCTTAGCTGCTTCTTTGTGGACCCCTCCCCCTAGTTGAGGCCTCAGCCTTCTCTCTGGCTCCCTGCCCTCCCCACCTCCACTCAAAGTCCCTCAGCACTTTCTCCATGATGGAACTGTCCTTGCACAGTCTGAGTCTGACTGGGCCCCCACCTCCCAGGATGGAGTGCAGGCTCAGGTCCCGTTGGCCACGCGCCTCCCCTCCTCACAGCAGGAGCTGTACTAGGCCAATTCGCTTTCAGTTCCTAAACACAAAACACTCTTGTCACACGCAGCTGCCCTGCCTTCCCCATGCTGGCACGACATGACAGCTGAGACTCTCTCTGACACCAGCTCAGACAAGCTTTCCTGCCCAGGATGTACCTGGGCCTTGGCAGTGATCACCCTGGGTGGTCTGGACATTAGTTCTGGTCTGCTCCCCACCCACCTGGGAGCCCTTCGGGGGAGGGGGGCACCAGGTTTGATGTACTCAGGGCAGGTGTCAGGACAGGTTCGTTGATTGACCAATGCATCCCAGACAAGACTGTTGGGAGTGAACAGGGGAGAAGGCACAGGACTGGGGCAGCAAGCAGGGGCAGTGCAAGCCGTGCCTTCAGCTCCTTGGCTTGAATAAATCACTTCCTCTTTCTGGAGCCCCATCCATACAATGCAGGAGGTCAAATAAGCTTAAAACATCCTTGAAAAGGCAAATGTAGAAGTGCAAGAGCGTTGACTGTCACTGTCTGTCTTCTTCAATGTCTCAGACTGGAAGTTTCTCCAGGCCTCTGACCTATATCCTTGTTGCGACAGAGAAGCTGGTCTTGACACTGCACTGCCTCCCGCGGATGCAGAGTCTTCAGGGGGCCCTGTGGGGATGGCCTGAGAACCGTCTTCTGTCCTGTCCTGTCCTTAATTGGCAATATTAGAGTAATGAGTCACAGACAACAACCAATTAATTACCCCAGTTATAAAAAGCTCCTGCTTCCCCTTCCTAGCTGTCGAGTGAGCTGGCCTCCTGCTGCCAGGCTCCTCCACTCCCTCGGTGTTGGCAGGAGGGAGAACATGTCATTTCACTTCTCTGCTCCTCAGTTTCCTGTTTCCTTATTTGCCAAGTGCGTGTCCTGCGGGGAGGGTTGGAGGAGATGGGAATGTGGAAGAGGGGCAGGAAGGAAGGAGAACAGCCTGGATGGAGAGGAGGGGGTGCCTCTCAGGCTTCCAGCCCCCCTCCACCATCTCCAGGATCTATTCCAATACCGCAGGGTCAGCTCTTAACTAGGGAAGCACTGAAGGTACCTAGTCTGGCATTCAAGCCACTCCTCAACTTGTCCCAAATGCTCCTGGTCCTGTGCTCTTTCTCTCTGTCAGGCAACCTCCCAAGTCCTCTCCATTCCCCTTCTTCTCCTTGAGGGAAGAAAGGAACAGGCCGAGCTGACTCCATCTTGAAAAAGAAGGAAACTCCATCTTGCACTTTCAGTGAGCTTTGGTCTATGTGCCTGGTAGCCATGGGGATAACATCAGTTCAGTTCAGTCGCTCAGTCGTGTCCGACTCTTTGCAACCCCATGAATCGCAGCACGCTAGGCCTCCCTGTCCATCACCAGCTCCCAGAGTTTATCCAAACTCATGTTCATCGAGTCAGTGATGCCATCCAGCCATCTCATCCTCTGTCGTCCCCTTCTCCTCCTGCCCTCAATCCTTCCCAGCATCAGGGTCTTTTCCAATGAGTCAACTCTTCGCATGAGGTGGCCAAAGTATTGGAGTTTCAGCTTCAACATCAGTCCTTCCAATGAACAGCCAGAACTGATCTCCTTTAGGATGGACTGGTTGGATCTCCTTGCAGTCCAAGGGACTCTCAAGAGTCTTCTCCAACACCACAGTTCAAACGCATCAATTCTGCGCTCAGCTTTCTTCACCATCCAACTCTCACATCCATACATGACCACTGGAAAAACCATAGCCTTGACTAGACGGACCTTTGTTGGCAATGTGATGTCTCTGCTTTTTAATATGCTGTCTAGGTTGGTCATAACTTTCCTTCCAAAGAGTAAGTGTCTTTTTAATTTCATGGCTGCAATCACCATCTGCAGTGATTTTGGAGCCCAAAAAAATCAAGTCTGACACTGTTTCCACTGTTTTCCCATCTATTTCCCATGAAGTGATGGGACCAGATGCCATGATCTTAGTTTTCTGAATATTGAGCTTTAAGCCAACTTTTTCACTCTTCTCTTTCACTTGCATCAAGAGGCTTTTTAGTTCCTCTTCACCTTCTGCCATAAGGGTGGTGTCATCTGCATATCTGATGTTATTGATATTTCTTCCAGCAATCTTGATTCCAGCTTGTGCTTCTTCCAGCCCAGTGTTTCTCATGATGTACTCTGCATATAAATTAAATCAGCAGGGTGACAATATACAGCCTTGACGTACTCCTTTTCCTATTTGGAACCAGTCTGTTATACCTATGGCCAAACTGGCCTCCCAGATTGATAAACACCAGATTCCATACCAAGATTTCCTGTCGCCAAAAAGACTGTAATAATCCCCTGTGTAGTCAATCACCTTGGTAATCTTTATGGCACCCATTGGTGTAGGCTACAATGTATAATCACCTGACCCGTCTGATTATGAATCATGGCTGTAACCTGATTGTATCCCCCTTTAACACTTCCCAGGCTAGGTTTAAGGAATTTGGGGATGTAGGCTTGAGCAGTACACTTAAGGTATATAAGGTTTTCAACAAAAGTCGGTTGGGGTCCCTGGCTAAAGAGGAAACTCTGCCTCAGACCCACCGGTGTAATAAACTGCACTCCACTATCCATGTTGTCCTTCTGAGTGAGTTTGTTTCCCAGAGCGTTTGGCTATAACATCCTTGCAAGCTCTCCTTTAAACACACCCAGACTCAAAACATGCCTGTCTTCCGGGCAGCCTCCAACTTCTTGAGACTCTTGCTGCAAATCTATCATGGACTCCATGTGGGACAGGGCTTCAAGCCTTGGTTTCTCCATCCAAAACCAGGGCATAACAATTAAACATGCCCCATGGGGTGTTAGCCATGCCCCACAATCAACAGGGCTGTGCCTGTAAGAAGCCATCCACCGCCTGCATACAACACGTGCTCGACAAACATTAACTGTTACTCTCACACTTCATTCCCAGCCTGAGGACGAGGGCTTCCGTGACTCACCACCTGTCTGTCACCTCACCTTCCAGATGAGGCCCGAGAGGTCCAGCTCCACCAAGGTACCTAACCCTAGGTTTCCCTGACTTGGAGACACAAGAGGATCCCCCAAGAGGTCCTCAGGGGGAAACAGGGGTGAGGGGTGGTGGTAAGGGGTGCCCATAGGAGGAGAGGAAGGTGGGGATGAGGCCCGAAGCTGGACCCCCTTCCGCTGGCCGAGGCCTTTCCTCCACCCCCTAGGCCCCAGGGGTTCTCCTCTCACCCCCTAGCCTGCACTCCCAGGGCTCACTCTGGGCCTCCAGCTGTTCAGCAAAACTTAGGTTACAGCATCTCTGCACCAGCTCTGACTCTGAGACACTAGTCCTTGACTGTGTCAGGCGAGGAGCCCATCACAGTCCTGGGGAGGGGCTGGGGAGAAGAGAGAAGAGAGTGGGCTGAGGTGAGAACCCAGGAAGTGGGCAGGGAAGCAGGAGATAGCTGTCTGGGGAGGGGTGGGGTGGGCGGGGAGGCTCGGGTTGCCTGAGGTGAGCCCAGCCCTTTTTGCAGAGGCCCTGCTACCTGGAGCTCCTGCAAACCCTCTCCCTTCTTGGCGCCAAGTTGGCTCCTGGCCTGCAGCTTCCTGCCATTGCCCCATACCTGGCACCCAGGCCTTGGCATCTATGGAGCCCACACTGCTTAGGCCCCCAGTCAGCTCAAAACTGGCCTCACCCACCACTTCCCCCAGTTCTGGGCCCTGTGCTGGCCATAGCCAAGACCCATCACTTCCTGACTCCACACAGCCTGTGACTGGCTGGCCCTGGGCCCACCAAGAGGTGTGAAGTGCCCCAGGAGAATGGCTTCCTCCGGGGTCTGATGGCCAAGTGCTTCCTTCTTAGGAGGCCAGCCATCCTTCTCCTCCCTTCCTCAGCCTCAGCTGTCTTCCCACCCCACCCCAGCCCCACCGAGAGTGCTCGACCCACACCATGCAGACCAGATCTGAGCTGTGCCCCTCACCAGCTCTGCGACCCTTGCCTGGTTACAACGTCCTGGCTGTTGTCCCAGATAGGAAGTGGTAGTGATGACATCTAGCTCACGGGCTTGGGAGCAACAGGGGTGGCTGCATGTCCAAGCTCAGCTTAGCACCTGGCACACAGACACACACACCTGGCTGCCAGTGAACTGCGAGCTCCTGCCTTCCTGACACGTGGAGGCCCTGCTGTCTTCTGTCCACCGTCTCAGGAAGAACAGCTCGGAGCGAAGCAGAGAAGACAGCCAGGCTGCCCTGAGCAGGGCCCTTTTCTTGCCTCAGTTGGGTGTACTGTCTCCTGTGTGCTTGAGTGGGGACATGGCAGTGAATCAGGCCAGGTGCCCACCAGGTAGTACCTGCTTCTCACAATTTGAGGGTGATGAGCCCAGGTCCCTGTCTCAGTCCAGCACTCTGTCCCCTCGTCCCTACCATCACAGGCAGGGAAGGAAGGCAGACAGGCGGACAAGCTTCTCCAACCTCCACACGCAGGTAGCCCAGCGATGCTTGGCCTCTGACCTCCGCCCCTGGTCACTCCAGCCTGTTTTGGGACTGGCTGATTTTAGAGGCTGGCCTCTTTGTTCAGACAAGCAGGAGGGAGGAGAAAGTTGTTTTTCAGGCAGCAAAGCTCTTAGATAAACACCATTTATCTCTCTCTCCGTTCCCTCCTGAAGGAATTGGGTTCCTTCAGAGAAGAAACTAGATCCACTGGCTGACGGCGCCCCAGGGACGGAAGTGCAGTGTGGGGTCTGGCTCGGGGAGCTGGACACTGAAGGAGGCTTTCTGTATCCGGCTGAGCACCTGCTGCCAGCCCTGGCAGGCGTGTGTGGCTCAGGTGACTGGGCCCTGGTGCCAGGCCATGGCCCTGCCAGCTCCCAGGCTCCTGATGGCCTGGCCCAGCTCCCCACCCTCCCCTTTGGCCACCTGCCTGCTTGCCTGCCTGTCGGGATCCGCCAGGAAGCTGAGAACTTCTGCTCCCCTGGGGGGACACCTCCCTCTTGGAGCAGCCCACCCTGCCCAGTGCTCCATGAGCAACCCAGCCCCCACACTGTCAGGGGGGAGTCAACTAGCTACACCCACAACAGGATGGCCTACTTCCTTGCCCATCTAGTCAGGTAGATTTGGGAATTTCCACAGGCCCACTTTACAGAAGGAGAAATTGAAACCAGAAGGCCACACAGCAGAGTGACAGAGCTGAGTCCCCTCCCTGAGACCCCGGCCCCCGACCCCCAGGTCCTTGTCCTTTGGCTCTGCCCAGCACAGCTCACCGGAGTGGTGTCATCATGAGAACGCTGGTAGCGCTTCCAGCGGCAGCCGTAGATGCCCGTGAGGCAGGAGAGGCAGAGCTGTGGCTCATAGTACTGCAGGGGCTGGTGTCTCACCATGCTCGTGCCCGCGGCCCTGGCGCCCTGCCTTCAGGCACCCATGGAGGCCCCCAGCTGGTCCTGTGGGAGGAAGCACAGGTCTGTGAGGCTGGGCAGGGCTGGGGACTCAGTCCCCACACAGCAAATGTCACTATAGCCTAGGTCAGGGAGGGTCAGCCTCCGCTCTGAGCCCTGGTGGGTCCCTGTCTCACTTGGAGTCAGAGGCCCATCCTTCGCAGTCCCCTGCCACCCACCCATGACCTAATCAACCAACAAAAATCCCCTAACCCATTAGCTGTCACTCACCTACACCCACGCCCTGGCAACCTAATCTACTTTCTGTCTCCATGGATTTGCCCATTCTGGACATTTCACATAAACTGCATCATATGATATATGGCCTTGTATGTTTTGCTTTTTTCACTTACTGTTTTCAAGGTTCATCCACATTATAGCATGAATCAGTACTACGTTTATGACTGGGAACTATTTAGTTGTATAAATAGACCACTTTATCCATTCATCAGTAGATAGACATTTGGGTTGTTACCACTTTTTGGTTGTCATGAAAACCCTGCTATGAACATGTTTTTTGTGTGAATGTGTATTTTCATTTCTCTTGAGTACATACTTTGGGATGGGGTGGCTAGGTCATACGATAACGCTATGTTTAACTTTTTGAAGAACTGCCAACAGCTGTTTTTCAAAGCTGCTGTACGATTTTACAGTCTCAAAGTACGGTCAGTATCATCCCCATTTTACAGGTGAGAATTCGCAAGCACAGAAAGGTCTAGCCATTTGTCAAAGGTCACACAGCAGAGTCCGGCAGTCTGGCTTTAACTCGAGGGCTGGAAAACTATAAGTGAAAATGTGAGTAACTCAGTCGTGTCCAACTCTTTGTGACCCCATGGACTGTATAGCCCACCAACCTCCTCTGTCCATGGAATTCTCCAGCCAAGAATATTGGAGTGAGCTGCCATTTCCTTCTCCAACTCATGACCAAATCCAACCAGCCACACATTTTTACACAGCCCACAAGTTAAGAGTGGTTTTCACATTTTTTAATAGTTGGGAGGAAAAAAACCAAAACAAAAATATATTTTGATCTGCAAAAATTATACAAAAGTCAAATTTTAGAGTCCATAAATAAAATGTTTTATTGGAGGCAGCACCCCTCCTTCATTTATGTATTGTCTATGGCTGCTTTGAGTATAACTGCAGAGTTATGACAGAGACCACAGGGCCCACAAAGCCTAAGGTACTTACTGCCCGGCCCTTCACAGGGAAAGCCTGCTGACCCTGCCACCACAGGGCACAGTGACTCATGACCCGGGATCATAAGTGCAGCATGTGGTGGACAGAAGAAAGGGTGCTGTGGGCACGTAATAGGGACAGGAGGGTCAGGGTACACTTCCCATAGACGGTGCTGAGCAGAGGCCTGCAGGATGAGCTCCCTCTCTGACTCCCCAGGGGCTATAGTACAGGGGCATTGGGCTTCAGGCCCACCAATGAATTCCACGTCTGGGCCTTACTCAGGGCCTCTGCCCAACACCCCACCAGCCCCACTCCCCAAGTGCTAACCTCAGCACAGGGATTACAGCCTCCACTGAGAGTGCAGAGATGTACTAGGAGCTTGCTGGGAATATTGACTGACCTGCAGCCGCCTAAGTGCTGGGAATTGTCTGGTGCAACCTGTGCCCGTGTCTCCCCGGGGAGGCATGTGGACACAGAACAGATGCTGGGGGGTCTCCGAGCTGAGCCAAGTCCAGGGCTCGGGGTGACAGTATTGGATAGGGATGCTGCTGCAGTCAGCTTAGCTCTCATGGGGTTGGGGAGGCCGGGGGTGGGTCAGCAGGTAAGAGACCCTCTCATTTTTCCTTTATTCCTCTCTAGAAGGAGTGTGTCGGGGTGGGAATTCCCTGGTGGTCCACTGGTTAGGACTTGATGCTTTCACTGCCAAGGGCCTGGGTTCAATTCCTGATGGAGGAACTAAGATCCCACAAGCCACACAGTGCAACCAAAAAAATAATTAAAAAAAAAAATTAGGAGTGTGTACTCATACACAGACCCCCACATCCACAGCCTTCCAGAGGGGGTAAAAGAGCAAAATCCACAGCCAGGGAACCACATCTCACCCCGTGCACCCCCAGATGAGGACCTCTACTGTCAGGTTGGCTATCACACTTCCCCAGGAATGGGGGAGGCAGCTAGTATCCATAGAAAGAGGACTGGATTCACCCTGCCTTGACCAATGACTTGCCCTGTAGCCAGAGACACTCAGGGCTCTTCTCTGACCCTTGGTTTCAGCTTTTGTCTTGACTTCCAAAAAAAGGTCAGATGCCTGGGGGATGAGGGAGGGCTGGTGGCAGGGGGGCATATGGCTGCAATGACAGAGGTACAGCAGGTGCACATTCTGCACGCAGGAGCCCTGCCCTCACATTCCTTTCCCAGGACCCCCCTGACCCCGGGACTGATTCTTATGTGTCCTCTGCTCCCCTACCCCCTACAACTGAGCATTACAACCCACCCAGGAATGGAATTTCCATTTCAAGTCTGGAAAAGAGGGAAGTAGAACTGCCTGCACCAAGGTCTCAGCCCAGGACTTGGCTGACCAGGGCTCTTAGAACTGTTCCCCTCTCATCCCCCACCTGCCATGAATTTTCATTCTATTCATAACTGCAGGGGTATCTCTCAGAGGCAAACTTCTTCTTTTTCCTTTGCACATTTTCCTGGGGCCATCAAGATCACCAGCGGCTCCTTGCTCCCTCCAGGGGTGCCACCTAGACCCACACTGGCACAGTGACCACCTCACCACCCCTAATGTGCCTCTAACATCCTTCAAGGCCTTTTTCTCACCAGCCCTTTGGCCACTGCCCAGGTCTCACCTCTCCCCTGGGTGGGGAATCCCTGCAGTGGGTCTGGCCTGGCCAATCTAAGCTCTCACCCGCAGCAGAGAGCTTCCTAAAAGACAAGTGACCAGAATCTGGCTCCTCCAGCCTCACCACTCCAGAACTTGCTGTCCCTTCATCTGGCTAATGCCTCCTGACCCTCGAGTCTCCGCTCAGATGTTACCTCCTCTGGGGAGCCTTCCCGGAGACCCAGGTTGGGTGAGAGGGCTCCAGGAGTCCCTCCTCCCTCCTGGGCTGCCTGTGGGAGCACAGATGATATGTCTGCCTCCCCCAGGGAACAGCCTGAGTTGCTTGCATTTCCCCAGTGGCTAGCACAGGGCAGTCCTGGGGGCTTCCTGGACTGTACTTCTGAAAAGGCCCAGAAGTTCTGCTAACAGAGACATGACTGCCCAGACCCTAAGTGGTTGGGACAAGTCCCCAGAGACCAGATTCTCCACACCTGTCCCGCTCCTGCCCAGACTAATGGCATCACTTCGCATCAGTTGGTTCTCCAAGCCACCTCCCAGGGCTGCTGCTATCAGCCAAGTTCCAAAGAAATCTCCAGCCTGGAGCCCTGCTGGCTCTGGGACAAGAGAAAGCCCTCACCTCTTAACCTGAACTTCTACAGCATCCTGTTTGCACAGGGAAGGGAGTCAGGAGGGAGATGGAGTGAGTGTCTGCTATGGAGTGGGTGAAGGATGTTGGGGGTGGGCATACCTCCAGGGGCCTCGCACACCCTTATACCCTGGGAATGCACCTTACTCACTCCTTGGCTCTTCATCCCTCCCCCTGACTGGCCGGTTGCCAGGCCCTCACTGCCCCCAGACCATGCTGCCTCCGGTCCCAGGTTTGCTCGCTCTCCTGACAGTGGAAGGAGTCTCCAGCCAGGTGTCAGTGCCTGGCTATCAGCCTGGTCTCCTTCTACTGACATGCTGTGTGACCTTGGGGACTTATTTTACCTACCTGAGGAATGGGCACTAGATAGACCAGCACAAAAAGGACCCAAGGTTACAATAAAAAGGAATAAGACACTGATACATGCTATTAATACAATGTGACTGAATCTTGAAAACATTATGCTAAAGTGAAAGAAGCTAGTTATGGAAGGTAGAGGGGGTGGTTTGCAGGGCACCATGCTGAGCATTGTACCTGTGTCATCTTCTGATGACAATTGTCCAAAGTAGAGCTTGACAGTCTTCTTTTACATGTTAGAAATATGGGTCCCAGGTGAATGGAGGAATAGGGTTCATCCCAACAATGGAATATTACCCAGCAGCAAAAATAAATGCAGGAGACCCAAGTTTGATCTCTGGGTTGGGAAGATCCCCTGGAGAAGGGAATGGCTACCCACTCCAGTATTCTTGCCTGGAGCATTCCATGGACAGAGGAGCCTGGCGGGCTACAGTCCATTGGGTCCAAAAGAGTCAGACATGACTGAGTGCTTTCACTTTTCACAAAAAGAAATGAGCTATCAAGCCATAAAAATACATGAAGGGACCTTTAAAGCATATTGCTCAGTGACAAAAGTCAATGAGAGAAGGCTACATACTGCATGATTTCAACCATATAACATTCAGGAAAAGGTAAAACCATGGAAGTGGTAAATGGATTAGTGGTTGCCAGGGGTTGGAAGTAGAGTGCACAGGTAGATTTTTAGAGCAGTGAAACTATTTTGTATGATACTATAATGATGGATACATGTCATTACATTTGTCAAACCACACAGAATATATAACACAAAGAGTGAACCCTAATATAGACTGTGGACTTCAGTTAATAATATGGTATCAACACTGGCTCATCAGTTATAGCAAATGAATCCCCCTAAGATATTAATACAGGGAAAACTGTGGGCTAGGGGAAGGAGAGTATGTAGGAACTCTGCATTTTCTAATCAATTTTTAAAAACTCTCACCAGGGATTCCCTGGTGGCTCAGATGGTAGAGTCTGCCTGCAATGTGGGAGACCTGGGTTCAATCCCTGGGTCGGGAAGATCCCCTGGAGAAGGAAATGGCAATCCACTCCAGTATTCTTGCCTGGAAAATCCTAACAGATATGAAATATGTAAATAATAATAATAATAATAAAATA
Source organism: Giraffa tippelskirchi (assembly GCF_054371585.1). NCBI lineage: Eukaryota > Metazoa > Chordata > Mammalia > Artiodactyla > Giraffidae > Giraffa > Giraffa tippelskirchi. Next base: position 126,029,847 of record NC_137285.1, read on the forward strand.
AAAACTGTCACCAAAAAAATCATCTAATAATTAAATATGTATACGTGCTAAGTTGTGATTGATCTATAGATAGCTAGGTCAATAAATCTAATCCTAAGAGATTACATGATTCAGCCAACACCAAACAGCTAACCGTGGAGAAGACAGCATTTGCAGCCAGGGCTGCCAAGTCTAAAGCCCAGTCTTTCTAAGGCACCAGCCCTAGATAGAGGGTCTGTCTGTCCTCATTTCTACCGCCCTCCATGTCTATGACAGCCATAGCATGTGTCACTGAAAATTGCACCTCAAAAGGCCAAGTTCAATGTTTTGGTTGGCACCAGGGCAGCAGGGGCACAGAGTGAGGCCAAGAACTCTGGGGAGGAGAGAGGACCCCCCACTCCACCCCCACATGGGCTCAGGGCTAGGGGAGGCAGAGATCTGACCTCCCCCTCCAGCAGCCTTCCAGGCCCCCAGGGAAGGAGGCGGGGCATACACGTGGAGGAGGAACCATCACCCCTTCTCCTTGGCTATGGCCGCCCTCGAGGAACCTCAGCCCCAGCCCAACCCCAGGCGGAGACTGAGCTCAGTCACTAGCAGGCTGGGTGACCTCCACCAGCCTCTGGCCTCAGCTTTCCTATCTGTATCAGGGGAGGGTCTAAACCACATCTGATGATCTCTAAGGGCCTTTTTAACAATCAGCTTCTAAAACCTTTTAACCACCTGCTCTCTCCTCATTCTCAGGAGATAAGCAGAGATAGGGTTGCTCCAGGAGGATGGAAGGACAAATTCCCTAGTCCTTGTCTCATCTGACAGGGAAGAGCCTCCTCCAACGCCAGGACCCATGGCTGGAAGTCAGGAGCCCGCCCCTGACTGGAGCAGTCATGATGAGGATGAAAGCTGCAGGCAGGCCTGTGACAAGGAGAGAAGCCTGGTCATCCTGGGCCTCATTTCTGCCCAGGGGCCGCCACCATCTTTGACAGGAACCCAGGTATAGGTAGTCATGGCCTGGATAACTCACAGTGACGACCTCACACCTGACTTAGAGTGAAACCCAAGGGGTAAACAGCAGAAGGCTGTGGGGACTCCTCCCTATAATACTTGGGGAACATGGCCATGGAGCAAGACCAGGGCCTCCCTGTGGTCCTTCCTCACTGCATGCCTAACCCCTGTTCCCAATGCAGCTGTACCTGGGAAGCCACCTTAGCTCGGGGCCCCTCTGTCCATCTACTCATCTCAGTGCTGCAGCCCCTCCTCCAGGAACCCAGCCCTGCCAGGTCAGGGTCTCTTCTGGACCCACAACTCCTGTGCTTCCTTCAGTGGCACTGCAGGGCAGCTTCCTGGAGAGGGTGGATGTCAACAGAACTCAGAAATAAGGGATGACTTATAGCACAAGAGGGGTCTTGCTAGGCGGCCAGCACAGGGAAAGCGTGGTGGCAGGGAGGGTGAGAGGGGCCTCTCCCAGGGCTGAGGGCTCCAGCAGGAAGTTAAGCCCCATGTCAGTTCCATCTGGTGGTGACCATCGGGTCTGCTGCCAACAGTAGCCTCCCAGGCCTCTGGGGGCCCAGGGGGCAGCAGCAGGCAGCTCGCCAGCTGGGCTGTTTCTCCAAACAACCCACCAAACCCAGAGAACAAGTCTCCGGCCCCAGAGCTGCGGCTGGAGATGGGGGGACCGAGCTGATTCCAGGCTCCTCCCCACTGCTCTCCTGTGCTTAGCTTTTGAGGAATGCTCAAAGTCACTACCTTCCTCATTGCCTGGGCCTCACCAGATGGCTTAAACTGTGAGAGATGTGGGCTGCCACATCTCATTGTGTGGCCCTGGGCAAGTCACTCTATTTCTCTGGGCCTCAGAGAAAGCCCTAGATTCTAATGAAATCACCAAAGAGGCAGATAGAGGGCAGGAAGGAAGTCTGTCACTGAGGCAGCTGCCAGTAGGGAGAGGCGGGGGCAGGAGGGCCCAGGAAGGAGGCCTGGTGGGCCAGAATACTTCCCCCACTCCACCCCCGTCATGGCCACTCATTCTTTGGGGGAAAAGCTACTGGTGGCTTAGGCTGGGGCTCAACAGGAGCCATCAAAGAATCAACCATGCCCTAATTAGGGTCACTATTAATCTCTTTTCACCGTGGTGCCAGGGCCTCCTGTTTACCCAACACTTTGTCCCAGAAGATTTCTGATGGCTCTTCCTCCGGGGGAATTCCCAGCAGGCTGGCTTCACCCCAAATGTGGGTCCTTCTGCCTCTCCTGTAGGGAATGCTCCCTGCTTCTCCTCCCAGAAGGGCTGGCTTCCTCGGAACCACAGCGTCTGGAATTATCTGTTCCATACCCAAGGCTCTCTAGTTCATGTGGTAAATGTTTCAAAAGCCTCTGCAATGCTGGCACCCAAGAGAGATGCACAGAGAATCAGAGGTGGCTCCTCCTTTCAAGAAGACAACCTCATCAGAGCAACAGCAGCTACAATTATAACCACACGCACAGTGCTTTACAGTGTACAAAGTCTCCACATACATCGTTTCACTGAAGCATGGCCCCAACTCCACGGGCAAGTACCAGATCCCCATTTTATGGAAGAGGAAATTGAGGCTGCTAGGAGATAGAACAGGTTTGCTGAGCTGCATCCTTGGTTGAGCCCCTTGGGGGACTGACTTGCATGCTTGGGGCCTGGTGGGTCAGCAGCCCCCTGTCATAGCAGTTCATTCTTTGGGGGAAAAGCTTAGGGTAGTTGAATGGGGGCCAAGCTCAGGACCTTGCCCAGGACCCTTGGGTTCCCTTGGCACAGAAAGGACCTCTCCTTGGGTCTCTCTTTCCCCAGATCAGGGCTGTGGGCTGGGCTGAGCAGTCACCAGGAACAGCCCGCATACTAACCAGAGTCAAGAATCGCGCCCCCAAGGCTCATACAATCACCAAGTCCTGCTGCAATCCAACAGGGATCTCAAAACTAGCCCTGTGGAGAAGGAATTGGCAACCCACTCCAGTATTCTTACCTGGAGAATCCCATGGACAGAGTAGCCGCCTGGCAGGCTACAGTCCATGAGGTTGCAAGAGTTGGACACGACTTAGCAACTCAAGAGAGAGAGAAGCTGAATCTCTATTAAAAAAAAACAAAAAACTAGCCCTGGATTTCAGATTATGACAGTCATCAAATGTCAGCACCAGGGAAGACCTGGAGCTATTCCCTCTGGCCTTCTATCCCTGCAGAAATCCCCTGTACAACTGGTGGTGGTTCCCCAGCAGACTGGCCTGCATAGGCTTGCATATGCCTCTAGACAGGCCCCTCCCTCCCTGGAGGGCTGAAAGTTTCCTCTTTAAACCAGAACAGAAGGTAGGCCCTCTTAAGAGGGGCAGACTGCCCCCAGCCACCCCCTCCCCCAGCAGCACTGACACGTTCCCCAGGAGCAGGCAGAGTGAGCTGAGCACGGGGCCAGCCTGGGGGCCTGGTGAGGCGAGAGACTTCCCCAGTCTCTCCTCCCTCCCCGCTGGACGCCCCAGTCCCTCCCAGGCGCCCAGTGATTCAGTCACAGGAACCAGGCTGGCTTTTTCCGATGCCTCTCCCTGGGTCTCTGGAAGGAGGGGACCCTGAACAGGAGGAGGGCAGGCGGAAGCGGAGTCTGGCGGAGACAGGCCCTGAGCAAACTTGTCTCTGCCCGGTTTTTGCTCCCTGAGGGAAAGGTGAGCAATGATTTATTTTATTTATTTATGTAAAATAGCAGAGTTATTATACAAACAGGCTTCCGAAGCAGGCCCTGGGGATGGGAGGAGAAGTGACTCCTGCCATTTTAGGAATCTTTCTCTTGCTTCCTTCCCCTCACACCTACCTGTCTCGCCTCACCTGCCCCCACGCCTCCTCACATGACTGTGCTCCAAGCAACACAGCACCTCACAGTTTCCCCCGCTCCCCCAAGCCGTTGCCGGTGCTGGGCCCTCTGCCAGGAGTGCCCTCCCGCCCCTGCCCCAAATCCCGCCCATCTTAACAAATGTACTCTGGACAAAGCCTAGTCTGATCCCCCCTGCAGAAGCCCACTACTTCCTCCTTGGTCCTCCCATCACCAGGCAGAGCTCTCGAGACATGATCACAGGCCTCCGTGCATGGTAATTATCTGTTTCCGTGGCTGCCTGGCCCGCCAGGCCAAGAGCCTCCCCAGGTGGAGATTTCTCATCCATCTGGCCCAGCTTTTCTGAAGAGTCTGCAGATATCTGTGACCCTGCAGGTGACAGGGACACGAGCTCCCCCAGACCCCCATCCCTGCTAGAGGAATCACTGCGCAGTGGACCTGTGTTCTTGCATGAGGTCAGCACCAAGGAAGCTCCCGTTTGCACTGGTTAAATGTGCAAATGAAGGAAGGAAGGACCATATCGGAAGCCTCTTAAACCACCCAACCGCAGAGCCACTTCTGAGCTTGCTCCCAATTCTGCCTCTGAATAATAATTAGCCTTTTCCCTATTTACAGAAAAAATTAAGTTACTAAAAAAAGTCTCAAGTATTTTCTCCCACAGTTTTTTCTGAACCCTCTGCTATATGTTCCAGGTCTAGCACAAGACGACCTCAGACTTAGCACAGAATACTGATTTCCTCACTGCCACCTGCATCTCTCCTCATTACAGTGCTCCAAGAGGAGCAGAAGCCGGGCTACTTCCAGGCAAGTCTGAGAACCTGGGGCCTAAGCTTCTCTTCCCCTCTTTCAGACAGCCAAGTTTCCTTTCTGACCTTGTTCAAATGCTGAAGAGGAAAGCCCTAGGGGTTGGCTGGCCTAGGAAACCCTGATGGTTCATGCTCCTTCCATGATTCAGGCCTCTAATTCCACCATTTACCATTCATTCCTTTGGCTGATGCATCACTTTCTCCAGGATTCGTTCTTAAAAATACAAATCTCCCCTGGAAATGGGAATCCATCAAACCTCTAAACTGAAAGTCAAGGAAACTCAGTTTAATGCCTGACTCTAGAGAGGCAGTAAATCATAAGGGTAGGAATGTGCACCCAGAGCCAGCCTGCTGAGTTTGGAACCCAGTTCTACCACTTACTAACTGAGCAGGTTCCTTAATGCCTCTACACCTCAGTCTCCTTATCTGTGAAATGGAGATAATAGCACCAGCCTCATGGGCTGTTGCTGAGAAGGCAATGGCACCCTACTCCAGTACTCTTGCCTGGAAAATCCTATGGACAGAGGAGCCTGGTAGGCTACAGTCCATGGGGTCGCTAAGGGTCAGACACGACTGAGCAACTTCACTTTCACTTTTCCCTTTCATGCACTGGAGAAGGAAATGGCAACCCACCAGTGTTCTTGCCTGGAGAATCCCAGGGATGGCAGAGCCTGGTGGGCTGCCGTCTATGGGGTCGCACAGAGTCGGACACGACTGTAGCGACTTAGCAGCAGCAACAGCAGCATGGGCTGTTGTGAGGATTAAATGAGCTAATACCTATAAGGTGCTTTAGGTAAGTGGAGAGAGCAAGAGATAACTCTATTCAGAGTATTATTATTTTTTTCTTTCTTGCCTGTAAAATGGAATAATAATCCTCATTTCTTCTTTTCCCATAAACTGCAGCTTACCACTCCCGTGAGAGTGAACATCATTCTGGAACCAAGTGGGCTGTTCTCTGCAGCTTGCCTCCAACTCCTTTCTCCCTGCCTCCTTCCTTGCTTTTCTCTTTACCTGGAAGAAGGTGCCAGCGGCTATGAGCTGGGCTCCTGGGGGAGGGGGGTCTTGTCCATGGAGGTGGTGATGTCACTTCAGTGGGAGAGCTGAGGGGACAAACCCAGTCAGATCGCACATAAGTCCATGCTGCCTCTCCCCTCCCCCGGGCCCTTACTGAGCCTCCACCGTGCGCCCACCCTGTGCTGGGTATGGGGACCAGGGATGGGCTGCATCCAGTTCCCATTCTAGGGAAGTGCCAAGTGGGTGGGGAAGCCCATGGGATCTGGTGGTGGACTGTGAGACCCCACACAAGCACCTTCAGATGTGCTGCCCACAAACCAGCCCTAGCCCAGACCCAGTACAGCCTGCTCCCTGAACCACTCTTGCCCCCACCAGGACCCACAGAATCACGATCTAAGGCCCAGCCACCCTGGGGTGAAACCTGGGGCCGTGTCTGGCTCCTGGGAGGCAGAGGCCCATTCATGCTGCCCAGAGACCTGCTTCTTTGGAGGTAGATGCCAAACCAGCTGTTCTAAAGCAGCCGTTGAGGGAGGGCTGGGTGGGCTGGAGGCGGGATCTGGAGCACCGCAATTATGCGGCTGACTTCTGACTCATGCGCCGCTTCCCCCATCACCAGCTCCTTCAGCTCTTTTGCCCAGGAACTGGGAGGGGAGATGACTTGGTACTGACAGGCCATGGGGAGAGAAGGGGTGCTGGGTCAGCATAGCAGGCTGCGGAGGATGCTGCCATACTGCCCAGCAGGGGACACTGAGGCTGGAGGGGCCAGAGTTCTGTCTACGTCACCCAGAGAGTCAGAGCCAGAGCCAGGGTGGGACCCAGGGCAGGGGCGACTCAGGCTGGTGTCCAGCCCAATACCATGCTGACATGAGGGCACTCAAGGAAAGATTAAAAGAAGTAAAAGGACCTTCTCCAAGCCACATACCAGCTAGAAGCACTGCCAAGACTCAGCCTTGGACGGGCGGGGAGCAGAACTGGGCTCATAGACAGCTTTGAAATGACATTCAGCTCCTGAGAGATGGACTCCTGGGGTGCCCCCAGTCCTGCCTCCACTACCAGTCCCCAGGTTTCTCAAAGAGCCCTGAATGCACTACAATTTACAGTTTATAAAACACTTATTTTCTTCATCTCTCACAATGATCCTAAGGCCTAAGTCACAGAGGGATATAAATAGAGCAGGGCTTCTCAAACAAATCACCTAGGGATCTTGTTGAAAGGCAGTCCAACTCAGTAGGTCTAGGCTGGGGGCTGAGATTCTACTCCTTTTTTTTTTTTAAATAAGCTCTTAGGTGATGCTGATGCTGCAGGTCCAGGGACCACAATTTAAGTAGCAAGAACATAGTTGCTAACGGCACACATGCTGGGGTCAGACTGCTTAAGTTAGAATCTTGGCTCTTTCTGTGTGATCTTGGGGAAGTTAGTTAACCTCTCTGGACTTCAATCTCATTATGTATAAAACAATAATCATCATAATAAAACCTACCCCATAGGGTTGATGTGAAGATTAAATTATGTAAATTGCTTAAAGTGATGATTATCATTTCAAATTTTAAAATGGAGGCTCTGAGAGATGGACACACTCAGCAAGGTGGCGGAGGCAGGATTCAAACCTGTATCTCTTAAATATAAATCCTGCAATAACAATTTGCCACAACATGTCACAGCCAGCAAGCCCTCTACCATCTGACAGACGTGGATATTGAAGCCTGGAGAGCAGCCAGGAATTGACAAGGTCACCAGAAAGTTGGTTCAGAAATTCAAGTCCATGACCCCTGACCTACTGCTCTTTCCATCACACCTCACTGGCCTGCAAGGCAGAGAAAGTATCCCAAGTTCCCCCTGATGGGGTCCCAGCTCCACTGGGCAGCGGGCACCTGGAAACCTGATGTGTGTGGGAGAGGCTGCATGTGGAGGCTGCCCTCGTGCCCACTGAAGCCTGAGTTGTCCCGCACTCTCAGAGCCCTGCCTGCCAGGCTGGACGAGAACGGTCTAGCATCCCCCTTCCATCACCAATCTTCTACATCCAGTCTGTGGCACTGATTCGTCTCAGGGTCACCGAGCCCGGGTAGCAGGCAAGGGAGGAGGCAGGCCAGGCCCATCTCCACCCCCACTTGGCTTCCCAGCACGGGGCCAGTGGGAGCCTGTGAGTCACTTGAAGGAAGTGCCTGGCCCCAAACAGGAAGTGGCTCTTCTAGCAGAACCCTCAGCCCCCAAGAGGAGCTCCCCAGGGCAGGTGCTGCAGTGGCAGAGTCTGATGAAGCTGACTGGGACATAGCGACACCTATTCAGATCTTACCTGAAACTCAAATGCAACACCCATTGTCTGCACTGGGAAACCCAAGTCAGAGAGCTTCTCTGCTGTGTGATCTTATGTACACTGGTGTGCCTCTCTGAGGCTCAATTCCCTCACCTGGAGGATCACAGGGTTGTACTGTAAGACTGCTATGGCCTGATATTCTACAATGAAATGAAGGATCGGAGGATGTGAATATAGGTGATAAATAAATGCACAAAAGCTTATATGAAAGAGATGAAATAGTGGATGCCAATACCTAGATTTAAACTCCAGTTGTAGCGTAAGCACTGTCATTATCTATTGTTAGCACAGGGCAGCGATCTCATTGGTAAGAAGATGTCCCCTGTATCACCCTTAGGCGCAAGGAAGAAGGGTTATTGCCTTGAGCCCCACACATCACAAACACATGCTTACAAATATATTACAGAACATACAGGAGCTTCTGTCCCACAACATCCATGGGACCACAAGCCCAGTCTGCTCTCCTAACACTGCTCAGGCTCCAGAGAAACTCTTCATTCTTTGGGCTTGAAGAACAAAAGGTGACTGTCCAGACGAAGGTCTGAGGGATGCACGGTTGCTGACACGGTTGAGAGTAGGGTAGAGGGTGGGAAGGGGAGGGAAACAGGATGCTACTGGGAGCAGGGAGAGGACTAAGTGGCAAGAATGCTTGTGGGGGGGGCAGACAAATTAAACTTGTCAGATCCTTTCAAAGCAGCAACTTCTTACGTAACAAAACATCCATTTCCCAGTAATGCTGAGCATCCTCTTTTTTTTTTTTGGCTTGTCTCCCTGTTGCAATTTGTGGTTCTAAAAGTACTCATGAATTAGTGTAGTATTCACATGGCAGCTGAGAAACATCTTACAGTATTTAACAATTCATATTACTCGGATTAATGTAACATGAAATGTGATACTAATTCTTTACAACTAGATGGACATTAAACACAAAAATGAATAGTTTCATTACAAATGAATAGTTTCATTTTTATAAAATTTTCAAAACTTTGAATTAATTGCTGTATCACATATATTTAAATAATTATATTTTAAAATTAGATATTCATTAATTATGATGCATATAGTTTTAATTTCCTAGATAATTTCAAGGAATAAAATAATTTTTGAAAATATAAATTTTCCTTTCTTTACATTCAATTTACATTTTTGGTGGAAATTATTCAAATTCTATATACTTCAAATATAACTGCATTTTATTTTTGATCCTTTAGATTACTACCATCAATACACAATTTTCAAATGATGTGAAAATCTTGATTATAACAATTATAGTGATCTTGCTAACATGAACACAACAAAATACATTTTATGAAATAAATAACATATGAAATATGTTTTATTACTCATCCAAATTCCACCAGCCCACCAACAAAACAACCAGATGTGTAAGAATAATTGTCCTCCTTGAAATTTGGTTCCTTTCAGTCATATAAAAGCATAACTTTACAAAGCAGGACAATGAAACTATCTTACTTAATAGTTTCTTGGTTTGTTCTGTAACCTCCCGATATATGACAGAGACTGTATGGCCTCCATTTGTACCTTTGTCCTGGGCCCTGCAAAGTCTAGACCAGACCTATCTGTTGACTCCCTGCCCACCAGCTCACTTTTGTGGGGCTCAGGCCACCTGAGCTGGTGACTCCTCCTCGCTGAGGATCAGGTGGGTGGCGAAGTCAGCCTTGTCCTCCTAAGTCTGCCTTTTAGAAAGTGCTCCACACATGAAAGGTTCTCATGCTTAGATGTGGGCCTTATTTCCGGAGCTGACTCAAGCACCCTCAAGGGCCGAGGCCATGACTTGAAGGCCATCTCTCACAGACTCGGTACTCTTTAAAGTCCCTTACATTCCAGCCCCATCTGCAAAGGGACCCAGATGGGAGGGCCCAGCTGCTGCTGGTTCACCAGGCTGGTAGTGCCCACTGGCTCAGACTGAGGGAATGACCCGTGGACCCCACAACTGGTTTTCTCCTTCTCTGCACCCTCACTCACCTCAGCTTACTTCTACCCATGACCCCCTCCTGTCCCCTCACTCTGGGCCTACCGGTCACAGTGACCCACTCTGGGCTAAAGCCACCAGTATGCACCCTCAGCCCCCTGACATCTGAGCTGGCAACTTTCCCTGTTCCCTGCCCTCCACCTCCCCAGCATCTTTCATGAAGAGCTTCCAGAAGGCAGCACCTGGGTTCTAAAGGGGGGAAGGTTAGGGAACATGCAGGAGAGCGAAAGTTGGGAGACCTGGGCTCTGGGTGTGGCCTGGCCACTGAAAGGCAGGTCGGCCTCATCTCTAAGCTCAGGGTCTTCACTTGTCAGATGGGGATGCCACATCCCAGCCCAGACGGCCTCGTGGGATTTACGGGAGAACCCAGTGAGCAGGACCTGACGGGGCTTTGTAAACCGCAAACTACTGAACCATGCAACGGGGCCTCGTTCGTCTCCTGTGTTTCCTGCTTGGCCTGGTGCATGCGGAGTCCCTCTATGAAGACATCGTCCACCATTTATGGAGGGCTGGCCACGGCTTTGTATGAGGCCAACATTCCCTGTCTGTCTTCTCACTTACCCCTCTTAACCTCACATTACAGCACATTCTACAGATGCCAAAGAAGAGGCTCAAGAGGGTTTAGGTCTCATGCTCAAGGGCACAGTTAAGCAAGTGGCAGAGCTAGGATTCATACTTTATCTGACTCCCAAGCGTCTAGACAACACAAATCCAGTCACCAACACATATTTCCTGAGCTCTCCGGTGTGCCCCGGGAGGCCTGGGCCAGAAGGCCAGGGGGGCCTTGGCAGTGGATCAAAGCCACCCCCCAGCCTAGCCTATGCAGAATAAGCAGACTTGTTTCCCCTGCACCCACCAGTCGTCAGCCCCTCCTGCCTGCTCCTGGGACCAGGCGCTTCAGACCACCTCCTCCTCTGGGGCCTCCACCCTATGTCCACCTTCACCCCTGGAGTCTGCAGGTCCCCCAAGCTTCAGGATGGGGGGGCAGATTTGCAGCAGACTAGACATTAAGCCCAGTGAAATGAGGATCCTGCCCATCTGAGCATGGAACCTCTTACATCATATGTGGTACGAGGGGCTAATTGACTAAACAGCAGTGACTGACCACTCTAGTGCCTGGCTCAGTTCATCCTGGCCACTGGGAAGTTAGCTCAGGTTCCGAATCAGACTGGAGCTGGTAGGGACCACAGAAGAGCTGGTCAAGGTGCTCAGATAAGCAGGCATGGGAGGCTGGGGGGAGTGGATCCTGGCCCTCTCACCTCCACCTTTTTGTTATATGAGCAGAAGCAAATCACTCCGCCTCTCGGGGTATGAATCAAGCAGGGATTAACCATGCTGAAACCATCCGCTTTTGCGTGGGCGTGTATAAAACTTTGGTGAGAAACAGGGGGCACTGCAGCTCAGAGAGGGCAGGTGACTTGTCCAAGGTCACACAGCAGGTGGAAGAGTCAGACTAGAATCCAGACCTGTCATGCTCTGTGGAGTTAGACCCCCAGAGGCCAGAGTGGAGAGGCCAGCTCAGGGTGACATCCCTTGGGCTACCACAGGTGCAGGAGAACGATTGGGACAAGTTCCATCAGGGTCGACCCAGGCTGACGTCACCAGTTAAAGGCATCAAAGTCAGAGTCCTGGACACACTGCTTCTGTTTATTTGTTCCTGGGATACGCTGACCCACATGAGTTCCATGAGCCATCCCTGAGCACTTTCTATGGAAAAAGCCCAGTAGACACAGCAGGGTGGGTGGGCTGGGCTGGGAAGAAAAGCCAAATTCAATTCAGGTTGGGGATGGGCCCCTTGGCCTCAACTTCCTCCCTGGTGCTCAGAGCTCCATGGCCCTGTGCAAACCTCCCAGTCATCCCCAGTCCTCACTGCAGTGCAGGTGGGGCTGGAGGTGGGGGTGGCACAGAGGCAGACTTTTCTAGAAGGGGCGACATCAGAGCTTCAGACCAGCCCTGGCAGGGCTGGAGCCACTGCCTGAAGTCAAGCAGGGAGAGTCCTGGGGGCTGGGGCACTCTGAGGGATCTCCCTCTGGGTGCTGAGGTACAGGGACCACGCCTGGGGCTGGGGGCAGAAGAGAGGCACAGGGCAGCTAGCTCTCAGAAGATCTTGCTGGCTGTTGACCACATGACCCTGGAGCACCCACTCTGCACCCCCTTTCTAACAGGTGGGAAGAGCTGACACTTAACAGTGCTTCCTCAGAACCAGGTTGTGCCTGGAGAACTCTGCCTCTGTTGTCCCCACTCACATCCCCTGAGACCCCTTCACCATGGGTCTCTGTCCCTTCCAAGAGCCAACACCTGTGGAGGCGTGCGGGTGAGCTGCTATCAGATCTGCCTAAATCCCCTCTCCTGTGGGCACAGCAGCCCCTCAGGGGTCCTTTACCAGGGACCCCCCTGGGTGAGGTCTAAGTTCTGCAGCAACCTGGCCCCTGGCAGCCAGCTCTGGGGACTCAGCCAAGTTCCCCTCCCAGGGGCTTGGCTTGAAGTCATACTCTTGCTTCTCCTTCTGTTTCTGGTTCCACTTTTCTTATTCTCTTCGTAATTCCCAACCCTTTCCTCTTCCCCCAGAAAACTTCCTAGTAACTCAATTTCACATGAATTCTTGTCTCAGGGTCTGCTTCTAGATTCCCCAACCCCAGACAGTTATGAGGTAGGTACCATTAATTTTCCCATTTCAGAGATGAGGCTATGTGCCTCAGAGACTGTCAAAGACTCCCAGGTGGCAGGGAGCAGAACACAGGCTTGAATTGAGCTCAGCCCCCTGCAAAGCCTGAGCACTGACCTCTCCTGTCCACCATCAATATCATCTGAGTCTATTTTCTCTCCTGGCCGTCTGAGCTAATCTTTTGGGTTTTTTTTACTGGAAGGAAAGCAGGAGAATATGAAGATGATCCAAGGGGGATGACTAAGTCCTTAGAGTCTTCTCATTGGCACAGATCCTGTTTTGGTCAATCCTTGTGAATCAGGGCGGGTCTGACATTCTGGGAATGCAGGGAGACTTCAAACCAACTTCATGAAAACAAGTTGTAAAAATACTGGCCGCCACTCAAAGCCGCCTGCTGATGAGCTTGGCTCCACAGAGCAGGGTTGAACAAGTTCACAAGAAGGGAGTACACAGCAGGAAAGACTTAGGTTAGACCCAGAGGAAGGACTTCCCAGTAATTTGGAGCTGGTCCAAGGATGGGGTTGGTCATGGACCCTTGGAAGCAGGTGAATCAATGTCCTGACCTTTCCAGGCCTTGCTGGTTTGAAGCATCTATGAAGTCACTTTGGTGAGTAATGGAGACAAAACAATGGGAAACCAACCCCGCACAGTCCTAAGCTTTAACCTTTTGACCTGGGACCGGGTTTACCAGGATGTTCTGAGTTTGTGGGGTTTCTGCCTTCTAGGAGGTCAAAAGTACCACAGGGGACTTCCCTGGTGGTCCAGTGGTTAGGACTGTGCTGGTGGGGGGGCCCAGCTTTGACCCCTAGTTGGGGAGCTAAGATCCCATACACTGCACAATGAGGCCAAAAAAAAAATTATCTGCAGGTAAGGACCCCCAATCCTCCCCACACCCAGTGTGGATGGAGGCCCCGGGACTAGCAGAACCCAGGGCGGCACCAAGGGCTGCCACCTGGCCACCTCCTCTGCCCCTGCTGTCTGCAGCCAGCCCTCTGGGTAGAGACACCTTCTCTGGGAGCCTCCCAGTACTGCAGAGGACCATGGCAGGTGTTATAAATGCCGTCTTCAGCTCCTCCTCCCTACTGGCTCCTGCCAAGTGGCAATAAACAGGCCTGAGTCTCACCAGTTTGTCTCCTCCACCCCTTTCCAATCACACTCCTTTCTTCCCTTCTTTCTCATCCAAATGTGAAAGACTTGTCAACACTCACGTCCTCACTTCCTCTCTCCCATCTGTTGCTAAACCCACCACCCTCTGCTCCCAGCGAGTCCATCCACACCCTCCACGTGAGGAAGCCTCCTGGACAGTTCAGTCCTCCCCGACACCATGGCCCCCGCCCTCCTTGTGGAAATGTCCTCCTCCCCTGGCTTCCGGGACACCAGTTCCCCTGGTTTCTGCCCTCTCCCTCTGGCTGCCCCCCAGCCCCTTAGCTCCTCTCTCTGGCCAAGTCAGCCCTTTCCTCCTCCCCTGCCCTTTACACTCTCGAGGGCAATACCACCCACTCCTGTGGCTTCAGATACCCCATTCCTGCCCAGGCCAAGTGCCAGGCTCAAGTATCCAATGACCCTCTGGTCATCTCATCCTGGACATCCCATGGGAACCTCACACCCACAGTGGCCAAATGGGAACTTGTCATGTTCCCCTGAACTAGGGAAGAATGGAGCAGCCTCCCACTTTCTCCCAATTCAAGGCATCTCTATCCTCCCAGTCTTCCAGGCTGGGAAGATAAGATTCATCCTCCCTACCTCCCCCATCCCTCACAGCCCGAAATCCCACCCCACACCAAGCCCTGCTCTGCTGTCCACCCCCTCCCCTCATCTCCCACCTAATATCCCTCACATCTCCCTTTGCTCAGCTTCCTCCTACAGGAAGCCTTCTGTGACTCTCCTGGGAGACTTGAGCCAGCCTTCTGCTTCCATGTGCCCAGTACAGCCCTCAGCTGGGCAGCCATGCTGGTACCGACTGTACATCTAATGGCCCAGACTGGTTCCAGAAGTACAGGGTGAGGGCCTGGTCCAACTCTGGGTCCTGGCACCAGGCCGAGCTCAGCATAGAGGGGCTTCAGGAGAGGTTTCCCAAATCTGGGGATTGCCTCTCTGCTGAAAGACTACTGGTAAGCTCTGGATCTCCCCACAGCCCCCCTGGGGCAAGGGCTACCATTTTGCTCTGCCCCTCTTCAGGACTTAAATCACACAAGCACTTAGTCCCCTTTTTTCTTGTTCAGTCACTAAGTCATGTCCGACTCTTTGTGATCCCATAAACTGTAGCACGCCAGGCTTCCTTGTCCTTCACCATCTCCTGCAGTTTGCTCAAACTCATGTCCATTGAATCAGTGATGCCATCCAACCATCTCATTCTCTGTCATCTCCTTCTCCTGCCCTCAATCTTTCCCAGGATCAGAGTCTTGTCCAATGAGTCAGTTCTTCACATCAGATGGCCAAAGTATTGGAGCTTCAGCATCAGTTCTTCCAATGAATATTCAGGGTTGATTTCCTTTAGGATTGACTGGTTTGATCTCCTTGTCCCCTTTTAGAGGCATTCCAACCCGCCTGCTTTTACAAGGAGGTGTCACATGGGGCCTGCAAATGCATACACGTAGACATACAAAAATACACCAAGCGTGCATTCCCAGGCAAATACTCATGGGTACTCGGCACCAGCACACGGGCTTGCAGAGGTATGTGCAGATGCACAGACAGGTCCCATAGACACGGCTTCCTGGAAGCAGCATGGACTAGGACCGCTGTCTCCTTTGGACTACCAGCCTCCCTGGGCATCATGAACTCCAGGAGTCAAGGCTGGCTCGGCGAGGGCTCAGGGCTAGATCTCACAGCAGCAGCACAGGGACTTGGGGAATGCCAGACCCCGGAGAACCACGCCTCAGTTCTTCCTTCCCTCTGAGTTTCCACAAACTCTTCCTCCAGGAAGCCATCCCTCATCACATCCTTCCTCTCAGTGCTAGAGGGAGGAGGCTGCCCCCCAGAGGAGATAGCACCCCAATCTTCCCCTTGGACACTTTCTCATATACAGGGGAGGGCTGCACAGCCCAGTCACAGCTCAGAGCTTTCAGGATCAAGGTCCCCTCCTCTCCCAGCCTTGGCCCTGCTATGCCTCCAAATCTTAGCTCAAACGTCCCATCTGAGTAACCCCTGGCAGCTTCCTTTCCAGGTGCAGCCTCAGCATCAGAGAGATAAGAAGTCAGCATGGGGGGCTCATCTAATCCTCAGGACAACCCAGCTGGGGCCAGTGTTCTCACGCTTTTTTTTTTTACAGATGAGAAAACCACAGCTCAGAGACGAGGTGACGCAGGGCCACACAGCTGCTAAGACTTTCTTTTCTTTCCTTGAAATCATATTCCCAGCCATGACCTCCCTCAGGAGGGATGCACCGGCCTCAGAGGCAGATGGGGAGTGGCGAGTGGAGGGCCTGGCAGGGAAGAGCCCCCAGGACCACCGAACGTGGCCATAGCCACATGGAGGGCCAGCTCTGGTTCCTCCACTCACTTGCTATGGGATGTGGAGCAAATTAGCAGGGCTCAGTTTCCCCACCTGTGATGTGAGCGGGGCTGGGGACCACGACCCTCAGGGTCAGTTCCATTTGGACCCGGCAATGTGGCAGAGGAAGAAGGGGAGACAACAAGGGGTACAGGGGCTGTTCTCCTTGAGGACGTGGGGACAGAGGAGGTGGCCACTGGATATTCTCTGGCCCTGTCAGCTGCCAGGCTCCTTCAGAACCCTCCTCCAAGGTAATCATCCTCCCAGAGGGCGGCAACCTTCTACCTTCCTCTGCAGGAGAGCCACTCTAAGCATAGAATAAACGGCAAAGTATCCAGTATACTGGGCTTCCCAGGTGGCTCAGGGGTAAAAATCCACCTGCCAATGCAAGAGACGCAGGAAACACAGGTTCAATCCCTGGGTTGGGAAGATCTCCTGGAGAAGAAAATGACACCCCACTCCAGTATTCTTGCCTAGAGAATCCCATGGACAGAGGAGCCTGGTGGGCTACAGTCCATGGGGTTGCAGAGTTGGACACGACTGAGCACGCATTCACACACGCATCCAATATACTGGAAGGAGTGGGAAAGCAAGCCGGGTGGGTGTGCATAGCACAGGCAAAGCTGATGCAAACACCCCAGGCAAACACCTGGGTATGAGTCCCCTCATTCCTGTCCTCTCTCCCTATACCCCTGCCCCAGTCCTGCTGATTCCAACTCAGAAGCAGCTCCTCCAGGGGGACACTCCAGCCCCTCATACTTCACCCAAGGGCTCCCTGGGACCCATAGCATCGAACAAACCTTTTAGGTTGGATTGGCCAAATGGCAAAACCCAAACGAACTTTTTGGCCAGCCAATAGTGAGCTCTTCTCAACTCGACCTCAATTCACCATCCTGGCCTCCCACACATGGGAGCCCCAGCCAAGTGGGGCTAAGACTCCACTCTGCAGCTCCACACCTTTACACAGCCAGTTCCCTCTGCATGGAATGCCTTCCCACTAGCCTGGGCTTGTTGAACTCCTAGAGATCCCTCAGTACCTAAATGGGAAATGCTGCCAGTTAGCAGCAGGAGTCAGGTCCTAAAGTCAGCATATCACGAGTAATTGCATCTGGTCAAAATCACCTTTGACTATGTATAGCTACCATTTGTTTACAATGCCTAGGCTTTGTTCTAGATATTTCCTGTGTTTTGATTCATCTTACTCTTACACTTCTGGCAGGCTGTATTTCCAAAGACATTGGCACTAATAACTCCCAGCCCACACACTCTCCTTATAACTCTGACACTCTTGCCTTGGAGAGGTGGGGTCTATGTTATTACCCCCCCACTTGAATCTGGGAGGGCTAGGACTGATGGCTAAAGTGACATTGCAAGATTTCCAAGGCCAGGTCATCAAATGGGATGCATACTGTAGGGAAGCACAGATGAGCTCGGAGAGAAACAAAGCCCAGAGACCACATGGGTAACCTTGAGCCAGAACTGCTCAGCGGAGCCCATCTTAAATCCTGAGCTATAGAAACTGTGCAGTAATAAAGTGATTGTTCTTACATAAAGTCACTATGTTTGGGGGTGATTTGTTGTATAACAGTAGTAACTAGAACATCATTAGCTCCTCTTTAAAGAAGAAGAATCTGAGGCACAGAGAGGTTAAGCAACTTGCCCAAGGTCACAGAGCTAGTAACCAGCAGAGCCAGGATTTGAACCCAGGGAGTTTAGCCTGAGTCCACACTATTCACTGCCATGCCATACTAAGGGCCTGCAAGGTCGGACTGATCTCCAGGCTCACAGCAGGTCTCAGGGAGTGGTTGCGGAATAAACGACCGAGAGAAGGGATGAGCAAAGAATAGCTGAGTGAGTGTGAATGAAAGCACAGTAAGCTCCCAGGTGCAAGGCAAGGGCCTTAGACGAGCCCAAGCCATCCAAATGAGTCAGACATGACCCCCCGTCACCTGGAGAAGGCGGTGGTGAGGGAAGCCTGGCAGATGCCACCCACCTCTGCCCTTCATGGATGAGCCTGAGATGCCTGCCTCCTTGCTCCCCACCTCCCTCAGCCCTGCACGCTGCAGGATCAATCTGGAGAGCCAGTGCCTCCAGAGAACAAGACCTGTGGATCCTGGAGCCTGCAATGGGAAGGTGCCAGGCTGGGAGACAGGAGACCTTAGTCTTATCCTGGCATGGCCAAAGCCTAGCTGTATGAACTTGGACAAGTCCCTGACCTTCTCTGGCCCCAGGTGCTCTCCAATGACACTGTTGTTGTTGTTGTTTTTTAAACTTGTTATTTTGTATTGGGGTATAGCCAATTAACAATGTTATGATAGTTTCAGGTGAACAGCAAAGGGACGCAGCCATACGTATACGTGTATCCATTCTCCCCCAAATTCCCCTCCCATCCAGGCCATCTCCAGTGACACTGTTCTAAGACTCACCAGATGCTGAGCTGGTCTGGTGGATGGGGGTTGAGGTGAACTTCAGTATGTGGGTCCTACAAACCCCCAAAGGGATCTGTGCCTAGGAGGAAAGCAGATAACAAGAATGAATCCCCCTACCAGTCACTGGTGGCTCTCCGGGTGCTGGGGCATTTTATCGGGCACCATTTCTAATCCTTGCAGCAATTTAATCTGGCACAATATCAAGTGACACAATAGGAATAGCAGACTTACCGCTCAACGGGTGCTGGAAACCAGGAATCCAACCCAGGCCCATTCAACCTCAAAACTCCTGCTCTTTCCACAGCAGCAAGAGACAGGAGCAACCTAAGGATCTATTGATGAACAAATCGATAAACAAAATGTGGTATATACATATGATGGAATGTTATTTGGCCTTAAAAAGGAAGAAAATCTTATCACATGCTACAACACCGAATGAACCATGAGGACATTATGCCAAGTGAAATAAGCCAATCACAACAAGACAAACACTGCATGATTCCACTTATATGAGGTATTTACAGGAATCAAATTCATAGAAACAGAAAGGAGAATGGTGGTTGCCAAGGGCTGGTGGGAGGATGAGGAGTTATTATTTAGTGGGTATGGAATTTCAGGTCTTTGAGATGAAAACATTCTAGAGACCTGCTGTGCAGCATGTGAATATAGCTAAGACTATCAACGGTATTCTTAAAAATTATTAAGACAGTATATTCTAAGTTACGTGTGTTTTTGAACCACAATCCCACTCTTGGGGTAGAGAGGGAGATTAGGAGAGGTTTTAGAGGGGAGAGTCCAGGCAGGCCTCACGGAAGAGGGGACTTTTGAGTTGGGCAGGGTTGGAGCAAGCATAGATGAGTCTGGGGCATACAGACAAAGGCTCGGGGCCTTTGGCCCTTGCCTTCCTGAATCTCAGGATCCAGCTGACTCCATCCCCCAGCCCACTCCAGGCCCCCATGATCTCCACACAGATGCAGCACCCCACAGGGGAACAAGCATTGGCCTGGACTGAAAAAAGAATTTCTTGAACACCTACTATATGTTCCCAGGCCCACTTATTTCATGACCTCAGGCCATCCTTGTTCTTCAGGGGGCTCAGCCCTCCCATCAGTACAATCAGAAGGTTACCCGGAATTCCTTCCAGTTCTCATTGGGAATCATCTGTGAGAAGGAGGGGAGGTGGGAGGTACCAGTGACCTGCCCAGAAGGGCACTAGGACACTCCTGGTCAAAAGAGCAAGAATCAGAAGCTGCAGCCTTGGAACTTCCCTGGTGGTCCAGCGGCTAAGACTCCAAGCTTCCAATGCAGGGGGCCCGGGTTCAATTCCTGGTCAGGGAACTAGATCCCACATGCTGCAACTAAGACTTGGTATAGTCAAATACACAAATACATTAAAATTTAAAAAAGAAGCCGCAGCCTCATGATCCTGCCCTAGGCAGCCTTTGCCCACTTCAAAGAGGAGGGAGTTTGGTTTCATTCCAACTCTATACACAGGGGCCGGCGTCTGCTATGTTTGTGACAGGATCACAGTCCCACCTCCCAGTCCAGTACTGGAGTGACACAACTGCACTGAGAGATAGAGCCCTCCATGCCCAGGGCTCTCTCCAAGAACCCCGCCTCTCACCTCTCCCCTAACTCGGGAATCCTTTGTCCCCAGAACAGACAAGGTGGGACGGTCCCTGTTCCCAATCCCACTTCTGCCAAGTACTAGCTGGGCCTCAGTGTCCTCGTCTGCCTTTCGGGGACACAGATACCTCCTCTGTGAGGGTCAGAGAGAGCAAGGACTCAAAACGCTGCACCCAAGATCTGGCATGCAGAAGGTGCTTAATAAATGACTGCCATCATCTTTGCGGACGATGCCATTTTCATTGATCTGTTTGTTCCTCTCAGAGGCTGCTTTGTTTGTCTGAATTCTTCCCAGAAGAGATGTTCCCCAGCTTTCCTAGGGGAATGCTGAGTGATGCTCCCCAGCCAGCCGCAGGGAGGAGAAGGGAGGAGCAAAGAGCTTCACCTGATGGAAAAAGTCAAATCATCACCACGTGGAAATGGAAGAGAAGTCCCAGGGAAGCCCAGCGGCTGCCCCAGTACCTTTCACCCACCCTCTTCCTCCCTCACCCAGGGGGGCCTCACAGTGGCCTCAGATCCTGCTTCCTAAGCTCTCTGAGGCCTGGCTGGGAGGCCTGATATGATCAGGCTGCTACTTAAATCGCACAAAGCCTTCTATTCTTAGCTGAGCAGCGCTGAGCTCCCTCCCAGCTGCCTGTCAGCACTACAAGCCCCGGGGGTATGGGCCTGGGGTCAGTCATGACGACAAGGAGGCAGGCAGCCTGGTGACCCAACTCAAGCCTGGGGCTGCCGGAGGGGGCCCTGACCCTGGATGACCAGGGGTCCACAGAGGGGTTGCCTGGGCTAGAGGGAGATCTGAATCAGAGGATCCATGAGGTTACTTCTGAGTCCAGTCTGCTTCTCAGTCTTGATTTCAAAGAGCCAAGATTCTAGGGTTCCATGATTCAGTGCTTCCAAGAGTTGGGGACAGAAAGATTCTGTGTTTCTAAAAGACCAAGTTTCCAAGGTGCTGTTGAAGATCCGAAGCTGGGCTCTAGTGTACGCACTCCCCACCCTTCCCTTTAACAGGCAGAGGATGGCTGGCTCCATCCTGATCCTGGAGTCCCCGGCACGAGCATCACATACAGCCCACTGGACTCAGCACTGGGATCTGCAATACTCCCCGGCCCCCCAGATCTGTCGGGGGCAAGAGTTCCTAGGGAACTTCCAAGGAGAAACTGGGAGAGGAGGCAGGGACAGGCTGAAGCTGCCCTGAGGCCCACCATCACCAGACACTGCCGGGCAGGGCGTCCACTATCAGTGTCTGCCCTGGGCCAGCAGGACCATCATACACCTGTCAGACAGGTTGGAGAGGCTAGGTGACCTGTCCAAGGTCAAAGCTGGGACGTGGAGGAGCCAGGGTGAGAACTCCAGGCCTGGCTGGCTTCAGAGATCATTCCTCGACTCACACTGTTTCATTATTAGCTCACAGCTTCCAGGGACCACCTTCCTCAACATCCTCTTTTAGATGCAAAACTGAGGCCCAGAGAGAGAAAGGTCAAGTGCGCAAAGGCACAGGGAATTAATTGGTAACAGAACCAGGCAGGACTGTTCCCACTGACTGTCTCCCATGCCCTGATCAGGTCCCTGCCACTGATCCTTCTCTAAATCCTCTCTTTCTGCTCACCCGGAACCAGGCTTCAGGGGCAGAGCTGTGTCCTGCTCCCTCCATCGCCAGCACAGCAACTGCTCCATGGCGTCATCTGAGAGACGAACTGAGAATCAGGGGATGGGATGGTGGGTCATGGCCTCATGCCCAAGGCTGGCCAGCTGAGCACAAGGAGTGACAAGGTCTGGCGAGGGCTGACCCAGTGTTGGTCAGTTCACAGGGGCATTTGTCAGAAATACTCAGAGGCTAATTAACCAGCTGTCCCATTAAGGAAAGCAAACGAGGCTTCACTGAGCTGGTGTCACAGAGCCTGCTGGTCACCAGAACAGGGAACAAACACAGCCTTGGCTTCCTGAGCCACTGGCCTGCACCCACTATGTATCCGTAGTGCTTTTTGCTTTCCAATAGAGTGTTGTTGTTTTTTTTTTTTTGATGGCTCCAGGTCTTTGTTGCAACATGAGGGACATTAAGATGTGGCATGGAAACTCTTAGTTGAGCATGTGGGATCTAGTTCCCTGACCAGTGCTCGAACTCAGGTTCCCTGCATTGGGAGTGCAGTCTTCACCACTGGACCACCAGGGAAGTCCTTCAATAGAGTTGTATAGGTAATTCCACAAGGCTGGGAGTTAGACGTCCTTTACCTTCCTTTTACAGGAGCAAGGAGGTCAGGGACTCGCCCTAGGCCACTGGCTAGCACACAGGGCTTGCCATCCCAGTCAGGGCTGCCCCATCCCAGAGAGACTGCCCAGGTGACTCAGAGCCTCCCCTGCTGGGCTCATGAGTGGAGAATGTATCTAAGCTGCACTGATCATTTTATGCAGCTTAAGAGAAATTTCCTCTTTCCTGCTTAGAGAGAGATCACAGACCAAGTATCTAAAAAATCAATTGCTTTGTTCTGGGCTAGAACTAAATCTTTCTGCAAATCAGTGGCCTACTAAGCACCTGGCACCAGTATGTGTCCCTCCTGCTGGGTAGTTTGATTTGACCTCACACCAACCTCAAAAGCTTTATAGCCTAGGCCGAGCCTCAGACTGGCCATGTCACAGATCCAAGGTTGCACACATTCGGGGTGGAGTTGGGACAAGAATCCAGGTGTGTCAGGGCTTTTTCAGCCGGAGGGGTGGGAGAGAACAGATATTTATGTCCACTGGGCTCTCTTTTCAACAAACTCCTTAAGTTTATGCTGCCCCCTCCCTATATCCTTCCCCCTGCCCGCCCCCTCCCCTGTCCCCAACCCCATGCCGATGGAAACAGAGGGAACATCTGTGATGCCTCTGGTGCCAGTCGATCCCAGTTGTCTACCTGCAACCCCCAGCCCTGGTGGGGCCAGAACACCATCTGGGAGCCACTCAGGAACAAGGGCATTGAGAGGGACCCTCAGAGCTCTTGGGGAACGGAGGCTGGGTGCAGCCCAGCCCTATACTTCTGCGCCCCCATCCTGGACAGGTGGCTTTGACCAAGCACTCTGTGTGACAGGCTGCAGGCCCCCCAGATGGGCATCCCAGGCCCTAGAGAAATGAAGCAGCATCCATACCAGAGACCTGAGTCGCTCCTACTGACGCCTCCTGGGAAGCGGAGGGGAGGGAGGGTGGCAGTCTTGTTCTGCCCTCAGGGACACAGGCCAGAGTCCCTGGATAAGACAAGCCTGTTGGACCCTGCCTGCGAGCAGAACAGAAAAGTTGAGGAGGGAGCGTTCCTGACATATGCCCCACCCTTTCCCAGGGGCCAGACTCAACACTCTGCAGGACTCTGGGCTGCACCTGGGAGGGGTGGTGTCTGGTTCCAGGACCGAGCACTGCTTTTCCTCCTGTCGAAAGGCACACAGACACAGGAGTGCAAACACACAGGCCTGGCCTGCCTGTGCAACATGTACATAATTCATGGGCTCCGATCGCTTTGGCCTGGATAAAGTATACCCAACAGAAGCCTGCACGGAGATTAGCCAGCGAGTGGCCACCCGGGAGCACTTCCGGGGAAGGGGTGAGTCCCCAGAGTGCTGGGGGTTGTGGGAGGCGAGGGTGAGTTTATCATATGCTTTCACAAGTTTTATCTCATTGAATCTTCATAGAAGCCCAGTGTGGGAGTTACTGTTGCTCCCATTTTACAGATGAGGAAACTGAGGCTCAGAAGTCAAGTAGCTTACTCATTTTCACACAGAAGGAAGATGCAGAGCTTCCTATCCTGCACCAAGCTGCTTCATGCAGGCAACCCGCAACCCCAGCCTAGCTCAACTCCTCTCCTCCACCCAGTTTGGGGCCTTAGAAGAGCCATCAGTGAGGACACCATGGCACTTCATCCTGAGCTCAGCAGACTGGATGCTGAAAGGAAGAGAGAATGAGGACTGAATTCCTCCAGCAGAGTCAGCCTGACCTCTGACCTGCTAGGGCTTCCCAGGAGACCTCAAAGCTGGGGGAGAAACAGTCTAGTCCTCCTCTGCACACATGCCAAGAATTCCCAAGAGCCCTTCAGAGCTGGAAGGGACATGCTAGGTGACCTTGAGCTCAACCATGAGTAAGAGCAATTCAAGTCCAGAGCAGGAAAGGACTTATCCAAGATTCCACAATAGAAGAGTCCAGTCAGTCCACAAACCTGCCAGGCGGGCAGCAGCCAGGTGCTGGGGACACTGGGATGAATGGCCTGGCCCTCGAGGTGCTCCCACTCAGCTGTTGTCTGGACGCTTGTGAACTGCCCAGCCAGCTTCTCCAGCCCCGTCTCCAATGTCCCACCTTTCCTCCCTCTGCCTCCATCACCCCAGGCTCTACACAGGGTCCAGAAGGTGTAACCTACTCTGTTGCCACCTCTGTACCTGTGCTCCAGGCTGTTGCTTTTCCAAGAATGTCCTTCCCGGCTGGCCAGAGCCTGTCTATCCCTCCAACCCCCAGGTGACCTCTGCTCTTCTGTGCAGAGCCTAACCCCAGATTCCTGAGCCCAGCTCAGGCTGATGGAGCCCAGGGGAAGTGCTCCCTCCCTCTTCTGAGCCTCCCCTCACTCCTGACAACATCAAGGAACTCCTTCTGTGTGAAAATTGGCAAACAACTTGACTTCTGAGCCTTGGTTTCCTCATCTGTAATATGGGAGCAATATTAATTCTGTCTAGGGTAAGCATTCCTGGAACTGTCTCCCTTACCCACCTCAGGACCGGGGACTACAGAGCTACTGAACCCAGCAGTAACTGCATCACCCACCCACCTCCCACGAAGACCCCTAACAACAAAAAACAAAAACAAAACAAAAACACTTCTTTCTTTTAGGGCTAGTATTTGTCTTTCTTTAAAAACCCTTAGTGGGCACAGGGAAATGAAATGAAGGGTTCTTAGTCAGACGCATCTTGGCATTTCCAAACGCTGGCTGTGCGCCTGGCACCCAGGAGACGTCTGAGAGATGAGGGTTTGGTGGATGAAAGAATCAAAATATCTCCACCATTCACTTCCTCCTGTTGCCTGAAACTCCACCATTATTACCAATTCTTTCCTGGGGCTAAATGGTCCTCCTGCATATCCTCCCTCAAAAGGCAAGCTGCCCGAGGCAGAAACAAGCTCTATCTGAAGCCTTCTGTGCCAAAGTGGAAAGTGAGGGTATACAGATCAGCTCTCCCCTGTGTTTTCTCCAGGCTATCAGACCCCAGACCCTGCTCTGCGACAAAGCAGCTGCGTGTTCAGGCAAGCTTGAGAAAGGCTGGTGGCACCCCTGCCACAGGTGGGGATCCCTCGTGCATATCAACACAGTAAAGGCCCTGAGAAGTCCTGTTCTGAGCTATGTGACCTTACATTTCCCAAATCTATGCGTCCTGGGACCCAGAACCATCCCAGGGAATCAAGGCTCCGCAGAGCATAGTCCAGGCAGTGTGGACCAGATGGTGGGCCCAGGCCCACTGCAGGACTAGTGTGTGTGCTAAAGGCAAGCCCACCCTCCCTGCTGGCAGATCCAGAAGCAGATGATCCTGCCCCAGCTTTGTGACAGAAGCAGTATATGAACGGGGCATCACAGGGCTTGCAAACAGAGCACAGGAGAGGGAAGAGGTAACAGGCCAGGCTGGAGACCTGAATTCCCACTGCAATTCTGTGCTCACTGCTGACCACTGGGCAAGGGACCTCCTCTAGCTGAGCTCAGCTTCCACTGTCTGCAAAACAGAGATAATGCTATTCTCAGGGCTGCTCTGAAAATGCAGTGTGGTGCTGCAGGATGAGGTGGATTATAAACTGTCAAGTCCTGTACCGGCATGTGCTGTGTGCATAATGATACACCTGCGTGTGCTCCTGGGAGGGTGTGGTCATGTCATGATTGATCACAAGCCACTGCAGAGGTCCTCAATCAGGATGGATAGATGATGGATGCAAGACCCAGGGACAAAAATTGCTAGTTGAATAGCTATGAATGAATGAATCAATGAAGCAATTCTAATAAGCTCAATTGTCCCATTTCTCAGTCCCCAACTGGTTTAAGCAGCAAATTAGGAAATACACATGAGGGGGCAAGAGGGGAGGAAAAAGAGGTGCTGGACCATTGGAGGCAGGTCTGTGGGCAGCAAATGAAGGGTCAGGGAGAGAAGAGTCAGGAACCTACAAAGGCAGAAACTGTTGTTGAACAAGTGAACAGTCCTGGGTCACGGGGTGCAGGAAACCTGTGGGGTCTCAGCTGGTCTCGGCTCTCCGAGCAAAGCAGTCAGTGTTCACAGTGTTCACCATCCCAGGAAGTTAACCATGTGGGCCTCGTGCAGGGAAAGGAAGCCATCACTCCTTTTCAAAAAGGTTTCCAACCCAAACTATTAGACGGTTGTTTTTAAAGGGAACAGGAGGAAGCCTCAGGGACACAAGCGTTAGCTTCCTGAAAAAATAGGCTCGGATCATAAAGAATCTGCCTGCAATGCAGAAGACCTGGGTTTGATCCCTGGGTTGGGAGGATCCCCTGGAGAAGGGAATGGCAACCCACTCCAGTATCTTTGCCTGGAAAATTTCATGGACAGAGGAGCTTGGCGGGCTACAGTCCATGGGATTGCAACTGAGCAACTAACACTTTACATTTTTATACCAACTCATCAACATATTCATGCACAGAACAAACTTTTTTTTTCTTTTTTTTCTTTGGCTGCATGGGGATCTTAGCTCCCTGGGGATGGAACCCATCCCCCCAGCAGTGGAAGCACAGAGTTTTAACCATTGGACTGCCAGGGAAGTCCCAACAAATATTTTGAAAGTGCCTATTGTGTGCCAGGTAAGTGCTGTTAGGCACTGGGGGGGAAGGGATACAAGGCCTCATTGGATAGTGTCACACATTGAAGACCTGGATAGATTAATGAAGTGTTGGGTCACTTGAGGATAGTGAAAGAGGTGTTGGAGAAAAAAGCCACAGGCAGGAATTCTGGAGGACCAAGCTAAATCGCCATGTGACCTCAGGCAAGTGACTTTCCTTCTTTGAGCCTTCACTTTCCCATCCAAAAAGTGGGGTGGATAAAAAAAATCACCTAAAGTACTACACTGCACCAGGCACTGGACCAGTAGTTACAGACCTTATCTAACGCACACAGCCAGCAAGATAGCTGGGGCTATTTGTGGTGGGGAACGATTGTCCCTTTCACAGATGAGCAAACTGAGGCTCAGCTGGTTACTCACATGCCTGAGGGCAAAGAGTTGGTGGGAGCCAGAATTAAAACCCAGGTTTGCCTGACTCCAGAGCTCTCCCTCTCTGGCCCTCCCAAGCAAGTCCCATGCTGCCTCTCATAGATGGTCAAGAAGGTTCGGTGACATCATAAATAGCAAACTGCTTTATAAAAGGTAAACTATCCTGTGCCCAAAGCCAAAGAGAAATCAGTCTTGATCCTCCAGGAAAACAAACACTGAAGTTCACAGGAGCACTGAGAATTAGCTGCAACCCAGAACTCCTGGGTTCCTGATCCCTCTACCTCCTTGACCAACTTCTTCCCAGGGAAAGGGCAGTCCCAGGAGCCCCGGCCAACCTCCCACAGCCCATGCAGCCCCCTCCCAGACTGAAAATGGCCTCACTCACAACAACCCCTGTGGCCCTCCTCTGCTGAGGACCTAGATGCCCTGGCCTGGTGTGAGTAGGGGTAGGGGCTGGGCAGAACCAAGAGCCCCGGTGCTCCTTGTCCCCACTGACAAGCCAGTCACCTCATCTCTCTGAGCCTTGAGTTTCCCCACCCACAAAAGAGGGATTAAAGCAGACAGACTTCATGTGGGAAAGGATCTGCTCCGAGGAGGGACTTGACAAATATGACCTTTGTGGGATGAGTTTAACTGGGTGAGTAGGAGGAAATCCAGGCTCTCAAAATCCCTGTTTGAGGAGGCAGGTGCTGCCCCACCCACCAGGAATCCCCCCACCCCCACTCCCTGTCTAACCGTAAACGTGCCCCTCCTGTGCCCCTCCTGCTCTCGGAAGTCCTGGCCTGAGAGGTGAGCTCAGCTCCTACCACCATGCCATCAGCAGGACCCTAACTTGCTGACCTCCCAGGATGATGGGAGCCCAGGTAAATGAGAAAGAGAAAAGGGGGCTTCAGCTGAACTGTACTCATCTTTACTGGAGACATCTGGGCCCCCGGGCACAGACATCCTCACAGACCTACTATGGCCCAGAGAGGCTGCTAACTGGCTTCAGGCCACACAGCAAGTCAGGAGTCAAGTGGGTGCTGGGACCCAGGCCTTCGAGACCTAGCCCACAGTGCTCTCCACTACCCCTGGGTCCCCGTTTTGGAGCATGGATAAAACCCAGAGAGGAAGAACAGTGAAAACAGCCAAGATGAGGCACCCACCCCCACATCATTCTGGTCAGAAGGCACTGGCCGTTGACAACTGGGCTCCCAAGACAGAGGTTGAAAACCAACACCCAGTTGCTCTGCTGTTCCCTGCCTCACTCACTGCAGATACTGACGGGCACATTTCTGTACAGAATGGGCTTAGCCTGCTTCTGCAGAGTCCTCAACAAGAGGAAGGAGGTTCCAATTGCAGCATAGTGGAATTAAGTTAGACACAAGAAAGAACTTCCTGGGGCAGCATTAGAAACGGACAGTGCAGGTAGAAAGGAAACAGGATGAAAGTGGTTGTGGAGTCTCTTCTAAAATACAAGATGCTTGGACTTCTCTGGTGGCCCAGTGGTTAAAGTCTGCCTTGCAATGCAGGGGATGCAGGTTGGATGCCCAGTCAGGAAACTAAGATCCACACGACTTGGAGCAACTAAGCCCAAGTGCCACATCTAGAGAGAGTCCATGTGTCGCAATGAAAGATCCGCATGATGCAAAGAAGATCCCGAGCAGCCAAATAAATAAGTATTTTTTTAAAAATACAAGATGCTATCTCATCCATCAGGGCTTCCCAAGTGGCGATAGTGGTAAAGAACCCGCTCACCAATACAGGAGACATGAGAGACGTGGATTCGATCCCTGGGTCAGGAAGATCCCCTAGAGGAGGGCATGGCAACTCACTCCAGTGTTTTTGCCTGGATAAGCCCATGGACAGAGGAGCCTGGCAGGCTACAGTCCAGGGGGTCACAAAGAGTTGGACAGGACTGAAGTGACTTAACAGGCATGCACCCATCTCATACATGAATTCATTTTAGCTTCCGAACAGACCTGGAAGGTAAGTGTGGCTAGCCTTTTCTTCTGTTAACCCTTATTTTCTAGGTGGGCAACTGAGGCTCAGAAAGTGTAAGTAACTTACCCAATGTCTTCAAAGCTTGGAAGAGGCAGAGCTGGGCTGCAAAGCCAGGACTGACTCGGCAGCTGGTTGAGATCAAGACACGACCACACCCACCCCTGGCATCTCGCTGCTCCTCCTCAGTCTCAGATGCTGTCGGAGATTTCCATCCCGGACAAGAGGGAGTGCTCAGTGGTGGCCAGCTATTAAGGAGAGGGCTCCACATTCTAGGACTGCCCTGCTGTCCCCATGACGCCACGCCCCAAGGGCCTCCAGACACTTTCCACGCAGTACGGCCCGATACATCTGTCTGACTATGCACCTGAGCTCATCTGATGCCAGCCTCCCCACAGCCTTTGCCCAACTCCTGAGATAAGGCTGTCCCTGGTAAGATCACTCTGGAAGCTAGCTGCAGCCTGATCTAGGGGGAAAAGGCATGGGCCAGGGTGAGCCCCGAGGTCCCTGCCTCCTCTGTAACAACAAGTGAAGGGGAGGCCTGGCTCCTCCAGCTGTGCTCAGCTCCGAGTCACTGCTGGGCCCTGGGAGGACTTAGCCCTGTTCCACTGCTGGGGAAACAGGGCCAGAGCAGCCAGGCCACTTGCCCACAGTCAAAGAATAAGAAATAATTCAATAAGAAACTGAGCCGGGATTCAAACCCAAGTCTGTCTGATTCCAGAAGCCATGTGTGTCGCCAGAGCATCATTCCACCCTGGAGCGTCTGCCTCGTGCTCTGCTTGCTGCAGCCCCTAGGGCCATGCCTCCATGCCTTATGCTTCCTCTTCCTAGAACACCCTTCCCACCCAATTCAGACCAGTAGAGTTCCTAGCCTATCTTTAAGATTCATTTCAAATGCCCCTTCTCCATGAAGCCCCCTGGTTTCTCTCATTCTCATCTGAGCTCTTGTGTTTTTGCTTGTATCCTGCTCAGAGCTGCCTGACCTGCCCCATGAGGAAGAGACTTGACCCACACCCTAACCGTTCCCTGCCACCCCAGCCTTGGGGCTTCTCCAGGGCGGCGACACTCAAGTCTTCTTCCTCCCAGCTCTTCATGCAGACTTGGTGGTAAAACTTGGGGACATCTCATCCCACTGCTTTTTTTTTTTTTTCTGACAAATAAGCCATTTATTCTCAAGCAGAAAAAAACAAATATCCATTTTCATTTTCAAAACACCCTGGACATCCTCTTAGAGCATTTATCACATTAAATCAGTTATTTGATTACGGTCATCCCTCGGTATCTGTGGGGGACCGGCGACTGCTCTCGGACACTGAGCCTCAACAGAATGAGAGGCCACTTCTCACAGGACGTGATTTGCAGGGAAGGACATGGAGAGGGGGTAGGTAGCTGACAGGTAAGTGTCCACAATGGGGTCAGGCTGTGGGGAACGGTCACTGACCTCGTCACTGGGGCAGAGTCTAGACTGAGGGCGGTGACGGTCCCCATCCTCTCATTAAAGGTCCGGCCGCATCGTGAGTTCTGGGCTCCCACTGTCTTATTTGTGATAATGGTAAAGACCGTCATTTACTGCGCACTTCCTGCTCACCAGGCACCGTCCCAAGCACTTTCCATTCACTCACTCATCAGTCCTCACAACAACCCTCTGAGGTACGCTCTGCTATTCCCAGTTCAAAGACGAGGAAACCCAGGCACAGGGAGATTAAAGGACACAGTGGTTAGTCCCCGGGCCATATTACAGCAGAGTCAGGATTTCAGGAGAAAGCCCTGTTTTAGAGCCTGTGTTCTAACCACTATTCCATGCTTCCTGACCAAAAGGGACAGAGACACAGGCTGGAAACTCATAGCCAGGTCCTCTGAGGACCAGTGGCAGCAGAGCTGGGCCAAGTGGTGGGGATGGCGGCCAGGGACCTGAGCACCAGTCTTAAAGGGGTGCTCAGGCACCACTGGTGAGGCAGAAATAGAGAGATGGGTGCCCCCAGCACTCCTCTTGGAGAGGACTGTGGAAGATGGGATGCTCCGGGGTGGGGGCTGAGATCCCCTTTGTAAGGGATAAACTCAAGTATCAAAGATGAGCCTTCAACTGCATCCCTTGGAGGGTGAGTCCAGTGCACCTTCTAGGTTTTGCCTGAAAGCCTGGCATTTGTTGTTTGCCTCTCTGGGCCCAGCCCACTTTGTGTCAGGGCCCCTGGAGGCTGAGGTGTTGAGTTACGTGCTGTTGGTTTCTGGGAGGTTCACCCAGTGGGAAACCCCAATGGGAGACTGGAGGAAGGAAGGGAGTGGAAGCTTTATTCCACCACTGGTGCTCCTGGGTTACCTGGGTCCCTCTCCTACAGGCCAGAGCCTCTGTCCTTATAGCTGACCGCTTCCTTCTGGGGCACCGTAGCCCTGGGCAGGAACCGGCCCCCTGCAGCTGTGCTCCCTTTGCTGGTTTGCCATACCCCATGGTCTGAGCAGCTCACTCTGGGCTCATACACCCTCCCTTGCTGGGCCAGAGCAGAGGAGACCAGGTACTGTCACCAGTGATCCCTTTTTGCAGTTTTTCTTTCCCCCTCAGAGTCCCCTCTAAATGTGCACGGAACAAATGATTACATAATAGGGGTTTGCAAGGGAGCACGTTACTAAGTGTGCAGACCTCCGCTCTCTCAGCCTGGGCCAGCACTCAGAGCAGGTTGGAAGTAGGGAGCAGGACTGGGCCATGAGGGCAGGAGGCGGAGTTCAGTGAGGACAGCCATGGCCAGTATGAGGACTCATGACATGGTAGGCACTGTGTACTATACACCAAGCACTTCATTCACTTCTCAGAACCTCCCCAAGGAGGTTGCACATCCTATTTGCGCATTTTACAGAAGAGAATACCGGTGCTCAAAAAGCAAAGCTGAAATGACTCTCCCAGGGTTGTATTTCCAGTAAGTGACAAAGCCAGGGCTCAAATGTGACTTTCCCTGCTTCCGAAACCTATCCTGGTAACTACCCTGAAATAATTTTCTTGGATTGGCTTTCAACAGAGGCAGCTGACTTAAATGGGGTCAGTTATTGGTGAGGGCCACACAGAGGCCTCCAATGTCTCCCCAGTACCCTCCCCGAGACGAAAAAAAAAAAACCTCTGGCATTCTTTAGCTGTCCCAGGTGGGACGGGGGCCCCAAGCAGGCGGTGCAACTGGGTGTCCGGGTTGGAAAAACAAGCAGATTCAGACAAGGCTTCATTGTTAAGGAGAGCTTGACTCTTGGGCCATTAAAACAAAACCAAGCAAGACAAAATGCTTGCTGCCTTATCTCTTAGAGAGAAGGGGGGTGGGAAGGGCCCCAAGACTGGGTGCTGATCCCTCCCCACGCCAGCCTCCATCTCAGAGACCCAGCTTCAGGTGGCTGGGGCAGTAGAAAGGGCAATGCAGTGGGAGTCCAGGGTCTGAGTCCAGCAGGCTCTGCCACTGTCTGTGACCTTCTACTGCACACTGCTGGCATGCCCAGTGCTGCATTGGAGCTTTCTGCACATGGCCTCATTTGGTCTCTATGGCCCTTTCAGAGAGAGATGTTATTTCTGTTTTCAGATGAGGACACTGAGGCTCAGAGAAGATACTCAAGCAGGGATCAAAGGGGTGTTGGAATCTAGGTTTATCAGATTGCAAAGTCTTTCTAGTCCCTGTTTCTCCAGGGAGGGCAATACCCTGGAAGTAATGAGCTCCTTGTCTCGGGGATGTACAGGTATCATCTGAGGATGCTGTAGAAGGCGTGCTGCAGAGGGTGGCCAGGTGGTTCTCAATCTTGGCTGTCTTTGACATCTCCTGGTGGGCTTTAAAAACTATTGATGTGTAGGTCTTGCCCCAGATTGTGGAGCGGGGACCAGGCAGGACCTTTGAAAGTTTCTGCAGTGATTCTAACGTGTGCAGTAAATTTGAGAGCCATGGGCCCAGATGCTCACTATAATCTCTCCCACCCCACACCTTTTAAAGGAAATAAAGGCTTTGTTACTCTGACCTTATTTTACAAGAGAGGCAAAAACCAGGCAAAACATAAGGGCCAAGGTCGTGTCCTCAGGGCCCACCACCAGCTGTGAGTGCAGGCAGCATGAGGGGACCCTGACTTAAGGGTGTCTCTGGGGTGAACTTTTTTAAAGATACTTGGGGGGTCCTGGCTCTTTTGTCAGTGGAAGGAAAGTTTCTCTTTGAGCCTCCTGGGTGGGAGGGTGAGGCAAATTCTTCATGGCTTTTTTTTCTTTTACATAGAGTTCACTCATTCAAAAGCTAAACAGCTGTAGGATTAACGCTGGAAGACCACCTCTGCCAGTGGGCGTGCTTTGGGAAGCAAGAAGATAAAAGAACTCCAAGCAAGGCCTGTTTATTCTTTTCTGTTGGAGATTTGGTCCCAGGCCTGGGAAGAGCTGAGGCTCTCAGACCTCGGCCCACACTTCCTCCCACCTGCCTCCTTGGTACCCTCCAGCAGGATGTCACAGATGGCGAGACAGCGTGGGGCAGGGGGAAGAGGGAGGCCTGTGGAGTCCAGCAGACCCAGGGTCTGCCCAGGCAGGGACTCCTCCTGGACAGGAACCACTCCTCTCTGAGCTTGTGCCTACTGCTGCCCACACAGCGATACCAGGGTGCATGTGCGTGCATGTGTGTTAAGTGATACTTTTCAATGCAGTTCCAAGAGCACCACCTCCAGGAAGCCTTTCTAGACTCCGTCTCTGCCCTGCACTGAACAAACCCAGCCCCTGGCCTTCTCTCCCACATTCTGTGTTGTCACTGCTTCTGTGTGCTCCGCTCCTGAAAAGACTGCATATTCATTCATTATCCAGAGCAGCTGCCCTGTGCCTGGGACTCATTCCATATGTCCATTCTGAGCACCTGTTCTTTCAGACTCTGGTAGGTGCTCAAGGTACAGGCAACACCAGCACATAAGCACTGGGTGCTTATTATGTACCAGGCATTTTTCTGAGTGTTTTATATGAATAATGCATTTAATCCTCACCACAACTATAATTGTTCCTATTTTACAGATGGAGAAACTGAGACCCAAAGAGGTTAAATCACTTGCCCAAGTCACATAGCTAGAAAGTGTGCACTTGGGCTGTGATCTGAGCATTACCCTCTACCACCATCCACAGATGTCCATGGGACCAGCCCCTGCCTTGGGAACTCAGTCTTCACAATTTGGAGGTTTTGTATCTCTGTTTACTTGTTGAATGTCTGTTCCCCCCATGGACCAAAATCTCCAGTTGTGTTATGTTTTGTAATATGTAATCATGTGTGTGTGCAGGGGGAGAGGAAGACCAAATGAACACTCCTTCCCTTAAAGGAAGGATTCATTCTGCTCAGCGTCTGCTACCTGGACTCCAGACAGCTCCTCCCAACTGGGTCATTCCTGCTGTGAAGGCCTGGGAAGGACCAGGTCCCTGGACATCCCTCTTGGGCCTGACCTCTGCCTAGAACTTGGCCTACCCACTGGGAGGGTGGTGGGAATGGCAGTTCTCCAAATCCGATCTGCCAGAGTCCTCCCCAGGTGGCAAAGCATCCTCCTGGGTGCAGCCCTCCCTGCTGCTTGGCACACCCTCCCTCCCAGCCTTAGTGGCCAGGCTCTTCCATCAGCTTCTTACTGAGTCACTTGATCACGAAGCAACTGAGGGGACGGGCAAGGGGACTCATGCTGACGGAGTCTGTGTGTCAGGCCTGGCACCTGCCTCCCATCGTCGCATTTAACCCCTGTAACACTGTGATTGCCGGTGCCACTTTAGAGAGAAGGAAACAGAGCTGCAAAGATTGAATGACTTGTCTAAAGAGCAGCTTGCACTGTCTCTCCTGGGAGTGGGTACAGGCACCCACTGTGTGCCAGGCACTCTGGGGGCAGGGGGAGAATTGGGTGGCAGAGAATCTGCTTCTGACTGGCTGGCAAGGGAAGCAGACCTACATAAACCCAATCCACAGACCACAGCAGGCAAGTAAGGGCTGTGGATCTGTAGAGGAGGAGTCCTGGAAGCTTCTAGAAGGAGACATCTTCAGGCCTGGCTCGCTTCCTCATTGCTCCACTCCCACGACCACCACAGGAAGAAAGGCAAGCCTTGGCCGACAAAGTTCTGGTGCCCCGTGGTGCCCCGTGGGTCCCGCCCTGGAGGCTGCAAAGGGAGGAGAGGCAGCTGCTCAGCAAGCTGCCCTGCCAGTGACCCCACTGTGACCAGGCCTGCCTGCCTTCCTCCAGCCCTGCCAACCTGGCCTGGCCCAGCCGGCTCCCAATCACAGGGTCGTCTCTGCCCAGTTAATGACCATGCTCCAGCAGCCCAGGCCCCCTCCCTCCTTCGGGGGGAGTAGGCAGCAGCTAACTACAGAGCCTGCTGGTCCAGACAGCAGCCGGGCCAAAAATCACAGCCGCCCATCGCACCACATCCTCTGGCTCTGACGCTGTGGTCTCCTCCCCTACCTTCCAGGGTCACAAAGGACACTGCAGAAGGCTGGAGCTCTGGAAGCTTGGATACCCCCTCCCCTCCCCATAGACTCGGGGAAACAGGACCACAGATGGGTCTGATTCACCCCAAGTCATACAGCCAGCCAGTGCAGGGTCCAGGGCCCCCTGCTCAGCCTAGCACTGCCCTTTCCTAACCCTGGGAAGAAGGACCCTTTCCAGGCTTTTTACATGTGCAATTTGCTCTCGAGGTACTTGGGTGGAGTTGAAGAGGCAGGACATCTAAGAGCTGCTGTGCTGTCTGTTCAATTGCAGATAACAGTGCACTCCTGACTTCTCCCACCATCTAGCTGTGTGACCTTGGGCAAGACAAGGAGCCTTTCTGAGCCCTAGTTTCTGGGGCATAACAGTAGCTTCCTCCCAGAGTTGCGAATGAGAGGGTCTGTAAAACAGCACCGTGTCTAGCTCAGAACAAGTACTCAAGAGCATTAGCAATTGCTCATATCATCATCACAGTAGTAGTAAATGAGTATGTGGATGCATATTACCAACCATAAAGTGGGATGCAATGGTAGGAACTGTTTATACTATTACTATGAAGTGTGAAGGATTTAGAGGCAGTGTGACCAGAGGCTTGGGTAATCCAGGAGTGTTTCTCGGTGGGAGGTGGGGGGGTAGGTGGGATTCATGTTCTGAATTGGGCCTTGACTGATGGGGAAGTGGGCAGAGCAGAGGATGGTATGGACGATGGGAAAGAAAAGTGAAGTGTTAGTCACTCAGTGTCTGACTCTCTGCGACCCTATGGTCTGGCCATGGACTTCTCTGGGCAAGAATACTGGAGTGGGTTGCCATTCCCTTCTCCAGGGGATCTTTCCGACTCAGGGATCAAACCTGGGTCTCCTGCATTGCAGGCAGATTCTTTACCATTTGAGCTATCAGGGAAGCCCATGGATGATGGGAGGAACCCCATAAACAAAGGGGCCACACATGATGTGTTTAGGAAACAGTGGTGAGCAGTGACCAGCGGTCTATGCAGTGGCTTTGGTGGGCAAGACCTTGAATGCACGAAGAGGTCTGGTCTCCATCTCACTGGTAAGAAGGAGTCACAGAAGGTTCTCAATGGGACCCTGTGATGCTTTCTGCAGTGTGAATTCTGTCTGGCATTCAAGGCCCTCTGCCATCTGGCCACCCACCCCTCTTATTCACACCCCTCTCTGACCCCACAGGTTCATCACCACTCTAAGTTCTCCCCACCTCCCTGCTTATTACACCAGCTTATCTTTCCCGCCATTAGACCACCTGTGGTCACGTTCACAGTGAGGCACTCTTTCATTAAGTACCTATCAGGCCATCTTTATGTATATGACCTCACAGTTACCTGTAGCTAACCTCATTTTACAGAGGAGGGAGCAGAGGCCTGGCCGGGCAGGTGTCTTGCTCACAGTCACACAGTAAGTGGCACAGCCAGAATTCAACCTTGAACTGATGTCAGGACCCCTATTCTCTACGGCAAGTTGCCTCTAGCCCCTGTCCAGACAACTTTCTCCTTGATAAAGCCTTCCGGGTTACTCTGGTCCCCAAGAGCCTCTCCCTGCCACCCCTCCCAACCCATTGGAATCAGGGGCCCAACAGCTTGATCCTTGTTCGTCTAGCTTGGTTTCCATTGTTTCCTGCAGGCCCATCTTGCCCCCTTTAAGAGAGCTGGGGTTGATAACAGGTCACTTTCTTCCTGTCGCCCCTTTCCGCCATATCTAAGACTTGATCTAGCACTGACAGGAACCACCTGCCTACTCTGGTGGGGTTCAGAAACCCAGCTGAACACAGAGCAATCAATTTCTCTGAGCCGCCTCTCAGGAAGGGGAGTCATAAATTATTTACTACACCTTTGTGGCTAGGGAGGCCAGACAATGGGCCAGAGGGAATGAACACCCACTCCCCCCAACCCTGAAGCGAGCCAGCGGCCCTGGGGTGAGGGGTCAGAATCTGGAGCCCCCTTGCCAGGGCCCTCAAGCAGATTCTAAAGGGTTATAGGATGAGGGCGGTGGCCCAGAGATGCCTGACCCTTACAGCTAAGCAAATCCAGGTCTGTGAACCTGCAACAGTAGCCTCCATTCCTACTCAAGGCAAGTCTGAGAATTTCTCTGGCTTTCCTGGTCAAAAATTCAAGCTTCCTTTTCTTACGGGGAAGGAAATAGCTATCTGGCTATGTGCTATATATTTATATCTCATTTAAACCTCACAACAACCTTGTAAAAGAGGAGTTCTAACTCACAGAGAAGCAGCTGGGGCTCAGAGGAGTGAAGTGACTTGCCCAACACCACATGGCCAGTGGGAGGAATCAGAGCAGATTCCTGCCGCCTGGTGTGACTCACTGGTGTCTGCCCGTGCGCTCAGCCCGCCCCATTGAGTGCTAGTCGCCACAATGCCTTCTCCATCTGGACACCCTCCAGGGCACCTGGTACACAGTCAGCACTCAGTTCCTGAAGCAAACTCAAAGGCTCTGCGCAGATGGCTTCACCTCTCTGAGCCTCAGTTTCCCACACAAGGTAGCCATTAGCAACAAGCCCTGTCTTGGCGAACACCACTCTTTAGCACTTGACAGTGGGCTGGGCGTGATGGACCTATTCTGAGCAGGTAACATATCACCTGCCTTGACTCCATTTTACAGGTGAGGTGTGGAGCCATGGATGCATTCAAGAAGCCCCTGGGGGGCACCCCAGCCTCTTCTGCCTCACTCTGTGTTCCAGATCCTTTCTACCCCACCATGAAATGAGATCACAGGTGTGAGATTATCTCACCAAAGAGGAGCTCTGTTTAGATTCTGGATTATTATGAGCATTTGAACTCCCAGGGAAGGTGGGGGCTAGGAATCTCAAGCCCCTCAGTCACTTTCTCTTCCAGGTCCCCCAAACACT
Organism: Giraffa tippelskirchi; assembly: GCF_054371585.1. Lineage (NCBI taxonomy): Eukaryota > Metazoa > Chordata > Mammalia > Artiodactyla > Giraffidae > Giraffa > Giraffa tippelskirchi. The sequence goes on from NC_137285.1 coordinate 126,068,486, forward strand.
CACCCCCAGAGACTGAGAGCTTCCAGTCTTCAGCTGACCGCTCCACCCTCCCCTACCTCCCAGGGGCTTTCCAAGGTGGTTTCCCCTTGACTCCAGGAAGCTGAGCACAGCACGGGTTAACTAGTCCCAGCCAAGGCCACCAGGGCTCCTACTGAGGCCACGTTCCTTCCCCACCAAGAACAAGAGCCCACGGAGTCCACGCCAAGCACTCTTTCACAACATCCCTCTCCGTGTACAACCCCAGGAGGCAACAGGACCCCTGCCTGGGAATCCGGCCCCTGGGACTGTGCTCCTCGCCCCGGCAGCCCCAACCCTGGGAACCTGTACAAACCCCTGCCCTCCCAGACGAGAGGTGTCTTGCAGGTTCCCCTGCCCAGGAGAGGCTAAGGTCAGACTTAAGGTATGGGCCAGAGGCTGTGGGGCTGCTGGTCTGTCTTAGGCCCCAACACCAACCTCAAGGATTCTCAGAACAGCCTCACATGTGGTCACTGAGACCTTACATCAGGGGTGGGAAAACCCCAGCCACCTATCCAGATGACGCTAACCAGGGAAGCAGAGTGGATACCTTAAAGGATGTTTGGGAAGGTTTTTCTCAAGTGTACTTCTGGCTCAACTTCACTTTCTTTAGGACCTCAACGATTGGTACCCCCTGTCCCCAGGCCTCAGTGTCCCCCTTACCAATGTTAAGCATGTGCACCGGGTGAGTGCTGAGGGCCTCTTTGACTTGGGGACCTCTATGGTGTGTTCTCCTAGCAGATAAGCAGCGTCTCAGGACCTCCTAGCCTCTTAGAGAAGCTGGATCCTGGCACACAGGGGACGGGGCAGCTGTCAGGGCGGGAAGCTGTGGGACTGGTAAGCTTTCCACTTCTGCTCTCAACTCTGGGTCACCTTTCCTGGGAGGTGACATGACAACGGGGTGGGAAGGAAAGAGGCCAGGAGAGACCACCTCCCAGCCTCAGGATCAGCTCTCCGTTGCCCCGGTGGCCCCACCTTGACCCCTCCCCCCCACCTCCTGCCTGGCAGCTATGCACTTCCTTTCTTTTCCTCTCCATTCTCTGCTCCTCTCCCTCTCCAGCCTAACACTCCTCCCCAGTCTCAGCACCAGAGTAAAAAGAGCAGGGTCAGTCAACCCTGATGAACCTCAGTTTCCCCATCTGTAAGCGCTCTTAACAGCACACAACACCTTTCATCACATGCAGTGGGAGTGAGCCATTTGAAGGATCCTTTGCGCAAGGGTGGGGCGCGGACCCGCACACAATGGGCGCTCAATAAGTGCCCGTTTTCTCCCTTTTTCTCCTCCCTTTCCCGCGCCCCGCTCCTAACCAGTCCCAGCTACGGCTAATGCTCCGTGCACATCCGCAGGTGGCCCCGGAGCTGCCAGGATGGGGTCGGAGGCCGCCTTTGCTCGGCATCCGGGGCTCTCTCACCTGCAGCTCTCGGTTCTCTCTTGTGTTTCCTGCGGGGCAAGCGTTCAGCCCCTCGTCTGGGCGGCAGGAAGGTGGCAGCTTCGGCTCGCAGCACCAGCCTAGTCTGGCTCAGTCAGACTGTCCAGCCCGCCTGAGACCCCTCACGGGGTTCTGGACCAGGCCGGGGCTTCCTGGACTTTCGCACGGATCCCAAGTCCGAAGTACCGTATCAGAGGCGGCGGAAGGTCCGGGTTTCGGGGAACCAGAGTCTGGAGGCGTCCGGACTCCTTTGCACTCAATCAGGGGGCTAGCGTGCACCCCGCCTTAGCCCTGGCCGGAGGGCTGGGGGCTCCGACACACACTACAGAAAGGCTGCGAGCGAGCCCGTAACCCTGGAACCGTATGGTGGGCCAGGAGAGTCCCGTCCCGGTGCACCGTATCTAGGTCGGGGGCTCGGAGCGTCCGGGCCACACGCCCCGGACCGCGGAGCAGGGAGCGTCCCGCCGGAATCCGGGGCTGGGGCAGGCGGGGCAGGGCAGGGCGCCGGCGAGGAGCGCGGAGCCGCGGCGGCCGGAGCCGGCGGGGAAGTCTTTCTAGGTCCGGACTCGGCTGGCTCTGCAATATGGGGCGGTCCACGGTGCGGCAGCCGACTCCAAAGCTCCGGGCCGCGGCTATACTTCCTCCTCTTCCCTCCGCTCGCTCGCAGCTCGCTCAGTCCCGCGTCGCAGCCGCTGCCACCGCCGCTGTCATCCCCGCCACCCACCCCCACTGGAGCTGCAGTCCGAGCCGGAGCCGAACAGAGCCGAGGTAGCGCGGCTCAGTGCCTGAGCGCCGGCCAGCACGACCCCTCCCGGTGGGGGCGGGGTCAGTATGAGGCCCCGCCCACCAGGGCTACAAGCAATGGGCGGGGCGAGCTCCAGATTCCGCCCCTACCCCCACCCAACTCAGGTCCCGCGCCGTCGGGTGGCTGGAGCCAATCCGAGAGTGGGAAAAGAGCGGAACTCAGCGAAACGCGGACTCTACCTCGGAGAGGGCGGGGCCGAAGTGGAGAGGTGCGGCGGTAGACCGGACAAGGGAGGGCATGGTGGGATTTTAAAGAGCTGAGCTGGGGGAGAGGGTAACCTGGGGACCCGGATGGAAGTAGCAGTGGGGAGGGCTGGTTTATCTGGGACCGAGGGTGGGACAGTCAAGGGGTAGGAACAGGGGTCGGGATGGGAAAAGGAACAGGATGTAAACTAGGGTAGTTATCCTGGAGCGAGTGGAGTCCTCAGGAATAGTGAAGCCCTCGAGACTGGTGGGACACAGCCTCACAGTATCCTTCTCCCTCTCTGGCTTCTAAGGCTCAGCGTGAGATGAACTTGGATACCGTGAAATATTCAGGTTTCTGGAAGCAATGAAAAATAAGTTTTTGAAAATAAAGAGCGGGTCTTTCTTTAACATTTCCTCCTTCCCAGAGCCCATCTGCGGGGGGCGTGGGGGGGTGGAAAGGGGGCATCGTTGTCAGTTTTAAAACTAAGAAGCTAAAAGCAGAGGTTAGGTGGGAACAACACACAGACATCTCAGTAGTATTGAGTTTCTGTCCTGTTCTCCCACCCCATCCCTTCCCCAGAGCCTTGGAGTTGGAGCTGTGTCTGATTTATCTCTGGGTGCCAGGTTCCCCGTACAGGGCAAGGCACAGAGCTAGTCTTAGAGGGTTTTGATGTATGAATGATTGAGTGTTGAACGTCCAGCAGGGGCCATGTAAAAGCCATTAATTGGCCTGGGGAGGGAAAGGATGGAGGCTACGGAGTACAGGTTTTCTGTAAGCCTCACCACCAAGCTTGTACAGTAGGTACCCCATTTCACTGATGAGGCCAGAAAGGCAGAAAGATGTCACCAAGACCATATAGCTGGCACAGGATTCCTTCCACTCATCACTGTCACATTCTAGGGTAAAGCTATGTGGCTTTGAACAGGCTACTTGATCCCTCTGAGCCTCTGGTGCCTCAACTGTAAAAGGGAAATAGAGATGTTGCTACTTAGCGAGGACTGGACAGGCAGCAGGCTTCAGAGGATGGAGGGAAGATCTTCTGGCAGAGGAAATAGCATGTGCAAAAGCGTGGAGTCTGAAAGAACCCCTCTAGGGATCCCTGGCCTATTCTGGGGGGATTAGAAGTTTCCCTCAGGGAGTGACAAGCAGACTCAGGCCAGAAATAGGGGTTAGCTAGCTTAGGAGGGAATCTTGGGGAGTGGACAGTGCTCTGTCTTTGTAAAGGCCAGCCTGGACTAAACCCTGGAGGTGGGGGAGAGCACTGCTCTGTGGAAGAATGCAGACAATTTCAGGGTAGCTCGTGCTCGTAGAGAAGGCACAGGAGAATGGATGGGAAGAGGCAGGTGGAGCCAGACAGGAGCAGGAGAGTACTTTTTCCTTTTTTTCTCTTTTTTTTGGCTGCACTGTGATCTCAGTTCCTCAACCAGGGATCAAGGCCGGACCTCCATAGTGAAAACACTAAATCATAACTCTGGACCGCCGGGAAACTCCCCAGACTTTTTTTCTAAGGGCCAAGAACTCCATTAGAGTCCTCCTTCTGGTCCTGAACCTAACAGGTTTTTGCTGAGGCCCCAGCCATGAAGCCCCTGATTCTTCTTTCACTGGTTATCAGAGGGGTGTCCTGGGACATTTTTAAGCCAGGTATTGATATGGGAAAGACAGAAAGGGAAGCCAGGTAGCATGAAAACATTTAAAGCCCACATGAGGCAAATGGTATGAAGAGTTGGAGTCTTCCGTGAGGCCTGGACCCAGAGCTCTGCTCCATCCCTCTTCAGAGCTCACCTTAGAGTCTGGCTGGGAGAACAAGGAAAAGGGTGAGCAGAGGCTGAAGTCCAAGCTGGGGGGGGGGGGGGGGCAGGTGTCTCTCTTGGCCAGGCCCAGGGGTGGGGGGTGAGGAGGTTGGCCCCAGGAAGCTAACACTGGTGGCTGTGGCTGGAGGACTTGCAAGCTATTTTGCTAAGAAACCTTGTGACTTATCCCTCTGCTCAGAACCTTCTGTGGCTCCCAGTTGCCAGCATGATCAAGACCTAAGTCCCTAGCCTGGTGCTCCAGTCCCTCTGTTGCTGCTCTCTGCCAACCCCACCAGCTTTATCTCCCAATCACTCCCCGCTCCCCTCACACCACACTTCTCTCAGCTTCCTCCATAATCAGGATACATCTCTCCCTTCCATGTGGTTGCTCCTGCTTGTCTGGGGAACCATGTTCCCCTTTCCTCCTGTTAATTCCTATTTCCCTGCTGACCTGAAGGGAAGAAGCTTTGGGGCACGTGCCCATCTGTCCTCCTCTTTGCTGTATTCCCAGAGCCTAGCACAGTCTGGCAGAGAAGGCAATGGCACCCCACTCCAGTACTCTTGCCTGGAAAATCCCATGGACGGAGGAGCCTGGTAGGCTGCAGTCCATGGGGTCTCTAAGAGTCGGACACGACTGAGCGACTTCACTTTCACTTTTCCCTTTCTTGCACTGGAGAAGGAAATGGCAACCCACTCCAGTATTCTTGCCTGGAGAATCCCAGGGACGGCGGAGCCTGGTGGGCTGCTGTCTATGGGGTCGCACAGAGTCGGACACGACTGAAGCGACTTAGCAGCAGCAGCAGCATAGTCTGGCACATAGTAGGTGCTCAGTAAATAATTGTTGAATGAATGCTCAGTCTTTCAAATCAAGTGTCTCCTCCTCTGAGAAGCCTTCCTTGGATTCTCACAGAAAGTCCACCTTGGTCTGGAATGGCTTGGCTTGAAGGCTCCATAATCAGGTATTTCGTGTCTAGTTGGACCCAACAGGTCAGCAGCACCTCTGAGGCTGGGTGCCCTCATGCACCAGCACCCAGCAGAGAGCCTGGCACCCTTGTGAGACCTCAGCATTGGGAGATGAATGAGGCTCTCACAAAGCTGTTCTCTGGCCGCCCCTGCTGTGAGAGTCTCCAGAGTGGGGTCAGATGAACAGAATGCCTGCATGAAAAGGAGGCTTTCAGCACAGACCCTCCATGATCCTTGAGGCCCCAGAGACAAGTGCCCAAGGTCAGCAGGAGGGGAGCAGCACGCAGGACTCAGACGCCCACATTCGCCCTCTAACCACCCTCCCCGGGGAGGCAGTCTCCCGACCCAGGAGAATTAGGCCTTTCTGCGGTCAGAGAGGCTCACAACGTGTGACAGAGGCACAGTCACGGTCACGGTGGCTTGTCTGAGGGTGATTGAATCTGAGCCCCCGGGGCTGACAGGAAAGGAGAGCCTTGTCAGCCTGGTGCCTGCTCCAAGGACCTTCACCCTCCTCACATTCTCCTTCTTTTTTTTGGCTGTGTCTTTTGGCATGCAGGATCTTAGTTCCCTGACCAGGGGTCGAACTGTGCCCCCAGTGTCTTAACCACTGGACTGCCAAGGAAGCCCCCCTTCCCACATTCTTCTGACCTTACTTTCTTCTGCAGTTTCAACTGTGTTGCAAGCTCCTTCCCAACTGCAATACAAATAAACATTCACTTTCACGCTTACATTTACATTAAAAATTTCACATTTTTCCCCTTAATTAGGGCACCCCATGAGATCTGCTTTCAGTACACCCTTCCTGTGCGCCCACCATGTGCAGGCACTGTGCTTGGTGCGGGTAGACACCACCCTCCTGCAGCTCACTGTCTGGTGTGGGGTCAGCAGGCTCAGCTGAACTAGTTCACCCTCACAATACATCCTGCTTTCCTGCCTCTGCCAGCCTGGAACCCTTTCCCCAGCTCTCCCGCCTGCATGCGCCCCACTTGGCCACTGGACTTTGCTTCATCCCTCAAGGCCCAGAACACAAGTTAACCTCTCTGAGAAGCCTGCCCGACTCCCCCAGTGGGGAGCACAGCATCATCATACCGAGCTAGTGATGCTGCAGGCTCTTTGTGCCTCTCTTGAGGCTCTGATCTACTTAGATGTTGGCTGTTTATGGGTCAGTTTTCTTACTGGAATGTGAACTTCTAGAGGGTAAAGATGGAATCTTGTTTCTCTGTGCCCCCTGCCCCTGCTCATTCCACATTTACCAAGAGTTCTTTAAAAAAGGAAGAAAGATTACTGAAAATAAAATTTTACTTATTTTTTCCTATTTATGTATTTTATTTAATTTTTTGGCCACACCATGTGGCATGTGTGAACTAAGATCCTTAGTTCCCCAACCAGGGATCAAACCCACAACCTCAGCATTGGAAGCACAGAGCTTTAACCACTGAACTGCCAGGGAAGTCTCTTACCAATAGTTCTTAGGCTGGATGAAGTCTCAGATGAAATATTGGGCATCCAGGGATGTGATAGTCAGGGAAGAACTGCCCTGAAAATCAAGGAACCCCAGTCCCAGGATGTCTGCAGTAGCCACATGTACAGAGTGTGCCGTGAACATGGAGGAGGTTGCCTGATTCAGGGGGGGCAAGGGGAGCAGGGGGTTTGAGGTGGGTTCACTGAGAAGGTGACACTTGAGGTAGAGGGAACGTTGAGCCCAAAAGCATGAAAGTGGGAACTAACAGGTGATGGGTAAGAAGTTCAGTGTGTTTGGAGGAGCAGGAATGACACAGGAAGGAAGAAATTGAGGGCGCAGTTAGAGCACAAACTCTGGACCCACATGGCCTGGGTTTGAATGCTGGCTCTGCCATCACTCTGTCATTGCTCTGTGCCCCGGTCCCCCCATCTGTACAGTGAGGGTTATACAACTACCTACATTGTAGTCTATTTAGGATTAAAAAGAGTTAACTTCTATCAAAGCTTAGGGTAGTGTTGGTACATGATAAGCCTCACTGTGAGTGTCTGATAAACAGGATGGAGCTGGGGGGGCCAGCTAGGTGGGGCTTTGAGTTTGGCCTTTATATCCAAAGGGCACCAGAACGTTAGCAAAGGGGGAATGTTGAAGGGAGGAGGTGGCTTGGCTTAGTCCAGCCTCACTCCTTCCAGCCCGTGAACACCCAGCTGGCCCCCAGCCCTGCCTGCTGCTCCTCCGCACTGGCCTTCCGGTGCCCCCAGTGGCCCTATGGCATCAATCGACTTACAGTGGGACTATAGGGGCTAGGGCCACCCCCACCCTGGCATACAGGAGGACACTTTGTTGCTGTTCAGTTGCTAAGTCATGTCTAACTCTTTGCAGCCCCATGGACTGTAACATGCCAGGCTCCCCTGTCCTTCACTATTTCCTGGAGTCTGCTCAGATTCATCTCCATTGAGTCAGTGATATTATCTAACCATCTCATCCTCTGGGGCGTCCCCGGGGGCTCAGTGGTAAAGAATCCGCCTGCCAATGCAGGAGATGCAGGTTTGATCCCTGGGTTGGGAAGATTTCCTGGAGAAGGAAACGGCGACCCACTCCAGTATTCTTGCCTGGGAAGTTCCATGGACAGAGGATCCTGGAGGGTTACAGTTCATGGGGTGAAAAACGATCGGACACGACTTAGTGACTGAATAACAACAGAGCCTGTATTACACTGAATGACCTGCCTTGTTATGCTCAGTATCCAATATGATAGTGAATATGTTGAACCTAAGATCATTGCCAGATCTAGAGAAAATTCTCTGACTTGTTGAGGAAAGTTTATGGCCCAATTAATTGCTGAAGGTGGTCAAGGAGGGGCCCAGGGCACATGAGCAGGGCCTAGTATCCAGGCCCTTGCTGGGCTGAACAGATATTGGGATTGGCTCCAAAGGGGTACTGAGTGGAGAATGGGCAAGGGGGACGAAGTCCACTGTTGAGACTGGAGGTGAAGTTGGACATAGGACACTTGAGGCCTGATGCAACAGACTCCTCAGGAGCCAGACATGCATCCTGGCCTGGACATCCCCTGCTCTATGTCTAGGCTTCTCCATGAGTGAAATGGAGATGAGATGAGTGGCCCCTTGAAGGTGAAGCAGATGGAAGGAGAGGCAGCAGGAGGACTTGTCACATTTGTCATTGAGTTTGATTTCTCTGCTGAGGGCAGAGAGGACCCCTGGGAGGGTCTAAGCAGGGGAAACAAGATTAAGTTTGCTCTTCAGAGCTTGCCCTGGTCACTGTCTGGAGAAGAGACCAAAGCAGAGAGGCCGGCTGGGGACTGTTTTGAGAGTCCGGGTGACAAGGAGAGAGGAGGGTCCAATTTGGGCCCCGGTTGTGGGTGGGTCAGGAACACTTTGGGGAAAGGGGGGAGAGGCAGGCCACTGATGGTGTCTTTGAAGGGTAAAGGAGAGGGAGAGTGAGAGGGGTCCAGAGCTCAGGAGGGGGGCTGCGCCCGAGACTACAGCCTGAGACAGGGAGGAGAGGGTCAGCGGGCCCAGGGAGGGAGTGTGAAACTCATGGGGAGAGGGTTGGGCAGGGGATGGGGCCCAGGAAAGAGCCAGAGAGGGACTGGTCAGAGAAGGGAGGAGGGAAGGGGGAATCAAACACTGAGAGAAGAGTGAGCGGCAAGGAGAGGTTAGCAGGGCTAGCAGCACCAGAAGGGAAGTGTCCTGGGGGTCAGTGGCTGGGACAGGGTGGTCCAGGGTGGGGGGCGGGGCAGGAACTGAGACAGGAGGAGGGGTGCATTTGCAGTTGGTGTGGGCACCCTCTCAGGGTAGCTGCGAAGGGTGCATGCTTGGGGAGCAGCTGGAGGAGGAGGCAGGGATGGAGGCTTTTAGAGATGCAAGGAGGAGGTAACTGGTAAGGGTAGTGAGGCAGGCACTGGCCCGAGATGCCGGAGAGGCAGCTTTACTTTACTTCTGGGACTGGGAGGACCCGAGTGGGGATGGGGCAGGTGAGGAGGGTCAGGGCTGGGGTCTCATGTGAAGCAGGGGGCAAGGTGAGGGCCAGGTGGAGCAGCCAAGGGAGTGGCATGAAGCTGGGAGTCTTGATGTGAAAAGTGAGGAAAAAAACCCGACTGAGATGGAAGCCGGAAATCTGTGGGCTGGAGGTGGCTTCAGGGAATGCCTGTGTCAAGTGAGTAAGAAATGATACCAGGCCCCCCTTCTCGTTCTCCTGGATCCCTGCTCAGGCTCCAGTCTTTTCTTTCTTTATTAATATTTCTGGCTGCCCTGGGTCTTCATTGCTCTGTGTGGGCTTTCTCTAGTTGCAGTGGGCAGGGGGCTACTCTCTAGTTGTGGTGTGCAGGCTTCCCATCGCAGTGGCTTCTCTTGTCGCAGAGCACCTGCTCTAGGGTGAGTGGGTTTCAGTAGTTGTGGTGCACGGGCTTAGTAGTTCTGGCACATTGGCTTTGTTGCTCCAGGGTATGTGGAATCTTCCCGGACCAGGGATCGAATCCACGTCCCCTGCATTGGCAGGCAGGATTCTTAACCACTGGACCACCAGGGAAGTCCCTTAGGCTCCAGTCTCGAAAGGGCAAGGAACTTCAGGACCCTCTCTGACCCCAGATCCTATGGGCTCTCTCCCTTCCATCAGGCCTTGCCACCAGCAGATGAGAATATCCATGATCATGCCAAGCTCACCCTTGCCCGCACCTCCTGATGCTCTCAAGTGGGGCGTGTCTGGGTTGGCTCCACCACCACCAATTGCCAGGGTCTCTTACCCACTGGAGTATGAACTCCTTGTGAGATTTACTTGTGCATCTCTAGTACAGGGTATGAGTTCAGTTCAGTTCAGTTCAGTTCAGTTCAGTCACTCAGTCGTGTCCAACTCTTTGCAACCCCATGGACTGCAGCATGCCAGGCTTCCCTGTCCATCACCAAATCCCGGAGCTTACTCAAACTCTAGTCCATTGAGTCAGTGATGCCATCCAACCATCTCATCCTCTGTCATCCCCTTCTCCTCCCACCTTCAATCTTTCCCAGCATCAGGGTCTTTTCCAATGAGTCAGTTCTTCACATCAGGTGGCCAAAGTATTGGAGTTTCAGCTTCAGCATCAGTCCTTCCAATGAATATTCAGGATTGATTTCCTTTATGAATGATACCCAACAAACGGGCACACAATATCTTCCACTAAACAAAGGCAAAAGGGATACCTTCATTTGGCTGCCTCTGCTGCCCCCTGCTGTATGATCCTTGTTGGTGCAGAACAATAATCCTAACCACCAACAGTAGTGTCACTAGTCACGCGACTGAACTGAACGGAACTGAACACTAGTGCTCTGGTTCTCAAACATTTTGGTCTCAGGACCATTTTTCACACCCTAAAGTTCCCACAGAACTTTATTTATATGGCTTGTATCGATATTTACAATATTATACATTTAAACTGAGACATTTAAATACTTAAGTGAGGGAGGTGAGAGGGGGGTTCAGGATAGGGAACACATGTACACTCATGGCTGATTCGTGTCATTGTATGGCAAAAACCACTACAATATTGTAAAGTAATTAGCCTCCAATTAAAATAAATAAATTTTAAAAAATATACATGTTCATGTGTGCAAGACTAAGAGGAAGATGTGGGCACGTCTGGGCATGCAGTATGCTTTCTTGCTTATGGTTTGAAATAAATACTGTGTGTCTTAAAAATAAAATACTGAAGTGATTAATTTAAAATAATAATAACTTTAGTAAATGTAAACTCATTTTAATGAAAAATAACTACATTTTCCAAAACAAAAAATTAGTGGCATTGCTTTATATATTTACAAAAAATGTTACTGGATGGCCGAATAGAAGACAGTAGGATTCTCAAACCTGAGTCTGCATTCAGTTATGCAATATATTGTTTTGTTGAACTTTACAAAGAAAATACAGGCTCAAACTGATATGAGTTAGAAAGGGAAGGAATATTTTAATGGCCTTTTCAAATAATTGTGGCTATTACTTGATACCAAGTTAAACTTGATGTATTTCTTGAAGTTCAGTTATTATTAAAATCTGAAACCATATCAATGAGATTTTCTTACTCAGTTACATTAAAATCCATTGGTCTCTTTTGCATGTATCTTTTACGATGAGTGATTTTGTAAAAGCATGCAATGGACATTTGGGGAAAAAATAGTTCACCAAGTCATGCAGATATTTCAAATACTGATAAATTTCAAAATATAATATTAAACATCAAATTCATTATCATAACTACCAACCTCATCAGAAAATTTAAATTTTTGGAAGCTGTAAAGCTCACAGTTGGTGAACACAAGCTTTCCAAAATTCTAATTTTTATTTGAAAGCTTGAGTTTTATTATTAGCAACAAATACTGTCAGTTTACCTTGAAATGGAGACAGATTTTATTCATTTTTGAGAAAAATGTCCTCCAAATACTCAAGTTTGCATAACCATAATTTATGTCAATATTTCTTTCAAGGAAAAATGGTGTCCCATGAAAAAAATAGCTAGTTTAGCTCACAATTCAAACTGCACAAATGCTTTTTCTGGAGAAAACTATTGTGTTTGGGTCTACAGAAGAAGTGCTTTACCATTTTGTCACACATGATACTTAAAAGATGTGCATTTAAGAGCCAATATATAGTGAATTAAATAAATTTTATTGCTTCATCAATGATTTTTTTTTTGGTCCATGCTGCGGGGCATCTTAGTTCCCTGACCAGGGATGGAACCCAGACCCTCAGCAGTGACAGCACAGACTCTTAACCACTCGACCACCAAAGAATTCCCAACAAAGACTTTCTTTTTATACGTTTTATTTGCTTATTCTCATTGTGGTGGCTTCTCTTGTTGTGGAGTACAAACTCCAGAGCACGTGGGCTTTAGTAGTTGTAGCTCACCAGCTTAGTTGCCCTGAATCATGTGGCATCTTCCCAGATCAGGGACTGAACCCACATCCCCTGCATTGGCAGGCAGAGTCTTTCTCACTGGACCACCAGAGAATTCTCCATCAAAGACTTTCTTGAGTGACACTGGCAGGGATTTGCTGAGAGGGTGTGATGGCAGAGAGTTTGAATGACTACTAATAGAATGTAGAGCCATTTCTCTGATTTGTGCTGAGATGCCAGTGGTTTTTACCACCATTGCTTGGGCCTCATCTGTGAAATGTCATCCCAGTGAAAAGACAAATGACATTTTAGGATCATTATGAAAAGAGTTTGGATCTGAAGACCACTCCCCTACCTCGAGAAGGGTCTGCTCTGGAGCGTGTATTATGCACTGTGTTGGTCCAAGCATTTTACTCTTTAAAAAAATATATTGTGGTAAAATAGACATAACATAAAATTTACATTTTAACCATCTTAAAGTGCACAGTTCAGTGACACTAAGCACATTCACTTTCCCATCTCTGTAACAAGCCCCAGAATCCACCTGGGTTGCCCAGGCCAGTTCCCCAAAGCCAGTTATTCATGGAACTCAGAAAGGTGGACCCCAGAGCTATTGGAGTTCCCATCCTTCCAACTCTGGAGTTTCTGTCTCTTAAACACCTAAACATCTTTCTTTTTATTTATTTATTTGGCTGCACCGGGTCTTAGTTGCAGCATGTGGATCTAGTTCTCTGACCAGGAATCAATCCCAGGCCCCTGCTTTTGGAGTGCGGAGTCTTAGCCATTGGACCACCAGGGAAGTCCCTAAACATCTTTCCAACCATTCCTTGACCCTGTGGCTCTCATAATCACAACCCCACAGGCTGGGTCCCATCATCTCAGCCTCCTCACTGCTCTCCCTACCTCCTCTCTTGCCCTCTCCACCCCACCTCCCACTCCTTCTAACTCAGATCTGACCACACTAGTCCCTTGATTAAAACTCTCCTCCCCCCCCCCCATTCCTGGGCACCTGCTGAACCCTCTACATGAAATGCCTTCTCCCCTGTTCAACCTGGAAGACCTAGCTCTGGCTTTTCGTCCTCTGAGGAGCCTCCCTCAGACTGTGAGGTAGGCCTGTGGTCTGTGAATGGAGAGAAGGAAGGAAGAATTAGGTAGGAAGAGCCTCCGACTTCAGGGCAGCTCTGAGAGAGCCCTGCCAGCCTGATGGGGAAACCGGAGCACAAATTACCTGTTAGAGGAAACACCCCATTGGTCAGAAATGGCCAGGCCCTTGTTCTCCTGCCCAATCACTGGCTGGCGTTGCCCAGGAAGGATGTGACCTCATCACAACCACAGCTGTAGATCCCAAAGGGGCTGCTGCAGGAGGCTGTTGCTAAGAACACCCCAACCTACAAGCTCTCTCTCTTTAAAATTTTTTAAAAACTTTTAATTTATTTGTTTTGCCTGTGCTGGGTCTTAGCTGTGACATGCGGCGTCTTTAATTGTGGCATGTGGGATCTAGTTCTCTGACCAGGAATTGAAGTTGGGCCCTCTGCATTGGGAGTGCAGAGTCTTAGCCACTGGACCACCAGGGAAGTCTCACAAGCTCTGTCTTGAAGGGAGAGCTGAGCAGTACGCCTCCAAGACTTGACTGATGCTTGAAGTTGGAAAGAATGTAAAAGCTCTAGGCCAGTAGCTGTCACATTTTACATATAAGCAAACTGAGACGTGGTGAGGGCACCTGATTTTCCCCAAGTCACCCAGCTGGTAAACCAATATGCAAACCCAGGTAGTTCTGCCTTTACATCTGTGCCCTTCAATCTCACTGCTGCCTCCAAGTCAAAGGGGACTTCAAGTGTTATTGTGGGGAGACTGGCAGGGTGGGGCTTCAGACAGGGCTAGGGAGTCACCTCCTCATGGAAGCGCCTCTGTGCTCCCACAGGCCCCTGGGTTTCCCTCCACCCTCTCATTTGCCAGCCACTTCTGTGGATGTCAGCGTAGGTGTCTGCTTCTACTAGGCCACAGCCAGCACCTGGCACAGGGCTGGGTACATTATGGTCCACACAATGGTGGCCGGTCATCATGACCCCTGTCTTACTGTCCACTTGGGCAGCCAAAACCTCCTGTGCAGGGAGAGTAACTTCTTCACTTATTCACTGCTCCCTCCCTTTCTCCATTCTTTAAATTCATTTATATTGAGTGATTTGGCTTCCCCATGGCTCAGTGGGTAAAGAATCTGCCTGCAATGCAGGAGACACAGGAGACTCGGATTTGAGTCCTGGGTCAGGAAGATCCCCTAGAGGAGGGCATGGCAACCCACTCTAGTATTCTTGCCTGGAGAATCCCATGGACTGAGTAGCCTGGTGGGCTATAGTCCAGAGGGTCGCAAAGAAAAGAACATGACTGAGCAGCTAGGCATGAATTCTTAACCTCTGGACCACCAGGGAAACCCAGTTCTAATGTTCTAATACAGCAGCAAATATCTCTGCTTTCATGAAATTTACTTTTCAGTAGAGGGAGGTAGACAATGATTAAAAAAGAGAGAAAGGTATATCAGATAGGATGCATGCTTTGGACAAAAGAAAGAACAGCATAGACAGAGGAGAGTAGGAAGTATTGGTGAAGGGGTTACAATTTCAAACAGAGTAATCAGGGAAGGTGACATTTGAGTAAAAACCTGAAGCAGAGGACAGGTACAAAGACCCCTAAGGTGAGATGTACCTGGTCTATTCAAGCCAGGAGGCCAACAGGGCTGGGGTGGAGGGAGTGACGGGCGTGGAGAGGTGTAAACAATGATGTGCAAGGTCACTGAGACTAGATCATGAAGCATCCAGAGCCCATGGTGAGGAATTTGACTTTTACTCCAATTGAAATAAAAAAGGCACTGCAGATTTCTAAGCAGAGGGTGTCGTCATGTGCCTTATGAGTTAAATAGACCAAGGGGCAGAGGGTAGAAGCAGGGGGAGAGGAATGTGGCATCAGATGAGACAATCAGGGCAACAGCAGGGCAGTGAAGTAATCAGATGCTGGGGTGTCTTTGGGAGGTAGAACCACAGGATTTCCTAGTGAATAAAATGTAGGTTGTGAGAGAAAGAAAAGAGTCAACTATGACCCCAAGTGTTTGACTGAACACCTCCATAGATGGTGCTGCCAGGATCTGATACTGAGGAAGGTGACAACAGGAGTAGATGTGGGGGACAGATCAGAATTCAAGTTTGGATATACAAATTCTCAGATGTCTCGTAGACATCCAAGTGGAGACGTTAGGCAAACAGCTGGGTTTACAAGTCTGGAGGCTGAAAGACGTCTGGAAACCGGGGAGCTGCTGCTGGTTTCTCCTCGTCCTTAGATATAGGAGTCCTGGAGCTCAGTTTTGGGGCTTCTCTTCTCCAGTGGAACCCTTTCCTTACCAAGCTCATCCAATTGCAAGACTTTAAATATCTTCTCTGTGTCTACAGCTCCCATAGATGTGATGCCTAGGGCTCTAGCCACCATCTGGGTCTTTAAAGACACAGGCCACACCCTAGGGTTGGAGGAGGCATGAGCTAAGGAGCCTGAAATCCTGAGAATGTAGCAGAGCAGTGCCCGCATGCCATCCTTGAACCATCTATTTCCAGACTTTTATAGGAGAGAGAAACAAACTCTCTTGTTGAAGCCAGAATGATTCTGTTATTTACGTGTGTGTGCTAAGTTGCTTCAGTCATGTCTGACTCTGTGTGACCCTATGGACTGTATGTAGCCTAACAGGCTCCTCTGTCCATGGGACTCTCCAGGCAAGAATACTGGAGCAGATTGCCATGCCCTTCTCCACCGGATCTTCCCGACCCAAGGGTCAAACCTGTATCTCTATGTATCCTGCATTGGCAGGCAGGTTCTTTACCACTAGCGCCACCTGGGAAGCCCTCTGTTATTCGTAGTTGAACTTAATCCTGCAATGATACCTCCCATTTGCTGTGTTGTCCCATGTTCATCCTCACAAAGGGCCTGTCGAATGGATGGTACAGATCTCATTTTAGAGAAGAGGAAGGGGAGCTCAGGGATTTTAGGCAAGTGGCCAGTGCAAAACCAAAGCAGGTTCAAGCCCTGGGCACCCTGACTCCTGAGCCTACTCTGTCTGCCAGGCCCTGGGACCACACCCAGGCTGACCTCCCTGTGTGCACTAACATGGTCTGGATTTCTCAGGTCCTTCATCCGGGGCCCAGAAGCATCGAATGAGCAGGAGGAGCCATCCTGGGGTCAGAGCTGTTGCAGGGTAACAGCTGTCCCTCTTTTAACATTGGGAGTCCCATATCCCTCGACCATGGGCAAACCCAGACAGGTGGTCACCCCAGAGCTCTGGTCCAGCCAGGACTCATTACCACCTCTGTGGGCACCCAGACCCTGAGCCATTACAACCCTCTCATTACCAGGTGTTTATTCCCTCCTCATCACCAAGCCCTGGGAGCTTCCTGACCTGGGACCTTGGCTGGGAGTGTCCCCACCACTCAGAACAGTGCCAGACGCAAAGTAGGTGCTCAATAAATCATTCTGGAGCCTCTCCTCCTCCCGTTCCTCCATGGCATCCTAGACAGCATCTCTTCTTTGGGCATCAGCTGAAGCTGATATTCAACCCTCCATCCAAGGCTGCAGGCAGATCCTGCTCACAGGACCCCACCCCAGGGCATTGGGCAGAGGCAGAATTATTGCACAGAACACAGAGCACATGGAGCCAAGAGTCTAACTTAGTGCTCCAAATGGGAAATGGCTGTTATCATAAAAGCAGTGGTAGGGAGACACCCAGAGGGAAGTTTTGAGCATGATGTGTGTGCATCCTCAGTCACTCAGTCGTGTCCGACTCTTTGTGATCCCATGGACTGCAGCCTGCCAGGCTCCTCTGTCCATGAAATTTTCCAGGCAAGAATACTGAAGTGGGTTGCCATTTCCTACTCTAGAGATCTTCCCGACCCAAGGATCGAAGCCACATCTCCTTCATTAGCGGGTGGATTCTTTACCACTGAGCCACCTGGGAAACCCTTTGAGGATGACATGGGCAGACATTTTGAGAACTTCATTTTGCTCTGTGGAAGGTGGAATAGAAAGGGTGGGAATGAAGGAGCAAGACAGTGAGGAGACGGTTCCTGGAATCTGAAGAGAAGGGATGAAGGTTGGATTCCTCTGGGAAGGAAGCAATGGGGAGTATGAAAGATGGGGGAGCTGGGAAAACTTAGAGGCACAGCTCAGCGGCTGGTGGTCTGACCCCTCTCACCTTTGAGTTCTGGGTCCTTCCTAGGACTAAATACCTGTGCAAAATGAAAATGCGGGGCTCCATGTCCAAAAATTATTAAGAATTTCAATATAAAAATTTCAAATTTTGCACCAGACATATTTATATTAGTTCATTGTTCATCTGAAATTCGGCTTTAACTAGGAGTCTTGTACTTTAGCAGCCAACTCTACCTGGTGCATCCTGGTGTCTCCTCCATTACTTGGGGCTCCTAGGAGAAGGAACGTCAAACTTTAGCCTGCTTCATAATCACCCAGAAGGCTTGTTAAAACAGATTGCTAGGCTCCACCCGAGAGTTTTTGAATCACATAGGCCTGGGCTGGAGCCCAAGAATTTCATTTTTAACAAGTTCCAAGGTGATGCTGACGCTGTTGGTCCTGAGGATACACTGAGAATCGCAGTTCAGGCATCCATTTCTCTACTGAAGCCCATGAGTCGTCTCCAGAAAAGTGCAGTGACCCAAAATGAGCACCAGAGGGGGCAAAAGGCACCCACTGTGTTGGAATTGAGCTTAGACCTCTGCTGAGCATTTGCTCTGGCCTGACCAAGTCCAGGGCCCTGGCTGTGATGAAAATATGGGTCAGGCTCAGTGTCTGTTCTTGAAAAGCTCAGGGTCTGGTTAGGGAGAAAGAGGTGTTAACTGGCAATTATAATTGGTGCAGAGGGTGCTAGGAGCACAGAGTAGTGGGTTCTTGCTGTTCTGAGAACATGCCTAATTTGTTCTAGCCTTGAGGCCCTTATACAGGTAGTTCCCTCCGCTTGGAATGCTCTCCTCCATTCTAAGGCTTTCGGAGGTTTGACTTCGTTGTCAGGTGGAAGAATGACTCCCAAAGATGTCTAGGTCTGGGTTCCTGCATATGTTTTAACTGCCATGGTAAAGGGCACTTGGCAGATGTGATTAACTAATGGGTCTTGAGATAGATTGCCTGGTGGCCCTGTGTAACCACAAAGGTCCTGTGGGAACATAGAGAAGGCTGGGGGAAGTCAGGCCTGAACCATGAGTAGGGGTCACCCAGGAGGGGAGAAGAAGAGTAAGGGCATTCTGCATACAGGAATCCACAAGTGCAAGGCCATTCAGGCTGAGAAAAATCAGGTGTTCTCAAGAACAAGTACAGAGGTGGGGAAGAGAGTTGGGGGTGAACACTTGGCCAGGCTGGTAGGGTATTAGTTGGACCCTGAAGGTCTCAGGGAGCTTCAGGAGGATTTCAACTGATGGTATGTTAGACCCTCACTGTTGACTCTCTGGCGATGGTGTGCAGGAGGAAAGACCAGAGACAAGGAAGCTAGTCAAGAGGCTGCTGCAATGGTCTAGGAAGAGGTGATCAGACAAAGCAAGAATGACAACAGTCTCATTCATTCATTCATTCCATGTATTTATGGGACAACTTCTCTGATCCAAATCCTGGGCTGAGTGCTGCTACTTGCTGGACTTCTCATAGAGCTTACAATCTAACAGGAAAGGCCACCAACCAACGGCGCACAGCACAGTTAGCCAGCTGGTGATAGCCATGGTCCCTGAGGTATCAGGAAGCCAAATGGCAGGGTCTGGGTAGAAGTAGGGGTGGGAGGCATCTCTTATGAGAGCCTCTGACCTGGGCATCCTGACCTTGTGAGCACAGATGCCTCATTGAGCCAGACTCTGGTGCCCTCCCCTCTGCAGCCCAGAGCTAACAATATGGCCATTGAAGGCAGCTGCCACCACTCGAGGTCTAGCCTTTCCTGCCTCCTCCCTCCCTCGGCCACACAATCCTGGCCTTCAGCATGGAAGAAAGAGCAGGATTATATGCAGGTAGCAGGGGCTAGGCCCACTCCTCCACCAAAGTCAGTCTAGGCCCAGCTCCAGGTGGACACTGGGTTGGCACCTTCTTCAAACACCCAAGGCTCTTGTGTTAAGCATGTGAAGGGTCAGCCAGCAAGAAGCAGGGGGAGAGAGGAGATGACCTTCAGTGCTGAGAGGATGCTCTTTAAGGGCTTTCTTGGCTGCTCAGGATTCCTGGAACACACCACATTCATCTATAAGGGTGACTGGCCCCACGGATGAAGTGAATTAAAATCAGACTTCCTGGAGCACTGCTCTCTAGAAGGTTGGCCTTCTTGCTATTCTGAGAACATGCCTAGTTTGTTCTAGCCTTGGGGTCCTTGCACATGTAGTTCCGTCTGCTAGGGATGCTCTCCTCCACTAGAAGTCTTTCAGGGGTTTGACTTCATTGGTAGGTAGGAGAGTGATTCCCAAAGATGTCTGGGTCCTGATCCCTGTGTATGTTATCGCTGCCATGGTAAAGGGCACTTGGCAGATGTGATTAAATGATGGGTCTTGAGATAGAGAGATTACCTCGTGGCTCTGTGTAACCACAAATGTCCTTATATGAGCAAGGAGGGGACAGGGGTCAGAGACAGAGATGTGATGACAGAAGCAGAGATCAGAGAAAGGGGCAATTGTGAAGATGATACACTCCTGGCGTTGAGGATGGAGGAAGGGGCCTTGGGTCAAGGAGTGCAGGCAGCTTCCTAGAAACTGGAAAGGACAAGAAACAGACTTGGCCCAGAGCTTCCAGAAGCAATGCAGCCCTGCTGATCCATTCTAATATTCTGACATCCAGAACTATAAGAAGACATACCTTTACTGTTTTAAGTCACTAAGTTTATGGTAATTTGTTGCAGCAGCAATAGGAAACCAGCACAGCTTCTCATCATTCAGGCCCTGCGATAAAGTACTCAGCTCCCTGCCTGCAACCACCAGCTTTGGTTTCTTCATAGCGTTTACTTTATCTGGAATGATCAGATCTGTTTCTTAGCCTATAACCTGTCTCCTCCAGCCGCATGTGAGTCTCCTGGAGAGCAAAGTCTTTTTTGTCCCCTCCTTTGTCCTTGCACCCTGAGTCCTTATGAATATTGGTTGCATGAAAGAAGGAACAAATAAAATAAAAGGCTTAAGGGACTTTCCTGGTGGTACAATGGCTAAGGCTCCACACCCTCAATACAGGGGGGCCCAGGTTCAGTCCCCGGTCAGGGAACTAAATCCACATACTGCAAATAAGACCTGATGCAGCACCCCCTCCAAAAAAATAACAGGCTTAATATGCTCTCTCCCTCCTGTGCACATTGAAGGCAAGGGCGGGGAGAAGCTGTGACTGGCGGGGGGAAGCTGTGAAAAGGCAGAAGGGGTCTTGGGAGCTTGGAGGATGGAAGGAGAGGTATGGAGGGTGGGAGACCTGATCCCTGCATGTCCGTAGGAGCTGCAGGGGTCCCTAACACAGAACTCGTGCATGAACTTTCTAGTGGATGGGGCTCTCCAGTTTCAAACTCAGCACCTTTTTCTTTTTTTCTTTTGTCCCTCAACCTGGAAGACAGGCTGCTGAAAGGAACCATTGTTCTCACTTTGCAGATGGGGGCGTGTCTGGTCAGTGATTTGACAGTGGGAAGACCCCCAGGTGCATCTCTGGCAAGGGATCGTGGGATCTGAGAGGTGCCTGAAGCTGCCCTGTCCCCCAAGGCTCCCCCTGACCCAGGGCCCGCCGGCTTCCAGCTGTTGGACAGCCCTCTTTCCAGTTGTCTGATGCCCTTTCGGCCTCATCTGCTCTCAAGGCTGGACCAGGGCGAGGTGAGTGAGGCATTCACCCTGGCTGCAAATTAAAAGAGGCGCCCCAAACCTCAATAATTAAAAAAAATAATCTTTTCATGCAACGTTTAAAAAAAATCAAAATTAATACTAAAATATCCATGATGAATGCAATATCAACATTTTAAATAAATACGTTTGTTTTTTTCTTATCAGGCTCCAACATGACTTGACACGGTATTGTTTTATTCTTCTTATCCAAGACTGGCTACATGGTGTGTGGGGCCCCTCCTTCAAAATTTATTCTGAATTTCAAGATGGCAACCAAATGCAGGGCTCTGTCACACTGCACAGGTTGTACACCCATGGAGTTGGCCCTGATCCTGTCTTTATTAAAATGTTGATATTTTGTTCATCATCTTTTTTTTTTAACATTGACTTTTCAAAATATTGCTTGAAAATATTACTTATCTTCATTCCTGTGGCTTTTGGTGTTCCCATTGATTGTGCACCTGGGGAGAGCACCTCCCTTTTTCACCCTCTCCAAGCTTTCTCTGCTTGATGTGAGCTCCTTCTTCACCCCAGGCTGGCTCCTTCAGGAAGTCTTCCCTACTTTCCTGTCCCTGCATGGCCTCTGGCAGCCCTCTGCCTTCTCCCCTGTGTCACAGCCCAGAGCACCCTGTGTGGGCTCTGTTGCTTAAGGATGGGGAGCGGATTTGATTTGTTTCTGTGTTCCCAGCACAGGGTTTGGCTCAGAAGAGTTGCTCTGGAAAATTGGTTTTCAGTGAAAATGAGTGGCCTGAGGAGTTTGAAATTCTATGTCAACAGGATACCTCTGTCAAGTCCTTCTGTCTTGAGAAGGACCTTAGTAAACCGCTCTGGAACTACTCAATGATGGCAGAGCCAGCTGTGTGGATACTGGCCCTGCTGGTCCCCCACACCCCTCCCCTGAGACACTGTGGGAGACTCAGCCCCATTCCAGGTGGCAGGGCAGACTTCTGGCAGGAGGCAAGTATGGGCCCGTGTGGTTGACATGGAGGAAGGCAGTGCGCGCCCACTTTTGGGACTTTGGTATTGGAGCAGCCTCATCTCTGCGCTGTGATACCCCCTGCCTGTGGCCTGTCACTGACCCATCATTCTCTGTATAAGCCACACTGAGCTGCTAGGTGGCACCTGGCCTCAGGGACTCGCGGTTTTGCTCCTATAACCAAGCTTCCTGCCCTGTTCCTGGGACCAAACTTGCCTAGATTTACAGCTGAGACCTTTTCTGACACTCAGCCCCATTCCTGCCGGTCTTCCAGGGCAGGGCCTCTTAGTCAGGGAGTTTGAGGGAGCTTCCCACGTGTCCCTGAGCTTCAAGCCTATGCCGATCCCATTAGATCAGGGGTCCCCAAACTCTGGGCTGCAGACCGGTACATTCTGAGATCAGCGGCAGCATTAGGTTAGAAAATAAAGTGCAGAAGAAATGTCATGCATTTGAATCATCCCCAAACCATCCCCCACTCCTGGTCTGTTGAAAGATTGTCTTCCATGAAATTGTTCCCTGGTGCCAAAAAGGTTGGGGACCCCTGCTTTATATTGCCAACTGTATCCTGGGACCCCATCACACCTGGCCACCACTTGTCCAGATCCCCCTTCTCCGTGGCCCTGACCCTGGGGCCTGGGCAGGGTTAACAAAGAGGCATGTAGCAGCTTGGGACAGCTCTGATGGGTGTCAGTGATGCTAGTCTGAAACTCCCTAGTTGGCTACAGCGGACAGAACCCCGGACCCCAAGCAGGGAAACCTGGCTTCAAATCCAGGCTCTGTCATTCTTGGGCTTTTGGAGGCTCAGTTTCTTGATCTGAAAATTGGGAGTTAAAATGCCTGCCTCATAGCAGGGATATGGGAGTTAGAGAATGCAAGAGCTCCCTGTACAAAGTTAAAGTGTTAGTCACTCTAGTCGTGTCTGACTCTTTGCGACCCCATGGGCTGTAGCCCACCAGGCTCCTCTGTCCATGAATTCTCCAAGCAGGAATACTGGAGTGGGTTGCCATTTCCTTCTCCAGGGGATCTTCCCAACCCAGGGATTGAACCCAGGTCTCCTGCATTGCAGGCAGATGCTTTACCATCTGAGCCACATGGAAGTGGCTCTCTGCACAAAGTGGACATCAATAAAAGATAATTCCCTTTCTCCTGTGCCTAGTTTGGGTGCCCAGACTGGCCAGCTGTGCCCCTGGTGACCCCCATCCCCCCTCTAGCTCCCAAGCCTTGAGTTCTTTTCCACTTTATGTCCTAGCAAAAGAGATGGGGAAGCTGAGGCTCAGAGGGATCAGGGACTTGCCCAAAGTCACGTACAGAGTCAGAGGCTGAGCCCAGACTGAAATCCTGGGGCCTGATGCTTTCCTAGCCTGGGCTCCCGTCTCCCTGTCTGGCCTTGAGAATGCGGAGCCTGAGAAGGATATCTGAGCAGCAGCATCCTCTGGGGCCCCTCCCCCACCTCAGGCACCGGCGGAGAGCCCAGGGCTCTTGGTGCTTCCATGAAAGGCGTATTTCCCTCCTGAGTCAGAGCAGACCCAGAACAGACAGCTCCAGCCTGCCCTGAGAGCCAGCCCCCCGCTCCCCGCTGGAACCTCTGGGCAGCGGCCAGCACAGCTGCATCCCCGCGGCAGGGCCTGCAATGATAGGCCCACGTTGCATCAGCTGGTCCTGTCCCTGCGCCGGCTCCTGCCCGCCAGCCAATGGGGTCCAGCCGAGTGTACAGATCCCGGGCTCCGACCCACCCCACCCGCCACGGAATCACCGCATGGTCTGGTCCTTCCTCGGCTTTCTCTGTGAGGGAGGAGGGGATGGAGGGCATCGTGACTCTATTGCATCCAGCATGGACTTCCTCCCTGTACATCATGCCCTGCCAACTCCTCCTTGATTCTGCCTCCTGGAGGTGGCAGGAATTCCCCACTCTGCCTGGCAGGGCCTGTTTCTCCCCAGCCTCTGTTCTTCTCCCCCTCTGTGCCTGCCCTCCCCAACATTGACCACCCCAGGGCATCCGTCACTCTCCTGTGCTATGACTCCTAACTGTCCTCTCCAGCCTGGCTTCCTCTCCTCAGTGCCAGACTCACCAATGCTATGGCCTCCTTGGCGCCTCCAGTCTGCAGACCACAGAGTTCACAGCCTTCCCCCTAGAGTCTCCATCTCAGAGAGGACCTGCTGAACCAGGCCAGACCCCAGAGAGTCCCCCTTCCTCCTCCTCCCTGGCCCACCATGCCCCAGTCCACTGCTGGATGCTCTTAGCCCTGTGGCCCCTCCCCGGATCCAGGCATCAGCATCTTCTTTTTATTTTAATTTTTTATTTTGCATTGAGATATTGGCAATTAACAATGTTGTGATAGTTTTAGGCAAACAGCGAAGGGACTCAGCCATATATATACATGTATCTATTCTCCCTCAAACTCCCTTCCCATCAAAGATGCCACATAACATGGAGCAAAGTTCCAAGGAGGCACCAGCATCTTGCACTGGGTTATTGTGACATTTTCCTCTCTGGCCTCCCTCTGTCCCTCTCCACTCACCAGATACAGAACTCCTTTAAACACTCCAATATGACCTTGTCACTGTCCTATTAAATTCCCTTCCGGTGGGGAGGCTCCCAAGCCCCTGTGAGACTGGCCTTGCCATTTTCTGCAGCTTTGCACTCCTGTCCCAGGTGGCATTAGTGGTAAAGAACCCACCTGTTAATGCAGGAGACATAAGAGACAAGAGTTTGATCCCTGGGTCGGGAAGATCCCCTGGAGGAGAGCATGACAACCCATTCCAGTATTCTTGCCTGGAGAATCCCGCAGACAGAGGAGCCTGGGGGGGCTACAGTCCACAGGGTCACACAAAATCAGACACGACTAAAGTGACTTAGCACACACTCTTGTCCCCATACATGGTTACCTTTGTCAGGACTCTTTTGCCTGCTCTGGCTGCATGCCATGAAAGCCTGTTACAGTTCAGCTTATTTTAGCCTGAGGCCCAAAAGCCTGTGGGGGTAGACAATGCCTGGCTGGCCAGATGGGCTCCAGCCCCAGCCTCCTAGCTTCCGCAGAGCTGCAAGGAGGGGGCCGAGCCCCAGGCCCCGTCACAGCCCCTACTCAGACATGGCTTCAGGCCTGGCTTGATCTCCCACTGAATGTTGCTTTTCTATTTACTTTGTTGTTGTTGTTGTTGTTTAGTTGCTAAGTCATGTCCAATTCTTTGCGACCCCATGGAGTGTAGCCACCAGATTTCTCTGTCCATGGGATTTCCCAGGCAAGAATACTGGAGTGGGTTGCCATTTCCTCCTCCAGGGGATCTTCCCAATCCAGGGATTAAACCCATGTCTCCTGCACTGGCAGTCAGATACTTTACCACTGAGCCATCAGGGAAACCCTCTATTTACCGATAGCTAAAAACTGATTATAAAAGTAACATATGCTATTGAAAAAATTCGGAGAAGCAGAGAATTGAAAACAGAAATAAAATGTATTTCCATCTCCAAAGATAAACAGTATTAAGTCATTTAAGAGTATTTCCTTCTGGCCTTTTAAAATGAATATTATGCATCTCTCTCTCTACTTTTTAAATACACATTCATTGAGAAATGGGCTTCCCTGGTGGCTCAGCTCGTAAAGAATCCACCTGCAATGTGGGAGACCTGGGTTTGATCCCTGGGTTGGGAAGATCCCCTGGAGAAGGGAACGGCTACCCACTCCAGTATTCTGGCCTGGAGAATACTATAGACTACAGTTCATGGGATTGCAGAGTCGGACATGACTGAGCAACTTTCACTTTCATTGAGAATAAAGCTCCAAAGAGTAGAAATGGTTGAAAAATCAGATGGAAATTACCTAGTAACAGAAGTTGACTTTTTGGTGAAATGTGAACATTCTTTCACAGTTCTGTGCCTCTGCATATAGAATTTTCATAAACATGCTGTTTTATAAGCTGCTCCACTTTTTATCCACCAGTCCATTAGGCTCTCTTCTGCTTTAGGATTAACATGGCTTCCACCTTTATTACAGCTGCCAGTTTTCCTCCCTTACTGACACTGTCTCTAATTCTAGTCTCGCTCTTACAAATGAGGCCAGGGCTTCCCAGATGGCTCAGTGGGTAAAGAATCTGCCTGCAGCGCAGGAGATGCAGGAGATATGAATGGTTCGATCCCTGGATTGGGAAGATCCCCTGGAGGAGGGCATGGCAACCCACTCCAATATTCTTGCCTGGAGAATTCCATGGACAGAGGAGCCTGGCAGGCTACAGTCCATGGGGTCGCCAAGAGTCAGACATGACTTAGCACACACAAATAAGGCCATAATGAACATTCTTGTACATGTATCTACACTCATGTTTTTTAAAAATAATTTCCTTATACTATATTCCTAAAAATTGATTGTTTCTCCCCAAAGAACAAGTAAAAAAGATACAAATAAACTTATTAACAAGACAGAAATAGACCCACAGACATAGAAAACAAATTTATGGTTACCAAAGGGGAAAGGGCAGGGGATAAATTAGGAGGTTGGGGTGAACACATATACACTACTATATATATATATATTATAAAATAGATAGCCAACAAGGACCTGCTGTGTAGCACAGGGAAATGTACTCAATATTTTGCAATAATCTATAAGGGAAAAAATCTGAAAAAGAATGTATATTCCATACATATATGTGTGTGTGTTCAGTCACTCAGTAATGTCTGACTCTTTGTGATCCCATGGACTGTAGTCCCTGCGAGGCTACTCTGCCCATGGAATTCTCCAGGCAAGAATACTGGAGTAGGTAGCCATTCCGTTCTCCAGGAGATCTTCCCAACCCAGGCGCTCTTGCATTGCAGGTGGATTCTTTATCATCTGAATCACCAGGGAAACCTGCATCTATATATATAGCTCACTGAATCACTGCGCTGTACACCTGAAACTAACATGATATTGTAAATCAACTATGCTTCAATATAGTTTTTACTTTTTAAAATAAACAAATTTTTAAAAGACAAATAAAACTTTAACATGTGTGAATAGGAAATGCATTCACGTAGCCTCCGAATTCATACTAGATAGCAAGTAGCCTTACCCCTCCCCCTCTCCCTCTCACATCCAGTCCTTCCCCGGCCATCAAGGAATGTTACCAGTTTCTACCCAA
This sequence comes from Giraffa tippelskirchi, assembly GCF_054371585.1. Classification (NCBI taxonomy): domain Eukaryota; kingdom Metazoa; phylum Chordata; class Mammalia; order Artiodactyla; family Giraffidae; genus Giraffa; species Giraffa tippelskirchi. The sequence continues at coordinate 126,095,459 of NC_137285.1, forward strand.
CTGCTGGGACTGTCTGTACAGATCGAAGCAACACTCCCCTTCACTTCAGCTCTGAGATCAGAATCAACATCAAGACATAAAGAACTTCCTCACTTTTTGTTTCTCCTGGTCTTCCCACCTCCTACTAATGGACAGTGAGGTTGTTTCCAAGTTTTGCAATTACAAACAATGCTGCAGGGAGTTATTCAGTACACTGTTTAAAGCTCCCAGTGCAAACTGCCTTCTAGAAAGAGTGGGTGCATTTCTCCTCCTGCCAACACCCGGAGGAAACCTTCTTCCTGTTTAAAATGAAATCCCTCAGATCCTTCCAGATACTGCTCATTTCTTCATGTTACAGGTGAGGAAACAAAGGCACAGAGAGGTGCAGTGGCTTTCCAAGGTCACTGGCTGAGAGGTGGCACCCAGGCTTCCTGACTTCTGGGCTGGGTTCTTCCTCCTTGGCTGGGCTGCCACCTTGGCCTCTGTCTCCCCTGAAAATCTCCATTCCAGCCCTTTGCCACCCTCTTGTGTCTGTGCAAGGCCAGATGTGAGTGGAAATGACAGGATGGTACTCAGCGGACAGAGCCAGAATGGTCCAAAGTGGCTTCTTAAGGTTAGGAAGGATTTTTAAATTTTCTTTATTTTTTAATTATCTGGCTGCTCTGGGTCCTAGTTGCAGCATGTGGGATCTAGTTTCCTGACCAGGAATTGAACCCAGGCCCCCTGCATTGGGAGCATGGAGTCTTGGCCACTGGACCACCAGGGAAGACCAAAGTTAGGAAGGATTTGACCAGGTGATGAAGAGGTGAGCAGAGATCCTAAAGTCGTGCAGTTCTCAAAGTGCTCTCCAACTTGTTTCATTTGTGCTTCTCATCATCCTCCAGTCCATCACTCCTATTTGTCAGAGGTGGGGGGCTAGACCACGGGCACACAGCTAAAACACAGCAGAGCTGGGCCAGGATCCCAGATCTCCTGACCCCCAAGCCAGGGCTTCTCATATCCCATAATGCCAGGATGGCTACACTGGACTGAAGCAGATTAGGGGTGGGAGTGGGGTGGTCAGAGCTCAGGGGCCCTTTTCTCAGTGTCAGAGACCCTAAGACAGGGAGGGCAGCCCTACAGCTGATCTGGGCACCCCTATTATTACAGCTGCCAGTGTTACCTGGGGGAGAAAAGAAGATCTGGGCTCTGGATGAGTGGGTCCGTAGAGAGGCAACAGGGGAAGGGAAAAGGCAAGAAGGCACGCAATAGCCATCTAACCATGCTACCAACTCTCCAGCCAGGCAGCTGGAGCTATTTCCATAGGTTGCCAGAGAAGGCCTGAGAAAGGGAGCCTGGCAGAAGGAAGGGAGCTCCCAGTCCCAAAGCTGAGCTTTCTTAACAGCATCCTCCCTTGCTTTGGCCCTAAGAAGGCAGAGTCTCTCACCAGGAGCACAAAGCACCTGTACTTGCAAACTGGCTTGCCACAAGGGGGGCTTGGGCTTTCTCCTGGGGCCACTTGCTGTTCAGTCACTGAGTCAAGTCTGACTTTTTGTGACCCCATGGACTGCAGCACACCAGGTTTCCCTGTCCTTCACTATCTCCCCGAGTTTGTTCAAACTCATGTCCATTGAGTCGGTGATGTCATCCAACCATCTCATCCTCTGTCGCCCCCTTGTCCTCCTGCCCTCAATCGTTCCCAGCATCAGGGGCTTGTCCAGGGGGCCACTAGGAGCTACAGAAGGGTTTTGAGCAGGTGCAATGGACAAAGCCCTGGGCTGGCATCAGGGGACCTGTCCCTGTGTTCTGCACCTGGCTCATTCCACTTCCCAGCGGGAACTGTATCTCTGCCTTGTCAGGTTTTGGATACCCCACACATGGTAGATGCTCAAGAAATGTCTTCAGGTTTTGGGGTGAAAGCAGGAGGGAATGTCAACTGGCAGGAGGTGGGGTGGCAAGAAGTCACACTCTCTCATTTTACAACTGAGAACTGAAGCCCAGAGAGGGAAAGTGACTACCCCAAGGCTTCACAGCTAATAAGGGGTGAAGGATCCCAGCTCTGATCTATGTCCTCCCCTCCTCCCCTTGAGCCTGAGCCTGCGTACAGGTACCTATCAGGCATGTGTGCCACATGTGAGTGCATTTATGTTGCTAAAGAGTTAGGCAGACATGTGTACATGTGGATTGCATGAAGGGGCTGCAATGGGCAGGTGGACACATGTGTGTCTGCTGTGTCATGTGTCAATGGGCATGTCTCCTGGGCGTCCTGTCAGGGTGTCAGGTCTGTAGGTGAAGGCACTGAGGTTGCCTCAGCACCAGGAGGACTGTAGGAGGGTCGGGGTGGGGCTTGCTCTGGGAGGAGGAGGGAGGAATCATGTGTCGGCCCACCCCTCACGGGCCTCCCACCCTCCAACGTGGCAGCTCACAGGACAGCCCTTTGGGACAGAAAGGCCCCACACTCCACGAGAGAGCATCAGAGCTTGCAGAAATTGCATTTCCCTGACTCATGCTTGGGACTGCGAGCACATTCTTGGCTTCTGGACAGCATCTCAGAGAACTGCCGGTGGCAGCCCTGGTTTCCCAGGGAGAGGGCCCCCCAGGGGCTGGTCATCCCAGCCTTTCTTGGCCACAGTCTGATCCTCTGTAAAAAGAAGAAAAGGATGACACTTCCTTCCAATTAACGCCCTATAATTAAAAGTGAGATACTGTTTAGGGTGCCTGGGCACAGCATTCAAAGTGCCCCATGAATGTCACCTCCTTATCCTTTCCCTGTCCCCACTCCCCATCTACCATGGACGAACAATTCAAATCCCAGTTCTAACTGCAATTTGCTAAAAGGGCTTGAACTTAGCCTCAGTTTCCTTGTGTTTAAAATGGAGCCATTCAAGTTAACCTGAGAGTATTAAATATGATAATATGAACAAACTGGGCTCTTAACATGTTAGTTTCTGTCCTAGAACTCTATAGGGTGAGGACTGCCTGAATCTAGCCACTGGGGCTAAAGACAGCTGTTTCTGCAATACTGGTGTAACTGGGCCTGCCTACCTGGAAGGCCCAGCTAGGTGTGGGAGAAGGAGAGCTGAGGCCCAGGGCGTGAGCTCTGGTCTAGATCCACCTCTGAATTGCTATGTGACCTTGGGCAAATTGCTGGCCCTCTCTGGGGCCCAGTTTTCTTTTTCCTCTCTGTACAATGTGGATGCAGTTGCATTCTACGGTTTTCTACTTCCCCCTGACCACACTGCTTGGTACCTAGGATTTCCAGCTGAGCCCCTGTCGAGGGTGGGGTGGGGTAGGTGGGCTCCTGCTGGGGGCGGGGCACAGGAGGGACACACACCTGAAATGCTCAAGAGTTTCTCTGCATTTCAGATTCTTTCCTCCTTCCAAAGAGTGCTTTTTCCAGAAAGTGTAGCCTGCGAGTGTGGGGGAAGGGCTGCAGTCAGCAAGGCCAGGGCTGGGCTCAGAGCTAAGAATACTGTGGCAAAGGCTCTTGAAACTTTTTTTGCTGATGTTGGAAATTTAAAGGAGCCGTTGCCTTTCTTTCTTCAGGGAGGTTGCAGGGAGGCTGTGATTGGAGTCCAGCTACTCAGGCAGACACTTCCCATCACTCACTCACTGGCCATGGTTCATTGTGTGCCTTTTCTGGGCATACTCTGTGCTGGGTACTGGGGACTCAGAGGGAGAAGACATCTCTGCCTATCCAAAATCACCAATGACATTCAGGGACATTATAGGGTGACAACACAGAGATAAGGCAGCAGAATGCCATAGAGGAAGCTTCTGACCCAGTCTGAGCTAAGGTAGAGTCTAGTAAGACTGGGAGAGGGTCTCCAGTGCCCTCCCCAGGCCTCAGCTTCCCTATCTGTATATGGAGGGCATTGGTCCTTTCTACTCTGACCTTCTAAGGTACTGGGCTTATCTAACAGCAGTTTACCCTGCCCCCTAGGTGCGGTCCCTGGGAGTTGTAGCACTCAGCTTCCTCCCAGAGATCTGGTGAGGCCTCGGAGAGCTAAGAGTTTTGGGGAAAGGTGTGGAGCAAAGGTAATCTCTGTGGGATTCGAACATCTGGACCTGCTGGAAATCAAGGCAAACATCTCCTTTCTATCAGCTTTGATGGACCCTTAGCTGACTGACCAGGCTTCCCTTATGGCTCAGCTGGTAAAGAATCCACCTGCAATGTGGGAGACCTGGGTTCTGTCCATGGGTTGGGAAGATCCCCTGGAGAAGGGAAAGGCTACCCACTCCAGTATTTCGGCCTGGAGAATTCCATGGACTGTCCATGGGGTTGTGAAGAGTCAGCTTCGTGACTTTCACATCACGAGCTGATTGGTCAATTACCACCCGAGGTCCAAACTGAGGGGTGGACGAGCCTGGGACCCAAGTGGTTTCCTCAGTTTCCTTGAATAGCGAGGACTTCTTAAAAGCAATACACAGACGAGGCAGGGGGAAGTTCATGAAAACCAGGACAGCCAGGTCAAAGATATGGACACCACCCTGAGGCTAAGAGAGTTTGCCAGTGATCAGACCTGTCCTAAGAAAAGGATACTGGGCTGCCTATGAGGGAGGTGAGCTCCCTGTTCTTGGAGGAGCCTGGGTGCTTGCCTTTTTGGGATTCTTGCCTTTTGGGGTTCAGAGAGGACTTCTGCCTGGGGCTGCAGACAGGAACCCATGACCTCTAAGATGCCTCACAGTCCAGAGTCCTCAATATTTTTATTCTAAGATTCTTTGACTGTGAGTCTTTAAAAATTTGTTTTTATTTTATTTGGCTGCATTGGGTCTTAGTTGCAGCATGTGGGACCTTCACTGCGTTATGCACAATCTTTCGTTGTGGCACAAGGACTCTAGTTGTGGCGGGTGGGCTCAATAGTTGCCGAAAGGCATGTTGGATCTCAGTCTCCTGACTGGGGATTGAATCCTTGTTCCCTGCATCACAAGGTGGGTTCTTAACCACTGGACCACCAGGGAAGTCCCTGACTGTGAGATTTAACATTCTAAGATTCCTTAGATGAATTCAAAGATTCCACAGGAATATCATGTTCTGTGATGACCACCTGAAGATTCTAGTAATCTCTGATTCTTTGACTTTGATTTAAAGGGACTAAAGCTCTTGGGATCTAAGATTTCCCACAGTCCTGTAATCAGACTGAACATCAGCAGCCTAAGTCAGACTGAGAAATTAGTCACCACTCTCACCTGGCTGGGGTGGCCAGAAAGGGCCCTCCCCTCACCTCTGCTGCTAGGAACCTGAATGATTCATCTGCTGAGTACTGGGCTTCGTTTACTCCCCAAGATCCAGAGATGCACCTGGAAGAAGAAGGATACTCAGCACAGTTTGTTGACTGACTGAATGAGTGAGTGAACTGTCTCTCTCTTCTGTCCCTTCCTCTCCATACTGGGCCCATGGGGTTATCTATGACTTCCCTGTTAAAGATTTGGGGTGGGGATGTCCTAAATAATCTGCCATCTCAAGTTCCCTACTAAGATATGCATACTCTCCGAAGAGGGCTTCCCAGGAGGTGCTAGTGATAAAGAACTTGCCTGCCAATGTAGGAGGCATAAAAGATCTGGGTTCAATCCCTGGGTTGGGAAGATCCCCTGGAGGAGGGCATTCTCCAGTATTCTCTCCTGGAGAATCCCCATGGACAGAGGAGCCTGGCAAGCTACAGTCCATGGGGTCGCATGGAGTGGGATATGATTGAAGTGACTTAGCATGCAAGCACAGACCCTCCTAAGAATATTCATCACAAGGGCAGGGACTTTGTCCTGTTCTTGGCTGTGTCTTCTGCACCTGGAACAGAAAAGAATACCCCAGCTTAGCTCAGAGCTCCAAAGGCTATCCGTTGTGGGAGGGTGGGGGAGAGGAGCTGATAGTGAGACCTGTGGGAGGGGACTCAGATAGGGAGGGGGTATGACCAAGGAGAGAGAGACAGAGACAGGCAAGGGAAAGAGGCAAGGAATGACATTTCACAAAGGAACTAAGGCCCAGAAAGGAAAGTAACTTCCTTACGGTCACACAGCATATTTCTTAAAGGTCAGCCAGGGTATTCTCCCTCTGCACCCCTCCAGGCCCAGTCAGACCACCTGGTGTTCCCCAGGTATCTGCAAGACGTTCCTGGGGGAAGGTCAGGTACAGGAACTGGCTGCCACTCTTCCTGCCAAGGTGGTCACTGAGGTTGAGCTCCAAGGTGTTCAGGATAAACTGCAGATGGAGAAGGATGCTGCCTCCCAACCTCTGACCACTTCCCCTGAGAGGAAGGAGAGCAGGGGGCTTGTAGGGGGGCCCAATTTCAGTTGAGAATGGGGGAGTGGATCCATGTGAAGGCAGATCCGCTGTCGGGATAGGGGAGCTAGAAGGTGTGAGATCAGGGATAAGCCGGCTTGTGCAAAGAGCCTTGGGGTGTGGTGGCTCCTCTCCAGGGAGTAGGACCCTGAAGCCCCGTGTCTAAGCGATCCGAACTCCCCCTAGGGAGCCCCGTGTCCCTTTCATCTAAGCGGTCTGAACTCAAGAGTCTCAACTGAGTCGAAGGATGCCCGCTCGCTCCGCAGTCGTGCGGGCCCCGGGGCGCCCAGCACGGAGCTCCCCTGGCGCCGCGATCGCGTCCGATAAGCAGGGCAGTAGGACCCAGGGGCCGGGTGACTGCCTGCAGAAGGAGGGGGCGGAAGCCGGGGCGGTTTGGGGGAGGTCTCTGGGTTTTTTTTGGCGGAGCAGGGGCGCCCTCCGGAAGCTTTTCCAACTTTCCAGAAGTTTCTCGGGACGGGCGGGAGGTAGGGTGGGGGAACGCCATATATAGATCTGGAGCGCGGGGGCGCGGCGGAGAGTGGAATCCGTTCGCGGCTCCAGTGTGACACTGTGGCTGCGGTCCCGGCGCCAGCCCAGCCCGGCCAGGTGAGGGGCGGGGGCGGCCGGGGGGAGCGGGGGGAGCGGTGGGAGATTTTTAGGGGGGCTCAAGGGAATGAGAGGGGAGAGCAGCCCAGGCGAGGGTTTAGGGGACAACCAGAGCCACAGACTGAGCCCGCAGACTGGAGTCCCTGGCACTTTTGGGGGCAGCTGGAGAGTTGGAGATGGAGACTAGATGGTGACAGCGGAGAGAGCCTGAGGGCCACCGCAGAGATGGAGCCGGAATGGGCAGTCAGGACACTCCGAGGGCCCAGAGAAAGTGCAGGGTTCCCCGGAAGTGTGGGGCAGGAGTGGTGGTGGCCAGGAGGGAACAGGGAGGCTGGGGGCCACGATGCTGAGGCTCCTCTCTCTGCAGGATCAAGGAGGGAGGATCCGGGTCTGCAATCCCTTTCAGCAAGAACAGGGAGGCCAGACTGGCTTGGCATGTCCCTGTGCCTCCAGCTGTGGGTTGAGACCCAAGGGCCAGTGGACCAGCCTCCTTACAGGCTTGATGGGGGGCATCTGAGCCTCCTGAAGAAGGGTAGTGGGGAGAGGAGGTGAAATAACCTTTACTTTTCCTGGGGGCTGTCTTGGCTTTTGGGGTCCCCACAGTTTGGGAGGAGTCACCCACCACGGCTCCATTTCTGATCAGCCTGTATGCGTAGGTGATGGCAACTAAAAGAAGAACTTGGCCAGCACCAGTCTTCCCCACCTCGCTCCAAAAAGAGGCTGAGGAGGTGACCAGGTCTGCGTCCCCCCAGAAAAGGGAGGATGGACGGGGTTGGAGGGCGCTCCCTAGAAGGCTTTTGGTCACCCGCTCTAATTCTGTCCGCCGCCACCTGGTTCCTGGAGTCACTGCAGCATTAAGGTTACTTCAAAGGCCGGGGTTCCCTGCCCCCAGCTTAGGGACATTCCTGAGGTGCCTGGAGTGGAGGGAGAAGAATGAAACCGGCTTCCAGCATGGCCAGAAAGCCTGGCCCCGCCTCTTCCAGGGTTTCCGGCTGGTCCCCCTGGTCTGCAGGGCCCGGATGGAGGCCGCAGGAAAATCTGGGGGCTTTGGTTCTCTGGAAGTCTCTGGCTGGGACCACACCCTCCTGCCCTCAGACAGTTCATCTGCCCCTCCCCCCTTCCTGAGGCCTCCTGGTCCCCTCCTTTTGTCTCTGGGCTCTGGGATTCCCAGCACAAATGTTTTTTTTTAAACTGGCTGTAACCAGACACTGAATCCAGCCCTTTGGAGGGGCTCTGTGCGAGCTTCTGGGAGGAGGGAGCCCTGTGCTAGGAAGCCCGACCCGCACTGATCCTTGACGGAAGTGGCTCCCTGCCCCTCTCTGGCCTCAGTTTCTCCCTCTGTGCAGTGAAGTGGATGACCTCCAAGGTCCTCCAGATCTGGAGCTGGTTGTGCCTTCCTTCTGCCAGGGGCAGAGTAGATGGGGGTCCCTTAGCGGGGCTGGGCCTTCCAGGCCTGTCCTCACCACCATCCAGCTTTGCCCTACCCCATCCTCCTCACTCTTCTGCTTTCTTTCAGAATGAAAAAGGCAGGCCTTGACCTCCCCCTGAGGCAGTTTCAAGGTACTTTAGACCTCCTCAAGTGTTTGAGACCCTTTCTGGTGCTCCCACCCCTTCCCCAATCTGCTTCCCTTCCCTCTACTTAAAAATCCTGGAATCCCGTCTCCTTCCGGCTAGCTGTGGGCACAGGCCTTGGTTCTGCGATTGTGTATTTTTCTTTGTGAAACCATAAATCATCTAACCTTGGCTTCAGGGCTGGGATTTCTCTGTGGCAACAGGGGCTGGGCTGTGGGAGGCTGGCTTGCTTGCAGTGACTTGCCTTCCTCTGTTCCTGCCACTGGGTTAACAGCCCTTCACCCTCCCTGCACATTTCCCTGCAGACTCTGATGTTGCAGGCTCAAAGCTAGGGCCAGAAAGGCTCCGTGGCAACCCCCCACCCCCACCCCCCGGGACCTGCACCCGGGCTGGAAGCCCCCCTCTGCAGGCGGGTGGAGATAATTCAGTTTCCAGCCTGCCACGTCAATCGGAGCCAGCAGTAGGAACAGGAGCGCAGCTATGTGGCTGCCTGAGGAATCCCAAACTAGTCATTTGGAGCTTTCTTGAAAAGCCCCTCCCAGCCCTTTGAGGTTCTGGTTGGCTGGGGGTGGGGGCTGTCAAGATAGTGCCTGCCACGTGGCAGGACTGTGAACTGGGCTCCTAGATTATCTCTCCGGGGGATGCTGGTGACCTTTGCAGAGGTCCAAGCTCTGGCATCCGCTGTTTGGACTAAAGGCGGCCTTTGAATAAGATGACTGTATGCCTGTTGTCCTGGCATAATAATTAGTAGTATTCCCATTTTACTCTCCTACGTGTCCAAGTGTCCTTGTTTGTACAATAATTATATGGGCCCTCTGCCTTTGAGGCTTCAGGCCTGGTGGGAGGAAGGTGACCTGGGTCCAGAGATATTCTTTAGGGTAAAACTATCTTATCTCTGCAATGCCTACTTTAGGCTATAGCTCTCTTTGGTACTTTCTCCCAGGCAGTTGTGGGTCTTGGTGGACTTCCCTCCTTCCCAAGTACTGAGGGTCGTTCATCAGGATTCTGAGTTTTCCACCTTGAGGACAATGAGATGGGATCTGCCAGTGCAGTGGGATCCCAGCTTCTACCATGGTTCCTTCCAGCCCTTTTCTTTGCCTTGTCATCTTGTCTTCCTTCGTGCTTGCCTGAAGGAGAGGCGGGAATGACCTCAAAGCGGGGCGAGTGTGGAAATAAGTCCACGTGGAGAGACTGTCCTGATGGGAGGCCCCAGAGAGGGGAGAGGGGCTTGTCATAGGGGCCACTTCGACGGCTGTGGTTTGAGGATGTCAGTCCTGAAGCCGTAGTGTAGATGGGCATGTGTGGTGATCACTGTCAGATTGGAATGGGAGGGCAGAACACAATCTGAGGTGGCCCCTGCTTCCTGGGAGACTGAACACACATCTGGCCACCAGCCTCTGGTGAACGGGAGGGGGTCAATGTTCTTTCAGCTGTAACGTGCCCGGTCCCTTAATATCCTTCCTCTCAGGAAACCTACCCCACCTCCCACCCCCCTCCTGCTTTTGTCCTGGGGATTTCCCATCCACTCGAGGGGCGGTGGGCAGGCACGCCCCGCCAAGACAGAGGCCTGGGCCTGGAGACCAAGACCCTTACAACTTGGAAAATGGGAGCCCGAGACTCAGTGAGGGGTGGACACGCAGACACATGCACATTTTCAGACTCAAGGTCACCCTTTGGGGGCAGCAGAGTAGAGCATCTGGGTTCTCTCGTTTAATCAGTGAACCTACCGATGACTCATTAACATCCCAGCGCTGAAGAGAAGGTGTGGGGGAGGAACACTGCATCTCCGCCCACATGACATCCTCTGTCCAGGCCCCTGAGTTTCATTCGAACCCTCAGCTCGTCTACCACTTTCCCCTACCCACTGGAAAAGGGTCCCAGGGTTGTAAGAGATCTGAGCTAACCTTTAGCAAACTGAAGAGTCCGGGTTTGGCCAAGCGGCCCTGGTTTCTGTTCATTCAGAAATAGCTGCGGCCTGTTGTGTGCTGGGCACAGGGGACTATGAAGGGAAGCCAGACGGGCTGTGTGTCCTGCCCTCCTGGAGGACACAGACCTCCAGGTCTGTGATGGAAACAATATGTAACAGACACATGAGTGTAAATGTTAAGTTCAGTGTAAGAAATAAATAGGGCTGAGGTGGCTATTTGCTTGCTTTAGATGAGGAGTCAAAGAAGGCCTCTGAGAGAGCGGGCAGATGGAGAGCCCCAGTTTGGGCAACCTGGAGTTAGGTCTGGGCTCCCCAGAGCTCTGGACCCTCCTGCTCCCATCTCCAGGGGACTTGGCGGCAGCCAGAAGGGTGGGGATGGGTGCGGGGGAAAAACAACTGGGGCTTCAGGGGTGACCTCTCTCTGCCACCCTCATAGGTCCTCCTCGGTGCTCACAACCCACCTCCCAGCCATGCGTGCCCTCCTGCTCATCAGCACCATCTGCCTCCTGGCCAGGGCCCTGGCCGCTGAGGTGAAGAAACCTGCGGCTGCAGCAGCCCCGGGCACCGCAGAGAAGCTGAGCCCCAAGGCGGCCACGCTGGCTGAGCGCAGCGCCGGCCTGGCCTTCAGCCTATACCAGGCCATGGCCAAGGACCAGGCGGTGGAAAACATCCTGCTGTCACCCGTGGTGGTGGCCTCGTCCCTGGGGCTAGTGTCGCTGGGCGGCAAGGCGGCCACGGCATCTCAGGCCAAGGCGGTGCTGAGCGCCGAGCAGTTGCGCGACGATGAGGTGCACACGGGCCTGGGCGAGCTGCTGCGCTCGCTCAGCAACAGCACGGCGCGCAACGTCACCTGGAAGCTGGGCAGCCGCCTGTATGGGCCCAGCTCCGTGAGCTTTGCAGAGGACTTCGTGCGTAGCAGCAAGCAGCACTACAATTGTGAGCACTCCAAGATCAACTTCCGCGACAAGCGCAGCGCCCTGCAGTCCATCAACGAGTGGGCGGCGCAGACCACCGACGGCAAGCTGCCCGAGGTCACCAAGGACGTGGAGCGCACCGATGGCGCGCTGCTGGTCAATGCCATGTTCTTCAAGCGTGAGTCCAGTGGGGCGGGGCAGGGTGGGGCGGGGTCTCCTCTCCCCTAGACCCCGCCCCCGGCAAGTCTGATCAATCTGTATTTCTGTGCCAAGCACCAGTCCTCATGAACAGCTAACCCATGGACATGGAGGGAGGCAGTTATTGAGCTCTTTATATATGACAAACTAGGTTTAATGAGGTGTAGTGTTGTGTCTGGGGCTTCCCTGAAAGCCCAGCTGGTAAAGAATTTGCCTGCAACGCAGGAGACCTCACTTCGATTACTGGGTCAGGAAGATCCCCTGGAGAAAAGATAGGCTACCCATTCCACTATTCTTGGGCTTTTCTGGTGGTTCAGATGGTAAAGAACAATGCAAGACACCTGGATTTGATCCCTGGGTCAGGAAGATCCCCTGGAGGAGGGCATGGCAACCCATTCCAGTATTCTTGTCTGGAGAATCCTGGTGGACACAGGAGCCTGGCAGGCTACAGTCCATGGGGTCGCAGAGTCGGACACAACTGAGCAATTGAGCACAGCCCAGCACAGCATTGTGTCTAAAGGAATGGGACACAGATACAAGCCCAGCCAAAGGACTCCACAGGATGTGTTTCATCACATCAGAGAGCTGTTGATTGTCTTGGAATTAAATTCAGTAATCATTTCTGCCTCAGTAATGAGCTGGCTCCACACCTGTGATCATGCCTAATGCTCAAAGCAACTTTGAGGGTAGAAAGTGTAACCTCCATTTCATAGGTGAGAAAAAACAGGCTCAGCTGGGAGGAGAAGACCCAGACTCATGTCCAGATGTATCTTGAATTGAAGATTTGATTCAGGCTTAATGTGTACTTTTGAGTATCTATATGGGTAGCACTGTTACTCTTACAGGCGCCTGTGAGGATGAGGTCCCCCTGTTTGACAAATGAAGGGACCAAGATAGGAACGGTGAAAGGTCTTGCAGCCAGTTGGTGACTGAGACTGAATTTGAACACAGGTCTGGATGTGACATCGATCAGGACTCAGGCCACTGTCACATATGCAAGGTTTTGGGGGTCATGTTTTTTGGTCACAGGGACAGGACTTGCAGACAAGAATTAAAGGCAGTCTTGGGGCATTCCCTGCTTCGGGCACAAACCTCAGCTGGCAGGGTGTGTGGGGAGTCCAGCTCAGCACATGTTGCCCAAATGCCTGGCAGGGGTCAGGGCAGAGGTGGACATGGCAGTGGCTGAACTGAGGGTCCTCCTTTTGAAGGTATTTCCTATCATGTAGAAACTGCCAGGCCCTGACTATGTGTAGAGAGCCATGTCTTCAGGCAGCATGTCCCCATCCCTAAAGCAGGAACATGTGCTGTAGGGGACTGGGTGCTCAGCGGGGAGGTGGGCTGCAGCCGACCCCCAAAGACTGGAACGAAGGCCTGTGGCAGGAGTAAATCATCCAGGATATTCAGTTGGGAGAATGTCTTAACAGGGTAAGGGGAAGCAGCGCATCTATTTCTGATCTTGTGTTCTACTTCCTGCTACAGCGCACTGGGATGAGAGATTCCACCACAAGATGGTGGACAACCGAGGCTTCATGGTGACCCGTTCCTATACCGTGGGTGTCACCATGATGCACCGGACAGGTAGGTGCCTTGCAGAGCGGGGTGGGGCGGGCGGGTGGCAGTGGGCAATGTGGGGGCGCAAGGGTGCTTAGGGCCTGGCCTGCCCTCACCCCACAGCGTGCCCAGTGCCCTTTCTGCTTTTCTCCCAGGTCTCTACAACTACTATGACGACGAGAAGGAGAAGCTGCAGATGGTGGAGATGCCGCTGGCGCACAAGCTGTCCAGCCTCATCATCATCATGCCCCACCACGTGGAGCCCCTTGAGCGCCTGGAAAAGCTGCTGACCAAAGAGCAGCTGAAGGTCTGGATGGGCAAGATGCAGAAGAAGGCTGTGGCCATCTCCCTGCCCAAGGGAGTGGTGGAGGTGACCCATGACCTGCAGGTGAGGGGACGCCCAACTCAGGGGCCTGCAGGGCTTAGAGTTGGGGAAGGGTGGTCTGTCACCAGTTCAGAGGGGCTGTCCTGAGCCCCTTTGGGTGTCCAGGCAGTACTGGGCTATGCTGAGGGAGGGGGGCATGGTCCCTGCCTTTGGGAAAATGGTGACAACATCAATACCTAAGTATAACTGAGTACCTGCTGTATGCCAGGCACACTTCCTAAGCACTCTGTATGTATTAATTCTTAATCCTCAACACTGTATTAGGTAGGACTATCAGGCTTATCTTACAGATGAGGAAAGTGAGGCTCAGAAAAGTTAAATAACTTATCCAGAGTCACACAGTTACTAACTCAGACATTTAGCACCAAGCCATGTCCTTAATCTTATGCTGTGCTGCCTCTTGGCACAAGGTACAGGCATACCTCATTTTATCGTGTGTTGCTTTATTGCGTTTTTTTTTTTTTTTTATACAAATTTTTGAGGATTTATGGCAACCCTACATCAAGCAAGTCTGGTGCCACTTTTCCAACAGCATTTGCTCAGTTCATGTCTCTGGGTCCCATTTTGGTAATTCTTGCAATATTTCAAACCCTCCACCAGCAAAAGACTACAGCTCCCTAAAGACTCAGGTTAGGATTTTCAGCAATAAAATATTTTTAATTAAGGTATATACATTGTTTTAAGAGGTAATGCTGTTGCAGACTTAATAGACTACAGTATAGTGCAAACATAACGTTTATATGCATTGGGAAAGCAAAAAATTTGTGTGACTCACTTTATTGCAATATTCATTTTATTGTGGTGGTCTGGAACTGAACCCGCAATATCTCTAAGGTATGCCTGGGTACACTATTCAAGCTGGAGGATTGTTCCCCATGCACTAGTAAGACTAATAATAGCTTTCAGCTCTGAGTCACTTGGCTGGAAACTTAACCAACCTGCTCAGCATCATTTCCCCCTCATGACCACCCTGGGTGGTGGGCAGCACCTCAGAGAGAAGCAGTGACTTGCTAAGGTTACCCTGGCTAGTAAGTGCTGGGGCTACAGTTAGTTCTCAGGTGAAAACTCAGGGTGGCCTTTTTGTCAATCAGGAGAGATTTTTTTTTTCCTCTTTTCAAAAGGGAAAACTTTCATCTCATTCCTCCCTTGGGTTCCAGAAATGGTTCTGTAGGAGATCCCTTGCCCGCAGAATTGATTCAGACTTGCTGTTGAGGGAATGTGGAGGAGAAAGCTTGAGATGAGATGGGGGTTAGACTACAAGCTGGAGACTGGTAGAACTTGTGTGGTCTGTGCGGTAGACAGCGTGAGGTTTCCAGAGAGAAGCCACACCCGTCTCCCTCCTGGGCTTGTCCTGACACTCCCCCAGCCCATTCTGCAGTTGCCATCACCTGACTCTCCTTCTTTCTCCCGTGTTTTCCTGGCACCCTGGGTGGACACACTATCTACTACCCTACAGTAGATTGAGCTGGAAAATTCCAAGTGGGTAATTTGTGCAAAGTCATGGGGACCCGAATAGCTGGGCCTCAAACCTATCTCGGGACACCCGGACTCTCAGGCCCCTAGGTCTCAGGCCGGTTTGGCCATGCTGGGGAAGTGCACTGTCCTCCAGAAGCTTGGGCCCTGAGGGCTGCTGTTCACTTAGCCAACAGTTCTCTACCGCTGCCTCTTCTGCACTGAGAGTAGAGTGAGCCCTGTACATGGGCTCTTCCTTGGAGCATTGAGCCAGGTAGGAGAGACGGACAGGACCACTCACTGATAGAGGGAGGCCAGGGGTGTGTGGCTCCAGTCTTGTGGGGCCGGAAAGGCTCCCCAGAAGACGTGTCTAAGGGGCCCTACAGAAACAGGGTAGACACAAAGATGCTATTGAGGAGGCAGTTTCAGGGAAGCTGTTCAGTGGAGAGCAGATTGGTACATGCTAGCGGATGAAACTGCGATGCAAGCACAGTTCCCAGGAAAGAGCTTGTCCTTGGCTTCCAGGGGCTGTGCAGAGCCTTGGAAAGAGAGAGAAGAGAAAGCGTGTGTGTGTGTTTTAACTTTTGAAATACTATGGAAATATATAAAAATATATTAATGTAAGGAACCCTCATGTATCCATCACCCACCATCAACCATCACACCCATTCCTCCCCCATCAGATTATCTTGAAGCAAATCCCAGCCTTCATATCACTCTGTAAAGGTTTTAAGCCCCAGAGTGATGTGGTCAGAGCTGTCCTTAGGTCAGTCATTTTCAAACGTGAGTGTGTCAAGAATTACCTGGAGAGTTGGTTAAGAAAGATTCCTGGTCCATCTGCAGACACTGTGATTCAGAGGCTCTGGGCTGGATCAGGAAACGTGCATTTCATATAAGTCCCCAGGGGAGGCCGATGCTTGCTGTCTACCACTCATACCACAGGTGAGGATTGCTGGGCGGGTAGGCATATATTCTGCCTTTTCCCCCTGAGTCTTGGTTTCCTCATCTGTGAAGTGGTGATTGGAAGCTCTTGCAGGGCTGTCATGAATTAGGAAAGTGGTTTGCAGTTTCCACACCATGTCTGGCACACAGAAGGTAGCCAGGGAGTAGTAACTTCTGCTCAGAGAAGAGGAGACAGTGGGTGGTGTGGGTGGAGGGTAAGGGTCTAGGAACTTTGCCTCCCATGGCCTCACCATCATCCACCTGGTTCTACAGAAACACTTGGCTGGGCTGGGTCTGACCGAGGCCATCGACAAGAACAAGGCAGACCTGTCTCGCATGTCGGGCAAGAAGGACCTGTACCTGGCCAGCGTGTTCCATGCCACTGCCTTCGAGTGGGACACGGATGGCAATCCCTTCGACCAGGACATCTACGGGCGTGAGGAGCTGCGCAACCCCAAGCTCTTCTACGCCGACCACCCCTTCATCTTCTTGGTTCGAGACACCCAGAGCGGCTCCCTGCTGTTCATCGGGCGCCTGGTCCGGCCCAAGGGTGACAAGATGCGAGACGAGTTGTAGGGCCCCAGGGTGGTTTGGGATGGCAGGAGGCAATGGGAGGCTCCTGAGACACATAGGTGCTATGGGGGTGGGGGAGCTGAGGTCCGACCTTGGATAGTCCATGGGGTGGGGGTGGGAAAACGGGGCTTCCTGTGTGTCTGAGCAGTCCTTCCTGGCCTGGATTCACTCTGCTTGGACACGGTCCCCCAGGTGTCAGGATGCTGAGCCCAGAGACCCTGTGTCCCATGGGAGCTGGGCCGTAGTCGTCGAGCCCCGCTCTCAGTCCTGGGATCCAGCCTGCCTCAATCAGTGTTCATATTTATAGCCCAGTGCTTTCTCATCTGTGAGATGGAATTGAGCTGGGGGTTCAGCCAAGCCCTCATGGAATGGGGGCCCTCTTCCTGACATGACCACCACCTCAGCCCCCTCCCCAGCTCTCTCCCAATCTTCTCCTAACTTCCCTCATCTATAAAACTAGGTGCTGCAGCCCCTGGGACAGGTACTCCCACAATGAATCTGACCCCAGAGAGGGGGTTGAGAAATAGCTCATGGAGGGGGGTGGGTTTGGGCAGACTCTGGTCAGGCATCATGGGGATGAGCATTGTTTTTTTCCCTTTTATAGATTTTCAAAAATGGGGAGGAAAGTGGGGAAATGAGCCTTTGTTGCTGTAAAACCAAGAACTTATTTGTACAATTTTTTTTTTTTTTCAATAAAACTTTTCCAGTGAAATTTTGTTGGATCATGGAAGGTAACTGGATCAGAGGTTACCATGTCATTCTTCCCTGGGGACAAGGGCTCCTTCTGTTAAGCCCTGTTTGCTACTAATAGTCCTTGTCAGGCCCCCAAATCCTGGCAGATAACTGGAGATAATACTGTGTGGTAGGCCCACTGTGTGCTGACTCTGGGAATTGTGGCGCTGGCTGCCCTGGAGAGGTGGAGGCTGCAGGGCTGGAATGACAGTGGAATGACAGCACTGGTCCTGGAGCCCAGGGCTTTGCTGTCCTGCTGGCTTCAGGATCCCAGTCTTCAGCCCCCAAGGCTTTCCCTTCAATCTGACCTCATCCACATCCAGGGCCAGAGGGCACAAGTTCAGGCTGCCTGGCTGGGCAGGATTTTGTGAAGAAGAAGCTTGTGGGGTCCTTGCTCTGTACTTGGGTTTGGAGCAGGAGCTGAGGAGAGTCCTGATACATTCCTCACATTGGTTACCTCTTGTGAGCCTTGGGGAAGGAGAGGGCAAATGGGATGCACAGGACAGAAGACCAGTGGCCAGCGAGGCAGAGGAACAGAGGAAACTGGATTCATGGCCCATCTCTGCTGCTTGCTGGCTGTGTGTCGTTGGGCAGTTTACTACCTCTCTTTCGACACATTTCTGGCTTCCTTTTGCCAACAACTCTGACCTGGGTGGTGTTGGTCTCAAAAGGGAGTCCCTGCCTGACTGGGCAAGCTAGGTGGAGTCCTCCAAGAAGTGAATGGGCTACAGAAGGGCCAGCCGATTAATTCTCATTATTACTGTAGTGCCACGGCTGTTCAGAGCTCCAGGGCTGTTCTGTGTTGTGGACTCAGTAAATTAGATCTCTGCCCTCAAAAGGTTTCATCTAGAAGTGGAGACAGTGACAAGCACTCTCAGTACTCGCTGTGTTCCAGACATGCCATGCTTATTCTTCTGCATCAAGGCCTTTGCACTAGTTCTTTCTGGAAAGTGATTCATCTAGATCTTTGCAAGACTGCTTTTTTTTTTTTGTCATCCAGAAATCAGCCTAAATGTCTCTTCCACAAAGCATTCCATAACCTCACAATATAAGCAGCTCCAATTGTTGTTAGTCAGTTGTCGCTCAGTCATGTCCAACTCTTTGTGGCCCCATGGATTGTGGCATGCCAGGCTTCCCTGTCCTTCACCATCTCCTGGAGCTTGCTCAAACCCATGTTCATTGAGTCGGTGATGCCATCCAACCATCTTGTCTTCTGTTGTCACCTTCTGCCCTCAATCTTTCCCAGCATCAGGGTCTTTTCAAATGAGTCAGTTCTTCACATCAGGTGGCCAAAGTATTGGAGCTTCAGCCTCAGCATCAGTCCCTCTGATGAATATTCAGGATTAATTTCCTTTAGGATTGACTGGATCTCCTTGCAGTCCAAGGGACTCTCAAGAGTCTTTTCCAACACCACAGTTCAAAAGCATCAATTCTTTGGCGCTTAGGCTTTTTTAGGGTCCAGCTCGCACATCCATACATGACTACTGGAAAAACCATAACTTTGACTAGACAGACCTTTATCGGTAAAGTAATGTCTCAGCTTTTTAATATGCTGTCTAGATTTGTCATAGTTTTTCTCCCAAGGAGTGAGCATCTTTTAATTTCATGGCTGCAGTCACCATCTGCAGTGATTTTGGAGCCCAAGAAAGTAAAGTCTAGCACATCGGTTACTTTACCATGTTTTCTTGTTTTACTGACTCTGCTCCTAAATTTTCTACCTATTGACACATTCATGGTCTGTCCCCACTACTAGAATGGAAGCTCCATGAGAATATGGACCATGTGTTGTTCATCTTACTTATGTCCTGCACCCAAATTCAGTGTCACCCACACACATAAGACACTCAAAACATACGTTAGTAAGTGAAAGATGTGTATTTGAAGGGCATCAGGGCTTTTGGAATCCAGAGGAAGAAGCCATGACTGCCATGGGGAGATCAGGGGAGATCAAGGGAGAGTCCCAGGAAGAAATGACATGGTGTAAGTAGGCCTTGAGGGGTAAGTAGACATTTCTTGATCAGAATAATGATTTTAATAATAATACCAGCTGATCCTACCTCTCTATTTTGCTTCTACTATGTGCCAAACACCATGTCAGTCACTTAATATATATCTTTTATCCCAGCCTCCTGACACCCTGGCTAGGTAGGGATTATTCCCATTTTACAGCTGAGATAACCAAGGCTGAGAGAGATTAAGTGATCCACCCGAGGTTCCCCAGCCGGTGGGGCTGAGCTGGGAAATGTTCCTAGTCAGCGAAGAGCTGTTCTTCCTCCATGCCACATGGGAAGGGTTGGAGAGGAACTGGCCAGATTTTAATAATAAAAGTGCATAACCTCACAGTCTCTATACGTTATCCCACTTAATCCCCATAATAGCCCAGTTAGGTGGGAAGTCTTCCTAATCCCACAGGTATGGCTCAGAGATGAGGAGACTGGACTAGAACTCAGGACTCCTGGATCCAAAGCTCAGCCTGCAACAGCGCCTCCAGCAGGTGGACGTGAGACAGTGAAGGAAGTCAGGGCCGAGTGTGGGGCTGCCCAGATGACACCGAGGGGGCCCTGACGCAACCTGCCTCCCTCTGGGCACAGGTGGGAGGATGGTGAGAGGTCTGTGCTCCCACCTCACAGTGAGGGGTGGCAGGGCAGGTGGCAGAGGTGGGTAGATAGCTCAGGGTTGGGCTGGGGTTGGACCAGCCTTGTCAGTACCCCTGATGGCCCATCACAGTCCCGTATGGAGCTTTCTTGCCACCTTGAGGTCATTGAAGGGACCTCTGCTATTTCCACCACGATGCTTGTTAAGTCTCAGAGAGATGATGACTCTGCTTCACTGTGTGGGTCCTGGGTGTGAGTGCAAGTGTGAGGAGATGGGGATTAACTTTCTACTAAGCACCAACTGTGTGCCCAGCAATGTTGTGTATAATCTCATTTAATTCTTAGAGCCTCCTTCAGGGGTGGCTATTACTACTAACTTGGTAGCCCCAATTTATAGATGAGAAAACTGGGGCTTAGAGAATAACATGACCTGCCCAAGGACACCTAGCAGGTCAATGACAGATCCTGGCAAGTATGGGAGTGCAGGTCTGCTGGCTGTGGAGGAGAAAGGTGGTCAATACACAAGAGTTCCTCTGGTCTGTAGGAGGCAGTCAGTCACCAATGGGATCCTATATAATCTTTACTCCAGTTCCTGTACCTGGGGCTCATTATCCTGCATCTTATGGAGGAGGAAACAGATTCCAGCTAAAACCTCTTTGAGAGCAGGCCCTTGTCTGCCTATGCCCTGCCACATCTCCAGACCTAGCACACCCCTGGCACATAGGAGGTGCCTAATAAATGCTCATTCAAAGGAAGTGATTCAGTGGGTCCTTTGGTGTTTAGTGGCAGAGACATTGGAGTCTGGCAGACAAGACCGGAAACCCAGCTCTGCCACTCCTAGCTATGTGGCCTTGGATTAGTTGCTAAACTTCTCTGAGTTTCAGTTTCCTCATGAATAAGATGGGAATGATTAACAGTATGTACCTCATAAAGTCATGGTGATAATGAAATGAGAATGAATTTGCCCAGTAACCCATGGTACTTTGGCAATATGTGGCTGAGAAATATTAACTATTAAAAAGAGAAGGTAAGTAATTCAAGATCATACTGCAGAGATGGGATTTGAACTCAGATCTCTACAACTTTAAAGCCTGATTCTTTTTTTTAATTGAAAATATTTATTTATTTGGCTACATTGGGTCTTAGTTGGGCACGTGAGATCTTTAGGTGAGGCTCAAGAGCTTCTCTCTAGTTGTAGCATGCATGCAGGCTTAGTTGCCCTGCGGCATGTGGGATCTCAGTTCCCCGACCAGAGATCAAACCCCTGTCCCCCACTTTGGAAGGCGGATTCTTTACTCCTGGACCACCAAGGAAGTCCCCTGA
Organism: Giraffa tippelskirchi; assembly: GCF_054371585.1. Classification (NCBI taxonomy): domain Eukaryota; kingdom Metazoa; phylum Chordata; class Mammalia; order Artiodactyla; family Giraffidae; genus Giraffa; species Giraffa tippelskirchi. The sequence goes on from NC_137285.1 coordinate 126,116,463, forward strand.
AGCCCGATTATTTCTGTTATGCCATACAACCTGGGGATCAGGCTGAGCTGAAGCGGTCAGTGGAGACTCCCTGGAAGAAGAGGTGCTAGAGGTGGGTAGGAAAGAGAGGAAGAGGCATTTTGGAAAAGAGGCCCGGCATGAACAGAGATGTGGCCACTGGAAGGGCCGTGGGAGCTTGGGACACAGTGAGAGTCCTGGGGAGCGGGGGCAGGGGAGTGGTGCAGGAATGCCTGGCTGCCAGGCTCTGGGCTGAACTGCTCAGAGAGGCTGGAAGGAGGGGCTGATGGGGAGGCCATGAGGTCAGTGAATGGTTTATTTTTTTCACTTTTTCAGTGAATGCTTTTGCAGGAGCAGAGAAGCTGGTTTTGCCTCTCCCACTCCTCCAATTTCCCTCCTCTTCCTAGAGCTTGACTTATGCCTCCCCTGGACTTCCCTCTCCCTCCTTTTGCTCCTGCGGCCTCTTCTGCCTCTCTCACCTCTGCCCATGGATGCCCTACTCATCCTTCAAAGCCTGTCTCAAAGATTACTGACTCCCTGGAGACCCTCCCTGGGCCCTGTCAGAAGTCTGGCCATCTCAGTGCTCCCAGGGCCCTATAGAAGCATCTCTGGGCAGCACACACCGAACATTCCCTCCAGATGCTCTTGGTGGGGGGTGGTATTTGGACCTTCACTACCACTTGCTGTCACCTTTCTTCCTTCCTCTCTGTCATGGACATGTTTGCTCAGCTCTTCCACATGCCTACCTCCAGTGTTTCATTTCTAAGGGGAGCATACAGTCCACGTGTTTAGGCACGAGCTGACCCACCCGCTGTTTCAGCAAGAATTAGCAAGTGTTTTGACACTTCAAATACACCTACTGAGAAGTGGTCAGACTTTTCTTTTTTTTCCATGTCATTTCTCCATTAACTAGTCTTGGTATAAGCCAGAGATGACAAACTCAGCAGGGGAGGGGAGAAGAGGCCCGAGAACAGGAGGGGCTATGTTAGATAACTTAACCAAGACGGGACTTTGATGCTGCAGTCAACAAATTACATTGTCAGTTTGTCAGTTGCATTCATGTCACTGCTAGATCTCGGGTGAAATTTAGGGCACTGATCCCAGGGTGGGAATTAGAGGCCATATGGGAGGATTTGAATGATTTAGAACACCCCTAGCTCCACTAAATCCCCGTGCAGCACGAGCTGCCTTCCCTGAAGACCTTGAAATGACCTTGTCTTGGAAGTTACCCTGCAAAGTGTTTTAGTTGTTTATTGCAGAGAAACAAACCACTCCACACTTAGTGGCTTAAAATGACAACTGGATCTTTTTCACAGTTCTGTGGGTTGGCTGGGTGGTTATTCCACCGGTCTGGTCTGGGTTGGCTCCGGTGACTGCATCCACTAGATGCTCAGCTCAGCTGGGATGGCCGGGCGCTGAGCTTCTCTCTCACGTGGTCCTGCATCTCCATCTTCTTCCTGGCATAGTGGTGGCCTCAGGATTCTCAGATGATGAAGGCAGGAGCTAAGCCTCTGAGGCCTGAGCTCTGCAGCTTCAATCATGTTGCTTCCATCTCATTCTGTTGGTCAAAGCAAGTCACCAAGCCAGCCGGGATTCAAGGCATGAGGAAGAGACTCTACCTCTGGATGAAAGGAGCTGCAAAATATCATGGGCATGATTTCAATCTACTCCCCAAGGGGCGGCCAACCCTCTTCATGTCCCAGCCCCATTGTCTCTAGTCCCATAGTTGGATTTAGATGCTTTCCTGCCTCAGGGGACTAGTTCCAGAGTCAGATCGGGGAGGAAGAAGCATCTACATCAGAAGAATTGCAAGGTTTTGCTAATTTATTAACACATTACCCAAAAGTCTGGATAATATTTGTGGGGATGTTGTCTGTGGGTGCTAGTCCTTGGACAGAGGAACATAATTTTCACTGGGCTAGACTTATCAATGTATGTTTACCTCAGATTCCAGAGTCAGTGTGCTAGTTTGAGCACCTAAGAGTGGTTTTCATTATTTGCTTTGTTGGTTGACAGAAACCTGGATTCAGCTGAGGTCTATGCTTGATGTTGAAATGCCAGAATTCTTTGCTTTAACATAGAGGAAGGAATCCAGTGCTAAGGGAGAAAGCAATGTTGATGTGGATTTACCCTGTGTGATCCACTCACATACCCCGCAAGCCACGTTCCACAGTCCCAACTTCCTCTTAGACAGCCTGGAGGAAATTCCCTTCACCAAGGCATGGAGAAACTGTCAGTGAGGGAAGCATCATTTAACATGATGTAGTACTTTTCTCTGCACGCTAGGGATGCTAGGGAAAGACACTGTCACAGAAATGGACTCCATAATTTTAGTGGAAATGACGGGATCCCGGGGAGCAGAGCACACACAGCAGCACTTGGCTACCTGGGACAGCAGATGCCAAGTGATACTCAGAAAGCTCTAACCCACAGATGTCTTTAGCAAAGACTAATCATTTAAGGGCCAAATAAGACCAAAGGGAATAGACAGGGAGCCTCTAAGTCCTCCTTAGTCTGTGTAACAGAAACAACAAAGCACAACCACAAACAAAACCCTCCAGTCCTGCTAGCAAAAACCTGATTTGACCCATTATGAAAGAGAGCTTTGGTCCCTCACCCAAAGCCTCTTGAAAGGAAGAGAGGCCAGTACCCTTCAAAGTGAGTCCTTCAGTAGAACACCAGATACATACTGTAAATCTTCCTTTTAGCCTACCTTCCACAAAGGGACCTAGACCATTTGCCAGAGAACTGTGCTCTGTGAAAGGAAAATACACAGGCTTTTCAGGGATTAGCAGAACTTGAGTCTATCTAATGCTAATTCCTGAGAACACAGAAAGCCACTGTGTAGAGGCTCACATGCGTCAGATGACAATTGGAGTTTTGACTTCAGTCCAGGCATGGTGCCTGGACTCATCCTGCAATTGCATTTTTAGCTTCAGGGCGTATAATTGAAATTTACAGCATACATGCACCTGTAGACCTGTGGATAACGGCTGCTATGGTAGAAACGGCCAAGTGGAAGCTTCTGGAACTTTTTCTTCTTACTGATCAATAACCCAAAGTAATGGCGCAAATCCAAGAAAATTACAGGAATTTATGCCCTCATCAAAGACTTGAGTGAAGAAAGCTGGTTTCTATTGCATCTCGCTTAACTTACTTCTTTAGTCTGTGCAGAAGGCATAGGTCTCAGAGGATGAACAGGGAATTACCATAAGCTTACTCAGATACTTCCAAACAATGATTTCGGCAGCTCCCATTCTAGGTGCAGTCTTTTTTTAAAGAATGAATAGATATAGCCTTTTTATGGGAGCAAATATACATATTTTTTGTCACTTAATATGAAACTATTTATCTGAAAAAGAATTTTTTTTTTTTAATCTTCCTCTATAGAAAATACCAGAAGCAGCTTTATTTTTCTTGGCAGGGGCAGCAATACAGCTTTCTCATCTTGTCTTGAAACTCCCCAAGTCTCTGATTCTCTGTTACAATGTAACCTGATCATCCTTCCATAACACAGACACAGAATGTTTATTATGTTGATGACATCATGTCCCTAGGATTCAGAGAGTTAAAAGTAGCAGGTACTTTAAGATAAAAAAAATGTGCTGATAATGGGAGATGAATCCCATAAGAATATAGGGGCTGCCACCTGAGTGAAGTTTCTGGGTGTTCAGTGATCTGGATCATGCCAGGAAAGAGATACTAGTTGGGGTTCTTCAGAGAAACAAAATGAATAGAAGACACAGCTATAGATATGTGTATATAGAGATAGAGAGATACAAAGAGATGTATTATAAGGAATTGGCTCACTGGATTATTGAAGCTGAGAAGTCCCGTGATCTTCTGTCTGTAAGCTGGAGAGCTAGGAGTCCCAATGGTGTAGTTTCAGTTCAAGTTTGAAGGCCTGAAAAGCAGGAGAAGTGATGGTTAGTTCCGGTCTGAAGGTAGGAGAAGACCAATGTCCCAGCTTGAAGATAGCCAGGTAGAGAGCAAATGCTGCCTTACTCAGTCCTTTGTTCTATTTCAACAGATTAGATGAGATCCACCCATACTGGGAAGGGCAATTTGCTTTATTCCATCTTTAAGTCTAATGTTAATCTCATTCCTTACAAACACACCTGGAATAATGTTTGACCAAATATCTTGGCAACCAGTGGCCCAGTAAAGTTGACATATAACATTAATTATCACATACTGCAAAGTAAAAGGAACTTGTGCTTTCTGCTTCCTACTAGTAGTAAGAAAGAAGCATACTTGCTGGGTTTCCATGTAGTTTGGTGGCAATGTATGTCACATTTTGGAGTGCTGCTCTGATTCATTTACGGAGTAACCAGTAAGGCTGCCAGCTTCAAGTGGAGCCCAGAGCAAACGAAGGCTTCCAGGTGTCCAGGCTGAAGGGCAGGCAGCTCTTTCTCATAGCCTTGATGACTCAGCCGATGCAAAGGTGATTCATGTGTCTCCAGCAGATGGGGATGAAGTCAGCCCATGGCAAACCCCGAGAGAAGAACCGTAATGGAGTGTCTAAGAGTCAGGAGCAAAGCCAGGCACTCCTTGGTAAACAATTTTCCTCCTTTTGAGGAAGAGCTCCTGGCTGGCTGCTGGGCCTGCTGAGAAAAAGTCCCTGTGTGGAGGTACCAACAGCTATGAAAAATTAATGACTGTCACACACAATCTTCTCTTTTCCCAAGAATACTTGGGGTGTATGTACCCAGTGATTGCTTACTGGAATATCAGTGAGTCCTGAGTCAGGTATGAGAAAATCCTCTGTTATTGGAATTGGGTTTCTTCTCCCTCCAGGGACTACTATGCAATTGCCAAGTTCACCAATAATCTCCTTATTGTTAGTCCAATGGATACTTTAAAAAATCATTTTGGAAATACGGACAATTTCAAATGTACATGAAAGTTGAGAGGATAGTGTAATGAACTTCCAAGTACCCATCACAAAACTTCAATATGTGTTGACAGTTTACCCATTTTGTTCAATGAATGTTTTTAATAATTTGTCTCGTAGGGAAGCACTCATGTCTCTGATCCTGTTGACTTGTTCTTCCTTGATGCTTTCTCCAAGGTGAATCTTTTCCAGTTCTCCTCTGACCTTGCTGCTGCTCTGTGGCATGCTCTGCTCAGAGCCTCCTTCTTCGCCTACCCCTGAAATGTTGGTGCTTCCCCAAATTCTGTCTTGGACCTTTCACTTTCCACACTCTCCTTGGGTAAATGCAGCCTTTCTCATGGCCTCACATACTTTCCAGGCCTAGCGAAGCCCTCATTTTAATGAGATCCCCACCTCTGCCTTCATCTCAGATTCCTGTCCCAGACTGAGACTAAAATATCCAGAAGTCTCCTAGATACCTCTCCTTGTCTCAAAAGCATGTCCCACTCAACATGTACCAGATTGAGTTTGTCCTCCTGCTTAAACCTGCCGTTTCCTGTTTTCCTATTCATATGTTCAACACACAGTTATTACATATCTATTGGGTGTATAAGAAAGACTGGAAGATTCTGGAATAGGCAAAGAAATCACTGTTATAACAAAAAAAGATTGACAATAACAAGTGTTGACAAGAATGTGGAGAAACTGGAATGTTCATATGTTGCAAGTGAGAATATACAACGGTGCAGCCCTTGCCCCCTAATAATTAGTTCTAAGTCCATGGAGGATGTTAAACTGCATGAGCCTAGATGGAGAGAGGGTAAAAGTACAGGTTTTGACAACGGCCTGACTTGGGAACAGGAGTGTTTAGAAAGGGTGGGGAGCTGGGGGTCTGGATTATGGGGCCTCTGAGGGATGGGCTTAGATGTGGGTGGTGGCAGGAATGTCTGGGGAACGATGTTAACACCACCGAATCTGGGCAGGCTTAGGGAGCTCCCCAGCCAAGCATGGCTCAGGGTGTGGGGGGCTTCCAGTGCCCCTCTAGCTGGGTTGAGGCAGCCATCATGACAAACATCATGTGTCTTTTCAGGATGGCTTAAGCCTCTTGGACCTAGAGACAGGGCGAGGCTTCAGAAAGTGACTAAGATTAGAGTTCCTGCCTACCCTGGCAGGGAGAGGAGGAGCTTCAACTAGATTTAATTTGATTTGTCAAAATAAGAAAATTCCTCGCTTCTTACATCCTGAGTGCCATCAGGTAATTCACATACAGAATTACAAACTGTGATATGTGTGAGGTAAGAGGGGGTGGCCATAGAGATAGAAAAAAGAGGGCAGATTCATTATTTACTTAGCTGGCAGAGGGCATAGGTCTTAGTGGCAGACTGGAAGCAGAGGCTGGAAATGGATGTAATTTACCCTCCAGGTTTCGGACTGAGACTCGGGTGCATTCCCCATTCCCTTCCTCTAGATGTCCATCCTCGCCGCGACAGACTGCGGAAGGTGCTGATGCAATAGGACTTGGCTCTGTGATCTGCCCCGGATCCGCAAGCGCCGTCTCCTTGCTACCTGAAAATGCCAAAAATGTGCCCCGGCGGTACCCGCCCTCGCACCCCCAGGTGTTAGGGGCGGGGATTACAGCGCAAGAGGATTTCAAGATCTCAGTCTTTCCTCAGATCAGCCACCAGGTGCTCCAGCGAGGCCTCAGCCCAGCTCCTAAAGGGCCCCCCGGACCCGCCTTCGGATGGCGCGCGTCCGCGGGTCCCCAGGCTTCTCTAGCCAGCTTTCCCCCCGGCCTTGTCTTCCCAAGGGCCAGACCCTGTGCCCCGAAGCTCTGGCAACTGGAACCGGGGCTGGGAGTGCGAGCTCAGGGTTTACAGCCCTGGGGCTACGTACGATCCCTAAATTCGGAGCCTGGAGCCAGGTTTGAGGCCCTAGGGCGGAGACTGAGCATCTTCGGGCTGAGTCGCCGATCCCTGCAGGCTTCCAAAGCAGGGGCGCCGCCCTCTCTCCGGCAGCCGTGTCAGTGTGGGCGGGGTTGCTGGCTGCGGCCAGTCCGGGTCCTTAGTCTGGATTCGCCAGGCAGCGGAGGGGAGGGATGGAGAGGGGTGGGGACGATGCGTGCAGGGGAGGGGCTGGAAAATGGCTGCCCTTGGGAAGAACGAGGTCGAGGATGAAGTCTGCATCTGAGAAGGGCTAAGAGCATCTAGTTAATTTCCCGCCTCTCCCCGCCCCAGCCCAGAACGGGGGCCTTGAGCCGACAACCTTTATCACTAGGCCTTATTCCAATGCAGTGGAGAGCTGGGTGTGATGCAAGTGAGTCTGCGGCCTGCAGCTCAACCCTGGGCTGGAGGTTTCTGCCTCACGATTTCATCTTATCATCAGGACCATTCTACAGATGAGGAGACACGTGGCTGGTGCTGGACTGGAGGTCGACCTGCTCCTAAGTGGAAGCTGCCAAATCCCACAGCTTCCTCTCCCTCACCTTTCGACTGAGTTGCACTGTGTCCTTCAGCTTTTGACGCTGGGCATCATTCTCCGAATTGAATCACTCCTGGCACCACAGGCCCTGGTTTCTCCATACAGCTTTGGACGAGTGCTTCCTCAGCTTCCTTTGTGCCTTTCTCTTCCTACCTTTAACAAGTCACCAGAGCCTCAGGCTGGGTCCACTTCTCTTTCCATTCTGACACTGTCCCTGAGGAAGCTTAGCGGGGGCCGTGGGGGGCTGACTCCCAGACCTTGTTTTCAGGCAGCTGTCACTTCAGAGGGGCAACCCTGGTAGCCTACGACCTTCTGGACATTTTCCCCGGGTGAGATGTTGCCCACTCAGAGACAGCACCATCTGCCTGGCCCACGGAAATGTGTGTGACTTGGGACTGGGTGTGTGGGTCAGAGGGAGAGATGAAAGGAGGGAGTGGTGGTATCCATACACAATACTGCTTTAGCCTCAGTGTGGCCTTTTCTTGTTGGCAGGGCCCTATTAGAATTTATAGAGCAGCAAACTTGTGATGGGCCAGGAAGAATCCTCATAACTGGTGTGTGTGTGTGTGTGTGTGAGTGTGCGTGCGCGCATGCATGCGTGTGTTTTTAGAAGTGTCTAGTTGGGGCAGAAAACCCTGGTGCTGTTAGGAATAGACTGAGGAGACAGGCTTGGGGCCAGTTGCTTAGAAAATTGGACCATTTGGAAATCATTAGTACTTCCTGTGATTTCTCTGTAAGAACCCATCTGCACTTTAAAAAGAGCCCTTTAAATAAGAACCCTTTGGGATTTCCCTGGTGGTCCAGTGGTTAAGACTCAATGCGTGGGGGCGTGGGTTGGATCATGAAACTAAGATCCCACAAGCTGCAGGATGCAACCAAAAAGAAAAAGAAGAGAACTTTAAAGGGGTTAATGTCCATAATGGGTCTCAAAAGTCTTAAAGGGGTAGGAGTGTTCCTTGGTAGCCAGCTTTGGTGGGGGCAACAGTTGCAGCTTCCCCAAGGGTCCCAGGCCCTTGAGGACTTTGGTTCCTTTTTATTTATTTTAAAAATATTCATTTATTTGGCTGCATCGGGTCTTTGTTGTGGCAGGTAGGCTCTTTCATTGTGGCATGCAGGCTCTAGAAGGCACTGGCTTAGTTGCCCTGTGCCATGTGGGATCTTAGTTCCCTAGGGGTCAAACCCATATCCCCTGCATTGGAAAGCAGATTCTTAACCGCTTGACCACCAGGGAAGTCCCAGCGCTTTGGGTTTTAAAGGGGAGGCTACTGTGACTTAACACCAGTGGGATTCTAGCAGGAAACATCTATGGGCAAGGCTGGGCTTTAGCCTCCAGCAGCCCCCCAGCCTTTTTCCCAGTGATACATGCACAGCCTACAGGATTGACTCTCCACCACCCGACTTCCCCCCTGACATCCTGGGCTTCAGAAAACTGTTCACCCCTGCCTGTTCTCAGTTGTCTGCCCCAGAGGCCTGCTATACTCCTTGGTCAATCCCTCATGCAAATCAGGTTTCTTTCATTCAAGGACTTCCAGAGGGGACTTACCCTGCCCACCCCCAGCTCCCCCAGCCACATCCATGATACCCCTTCCTACCTCTGCTGTCTGTAGTTCATGGCTACTTTCTCTGAGAAGCCTTCCTGACTGCCCCTGCTAGAGATATTTTCTTCAATCTCCTCTCAAAATCGGACCTTTAGTTGGCCTAGGGCCTCATCTGACACCACCTTTTATTGTCCGAAGTGGGACTTCTTTACCACTGTGACTCATGCCCAGCATGGAGTGAGGCACAAAGTGGGTGCTAAGGACAAGTCAAACTGCATGCATGAATGAGTGGGGGACTTCAGGCACTGTTTGAGAAGTCCTGGCTGAGCTGTCCTGGATACTGAGTGAGGACTAGCAGATACTAGGTTCTGCTTCATGAGTGTCCTGGGACTCTTCTGATTGGGAGGTCTAGTTTTCTCAAGAAGCATGACCTCTGGATGATCTTCAGGACCCTTGGCAAATAATTGTCATCCAGAATTAACCTGGGCCAGCTGGGCCCCTGGTCCCATTTTCCTCTGTAGGCTTCTGCTCTGAACAATCCAGGGCTCAGCCTGCTGTGCTTTGATACCTGTTTGGTACCTAGGCTTTCATGGAACTTGACCTGTGAAATAATAGAAAATATATGTGTTGGTCTTTGCCCCCGGTTCCCAGCACAGAGCTCTTAAAACTCTTGGAATTTCCTAGGTGATAGGGGTGTTCTTTGTTTTATTTTTTTTTTTAATGTTTTAATTTGTTTATTTATTGACTGCACTGGGTCTTCATTGTTGTGCACGGGCTTTCTCTAGTTGTGGCAAGTGAGGGCTATCCTCTAGTTGTGGTGTGTGGGTTTCTCATTGCAGTGGCTTTTCTTGTTGCGGAGCATGGGCTCAGTAGTTGTGGTGTACAGGCTTAGTTGCCCCTCGGCACGTGGAATTTTCCCAAACCAGGGATTGAACCCACATTGCCTGTTTTGTCAGGCAGATTCTTAACTACTGGACCACCAGGGAAGTCCAGGAATGTCTTTTGTCTTAATGAGGAGACTCTTGGTGATCTGGATAGCTTCGGGATGGAAGCTGGTTACCAGAGACACCAAGTCACAATTAGAAGCTTGGAATTTTTAGCCCCGCCTTCCATCTGCTGGGAAGGGGAGAGGGGCTGGAGACAGAATTAATGTTCGATTATGCCAACATGATGAAGTCGTCATAAAAATCCCCAAAGTTTGAGGTTCGAAGATCTTCCAGGTTGCTGGAGGTACTGGGAGGGTGGTGCCTGGCCAGGGCATGGAGGCTGCATGTCCCTTCCTCTATACATTATCCTATTCTTTTCTCCACCTTGGTGTGTTACTTATCCTTTTTAGGATAAATCAGTAAACATAAATGTTTCTCTGAGTTCTGTGAGCCATTCTAGCAAATTATTGAACCCAAGCAGGGAGTTGTGGGAACCCTGATTAAAGCAAGTCAGTTAGAAGCACAGGGGATAGCCTGGGACTTGCAGTTGGCATCTGAAGTTGAGGAGACAAGGAGGCAGTCTTGTAGGATGGAGCTCTTAACCTGTGGGAGCTAACGCTGTCTCTAGGTAGATAGTGTCAGAATTGAGTTAAAATATAGAATCCCCAGCTAGTGGTAGATAATTGCCTGATGTGCAGAAGTCCTACCCCCTACCTGTGGTGTCACAAGTGAAATGTGGTCAGAGTGTGAGAGTAAAGGGGAAAGACAAGTGTGTCCTACCTACACCCTCACAATGGGGTCCAGTCCTCAGGATCCTAGCATCTCCCACCCACTCCCATCTCATACTGACAACTCGCAGGAGCTGGGGATTTCTCAGATGGCCCAAATGAATAAATGCAGAGCCCTGCATGCCCGCTCTCCAGTATGCATGGTACACACACGCATGCACACACACACACACACACACACACTCAAATGAAGCCAGAGAGACACTGGTGAGCCAGAGGGACCAGTTTTATTAGATTCCAGCAAGACTATACAATACGTGTTTCATGCAGATTAAATAAGTGTCTTTGCTGCCCCTGAGAGGGAGCACTTTGACCTCCAGCTCCTTCTTTGGCGTGTCAAGGGGTGAGTGTCAAGGGGACCCATCGACATATTCTGCATGGGGGGCAGTTGGGATCATGACTGGGGGTGGTGGTGAGACTGTGGGCAGCTGAGGGCTCCTGAGACCTTGAGTCTTCAGAGGCTTAGGAACCATAGGACCTTGGTCCTTTGCTGGTGGTGGCACCTGAGGATCTTGATCTTTCAGAGGTACTGGGATTATAGGAACTTGACTCTTGACAGGCTCCAGGACCACGGGGCCTTCATCCTTGACAGGCACTGCAATCACAGAATCATGATCCTTCAGAAGTTCTGAGACCCCTCTCCCTTGATCTTTGACCGGCTGTGGGACCGCTAACCCTTGATTCTCTATAGACTCAGAGAGCACAGAACCTTCCTTCTTCACAGGTTCTATGACCATGGCACTTGGATCCTTCAGTTGCTCTGGGACCATAGGACCTTGGTCCTTGACAGGTGCCGGGACCATGGGGCCTTGATCCACTGGCTCAGGCGCCGTGGGGCCTTGGTCCTTGACAGGAGCCAGGACCATGGGGCCTTGATCCACTGGCTCAGGGACCGTGGGGCCTTGGTCCTTGACAGGTGCCGGGACCATGGGGCCTTGATCCACAGGCTCAGGGACCGTGGGGCCTTGGTCCTTGACAGGAGCCGGGACCATGGGGCCTTGATCCACAGGCTCAGGGACCGTGGGGCCTTGGTCCTTGACAGGTGCCGGGACCATGGGGCCTTGATCCACAGGCTCAGGGACCGTGGGGCCTTGGTCCTTGACAGGTGCTGGGACCATGGGGCCTTGATCCACAGGCTCAGGGACCGTGGGGCCTTGGTCCTTGACAGGTGCTGGGACCATGGGGCCTTGATCCTTCAGAAGCTCTGGTACCATGGAATCTTCATCTTCAACTCTTGCTGGAACCATAGGACTTTGATTCTTTAGAGGCATGGGGGCCAAGGAATCTTGGTCCTTGACTGGTGCTGGGATCACAGAACCTTCTTTCTTTAAAGGCTCAGGGACCGTGTGATCTTGATCCTTAACTGATGCAGGGACTATGGGACATAGATCCTTCAGAGGCCCCGGGACCATAGGAGCTTCATCCTTCAGAGGTTCTGGGGCTGTGGGGCCTTGACCCTTTGAAGGCTCTTGGATCCCAGGACCTTGATCTTTCAGAGGCCCCGGGCCCACTGGACCTTGATCCTTGTCTGGCTCTTTGGCTACAGGACCTTGATTCTTAGGTGAATCCCTGGTGGGTTCGACCTGGCTCCTGAAAGGAGAGAGAGGTTGTCACTGTGAGGGCCAGTGCTTGGACCAGGGACAGGGCAGAGCACAGATTGCCTAAGTCTTGCCCAGTGGAGCCTGGGCAGGGCAGCTCTTGTTGGGGAATCAGCAGGAGAATCTGATCTCCAGATCCTTAGTACAGAATGTGGGGTAGGGTGAGGGGCAGGCTTGGGAGCTGGTCATGCAGTGTGCTTGCCAATTGATTATAACCTGCAGGGGGCATGGAGGGCGGCCCCCAGGTGACAGTGGCAGTACTGTACTGGGACTCAGAGTCTTCCAGTTGGCATCCTAGCAGCCTGTCCACCCCACACTCCCCCCAGGCCTCTCTTCCTTCCTCCAGAATAGCTGGGGTCCATCCTGGGGGCCCATCTTTGCTATCCACTCAGGTGACCCTACAGGCTAGAGTGCTCCTGTTCTTAGGGCTTCCCAGACTCCTCTCTTTCCCCGACCCCCTTGTTAAGTGCTCAGTGGGGAGGGGTAAGGGGTCCCAAGGCACATAGGAGAGAAAGAGGGCAGTGGGTAGGTCTCTCTTCCCCACCTCCCCAAAAAGGGTAAAAAGCATTTTATCACATTGTTTAGAACAGCTGGCTGGGGTGACAGTAAAAAACAGACCAGCTTTTAATCAGTTTTATTATAGCTTTTAAATTCTCTTACAGACCATGCACCCCATTGTCACCTGCACCATATTTGGTGGTGATTGGCTGGGACTCCCCATTCAGGCAGTGAAGAGGCCCTGCTCCCCTCGCTCTGTCCCTGCTCTGGCTCCCTTTACTCTCCTTGGGCGAATCAAGTCTTTACACTTAAAACCAATTCAGTATTGTAACAGTTACTGTCGTTTAAAGCGGGTCCTGTAAAACTTCTAGTTGTACACTTTCTCAGCTCATTCTGGTTTTGTCTCTCTGGGCCTCAAGTGTGTCATCTATTTCATTGGGTAAAATGATATTTACTCAGAAATTTATGATGATTAGGAATTATATACATAGAGCACCTTGTACTGTGTTCTATGTAATATTGCTACTACTTTTCTGTCTACTTAGAAGTAAAGTTACACATATTTGGAGTATTTTCATTCTGACATGTCATCCCAGTCCAGAAGCTTCTTACCATATTTAGCATCTTGAGCCTCCTAGGAACTGACATTTCTCAACAGAGTACGGAGTGCCACAGGCAGCTTGTCTATCCAGTCCCTCTGGATGTCTCTGAGCATCGCAGTGGAAGAGAGGGGCTGGGGTGGCTCCCTAGTTCAGAACAACACAGAGCACAACTGCCCTGGTCACATGGACACAGCTGGCTACCATTAGTAGGACCTTAGTGTTTATGGAGGGAGCAAGGCTACGAGAAGCATGCAAAATCTAAGAATGGCATTAATATACCTCTAATACTTGGTGGTTGGCCAGAGAGAAAAAATAAAAACCTAATTCAGACTAGAATCCGACAGGAAATTGATTAGATAATCCTATCTGGAAGTGAACTACCTGGATGGAGTCATCCCAAATGGGGTGATGAAGCTGAGACATGAGACAAAAGAGGTAACTATGGCTTAACTTGATCTCGGGGCTTGGGTTGCAAAACCTATCCCACTGGCAGGATATGGGGCCAGTGTCCTCTGCTGGCATGGAGATTTAAAAGAGGGCCAGACCCACAGCATGGAGTGCAAAGTACCTTTCCATGGATGTTTGTGGCACTAGTTCCCATGCCTTGCCTCATTTTTCTGCTTAATGAGCATTCTCAGCCAGCTGTGAGCTAACCCCAAAATTGCTCTGATACACACCTCTATATTGATTTGGTTAGTAAACTTGTTTCCTTAGTAAGTGTCTTTAATTATGGAAATATTCAGAATGAAATTAGAAATGATAAATTAAATAATATTACCTTTGGGGGGGTATTAAATTTAGGAAAAAAATCTGTGTACATTTAGTTTGAAAGTATTCATACTGTTTAAAATAATTTGTATATTATACCTAATATAATATATATAATATATTTGGCATATATTTAGACTAGTTTTGTGATTCCAATATAAAATGTGTAATGGAATAATTAATTTAGAGTTGTAGTTTTAAGTTGAAAGATATGACAATTTTATAAATTTTATAAATGATGAACTTTTATTACAAATCGATAGTAAACATACTTTTAAGCTTAGTTTTTAAAATAATTACTAATAATTTTAAAAATTTGGGGGAATTGAATTAAGTTATAAAATCCTCCTTAAAAGAGTTTGTTCCATTTTACTAGATTTTTAAGTTTGCTACTTTTATAAATTAAACATTTCTTTTTAAAACCAGAGCAGTCTTGGTTGGTCTTCCAGTGAACAAAACCACCCTCAAGTGCAACATAAAACTCTCATTGACGCTGACTGGCCATCACTTGGTTCCATGGTGGCCTGCCAGTCTCCCCATCTGTAAAATGCCCCACCACTCACAGTGTCCTCTTTGTGAACGAGACACAGCCGCACACCCAGGGTGGAAGCGAGTGTGTGGTTGGTGAGTGGTGATGGGCCATGTTCAGCCCACAGGCCAGCTGCCTAGGGGCCTGGTCCAGCCTGCACAACTGAGTCTGTGTCTGGTGCATTGAGCCAGCTGCACATCTTCTCAAGATAGCATACAGGACAGGCTCCTGCCACCTCCCAGCCTGTGTACTCTCTCAGAAACTAGAATGAACTGCTGGCTTTTTCTTGGCTTCTGTGCTGCTTATTCCCTGCCAGATCTTGGGCAATTACTCGACCACAACAGACCTCAGTTTCCTCATCTGTAAACTGGGGATGACAATACAAATGCCAGAGAACATTATGACAGAGGATCAGATGATCCTGTTCGGATCTGAAATCATAATTGGTGACATTTGTAGAGAGCTTTGGTGCCTTACGGGCTTCTCTGGTGGCTCAGACAGTAAAGAATCCACCTGCAATGCAGGAGACCTGGGTTTGATCCCTGGGTTGGGAAGATCCCCTGGAGAAGGGAATACCCTTCTCCAGAGCTACCCACTCTGGTATTCTGGCCTGGAGAGTTCCATGGACAGAGGAGCCTGGCAGGCTACAGTCCTGGGGGTCACAAATAGTCGGACACGACTGAGTGACTTTCGCTTTCACTTTGGTGCCTCACATAAGTAAGTCCATAACCACAGTAACTGTGTAAGAGTTTACCAAACGCTCACAGGCGCATTATTTTAGCTCAGTGGAGCCTCCTGGCGCCCTGGAGGAAGGCAGGAAGGTGGTGGACAGCCTTGCAGCCTCACCCTCTTGCACTGTCCTCTGGCCACCCTTGCTGCTTAACATACTTTCAATGTTTGTTTCTTTGTTTCTGCTGCCTGGATTGCCCTCTTTCACCCACTTTCCCCTGTTTGTCTCTGATGGCTCGGCTCGGATCCCACCTCCTTACAAGGTCTTCCTGGATGCTCCAATTAGTTTTGCCTCTATCTCCCTGCAGCACCATTTTACAGTCTCTCCCTGCATTCATAGATATCCTGATTGCATGTCAAGTTTCCCCCCAACCCCGTTTGACTGTGTGCTCCCTGAAGGCAGGGACCATCCAACTGGCCTGCAGCCCCAGTGCCCAGCACAGTACCTGGAACAAAAAAGGTCAAGCAGAATCACAAATTACTGTTGCTGAAACCTGGTTCATCATCTATCCCATGGCCCCAGCCAGAAATTCCAAGTCATCCTAAATACCTTCTGCTCCCTCAAAGCCTTCACCCAATCCATGAGGAACCATCTTTTCTGGCTCCTAACATGTATCTCCTGAATAGTCACATTTCTTTCCCTCTTTACCTTCCCCCCAAGCTGTGCTGTCATCTCTGTGGACCACTGTCATAGCCCAGTAACTGGTGTCTCTGGTCTCTCCTCCAACATAGTCTTCATACAGAAATAAAAAAAAAAAGAGCAAATCCTTGGGATTTCCCTGGTGGCCCAGTGGCTAAGACTCTGTGCTGTCAATGCAGGGGGCCAGGGTTAAATCCCTGGTCAGGGAACTAGATCCTACATGCTGCAACTAAAGATCCCACATGCTGCAGCTAAGACCTCGTGCAGGCAAAAAAAAAAAAAAAAAAACACAAAAACCCCAAAGGAAGTCTTTCCCTCCTGCTGAGACATCTTCAAGTCTTCTCCTTGCACTGAGAATAAAGAAGTTTTACCCTGTTCCATCGCTGACCAGCCTGCTCCCATCGCCTTCCAGCCATCTGTGCCCTAGTCTCCCAGCATGCCCTGCTCCTTTCGCTCACAACTTTGCATGTGTTTCTGTCTCCTCCTGGGACATTCTCTTGCTCCCTCTTCCTTGCTAATCCTGCTCATCCTCCAGGGAAGCAGATGTGACCAGGCCACTGTACAGGCTCTCTTGGTCCCTGACATTTTCTTTCCTATCCTTTATCATAGATGATTACTTGCATTCTTTTCCATTAATGTTTCCCCCTCTAGACTGAAGTGTTCAAAGGGCAGGACCATGTCCGTTTTGTAAATCATTGTACCTAAAACAGTACCCGACTCAGGGAAATCTCTGACTTGTCCAATCAATGAATAAATGAGAGGCTTTTCTGTGCCAGGCTCTGTCCTATTTGCAAAATGTAGTATTCCCAGGTTATATGAGAAAACCAAAGTCTTAGAAACTTAATTTTCTGCCTGTTTTCCTGTTTCCATGGTGACAGCCAATGCCTCCTGGGTATACACATACTGACCTTGAAGCCAAGCTTTATTAGAGTCTGGAAGTAGGATTATCAAGCCCTGCCTGAGACTATCTGGAGAAAGGGCTTTCTTCCCTCCCACTGATGCTTGCCTTTGCACACAATTCTAATCTCATAATCCACCTGTGATTTTTTTACTTCCCAGATTGACTCCTGATGCACCATCACAGCGGGCCCCAGTTGAGGCCGTGCTCCTGGCGTAGGGCCTTGTTCAGAAATCAGGGGCCTGTGGACCCTGTCCTTGAAACCCCTGCTTCCACAGCTTGGAAAAGCTCTGAGAAAGAAAGAAACTCATGTGTCAGTCTAGGTACTGGGTATTTTAAACTTAGATTATTTCTTGTTCAGTAAAGAGCAGCCTGCTGGAGGAGAAAGTACATTAACTGGACTTGAGGCCAGAAGGGCTGGGTTCAAAGGCTGACTCAAGTCCATCCTAGCCGTGGATGTCATCATGGACATCCAGGCTGCCAGCTTCAGTTTCCCTAACCTATAAAATGGGAGAATTCTCCCTTCATTTATGGGAACACTCATGGCATGACCCCTGGAATACAGGAGATATTTCATAAACATTAGTTTCAAAAAGGAACTCAGTCCAGTGTCTTATTCTACACATGGGAAGCCAGGCCCAGAGTAGGCAAGCAACTTCCCACAGCCACACAGCTAAGAAATAGCAGGTCCAGGACTTAACAGAGGCCTCTCAAAATTCACTGGGTGGGTGGAAAGGATGGAGCAAACTCCCTTGAAGCAAGGATGGGCAGGAAGAATTGAGAGGGGCCAGGCTGTCTGTGCCTCAGGGACCCTGTTGGAGGAGGGGGACAGTGGGCCAGGTGATTTCATAGCTTTATCTCCTTCTGTCTGCCTCGAAGGGCCCTGTACAGATGCGCACGTTTGCCAGACACAGACAGAGCTCCCAACACATTATAAGAGATGCAGCTACCTGAGGGAGAGTGTCAAGGAAATTGCCTTTGAAAGGCTTGTTATTCTGATAAAGAATTGTGGGAGACAAGGCTTTCTCCAAACAAGAACTCTTGCCCTGCTTCTGTCTCCCATTAGGCTCCGTGGCCTCTATTTTAGCAATTATCATGGTGTTTGGTAATTACCTGCCTCTCCCCCCAGCTCGTGGGCTGTGTTTTATTCATCTCTGCATCATGAATATCTAGTGTCTGGCTCCTAGGACCTGGCAGATATTTGTGGGAGTAATGGGTAGCTGGCGTAGAGCTGCTTCTCTTTATTCTATCAATATTTGATGTTTTTTCTCTTTTATCCATTCATTGGACCAAGTCTGCCGAGCCGGTGCTCTGGGTTAGGCCGTGTGCTGGGGGTATAGGCGGGCATGAGGGAGGCGGGAGCCCCCCCTGTGGGGACCACACCATGAACCCTGTAAAGCTCCCAGTGCACCAGGACCACCAGCCTTGGCCCCAAGCCCTCACCTGCCCATGTTTCTCCAACCAGAGAGGCCTAAGTTCCTTCAGCACAAAGACACCACTGTGCTGGGGAAGCCCTCCCTCTCCAGTCCCAGAAAGCACAACTCCGCAGAACCGATTCGAAGGCGCTGGGGCTGGAAGGACAGATCTGAAAGTCATGGCGTCTCCTGAACATGTGCTGCTGTCTCCTGACCAGCTGGCCCCAGCCGCTGCCTGAGCAGCTCAGGTCTGGGGATAGGGCACACACCTGCATGAGGGAGCCCACCCTCTGTGGCCAGGACCCTGAGCAGAAGCCTGGATTTCTGTCAGCTCCACTCCCTCCCATCCCTGCCCTGCTCCGGAGAATGCCCTGTTGGCTGACCCAGGACTGATACGTGAAGACAGTTGAAAGGACAGCAATCGTGTCCGTATCCCTGACTTCTCCAGGCAACATGTGCCCCACCACAGCTCAGAGCCCCTTCTGTTCCGATTGCTCTCCTCACTACACATCTCAGTTGGCTCCCTTCCTTTGGAAAGTGTAACCCCAGAACTGAAAGGGATGTCCCCGTTAGGTCTCCAAACAGCACACCCCTCCTCTGCCCCAGCACCTCTACCTCCATGGATACAGCCCCCCGCTGCTGTCTCTCAGGCACAGTAGTGCTGCCACCCAGCACCACCCTCCTCAGCAACTAATGGTTCCATTTCAGGGTCACTTCCAGAGTGAAATCACCCTGACCCTCCACCATCAGGGGTCAAATAGCCCTTCTCTTGTGTCCCCAAGCCCCCGCTCTGTTCCCATGCCCTCGCCTGGACACAGCAGCCCCCATCAGGTCAGCTGTCAATAGTTTTGAAGCTGCCTCTCCAGATGGGGGCTCTTTAGGGCAGAGACCACATCTGCTTCATTCTCTTTCCTCTCTCTTTCCCTCCCTCCCTCTCTCCTTACCCATCCCCTGCCCTCCCCTCCTTTTTACTCCCTCCATCCTTCCATGGGTCTTTCCTGGTAGCTCAGTGGTAAAGAATCTGCCTGAAATGCAGGAGACCTATGTTCAATCCCTGGGTCGGGAAGATCCCCTGGAGAAGGGAATGGCAATCCACTCCAGTATTCTTGCCTGGAGAATTCCATGGACAGAGGAGCCTGGCGGGCTACAGTCCACGGGGTTGCAAACAGTCGGACACTACTGAGCGACTAAACAATCCTTCCACAACATTTAATAAGTGCCTCCTAAGTGACAGACTGCTGACCAGAGTGGAGAGCTAGAGTGCCGTAGCATCGGGCTAGCACCACAGGAGGACTCTACCCTGAATGGGAAGCTTAAAAAAAAAAAAAAAACTCACACAAGATAAAACTCTAACAACTGTATTTACATTATACACACATGCTTTCCTATTTTTAACTGCCTTAACACCTTTTTTGTCCTCCCAAACTGCAACCTCTCTTTATGGTTTTCTAAGAGGACTTCATACTCAAGGTGGCATATTGTATTCTCACAGCAGCCCATCACCCAGGCAGATGGGGTTCACTTGTGTCCTCATTTTCCAAAGGCAGAAGCAGGGCTCCAGAAAGTCGCATAGTGAGCCTGTTAATGCCAAGACCTTAATGGACGATGACAGACTTTCAGTCAAGCTCTTTCCTTTCTGCAACAATATCCCTTAGGGATGTGACTTCAACCACAGAGATCCCAAATTTGTCTGCAGATGTCTGAACTAGGTCTGGCTTGACATAACTCTGATTGGCTCTGCATGGTCCAGAAGACTAGAGTCACTGAATTCTACAGGTCCCCTGCTCCGAGCTCCCAACTGCACCTCCTGAGAGTTGCCCCTCTGGGACTCCAACATCCATCTCCCCTTTGCCTTGGCCCTTCCTGCATCTACTGCACAAGGACCTCCTTAATTTACCTCCTGGTGTTCAGCAGACCCTGGCAAAGAAGATAGTCTCAGAAAGCTGGTACATCCTGGTCTAAGAATGCCCGTCTGCACCCACACCTGTAAGCCCTACCTGTATGGGTGCCAGTCAGTTGATCAGCCTGGGGCGACACAGAGTCCATCTATTTGTGGCTTATCAACACAGGAAGAGCAACTAGGACCATGGTTAGAAAAAAGGCTGCCACCACAAGGCTTAATTCTGGGCAGGAGGTGAGGGGGTGGAGGGGTGGGTAGTGGGTAGTAACTGTCTGAGCAAACTCAGCATCTGTGACCCTCATCTGACTCATTTTCCAAAGATGATTTGAGTACTTAGGGTCACTGAAGGCTTTGGAGCAAGGAAGGGACCGGATGAGGAGATTGCTCTTACAGGAATTCTTTACAGCAGGAATCCTAGAGATGGTCCCAAGTGCTGGACAAGGAATGGGTTTCAGTCACCCAAACCTGGCTCCAAATCCTGACTCACCACATACAATTTGTGTGACTTTGTTATCTAATCACTGAGTCTCAGTGTGTTTTTTTTTAATCTGTGAATGGGGATGGTGCCTACAACAGACTCTCTAGCCCTATTGTGAGGATTAAATGGGAACAAGTGTATAAAGGTCAAACACATGCTCCTTCCCTTCCCCTAGGCTGTGCCTCCTCTGCCTTTTACAAAGTGGCACTAGACAGCTGGAGCAGATTTTCAGTTTGGATTTTTCTTCACCACTCCCAGGTCCCCTGATGTCTTCCCTGATTGCTCAGATAGTAAAGAATCTACTTGCAATGCAGGAGACCTGGGTTTGATCCCTGGGTTAGGAAGATCTCCTGGAGAAGGAAATGGCAATCTACTCCAGTGTTCTTGCCTGGAGAATCCCAAGGACAGAGGAGCCTGGTGGGCTACAGACCATGGGGTCACAAAGAGTTGAACATAGCTGAGTGACTAACACCAACTAACACTAACCAAGTCCCCTGTAGACAGATGTATCCCTGTTTCTTTTTTTATTTCCTTTCTTTCTTCCCCCCTCCCTTCCTTCCTTTCCTTCTTTTTCTCTCTCTTTTTTAACTTTATTTTTGGCCACTCTGTGTGTGGCATCTGGGATCTTAGTTCCCTGATCAGGGATCAAACCCGTGACCCCTGCTGTGGAAGTTTGGAGTCTTAACCACTGGACCTCCAGGGCAGTCCCTGTTTTTTCCTTTTTACTGTTAAATACCCTTTCTAGATATAACCTGCTAAGAACTAAATAAATTCCCAGTTGTATAGTAGATATTTTAAAAGCTTCCTTGGTTGTCTTAACACCAGGAAGGCTAAGTCAAGAGCATAGTTGACTGTCTTAATGAGCTATCGTGAATCTGATAATCCTGCTAAAGACCCTTTTAAAAATGTGAAGTGCTAGACTAAGGCAGCCAGACAGTCATGGCTCAGTTCTTGTCTAGCTGGGAACTTGCAAATCCATCTTTGTCCTTCTCCCCATCCCATCTAAAGTAAAGGATGGGCTTTTGAGCCA
The DNA here is from genome assembly GCF_054371585.1 of Giraffa tippelskirchi. Classification (NCBI taxonomy): domain Eukaryota; kingdom Metazoa; phylum Chordata; class Mammalia; order Artiodactyla; family Giraffidae; genus Giraffa; species Giraffa tippelskirchi. The sequence goes on from NC_137285.1 coordinate 126,138,148, forward strand.
TTGGTCAAAAATTGTTTTGGTGTGTCCAGAGTGAATCAGTGAAAATGACCATGTAATTGCAGAAATGGAGACTGCACCAGGAGATAGACTGATAGGGTGCTCAGGGAGGAGGGGCTGGGGAAGGGTTGGGGAGGGGAGAGGGCAGCAAGAGCCAGTGCTGGCGGGGCTTCATCTCAAGCGGTCGCGTGGCAGAGAGAGTGAATTTGCTGTGTGTAGCTCCAGCTACCACCACTCTGTTGGGGTGAAAGGTGGTAAGTAATGGAAAGTGGTGGTCAGCAAGCTACCCTAAAAATCAACCATGACAAGGGTGTTCCAGAGGCCTTCACATGCAACCCCACGAGACCCTCTCATAATAGTCCTCTGAATCACAAACAAGATTTTCTGTTACCACCAGCTACCCCACACTGGAACCAAACAGATTTGTATCACACTGTATCCCTTGCTGGCCAAACTCTTCCTTTCTGGATCTTGGGAGTCACATAGATCTGGGTGGTGATGGATACCTGTATGCTTGTTATCCTCTTTGAGGCTCAAAGAAAGTAAGAAACTCAGCCAAGGTCACACAGCTAGTAACTAATAGAGCTTGGATTTAGAACCAGGACTGTTGGTGTTTGGAGAAGGAAACAGCAACCCACCCCAGTATTTCATGGACGGAGGAGCCTGGCAGGCTGTAGTCCATGGGGTCGCAAAGAGTCAGACATGCCTGAAGCAACTGAGCACTGTCGGCTCTAATTCCCAGCCCTTATGTCTAAGACATGCCCCTCGAGGGATGCCTCTGCCATCTCAGAATTAGGAGCTCTGCACTGGGCAAGGGATAGGCTAAGCCAACCTCTCAAGATTACCCTGTAACCTCGAATCTATGTTTATAAAGTCAGGACTGTCTAGGAAAAGCATCCATATAAAGTACAGAGGGGGCTGGCCTGGAGGCTGGCCTTTTTAAAAACAACCATTGATGCCTCTGGGCTCTCCTGTTGCCATGACCTTTCTCAAAACCACCCCCGTCATGTGAGCAGAGCCAGTTACTAGGCAGAATAAAGCCTTGTGGAGGCATTGTGGTGGGTATGGAGGCAGATGGTGAATATCATCATTCATTTGTTCACTCACTCTTCATTCAACAAGCACTTTAGAAGACATTATCTGCAGGAGACAACGGGCTGGAAGCTAGGACTACAAAGATGAGCAGAAGGACTGAGTCCTTGCCCGGCGGGAGCACACTCTCGTGGGGCGACACACACACATATGAGCAGACACAGTACAAGTGCTAAGTTCCACGATGAAGAACACACAGGGAGGATCTTACCCAGCCTGGGAGGTGCGGGAAAGGCTTCCTGGAGCTGTCCCCTGAGCGGAGTCTTGAAGGATGAGTTAGCCAGGTGGAGAAGCAGGAGAAGGGCAATCTGGGCAGGTGGGGCGGCGTGGGTAAAGCATGGAGGTGAGAAGCAGCATGGTGCGCTGAGCAGACACAAGCGTCTGCAGGCCGAGAGGAGCCCGCAGAGGGTTTAAAGCAGGATGTGACATGGTCAGAACTGCATGTCCTATAGATCCCTCTGGCAGCTTAAACCAGTACCAGTGACAGAAATTTGTGTATCTCAGTATCTGAGGCTCCCTTGGCCCCAGATAAGATGTCTGGATTGGGATAGATATAGACAATACCAAATCAACCAGTGACCAAGGGCCACTTATATGAGGACAAGGGACAGAGAGTTAAGCTCAGTTCCACTGTTTGAAATAAAAAGCACGAGGTGATGGTCTCTGAGCAAAGCCCTCCAATGTCTGGTTTGGACATCAGTTTTATCTTGGTATCTCCAGTACCAAGTGTATTTTTTATGAATGAAAACTGTCAGATCATTCTGTATTCAATAACTTTGCATTTTAGTCACCCAGTCAGTTAGTTTAGCACCCTAAGGAGAATACCTATATATTTAGCAGAGACAATTGGCCAGTTCATTCAGGATGTTTGAGCCAGTTGTGTGTGAAGACCTGACCCAACTCTTACTTCCCCTCATTTGTATCTAGTTCCCAAGATTTAAAAGGGATCCTAGGTGAGCCTGCAGATGCCAGAACAGACAGGGCCCCTGGAGGGAAGGAGGATAAGCTTAGTTAGGAATCCAACTCATCTGAACCCCATCTCCCTCCAGGCTGCACCCCCCTTGGGTGAAGGGAAGAAGCAGTCCAGGCTGTGACGCAGGCCTTCACAGGGGAAGGATGTGTAGACGCCCTTCCCTCTGAGCTGCCTTGTCCTGTCTGTCACCTGGTGTAAACACCTGCTCCACTATATCAGGAAGGGTCAGTGGGACCACACAGAAAGAAATGCTTTGTAAGCAATCAGTAAATATAAATTCTTAGAATGTTACTGTTGAGGTTTGTGGACTCAAGGTAATTCAGTAGCTGGAGTTCTATAAAAGCGTTCTTCTTAATCAGTGTTTGCCTCAATCCACTTCATATATTGTCAGAAAGACGAAGGGATGAAGAACACAGACCTCTCCAGTACTGAACAGGGAGGGTGGAGGGGCTCTGTGTAGTGTCCACTACGGGTTCCCTAGAGCCATCAAGTCGTTTCATGCTCACTCCTCTCACCTGAGGTGGGTATTAGTGTCCCCATTTTCAGAGGAGGACACCAAAGCTCCGAGAGTTTAGTGAATGACACAGACTTGCCTAACTGGCACCGACTTCCATCCATGAATCTGGCCTAAGGGCACTGCCACTGTTAACCTGTATTCACATGCTGGGGAAGAAAATACGTGATGATGGCAATTCTGTTGTTAGAGCTACTCTAGGATGCTCTAGTGTCATGAGGATTGATGCATTAAAGGCAGTGGGAAGGAGAGCTTTGGATCACGTGCCCGGTTCTGCATGAGGGGAGGCTGAGGAGGGTTGGTTCCATGCCTTTGAAACTGCTGCCTCTCCTGTCTCAGCTTGGCTGTCACCACCATCAAGCCTGCTGCTGTTCCTGCCCTGTTGTCCTCAGCTGGGGCTGTGGGATGGTCTCCCCTTAACTGTAGATAGTCCATGGCCCATGTCCTGAAAGAAACTTTCTACATCTGAGGTCCTGAAAGTGTAAACCGCCCTAAGGCATTTTAGCAGGGAGAGAGCCTTGAAACCACCATGACACACAGAGGGAGTTCACAGCCTTTGTTAAAGAAGACTGGACAGTCCCTGTGAGTCTACAGCAAGGAGGCTGTGCATTTTTAAGCCATAGTGGACACAAAATGAGGGAAGAACTTCACTAAGAACACACAAACTCTAAGGAAGGATTAAACTACACTTACAACTAATGTCAGAGAAGGCAATGGCACCCCACTCCAGTACTCTTGCCTGGAAAATCCCATGGATGGAGGAGCCTGGTAGGCTACAGTCCATGGGGTCGCTAAGAGTCGGACACGACTGAGCGACTTCACTTTAACTTTTCCCTTTCATGCACTGGAGAAGGAAATGGCAACCCACTCCAGTATTCCTGCCTGGAGAATCCCAGGGATGGCAGAGCCTGGTGGGCTGCCGTCTATGGGGTCGCACAGAGTCGGACACGACTGAAGCGACTTAGCAGCAGCAGCAGCAACAACTAATGTATTAATAGCTTTGGGGACCTATTTCAAAATCAGAGGCTGGTTTTAACTTTGTTTGGTGTTTCAGAGAGGTGGTGATAGTAATGGGTGAGGATTTGCCTCCTGGGCTTGGAAAGCATCAGAGAGCATGGTGGAAGCGAGGCCGAGGCTCTGGGCCAGTCTGGCCACTGGGTGGTTCCCACCTTCCTGCTTCTCCACTGCCCATCCTTGCCCTTTCTCTGATTCCGAGTGCGTCTCACCTTCTCCTGGGTTAATCTCAATGCGTCTTCTCTCTCTGCCTCTGTTTCTATCTCTTCTGCCTTTTCACCTCTCTCAAGCACTAGTTTTGATCAAAAAATTCTTAACTGATCAAAAGAGAGTTAAATAGTATACTTTTCTGTGTGCTTTATTATTGAACAGTATTTTGCATTTCTGCCTCATACAAAAGCAGGCAGGTGGGTGGAATGTTTTCTGTTCATCTGGAAAACAAATATATAATGTTTTTTTCTTTCATATACATGACCCTTGATTATTCCGACCACAGCTCCTCCCCAAAGTCCAGATTTTGGGAACCCCAACAGAATGAGTCTTAGCCTAGAGCTCCAAGCCTAGAGCAACTGAAGACTTGTGGCTGGTGCCCGGTGTGAGGGTGAGGGTGAGCAGCATAATGGTAGGAGCATGCACAGGTGGGGTACTAGCTGGGGGTGTGGATGGAGACCCTGGTTAGTGACCCCAACCCCCCGCCATGGCATCAGGATGTACATACTGCCCTGATCCTCCCTGAATGACCCACTCCCCAGGACTGAGCTCACCTGGTGTGGGGCCCCCACACCTCTGCTTCTGGCCAGCCCTGGCTCTGTTCACTTGGTCACCACCTGCCCATCCACTGACACACGGAATCTGCTAGAACAGATTCCTCCTTCGTGTCTCACTGTGATTGGAGGTGGGAGTCTCAGCCATCCTGGTTCTCTGCTTGGGGCACAATGCCCAGCACATGATAGGTATTCAATCAACATGCATGGGAAAAAGAAGTGGGATCCCGAAGTACAGAATCTTTCATCCCGTTTCAGCAGACGGATATCAAGGTGGGCACCCTTGGCCCGGGCTCTGGGGTACCCATGCTACTGCTCTCCCGCCTGTAAGCCAGCCCCTGCATGCCCCACACACCCACATCCCACCCACTCTCCAAGGTCCCCCCACTCATCATGAAGCTTTCTGATTCTCCATTCCCAGTGGGAAGAATCCTGACCTCCATCTGAGCTCCCCACTACCTGGTCTGTTGGTACCTAGTTTGGACTCTCTTATGGCAGTTTCCACACTCCCGCATTAGGTACATGCCAAGACTGTCACCCCATAACCCACACAGTGAGCTAGCCCCCAGGGGGTGGAGCCTCCACAATGACCAGATTAAATGAGTAAGGGAAGGCATCTCTGCCATCCCTTGGCAGGAGAAAAACCAGAACAGACAGTCCTGCGGGTTGACGGGAAGAGGGTGGGGGTCAGGGGCCAGCCTCCCAGCCTGGCGAGGCAGTGCTGGCCGCTCACCCCCAGCAACAGGGGATCAAATCGTTACACTACCTTGTTGGCCACTGGGTCTCCTGGTCCATCGTCGCCTTTCCCAACACTTAGCTCTGACTGCTTGCAATTAGTATCTGAGAGGCAAGTATCTAAAAGAGTCAAGCTGTGTTATGGAGGACCCCCAGAGAAACTGCAGGGCACAGCTCCTCTCGGGGAGAGCAGCTCAAATGGCAAAAGGTGGTTCCTTCACCTACTCAGCTGGGCCTTACCAAGGAAATAAGATCAAGAAAGTGGTGTTCGTCTTTAGCATTTATTTATAACTGGAAAAAATGTTTGTTTGTTTGTTTCTGAGCAAGCACAGACCACAAGCACGGCACAATCAATTGGCTATACATGAATATTTTTGTCATTTTCTTACTAACAGCAGGAATGAAATAGCACCAAGAGAGGTGTGCGCTACACATACATAGACAATCTGTGGTAGGCAACAAAACCCAGGCCACAAAATCGTAATTAGACGCTTCCGGTCTGCCTTGAGAGCAAAGGCATCATGGGAGCACCAGCGGAAAAGGACCCGACGCACAGCTGCAGGGATCGGGTTTGCGGGCGAGTAAAGCAGTGGGGAGGCTCCAGTCCCCGCTCTTTCGTCAGGGCGGTTCAGGGAACCACAAGGAATTGTACAAAAATGGGCCGAGCAGGCATGTGAAGCTTGGCCGCCTTCAGAAAGGCAAGGTCGAAACACTGCTTGTGAGGCTGAAATCAGTTTCAGTCAGTGCGTTTGGGATGCAGAACAAGACCGACTGAGTTTTATTTGTAAACAGCAGAAATTAAAGGAGGTTTCTTGCCAGCGAAGTGACACATTCAAGAGTCAAAGTGAACTACCAACGGATTTTCTCAGAGGGAGGTGCTAAAAAGATGGGGAGACTAAAGACGTGAAGAGACACCCTACAGGTCATGGAAAGCCTCAGGTGGGGCAGGGAGGAAGCTCGGTGCCTTGGGCTGCAAGGGGGCAGGAAACACTACAGTTTGGGCAACACAGACTTGGATCAGACACAGGGATAAGTCCTATGCACCCTGGTGGTGCTGTGGTGGAGCCAGATTTATACACATTAGCCATTACGGCCGGCCCCCTGTCAGGCACACAGGCCTTCAACAATCGAATGTTGAGGGAATGGTCCCTTGTGTGATGTAACATTTGGTTTACTTGATCTGCAAAGGAAACCAGATGACTAGTCTATTGAGAAATCCAAACTGTGGCTAACATCAACATGTTTGATGAATACCAGATACTGCAAGAGAATGAACGGACATTGGCGAATTTCCTGGACAAAGTTAAGGTCATGTTGATGGAGCTCTCTGACATTGTTTAGACCAGCTAGCAAATACCTGAATCAGTACTCAGATCTACTCTAGCCCCTTACATTGAGGCATCCAAATCTTTGATCCACAAACACTGACACTCACATCTTCTACCTTCCTCAGTACTTCATCCTCATAGTTCCTTCCCTGGAACAGAAAGGAAGATGGCAGAAAGGCCTGCCTGGCTTTGTTTCTGCAGGTCCTGTCCTCTTAGGAATTAGGGCCTGCATAGTGAAGCCTCAATTAATTTACAAGAGACATATTAATAAGCCCAAAGGGGACAAATAAAATGGTGTAAATGGGGATTTTGCTGCTTGAACGATCAGAATATGAGAGAGCTTGTGGAGGCTCTATTTCCTCCAACCTGAAGGACCTAAAGGGACTTCTGAGGTAGGGAACTGTGAGGACTTCACTCTTCACCACTTTCAGGACAAAAGAAAAGTACTCCTGAAGAGGCTAGCGTCACACAACAGCCCAGCAATTTCAGAATGCTGGCGACAGGAAGCACCCTGCATACATGAGAAGTAAAGGGTACCAAGGAACGTATACACCATGGGATTTGCAAATGTAATTGTTCTGGTAGGTATATGGGGTCTTTCCACAACTCCCTGACTAACACCCACAACGCAACTCAAGCACAGCTGGGGTGGCACTGCCACCCCTGGCTGCTTTGGCCACACAGACACAAGACACAATACAGGGAGAGATGCTTTTCTTCAGGAATGAGGTAAAAAAAAAAAAAAAAAAAAGCTTGCTAATCACCGAGCAGGGGACGCTCCTCATCTTAGGCTAAGTCACAGAAATCTCCCAGAACCTGAAATTCAGCACGTTCCGTCCTCTCCAAGAAACAGAGCGAGAACAGTCCAGGCAGGAACAGTAACCACTGTCACAGTAGCCGCTATGTCTGCTTCCTGCTGTGTGTTTCTCAGAAGCAAGAAAGCCACATTCTAAATACACTATCGTTACACCTTGAACTTCCTTCCTCCAGTCCCCCATAACCAGTCACTTTGCAAAATCTGCAGCACTGGATAGGCTGAGGGTTAACAGGGAAACAGTCACATTTCTGTCGCCTTCCTATGATGTCTGGAGTGTACCTACGACACCTAACTATTTTGCCCTGGCCTCGTTTTGGTCATCAGTGGCACATCTCTTACTCAGCATACAGTTTAAAGCCCACTGATAGGAAACTAAATGTAGTCACCTGTTTCAAGCAAAAGAGTCTATGAAAAAATTACTTAACAAACACAACTCATTTTATTAAGATTAAGGCCAAAAATTTTGTTGTTGTTGTTTTTTAAAAAATATTTCCACAAATCTTGTCAATTGCTGAAGCCCAGGTCAAGCTTCTATAGCACATGATAACTCTGCGAATTTTGGAAAAGAACACCTTTACCTAAGTTTAAAATTGATGACCGGCGCAGACGCTAGGGAGGAACGGGAGGAGGATGCCCCACATTCATGTCAGAACATCAGGACAGGTCCTCAGGTGTCCTCCCGCCTGCCTCACCAGGCATGCTTGCCCCTGCCCGGAGGGAGGCACTGCCCTGCCAGTCAGCCACTGGCGGGTCCAGGGGCCCCGTGGTGTGGCCCTGGTCTAGATCTGGACAGGAGGCAGGTCACCTGGTCTCTGAATAGGATCCCCCTGCTCAGAGAAACCAAAGCGCTCCTAGAACACTTAGGACCCACGCAGACGGGAAGCCTCTAATCAATTTTGTGGCCTTTTTTGTTGATTAGTGAAAGAAAAAAAAAAAAAGGAAAAAGAAGAGAAGGAGAAAGAGAAGTGCAGTGCATTACTCTTTAGCCTCAGCCAGCTTATTGTTCATCTCTGCGCTCTGCTCCTTGTCGGCGGCGGGCGGGGCGGTGCGCGCACCCTCCGCGCTCTTCTTCTTGGATGCCCGGCCCGACGCCCCCTGCTTGTCTTTGGCCTTCCTCGGGGGCTTATGGCTCACAGAGGTCTTTTTTGGTTTGGAACTCTGGAGACTAGGTTTCTCCACCTGCACAGAGAAACAGACAGACCGCAAACAGAAACACAGAAGGGGCGGGATTTGGAGGGAGAATTTAGAGAGAAGATGTGATTAGTGAAAAGATAACCTTAATGAAAGCACAGGACTCTGAGAAGCATGGCATGTAAAGCCCCTTTGCTGATGCCTGGTCACCTGGCATCTCTCACCTGGAACCCCTGGTCCCCCGTTTTAGCTGCCCTCTTGCTAACCACTCTGGCTCCTGATGCCAGCTCTGGCCCCCAGCCCCACCAGGCACTAGACTGTATTTCTGGGCTGCTGCCCCTCCCCGTGGGAAGATTGTACCTCACTATCCTGCTCAACTCAGGCAGTGGCTGAGTGGCAGTGGCTTTAGTCAATGAAATGTGAGCAGAGGTGACAAGTGCCCCTCCAGACAGAAGGCCAGGAGTTGGCCCAGGCTTCCCAACGTACTCATTTCCTCGGCCACAGGCCGCTCCTCACCCTGAGTTTCAGTGGACGTGGAGAGCTGCAGCCCACCCACGGTGGACACATGGTAATAACAAATCAACCTTTGCTGATGGAAGACATCAAGACTCTGGGTATCTTCCATTCACAGCAGCAGCCGATCTTCCCTGTTTCTGAGCTCCTGTGGACAGACGTCCTCACCGAGAGGCTTGGGCGGGCAGTCTCGCCCAGCAAGGCCTTCAGCCTTGCTCAGTGTCCCCTCCTCCTCCCTGGCTGGCTCCCCAGATGGTCTTCTCCAGAGCTGCTGTTCAAGCCCACTTAACTCTCCCCAAGCTTTCTCTCTAGTTCTGTCCCCTCATTCCTAGAAGACAGCCGTGGCATTTCTTTCTCAAAAATTCTAGGCCACTGGATATGGTCCTTCAATATGTTACCCTCCTCCCATCCATCTCTGGATTTCCTTTCCCCAGTCTTCCCTCCTTCCTCCACTCGAATCTTCTTTTGTCCAGAGCCAACCCTATATCTTGGTCCCACTTCATCTGTAGAAGGTGGACAGAGATGATGCGAGGCCTCACCGGCTGGGTCATCCATTCAGTGAGGTTCAGGGACTCTCAGTCACTGTCAACCTATAAATAAGATCATCCTGGCTTGCCTAGGCCTGAGGGCTTTCATGGAATATGGAACCATTAATGTTATAACTGGAGTAGTCCAGGCAAACTGGGTTGGGTAATCCTCTTACCTGTAAACCAGTCCTAGACCAAAGAGGAAACTCCGCTGGACTGCAAGACTTTAGGGCAAAGCAGAGCAAAGGCTACATAGGTTCTCAGACTTTTTCTGCTATTATAGAAAGAAGAGCTGATATTTTCATGATTCCATGTGGCTTGATATCATAGAATAAGTTATGGCATGTGTGATTCTGGCCTCAACAGCAGAATCTCCAACAGGTTTTTCCCCTCTCATGATTGCACATCAGGATACAAATAAGGCAAAGCATTGTTGGATGGCATCACTGACTCAATGGACATGAGTTTGAGCAAAACTCTGGAAGATGGTGATGGACAGGGAAGCTTGGTGTGCTGCAGACCATGGGGTCACAAAGAGTCGGACACGACTTAGTGACTGAACAACAACAATTGTCTTCAAAGGAAAACAGCTGAATCCACTGTATCTTACTTAGAAATGAAAATCATTCACAAACTGTTCATCATAGTAACAAATTACTTGGAACACTTCTTGCAGCTGATGTGACAGGTGTGTTCTGACAAACTAAGGATTTGCTGCTGGATGGAGGGAAAGGATAAGAAAGGGCAGGTGATTTTCAGGGACTCGGGAGGTGAGAAAGTGTCCAGTGATTGGAGCAGAGGATAAGGCAGAGGCTGGGTGGGAAAGAAGTCAGGCAAGGATGCCCCCACGTCTGGGCCAGCCCTTCAGGGGCAAAAGCACAGTTATTTTAAGACAAGGGGATTTAGGGCTCAGGTGAGATTTTCTACCATTTCTTTCTGGGTTTCTCAAAATCAGAAGCTAGTTCTCTTGAAATCTAACAGTTTTTAAGCTGTTTTCATTTTAGGTAATGTGTGCTCAGTCGCGCAGTCATGCCCTACTCGACCCCATGAACTGTAGCCCAGCAGGCTCCTCTGTCCATGGGACTCTCCAGGGAAGGATACTGGAGTGGGTTGCCATTTCCTACTCCAGGGGATCTTCCTGGCCCAAGCATCAAACCCTCGTCTCTTGAGTCTCCTGAATTGGCAGTCTCCTGAATTTACCACTGACCCACCTGGGAATTCCTGTTTTAGGTAATGTTCCTTTAGAAATTCCCTTTCGATTTAGCAAAGGTTGGGCTTCCCTTGTGGCTCAGCTGGTAAAGAATCCGCCTGCAATGTAGGAGACCTGGGTTTGATCCTTAGGTTGGGAAGATCCCCTGGAGAAGGGAACGGCTACCCACTTCAGTATTCTGGCTTTGAGAATCCCATGGACTGTATAGTTCATGGGGTTGCAAAGAGTCGGATAGGACTGAGCAACTTTCACTTTCACTCCCCCCCACCCCCCACCCCGGTAAGAAGCTACTGTGTCTCTGTGTGCTAAGAAGGAAAGAAGGGACTTTAAGGAAGCTTTAAGGACCAGAGTTGGCAGTAGCCCTGCCCCCATCTCTGCTACCATTAACCCCTCCATGCCAGACCGCTGATGGGTCCCCAGAAGATCTGTCTCACCTTTGGAGGTTCCTTGAAGGGCTCACTGTAGAGGCTGCGTATTCTTCTGCGATCAATGACCTTATTGTCAGCTGGGGTTGGCTTATTGGCCTCCCCTTTGAACTGGGCACTGTAGCTGGTCTCATGAGCCATCTTATCATCTGGGGGCTTGTACTGGGGCTTGGCTTTTATGGGTTTCACAGGCTTGATGTCCGTCCATGCTCTGAATTCATTCCTGCAAATCAAAGAAAAGCTAAGTGATTCGATACATCCTCTAACCTGGCAGCAGGGCCTTCTCTCAGAGCTGCAAGCACAGCAAACTCTCTGTTAGTGCCTGTCGTTCTGACTGATGTGTGGCTGAGGAGTGAACTCTCTCTCCTCCTGCATAAATGTAAGCACTCCTTCTGGCCCAGTCAAGGTAGATCGTGGCAACAGCAGTAGCACCTCAGAGAAAGAGTGCAGGCTCCCAGGTCCCACTGCGTGATCATGGACAAGAAGTTCTAATCTTTGGGCCTCCTTTTCACAATATCTAAAATGAGGCTGAGAAAAAAAAAGATTAAAAACTAAGATCATGGCATCCGGTCCCATCACTTCATGGCAAATAGATGGGGAAACAATGGAAACCATGATAGACTATTTTCTTGGGCTCCAAAATCACTGCAAATGGTGACTGCAGCCATGAAATTAAAAGACACTTGCTCCTTGGAAGAAAAGCTGTGACAAACCTAGGCAGCATATTAAAAAGCAGAGACATTACTTTGCCAACAAAGGTCCGTCTAGTCAAAGCTATGATTTTTCCAGTAGTCATGTATGGATGTGAGAGTTGGATCATAAAGAAAGCTGAGCATCGAAGAATTGACGTTTGAAATGTGGTGTTGGAGAAGACTCTTTAGAGTCCCTTGGACTGCAAGGAGATCTAACCAGTCAATCCTAAAGGAAATCAGTCCTGACTATCCAATGGAAGGACTGATGTTGAAGCTGACACTCCAATACTTTGGCCACCTGATGTGAAGAACTGACTCACTGGAAAAGACCCTGATGCTGGGAAAGGTTGAAGGCAGAAGGAGAAGGGGATGACAGAGAATGAGAGGGTTGGGTGGTGTCCAAACTCGATGGACATGAGTTTGAACAAGCTCCAGGAGTTGGTGATGGACAGGGAAGCCTGGCGTGCTGCAGTCCATGGGGTCGCAAAGAGTTTGACATGACTGAGTGAGTGAACTGAACTGAAAATGAAGCTGAAGACTCAATCTTCAGTCATTTATGAGTTCAACACATATGACCCAATGCTGCTGTGTGTGAGGTGAGAGAGTTGTGACTGTTACATGGACGATGTGCCCGGTAGGTTGTGGCCAAACAAAAAATGCCAGTTCTGTTCCTTCCTTTGTTGTGATGAATACATGTTGTAATCCTGAATCCTTAAAGTTTATTCCTCCCTGTGATAGCAGAGGGCTTGCTTTTTGTGCTGCCTGAAACTTAACAATCTCAATCACTTTAGATGAAAATCCTTATGAAATGTCTAAATGCCTGCGGATCATAAGCGAAACGTACTGAATACAACCGATGTCACCATGAGGACTTGTGCTGGGATGTATGCTGTATAGGAGAGTCTTGGTGGGTTGGTGTAAATGGCTGTTGGTTCTTACCCTATGTGATCCCCATCTGCTGCTTTTTATAGTCAGTGTGTCAGGCTGCTTGCTCATAGCACCCTCTCTCCTGGTTAATGAACTGTTACAGGAGTGGAGAAGAGATGGTGACAATGTTGAAAACAGGGTAAAATTAATATCGCTGCTGATGGAGGCCACCGGGTCTGTCCTGTTTGTTGAGTGCAAGACATTGAGCGCCTAAGCTCTGTGGCTCTGAGGTTTTTATCAGGTTTCCCTTCATCTGGGGCCGTGAGAAGCTGTGGGAGAGGAAGAGCCAGTGTACGACTATCTGTCAAGTTAGGTTCTCCAGTGCCCCCTCTCATCCTCATGGTAACTCCCTCCTTCAGGGCTCAGACATGAGTGCCACCAACAAGAGGCCCCAGGGAATAGTAGAAAGAGTGCTCAGACTGTGATGGAGACACATGAATTCTAGACCTGGCTCTACCTCTAGGTAGCTGCTAAGCAGGTTTTTCACCTCCCTGAGTCTTAGTTTCCTCATTTGTCAAAAAAAAAAAAAAAAAAAAAAAAGACTGAACAGATGATGTCCTTATAATGTCCTTCAGGCTCTGAGGCTCTTTGAGTTGATAAAGCTGGTTTGGCAACACTGAGCTACACCCTGGTCATTTGAGCTCCTGAGGGCCACCGGCTCACGTGTGAACAGAGAGACCACAGTTCCTTAAGAGACCTTCCCCAAGCTTCAGGCTCACCTTTCCAGTGCAGCTGGGACCTCCACCTAGATGCCGCCCCCAACTCAAACCCAGCATCCCTAGAAGCAAATCATTTTGTCTCCCTTGCCAAGTTGTCTTCTCTTCTTGGATTCCCTCACTGCTCCATCTCACTCACTCACCCACCATTCATTCATTCATTAAATATTTACTGAGTGCTTAGGTCTGCTTAGGATGCTGAGCTCAAGGTGTGGGAGTGGGAGGTCTGGGAGGACAGTAAGTGAGGCTCGGTGTAGGAGAAGGGTCTGGGAGCACAGGGGAGGAGCTCCTGGGCCAGGCTGGGAATTGAAGGACAGGTTCTGGAGGGAATCACAGAGGTTGGCAGGGAGCTGACCGAGAGAAGGTGTGGGTTCCAGGTAGGATGAGGGGCACACAGAGTCACGGCCCCCCAGGGGGATGCGAGGGAAGCTGGGGGGACAGGGCTGAAACCTGGTGGGGACATGAGAGGCTGGGTAGGTCATGAAGTTCCTGCCAGTCTTGCCCAGGGGATGGTCTGGACTGTAACAGGGAGTTGCCAAACGAGTTCAGGGTGCATGTGGCCAGATTCCTTTTGGGGAAGAGAGCTTGGGAAGCATTGTGAATGGGGACAGAGCGGAGGGGTGGGGCTGGAGGCCAGGAGTGCTGTGCAGTGAGCTGGGAGGAAAGCGGAGGCCTGAATTGGGGGGGGGAGGCGGTGCTTGGAACACAGCGCCGCTGAGGGGATGGGCAGGACTTGAACTCCGCTGAGCTGGGGGAGGCCAGGCTCAGAGAGAGATATGGGAGTTTGTGGGATGGGGTGGCGGGGATGTTACCCATGAGCCAGGGAACCTTGGAGGAGAGGGGATTTAGGAGGAGGGTTCAGACCCTCCTGATTCTGTTAACAGCAGCACTTACTTGGCTTCTAGAGAACTTTTTGATCCTCTCCTCTTCCCTACACCTCTGTAGACTCAACCCATTACCACAACCTGATTTCTGAGTCATTCTGTCTCCACAACAGCCCCAGCTCTGGCTCGGGTTGTAGCTGGGTCTCTGATCACTATTACCTGTCTGAGGTGCCAGGCCTTTCCTCCTTCCTCCCACCCTCAGTTCCAAAGCCCTGATACTTGGCTCAGGTCTCCCGGTAGCCAAAGCAATAAGAACCTGGCTCCCAAAATATGATGGCAGAAACCTGGGTTCTCTGCTCCCACCTCTGCCAGCTTGCTACAGAATGAGGGCTGAGGTAGGTATACACTGGCCCTAAGCACTGTTTCTGGGTCATCTCTCCTGGGCCGGCCTTCTCAGCTTTCTCTCTGCAGTGTCTGGCAAAGGTCTCACTGTGAGCATTATCAATGGGACGTGTCCTTGAGGGGACAGCTCGGTAACCCTGGTCTTGAACAACTTTGGTACATCGTCTCTATGTGGGATGTGTTAATGAGTCTCATAATAAGCTCACTGCAGTTACGACAGGCTGTTAGGTTTAAACAAAAATTCTATTACCTAGGACTTTCTTTGAACCCTCCACAAAGGCTTCCCCAGCCACACGGAACAACTAATCATATGTCATAAAAAAGAACTACGTACCATTCATTAGTTACCTCTTATAAGCTGGAAGATTGTTTTTGTATATTTTCTACAATCCTCACAATGACTTTGAAACGAGGTAGTATTATTTTTCCTTTTATGAAAGAGGATCACCAAGGCTCAGAGAGGTTAAGTGGCTTGCATAAGGCCACACAGCTGGCAAACAGCAGAGCTGATTCTCAGCCCAGATCAGTAGGGCGCCACAGCCAATCTCCTTCCCACTGCACATCTCCTTCCCACTGCACTTGGACAATGTGCTGGAGCTGCAGCATGCCTGAGGCCCCCACCTGGGCAGGGTTGGGCCTGCTGTCTGCAACGCCCTGGAGGCTTTATATGACACAGACTGGACAGAGAATACCTGTGCTCCTCTGGCCCTCAGATGCTCCACCCAGAGCAGTGTGGGCCACACTCCCAGGTCAGTCACATCTAGTGTCTTTTACCGTGAGTTTCATGGTCCCCTGTAACCATCAATTCCCCTTTCTGTGCAACTAGATTTCCACCTGTTCATTCACTCATTCATTTGTTTGGCATTTGCCAAACTCTAGCCATGGCATGGCACGTGGCCCACAGAGAGGAGGAAGCCAAGGTAGAGGTCTCTACAGTTTAGTGAGTCAGGGTTTGTCCATATGGGATCCCAAGAAAAACCAGAATGAAGCAAATGAGACAGAGTCCAGAAAGAAAGAGGGGAAAAGATGCTCTGTTCTGAGGGGTTAGGTGGGGAAGGGGGCACTGAAAGATGCAGATGGAGAAGTGGTGGGGGGAATCGGGCAGCAGGTATGTGGGACAGGTTCAGAGGGCAGGTGAAGCGCTCAGGGAGCGGGCGGGTGGGGCTCTTGGAGGGATGGCAAGGTGACTGGGTGGGCAGGAGCTGGAAGCCGGCTGTATAGAGCCTGGAATTCCACGTCAGGATGCTTGTTCGAGGCCTGGAGAGCTACTGAACACTGCTGAGCGAGGCCACTCACTGTTCCTAGTCCTCCACTGACAGTATCCCCTCCTCTTGGACTGTCCCAATTTTATTCTTCAAGGCCCAGTTCAGGGCTCTCCTCTTCCAGGAACCCCTCCTGGATTTCTCAGTCCAAAGTCTCCCAGCTCTTGGCTCTTGGGCCATCTACTGTGCTGTCTGACTCTGTGGTTACCTAGCAGTCTCACGATGCTTTAATTCTTTCATGAGTCCATTTGCCTCTCTCAGGGGATAAGATACTTAAGAGAAAATTGAGGACAGAACTCTCCTTCAAATCCAGTCTCATTTGCATGGCTGTAGAGCCATATCCTTTAACTTTTCCTATGGCAGACTGCAGGTTAGGGGCCTGGCTGGGTGAGGACCCCAGTCCCCACCTCCCTGCCAGGGCCCTTCCCTCACCCTGGGCCATCATTCAGAGCCATACGCCATGTCTTTCCTACATTCTTCATAAGACTGAAGGGTTTGGCATTCAGTAGGCATTTACTAGAAACAGCTGTTAGTGGAGTTCCTTTCTTGTCATCTCCTGGCCCTTCTCTGAGCCACTCCTGCCCACCCAGATAGGGCAGTGCTTGCTCCTTGGAGACAAGAGAACATCGGAGACTTCTATCCAGTGCCCATCATGCTGAAATGATGATGGCCTCACCAGTGCAGCTCCTACCCTCGCTGGAGGCCCTTTCCACCGAGCTCTGTTATCTGTGTTTCCCTGCTGCCCTGCCCTGCACAGCAAAACATCCAAGAAATATTTGGAGGATCAAAGAAAATCAAGCGTTGTGTTCTACTGCAGAGACTTGTGAAGGCTGCTTACATGTGAGGCTTCTATTTTTACTTAAAGCGTTAGTTGCTCAGTTGTGTCTGACTCTTTGCGATCCCATGGATCGTATCCTGCCAGGCTCCTCTGTCCATGGGATTTCCCAGGCAAGAATACTGGAGTGGGTTGCCATTTCCTTCTCCAGGGGATCTTCCCAACCCAGGGATCGAACCTGGGTCTCCTGCATTGCAGGCAGATTATTGCTTACCACCTCCCCTAAAACCCATGAACTGCAGGTCTTAAGCTCTTGTCAGGAAGAGTTTCCCTTTCTAGGGTGAACATGCAAAGTCACCCAGTTTGGATAGACTCCATCCTCCCTAGATGGACTGGAGGCACCCAGCACCCCCGCTGAGTGAAGCTGCCCTGGTGGGAAAGGGGCTGACTGGGGGCAGCGGGAGCAGCCGAGACTCAAGGCAGGTAAGGAGAAGAAAACTTAACAAACACTTGCCCAACACCTACTTGTTAAAAGGCTGAGCCATTTAAGAATCTAATCCTGCTTCAGCCTGTGAACACCCTGAGTGGTCACTGTTATTCACCCCATGCTGTGTGTGAGGAACTGAGCACACAGCAAAGGGAAGGGACGCCAAGTCAGTAGAAGCTGGTATATGGTGAGGCAGTTACTGGACTGCAGTCTGCCTGACTCAAAGGCCTTGTTATGTCTGCTTCCCTGCACTTGGGGATGGGTGTGTAACCCACCTCCAGCTCCTGGTGACTTGGCTCCTGGCAGTAAACACAAGAAAGCACTGCCCTTCAGCCCATCGGTGCGCACTGTAGCAAGGCTCTGGGTAACCTGGGAGGGCACCCCCTCTGCAGGCTGCTGCCCTGGCCTCCTGGAGTTGTTCCTCATCCACAGCTTTTCCTGTATCGGGATGTAAGGAAGTCACAGGGACAGGATGATCTAACCGCATTGCCAAGGGCCACCTGTGTCCTCCACAGCAGACCCCCAGATGGACACCATCACTGGAGGGTCAGGGCATGACTGATGTCCTAATAATCCCTGAAGCAGCAGAGAGGGTTTGGGACTATGACGTCTCTCTGTGGTGGGTCAGCTGCACAGAGAAGTGGCTCCACTACCGTGTTCAGATCTGGGCTTAAGGACTCCTTAAAGGACTCCGCTGATGTCTCCATGTGCTGGGAAAACCTATGGAGAGAGCCTGGGCCGGTCCCCAGGCCCTAGCCAGGGATGGCAGAGCAGGCCCAGGGTGTGCTGTCTCAGGGGGACCTGGTGGATAAGATGTTCCTGACCTGCTCCCTCAGGACCTTTAAATCACAGCCCAGTCATGTCCAGAGTGGCTGCTGAAGCAGGGCTTTTAGATTGTGCTAACCAGGTGAAGTTTTTAAAGGGGTCAACAGACACCCTACCTTCACCTTCTCCTGTCCAGCCCCTCCGCCCACCTCACCTGGGCCCTCAGCACTTCTTCTCTTTCCATGGACCTAGCATCAGAATCCTGGTCCCTATCTCCTCATTGTGACGCACATGAGACATGCTGCAGGGTAAACCTGACTCCCGCTCAGCTGTGGGCACACTGCTCCCCTCTGGAAACACCTTAGCTGTTCCCAGGGTCCCAAAGGACCAAGTTCCCAGCTGAGGGCCCTTCTGGTTGCCACGTGTCATGATTTCTCAGGATGATATGCAGGGCCCTGTGATGTGGCCTGAGGTGACTCTTCCAACTTCCTTTATCTTCATGCGCTCCATCACTGAGTGAGCGTTTTCTGCGTGCCAGGCACCTTGTAATGCCCTTAGACTGCACTGTCCTGTGCAGTCCTCACAAGGACCCTGTGCCAAGGGGACCATCACTGCCTGGGAGGACTCCATGGCCCCATATCCCCAGACACAGACTGTGCTCTCCTGCCATGCTCTTCCCTGCACGCTATTCCCTCCACACCCCCAGTCACTGCAGCATTGCATGACCTTCCGTGCCAGGCTCCAGGACGCTCCTTTCTAGGGAGTTCCCAGGTTCACTGCTGAATCCAGCCTGCCTCCTCTGACCTTCACCTCTTGGTAGCGCTCATTGTGCTCCAGTTTGTCCTAGGCTCTCTGGGGAGACATCTTCCTTCCCTCCCAGATTGTGCCTCCACTGAATGTCAGGACTGTCTTTCCATCTGTGTGTAACCCTCACTGTGCCCTGTGTAACCCTCTTTGTGCCCTGGAAAGGGCTTCAGAATGCCACCTCCACCTCACCGCTGTGAACAGCTGAACAGGAAGTCCCTGGGCTGCCCCTGCTGGGGAGGAGAGATAAAGTTGCTACACAAGCATCTCATGGCCTCTATACCACTTCTCACAGTATATCCACACATTCCTCAACACTCTTCCCTTAATGTTAGTATCAGTCTTTCAGTCATGTCTGACTCTTGGCGAGCCTATAGACTGTAGCCTACTAGACTCCTCTGTCCATGGAATTCTCCAGGCAAGAATACTGGAGTGGGTTGCCAGTCCCTTCTCTAGGGGACCTTCCCAATCCAGGGATCAAACGCAGGTTTCTCGCATTGCTTAGGTTGTAAGAACCTGAAGGAGAATATTTTGCAGCCTTCACTAGAGGTAGGAAAGCCTCCGATGCAGCAAAGTTGGTTAAGAAATACGTGCCTTGGGGCATGGTCACAAGCAGAAACAAAGAAACTCAGGCACTCACGGGAGAAAATGATACCTCAGTGCACACAGCACGTGCAGGGCTCAGGGAAGCACAGGTAGGGAGGTCAGGGAGGTGGGAACAAGCATAGAAACCAGAGCAGAACAGAGATGATAGTTCTGTGGCAAGAGCGCAGGCTCTAGAATGAAATAAACCGGGGTGCCATCTCGGCACTAACTCTCCATCAGCCCTTCATCTGCTCTGCAGCTCAGGGAGCTCGTCTGGAAACTCTTGGACAAGGCCTGTTTCACAGGATTGATGAGGGTTTAAATGAGAAAGCATGAGTTGTAGAAGACCTGAACGTCAGAATTACCAAATCTATGGTGGATAATTATATACTAATGTATTTGGTTTTCATTACAGAGTCACGTGTTCTAGAAAAATGATGGCACGTCTTCTCCATTCCAGTCACGGAGATGGAAACTCAGTGTGAAAGCCAGATGCTGCTTCTGCCTCACTGACCTTGCAGTCAGTGGGGAGGCCTAAATAATTACACAGACATCAAACATCCATCAAGGCTATTGTTTTCTTCTGACCACTGCAGTCAATGTTCCAGTGCCCGAAGTGCACAATATGTGGACAGAAGCTCTCAGTGGCGATTTCATTTTGTTTCAAATGATTTATTCTAAATGCATTTCATGTTAAACTCAAACAAAGTGGCATTCAACGAATGCCTGATTAATTGAATCTCCAATACTGAGGGCCCACTAAAAGCAGATGTTCACTTCTTAAGGCCTTGTCCCACTTAAGCACATTTTCCTGCAGTGATTCAAGGGGAGATATTGAAAGAGCAATTACAGAGGGAGAGACGGAAGACAGGCTGGAGCTGGGTGATTGATGAAGCCAGGTTCCAAAAGAGGAAGGGGGAGGGAAGGCATCTGGGGAATGCAGGGAGGGCTTGGCCTTGGGGAGACATTGTAAAAGAGAATAGAGGCTGGCCCTTGTTTCTCCTGTGGAAAAGTCTGACGTTTACAAGAAACAATGGAAGAGAATTATAGAAGGACAGTTTTACAGCTGTGAAGAATATCTACATGCATTAATTGGTATAAACTGCTTCTTAGCAAAAGTGAAGGCAGAATAATAGATTATTGCCAACTACAATCAAATATAAATTCCACTTCTCTGCCCATAAGCCCTGATTTATTCATTATGTGTCCCTAAGTCCTTGGGAAAGAGAATTCTTTCTCCATTCTCTTGACAACGGAATTCTCAACAACATTCCTCAACTGCTTTATGAGGGATAAAAACCACACTTTACAATCTTAATGGTTTAAAATCTTCCTGTGGATGCACATCAGTGATTTGTGTTGTCATGGAAACACTGTCTTCGTTCAAAAATCACATCTACACTTGTTATATTAAAGTGTTCTAGAAGGGAAGCGGGCTCCTTCTTGAACTCTGACAGAGGCAGTCAGAGAGTGATGTCGGTTGCCAAGCTATTGTCAGGAGTTGGTTAAAGGACGCAGGATTTGTAGATTAAAAAGAAATGAACATCCCTGAGCCTAGAGGGTGGCAGTAGGCTTAGAAGTTCTCTTCTTCCAGAGGGGAGTGGATGGTCGCTTCTTCCAGCCAGAGATGTATGGGTCAAGAGAGGAGTGTCATGATCTATGCAGGTATATGTGCTTCATGCATCTTTCAGCTTCTTTTGTGTGAAAGGAAGAAAAGTGAATCTTATGGAGAATGCCAACATTCTAATCATTTAAGATTGCTCTTCTTACCCATTAAGATCTGATATGCATGTGCACACTGTGTATGATGGTTTTCTAAAACAAGGAAAGCACACAGTGGGCAAAAAAAAAAATTGTCAGTACGTAAAGTTGGAAGCTAATCTAATGTGAACAGAGAATGAAAGGGAAAGAATCCTCCTTTCTCTTACATGGAAATATCTGACATAGACATCAGTTGGCAAAGACAAATGTCGGGACGTGGGTCCCCTCATTAGGTAAATAGCTCATTCTGCAGGTCACTGCCATCTCAGTCTGTCACGAGCTGAGTGAGGCTCACAGGCCCCTGTGCACCTGGGAAACAGTGCCTCACACAGAGAAAGACACGTGCACAAAATGTATATAATTATGAGTTGTTGTTTAGTTGCTAAGTCATGTCTGACTCTTTTGCTATCCCATGGACTGTAGACCACCAGTCTTCTCTGTCCACAGGATTTCCCAGGCAAGAATACTAGCATGGGTTGCCATTTCCTTCTCCAGGGGATCTTCCCAACCCAGGGATCAAACTCGTGTCTCCTGCATTGGCAGGTGGATTCCTTACCGCTGAGCTACCAGGGGAGCCCATAATTTAGAATACAGATAGATAAAAGCGGAAACTGCTCAAACTAGGAGTCAAACGTTTGTTTCTATACAAATTCAGATTGCAGTATCTACGCTAGGAATTGTAGGGAAGAAAAAGGGTGGAAAAGAAGAAACTTACAGTTGGCAGAGTGAGAAAGCTTGGTGGTGAAGGTAAGTACACACACAGATATGCCTCACACAGACAGGAATAAGAACTAGATGAGAAGTTGTGAGAAAATTACAGTTAACTCCCTCCTTGATCCCCTACTCCCATGCTTGCATTATTATCTTGGTTTATTGGTTGCAGAAATGCAGGGATGGTTGTGCTGCAAGATCACAGTTAGCTGGTTGAGGCTGCTCTCTTCTGGATGGTTGTGTCCCCAAGGACCTGTGTCTATTACTAGCAGAAGGGTGGTTCCTAGGACAGGAAATGGGAACCCCGAGAGTTGTCCCAAAAGTGGGGAAAGAGTGCTGCCTTCTTCTGGGTAAACCTAGAATTCTGGGAGAATACTCCCATGAGATGATCTATAAAAAGTGGTTGATACACCTTGTATGATATACCTACTGAAGTGCTTGATAAATATGTTTCCTCATTCTTTGATCTGTGTATAGGAGGGATTTGTTAAATATTTTTCAATAAATAAAGCTGATGCTGAAGATATCATTTTATGACTTTTTGAGATCTATGCTAATTTACTCTTTAAAGTGTAGCTCCATTATAAGGAAATACGAAGAACAACTTTATGTCAATAAACTTGACAATATAGATGGAATGGACAAGTTCTGAGAAAGATGCAAATGACAAAAACTGACTCAAAAAGAAATAGAAAATCTAAATAAATGTATTTCAAGTAAAGAAACTGAATTGATAATTTTAAATCTTTCCACAAAGAAAATCCAAATGCCTGGTGATTTTTCTATCAAACATTAGAATTAAAATTCACATTGTTGAATTCTATCAAACATTAAGGAAAAAAATAAATACTCATCCTAACAATCTTTTTTAAAAATAGAGGAAGAGAGAACACTTCGCAACTCATTTTAAGATGGGTAAAATCAGCTATTACCCTGATACCAACCCAGTGAAACACATTATAAGAAAACTACAGGCTAACATTACTCTTGAATATAGATATTAAAACCCTTAACAAAAGATTATCAAATCAAACCCAGCAATATATAAAAAAAAAGTTAAAGCAGCATTAACAAGTGAGGTTTATCCCAGGAATGTAAGTTTGGTTTAACGTACAAAAAATAAATTATGTAATATGTCATTTTCATAGAATAAAGAACAGAAATCATACGATCATTTTTAATAGATACAGAGAAAACACTAGACAAAGTCTAACACCTTTTCATGATTAAAAAAACTCTGTAAACTAGAAATAGAAGGGAAGTTCCTCAGCCTAATAGAGGACATCTACAGAAACACTACAACTACCATCATACTCAATGGTGAAAGACTTAATGCTTTCCCCCTAAGATCTAGAGTAAGATAAAGTTGTCTACTGTCATTATTTTTATTCAACATTACAGTGGAGTCAGTAGCCAGTATAATAAAGAAGATAAAGAAATTAAAGGCATACAGATTAGAAAAGAATTAAAACTATCATTATTTGCAACATTAACTTGCATTTAGAAAATCCTCAGGAAATCACAAAAAGTTCTAGAACAAATGAATGAATTTAGCAGGGTTACTGGATACACATTCAATATACAAAAATTAACTATCTTCCTACAGACTAGACACAGACAGTAAGAAAATAAAAAATTTAAAAATCCATTCACAATAGTATCAGAAAGAATAAAATACTCTGGAACAAATTCAACAAAAGAAGTGCAATGCCTGAACACTGAACACTACGTAATATTGCTGAGAGAAATTGAAGACCCAAACAAATGAAGACCTACACAATGTTCTTAAATTGGAAGATTCAATATTGCTAAGATGGCATTCTAGAAATTGATCTATAAATTCAAAGCAAATCTTATTAAGATCCCAGAAAGACTTTTTGTGGAAAATGACAAGCTGATTTTAAAATTGATATACTGGAGACCTAGAATTTATATAATTTTTTTGAGAAAGAGAAATGAAGTGAGTGTTTCTATTTCCTTATTTTAAAACTCTTTATGAAGCTACAGTAATCAAGTGTGCTACTGGCATAAAGATGGACACATAGATCCATGAACAAAATAGAGAGTTCAGAAATCAATCTTTGTATACAGTAGTGGTTGAAGTTGACCTATCTTAACTTACAGAGCTGACCGTCAAAGTTTTAGAAATTTGGTGAGCTGATTGTTAAATTTTTGGTAGCTTGAAATTAGCTATATGAATGTATTCATACTAGGAAATTGGCCAACACTATAAATTAAGCCCTTTCTTTTCCCCAGGGAGTTAGTTGTTAAACATTTATCATCATACCACTATTCACAAATTTGTTTTCGACAAAGGTGCTAAGATAAATCAATAGAGGAGAGGATAATCTTTTCAACAAATGGTTCCAGGAAAACTGGAACCTCTATCCATTCCTCTATCTATGTCTATGCAAATCCATATGGAAAGAAAATTAACCTAAATCATTGCCTTATACTACATACAAAAATTAATTAAAATGGAGCTAGATGAAATTCTAGATCAGTTTCTAGGATGCCATAGATCTAAACTAAAGGTAAACTCTAAAATGATACTTCATAAAGAAAACATGGAAGAAAATCTTGTGACTTTAGAGTAGACCAAGATTTCTTAGATAAGACACAAAAGCCAAAAAACAATAAAATATAAAAATGATAAATTCAGTTCATCAAAATTAAACATTTTTACTCTTAAAAAGACACAATTAAGGCAAGGAAAAGACAAATCAGAGTCGGAGAGAAAATACTGCAAAACATGTATCTGATTAAAAAAAAATCTGTATCTAGAATATATAAAGATCTCTTAAAACTCAACAGTAAAAAGATAGACAACCCAATTTTAAAATGGGAAACCTACTAATAGACACTTTACTAAAGAAGACGTACAAATGGCAAATAAGTACATGAAAATTTGGTCAACACCACAATTTGTAAGGAAATACAAATTAAAATCATAGTGAAATACCACTACACACTCACTAGAATGGCTAAAATAGACATAGCTGAAACACTAAATTTTGGCAAGAATGAGGAGCAACTGGATCTTTCATACATTGCTGATGGGAATGTAAAATGGTACAGCTATTTTGGCAAAAAATTTGTTTTTAAGTTAGCCACACACCATTGTGCTCATTCATTTCAGTCGTGTCCAACTCTTTGCAACCCTATGGGGTGTAGCCTGCCAGGCTCCTCTGTCCACAGGATTTCCCAGGCAAGAATACTGGAGTGGGTTGCCATACCCTCCTCCATGTTATCCTCCTGACCCAGGGATCAAACCTGTATCTCTTGTGGCTCCTGCATTGCAAGCAGATTCTTAACTGCTGAGCCACTAGGGAAGCCACACACCATATAATCTAGCAATTCTATTTCTAAGTACCAAAGAGAAATATACTGCAAACAACAGATACAGAAGTGTTAATAACAGTATTATTCATGATAGCCAAAAAAGCTGGAAACAACCCACATAAATATTTAACAACTAATAAATGAATAAAGAAAACGGTAAATCCACACAAGGGAATAATACTCAGCAACAATAAGGAATGAACCAATATGAATGAAATCTCAAAAAATATCATGCTAAATGAAATGGCCAGACAGAAAATACAATGCATTATTTGATTTTGTTTATATAAAATTCCTAGAAAAGACAAATTGTAGAAACAGAATGATCAATGATTGGCTAGGCCTGGGAGTGGGAGGAAGGATTGACTGTAAAATAGCAGGAGGGCTGGTGATATTCCAACACTATTTGTTTGTCCCAATGCATAAACTCATTAAATCTCATCAAACTGGACACTTAAAAGGGGTAAATTATTTGTCATGTAAACCATACTTCAATAAAGCTGTTAAAACATCCAGCTGGATCATCCTCTTTCCTCACATCCCCCCTCATCTTGCAGAGCTGATCCCTGCCTCCTTTGGTGCCCTGGGACTTCTCTGTACCAGCTTCTGTGTCTGATTGCTCACAGCGAGCTCTTGGTTGTTTCCAAGACCATTTGGGAGGCCTGGGAGGACAATGGGGACTTCTAATCCCTCTCTGTGACCCAGCTGCTTGGTTTGGAGGCTGGAACATTTCATCATGCACTCAACCAGTGTTGCTGAACAAGTAGACATGTACTCTTGTCTTTGCTTTTTTTGTTGTTGTTTTGGTTGCACAGCATGTGGGATCTTAGTTCCCTGATCAGGGGTTGCACATGTGACCCTGCAGTGGAAGCACGGCGTCTTAACCATTGGACAGCCAGGGAAGTCCCTTGACTTTACTTTTTTGATTGTAAGTGTAACACGTAGTTGACCGTTTTTCTTTTTCCCATTAATTGGTAAGAATCTCTGTAAGTGTTAGAGATAAAAATAAGACATAATATTTCTCTGCCACTGTGTTTCCCAGTTTGTCTTTTGCCTACATCTTTATGGTTCTATCTATGTCTATGCAAATCCCGGTGGCCTGCCATGGCCTCCTGTTGGGACTAGAGCCCTGCTGCTCGGGGCCTCAGGGTGTTTGGATGAGTCCATGCTGAGAAACCCCAGTGTTCTACAGCAGTCTCCTGAGAGTCACTGGAAAGCTGTGCACATAAGGCCTGAGAAAGGATAAGAGTCAGTGTGGCTTCCTTGCTTGTGGCTACATCCATATATAAGCTTTAAATTTGCACATGGCCTAATCTATCAATTTTTTCCTTTATCCTTTTACTCTTGAGGTTATGCTTTAAAAGTCCTCTATGTCAAAATCATATAAATATTCATACCTTTTCCTTTGTGCGTTTATGCATTTATTTTTTACCTTTAAATCTTAAGCCGTTGGGAGTATAATACTATTTTTACATAGATTGCCAAAACAGAGCATCACAGTACCCACTGTTGGCAAGGATGTGGGGAAACTATAGCCTGGTCCAGCACAACAGGGCATCTCTATAACCCTGGGGCCCAGCAGAGGGTCTGGAACATGACATGTGATCACTGCATATTTGTTGAATTTGTGAATTTAGAATGAAGCTTTAAAATTGCTATCCTTTGATCTCACAATTCCTTTTCTAGGAACTTACCTTAAAGAAATAACTGGACAAGAAAGTTTTTTTTTTTTTTTCATGTATCATAACACACTTGGTTATCATCATGTGTGAAGGCTGCAGATCATTCCTCTGGAAATAGGAATACATTCTCATTCTGACAGTGCTGAAGCATGGCTCCAGAAATTATTCAATAATATTGAGCATAACAGTATTAAACAGATGATCCCCATGATGCCATTTTTCGTGCATTTAATGTCAGTTTGTTTCTTGCTGTTAATGATTCATTGGAAGTGATATCGCTTAAATTCTGCCTTCAACTGCCCACGCTCCACTCATCTGAGGTCAGGGGAGCTCTGAGATGCAGCAGGGAGAGGGGCAGTCTGGCAGGAAACAGGGGGGTGGTCTGGTGAGTAAATAAAGGACTTCATTTACCCAGGCAGACTAATCTTTTATGGCTTCAATACCATTCTTTCTCTTTATGTTGTAAGTTTACTTCCAGGAAGTCTTTCAGCAACCTGCAAGTCTGAGGAAGCAAGAGACCATCCTCAGAGGCATCAGAGGCTGAGAGAACATGAGCCCATGTTCAGGCCACACAGTCTGGAGGGACTTCTTTAAAACTGGGGTCCAGGATCTCTTCCTGAAGCTACCGTGTAGAGTGCAGTCTTGTTTGTCACTTGCCTGGGTCAGAAGCCAGCGTAACAATGATTTGATGTGGCCGACGCCTTTACAGGCTGGTTGCTAAAGGTCCAGAGAAGAGCTAGGGCTGTACTGCGTCTGTCTTTCTTTCTCTCTGTTCCAGGGCGGGAGGAATTTACTTGTTCACTCTTCAACCTTCTGTGTAGTCCTTATGGCTGGAGGTCACCCGAGTCCAGGACTTGGACAAGAACTTACTTGGGCTATGTCTGTCAGTCAGGGCCAGATTTGAGCCCAGGTCTGTGCAATTCCACGTTTCAACCCCATAGGCTGCCCTGTGAAACCTGAAACACTCCCATTACTTTGTTATACATGCCTGTCCTTACTTGGGATATGTTATTCTTCCCTTTTTTTTGGCTGGAAAACTGCTACATCAAGATGCAATTCAAATACAGGCCCCTAAAGAGGTTAGACATGTGCCTGTATAACACAGGGGCTGTTAGGAAAAGGTCTGTGTTTCTGACATGGGCTGTGACTAGATCCTGCCTGACCCCTGGCCACATCTCGATTGAACAAACAGGATTGAACCCAGCACATCACACATAGCAGGCACCCAAACAATATTTCAAGTCCTGTTTCACACCTCTGAACTTTATACTGGAAAGCCCCACCAATCCTGGAAAGCACAGGCAAACGGCAGGGCCTGAGGAGGGCAAGTACTCAAGAGTTGAAGGCCTCCCACCCCGAGGAATCTGAGGGAATTCAGAAGGTGAGTGGGGGTTTATAGAGAAGGGGAGGCACTGATATTTCTGGAAGCAGCATGGAAATTTCTTTCCCTCTTTGAGCTCTCCAGGGCTGTTGAGAGGAAGAAGATCCCATCCATAAACTCAGGAATACAGCCTGTACTTGGAGCCATCTCAGAAACATCCCCCGAAGCAGCCTGGAATGGTAGGTTCTAGTTGGGAAGGTCACGAGCTTTCAGCTGGGCAAACAAAGCCCTTCTGAACACCTAGTCTTTGGGGGAAGCAATTAATATTTCATAGGTAACTTCTTTCAGATCAGTGATCTGTCTTCTTTATCTAACACACTGGGCAGGTCATCAGAGGGGTGACTGATGGGGAGAGAAGAGAAGGAATGTGTCAGGCCAACAGTGAGCCATGTGCTTCACAGAAACACATGCTGTGTGCATGCTAAGCCATATCTGACTCTTTGTAACCCTGTGGACTATAGCCCATCAGCTCCTCTGTCCATGGGATTCTCCAGGCAAGAATACTGGAGTGGGTTGGCATGTCCTCCTCCAGGGGATCTTCCCGACCTGGGGATCGAACCTGCGTATCTTACGTCTTCTGCATTGCAGGTAGGTTCTTTACCACTAGCATCACCTGGGAAGTCCCACTCTCACGTAAATCCCCGGTCAGGCTGAGGTCTCCCACCTCAGCCCCATAGCACATCCTCTCTGCTGCCTTTGTCTCTTGACAAACTGGTATCCTTCTCTCCTTGGAGGTTCTTTAGGGAAGGAGTTGTGTTCCCAGAGCAAGTCCAGGGCCAGGCACAGAGCAGACATTCAGAAAAGGCTTGTCAAGTGAACATGACTGCAGGAAAATCACAGAGCAGCAGACCTGGACAGCCACTCCGAGACTCTCAGAGGCTTATATAAGGGGCAGTGGAGCAAAAAAGGAGAGGCAGCAGAAGACACTTGAGACTTCGGAGCAGGGGAGTGATGTGATGACGTGGCTGGGAGGTACTTTGGTTGGGTGACTTGGGGACAATTAGAGATGGGGGAGATGGAGAGACTGAAGACTGCACATTCATGCATGTTTTAGTAAATGATGATAGAATTATAAACTTAGTGTCAGCTCTGCTAACAAATCAGTGAATTCCTCACTGAGTACCTTCAGCAGTTATACGATGGTTTTCCTCTGTTGAGGGTCTGCGGCGTGCCAGGTGCTCTGCACTCATTATTTAATCATTTAATCCTCAGAACTACCTTTCCAGATGGACATGATTCCTTTCCATTTTAAGGGTGAAGGACAGGAAGCTCAGAAGAGTGAAGTGACTGTCTAAGGCCTCAGAGAGCCTGGGGGCCAGGCACCAGGGAGAGAGGCTAAGGCACTCCGGGTCTGTGAGGTCAGAGGAGAAAGATGAGCAGCCTTGAGACCTGTGGTGTGGGAGGTGCTGTAATCGACAAACACAGGGGAGACCAGAGCAGGGCTCTAACTGTTCTTAGGGGGTGATGGACAGTCTTACTGTGACAGGTGATTGGAGAGACGCATTACTTTTCTTTTTTGGAGTGAAACCAGACTATGCAGAACCTAAAAAGAAACAACTAAAAGAAGAAAAGTATGCAGAGCATCACTGCATGAGATTCTAAAACCATCTTCACGCTTACAATCATTTAACACAGAGGCTCCTGCGTGTGATTTCCTAACAATGGGATGAGAATGTCTTCCTGCTTCAGGAAACTCTGGGGCCATTAGCAGAGTCCCAGGGACTCTGGGAGAAAGATGGTTGATAATCCAGCAGCAGATGGCTCCACATGGGCCACCACTTAATTAGGGTGTTGTGAGGGACAGTGTAAGAGACACATGAATTAGGGGTGGTGGGGGAAAGAGCGCCTGGGGTGCTGTTTCAGGAGAGCCAACATCAAAGGGGGTCAGGGACTGAGACACCCCCAATAGCCACTACTCTGTGCAAGCAGCCATGCCCGTGTGTCCCCTGTGTGTTAACATGTATCTCTGTGTGTGTGCACGTGCTCTGGCAAGCAGTAAGAGGAGGGAGGGTTGGTAACAAAAGGAAAATGAAATTGAGTGATCTTCCCACTTGGAGACTGATTTACTTAGAGATTAATCATGATGATGGTGATGGCCGTGAAGGTAGCTCACATTACAGAGAAACTTCTTGGTGCCAGGGACTGTAGAAAGTCCATTGTGTGAGTGCTCTCCTTTAATCTTCTTGGAGGACTTACGAAGCTAGCACTATTATTATTCTTCTCATTTCACAGATGAGGAAACAGGAGCTGAGGGTGTTAAGTATTGTGACCTTGGATAGCAATAAGAGGAGTTGCTGGAGGTAATTTATCAAGGGACTTCTAGGCTGAGATCTGTCGTGATAAGTGGGGGCCTCAAGGGAACCCCACACAGTGCCCACAAGAGAGTCTACCCCCCACACCTGCCGGTCCAGAGAGCACCGATCACCACGACCGCGCCAGTCCAGACTAGAACCCTCTTGGTCCCCTCTCTTGGCTCTTACTCCCTGAATACCAACCCCCAGTAGGTTAAATGCTGCAGGAGGGGAGGCAGACTGGCAGGGCAGAGTGGGGGTACAAGCCCCAACACAGACTTCTGTTCTGCAGCAGGCAGAGCTGCCGGGGGTGGGGGGGACTGTCTTAACTTGAAATAGACAACATTTTGACTACAATGTGGGACTGGACTTCTTATTGACTGGAGGGCTTTTCATTCACTGAAATCCGCTGTACAAGTGATGGGACTTGCCCAAAATTTCATGGCAGGGTGGGGAAAAAAACTCATCCCACAGAATAAATTTAAAGGGATAGTGGAGGCAAAAATAAAGTCATCTTACTATTCTGTCTTATCTTACAAGTTATAATTAGTGAAAACCTACTGTGTGCTGGAAGGTTTCATAGTTGATTCAGATACTTGATCTAGTTTAATCTCAAATCAGTCCTTCAAGATAGAAGTTACTATTTCCTGTTTCACACATTAGAACATGAGGTTCAGAAAAGAAAAGTCTAAAGTCACAGAGCTGGCAGAGTGACCCAGATTCACAAGGACTCCACACTGGGATCTTTCTCCTGTATCTTTGCTCCAGAGCTGTCAGGTCAAACTGAGCCGAGGAAAATTGGGATGGGTGCTTCTTTGACGTTCTGAATCACCAGTACATTTATTCTGCATTAATTTTGCTCTCACTCAATAAAGACTTCACTACAAAGGATAAAAGGCTTTGGTCCATGCTGTATAGCACATGGAACTCTGCTCATTGTTATGTGGCAGCCTGGATGGGAGGGGAGTTTGGAGGAGAATGGATACATGTATATGTATGGTTAAGTCCCTTCTCTGTTCACCTAGAACTATCACAACCTTGTCAATCAGCTATACCCCAATACAAAATTTTAAAAAATTGTAGAAAGGTGTTGGTCCAAATACTAAGTGACTCAAAGGGAGTCAAAGGGATTGGAAAGGAAACAGTTCATTCTGAAGACACCATCTCTTGACTGACAGTCAAAGGACTACCACAAATGGCAGGAGCCGTAACTAAACCAAACAATGAAAGAGGCTGGATCTGGATCTGCAATCAAGTTGGGAAACAAGGCTTAGCTCTTACTGGCAGGGGTGTGCTGGTGTTCTATAGAGCGAGCTCTAATTACAGGGCAGGAGAGGGTAGGAGGGGAGTGATGGCTGAGGGGGGAGAAGAGATGTCAGGGAGAGTAGGTCTGGCTGACATAGGAGCAAGAATTTTGATACTTGCTCGTAAGATAAACATTTTATTTTAATATATTCTGATAATGCATTATAATTATCCACAGAAAGGAGCTTTCTAGAGAAAGGGAAAGATCAGGATCTACCTTAGAAAGATGCTTGACAAAAACATAGGGCTGGATTTTGGTCTATGTCTGTGTGCATGTGTGCACACTCTGCTGTCATAATGATCACCTGCACAGTCACTGTCATTGTCTTCACTGCAACTGATGTCTCTGTCTCACCTGCTCCCTGAAATCCACTTGCCAGAGTCAGAGAACGAGCAGGTGACTTGGGCTCATACCTCCCACCTTCCTCAGTGAATCTCATGCCTTTGCCTGATTTTGGTATCAGGGAACACTGGCTTTATAGAATGAGTTGTGAAGTGCTCCTTCCTCTACTATTTTTTGGGTGAGTTTGTGGAGGATTGGTATTAATTCTTCTTGAATATTTGGTAGAATTCACTAGTGTATGTATCGATTTATTTTTGGGAAACCTATTACACTTAGCACAGAATTGATATTCATTAAAGGATACTGAGATACAGGGGAAAAACTAGTGAGGAGAGGGAGGAGGGAGGGGCAAAACAGGGGCAGGGGATTAAAAGGCACAAGCTACTATGTATAATGGAAATAAGCTACAAGGGTATAATGTACAGCACAAGGGATACAGCCAATATTTTACAATAACTATGAATGGAGTGTAGTCTTTAAAAATTGAGTCTCACTACACTGTACACCTGAAACATATAACATTGTACATATAATATTAATATTGTTCCTATGTAGTTGCTAAGTTATGTCTGACTCTTTTGCAACCCAATGGACTGTAGCCCTGCCAGTCTCCTCTATTCTTTGGATTTCCCAGGCAAGAATACTGGAGTGGATTGCCATTTCCTTCTCCAGGGGATCTTCCCAACCCAGGGATCAAACCCGGCTCTCCTGCATTGGCAGGGGCAGGTGGATTCTTTACCGCTGAGCCACCAGGGAAGCCTACATATCCTATTACACTTCTATGAAAACTTTTTTTAACTTAAAAAAGGATGTTGAGGAAATAAATGTGTTTCTATAATTTTGTGTCTTATCTGATAAAACTTATTATAAATATTTTACTTAAACTTGGAAGAGGCTACTTGCTATATCATAGAATATTACAAAAGTCCAGAATGGAGGCCACTTTCCCAGCTATTTATACCAGAACTTGAATTTTTATAGTTGTGACCTACAATCAGTCCTAAAAATAAATTCCCTCAAATTCCTCTGGCTGCCCAGAAATATTCACTTGACTCAGCCTGCACTGAGTTCCAGCTTACTCCTTTTCTTTTTCTTAAACTCATTCCCTGTTCACTAGAAGAATTCATAACTGCACTTCAAATACAAAATGCTTAGCTTAGAAAGTCTTCAAAAAAGGTAGTGATTTTCAGTGTTGCATTAATTACTAGAATTTATTACCTTTTAAGAACAACTGTCCTCCAACTGTGAGTGGCAAACATCACCAGTGAATCTGTTATTAGTGAAAATTCCACTGCTTCTTCCCTTGGGGTAAAGTTGTGGAATCTGTATTCTACCAGGCTCCTTGGTGTGATTCTGATACAGTTGGTCAGAGATCTAATACAGAGTTGGTCAACTGTATTCTAATACAGTTGGTCTAGTACAGTTTTCATTCTGAGAAACATCACTTGAAGGTTACCATGATTGTGTGGATGGAAAGTAATGAGTAAAGAAACAGTGTCTGGGAAGGGCCTGACACAGCCCAGGCTCAAGGCACATGCTGGAGCCAGTATGACTAGTTTAAGTATAACCTGAATGACCTCAAAGAAGGTTGCATTTGGGTAGAAAGTTAATTGTTATAGGCTTGTAGACCATATCCAGGTATTTGGGGTCACTCTTGCACAATCTCCATTCATTCTCAACAATAGCAAAGCCTGGCCTATAAGAAAGAGCTTGGATCTGAATCCCGAACATGCCATTCACTAGCTGCGTACCCAAAAAAGACATCTGCCTTTTCTAAGCCTCAGTTTCCTCATCTGTAAAACAGTGGTAATATCATTCACCTTGCTCTCATAGTGTGATGATTTAACGAAATTCAGCAACAGTATTTTCTTACCTGGCTTTTCCCTTTGCTAACCCCTTTTCCTGCCCCTCCCCCAGATGGGAACATCTAGCACAGGGCTGTCAGGACACAGCACAGATGACTTTCACAACTCTGACAATGGTTAGCAGTCGGGTGGCTCTCTGAGCTAAGAAAACTCAAACATGAAAAGGGGCAAAAAAGCGGCAGATTAAAAGGCTGGTGACTAGACGATCACAGGCTTGCTTTTGAACACAAACCTCAGCATGAGAGCAGTGAAACTCAATTGAAAGAGAAAACACTTAAATCATGGGTGCTTTGATATATTTAGGGGGAGACAGGAAGGAATACCAAGGTCAGATCTAAAAGGAGATCAATGAGAAGTGATCATTTCTGCCATCCCAGGAGAGAGGCACTGAGTATCCAATTATGCTACTTAGATGGAATCATACAATTCCATTCAGCAAATACTACCTACTGAGACATTTCTGGCATATTTTGCTGCAATGGACACCAAGTGTATAAGTGAGTAAATGTCTAGGAATGGTGAAATTCTGCAGGAATCGTATAGACATTTTTACTTTAAATCAGTTAATCAACAGATACTCTAAAATTATGAGTCTCTTTTTGATTCCTTTTATACCCACTTCCTACTAAAGCTTTGGGGTTCAAAGATTAGTTCTGCGACCTTGAAGGCAAGTTACTTTACCTCACTGAAACTTTTATTTAATTCTCACTTCAACTCTATTAACTATATTCTTCAGGGAAATGAGGTATAGGGGATACTTTACCCAAGGTCACCCAGAAAGTGAGTGGCAGACAGAATCCAGACAGGCTTCTCTGTGTTCTCACTTATGCCATCTCTGGGCATTTGCCCAAGGATACCAAGTCAGGTGGGCAAGATCTCTTTTATGTTTTTTTCCTGGGTCTTTCCATATTCAACCATCTGGGATTATAATTTGCCAGAGGGAAGATTCAATGTGTAATTCTCTGTAATTTTTTTGTGCAAAAGTGTGTAAAGAAATGCCTCTCAAAAACAGACAGTAACAAGTAAAGCCAGCTCTGTGAACTTGATCTTCTCCCCCAATTCTTGGATGTAAGTCAATATGTTTATCCCTCTTCTTTCTTCTTTTCTCACAGAATAAACATACTTCAGTTACCACTATTTCTGTTTGTTTGTTTGTTTGTTTTTTACCAATCTACTGTTTTCTAACTGTCTGCTATTCAAGAAAGACAGAATGACCTCAGGGGTATACATAACAAATTTTCAGGTAAAGAGTAGGGATCTTCTGGACCAGGAAAAGGTGGAAAGAAGAAACTAGAACCTACCAGGAGAGTCAATACTGTAGAAATGTGGTGGGATTTTAGAGCTGGTAGATTGTGGAGATGATTTGACCCAATATATTAGTTATATAGATTGGGAAAATGAAGTGGTGAGAGGGAGAGTAACTCCATGGAGTCACATAAAAACTAGTGGCAGAGATGGAATGAGCATTCAAGCCTCTCAACTCCTAGTCCAGGTTTTATTTTATTTTATTTTTTTGCACCAGAATAGACTGATTATTATTATTATTTAACTTTTTATTTTACATTGGAGTATAGCTTATTAACAATGTAGTGATAGTTTCAGAATAGACTGATTATTTTAAAGTTGCTAACATATGCTGTTAAAAACAAGAGATAATACCTGCACAAAAGCTAACAAATAGGTTGCAATGTAGGTTACATAAATATTTCACTTGAGTCACCATTTAGAGGGCATTAGAAATCATCCCATTGTGTCCTCCAAGTTCCCTGGCATTTGCTCATAAATCCCCATTCCGCAGGATGTGTGAAGGCAAATGATCCTTTCAACAGATCACCTGCCTATTGTTCTTTAGGTTAATCCTCCCATGACTTGAAATTAAATCTCTCTCTTTTGGCAGATACACTGAGCAAGCAGGATTTTCCATCAGTAAGTACTGAGGGATGGCTGAGTGATGCTCAGTAATTAACTCATTCATTTATTT
Source organism: Giraffa tippelskirchi (assembly GCF_054371585.1). Classification (NCBI taxonomy): domain Eukaryota; kingdom Metazoa; phylum Chordata; class Mammalia; order Artiodactyla; family Giraffidae; genus Giraffa; species Giraffa tippelskirchi. Next base: position 126,174,089 of record NC_137285.1, read on the forward strand.
GATGTGTATTAACCTAGATTCTCTGGACAGGAGATTGGGATACAATAGAGGCCAGAACAGATCAAGTCCCTGCTGCCTTGGACAGTGACATACATTATGGTGAGGGGAGATGGGCAATAGATCAATAAGCAGTTGTATAATAAATGGTGGAGAGTTCTAACAAGACTAATAAAGGTGACAGAGAGTCACAGGTGCCTGTGTCTGTGTGTGCTGAGCTATCAAGTGTCCAGGACAGCCTCTCTGATGAAGGGACACTTGGCAGAGACCTGACAAAGTGACCCTTGTGAATGAGTGGAGCAGATTACTCCAGACAGGATACTGAGATGCTGAGGCAAGAGCCGTGTGAGGAACCAAGGCCAGCATCCACGGACTGCAGTAAGGAGGCGGGGAGGGGGCAGTGGGAGATAGGAGCAGAAAAGAACAGGCAGATCGGGTGGGCCTTGTACACATGAGTGAGGGATCTGGTTTTATTCTGTGAGACTTGGGAGTCACTGCAGGATTTGAAAAGACCTCATCTGGTGCTGAGCACCACAATTCAGTGGTCATTTTAGGAGGCGAAGAACAGACACTACTTATGCAAGGAGGAATCAGGGAGGCTGGGGAGAGGCTATGTCAATAGTCTCCATGAGAGATCACAGGTGAGAGGGCTGCAGTAGCTGTGTCCCCATCCCCAGGCCAGGCAGATGAGACTCTGAGATGGGTGCTGAATGAATGAGTCATCTTACACAGCATCTATGTGAACAGTGCTAAGGGCAAATACAGGAGAAAACTTATTGCATTTTATGGGAAAGGGGGCAGAAATGTCAAAGAGGTGATGAGTTCCATCTTGATGCTTAAGAATGCACCAAAGATGGGGAACATAGGGTTTTCATGGCTAAAATAGTAAAAATAAATTCACAAAGACCCGTGTGGTCTGAGTCCTGAGGGAAGGGAACAAGAGGGTGTGCGGCAGTCAATGGCCAGATGGTGGGGAGCCAGACCAACTGTGCTGAGCAGCCCCTTCTCATTCCTCCATTCTGCAGGCCAAGAGTCAGGCCGGGAAGGTCTGGGTAGGACAAAGGCTTGGCCTCCAGGTGCTTCTGACCTGGTTTCAGACTTTGAGGTGCTGGCACTGGGGACCAATGACCCGGATGTTAGCTCCCTTACTGGGTGTGTCTTTTCCAGTTTTATGAGGCCTTCCCCCACATTCCACCCCTCCCCTGCCCCTACCATGGGGGCAGAGGGGCATGTGAGGCTGCTCATCATCATTGCTGCTGCTCTTCGTTTCTAGAACTTCTAGAGAGCTCACTCAGGAATGGGCTCTTCCGACCACAAGGAAAACTTAGACATGTGTTGATTAAGAGTTATGCCAACACTTTTCAAAATATTGTGCAGGAAAAAATTCTCCCTTTCCTTCTAGTGAGGTTTCAAGGGTTGTGAAAACTGCATTTGTCATTTGTAATTTCTTTGCTATAAAGAGATGCCCCTTGTATTATTCTTTCGCAGAGCTTTCTCACACAAAATTACTAATGAGGTAATTACCAACATGATAATTACTGCATGATTACTAGAGGAGTGCAAGGGAAATGCAGAACAGAAGCAGCAGCCAGGGTCTGGGTTTTTCCATCAGAGATTCGGTAAGAATGGTCTCTATGAAAGGCAGTAACTAAAAGTTTTTCAGTTCATAAACCAAGAGCTACATTCAGGGTTTTATAAAGTAATTAGTTAGAATCATGTCTTTTAGCCCCAGCCCTGGGAATCAGCTATGACACAACTAGACAGAGTATTAAAAAACAGAGACATCATTTTGCCGACAAAGATCTGTATAGTCAAAGCTATGGTTTTTCCAGTAGTCAAATACGGATGTGAGAACTGGACCATAAAGAAGGCTGGGTGCCAAAGAACTCATGCTTTTGAACTGTGGTGCTGGAATAGACTCTTGAGAGTCCCCTAGACAGCAAGGAGATCAAACCAGTCAATCCCAAAGGAAATCAACCTTGAATATTCATTGGAAGAACTGATGTTGAAGCTGAAGCTCCAATACTTGGGCCACCTGATGGGAAGCGCCGACTCATTGCAAAAGACCCTGATGCTGGGACAGACTGATGGCAGGAGGAGAAGGAGGTGACAGAGGAAGAGATGGTTGGATGGCATTACTGACTCAGTGGAGATGAGTTTGAGCAAGCTCCAGGAGACGGTGAAGAACAGAGAAGGCGGGCGTGCAGCAGTCCACGGGGTCAGAAAGAGTGGTACACGACTGAGCGACTGAACAACAGCTACAAGAACCCGGGATCCAGCATCTTCTTGAGGCAGACTGGCCGGGAAAGCAAGGGGCCTCTGTAATCCAACAGCTGCCTGGAATCCCCCCTTACCCCTGCCTTCTGTGAAACCTACATGAGCCTCACTGAATTAGACACACAAAAATGTGGTGGGGAAACACACCTCAGAGGCCTTCTAGGAGGATTAACACAGCAATGCCAAGGCCAGGCAACACTGCCCACTAACCCTTCCTCTCCTTGACCCTCCCAGTCACCACTAGTTCCTGTAGTGCCAGCTGCCAAGACCCCAGTTAGGCAAGGCCAGAGGACCCAGCGTTATTCATAATTCTTACATATTTTCCCTTGAAAGTGCCCAAATCACTTTCAGTTAGTCTGTCAGATCTTATTTTTAAAAATCTGAGCTAAAAATACAAACTCTGTGGATAAACATGGAATTTGAAAGACCAAACAGTTGTGCTGGAGGCCGAGCCGTGTGTTGAGCCTACTGGCCATCTGAGGGGACTTGGCTCCTTGGCTGTGTCCTTCCTGGGGCCAGAGACTCTGTAACATCAGCCCCGCCCAGCAGTTAGCTGCAGACAGTTGGGGCAGAGGAGGCAGGGCTGGGGCAGCGTCTCTGCTGTCCTGTGTGTAATGCCGAGCTCAGCAGGTGCTATGTGAGGCAGGCAACCCAAATCCATTTCTTGTGTTAAGAGCTGACATGTAGAAAATACTGAAGGCTGGCGAGGGTAACGGTTGGGATAAGCACCTAAAATCTCTTTACGTATGTATTTTACCCTATAGATTCTAGAATGCACCTAGCTTCCTTCCCTTAGGCTGATCTCCAACTTCAGCGTCCCTGAGGTTCAGCTAGGGTGAAAGTGAGTGGATTTATAACATGCAGATCCTGGGCTCCACCCTCACAATTTGATTCTGGGTCCCAGGAAGGTGCATTTTAAGCAGACCTCCCGTGTGGTTCTGACACAGATTTATGGACTGTCACAGGGAGAGAAACACTGAGGTATTCATTTGTTCTGCATAATAACTTTGATATAAACTGAATAGATGCAGATATACACAAGATATAAACAGAATAAACTTTGGTCAGAAGGTTTAAGTGATTTGCCTAAGGTGGGCAACTTTCCAGTGAGTGGGGAGCTAGGGCTCCCTCCCTTTGCCCTGTCTTGCTGAAAAGCCATTGTTTTTTTTTTTTGCTGTGCTGCATGGCATGAGGGACCCTAGTTCCCCTGCCCCCCTCCTCCCCTCCACCTCCCAGGGACCAGGGATCAAACCTATGCCCCCTGCAGTGGAAGTACAGAGCCTAACCACTGGACAGCCAGAGAATTAGAAAAACCATTTCTTCCATTAGCCGCTGTCAGGACAAGTATTCTTGAAACAATCCTTTCCTCTTAATACTCCAAGCGTGCTTCCTTTTTTTCTTTTTTACTTACAGTTTTTCTCCTTGTACAATGCTAGAATAGGCATCTGCCTTGTCTCTGCAGTAAGCATGTGTTTTAATCTGGTGTTTTGGCCTCTGAGGCCTTACTGACCTTGGGGAGACTGTTCCCACCCCTACTGCAGGGCTAGCCATTCTTAGAGAGCAAAGAGACCTTTCACATGCAAACCACCCAAATCCAGTGCCCACCCCCACCACCTCCTTTATTGGTCTTTTGTTCTTGGGCCCCAACCCTCCTGCTCTAACCACCCCAGACAACCATGGACAGCCTCTATGCCCCAGAGCCCACTGGACTTGTTCAAACTAGTCAATCCTGCCTCTGCTCAGCCTGTTTACTCTGCTTCACCCATTCCTTTCTGTGAAACCTGCAACAAAGCCCTCTGCCAAGGTTTTCCTTCTGCCTCCTGACCAGCCCTGGTGCCTCTCCTATGGAGCCCTTCAGTGCCTGTGCGGCCTGCCCTTCCTCTTGAGAACAAACTGTCTTTTCCTGACGTGTGATGGTGGTCCTCTCCTGATGTGTTGGCTTATCACACCTGAATAATAATAAAGCCTATATTTGCTTGCAGCCTCCCAGAGTAAAATAAACTAGAAGCAACCTGAGGGCAAACTGTCTCTCTCTTAACAGCTATTGGATTAACTCAGTGTCTTGTTCACTATTGATGTTTGAATATATTTGTTGAATTGATTCTAAAATTTAATCAAGAAGCCTTCTATCTATGACTTTGTTCACTTTGGGGGATTAGAATTTTAAGTAAAATTTGAAGCTGCCGCGAAACTGTTTTGTTTTGTTTTTTAAGCAGAAGTGTACAGCTAAACAGCATATGGTCATATGGTGGTTGAGTTATTGAAACTGTGGGTCGAATCTACTTCACCTGCCTTCATTAATCAAGGTCTTTTTTAAGACCTGCACATCCTCCAAGCAGCACTTAGCCTAAACAATACGATGTTGGCCTGAGCTGTTTTCCAGGAACATGGAGTCGGCTGTGTCTTTTTCGAGCTGAGCTGATGAAGGTTGGATCGGACCACCGACCACTCAACTGGGCATGTGTGAGTGTCCACCCCCCATTCAGTGCCGCAGAACAACAGTTGTCACACCTTTTCCCAATCACTTTTTCCCCGCTCCCTGAGCCTCAGATCACCTTGCTTCTTTATTCTTTACCTCCTAAATACCCTGAGCCCCTTGCCTTTGGGAGGCAGATCTGAGACTTGTTCTCCTGTCTCTTCGCTTGGCTGCCTTGTGCACAAACCCTCTCTTGGCAGCAAACTTTGACGTCTCAGTGTTTTGACTTGCTGAGCATAGCGGAAAATGAACCCGGTTTGGTAACAGGATCACAGGCTCCCTTCAGTCATTCAAGGACAGTATTTACTGATACTAAGTTGAAAAAGACACATTTCCTGCTTTCCAGTTTGCCAGGAAAACAGTTTGACTCATTAATAAACTTGTAAAAGGACAGAAATATTTAAAAGGGAAGAAACACATCCAATCAAATGAACTCAGCTATTTATATAGAGTCTTAAACAGACTAAGCTGGGAGTATTCCTGTGAAAAGGATGTGAAATATGTGAGCAGGCCAAACAAAAAGATGGAGCTGAAGGTTGCTTGGTGAGAGAAGAGTGCTCTGAACCAGTGCTCAGTCACTGGACTGGTCCAGTGCTCATTGGACTGGCCCGTCTAAAACTGAACTTGGGGCCTCCCTGGTGGTCCAGTGGTAAAGAATCTGTCTGCTAGCACAGGGAACATGGGTTCAATCCCTGGTTTGGGAAGATCTCAAATGCCATGGGGCAACTAAGTCTGTGTGCTGCAACTACTGAGCCCACGTGCTACAGCTACTGAAATCCCCCGTGCCTAGAACCCATGCTCCGCGACAAGAGAAGCCACTGCAATGAGAAGCTCATGCACTGCACTGAAGGCCCAGCACAGCCATAAATAAATAAATATAAATTCTTAAAAAAAAATAAGGAGTTTAATGCCTCAGGAAATTTTGAAGCTACTAGAGTAGCCCTTATTGAGTCCCATTTGTTCATACTCTCCTCACTCATCATCAATAGCCCTTATTACAGCTCTTCTGTTATCACCTCTGTGAAGTGTCTTGTTCAAGGTCATACACAACTGAGTGAACCCATCAGAAAAGAGTTGGTGTCAACAATGAACTAATCTGAGAAATACTCTGTTTGAAATGGCATCTTGGGCTCACCAGTACTTTGCACATTTCAGTGCGTGAAGTCACTTTTCCTCAAATATGACTGGTCACTCGAGGACGCTGCACCTGCTATGTGGCATAAGTACCCTTGGGGTAACAGGAATGATTGGGCTTGGTTGTATCAGGAAAATCCGGAGAAATGATCTAGATATACAGTTCTTACTATGTCATGTTCTATGTCCAATACATCAATTCAATGTCAATGCTCTTTCTAGAAATATCTCAGCAAAACAATCTCCTTTCTCTTCTTCCTTTGGAAGTTGCTTTTCTTTACGCACAGGCTTCACCAAAGTAGCTTAAACATACAAGAAATGCTCAATTCGAAAACTGGTGAAATGACTGAAATGGACACCGCTGGCTCAGATGGCACAATAAGCCATCACTTAGGAATATCCACTTAAGATCAGTTTGTCATTTTGCCCTCAACCATTCATTTTCAACCAGGCAGATCTTTGATGCAAGCAGGGGGGACATCTCATTACAATTCAATGTTTTTTTTTTTCCCTCAAAGCTAAATGCCTGACTCAAAAGAACCTTTTAGAAAGCAGAACACAGAACTGAAAATGCATGATTTCAGCCTTACAAAAATATGCATAGAGAAAAAGACAAACACACACCACAATTAAAGCAGCCAATTATCGAGTGGTAGGATATGAGGTCATTAGAAATTTCATGTTTAACTTTTCCGCTAAGCTGTACTTTAAAAAAACAACCTATTAAAGTAAGGAGGGAGAGAGAGAAGGAAAGAGGGAGGGAGGAAGAGAGAGGGAGAGAAATGGTAACATTTAAATAGCCTCAAGAGATCCTTCCCGGCACAGCTGTGTGAGTCACACTGCGGTCTGGAGCTTTCCTCCCGGGGCCAGACGCTGGGCTGGCTGTGCTCATGCCTCACCCTTGCTCTCACAGCTGATGGCCTCCCACTCCACTGAACACACATGAGTCTGTCACTTTCAGTTCCACTTGATTTCCACTCTCCCCTCTGGCTGGTGGCCCCGAAGCCCTCCTGGCAACCTCCACACTGGTTGCCATGGATACCCTCGACTCTCAGACAGGCGGCTGCTCAGAGCAGATGGTCCCTGGCTCTGGGTGAGGCACAGGCTGGGGACATGGGAGTTGCCCAGCACTTTGCAGCCTCCTTTTCCCCTCCTCCCAACACACTGAACACACACACACACACACACACACACACACACACAGAAACGTTTTTCCCTAGATCCTGCTTGGTTTTGGCCTTGACAAAGAACTCATGACATTTCAAATATCACAAATGCTACAACAACAATGCTAAATTTATTGGGTACCAACCATCTGCCAGCCATCGACCTATGAAGCACTTTGCATACGAAGGGAAGGAAATACCTTACCAAAAGTCTGAGTTCAGTTTTTCTGACCCAATTCAAACATGATCATTTGGACCAGGTCTTTTTGTGATTAATGTGATTGTTGATGTGCCTATGAATAATCTCAGAAGCATACTGAAATTTCAAGTTCCTGGGTCCAAATTTAAAAATGCAGATTCAGGAGATCAGGCATTGGACCCAGGGTTCTGCGCAGGGGGCCAGGTGATTCCAATGCAGTTGGTCTGGACCACTTAAGAGAAAGACTGTCCTAGCTCAGGGATGCCCAGACTTTAGACTCATGGGGTCTGTTAAAATACAGTCTGACTCAGGATACCAAAGGTGGTCCCTGAGATTCTGCATTTCTGATTAGCTCCCAGATGAGGCTGCTGCTGCAGGTCATTGGAACACACTTTGAGTAACAAAAACCTAAACGGTCAGTCTCCCAGAGGCTGGTTCATGCAGGACTTAGCCGCCAACAGCCCAATCTGCGACCCCATGGACTACAGCCTGCCAGGTTCCTTTGTCTATGGGACTTCCCAAGCAAGAATACTGGAGTAGGTTGCCATTTCCTTCTCCAGGGGATCTTCCTGACCCAGGGACTGAACCCTGGTCTCTTGCATTGCAGGCAGATTCTCTACCAACTGCGCCACCAGGGAGATCTCAAGCCATAGGATTTAGCAATTATTCAGTAGTGTGGTTCAGAGTGAGTGCAGAACACTGACCCCACTTCTGGCCAGTGCAGTCCAAGCACAGGACTATCTCCAACACATCCACTGGCACCAGGCTCCTTGACACTGTGTTAACAGTGCCCGGATTTCCGGTCACATCTCTGCTATTCTCCAGCAGGAAGTCTATGCCCAGGCTTCCCATACCATCCCTGCTTCCTGTGCTCGGTTTCGCACACCTCAAGCCTTTGCCCATGCTGTTTGGGTGCACTTCCCTCACCACGTGACCTCCCTAACCTGGCACCCTACTGACTGCACTGCAGCACCATGGCATGCTCTGCTTCCAGCCTTGGCCCTCTCCAGACCTCTCATCACACAGCTCCCAGACAGGTCTCTTGAGAATGCAAATCCAATCGCTCACTCTCTTATTTAATATCCATCCATGGTTCCCTAGAATTCGGAGATAAGGGGTTCACAAGACCCTTCAAGAATTACAAACTCTGCCCGTCTTCTCTGGTCTTCTGGTACTTCCCACCCTGTTCCTCAGAGGCCTGGCGATGTATTTTCCCTCACTCTGTTCCCTCTGCCTGAGATGCCTCCCTCTACTTTACCCAGTAGACTTCTACTCAACCCTCAGAACCCTGCTCAAACACCAGTCCCTCCGAAGCTTTCTCTGATTCCCGTGTCTGTTTCAAAGGTCAGTGATGTGCTTCAGCCAGCTCATACTACCTTGAGAGAGCCAACTGCTGGATGTTCTGAGCCAGTTGTTAAGCACAGCATTTATAGAAATGTAATTACATAATACAAACGTGATTAAATAAGTTACATTAAAAATAAAGGTAGTGAATGCTCAAAACACATCACTTTCTAACTATTTTACCGTATGTTACTGTTATCTGTGGTTTGAGAGTGATTTAGATCTATTGTATGCATTGGATGAAAAGGTTACATACTGGTGTGCTCCTGACCACCCTGTGGGAGGTGATGTCAGGTGGGCAGTTGTTGCCAAGGTGGGATGTGCTGGGATGTTGACACCATGGAAATCAGCAGATGCTATTAATACAAATCAGCATGTGCTTTCTTGTTTTGCTTGTTGTTCAGACTTGAGCAAGTGATAGGATAAATGTTTATAAAGCAGACTAAACTTGAAAGTGTGCTATATCTGAGGCTGTTCCATTTTGAACAGCACCAAAAATTGAGGAAATATTTTTCTGGCATTCAAAACTATTATCTGAGCAAAGAAAAGCTCACAGCATTGACTAAAGAGTGAAGTTCTGACATGTCTTTGCATCTTCATTGCTTCCTTTTCACCTCTTCTTTAATAAAAACAAAAGTAGTGGCTAACATTAGTCAGAACCACACTCATGTGTCTTAACATCAATATCTCTGCAGAGTCAAATAGTGATGAAGCACATAGTCAGTCTGGTTTGTGATCTCTTTGTTGGTGGTGGAATTGTAAAAACTGATGGTCAATTTTGTTAGAAATATAAAGTCATACTAAAGTTATAGTGTTTGAAATTTACAGTAAATAATATTATGTATTTTATTATTTGTCAAGTGTGTTTTCACATTCTTTATGTCAATAAGATATATCGTATTTTTGTCTTAAGGTGCTGGTTGTTAACCATTTTTCAGCACAGCACTGAAGATGTTCTTCCTTTGTTTTCTTACAGCAGCCCAATGTTGCCTTTTTAAAAAATAATTATGAGTCTGTCATCTATAAACACATGGTTGCTTCTTCATACAGAAGGCAGACTCCTTGAAAGCAGATACTAGAACTTTCTATCTTATAACCCTGCTAATTGATAAGGTTCTTGGTACAAAGGAGGACATTGGTAGGTGTTGAAGGCAGATCTGACTTCATCTATCATGTCTTTCTTGAAATTCACAATTGGTAGAACCAGCTAATTCTGTGCACCTACAGCAATTTCCAGTGGAGAAAGAAATTGCAACTCACTTCAGTATTCTTGCCTGGGAAATGCTATGGACAGAGAACCTGGTGGGCTACAGTCCATGGGGTGGCGAGGAGTTGGACATGACTGAGTGACTAAACAACAACAGCAAATTCCACATATCCTTCCTGGTGGTCCCAGAGATGGAACTCAGAGCAGGCCCTTGATTATATGCAGAAACAAGTAATAATAATAAAAGCTGACATTTCCTGCATATGTTATGTGCCAAGTGCTTCTCTAAGTGCTTTACATGCATTAACTCATTTGATCCCCACCCCAATAAGGTAGGTCCTGTTATGATTTATTCTCATTTTATAGATGAAGAATGTGAGGTTTAGTGAAGTCAAAAAGCATGGCCAAGGTTAAAGAGCAGAGCTGGGATTAGAACCCAGGTCATCTGGCTTTAGGCATCCAGGGATGAATAGGTATATGCATGGATGGACGATTTGCAAAGCAGCTCCTCTCCTATGTAGCTTCTGGTTCTCTATATTATAGATTATGTTTTCAACACACTGGCAAACAGGAATTCTTATTCTTAGAGGTGAAAGGCTATAAGCTTATTTTTTTCTTTGAGGTCCCTCTCAGGAATCCTGCCTGGCCCTGAGCTTTTCTCCAAGTTTTTTCTGGAAGTGCTGAACAAGGTACCAGGACATTTGTCCTCCAGGTTCCCACCGATGGCCTGCCAAGTTCTCTGCCCAGGACCTGATTCTGCAACAGTGTACAAACTACTGCTCCAGTCAGGGGAAGCATGATCTAGTGAGGGGAAGATACAATCTCAGAGGACCTGTTCAGGGCTATAACGTATGCTTCCTGTTATTAGCTAGGAGACACTAGGAAAGGTGTTCAACCTCTCTGAGCCTCAGATGACAAACCTCTACAACTGATTTGGGAAGACTAGTTATAATGTATACTAAGGAACTAATGGGTTGGCCAAAAAGTTCATTTGGGTTTTTCCTTGCGGTGTTATAGAAAAACCCGAATGAGCTTTTTGGCCAACCCAACGTTAATGCTGATAATTAATATTTATGATACTTGTATTGAATTATGGGTCAGTGACTAATCCAAGTGGTTTACCCATAGTAACTAATTTAATTCTAAAAATAATTCTTCAAGGTAAATACTATTATCCCAGTTTATAAATGAGAAAGCCAGGTTTAAATAAGTAAGCAATCTGCACAAAACCAGAAGTATTAAGTCACAGAGCTTGAATTCCATCCAGATTTGCTACATACCAAAATGAGCCAGTATATTATGCGTCCTTCTCTGCTATACTAGTCTATGGAGAAGCTTTGCAATGCTGTACTGCTGTTCCAAGATAGTGAATTAAGACAAAACTGAATAAATTAGAGGGAGAGAGGTTATAAAGGCAGAGAAAATATTGTCATTAATTGCAAATAATATGATCATTTACATAGAAAAATCCAAGAATGGAAATTTGGTTGAGTAAGCTAAGCTATTCTCTCCCTGTTAAAACACATAGAAATCAGGATAAATTATAATAAAATATAATAAATATCTTTTTACATTGAGAGCTGAGCCCAAAAGAAATAAATGAGAAACCTCAGATGCCAAAAACAAAGGCACCTCCACATCAGAGCAGTAAGCCTGAGAAGTGACTCCACTATGGCCAAGAGGGAGCTTGGACCCCAGTATTGACTCTAATGGTAAGGAGACCTGGCCTCTGGAGTCTAGGCAGTGGAAACGGAAACTCCTGCATGGAATAGGGCCATAAAGGCACCCCTGCTGTGTAAGGGCGTCGCTGACCTAGAGTAGTAACAAGGAAGCCCCTTTCTGCTAAGGGTCCAGGTAGGGGTGTCACAGTCCATCAATACACAAAGCATGGGGGTGGAATCCCTAATTGTGCATAAGTGCTCCAGGCGGCCACTTTTACAACCCACAATAAAAACTTTAAAACCATGTGAGAAATGGTTTGTCATAATGATTAGTATCCTAAGAACTTGAAATAACATTAAGACCTGAAAGAGACTATTTAATAAACGTTGAAAGACACAAAGAAAAAAAATCATAATGAGACAGTAGGGTACTATGAAAAAAAGAACAGCATATTTGAAAAAATCAAATAGAACTTCTAGAAGTGAAATACTATAGAAACAAAAAACTCAGGGAATGAAGTAAAATTATATGTGTGAAAATTAGTGACATATTGAGGACATTATCCAGAATTAAGCACAAAGAGATAAGATATATGAAAATATGAAGAATTTTCAAAGACAAAGAGGATATTTAAGAAGAAACAATGTATGTAAGTTCTAGGGGAGAGAACAGAGAAAATGGAGAGAAGCATTATTCAGAGATACAGGCCAAGAAATTCATGGAACTAAAGAAGTAATGCATCTTCAAACTCAGGAAAACAATAACACTTAAGCAAAAATATAAGTCCATGAGGCAACTTGGTATGAGATAGACGGAACTTTTTAAATTGGGGGGAAAATGACCCTTCAAACAAGAGGATTTGGGTCACTGGGCTTCTACAGAGAAGAACATGAAAATGTGTCCATATCTCACACTAAACAGGAAAACTAATTCCAGGTGTAAATATCACAGCCCTCAATGTGTAAAAATAAATCTTGAAATTGTCAGGAGAAAACACAAAATAATGTGTCTCTCTCTTTGGGATAGTGAAGTATTTCTTCAATTAGGAATAAAAACATAAACCATAAAGGCAAGGACTAAACACAGTAAATACATTAAAATGAAAATTTTCTGTGTGACAAAGACACTATGCTGCTGCTGCCGCTGCTAAGTTGCTTCAGTCGTGTCCGACTCTATAAATAAAGGTAAAAGACAAGCCACAGGGAAAAAAGGATTAATAATCAGAATCAATGTAGATGAACAGAAAAAAGATACAGTTCAGTTCAGCACAGTTCAGTTGCTCAGTCATGTCCGACTCTTTGAGACCCCATGAATCGCAGCACACCAGGCCTCCCTGTCCATCACCAACTCCTGGAGTTTACCCAAACTCATGTCCATTGAGTTAGTGATGCCAACCAGCCATCTCATCCTCTGTCGTCCCCTTCTCCTCCTGACCCCAATCTTTCCCAGCACCAGGGTCTTTTCCAATGAGTCAACTCTTTGCGTGAGGTGGCCAAAGTATTGGAGTTTCAGCTTCAACATCAGTCCTTCCAATGAACACCCAGGACTGATCTCCTTTAGGATGGACTGGTTGGATCTCCTTGCAGTCCAAGGGACTCTCAAGAGTCTTCTCCAACACCACAGTTCAAAAGCATCAATTCTTCAGCGCTCAGCTTTCTTCACAGTCCAACTCTCACATCCATACATGACTACTGGAAAAACCATAGCCTTGACTAGACAGACATTTGTCGGCAAAGTAATGTCTCTGCTTTTCAATATGCTGTCTAGGTTGGTCATAACTTTCCTTCCAAGGAGTAAGCGTCTTTTAATTTCATGGCTGCAATCACCATCACCAGTGATTTTGGAGCCCAAAAAAATAAAGTCTGACACTGTTTCCACTGTTTCCCCCATCTATTTCCCGTGAAGTGATGGGACCAGATGCCATGATCTTAGTTTTCTGAATGTTGAGCTTTAAGCCAACTTTTTCACTCTCCTCTTTCACTTTCATCAAGAGGCTCTTTAGTTCTTCAATTTCTGCCATAAGGGTGATGTCATCTGCATATCTGAGGTTATTGATATTTCTCCTGGCAATCTTGATTCCAGCTTGTGCTTCTTCCAGCCCAGTGTTTCTCATGATGTACTCTGCATATAAGTTAAATAAGCAGGGTGACAATATACAGCCTTGACATAACTCCTTTCCCTATTTGGAACCAGTCTGTTGTTCCATGTCCAGTTCTAACTGTTGCTTCCTGACCTGCATACAGATTTCTCAAGAGGCAGTTCAGGTGATCTGGTATTCCCATCTCTTTCAGAATTTTCCACAGTTTATTGTGATCCACACAGTCAAAGGCTTTGGCATAGTCAATAAAGCAGAAATAGATGTTTTTCTGGAACTCTCTTGCTTTTTCGATGATCCAGCGGATGTTGGCAATTTGATCTCTGGTTCCTCTGCCTTTTCTAAAACCAGCTTGACCATCTGGAAGTTCACGGTTCACGTATTGCTGAAGCCTGGCTTGGAGAATTTTGAGCATTACTTTACTAGCATGTGAGATGAGTGCAATTGTGCGGTAGTTTGAGCATTCTTTGGCATTGCCTTTCTTTGGGATTGGAATGAAAGCTGACCTTTTCCAGTCCTGTGGCCACTACCGAGTTTTCCAAATTTGCTGGCATATTGAGTGTAGCACTTTCACAGCATCATCTTTCAGGATTTTAAATAGCTCAACTGGAATTCCATCACCTCCACTAGCTTTGTTTGAAAAAAGATAACTTCCTCATAATACAATAGCCACAATGAATATCCAATCCACAGGAGAGGAATGCACATTGCCAATAAACACATGAAAAGCATCTTAATTTAACTGAAAATTAGGGAAATATGAATTAAACAACATACCATTTCCACACTATGAAACTGGCAAAAATTTAAACTTTAAATCCTGACATTAGAAGAAAAGGAGTACTTTTATACACTGTTAGTTGAAATAAAAATTAGTCCAGCAAATTTCCAATATCTAGTAAAATTCATATAACCCAAGACCCAATAGTTTTATACTTAGCTCTTAAATATATTCATAGAGAGACATACACAAGAAAATTCATTGCAGCATTATTTGTGATAATTAAAAATTAAGAAAACCGAAATGTAAATAAAGATAAATAATAATATGTGATATATTCATTTGCTGGCAGATTATACAGCTGTTAAAAAGAAGGAACTATATATGAGTGGATGTTTAGATATGCATATTTGTATTTCTTTCAAGATATATAATGTTGAGTGAAAAAAATAAAGTCACAAAATGATACATAGCATTGGAAGTCATTTAAGAAAACACACACACACATACAGTAATGTCTTACATAGTTTATGGATAAAGAGGTGTGCACACCAAGGTTGATGGTGGTGACCTCCTGGGGGTCAGAGGGAGGGGCAGAATGGGTCTGGACCAGGTGGGCTAAAAGATGTTTTAACACAAAAATGAATGAAAGTAAATATAATAAAATAATTTTTACAATTCTGGGTAGCAGCAATATGGGTGTTATACTATTCTTTGTGGAGTATTTTTTAAAGTTCTAAAAAAGAAAGAAAATAAAAAGTGCTTTGAAGATTTCTTGGACAAGATGGCATCAGCTCTTTAGAAGGGAATGAGAGCAGTATCAAATGGATGAAACCAAATCCCGGGCCACGAGCTCCCTCTTCAATGTCACTGAGTTTTCCCATCACGGTCACGCTCTCTCCTCTACACAGGGTTGTCTACTGCAAGCCAATGACAAGGGCGCTTTGGCATCATGCACGGGGGTCTTTGAGTTTGGTCCTTCAGCACTGGGAAGGACTTTGGCGGGGGGGGGGACTGGGCCAGCCCTCTATTGACAGGTGAGGAGAATGAAGTCAGTGGAGGAGAGGCTTGTTCAGGGTCACCCAGGAGGCAGTCATCAAGGCTCACCTTCATCCTTCCGGGCTCAGCTCAAACGCTGCTTCCTCAGTTGACAGCTCCAACTCCTGGTCTAGGTGAGGCCTGTCAGGTCTCACTAAGTGCTCTGTTAGCGCCTTGTACTTCTCCTGCCTAGAATTCCTCACAGCTGTGTTTAATATTAGTTATGGGAATGCAGGTTTAACACCGTATCTGTTGTTGTACTTCTTATCCATGGTGAACCGCATCTGTCTTGCTCATAGCACTAGTCCAGCAACTTAAGTGCAGAGCCGAATCCCCGAGTGACTGCACTCCTGGCCTCTAGGCTCCTGTGCATTTGGATTCCATGCTCTTTCTGAGTATTAACATTTTACAATTGCAAGACCTATTGGTTTACAGAACACATCCACATCCACACAGCCTATGATGTATAATATTGCCCATTTTCTGGAGGAGGAAATTGAAGCTCTGAGACTTGAAATAACTTCACCAAGGTTACATAAATGGTAAACAGGAAGGCTGGAATTTGAACTGAATTTTATCTGATGCCAAGACATTTGGTTGATCTACTGCACTGTGGCTACCAGATCAGTATCAGTGACTATTAATTTCCCTTACGTTCCTCACTAGTTTCCTCAGAGCTCGCCTCTCTTCTTTTGCCCCCAATACTAAACACTTTTCTGGTTAAAAGCATTCATGCTTCTGCCAATGCAAGATCTTCTGCTTTTTCCTCCTTTTCCATCATCATCACCATCTTCTTCCTTCTCATCTATCTCCCTGCTATTGAAGTAGGAACAGACATTGAGTAAATTAGGATGTCCCGAACTGTGGACCTCACAATCATTTCCCCAGAGCCAAGCTCAGTGTCTTATATATAGGAAGTACTACTCGATAAATAGGAATTGAATTAAATTGAATGAATGAATTGAATATGCATTGAATCCATTCATTCATAAAGTAATACTCTCTACCAAAATTCCTCCATCTAGATAGAGATTAAGGTAGCACTTATAAAATATCACCTTCTTACAAATGTTGTTTGAAGTAGGACTACTAGGATGTGCTAAAAAGGCTCTCCAGAGAATGGTATTAGATTAGATTCTTAGCAGCTAGAATCACCAAGTCTCCAATTCTTCAACCATTCTTAGGCTAACTCTGGAGGGATGCTGGATCAGGGGCTTCTTTGAGGAGTCAGATAAAACTCTTATGAGAGAGCTTTCTTCCATACTTAGGTGCTGAGTCCTAGGCAAGTGGGTTAAGTCTCAATGCACTTTTAACACCACTTTTTCCTTGTCTGTTTAAAACAAAACACAAGCACCTGTTCCATTCCTGGGGTACTCCAAACAGATGATCATAGCAGCCAGAGACTAATATATTTCACAATGGCGACTCCCGTACCTTGTATCCTGTTGCTATGAGAGATGGGCTGGTTACCCATTATATATGAAGACAAAGAGACTCTCACATACATCAGTGCCCTGTTGCTTTTCAGTTGTAAGGAAACAAGAGAGGGACTATGTCACTTGGGAAGAAAAGATGCTGTGCTAAATCATGCATGGTCGAACCAAGTATTCTCAGGCACTCTGTTTGGTAGGTGATTTGCTACTTAAATTCAGAGTCTGAACCTTGGTAGCACAGTGTTCTGTCCTCAGTGATATAGATCAGAGATTGGCAAACCATGACCTATGAATCAAATCCAGCTCTCAAGCTGCTTTTGTTTAGCCAGGAGCTAGGAATGGTTTCTGAAGATAAATGTTTGCAATCAATATGAAGAAAAAGAACACTAATTTTGGGTCCATTTTCAGCAAATGTTATCCCCCTAAAGAATCCAATCTTCTCATTAGTAGACCTATTATTATTATACTTTGAATTTCATCAGTGAAACTTTTTGGAAATTTATTATTTCTGGTTATATAATATACAAGGGCCAGCAAAGCCTAAAATATTTACTATTTTTCCCTCTGCAGAACAGATGCTGATCACTGGTCTAGACCTTTTTGGACTTGCCACCTGCCATATCATCCCTCACACTTGGACATCTGTCATATCTGAATAGCTGTGGTTCCCCAAATACATTTTTTGCTCCACCCGCTCCTGCTGTCCCTTCTCCTGCTGTCCCTTCTGCCTGCAGTGTGTCAACTCCCTGCCCACGTGATAGTGTGTTTCTATCGAAATCTGACTGAGCCTTCAAAGTTCAGCTTAGGTGATACCCTCCATCCTGAGGTCTTCCCTGATCCTTCATATCAGACTAAAAACACAGAAAATCCTTTATCTGAGTATTTCATGGTTCTGTTCCCAGAAATTCAGAATGTGTGCACACAGAAGGGCAAAATTACCTCTTTATATTAGCCAAGTGGTTCTCAAACCTACTGAGAGTGATGAGGAGGAGAGTTGCCATTTATTTAGAGCTTACTATGGGCTAAGCACTGTGCTAAGTGCCGAACATACATCATTCATGCATTTGTCCAATTAAAATCTATTTAGCATCTCCTAAAAACCATGCACTAAGCTTGGTGCTGGGAGTGCAATGGTAAATATGACAGGTGAGAGAGTCACAGATTTCATGAAACATTAAGTCATTTGAAAACCTTGCAAGATAGATATTATTGGTTCTATTTCACCAACCAGAAACAAAATCAGAGATGATAGGTTAAGTAACTTGACCAAAGACATACAGTTAATAAATGATAAGCAGGATTTGAATGCAAATCTCCAAATAAAGCTAGACATCTGGGAGGAGCTGAAATTCCTATTAAGTATTGTAGTCTTGAAAGGCCTTCTTTGTTCTTATCTCATTGGGAAAAACCTCTAGGAAGGACTATATAGTTCCATTTTTTGCTTTCCTGGTGGAACTAACTCTGCTCTTGACACACTGCACAGGTCCACTTACTCAGGAAGTGGTCCCTAATTCAGACTGAGTCAGATCCCCCTTTCCTCTCAGTTCGGTTCAGTTCAGTCTTGTCCGACTCTTTGCGACCCCATGGACTGTAGCATGCCAGGCCTCCCTGTCCATGACCAATGCCCAGAGTTTACTCAAACCTATGTCCATTGAGTCGGTGATGCCATCCAACCATCTCATCCTCTGTTGTCCCCTTCTCCTCCTGCCTTCACTCTTTCCCGGCATCAGGGTCTTTCCCAATGAGTCAGTTCTTACTTCTCCACTTTTCTCCAGTAACATACTGGGCACCTGCCGACCTGAGTAGTTCATCTTTCAGTGTCACATCTTTTTGCCTTTTCATACTGTTCATGGGGTTCTTAAGGCAAGAATACTGAAGTGGCTTGCCATTCCTTTTTCTAGAGGACCATGTTTTATCAGAACTCTCTACTACGACCTGTCCATCTTGGGTGGCCCTACATGGCATGGCTCATAGTTTCACTGAGTTAGACAAGGCTGTGGTCCATGCAGTCGGTTTCATTAGTTTTCTGTGTTTGTGTTTTCGCTTTGTGCTTATTTCTATTATTGCACTTACTATCATTATTATAATTTTCTTATCATGCTTCACTTTATACCAGGAACCCTTGTAGGACAGATTCTGTGTAATTTATTTCTATATCCCCAGGTTCTAGCATAGTGCCTGATACCAGATGCGGTAGATGTTACATAAATCAATCAGTGAAAGTCTTATTGGTAACCTGCTCTGTTTCATTTTCTCAATGATAAAAACAAAAGTGGGCAGGACTTACCGATGGGCATACACTCGTAAAAGCATTATCTCCCTCCACCTTCATCATGACTCTGTGAGGTCACTACTGCATGATTATCTCCATTTTATTGATGGCTTCCCTGGTGGCTCAGATAGTAAAGAATCTACACACAATGCAGGAGACCTGGGTTTGATCTCTGGGCCTGGAAGATTCCCTGCAGAAGGGAATGGCTACCCACTCCAGTATTCTTGTCTGGAGAATTCTATGGACAAAGAGCCTGGAGAGCTATAGTCCATGGGGTCGCAAATAGTCAAACATGACTGAGTGACTCACACTTTCACTTCACTTTATTGATGAGAAATATAAAGTTTCTCAAGGTCATCAATTTTTAGTTAGAGAGAGATCATTCAAATTCCAGTTTTACTGGTCACCAAATCCTTGACAGCAGGGATTCCCAGGCCCTGGGCCACACGGTACCTCCTGTCAGATCAGCAGTGGTGTTAGATTAGATATAAAGTGCACAATAAATGAAATGAGCTTGAATCATCCCCAAACCACCCTTGCTCCACAGTCTGTAGAAAAATTATCTTCCATGACACTGGTCCCTGGTGCCAAAAAGGTTGGGGATTGCTGCTTTACAGGGCTCCAGGACATCACCCAGGACTCATACAATCACCCCTCCATGAATCTTCCAACAGAATTAACCAGCCCTAGTTGCAGCACTTGAGAACTTGGATCCTGATTAAACCTCAGCAGGCCCTGCCTGGTACTTTAGATACTTGCATGCATGTTGCCTTCCACATAAGACAGCAAGCTCCTGTACGGGGTGGTGGTGGGGAGTTGGGTGGGAGGAGTGGGCATCCATTTCCATGTGCTCTGCACCTTGAATCCTCATAGCCCATAGCCCCAGCCCTTGCATGCTCTGAAGATGCTGCATTGAACTTGGAATAAAAATGATATTAAGCCCACTATATTATTATGATGATGATATTACGGTCAAATAAATCCAATCTAATTCCCTGGTTTTATAATATAAGCCTCTTTCACCATGAACTAAAAGCCCTGAAGGATAGAAGGATTTAGAAAAAAGATGGAAGGTGGATGGGACAGAAAATTGTGAGCAAAATCCAGCAGTGGTTATGTGTGGAGCTTGTCAAGGGTCAGCTCAGCTGGTAATCTGGCTATATCACTCCCTGGGGGCCCTGAGATTTTAATGTTCAACCAGAACTGAGAATCTGCAGGAAAAAGCATCAAGCGTGCGAAGGGAGCAGAGGGAAAAAGTGCTGACTGCTCCAGATACGTCAGAGCCTGGGAAGCCCGGAGGTTAAGCTGCTGAGACCTTGCCCTGGAAGGGAAGAGGAACCATGAGGAGTCCAGGACAAGGAGGAGTGAAACCACTAGTCCTTCTGCCACTGCAGAAGATGGTGAAGGAAGAGAGCATGGGCTTATGAGAGTGGAAATTTGGGGACAGATGGTGGCCCTCCTAGGTAGGGCATGTCGAACTGTGGGAACAAAGCAGGGGGCTGCTTGGGCTGCACAAGAAAGACACAGCTGGAGGCTGGAATGGGGAGAGCCAGGCTCCTGAACCAGCTCAGCCACTGACTGGTGGTCAGTGACCTCAGCCCCCAGACCGCCCTGACTCTATTCTTCATCTTTTAAGAGAGAAAGGTTACCTTAAAAGGACATGATAAAGTCTAAATTAAAAGGTATATTAAATCAGTAAGGCATTGTGTGCTCAGTAAATGAGGTTGAGACTTGGTTATGTCTTGAATAATCTGCTTTTTTTTGCTTTCTGCCACTGACTGTTTTTCTCCCACTATTATGGTTTAATGAGGAACAATTCTTAAGGGCCAATCTAAGATATTCCACAACATGGGCCAGCTTTTTGAAGTCATTGCAGGAAATAGACAGTGGCCACAGGCGACAACACAGTGAAAGGCACTCAGGGTGGGTTTCGTGGTTTGGGGCTTGGGCTCTATTTTCCCACTGAAAGAATTATATCAGGCTCATTCCTACAAAGCCTCTTCATTCAGTTTGAAAAGAAATAGACACCAACAATGGACTGTGATGGGATCAGAAGGATGGACAAGAACACTACTATGCTATACATGTGTGGGTAGCTTTTGCGGGACTATGGTGGGCCCATGCTCTCAGTCTCAGATGAGAACAACACAGACACGTACGCTCCTTCCTTGACTGACTCTTCTTCTGCTTATCCCTGAGATGTCGGGGTGGCTGGGCTCTGGCTGCAGCATGTTCTTCTTCTCACCCCCTTTCTTCCCACCCACTCTGACCCCTACATGCTTGATCCTCACTGACAGCTTGATATCCAGATATTTCTTTTCTGTTATGCCTCTTCTCCTGAGCATCAGATTTGTATTTCCACATACTTAGTTTGTAATTTGTTTCTTATTTTTTATTGAGGTATAACAAGCAGAATAAAGAAAGTCCATAAATCTTAATGGTTCGGATGTATGTTTTTATTGTTGTTTAGTCGCTCAGTATCTGACTCTTTTGCGACTCCATGAACTCTTGCCTGCCAGGCTCCTCTGTTCATGGAATTTCCCAGTCAAGAACACTGTGTGGGCTGCCATTTCCTTCTTCAGGGGATCATCCCGACCCAGGGATCAAACCCTCATCTCCTGAAGTAGCAGGTGGATTCGTTACCACTGAGCCACCAGAGAAACCCTAGTTTGTGTGTATGGACCCACACAACCACCACCCAGAACAAGATATAGAGCATTTCCAACATCTCGGCCAATTATCCACCCCACCCCCAGAGATTGTCATTGTTCTGACACCCATCATCATCAGTTACCTTTGCCTGCTTTGTAATTTTATATAAATGGAATCATTCAGTAAGTACACTTATATCTGGTTTCTTTCACTCATCATTATGTCTTTGAGATCTATCCACGTTATAGAGTATTACGGTAATTTGTTTTTTAGGTGGCTTTCAACCAAAAGCAATTCTGGCATACACAGAGGGCTTTTGGCAATGTCTAGAAAGGTTTTTGACTGCACAACTCAGAGCTGAGTAACGTGGCATGGAATGTTACTAGTAAGGAGTGGAAAGAGAGATGTGGAAAGTAGGGAGGTGCCAGAAATATGCCAAACATCCTACAGTGCACAGGACAGCTCCCCACAACAAAGGATTAGCTAGTCCAAAATGTCAGTAGTGCTGAGATTGAGAAACCCTGTGTATTAATTTCCTAATACTGTTGTAACAAATTACCACAAACTGAATGGCTTAAAACCACACAGATGTATTATCTTATAGTTCTGTAGTTAAAAGTCAGAAATGGGTCTCAGTGGCTAGAATCATGGTGTCAGCAGAAGCAAGGTTTCCTTCTGAAGGCTCTAGGAAGTTTCCACATCCTTGCCTTTTCCAGCTTCTGCGAGGCTGCACATTCCTTGACGCATGTCTCTCTTCTGTCTTCAAAGCCAACAACGGCTGGCCAATCTTTATCACGCTGCATTACTGTATACTGTGATTACAGCGACAAGTTCTGGTGTGAGATTTCTTTTGCTTATAAGAATCCCTGTGATTACAATGGGCTTGCCTGAACAATCATTCCACCTCAAGAGTCTTAATGACATTTGCGAAGTCCCTTTTGCTGCAAGGACTATGTAATGTTTGGGTAACATATTCACAGGTTCCAGGAATTAGGATGCAGACATTTTGGGATGAGGGGAGGGGATCATGATTCTGCCTACCTACCTCAACCTGCCAGGTGATAATCCATTGTATAAATACACCACAATGTATCTATGCTATTGTGGATGGACATTTGGGTTGGTTTTACTTTTTAGCTATTATTTAAAAAGCTGCTATACACATTCTTGTACAAGTCTTCTGCACTTATTTCTGTCAGGTACATACTCAAGAGTGCAATTGCTGGGTCATAGAGCAAAAATATGTTTAATTTGAATAGATAATGCTAAAGAGTTTTATAAGGTGACTGTAGCAATTTACACCCCTTTCCAGCAGTGTGGGTTTCCATTTTCATTTTCTATTGAATACCTCCATGCAATCCTTCCAAAGACATCTCAAATTCGACTTATCCAAAACTACGCTATATAGCTGAGTACATGACTGTTTCCCCAGACATCCAAGGCATCCAAAGGAAACATCCTAGACTCTTCCCTTTCGCTTTCTGTCGACTTTCACATAGCCATTGTCTCATGTTATTCTGTACCATGAGTGCTTGTTTACGTCCTTTCCTGGCTGGAGGTCTTCTTCATCTCTTACCTGACTCCAGCTTCCTTTCTGGACTCTATGCTTCTGGTATAATTCCCTCCAATCCATCCTTCCCACTGCTACCAAAATCACCTTTGCTAATATCCAAAACCCAATCCTGCTTCTTCGTTTGCTTGTGAGATAAAGGAGCTGGTCCAGCTTGCTTACCTGGTCTACTTCTCAC
Source organism: Giraffa tippelskirchi (assembly GCF_054371585.1). NCBI lineage: Eukaryota > Metazoa > Chordata > Mammalia > Artiodactyla > Giraffidae > Giraffa > Giraffa tippelskirchi. Next base: position 126,197,510 of record NC_137285.1, read on the forward strand.
CATTCTATTCTCATCCAATGAGACCTCTAAGCTCTACCAGCTGACAATTTCTCTTCTGTACTTTTACCCAGACTGATCCCTTCCCCATTGAATGCCTAGTCATCTTTGAAGATTCAGCCTACCAGTCCCTTCCCTACTGAACCTTTTCCCTGATAACCCTCAAATCAAGTAGATTTAAGCCAGGCACATGGGAAACACTTGATTAACTATTATTATTATTTATAATGGTGAAAAGTAGCATTTTTAGTGAACATTAAGAGAATTTTTAGTTTGCTAGTCAAGGTCCATTTTCAGTTTTCTTCATTTGGCAGAGAATTAGAAGCTCACTTGTTTACGTGTCTACAACCGACAATCTGAAAAACCAAAGCTGCATTGATCACAGAGATGGCTCTCTTTAGTTTTAGTGGACACTGTTGGATTATTTGAGTTTATATCTGGGACACTGAGTGGTTCTTTGTGATTATAGATTTAGAACTGTCACTGCCTTGATTGCTTTTTTGAAAGCTCATAGATGCATTAGATGCCATTTCTTTTTTTTTTTCCCTAGGAGAGCAACCAACTATTAATGTGTGTATCTTATCTCCTCTCCTCTTTGTGGGTTAGTCTCGGTAACATTATATCTAACTGTGCAAGGTCAACCAATGATCCAGAAAAATGCTTTGCACACAGTAAATCTTCAGTAAAAATTTCCAGGGTGGCATAAGGTTTTGCTGAGATAGGTACCCAAGGTGGTTTCCATGATTAATTTCTCTCCTACTTTTCTTCCCTCCCTTCTGATCAATCATTTGTCTTTTCCATGGTTATCCCTTCTGCTGTCAGTACCCTCAATGCATGTATCCCTCAGGGCTCCATTCTTTGATGGCTAATTCTCTCTACTTCGTCTCTATGGTTGATTTCACCTCCTCCCCTGTTTTTAATCATTTCCACAGGATGTTTCAAATCACAGCCCTGAACTCTCACTACACTTCATATCCATTTATTCAGCTGCCCCTTGAAACTTTTTGTCAGATATCTCATAGACAATTCAAATTCTAGATACTAAAAATAAGCTCAACGTCCACTCCTGACTTTTTCCTCTCTACATTCATCATAGAAGTCTAAATTAAAATCTGTTCCAATGACTAGGACCGTTACCAGTTACGCAAACCAGAAAAATTTATTTTGAATTTACCCTCTTCCTTGCATCTCAATTGATCACTGAGACCTGTTTTTCAGTAACTATATGTACTGTGCTTTAAATTTCAAATCCCAAAGCCACAGTCCAGGCTTTATCATTCTCTCTGGATTACTCCAATAGCTTCTTACTGGCCACCCTTTCTCTCACCTCCCCAAGTCACCAGCCAGTGGGATATTTATAAACTTTAAATCATATTCAACTATCATGTAGTTCCTGAGCCTAGATTCTTTCAGTGACTCATTTATTTAAAAAAGAAAATCCAAATTCCTTAGGCAGGGATATAAAGCTGTTCCTAGTATGACCTCTCACAGCAGAAAAAGTAAAGGAATAGTAAAAATAAGAGGAAAGCTTACTAAAAAGGGAGATGATTAACAAAACCAAAATGTGACTCTGAAAAAAACTAAACAAACCTTAATAAAACAACTATGAAAAAAGAGAGAAGGCACCAATTAAGTGTGAAAGAGGATTTGACTGCAGATAAGTAGAGTTGAATATAAAATCCACAAGATAATGCTATGAGGACTCATGTCAATAAATTTAAAAATTATAAAAAAGTGATCACATTACCTCGAAAAACATAAATTACTCAAATTGGCTCAAGAAGAAATACAAAAGCTGAATAAATGAGTCACTATTATAGACATCAAATTGGTAGTAAAAAAAAAAATAGTCTCTTCACGAAAAAAGACATGAGTACAGAGAGCTTTATAGGAGATTCTTATCAGCTATTTAAGGAGGAACACTTATTATAAGCATTGTTCCGATAACTGAAATGGAGAAAAATCTGCCTATCTAATTGTGTAGATATAACCACTATCCCAATATTGCACCAGAATGATATAAAACAGGAAAAAGTTTAGACTAATTTTACCTATGAATATATGCGCAAAAATTTCAAATAAAAAGTAGCTAAAGAATTCAGCATCATAAAATACATTTTTATCTAAGTAAGATTTATCCTAGGAATGAAAAGATGGCTCAACATCAGAAAAATCTATAAACAGACTAAAAATGAAAACCATATGACTTTCTCAGTTGATGTCCCCAAAAATAATTTAATAAAATTCAATACAAATCCACAGTTTTAGAAACCCCTAGAAATTAGTATAAAGACAAGTTTCTTAACCTGATATGATGCTGTCTCCTAAAGACACAGACCAAACCTCATACTTAATGAAAAAACTTTAGGAGCATTCCCATTTGTCTCAAGACAAAGATGCCCGTTATCACCTACTATCAAAATTATACTGGATATCCCCACCAATGTAGCAGTATACATACACACAAAAATATACGACTATCAGAATGAAGATGATAAATTGGCATTTACTTAAAGCATACATTATCTCCACAGATGGCCCAAGAGAATCTAAAAACAAAATTAGAGAGTGGTAAAAAGTTGCTGAATATAATATGAACATATAAAAATTAATACATATGAGAAACAACAAATTAGAAAATGTTAAAAGATATATGTTGAAAGCAAGAAAGCTAATTTTAAATAGCTCAGAAAAAATGATAGTATGGTATTATCCCAGATGAATGGAATAGAACAGAGATCTCAGAAATACTCAAGCATATGCAACCTTATGTGATAAAGAGATATCAGTGGGGATATCAATGCAGAAACGAACTTTTAAAAAGTGTATTGGAATAAATGACTTTCCATATAGGAAAAGGAAAATTAGATCCCTACTTCATTCCATACATAAAGTTAAATCCAGTTATGTTATTAGAGGCTTAAATATAGAAAAATAAAACTTAAAAGCTATTTTGTGTGTGTGTATGTTGTCTAGTGGCTAAGTCGTGTTCGACTTTTTTGCGACCCCATGGACTGTAGCCTGCCAGGCTCCTCTGTCCATGGGATTTCCCAGGCAAGAATACTGGAGTGGGTTTCCATTTCCTTCTCTAGGGGATCTTCGCGATCCAGGGATCAAATCTGAGTCTACTGCTTGGCAGGTGGATTCTTTACTATTGAGCCACCAGAGAAGCCGTATGTGTGTACACGTGTGACTTTTGCAGAGAAAATTACAAAATGTAAGTGAAGGACAAAAAGACAAATATGGCAATAAATCCAAAGACAATAAATGGCAAACAGTACCGTATTTGTGTATGGGAAAACATAGTACCTTAAAGATAGCAAATCTCCCCAAGCAGTGTTTTCCCAAGTAAAGCCTGAAGTTCACTTGCATCAAAATTACCTAGAGTGCAGGACTTCCCTGGTGATCCAATGGTTAAGAATCCACCTTGCAATGCAGGAGATGTGGGTTCAATCCCTGGGCAGAGAATTAAAATCTCACATGCCTGTGCACTGCAATGAAGATCCTGCATGCTACAGCTAAGACCCCACACAGCCAAATAAGTAAATATTTTTAAAAATTACCTAGAGTGCTTGTTAAAATATAGATTCTTAGGCTCCATTTTAAACCTGCTGAATCAGTGTGTCTGAGGATGAGGCCAGGAATCTGCATTTTAGGAAGCTCTCCAGATGATTCTCTTGTGAACTAAATTTTGAGAAACTCTGCCTTAAAGGAAGAGGGTTAACCTGAATTGCACATGAGAATTATCCGGGGGCAGTGTTAAAAGACTCACATGCACAGGTCATACCCCAGACCCATTAAATCAGAATATCTGGCAAGGCAGTTATGTAACAGCATTTTTTTTTTTTGGCTGTGCTGCAGGGCATGAGGGACCTTAGCTGCCGACCAAGGATCGAACCCTCACTCCGCCTCCCCTACAATGGAAGCATGGAGTCTTAACCACTGGACTGCCAGGGAAGCCCTTGCAATAGCATTTTTAAAGTTCACCAGTGATTCCATTGTACAGCTCAGGACGAGGATCACCACTGCCCTGGTGAAGGTGCACCTAGAATCAGGTCTTTAACGTTTGCTGCCCTTCCCCATTTGAACATTTCTTTTAGTGCTAACCGAGTAGGAATCCCAGTTTATTTTGATTAAGGAAAACACAATATGTTTACATAAGGGTTATCACCTTTTGGTGTCCCAAGATTCCTGTCTGATATATATAGCAGGGGCTTGGTGGTCATTTTCCAAAATTAATTCAGCTAAATGAAACAGAGTGAAATGAATCAATATGTAAGTGAATAAATTCTTCACCAAACTCTAAAAAGTTCACTAGATTCAACAAACCTATATGGTAGTTAGGCACAATGTTAAGCTGTGAGAGATACAGAGATGAACAAAACACAGCACTTCTCTTTAAGTGTTCCTATCTAGTAGGGGAGGCAGATAGAGACAAAAGTATCCTCCAATCAAGCAGACAATGAGAAGTGCACAGAATAGGAAAAGGAAATGAGAGAAAAATTAGTCCCTCGTGGCAGGACCTGGAAGGCATTGTTGAAAGCTAGTATATGAGATTGGCCTTGAAGAGTTTCTGGGATTTAGTCAGGAAGATACTAGAGAAACAGGCAGTTGCCTGTAGGTATAGGGCAGTTCTGTATTGTTGCTGCTTAGTCACTTAATTGTGTCCAACTCTCTTATGACCCCGTGGACTGTAGCCCACCAGGCTCCTCTGTCCCTGGGATTTCCCAGGCAAGAATACTGGAGTGGGTTGATGTGTTCTTCTGCAGGGGATCTTCCCGACCCAGGGATCGAACCTCCATCTCCTGAATTGCAGGCGGATTCTTTACCACTGAGCCACCTGGGAAGCCCAGGGCAGTTCTGAATAGCATAGCCATGTCAGATGGACCTTTCTCTAACCTTTATGGAAAACTGTAGGGATAGTAAAGACTCCTTTTCCTTCTGATTTCCTTGTTACCCCTCTCATTTTTCAAGTACTATTTTGCCTCTGGTTTATTAATTCTACCTCCTGGTGCCCCAGCTGATTTCTTCCAGGAAAAGTTGCTTATTAACATTTCTATGGGGAGCACCTGCTACCCTATCTATCACTCTTAACTAACGGCTGGGACAATGAAGTTGGCTGAGAGGAATTTTAACCCCCTCCTATGATTTATCTATTTTCTGATTGAGAATGCTAGGTCTAAAGTCACAGCTGCCCAGTGAAATCATCCTTGACATAAAAATGATAATAAAGACACGTTTCTCAATTTTTATAATATCATTTATGTAATATGAATGTAGTGAAAATCAATTTCATGATTACAAATAATTCTAAAGATACCTCAGATACCACTTGAATGCAAAAATACCTGGCTAGTCTGGCTAAGCTATGAATTAGAACTTTGAATAGGGACGATTTCTCAAAACCATAGCATCAAAGGACATTTGATGTTAACTACTGATTGTATATTGCAGGGGAAAACCAAATAGCATGTACTGATATATGACTCTGGATGAATATATATTTTATATTACATACCAATATATTAAGCTGACGGATTCTGTATCCTTTCTCTAGTTAAGCAAACTAATCACATTGATGTTATATGACTGATGTCATTTGTAAAGTCCATAAGATGAACCAGTCACAGTGGTATAAACCACCATTATTTATGTAGAGTGACAGAAGAAATAGATTTGTCAATCAAATTATTGGTAAAATGGAGCCCAATTTGGCTTCTAAGGTGATGTAAGACACACAGCATACTTAAATTCAAGAGATACACAAAATCCTAGCAAGGAAAAGGATGTGAGAGAATAAGGAGGAACAAAATCAAGTTTACAGATAAGCCTATAATTTTCAGGCATTTTTTTCTTTATTGTATATTTAATTAATTATCTTATTTCTTCATATCTTCTTTTACCCAAAGTGCATTTCTCTATTATTAGTTAATTTTTCTTCTGGAACAAAAATAATATTAAATTTCACATCAAATTTGTCATGTACTTAAACTGTCCATTAGAGAAATTGATGCCTCTTAGCAACACTGGAGAAGGAAATGGCAACCCACTCCAGTATTCTTGCCTGGAGAATCCTAGGGACGGCAGAGCCTGGTGGGCTGCCATCTATAGGGTCGCAAAGAGTCGGACACGACTGAAGCGACGTAGCAGCAGCAGCAGCAGCAACACTTATTCTCTTAATGCTTCCAAACCCTTCTAATCACACAGCAATATGGAACTACTGACCCCAAAGTCATATGCATAATTAAATTTTACAGAAGACGCAAATTAGAAAAAAAATTTTTTTGAGGTACGCAGAGATTTTTCTGGGCAGGTTGATGAAATTCTGATAGCTATGAAAAACCATTCATAACAGCTGCAAGAGCATAGTTCCCCTATTCAATCCAATCACTTGCAGGATGTGTGTAATTCTAACTAGCAGTATGACACGCTTACTGCACAGTTAAGGTATTGTTTAGGGAGGAAGGGCTATACAGAACAAAGGTACATCCCAAAATATTTGGAGTGAATTGTCTGAAGGATTTTTTTTTTTAATTTATCTTTAATTGGAGGATAATTGCTTTACAATGTTGAGTTGGCTTCTTCTGTACAACAATGTGAATCAGCTATAAGTATACATATATCCCTTTCCTCTTGAGCCTCCCCCCATCACCCTATGAAGGGTGGTTTATACCCTGACTGTCTGGCCAATCGCTGATGGGACAAAGCAAGTCCTACCAACCTGAAAACATAAACTGAGTAGGATCATCGAATGAAATTTGAGAGTCTGGGTCTCTCTTGATTGGTACTGACTATCCTGAGGTGCTCATGCTCAGTTGCTCGGTTGTGTTCCACTCCTCGTGACCCCATGGATTGTAGCCTGCCAGGCTCCTCTGTCCATGGAACTTTCCAGGCAAGAGTACTGGAGGGGGTTTCTGTTTCCTACTCCAGTATTGAGATGAGGAGAGGGTGATTCTGTCTGGTAGGTGGTACGGTTCCACCTGCCTCAGGGTGGTAGATTGGAGGTATGATGATGAAGAGGTCAGTCCAGAGAACTGTGATGTTAGGCCAGCCTTAGGGTTCTTAGGGGACAAAGTAGAGCCTTATAAACAAGAAAGCTGTGGCAGAGTCACAAAACTGCATCTTGACTTTGCTTTTGGATTCCCCTTGCTAATTTGTTTCCTTTCTTTTCTTTTAGATCCTCCTTGGTTACAGCATAAAGATTTTGTGAACATTCCACTTTCTCATAGCTAGAGCCAAGGGAAAAGATCTGTGTCCTTGCCTGACCCAGAGCTTTAAAAGGAAGTGGTGTACTCCTGGGTGACCAGTATGGTCATGATACTGGTAAACAGAGAGAAATGCCAGGTGGGAGGTAGAATTCAAGAGGAAGGAATAGGGGCCAATTGATAAGCTGCCCCTTTTAACTGTGAAATGCTTTCCAGAAGCAAAACCTGAGAGAGGTCTTAACAAAAGACCTTGTCTATCAATGCTGTTCTTTCCATCAGCATAAGAGGGAGTGTCTGTCATAGGACATTAGTGTGACGAGGCTACATATAAGGTCTTGGCAAAAGACACTAACTCTGCAGCCCTCCTGTCCACACCCTTCTGCAGGAAGGAGGCCGCTGGCTGTGGCATTCATGAAGGACCCCATAAGTCACATTTTGCACACTTCTAGCTCAATCACTCATCATGAACATCTGCTTCCCCGGAGACCCCAAGCCCAATGCCACATATTCAGAGTCAACAGTAATCTGTTAGCTAATTGTTTTGGTTTGAAGCATAAGGGTAGGACTGAAAGCTAAGCATTCAGAAATACATGTTAAATGGAGAAAGGATGAGAAAGCAGATTGGAAGGGCTGAGGCTGCAGCAGAGGGAGAATTCTAGAAAGAAAGAGAATGAATGAATATGCTCGGGTTTGAAGGCATTCATTTAAAGGGAATTTAAATGTGCTCAAGATGGGGTTCTTGATGGTAGCAGGATGAGAACCACATCTGGCGAACAAGAAATGAGTAAGGGAGAAGGCTGGAAGTGTCTTGGACATGGAAATCAAAATAATGAGAAAGTCGGAAAGGAACCAAGATGTACCGATTACCTACCACGTGCCAGGCATAATTCTTCTGAATCATCTTATTTAATCTTCAAAATGTCTAGCACAGTGTTCATCATATAATAGGTGCTCAAAAATAAGTTGGGTATTTAATATTAAATCAGTACATGAGCAGACAGTCTAAGAGAAGAATCTATTATCCATCACATCTTACAGATAAGAACCCGAGGCCAAGAATGGTTAAGAAACTTGCCCAATGTGTCACAAATAGAAGCATAAGCAATCTTCCTTCAAAACCTAGGGGACTGAAGGAGGAAGGTGTTCTATAATCGTCTGGCAGGGAATCTTGAAAAGGGTGTGGTGCTTGGGTGTCTGCCAAGGACTGAGATGGAGGAGGGAAGAAGGAAGGGCTGGGTGAACCAGGCTAGGGAGGTGGGAAAGGGGTAATTACTTTGGGGAGGATCTGCCCTGCAGGAAGGCACCAAGACTCCTCAGCATCAGCTGAGCCGGCAAAGGGCAGCACCCAGGCTAACGGAGCCGGTGGCTTGGGTGGGGCAGAATGGACACAAAGCCAGTGAAGAGACTGCAATGGTCTCTGTTGGGAAAGCAGGGACTTGGGGCCCGGCGGGGATGGGGAAAAAATGGCTAAAGTGGTTAGTGAAAGATTCCAGCAAGATGGGAAAGATTACAGATTTCATAAAAGAAAGAGCCAAAGAGCAGTCGGCCAGGAGTGGGGGGAAGGAGAGGGTGTGTTCAGGAATGGCAGGGGGAGGCTGCCAGGGATGCCTGCGATGCGGAGAATCTATGGGAGAGGGTAAGGATGACCACCTCGAGGCCTGAACTGTGGACCGCGTCTCACCTGTAGGAGCTACTCACTGCACTCGCCACCTCCTCGCGGATTTGCCTGTTCAGCGCGTCGGCCACCGCACGCCCTCTGCCCCCCTCGGGGCCAGTGGCCTGGACCTGGTCCTGGGCCGCGGGCAGCGCCATCTGCTCCTGCCCCAGCGCCTCGGTGCGACGCACCATCCAGGCCGGCCCGGGCTTCTTGCGAGTGTCGCGCTCATCTGCACCGGACGCTTTTCCAGCCGCAAGGACCCCTGTTCCGCCAGGGGCCGCCTCCTGCTCCGGGGCTTCAAGGGCCTGCACCAGCCAGTGCTCCTGGCTCTGAGGCACCTCGGCGCGCCGCACCATCCAGGCGGGCCCGGGTTTCTTGCGTGTGTCGCGCTCATCTGCACCCGACGCTTTTCCGGCCGCAAGGACACCTGCTCCGCCAGGGGCCGCCTCCTGCTCCGAGGCCTCGGCGGCCTGCATTGGCCAGCGCTCCTGGCTCTGCGGTCTGCGCTGGGGGGCACGGAGCGCAGGCGTTGCCGCCTGGGAAGAAGTGGCGATCTGCACGGGCTTGGGGATCCACGGGTGGTCCCCGCGGCGCGGCAGCGGCCAGGCGCGGAAGTCCTTCTGGTATTGGGTCTCGCGCTCAAAGGGCGCGTCGGAAGGCTGGTATTCGCTGCGCGGCCGGCAGCTCGGCTCGGGCCGCTGCACCTTCCAGGCGCGGTAGTCCTGCCGCATCACCGAGTCCGCGGGACCCGCGCTGGAGGTGGAGCCGGAGCCAGAGATTGGGCCTGGTGCGCTCCGGCCAGAGGAGACCCCAGCCTCTCGTTCTCCGCTAGGCCCAGGCGCCGGCCCTGTTGCCCGGGCAACCGCATCCCCGTCGCCCTGGGCTGGCTGTGTTTCTATGGCGACCGTGCGCGCCGAGGGGGGCGCGGGCGCCGGCTGCTGGTGCGACGGCGGGGCACCCGGGTGCTCGGTGGCCTCCGAGTACTTGGTGAAAACCAGCGGCACGGCGATGTCCGCCTTGTCCAGCTGGTTCCAGAAGCGGGCGATGCAGCAGGCGCGCGTGATGCACGGCCACGCCATGGTGCTCGCTGCGGAGCTCGCCCTCCTTCTTGCTGGATTCTAAAGCAAGTCCCTAATCTTCCTCAGTCCCCTCGACTGGCCAGTCTGGTTTCCACCTTGTTTTCCTTGGTGGCCTGAGCTACCCTCCTGTCTCAGAGAGCACCCGGGAAGGTCAGGCTGACAGAACTATCACTGAGATAAAAGTCGGTAAAGTCCTTCGATACCTTGCTATAAACGCCGCCTGGAGCCGCCGCACAGGTCTCGGGAGCGCGTTCTGCTGCGGGCACCGCAACGGGAGACACGGCGACCCGGGTCGCCGGGCGAGGGCGTCTGGGACGCGCCCCTCCCTGCGGCTGCGGCGGCGCGCAGACCCCGGCCAAGCGAGGCGACGCGAGGCGAGGTGGCTGCAGGCTTAAGCCATGGCGCAGAGGAAGGGCCGGGCAGTGCAGTCGCAGGGTCGCGGACAAAGCTCTCTCTTCTCCTTCCCGCCGGCGTCCAGTCTCAGCGAGCCACCTAGAAGGGCTCGGAGGCGATCACCACTCGAGAAGACCGAGCATTGCTGCCGCCGCCGCCGCTCCCAAGGATGCTGCAGCAGCCGCCGTCGCCGCCGCTGCCGTCTCTGCTGCAGGGAAGCGGCCCCACCCTTTTCTGCCGTTCAGCAGAGGGAGGAAAAATCCAGGAAAGATGCTGAGAGAAAGAGCGGTGCAGGAAAAAAAATCACCTGCTGTCGTCAGCAAGCGCTGCTGGGAGCTCGCCTTCTCTCTTTCCCCTCCCTCTGATCTGGCAGCTCCTCCCTCTTAAGCTCCTAGGCAACCACAGAATCTGGGGCCTAGGTGGGTTCAAGTCCCATGCTCCTTATGACTTGCAGTCTTTACTCTGGTTGCTTCCGGACTGGGAGCCTCAGGCTCCTCTTCTGTGAAATAAGCGTTAAACATGGGGGAAGGAGGGAGATTCAATTTAAAAATATGGAGGAAACCCCTAGTGAAATGTCTGTCCCAGAATATATGTTTTTTTTGTTGTTGTTGTTGTTGTTTTTAAAGGAGCTCCTGTTATTGGCCAAAATCTATGGCCTGGATTTGAACTCCTTTGGCTGGCTTCTGACCTAAGCACTTGTCAGTCTTATGCACAGGCTTTGCTCATATGTGGAGCCAGGAAACTGCAGGCTGATGGTACCTTAGCTGTTCTCTTTCTGGGGACCCTTTGCAGAGAGGGATGTCTTAGAACGTCCCAAGAACTACCGAGTCCCTGTTCAGCCCAGAGGCCACACAGGAAGAGATGAAGTGAGAAGAAAATTCTCAAAAGGGGCCTAAGTGGGGAGGTTGGGGTGGGTGGGAAACAGCCAGATAGTATCCTGGGAAAGGGTAGGGCCTGACATGCAGTGGCTTTCTGCCATGTTCCTGATCCCTGGCCTTTGCTCTTCTTCTATCTGGGATGCAGAAAAATTTTGGAGTCAGATGTTCCTGCTTTAGCTCGGGCACTTACTACCTGTGTCACTTGGACAAGTTGAGTCATCCCTGGACTGCAGTCTCCTTACCTGGAGGAAATTATAGCTACCTCATAGTGGTTTTGTGAAGATAGTTAAGGACTCAGAGCAGAAACTTTGAGTCAAATCAGATCCCAGAGGATTCAAATCCTGGCTTTTGCATGGCTTAGCTCATGGCCATGGGCACATTACTGCAAGTTTCCGACCTTTAGTTTCATCCATGAATGAGGGTGCCAGTTCTCAACTCACAAGGTTGCTCTGAGAATTAAAATGGTAATCACTAAAAACCCTTGTCACAATATCTGGAATATAGCAATGGTTCAATAAATGGTAGCTATTAGTATTCACAGAACCCACCCAGGGAAACCCAGAAGTGGCGTTTCCCAAGCAGGCCAGCCTCTTGGACACTTTCTCCAGGAAGACTTCTTGTTCTTCCAAGTGTCTCCTTTTGGTATCTCCTTGCACTGTCTTCCACTTCTGACTCCTAGCTACATTCACTGGGCTATAGCTCTGTTTCTCTCCGATACAGCCAGAGTTTTCAGCATCAATTTAGTCAGGGAGCATTAATATCTGTGGGGGAAAAAGTAATTTATGTGTTTAGATTGGGAATTGATTTCAAAATAAAACTCTTTTTAAACCTTAGAATCAAACACAATGAGAAGACAGCTCTGACTAGTCAATTAAATGCTGACCTTCCTCCTACGTGGGTCTTTGCCTATTGGTAACTTGATTTGAGTTCCACAAATAAAATGATGCCTGGCACTGTTTTCCAGTCATTAGGAGATACATTTCTATAAACAAAATAATCTGGTCTTGCCCTTCCTCTCCCCAGTTCTGGAACGCCCTGGGATTTGGCTTATGTCTTTCCAATAACAATTTCCAAAGATAAAAAGATGGACTAGCAATTGGAGTTGGAAGTCATTAAGAGTCACTGAGAATTTAGCCTTCCTTAATTTAGATGCCTACTTTGTGCCTTGGGCACTATGGAACATAGATGGGTTCTAGCTCTAGGGCAGCCCTCGATTACAGGGGGATATTATGAAAGGACTGGGAGACTGATACATAAATAATTAGCAAATAGTATGGTCAGCATAACAGAGGTTCATTCACAAGGTGCTGAATGAATGACTAATGATGGCTGAACAGGAACTCTCCTAGTCAAGGTGTAAGTATTAATTAGAGTGCTCCAGGCAACTTCTTTAAGGGGCTTCCCTGGTGACTCAGATGGTAAAGAATCTGCCTGCAGTGCAGGAGACCCAGGTTTGATCCCTGGGTTGGGAAGATACCCTGGAGAAGGGAATGGCAATCCACTCCAGTATTCTTGCCTGGAAAATTCCATGGACAGAGGAGCCTGATGGGCTACAGTCCATGGTGTCGCAAAGAGTCCTACACACCTGAGTGACTTTCGCTTTTCACTTCAGGCAACTTCATCATCAGTATCACCTTCCACATTCATTCATTTAGATTTTTTAAATATGTTCAATTGTATAATCTCCTTGAACCCTTTAATGGCCCAATGGAATAATCAAGTCTAATGGTTATCTGTTACAAGGATTGCTTAGCACCAGTTATGATGATAAAAACACCTCATTAGTTGACTTTGGATATGCCTCTTTTCTAATTTCAGTCCATATGATTTGGGTGGGGTTAACCTTACTCAGTCCACCTTCCAGAGGTGACACTGTGACCCACACCCGTTTACTAGTCTCTGCATCCTTCTGGCCAAAGTGACTATTTAGTGACTGACACATGATCCATATTAGACCAACTGGAGGAAATCCTAGACATTAGCTGAAACCACCTATAAAGAGCCACTCTCTTTTTCACTGAATTGCTACATGAGAGACCATGAGGCTACAGTTATTAGTGACCATCTTTGCCATCACTGGGGGAGGCTGCCTGCCTAAGGCTGAAGCAAACAGAGAAAATCAGAAGAGGATGCAGGATTCTGATGACGTCAGTGTAAAACTGCAATTTTTCCCCTACACTCATTCTCTCCTTATATTCCTTCTAGTAGCAGAAACCTCCACATTTTAGTTGGGCTCTTGTTTACCCAACCAGAGACATTTTCCAACTTCCCTACAGCAAACAGCAATTGTGTGTACTTCCAGGCCACTTCCTTAAGGTGGTTGTTTGGGTTCAACTTCATCTTTCTCCTTCCCATAGCATAGAATGTGGACATGGTAGATGTAAATTATCACCTGCGCATTAAGGGATAAGAAAGTTCTGGTGCCAGGATCTGGGTCTGGGAGCATAGAGAACAAAATAGAGGACACTTGTCACGGGTGATCTCCTAGAACTGAGCTCTCTCAGCAACCTTGGGCCACCTGCCTGCTTCTGCACTGTCATGTGAGTAAGAAATACACTTTCTTTTGTCTGAGCCACTGCTCTGGGGTCTCTGTTTAGCTTTTTAGTCATTTGAGCACGTGGATCTGGTCATGCTTGAACTTATATGAGGTACATGAAAACAGTGTGAAACTAAGATACATATAAGATGGGAGAGGGTGAGCATAGTTAAAGTATTCCAAAGTCCTTATTTGTTTGTAAGGAAGAGAGATATTGATTCACTTATTAACCTAAAATATTTATTAACTCAAAAATGCACATGGAAGGAAAGGAAAGCAGATATAGAAAACTTTATTAAGGCCTGCAAAAGGGCAAAACTAAGCAAAGAAAATATATAGAAAATAGAATATAAGGTGGTAGGAATATTTCCAAGTATATCAGTGACTGTAGTAAATGCACATGATCAAAACTTTCCATAAGGACTTCCCTGGCAGTCCACTGGTTAAGAATAGACTTGCTGGGTCTTCCCTTGTGGTCTGGTGGTTAAGACTCCAAGCTCTCAATGCAGGGGGCCTGGGTTCGATCACTGGTCAGGGAACTAGATCTTACACGTAGCAACTAAAAATCCCATGTGCTGCAACTAAGACCTGGGGCAGCCAAATAAATAAATAAAAATAGGTATTAAAAAAAAAAGAATCCACTTGCCAATGCAGAGGACATGGGTTCGATCCCTGGTCCAGGAAGATTTCACCTGCCTCAGGGCAACTAAGTCCACAACTACTGAGCCCATGTACCCTATGGCCCATGGTTTGCAACAAGAGAAGGCACTACTAGAGAGCAGCCCCTGCTTGCTACAACTAGAGAAAGCCTGCACACAGTAACAAAGACCCACTCAGCCAAAACAAACAAAAAACAAAAATTAAAAGAACAACAAAAAACCAAAAAACTTTCCAGTTAAAAGACTGAGAATGTCAGATTGGAGAAAAACACAAAACAAAGCAAAATGCAACTATACATTGTATGTAGGAAACATATTTAGAACAATGATACATAAATGTGAACATAAGGTGACAGAAAAAGATGTAGTAGGTAAATGCTAATTAAAAGAAAGTTGATACCATTATATTAATATCAGACAAAATGATCTTAAAACAAAAAAACATTATTGGGGATAAAAATGAATGGTCATCATATAAAAATAGAAGAAACAATTCACCAGAAATATATGACATGGTTTGTATCTAACAATATACCCTTCAAAATATATACAGCAAAACTTGGTAGATTTTATTATCTATTTATTTAGGCTGTGCTGGGTCTTCATTACTGCACAAGGGCTTTCATCTAGCTTCAGCCAGCTGGGGCTGCTCATTGTGGTGAACAGACTTCTCTTGTTGCGGAGCCCAGGCTCTAGGCTCATAGGCTTCGGTAGTTGCAGCTCGTGAGCTCGACAGCTTGGGCTCAGCAGTTGTGTCACTTGTGCTTAGTTGCTCCGAGGCACGTGGAATCATCCCAGATCAGAGATTGAACCAGCGTTCCCTGCATTGGCATGTGAATTCTTACCTACTGTACCACCAGGGAAGTCCCCAAACTGGGTAGAATTTTAAGAAAAAAATGCACAACTCCATAATTATAAAAAAGAGATTAAAAATTAACAACTAAGTAACTGGTAACAAACATAAAACATTCAGAATGTAGAAGATTTAACAGTTAATGAGCTTGATCTGATGATTCCTGGATTCAACAATTAGAGAAAACACATTTTTCAAACTTACATGAGATATATATATAAAGACTGACCATACAGTAGGCTACAAAACTAACATAAACAAGTACGAAGGATTCACGCAAATCACTTTTTCTGATGATGGTACAAAGATAAAAAACATTTCTAAACATGTGGAGGTACTTCTACACGTTTAGAAATTAAATAACAAAAATGCTTTTAAATAATCCATAGGTTTAAGAAGAAATTACAATGGATACTAGAAAATATTCAGTGCTGAAAGAAAATGAAGCCATTATCCATCAAAGTTTATGGGATGCAGCTAAAAACAATATTCACAGGAAATTTATAACCTAAATACATACTTTAGAAACAAAGAAAGATAAAAAATACTCTAGTGATTAGACTTAAAAAATTAGAGATAGTCCAGAGAAAACCTAAAGGAAGTAGAAGGGGAAAAAATAAAGTAATAAGACAGATAATACATATAAAATAACCATACACTAGAGACTTTAAAAAAAGAAAAATCTAAAAGCTGCTTCTTTAAAATAGACAAGTCTCTGACTGATTGATCCAGAAACAAAAATCACACATCAGCAATTTCAGGATAGTAGGAGGGACAATTGTAGATACAGCAGAGATTTGAAGACTCTTTGGCAAACACTAAAAATTAGTTTGCTAATAAATTTATAAGCCTTGTGTGGTAAGAGCCTCCAAGATGGCCCACAATAACCTTGACCCTCTGGAAGGCATTGCTCTGTGTAGTCCTCTCCCACACCGCCTAGAGCCGACCCTTGCAGCCAATAGGATACTGTGAAAAAGATGGTGTGTGAGTTTCAGAGCCAGGTCAGAAAAGACATTGTGGCTTCACCTTGATCTCCCTTGGATTACCCACCCTGGGGAAGCCAGCCACCATATTGGGAGGATATTCAGGCAAGTTCAGCTCCAAATAATGAGGAATTGAGGCCTCCTGCTCTCAGCCATGTGAGTGACCTAAATTAGAAGTGGATCCTCCAGCTCCAGTCACACCTTCAAATGATAGCAGCGCTGGCTGACATCATAACTGTATCTTCACATAAGACCCTGACACAGAATTACCTGGCTAGTCATTCCTAAAGTCCTGACCCACAAAAATTATATGAAGTAATATATATTGATTGCTATTTAAAGTGCTCAGTGTAAGGGTAATTTTAAAAATTTTAAATGAACTTTATATACTTATGTATATATTTATTTTAAATATATTTCTTAGAGCTGTTTTAGGTTCACAGCAAAATTGGGCATACAATACACTGAATTTTCATATACTCCAGTCAGCCCCCGAGCTCGTACAGCCTCCCCAACTAGCAACATCCTGCACCAGAGCAGTATATTCATTATGCTCAATGAACCTACATTGACACAATTGTCATTCAGAATTCACAGTCTACATTAGGGTTCACTCTTAGTGTTTTACACTCTGTGGATTTTGACAAATGTTTGACATGTTTGACATGTAACCACCACCATAGTATCCTACAGAATAATTCCACTGCCTTCAAAATCCTCTGTGTTCTGCAGATTCAACCTTCCCTTCCCCCTTGCTCCTGGCAATCACTGAACCTTTTACTGTTCAGTGATTAGTTAGTAGTAGTAGTGTGTTAGTCGCTCAGCTGTGTCTGACTCTTTGCGACCCCATGGACTGTAGCCCGCCAGGCTCCTCTGTCCATGGAATTCTTCAGGCAAGAATACTGGAGTGAGTTGCCATTTCCTTCTCCAGGGGATCTTCCTGACCCAGGGATCGAAACTGTCTCCTGCATTGCAGGCAGATTCTTATCGTCTGAGCCACCAGGGCTTCCCTACTGTCTCCACAGTCTTGCCTTTTTCAGAATATTATACAGTTGGAGTCATTCAGCATGTAACCTTTTGAGATTGGCTTTTTTCACTGAATAATAGGCATTTAAGGTTCATTCATGTCTTCATGGCTTGATATTTCATTTCTTATTAGCACTGAATAATATTTCATTGTTTGGACATACCGTAGTTCATTTAGCCATTCATCTGCTGAAGCATATCATGGTTGCTTCCAAATCTTAGCAAGTATAAATAAAATTTCTATCAATATTTATGTGCAAGTTTTTGAATGAATATACATTTTCAATTCATTTGAGTAAATATAGCATGGTTACTGCATAGCAGAAGAGTATATTTAGTTTTGTGGAAAGTGCTTGTCTTCCACAACGACTGTACCATTTTACATTCCCACCAGGAATGAATGAGAACTCCTGTAGCTCCATATCCTTGCCGGCATTTGGGATATCAGTGTTCTGGATTATGGCCTTCTTAATAGTTGTGCAGTGGTATCTCATTGTCTTAATTTGCATTTCCCTAATGAGATATGATGTGGAGCACCTTTCTATATACTGATTTGCCATCTATACATCTGCTCTGGGGAGGTGTCTGCTCAGTTTTCTTCCTTTTTAATCAGGTTGTTCGTTTTCTTATTGCTGAGTGTTAAGAGTTTCTGTGCATTTTGAATAATAGTCCTTTTTCAGATACACTTTTTGTCGATATTTTCTCCAGGTCTGTGGCTTATCTTTTCATTCTTGTGACAGTGTCATGACCACAGAAACAGGAATGATACCAAAATAGTGAAATCTTTGTATCTTAGAATCAAAGAGACACAGATGTATAGAACAGTCTTTCGGACTCTGTGGAAGAAGGTAAGGGTGGGATGATTTGAGAGAATAGCATTGAAACATGTATACTATCATATGTGAAACAGGTCGTCATTCCAGGTTCGATGCATGAGACAGGGTGCTCAGGGCTGGTGCACTGGGATGACCCTGAGGGATGGGATGGGGAGGGAGGTGGGAGGGGGGTTCAGGATGGGGAACACATGTACACCCATGGCTGATTCATGTCAATGTATGGCAAAAACCACTACAATATTGTCAAGTAATTAGCCTCCAATTAAAATAAATGAATTAAAAAAATAAAAAGGGTAGAATGTTAGAGTCATAATATTTATGAGTCCTAGAATCTCATAATTAATAAAAGGATACAATCCTAGAATCCTAGAAAAATGAATGGTAAAATTGCTACAATTTGGGAATAACTGAATATTCTTTAAAACCCTTTATTTACTTGTTGCAGGCTTAAAAACTCCTTTATTGAGCTAAAATAGGAATTCTTGCAGTTTCTATCTTTCCTTGAGACCACCCACAACAGCATTTTAAAGTCATATTCAAAAACACCTGTTATATCCCCAATCTTCTCTTCTCAGGGTGAAGAGAAAGTCACTCAGTCGTGTCTGACTCTTTGCAACCCATGGACTATACAGTGGCTTCCCTGATAGCTCAGTTGGTAAAGAATCCGCGTGCAATGCAGGAGATCCTTGTTCGATTCCTGGGTCGGGAAGATTCTCTGGAGAAGAGATAGGCTACCCACTGCAGTATTCTTTGGCTTCCCCTGTGGCTCAGCTGGTAAAGAATCTGCCTGCAATGAGGGAGACCTGGGTTTGATCCTTGGGTTGGGAAGATCCCCTGGAGAAGGGAAAGGCTACCCACTCCAGTAGTCTGGCACAGAGAATGCCATGGATTGTATAGTCCATGGGATTGCAAAGAGTCGGACATGACTGAGTGACTTTCACTTCACTTCACTTCAGGGTAAATATTCCTAATTCTTTCACTTATCATATGCAAATATTACACTAAAAGCCAGATACTTTGATTATAGATCTCCTGTTACCCATCAAACTTTCATCCACTATTTTAACAACTATTGATGGCTCTTGCCTGAAACAGTTATTAAGCTGTTTGCCAAATAGTGATTTCCTAACTCCATCATTCCTTCTACATTTATTAGTTGACATCATTGTTTATATCAGCATGAATTTTTTTTCCAGTGGGCATAATTTTTATTACTATCACTTTTTAGTTTGATGCTCAAATTGTTCCAGATTTTCACAGTGGGAGCCACTTGATATGACTCTGCAGCTCCCCTTAAATAAAATGATACAGATACATATTAAGATCCATGGTGAACACACTCCCTATCTTCTTTTCTCCGAAGTTACCTCCAAAAGAAGATGGTATAGATGCATGTTTTTGTACATGTATTACATACACATGTACTTAAAATAAATTTGGTATTTTTTTCCTGAGTGGTATCATACTTAATGAAGCTTTTCAATGTGCCTTCTCCTTCATCCATGCTGATGTAGCTTGATTTAGTTAGGCCATTTCAACTGCTCTTTAGTAGTCTGTTGCATGATAAACCACTTTAAAAAATCTACACTTCTACTGATGAATAGTTAGGATGTTGCCATTTTTTTAGTTATTATAATTGGTACAGCATATTTTCCCTTATGTCTGTCTCCGTTTGAGAGAGTTAAAGCTTAGCCAGGTTGATAGGAAGTCCAAGACCCTTTCACATTCTTTTGCCTTAGTCAGGGTAGGCTGCACAGGCAACAATATATTTTGCTCATACTTTCCTTAAGCCTTGTGCAATGATGTATCTTGCCTGAGAGAACTGGCTTTTCTTTAGAGCTGGAGCTAATGAATACACAGCAGTAATATATCTTAATCATGGGTATGGTTTTCTTAGTCTCTATGTTAATGATTCTAATTGTAACAAATCTTGCCTGGGAACCTGTTTCCTCATATCACTGCTTACTAAGAAAAAATATATCTTGCCCAGAAATATTCTGCCAGGAACCTGTTCTCCTTGACTAATCTTGGGTCAGTGTTATCTAGGGATGTATGTTGTGAGAGAAGGGATTTGGTAAAACTTTTACAGCCTTGTACAGCCTTGAAGTTTTCTTTTTATTTATTCTCAGCAGCCAATTGAGAAGTATACAATGCCCTGCTTAAACTAATGAGGCAGGTACTCTTTCTACCCCCTTCTGATGTCTTTGTCAGAAGCTTTCTCTGTCTTTTCACTTTAAATAAAAATCTTTGCGGCACAAAGCTCTGAGTGACTGAGACTGTGTCTTTGGTCCTGGAGTCAAATCTTCTCCTTTGGAGATGATGAACTCAGCACTGAACACCATAAGCTATCACATTGCCTATATGAGAGCAATTCTCCAGGGTTGACAATCCAAAAGTAAAATTTCCAAGTCATACACTATATGCTTCTTTTAATACAGAAGGAACAATTTGTTCTCCAAAGTGATTTTACCAATTTATACTCCCACCTGTGATGTGAGAGTTCCTGTTTCTCAGTATTGTCACCAATATTTGGTATTACCAGACTTTTTTAACTTTTGCCAGTTTGAGGGATATGAAATGTTGCATTATGGGTGTTTAAATTCAAATACTAGGGATGTTAAGCATCTTTTCATGTGCTTACTGCCTGTTGGAGTTTCTGTGCGTTACCTGTTTGTCTATTAGTTAACTTTAAAGAATTATTTTGAGGTCTTTATATATCTTGCATATTAATTACTATGGCTTGTATGCATTGCAAATATCTTCTCCTAGTGTGTGGCTTATCCTTTAATCTTATTTATAGTATAGTTTGGCATACAGAGGTTTAAATTTTAGCACAATCAAATGTATCAATGAAATCAAAGTTTATCAAACTTTGTGGGTTGTAATTTTTGCGTCTTTAAGAACCCTTAGCAGGACTTCCATGATTATCCTGAGGTTAAGAACCTGCCTTGCAATGCGGGGGACTTGGGTTCAATCCCTGATCCGGGAACTAATATCCCACATGCTGTGGGGCAACTAAGACCTTATGGCACAACTAGAGAGACCACGTGCTGCAATACTGAGCCTGCATGCAGAATGAAAGGCCCTGTATGAAGCAATGAAGATCCTGCATGCTACAACTAAGACCTGCCACAGTCAAATAAATAAATATTTTTTAAAAAGAACTCTTAGCTACTCTGATGTTAAAGATATTCTCCTATATTGTCTTTAAGATTTTTGTTTTCATATTTTTATCTATCCTTTGTGTATGATGTGCTTTGTGGCAACCTCCTGTTCTTCCTTCTTTACCATGCTCCAAGTTATTTCAGTTTCCATCGACACTGTACTTCCTTGTCTTTCTGACTTCCATATAGCCAGAAGTGGTCACATGACTTGATTCTATCCATTGAGGTGTTAGCAGAAGGCTTCTTGAAGAAAATGCAAAAACACTGCAGCGAAGACCCTGTAACCATCAACTATCATCTCCTGATAGTAACATCTCAAATAACTATAGTACAGTACCAGAAAGAAACCGACATTAACACCATACAGTTAAATAGACTACAGACCTCACTTGAATTTTACCAGTTTTTGCAAGCACTCATTTTGTTAAGTATGTTTTTGTGCATAGTCTATGACATTTTATCACATATATAAATTTATGTAAACACAACCACAATCAAGATATAGGACTGTTCTATCACCACAAATGATCTCCCTTTCTTGCTACCTCTTTATAGTCACATCTGTCCCTGATTTTCCTGGTAGAAAATGTCCAGAGGAGATGTGGCAACTCCTAGTCTGTTGTCCATCTCTAAATTTTTGAAGTTTGAGAGTATTGAGATTGCTTTTTTTTTTTCACTCAGCAGAGTTCCCTGAAGAGCTACCAAAGTTGTTGTATATTTCACTAGTTTGTTCCTTTTTATTGCTGAACATTATTCCTTTGGTTTAACCATTCTCTCACAGAAGGACATTTGCATTTTTTTCCAGTTTGTGGAGATTACAAATAGAACTGCTATAGACACGTCTGTACAAGTTTTTTCTGTGAACATGTTTTCATTTCTCTAGGATAAGTGCTCAAGAGTGCATTTGCAAGTTGTATGTTAAGTGTATGTTTAACGTTTTATAAACCACCATGTGTTTCCAGAGTGGCTGTACCATTTTACATTCCCATTAGTAATGGATGAGAGATCCAATTCTATCAGTACTTGGTGCTATCAGCCGTTTTCATTTTAGCCATTCCAATGAGTGTCTAGTAGTATCTCATTCATTTTAATTTGCATTTCCCTAGCAGCTAGTGATGCTGAACATATTTTCATGTGCTTCTTTGAAATGACATATTTAAAAATTGTATCTTTCACTGTACTTATAAACAAGATAATTGAATTTCTGCACGTATTGCTCTCTATTCAGCAGTCATATTAAGCTCTCTAATTAGTTTTAATAGTTTCTAGATGAGCTTGAACTTATTGTTCAC
Source organism: Giraffa tippelskirchi (assembly GCF_054371585.1). Lineage (NCBI taxonomy): Eukaryota > Metazoa > Chordata > Mammalia > Artiodactyla > Giraffidae > Giraffa > Giraffa tippelskirchi. The sequence continues at coordinate 126,220,068 of NC_137285.1, forward strand.
AAAAATGACAGTGTTGGCTCCTTCCTTCTTATTTACACCTCTCACTTCTTTCTCTTATGCAGTTGTTCCTAATGTACCCCTAGAATTGTTATTCTCATCTTCAATGAAAATGTTTCCGGTGTCTCACCATTAAGAATGACATTGATGTTTGGCATATAATATTTATAATTCATCTATCTACTCCAATTTTACTAAGAATTAAAGAAAATTGAGAATATATGGTGAATTGATCAAATGTCTTCACAGTCTCTTCAGAGATAATCATGTCTCTTCCACTTTTATCTTTCAACATATTTAATTATAATTTAATTACTAAAATTAAACCATTCTTGCCTTTTTGGTATAATGCTAATTTGTGGGTGGTGTGTCATTCTTTTCATGTGCTTCAGAATTCTACTTACTAAAATTTTGAGGATTTTTGTGTATTAATACTTATAAACAAGCTTGGATTGTTTTCTTTTTGCTGAGGTTTTTTGGTCACAGTGGTCAATAGTGTTATGACGACTTTACAAAAAGCATTTGGATAATTTCCTTTTCTGTGCACTCTAACAGTTTAAATGGAACTGGAGTTATCCCTTTCCTAAGGAATCAAGATAACTTGCCTGTGAATCATTTGCACCTGGGGCTTTTGGGGGCAGCTCCTTGCCACCTGCCAGATGGATCATATAATTCTCCAATTTGAGGCTCTCCAATGGCTTGCCAATGTCCTCAGAACAAAATTTGACTCTTAACCATAGCCTTCCAGGCCCTGCAGGCCCTGGCCTAGGTCTGTTAACAACCTCCTCCCATACATTCATCTGCTGTTCACAGCACTCCAGCCTCACTGGTCCCCCTTTTGAACCTGAAACATACCAGGCTCTTTGCAGTCCTACAGCCCTTGCATTTGCTGGTTTCTCTGCCTGGAATGTTCTTCTTTTTGCTCTTATATTGAATGGCTTATTCTCATCCTTCAGGTCTTGCTTAATATCACATATCAAACAAGCCCCCTCCCCTCCATCTTATCTGCTGTAAGGTCCTTTCTTTCTATCTCATCATTCTCTTTATTTCCTTAATGTATCACTCATTATGCTCTGTTATTATCTTGCTAACTTTTTACTTGCTGATTGTTTGCTACATCACCTTCCACCCTGTTGTGGACTGGGAACTCCTTTGAGTCCCTTAGAAACTTGTCTGTCTTAGGGATTCTGTCTCCATTCTCTACAACTCTGTTTGGCACACAGCAGATGCCCCCAAACAAATGAGCAAAAAACACTGCTGACTGAATGAAATAAACAGAGGACCAGTGAAAGAGACACCATTGTCAGAAAAGAGATAAGGAATCACCTAGGGTAGCACTAAGGTTTGTACAGGTTGAGATGACAGCAGAAGAGCCAAGCGGAAAGTTCTATTAGGCATCTGGGGATGTAAGAATTGAGTAAACTGAAATGCTGACTTGAGAGTTACCCTTAACCATCTGTTAATGCACTTAATCCTCTCTCCACTCATCCATTAATCCATCTGTCTCTTCATTCATCTGTCCATACACGGATATATTCATTCATGGATTCAGTCTACAAACTTTTGAATAAACTATGAGCTAACCATAAGCCAAGCCCTGGGCACCAGAGTTACACTGACCAATAGACAGTCTCCATCCTCAAAGAGTGTAAGTCTGAAAGAGATGGGAGGATAGTGGACGAAAGTAAGAACAGATTGTATTAAGCACTGCTATGAGGTAGCTACAAGTGCATAATACAGAGCATAGTTGAAAACACATGGATAAAATACATAATTTAATCTTGAGGGTATGCCAGAAATTAGGGAGCACTGGAGGGGAGGAGTTTATGAGAGCTGACAAGCAAAGGGAGAGGCAGTTCATGGTGATAAAAGGAGAAATAGGAGAGACATTATATCACAGTAAAACAAACAAATCTGGGCTTTAGAGTAACCACTCTTCGAATCCTAGCCCTTATCAGCTGGGTCAGTTTGGAGAAATGATTTATCTTCTCTGAGCTTCAGTTTCTCTCTGGAACATAGGGATAACAGTGTTAACCTCACAGCAATGTTGGTGGTATATCCTGCCTGATACATGGTAGATGCTCCTGATGATGGTTGGATAATGGTGACGGTGGTGGTAGGGATGATGGTGGTTGGTTGATAGTGACAGTGGTGATAGTGGTGGTGTCGACGATGGTAGTCTGCTGATGGTGATGGTAGTGGTGGTGGTGATGATGGTGATGGTGATGGTAATGACGGGGTGGTGGTAATAATGGTAGTGGTGATGCAGATGAAGATGGTGGTGATGGTAACTGGAAGACAATTTATAGAGCTTACTTCTTGCTTGTTGAGCAGTCTTTGAATTGGATTTCTTGAGGCATTGACCCTTGTTAGAAGAAAGCTACAAGAAGTTTTGGTGGACAACAGAAGGGTAGGTCAAGTTTGTGCTGCCACCTTTTGCAGGATGACTGTAATTCTGGTGGAAGCTGGACACAGGCCATCTGCTTTCTGTAAGGAAAATGTATTAGCTATAGTCCATTAAGCTGGTTTGCTGACTCAAAATCTTTTATGATGAGCACTGAAATTAAGTGATTATATTTTTTTCTATTTTAAAAGATGTGCCTTCCTGCTGGGCTTAAATAGTAGGGTTGAGCTCAACAGTCAGGGGAACCGGTTTTAGTTATAATCAATTTTCTCTTGATGAATATGGGGGACTATGGCTTGTAACTTCACCAAGAGGACCCACATTTTGCCTTCTGTACCTCTGCAGAGCACCGGGGATACTGAGGGTGGGGAAGAGGGAGCAGAGCCTGTTGGAAAAAGATAACTATTTCTGTCTAGAAGTCCTTAAAGAGTGACAGTATCACCTGCTTAAAGCACCCACCACTGTGTCCAGTACCTATCAGCTACGTGGCAAACAGACCTCTCATTTCCTTCCTCACATAGGCTTAGCATCCTGACAGGTAACTTAGTGGCAAGGATCACCTAAAAAGGGCAGGAAACCAGGACATGAGAGCCAAATTCAGTGACTAGTGAGACTGTGGGTTCAGAAACGGCTGGAGTGAAAGATACTACTCTTTACTACATGCCTACAGACTGCCAAGCACTGTGCCAGTGGCTTCATGTTTGATCCTTACCATAGTCATGAGTTAGCATTATCCAATTCATCTTGCAAATGAGGAAATCAGGTCTCAGAGAAGGGAAATGACTTGCCCCAAATTATCGAACTAATTCAAGGCCGAGCCAGCATGCGAGTCCAGGCCTTTCTGACTCCAAAGTCTCCACTCTTTTCATTATACAGCCTTGAGGCTGGAATGCTGGGGACGTGGAGTCTTAAAAATGGATATTGGAAAAGAGATTGAGGTATGGGACGGCCAACATATCTGATCTCTCTTCACTTAGCCCAGGGCCTAAGTTCCTGGAGGAGCCAAACTTCTAGAGAGCTAGGTCTGAGCCCAGCCACATGTGGGGAGGGTGCATGGGAAGCAGGAAGGTGCAAGATGAAGGTGGGAGGGCATGTTCAGAATTTCCAAGATCTCCCCCTACCCCAAGCCTCCCCCCCCTTTCCTTATCCCCAGGTCCTCCATGGCACAGTTCATGCCAGGAGCCACCTGGCTCTGGTATGACTTCAGCCCTAAGCTCTTGGGGGAGCCAGGCCTCTGCAAAAATCCAGAGACATTTTAATAGTCTCATGGCCTCGTGGCTTGGGGCCCACAAGCTTTCCAAAATCTTACACAAATAGTTAAGCCCCAAGAAGAAAATTATATTGACTCTAAAACATGAGCAGATAGACAGCAATATCAAAATTAATAAATGTTTAAATGTCTACAAATGCAGTATGATGCCAACTAGTCACAGGCATCCCAAACTAATTCTTAACTTAGTTAGAATAAAGTTAAGTTACAAAATGAATAGTTTACTCTTCACAAAACTCAGAATTACAAAAATCCTTCTCAAAACTTTTACTGCGGAAAATGGTATTTGATGTAGGAACCAGTTATAATGCTTGGCGCAACAAGTTTATTATGCTTGCAGCCTATGAAGGCCTTAGGAGGCCTCTGCTGGCTTTGCAGGGCTGGGTCCCTCTGGGTCTTAATGGTGGCCGCAGAGGAAGCTGCTGCTGATTTCCTTGCAGAACTGGGTATCATAATTCAGTAGACAGGGATGTAGCTGGGGGCCATCTGCCATCAGCAGTTGTGGTCTCCTAGGGAACACTGGAGAAGGACAAGGAGCAAGGCGGCTGATTGGCTACACATAGGAGACCGAAACACCCATCTGTCATCTGCTCTGCCTGGGCAAGGAGAGCAAAACGCTCAGACACGGGTTTTAGCAGCTCTCTCTGGCTGCTGCTGTGTGGAGAAGGGGCTGGTCGGAGCAGAAAAACCACGAGGGAGGCTGTAGCAGGGTCCAGTGAAAAGGTGATGGTGGTCTGGCCTGCAGAAAGGGGCAGTGGAGATGGAGGGAGGAAGATAGATTTGAGAGATGAGTATATGGTAGAAATGGCAGGACTTTGTAAATAATTAGATATGGAGAGTGAGAGAAGGAAGAGGCCCAGACTAGGGGTGGGAGGGAGGGGTACACGGTGGTGCTGATGGCCTGATGGCATCAGGGGATACAGGAGAGCAATGTTTGTTACATGCTGGTGTCAGTTTGCAAAACTGTCCGGGATACTGGCTTCACAAGGTGGGCCGAAGGTGAGGACACAGATGAGGGCATCCACCCAGGACAGACAGAGCATGTTTATTTCACTGCGGAACCATAGAACAAAGCCCTCTTCTAGAACCTTGGGCTTTCACCTTATACACCATTCATTCAATCCATCCATGAAACCTCCTCTGATGTTCACAGTCTGGTGGATAATGAGATACGGATGAGGGCAACTGTGCTGCGAGGTGGACAGGGTTCCCCACTGTCGATGCTGTGGACTCTGCTCTATCTGGTGGGTGTGGTGGGGTCATAGCAGACAGCGTGGAGGAGGAGGTATTGAATTGGGCCTGGGAGGTTGGGCTGGCTACCTATGAGAAAAAGTGCCTCTGGGCAGAGAAAAGAGCAGGCTAGCTCATGGTGCACAGATTATGGGCTAAGGGTTTTGCCATGACCATTTGGGATAGCAAGAGAAAAGGAAAAGTTCCAAATTAAGACTCACTGAACCTCTTCAAGGTGCTATATTAGCTTCCCATCGCAATTACTACAAATTTAAAACAACACAAAGCTATTCTTTTACACTTCTAGAAGTCAGAAATCGGAAATCAGTCTCACTAGGCTAAAGTCAGGGTATCAACAAGGCTGACCCCTCCTGGAGGCACTGAGGGGAGAAGCTATTATCTTGCTTTTTTCAGCTTCTGTGTTCTTTGGCTTGTAGCCCTTTCCTTCATATTTAAAGTTCATCACTCCAGACTCTGCTTCCATCATCATGCCACCTTCTCCCATGAGTCTCACCCACCTGCATCTTTCTTCTGAGGACAGTTGTGATTGTATCAGGCCCACAAATAATACATAATCCAGGATAATAGCAAACTTCTTTAATCATGTATGCCATGTCTCTTCTGCTATGTAAGGTGGCATTCATGTCTCTGGGGGTTAGGATGTGGTCATCTTTGGGGATCATTACTCAGCCTGCCACAGGTGCCCAGTACATTCATCATCCCCAGGGTAGGGAGAGCACACTCAGGCCCTGGAAGCCTGTCTGGTCCAAGGTCCAGGCTTTCAGTTTCTACTCTAGGCTGACTCTGCAGCGATTCTGTATGGAATCTGGCCATTGTCCTTGAGCTTAGAAATTGCCGAGTTTCTGATTAAGTTGTACTGCAATATTTAGGCAAACAAGGTAGGTGGGGAACAGAGGAACTCAACAGAGCTAAACAAGCTCTTTATAACAGGACCTCAGCATGCTATGTACTGTAACTCTCCAAATGTAACTCATCATGAAACTTTTCTGCGATAGCAAGGCTTCATTTAACACAGTTTAGGCAGTGCTGCATACAGCAGGCTACTGTGTGGTGTTTAGCCTGAAGGGGAAAATGCCACAGAGGAGGAGGTGCTTCCTTCAGCTCTGGGACAGGTGGAAGTGAGAAGGAGAAAGCCTCAGTCCTACATTTTTTTATTCAATAAATGTACCTTCTAGCTGCTGGATATAGACTGGTGAATTATATAATTGTGATTCTTGCCCTACAGGGGTTTACAGTCTATGTAGCAGATAAAAGTAAAAATGATTGATTTTAATACCTCCCAGTGAGATAAAGGCTATGGAAGAAATGTCCAGGATGGAAGGAGAGGGAATAGCAAGGTGTTCAAAGGTGTCATTTACATCAAGACCTGAAGAAGAAGGAAATAGCAATCAAAATGTTGGGGCAAGAACACTCCAGACAGAGAGGACAGCTTGAGCAAAGGCCCTGAGGTGGGAGGGAGTGTGATATAGATGAGGAACTGGAAGGACAAAAGGAGGGCAGTGTGGCTAAAGCACATGAACATGGGTGGAAAAGAGGAGAAGGTTGGCAGGAGAAACTACCAGAGAGGCCAGATCACTCCTGCGCTTGTGGGCCAAGGTGAAGAGTTTGGAAATCATTGTGTAACCATTAAGCAAGCAAGTTGCATAATTTAAAAAAAAACAGTTATAACACAGTGATAACACTGAAGAACAGACGACAAGAAGCCAGTGGATAAGTCTTGCTCCTGCTGTGTTCCAAGTACCCAGAGCGATGCCTGGCAAATGGGATGTTCTCATTTGACAACTATCTGTGGAGTGAATAAGTCAGTAAGAGAAGTAGGACGCTGAGTCCAGAGGCTGTTGTGGTAGTCCCTGCAGCTGAAGGAAAAGGGGGATGGGAAGATGTGGAGACATTCAAGATGTATTTTGGATCTAGAAATGACAGATGTAACTGATTGGTTGAGGGTAAAGGGAGTGGTAGTAAGGGAGGAATTTAGAATGTCTCCTGGCTTTCTGCCTCAAACTACTGGGTAGATGATGGTGACATTTTCTGTGAAGGAGAAGACTGGAAGGAATATTGGGAGTGAGAGTGAAAAAGGGAACCAAGAGTCCATCCTTGAACATGTTATCCATGAGAGGCTTTTGAAATGTCCAAGTACAGATATTAAGCTGACAGTCTGGAGGACAGGTAAAGCATGTATTTATAAACTTGGAAGTCATCACACACAGATGGGTATTAAAACCATGTCATGAGCAACATCATCCAGGGAGAGAATGTGAATGAAAGAAGAAGATGGTCAGGACATAGGTGGATTCAAAATGGTGGTCTTAACTTCAGACAACACTACAAAGCTACAGTAATCAAAACAGCATGGTACTGGCACAAAAGCAGACCCAGATCAATGGAACAGATTAGAGAACCCAGAAAGAAACCCACACATGTATGGTCAATTACTCTTTGACAAAGGAGCCAAGAATACACAAGGGTGAAAAGGCAATCTCTTCAGCAAATGGTTGTGGGAAAGATGGACAGCTGTGTGTTAATCAATGAAGTTAGAACACTCCCTCATATCATACACAAAAATAAGCTCAAAATGGCTTAAAGACTTAAATATAAGACAAGACACCATAAAACTCCTAAGAGAACATAGGCAAAACATTCTCCAATGTAAACTGTAGCAATGTTTTCTTAGGTCAGTCTCCCAAGGCAACAGAAATAAAAGCAAAAATAAACTAATGGGACCTAATCAAGCTTATAAGACTTTGCACAGCAAAGGAAACCATGAACAAAATCAAAAGACAACCTACAGAATGGGGGGCAATATTTGCAAATGAGGTAATTGATGAGAGCTTAATTTCCAAAATATACAAACAGTTTATACAGCTCAATATCAAAAACACAAACAACCCAATCAAAACATGGGCAGAAGACCTAAATAGACATTTCTCCAAAGAAGACATTCAGATGACCAACAGACACACAAAAAGATGTTGAATATCTCTAATTATTAGAGAAATGTAAATCAAAACAATGAGGTATCACCTCACACCAGTCAGAACGGCCATCATCAGAAAGTCTGCAAATAATAAATGCTGGAGATGGTGTGGAGAAAAGAGACCTCTCCTATACTGTTAGAACGTAAAATGGTGTTGTCACTATGGAGAACAGTATTGAGGTTCCTTAAAAACCAAAAAATAGAGTTATTATATGATCCAGGAATCCCACTCCTGGGTGTGTATTCTAAAAAGATGAAAACTCTAATTTGAAAAGATACATGCATCCCAATATTCATAGCACTACTATTCACAACAGCCAAGAATGGAAGTAACTTAAGCGTACATCAGCAGATGAATGGATAAAGAAGTTGTGGTATATATATATATATGTATATATACACACAATAGAATATTACTCAGCCATAAAAAGAAATAATGCCATTTGCAGCAACATGGATGCACCTAGAGATTATCATACTAAGTGAACTGTTAGACAAAGAAGGACAAGTATCATATGATATCACTTATATGTGGAATCTTAAAAAAGATACAAATGAACTTATTTGCAAAGCAGAAATGGACTCACAGATATAGAAAACAAATTTATGGTTACCAAAGGGGAAAACAGGGGCAGGGATAAATTAGGAGCTTGGGAGTGACATATACACACTACTATAAATAAAACAGATAAACAACAAGGTCTTACTGTATAGCACAGGGAACTATATTCAATACTTTTTAATAACCTATAATGGAAAAGAATCTGGAAAGGAGTATATATACATGTGTATAACTGAATTACTTTGCACTGTATACCTGAAACAAACACAACATTGTAAATCAACAATATTTCAATAAAAAAAACAAAAACAAATAAACAAAAAGCTTATATTATTGTGATGATCTGGAGAAACCTGTTTAACCCCTCTGAGTTTGTTTCTTCCTCTGTAAGGTGAATAATTCCTCCTCCTGGGTCCATACTTCAAAGCACCAGATACACAGTAGGGGCTCCACAGGGGACACAGCCCTACGAAGGCTTAGAACTCCGCATACTGACAAAGCTGGAAAAGAGACAGATTTAGCTATTCTGCAGCCAAACGTAGCAGAAATAGACCACTTAGCCATCTCTGTGAGCAAGTTCCTCTCACAGCTCTGCCCATTACTCCGGCTCCTCCCCAGCCCTCGCCGGCCCTGCGCGACGAAGTCCACCCTGTCTGCAACTTCGAAGAATCGCCACCAGAGGGAGCGCCTCCCCAGGGCTGGTACCGGCTGGCTCGCTTCCCTCCACCCCAAACTGTCCCTCCACCTCTCCTCCCTTTCTCTTTACTTGCTTTCTCCTTTTCTGGTTTTGTTGTTGTTGTTGTTGTTTTAACTTCAGAAGTACCTGAGAGTCTTAAAAAGCACAAGAGTCCAAATAGAATTTGGACAGCTCCCAAATCTTCTGTATTGTTTCTGCCTTTTATTGTCTAGCTGTAATTACTAACAATCTTGTTTGAAGACTTGTTAGAACCTTGAGAATTCGACCATTTATTTTGGGCCTTAGGAGCATCATTTCTTTAAGGAGAAGATGATTCCACTGAAGATGATGTTCTAATCCAGAAGTTTTAGGAATACGGGCTGGTTGGACAGGTGGGCTGAGGCTGGAGCCTGAAGGGCAGCTTTCTCAAACAGCTCGAAGTGAAGGTGGGATGTGAGAGGCAAGGGGACCACAGACACTGGAAAAGGGTGGACGGACCACAGGATTCCACGTGGTGACTGCAACCTGCGGATGAACCCAGTAGCACCAAAGGCTGGGCAGGAGCGCAGCGTCCAGTCCCTGGCCTTCAATCAGGCCGCTGGCCTGGGAGAGGGGCAGGGATAGGGATTGGGGGCAAGAGGTGGGGCAACAGAAGTGGGAATAGGGCCAGGGGTTGTAGAGCAGAATCATCTTCTCCTTAAAGAAATGATGCTCCTAAGGCCCAAATTAAATGGTCGAATTCTCAAGGTTCTAACAAGTCTTCAAACAGGATTGTTAGTAATTACAGCTAGACAATAAAAGGCAGAAACAATACAGATTTGGGAGCTGTCCAAATTCTATTTGGACTCTTGTGCTTTTTAAGACTCTCAGGTACTTCTGAAGTTAAAACAAAAACCAGAAAAGGAGAAAGCAAGTAAAGAGAAAGGGAGGAGAGGTGGAGGGACAGTTTGGGGTGGAAGGAAGAGTCGAGGGTAGGGGCTCGGGGTCAGGGTTTGGGGCTAGGGGTCAAGGGCAAGGTTAGGCATAGGGTTGGGGGCAGGAGATGGGGTCAGAGACAGCGGTGGGGCTCTGGGGGAAAGTCAAGGGTGGAAGGGACAGTCAGGGGCAGGGGTGGGGGGATAGTCAGGGGCAGGGGGGGTGCAGGTGGGCGCAGGCCCCGCACTCCTCGATCTGCCGTTGGAACTCGACCCTGATGCCCCCCAATGGGGTTCCAGCATCCAGATTGTGGCGGTTCTTGAGCGCCGGGCTCACCCTCCTGGACAGTGTCTTCCAGTCGTAGACGAGGAAGTAATGATATTCTTCTTCCCGTTGTCCTTGCGCTCGGCCGCTTTCTGCTGTCCACATGGTTGAGGAGAAAGTCCACCTCCACTCTGCCCGAAACCAAAGAAGCCCCGGCGGATGTCACCCGGCGTGGGAGGGCGGGAGGGCGTCCGCGCTCACCGCGCAGGCGCAGTTCCGCCGCCGGGCCTGCGAGACGGCCGCCCGCGGGTGCGGGTGGGCGTGGAGCGGACCAGCCAGCAGCCCGTCCGCCTTGGAGCAGCGGTGTAGTGTACGCTGCTTTGGCCGCTCCGCTGGATGTGCAGGCCTGCGCCCTTTTTTCAGTTTTTTAATCAAAACATTTCTATCCTCTCGGTCTGTCTCTCATACTGGGGACACAGGATTACTGAGTTTTGAAGATTTTATGAACTGTTCAAGAAAGGACTCCAGTCATAAGCATGGAATGGAGAGTGTGAAGAAGGGAAAAGAAGGCTCTGGAGTCAGGAAGACCCAAACCGAGCCCAGCTCCTGCCTTCTGTGAACTGAGAGGCCTTAGATAGATCACTGCACCTCTCAGAGCTGTGATGGGTCCAGCATTTATACAGGAGAGTTTTGAGAATAATGTGAGATGCCAGTCTTTATGTGTGTAAATTAGTGATATCAGTAGCACCAACCTCATAGGGTGCTTTGAGAACTGAATGGAATAATGCACATGGATCGCCTGTTTCTTAGTAGACACTCAACCATGTTGGCTCTTCAAAAAGTATTAATACAAAGAACAACTCATGGTCCTGTAGGTCCTTAATCTCAGTTCTTTCTCTTATAGCTCTAACCTCATCTGTTCTATAGATGCAGAAACAGGTCCAGAAAGGGTGGGTGCTTTCTCAAGATCACCTATAGAATGAGAATCAGAGTAGGGATCACTATCTTCCTTTAGTGCCCAGTATAAAGCCAGCAGCAAAGACAGAAATCCTGGGCTCTTAGGGTGAACTGTCAAAGAGGGTTTTCTTCTTCTTTTGCTAAAGTTAGGAGGCCATCTGAATGGCAGAGCAGACAAGATCTTGCCCACAGGCCTGGGAGCTCAGCACCCAGCAGCTGATAAAGTCTTCTGCACAGTACCCACCTCCTGCACTTGACTTTGGACTCAGGTCCATTTGGTTATTTCTAGTTGGGCACTTCAGCCTGCTTTCTGGGAGCTCAGAGGAAGTCAAGGTCTTTTACCAATGAGTTGTAATTGAATTCCTAGTTCCATGCTTAAGAGCTCTGGGCTCATCAGTAGACTCAAGATATCCAAAGAAATGATTACAGATAATGACGATAGGTCAATAAAAATTACCTAGACTGAAACACAAAGAGAAAAACGAGTAAAAACAAACAACAGAGCTCTTAAGAGTTGCAATACAATATTGAACAGTCTAACACCCATGTAGCTGAAATCCCATAAGAAGAGATAACAGAGCAGAAGTATTCAGAGAGGTAGGCTGAAAATGTTCCAAAAATAATGAAAGAGATGAAATCATAGATCCAAGAACACAGAGACTCTCAACAGGATTTTCTTTTTTTAATCTAGATGCATTATATTAAAATTGCTGGAAACCAAAGGTAAAGTGAAAATGTTGAAGGCAGTCAGAGAAAAAGATACATTACATTCAGAGGAACAAAGACAAGAATCGCATCTTTAAAGACCTGGAAGAAAAAATATGGTCAACTCAAAAAGCTATACCAGTGAAAATATCTTTCAAAAATTTAGGCAAAAATACAGATTCTTTTGGACAAAAAAGCCAAGAGAATTAATTCCCAGTCGTCTTGTGCTATAAGAAACATTAAAGAAAGTTTTTCAGGCAGAAGATATACGATACCAGAAAAAAACCTGGATTTATAGCAAGAAATGAGCAACACCAGAAATGATAACAATGAAGACAAATACAAAATACTTTGGGGGCTTTCCAGATACATAATCATACCACCTGCAAGGGATAGATTGACTCCTTTTCTCCCCTATTCTTAGGCCTCTTACTGATTTCTCTTACTTTTTCCCTAATGCCTCCAGTACAATGTTGAGGGCCTCTTTGGCTTATTGCTGATCTTACGGAAATACCCTTAGTATTTCTGCGTTGTTGATTCCAGCTTTAGGAACAAAGTGTATATATTTTAACATATTAAGAAATCACTCATAAATTTCGCTGTGTGGTGAGTTTTGATCAGGAGCTTTTTCAGCATCTATGGAGATAACCATATGATTATCTTCCTAAATCTGTTAATCTGATGTACTATATTAATAGTTTCCCTAATCCTACTTGTTCATGGTATACGGTGCCGTGATGTTGGATTGTTTCCTAATATTTTCGAGTATAATATTTCTATTTTCCAGGCAAGAATACCGGAGTTGGTTGCCATTTCCTCCTCCAGGGGATCTTCCCAACCCAGGGATCAAACCCTTGTCTCCTGCATCTCTTGAATTGGCAGGCAGATTCTTTACCACTGACCCACCTGGGAAACCCATTTTATTCAAATAGTTTGCTTTAATATTCATAAGTAATTCAGTCTATAGTTCTCTTTTTCATGCTGTTTTCTACAAAATTGAGTTTAAATATCAATGTAATACTTGCTACAGAAGAAAGAAATTGCATTTTAAAAACATTGCAAACAATTTGTGGTGCATCAGAGGTCTCTAACTTTACAGATTTGGCTAACTTCTCCTATGAAACTTTCTGGAGCTGATTTTTTTTTTTTTTTATTTTTGTGGGGAAATTCGTTGGTAATGTTCTCTGTTTTTTCTATGGAAATTCATGTGCTTAAGTTTTCTATCATTAATTGGCTTGTTTGGTAAATTGTATTTCCTTAGGAAATAAACATGCAAACATATTCACATTAAAGTTTCAAAGTAGTTTTTTTTTTTTTTTTTGATTTTCTTTATTTATTTTTGCCACTCGACACAGCTTGTGAGATCTCAATTCTCTGACCAGGGATTGAACTTGGGTCACGGCAGTGATAGCATTGACCTTGAAAGTGGACTCCTCAAATCAGGAAATTGAGTACTCTGGATCAGGTCAATTAAAACTGAAGATAGCATTGATTTGATGAATTTAAGAGGGAAGAGTTTCCTTTCCTCAATATTTTTTTCTCAATTGTAACAGGTGATGAGCCATCACTCTTTGCTTTGAGATTTCTGGTTTTGGCATCTCAGCAGGAACTCAGTGTTCTGAATAATGGGCTTATTTGGGATTGTGGTTGCAATCTGGATTAAATTCACCCATTCCCATCCACTGATTCCTAAAATGTCAGTGTTTACTCTTGCCATCTTCTGCTTGACCATGTTGAATTTACCTTGATTTACTTTGACCTAACATTCCAGGTTCCTATGCAATATTATTCTTTACAGCATCAGACTTTACTGTCACCACCAGACATATCCACAAATGAGCATCATTTCCACTTTGGCCCAGCCTCTTTTATTCTTTCTGGAGCTATTTCTCCACTCTTCCCCTGTAGCATATTGGACACCTACTGACCTGGGGTGAGGTGGGGGCTCATTTTCCGGTGTCACATCTTTTTGTCTTTTCATACTATTCATGGGGTTCTCAAGACAAGAATACCAAGGTGGTTTGCCATTCCCTTCTCCAGTGGACCATGTTTGGTCAGAACTCTCCACCACGAACCATCTATCTTGGGTGGCTCTGCATGGTATGGCTCATAGCTTCATTGAGTTACACAAGGCTGTGATCCATGTGTTCATTTTGGTTAGCTTTCTGTGATTGTGATTTTTTTTCTGGAGGCTGTGGAATTGTAGTTCTTGCTACTTCTGTCTACCTTCTGGTTGATGAGGATAAGAGGCTTGTGCAGGCTTCCTGATAGAAGAGACTAGCTGTGGGGAAAACTGGGTTTTGCTCTGATGGGCAGGGCCATGCTCAGTAAATCTTTAATTCAATTTTCTGCTGATGGATGGGGCTGTGCTTCCTCCCTGTTAGTTTTTTAGCCCGAGGCTACACAGTCCTGGAGTCTACAGGCTCTATGGTAGGGCTAAAAGTGACCTTTAGAAGGACTTATGCCAAGATGTGCCTCCCAGGACTGCTGTTGCCAGTGCCCCATCACTGCAGCAGGCCACTGCTGACCAATGCCTGCATGAGAGATCCTCTAACACTCACAGGCAGGTCTGACTCAGTCTCTTGTGGGGTCACTGCTCCTTTCCCCTGGGTCCTGGAATGCACAAGCTTTTGTTGGTACCCTTCAAGAGTCTCTGTTTCCCCCAGTCCTGTGGAAGTTCTGCAATCAAATCCCACTGTCCTTCAAAGTCAGATTTCCTGGGGATTCCCAGTCCCTTTGTGGGATCCCCAGATTGGAAAGTCTGATGGGGGCCTAGAACTTTTGCAACAGTGCAAGAGCTTTTTTGGCATTGTTGTTCTCCAGTTTATGGGTTGCCCACTCGGTGGGTATGGGATTTGATTTTGACATGATCGTGCCCCTCCTACTGTCTCATTGTGGCTTCTCCTTGGAGCTGGGATGTGGGGTATCTTATTTTGGTGGGTTCCAACCTCCTGTCAATGGTTGTTCAGCAACTAGTTGCATTCTGGGTGTTCTCACATGTTAACTAAAAGGATGCACAATGTGAGAGTTGTAAGTTAAGTTTTACTTGGAGCAAAATGAGGACTACAGTCTGGGGGACAGCATTTCAGATAGCTCTGAGAGACTGCTTCAAAGAGGCCTGGTGGGGAGAGATTAATTTATATTATTTTGGTGAAGGGGGAGTTCAATGCAATCCAATGCTTACTTTACAAAAGATTTTCTGCTAGTCATGAGAAGCTGATGTCACCATGAAAGGATTGAGTGATTTCTTAAATATGAAGAGGTGCTAGGATTGGGATCATGAAATCAGTTCCTGAAAATATCCAGTGATCTAAAGATCTACTCCATCAGTTTCCCTAGAGCACAGAGTGCCTCACTCTCCACCCTGAACTGCCCTCAGTGGATGTTGAAGGTCAGCAGCTGCAGCAGCATAGGGTTCAATCTCCACAGACACAGATGGCAAATGCTTTTGTTGTTGTTGTTCAGTAGCTAGCAAATGCTCTTGGCAGGTGCCAATTTGTAATTGACACACAGGAGAAGATGAGCACACATCCTTTTACTTTGCCACCTTGTTACTATGCTGCTGCTGCTGCTGCTAAGTCGCTTCAGTCGTGTCCGACTCTGTGCGACCCCATAGACGGCAGCCCACCAGGCTCTCCCGTCTTTGGGATTCTCCAGGCAAGAATACTGGAGTGGGTTGCCATTTCCTTCTCCAATTCATGCAAGTGAAAAGTGAAAGTGAAGTCGCTCAGTCGTGTCCGACTCTCAGAGACCCTTGTTACTATGACTTCATGGCAAATCACTTCATGGTCTCATCACTTCATGGAAGATAGAGAAAATGTGGAAATAGTGACTCATTGGAAAAGACCTTGATGCTAGGAAAGATTGAAGGTAAGAGGAAAAGAGGTGGTCAGAGGATGAGATAGTTAGATAGCATCACCACTCAGTGGATACAAATTTGAGCAAACTCCAGGAGATAGTGAAGGACAGGGAAGCCCAGTGTGCTGCAGTCCATGGGTTTGCAAAGAGTTGGACAAGACTTAGCAACTGAACAACAACAACCTTAACAAGGGTTGTCAGATCTCATATTAAGATGTGAAAGCTTCATGAATGCTGTGGTAGACACCATTTCAGAGCTCATGGCATAGTTCAAGAATTCAAATCCTTGGAGAGACTATGGAGGAAGATCCTAAATTACAAAGATTTGCTGCTGCCAGTTTTTAACTTAAGTCAATGAATTAAGTCAACCTGTATATAATAAAAATGCCAAAATGCTGCATCTGGTTGAATGGGGGATAAGGAGAAAAGAGTTAGCTTTATTTCCCTTGTTTACTCACCCTGCCCTGTAATGCCTGTAATCATGAAGATGGAATAAATTGTTCCATTTGTTTAGTTTCTATCATTAAAAAAAAAAAAAGCACAAAAAACTGCAGAGGAATGGATGAAAATTAAGAACGAGCTTTTCAAAGAAAAAGAAATTCCTATAACTAAAGCCATGTGCAACATGTGTATTCAGGAAATGCAAGATCCCAACCCTAGCTGGCAAACAGCCCAACACTAGCAAACAATAATAAGTCTGACCACACCATGAGGCCAGCATCCAAGTGATCTCACATACATTCCTAGTGAGGGTGTAAACTGGTGCTGCTGTTTTGGGAAAAACCTGGCGCTACTCCTCCCCAGCTCCTGCAGTCACATACCCTTTGACCCAGCAGTCCCTCTGCCTGTTGAGACGGTTAGAGGGAGAAAGGACGCAGAGACATAGACCAGTGAGAAGGCTGGTATCAGAGATGATCGAAGAGGCTGGCTGTGGGTGTAGCTTTCCCATGCAAGAGATGTCTAAATCAGCAGAAGACTCATGGGTGAATCTGTGATAAAATGATATTCAAATGGCCAGTGAACATTCTAAAACGTGCTCGGCCGCATTAGGCAACCTCATTAGGCACAGAGGAAACCACTGTGAGCACAACAAGGTGTCCCCACGTCCTCACGACAACGGATTAAATGTTGAGGAGGATGTGAAGCAACTGGAATTCTCATGTGAAGCTTGTGGGTATAAATTCATACAATCACTTTGGGAAATATGTGACTTTATACAAAAAGACCCAACTGTTCTATTTCCAGGCACATACTCAATACAAATGTGTATAAATGTGCACTACAAGCCAGGTACGGAACACCTGTCCTGCTGTGTGATACGTAAAAGAGCTGTGAAGACGGTAGATCAGAATTCTCATCGAAAGGAGATTTTTTTTCCCTCTTTGTTTTTATTGTACTATGTGAGATAATGGATGTTAACTAAATCTATTGTCATCATTCACAATGTATCTAAATCAAATCATCATGTTGTATACCTTAAACTTGTACAGTGATGTATGTCAATCTTTTCTCAAAAAAAAAATTTGGATAAAACAGAAAAGAATGCCCATAGCAGCACAGTTCACAATAGCCAGGCTCAGGCAATACCCGACATGTCCCCCAGCAGGTGAACTGTGGTATATTCACCCAGTGCAGTCTTATATAGCAATGAGAAAAAACATGCTACAAATATACACAATTTGGATGATTCTTGAAATATAATCTTAAGCCAAAGAACCAGTCTCAAAAGAATATTTTGTGTGAGACTCACTTATAAATTTCAGAGCAGATGAGGCTGGTATGAGGTTTGGGGAAGAGAGGAGTGACAGGCAAGGACACAGGTACTGGTCAGGTCCTATTTGTCCATCAGAATGGAGATCACACCAGTATGTTCACTCTGGGACAATGTATCACTCCTACACTTAGGACTTGTGCCTTTTCCTGTATGTCTGATACATTTCAATTCAAAGTGTACATTTAGAAGGAGAGTTTTAGGAGAACCAATTAAGAGAGCTGAATGGAGAGGGAAAGAATCTAGAATGACTCTAAGGTTTTGGCCTGTGTAACCAGGTCACTGGAGTCCCTTTTCCTGAGATGTCAAAGAGCAGAGGAAAAGCTGGCCTGGGCAGGAGAGGGAAGATCAAGTTCAGTCTTAGGTTGTGAAGGAGATGCTGAGCAGACTACCAGAGAGGATATCAAGAACCCACCTACATAGTCAAGTCTGGAGCCTACGGGAAAGTCAGGCTGGAAATGCAGCTTGGAAGTGTTAGTTCTGTAGACAGACTTCAAGGCCGTGAGCCTGGATGAGGTCTCTGTGGGACAGAGGAGGGAGGGTGCAGGCACAGAGGGGACAAGAGGGCCATCAAACACTTAGCCTGGTGAGGAATAAGAGCCACCATGGAGACCCAGGGGCAGCCAGAGGGGCAGGAGGGAAACCAGATGAGAGTGGTGTCAGTAGACCAAGTGGTTTCAAGGAGGAGGGAGGGACCAATTGTGTCTTAGGCTGCTCAGAGGTCAAGATGAGAGCTGAGAATTGATCACTGAATTCAGCAGTGTGGAGGCCACTGGAGAACTTGTTAAGGGCAGTTCCATAGGACAGGAGCTGTTACTGTATATTTGTGGAGGGGAACAGTGGACATGGCAGAAGAGGGGAGACAGCTACTGCAGCCAAGTCATTGGGTAGATGTGAGGAGGACAGAATTGCCCTATACTTAGTGCTTGACCTGTTAAGTGGAGGGCAAGATTCAAGCAAAAAGAGAAAGATATCTGGCAGATAAGGTATTGCCTGAGGAGGCGAATGTCTTTCCCTTCCTCCTGCCTTTGGCTGACTCCAGGGCAGGTAGGTTCAAAGGTTTCTCCTAGGAAACAGATTCCTGCCAGGGTGAGTGCAGGGAGACATTAGGCTGGGCCGGGTTGGGTGGGGCACCCTCCTCCCAGATCACTAATGCTTACTCAACGTCTGGCAGCAACAAAAACCAGTAGATGCCTCAGACCACAGCAGAGCTCAGAGAAACCTGTGGAATCAACCAAGGAGACAGCATGGTGAAGTTCGCACCCTTGTCCGTGCCGTGGGAGCGCAGACTGCAGACCTTTGTGGTTCTGCAGTGGATTTTCTCCTTTGTGGTCCTGGGTAAGGCGGGCTGGGCTGGGGGGACAAGAGACCATGGGATTCTTCATCTCGTCTGCTGGCACCATACTAGTTAGGAATGGCTCCCCCCAGGGCTAGTGTTCAGCCTGTGGACAGACTACTAGACTGGGGTTAAAATATGGACATACTCTGTACAGGCTCTGAAATGGTCAATAGCCATGTCACACACTCACACACAAACATGCATGCACACATGCATATATATATTACCCCATGTCCTCCCTCAGAACCTCCCTAAAATTTTGCAGCTAAAGCATTTATCCTCAGGAAAGCAAGAAACCCAGTTCCCTACTGCTGGCATCCTTGATGACTGACTGTGTCTCTGCTCTAAAGGTTGTTGAAACATTTTAAATGTCCCTAGTTACCCCCATTACACAGATGAGCAGGGAAGCTGAGTGCCTTAGATGTCCAAGGCTGTAGTGCCTTTGGCTGTCCTGTGTTGCCAAAGGACGAAAGGGAAGGAGGCAGAGGGGGGAGAAAGGGCTGAGTGTGTGGGAGGAGGTGTGGAGCAGGGAGAGGAGGGGTACCCTAGGGCAGGGGACAAGTCTCTTGGGGTCCTGGGGGCCCAGAACCAGGTAGGCTGATGCCTGAGAATCACAGGTCAAGGGTGGGAGTCGGGGGGGATGAGGGACATCTTGATCACCTGACCTTGGGGGAGCTTTGCCAGCACGAGCGTGTCTGTCTGCTCTCATCCACCCCCAGCTCAGCCCAGGACCTGGGAACATCAAGAAGAGCACGGGGAGGTCAAGCAGCCCTCGGCCTGGAGCTAGAGCGAGGACAGTTGAGAAGAGAGATCTGGGCCAGCTGGAGCCAGGAACAGGAGCTTGTACCTTGTCCCTTATCCTGGGGAAAAAGGGGAGCCCCAGGAATGCTTTAGGAACGGGAGGGACAAGTTTCAGTCTGTGCAGTATATGTCCTAGTGCTTGAAGCCTATGGATCTGCTGTGTTTGGAGTACAGGGGATAGATTGATGGCAGGGAGTATATATAGGGGGAAACTGAGTGCCTTAGATGTCCAAGCTGTATCAGGGGTCCTCAGATTATGTGGCATGGGTCAAATCCAGCCCACTGTTTTTTTTGCACTTGTACATCTCAAGAATAGTTTTTACATTTTAAATTTTTGCATAATTTAAATGATTAAATGGGCCTATGTAATATCCTCTAAGTTGCCCCATAGAGCCACAAAGTATACAAAATATTTTCAATCTGGCTCTTAAAATAAACCTAGATCTAGGGAGGCCTCCAGTGGGTGGAGAGAAGGGACCCCTTCCAAAGATACTCAGGAGATGGGTCCACAGGGCAGGATTCATAGGCTGGCAGGAAAATTAAGGGCTTCCAGTGGGCTCGTAAATGCTGGGCATATGGTGAACAGCTGGTTCACACTGGACATAGAGCAGGCATTTGGAGGAGGGGCAAAGAAGTAGCCAGAAAGGTCAACAAGGATGTGTCACTGAGGACTCAGGGCCCAGAAACAAATACTTTCCAGTGAGTTACTTGTTTACTCTTTTTCTTTTCCTCTTCTCCGTAACTCACACACTCACACAGGAAGGTAAGCTCCCTTCAAAGAGTTGGTCTTGTTCTCAGCTGAATCTCCAGCTCCTAGAAGAGTTGGTGTCCATGAACATTTGTTGATAAATGTCTTGTCCCATCTGACTAACTTTTTGTGTGAGCTCAGCCAATTTGCATACTCTCTCTGGGCCTCTGTAAAGTGGGGTTTTACATATTTCCTTCTTGGTGTTATGAGGGGAAGGTAGAGGTCTCCCTTCCTTAGGGACTGAAAAGATCCCCAAGTTTGGTTTTGCCTGCTGACAGGAGTTAAGGGTGTTGAGGATGGTGGGGAGTTCTTTCTAAGTGCAAGGGCCTCTTGAGTGGGTTTTTCCTAACCTTAACATGCTACGTTAGTTGCAAAAAACAGCATGTGCTGTTGTAACACATCCAAACAGAACGTGTGTCTTACAAGCGAAAGACTTCCCCAAATCCTACGCTCTTCAGTTCAGTTCTCGCTCAGTCATGTCTGACTCTTTGCGACCCCATGGACTGCAACACATCAGGCCTCCCTGTCCATCACCAGCTCCCAGGGTTGGTGATCATCATCTCCATTGAGTCGGTGATGCCATCCAACCATCTTATCCTCTGTTGTTCCCTTTTCCTCCTGCCTTCAATCTTTCCCAGCATCAGGGTCTTTTCAAATGAGTCAGCTCTTCGCATCAGGTGGCCAAAGTACTGGAGTTTCAGCTTCAACATCAGTCCTTCCAATGAACACTCAGGACTGATCTCCTTTAGGATGGACTGGTTGGATCTCCTTGCAGTCCAAGGGACTCTCAAGAGTCTTCTCCAACACCACAGTTCAAAAGCATCAATTCTTCCACGCTCAGCTTTCTTTATAGTCCAACTCTCACGTCCATACATGACTACTGGAAAAACCATAGCCTTGACTAGACGGACCTTTGTTGGCAAACTAGTGTCTCTGCTTTTTAATATGCTGTCTAGCTTGGTCATAACTTTCCTTCCAAGGAGTAAGCGTCTTTTAATTTCATGGCTGCAGTCACCATCTGCAGTGATTTTGGAGCCCCCCACCAAAAAAGTTAGCCACTATTTCCACTGTTTTCCCATCTATTTGCCATGAAGTGATGGGACCAGATGCCATGATCTTAGTTTTCTGAATGTTGAGCTTTAAGCCAACATTTTCAGTCTTCTCTTTCACTTTCATCAAGAGGCTCTTTAGTTCTTCTTCACTTTCTGCCATAAGGGTGGAGTCATCTGCATATCTGAGGTTGTTGATATTTCTCCTGGCAATCTTGATTCCAGCTTGTGCTTCATCTAGCTCAGCGTTTCTCATGATGTACTCTGCATATAAGTTAAATAAGCAGGGTGACAATATACAGCCTTGATGTACTCCTTTTCCTATTTGGAACCAGTCTGTTGTTCCATGTCCAGTTATAACTGTTGCTTCCTAACCTGCATACAGATTTCTCAAGAGGCAGGTCAGGTGGTCTGGTATTCCCATCTCTTTCAGAATTTTCCACAGTTTATTGTGATCCACACAGTCAAAGGCTTTGGCATAGTCAATAAAGCAGAAATAGATGTTTTTCTGGAACTCTCTTGCTTTTTCGTTGATCCAGCAGACGTTGGCAATTTGATCTCTGGTTCCTCTGCCTTTTCTAAAACCACCTTGAACATCTGGAAGTCCTACCCTCTAGGGAGCCACTACATATATATATATATATATTTGCCTCTAGCGGCAAGGCTTATATGAACGCAGCAAAAGCATGGAGTCCTAACCACTGGACTGTCGGGGAATTCCCTCCAGGGAGCCACTATTAACAACTCAGTTTTATTCTCTATAAGCAGTTTTTTTTTTCTTTTGAAAAAAAAATTTTTTTTTGATGTGGACCATTTAAAGTCTTTATTAAATTTGTTATAACACTGCTTCCGTTTTAAGTTTTTTGGATTTTTAGCCCCTGAGACATGTGGAATCTTAGCTCCCTGACCAGAGATTGAACCCACACTCCCCTTGCATTGGAAGGCGTGGTGGTAAAATATATATAACTTATACTTTGTCATCTGAACCATTTTTAAGTGTACAGCTCAGTGACACTACATTCATTCACTTGGACCGTCATGATTATCCATTTTCAGAACTCTTTTCATTTTCCCAAACTGAACCTCTGTACCCATTAAACAAAAACGCCCATGTCTCCCTCCTCTAGCCCCTGCCAATCACCATTGTCTCAAAAGTCTACTTCCCTGGTCTGGAAGTCCCTAGAGGTGGTTTCCTGAAAGTGGGAGCAACCCATGTAGACTTTTGATTTTGCCCCAAGGTAGAGAGTCCTAGCTGACATTCTTTATAATTTTTTTCACATTAAATATTTACAGTTAAAAACAAAACAAAACAAAAATCTAAGTCAACTGCCAAGCCATCCTTGTCTCCTGACATCTGCCTCCTCCCTCCAGATCTGCAAGCATCCTTCCAACCTCTATGCATGAGCATCTACCAGTGTGGACATGTTCTTTTTCGTGAAAATGGTGGCATTTTATTCCCACTCTTCTACAACTTTCCCATTCAAGTTTTTTATTAAAAAAATATTTAAGGCAAACAAAAAAGTGATCAACCCACAAGGAGTGTATAAGCAACCTAGATGTCCATTGATGGATGAAAGGATGAAAAATGTTGCAAATAGCACAATAGACTATTATCCAGCCATCAAAAGGAAGGGATTTCTGGAACACGCAGCAACGAGGATGAATCTTGAGGACATTGTGCGAAGTGAGGTAAAGACAGTCACACACAGACACATAAATACTTGATGATTCCTCTTTTGTGAGGTTCATAGACCAATCAAATTCATAGAGATAGAAAAGAGAATGGTGGTTGGCAGGGGCTAGAGGAGGGAGACATGGGCGTTTCTGTTTAATGGGTACAGAGGTTCAGTTTGGGGTAATGAAAAGAGTTCTGAAAATGGATAATCACGATGGCCCAAGTGAATGAATGTAGTGTCACTGAGCTGTACACTTAAAAATGGTTCAGATGACAAAGTATAAGTTATATATATTTTACCACCATAGAAATTTCAAAAACAAAACAAAGTGCCCTAAACACAATACTGTGGAAAGTCAGCTCCATGAAGGCAGAAATTTCTGTCTGTTGTACACGACTGAACCACCAATGGTTGGCACGTTGTAGGTGTTCGGTGTTATGTGAGCTCCAACCTATTTTCTCTGGTTTATGAATTTTACTACTGTTCAGATTTACTACTGTTCAAAAGTCCCCTCTTCCTGGAAGCCAGCCAGGAATGGCAGACCCAGTCTACTCTACTTTCACATTCAATACAATTGGAGGCCGACAATTTTAACAGAGTGAGTGCATGGTATTGAGTAGAAGGAATGGGATGGGGTGAGAGAAACACTCTCTGAGAATGATGCTCCATTGGCATTAGGTTAGGGTCAGCCCCTCAGACCTCCTGACCCTGAGATGAAAGTTAGCCTGCAGCAAAGGACTGGGAATTGTAGGTAAGAAGGTAGTTTCTCACTTGACCTGGTCATAGCCATACTGCATCCCTGACCCATGGGCCAGTCACAGGTTGGCCTCTTCCTTCCTCCCTCCTTCAGCAGCAAAGGGCATGGTGGTCAGAGGAAACAGCATGATCAAAAGCTAAGAGACTGAAGGAACTCCATCTCTCCATGTAGATACACTGAACCATTTCATGTGGCCAGAGTATAGGGTCCATATGGGTGAATGAGGCTGGAGCAAGATGAGGATCAGCCAGCTATGCAGAATCTGAATGCCAGGCTGAGCTACATGGGCTGTTTTTAAAGGTATGAGAAAGTTATGGAAGGACTTTAATTAGAGGGGGGGATCTTGCAGGATTTATAAATAGACAGATGGGCAGAGAGTAGGCAGAGAGAGGGCTGGCAGAAAGCATGTCTCCTTTTTCTTTGGGGTCCCGAAGGGTGGACACTAGAAAGTGTTAATCTAGTCACTTCTCTCCCAGGCATTTATTGAGCACCCAGTGAATACAGACTACTTAACTGGACAGAGATGGGGGTGGAGGGGTAAAACTGGAATGAACAAGCAGCCTGGTACAGTGGGGGAAATCTTAGTTTGGAGCTAGGTCTACCTGGCTTCAAATCCAGGCTTCCAGTGTGACACTGGACAGGCTGCATTCTTTCCTCCTTGAAGTCAAGAGAGTCTCACCCCTTCCTCCTGGGGTGAGGGTTGGACAGGATAGTGCTGCTAGGTGTATGAGGAGAGCTTGTTCCTTCATTCCTCTGACCACTCATCTTTCTGCTTCCCTTCCCAGCCCAGATCTGCATTGCTGTCTTCATATGGCTCCTGTTCACAAGATTCTGGATCTTCAGCGTCCTGTATGCAGTCTGGTGGTACCTGGATCTATCCAAGCCGTGGCAGGGGGGCAGACGCATTGAAGCCTTAAGGCGCTGGGGCATATGGAGGTATATGAAGGACTATTTCCCCATCTCGGTGAGTAATGGGGTGGCTGGGGTGTGGCAAGGACTGTAGTGCCCCACGTGTCCATGAGGAAGTGTGATCCTCTGTGCAGTGAGCAAAATACTAGACTGGGAGGCAGGAGCTGGGCTTCCACCACTCTGTGGCCTAGAGAGGAGTCAGCTTCTGTCTGGCTGGGATGTAGGGCCACTATGAAGATGGATGAATGAAAAGGATTTAAAGGAGCTCTGCGAGCCATGTATTGTGGCCCACTTGTGTATCTTACAGATGTAAAGCCCTTAGTAGCCATGCTTAGGGGTGCAGGTAATAAATTTATGGTTCTAAAAGATCATCTAGCCCCACACTTCATAAGATGAGGAGACTAACCCCTAGAAAGGGACAGGATGTGATCAAGGTCACATACAAAGTTCTTCTACTGGGTTAAAGTTTGTCCATTGTCAGTTTAGAGAGACAGGGGAAAGGACAAGGAACTTGTTCCAGGTTCTCTAACCTGCCTCTCACTCTGGTACATTATGCATCCTTGGACAAGGACTTGCCGCATTCTGAATGTATCCTGGATACATTTACGAGTGTATCCAGTGATCACACCGATCCCTGACATCTGAGTGCTTTTTAATCTCTGACTTTCTGATTCAGGGCACCTGATGGCCATTTGGACGCTTGACCCTGGACCCAAAGTTCAGACCTGAGTGGGACAGGATCCTTGATTTGAGTGAACTGAACTTTGACTGCTTTCCTGAATCCCAGACAGACTAAAGTCTTCGATGTAAGCAGCTGGGCGAGGTTGATTTATTGACCAGATAGAACAGGAAAGGCGATGGGGACACAGAGAGGTGCCAGCAGGGACAGGTGGCCCTCCTCTGGAAACAGGAGAATGAGTGGACAGTGCTGAGCCAACCTGAAGGGACTAGGTTGCAGGGTGGTCTTTCCAGATCCCATATCTGCTTCCTCTGCAAGGTGTCCTCCTAGGACCTTGTCAGCAGAAGCCGGTAGGGTTTGCTGGGGCCCTAGAGGAGCCATGGGCCTGCCACAGGCAGAGTCCCTCATCCTTACCCCAGAATCTCTGAACTTTGAGATTCTGAATTCCCATCTCTCCCTTTCTTCTTCCCAGACCAGGGCTTGCTCTTCTGTGCCAGGAAGGCCAGAGTCTCCATGGGGAAGTGTTGTGACATCAGCTACGAAGCCAAGGAAAAGCCATAAACAGTTTCTGGCCTCAAGCAGAGCTTTCTGGCTCTCTTTGTGGATTCTGTCCCTGTGGTCTCACTCCACACTGTGAGCTGAATCCCAAGTCCAGCAGGGAAGGAAAGGTGGCCTGAGAACGGAACAGTGCAGGCCCAGAAGCTGGCCATGGTGTGGTTTCTGAGCATTAGTGTAACTAAAGCTGAAGGTAGACTGGGGATGAAGTTGGAGAGGCTTTTAGGGATAAGATAAGGGAGACCAGTGGGCTTCCCAGGTGGCGCTAGTGGTAAAGAACCCACCTGCCAATGCAGGAGATGCAAAAGATGTGGGGTCGAACCTTGAGTCGGAAAGATCCCTGTAGGAGGGCATGGCAGCTCACTTCAGTATTTTTGCCTGAAGAATCCCATGTATAGAGGAGCCTGGTGGGCTCCAGTCTGTGGGGTTGCAAGAGTCAAACATGACGGAAGTGACTTCCCACGTACATGTAAGGGAGACCAGTGCAGGCTATTCCACAGAAATGAAGTCTTCAACTGAAACCTCTCCAGGGGGCTGTCTTCCTGCTATCCTGGGGCCTCCAAAGACATATCTGGCTCTCTTTGCACTTGGAGTTTCTGCCAATTGCAGAAAATGATTCTGTGCCTGTCTTATCCACCATCCTCTTGCTTCTCCCCCAGAGAGGATTTCTCAACCCTGACACTACTGACAATGGTGGGACACTGGATACTTTGAGAAAGTCTACCTGCACAGTGTTCAGGATTCTTGCCTACTTCACGCCTTTGGCATCACAACCTGCAGAAGGCGGGCAATACCACCTAGTGGCCAGCAGAGGGCTGGATGATGAGCAATTTGACTTGCTTGTCCAGGCCTGGGAGCCTGTAGGGGTGGGGCTATGGCCCCAGATTCTGGACCCCTGCACTTCCCAGGAGACCCTCCAACTCTTCCACACACTTCTACAGCACAGGGCCTAAAGGGATCTTATGGTGGCTAGGAGGTAGGGGGTCCCAGGTAAGGAGTCCGCACTTAACAGGAGCTCCCCCTCATTCATAAGCCTCTGTACTCTGTGTCAAATGAGC
Organism: Giraffa tippelskirchi; assembly: GCF_054371585.1. Taxonomy (NCBI): domain Eukaryota; kingdom Metazoa; phylum Chordata; class Mammalia; order Artiodactyla; family Giraffidae; genus Giraffa; species Giraffa tippelskirchi. The sequence goes on from NC_137285.1 coordinate 126,247,243, forward strand.
TTGTTTTTCTGAGCTGCCTTCAGCTCTTACTGATTTTATGAGCTAGGGTCTATTGCTGGAATTTCAAGCAAAGTTGGGAAACTATTATATTTCTGAGCATTGAATCTTTCTAAGTGCAACATTTGGGCTTCCTGAAGAGCTAATGGTGGAGAATCAGGTATTTTCCCCCAGGAGGACCTGTCTCCATCTGCTGTTCCCTCTGTCACAGCTGGTGACCTTCTGCATACATGGTTTCGCCCTTTGCTTTTCCACCTGATGAGTGATTGTGGCCATCTTCCCCTATCAGGACAGTAAAAGTTGCATTATATGTCCCTATGGCTACCCAGTGGCCCACAAGGAAGTATTTTGTAATTTGTCTAAACAGGCCCTGTTGATGGACATTTGACTGGATGCCAAGTTTTGGTATTACCAAAGGAAAAAAAAAAAATCTTCAGTTAATAATCTTGTTCAGATACCATTTTGCACAAGTGTGAGAAATTCTGTAGCTAAATTCCTCGGCAGTGGAGTTGCTGGCTTAAAAGGTCAGTTACATTTTTCCATTTTAATACTGATAGATATTGCCTCATTGCCTTTAAGGGGGTTGTAACAAAATTATTTTCCTACTAGCTGAGAAAGAGAATTCATAAATGAGTACTTCAGTGTGGAGAATTGGGTATGTTTTTAAAGAAACATACTGAGATGGATTCCTAAGGAAACACCATTCCCAATGAGAACAACCAGAATATCTCTGCTTGTCCTTATTTTCACATTCAATAAATTCCCACTGCATGAGTGAAAGAAGTTTGCCTTTATCTGTGAAAAAATGGTGACTCTACCTAAGATCCCCTCAGACTTTCTGCAAAGGGTCAAGGGTAACCAGAAGGCAGAGTGGGGGAGGGAGTTTGCAGAGATTAAGTCCAGGTCAAGGACAGGACAAGCTGGGACTGTTCAGCTGCGGTAGGCAGACAGGCTCAGACTTCCAATGCTGTCCTTTGGGTCCACCTCTAATGTTATCTCTTGGGTCACTCTAGGCTGCTCTGAGATGGGCAGCCAGGCCTCTAGGGCCTGAAGGTAACAAGAATCCTCAGTGCCAATGCTGAAAATTTCAGCTTGTGAACTAGATGATCTTTCACGGTGCCAAAGCTGAGCCTGAGTGGAACAGACTGCCCGCTCCTGGAAGCGCAAATTACAAGGCCTGGGTAGTCTTGTCAGGGAGCTTCCTGCCAGGGGCTTAGGGCTTGGGTCAGGGGCCTCAGGGCCTCCGACTCTAAAGGCTGTGCCTCCCAGAGCACAGGGCTCTGTAAAGGGTGGGCCCTGCATTTCCTGGCAGAGTGGGGAAGGAGTTGGTCACACACAGAATCACTGGCAGTTTATCTTTGCACATTGAAGCCTGTCCAGTAACTGGTGGGAGCAGCATTTTTTTTAAAAAATATTTTATTTTTGGTTGTGCTGAGTCTTTGTTGGGCTTTCTCTAGCTGCGGATAGCAGGGATTACTCTTCATTGCGGTGTGTGGGTTTCTCATTGCGGTGGCTTCTCTTGTTGTGCAGCATGGGCTCTAGGCATGCGGGCTTCAGTGGTTGTGGCTTGTGAGCTTAGTAGTTGTGGCACACAGGCTTAGTTGCACCACAGCATGTGGAGTCTTCCTGGACCAGGAATCAAACGCATGTCCCCTGCATTGGCAGGCAGATTCTTAACCACTGGACCGCCAGGGAAGTCCAGGAGCAACATCTGTTAACTCAGTTCTGGCCCCTCTGTCCTCACCCCACTTTGCCTGGAAGCTGCTAGTGATGAACAGCTCTCCTCTCTCACTCCTTCTACAATGTCTGGTGGTTTCTGGTGTACCCTCTGTGCTGCAGGATTGACCAGACCTGGGAAGAGCTGCCAATAGCCAGGGGAAGAGGTGGATAGATGGTAATGAAGGTCTGACACAGGGGGAACAGAGAGCCATCAGGGAGACAGCCGAATTGTACAGAGGGGTAAACAGGACTAAGGCCAGCCTCCAGGTCTGCAAACTCTTTCAACCACCCTGATATAGCTAGCGAATTCTCACTCTCAGGTCCTAAGTGCTGAGTTTTCTCATAGGGAATTTTGTTAGAACAGGGCTGTTTGAGTGGCAGCCCTGTGTGGCCCTTGATGGTGTATGAACTATGCCAATTATGATTATCCTGTCCTGTAGTCTTGGTAATTCCAGGGAACTCACAGACCTGAGATTCTCAGCAGAATGTAGGCAGAACAGGGTCAAATGTCCACATTTAATACATTGAAAGCTGGAGAGGGAGACAATTTGTCTGAAGCTCACAGCAAGTCTGAGACATGGATGGCAACAGGATCTCCCTGGGTGCATTCACATACATATCTCCATCTTCCTAAGAACCGGAGGCTCAGAGAGGGGAAGCAAGTTACCCATGGTCACACTGGTGCTGGCAGAATGGGGGAGAGTATGAGGTGCAGCTCCGATTCAGCAGGTTGCTGTCCCTGCAGCTGGTCAAGACTGCCAATCTGGACCCTTCCCGGAACTACCTTGCTGGCTTCCACCCCCACGGGGTTCTGGCCACCGGAGCTTTTACCAACCTGTGCACAGAGAGCACCGGTTTTTCCTCACTGTTCCCTGGCATCCGCCCACATCTGATGATGCTGAACTTGTGGTTCTGGACTCCTTTCTTCAGGGATTACATCATGTCAGGAGGTGAGTTTTCCCAACCCTGGGTAACCCAGTTGGATGAGGGCTGCAGGCATGGGGGAGGGATTTTACAGAGGGCTGTCATCAGTTCTGTACTTCTTCCAAGTGAATGTGTAGTGGAGAAGGAAGCTAGATTCAAGGAAGCACTTCCCACAGCTCTGTGCTCGGTGATCCACTCAGTTGGGGGTTGGAAAGACCTGAGGGGCTCAGTCCCAGACCTCAGAGAACTCACAGTTGGGAACTGGAATGGAGTCCACCCCACATCTCTGCCCACGGTCCCTGCCCCTTCACCCCCATATCTAACTACCTTCCTCTCTCCCCAGGGCTGGTCCCAGTAGACAAGGAGAGCGCCGCTCATATTCTGAGCAGGAAAGGAGGTGGCAACCTCATGGCCATCATTGTTGGGGGTGTCCAGGAGGCACTGGATGCCAGGCCTGGAGGCTACAAGCTGGTGCTGCAGAACCGCAAGGGCTTCATCAGGCTCGCCCTGATGCATGGGTATTGGGAAGAGGGCTCTGGGTTCAACTGGAGATTGGCAAGGATTGTGTCTTGGTGGGAAGACAGCACAGATGAATGCACATCCTATTTTGGCAGGGAGAGTCACAGTCCATTGACAGTGAAGATTCTGTGTTGGTGATCAATGTACTGTCTCATTCCCAAATAGCCAGAGAAGATTCTAGAAGGGAGATTTGGTGATTAAAGGAAATAGGGTCAAGGGTCATATTACTGAAAACTTGCATTACATGTGAGTCTAGGGCATTTGGGAGAATGGTGTTTGGAGCATAGCTTAGAGCTGTTCTCTTACCTTGAAGCATCTGTGAAGAATACAAGCTAACTGGGGAAGAAGAAATTTTTCCAGAAAGTTTGCATGTTTTATACCTGGAAGGGCTCTCTGAAGCATTCTGTCCTCCTGTCATGGTGCAGCTGGGAAGCCATGGTCCAGAGAGGAGCCATGATCTGCCTAAAATCACAAAGCAAGGCCATGGCAGTTCTGGAGGACACCCGAGCCCTCCTACTTTTGTCCCAGGGCTCTGTCCTCTGCTCCAGTTCCTGCTCACTAGGTCCCTGCAGGATGCTAGGGGACCAGCTTGTGCCTTCTTGCCCCTCCACACGCCCTCTCTCCTGTCTCCTCTAGGGCAGCTCTGGTGCCGATCTTCTCCTTTGGGGAGAATGACATATTCAGGCAGGTTGAGAACTCCCCTGGCTCCTGGGTGCGCTGGTTCCAGGACCGACTTCAGAAGATCGTAAGAGTCTCCATCCCACTCTTCTATGGCCGTGGAGTCTTCCAGTACAGCTTTGGTCTTATGCCCTACCGCCGGCCCATCACCACCGTGGGTGAGCCTAGACTCAGGCTGGGAGGGGGAAGGGCTACACAGCAAGGGGCTCAGGCTAGTGTTGCAAAGGGGAATAGACATGTGCCGAAGACATCATTGACTTTCATGGAGTTCACGTTCCAGAGTGTGAAACAGACACACAGGCAGATAACCCTGGTTAAAGGAAGTCTGGGATGGGAAATCTAACTGAGACAACAAAAAAACAGCCACCACTACTGATTACTGGGCACCTGCTGTGTGTCAGGTACTGCACTGACTACTTACATGCAGCAGCTTAGTTTTCCCAACAATCTTGTAGGCAGTGATTATTATCACCATTTTACTAATGGCAAACTGAGACTCAGAGAAGGTAAATCACTTCCAAAAGATCACCCTGTCCTTGATACAAAGTTGAGGTTTGATCAGGGTCTATTTGATTTTTTATGATGCCAGAGAGGAGGGTTTAATTCTGACAGGAGAATCTTATAAGTCTTATTGGCAAAATGGTTACAAGGGAAGGGTATTCCAGGTCTGATAGTATTGTGTGTAAAGTAGCAACCAGCAGGCTGTGAAGGAGAGGCTGAGGGATTTCTTAGTTGAGTACATACTTGGCCAACCCTCTACACCATGACTTTCCTTGGGTTGGTTGTCTGGTAATATTTTCATGAATATAATTCACAACTGATGCCTCCAGAACCATTCTCAAGAGAAGAAAACAGGACAGCTGCTTTCTGAGCCAGGCAGAACTTGAGGAAGGAGGTTGATAGGTCCTCCCATGTCCTCCCTAGAATGGGGGGCACTGCAGGACGTTGTGGAGGGAGAGGAGGTAGAAAGCACTTGGGCCGTGGGCCACCTCCTCCCAGATGTACAGATGCTTCCACTCATGGCATCTGAGACTCCCAGATCCACATGTCCATGAGGCTAAGAGCACATCCTCAGGGCTTACAACCAGTCACTGAGTCTTCCTGACCAAGTGACCCTGAACAATTTACTCAACCTCCCTGAGTCTCAATGCCTCAGCTGTCAAATAGGAATAATAGCAGGTTCTATCTTCTTAGGATTGTTAGGATGACATAACAGATGATGCATTAAAATGCCAGCTGCTGGTACTGTTAATATACCAGAATCTTGGAGTTGCCCTAACATCTTAGCATCTATGACCCAAAATAGAATTGAAAGGGAAGGAGAAAGAGTGCTTACCTGCTCAGATGACCATTGTGGTGGGAGCCCCGAGGGTCCCTGCACCTTCAGTGGTTCTGGCTCTGTGCCACCACTCACCTCTGTGTCTTGCAGTGGGGAAGCCCATCGAAGTGCAGAAGACACCACATCCCTCACAGGAGGAGGTGGACAGGCTGCATCAGTGCTACATGAAGGAGCTGGAAAACCTATTTGAAGCCCACAAGCTCAAGTACAACATTCCCAGAGACCAACACTTGGAGATCTGCTGAGTGCCTCCCCAGAGGAGGGGCTCCCCCAAAGGGCAGTGCTGGCATTAGGGAGGATGGAGGAAGGTTCTGTGATCCCAGAAGGCTTCCTGGAGGTGTCTTTTAAACACATCTCCTGCATCTCCTGCCTTCACTGTCTCCAATCTTCACTGACTCCTGCATCTCCACCCCATGCCAGGCCTTGGGCCACAGCTGGCTCCATGGCAGAGGAGACCAGACTCTGGGATCGGTGATTTGCTCTCCTGCACTGACTCCTCTGTAGTGGGCCCTCTTCTTCATTCTGCCCACCTGAGAAATGAGAGAGGATGACGTCTGTGTCTCCGTCCTCTGTGGTCTTGTCACTCAATGGGCAGGACAAGAGCAGCTCCAGTGAGCAGGTGTCTCTTCCTCTGCCTTGAGTGACAGCACAGAAGCAGCCCCCAGCTGCAGCCCTTTCTTCTACAAGCTCCCCCATCCTGCATCCTGCCTGTCCCAGCTCCTCCCTGCCTGAGATGAAGAGGAGGGTGAGGCCACAACCCCCTGACTTTTCCTGGCACCTTTGAGTTTCTGAGTCCTTTGAGCCCCGGGCTGGCATCCAGAGGGGCTGGGAAGTGGGGAAGGAGACTGCAGCTCTGTCACTGGATGAATGACCATGGCAGACCTCTTCACCCTCCCTCTGAGTCTCAGTTTCCCCCAGGGACTAAGATGACCTCTGACCTCAGCTGTGATATCACGTTGGCTGAGAGCCCCATGAGTCAGCTGCTACTCCTCCTTCATAACTTCAGCCCTGACTTTGACACAGAAGGGAGCTCCATAAATCTCAGTTCATCAATGAAAGAATTCTGTTTCAGCCTTCTTCTCTTCCCTTACCCTACTCCCCAACTGGGAACACTGGTCAAAGCCTCCCATTTTGTCCCAGCCTGGCCCTGCAGCCCTGCTGCTCTGTGTCCTCTTCCCAGACGGTGGATCAGATGGGCCAGAGAATGGCATGTTACTTTTTCCTCCCTGACCAGTCAGCTCCAACTTACCACCTCTGGCCTGTTCTGCGGGAGACAAGCGGGGGGCTATGTACAGACACAGGGCAGACTAGCCAGAGAAGGAACATGAGGAGTGAATGGTCTGTGTCTGCAAGCAGGGCAGTAGGGGACAAGCCTCTGATAAGGAGAATTCTGGGTCACTGGCTCTGGGATATGTGTCATGAGTGATTGGACAGGATGGTAGGGTAGGACCAGTACGGTGAACGCCCACATCTGGAGTGGGAAAGCAAATGCTTTTCCCTCCAGAAGCTAATCACAGCAATAAATACAAATGGGGCATTGGGGGTGGGAGGAGTGGGGAGAAATTCTGTCGATGTAAATTTAAGTTCAGTGACCCTGGGCAAGACCCATCCCCTTTCAATCTCAGGTTTGTTATCAGGGAAATAAGAATTACAGTACCTAACTTGGGTTTGTGAGTGGAATAGATAATATTATGAGATGGTTAACCATTCCACATCCTGTGAGGAGTGCTGGGGAGTAGGAGTAATTAGCAGGCAGGCCATCAATGTACTCAGCATCTCTTGATGGCCTGTTCCGACCCTAGGAGATGGGTGCTATAGGGTCCCAAGAGAGGGGGGAATCAAGTGCAGTGGGATTGAGAGGGGGAAGTGATGGTTTCCATCAAGGGAAGAGGGAGGAAGTGGCAGGTAAGCAGGGCCATTAAGGAAGGGCTAGATTTTCCAGGAGAGAAGCACCTGCCCACTGCAGTTTTCTGTTGCTGGTATTGAACCACTTCAGACCTTAGTGGCTGAAGGCAGTAAGGATTTATTAAGTCCACATCTCTGTAGATGGCTGGGTGGTTCTTCTCACTCTTTCAGCTCTCCCACCTGCTGTGTCTTGGGACCTGCTGATCTCTTTCCCAGGATGCTCTGTCTCCTCAATTTGATCATCGAAATTTTTTGGATCCAAATATTTTGATCATCCTTGGTCAAGCCCTGCACACCTACCACCCTCAAGCTAAAACCCTGCTCTCCCAATCCACTGCCTGAATCAAAGTTAGTTATCCCTCTTGTAGAGAAGTTTGGTGTGAAAGATCCATGACTGATGAGTGGTCGAGTTTGTCACCAGAGAGCTGGAAGCACCTAGGGGTTCCCGCTTAGTTCACTCAGGAGGAGACAGCTGACCTGCTCCAGCAGGGACAGTTTCAAAGCCTAGAGTGGGGAATCACTCCCAAACTCTCCCGAGTGGCTGCTGGCAGAAGGCTTCAGAGCCCTGCATGTGGGCCTCTACATCACGCTGCTAACTGATGCTCACCAGAATTCTCCAGAGTAAGCCAATCACCAAGGAGAGAGAGAGACTGAGAGGGAGCCCAGGACAGAGAGAGAGAATCACTACAGCCTTCCAGTACCTAGACCCTGAGTCACTCACCATCAAACCTACCTTATTCTATCTTTTTGACGTGAGAGCCTAAGCCCAGTCCACTCTCCATAGGAGGCTGTGACACCTGGAGGTGAAGTCATTGAGGGCATCTTGCAGGCGCTACCACAGTGACAGCTAATGAGCCCTCAGAGAATGGATCGGGCAACCTCAACACTATGTTATTGCAGGAGGCTGTCTGCCTGGAGAACACAGGCTGAGATGCCCACACAGCAGGGCCCCAGGTAGGGCAAAGGTGTAAGCACAGGTCAGAGGTAGGAATCATGGCTGTGAGCCCAGGCCTGGCTGGGATGCAGTACAAGGTGACCAACAGACTTAGGGCACCTGGATGGGGAATGGGGACAGACTGGCTGGACCAGAGGGAAGGAGATACCCCTCTTTCACTGCAACCTTGGAGGCCACACATTGAAGACCTCAGTCAAACAAGTTAAGAGCAGAGAGCCTGACCTGAGAGGAGCGCTGCTTACAGAGGTACCCTATCAGGAACATCCACACTGGACTTTGTGTGGACAGAAGTGTCCTCTCATGTGTTCAGCACTGACGCTGAGGTGTTTGTTAAGCAGTCGGCCTCCCCAAGGATACAGAGATCCAGGAGCTTCACAGCAAGTGTCCAGTACTACACAGCACCTGCTCCCTGGCACCCCATTATCACCCTAACCTGCCTGAGGGTCCTTGCCCTTGTGGGAAGATCTCCCATCAACACACAGGCCACTCAGACAGCCCAAGAAGCACAGGAGCTGTCAGCTGTGGTAGAGAGGCTCAGAGGTCTGCAGGAGTGTCCTCCAGAAATCAGGCTGCCCTTTGTTCTCAGACATCATTACCCAGAGGGAACAAATGGCCTGTTGGGGCCCTGCCTGGTGACACTGCTGGATGGTGACAACAAGTGGGACAAAGGTCAGCCAGCACAGATCTATCAGCAACCACCTGGCCTGACCCAGCCTCACCCTCTCAGGGAGGACTGGGCTTTGCTAGAGATCAGGAGGAGGCAGAGGTGGGATCATGGGAGCTGCTAAGGGAGCAGAGACAGAGAGGAGGGAGTGGGCAGAGAACTCATGGGCAAGACTTCCTGGTGAGGGTCAGGATCAAGGTGAGGTTTAGGGAACACGAGGCTGAGGTTTAGGCCTTTGTGCAGCAAAGTTCTATTGAGATAGAGAGGGAGCAGGGCGGACAGGGCCCCTGAGGATGCCTGGCCTGCTGTCTGGGGGAACTACTGTCCAGTCCAGGGGTCAGGAATTCATCCCCAGGTTGGGAAGAGCCCTGGAAGGTGCTTGAGCTGGAGCGGGTCATGGGCCAGGTAGAAGGGCAGTGGATGCCTCAGGCTGCACTGAGCATCTGTCTTAGTGACCCCACAGCAGGGCAGAGTCAGCTCCCTGAGCAAACTGCTCAGTGATTACCTACTATGTGCTGGCCTCTGGGTGGATGCTATACATGCAGTATCTCAATGTAGCTAACAGTGACTTCCTCATACAGATGAGGTTAATATCAGAGGTTAAAGACCTTTCTAGAATCCTGCTCCCAATATGAAACCTGCTTGCACAGGTGTCCTGCTCTCACCTGGCCTATAGTGGCCTCAAACTTGGCTGAATTTTACACTGAAGACACCAGTGGCACCAGTTGTAGCCATGGACTCCCAACACCACTGGCGCTGTGTGGACCCACACAGCCCACATTCCCTCCCATCTTCACCTAGAACCAAAGAGGGTCCAATCAATGCCAGCTCTTCCTCATCCCTTCTGTTTATAACTGCCTGAAAGAGGTTTTAAAGACCTGAGACGGTTTGTGTCTATCATGAACCAGGTTTGGGCTTTTCTTAGATTCCAGGTCTTCCTCTCACTCTCTGCCAGAAAGCTGACCTGAGTGTCTGCTTTTTAATGAGTTGAACAGGTGCCATGTCTGTCAAGTTATGTGACTGAAAACAAATAGAAATGAGCAGGAAGATTCCTTTTCCCAGCAGATTTAAACCTATGGCTGATTTATGTTGACGTTTGGTAGAAATCAATACAATATTGTAAAGCAATTATTCTTCAATTAAAAATAAATAAATTAAAAAAAATAAAAGGGACCTTGAGTAGAATAGAAACAGCACTGAACTCTGTTCTTATCTGTAAATGTCAGGGTTGAGGATAAAAAGGGGCCTCCTCCCTCAAAAAATGTTAGATATATCTGAAGTTGTTGTTGGAGTTGCCCTAGATTAGTGTTTCTCAGTATGTTGTGGTAAAGGACCAGGTTTTTGTATTTTTCCTTCTTTTCTAATCTATCATGGACTTATCTATTTGTAAATGTGATATAAATTATTTTAAAAATGAAGCAAGAAAACAGATAGTACAAATCCAATAATTAATTATTAGTTTCAATACACATAGAACTACTCTGCCACATTGCTCTAAGGTTTCTGAGCAGTTACTTCCCAACTCTGTACTTACCTTGTCAGGAAACAGTAATAGGCAGCTCGTGGACAAGGCAGGTCTTCAGACCACACAGGAGCCACACTTCCCCAGAACATACGGTGCTGCCTGGTTGTTGACCTGTAAAGGAGTAGATGGGACTTCCCAGTGGCACTAGTGGTAAAGAACAAGCCCGCCAGTGCAGGAGATGTAAGAGATGCGGGTTTGATCTCTGGGTTGGGAAGATCCCCTGGAGGAGGGCATGGCAACCCATTCCAGTACTCTTGCCTGGAGAATCCCATGGACAGAGGAGCCTGGCAGGCTATAGTCCATAGGTTGGACTATAGGTTGCAAAGAGTTGGACACAACTGAAGCTACTTAGCACACATGCATGCAAGGTTGTTGTGACGTGAGGGGCACAGAACCCCTGGTGGACTGCTGAACACTGTACACTGGTCACTAGGGGCCATCATCTTAGCCTCTAATACCTGGTAGGATGAGGAGCTCTGGAAAGGGAAGGACTTGCCTGAAGTCACACAGCTGGAAAGTGGCCAATGCAGGACTGGTCTCAGCTCTCATCCAGGGCTCTTCCAATCTGCCTTGAGGGTAGACCCTGGAAAATGCCTCCCAGATACACCTTCAAGGAGGGAGGGGTAGTCCGAGTTGCAGAGCTGCCTGCACAGGGGCAACTGATCCTAAGACAGATCCAGGTGGGATGTCACCCTTGGCCACTTTAGCCCAATTCAGGACCACTCTGATGGACCATTTTGGTTCACCATTGTCCGCTGCCCAATTCCACTGTCTTCCTTCCTCATAAAGTTTTCACAGAGAGGAAATGCAATGAATAAAGTCATGTTCACCATTCATGATAAGGAAATGGAAATCAAGACCCCAACTGGATATCTCTCTGCTGCTGCTGCTGCTGCTGCTGCTAAGTCACTTCAGTCGTGTCTGGCTCTGTGCGACCCCATAGACGGCAGCCCACCAGGTTGCCCCATCCCTGGGACTCTCCAGGCAAGAATACTGGAGTGGGTTGCCATTTCCTTCTCTCTCTACACACCAGGAAATAAGGTGTCTGAATTTACCAATAAGGAGAGAGGATCTGCATCCATGGGACACTGGTATATTCCAGGTGAGATGTAAACTGGTGCTGTTGTTTTGGGAAAAACCTGGCACTACTCCTTCCCAGATTGTGTAGTCACATACCCTTTGACCCAGCAGTACCTCTGGCTATTGAGTCTGTGGGAAGGAGAAAGGGCACAGAGACAGAGACCAGTGAGAAAACTGATGTCAGGGTCGATGAAAGAGGCTGGCTGTAGGGGTGAAAACAAGCTTTCACATGCAAGTCATATTAAAATCTACAAAATAACCTGTGATAAAATAATATTCAAATAGCCATTAAACTTTTTTTTTTTTTTGGCATGCTGGTCTTAGTTGCAGGAGGGATTCTCTGTCATGGATCACAGGCTGTAGATTATGAGGGCTCAGTAGGTATGGAATGCGGGCTTAGTTGCCCTACACATTTGGAATCTTAGTTCCTTGTCCAGTGCATTGCAAGGTGGGTTCTTAAACACTGGACCACCAAGGAAGTCCACACAGTAAACATTTTTAAATGTGCTTCACCACCTTTAGGCATTAGGAAACCACTGTAAACACAATGAAGTATCTGAGGAGCCTAGGCACTCAACAGTGGAAGTCCTAATCTGTGAACCCCAAGGAATTCCCTGTGTAACCACTTTGGAAAGCTCTGACAAAATGTGGTCCACTGGAGAAGGGAATGGCAAACCACTTCAGTATTCTTGCCTTGAGAACCCCATGAACAGTATGAAAAGGCAAAAAATAGGATACTGAAAGATGAACTTCCCAGATCGGTAGGTGCCCAGTATGCTACTGGAGATCAGTGGAGAAATAATTCCAGATAGGATGAAGAGACAGAGCCAAAGCAAAAACACCACCCAATTGTGAATGTGATTGGTGATAGAAGCAACGTCTGATGCTGTAAAGAGCAATATTGCATAGGAACCTGGAACGTTAGGTCCATGAATCAAAGCAAATTGGAAGCGGTCAAACAGGAGATGGCAAGAGTGAACATTGACATTTTAGGAATCAGTGAACTAAAATGGACTCAGTTCAGTTCAGTCGCTCAGTCGTGTCCGACTCACATGAGGGTGTGATAGCACTTGGCACGGGGGACACATAGAAGAGGTCAGCACAGAAACTCAGCAGGGAGACTGGGTTGGGGGGTACAAGATGCAGCCCCAATTCACCAGGTTGCTGTCCCTGCAGCTGGTCAAGACCGCCGAGCTGGACCTCTCCAGGAACTACCTTGCTGGCATCCATTCCCATGGGATACTGGCCTTTGGAGCTTTTACCAACCTGTGTACCCATAGCACAGGCTTCTCATTTTTTCCTGGCATTTGCTCACATTTGACCATGTTGAATGGGACATTCCTGGTTCCCTTCCTCAGAGATTATATCAGGTCAGGGTCTGAATCTTCCCACACCTGGGAACCCAGGAAGACCAGGGTTGGAGGCATGAAGGAGGGATCTTAGGGAGGGTTTCTAAGAATGTATTTCCCCTAAGAGCATGTATAGTAGAGAAGGAGACTAGACACAGGGAAGCACTTCCCACATCTGTGCTCAGCAGTGAGCTTGGTGAGGGTTTGGGAAGAGGGGAATGACTCAATCCTAGCCCTCAGGGAACTCCCACTTGCAGTGGTAGAGTGTGTGGGGACTACCACACCCTCCTCTCAAAACAGTTCCTGGCCTCTCACCCCATATCTAACCACCTTCCTCTCTTCCCAGAGATGGTCTCACCAGACAAGGAGAGTGCTGCTCACATTCTGAGCAGGGAAGGAGGCGGCAACCTTCTGGGCATCATTGTTGGTGGCACCAAGGAGGCTATGAGAGCCAGGCCTGGAGTCTATAAGCTGGTGTGGTGGAACCACAAGGGCTTCATCAGGTTCGCCCTGATGCACGGTGTAAGGAGAGTGCGGAAAAAGAGAGCAAGCCAGGCATTCAGGCAGAGAAAGATTTATTATAGGAAGAGAGAAAGAAAGTGACTGGCTTTAGAGAAAAAACAGTGCCCTCCCTTTACAGCCAACCCTTCTTATACCCTAAAGATGGGAAATTGTGCCCCAGTGGGAGGGGTCCTTAGTTTATCTTTAGCCTGCAGCTGGGGTCTTGTGGGGTCTAGTTGAAGGGGTCTCATGGTTGGGTGGTCACATAGTCTTGAGAAACTGGCACCAACAGAGAAAAACAGGATATTGCCTTAGAGAAAAACAGGATGCCTGCTAGGGCAATGTGGCCACTATGACTTCATCCCTTGTTTGTCAGGTCATCACAATGGGCCATATTTTAACTATACACTATGAGCCCCTTGTGATCTCTAACATTCCAGCCTTTTTGATATAGGATAAGGGCCGAAGGTCAGTCTTCTGTATCTGTTTCACTCTGGTTTGGGACGACATCATGGGGTAAGATAAGAAAAGACTGGAACATGGGTTAAGGACAGTCTGAGTGGGCTCGAAGCTTTTGACAACTGGAGCGAGTTAGAAGTAGCTCAATAGTCTGGTTGGTGAAGGCTCATAAGCAATCCTGGAGAAAATTTGAAAAAAGATGCATTAGACAGGGGCCAAAAGTCAGAATGAGGGTTAATATGAGAAGAGGGCCCAGTAAAGTTAGGACCCATGGCATCCAATCCCAATTGCTTAACCAGTTTTCCCATGAATTAATGAGATGTTGACGTATTCTTAAGGCCCTATTTATCAGATTCCTTGCTGACTCCTTTACAACACCCGATTTATTGATGTAGAAACAGCAGACTTTGTCTAGAAAAAGACACAGGCCTCCTTTTTCTTCTGTGAGAAGGTCTAACCCTCTTCTGTTTTGAAGGACCACAGCTGCTAGGGAATCTAGTTGGCTCTGGAGAGTGATAAGGCCAACAGCTACTTTTCCTAGGCTTTCAGTAAGATCCTTAGAGAAATTCTGATAGTAGTTTAAAGAGGTTGTGAGCCCTGCAGTCCCTGTTCCAATCCCCACCACTATTCCTAAGCTTATTGATAAAGGAATGAATTGATTTGCTTGTTTGGATTGGTTGTGGATTAGTGCAATAGGCAGGGTTTGGTTGTTAGGAGCAATAGAGATTTGCCAAGCAAGATCAGGGTTATTTAAAGGGGCTGAGGAGATATGGAAGAAATGAGGTATCAAGTCTTCTAATGTCTCATTACAAGTGTGAGTTGGAGGCTCAGAAGAATTAGGGATAAGGGTGGCAGAGTAAAGAGTAGGGCAGTGTTCAAAAAAGAATTCAGGAGTTTCTAGGAGAGTGACATGAATTAGTTGGATGCAAGAAGGTGATAGAAAAGTCATGGTCTTGTGTGAGAGTAAATCCTTAAGGTCATGTGGTAAGCAAATGACCTTGGGTGTCTCTAAAGTAAGTTTTTTGCTTTCTTGAGTGAGAAGTGTAGCTGCAACTAGAGCACAACGGCAGGCTGGCCATCCCTGTATGGTGGTATCCAGCTGATTTGACAGATAAGCAATGGGGCAAAGGAAGGGCCCTGCATCTGTCCTAAGACTCCCAGGGCAACTTTTTGTCTCTCAGTAGTATAGAGTATGAAAGGGTGAGAGAGATCAGGCAGTGTTAAAGCTGGGGCCAAGAGAATAGCTTGTTTTAGAGCATTAAAGGCTGAACAGATGTTTGACTTAGGCTCAAGAGGCTCTGAAAGATGCCCCCAGGGTAGCTTGGTATAGGAGTTGTGCTAGGAGTGAAAAATTGTGGAGACCCAGAGGCGTAGATACCCAGCCAAGCCCAAAAAGGACAGAATTTCTATTTTTGATGTAGGGAGTGGTAGGGCAGATAAAAGGACTTTCTATCAGTGGTTATATGTCTCTTTGATGGTGTCAGGAAAACTCCAAGATAGGTCACTTCAGGAAGGGAAAGTTGAGCCTTAATAGGAGATACTTGATAGCTCCGATTGGCTAGGAACTTGAGGAGTTGTATTGAATGTCACTGAGAGTGTATGAATGAGGGGCTACAAAGGAGAAGATTATCTACGTATTGGAAGACAGAACTTGGGGCAAGATTGAGAGAGGTTAAGTCTGAGGCAAGGGCTTGGCCAAAGAAATGAGGACGAAATCGTTGGGGAAGGACAGTCCATGTTAATTGTTGGGAGCGATGAGTGTCTGGATCTGTCCAGGTAAAAGCAAAAAGATCTTGAGAATCTGGGTGTAAAGGGGTGGTGAAAAAATGCATCTTTGAGGTCCAGGATGATGAAATAGGTAGTAGAAGCAGAAATAAGGGAAAGAAGAGTATAAGGATTTGGGACTACTGGGTGAATGGGGATGACAGCAGCATTAATAAGTCTCAAGTCTTGAACCAGACAGTAGGTGCCATTTGGCTTTTTAACAGGTAGGATAGACGTGTTATAAGGAGAGTGAGTAGGGCGCAAGAGGCCCTGATGCAGCAGCTTAGAGATGGTGGGTTTTAACCCCTGTTGATGGATCTGGGAAATAAGGTATTAAGATTAATTGGGAAACTTTGTTGGGTCTTTTAGACTAATATAAACGGGAGTGTGGTGGGAGGTGAGGAAATAGTAGTTTCGAGAAACAGTAGCCAGGCCAGGTAGGGAAAAAGATTTGGAATAGTGAGGAAAGCCTTGAATTTGAAAAGTAGATCCCTTCCAAGGATTGGAGTGGGGCATTTTGGGAGTATGAGGAAAGAATGAGAGAATGGGGTATTTTGAAGTCTGCAAGGCAGAGGCTCAGTAACCTGTGGTGTAGACACTAAACCGTCAACCCCCACAACAGAGATCTGAGAGACTTGTTTTTCTGGAATAAGCAGGCATGGCAGAATAGGTGGCCCCCATGTCGATAAGAAAAGAGATTGGCTTCCCTGCCACTGTGAGAGTTACCCTGGGCTCCGTAGAGGTGATGAGAGTTGGGGCTTGAGGCCCTGGGCACCTTCAGTCTTCAGTGGTGAGTCCGAGGAATCTGGGCAGAGCTGGGTCTGAGGACTCCTGCTCGGGACCAGGAGGAGATGTCTGGATCCCTAGAGGGGAATTAGGGCAGTCTACCTTCCAATGTCCCTTTATGCCACAATTAGGACATGGACCTGGAGGGGGCCTAGGCTTTGGGCATGAGCAGGCCCAGTGCCCTTCTTTACCGCATTTGTAGCATTTGTAATGATTTTTTTTCTCAGTCAGAGGATTGAGGTTTGGAGCCATATAGGGCAGTGGTAAGAGATGATATTTAGCCTGATCTCTTTGAGCCTTTTCTAGTTTTGCCTGTTCTTCCGGGTTATTGAAAATTTTTAAGGCCAAATTTAAAACATGTCATTGCGAGGTCTGAGAGCCTTCCTCTGCCTTTTCAACTTTTTTCGAATGTCTAGGGATAATTGAGAAATAAAATGAGTATTAAGGACAAGAGTACCTTCTGTTGAAGTTGGATCTAATGTACATTTTTGTAGGGCTTCTGTTAATCTAGCTAGAAATTGTGCTGATTTTCATCTGGTCTTTATTTCTCTGAGTTTATCAAAGTTAACAGCTTTATGTCCTGCCTTTTGGAGGCCTGCAATAAGGCAAGTCACCATGTGATTACGGGCTGTTCTCCCTGGACGCCCTGCCTGGTAGTATGAATTAGGGTTGTCCCTGGGAATGGCAGCTGAGCCTATAGGCTTAGTATCATCAGTTTGATGTATTTCATTGGTGTGAACCTGAGAGACTTGCCAGACTCATTCTTTTTCTTCTGGGAGAAGTGTAGAGGAAAGTATAATGTAAATATCATGCCAGGTCAAGTCATAAGACTGGGTGAGGTATTTAACTTCTTTTAAATAAGGGTCAGAGGAAAAAGCCAAGAACCTTTTCGATTTGAGATAAATCGGAGAGGGAGAATGGGATGTGTACCCGAACAATGCCTTCTGTACCAGCCACCTCTCCTAAGGGAAGGAGGGAAGCCGGGAGGGATTCAGAGTCCTGTTTCCTTAAGGCCGCAGCCAGATTTGAGGAGGGGATTTAGGGAGGTTGGGATAGAGACTTGAGACTCTGGTAGTAGGGGGTGGAGCAGAAGCCCCAGGGCCTCGTTTTCCGGAAACAGGCCTGGGGGGAGGGTCGAAAGCTGCAGTAGCAGCCTGGCCTGAGAGGGAAGAGGAGTGAGGGGGTAGGAAGATGTCAGGTGGAGGTTGTGGGACTGGGACTACTAGGACTAGAGGTGATTTGAGGAGCACTGTGGTCAGAAGGGTCAAAAGAAGAGGAGGAAAATTCCGAACAGGGATCAGGAGATATAGTATTAGAGGGATGTGGCCCAGAATGGGCTAAAAGTATTTGAGAAGTAGAACAGGAAGTACAGAAAGAGGGCCGAGAGCAGAAAGCAAAGAAAGCCTGAACATAAGGGATCTCTGACCACTTGCCGTAGCAGCGGCAGAAGTTATCTATAGTCAAGAGTTCCTTTTTCGGCCCACTGGAACCTGTTACCCAGTCAATATTGTGGCCATACAGTGTTAAAGTAATAAGTGAGTCGCTTTGGCCTTATTTCTCCTTGAAAACCCAAGGAAAGCCCAAGGTTTTTGGGTTTTGGAGAAGGCAGCCTAAAGGGGTAGATTTTGTAGGTTGGGACTGAGAATTTCCCATTATAGTCAAATAGGGAGGGAGGGTAAACAAGGGCAAGTGAAAAACAAAGAGAAAGCTCCGAGAGAAAAGGCGTCCCCATTCCCACAGCGTTCTCAGACAGCCACAGAGTCTACCTTGAAATGGGCGTGAGACTAGGGCCCAAGGGCCGAGGGGATCCTCCGCCTGGGGCTTCAAAATCCACACCAGAGAAAGAGGATCCCAGAGAGCAGGAATTCACTCAGCCCTGCTGCCGATGAAATTAGAGCCTGTGTGTGGATGTCAATCCAGCAAGGCAAGTGGAGAGTCCCGTCCCAAGGGCTAGTGCCAGTTTCTTGGCCAGGTGCAAGGGAGGGAACCACCGAAAGTGGGCTCAGGAGAGGAGCCCCCCTAGCCACGGTGGGTCTTCCCTCCCAGGTTTTGGCACCAGAAATGTAAGGTGAGTGCGGAGAAAAAGAGAGCGAGCCAGGTATTCAGGCAGAGAAGGATTTACTGTAGGAAGAGAGAAAGAAAGTGCCTGGCTTTAGAGAGAAACCAGTGCCTCCCTTTACAGCCAACCCTTCTTATACCCTATAGATGGGAAATTGTGCTCCGGAGGAAGGGGGCCTCAGTTTATCTTTAGCTGGCAGCTGGGGTCTTGTTGGGTCTAGTTGAAGGGGTCTCATGGTCGAGTGGTCGCGTAGTCTTGCAAAACTGGCACCAGCAGAGAAAAACAGGATATTGCCTTAAGGAAAAACAGGATGCCTGCTAGGGCAATGTGGCCACTATGACTTCATCCCTTGTTTGTTAGGTCACCACAATGGGCCATATTTTAACTATATACTATGAGCCCCTTGTGAACCCTAACAATTTTTACCAAATATAACCAAATTAAGACTTGCTTGGGAAATAGGTCTGGTCTCAATAAAAGTGGCCTGATTGTTTATATAACCATAATTGACCATAAACTTTTTTTGCTTTACTGAAACTTTATTACAGAGTCTCAGACCAAACTTTTACAATGAAACCTTTCAGGGATAGGAAAGTCATGTCAAAGGCTTATCACAGATTTTGCCTAACAGATCTAAGTGAATTCCTAAACCTAAAAGTTTCCAACTCTGGAGGGGTCAGAGAGAGAGAAGAGATAAATGTTTCAATTTGTTTACAAAGTATAATTTTACTAAATTACTGTCATAATTAGTTTAAGGGGAAGGTTTTCCCTACTGGAAAACACAGATTCAAACTTATAATTTTTCAAATAGAAACCATAAAAGTTATAAGCATATTTGCCAGTTCTTTCAGTCCTTTTGTTAACTTTTGTAAAGTCATCAGATTTCCCATTCAGTTCAGTCACCCAGTCGTGTCTGACGCTTTGCAACCCCATGGACTGCAGCATGCCAGGCTTCCCTGTCCATCACCAACTCCTAGAGCTTGCTCAAACTCATGTCCATCGAGTTGGTGATGCCATCCAACCATCTCATCCTCTGTCGTCCCCTTCTCCTCCCGCCTTCAATCTTTCCCAGCATCAAGGTCTTTTCCAATGAGTCAGTTCTTCGAATCAGATGGCCAAAGTATTGGAGCTTCAGCTTCAGTTCAGAAACTGGTATTTATCCAAAAGTCTTCCCCAGTGACTCAGCTGGTAAAGAATCTGCCTAATGATACAGGAGACATAGGAGATGTGGGTTCGATTCCTGGGTTGGGGAGATTCCCTAGAGAAGGAAATGGTAACCCACTTCAATATTCTTGCCTGGAAAATTCCATGGACAGAGAAGCCTGGCTGATTACAGTCCATGAAGTTGCAGAGTCAGAGATGATTGAGCACACGTGCCTTTCTATAAATCTTGAGGAGTAAACATTTTTTGTAAAACTTGGTTAGTGCCATGACCATATTTTAAGATAGTAAATAGAATTATGACTGATAACATTTTACTCGGACATATCAGAATCTTAGGAACTCCATATAGTTTCTAGGATACCTATATTAGTAAGATTTACCATACAATATAAGTCGTTACTCACTTGATAATACTTCCCATATAATTCTGCATACAAATGAACCTAATTAGTGTAATATCTCTTTGAGATGTTTCCGGGGACCTCTGAAACATCCCAAAATTAGCTAGAAGTCGAAAGTGCTTCCTTAAACTGATTTAGGAAGTTTTATCAACAAATATCAAAAAGGTTTAGAATACTCAGTCAGATAGGATTATAGCTCATTGTGAAACAATATCTATCCATTTAACCAAACTATAAGGGATTTCAGAACAGATCATTTAAGAGATAAAGAAACTTAAATCTCTCATCAAGGCAGTTCAACATCTGAAGAAAGGGTATCTCTCTTAACAGAGAGAAAAGCCAAATTTTTGCACCAGCTTACTTTTGAATTTATTTAAAAGTAAACTTAATTTATTTTAAACTTAGTCAGTCCTAACCATGCTCCAGGAGTTGGTGATGGACAGGGAAGCCTGGCAAGCTGCAGTCCATGGGATCTCAAAGAGTCAGACATGACTAAGCGACTGAACTGAACTGAACCAAGTACAAAACACTTTTCTCAGGGTCCACTTTCCACAAAAGTTCTTACCACTTTCTGTACCCAATACTTTGTTCTCCTATCCTGAAATGGCCACCTGTAAGTCAGGCCTACTTCCTTTTCCCTTCATAAAATGCAATTCCTTTCCTCATACCTTCTTTACCAAAAACATGCTTCCTACTTTCCTTAAACAACTAAGAATGGATGTTTATATTAGTATCCTATAGATTGGTGAACATAGATACTAGTGAAAATTTCTAAAAACTTTTGTTTTCTTATAGAAAACATTTCAGGATGGCACCGAATATTATTTATTAATAGTAAAAAATCTCTTTAGTTTCTCTGTAAGAGGAAATTAATTTTCAGTAATCAGTTTCAGAATCTTATTTCATTTGGAAATGACCTAGCCATTTAATCAATTTTATCACTTAGTTTAGCCCAACTCTAGAAATTTAAGTTACTCAAATCTGGAAAGACTATTTTAGACAGACACACCTAAAGTATAGTTATTTTTAATAGAATTTATCTAAAAGTTCCTATTTCATTAAAAAAATGTTTTTCATTTGAGTTGCATTCCTTGTTGACAAACTTGTAACAGATATAATAATATTTAACATTGGCACAATGAAAATATTACCCTTAATGTTAATGACTCTTAGACATGTCTGTAACAGGAGGGAAAGGGGCAGGGCACAACTTTTGAAAGAATGACATAGCCCAAGGACACAATATAAACTGATTAGAATCAAATGGAACCAAGATGGCAAACAAGACTAGACCTTAATCCTGAATTAGCAAGTGAAATGACACACCCAGAGGTGCCATGACAGTTCCAGTTCAGTTCAGTTGCTCAGTCGTGTCCGACTCTTTGCGACCCCATGAACGGCAGCTTGCCAGGCCTCCCTGTTCATCACCAACTCCTGGAGTCCACCCAAACCCATGTCCATTGAGTTGGTGATGCCATCCAACCATCTTGTCCTCTGTCGTCCCCTTCTCCTACCCTCAATCTTTCCCAGCATCAGGGTCTTTTCAAACGAGTCAGCTCTTCGCAACAGGTGGCCAAAGTATTGGAGTTTCAGCTTCAACATCAGTCCTTCCAATGAACACCCAGGATTGATCTCCTTTAGGATGGACTGGTCGGATCTCCTTGCAGTCCAAGGGACCCTCAAGAGTCTTCTCCAACACCACAGTTCAAAAGCATCAATTCTTCAGCACTCAGCTTTCTTTATAGTCCAACACTCACATCCATACATGACCACTGGAAAAAACATAGCCTTGACTGACAGACCTTTGTTGGCAAAGTAATGTCTCTGCTTTTTAATATGCTCTCTAGGTTGGTCATAAGTTTCCTTCCAAGGAGTAAGCGTCTTTTAATTTCATGGCTGCAGTCACCATCTGCAGTGATTTTGGAGCCCAGAAAAATAAAGTCAGCCACTGTTTCCACTGTTTCCCCATCTATTTGCCATGAAGTGATGGGACTGGATACCATGATCTTAGTTTTCCGAATGTTGAACTTTAAGCCAACTTTTTCACTCTCCTCTTCCACTTTCATCAAGAGGCTCTTTAGTTCTTCTTTGCTTTCTGCCATAAGGGTGGTGTCATCTGCATATCTGAGGTTACTGATATTTCTCCTGGCAATCCTGATTCCAGCTTGTGCTTATTCCAGCCCAGCGCTTCTCATGATGTACTCTGCATATAAGTTAAATAAGTAGGGTGACAATATACAGCCTTGACCTACTCCTTTTCTTATTTGGAACCAGTCTGTTGTTCCATGTCCAGTTCTAACTGTTGCTTCCTGACCTGCATACAGATTTCTCAAGAGGAAGGTAAGGTGGTCTGGTATTCCTATCTCTTTCAGAATTTTCCACAGTTTATTGTGATCTACACAGTCAAAGGCTTTGTCATACTCAATAAAGCAGTCAATGACAGTTCCAAGGCACTATTAAAAGACCAAGGAGTGGGTGGTGGCCCAAATCCAGGGAATCTCTGCCCCTTCCCCAAAATAGTTGGAATAGTCCTCCCGCTCATTAGCATATGAAATTACCCAGCCTATAAAAACTAACCATGCCACTTTTCATGATCACTGTAATCGCCCTTTGCAATGGCCCACACTGTCTGTGGAGTGTTCTTTTCTCTGTATCTGAATAAACCTACTTCTTGCCTATCACTTTGTCTCTCAGTGAATTCTTTCTGTGATGAGATATCAAGGTCCCAAACTTCATTAGGTCCTGAAACCAGGTATTGTGGGTTTTGGCTGGGTTCAAGTCTCAAGCAGGGTTTTGGCTGGGTTCAAGTCCCAGCATGTGGGTTCAAGTCCTAAGTAGGATTTTGGCTGGCTTCAAGTGCCAGCACATGGGTTTGAGTCTCAATCTGTGGTAAACAGTTTTATGTCTACATTAGTTAAATCAACAAATAAACACTAAAACCAGATATTTAATACTGAATATTTTCCAGTTCACATGAACCTGAAAATCATTTAGGTTAATTTCTCTTGTATTTAGAATTGTTTGATTTATAAGCACTTATTTTTCTTTAGGCCAATTATATTAGCACTCGTTTACAAAGTAGTTTCTGCAACTAGTAATATTATCCAAAGACAAAGACATATACTGAGACAAACATATATCTAAATAGATACAACGGGGGATTTTGTAGCTTTGTTTTTCAAACTTAGCTATAAATCAGGTATCACAATATAAAACTCACAAATTGTAAACAAGAGTTGGAATAAGAAACTTTTAAAAAGGCATTTTTCCTTCCTTCCTTTCTTTTTTGTGCATGCAAAAATATCAATTTTAAAATATCAAAAGAACCCCATTAACTAGGTACTCGCAAGTATGAGCCTCCTATGTATTGTACGTCAATCTGACCGGAGTGTTAGAGATTGGCTTTCCTACACCCCTCATTCTGTTTTTAAGACTTTGTTTTTCTTTTCTCTTTTTTAAGACCTTGTCTGTCTTGTCTCTCCGTGGCCACCACGGAGATGAGCAGGGCAAGGAGGGCCAGGAGGAGAAAGCCCCAGGGGCACTGCATTCTCGCTCACTACCCCCCCACCCCCACCGTTACTTCACTCCTTCTCCTGATCTACCTCTTACCTAACCACTCAGAAAGACCACCCAGGCTTTTATAACTGAGTAACCCTTGGGCCCAGAATTTTTTTTTTTTGTCCTTTTTGAACCCTCAACATCCTCCCAATGGACGATCCAGGGGAATGTCACAGGAGAATCCTTACCTCCCTTTTTCTGTGGTTCGCTAGGCCTAGAACATTTTTGACTGGTCCCTGTGTCTGAGTTTTCCTGTACACTCAACCACTCCCACTGTCTATAGTGCCCTTGTCAAGAAAACCATAATATGAAAAGTTCCATGCACCACAATGTTCATTGCAGCCCTCTTTACAATAACTAAGACATGGAAACAATCTACATGTCCAACAACAGAGAAATGGATATAAATGGAATATTACTCAGCCATTAAAAAGAACAAATAATGCCATTGCAGCAACATGGATGGACCTGGAAATTGTCATAGTGAGTGAAGTAAGTCAGACACAAAAAGACAAATATTGTATGATATCACTTATATGCAGTATCAAAAAAGGGTACAAATAAATTTATTTATTTACATAGCATATGGACATTGAAAACAAATTTATGGTTACCAGGGGACCAGGAGGGAAGGAAAAACTGGGGGATTTGGATTGACATATACACACTACTATCTATAAGATAGATAACTAATAAGAATCTTTAGTGAGCATAGGAAACTCCACTCAATATGCTATAATGGTTTATATGGAAAAAGAACCAAAAATAAAAAATAGAGTGGATATATGTATATGTATAACTCATTTAATTTCCTGCACACCTGAAATGAGCATAATATTGTGAATTAACTATAATATAAATTTTATAAAAGATAAAAGAAAAAAATTATTTTCATACGTGTTATGTATAATATAGGTTTTACTGCCATAAAACTTGAAAAGACAATACAAAGTGAGTCAAACACAATGCTGAAATCAGCACTATGAGGGCAGGTATATCTATGTGTTATTCACGGTTGTAGCACTAGCACTTGACACGTTGTGTGTGCTCTGAATAAAGTGAGCCTCTGTGAACCCTAACCTACTTTGGCTTATGCATTTTATTACTATTCAGACTGGGTCAAAAGTCCCCTCCCCCTGGTAGTCAACCATGAATGACAGGCCCAGTTTACCCAACTTTCAAATGCAATACAATTGGAAGCTGACCTTTAAGAGTTTGAGCACATGGTTTCATGCAGGGAATGGAATGGAGAGGACACAATATTCTCTAAGAATAAGATCCATTGGCACCAGATTAAAGACAGCCCCACAGACCACCTGAACCTGAGTCGAAGCCAGGATTAGCCTGTGAAAAGGAACTCAGAATCCTAAGACTGGGAGGAATTGCTCATTGGGCCTGTCCTAGCCCTGCTGCACTCCTGACGGACAGGCCAGGCATAGGTTGCCCTCTTCCTTCCTCCCTCCTTCAGCTGGAAATGGTCTGGCAGCAGAGCAAAGAACTGAACAAAAGCTGAAGGGCTCAGGGAGTTGTATCCACACTGAGCAGCTTAGTGTGGCCAGAACAAGAGGTGTATGTGGTGAGTGAGGCTGGAGCAAGAGAGAGATCAAGTTAGCAGTGGGGAGGTTGAAGTCAGGCTAAGCTGCTTGAGCTGAGCCTCAAAGCTATAAGAAGTCATGTGGGGACTTCAGCTAAAGGGGAGACATATCTATCGAATATAGGATTTATCTATGGAAAGATGGGCTGAGGTAAACAGGAAGTGGGCTGGGTAGAAAGCTTCTTCATTCATAGAACGGATACTAGAAAGATTTCATCCTTTCACATCTCTACCAGGCATTTATTGAGCACCTGGTGAATCCAGACTACTGAATACGGCAGACATGACAGTGAAGGGAGAAGACTGAAAGGAACGAGGTGTCTGGGAAAAAGTGTAGTGGGAAAAAGTCAATGTGAGGTTAGGTCTACCTGGCTTCAACCCCAGTCTCCCAGAGTGACACTGGACAGGCTCATTTCTTCTTCCTTTAAGGCAGAGTAGGCTGACCCCCTCCTCTTGGGGCGAGAGCTGGACAGGACGGTGCTGCTAGTGCTGGGCAAGTGGGGAGAGCTCGTGACTTCACACCTCTGATCACTAATGCTCCTGCCTCCCTCCCCAGGCATTGTCTGCTATGTGGTCTTCATAGGCCTCCTGTTCACAAGATTCTGGATCTTCAGTATCCTGTATGTCATCTGGTGGTATGTGGATCGAGCCAAGCCTTGGCAGGGGGGCAGGCAGAGTGATGTACTAAGGCGCTGGGTCATATGGAGGTACATGAAGGACTATTTCCCCATCTCGGTGAGTAACGGGGCTGGTTGTGGTGTGGTCAGGACGGAAGTCCCCAAGTGTCCACTGGGAAGCGTGTCCCTGTGTGCAGTGAGCAGAATACTGGGCCGGGAGGCAGGAGACAGATTTTACCATTCTGTGACCTGAGAAGAGTCAGTTTCTGTCTGGCTATGGTGTCTCTACAGATGTGGAGCCAATATGAAGATTGATATATGAATGAGATTTGAAGGTTCTGTGGGCCATGTAGTATGACACATATATGTATCTTAGCACAGAGGTGTAAAGCCTTTAGTAGTGCAAGGCAGGGACAGGTCCCCATCTGGAGGAAGGCACTCCTCTGGACACAGAAGAGAAGCGTGTATAGAGTGTAACATCTGAAGCTGAACATCACAGATTCTAATATTGGGTCCGCAGTGTGCCAGGTGTATGACCTTGGGTGAGTTACACATGCCTCGATGTCTTCATATGTAAAGTAGAGATGCTGCCACATACCTCATTGAGTTATGTGGATTCCATGACACATCAGGTCATCCTGGGGCCTTCTAAGAACAACATCTGGCTCTCTTTTCACACCTGGAGCTGCTATCAATTGCATATCTGAAAGAAAAGTGGTGCTGAGTTGCTCTGCACCTGTCTTATCTGCATCTAATCTGTCCCTCCTCTAACCAGCTGTCTCCCCCAGAGTATTTCTCAACTTGGGCACTATTGATCTTGTGGGAAACTGAACCTGATTTCCAGAAATTCCACGTGCATAGTATTCAGAACTGTAGGCCACTGTAGTCCTATGGCATCACCTGCAGAGGGCGGGCAGTACCACCATGTGGCCAGCAGAGGGAGAGATAACATGCACTTTGACCTTCCTGTCCTGGACTGAGGCCTGAAAGGGAGCTAAGGTAGGCAGATTCTGAACTCTGTCACCTCCCAGGAGAACTTCCAAGTCACCCACACCCCTTTACAGAGCAGGCCCTGCAGGGATTTTAGCATGGCAGGAGGTAGGGCAGCCAGGAAGAGAGTCTGGTATCTACTGAAAACAAGTGCACAACCTTAAAGTTGTGAGGGGTTCTGTCCTGAGATCTTACTGAGGACTGTAGTCAGCAGATTGCCTCTCAGAAATCTCTGAGGAGCTGTTCTAAAAGGTAAGGGAGGGGTCAGGACTTATGGGTTTTGCTTGGAAAAAAGAAAAACACCTATGCAGACAAACATCAAAATATTACTGCCAGTCACAAAAAGCAGACAACTCAAGTTATTGACTTTCATGTTTTTCTGTGTATGGGGAGATGCAAAATCTGGGCTCACTGCAGTTATTCCTGTGATGTGCATCCTTACTCTCTGTGACCAGTATCCTGTTTTCCTCCATCCTGAATTCCTTTCAAGGCCCATTGTCAGTGGCAGCTACAGTGGCTGCTGGCTTGAAGGCAGGCAAGCAACATTCCTTGCCCTAACCACTCTGCTGGGCCTACTCCACATTACAAGCCTTTGCACTGTGATTCTATGAGCTACTACCTAGTGGTAGAGTTTCTAGTGAAATTAGGAGACTACTTCTGAGCACTAGAACTTTCTAAACACACCCTATGGGCTCCCTGAGGAGTTAATGGTGGAGAATCAGGCAGTGTTTCCCCCAGGACAAGCTGCCTCCACCTCATGCTGAAGATCAGTCCAGGATCTGGGTTTCTCTGTGAACATTTCATTATCCTGGAGCAGCAGTGTTTGCATAGGCCAAGCCCTGAGCAATGGTGCAATGCTGTGGGCAGGCTGTGACCTGGGGTCAGGAAGTGCTGCAGACTTGGCAGGACACCTCCCTGACCCCTCTCCACCCATACCTGTGGGCATCACTAGGGACTTCAAGCTCCTCCTGCTGGCCCCCACTTCCCTCCACACTGGGGTCTCTGACACTGAGTCACAGGACTCAGGGGTCAGCTCTGACCTGGGACAGAGCTCCAGATGCCACACCCCTTGGAGAGATGCTCACTCCCTCCTGTTATGGCCCTTTCATTCTGCGTGGGCTCTGCCTGGGATAAGGTCTCCCTTCACATAGGATAGGGCTTGTGTCCCTGTCACCCTGCCAGGAGTCCTACCTCTGCCTTGGGCAGGGTTCTTCCTTCCCTGGTGGGCTGTATCGGCTTCATCCATTCATGGGTCCGTTCTCTCCCTCTTCATCCAACGGTCTCTCAGAGCATCTCCTCTGCTCCAGACTTGCACCAGGAACAAGGATCCTTAGACAAGCTGTCTCTAATCTCAGAACACTCACATGGGGGTGTGATAGCATTTGGGGACACGTAAAAGAGGTCAGCACAGACAGTCAACAGGGACTGGGGAGGGCATGAGGTGCAGCCCCAATTCACCAGGCTGCTGTCCCTGCAGCTGGTCAAGACTGCCGAGCTGGACCCTTCCCGGAACTACCTCACTGGCTTCCACCCTCATGGGATCGGGGTGATTGGAGCTTTTACCAACCTGTGCACTGGCTTCTCCTCGGTTTTCCCAGGCATCCCCTCGCATCTGATGATGCTGAACTTCTGGTTCTGGCTTCCTGTCTTCAGGGATTGCATCACGTCAATGGGTGAGTCTTCCCAAATCTGGCCAGCCCGAGAAGCTGAGGGCTGCGGACACGGAGGAAGGATTTCAGGGAGGGCTTCTAAGATTTCTGTACTTCCTGAAAGAGCATGTGCAGTGCAGGAGGAGGCTAGACAGACCCAAGGAAGAATTTCCCACAGCTCTGTGCCTGGCAATGACCTTAGTGAGGCATTGGGAAGAAGGGAATGATTTAGTCCCAGTCCTCAGGGAACTCCCAGGTGTGGGAGGAGGGTGAGCGGAGACCTGCCAAAAGTACCCCACAGTCTCTCCCCGTCATCCCATACCTAACCACCTTCCTCTCTCCCCAGGCCTGGTCTCAGCAGACAAGGAGAGTGCTGCTCACATTCTGAGCAGGAAAGAAGGCAGCAATCTGCTGTCCATCGTTGTTGGAGGCGTCCAAGAGGCACTGAATGCCAGGCCTGGAGCCTGCAAACTGGTGCTGCGGAACCGAAAGGGCTTCATCAGGCTTGCCCTGATGCACGGGTATTGGGGAGAGGGCTCTGGGTTCAACTGGAGATTGGCAAGGATTGTGTTTTTGTGGGATACACCAGAGATTAAGGCATATTCTATTTTGGCAGGAAGATTCTCAATCCATTGACGCTGAAGAGTCTATCTTGGTGATCGATGTTTTTGTCTCATTCCCAAATACCCAGAGAAGATTCTAGAGGGAGGTTTGGTGATTAAAGGGAATAAGTGTCAAAGGTCATATTGTTGAAAGTTTGTATTACATCTGAGTCGAAGGGACTTGGACAATAAAGTTTGAGGCATAGCTTAGAGCTGTTCTCCTACCTTAAAGCATCTGTGAAGAATACAAGGTAGTTGGGGCAGAAGAGATTTTTCCAGAAAATTTGGAGTATTTTCTATCTAGGAGGACTCTCTGCAGCACTCTGGACTCCCTGTCATGTTACAACTGCCATACACTGGCCCTGAGACAGGCCAGGTCCTGCTCATAGTTACAAAACAAGCCCATGGCAGGACTGGGAGACACCCAAGGCCTCCTACTTTTGGTCCAGGGCTCTGTTCTCTGCTCCAGTTCCTGCTCACTAGGTCCCTCCAGGAAGCTAGGTGACCAGCTTGTGCTTTCTTGCCCCTCCACACGCCCTCTCTCCTGTCTCTCTCCAGGGCAGCTCTGGTGCCGATCTTCTCCTTTGGGGAGAATGACATATATGACCAGGTTGAGACTTCTCCTGGTTCCTGGTTGCGGTGGTTTCAGGACCGACTTTACAAGAGCACCCATCCCGCTCTTCTATGGCCGTGGAGTCTTCCAGTACAGCTTTGGTCTTATGCCCTACCGCCGACCCATCACCACTGTGGGTGAGCCTAGACCCGGGCTGGGAAGGGAAAGTGTTATAGAGTAAGAGGCGTGTAAGAGGAGACATGGACCAGTACACCCTTGACATTGTGGAGCACACTTTCTAGTGTGTGAAACAGATATAGAGGCAAGTAACCCTATGAAAGGCAGTGTAGAATGAGAAGAGTAACAGGGACACAAACGTCAGTAGCCACACTGATTACTGAGCCACTGCAGCGTGTCAGACACTGTACTGAGTCCTTACATGCAGCAGCTTATTTTTCCCAACAACTTGTGAGGTAGGACTCTCATCTCCATTTTATTGATTGCAAACCCGGATCCACAGAAGGTAAATCACTTCCAAGAGATCATCCTGCCTTTGGCAACCAAGCTGAGGTTTGATCAGGGTATTTGCCTTTTTGTTATGCAAGACAAGGAGGATTTAATTCTGACCACAGGGTCTAATAACAGTAATTGGAGAAGATGGACATAAGACCATGGCAGGTCTGTTAGATTGGTGTGTAAAGGAGCAATCAGCAGTCTCTGAAGGAGAGCCAGAGGGATTTCCTTGTAAATAATGGAAATGGGCTTTAGTCCATAGACTTAGCACCATCTTTCAGCTATTTGCTTTCTTCTTGAATTCCAACTAGGTTCCAGTGGCAGAACTAATAGAGGTATTCATCTCTACTTGCCCAGTCATTTCTTAGTTGAATACAGGCAAACAGCTCTACCAAACTTTCTTTGCATTATGTGGTAACATTCTAATGAATGTTTCCAGTGCTGCTTCCTCTAGACCATTCCCAAGAGAAGAAGACATGGCAGCTGCTTTCTAATCCACCTCTTCCCACAGACACAATCTCTTCCAATCATGGCATCTGAGACTCCCAGATCCACATTTCCCTGAGGCTAAGAGCCCATCCCCAGGGCTTACACCCTGGTACTGATTTTTTCCTGGGTATGTGACCTTGAATAAGCTATTTAACCTTGCTGGGTCTCATTTCCACAACAGTCAAACAGAAATAATAGCAGGTTATATTCCCACAGGATTGTTAGGATAACATAAGAGTTAATGCATGCAAATGCCTGCTGGCTGTGATGTTGATATACAGATTCTTGAAGTTGTCCTAACACCTTAGATTCTATATCCCAAAATAGAATTGAAAGGGAGGGATTTAGAGAGCTTGCCTGCTCAGATGACCATTGTAGTGGGAACACCAAAGTCCCTGAACCTTCAGTGGTTCTGGCTCTGAGCCACCACTCACCTCTGTGTCTTGCAGTGGGGAAGCCCATCGAGGTGCAGAAGACACCACATCCCTCACAGGAGGAGGTGGACAGGCTTCACCAGCGCTACGTGAAGGAGCTGGAAAATCTCTTCGAAGCCCACAAGCTCAAGTACAACGTCCCCAGAGACCAACACTTGGAGATCTGCTGAGCACCTCCCCAGAGTAGGGGCTGCCCCAAAGGGCAGGGCTGGCATTAGGGAGGATGGAGGGAGGTGCTGTGATCCCAGAAGGCTTCCTGGAGGTGTCTGTTGAACACATCTGCAGAGCCTTCCCTGACTCCTGCAGCTCCACCCCATGCCAGGCCCTGGGTCACAGCTGGCTCCTGGGAGAGGAGACCAGACTCTGGCATCAGTGATTTGCTCTCCTGCTGTGACTCCTCTTTAACGGGTCCTCTTCATGTCTGCCCACCTGAGCACTGGGAGAGATGCTGGGAGAGGGTGACGTCTGTGTCTCCGTCCTCTGTGGTCCTGTCACTCAATGAGCAGGACAGAGAGCAGCTCCAGTGAGCAGGTTTCTCTTCCTCTGCCTTGGGTGACAGCACAGAAGCCACCAGCAAGTACAGGGGCTTTCTCCTAAAGCTTCTCCAGCCACAACCTCCTGATTCAACCTGGCACCTTTCAGTTCCTGAGTTGTCTGAGCCCCGCGCTGGCAGCCAGAGGGGCCCACGGGGTGTGGAAGGAGACTTCGGCTCTGTCACCGGCTAAATGACCATGAGCACACCTCTTCACCCTTCTTCTGCGTCTCTGTTTTCCTGAGTGACTAAGGTGATCTCTGACCTCGGCTCTGATGTCACATGAGTTGAGAGCCCATGAGCTAGCCCCTACTCATCCTTTGTAACTTCAGCCCTGAGCTTGACACAAAAGGGGGCTCCATAAATGTCAGTTTATCAATGAAAGGATTCTGTTTCAGCCTTCTTCTCTTCTTCCACCACACTCCCCAACCGGGAACACTGACCAAAACCTTGCATTTAATCCCAGCCTGGCCGTGCAGCCCTGCTGCCATGTTTCCCCCCGTGACATGGTGGATCCAGTGGGCCACAGAATAGCATATTGCCTCTTCCTCCCTGTCCATTCAGCTCCAAATTACCACCTCTGCCCTCTTCTGTGGGAGACAAGGGGGAGGCTATGTACAGACACAGGGCAGACCAAGGAGAGAAGGAACATGAAGAGTGAATGGTCCTATGTATTTGCAAGCCGGGAAGATGAGGACATGCCTCTGATGAGAGGTATTCTGGGCCACTGGTCAGCAAGACACATCATAAGGGAGGGGACAGGATGGGAGCATAGGCCCAGTACTGTAAGCCCTAAGAGTTATGCGCAAAATAGCTTTTATTCCAACAGAAGCTAACAACACCAAAATCTATGAATGTGGGCCATCTCAAGAATGTAAATATGCGTCCAAGCCTGACCTAACCCTTATCAGTGACCACGCGCAAGTCACATCCCCTCTAAATCTCAGTTTTGTTATCAGAAAAACAAGCATCACAATGTGGAATAGGAGTGGAATAGAGTTAATGAAATAATTTAGTTATTCTACATCTTGTGAGGAAGGATGGGAAAGTTAAAGTCACTAACTCCTGTCCAACTCTTAGGGACCCCATGGACTGTAGCCTGTCAGGTTCCTCTCTCCATGGACTTCTCCAGGCCAGAATACTGGAGTGGGTAGCTGTTCCTTCTCCAGGGGATCTTACTAACCCAGAGATTGAACTGAGGTCTCCTGCATTTCAGGTGGATTATTTACCATCTGAGTCACTAGGGAATGTTGGGGGTCAGGTGTAATTAGACGTCAGGTGGTATATGTGCCCAGCATCTCATGATGGCCTGTTCTGAGCTGATCAGGTGGGTGCTATATGTTCTCAAGAGAAGCAGGAATCAAGAGCAATAGGTTTGAGATAGGGAGTGATGGTTTCCACCAGGGAAGACCAAGGATGTGGCAGGTGGGCACGACCTTGAAGGCAAGAAAAGATTTGCCAAGGAGATAAATTCCCACCCACTGCAACTTTCCATTCTTGGGTAATAAACCACTGCAGACCTTAGTGTCTGAAGGCAGCATGGAGTTATTATGCCTTCATTGTTGTGGGTGGCTGGGTGGTTCTTCTGTGAGTTCCTGCTCTCTCACCTACTGTGTTCTGGGACCTGCCGATCTCTTTCCTTGGACACCTTATCTCCTCAAATTGGTCAATGAATGTCACCTCCTTTGTCACATCAGCTCCACACCCCCCACCCCTCAATCCCAATCCCCTGCCCTCCCAACTCACTCTCCTGATCACAGTCAGTGACTCGTGTTGTGGGCTCGCTTGTGGTGAAAGCCATGAGCATTAATGGATGAGTGTCAATTATGCACCCTGGGCACTAGGAGCAACTGAGGCTTCCCACTCAGTTCATTCATGAGGAGGCAGCCAACTCGTTCTAGAGTGGGAGGACAAGAGCCTTGATTTGGGCTGGAGGACCCACTCTCAAGCTCACTCACAAAGCCTCTGGGAGAAGGCTTCAGAGCCCTGCTTGTGGGCTTGTCAATTACCTGGTAGTTGCCACTCACCAGACTTCTCCAGAGCAAGCCAGTCATGATGGAGAGACAGAGAGAGAGAAATAGAGTTAGAGAGCACCATACACCTTCTCCTACCTAAACTCTGAGTCACTTGGCATCAATTCTACCTTATTGTCTCAGTTGGATTCGAGTCCCTAAGTCCAGTTCACAATCAATAGGAGGATATGACACCTGGGGGTGACGTCACTGGAGGCATCTTGCAGGCATTACCTCAGTGATAGCCCATGAACCCTCAGAGATTAGACTAGGCAACTCCAAGGCTGTGGGTGCTGTGGAGGCAGTCTGCCTGGAGGACAAAGGCTGAGATGTCCACACAGCAGAGCCCCATGTGGGGCAAAGTTGTGAGCACAGGTCAGAGGTAAGAATCATGGTTGGGATCCCAGGCCTGGCTGGGACACATTACAAGGTGACAGTGAGACTTAGGGCACCTGGATGGGGGGTGAGGGATGGGGAGAGACTGGCTGGGCGAGAGGGAAGGAGATCCCCTCATTCACCACAAGAAGGAAGCCGCACAAGAAGGAAGCAGAGAGCATGAACTTGGAGGAGTGCTGCCTAGCGAAGAACCCAAATAGTTTTATCTGCACTGGGTTTAAGTGAACAAAGATGTGCTTTAATTGTTAAGCACGGACACTGGGGTGTTTGTTCTGCAGTCGGCATCACCATGGATACAGAGAGCCAGGATCTGCACAGCAAGGGTCCAATACTACACAGCACCTGCTACCTGACATCCCTCTGTGTCCCCAGTCTGCTCTAAGGGACTTGCCCTCATAGGAAGATCTCCCACCAACACACAGGCTGACTCAGACACCCTGAGGCACACAGGAGCTGTCAGGTATGGTAGAGAGACTCAGAGGCCCTCAGGATTGGGCAGAGCTGGAGTCTTTTCCTGAAATCAGGCTCCTGTTGACCTGGAACAAGTTCTCAGATGTCATTACCCACAGGAGACAAAGGACCTGCTGGGGTCTAACCTGATGACACCCCTGGATGGTAATGAAGTGACAGTTGACAAGGGGTCAGGCAGCACAGATCTGTCAGCAACCACATGGGCTGGCCAAGCCTCACTTTCTCATGTAGAACGGACTTTGGTAGGGTCAGGAGACGGCAGAGGTGGGAGCGTGGGAGCTGTGAGAGAGCAAAGGCAGAGAGGAGGGAGTGGTCTGAGCACACGTGGGTGGGATTTCGTGATAAGAGTCAGGGTCAAAGTGAGGTTTCGGAAACAGGAGGCTAAGGTTTAGACCTTTGTGCAGCAAACTTCCATGGAGATGGGAGTGGGCAGTGCAGACATGGTCCCTGAGAATTACTGCCTGCTGTCTGGGGGACTACTGTCCAGGCCAAAGTTTAGGAATTCATCCCCAGGTAGGGAGGAGGCCTTGGAGGTGCTTCAGCTGAAATGAGCCATGGACCAGGTAGAAGGGTAGTGGATGCCTCAGGATGGACTGAGCATCTGTCTTAGTGACCCCACAGCAGGGCAGAGTCAGCTGCCCAAGCAACTTGCTAGTGAGCACGTACTACGTGCTAAGCTCTGGGTGGATGCTACACATGTAATATCTCAAGGTAAATAACAGTGACCTCCTCAAACAGATGTAGTTATATCAGAGGTTAAAGACCTTTCTAGAATCCTGGTCCCAATATGAAACCTGTCTGCCTTGGTGTCCTGCTCTCACCTTGCCTTCTGTGTCCTCAATCTTGGCAGAATTGTACACTGAAAACACCAGTGGCATCAACTGGGTACACACCCTGACCCACCTGACCCACCTGCTGGTTGCATGTCCCCTCACAACACTTATTCCCTCCCATCTTCATCTATAAATGGTTCATCCATAACTGAGGGTACAATTAATGCCAGCTTTTCCTCATGCGTTCTTTTTATAAATGCTTGGAAATGGTTATAAAAGACCTGAGAGGGTTTGTATCAACCACCAACTAGATATGGACTTTTTCTAGATTCCATATCTTCCTCTCACTCCCTACGAGAGAGCTAACCTGAGTGTTCCCTTCTTCTACAAGTTGAACTGGTGCCACATCTGTCAAGTTACATCCCTAGTGA
Organism: Giraffa tippelskirchi; assembly: GCF_054371585.1. Classification (NCBI taxonomy): domain Eukaryota; kingdom Metazoa; phylum Chordata; class Mammalia; order Artiodactyla; family Giraffidae; genus Giraffa; species Giraffa tippelskirchi. The sequence continues at coordinate 126,282,645 of NC_137285.1, forward strand.
GAGCTTAGATAGAAATAGATGGGCAGGAAGATTCCTTCTCTCAGCTATTTTATGAGGGGCCCTGAATATTAACAAGAACAGCATCAAGCACTGGCCTTATCAGTAAATATCAGTGATGCAGGATTAAAAGGGCCACCTCCCTCACAAGGTGTTAAAAATGTCAGATGTTCTTATGTAGTTACCCTAGATTAGTGGGCCTCCCTTGTGGCTCAGCTGGTAAAGAATCCACCGGCAATGTGGCAGACCTGGGTTCAATCCCTGGGTTGGGAAGATCCCCTGGAGAAGGGAAAGGCTACCGACTCCCGTATTCTGGCCTGGAGAAGGCCATGGACTGTACAGTCCACGGGGTCACAAAGAGTCCACACTACTGAGCAACTTTCACTTCGTTTGATTAGTGGGAAATATTACCTCAATATGTTATGTTAAAGGTTGAGATTTTTGTATTATATCTTTCTTCTAACCTACCATGAACTAATCTATTTTTAATTCCTTTTGTAGTTGTTTTGGCGGTAAGTTGTGTCCAACTCTTGGTGATCCCATGAAGAGTAGCCCAGCAGGCTCCTCTGTCTATGGGATTTCACAGGCAAAAAAACTGAACTCAGTTGCCATTTCCTTCTCCAGGGGATCTTCCTGACCCAATGTCAATCCCGCATCTCCTGCATCAGCAGGCAGATTCTTTACCACTGAGCTACCAAAGAGGCTCATCCATTTGTAAAATACAATATAAATTACCAAAGAAATGAAGAAAACAAATAGTTCAAATGCAGTTTTCAATTATTAGTTTCATACACATAGAACTACTCCGCCACGTTACTCTAAGGTTTCTGAGCAGTTCCTCTCCAACACTGTACTTACCTTGTCAGGAACCAGTAACAGGCAGCTCGTGGACAAGGCAGATCCTCAGACCACACAGGAGCCACACTGCCCCAGGACATAGGGTGCTCCCTGGTTGTTTACTTGTAAGGGGGTTGTAATGTGAAGGGCACAGAACCCCTGAGGGACTGCTGAGCGCTGTACATGAGTCAGTAGGAGCCCCCATCTTAGCCCCTGATACCCAGTAGGATGAGGAGCTCTGGGAAGGGAAGGACTTGTCTGAAGTCACATAGCTGGGAGGTGGCCAATACAGGACTGGTCTCAGTGCTCATCCATGGCTCTTCCAACCAGTATTGAGGGAGGACCCTGGAAAATGACTGCTAGATGCACCTTCAAGAAGGAAGGGTGGTCAGAGCTGCAGGTTTGCCTGCACAGAGGCAACTGATCCTAAGACAGATCTAGGCAGAAGGTCAGCCTTGGCCACTTTAAACCAATTAAGGACTTCTCTGAGAACCTAGCTTGGTTCAACTTCTCTCTCTGCCGAATTTCACTGTCTTCCTTGCTCATAAATATTCCAATAGATGGAATGCAATGAATAAAGTCATGTTCACCATTCATGATGAGTAAATGGAAATCAATACCATGACCCGATATCACTCTCAGTTCAGTTTAGTTCAGTTCACTTGCTCAGTCGTGTCCAACTCTTTGCGACCCCATGGACTGCAGCACGCCAGGCTTCCTTGTTCATCAGAAACTCCCAGAATTTACTCAAACTCATATCCATAGAGTCAGTGATGCCATCCAACCATCTCATCCTCTGTTGTCCCCTTCTCCTCCCACCTTCAATCTTTCCCAGCATCAGGGTCTTTTCCAGTGAGGCAGTTCTTTGCATCACATGGCCAAAGTATTAGAGTTTCAGCTTCAGCATCAATCCTTCCAATGAATATTCAGGATTGATCTCCTTTAGGATGGACTGGTTGGATCTCCTTGCAGTCCAAGGGACTCTCAAGAGTCTTCTCCAACACCACAGTTTAAAAGCATCAAATCTTCAGTGCTCAGCTTTCTTGATAGTCCAACATCTCACATCCATAGATGACTACTGGAAAAACTATAGCCTTGACTAGACAAACTTTATTGGCAAAGTAATGTCTCTGCTTTTTAATATACTGTCTAGGTTGGTCATAGCTTTTCTTCCAAGGAGCAAGTGTCTTTTGATTTCATGGCTGCAGTCTCCATCTGAAGTGATTTTGGAGCCCCCAAAATAAAGCCTGTCACTGTTTTCACTGTTTCTTCATCTATTTGCTATGAAGTGATGGGACCGGATGCCATGATCTTAGTTTTCTGAATGTTGAGCTTTAAGCCAACTTTTTCACTCTCTTTCACTTTCATTAAGAGGTTCCTTAGTTCTTCTTCACTTTCAGCCATAAGGGTAGTGTCATCTGCGTATCTGAGGTTATTGATATTTCTCCCGGCAATCTTGATTCCAGCTTGTGCTTCATCTAGCCTGGGAATTCTCATGATGTACCTGCATAGAAGTTAAATGAGCAGGATGACAATATACAGCTTTGATGTACTCCTTTCCTGATTTAAAACCAGTCTGTTGTTTCATGTCCAATTCTAACTGTTGCTTTTTGACTTGTATACAGACTTCTCAGAAGGTAGGTCAGGAGGTCCGTATTCCCATCTCTTTAAGAAATTTCTACAGTTTTATGTGATCCACAAGGTCAAAGGCTTTGGCATAATTAATAAAGCAGAAATAGATGTTTTTCTGGAACTGGCTTTCTTTTTTGATGATCCAACAGGTGTTGGAAATTTGATTTCTGGTTCCTTTGCCTTTTCTAAATCCAGCTTGAACATCTGGAAGTTCACAGTTCACGTACTGTTGAAGTCTGGTTTGGAGTAATTTTGAGTATTACTTTGAAAGCCTGAGAGATGAGCACGATTGTGTGGTTGTTTGACTATTCTTGGCATTACCTTTCTTTAGGATTGGAAGGAAAACTGACTTTTCCAGTCCTGTGGCCACTGCTGACTTTTCCAAATAGCTGTTATATTGAGTGTAGCACTTTCACAGCATCACTTTTTAGTACGTGAAATAGCTCACCTGGAATTCCATCACCTCCACTGGATTTGTTTGTAGTGATGCTACCTAAGGCCCACTTAATTTTGCATTCCAGGATATTTGGCTCTAGGTGGGTGATCACACCACAGTGATTATCTGGGTCATGAAGATCCTTTTTGGATAGTTCTTCTGTGTTTTCTTGCCACTTCTTCTTAATATCTTCTGCTTCTGTTAAGTCCATTTCTGTTCTTTATAGAGCCCATCTTTGATGAAATGATATCACTCTATACACCTGCAGCTAAGATGTCTGACTATACAGAGGGCCACATTAGATGTGTATCTGGACACTGCATATATTCTGGTCAAAGTCTACATTGGTGCTACAGTTTTGTGCAAAAGCATGGCACTACTGCTCTTTAGCTTGTGCAATCACATACCCAGCAGTCCCTCTGACTTATGAGTCTGTGGGAGGAATAAGGGCACAGGGACAGGGACCAGCGAGAACCATTGTCATCACAGTCCGTCAAAGTGGCTGGCTGTGGTGGTGGACAGCAGCTTTCCATCGTAAGAGATATTTAAAACAACAAAGAGTAGAGCTTGAACTTGATGAAATGGTATTCAATGACTTGTAAACATTTTCAAGTATACTCACTACCACTAGGAAAGCACTGTAACCACAATGAAATTTCCAAGGCACCTAGGCGATCAGCCATGAAAGGCAGAGTCATAAGCACTGGATGACCAGGATATTCCTTGTGTGACCACTTTGGAAAGCTCTGTGGTTATGTGCAGACTGTAGCATGGGCAGGTGAGGGGAAGTCAAGTTCAGTTTTAGACAGGCTGTGGTGGAGGTGCCAAGCAGACTCTCAGGGAGGATGTAAAATACTGCCCTACATAGTCAAATCTGGAGCTTGGGAGGAAGTCACGGCTAGAGATACAGTCTGGAAGTGTTCGTCCTGGAGAAAGAGATTCCAAGGCCATGGGTCTGGAGGAGGTCTCTGAGGCGGGGAGGGTGGAGAGAAGAGAGAAGGTCCAAGGATTGAGGGGACAGAAGGGCCCTGAAACACTTAGCCTGGTGAAGGATAAGAGCCACCGTGGAGACCCAGTGGTAGACGGAGGGGCAGGAGGGAAACCAGAGAGTGTGGTGTCCACAGATCAAATGGTTTCAAGGAGCAGGGAAGAAACAGTTGTGTCTGAGGCTGGTGAGAGATCAAAACGAGAGCTGAGAATTGATCACTGTATTGAGCAATGTGGAGGCCAGTGGTGAACTTGTCAAAGACAGTTCCGTGGAACAGTGGCATCTGAAGTCTGAAGAGGGAGGACAAATGGAGGAGAGGGCATGAAAATCAGACGGCTCTTCTATGAGTTTTGCTGTCCAGGCAAACAGGAAAAGGCAGCCAGATAGCGGGGCCTAGTGATATTTATGTGGGAGCTCATACTTCTTATTTGTAAAGGGGAACTGTGGACCTGGCAGGTGAAAGGAAACAATTACTGCAGCCAAATAGTTGAGTAAGTGTAAAGAGGGCAGGATTGCCTTATACTTGCTGCTTTACTTGCCAAGTAATGGGCATGATTTGAGCAAAGGTGTTCTGGCAGATAATGTATTGCCTGAAGAGTCCATTGCACTTCTCTTTCTCTGTAATAAATTTAGTGAGGCCAGGTGATTTTAAATATTTCACCTAGGATACTGCCCCCTGCCATTGTAGGTGCAATGAGATTCCACCGTTGGCTGGAAATCCACCCCCTCCCTCCTCCCACAAATGCTTAACAATCTCTGACAGCAACAAAAACCAACAGGTGTCTCAGACCACAGCAGAGCTCAGAGAAGCCTCCGGAGGAAGCAGAGGAATCAGCATGGTGGAGTTTGCACCTTTGTTTGTGCCACTGGAACACAGGCTGCAGACCTTCGCGGTCCTGCAGTTGATCTTCTCTTACTTGGCCCTGCGTAAGGAAAGCTGAGATGGATTTGGGAGGCCATGGCACCTGCCACTTCAGGTGCACATGGTGCATTGATGGGGGAAAGATACAGGTCCCAAGGTGGATGCTGAACCTAGTGCCTGGGGATCACCTGGGATGAGGGACATCTTACTGACATGGCCTTGGGGGAGCTTTGCCAACAGGAGTGTGTGTCTCACTGTCCGTGCCCACCTCAGCCCAGCCTGGGACCTGGGAGTGTCTAGAGGAGGACAGAGAGGCAAGTAACTTTGGGCCTAGAGCTAGAAGGAGGGCAGCTGAGAAAAGGCATTCGGACCCTCTGATGCTAGGAACAGTAGCTTGTACCTTGGCCCTTATCTCAAGGGCAAAGGGGATCCCCAGGAGGGCTTTAGGTACAGGAGTGAGAACGTCCAATCTGTGGGAGAGAAGCTGTAATTTAGGGATCTTCTGTGTTGGGGTTTTGGGTGAGACAGATGACAGGGAACAGTTGTTAGCAAATCAAATTTGGGTGTGCTTGTGGGAACAAAGTAAAGCTCCTATAGTGACAGTGGGTTGTGGTGAAAGAAAGTGTAGGCTTTATTACAGGGATCAAACAAGGAGTCCAGAGAGTTAAGGCTCAAAATGCCCGAAACCTCTTTGACTACCAGGGAACGGTGTCTAGAGACTGGGTGAGGTAGAGATGCTGGGTGCATGATCAGTTCCTAGAGAATCGTCTGATTGCTTGGTGGTGAGGTAACTGGGAGTCACCATCATTAGCCTTCTGGTTTCCCCTTGTCTGAGGTCTATGGGCTGGTGAGCAACTTTCTCCACCTGCTGGGAGTTTAGTATTTGCAAAACTGCTCAATGATGAATCTCAATATTATCTATGGCTCCTGGGAACAAACTAAAAGTCTTTGAATTTGTGGAATGGTTAAACTGTTATTTATTTTCTTGATTAGGACTGTTTTCTTTCTGTGTTTATGATTTCTGTTAATAATTTTATTTTTGAAATTTGGGGAAGGCTTAGGAAGCTGAAGATTTTCTACAAGTAAGAGGCAGGTAGAGGACAAGAGGGATCTTTCCCAGGAAGACTGCATAGGTCCTGCTCCATTACAAGGTCACAAACTGCATCTGGGGTCACCACATAGACCCATGATTGAAAACTAGCCCCTTGATTGTTTTTGTGTTTGTACAGCCCATGAGTGAAGTATGGTTTTTGCATTTTAAATGCTTGCATTTTAAATGATTTTGTGCCTATGCAATATCCTCCAAGTTGCCGCTTGAGCCCCAGTGTCTGAAATACTTACAATTTGGCTCTTTAAAAGATTACTTACCCTGGTCTAGGGAGGCTGGCAGTGGGTGGAGAGAAGGGGATCTTTTCCAAAGATATTAGGAGATGAATCTACAAGGCAGAATGTACAGGCCTTCAGGAAAGCAAGTTTTCCCCAGGAGGCCAGTAAATGCTACACATATAGTGAAGAGATGGTTCATGCTGGCCTAGCGCAGTTGTCTGGAGGCCCCTCAACTCTAGTCCTGGAGAAGGCAATGGCACCCCACTCCAGTCCTCTTGCCTGGAAAATCCCATGGACAGAGGAGCTTGGTAGGCTGCAGTCCATGGGGTCACGAAGAGTCGGACACGAGTGAACGGCTTCACTTTCACTTTTCACTTTCCTGAGTTGGAGAAGGAGATGGCAACCCACTCCAGTGTTCTTGCCTGGAGAATCCCAGGGACAGGGGAGCCTGGTGGGCTGCTGTCCATGGGGTCGCAGAGTCGGACACGACTGAAGCGACTTAGCAGCAGCAGCAGCAGCAGCACAGCTGTTTGGGGCAGGTCAAAGATGTGGCCAGAAAGATCAACCAGGACCTGTTACTGAGGACTCAGGCCCCAGCAACAAATACTTTCCAGTGGGTTATTTATTTAATCTGTTTCTTTCCTCTTCTCTGTAATTCACACACTCACGTAGAAAGGTAAGCTCCTTTCAGATAGTTGATCTTGTTCCCATCCGCATCTCCAGCTCCTAGAAGAGTTAATGTTGATAAATGCTTGTTGAATGAGTGAATGTTGGGAGCACGGTATGGACATAATAGTAGAATTGAAACCACCACTCTTCCTACTAGCTTTCTGTATGAGGTTAGCTAACCTGAATACCCTCTGTGGGTCTCGGTAAAGTGGGATTTTACATCTTTCCTTCTTGATGTTATGAGAGGAAAAAAGGTGTTTCCTTTCTTTAGGTGCTGAAGATGCATCCACGTTAAGATTTTGCCTGCTGACAGTACTTAAAGGAGAGGCCAGAGTGAGGGAGATGTTTAGATGGGGGAGTTCTTTCTGATCAAGTAGAAATGCCCACATTTTAAAATTCTTTTTTATGACTGAAAAGCAAGTACATGCTATTTTATCACATCGAAACAAAATGTGTGTTCTAAAAGTCAAGAATTTCCCCCCAAATCCTACCGTACAACGAACTGCTATCAACAGTTTGCTTTTATTCTCTTGGCCTGGATTGAAGTTCTAATTTCCTGGGTACAGAGGTTCAGTTTAGGAAGATTAAAAGAGTTCTGAGATGAAGGTGGGTATAGTTACACAACAATGTGAATTAATTTAATTACACCAAATTGAGTCTCAAAAATCATTTCAAGTATATGTCCAGGAGAGAGATTGCTGGGTCCTATCGTATTCTAACAGTTTTATAAGAAACCTCTATACTGTTCTCTGTAAGGCCTCTGTCATGAGTCCATAATTTGAAAAGATACAATCTCCCCGATGTTCATAATAGCACATTTACAATAGATAGGACATGGAAGCCACCTAAATATCCATTAGAGTAATGTATAAGGAAGATGCAGTAATACAGGCAGTGGAATATTACGCAGTCATAAAAAGGGACATACAAATGTCATTTTCAGTAACATGTGTGGACCTAAGATTGTCAACTGAGTGAAGATAGCCAAAGAAAGACAAATATCACATGATATCCCTTACATGAAGAATCAGAAAAAGAGGTATAGATGTACTTATTTACAAAACAGAAGTAGAAAAAAAACCTATGGTTACTAGGGGATAAGGGGGAAGGATAAATTGGGAGATTTGAGTTGACAAATAACACTACTGCGTAAATAATAGATAACAATAAGAACCTGCTGTATAGCACGGGGATCTCTACTCAGTGCTCTGTAATGATAAGTACAGGAAAGGAATTAAGCAAAAAAAAAGAGTCGATACGTGTAGGAGTTTAACAGGTTTACTTTCCTATACAACTGAAACTAATACAACATATAAATGAACCATACTCTAATGAAAACTTACAAAAATAATAATAAAACACCAAAGAGTCATTTCAGCGACTAGTATATGTCAAACATATTTTACCATCGTTAAAATTTTTTTTGTAAGTATCACATTTTCTTTATTCATTCATCTGTCAGTGGATGTTTAAATTGTTTCCATGTCTTGAAAATTGTAAATAGTACTGCAGTGAGCATTGGGGTGCATGTATCATTTTGAATTATGATTTTCTCAGGGATATATGCCCAGAAATGGGATCATTAGGTTATATGATAGTTATGGTAGTTCTAATTTTAGTTTTCTTTTTTTTTTAATTAATTAATTTATTTTTTTATTTTACAATATTGTATTAGTTTTGCCATACATTGACATGAATCCGCCATGGGTGTACATGTGTTCCCCTTACAGAACCCCCTCCCAACTCCCTCCCCATCCCATCCCTCTGGGTCATCCTGGTGCACCAGCCCCAAGCACCCTGTATCATGCATTGAAACTGGACTGGTGATCTGTTTCACATATGATAATTTACATGCTTCAGTGCCATTCTCCCATATCATCTTGCCTTCGCCCTCTCCCATAGAGTCCAAAAGACTGTTCTATACATCTGTGTCTGTTTTGCTGTCTCGCATACAGGGTTATCATTATCTTCTTTCTAAATTCCATATATATGCGTTAGTATACTGTATTGGTGTTTTTCTTTCTGGCTTACTTCACTTTGTATAATAGGCTCCAGTTTCATCCACCTGATTAGAACTGATTCGAATGTATTCTTTTTAATGGCTGAGTAATATTCCATTGTGTATATGTACCATGCTTCCTTATCCATTCGTTTGCTGATGGACATCTAGGTTGCTTCCATGTCCTGACTATTATAAACAGTGCTGTGATGAACACTGGGGTACACGTGTCTCTTTCAATTCTGGTTTCCTTGGTGTGTATGCCCAGGAGTGGAATTGCTGGGTCATATGGCAGTTCTATTTCCAGTTTTTTAAGGAATCTCCACACTGTTCTCCATCATTAAAATTGAAAAGACAAAACAAAGTGCTCCAAACACAATCCTGAAGCCAGCACCAGGAGGGCAGGAATTCCTGTCGGTTGTTCACAGCTGTAGTTACACAACACCAGCACCTGTCACGTTGTAGGTGCTCTTTAGAAAGCGCTGTAGGTGCTCTTTAGAAAGCGAGCCTCTGTGAGCCCCAAACTACTTTGATTTATGCATTTTGCGACTATTCAGCCTGGGCTTTGTCAGTGCCTGAACAGTAAAGAATCTGCCTGCAATGCAGGAGCCACAGGAGATGCGGGTTTGATCCCTGGGTCTGGAAGATCCTCTAGAGGAGAGCATGGAAACTAACTCCAGTATTCTTGCCTGGAGAATCCCATGAACAGTGGAGCCTGGAGGGCTACAGTCCCAGGATTGCAAAGAGTCAGACCCAACTGAAGCAACTTAGCACCCACACATGCGCTATTCAGACTGGGTCAAAAGTCCCCTCCTCCAGGAAGTTGGACATGAATGACAGTCCCAGTTTACCCTGCTTTCAAATAGACTACAGCTGGAGGATGAACTTCTTTATGAGTATGAGCAAAGGGTGTTGAGTGGAGGGAATGGAATGGAGAGGATGCAATATTCTCTAACAGTGAGGCTCAATTAGCATCAGATTAAAGACAGACCCACAGACCACCTGACCCTGAGTCAAAACCAATATTGGCCTGTGAAAGGACTCAGAATCAGAAGTCTGGGAGGAATTGCTCACTGGGGCTGTCTCTAACCCTGCTGCAGTCCTGATGAACAAGCCAGGCATGAGATGCCCTCTTCTTCCCTCCTTCCTTCAGCAGGACAGGGCCTGGCAGCAAAGGAAAGAGCTCAGCAAAAGCTAGAGCTCAGGGAGTTGTATCAACTGAGCCGCTTAGTGTAGTCGGAACATGAGGTGTATGTGGTGAGTGAGACTGGAAGAAGAGGGGGTTTGGGCCACCAGTGGGGAGCTTGAGCTCAGGCTGAGCTGCTTGAGCTGAGCCTCATAGTTATAAGAAGTCATGGGGGGACTTTAACTAAAGGGGGAATATGGTGGGATTATCTATGGAAAGATGGTCTGGGAGTAGACAGGAAGTGGGCTGGGTAGAAAGAATACCTTTTCTCTGGGGTTCTAAAGAATGGATGCCAGAAAGAGTTCATCCTATCACATCTCCATCAGGCATTTATTGAGCACCTGGTGAATACAGACAGAAAAGGAAGTAGAAGAGAAAGGCCCAAATGAGTAAAATGGTGCAGTGGGAAAATGTGAGTTTGAAATTAGGCCAACTGGTTTCAAATCCAGGCTCTCAATGTGACACTGGTAGTGTTGACTGAATTCTCTCCTCCTCGAAACCTTGGGAAGCTGATCTCTTCCTCCTGGGAGGAGGGCTGGACTGGACAGTGCTGCTACAGCTGGGTGTATGGGGAGAGCTTGTTCCTTCACACCTCAGACCACTAATGGTTCCTGCTTCCCTTCCCAGCCTTGCTCGGCTACGTAGTCTTCATTGGCCTCCTGTTCACAAGATTCTGGATGATCAGTATCCTGTATGCAATCTGGTGGTACCTGGATCGAGACACGCCCCGGCAGGGGGGCAGGCAGTGTGCTTTCATAAGGCACTGGACCATATGGAAGTACACAAAGGACTATTTCCCCATCTCGGTGAGTATGGGGCTGACTAGGGAGTGGTCAGGACAACAGTCTTCATGTGTCCATGGGGATGTTTGACCCTGTGCGCAGTGAGCAGAATACTGGGCCGGGAGCAGGCGACAGGCTTCTACCGCTATGTGGCTAGGGGAAGAATCAGCTTTTGTCTGACCATGGTTGTCCAACTTCAGTGAGGTGAGGCCACTATGACAAATGATGAATGAACAGGATTTGAGGAACCCAGTAGGCCATGTAGTGCAGCACACTTATGTATCTGACAGGTGTAAATCCCTCAACAGTCTAAGTTTGGGGTGAAGGAATCCATAATGGAAACAAGATTTTCAGATCATCTGTCTGACACTTGATCAGATGATGATACTGATACCCTGAGACGGAAGAAGGTGTGAGCAAGGATATAGAGCAGGTTCTTTGACTGCTTTTAAAATCTTTTGACTGCTTTTCTATTCTGAGAATAGAAACAGAGCAGAGAGCCCTCAAGGTGTATCCACCCCCTGCGTGTTTGATATGTTATGTGTCCTTGAACAGAGCTTTGCTCATTCTGAAACTCAGTTTCCCCAGGGATACACTAAAGAGTCCAATTCCTCGTCTTCTTCTATCTCTTAATCTCCGATCTCTGGCTCATGGCACCTCATGTCCATTTCGTACACTGGACCCTGGACCCAAGGATCAGTCCTTAGGGATGCAGGCCCCTGAATTTTAGTGAACTGACTTTTGCTCCATTCTGAATCCCAGACAGACTAACCCTTGGATGTAAGCAGTTGTAATGGTTAATTATCTAGTGGGGACAGGAAGAGGAAGGCAGTGAGGACACTGAGAGGTGCCAGGCAGGGACAGGTGGCCCTCTCTGGACACAGGAGAGAAGTATGTATATGGTGTCACCTCTGGGAGTGGACATCATAGGTTCTAATACGAGTCTGCAACATGCCAGCTGTATGACCTTAGGTGAGTTACACATGCTCTCTGAGCTTCAGTTTCTTCAAGTGTAATGTGTAAATGCTGCCACATACATTATTGGGTTGTGTGAATTCCATGAGACATCAGGTGATCTTGGGGCTTCTAAGAACAACATTTGGCTCTCCTATCACCCCTGGAACTGTTGTCATTTGCATATCTGGCAGAAACTGCTGAGAGTCTCTGTGCCAGCCTTATGTATGTCTGTTCTGTCCATCCTGTAACCAGGTATCTCCCCAGAGGATTTCTCACATATGACACTATTGACCTTGTGGGAAACATATTTGCAGAAATTTCACGAGCACCGTGTTCAGTATCGTAGGCCACTGCAGCCCTGTGGCAACAACAGCTGCAGATGGCGGGCAGTCCCAGCGAGCGGCCAGCAGAGGGAGAGATGACACGCCCTTTCACCTCCCTGTCCTGGACTGAGGCCTGCAGGAGGCGCTGTGGCTCACAGACTCTGGACTCTTGTCACCTCCCAGGGCAACTTCCATGTCACCCGCACACCTTAACACAGCAGGCCCTGCAGGGACCTTCGGTTGGCCGTTGATACGGGGGTCAGGCAGTCCCTGTTGTCTACTGAACAAGTGTACAACCTTAGAGTTGTCAGGTGTTTTCTTCTGAGGCCTTACTGAGGACTGTATTCAGAGATACCCTCTCAGAAATCTCTGAGGAGCTGTTCTAAAAGGGAAGGGAGAAGTCAGTACTTACGAGGCTTTGTTGGAAAAAACAAAACAAAACAAAACAAGCCATGTAGCTAAACATCAAAAGATTACTGCCAGTCAAAAAGCAGACATCTCCAGTTAATGATTTTCATGTTTTTCTACATATGGGGAGATACAAAATCTGGACTCACTGCAGTTATTCCTGTGATGTGCATCCTCACTCTCTGTGACCAGTATCCTCTTTTCCTCCATCTTGAATTCCTTTAAAGGCCCATTGTCAGTGGCAGCTACAGTGGTGGCTGACTTGAAGGCAGGGAAGCAACATTCCTTGTCCTAAAAACTCTGCTCGGGCTACTCCACTCACAGTCCTTTGTGCTGTGATTCTATGAGCTAGAGTCTAATGGTAGAATTTCTAGAGCATTTAGGAGACTACTTCTGAGTGCTGGAGCTTTCTAAATGCACCCCATGGGCTTCCTAAAGAGGTAATGGTGGAGAATCAGGCAGTGTTTCCCCAAGGACCATTGATTCCTCCCCTCATCCTGAAGATCAGTTCAGGAGCTGGGTTTCTATGTAAGATTTCATATCCAGGAAAGCAGTGTCACAGGCCAAGGCCTGAGCAGGGTTGCAGTGCTGTGGGCAGGTTGTGACCTGGTGTCAGGAAGTGCTGCAGACTTGACAGGACACCTCCCTGACCCCTCTCCACCCACACCTGTGGGCATCACTAGAGACTTCATGGCCCTCCTCCCAAGCTCTACCTTCAGCATCCTGGTGTCTCTTACACTGAATCACAGGGACTCAGTGGTCCAGTTCTTTACCCGGGAGAGAACTCCAGATGCCACAAAACTTGGTGAGAGACTCACTCCCTCCTGTGATGGCTCCTTCATTCTGGTAGGGCTCTGCCTGGAACAAGGTCTCCTTTTACATGGGACAATGGCTTGTCTCCAGTCTTCTTCCCAAGAGTCCTACCTTTGCCTTGGACAGGGGTCTTCCGTCCCAGGCAGGGGTATTGGCCTCATTCATTCATCTGTTCTCTCCCTTTCATTCCATAGTCTCCCTGAGCATCTTCTCTGCTCCATGCTTCCGCTGGGGTCAAGGATCCTCAGACAGGCCATCACTCATCACACGACACTCACATGGGGTGTGATAGCCCTTGGGCACAGGGGACACAGAGAAGAGGTCAGCACAGAAACTTAACAGGGAGACCGTAGCAGGGGTTGGGGGGAGAGTGGGTTCAGCCCGATTCACCAGACTGCTGTCCCTACAGCTGGTCAAGACCGCTGAACTGGACCCCTCCCGGAACTACGTCGCTGGCTTCCACCCTCATGGGGTCCTCGTCATTGGAGCTTTTATCAACCTGTGCACAGAGGGCACGGGCTTCTCCTCAGTTTTCCCAGGCATCCGCTCACATGTGATGATGATGCACTGGTGTTTCTGGGCCCCTGTCTTCAGGGATTACATCATGTCTTCAGGTGAATTTTTCCACTCTTTCTATTCCAGGCAGATGGGGGCTGAAGACATGAGGAGAGATTTTTAAGGAGGACGGCCAATTGTTCTGTACTTCTTCCAAGTGAATGTGTAGTTGATAAGGAGATGAGACCCAAAGAAGCATTTCCCACAGCTCTGTGCTTAGTGATGAACTTGGTGGGAGTATTGGGAAAAGGGGTAGTGCTCAGTGCCTGTCATCAGAGAACTCCCAGCTGGGGAGTGAGGTAGAGCCCAAGTCACATACTCCTGCACCGTGCTTGCCCCCTTCACACTGTTCGTGACCACTTTCATCTCTCCCCAGGGCTGGTCTCATCAGACAAGGAAACTGCTGCTCACATTCTGAGCAGGAAAGGAGGCGGCAACCTGCTGTCCATCGTTGTTGGGGGCGTCCAGGAGTCCCTGAATGCCAGGCCTGGAGCCTACAAGCTGGTGCTGCGGAACCGCAAGGGCTTCATCAGGCTCGCTCTGATGCACGGGTATTGGGGAGAGGGCTCTGGGTTCAACTGGGGATTTTCAAGGATTGTAGTTTGGAGGGAAGACTGAAGAGACAAATGCAGATCCTATTTTGGCAGGGAGAATCTCAATACATTGACAATGAAGACTGTATGTTGCTGATAGATGCACTGTCTCAGGCCCAAATACCCAGAGAAAATGCTAGAAGGAAGATTTTGTGACTAAAGGAATTAAGTCTGAAAGGTCATATTGCCGAAAGCTTGCATTACACTGAGACCTAGAGAATCTGGGTGAATGGAGTTTGGGGCGTAGTAAAGAGCTATTCTCCTATCTTTAAACATCTGTGAAGAATACAAAGCTAGCTGGAAGAGATTTCCCCAGAAAGTCATCCGATGATTTTTTATCTTGGAGGACACTCAGCTATATTCTGGTTTGTCTCTCATGATCTGTAGCCAGAAAGGGTTAATCTTGAATTTGTGTGGGACCTGCTTCTGTGACTTTAACCCTCATCTTGCAGCTTTTGTTACTGTAGGCACACATAATAGGCTGCCAAAGGAAGACAACCTGAGTTGCCTGCCTGTAAAGAACTGTACAAAAAAGATCTTCACGACTCAGATAATCACGATGGTGTGATCACTTACTTAGAGCCAGCATCCTGGAATGTGAAGTCAAGTGGGCCTTAGGAAGCATCACTTACGAACAAAGCGAGTGGAGGTAATGAATTCCAGTTGAGCTATCTCAAATCCTGAAAGATAATGCAGTGAAACTGCTGCACTCAATATGTAACGAAATTTGGAAAACTCAGCAGTGGCCACAGGCCGGGAAAAGTCAGTTTTCATTCCAATCTCAAAGAAAGGCAAGGCCAAAGAATGCTCAGACTACTGCACAATTGCACTCATCTCACACGGTAGTAAAGTAATGCTCAAAATTCTCCAAGCCAGGCTTCAGCAATACATGAACCGTGAACTTCCAGATGTTCATGCTGGTTTTAGAAAAGGCAGAGGAACCAGAGATCAAATTGCCAACATCCGCTGGATTATCAAAAAAGCAAGAGAGTTCCAAAAAACATCTATTTCTGCTTTATTGACTATTCCAAAGCCTTTGACTGTGTGGATCACAATAAACTGTGGAAAATTCTTAAAGAGATGAGAATACCAGACCACCTGTCCTGCTTCTTGAGAAATCTGTATGCAGGTCAGGAAGCAACAGTTAGAACTGGACATGGAACAAGAGACTGGTTCCAAATAGGAAAAGGAGTACGTCAAGGCTGTATATTGTCACCCTACTTATTTAACTTATATGCAGAGTACATCATGAGTAACGCTGGGCTGGAAGAAGCACAAGCTGGAATACAGATTGTCGGGAGAAATATCAATAACCTCAGATATGCAGATGATACCACCCTTATGGCAGAAAGTGAAGAACTAAAGAGCCTCTTGATGAAAGTGAAAGAAGAGAGTGAAAAAGTTGGCTTGGCTCAATATTCAGAAAACTAAGATCATGGCATCAGGTCCTATCACTTCATGGCAAATAGATGAGAAACAGTGGAAACAGTGGCTGACTTTATTTTTGGGGCTCCAAAGTCACTGCAGATGGTGATTGCAGCCATGAAATTGAAAGACACTTACTCCTTGGGAGAAAAGTTATGGTCAACCAGGACAGCATATTAAAACAGAGACATTACTTTGTCAACAAAGGTCCGTCTAGTTCAGGCTATGGTTTTCCCAGTAGTCATGTATGGATGTGAGAGTTGGACTATAAAGAAAACTGGGCACAGAACAAGTGATGCTTTTGAACTGTGGTGTTGGAGAAGACTCTTAAGAGTCCCTTGGACGGCAAGGAAATCCAACCAGTCCATCCTAAAGGAGATCAGTCCTGGGTGTTCATTGGAAGGACTGATGTTGAAGCTGAAACTCCAATACTTTGGCCACCTCATGCAAAGAGCTGACTCCTTTGAAAAGACCCTGATGCTGGGAAAGATTGAAGACAGGAGGACAAGGGGACGACAGAGGATGAGATGGTTGGACGGCATCACCAACTCAATGGACATGAGTTTGGGTGAACTCCGGGAGTTGGTGATAGAGAGGGAGGAGGCCTGGAGTGCTGCGGTTCATTGGGTTGCAAAGAGTCGAGCATGACTGAGCGACTGAACTGAAAGGACTGTAAGGAAATGAAACTAACACATTCCCCTGCCTGAGGCTCACCATTCTAGGGGACATTTGCAAGGGTCAAATAGTCTGTTTAGTTTGTCCTCACCTGTGTTCCAATCTATGATCCATAAAGAACTTGGCAACCTGGCCGTTCAGCATGGTTATTTGGAGGCACTAGCCTGCCGTCTTCTTGGTCAGCCACTCTGAATAAAGTCCCTTCCTCGTCCCGACACTTTGTCTCAGATTCCTGGCCTATCTCGTGGCAAGCAGAGTGAGCATGGACTCAATAACAATCCCAGTGCCAGTCGTTGGCCCTGAGAAGAGCCATGTCCTGCCTGAAATTGTAAAACAAGCCCATGGCAGGTCTGGGAGACACCCGAGGTCTCCTACTTTTGTCCCAGGGCTCTGTCCTCTGCTCCAGTTCCTGCTCACTAGGTCCCTCCAGGAAGCTAGGTGACCAGCTTGTGCCTTCTTGCCCCTCCACACGCCCTCTCTCCTGTCTCTCTCCAGGGCGGCTCTGGTGCCGATCTTCTCCTTTGGGGAGAATGACATATATGACCAGGTTGAGACCTCTCCTGGTTCCTGGTTGCGGTGGTTTCAGGACCGACTTCACAAGAGCACTAGAGGTTCCATCCCGCTCTTCTATGGCCGTGGAGTCTTCCAGTACAGCTTTGGTCTTATGCCCTACCGCCGACCCATCACCACTGTGGGTGAGCCTGGACCTGGGCTGGGAGGGGAATGGCTATAGAGTAAGAGGCCTGGGCTTGTGCTGCAAGGAGACATGGACATAGAGCAGTACACCCTTGACTTTGTGGAGCACAAGTTCTAGAGTGTGAAACAGACACACAGGCAAGTAACCCTGATGAAAGGCAGCCTAGAAAGAGAAGAGTAACAGGGGCACGAAGACCAGTAGCTGCACTGATTACTGTGCCCCTGCTTGTGTCAGGCACTGCACTGGCTCCTTACATGCAGCGGCTTAGTTTTCCCAACAACTTGTGAGGAGGGACTCTCATCCCCCTTTTATTGATTGCAAACATAGACCCAAAGAATGTAAATCACTTCCAAGAGATCACCCTGCCCTTGGTAACAAAGTTGAGGTTTGATAAGTGTATTTGACTTTTTATTATGCAAGAGAAGGAGGGTATAATTCTGACCACAGGGTCTAATGATGGTAATTGGAAAAGGTGGATACAAGACCTTTGCAGGTCTGTTAGAATTGTGTGTAAAGTAGCAATCAGTAGTCTCTGAAGGAGAGCCAGAGGGATTTCCTTGTAAATAATGGGCCTGGGCTTTAGTCCATAGACTTAGCACCATCTTTCATCTATTTGCTTTCTTCTTTAATTCCAACTAGTTTCCAACGGCAGTACTAATAGAGCTGTTCATCTCTACTCACCCAGTCATTACTTTGTTTAGTACAGGCAACCCCCTCTATCAAACTTTCTTTGCATTGTGTGGTGATATTCTCATGAATGTTTATAGTGCTACTACCTCCGGACCATTCCCAAGAGAAGACATGTCAGCTGCTTTCTGATCCATCTCCTCCCATAGACACAAGCTCTTCCAATCATGGTATCTCAGACTCCCAGATTCACCTTTCCCTGAGGCTAAGCACACATCCCCAGGGCTTACACCCTGGTACTGATTTTTCCTGGCTATGTGACCTTGAACAAGATATTTAACCTCCCTGGGCCTCATTTCCTCAGCAGTCAAACAGAAATAATACCAGGGTATATACCCATAGGATTGATAGGATAATATAAGAGATAATGCACGGAAAGGCCTGCTGGCTGTATTGTTGGTATATCAGAATCTTGAAGTTGACCTAACATCTTAGAAAATAGAATTGAAAGGGAGGGAGTTAAAGTGATTACCTGCTCAGATGACCATTCTAGTAGGAACACCAAGGTCCCTGCACCTTCAGTGGGTCCTACTCTCTATCACCACTCACCTCTGTGTCTTGCAGTGGGGAAGCCCATCGAGGTGCATAAGACACTGCATCCCTCCCAGGAGGAGGTGGACAGGCTTCACCAGCGCTACATGAAGGAGCTGGAAAATCTCTTCGAAGCCCACAAGCTCAAGTACAACGTCCCCAGAGACCAACACTTGGAGATCTGCTGAGCACCTCCCCAGAGTAGGGGCTCCTCCAAAAGGCAGGGCTGGCATTAGGGAGGATGGAGGGAGGTGCTGTGATCCCAGAAGGCTTCCTGGAGGTGTCTGTTGAACACATCTCCAGAGCCTTCCCTGACTCCTGCAGCTCCACCCCATGCCAGGCCCCAGGTCACATCTGGCTCGTGGCAGAGGAGACCAGACTCTGGCATCAGTGATTTGCTCTCCTGCTGTGACTTCTCTGTAACGGGTCCTCTTCATGTCTGCCCACCTGAGCACTGGGAGAGATGCTGGGAGAGGATGACGTCTGTGTCTCCCTCCTCTGTGAACCTGTCACTCAACAAGCAGGACAGAGGGCAGCTCCAGTGAGCAGGTTTCTCTTCCTCTGCCTTGGGTGACAGCACAGAAGCCACCAGCAAGTACAGGGGCTTTCTCCTAAAGCTCCTCCAGCCACAACCTCCTGATTCAACCTGGCACCTTTCAGTTCCTGAGTTGTCTGAGCCCCGCGCTGGCAGCCAGAGGGGCCCACGGGGTGTGGAAGGGGACTTCGGCTCTGTCACCAGCTAAATGACCATGAGCACACCTCTTCACCCTTCTTCTGCATCTCTGTTTTCCTGAGTGACTAAGGTGATCTCTGACCTCAGCTCTGATGTCACATGAGTTGAGAGCCCATGAGCTAGCCCCTACTCATCCTTTGTAACTTCAGCCCTGAGCTTGACACAAAAGGGGGCTCCATAAATGTCAGTTTATCAATGAAAGGATTCTGTTTCAGCCTTCTTCTCTTCTTCCACCACACTCCCCAACCGGGAACACTGACCAAAGCCTTGCATTTAATCCCAGCCTGGCTGTGCAGCCCTGCTCCCATGTTTCTCCCCGCGACACGGTGGACCCAGTGGGCCACAGAATAGCATATTGCCTCTTCCTCTCTGTCCATTCAGCTCCAAATTACCACCTCTGCCCTCTTCTGTGGGAGACAAGGGGGAGGCTATGTACAGACACAGGGCAGACCAGGGAGAGAAGGAACATGTTTCAGACACACAGGAATGGTTCTGTGTGTCTGAAAACAGGGAGGAGAGGATATGTCTCTGATGAGAGATATTCTGGGCCACTGGTCAGCGACACACACCTTAACGGAGGGGACAGGATGGGAGCATAGGCCCAGTACTGTAAGCCCTAAGAGTTATGCGCAAAATAGCTTTTATTCCAACAGAAGCTAACAACACCAAAATCTATGAATGTGGGCCATCTCAAGAATGTAAATATGCGTCCAAGCCTGACCTAACCCTTATCAGTGACCACGCGCAAGTCACATCCCCTCTAAACCTCAGTTTTGTTATCAGAAAAACAAGCATCACAATGTGGAATAGGAGTGGAATAGAGTTAATGAAATAATTTAGTTATTCTACATCTTGTGAGGAAGGATGGGAAAGTTAAAGTCACTAACTCCTGTCCAACTCTTAGGGACCCCATGGCCTGTAGCCTGTCAGGTTCCTCTCTCCATGGACTTCTCCAGGCCAGAATACTGGAGTGGGTAGCTGTTCCTTCTCCAGGGGATCTTACCAACCCAGAGATTGAACTGAGGTCTCCTGCATTTCAGGTGGATTATTTACCATCTGAGTCACTAGGGAATGTTGGGGGTCAGGTGTAATTAGACGTCAGGTCGCATATGTGCCCAGCATCTCATGATGGCCTGTTCTGAGCTGATCAGGTGGGTGCTATATGTTCTCAAGAGAAGCGGGAATCAAGAGCAATAGGTTTGAGATAGGGAGTGATGGTTTCCACCAGGGAAGACCAAGGATGTGGCAGGTGGGCACGACCTTGAAGGCAAGAAAAGATTTGCCAAGGAGATAAATTCCCACCCACTGCAACTTTCCATTCTTGGGTAATAAACCACTGCAGACCTTAGTGTCTGAAGGCAGCATGGAGTTATGCCTTCATTGTTGTGGGTGGCTGGGTGGTTCTTCTGTGAGTTCCTGCTCTCTCACCTACTGTGTTCTGGGACCTGCCGATCTCTTTCCTTGGACACCTTACCTCCTCAAATTGGTCAATGAATGTCACCTCCTTTGTCACATCAGCTCCACACCCCCCACCCCTCAATCCCAATCCCCTGCCCTCCCAACTCACTCTCCTGATCACAGTCAGTGACTCGTGTTGTGGGCTCGCTTGTGGTGAAAGGCCATGAGCATTAATGGATGAGTGTCAATTATGCACCCTGGGCACTAGGAGCAACTGAGGCTTCCCACTCAGTTCATTCATGAGGAGGCAGCCAACCTGTTCTAGTGTGGGAGGACAAGAGCCTTGATTTGGGCTGGAGGACCCACTCTCAAGCTCACTCACAAAGCCTCTGGGAGAAGGCTTCAGAGCCCTGCTTGTGGGCTTGTCAATTACCTGGTAGTTGCCACTCACCAGACTTCTCCAGAGCAAGCCAGTCATGATGGAGAGACAGAGAGAGAGAGAGAAATAGAGTTAGAGAGCACCATACACCTTCTCCTACCTAAACTCTGAGTCACTTGGCATCAATTCTACCTTATTGTCTCAGTTGGATTCGAGTCCCTAAGTCCAGTTCACAATCAATAGGAGGATGACACACCTGGAGGTGATGTCACCTGAGGCATCTTGCAGGCATCACCACAGTGATACCCCATGAGCCCTCAGAGACTAGACTAGGCATCTCCAATGTTGTGGGTGCTGCTGGAGGCAGTCTGCCTGGAGGACAAGGTTGAGATGTCCACACAGCAGAGCCCCATGTGGGGCAAAGTTGTGAGCACAGGTAAGAGGTAGGAATCATGGTTGGGATCCCAGCCTGGCTGGGACACAGTACAAGGTGACAATGAGACTTAGGGCACCTGGATGGGGGGTGAGGGATGGGGAGAGACTGGCTGGGCCAGAGGGAAGGAGATCCCCTCATTCACCACAACCTTGAGCCACACAAGGAGGGAACAGGGAGCCTGAACTCAGACGAGTGCTGCCTAGTGAGCAACCCAAATAGTTATATCCGCACTGGAGTTTATGTGAGCAAAAATGTGGTTTAATGTGTTAAGCACTGGTACTGGGGTGTTTGTTAAGCAGTTGACATCCCCATGGAAACGGAGAGCCAGGAGCTGCACAGCAAGGGTCCAACATCACACAGCACCTGCTACCTGACACCCCTCTGTGTCCTCCGACTGTCCGAAGGGACTTGCCCTTGTGAGAAGACCTCCCACCAACACACAGGCTGACTTAGACAGTCTGAGGCGCACAGGAGCTCTCAGGTTTGGTAGAGAGACTCAGAGGCCCTCAGGATTGGGCAGAGCTGGAGTCTCCTCCTGAAATCAGGCTCCTGTTGACCTGGAACAAGTTCTCAGACGTCATTACCCTTAGGGGACAAAGGCCCTCCTGGGGCCTAACCTGGTGACACTCCTGGATGGTAATGATGTGATAGTTGACAAGGGGTCAGTCAGCACAGATCTGTCAGCAACCACATGGGCTGGCCAAGCCTCACCCTCTCAGGTGGAATGGACTTTGCTAGGGGTCAGGAGATGGGAGAGGTGGGAGCGTGGGAGCTGTGAGAGACCAAAGGCAGAGAGGAGGGAGTGGTCAGAGCACACGTGGGTGAGACTTCGTCTAAGAGTCAGGGTCAAGGTGAGGTTTAGGGAAAACGAGGCTAAGGTTTAGGACTTTGTGCAGCAAACTTCTATGGAGATGGGAGTGGGCAGTGCAGACATGGTCCCTGAGAATTACTGCCTGCTGTCTGGGGGACTACTGTCCTGTCCAAGGGTTAGGAATTCATCCCCAGGAGGCCTCGGAGGTGCTTGAGCTGAAGCGAGTCATGGACCAGATAGAAGGGCAGTGGATACCTCAGGAAAGACTGAGCCTATGTCTTAGTGACCCCACAGTAGGGCAGAGTCAGCTGCTTGGGCAACTTGCTAGTGAGCACCTACTATGTGCTGGGCTCTGGGTGGATGCTAGACACTGAGTATCTCAGTGTAACTAACAGTGACCTCCTCATACAGATGAGGTTCATATCAGAGGTTAAAGACCTTGCTAGAATCCTGGTCCCAATATGAAACCTGTCTGCCTAGGTGTCTTGCTCACACCTTTCTACTGTGTTCTCAATCTTGGCAAGACTGTACATTGAAAACACCAGTCGCATCAGCTGGGTACACACTCCCACCTACATGACACTATATACTGGCTGTGTGTCCCCTCACAATACTTATTCCCTCCCTTCTTCACGTACAAATGATTCATCCATAACTGAGCGTCGAGTCAATGCCAGCTATTCCTCATCCTTTCTGTTTACCAATGCTTGGAAATGGTTTTAAAAGACCTGAGACAGTTTGTGTCAAGCATCAACTACGTATGGAGTTTTGTTAGATTCCATATCTTCCTCTCATACCCTACTAGAGAGCTAACCTGAATGTTCTCTTCTTCTACAAGTTGAACTGGTGCCACGTCTGTCAAGTTACATCCCTAGTGAGAGAATGAATAGAAACAGGTGGGCAAGAAGTTTCCTTCTCTCAGCTATTTTATGAGGGGCCCTGAATCGAACAAGAACAGCATCAAACCCTGGTCTTATCATTAAATATCAATGATGAAGTATTAAAAGGGCCATCTTCCTCAAAAGGTGTTAAAAATGTTAGAAATTCTTGTTGGAATTGCCCTAGATTAGTGGGAAATATTACCTCAATATGTTATGTTAAAGGTCCATATTTTTGTACTATTTCTAATCTACCCCGGATTAAACTATTTTTAATTTTTGTTTCTGCTGTTGTTTTAGTAATAACTTGTGTCTAACTCTTTATGATCCCATGAATTGTAGCCCACCGTCCTCAGCTGTCTATGAGATTTCCCAGGCAAAAATATTGAACTCGGTTGCCATTTCCTTATCCAGGGGATCTTTCCGACCTAGTGTCGATCCCGTATCTCCTGTATTGGCAGGCGGATTCTTTACCACAGAGCCACCAGCGAAGCCCATCCATTTGAAAATACAATATAATTTACCTGAGAAATGAAGAAAACAAAGGCAATCAGTTTAAATCCAATTTTTAATTATTAGTTTCAATACACATAGAACTACTGTGCCACATTGCTCTATGGTTTCTAAGTAGTTACCCTTCATCTCTGTACTTATCTTGTCAAGAACCAGTAACAGGCAGCTCATGGGCAAGGCAGGTCCTCAGACCACACAGGAGCAGCACTGCCCCACGATGTGTGTTGCTGCCTGATTGTTGGCCTGTAAAGGTGGTTGTGAGGTGAGGGGCACAGAATCGCTGGTGGACTGCTGAGTGCTGTACACAGGTCAGTCAGGGCCATCATCTTAGCCCCTGATACCTGGTAGGATGAGGGGCTCTGGGAAGGGAAGGACTTGTCTGAAGTCACACAGCTGGAAAGCGACCAACGCAGGACTGGCCTCATCTCTCATCAGTGCTCTTCCAATCTGCCTTGAGGGAGAACCCTGGAAAATGCCTCCCAGATGCACCTTCAAGAAAGAGGGGTGGTCCCAGTTGCAGAGCTGCCTGCACAGGGTCAACTGATCCTAAGACAGATCCAGGCTAGATGTCAGCCTCGGTCACGTTAGCCCAAATCAGGACCATGCTGAAGGGCCAGTTTGGTTTGCTTTTGCCCTCTGCACAATTCCACTGTTTTCCTTCCTGATAAATTTTCCAATAAGAGGAAATGCAATGAATGTTCACCATTTGTGATGAGGAAATGGAAATCAATACCTTGACCTGATATCATTCTACACACCAACAAATAAGATGTCTGACTACACAGAGAGGCAGAGAAGATATCTATCTGTGGACACTGCATATATTCCATGCAGAGTCTACATGGGTACTATAGTTTGTGCAAAAGCCTGACACTACTGCTCTTTAGCTTGTGCAATCACATGCCTATCCCTTGATGCAGCAGTGCCTCTGGCTTATGAGTCTGTGGGAGGAATATGGGCACACGGACAGGGACCAGAGAGAATGCTATCATCAGGGTCTATCAAAGTGGCTGGCTGCGGTGATGGAAAGCAACTTTCCATTGCAAGAGATATTTAAATCACAAAAGAGTGGAGCATGAACTTGAGATGAAATGATATTTAATGACTTGTAAACATTTTCAAGAATACACACCTCCATTCAGAAAGCACTGTAACCACAGTGAAATTCCCAAGGCACCTGAGTGATCAACTGAGAAAGGCAGAGTCCTAAGCACTGAACAACCAGGATATTCCCTGTGTGATCACTTTGGAAAACTCTGTGGCTATGTGGAGACTGTAGCATGGGCAGGCGAGGGGAAGTCAAGTTCAGTTTTAGACAGGCTGTGGTGGAGGTGTCAAGCAGGCTGTGAGAGAGATTGTCAAGTACCCACCTACATAGTCAAGTCTGGAGCAGAGAGGGAGGTCAGAGCTCAAGATGCAGTCTGGAATTGTTCATCTTATAGACAGACTCCAAGGCCATGAGCCTGGAGGAGGTCTCTATGAGAGAGAGGGTAGAGAGAAGAGAGTTCCAAGGACTGAGGGGACAGAAGGGCCCTGAAACACTTAGTCTGGTGAAGGGTAAGAGCCACCATGGAGACCCAGGGGCAACCAGAGGGGCAGGAGGGAAACCAGGAGAGTGTGGTGTCCACAGACCAAGTGACTTCAAGGAGGAGGGAGGGAACAGCTGTGACTGAGGCTGCTGAAAGTTCAAGACAAGAGCTGAGAATTGACCACTAGATTTAGCAGTTTGGAAACCACTGGTGAGCTTGTCAAGGGCAGTTCCATGGAACAGTGGCATCTGAAGTCTAGAGGAGGGAAGACAAAATGGCAGGGGAGGGTATGGAAATCAGACGGCTCTTCCATGAGTTGTGCTGTCCAGGCAAACTGAGAAAAAGGGCAGGAGATGGAGGAGATGGTGGGGGGCCTAGAGATATTTATATGGGAGCTGGTACTTCTTATTTGTAAAGGGGAACCATGAACCTGGCAGGTGAAAGGAGACAATCACTTAGCCAAGTAGTTGAGTAGCTGGGAAGAGGGCAAGATTGCCCTATACTTGCTGCTTCACTTGCAAAGTAATGGGCAAGATTTGAGCAAAGGTGATCTGGCAGATAATGTATTGCCTGAAGAGTCCATTGTACTTCTCTATCTCTGTAATAAGTTTATCCAGGCCAGGTGAGTTAAAATACTTCACCTAAGATACTGGTCTCTGCCAGGGTAGGTGCAATGAGGTTCTAGGGCTGGCTGGACACACCACAAAAACAACCCAGCCCCCACAAATGCTTAGCAACCTCTGGCAGCAACAAAAACCAACAGGTGTCTCAGACCCCAGCAGAGCTCAGAGAAGCCTCCAGAGGAAGCAGAGGAATCAGCATGATGGAGTTTGCACCTTTGTTTGTGCCACTGGAACACAGGCTGCAGACCTTCGCGGTCCTGCAGTTGATCTTCTCTTACTTGGCCCTGTGTAAGGAAAGCTGAGATGGATTTGGGAGGCCATGGCACCTGCCACTTCAGGTGCACATGGTGCATTGATGGGGGAAAGATACAGGTCCCAAGGTGGGTGCTGAACCTAGTGCCTGGGGTCACCTGGGATGAGGGACATCTTACTCACATGGCCTTGGGGAAGCTTTGCCAACAGGAGTGTGTGTCTGACTGTCCATGCCCACCTCAGCCCAGCCTGGGACCTGGGAGTGTCTAGAGGAGGACAGAGAGGCAAGTAAACTTCGAGCTTGGAGCTAGAAGGAGGGCAGCTGAGAAAAGGCATCCAGACCTTCTGATGCCAGGAACAGTGGCTTGTATCTTGACCCTTATCTCAAGGGCAAAGTGGATCCCCAGGAGGGCTTTAGGTATAGCAGTGACAAGGTCCAATCTGTGGGTGAGAAGCTGTAATTTAGGGATCTTCTGTGTTGGGGTGTTGGGTGAGAGAGATGACAGGGAGCAGTGGTTAGCAAATCAAATTTGGGTCTGCTTGTGGGAACAAAGTAAAGTTCCTATACTGACAGTGGGTTGTGGTCAAAGAAAGTGCAGTCTTTATTGCAGGGGCCAAGGAAGGAGTCCAGGGAACTAAGGCTAAAAATGCCTGAAACCCCTTTGGTTACCAGGAAACGGTGTCTAGAGACTGGGTGAGGTAGAGATGCTGGGTGCATGATCGGCCCTTAGAGAATCGTCTAATTGCTTGGTGGTGAGGGAACTATCATCAACCTTCTGGTTTCCCCTGGTCTGAGGTCTATGGGCTGGTGAACAACTTCCTCCACCTGCTGGGGGTTCAGTATCTGCAAAACCTCTCAAAGATGTTTCTTAATATTATCTTCGGCTCTCAGGAACAAACTAAAATTCTTTGAATTTGCGGAATTGTTAAACACTTACTTCTTTTTCTTGCTTGAATGATTTCCTTTCTTTCTGTGTTTATGATTTCTGTTAATTTTATTTTTGAAATTTGGTGAAGGCTTAGGAAGCTGAAGATTTTCTACAAATAAGAGGCAGGCAGAGGACATGAGGGATCTTTCCCAGGAGGGCTGCATAGGTCCAGCTCGATTACAAGGTCACAATCTACAAATGGGTCAACATGTAGACTCATGGGCCAAAACCAGCCCCCTGATTGTTTCTGTATTTGTACAGCCCATGAGTGAAGAATGGTTTTTGCATTTTAAATGCTTGCATTTTAAATAATGTTGTGCCTATGCAGCATACTCCTAGTTGCCTCTTGAGCCCAAATGTCTGAAATATTTACAATTCACAAAGGATTACTTACTTCTGGTCAAGTGAGACTGGCAGTGGGTGGAGAGAAGGGGCTCCTCTCCAATGATATTAGGAGATGAGTCTACAGGGCAGAATGCACAGGCTAGCATGAAAGTAAGGGTTTCCAGGGGGTCAGTAAACACTGAAAATGTAGTGAGCAGCTGGTTCACACTGGGCATAGAGCAGGTGATTAGGGACAGATGAAGAAGTGACCAGGAAGTTTACTGAAGACTGGCTGTCACTGAAGACTCAGATCCCAGAAAAAAATACTTCCTAGTGGGCTACTTGTTTAATCTGTTTCTTTCCTCTTCTCTATAATCCACAAACTCATGCAGGAAGGTAAGCTTCTTTCAAATAGTTTCTCTTGTTCTCATCTGCATCTCCATCTCCTAGAAGAGTTGATGTTGATAAATATTCATTGAATGAATAAATGTTCAGAGCATGATATGGACATGATAGTAGAATTCAAACCACCACTCATCCTACTAGTTTTCTATGTGAGTTTATCCAATCTGGATATCTTCTCTGGGTTTCAGTAAAGTGAAATATTACATTTTTTCCTTCTTGGTGTTATGAGGGACAAGAAGGGGTTTCCTTTCTTCAGGGACTGAAAAATACACCCAAGTTAGGATTTAGCCTGCTGACAGGAGTTAAATGGTAAACCCAGAGTGAGGGAGACGTTTAAATGTGGGTAGTTCTATCTGATCAAGTGGAAATGCCAGTATTTTTAAATTCTTTATTTCTGACTAAAAAACAAATGCATGCTATTTTAACACATCCAAACAAAATGTGTGTTCTGAAAGTGAAAGACTTCCACCAAATCCTACCCTACAAGTAACTGCTATTAACATCTTGGTTTTATTCTCTCGACCTGGATGGGAGTTTCTGTTTCGTGGTTATAGAGGTTCAGTTTAGGAAGATGAAAAGAGTTCTGAGACACAGGCTGGTATAGTTACACAACAATGTGAATTAATTTAATGCTGCCAAATTGTCTCTCAAAAATCATTTCGCGTATATACCCAGGAGCGGGACTGCTGGGTCCTATGGTTGCTCTAGTTTAGTTTTACAAGGAATCTCCATACTGTTCTCCATAAGTCCTCTCTCATGAGCCCATAATTTGAAAAGACACAAGCACCCCAGTGTTCACAACAGCACATTTACAATCGCTAGGACATGGAAGCCAGCTAAATATCCATTAGAGTAATGGATATAGAAGATGTGGTACTATGGTCATGGAACATTACTCAGTCATAAACAAAGAACAAATTAATGCCAGTTTCAGTAACATGTATGGACCTTGAGACTGCCAAATTGAGTGAAGATAGCCATGGAAAGACAAATATCACATGATATCACTTATATGCACAATAGAAAAAAGGGGTACTAATGTACCTATTTACAAAACAGAAGTAGAAAAAAAACCTAATAGTTACCAGGGGCTAAGGGAAAGGATAAATTGGGAGATTTGGATGGGCAAATAACACTACTGTATATACTGTATATACAATAGATGACAATAAGAACCTGCTGTATAGCACAGGGATCTCTACTCAGTGCTCTGTAATGATCTATATAGGAAAAGAATAATGAAAAAAACACCAGAGTGGATATATGTATGTGTATAACAGTTTTACCTCTTTATACACTTGAAACTAATACAACATTGTAAATGAACTATACTCGAAGAAAACTTTAAAACAATAGTAAAATACCAAAGAGTCATTTCGATGACAAGTATTTTGTTAAAGATATTTTACCACCATAAAAATTGAAATGACAAAACAAAGTGCCCAAACACAACACTGAATTCAACACCACAAGGGCAGGAATTCCTGTCTGTTACTCACGGCTGTACCACGAGCACCTGACACGTTGTAGGTGCTCTGTAGAAACTGAGCCTCTGTGAGCCCCAACCTACTTTGGCTTCTGCATTTTACTACTATCCAGACTGGGCTTCTCCAGTAGCTCAGCTGTAAAGAATCTGCCTGCAATGCAGGAGCCATAGGAGATGTGGGTTCGATCCCTGGGTTGGGAAGATACCCTAGAGGAGGGCATGGCAACTCATTCCAGGATTCTTGCTTGGAGAATCCCATGGGCAGAGGAGCCTGGCTGGCTATAGCCCACAGGGCTGCAAAGAGTCAGAAACCACTGAAACAACTTAGCACCCACACATGCACTATTCAGACTGAGTCAAAATTCCCCTTCTCCAGGAAGTCGGCTATGAATGACAGGCCCAGTTTACACCACTTTCAAATAGACTACAGGTGGAGGATGAACTTCTTTAAGAGTATAAGCACAGGGTGTTGAGTGGAGGGAATGGAATGGAGAGGATGCAATATTCTCTAACAGTGAGGCTCAATTCAGTTCAGTTCAGTCACTCAGTCGTGTCCGACTCTTTGAAACCCCATGAATTGCAGCACGTCAGGCCTCCCTGTCCATCACCAACTCCTGGAATCCACCCAAACCCATGTCCATCGAGTTGGCGATGCCATCCAACCATCTCATCCTCTGTCGTCCCCTTCTCCTCCTGCCCCCAATCCTACCCAGCATTAGGGTCTTTTTCAGTGAGTCAACTCTTCGCATGAGTACTTTGCCAAAGTATTGGAGTTTCAGCTTCAACATCAGTCCTTCCAATGAACACCCAGGATTGATCTCTTTTAGGATGGATTGATTGGATCTCCTTGCAGTCCAAGAAACTCTCAAGAGTCTTCTCCAACACCACAGTTCAAAAGCATCAATTCTGCGGCGCTCAGCTTTCTTCACCGTCCAACTCTCACATCCATACATGACCACTGGAAAAACCATAGCCTTGACTAGATGGACATTTTTTCACAAAGTAATGTCTCTGCTTTTAAATATGCTATCTAGGTTGGCCATAACCTTCCTTCCAAGGAGTAAGCGTCTTTTAATTTCATGGCTGCAATCACCATCAGCAGTGATTTTGGAGCCCCAAAAAATAAAATCTGCCACTGTTTCCACTGTTTCCCCATCTATTTCCCATGGAGTGATGGGACCAGATGCCATGATCTTAGTTTTCTGAATGTTGAGCTTTAAGCCAACTTTTTCACTCTCCTCCTTCACCTTCATCAAGAGGCTCTTCAGTACTTCTTCACTCTCTGCCATAACGGTGGTGTCATCTGCATATCTGAGGTTATTGATATTTCTCCCGGCAATCTTGACTCCAGCTTGTGTTTCTTCCAGCCCAGCGATTCTCATGATGTACTCTGCATATAAGTTAAATAAGCAGGGTGACAATATACAGCCTTGACGGACTCCTTTTCCTATTTGGAACCAGTCTCTTGTTCCATGTCCAGTTCTAACTGTTGCTTCCTGACCTGCATACAGGTTTCTCAAGAGACAGGTCAGATGGTCTGGTATTCCCATCTCTTTCAGAATTTTCCACAGTTTATTGTGATCCACACAGTCAAAGGCTTTGGCATAGTCAATAAAGCAGAAATAGATGTTTTTCTGGAACTCTCTTGCTTTTTCGATGATCCAGCAGATATTGGCAATTTGATCTCTGGTTCCTCTGCCTTTTCTAAAACCAGCTTGAACATCTGGAAGTTCACGGTTCACGTATTGCTGAAGCCTGGCTTGGAGAATTTTGAGCATTACTTTACCAGCATGTGAGATGAGTGCAATTGTGCGGTAGTTTGAGCATTCTTTGGCATTGCCTTTCTTTGGGATTGGAATGAAAACTGACCTTTTCCAGTCCTGTGGCCACTGCTGAGTTTTCCAGATTTGCTGGCATATCGAGTGCAGCACTTTCACAGCATCACCTTTGAGGATTTGAAATAGCTCAA
Source organism: Giraffa tippelskirchi (assembly GCF_054371585.1). Classification (NCBI taxonomy): domain Eukaryota; kingdom Metazoa; phylum Chordata; class Mammalia; order Artiodactyla; family Giraffidae; genus Giraffa; species Giraffa tippelskirchi. The sequence continues at coordinate 126,313,688 of NC_137285.1, forward strand.
CTGGAATTCCATCACCTCCACTAGCTTTGTTCGTAGTGATGCTTTCTAAGGCCCACTTGACTTCACATTCCAGAATGTCTGGCTCTAGGTGAGTGATCACACCATCGTGATTATCTGGGTTGTGAAGATCTTTTTTGTACAGTTCTTCTGTGTATTCTTTCCACCTCTTCTTAATATCTTCTGCTACTGTTTGGTCCCTGCCATTTCTGTCCTTTATTGAGCCCATCTTTGCATAAAACATTCCCTTGGTATCTCTAATTTTCTTGAAGAGATCTCTAGTCTTTCCCATTCTATTGTTTTCCTTTATTTCTTTGCATTGATCGCTGAGAAAGGCTTTCTTATCTCTCCTTGCTATTCTTTGGAACTCTGCATTCAAATGGGTATATCTTTTCTTTTATCCTTTGCTTTTCACTTCCCTTCTTTTCACAGCTATTTGTAAGGCCTCCTCAGACAGCCATTTTGCTTTTTTGCATTTCTTTTTCTTGGGGATGGTCTTGATTCCTGTCTCCTGTACAATGTCACGAACCTCCATCCATAGTTCATCAGGCACTCTGTCTATCAGATCTAGTCTCTTAAATCTATTTCTCACTTTCACTGTATAGTCATAAAGGATTTGATTTAGATCATACCTGAATGGTCTAGTGGTTTTCTCCACTTTCTTCAATTTCAGTCTGAATTTGGCAATAAGGAGTTCATGATCTGAGCCACAGTCAGCTCCTGGTCTTGTTTTTGCTGACTGTATTGAGCTTCTCCATCTTTGGCTGCAAAAAATATAATCCATCTGATTTCAGTGTCGACCATCTGGTGATGTCCATGTATTGAGTCTTCTCTTGTGTTGTTGGAAGAGGGTGTTTGCTATGACCAGTGCATTCTCTTGACAAAAGTCTATTAGCCTTTTCCCTGCTTCATTCTGTACTCCAAGGCCAAATTTGCCTGTTACTCCAGGTGTTTCTTGACTTCCTACTTTTGCATTCCAGTCCCCTATAATGAAAAGGACATCTTTTTTCGGTATTTGTTCTAGAAGGTGTTGTAGGTCTTCATAGAACTGTTCAACTTCAGCTTCTTCAACGTTACTGGTCGGGGCATAGACTTGATTACCGTGATATTGAATGGTTTGTCTTGGAAACGAACAGAGATCATTCTGTCGTTTTTGAGACTGCACCCAAGTACTACATTTCAGACTCTTTTGTTGACCATGATGGCTACTCCATTTCTTCTAAGGGATTCTTGCCCACAGTAGTAGATATAATGGTCATCTGAGTTAAATTCACCCATCCCAGTCCATCTTAGTTCTCTGATGCCTAGAATGTCGATGTTCACTCTTGTCATCTCCTGTTTGACCACTTCCAATTTGCCTTTATTCATGGACCTAACATTCCAGGTTCCTATGCAATGTTGCTCTTTACAGGTTTCTGTGTGATATATCATTATGCAGGAACAGCAGTGTCTACACAAACCAAGCCCTGAAAAGGGGTGAAGTGCTGTGGGCAGGCTGTGACCTGGTATTAGGAAGTCCTACAGACTTGGCACGACAGCTCCCTGGCCCCTCTCCACCCACACCTATGAGCATCACTAGAAACTTCATGCCTGTCCTCCCAGACCCTACCTTCAGCACCCTGGGGTCTCTTACACTGAGTCACAGGGACTCAGGGGTCCAGCCCTACACCTGGGACAGAACTCCCACTGCCACAGTCCTTGGAGAGGTGCTCACTCCCTCCTACAATGGCTCTGTCATTCTGGGTGGGCTCAGCCTGGGACAGGGTCTCCCTTCATGTAGGACAGGGACTTGGGTCCCTGTCACCCTCCCAGGAGTCCCACCTCTGCCTTGGGCCTGGGGCCTTCCTTCCCTGGTGGGCTGTATCAGCTTCATCCATTCATGGGTCTGTTCTCTCCCTCTTCATTCCACGGTCTCCCAGAGCATCTCCTCTGTTCCAGGCCTGCACTGGGGGCAAAGATCCTCAGATAGGCTGTCTCTTTCCAGGACACTCACATGGGGATGTTATAGCACTTGGGCTCAGGGGACACAGAAGAGGTCAGCACAGAAAATAAGCAGGTGGACCAGCAGTGGAACAAGGTGCAGCCCTGATTCACCAGGTTGCTGTTCCTTCAGCTGGTCTAGACTGCCGACCTGGACCCCTCCTGGGGTCAGCTGGAAGCCAACTACCACGCTGGCTTCCATTTTCACGGGGTCCTCACCACTGGAACTTTTACCAACCTGTGTACAGAGGGCACGGGCTTCTCCTCAGCTTTCCCAGGCATCTGCTCACATCTGATGATGCTGCACTGGTGTTTCTGAACCCCTGTCTTTAGGGATTACATCATGTCAGGGAGTGAGTCCTTCCACTATTTCTATCCCAGGATGATGAGGGCTGGGCTGGGCTGGGATGGCATCCCATCAGCTGCGATGATGAAGGCAATGAGGAAGGATTTTAAGGAAGGCGGCCAATTGTTCTGTACTTCTTCCAAGTGAATGTGTAGTAGACAAGGAGATGAGACCCAAAGAAGCATTTCCCATTGCTCTGTGCTCAGTGATGAGCTTGGTGGGAGAATTGGGAAAAGGGAGTTTCCTGCCAACAGGGAACTCTCAGCTGGGGAGTGGGGTAGAGCCCAGGCGACATGCGCCTGAACCATGCTTGCCCACTTCACACTGCACCTGACCATCTTCCTCTCTCCCCAGGGCTGGTTTAATCAGACAAGGAGAGTGCTGCTCATATTCTGAGCAGGAAAAGAGGCAGCAACCTGCTGTCCATTGCTGTTGGGGGCATCCAGGAGTCACTGAATGCCAGGCCTGGAGCCTACAAGCTGGTGCTGCGGAACCGCAAGGGCTTCATCAGGCTCGCTCTGATGCACGGGTATTGGGGAGAGGGCTGTGGGTTCAACTGGAGATTGGCAAGGATTGTAGTTTGGAGGGAAGACTGAAGAAACAAATGCAGATCCTATTTTGGCAGGGGGAATCTCAATCCATTGACAGTGAAGATTGTATGTTGCTGATAGATGCACTGTCTCAGACCCAAATACCCAGAGAAAATTCTAGAAGGAAGATTTTGTGATTAAAGGGATTAAGTCTCAAAGGTCATATTGCTGAAAGCTTGCATTACATCTGAGATCCAGAGAATCTGGGTGAATGGAGTTTGGGGCGTAGTAAAGAGCTATTCTCCTATCTTTAAATATCTGTGAAGAATACAAGCAAGCCAGGGCAGAAGAGATTTTCTTAGAAACTCTGCAGATGTTTCATACCTGGGAGGACTTTCAGCAGTATTGCGGTCTCCCTCTCATGATCTTGTAAACGGAAAGGGTTAATTTTGAATTCATGCTGAATCTGCTTATATACTTGATACTTCTTGTTACTATAGTAATATACATAATGATCTGCCTAAGGGAGATAACCAGAGCCACCCACCTTTAAAGGACTATAAGGAAGTAAAACTAACACATTCCCTTGCTTGAGTCTCGCCATTCTAGTGGACATTTGCAAGGATCAAATAGTCTTTTTACTTTTTTCCTCACCTATCCTCCAATCTCTGATCCATAAAAGAACTTGGCAACCAGGCCATGACAAGATGGTCATTTTGAGGCACTAGTCTGCCATTTTCTTGGTCAGTCGTTCAGAATAAATCCCTTCCTTGTCACAACACTTAGCCTCGGATTCGTTGGCCTGTCTTATGGCGAGCAGAGTGAGCCCGGAGTCAGTAACAATCCCAGTGCCTGTCGTTGGCCCTGAGAAGAGCCATGACCTGCTTGAAGTCATAAAACAAGACCATGGCAGGACTGGGAGACACCCAAGGCCTCCTACTTTTGGTCCAGGGCTCTGTTCTCTGCTCCAGTTCCTGCTCACTAGGTCCCTTCAGGAGGGTAGGTGACCAGCTTGTGCCTTCTTGCCCCTCCACACGCCCTCTCTCCTGTCTCCCTCTAGGGCAGCTCTGGTGCCGATCTTCTCCTTTGGGGAGAATGACTTATATGACCAGGTTGAGACCTCTCCTGGTTCCTGGTTGCGGTGGTTTCAGGACCGATGTCACAAGAGTGCTAGAGGCTCTCTTCCACTCTTCTATGGCCGTGGAGTCTTCCAGTACAGCTTTGGTCTTATGCTCTACCGCCGACCCATCACCACTGTGGGTGAGCCTAGACCCGGGCAGGGAGGTGGAAGAGTTACAGGGCAAGGATCTGGGCTTTTGCTGTAAGGGGACACGGACATAGACCAGGACACCCTTGAATTTGTGGAGCACACATTCTAGAGTGTGAAACAAACATACAGGAAAGTAACGCTATGAAAGGAAGTCTAGAATGAGAAGAGTAACAGGGGCACAAAGGCCAGTAACCAGTACTGATTACTGAGCCATTGCAGTGTGCCAGGCGCTGCACTGACTCCTTATATGCTGCAGCTTAGTTTTCCCAACAACTTGTGAGGTAGGACTCTCATCCCCATTTTATTGATTGCAAACCCAGACCCACAGAAGGTAAATATCTTCCAAGAGATCAGCCTGCCCTTGGTAATAAAGTTGAGGTTTGATAAGGGTATTTGCCTTTTTATTATGCAAGACAAGGAGGGTTTAATTCTGACCACAGGGTCTAATGACAGTAATTGGAGAAGGTGAATACAATAGAAGACCATTCCAGGTCTGTTAGAATTGTGTGTAAAGTAGTAATCAGCAGTCTCTGAAGGAGAGCCAGATGGATTTCCCTGTAAACAATGGGCATGGGCTTTAGTCCATAGACTTAGCACCACCTTCAGCTATTTGCTTTCTTCTTGAATTCCAACTACTTTCCAAAGGCAGAACTAATAGAGCTGTTCATCTCTGCTCATGCAGTAATTTCTTAGTTGAGTACAGGCAAACCAACCACCAAACTTTCTTTGCATTATGTCATGATATTCTCATGAATGTTTATAGTGCTGCTGTCTCTAGACCATTCCCAAGAGAATAAAACATGGCAGCTGCTTTCTGATCCACCTCTTCCCACAGACAGTCTCTTCCAATCATGGCATCTGAGACCTCCAGATCCACCTTTCCCTTGAGGCTAAGAGCACATCCCCAAGGCTTATACCGTGATACTGATTGCTCCTGGCTATGTGACCTTAAATAAGTTACTTAACCTTCCTAAGCCTCATTTCCTCAGCAGTCAGACAGAAATAATAGCAAGTTCTCTCCAACTAGGATTGTTAGGATGACAGAAGATACAATGCATGTACAGGCTCATCTCACACCCGAGCAAAGTAATGCTGAAAATTCTCCAAGCCAGGCTACAACAGTACGTGAACTGTGAACTTCCAAATGTTCAAGTTGGATTTAGAAAAGGCAGAGGAACCAGAGATCAAATTGCTGACATCTGTTGGATCATCAAAAAAGCAAGAGAGTTCCAGAAAAACATCTACTTCTGCTTTATTGACTATGCCAAAGCCTTTGACTGTGTAGATCACAATAAAATGTGGAAAACTCTTCAAGAGATGGGAATACCAGACCTCCTGACCTGCCTTCTGAGAAACCTGTATGCAGGTCAGGAAGCAACAGTTAGAACTGGACATGGAACAACAGACTGCTTCCAAACGGGGAAAGGAGTATGTCAAGGCTATATATTATTTAACTTACACGCAGAGTACATCATGAGAAACGCTGGACTGGATGAAGCACAAGCTGGAATCAAGATTGTCAGGAGAAATATCAATAACCTCAAATATTCAGATGACACCACCCTTATGGCAGAAAGCAAAGAAGAACTAAAGAATCTCTTGATGAAAGTGAGAGAGGAGAGTGAAAAAGTTGGCTTAAAACTCAACATTCAGAAAACTAAGGTCATGGCATCTAGTCCCATCACTTCATGGCAAATAGATGGGGAAACAATGGAAACAGTGAGAGACTTTATTTTTTGGGGTTCCAAAATGACTGCAGATGGTGATTGCAGCCATGAAATTAAGACACTTGCTCCTTGGAAGAAAAGCTATGACCAACCTAGATAGCGTATTAAAAAGCAAAGACATTACTTTGCCAACAGAGGTCCATCTAGTCAAAGCTTTGGTTTTCCCAGTAGTCATGTATGGATGTGAGAGTTGGACTATAAAGAAAGCTGAACACTGAAGAATTGATGCTTTTGAACTGTGATGTTGGAGACGACTTTTGAGAGTCCCTTGGACTGCAAGGAGATCCAACCAGTCCATCCTAAAGGAAATCAGTCCTGAATATTCATTGGAAGGACTGATGTTGAAGCTGAAACTTCAATACTTTGGCCACCTGATGCGAAGAGCTGACTCATTTGAAAAGATCCTGTTGCTGGGAAAGATTGAAGGGGGGAGGAGAAAAGAAGACGACAGAGGATGAGATGTTTGGATGGCATCACCAACTCAATGGACCTGAGTTTGAGTAGGCTCTGGGAGTTGATGATGGACAGGGAAGCATGGCATTCTACAGTCCTTAGGATCACAGAATCAGACATGACTGAGCTACTGAACTGAAGTGAACTGAACTGCATATTTATCAATGGGAACCATGGATATGGCAGGTGAAAGAAGAAAATTACTGCAGCCAAGTAATACTGTAGGTGAAAAGAGGGCAGGATTGCCCTTTACTTGTTGCTTCTCTTGCCAAGTAATGGGGAAGATTGAGCAAAGGTGATCTGGCAGATAATGTATTGCGTGAAGAGTCCACTGCATTTCTCTTGCTCTGTAACAAGTTTACTCCAGGCCAAGTGATTTTAAAGATTTTATCTAAGATACTGGTGGTGGCCAGGTTAGTGCAATGAGACCCTAAGGCTGGCTGAACACCCACCCCAAGCCCCCACAAATGCTTAGCAACCTCTGTCAGCAACAAAAACTGGCAGGTGTCTCAGACCACAGCCAAGCTCAGAGAAGCCTCCCGAGCAAGCAGAGGAATCAACATGGTGGAGTTTGCACCTTTGTTTGTGCCCCTGGAGCGCAGGTTGCAGACCTTAGCGGTCCTGAAGTGGATCTTCAGTTTCTTTACCCTGCGTAAGGAAAGCTGAGATGGGACTGGGAGGCCATGGGCACCTGCCACTTCAGGTGCACATGGTACATTGATGGGGGAAAGATACAGGTCCCAAGGTGGGTGCTGAACCTAGTGCCTGGGGATCACCTGGGATGAGGGATATCTTGCTCATATGGCCTTGGTGGAGTTTTGCCAACAGGAGTGTCTATGACTGTCCATGCCCACCTCAGCCCAGCTTGGGACCTGGGAGTGTCTGGAGGAGGATAGAGAGTCAACTAACCCTGGGCCTAGTGCTAGAAAAGGGAAGCTGAGAAAAGGCATCCAGACCCTCTGATGCCAGGAACAGATGCTTGTCCCTTATCCCAAGGCAAAGAAGATCCCTAAGACGGCTTTAGGAACAGGAGTGACATGGTCCAATCTGTGGGAGACAAGCTATAATTTAGGGATCTTCTGTGTTGGGGTGTTGGGGGAGAGAGAGATGACAGGGAGCAGTTGTTACCAAATCAAATTTGCACCTGCTGTGGGAACACAGTAAGGCCCCTCTACTGACACTGAGTTGTGGTGAAAGAAAGTGCAGGTTTTACTACAGGGTCCAAGCAAGGAGTCCAGAGAGTTAAGGCTCAAAATGCCTGAAACCTCTTTGATTACCAGGGAACGGTGTCTAAAGACTAGGTGAGGTAGAGATGCTGGGTGCATGATCTGCTCCTAGAGAATCGTCTCATTGCTTGGTGGTGAGGTAACGTGGAGTCACCATCATCAACTTTCTGGTTTCCTCTCATCTGAGGTCTATGGGCTGGTGAGCAACTTCCTCCACCTGCTGGGGGTTCAGTATCTGCAAAACTATTCAAATATGAGTCTCAATATTATCTATGGCTCTCGGGAACAAGCTAACAGTCTTTGAAATTTGTGGAATGGTTAAACTGTTATTTATTTTCTTGCTTGACTGTTTTCTTTTTGTCTTTATGATTTCTCTTAATAACTTTATTTTTGAAATTAGGTGAAGGCTTAGGAAGCTAAAGATTTTCTACAAATAAGAGGCAGGCAGAGGACATGAGGGATATTTTCCAGGAAGGCTGCATAGGTCCTGCTTGATTACAAGGTTACAGCAAAAGTTAAAGAACTCAGGGAGTTGTATCCACACCGAGCAGATTAGTGTGGCCAGAATATGGGGTGCAGGTGGGTGAGTGAGGCTGGAGTAAGAGAAGTCTGACCAGCAGTAGGGAGCTTGAGGCCAGGCTGAGCTGCTTGAGCTGAGCCTCAAAGTTATGAGAAGTCACGGGCGTACTTTAACTAAAGGGAGGATATACATTTCCCTGTGGCTCAGACGGTAAAGCATCTGCCTACAATGCGGAAGACTCGGGTTCAATCCCTGGGTCAGGAAGATCTCCTGGAGAAGGAAATGGCAACCCACTTTAGTATTCTTGCCTGGAAAATCCCAGAGACGGAGGAGCCTGGTAGGCTACAGTCCATGGGGTTGCAAAGAGTTGGACGTGACTTCACTTTCACTTTCATGGTGGAATTATCTATGGAAAGATGGGCTGGGATTAGACAGGAAGTGTACTAGGTAGAAAGAATATCTTTTCTCTGGGGTTCTAAAGAATGGATACCAGAAAAAGTTCATCTTGTTACATCTCCACCAGGCATTTATTGAGCACCTGGTGAATACAGAGAGGGAGGTGGGGGGGCAAGACCAAGTGAGAAAGCAGTCTGCTGCAGTGGGAAAATGTGAGTTTGAATTTAGGCCAACTGATTTCAAATCCAGGCTCTCAATGTGACACTGGTGGTGTTGACTGCATTCTCTCCTTCATGAAGCCTTGGGAAGCTGATCTCTTCTTCCTAGGGTGAGGACTGGACAGGACAGTGCAGGCTGGGCATAAAGGAGAGCTCGTTCCTTCACACTACTGACCACTAATGATTCCTGCTTCCATTCCCAGCCTTGGTCTGCTACGTGGTCTTCATAGGCCTCCTGTTCACAAGATTCTGGATGATCAGTATCCTGTATGCAATCTGGTGGCACCTGGATCGAGACACGCCCCGGCAGGGGGGCAGGCAGTGTGCTTTCATAAGGCACTGGACCATATGGAAGTACGTGAAGGACTATTTCCCCATCTCGGTGAGTATGGGGCTGGCTAAGGAGTGGTCAGTACCATAGTCCCCACGTGTCTATGTGTGCAGTGAGCAGAATATTGGGCTGGGAGACAGGTGATAGGCTATCACCACTATGTGGCTAGAGGAAGAGTCAGTTTCTCTCTGACTATGGTTGTCCAACTTCAGTGAGGTGAGGCCACTATGAGGACTGATAAATGAACAGGATTTGAGGAAACTTGTAGGCCATGTAGTGCAGCACACTCAAGTATCTTACAGGTGTAACACCTTCAGTAGTCCAAGTTTGGAGTGAAGGAAACTGTAACAAACATAAATTTTAAGACAGCATCTAGACTACACTTTATCAGATGATGAGTCTGACATCCAGAGAAGGAAGAAGGTGTGAGCAAGGATACAGAGCAGGTTCTTTTACTGCTTTTAAAGTTTGTGTATTAGCTTTGAGGATAGAAACAGAACAGAGAGCCCTCAGGATATATCCTGCCCCAACTCTGATATGCTGTGTTTCCTTGGACAGAGCTTTGCCCATTCTGAATCTCAGTTTCCCCGTGGATCCAGAAAACAGTCTGATTACTCCTCTTCTGCCTATCCCTTAATCTCTGATCTCTGACTCTGGGTACCTCATGTCCATTTTTGATACTTACTCTGGCCCCAAGTATCAGTCCTTAGTGATACAGCCCCTGAATTTGGGTGAACTGATCTTTGGCTCCTTTCCTAAATCTCAGACAGACAAAACCCTTGGATGTAAGCAGCTGTGACGGTTAATTGTCCAGTAGGGACAGGAAGGGGAGTGCATTTGGGACACAGAGAAGTGCCAGGCAGGGACAAGTGGCTTTCCTTAGGACACAGGAGAGAAGAATGTATAGTCTTCTGTGTATTTGATGTCTGAAGACACGTATTCAATGTCTGAAGGTGGACATCGAAGGTTCTAATACAGGGTCTGCAACATGCCAGCTGTATGACTTTGGGTGAGTTACACATGCTCTCTGAGCCTCGATTTCTTCATGTGTAAAGTGGAAATGCTGCCACATACATCACTGGGTTGTGTGGATTCCATGAGACATCAGGGGCTTCTAAGGACAGCATCTGGCTCTCTTTTCACACCTGGAGCTGCTGTCAATTGCATCTCTGGCAGAAAAATTGTGTGGCATGGCTCTGTGTCTGTCTCATATACATCTCTTCTGTCCCTCCTCTAGCTAGGTATCTCCCCTGGAGGTTTTGTCAGGTGGGCACTTGAAATTTTGGGAAAATGAACCTGATTTGCAAAAATTCTACCTGCACAGTGTTTGGGATTGTTGGCCAGTGCAGGCCTTTGGCATCAGCACCTGTAGAAGGCAGAGAAGATAGAAGGAGAGATGACATGTACTTTGATGCCTCTGTCCTGGACTGAGGTCTGCAGGTGGCACTGTGACTGGTAAAGAACTCCCAAGTCATCCACACACCTCCTCTGCACCTCTCTGCAGGCCTTGCAGAGATCTTAAGGTGGCAGGAGGTAGGGGGCCAGGGAATCTCTGCTGTCTACTGAAAAGATACGCACAACCTAAAAGTTATGAGGGGCTTTGTCCTGAGACCTTACTAAGGACAGTAGTCAGGAGAGAGCCTCTCAGTAATCTTTGAGGAGCTGTTCCAAAAGGTAAGGGAGAAGTCAGGATTTATGGGTTTTTGCTGAGAAAAAAAAACACAAAAAAGTATGTAGTTAAACATCAGAAGATTAATGCCAGTCAAAGAGCAAACTCAAGTAACGATATTAATGGTTTCCTACATATGGAGAGATGCAAAATCTGGGCTCACTACAATTATTCCTTTGATGTGCATCCTCACTCTCTATGACCAGTATCCTATTTTCCTCCACCTTGAATTCCTTTCAAGCCCCATTGTCAGTGGCAGCTACAGTGGCTGCTGGCTTGAAGGCAGGCAAGCAACATTCCTTGTCCTAACAACTCTACTGCAGCTACTCCACATCACAAGTCTTTGCACTCTGACTCTTACTCTAGCTGCTGCTAAGTCGCTTCAGTCATGTCTGACTCTGTGCGACCCCATAGATGGCAGCCCACCAGGCTCCCCCGTCCCTGGGATTCTTCAGGCAAGAGTACTAGAGTGGGTTGCCATTTCCTTCTCCAAGGCATGAAAGTGAAAAGTGAAAGTGAAGTCACTCAGTCATGTCCGACTCAGCGACCCCATGGACTGAAGTCTGCCAGGCTCCTCCGTCCATGGGATTTTCCAGGCAAGAGGACCGGAGTGGGGTGCCGTTGCCTTCTCTGTCTTACTCTAGCTGCTACTGCTGCTAAGTCGCTTCAGTCGTGTCCGACTCTGTGCGACCCTATAGACGGCAGCCCACCAGGCTCCGCCGTCCCTAGGATTCTCCAGGCAAGAATACTGGAGTGGGTTGCCATTTCCTTCCCCAGTGCATGAAAGGGAAAAGTTAAAGTGAAGTCGCTCAGTCGTGTCCGACTCTTAGCGACCCCATGGACTGCAGCCTACCAGGCTCCTCCATCCATGGGACTTTCCAGGCAAGAGTAATGGAGTGGGGTGCCAATGCCTTCTCTTACTCTAGAGCTGCCGCCTAATGGTAGAGTTTCTAGTGAAATTAGGAGACTACGTCTGAGCATTGGAGCTTGCTAAACAAACCCTATGGGCTTCCTGAGCAGCTAATGGTGGAGAATCAGGTAGTGTTTTCCCCAGGACAAGCTGCCTCCACCTCATGCTGAAGTTCAGTCCAGGAGCTGGGTTTCTATGGGAAGATTTCATATCCCGAAGCAGCAGTATCACCCAGACCAAGGCCTGAGCAGGGGTGCAGTGCTGTGGGCAGGCTGTGACCAGGTGTTAGGAAGTGCTGCAGACTTGGCAGGATACCTTCCTGAGCCCTCTCTTCCCATCACTAGGGACTTGTGCCCCTCTTCTCTGCCCCTACTTCCCAGCACACTGGGGTCTCTTATACTGAGTCACAGGGATTCAGGGGTCAGCCCTCCACCAAGGACTGAATTCCAGCTGCCACAGTTCTTGGAGAGATGCTCACCCCTTTTGCGATGGTTCCTTCATTCTGTGCGGGCTCTGCTTGGGACAAGGTCTCCCTTCACGTGGGACAGGGGTTTGTGTCCCTGTCACCCTCCCAGGAGTCTTGCCTCTGCCTTGGGCAGGGGGCCTTCCTTCCCTGGTGGGCTGTATTGGCTTCATCCATTCATGGGTCCGTCCTCTCCCTCTTCATTCTATGTTCTCCCAGAGCATCTCCTTTGCTCCAGGCCTGCACCAGGAACAAGGATGTTCAGACAGGCTGTCTCTAATCAGGTGAGACACTCACATGGGGGTGAGAAAGCACTTGGGCACAGGGGACACATAAAAGAGGTCAGCACAGAAAGTTAGCAGGTGGACCAGCAAGGGCACAAGATGAAGCTCTGATTCACCAGGTTGCTGTTCCTTCAGCTGGTCAAGACTGCCGAGCTGGACCCCTCCCGGAACTACCTCGCTGGCTTCCACCCTCATGGAATTGGGGTGATTGGAGCTTTTACCAACTTGTGCACAGAAAGCATGGGCTTCTCCTCAGTTTTCCCAGGCATCTGCTCTCATTTGATGATTCTGAACATATGGTTCCTGTTCCCTTTCTTCAGGGATTACATCATGTCAATGGGTGAGTCCTCCTACTCTGGGTATCCCAGGAATTGTGAGGGCTGAAGGCATGAGGAGGGATTTTAAGGAGGGCGGTCAAATGTTCTGTACTTCTTCCAAGTGAACGTGTGGTAGACAAGGAGATGAGACCCAAAGAAGCATTTCCCACAGCTCTGTGCTCAGTGATGAATGTGGTGGGAGAGTTGGGAAAAGGGCTAGTGCTCAGCACCTGTCATCAGGGAACTCCCAGCTGAGGTTTAGAGTAGAACCCAGGCCACATACTCCTGAACCATACTTGCCTCCTGTACACTATATGTGACCACCTTCCTCTCTTCCCAGGGCTGGTCTCAGCAGACAAGGAGAGTGCTGCTTATATTCTGAGCAGGAAAGGAAGCGGCAATCTGCTGTCCATCGTTGTTGGGGGCGTCCAGGAAGCACTGAATGCCAGGCCTGGAGCCTACAAGCTGGTGCTGCGGAACCGCAAGGGCTTCATCAGGCTTGCCCTGATACATGGGTATCAGGAAGAGGGTTCAGAGTTTAGCTGGATATTGGCAAGGATTGTATTTTGGAGGGAAGACTGCAGAGGCAAATGCAGATTCTATTTTGGCAAGGAAAGTCTCAATCCACTGACAATGAAGAGTCTGTCTTGGTGATCGATATACTGTTTCATGCCCAAATACCCAGAGATGATTCTAGAAGAAAGATTTTGTGACTAAAGGATTAAGTCTCATGGATTATATTGCTGAAAGCTTGTGTTACGTTTGAGACTTAGGGAATTTGGGTGAATGGAGTTTGGGGCATAGCTTAGAACTGTCTCTCATCTTAAAACATCTGTGAAGAATAGAAACAAGCCAGAGCCGAAGAGATTTTTCCAGAAATTTTGCAGATGTTTTATACCTGTGACGTTTCTCAGAAGTATTCTGGTCTCCCTGTCATGTAACTGGGAAGGGTTAATTTTGGATTTATGCTAGATCTGCTTCTGTGCCTTAAACCTTCATCTTGCAGCTTTTGTTGGTGTTCAGTTCAGTTAAGTCACTCAGTTGTGTTCGACTCTGCAATCCCACGGGTTGCAGCAAGCCAGGCTTCCCTGTCCATCACAAACTCCCAGAGCTTGCTCAAACTCATGTCCATCGAGTCGGTATGCCATCCATCCTCTAGTTAGCATTACTTTGCTGGTGTGTGTGGTGAGTGCAATTGTGTAGTAGTTTGAACATTCCTTGGCATTGCCTTTCTTTGGTATTGAAATGAAAACCACACTTTGTTAGTGTAGGCACACATAATGGCCTGCCTAAGGGAGGTAAGGGGAAGACAATGGCAGCCCACTCCAATACTCTTGCCTGGAAAATTCCATGGGCGGAGGAGCTCGGTTGGCTGCAGTCCATGGGGTCGCACAGAGTCAGACACGAGTGAAGCGACTTAGCAGCAGCAGCAGCAGCAAGGGAGGTAACCTGAGCCACCCACTTGAGAAGGATTGCAAGGAAGTGAAACTAACACATTCCCTTACCTGAAGTTTGCCATTCTAGGGGATGTTTGCAAGGATCAAACAGTATTTTTACTTTGTTTCCTCACCTCCTCCCCATCTCTGATCCATAAAAGAACCCGGCAACCAGGCCCTGAGAAGATGGTTATTTTGAGGTGCTAGCCTGCCATCTTCTCGATCAGCCAGCTCCTGAAACAGTCCCTTCCTCATCCCCATAGTACACGGCAGATTCGTTGGCCTATCTTTCAGCCAGCAGAGCGAGCTTGTACTTGTTAACAATCCCACTGACAGTTGGTGGCCCAGAGAGGAGCCATGATCTGCCTGAAATCATAAAGCTAGGCCATGGCAGGTCTGGGAGACAGCTGGGGCCTCTTACTTTTGTCCCAGGGCTCTGTCCTCTGCTTGAGTTTCTGTTCATGGGTCCCTGAGGGAAGCTAGGTGACCAGTTTGTGCCTTCTTGCCCCTCCACATGCCCTCTCTCCTGTCTCCCCCTAGGGCAGCTCTGGTGCCTATCTTCTCCTTTGGGGAGAATGATGTATTTGACCAGGTTGAAAATTCCCGTGGCTCCTGGCTGCACTGGTTCCAGGACCGACTTCTAAAGGCCACGAGATTCTCCATCCCGCTCTTCTATGGCCGTGGAGTCTTCCAGTACAGCTTTGGTTTTATGCCCTACCGCCGGCCCATCACCACCGTGGGTGAGCCTAGACCCGGGCTGGGAAGGGGAAGGGCTACACAACAAAGGGCTTGGGCTTGTGCTTCAAAAGGACATGGACAAAGGCCAGATACATTCTTGGCCTCATGGAACTCACGTTCTAGATTGAGAAGCAAACACACGTCAATGTAAAGCAGTTTGGGGAGGGAACTTTAACTGAGATAAACAGACCATTCGCCACTACTGATTTCTGAGCACCTACTGTGTGGCAGGCACTGCACTGGCTCCTTACATGCAACTACTCAGTTTTCCCAACAACTTTGGAGGCAGGGACTATCATCCCCATTTTACCGTTGGTGAGTGTAGACTCAGAGAAAGTAAATCACTTCCAAAAGATCACCCTGCCCTTGAGTAAGGATGTTGAAACTTGAATCAGAATCTACTTGACTTTTATTATGCCAGAGAGGAGGGTTTGATTCTGACAGGAGAACCTCAAAAGGCTGATTGCAGAAGGTGAATACAAGGGAAGGGAATTCCAAGTCTGTTAGTATTGTGCATAAAATAACAATCAACAGGCTGTGAATGAGAGCCTGAGGAATTTTCCTCTAAATAATGGGCATGGGCTTTAGTGTATGGACTTAGCAGGGTCTCTTCAGCTATTCAGACATTTCATCTTGCTCTGGGCCACCACTCAGCTCTGTGTCTTCCAGTAGGGAAGCCCATCGAAGTGCAGAAGACACTGCATCCCTCCCAGGAGGAGGTGGACAGGCTGCACCAGCGCTACATCAAGGAGCTGAGCAACCTCTTCGAAGCCCACAAGCTCAAGTACAACGTCCCAAAAGACCAACACTTGGAGATCTGCTGAGTATCTCCCCAGAGAAGGAGCTGCCCCAAAGGGCAGGGCTGGCATTAGGGAGGATGGAGGGAGGTGCTCTGATCCCGGAAGGCTTCCTGGAGGTGTCTTTTAAACACATCTCCTGCATCTCCTGCCTTCACTGTCTCCAGCCTTCACTGACTCCTGCAGCTCCACCTCATGCCAGGCCCCAAGTCACATCTGGCTCGTGGCAGAGGAGACGAGACTCTGGCATCAGTGATTTGCTCTCCTGCACTGACTTCTCTGTAGTGGGCCCTCTCCTCGATCTGCCCACCTGAGCACTGGGAGAGATGCTGGGAGAGGGTGACGTCTGTGTCTCCGTCCTCTGTGGTCCTGTCACTCAATGGGCAGGACAAGAGCAGCTCCAGTGAGCAGGTTTCTCTTCCTCTGCCTTGAGTGACAGCACAGAAGCAGCCCCCAGCTGCAGCCCTTTCTCCTGCAAGCTCCCCCATCCTGCATCCCGCCTGTCCCAGCTCCTCCCTGCCTGAGATGAAGAGGAGGGTGAGGCCACACCCCCCTGAACTCATCCTGACACCTTTGAGTTTCTGAGTCCTCTGAGCCCCAGAGTGGCAGCCAGAGGGGCCAGGAAGTAGGGAAAGAGACTTGAGCTCTGTCACTGGATAAATGACCAGGGGCAGACCTCTTCACCCTTGGTGAAGTCTCAGTTTCCCCAAGGGACTATGATGACCTCTGACCTCAGCTGTGATGTCACATGGGCTGAGAGCTCCATGATGTGGCCCCTACTCCTCATTTGTAACTTCAGCCTTGACCTTGACACAGAAGGGAACTCCATAAATATCAATTCACCAATGAAAGGATTGTTTCAGTCTTCTTCTCTTCCTCCACCCTACTCCCCAACTGGGAACACTGGTCAAAGCTTCCCATTTAATCCCAAACTGGCCCTGCCACCCTGCTGCCCTGAGTCCCCTTCCCAGATGTGGGATCCAAAGGGCCAGAGAATAGCATGTTACCTCTTCCTCCCTGACCAGTCAGCTCCAACTTACCACCTCTGCCCTGTTCTGTGGGAGACAAGGGAGAGGCTATGTACAGACATAGGGCAGACCAGGGAGAGAAGGAACATGAGGAATGAATGTTCTGTGTCTGCAAGCAGGGCAGATGGGGACATGCCTCTGATGAGACGAATTCTGGGTCACTGGGTCTGTGACATACATCATGAGTGAGGGACAGGGTGGTAGGGTACAGCCAGTACTGTGAACCCTCACATCTAGAGTAGGAAAACAAGTTCTTTTCCTTCCGGAAGCTAATCACACCAATGTGTACAAATGGAGGTGGGATTATTTTGTGAATGTAAATTTGGGTCTAAGCCTGGCCCAGCCCTTTTCAGTGACTTTGCAAGTCACATCCTTTTTAAACCTCAGTTTTGTGTTCAGAGAAAAAAGCATCACAATTCATAGGTTGGGTTTTAGAGTGGGAAAAATATTTTGAGATCATTGGTCATTCTATGGCCTATGAGAAGTGATGAGGAGTAGATGTAATTAGATTCTGGTTGTAAATGTGCCCAATATCTCATGATGACCTGTTCTGACCCTAAGAGGTGGGTGCTATAGGGTACCAAGAGAGGCGGAAATCAAGAGCAGTGTGGTTGACAGGGGAGTGATAGTTTCCACCAAGGAAGAGGGAGGAAGTGGCAGGTGGGCGGGACCATGAAGGATAGGCAAGATTTGCCAGGAAAGAAGTATCTGCCCACTGCAGTTTTCTAGTACTGGGTATTGAACTGGTGCAGACATCAGTGGCTAAAGGGGGCAAGGATTTATTATGTCCACATCTCTGTGGATGGCTGAATGTTTATCCTCAGCGTTCCCGCTCTCCTACCTGCAGTGTCCTGGGACCTGCTGATCTCTTTCCTTTGATGCCTTATCTCCTCAATTTGGTCAATCAAAGGTCACCTCCTGGAACTTTTCTGGAGGTCCAGTGATTAAGTCTTCATGTTTCTAGTGCAAGGATGCAGGGAACTGGGATTATATCCTTGGTCAGGGAACTGAAGGCCTTCCTAGGTGGTGCTAGTGGTAGAGAACCCACCTGCCAATGTATAAGAAGCAAGAGACGTGGGTTCAATCTCTGGGTAGGAAAGATCCCCTGGTGGAGGGCATGTAACCCACTCCAGTATTCTTACCTGGAGAACCCCATGGACAGAGGAGCCTGGCAGGCTACAATCCACAGGGTCACAAGGAGTCGAACTTAACTGAAGCGACTTTGTACACGTGCATGCGTAAGATCCCACATACTGCATGGCATGACCAAAATAAATAACTGAATTCAACTTCTTTGTCAGACGTCAGCACACATCCCCTAACCTGAAAACCTGCTTTCCCAACCCAGTGTCCTATATCACAGTTCAGTTCAGTTCAGTCACTCAGTCATGTCTGACTCTTTGCAACCCCATGGACTGTAGCACATCAGGCTTCCCCGTCCATCACCAACTCCCAGAGTTTACTCAAACTCATGTCCATTGAGTCTGTGATGCCATCCAACCAGTTAGTTACTCATATTGTAGGCTAGCTTGGAGTGAAGAAGCTATGACAATAAGTAGGTGAGTGGTCATCTATGTCCCCAGGGAACTGGAAGCACCTGAAGGTTCCAGTTCAGTTCACCCAGGAAGAGGTTGTCAACCTGCTGCAGGAGGTGACAGTTACAGAGCTTAGAGTTGGGCTGGAGGATCCACTCCCAAGCTCTTCCATGCAGTTGCTGGCAGAAGGCTTCAGAGCCCTGCATGTGGGCCTCTCCATCATACTGCCAATTGCTACTCACCAGGATTCTCCAGAGTAAGCCAGTCACAAAGTAGAACAAGAGTTCTAGAAGGAGACTGACACCACACACACACACAGAAACCACATACCTTCTACAACCTAGTCTCTGAGTCACTCACCATGAATTCTGCCTTACCTTATCAGTTCCATGCAAGGCCCTAAGTCCAGCTCACACGCCATAGGAGGGTGTGACACCTGGAGTGAAGTAACTGAGGGTGTATTGCAGGAGCTACCTTAGCAACAGATCACGAGCTCTCAGAGATTGGACTAGGCCACCCCAGTGCTGTGGGTGTTGCAGGAGGTTGTCTGCCTGGAGGACACAGGCTGAGATGCCCACACAGCAAGTCCCCAGGTGGGTTAAAGGTGTGAGCACAGGTCAGAGGTGGAAATCATGGCTGTGACCACAGGCCTGACTGGGATGTAGCACAAGGTGACCACTGGACCTAGGTCACCTGGATGGGGGATGGGGACAGACTGACTGGGCCAGAGAGAAGGGGATCGCCCCTTGTGCAAAATAATCTTGGAGGCCTCTACCAGCCAAATAAGGTAGGAGCAAAGAGACTGATCTCAGAAGAGGGTTATCTAGAGAGATACCTGAATAGGAATATCCCCACTGGACTTTTTGTGAACCAAAGTGTCTTTTTATGTGTTAAGCACTGACACTGGGCTGTTTGTTAAGCAGTCAGCCTCCCAGGAGAAAGAGAACCAGGAGCTGCACAGCAAGGGTCCAATACTATACAGCTCCTGCTCCCTGACACCCCCACACCCCCTGCTTGTCCCTAGCCTGCCTGAGGGGACTTGACCTTTGGGAAGATTTCCCACCTACACACAGGATGACTCAGATAGCCAGAGGAGTATAGGAGCTGTCAGGTGTGGTACAAAGGCTCAGAGGCCTTCAGGATTGGGCAGAGCTGGAGTCTCCTCCTGAACTCACACTGCCCTTTGACCTGGAAGAAGTTCTCAAACATTATTGTCCTCAGGGGACAAAGGGCGTGCTGGGGCACAGCCTGGTGACACTGTTGGATGGTAATGGTGGGATGGGGGTCAGCCAGCACAGTTCTGCCACATGGCCTGGCCCAACCTTACCCTCTCAGGGAGCCTGGGTTATGCTAGGGATCGGGGGAAGCAGAGAAATTAAATATTTCCTGCCATATCAGTAAACAAGGATGTCAGTCTTCAGCAGTTGCAGATTTCCAGTGTAAGCTGGTAAACCCTAAGGGAACTTAGGAAGGAGAAAAATACCTGCCATCTAGCAACTATCAGACTACAGGCACTCCCTATAGTGAGCCCCAAGGAAGCTCAGGATGCAAAAAACACAGGACGTGCCAAGTCACTTCAGTTGTGTCTGACTCTTTGCAAACCTATGGAGTGTAGCCCACCAGGCTCCTCTACCCATGGGATTCTCTAGGCAAGAATACTGGAGTGGGTTGCCATGCCCTCCTCCAAGGCATCTGCTCAACCCAGGGATCGAACCTGCATCTCTTGCTTCCCCTGCATAGGTAGGTGGGTTCTTTACACTGGCACCATCTGGGAAACTCTATTGGGCAAGAAAGCTGAGATGCATAACAAAAGGATGATTTCAGTGAACCTAGACTCTTGCATCTTCCCATACATAGAAAAGTGCTAAATTCCTTAATTTGGGCTATCTGGTTTTCTTTAATTAACAATAATCTTTTGATGTTCAGACTACCTGCCCTTTGTTGCAAAACTTACATAACCTGGCTTCTTACGCTGTATGCAGGTCAGCAGGGGCTGTCATCTTGGTCGCTGATACCCAGTAGGATGAGGGGCTCTGGGAAGGGAAGGACTTGTCTGAAGTCACACAGCTGAAAAGTGGCCAATGCAAGATTGGCCTCAGCTCTCATCAGGGCTCTTCCAATTTACCTTGAGGGAGGACCCTGGAAAATGCCTCTCAGATGCACCTTTAAGGAAGGAGGGGTGGTCCCAGCTGCAGAACTGTCTGCATAGGGGCAATTGATCCTAAGACAGATCCACGCTAAAGTGGATTGGCCACTTTAGCCCAATTCAGGACCACTCTGATAGACTATTTTGGTTCAACTTCTCCCTCTGCCCAATTTCACTCTTTTCCCTCCTCTTAAAGCTTTTCACAGAGAAGAAATGCCTATGAATAAAGCCATGTTCACCATTCATAATAAGGAAATGGAAATTAAGATCCCCAACCCGATATGACCATACACATTAGCAAACAACAAGTCTGTCCACACCAAGGGCCAGAGAGGATATGCATCCAAGGGATCTCACATACATTACCGCTGAGGGTGTAAACTAGTAATGCTGTTTATGGAAAACCCTGGCACTACTCCTCCCCAGCTCATGCAGTCACATACCCTTTGACCCAGCAGTCCCTCTGGCCATTGAAACTGGGACGGAGAAAGGCCCCAGAGACAGAGACCAGTGAGAACGCTGGTATCAGAGTCAATCAAAGAGGCTGGCTGTGGGGGTGGAAAGCAGCTTTCCCATGCAAGAGATATCTAAATCAACAAAAGACTAGAGCATGAGGGAGAAGGTGAGGGTGGGACGTTCTGGGAGAATAGCATTGAAACATGTATATTATCATATGTGAAACAGAACACCATTCCATGTTCGATGCATGAGACAAGGGCTCAGGGCCGGGGCAATGGGATGACCCAGAGGGATGGGATGGGGAGGGAGGTGGGTGGGGGGTCCAGGAAGGGGAACACATGTAAACCCATGGCTGATTCATGTCAATGTATGGCAAAAACTATTACAATATTATAAAGTAATTAGCCCCCAACTAAAATAAATAAATTTATAAAAAAAAAAAAAAGACTAGAGCATGAACTTGTCATAAAATGATATTCAAATAGTGTACAAACATATTAAAATGTATTCAACCACATTAGGCATTAGGAAACCACTGTGAGCACAAAGAAGTGTTCCCGTATGCTCACTACAATGGAGTAAATGTTGAGGGGGATGTGGAGCAACTGGAATTTTCATCAGGGGCTTGTGGGTGTAAATATGTGTGACCACTTTTGGAAAGCTCTGTGGCTATGTGGAGACTGTGGCATGGGCAGATGAGGGTAAGTCAAGTTCAGTTTTAAACAGGCTGTGATGGAGATGCCGAGCAGGCTGTGAAGGAGCTTGTCAAGTACCCACCTACATAGTCAAGTCTGGAGCACAAGGGAAACCAGGAGAGTGTGGTATTCACAGGCCAAGTGATTTCAAGAAGAAGAAAGGAACCAACTGACACATCATAGGAGCTCTGTGTAAAGTGAGCATCTGTGAACATCAACCTACTTCATTTGGCTTATGAATTTTAACTACTATTCTGACTGAGGCAAAAGACCCCTCCTCCTAGAAGCCTGCCAGGAATAACAGCACAGTCTGTTCTATTTTCAGATGGAGTAAAAGTGGAAACTGACCTTCTTTAAGAGTATGAATGTGTGGTGTTGAGTGGAGTAAGTGGGTTGAAGGGGGAGCAATATTCCCTGAGAATGAGGTTCTACAGATATCAAATTAGTTTCAGCCCCACAGATGCCCCACCTGTGAGAGGAAGCTGGGATTAGCCTGTGGTAGGGACCCAGAGTCATAGGTCAGAGGGGAATTCCTCACTGGGCCCGATTCTAGCCTGCTTCAGTCCTGGCCCACAGGCCAGCGACAGGTTGGTTTCTTTCTCTCTCCCTCATTCAGCAGTAAAGGGCAGGGCAGGCAGAGGAAAGTGCCGAAGCAAAAGCTAAGAGGTTGAAGGAGCTCAGGGAGTTGTAGGAACACTGAGCAGCTTAGTGTTGCAGGAGCCCAGGGTGCATGTGGATGAGTAAGGCTGGAGCAAGAGGGATTCAGGCCAGCTGTGAGGAGCCTGAATGCCAGGCTGAGCTGCTTGGGCTATGCTTCAAAGTTATGAGAAGTTGAATTAGAGGGGAGATCTGGTGGGATTTATCTATGGAAAGATGGGCTGAGGG
Source organism: Giraffa tippelskirchi (assembly GCF_054371585.1). Lineage (NCBI taxonomy): Eukaryota > Metazoa > Chordata > Mammalia > Artiodactyla > Giraffidae > Giraffa > Giraffa tippelskirchi. The sequence goes on from NC_137285.1 coordinate 126,336,044, forward strand.
TAGGTAGAAAGGGGCTGGGCAGAAAGAATGTCTCCTTTTCTCTGAGGTCCCAACAGTGGAAACTAGAAACAATTAATCCAGTCACAACTCCCCCAGTCATTTATTAAGCACCTGGTGAATACAGATTACTTAACTAGACAGAGAGTGAGATGGAAGGGAAGACTGGAGTGAATAAGCAGCCTTGTACAGTGGGAACAAGTAAGTTTGAAAAGAGATCTATGTGGCTTCAAATCCAGATTCCCAATGTGACACTGCCCAGGCTGCGTTCCCTCTTCCTTGAAGTCAAAAGAGTCTGACTCCTTCCGCCTGGGGTGAGGGCTGGGCAGGACAGTGCTTCTGGTGCTGGGCATGTGGGGAGAGCTCGTTCCTTCACTCCACTGACCACTAATGCTCCTGCTTCCCTTCCCAGTCATTCTCTGCAGTGCGGTCTTCATAGCCCTTCTGTTCACAAGATTCTGGATATCAGTATCCTGTATGCCATCTGGTGGTACCTGGATCAAGCCAAGCTGTGGCAGGGGGCAGGTACATCAAAAGCGTAAGGCACTAGGTCATATGGAAGTACATGAAGGACTATTTCCCCATCTTGGTAAGTATGGGGCTGGCTAGGGAGTGGTCAGGACCATAGTCCTCATGAGTCCATGGGGATGTTTGAGCCCACGAGCAATGAGCGGAATACTGGGCCGGGAGCAGGAGACAGGCTTCTACCACTATGTGGCTAGGGGAAGAGTCTGGCTGTGGTTCTCCAACTTCAGTAAGGTGAGGCCACTATGACAACTGATGAATGAACAAGATTTGAGGAATTGTGTAGGCCATGTAGTGCAGCACACTTAAGTATCTTACAGGTGTAAAGCCTTCAGCAGCCATGCTTGGAGGTGCAGGTATCAAGTCATGTCCTTAGAGAACATCTAGCCCAACACTTCTTCAGTAAGAAAACTGTCACCAGGAGAGGGACAAAGATGTGACCAAAGACACACAGCAAGTTCTTTTAGTGGTTTTAAAATTTGTACATTAGCTTTGTATAAGATAGTAAGGCAGAAAGCCCTGAACTGGTCCTCAGGATGTATTCTGCCCCAAATTCCAGGATGCTATGTGTCCTTGGACAGTCTTTCCCCATTCTGAATCTCAATTTCCCCATGTATCCAGTAAGCATACTGCTCCTTCCTACCTGAGCATCTGTTAACCTCTGACTCTCTGATTAACGGAACTTCATGGCCATTGTGGAAAACTGATCATAGACTCAAAGGTCAGTCCTAATTGAAGCAGGCAATGACTTTAGTGAATTTAACTCCTTTTCAGCATTACAAAAAGACTAAATCTTTGGATGTAAGCCCCTCAGAAAGAATGGTTTACTGTCAAAATATGATAGAAAGTCAGTAAGGACGCAGAAGTGTGCCAGACAGGGGCCTGGTGAAGGATAAGAGCAACTGTGGAGACCCAGGGGCAGCCAGAGGGGCAGGAGGGAAACCAGGAGAGTGTATTCACAGTCCAAGTGATTTCAAGAAGAAGAAAGGAACAAACTGTGTCTGAGGCTGCTGAAAAGTCAAGGTAAGAGCTGAGAATGGACCACTGGATTCAGCAGCGTGGAGGCCACTGTTGAACTTGTTTAGGTTGGTTCCATGGAACAGTGATGTCTGAAGTCTGGAGGAGGGAGGACAGAATGGGAGTGAAGTATGTAGAATGCAGATAGCTTATCCATGAGGCATAGGAGAGGAGGTGGAGGAGAAAATGGGGATAAGGGATTTTTAGACGAAGGTTGTTACTGCATATTTATGGAGAACACTGGACATGGATGGTGTTGGAGACAATATTACAGCCAAGAATTAATAGCTGGGAATGTGTGAAGAAGACAGGGTTGCTCTATACTTGGTGCTTCACTTGCCAAGTGATGGTAAGATTCAAGCAGATAAAGAAAGATGCTCTGGCTAGTAAAGCATTACCTGAGGAGACAAATGTCCTTCTCTTCCTCCATCTTTACCTGGGTCCAAAAATTTGGACTCAGATCAGTTCAAAAATTTCTCCTGGGAAAGAGGCCCCTATCCTAAGGGCAGGGCACACTGGGGTTGGGTTGAGTTGGACACCCACCCACCAGCCCTTGCAAATGCTTAGACAACCTCTAGAGCAAAAAAATCCAGCAGGTGTTTCCAACCACAGCAGAGCTCAGAGAATCCTTTGGAGCTGGGAGCTGAGAAAAGAGATGTGCGCCAATTGGTGCCAGAAGCAGGAGTTTGTACATTGTCCCTTATCTTGGGGACAAAGAGGAGCCCCAGGAGGGCTTTAAGTACTGGAGGGACATGGTCCAATCTGTGTGGTACATGTCTTATGGCTGAAGCCGAGAGATTTGTTGTCTTTGGGGTGTGGGAGGCAGACAGATGACAGGGAGCAGTTACAGTCTATATCAAGGGTCCCTAAGTATTGTTCCATGGTCAAAATCCAGCCCATTGGCCATTTTCATATTTGTATACTCCATGAGCAATTTTAAATGATTTTCACATTTTAAATGATAAGGTGTCTATACAAAATCTTCCAACTTGCCTCTTTAGCCTCAAAGTATAAATATTCACAATCAGGCTCTTTAAGGAAAGATTACTTACCCTGGTCTAGAGTGGCTGGCGGTGGTGGAGAGAAGGACCCCTTTTCAGAGATGATTAGAATGGTCCATATGGTAAGGTTTAAAGGCTGGAAAGAGAGTAAGGGTTTCCAGTAGCATAGTAAAGACCATGTATTTAGGGAAGAGCTGATTCATGCTGGGCATAGAGCTGGTGTCCATGAATGTTGGGAGGATGATGTAGCCAAAATATTAGAATTGAATGCCAGGTCCCATCCTACTCTTGCATACGCTCTCTGAGCTTCTGTAAAGTGGGGCTTTACATTTTCTCCCCCTTTGTGTTATGAAGTGGAAGAAGGGGTCTCCTTTCCTCAGGAACTGAAAAGACTCCCTAGTAAGGATTTAGCCTGCTGACGGGAGTTAAAGGGTGAGCCCAGAGAGGGTATGCAGGTTTCATTCATTCAACAAACATTCATTCACTTGCCTTCATTCATTCAACAAATATTCATGGACACCAGGGTGAGCCTAAGTAGGGGGGCTTCCGTGGTAGCTCAGCTGGTAAAGAATCCCCCTGGAATGTGGGAAACCTGGGTTCGATCCCTGGGTTGGGGAGATCTCCTGGAGAAAAGAAAGGCTACCCACTCCAGTAGTCTGGCCTGGAGAATTCCATGGACTGTATAGTCCATGGGGTCACAAAGAGTTGGACACTACTGAGCAACTTTCACTTTCACTTCAGGGTGAGGGGGTGGTGGGATGTGGGGAGGTCTCTTGGTCAAGAGGATGCCTCGTGTGTGGGTTCCTTCCTAACATTTTTTTCTAATTACAAAACGAATTCACGATATTATAACACATCCAAAGAAAATTTGTATGGAATGTGAAAGATTTCCCCTAATCCTGCCCACCAGGAACCACTATTAACAATTCAATTTTAATCTCTAGAGCTGGTTTTCTAAAAGTGGGAATGGCTCACACAGACTTCGATTTTGCCCAAGGACAGAGACCTAGCTGGGCTCTTTTTCTTCACGATGTAGTGACAAAAATATAAATAAATAAAATTTAAAACAAAATCCTAGACATCTTGTTTCTGCTGGCATCCTGTCTCCTTCCTCCAAATTTGTGGGAATCAGCGTGAGAAAGCCAGGAATTTCTGTTAGTTCACAGTTGCACCACTGGCACCTCACATATCATAGGAGCTCTATGTAAAGGGAGCATCTATGCACCCCGACTTATTTTGTTCGGCTTATGAAAATTAGAGACAAAGGTGTGACCAAGGACGCACAGCAAATTCTTTTAGTGGTTTTAAAGTTTGTGCGTTAATTTGGGGTAAGAAGTAAGGCAGAAAAAAGGCATGAACTGCTTTTCATGATGTATCCCGCCCCAAATTCCAGTATGCTATGTGTCCTTGGATGGAACCTTGCCCAATTAGCTCCTTAGTTTCCTTATGTATCTAGTAAGCATACTGCACCCTCCTACTCTGAGTTCCTCCTAATCTCTGACTGCCTCAGGGCACCTCATGGCCAAAACCTGTCCGTGGTCTCAAGGATCAGTCCCATTGAAGCAGACTTAATGATCTGAGTGAATTTAACTCCTTCCCAGTATTACGAAAGACTAGGTCTTTGGATGTAAGCCCCTCAGCAAGAATGGTTTATTGTCCAGATAGGAGGGAAAGGCAGTCAAGACACCGAAGGACACAAGGCAGGGGCAGGTGACTACCCTCTGGAAAAAAGAGAGAAAAATTATATAGAGTGTGACCTATGGAGCTAGAGGGATTAATTTCTAATACCAGGTCTGCAACATACCACTGTGTGACCTTGGATGAGTTACACAGTCTCTCAGAGCCTCCGTTCCTTCATATGTAAGGTGGAAATGATGTCATATATAATGGGGTTGTATGGATTCCTTGAGACATCAAGTCGCCCTAGGGCATCAAAAAAGCAGTGCCTGGCTCTCTTTGTACCTGGAGCTGCTGACAGTTGTCCATGGCAGACAAATAGTGCTCAGGAGCTCCGAGCTTGTTTTATCCAGAGCCCTCCTGTCCTTCCCACGCTGAGGAAACTCTCAAGGAAGGTTTCTCAGCCCAGACACTATCGACACAGGTAGGGCAATGGACTTGATTTGAAGAAGACCTATGTGCATGGTGTTTGAAATTATTGCCCACTGCAGGCCTGTGACAAAACAACCAGCAATGGGCAGGCAGCACCACCAAGTGACCTGTAGAGAACAAGATGACATACATTTTGATTCACCTGACCGGGAGTAGGAAGCTTCAGGAGCAACACTCTTACCTGCAGATTCTGTTGTTGTTGTTCAGTTGCCAAGTTGTGTCTGACTCTTTGTAACCCCAAGGACTGCAGCAGCATGCCAGGTTTCACTGTCCCTCACAATCTTCCAGACTTTGCCCAAGTTCATGTCCATCGAGTCAGTAATGCCATCTAACCATCTCATCCTCTGTCACCCTCTTTTCCTTCTGCCTTCAATCTTTCCCAATATCAGGGTCTTTTCCAACGAGTCAGTTCTTCGCATCAGGTGGCCAAGGTATTGGAGCTTCAGCTTCAGCATCAGTCCTTCCAGTGAGTATTCAGGGTTGATTTCCTTTAAGATAGACTGGTTTGATCTCCTCACTGTCCAAGGGACTCTCAAGAGTCTTCTCCAGCACCGCAGTTCAAAAGCATAAACCAAATCCCTGGATACCACCATACCTACAGTCTGAGGGGAGATATAGCCCTGCCCTCAGGGACAAATCCCCACCCCAAGGCTGAAGGGAGACACAACCATGCCTGAGGAACCTATTCTAGAAGACTCATATCCCTGCCTCAGGAAGCTACAGTCTGAGGGGAAAATACAGCCCTGCCTAAGGGAGCCAAACTGTAAGAGTGGACACACTCTTGCCTAACGGAGTCCAAATCTGAGGGCAAACACAGCCTTGCATCAGGGAGCCATTCTGAGAGGAGACACAGCCCTCTGCTCAGAGCTCCAGTCTAAAGGAAACAGACCCTTGCCTCAGGAAGCAGAGTGTGAGAGGAGACACTGCCTTTCCTCAGGCAGATCTTATCTAATGGGAGAAGGTTTGTTTCAGGGAGCCTGATAACGAGGAGTTACATGCCCCACAAGGAGCCCATATCATTGGAGACACAATCTTGCCCCCAAGAACCCCAAAATGAGGGGGTACACAGACATACCTCAGGGAGGAGCAGTATCATGGGAGCAATACCCTGTTTCAGGGATTTCCAGTCTGAAGGGAGACACAGCCCTGCCTCAGAGAGCCCTCATTTGAGGTGAGACACAGCCCTCCTCAGGGGAGACACAACCCTGTCTTAAGGCTGTGCAGTCCAGGGGATAAACAACACTGCGTCTGGCACCCCCAGGCTTAGGGTAGACATAGCCCTGCCTTCAGGAGGGCCTGTCTGAGGAGAGACAGTCCTGCCTCAAGAAGAGTGTGAGTGGAAACACAGCCTTGTCACAGGGAGCCCCACCATGAGAGGAAACACAGCCCTCCCCTCAGAGAGTCCCAGTTTAAATGAGATACAGTCCTGCCTCAGAAAGCTGAAGTGTGAGAGTAGACAAGTTCTGCCTCAGGTAGCCTGGCTCCGCAGGGAGAAGTAGCCTTTCCTCAACGAGACCTAGTCAAATGGGAGACACAGACCAACCTCAGGGATCCTGAATCTGCCGAGAGACTGGCCTTCCACCCAGAGCACTATCTGAGGGGAGACACAATCTTGCTGCAGCGATTCCACGCTGATGGAGTACACAGGCCAGGGAGCGTCAAGTTGAGGGAGACAGAGACATACCCTCAGGGATCCCCAATCTAAAGGGAGACACAGCCCTGCCTCAGGGAGCCCCACTCTGAGGAGAAGCACAGTCCTACCTCAGGGATTTCCAGTCTCATGGGAGAACAATCTTGCCTCAGGGTGCCAAATTGTTAGTATAGACACAGTTGTACCTCAGGTAGCCTCATCTGAGGATAGACACAGCCTTTCCTCAGTGAGACCTAGTTTAAGGGGAGGAACAGCCCTGTCTCAGGGAGACTGAATCTGAGGGGAGACAGCATTGCTGATGAGAAACCTCATTTGAGGGGAGATACAAGTCTGTCTCAGGGAGCTCCAGTGAGATGAGACACAGCCTTTCCTCAGCAAGGGCCAGTCTGAGGAGAGACATATGCCTGTATCAGGAATTCCCAGTCTAAGAGGAGACACATCCCTGCCTCAGAGAGCCCCACTTTGAGAGGAGACACATCCATCCCCTCAGAGAAGAAAGACTGTGTTAGTGGCTCAGTTGTGTCTGACTCTTTGCAACCCCATGGACTATAGCTGCCAGGCTTCTCTGTCCATGGAATTCTTCAGGCAAGAATACTGGAGTGGGTTGCCATGCCCTTCTCCAGGGGATATTTCCAACCCAGGGATCAAATCCGGGCCTCCTGCATTGCAGTCAGATTCTTTACTGTCTGAGCCACCAGGGAAGCCCCTCCCATTGGAAATCCCAGTCTAGATGAGACACAGTCTTGCCTCAGGAAGCTAAAGTGTGAGAGTATACACAGCCCTGCCTCAGGAAGATCTGGACAGAGGGGAGACGCAACAGTACCTCAGGGATTTGCCATTTCGGGAGAGACATAGCCCTGTGTAAGGAAACCCCAGTCTGATAGGATGCGCAGACTTACTCTTAGGGATCCCGTCTAAGGGGAGACACAACTCTGCCTCAGGGAGCACTAGTCTGAGAAGATCCACAGTCTTACCCTCAGGGAGACTCAGTCTGAGGGTAGACACTGCCTTTTCCCAGGAAGATCCAGTTTGAGGGGAAGGACAGCCTTCCCTCAGGGAACTGCAACTGAGGGAGGCCCAGCCCTGCCCTCAGACAGACTCACTCTAAAGAAGACAAAGCTGTGCTTCAGGAGTACACATAGCCCTACCTTGGTGAGACCTAGTCTGAGGGGAAAAACAGCCCTGCCTCAAGGATCCCCAGTCTCAGGGAGACACATTCCTGCCCTCTGGGACTTCTTATCTAAGGGGAGACATAACCTTGCTTCAGGGAGGTCTTGTCTGAGGGGAGACAGAGCCCAGACTCATGGAGCCTCAATCTGAAGAGCTGTTCGGCCTCAGGTCACCCGAGTCTGAGGGGAGACACAGCCTTTCCTCAGGGAGCATGGATCTGTGAAGAGACAACTCCACCAACAGGAAGTCTCTTCTGAGGGGAGAAATAACCCTGCCCCAGGAATCCTCAAATTGAGGGGGTACATGGTCCTGCCTCAGGGAGCAGCAGTATGAGGTGAAACATAACCACCTTCAGGGATTTCCAGCCTCTGGGTGACAGAGCTCTGCCTCAGGATTCCCTATCTAAGGTGAAACACAGCACAGTGTGAGAGTAGACATAACCCTGCCTTATGGAACCCCAATTTGAGGGGACATATAGCCTTGCTTGAAGAAGATTCATTCTGAGTGGAGATACAAACAGAGTTGTCTTTAGTTTAATAGAAACTCTCAACTCTCTAGAATGAGGGGCACTGCAGGTCAGCTGAAGGGAGAAGGAGGAAGAAGGGCACTTGAACTGTGGGACTCCCTCCTACAGACATTGAAACTCTTCTAGTTATGCCATCTGAGATTCTCTGAACCATTTGTGCTAGAAGTTAAGATCACATCCCCAGGGTTTTACACCTGGCACTGATTCTTCCTGGCTGTATGACCTTGGACAAGTTACTTAACCTCCCTGAGCCTCACTGCCTCACCTATAACATGAATATGATAGCAACTTCTAATCCCAAAGGATAGTTAGGAGGATTATAGGAGATATTGCATTAAAGTAACTAACACATTGCATGGCAGTTGGCAAGGCAAGCCAGGGGTATTTTTATTATTTCAGAATCTTGAAGTTGCCTAACTTCTTAGAACCCATCATCCAATAAGGGTGAAAGGGAGGCAGTAAGAACACTTTCCTGCAGATATGACCATGGGCATGGATACCTGCCCTTAGGCAGGGCTGTGTCCTCCTGAGACTGGAAATCCCTGAAGCAGGGTATGTCTCCCCTCATACTACTGCTCCCTGAGATATGACCATGTACCCCCTCATTTGGGGATCCTTTGCATTCAAATACCGGCTCTCTCAGCAGCCTGCAATGTGACCTCACAGATTATATCCATTCCTGGAATATTTTGCATTTCCAAGAAACTCACATATGTTAGTCTTGCCCTGGGAGAGAGCTGAACAAGAACTTCTCAGATCCATGTTACCAAAAGATGTTAGGATTATAGAACTTGCTAGTAGGAAGGATGATTTTCTCTGACTCACTGAAAGAAGTGCCTTCTCTCAAAGGATGGAAAGCTGGTGGAGGTCCTTTGTTCAGGAGGGAGAGGAGACTCCCCTTCTTTCTCAATTGCTTCCACCAGTCCCACTGGTCTAGACTGGGGTGAGTAAACTATAACCAGTATCTGAACAACCTGTAAGATAAGAATGACTTGTACAGATGAACATTTGCCATCATTTGATGGTCTGAACGTTAACTGAGACTCAACTAAGTGAAAAGTCAGTCTCCCCAAATTCTGCCTTTCTCATGAGTTGACCAGTAATATAAAAAGCTATATTAAATTTTTTACTTTCAGTGTCGTCTGTTGAAATTTCTTTCCTCTCTTTTTACAGAAGTATGTTCATAATATCCTTCCAATTGTCTTCCAGAAATCAGCTGCCCTACATTCCACTCAAATCAGTCTCAAGCCATTCCCAGATCTACCCTGCACTTTGGAGCCAGAAGAACCTCCCAGGGTAGGTCTGACGCCATCAGTCCCCTGATGAAAACTGCCCAGTGGATTCTCTTTGTCCTCAGGGTGCTGCTAACCCCTTGGCTGGCCTACCACCCTTTGCAGTGTGGGCTCTGCCTTCCTCTCCAGCTACTTCCTATCCTCCTCCAGCCTTGTTGAGCTTCCTCTAATTCCCTAGGGCATCGTGCTTCCCTTAGTGCCAGAATTTTGCAGAGACTGTTCCCTCTGCCTGAAAGTCCATTCCTATTGGCCTCTCAGGAGCCCTTTCAGACTCCACCTCCTCAGAAAGACTTCCCTGATAGCACCCCCTCCAGGCTGTCATGTGTCTCCTCTGGGCTTCCATAGTCCTTGGCTTCTGTCTATTCAGCATTTACCAAGCATTTTAAATACCTGTGACCTCTGTCAGCCTGGGAGCCCCTCAGAACCAGGAGCAATTTGATTCTAAACTGAAGACCTTTGGTTCCCACTGGGCATGTTTGTCCTGGCTCCTGCCACTTGGCGAGGATGTAGGCTACCTGTCAGGGGCTGCAAGTCAGGGTCCCCATTTCATTCCTCTATGACTGCAGGTCCTCATCTATGCACTGCAGGCAGGGGGACCCCTGGTCCTAGTCAGTCCAAGGCCTGGATCAAAGGTGGGTGTGGAACTGTGGGGACATGGATGGGGCAGATGGGGCAGGAGGCACCAACTGACCTACCAGATGCTTTTATTATTCCTTCACAAGCAACACCAGACTTTGCATGATCTGAGCAATTTCAGCCAAAGGTCACTTTTCTGAGAAAGCTGTAATCAGCCTGGCTCTGGACCCTTCCCAATTCTCTACCTCTTCTTCCAGGAATGAAAGTGATTTGAAAGGCCATGCTTCAGGTGTGAGCTCAGGAACATGCACATACAACAGATTATGAAAGGCTATGGATATATTTCTGTCCCAGGATCTGTGTGTGTATTTGGGTTCATATCACAGCCTCCACACACCCCAGCATGAGTCTGTGCTAGCACAGCTCTGTGACCAGTGCCTGACCACCACACACAGTCATCCAAGTGTATTCCTGGCTCTTGGGTCTGAATACATAGCTGTGTGCATGTCTCATGAATGTGCAAAGAAGGAGTCCAGAAGCTGCAGGAGAGTCAAGCCCCTCAGTCCTTCCAGACTGTGACATCCTACTCCCTGAGGCTTCCCTGATGCTGTACCCTCCAATCTCACTTCAAAGCTCCACCTCACCTGAAGCTTCAGGCTCCCAGATGATCAGTGTCCTCACCCTGCTCCTGCCCATCCAGGGCTGTTGGGGAAGACCTGGGGTCCTGAAACATAAGGATGAATCCTGAGGGTGGTGAGGGAACACTATTGGTGCTCCACCAGATTCCCTTTACCATGACTTTGAACGCTGTTCTGGGGTTGTGTCAACCTTCCTAATAAGTCCCTGCACCTCTCCGGGGCTTTTTGGCTTCACTGAGGACACAGTCTCAAGAGCAGAGTAGAGGAACATAACAAGTTTACATCACACCCTCCTGCTGCACCCAGGGACCCCCTCGGCCCAGACTGACTAGGGAAGCCCAGCTCCTTGCTCTAAGCAGTAACACACGTGGGACATCACGTCTGCTGCCCTGTGGGATGGGTTGACGCTGCTCCTGGTGTGGGTCATACTCTGCTTAGCTGCTTCCCCTTCCTCACTCTGCTGCCTCAACTTCTGCTTTAGTTTCTCCCATGGGCATTTCCTCAACAAACCAGACTCACTGGGTTCCTGTCCTATGCCAGGGTCTGCTTCTGGGGAATTTGAACTAAAAACAAGGAGCTAGAGTTAGAAACCAGTGGCCCCCAACTACCTCTACACAACCAGACTGAACAAAGAGCATGGTGAGTCCACAAGGGGATGCATTATCTCCAGAGGCTCCCCTTGGCCTGCAGTGTCCTACCTTCTTTGCTATTGTCCCCCAACTCTCTCTGTCTTTACTGAAGGCCCCAGGCCCTCTCTGAAGCACCTCCACAGTCCTGGGTAAGAAGGTTTCTCAGCCTCCTGGCTCCCTGTTGCTGAGGGTGTCCCCTTAGCTCCTCTTGGAGGATGAAGCAGTCACAGTCAGAAAGCAGGAAAAGAGACATCCTTCTCAGTGGGGTCAGGGAGGCAAGAGTTGTTCTGCCAACACCCTCCCAGTGCTGACTTCAAGGTGGTGCAACTGGGAGCACATGGGGGTCCAGGGGACAATACTAGACCTTCCTTTCCTCAGAAGGGCCTCGTAGGGTAGAAAAGGCTCCATTCTGGAATATGAAATTCTTGATCCCAAATGGCACCTTTGCCATCGTCTGGCTGAGTAACTTCAGGGAGTCAGCAGATCCTTGGAAGTTCTCAGCATCCTCATCGGTGAAGCCAGAAATGGAGCGCAGTAAATATGATATTCAGGCACAGGATTCAAGCTGCAAACCCACCTATGTACGTGACACTCTCTCAGAATGAAGGAACCAGCTGTTCATCTCAGCAGTTTCATTTCTTCCTTGTCACTGGAGATGCCCAAGGACCAACCTCAGGCTTGTGAGGATGACAGGGGGTAACCACAGAGCCCTAGGCAGTCCAGCACAGAGTCAGCTTTGGGGGCTAGTGGCTATTTTTCCTAGTATTATAAGGAAATCTTAAAAGATCATGCTGTTAAAGTGCTGCACTCAATATGTCAGCAAATTTGGAAAACTCAGTAGTGGCCACAGGACTAGGAAAGGTCAGTTTTGATTCAATCCTAAAGAAGGGCAAAGCCAAAAAATGTTCAATTGAGCTCATTTGACATGCTAGTAAGGTTATGCTCAAAATCTTTCAAACTAGGCTTCAGTAGTCCTTGAACCGAGAACTTGCAGATGTACAGACTGGGTTTAGAAATGGCAGAGGAACCAGAGATCAAACTGCGAACATTCATTGGATCATAGGAAAAGCAAGGGAATTCCAGAAAAACATCTACTTCTGCTTCATTGACTACATGAGAGCCTTTGACTGTGTGGATCACAACAAACTGTGGAAAATTCTTCAAAAGATAGGAATACTAGACCACCTTACCCATCTCCTGAAAAACCTCTATGTGGGTCAAGAAGCAACAGTTAGAACTGGACATTGAACTATGAACTGGTTCAAAATTGGGAAAGTAGTACGTCAAGCTTGTATATTGTCACCCTACTTATTTAACTTCTATGCAGAGAACATCATGTGAAATGCCAGACTGAATGACTCACAATCTGGAATCATGATGGCTGGGAGAGATATCAACAACCTCAGATATGCAGATGATACCACCCTAATGGCAGAAAGCGAAAGGAACTAAAGAGCCTCTTGATGAGGACAAAAGAGAAGAGTGAAAAAGTTGGCTTAAAACTCAGCATTTAAAAAATGAAGATCATGGCATCTTTTTCCATCATTTCATGGCAAATAGAAAGGGAAAAAGTGGAAACAGTGACAGATTTTATTTTCTTCAGCTCCAAAATCACTGTGGGTAGGGACTGCTGCCATGAAATTAAACGAGGCTTGCTCCTTGGAAGGAAAGCTATGACAAACATAGACAGTGTATTAAAAAGCAGATACATCACTTTGCTGACAAAGGTCGATATAATCAAAGCTATGGTTTCTCCAGTAGTTGTGTGGGGATGTGAGAGTTAAACCATAAAGAAGACTGAGTGCTGAAAAATTGTTGCTTTTGAATTGACGTGCTGGAGAAGACTCTCAAGAGTCCCTTGGACTGCAAGGAGATCAAACCACTCAACCCTAAAGGAAATCAACCTTGAATATTCATTGGAAGGACTGATGCTAAAACTGAAGCTCCAATACTTTGGCCACCTGATGTGAAGAGCTGATTTATTGGAAAAGACCCTGATACTGGGAAAAACTAAGGCAAAAAGAGAAGAGCAGAGGATGAGAGCATCACTGACTCAATGGACATGAATCTGAGCAAACTCTCAGAGACAGGGAAGGACAGGGAAGCCTGGCGTGTTGTAGTCCACAGGGTTGTGGAGTCGGACACAACTTAGTTACTGAACGACAACAACAAATGGGAAGATAGAGAGTAAGAAAGAGGAGACCTATCTTGGGTGACCTCCTAGGACTCCGAGCAGCCTTGGAGCACTTGCCTGCTTCTGCACTGTCATGTGAGAAAGAAATACTCTTCTCTTTTCTTTGTACCACTGCTCTGGGATGTCTCTTTAGTCTTTTAGTCATTTTGGCATGTGGTTCTGGTCATGCTTGAACTAATGTGAGGTAAATGAAAAGAGTGTGGAACTAAGATACAGGAAAATAAAGTTGGGTAACATGGGAGGAATTGATCAGAGTTAAAAGTATTCCAAAGTCCTTTGCTGTTTGTGAGGAGAATAGACATAGTCATTAACTTAGCAATCTAAAAAGCATATTAACTTAAAATACTCGCTGAGACAAAGAAATGGGAATATCGACAACTTTATTAAGGCCAGAAAAGAGGGAGAAAATGCATAGAGAAAAAAACATGGCAAAGAGGAAATAGAGTATAAGATGGTAGGAATATTGCAGATATATCAGTGATGGGGTAAAATGGTTCAGATGGTGAAGAATCTTCCTGCAATGCAGGAGACCTGGGTTCGATCCTCGGGTCGGGAAGATCCCCTGGAGAAGGAAATGGCAACCCACTCCAGTATTCTTGCCTGGGAAATCCTATGGACAGAGGAGCTTTGTGGGCTACAGTCCATGGGGTTGCAAAGAGTCAGACACGACTGAGCAACTAACACTTTCAATTCACACTTCAAATGTAAATTATCAAAACTTTCCAGTTAAAAGATAGAGTATGTCAAAGGTAGAAAAATAACAACTAAGATAAAATACAGCTATACATTGTTTGTAGAAGACATATTTAAATACAACGACACATAAGCATGTAATAAAGTGATGGAAACTGTGTAGCAGGCAAATGCTAACCAGAAGGAAGGTCATTATCAGTATGTTAATATCAGACAGAATTGATCTTAAAATAAAAGGCATTATTGAGGATAAAAAATGGTCACTATATTAAAATAGATGAAACAACTTATCAGAAATATATATAATAGTTTGCATCTCACAATATAACTTCAAAATGAATGGAGCAAAACATTGCAGAATCAAAAAAGAATGCACAAAATCCATCATCATCATCGTCATCAGAGAGATTTTTTTAAAAACACATCTAAGTAACTGCTAAAGCATACACATAGATGTTGCTAGGGATGTAGACGATTTTAAAAATTAATAAGCTTGATCTAATAGATCCTGCACCCAAGAACTAGCGAATACACATTCTTTTCAAATTTACCAGGAATATTTAAGAATTAGCCGTATACTAAGCCATAAAACAAATATAAACAAATGCCAAAGACTCATACAAGTCAATGATGACAGTACAGTGATTTAGCAACCAATCACCGAAGATAATCACCTATGTCCACATATTTAGAAATTAAACAAAGAAAAAAATGCTTCTAAGTTAATTCATGTGTCTAAAAAAGAATTACAATTTATACTAGAAAACATTCAGTGCTGAAAAAACAAAACATTACTTATCAAAGTTCATAGGATAAAAACAATATTCACTGGGAAATTGATCACCTAATCACATATTTTAGAAACAAGGAAAGATTATTAATACTCTATTGATGAGTTTCAGGAAGTTAGAGATCATCCAGAGCAAACACAAAGAAAATAGAAGGGGAAGTGGGGAAGAAAATGCAAGGTAATTAAATAAAAAAGAACCATATATTAGAGATGTCAAAAAATTCCAAAGTTGCTTCTTTAAAATGGACAAATCTTTACATGTACATGTATAACTGAATCACTTTGTTGTACACCTGAAACTAATACAATATTGTTAATCAACTATATTTCAATATAAAATAAAAAGTTAAAAAAAAGACATACAGATAGCTAATAAACACATAAAAAGATGTTCAATATCATTGTTAAAACACAAATCAAAAGCTTAATGAGAGCCTATCACAAAGGCTGAAATTTTAAAAGTTGATAATTACCAGTGCTCACAAGGATATGGCTCACTGGAACTCTAATACATTGCTGATAGAATATAAGATGGTACAGCCAACTTGAAAAATTAAAAAAAAAAACATAAAAAACTTTGTTTCTTTTGATCACAGATGAAAAATAATTTTGCCATTTCTTATACATTTAAACATAGATTTGTCCTATGACCCAGCAATCCCCTCCTAGATATTTACTCAGGTGGAATGTTCACCTATGTTCACACAAAAGCCTAGACACGAATGTTTTATAGTGCTTTTTCTTCCCCCCAAATTGCCACAAGCTAGAGACAATAGGATGTTGTGAAAAATGATGGTGTGTGAGTTTCGAAGCAGGATCAGAAAAGATATTGCGGCCTCATCTTGCTCTCCCTTGGATCACCTACCCTGGGCAAGTCAGCCACCATACGGGGAGGATACTCAGGCAAACTCAGTTCCAAATAATGAGGAACTGAGGCCTCCTACTATCAGCCATATGAGTGACCCAAATTAGAAGTACATCCTCCAGCTCCAGTCAAACCTTCAAGTGAAAACAACTCTGGGTGACATTGGGATTGCAGCTTCATGTGAGACCCTGAAGCAGAAGCACCCGGCTAGTCATTCCTGATATCCTGACCCATAGAAATTATGTGAGGTAATAAATATTTATTATTATTTGAAGGGCTAAGTTAAGGGTAATTTTCATTTTAAACACTCAATGTGTGTATGGATTTTCAGTCAAATTTTTAGAGCAGTTATAGATTCACAGAAAAATTGAGCCGAAAGTACAGAGTTCTCATATACGCCAGTCTCCACACCCATACAGCCTCCCCAGCTACCAACATCTGGCACCAGAGCAATTCATTTATTATGATCGATGAACCTACATTGACACATTGTCACTCAAAACTCATAGTCTACATTAGGGTTCACTCTTCCTGTTTTACTCTCTGTGGGTTTTGACAAATGTATAATAACATGTATCCACCAACATAGTATCCTACAGGATAATTTCACTGCCTTAAGAATCCTCTGGGCTCTGTGGATTCACCTGTCCCTCCCCATTAACCCCTGACAACCACTAATCTTTTTATTGTCTCCATGGTTTTGTCTTTTCCATAATATCATACAATGGGAATCATATATTACATAACCATTTCAGATTGGCTTCTTTCACTTACTAATATGCATTTAAGGTTCTTCCTCCATGTTTTTCATGGCTACTTTTTAGCAGTAAATAATATTTCATTGTTTGGATATGCTACAGTTTATTTATCCACTCACCTACTGAATGATATGAAGATTGCCTCCACACTTAGCAAGTATAAATGAAACTGCTATAACTTTATGTGCAAGTTTTAGAATGCACATATGTTTTCAACTCATCTGAACCAATATAAAAGAGCATGATTACTGCACTATATGATAAGAAGAGTATGTTTCATTTCTTAAGAAACTGCTAGCTGTCTTCCACAGTGACTGTACCATTTTGCATTGACACCAGCATCCAATGGGAGTCCCTGTTGCTTCACATGAATCTCACCTGCATTTGGTGATGTCAGCATCCTGGATTAGGATCATTCAACTAAGTGTGCAGTAGCATGTCATTTTGTTTGAATTTGCATTTCCCTAATGAGATATGATGTGGAGCATCTTTCCATATGCTGATTTGCCATCTATACATCTCCTGGAAGTGTCTGCTTAGGTCTTTTGCCTGTTTTTTTTAATCAGATTGTTGCTTTTCTTATTGTTGAGTGTTCAAAGTTCTTTGCACATTTTGGGTAAGAGTCATTTAACATATTTTCCCTGAAGAGCCGAAGAGTTTAATTTCATTAAGTTCACCTTATCTCTTTTTCACAATTGTGCCTGTGATTTTGTATGCAAAAAGCCGTTGCCATTCTCAGGTTCTCCTAGATTTTCTCCTGCTTTATCTAGGAGTTTCAGGTTTTTGCATTTTAATTTTAGCTCTATGATCTATTTTCAGTTAATTTTTGTGAAGGGTGTGAAGTCTGTCTAGATTCATGGACTTTTTTTTTGGTATGTAAATATCCAGTTGATTCAGCACCATTTGCTGTAAAGACTATCTTTTTTCCAGTGTGTTCCCTTTCTTCTTTTACCAAAGATCAGTTGATGATCTGTATGGGGGCCTAATTGGGGGTTCTCTATTCTGTTGCATTGATCTATTTGTCCCTTCTTTCAACAATACCATCCCGTCTTATTTTTAGTCATACCAGAGTATTCAAGACTTACAGTAAAGTAACAAACAATCTAATATGAATGTAACTGAAATCTAGAAACAGAGATAACAGAGCAGAAGAATGTTTAGGCATGATCTGAATATTTTTCAAAATAATTAAAGATATGAGACCATAGATCCAGAACATAGAGATTCTCAATGGGATTTTTTTTTTTTTTTTAATCTAGACACATTCTAGTAAAGCTGCTAAAAACCAAGAGAGTCTGCAAGGCAGTCAGATCAAAAGGTACATTTAATACAGAGAAACAAAAATAAGAACTATACCTTTGAAGAGCTGAAAGGAAAAATAATTGTCAACCAAAATTTATCTACCCTGTGAAAATCTCTTTCAAAATATAAGGCAAAAATCATATATTTTCAGGCAAATGAAAGCTAAGAGAATTAATTCCTAATGGGCTTGTGCTATAAAAAGCTTTAAGGAAATTTCTTCAAGCAGAAGGAATATGATACCAAATAAAAACCTGAATTTACACCAAGCAATGAACAACTCCAGAAATGATAAAAACAAACAAACAACAACAACAACAACAAAAACCCTGACAAAAACGCTTTTAGAGACTTCTAAGTACACGATCATATCAACTGCGAGGGATTGACTGACTCCTTTTCTTCCGCATCTGGGATCTCTTACTGATTTCTCTTTTCTTAATGCTTTCCCTAATGTGTCCAGTACATGTTGAATAGCAGAGGGCTTCTTCGGTTTACTGTTGATCTTAGTGGAAATGCCCCAAGAGTTTCCCCATTAAAATAGATTTTTAGTTTTAGGAATGAAGTATATATATTTTTTCATATGAAGAAGCCATTCATCAATTTCACTCTACAGTGATTTTGGTCAAGAGTTTTTAGCATCTATGGAAATAATCATGATTTTCATCTTAAATCTATTTATCTGACGTACTATGGGGATGGTTTCCCTAAACCAACCTTTTCATAGTATTTGATAGTGTGAAGTTTAATTTTTTTTTAGTATTTTCTAACAGAACATGTTAATATTTATTGATATATTTTGTCTTAATACTCAGCAATTCAGTAATTGCTGAATTGTTTCTCTTTTTTGTGCTTATTTCTGAAAAATTGAGTTTAAATATCAACGTGCTACTTGCTACAGGAGGAAGAAATTGGAAGTTTTTCTTCATTTTATAAACTTTCAAACAACTCATGGGTCAGTGGGGCTATTTAGTCTTAACAGATTTGGTGAAATTATTACAGGAAACCATCTTGGCCCGGTGCTATTTTGGGGGGAATTCTTCTGTTTCTTCTATGCAAATTGTTCTGTTTTACCTATCTAACCTTAACTGGATCAGTTTGGTAAATTGAATTTTCCTTCAACCTATGAATTTCATCTAAGTATGAAACTTTATTTAAATGGAAGTTTGCCAAGTAGTTTCTTGGGATTTTAAAATTTCTCTGTTTCAGTTATATCTCCATTATCTTTCTTATTTTGTATACATGTGATTTGTCCCTTTATTCTTTTTAATAATTTTTTAAATTTATTTATGGCTGCACTGGGTCCTCATTGCTGTGTGTGGACTTTCTCTAGTTACAGTGCACAGGCTTCTCCTTGTGGTGGCTTCTCTTGTTGTGGAGCACAGGCTCTTAGGCTCACGTGTGGGCTCAGTAGTTGTGGTACACTGGCTAAGTTGCCCTTTGGAACATGGAATCTTCCTGGACCAAGAATTGAACCCCTGTCCCCTGCACTGGTGTGCATACTCCTGACCACTGGACCACCTGGGAAGTCCTTTTTATTCTTGATTATATTACTTATTTAAAATTTTTAGAAATCAAAATTTAATTCATTAATTAGATTTATTCTTTTTTTAAATCTCTGTCTCATTAATATCTGATTTTTTATCTTTAATATTTTCCTCCTTGTGTTTTCTTTTGGGCTTATTTGTTACACTTTTGCTAGATTTTAAGGCCTGGAAATTTAACTCATCTATTCTTTCTCTTTTATTCACATACACATTTCCTCAAAATGATCTGTGAATTCAACATTCTATGAATATAACATTCCAAGAAGAATTACTAGAATTTTAAAAGATGACCCTACAACACACTTGGAAAAATAAATTGCTAATTAAATCTTGGAAATTTTTTTTTCCTTTTTAAATATTTATTTATTTATTTGGCGGCACCAAGTCCTAGTTGTAGACTCGTGGGATCTTCTATCTTCACTGTGGCATGAGAGCTTCAGTTGCCTCAAGTGAACTCTTAGTTGTGGCATGTGGGATCTAGTTCCCTGACCAGGGATGGAACCCAGGAAGCAAAGAGTCTTAGTCACTGGATCCCAGGGAAGCCTCATATCTTGGACATGTCTAAGATAGAAAAACCAGGAAGTCTGTCCTCCCAGATATTAAAACTAAATAATTAAGGTGGTGTGGCATTGGCAGAGATATGTAAATTAACCAGTGAAAGAGAATAAAAGCCCTGATATAGTCCAGGTATTGTTGAATCCTTTTGTACAACAAAGGTGGCACATTATATCATTGGGGATGGAGAGGTATTTAACAAATAAGACTGCTCAGAAAAGTCCCCAATGTTAAAGGATAAATGAAAACTAACTCATATTGTATAATTATATAAACATCCAGATGATTAAATATTTATGTATGAAAAGCAATATTAAATTCTTAATGGAGAAGTTGTTTTTTCTGAGAAAAACGTATTTTGGAGTTTATTTTTCACACATCTTTTAATGCCATATTCTACATTTTCATTTAAAAGGGAAATAAACCATGAAAAAAACTTAGTATAGGGGCTCAGTATGGGAAGTTACCTGAATTGAAACACCAAGATACTACTATGGGCTTAAAGAAAAGAACTTAGAAAATAATTCTCAATGTCTTTTAGGTAAGTTTGGTTTAGTTGCTCAGTAGTGTCTGACCCCTTGCAGCCTCATGGACTGCAGCAAGCCATGCTTCCCTGTCCATCACCAACTCGTGGAGCTTGCTCAAACTCGTGTCCATTGAGTCAGTGATGCCATCCAATCATCTCATCCTCTGTCCTCCTCTTCTCCTACCTTCAATCTTTCCTAGCATCAGGGTCTTTTCCAATGAGCCAGCTCTTCGCATCAGGTGGCCAAAAAAACTGGAGCTTCAGTTTCAGCATCAGTCTTTTCAATGGACTGATTTCCTTTAGGATTGACTAGTTTGATCTCCTTGCAGTCCAATGGGCTCTCAAGAGTCTCCTCCACCACCACAGTTCAAAAGCAGCAATTCTTCGGAACCTTGGCTTTTTTTATGGTCCAAATCTCACATCCATACATGACCACTGGAAAAACTATAGCCTTGACTAGATAGATCTTTGCTGTGATCCACATTGTCAAAGGCTTTAGTGTAGTCAATGAAGTAGATGTAGATGTTTTTCTGGCATTCTCTTGCTTTTTTGATGATCCAACGGATGTTGGCAATTTGCTCTCTGGTTCCTCTGCCTGTTCTAAATCCAGCTTGAACATCTGGAAGTTCTTGGTTCATGTTCTGTTGAAGCCTCGCTTGGAGAATTTTGAGCATTACTTTGCTAGTGTGTGAGATGAGTGCAATTGTGCACATTTTCAGCATTACTTGATTTTCTAAATCAAAGTAAGCAATGTCTATGCTTAAAAAGCTGACAAATATGAGTATGTTAAAATTTAAAATGGTTTGTCATGCAGTGACACCTTAAAACAAAGCTAGACATTGAAAAAGAGATTCACAATATGTACAGACAAACAACACTATAGGGAACTGGCAAAAATTAAGGAGTTTGGACAGAGAGGAAATGCCTCCAAATAAAGACATGTTCAATGTTCATGATGAGGAAATGCAAATCAAGATCCCGACTCAATATCACTCTGCATGCTAATAAATTACTAGAAGTCTGTCCACACCAAGGGCCAGAGAGGATATGCATCCAAGGGATCTCATATACATTTCTGGTGAGGGTGTAAATAGTGCTGCTGTTTTGGGAAAAACCTGGCACTACTCCTCCCCAGCTCATACAGTTACATATGCTTTGACCTAGCAGTCCCTCCAGCTGTTGAGACTGTAGGAGGGAGAAAGGGCATAGAGACGAGACCAGTGACAACACTGGCATCAGAGTTGATCGAAGAGGCTGACTGTGAGGGTGGAAAGCAACTTTCCCACACAAGAGATATATAAATCAGCAAAAGACTAGAGCATGAACTTGTCATAAAATGTTATTCAAACGGTCAATAAGCAAATTAAAATGTGCTCCACCTCTCAGGCTAGAAAACCACAGTAAGTACAATGAAGTGTCCCCACATACTCGCTACAATGGCTGAAATTTTAAGGAGGATGTGGGGCAATTGGAACTCTTGTGTGAAGCTTTTGGGTGTAAATTTGTACAATCACTTTGGGAAATATGTGGTTTTATAAAAAGAGACATGGCCGTCCTATTCCTCGGGACTCATTCAACAGAAATGTATGGAAATGTGAATCAAAGTCATGAACAGAATGCCCCTATTACTGCGTGATACATAGGAGAGTTGGGAAGTTGATAAGAGCTCTCATCACAAGGAGAATTCTTTTCTTTTGTTTTTATTGTACTATGTAAGATGATGGATAATAGTGAAATCTATTGTGATAGTCACTTTACAACATACGTAAATCACACCATAATATTGGGTACCTTATGTTTCTACAATAACGTATGTCAATTATTTCTCAAATAAATTTGAAAAAGAAAAACAGAAAAGAAAGCCCTCAGCTGCACAATTTGCAATAGCCAGAAACAGAAACACACCAAAAATCTCTCAGTATTAAAATACAAGAATTGTGGCTTATTCACACAGTGAAGTCCTATGTGTCAATGAGAACAAACATACCACAAATACACACAATTTGGATGACTCTCAAAATGTAATCTTGAACCAAAAGAGTCAGTTCCAAAAGGCATATTGTGTAAGACTCACTTATTATAAAGTTCAAAGCAGAGACGAGGCTGTGTGAAGTTTGGGGAGGAGAGGAGTGGTGGACAAGGTGTTATTTGTCCGTCAAAGCGGAGCTCACACCAGTATATTCACTCTGGGACAACGCATCACTCCTACACTTAGGGTTTGTGCCTTTTCCTGTATGTTTGATACATTTCAATTCAAAGTGTACATTTTAAAGGAGAGATTTAGGAGAACAGTCTGAGAGGGGAATGGAAAAGGAAAGAAATAGTCCAGAGTGACTCTAAGGTTTTGTCTGAGGAACCAGGTTATTGAGTCCCCTTTCCTGAGATGACAAAGAACAGAGGAAAAACTGGTCTGGGCAGGAGAGGGAAGGTCAAATTCAGTTTTATTCAGGCTGTGATGGAGGTGCTGAGAAGATTACCAGGGAGGATATCAAGTACCCAACTACATAGTCAAGTCTTGAGCCTAGAGGGAAGTCAGGCTGGAGATGCAGTTTGGAAGTGTTAGTTCTGTAGACAGACTCCAAGGCCATGAGTCTGGACTCCAAGGCCATGAGTCTGGATGAGGTCTCTGCTGGAAAGGAGGGAGGGTCCAATGGCTGAGGGGGGCAGGAGGGCCCTCAAACACTTAGCCTGGTGAAGGATAAGAACCACTGTGGAGATCCAGGGGCAGCCAGAGGGGCAAGAGGGAAACCAGGAGAGTGTGGTGTCCACAGATCAAGTGGTTTCAAGGAGGAGGGAGGGAAGAGTTGTGTCTGAGGCTGCTGAGAGGTCAAGATGAGAGCGAGAACTGACCACTGGATTCAGCAGTGTGGAGAACATGGGTGAACTTGTCAAGGGAAGTTCCATGAAACAGTGATGTCTGAAGTCTGGAGGAGGGAGGACAGAATGGGAGGGGAGGGGATGGAATGCAGACAGTTATTCCATGAGTTGTGCTGTGCAGGTGAGCTGAGGAATAGGGCAGGAGATGGAGGAGATGGTGGGGCCAAGAGATTTTTGATGGAAGCTATTACTGCATACTTGCAGAGGGGAACAGAGACTGACAAGAGAAAGAAGACAATTGTTTATTGCTGGGAAGGTATGAAGAGGACAGGATTACAATATACTTGGTGCCTCACCTGCCAAGAAATGGGCAAGATTTGACAAAAAATGATCTGGCAGATAAAGCATTGCCTAAGGAAGCAAATGCATTGTTTTCCCTCCATCTCTACGTGGGTCTAGGGTAGTGGGTTCAAAGAATTCTCTTAGGAAAGAGGTCCTTGCCAAGCGTGGGCAGGGAGGCATTGTGGCTGGGTTGGATTGGGCACTCACCCTCCCCAGCTCCCACAAATGCTTAGACAACCTCCGGCAAAAACAAAAGCAGGTGTCTCCAACCACAGAAGAGCTCAGAGAAGCCTCTGGAACCAGCAGAAGAACCAGCATGGTGGAGTTTGTGCCCTTGTTTTTGCCATGGGAACGCAGACTACAGACCTTCGCGGTCCTGCAGTATGTCTTCAGCATCATTGCCCTGAGTAAGGGGGCTGGGTTGGGGGACGGGAGACTGTGGGTTCCTATCATTCCAGGTATACACAGTGTATTGATGGGACAAAGATGTAGGTCCTGAGGGGACTGCTGAGCCTACTGGCCCTCCTGGAGGCCTCTGCGGGGGGTGGGAATTTGTTGGGTCTGGGGGTAGAAGCCCTCACCTGTGACTTTGGACAGGGTTCTTAGCCCTCCTGGGCTGTGGGTTCCACCTGAGTACCAGGACAGGGACCCACCTCAAGATGCCTGGTGCTGTGAGGAAGGAATCAGTGATTCTGGGACATTTGGGCTGCTCAGACTGCTCAGACAGGATGGAGTTCTTGCTTTTCATTCAGAGAAGAGGAGACTGGCTCTGGTGGGTGGGAAAAGAGAGGGGAATAGGAATGATCAGAATGGGGAGTGAGGCGGGGCCCACAGGGGACAGGAGAGTGAAAGGCTCACCTGGGTCAGACTCTGGCTGGGCAACTGACCGGCTGCGGTACCCTGGAGGACCCATGCCAGGCCTCCCCGTGCCTCCATCTCATCATTTGCAGAATGGGCCCGAAGATGCTGACCTTATGGGGGAGGGGCTGTGAATGAAAGGAAGAAATGTGCTCCCTCTTCTCAGCAGATCCCTGGCCTGGCCCCGGGTAGGGAGCCCACGGAAGGGTATGTGGGATCTAGTACCCGACCACTCCCACAGTGAACATATCCATTATGACAGGAAGGCCACAAACATGCCAAGTTCAGCTCTGCTGAAGGGACCATTTTTGAGGAGGGCCCAGGACTGAGGACTGGGAAGGGAAAGTGACTGGAAGTGTGTGAGATTCTTCATCTCCCCCGCTGGCACCAGACTGGGTAGAAACTGCTCCCCTGTAAGTGCTGGTGTTCAGCCTGTACGCAGATGCCACTCCTGTGCTAAGTTGCTTCAGTCCTATCCAATTCTTTGTGACCCCATGGACTGAGCTCGCCAGATTCCTCTGTCCATGGGATTTTACAGGTAAGAATACCGAATGGGTGCCATGCCCTTTTCCAGGGGGATCTTCCTGACCCAGGAATTGAACCTGCATCTCTTGTGGCTCCTGCATTGCAGGCAAATTATTTACCACCAGTGCCACCTGGAAAGCCCTCTATCCTGGTGTTAAACTATGGACATACTCTGTACAGATTGCTCTACAGCCATTTCACACATTCACACACAAACTCATACACACACAGGCACCACAAACTCAGCACACATACTGCACACATATACCAGGTGGTCCCTCAGAACCTCTCCCAACTTTAGCAGCTAAAATTTTCATCCCAAGTAAAGCCCCCCAGTTTCCTGCTCCCCGCATCCCTTATGATTGACTTGTGTCTCTGTCTTAAGAGTCATTGTGCTTAGTCACTCAGTCGTGTCTGACTCTTTGTAATCCTTTTGGGCTGTAAGCCACCAGCCTCCTCTGTCCATGGGATTTTTCAGGCAAGAATACTGGGATGGGTTGCCATTTCCTCCTCCAGAGGATCTTGCCAATCCAGGGATCAAATCCTGGTGTCCTGTGTCTCCTGCATTGCAGGTGGATTCTTTATCCACTGAGTTATCAGGGAAGCCCCTAAGGATCATTAAACATTTTAAATATCCCTGATTACCCTCATTACACAGATGAGCAGAGAAGCTGAGTGCCTAGATATCCAAGACTGTAGGTCTGGGCCCCTCTGCTTCCAAAGGAAGAAAGGGAAGGAGGCAGAGGGAGGAGAAAGGGCTGAGGGTGTGGGAGGAGGTGTGGAGCATGGGGAGGAAGGTTATCCTAGGGCAGGGGACAAGTCCCTTAGCTCCTGGATGAAAGACACTGGGGGCCCAGAACCAGGTAGGCTGACACCTGGGGATTATGGGGATGAGGGACATCTTTCTCACCTGGCCTTGAGGGAGCTTTGTGAGCAGGAGTGTGTCCAGCTAGCTGTGCCCACCCCCAGCCCAGCTTGGGACCTGGGAATATCAGGAACAGCCCAACGTGGTCAAGTAGCCCTGGACCTGGAGCTAGAGGGAGGGAAGTTGAGAAATGGGATGTGAGCCCACCAATGTCAGGAGCTTGTACCTTGTCCCTTATCCTGGGGACATTGAGGACCTCCAGGAGAGCTTTACGTATGGGAGCGACAAGGTTCAGTCTTTGGATACAGGCCCTTGTGGCTGCATTTGGGGTTTCTACTGTCGAAGGTTTAGGGGGTAGACTGATGATGGCATGGAGTAGCCACAGTCTACCTGAAGGGTCACCATGAACCAAACCCAGCAAAATAACCCAGGTTATTTTTGCATTTGCTTAGCGCATGAGCTAAGAATGGTTTTTACATTTTAAATGATCTCGTGTCTATGTAATATCCTTCAAGTTGCCTTTTGAGCTGAGTGGCTAAGTCTAAAATATTTACAATCTGTCCCTTTAGGTAAATGATTGCCTCCCCTGGTCTAGGGAGGCTGAGGGTAGGTGGAGAGAAGGAACCCCTTTCCAGACATAGTAGGAGATGGGTCTCCTGGGAAGGATTTAAAGGCTGACAGGAGACTAAGGGCTTTCAGTAGGGGAGTGAACACCAAACTTACATTGAACAGCTGGTTAACACTGGACGTAAACTATGCATTTGGGGGAGGGGCAAAGAAGTGGCCAGAGAGGTCAACTAGGGCCTGTCACCATGACCTCAGGGCCTAGATACCAATAGTTTCCGATGGGTTACTTATTTACTCTTTCCTTTCCTCAATAACGCCAAAGAAGCTGAAGTTGAACGGTTCTATGAAGACCTACAAGACCTTCTAGAACGAACACCCAAAAAAGATGTCCTGTTCATTATAGAGGACTGGAATGCAAAAGTAGGAAGTCAAGAAACACCTGGTGTAACAGGCAAGTTTGGCCTTGGAGTACAGAAGGAAGCAGGGCAAAGGCTAATAGAGTTTTGCCATGAGAACGCACTGGTAATAGCAAACACCCTATTCCAACAACACAAGAGAAGACTCTACACGTGGACATCACCAGATGGTCAACACCGAAATCAGATTGATTATATTCTTTGCAGCCAAAGATGGAGAAGCTCTATACAGTCAGCAAAAACAAGACCAGGAGCAGACTGTGGCTCAGATCATGAACTGCTTATCGCCAAATTCAGACTTAAATTGAAGAAAACAGGAAAAACCACTAGACCATTCAGGTATGACCTAGATCAAATCCCTTATGAGTATACAGTGGAAGTGACAAATAGATTTAAGGGACTAGACCTGATAGACAGAGTGCCTGATGAACTATGGACAGAGGTTCGTGACATTGTACAGGAGACAGGGATCAAGAAAATCCCCATGGAAAAGAAATGCAAAAAAGCAAAATGGCTGTCTGAGGAGGCCTTACAGATAGCTGGGAAGAGAAGAGAAGCGAAAAGCAAAGGAGAAAAGGAAAGATATTCCCATCTCAAAGCAGAGTTCCAAAGAATAGCAAGGAAAGATAAGAAAGCCTTCCTCAGCGATCAGTGCAAAGAAATAGAGGAAAACAACAGATTGGGAAAGACTAGAGATCTCTTCAAGAAAATTAGAGATACCAAAGGAACATTTCATGCAAAGATAGGCTCGATAAAGGACAGAAATGGTATGGACCTAACAGAAGCAGAAGATATTAAGAAGAGGTGGCAAGAATACACAGAAGAACTGTACAAAAAAGATCTTCACGACCCAGATAATCACGATGGTGTGATCACTCACCTAGAGCCAGACATCCTGGAATGTGAAGTCAAGTGGGCCTTAGAAAGCATCACTATGAACAAAGCTAGTGGAGGTGATGGAATTCCAGTTGAGCTATTTCAAATCCTCAAAGGTGATGCTGTGAAAGTGCTGCACTCGATATGCCAGCAAATCTGGAAAACTCAGCAGTGGCCACAGGACTGGAAAAGGTCAGTTTTCGTTCCAATCCCAAAGAAAGGCAATGCCAAAGAATGCTCAAACTACCGCACAATTGCACTCATCTCACATGCTAGTAAAGTAATGCTCAAAATTCTCCAAGCCAGGCTTCAGCAATACGTGAACCGTGAACTTCCAGATGGTCAAGCTGGTTTTAGAAAAGGCAGAGGAACCAGAGATCAAATTGCTAATATCTGCTGGATCATCGAAAAAGCAAGAGAGTTCCAGAAAAACATCTATTTCTGCTTTATTGACTATGCCAAAGCCTTTGACTGTGTGGATCACAATAAACTGTGGAAAATTCTGAAAGAGATGGGAATACCAGACCATCTGACCTGTCTCTTGAGAAACCTGTATGCAGGTCAGGAAGCAACAGTTAGAACTGGACATGGAACAAGAGACTGGTTCCAAATAGGAAAAGGAGTCCGTCAAGGCTGTATATTGTCACCCTGCTTATTTAACTTATATGCAGAGTACATCATGAGAAACGCTGGGCTGGAAGAAACACAAGCTGGAGTCAAGATTGCCGGGAGAAATATCAATAACCTCAGATATGCAGATGACACCACCGTTATGGCAGAGAGTGAAGAAGTACTGAAGAGCCTCTTGATGAAGGTGAAGGAGGAGAGTGAAAAAGTTGGCTTAAAGCTCAACATTCAGAAAACTAAGATCATGGCATCTGGTCCCATCACGCCATGGGAAATAGATGGGGAAACAGTGGAAACAGTGTCAGACTTTACTTTTTTGGGCTCCAGAATCACTGCTGATGGTGACTGCAGCCATGAAATTAAAAGACGCTTACTCCTTGGAAGGAAGGTTATGGCCAACCTAGACAGCATATTTAAAAGCAGAGACATTACTTTGCCAACAAAAGTCCGTCTAGTCAAGGCTATGGTTTTTCCAGTGGTTATGTATGGATGTGAGAGTTGGACGGTGAAGAAAGCTGAGCGCCGCAGAATTGATGCTTTTGAACTGTGGTGTTGGAGAAGACTCTTGAGAGTCCCTTGGACTGCAAGGAGATCCAATCAATCCATCCTAAAAGAGATCAATCCTGGGTGTTCATTGGAAGGACTGATGTTGAAGCTGAAACTCCAATACTTTGGGCACCTCATGCGAAGGGTTGACTCATTGGAAAAGACCCTAATACTGAGTAGGATTGGGGGCGGGAGGAGAAGGGGACGACAGAGGATGAGATGGTTGGATGGCATCACCGATCGATGAACATGGGTTTGGGTAGACTCCAGGAGTTGGTGATGGACAGAGAGCCCTGGCGTGCTGCAATTCATGGGGTCACAGAGAGTCGGACACGACTGAGCGACTGAACTGAACTGAACTTCCTCTCCTCTGTAACTCTCACACCTCACACAGGACGGTAAGTTCCATTCAAACAGTTGGTCTTGTTCTCAGCTGTGTTTCCAGCTCCTAGAAGAGTTGAAGTCAATGAATGTTTGTTGAATGAATGAATGTTGAGAGCATGATGGAGCCAAAATAGTAGAATTGAATGCCAGGTCCCATCCTACTAGCTTGTTGTGTGAGATTAGCCAATTTGCATACCCTCTCTGTGCTTGGTAATGTGGAATGATACATTTTCCCACTTGGTATTATGAGGTGAAAGAAGTCTCTTTCCTAAATGACTGAAAAGACTCCCAAGTTTGGGTTGGGGGTAAGGGGGATGGTGAAGTGCAGGGAAGTCTTTCTGGTCAAGTGAAAATGACCAGAATGTGTTTTTTTCCCAACTTTTTTTTTTTCTGGTTAAAGCTAATATTTGCTGTTGTAACACATTCAAACAAAATGTGTGTCCAAAATGAAAGATGTCCCCTAAATACAACCCTCTGGGGAGCCGCTAATAACAACTTGATTTGATTCTCTAGAACTGGCTTTCTGAAAGTGGGAAAAAACAATACAGATTTTTAATTTTGCCTCAGGGCAGAGACCTAATTGGGTCATTGTTTTCTTCAAATTAAAAATCTGTAGTAAAAAATAAGTAAATAAAAATTTAAAATTAATTTATTTGCTTTAATTGGAGGCTAATTACTTTACAATATTGTGGTGATTTTTGCCATACATAGACATGAATCAGCCATGGATGCACATGTGTCCCCCCATCCTGAACCCCCCTCCCACCTCCCTCCCCACCCCATCCTTCTGGGTTGTCCCAGAGCATCGACTTTGAGTGTCTTGCTTCATGATTCAAACTTGCGCTGGTCATCAGTTTTACATGTGGTAATATGTATGTTTCAATGCTATTCTCTCAAATCATCCCACCCTCGCCTTCTCCCATAGAATTCAAAAGTTTTTTACATTTGTGTCTCTTTTGCTGTCTTGCATATAGGGTCGTCATTACTGTCTTCCTAAATTCCATATATATGCATTCATATGCTATATTGGTGTTTCTCTTTCTGACTTACTTCTCTTTGTATGCTGCTGCTGCTGCTGCTGAGTTGCTTCAGTCGTGTCCGACTCTCTGCGATCCCATAGACGGCAGCCCACCAGGCTCCGCAGTCCCTGGGATTCTCCAGGCAAGAATACTGGAGTGGGTTGCCATTTCCTTCTCCAGTGCATGAAAGGGTAAAGTGAAAGTGAAGTCGCTCAGTCGTGTCCGACTCTTAGCGACCCCATGGACTGTAGCCTACTAGGCTCCTCCGTCCATGGGATTTTCCAGGCAAGAGTACTGGAGTGGGGTGCCATTGCCTTCTCCGTCTCTCTGTATAATAGGCTCCAATTTCATCCACCTCATTTGAACTGACTCAAATGTGTTCTTTTAATAGCTGAGTAATATTCCATGGTGTATATGTACCACAACTTCCTTATCCATTCATCTGCCGATGGACATCTAGGTAGCTTCCATGTCCTAGCTATTGTAAACAATGCTGCAATGAACACTGGGGTACATGTGTCTCTTTCAATTCAGTAAATAAAATTGAAGTCAAATTCCTGACCATCTTTTCCCAATGGCATCCTTTCTCCATCCTCCAGATTTGAAGCAGTCAGCTCCAAGAGGGCAGGCATTTTTGTTTGCTGTTCACGGCTGTACTGCCAGCACCTGGGACATCACAGGTGCTCTGTGGGAAGTGAACATCTGTGAGCCTCAACTTACTTTATCCAGATTCTGTATTTTACTACTGTTCAGACTGAGTCCAGAGTGCTTTCCTTGTGGAAGCCTGCCAGGAAAGAGCACAGCTACCCTTCTTCCAAAAGGAATAGAAGTGGAAGCTGACCTTCTTAAGGAATTTGATTGCATGGTGTCAGGAGGAGAGAATGGGGTTTGGAAGGGGCAATATTCCCTGGAAACTAGGCTCCATTGGTATCATAGCACCTGACTCTTGAGATGAAGCCAGGTTAGCCTGTGGTAGGGACTGAGAATCAAAGATCAGATGGAAATTCCTCATCAGGCCCAGTCCTAGCCCTGCTGTACCCCCAACCCACAGTCCAGTCAGATGTTGGCCTCTTCAACCTTCCTTCAATAGGAAAAGGCATGGCAGGCAGAGGAAACTGAACGAGCAAAAGCTAAGAGGTTGAAGGAGCTCAGGCAGTCGGAGGAGCACTTAGCAGCTTAGTGTAGCTGGAGGTAGGGGGCCTGTGCATGAGCTGGGCTGGAGCAAGTTTCTTAAGGAGCCTGAATGTCAGACTGAACTGCTTGGGCTGTGCCTCAAAGTTATGAGAAGTTTAAGTAGAGGGAGGAATCTAGTAGGATTTATCTACGGAAAGATGGACAGGGAGTGTACAGAAGGAGGGCTGGGCAGAAAGAATGCCTCCATTTCTCTGAGGTCCCAAAGAATGATAGCTAGAAGCAATTTATGCAGTCACTGGGCTACTGGGAATTTATTGAGCACCTGGGAAAGAAAGACTTCTTAACAGACAGGGAGGGATAGGGAAGGGAAAACCAGAGTGAATGAGGCAGCGTGGTAAAGTGCAAACAAGTGAGTTTGGAGTTAGTCCTACCTGGTGTCAAATCCAGGGTCCCAGTGTGGCATATCCTCGACTGCATTTTCTCCTCCTTGGAGTACTGGGGAGGCTGACCTGTTCCTCGCGGGGTGAGGGCTGGACAGGACAGTGCTGCTAGTGCTGGGAAGATGGGGAGAGTGCATCCTTCACCCTGGCCATTAGTGTCCACTAATGCTCCTGCTTCCCCTCCCAGGCTTTATCTGCTATGTGGTCTTCATAGGCCTCCTGTTCACAAGATTCTGGATCTTCACTATCCTGTATGCCACCTGGTGGTACCTGGACCGAGACACGCCACGGCACGGGGGCAGGCGCATCCAGCCCTTCACGTCCTGGATCTTATGGAAGTACATAAAAGACTATTTCCCCATCTCGGTGAGTAATGGAGCTATCTGGGTAGTGGCCAGGACTGTAGTGCCCCGCGTGTCCATGGGGAAGTGTGATCCTGTGTGCAGTGAGCAGGGTACTGGGCTGGGAGAGACAAGCCAGGCTTCCACCACTATGTGGCCTGGGAGAGAGTCCAGCCTCTGTCTGCCCATGGTTTTCCATCTGCAGAGATGTAGGGCCGATATGAGGATTGATGAACGAATAGGATTTGAAGGAGTCTTGTGGGCCATCTAGTGTGACACACATATGTAACTTACCTGCACCTCTCAGCAGCCATGCTTGAGGGTGCAGGTAATAAAGTCATGTCCTTAGAGATCTTCTGGCCTTATAGTTCATCACATAAGGAGACAGGCACCCAGGAGAGAGGAAGGTGTGAACAAGGTCACACAGGAAGTTCTTTTACTAGTTTTACAATTAGTGCATTTCTGGGTAGAAAAGCAAAACAGAGAGCCCTGAACTGGTTCTCAGGTTCTATCCTGTTGCAATCTGGGTAGGGTATGCGTTCTTGGAAAGCCTTTCCTGTTCTGATCTCAGTTTCTCCATGTATCCCCTAAGCAGTCTGCTCCCTCCTACTCTGAGTGCCTCTGATTCTCTGACTCAGGGCTCCTCATGGCCATTGTGAAGTCCTGACCATGGACCCAAAGATCAGTCCTGATGGAAGAAAACTTATTGATTTGACCAACTCCGTTCTGCTCTTTCCTTTATCACAGAGAGAATAAACTCAGTTTGTAATTAGCGAGGAAAGGATGGGTCATTGACCAGATAGGGTAGGGAAGGCAGAAGGGAAACAGAGTGCCAGGCAAGGGCAGGCAGCTGTCCTCTGCACACAGGAGAGAAGAAATATATAGAGTGTATTCTTTGGGTCTGGGCAGAATAAGTTCTAATACCATGTGTGCAACCTACCTACTTCACACCTTACTGAGTATAATAAAACAGCAATAAGTTCTAATACCATGTGTGCAACCTACCTACTGCACACCTTACTGAGTATAATAAAACAGCCTTTCTGAGTGTCTGTTTCTTTATATGTAGAGATGATACAGCATACATCATTGGGTTGTGTGGATTCCATGAGACATCAGGTAATCCTGGAGACCTCAGGACAGCATCTGGCTCTCTTTACAACTGGAGTTACTGTCAAATGCATGACTGGGAAAAAAAAATGATGCTGAGCAATTCTGTGCCTGTCCTTTGCACCCCCTTTCTGCTCCTTCCTTTGTGAGGTTCCAGGAGGATTTCTCAGCACTAAAACCATTGACAGTGGTGGGACATCGAACTTGATTTGCAGAAATTCCACCTGCACTGTGTTCAGGATTGTTGCCCACTGGAGTCTTCTGGAATTGCCATATCCACAGGAGGGGCAGTAGCACCAAGTGGCCAGCAGAGAGAGAGAGGATATGCACTTTGCCTCACCTGGCCTGGGCTGGGGGCCTGCAAGAGTGGGGATTTGGCCTGCAGATTTTAGACCTAACCACCTCCCAGGAGACCCTTCAACATGTCCACACATATTTATAGTACAGGTCCTTCAGGGATCTTGGGGAGGACAACATGTTCATGGTCCCAGGTAGGGAGCCCCCTCTCTGTTGGTGCTCCCCCACATTCATAAGCCTCTGTACTCTGTGTCAAATGAGCATGTATTTCTGAACTTCCTTCAATACTTACTGATTTAATGACCTAAAGTCTATTGGTAGGATTATAAGCAAATTTAGAAAACTATTTTAGAGTACTGGATCTTTCTAAGTACACCCTATGGCCTTCCTAACAAGCTAATGGTGGAGAATCAGGCAATGTTTCCCCTAGGACAAGTTGCCTCCACCTCATGCTGATGATAAGTCCAGGAGCTGGGTTTCTCTGTGAAGATTTCATTATCCTAGAGCAGCAGTGTCTACACAGGCCAAGGCCTAGCAAGGGTGCAGTGCTGTGGGCAGGCTGTGAACTGGTATCAGGAAGTGCTGCAGACTTGGCATGACATGTCCGTGACCCTCCCCCCCCACACCTGTGGGCATCACTAGAGACTTCATGCCCCTCTTCCCAGCTCCTACCTTCAGCACC
Source organism: Giraffa tippelskirchi (assembly GCF_054371585.1). Lineage (NCBI taxonomy): Eukaryota > Metazoa > Chordata > Mammalia > Artiodactyla > Giraffidae > Giraffa > Giraffa tippelskirchi. The sequence continues at coordinate 126,370,248 of NC_137285.1, forward strand.
CTGGGGTCTCTTACACTGAGTCACAGAGACTCAGAAGTCCAGCCCTCCATCTGGGACAGAACCCCAGCTGCCACAGTCCTTGGAGAGATGCTCACTCTCTCCTGTGATGGCTCCTTCATTCTGGGTGGGCTCTGCCTGGGACAAGGTCTCTCTTCACATAGGACAGGGGCTTGTGTCCCTGTCACCCTCCCAGGAGTCCTACCTCTGCCTTGGGCAGGAGGCCTTCCTTCCCTGGTGGGCTGTATCGGCTTCATCCATTCATGGGTCCATTCTCTCTCTCTTTGTTCCACGGTCTCCCAGAGCATCTCCTCTGCTCCAGGTCTGCAGTGGGGACAAGGATCCTCAGATAGGCCATCTCTAATCTCAGGAAACTCACATGGGGGTGTGATAGCACTTGGGCACAGGGGACACATAGAAGAGGTCAGCACAGAAAGTCAGAATAGGGGCTGGGGAGGGCACAAGGTGCAGCCCCGATTCATCAGGCTGCTGTCCCTGCAGCTGGTCAAGACTGCCGAGCTGGACCCCTCCCGGAACTACCTCGCTGCCTACCACCCCCACGGGATCATGGGCATTGGAACTGTTACCAACCTGTGCACTGAGGGCACTGGCTTCTCCTCTATCTTCCCTGGCATCCGCCCACATCTTATGACACTGAACATGTTTTTCCAAGTCCCCTTCTTCAGGGATTGCATCATGTTAGGGGGTAAGTCTTCCAACCATTGGATTGCCCAGGTATACGAGGGCTGGAGACATGAGGGAGGTTTTAGGAAGGGCTGCCAACAATCAGAACTTCTTCTAAGAGCATGTATATTAGAAAAGGAGGTTAGATATAAGGAAGCACTTCCCACAGTTCTATGCCCAGCAATGAGCTTGGTGAAGGGTTGTGTGGAGAGAAAGGACTCTGTTCCAGTTCTCAGGGAACTCCCAGCTGGGAGAGGGAAGCCCAGGGTACACTGCCCCCTGCCACAGTCCCTGCCCCCTTTATCCTGTATCTGACCACCGTCCTCTCTCCCCAGGGCTGGTCTCAGCAGACAAGAAGAGTGCAGCTCACATTCTGAGCAGGGAAGGAGGTGGCAACCTGCTGGGCATTGTTGTTGGGGGCGTCCAGGAGTCACTGGATGCCAGGCCTGGACCCTACAAGCTGGTGCTACGGAAACGCAAGGGCTTCATCAGGCTTGCCCTGATGCACGGGTATCAGGGAGAGGGCTCTTAGTTCAGCTGGAGATTGACAAAGGTTGTATTTTGCTGGAAAGACTGAGAGATTAATGTAAATCCTATTTTGGCAAGAGATGCTCAGTCCATTCACAGTGAAGATTCTATCTTGGTGAAAGATGTACTATGCTGTGGTATGCTTAGTCATTCAGTAGTGTCCAATTCTTTGTGAACCTATGGACTGTAGCCTACCAGGCTCCTCAGTCCACGGAAATTCTCCAGGCAAAAATACTGGAGTTGGTTGCCTTGCTCTCCTCCAGGGGATCTGCCTGACCCAGGGATCAAACCCTCATCTCCCACATTGCAGGCATTCTTTGCCACCTGAGCCACCAAGCCCTAGATGTATTGTGTCATGCCCAAATACCCAGAGAAGATTCCAGAAGGGAGGCTTGGTGATCAAAGAGACTAGATGTGAAGGGTCATAATACCCACAGTTGGCATTAGATCTGAGATCTAAGGCTTCTGTGAGAATGGAGTTTATGAAGTAGCTTAAAGCTGTTCTCCTACCCTGAAGCACTCTTTAAGAATATAAGCTAGCTGGGGCAGAAGAGATTTTTCAATAAAGTTTGCAGGTGTTTTAAATCAGAGAGGACTCTCTGCAGCATTCTGGTCTCCCTGTCAGGGTATAATGGGGAGGTGATGGCCCCAAGAGGAGCCAGTAACTGCTTGAGTCATAAAGCAAGGCTGTGGCAGGTCTGAAAGACCCCTGAGGCCTCCTACTTTTGGTCCATGGCTCTGTCCTCTACTCCAGCTCCCACTCACTAGGTCTCTGCAGGAAGCTAGTGACCAGCTTGCACCTTCTTGCCCCTCCACATGCCCTCTCTCTTGTCTCCCTCTAGGGCAGCTCTGGTACCCATCTTCTCCTTTGGAGAGAATGACATGTTTGACCAGATTGAGAACTCTCCTGGCTCCTGGTTGCATTGGTTCCAGGAAAAAATTCTGAAGATCGTGGGAGCTTCCATTCCGCTCTTTTATGGCCGTGGTGTTTTCCAATACAGTTTTGGTCTTATTCCCTACTGCCGGCCCATCAACACTGTGGGTAAACCAAGACCCAGTCTGGGAGGGGTTGGGTTACAGGGCAAGGGACTTGGGCTTGGGCTGAAAGGGAATAGAAATGGGCCAGACACATCCTTGTCCTCCTGGAGTTCAGGTTCTATACTGCAAAATGGACATATAGGCAATAACCCAGATGCAAGGCATCTGAGATGAGAAGAGTAACAGGAGCATAAAGACCAGTTGCCATTACTGATAACTGAGCACCAGCTGTGCCAGGCACTGCATTGGCTCCTTGTATGCAGCTGCTCAGTTGTCCCTACAACCTTGGAAGCAAAAACTATCATCCTCATTTTATTGATCGCAAAATGAGACCTATAGAAGGTAAATCATTTCCAAAAGATGACCCTGTGTTTGAGTAACACAATAGAGATTTGAGTCAGGATCTACTTGACTTTTACTATGCCAGAGGAAGGAATTTTTACTTCTGAGAAGACAATCCCATAAGGCTTATTGGAGAAGATGGATACAAGGGAAGTGCACTCCAGGTCTGTTAGCACTCTGTATAATAGCAATCATCAGGCTACGAAGGAGAGCCTGAAGAAATTTCCTATAAATAATGGACATGGACTTTAGTGCATGGATTTAACACCATCTTTTCAATTATTTGGTCATCTCATTTGCTCTCCTCTTGGATTCCAACTATCTTCCAATGGCAAAGCTTGTAATGAGAGGTCTGTTTATCTCCATTCACCCAGTTACCTTTAGTTGAGCCCAGGCAGTCAAGAGTTTCCCTGGATTCGGGGGTAATATTTTCAGGAATGTTATAGGGCTGCTGCCTCCAGATGACTCTGAAGAGAAGAAGACATCATCACAGCTGCTTTCTGAGCCAGATAGAACCAGAGGAAGGAAGTTGATAGGGTCTCCTATTTCCTCCTTAGAATGGGGGGCACTGCCCTCTAGCATAGCGGGAAAGAGAGAAGTAGGATGCTTGGGGTGTGGGCCACCTCCTCTCAGACATTTGGACGTGTCCAATCATGGCATCTGAGACTCCCAGGTCCACATGTCCCTGAGACTAAGAGCACATTCCCAGGGCTTACAACCTGACACTGATTCTGCCTAGCTATGTGACATTAAACAAGTTACTTAACCTCCCTGAGTTTAACACCTCGGCTGTCAAACAGGAATAAAGTAAGTTCTATCCCTGTAGGATTGCTAGGAGGATAAAAAGAGATCATGCATTAAAGTATCTAATACATTGCCTAGCAGGAGATCATGCACCCGGTGGTGTTTTATCATCAGAGCTTGGAGTTGCCCTAGTATCTAGATTAGATCACCCAAAATACAATTGGAAGAGAGGCAGTACAGGCACCTTCCAGCAGGTGTGACCACCGGCATGGGGTCCTGCCCCATGGGACCCTGGGACTCCAGTGGTTCCTGCTCTGGGCCACCACTCACCTCTGTGTCTTGCAGTGGGGAAGCCCATCGAGGTGCAGAAGACACCACATCCCTCCCAGGATGAAGTGGACAGGCTGCACCAGTGCTACATGGAGGAGCTGGAAAACCTCTTCGAAGCCCACAAGCTCAAGTACAACATTCCCAGAGACCAACACTTGGAGTTCTGCTGAGCGGAGGCGCTGCCCCAAAGGGCAGGGCTGGATTGGGGAGGATGGAGGGAAGGTGTTGTGATCCCGGAAGGTTTCCTGGAGGTGTCTGTTGAACACATCTCCAGAGCCTTCACTGACTCCTGCAGCTCCACCCCATGCCAGGCCCCAGGTCACAGCTGGCCCCATGGCAGAGGAGACCAGACTCTGGCGTCAGGGATTTGCTCTCCTGCACTGACTCCTCTGTAAAAGGCCCTCTCCTTGGTTCTGCCCACCTGAGAAATGGGAGAGATGCTTGGAGAGAATGATGTCTGTGTCTCTGTACTCTGTGGTCACGTCACTCAATGAGCAGGACAAAGAGCAGCCCCAGTTAGCAGGTTTCTCTTCCTCTGCCTTGAGTGACAGCTGGAAGCAGCCACCAGCTGCAGCCCTTTTTCCTACAAGTTCCCTCATCCTGCATCCTACCTGTCCCAGTTCCTCCCTCCCCGAGCTGAAGAGGAGGGCGAGGCCACAATCCCCTAACTCATCCTGGCACCTTTGGGTTTCTGAGTCCTCTGAGCCCCAGGCTGGCAGCCAGAGGGAGATCCAGAAGTTGGGGAAATAGAATTGGGCTCTGTCACTGGCTAAATGAGTATGCACTAACATCTTCATCCTCCTTCTGGGTCTTAGTTTCCCTGAGTGACTAAGATGAACTTTGACCTCAATTCTGAGGTCACTTGAGCTGAGAAGTTCAATGGCAGTTCGCACTCATTCAGCCCTAACAGTGGCACGGAATGGGGGCTCCATAAATTTCAATTCAACAATTGAAAGATTCTGGGAATTCCCTAGGAATCCAGTGGTTAGGACTCTGCACTTTCACTGTCAGGGCCTGGGTTCAACACCTGGTAAGGGAACTAAGATCCCTCAAGCCACTCAGTGTGGCAAAACAAAACAACACAAACACAATTGAAAGATTCCATTTAATATTTTTCTCAACCGTTCCACCTCCAACCAGGAGAGCTGGTCAAAATTTCACTTTTGATCCCCAGCCTGGCCCCCAGCCCTGCTGTCCTGTGCCCCATTCCCAGATGGTGACTCAGATGGGCCAGAGAATGGCATGCTGCCTCTTCCTTCCTAACCAGTCAACTCCAACTTACCACCTCTGGCCTCTTCTGTGGAAGACAAGGGTTATATTATGTAAAGAAACAGGGCAGACCAGCCAGAGAAGGAAAGCCACACATGAGGAGTGAATGGTCTTATGCATCTACAAGAAGAGAAGGTGGGGCCAAGCATCTGATGAGGAGAATTCTGGGTTCCTAGGTCTGGGACGCAGGTCATCAGTGAGGGACAGTATGTAGGGTGGGACAGGATGATAGGGTAGGACCAGAACTGTGAACTCCCACACCTGGAGTGAGAAAATAAGTCTTCTCCCTCCATAAGCTAATCATAGCAATAACTATAAATGTGGGGCACTTCAAGAATGTAAATTTGGCTCCAAGCTTAGCCTAACACTTTTCAGTGACCATGAGCAAGTCACATCCCCTGCAAACTTTAGTTTTGCTATCAGAGAAACAAGCATCCCAACATGAAGCTGGAGTCTTGGGAGTGGAACAGATATAATGAGATAATTAGCCATTTCACATACTGTGAGGAATGGTTGGCGGGGAGGAGAGTGTAACCAGGAGTCAGGTCATAAATGTGCCCAGCATCTCATGGCGGCCTGTTCTGACTCTATGAAGTGGGTGCTATAAAGTCCCAAGAGAAGCAGGAATCAAGAGCAGGGGGGCTGAGAGAGGGAGTGATGGTTTCCACCAGGGGAAGAGGGAGGAAATGACAGGTGGGCGGGGCCATGAAGGAAGGGCAGGATTTGCCAGGAGAGAAGTACCTGCCTGCTACAGTTTTCTACTGCTGGTATTGAACCACTGGAGACCTTAGTGGCTGAAGACAGCAAGGATTTATGATGTCCACATCTCAGTGGGTGTCTGGGTGGTTCTCAGTCTTAACCCAGGCTCTCCTGCAGCTGAGTTCAGTGGTGGGGTGGCTGAAGTTGGGCGCAGCTGGGGTGCCTGACCGACTGACCTCTCCTTGCAGGTGGGCATAGGGCCCCTCTTTCTCTACTGATCTGACTTTTCACATTCATGGTAGCTGGTTTCCAAAGGATGAGAGCAAGGCTGCAAGATCTTCTAAGTCCTCTAGGCATGACTTGCACAATCTTGCTTGTGTCTGTCAAACCAAGTCCTAAGGCTGGCCTAGATTCAAAGGGAGAGGAATAGGCTTCTCCTCTGTGTGACAGGAACAGCAAGTCAAGCTCAAAAGGGTGAGACACAGGTAGCAACACTTGGGCCCCTCTTTGAAAACAGTTTACCAAAAAGTGTACGTGGAAACCTGCCAGGCCCCCTTCCCCCACATCACCGGGCCCTCCCTGAGTGTGACCATGACAAAGCCCTACTTTACCCTGAGGGTCTCGGCTCCATTCTGCATCGGTGCCCATCCCCATCTTGCTTGTTCCTTCTAGGGCTCTCCATTGCTCCTGTAAATTGTATCAGCCTGATCCCAGCAGGGACCTGTTGCCATGTTGCAGTTAGGATAATAATGTAAGGCGATTTGGGGCTTCCTTGATGGCTCAGTGGTAAAGAATATGCCTACAATGCGGGAGACCTGGGTTCAATTCCTGGGCCGGGGAGATTTCCTGGAGAAGACAATGGCTACCCACTCCAGTATTCCTGCCTGAAGAATTACATGGACAGTGGAGCCTGTCGGGCCCCAGCCCATGGAATCACAAAGAGTCGGAGATGACGGAGGGACTGACGTTAACAATTAATAATGAAATCTCTCTAAGGTGATTTTAGCTAAGGAACAATTCTCTGAGGAGCATGCAGGGGGAAGGAAAGCACACAAGATCATGCAGTTATCCAGGGCTTTGGCACCCTGAAACCTAGAAGGACAAGAGGAGGCAGCAGTGGCCTGAACCTGGAGGGCATCCTATGCAGGGGCCAGGTTGGTGGAGGAGCACAGGAGCACCCTGACCCTGCAGGGAAAGAGCCTTCCCATCTCACTCTCCTCCCTCCATCGCCTGCCAAGGCTCCCAATTGCCTGAACCCATGTGGAAGCTAGAGGGTACCCAGGCCCTTGGGATACAGTCTATGGAGTGGTCTCTCTGCAGAAAGCAGGGTGGACACATGTGGAGAGTAGGTCTGAAGGTGTCAACGGAAGACAGAAGCTGTCCGCATCCAAGCCCGAGCTTCTTTTCCTGCCATCCCCAGCCTCCACCGTCTCATCCAGGTCTCCATCCTTCTCCTCGTGCTTCTCCTCCTCCCTTGGCCTTCAACTCCTGTCGTATGGATGAGATAATAGTTTCCACCAGGTTCACAAGACTTTCTCTTCCTCTGCTGTTGACTCAGCACCCTGGGTTCTCACTGGCAGGGAGGGGAGGTCCCAGTACTGTGCAACAGTGCTCCTGTCTCCAGGGCTCCCCTCTAGCTCGCCAGCACACAGCACCCAAGTCTTCTCCTCAAATAAAACCCAGCGTGTAAATGATCTCTATTTGTCAGGCTATGCCTAAACTCTGCCTCAGCCTGGCTTTCGAGGCCCTTTCAAACCTGTCCCACAAACCTGCCCAGTTTTACCTCCGGGTTCCCCTCCCCTCCAGCCCACTCTTGCCTGCACACTCAGTCTTACAGAACACATGCTGCTCACATAGGCTGTGTCTTAGGACCTGCTGATCCCTTTCCCGGGACCCTCTGTTTCCTCCACTTGGTCAAATAAAGGACACCTCCGTTGTCAAACCTCAGCCCACTCCACCCACCTTCAAATCCAGCTCTCCCACCCCACTGCCCTCAATCCCAGTTGGTTACCCATCTTGTGAGCTGACTTGTGGTGAAAGGACCAGGGCCACTAGTGGGTGAGTGGATACCATGTTCCCAGGGAACTGGACCCTGAGGCCAGACCACATCCTTATTGCCCCCAGTGCCCACCCAGCCCCCATACAGGACCTAGGCACCTCAGTATCCCCAGTGACTGTGGGAAGTTGCATAAATGACTCACATGGCACTTCCCCTCGAGCCTCACAGGCCAGACCTGGGGAGGGGTGAGGGAGAGACCAGTACCAGACTCTCAGGTGATTAAACTGGTTCTTTGTTGGTTTAGATCTAATGTTCCAAAACTAAGCTGCTTTTATACAACCAACATTTACTGTCTCACAGTTTCTGAAGGTCAGTGTTGTGGAGTTGCTAGGCTGTGGGCCTGAGCACAGGCGTCTCGTAAGGAGGCAGCCAAGCTGTTTCAGGGGCTACGTTCTCAGAACCTTGAGTGGCACTAGAGGATCCACTCCCAGGCTTGCTCCTGTGGCAGCAGGCATCTATGCATCACATGTGGGGTTTTCCATGGGGCTGCCAACTGTCAATGACACTGCTTCTCCCAGAGTAAACGAATCACGAGGAAGAGAGAGCAAGAAAGAGACATAGAGACAGAGGGAAAAGACAAAAAAAGAAGCCACACTGCCCTCTGTGAGCTAATTAACCCAAATCACTCATCATCAATTGGGCCTCTGTATTCTGTTTGATGCCTGGCTCTAAGTCCAGCCCACCCTCCGTATGAGAGTTTGATATTTGCAGATGAAGTCACTGTGGGCGTCTTGCAGGCGCTACCACAGTGATAGCCCACGAGCCCTCAGAGACTGGATTAGGCAACCACAATGCTGTGGGTGTTGCAGAAGGCTGTCTGCCAGGAGGACGCAGGCTGAGGTGCCCACGTGGCAGGACCCCAGGTGGCGCAAAAGTGTGAGCATAGGTCAGAAGTGGGAATCATGACTGTGAGTCCAGGCCTGGCTGGGATGCAGTAGAAGGTGACCATCAGGCTTAGGGCACCAAGATGGGGAATGGGATTGGGGAAGCCAGGGAGGCTAGACAGAAGGATTTTTCCCCTTGTACACAGTAATGTTGGAGGCTCTATTTGATGACCTCAGTCACACAGGAGAGAGCAGTGAGAATGATCTCAGAGGAGGGCTGTCTGGAGCGGTACCTGAACAGGAACATCCACATCGGACTCTGTGTGGACAGAGTGTCCTTTCATGTGTTCAGCACTGATGCTGGGCTGTTTGTTAAGCGGTCGGCCTCCCCATGGATACAGCGATCCAGGAGCTGCAGAGCAAGAGTCCAATACTATACAGCACCTGCTCCTTGACACCCCCTCAGTGTCCCCAGCTTGCCCAAGAGGCTTTGCCCTTGTGAGAAGATCTCCCACCAACACACAGGCAGACTCACACAGCGCAAGGAGCACAAGAGATACAAGGTGTGGTAGAGAGATTCAGAGGCCCTCAAGGTTGGGCAGAACCGGAGTCCCCTCCAGAAATCAGGCCACCCTTTGACCTAGAAGAAGTGCTCAGACATCATTTCTCATAAGGCACAAAGGATGTGCTGGGGCCAAGCCTGGTGACACTGCTTGATGGTGACAAGTGGGACAAAGGTCAGCCAGCACAGCTCTACCACCAGCCACCTGGCCTGAACAAACCTCACCCTCTCAGGAGGACTGGGCTTTGCTAGAGATCAGGAGGAGGCAGAGGTGGGATCACGGGGGCTGCTAAGGGAGCAAAGGCAAGGAGGAGGAAAGGGCAGAGCACAAGTGGGCGAGACTTCCTGGTGAGGGTCAGGGTCAAGGTGAGGTTTAGGGAACAGGAGGCTGAGGTTTCGGCCTTTGTGCAGCAAAGTTCTATTGAGATGGAGGGGGATCAGGGCACACAGTGTCCCTGAAGATGCCTGGCCTGCTGTCTGGAGGAACTACTGTCCAGTCCAGGGGTCAGAAATTGATACCCGGGTAGGGAGGAGCCCTGGGAGGTGCTTGAGCAGGAGCAGGTCATGGGTCAGATGGAGGGCCAGTGGATCCCTCAGGCTGGACTGAGCATGTGTCTTAGTGACCCCACAGCAGGGCAGAGTCAGCTCCCTGAGCCACTTTCTAAGAAACTCCTACCTACTAGAGTCCACGAGTTTGCTTCACGGCTGCACAATGTCACTTTTACCAGTGGTTGGCAGGGCTATGCTCCCTGCTTAGGCTCTCAGGGAGAATCTGTTTCCTTGCATTTTCCATCTTCTAGAGCTACAGGTGTTTCTTGGCTCATGGCTCTTTCTCCATCTTCAAAGCCAGATAAGAAGCATCTTCAAATCTCTTTCTCTGTTTCCATTTTCACGTTATCCTGTCCTTCCTTGTTGTTGTTTGTAGTTCTTGTTTAGTCATTCAGTCATGTCCAACTCTTTTGTGATCCCATAGACTGTAGCCACCATAAATTGTAGACTGTAATCAAGATTGCCAGGAGAAATATCGATAACCTCAGACATGCAGTTGACACAATCCTTATGGCAGAAAGTGAAGAAGAACTAAAGAGCCTCTTGATGAAAGTGAAAGAAGAGAGTGAAAAAGCTGGCTTAAAACTCAACATTCAAAAAACAAAGGTCATGGCATCCAGTCCCATCACTTTATGGCAAATAAATGGGGAAACAATGGAAACAGTGAGAGATTTTATTTTGGAGGGCTCCAAAATCACTGCAGATGGTGACTACAGCCATGAAATTAAAAGACGCTTGCTCCTTGGAAGAAAAGCTATGACCAACCTAGATAACATATTAAAAAGCAGAGACATTACTTTGCCAACAAAGGTCTGTCTAGTCAAGGCTATGGTTTTTCCAGTGGTTATGTATGGATGTGAGAGTTGGACGGTGAAGAAAGCTGAGCGCCAAAGAATTGATGCTTTTGAACTGTGGTGTTGGAGAAGACTCTTGAGAGTCCCTTGGACAGCAAGGAGATTCAATCAGTCCATCCTAAAAGAAATCAGTTCTGAATATTCATTGGAAGGACTGATGTTGAAGCTGAAACTCCAATATTTTGGCCAACTGATGCAAAGAACTGACTCATTGGAAAGGACCCTGATGCTGGGAAAGATGGAAGGCAGGAAGAGAAAGGGACGACAGAGGATGAGATGGTTGGATGGCGTCACTGACTCAATGGACATGAATTTGAGCAAGCTCTGGGAGTTGGTGTTGTACAGGGAAACCTGGCATGCTGCAGTCAATGGCGTCACAAAGAGTCAGACACGACTGAGCGACTGAACTGAACTGACTGAGACTGTAGCCTGCCAGGCTACTCTGTCCATGGGATTCTCCAGGCAAGAATACTAGAGTGGGTTGCCATTTCCTTCTCCAGAGGATCTTTCCAACCCAGGGATTGAACTTGCTACTCCTGCATTGGCAGGCAGATTCTTTACCACTGAGCCATAAGGGAGTGATCTAGTCAAATCTCTCTCTGTGTCTTTCTTATACTGATGTATGTGATTCATTTAGAGCCCATCCAGATACTCCAGGATAATCTACTCATCTAAAGATCTTTAGTTTAATCACATATGCAAAGACCCATTTTCTCTTCAGTTAAGGTAATATTCACAAGGCTAGGGATTATGACGTGGGTATCTTTTGAGGCGGCTCCATTTTTACTCCTAATGGATGGCAAACAAGCTGTCCATTCTCTTGAAGCCTCAGATTCCTCATCAGGAAAAGTTAGGTATGGAATATATGTGAATTTGGAGGCCTGATCTGCCCTGGACTACCAGCTGGGGAAATCAGGAGCCTGAAGAGCATCTTTTCCCCCATGTGCTCCTTCTCCCAATGCTAGCCAGAGATCATGGCAAGGATAGGGTTGTATAGGGAAAGGATACCCAGCTGGGAATCCTGAGACTTGTATTCAAATACCAGCTCTTGCAACATGACCTCACAGGTTACTTTCCATATCTGGAATATTTTGCTTTCCTAAGAAAGTCATGTATGTTAGTCCTGCCCTGGGAAATTGCTGGGCAGGGACCTCTTAGGTCCCTGTTACCCTGAGATATTATTACAGACCTTCACATTTGTGGGATCTTCCTGTTGCTAAGGGATCTCAGTCCCTGCTGGCAGCAAGGGTAATTTTCACTGATTCCCCTGGATGTGGTGACATCTCTCAAAGGATGACAGGCTGGAGGAGGTCCTTTGTGGTGGGACTAGAGACCCTCCTAGTTTCTCACTTGCTTCTGCCCAGTCCCCCTGGTCTAGACCAGAGTGAGCAAACTATGGTCAGTTATTGAACAACCTGTGAGCTAAGAATGACTTGCGCAGGTGAACATTTGCCATCATTTGATTGTAGGGAACACTGACTGAACCCCTTATGGTTCAGGTAGGTGAATGTCATCCTCTGAAATTTCTGCCCTTCTCAATAGTAGACCTCTAGTACAAAAAAAAAAGAAAGAAAACTGTATTAAATTACTTTGAATACTATGTATTATAATTTAGAGAACATTTCTTCCTCTCTTATTATATGAGTATCTGTATAAAGTCCCTCCTTGGCCTCTTGTGCTGTAAAACCTCCCCCAGCCCCACTAATCAGCTGCCCTACATTCCACTCAAATCAGTCTCAAACCATCCCCAGATCCACCCTACACTTGGAGCCATAAGGGCCTCCTAGTGCAGGTCTGACACCATCAGTCCCCTGATGAAAACTGCCAGGGGATTCTCTGGGTTCTTAGGATGTCTCTGGTCCCTTGGCCTGCTTACCGCCCTTTGCATTGTGGGCTCTGCCTTCCTCAACAACTACTCCCTACCCTCCTCCAGCCTTGCTGAGCTTTCTCCAGTTCCCTAGGGTATCATGTTTCCCTTAGTGCCAGCATTTTGCAGCGACTGTTCCCTCTGCCGGAAAGCCCTTTTCCCCAAATCCCATTTCTCTTGGTCTCTCAGGAGTGCTTTCAGACACCACCTCCTCCAGAAAGCTTTCCCTGATCCCACCCCCTGAAGTCCATCAGGTCTCTCCTCTGGGCTTCCACAGTCCCCTGATTCCTTTCAGCAGTGCACTGTCCAATCTTTTTAAATATCTATGACTCCCATCAGCCAGGGAGGCCCTTGGAGCCGGGGTCACTTTGATTATGAACTGATGGCCTTGTTTCCCACTGGCCATGTTTCTGCTGGCTCCTGACATTTGGGGATGTCAGGGGTGGGGGTGCATGTCAGGAGCCTTGTTTCACCCCTACCCTGTATGCAGAGCCTCATTTGTAGAATGAGGTCGAATGCCCCTGACTCTCAATGGACTAAGCTTGGGTCAAAGGTGAGAGTGGAACCCTGGGGACAGGGACAGGGCAAGAGATAGCAGCTGAGCTCCCAACACTTTTAAAAATCATCCAGATCCTTTTGTAGTTCATGAGCGTGATGATTGGGTGTTCACGCTGTTGCATGACATGTGCCTCCCTGCAAACCTTGTTATGACACCAGCACATTACCCGTCTGACGTGAAGAAAAAAAAAAAAGGGAAAAAAAAAAAATCATCCAGAGTGACTCCAGACAGATATAAGGCTAGGGTCTGGATTGTGTTAGTCTTCCCAGGTGGCACAGTGGTAAAGAATCTGCCTGTGAATGCAGAAGATGCAAGAGACTTGGGTTTGATCCCTGGGTCAGGAAGATCCCTGGAGGAGGAAATGGCAACCCACTCTAGTATCCTTGCCTGGAAAATTTCATGGACAGTGGAGCCTGGGTAGGCTACAGTCCATGGGGTTGGAAAAAGTCAGACCTGACTGAGCGACTGAGAACTGGACTGCATGATCTGGGCCACTCACGCTAAAAGTTACCCTTCTGTGAAAGCTGCTAACAGTCTGGCTCTGGACCCTGGCCTAGCCCCTACCTTCCCCTCCCCTGAGAGTCAGGACTGAAAAGAAACAGGATAGCCATACTTCAGGCATGAGCTCAACAATAGGCACGTGGAACAGATTGTGAGTCTATGGATATGTTTCTTCACAAGGATATGTTTCTTCACTGAGGCTCATATGATTGTCTGAACACACCCCAGCGTGAGTCTGTGTTAGCATGTCTGTGTGCACCAGTGCCCAACCTCCACAAACACTTACACAAATGTATTCCTGGATCAGGTATATGATTGCACACAGCTGAGTGCATGGATCTATGCATCTGCAAAGCAGGAGTTGAGATGGTGGAGGAGAGTTAAGCCCCTTAGACCTGCCCAACTGTGACATTCTCATCCCTGGGGCTTCCCTGATGCTGTATCCTCCAATCTCACTCCAAAGCTCCATCTCACCTCCAGCTTCAGGCTCCCAGACAATCAGTGTCCTCACCCTGCTCCTGTCCGTCCAGGGCTGTTGGGAAAGACCTGGGGTCCTGAAACATGAGGATGAATCCTGAGGGCAGTGAGAAGACACTGGTTGCTCCATCAGATTCCCTTCACCCTGACTCTGAACCCCGATCTGGGCTTCAAGGGGGCAAAACTGGGAGACACTTGAGGTGAAATGGACAAAATCTAGTCCTTTCTTCCTCAGAGGAGGCCTTGTATGGGAGAAAAGCCTCCATTCCAGAATATAGGACTCTTGATCCCAAAGGCACCTGTGCCATTGTCTGGCTGAGTAACTTCAGAGAGTCAGCTGACACTCTGAGGACCTCAGTGTCCCCGTCTGTGAAGCCAGCAATGGAGCACAGTGAATATGCCGTTCAGGGCACAGGATTCAAGCTGCAAACCCACCTAGGCATGTGACGCTCTCTCAGAATGAAGGACCCAGCTGCTCATTTCCTCAGCAGCTGCATTTCCCCTGTGTCCCTGGAGATGCCCGAGGACTGACCTCAGGCTTGTGAGGATGACAGGGGGTAATCACAGAGCCCTAGGCAGTCCTGCCCACAGTCAGCTTTGGGGGCTGATGACTATTTTTGTTCATGTTATGGACCATAACAGTGTGGTGTAACTGACTTTTCCATGTGTTCTTGTTGACTTGACACAACCACCGTAACCTTGTAAAACCAAAGGACTTCACCCAAAGGATACACCATCTGGTGGAGGGAGAGTGAAAAGGGTTTCCCTCCTTTCTGTCCAACAAGCCCCACCTCTAACGCTACCTTGGCTTCAGGAAAAAAAAAAAAAAGAAACAGATTTCCCAGGAGCTCCAGGCCAGGGCTGGGGCCTAGCAGGTCCTCAGGACAGGTGGACTAATAGGGTGAGGATGGTGTGTGTGTGTGTGAGTATCTGACAGAATTCGCTGTAGGACACTGCCCAACCGTGTTTCCTATACTCTTTCTGAAGTGAATAGAAATGACACAGGTTTAACTTTGTGTTGTTTTTCATGGCAGAAAATGTAATTGATCTTGTCACATTTCTCTCCAATCTTTCAAATTATTGTAAAATATAAGCAACCTAAAATTTACTATCTAAACCATTTTGAGGTGCACAGTTCAGTGGCATTAAGTATATTTACATAATTGCAGCCCTCACCACCATCCATCTCCAGAACTCCTTTCATCTCATAAAAGTGAACTCTGTATCCATTATATAAACATTCCTTATTACTAGTTTAGTGATGGGCATGAGATCCACATTGGATCAATTGGAGGAAATCCTAGACTTTAGCTGAAACTACATGTAAAGAGTCACTCTCTGTTTTACTAAACTGTTATGTGGGAGACCACAAGGTTACTGTTGTTAGTGACCATCTTTGCCATCACTGGGGGAGGCCACATGCTTAAGGTTGGAGCAAACTCAGAGAAAATCAGAAGAGGATGCAGGATTTCAATGATGTCTGTGGAAGACTGTAGTTGATTCCTGGAACCCATTCTCTCTTTCTACCTTTTAGGAACAGAAGCCTCCACGTTTCAGCTGGGCTCCTAGTTGTCCAACCAGAAACAACATTTTCCATCTTCCCTGCAGCGAAGGGCAAGTGTATGCACTTCCAGGCCACTTCCTTAAAGAAGTTGTTTAGGTACAACTTTTTCTTTCTCTTCCCCTAGCATAGAATGTGAACATGGTAGACTTACATTTCCATCTGGAGGTTCATAGCCATGAAATGGTGGATAAGAATGTTCTAGTATCAGGGTTTAGCCCTGGGTCTGGGAAGGCAGAGAACAAGATAGAGGAAACCTATCTTGGGTGACCTCCTAGAACTGAGCTCTCTCAGCAACCTTGGACTACCTGCCTGCTTCTGCACTGTAGTGTGAGAAAGAATTACACTTTTCTTTTGTCTGAACCACTGCTGTGGGGTCTCTGTTCAGTTTTTTAGTCATCTGAGCACATGGATCGGGTCATGCTTGAACTAATTTGAGGTACATGAAAACAGTGTGGAACTAAGATACATATAAGATGGAAGAGGGTGATCAGAGTTAGAGTATTCTTAAGTCCTTAGTTGTTTGTGAGGAGACTAGATGTATTGAAAATTAACCTGAAAATTTATATTAACTAAAGATGCACATTGAAAGAAAGAAAAGGGATCGGACAGCTTTACTAAGGTTAGAAAAGACACAAAACAGACAAAGAAAGATGGTAAATAATAAAATATAAGGTGGTAATAATATCTCCAAATATGTTAACAATTGGATAAATGCAAATGATAAAAATTTTCCTATTGAAAGACAAAGAATGTCAGAGGCAGAAAAACACTTAAACAAAATTAAATATAGGTATGCATCACTTGAAGCAGACATATATAAACATAAAGACACATAAATATGGGAGAAATGATGGAAAATGTGTAGTAGGTAAATATTAACTAAAAAGACTCTGAGACTATTATATTAATATCAGACTAAATTGATCTGAAAGCAAAAAGAATTACTGGGTTTATCTCTGGGCTTTCTATTTTGTTCCATTGATCTATATTTCTGTCTTTGTGCCAGTACCATACTGTCTTGATGACTGTGGCTTTGCAGTAGAAATTGAAGTCAGGCAAGTTGATTCCTCCAGTTCCATTCTTCTTTCTCAAGATTGCCTCGGCTATTCGAGGTTTTTTGTGTTTCCACACAAATTGTGAAATTATTTGTTCTAGTTCTCTGAAAAATACCATTGGTAGCTTGATAGAGATTGCATTGAATCTATAGATTGCTTTGGGTAGTTCAAAACCACAATGAGGTACCATTTCACGCCAGTCAGAATGGCTGCTATCCAAAAGTCTACAAGCAATAAATGCTGGAGAGGGTGTGGAGAAAAGGGAACCCTCTTACATTGTTGGTGGGAATGCAAACTAGTACAGCCACTACAGAGAACAGTGTGGAGATTCCTTAAAAAACTGGGAATAGAACTGCCATATGACCCAGCAATCCCACTGCTGGGCATACACACTGAGGAAACCAGAATTGAAAGAGACACATGTACCCCAATGTTCATTGCAGCACTGTTTATAATAGCCAGGACATGGAAGCAACCTAGATGTCCATCAGCAGATGGATGGATAAGGAAGCTGTGGTACATATACACAATGGAATATTACTCAGCCATTAAAAAGAATACATTTGAATCAGTTCTAATGAGGTGGATGAAACTGGAGCCTATTATACAGAGTGAAGGAAGCCAGAAAGAAAAACACCAATACAGTATACTAATGCATATATATGGAATTTAGAAAGATGGTAATGATAGCCCTGTATGTGAGACAGCAAAAGAGACACAGATGTATAGAACAGTCTTTTGGATTCTGTGGAAGAGGGCAAGGGCAGGATGATATGGGAGAATGACATTAAAACATGTAAATTATCATATGTGAAACGAACTGCCAGTCCAGGTTTGTTTCATGATACAGGGTGCTTGGGGCTGGTGCACTGGGATGACCCAGAGGGATGGGATGGGGAGAGAGGTGGGAGGGGGGTTCAGAATGGGTAACACATGTACATCCATGGTGGATTCATGTCAATGTATGGCAAAACCAATATAATATTGTAAAGTAAAAAAAATAAATATAAATAAATAAATTTTTAAAAAAGAAATTAAAAAAAAGAATTACTGGATAAAAACCAGTGGTCATCATATAAAAATAATTCACCTGAAATATATGACATATTTTTGATTTAACAATATAGCTTCAAAACATATTTTTAAAAATTAGATAAAATTTTAAGAAAAAATGTACAAATTCATCAACATTATCACAGAGATTAAAAAAAAACCACTTCTGAGTAACTGGTTAAATTAACATATAAAATATTGTTAGAAATGTAGAAGATTTAAACAATTAATAAGCTTGATTTAATGGACCCTGAATCTAATGACTAGAGGATACATGTTGTATCAAGCAGAAAAAATTGTAAAAATCAACTATATACTAGGCCAATAAACTAACATAAACAAGTACCAAAGATTCATACAAATCATTTTTCTGATCACAAACCTTCACATATTTAGAAATTAAATAAATAAGTACTTCTAAATTAATTATTTGATTTAAAGATAAATTGTAAAGGATACTAGAAAGTATTACATCACTAAAAGAAATGAGAACATTACACATCAAAGTTTATGAGCTGCAGCTGAAAACAAGACTCATGGGGAAATTTATCACTGAAATATATACTTTAGAAACAAAGATTAAAAATGTTCCAGTGATTAGACTAAAGAAAACAAGAAGAGGCCTGGGCAAACCTAAAGAAAGTAGATGGGGTTAAAAAAAATTAAAGAAAATAGCAAGGTAATTAAATATAAAACAAACATACATTAGAGATGGCCAAAAAGTTAAAGTAAAAAAACACTGTTCCTCTAAAAGAGATAAATATATGACAAATTCATCCAGAAAGAAACAAAAAAGAAATCACACATTAAAAATTTTAGGATTATAAAGAGGGACAATTGTGGATATAGCAGAGATTTAAAGACTTATCAGCAAATAAATAAAATTTTTCTTTTTTCCATCGAAGTGCCTTTGTTCCTTTATCAAAGATCATTTGATGACATGTATGTGGGCATATTTGGGGGCTCTCTAGTCTGTTCCATTGATCTATTTGTCTCTTCTTTTACCAAACCCATCCTGTCTTATCTACAGCTGGACCAGAACATTCAAGACATGTGGTATAGTAAGTGTAATATTAATGTAATTGAAACTTAATAGTAGAAAGTGATAACAGAGCAGATGAAGTGTTTTTGGCATGGTCTCAACATTTTCCAAAAATAATGAAAGATATAAGATCATAGATATAAGACTACAGAGACTCTCAACAGAATAGTTTTTTTTTTTTTTAATTTAGACACATTATATTAAAGCTGTCAAAAGTGAATTGAGACTCTGCAAGGCAGTTAGATCCAAAAATATATAAACACAGAAGAACAAAGACAAGAACTACGCCTTTGAAGAGCTGAAAGGAAAATTAATTGTCAACCCAAAGTTCTCTATCCAGTGAAAATCTCTTTCAAAATTAAGACAAAAGTATAGGTGTTTTTGGACAAACAAAAGCTGAGAGTATTAATTCCTAGTGAGCTGGTGCTATAAGAAACATTAAGGGAATTTCTTTGGACAGAAGGATTATGATACCAAATAAAAACCTGGGTTACACCAAAAAGTTAACAACTCTAGAAGTAGTAAAAATGAAGATAAATCACACTACAAAAAATAAAGGCCAGTTGAGAAATAACTGAAAGCGAGAAATATTAAAATCGAAGAAAATGGTTTTCTTACAAACTTCAATTAAAATAAATCTGCATTCTTTGATGAAACTGATAGTTTCCAAGGAAAAGTTACAGTTTACCAAAATGACTTAATTAAAGATTTCCTAACTCAAACCAGTAATCAAGCAATATCAATGTAATAAAAGACTGATAAATAGAAATACAGTAAAATTTAAAATGTTCAGTCATTCAGTTATGTCACTCAGTTATGTCTGACTCTTTGCCACCCCGTGGACTGCAGCATCCAGGCTTCCCTGTCCATCACCAACTCCCAGAGTTTACTCAAACTCATCTCCATTGAGTCAGTGATGCCATCCAACCATCTCATCCTCTGTTGTCCCTTTCTTCTCCTGCCTTCAATCTTTCCCAGCATCAGGGTCTTTTCCAATGAGTCAGCTTTTCGCATCAGGTGGACAAAGTATTGAAGTTTCAGCTTCAACATCAGTCCTTCCAATGAACACTCAGGACTGATCTCCTGTAGGGTGGACTGGTTGGATCTCCTTGCAGTCCAAGGGACTCTCAAGAGTCTTCTTCAACACCACAGTTCAAAAGCATCAATTCTTTGGTGCTCAGCTTTCTTTATAGTCCAACTCTCATGTCCATACATGACTACTGGAAAAACCATAGCCTTGACTAGACGGACTTTTGTTGGCAAAGTAATGTCTCTGCTTTTTAATATGCTGTCTGGGTTGGTCATAACTTCTCTTCCAAAGAGCAAGTGTCTTTATTTCATGGCTACAGTCACCATCAGCAGTGATTTTGCAGCACCAAAAAATAAAGTCTGACACTGATTCCACTGTTTCCCCATCTATTCACCATGAAGTGATGGGACCGGAAGCCATGATCTTAGTTTTCTGAGTGTTGAGCTTTAAACCAACTTTTTCACTCTCCTCTTTCACTTTCATCAACAGGCTCTTTAGTTCTTCTTCACTTTCTGCCATAAGGGTGGTATCATTTGCATATCTGAGGTTATTGATATTTCTCCCGGCAGTCTTGATTCCAGCTTGTGCTTCATCCAGTCCAGTGTTTTTCATGATGTATTCTGCACATAAGTTAAATAAGCAGGGTGACAATATACAGTCTTGATGTACTCCTTTGCCTATTTGGAACCAGTCTGTTGTTCCATGTCCAGTTCTAGCTACTGCTTCCTGATCTGCATACAGATTTCTCAAGAGGCAGGTCAGGGGGTCTGGTATTCCTATCTCTTGAAGAATTTTCCATAGTTTGTTGTGATCCACACAGTCAAAGGCTTTGACATAGTCAACAAAGCAGAAATAGATGCTTTTCTGGAACTCTCTTGCTTTTTCAATGATCCAGCGGATGTTAACAATTTGATCTCTGGTTCCTCTGCCTTTTTTAAAACCAGCTTGTCAGTGACACCTTAAAACACAAGCTAAGTAAGAACTGAGAGAAGAACCCCAGGGCTCCATGTGGTCCCCACCAGGAAAGTGAAAGTGAAAGTTGCTCAGTCATGTCCGACTCTTTATAGTCCATGGAATTCTCTAGGCCAGAATACTGGAGTGGGTAGCATTTCCCTTCTCCAGGGGAACTTCCCAACCCAGGGATTGAACCCAGGTCTCCTGCATTGCAGGTGGATTCTTTATCAGCTGAGCTATCAGGGAAGACCCTCCCCATAAGGAAGAGGAAAAAAAAAAAATCACACCTCACAGGTGAAGAAGAAGATGTGAGATGCCCAAACCCTGCCTTATTCTTGGGTCTGCTAATGGAAGATACTGCAGGACTCAGGCACACTCACTTCTGTTCCAAGTCCTGCTCCCTTGTAGACAGCAGAACAGGCTAGTTGGTGGCTCCTTCTTCTCCATCCTCTCTCCTTAAACCAATAACACAATCCAGTTTCAGTGAACACTTATTATACCTTATAAGGAGTGGAGGTGTGATTTTAGATGCTCTTTTAGGAGAACAAAGAATTAATGTAAATATGATTTCTAACTTACTGTTTAAATACAAATTTATATAAATGAAAAAAATTGGGACAAGAAATTCATAATGTACACAACCAACAATGGTTAGTATTGTGGCGGGGGTGGGGGGAGCTAGTTTTCTTTAAATTCGGGGGGGAAAAAAACAAAAATACATTGTAGAGAAATAAGTAAAAATTAAGAAGGAGATTTTCACAGAGAAGAAATACAATGAATAAAGAAAGCCAAGCTCACCTTTCATGATGAGGAAATGGAAATCAAGACCCCAACTAGATATCTCTCTACACACCAGCAAATAAGATGTCTGAATTTACCAAGGAGGAGAGAGGATCTGCATCCACGGGACAGACATATTCTGGGTGAGATGTAAACTGGTGCTGCTGCTTTGGAAAAACCTGCCACACTACTGTATAGCTTGTGCAATCACATAGCCCTTGACCCAGAAGTCCCTCTCGCTGTTGAGACTGTGAGAGGGAGAAAGGTCCCAGAGACCAGTGAGAACGTCTGTGTCAGTGATGATCAAAGAGGCTGGCTGTGTGGGTGGAAAGCAGCTTTACAATGCAAGAGATATTTAAATCAACAAAAGAGTAGAAATTAAGATAAAATATATTCAAATGGCCAATAAACATCCTTAAATGTGCTCAATCACACTAGGCATTAGGAGACTACTGTGAGCACAATGAAGTTTTCCCCATACGCTCACTACAATGGATTAAATGTTGAGAAGGATGTGGAGCTACTGGAATTTTTGTCAGGGGCTTGTGGGGGTAAATAGGAGTAACCACTTTGGAAAGCTCTTTGGCTATATGGAGACTATAACACGGGCAGGCGAGGGGAAGTCAAGTTCAGTTTTAGACAAGCTGTGCTGGAGGTGCCGAGCAGACTATAAGGGAGGATGTCCAGTACCCACCTACAGAGTCAAGTCTGGAGCCCAAGGGGTCGTCAGGCTGGAGATACAGTTTGGAAGTGTTCATTCTGTAGACAGACTTCAAGGCTGTGAGCCTGGATGAGGTCTCTGCAGGAGAGGAGGGAGGGTCCAGGGACAGAGAGAGCAGAAAGACCCTCAAACACTTAGCCTGGTGAAGGACAAGAGCCACCGTGGAGACCCAGGGGCAGTCAGAGGGGCAAGAGAGAAACCAGGAGACTGTGGTGTCCACAGACCAAGTGGTTTCAAGGAGGGAGGGACCGACTGTGTCTGAGGCTGCTGAGAGGTCAAGATGAGAGTTGAGAATTGACCACTGGATTCAGCAGCGTGGAGACCACTGGTGAACTTGTCAAAGGCAGTTCCATGGAACAGTGATGTCTGAAGTCGGGAGGAGGGAGGAGAGAATGGGAGGCAAGGATGTGGAGCTGACAGCTGTCATTGTCTTCCAAGAGACAATGACAGCTTTTCCAAGAGTTGTGCTGTGCAGGTGAGCTGAAGAATAGGGCAGGAGGTAGAGGAGATGGTGGGGCTGAGAGATTTTTAGATGGAAATTGTAATTACAAATTCATGGAGGGCAACAGTGGACCTTGCAAATGAAAGGAGACAATTATCATAGCCAGGTAGCTGGAAAGGTGGAAAGAAGACAAGATTGCGCTATATTTGTTGCTTCACATACCAAGTGATGGCAAGATTCAAGCAAACAGAGAAAGAAGATCTGGCAGATAAAACATTACTTGAGAAAGCAAATGTCCTTTCCTTCCTCCATCTTTACCTGGGGCTAGGAAAGTGGTTTAAAGGTTTCTCCTAAGAAAGATGTCCTTGCCAAGCGGGGGCAGGAAGATGTTGGGGTTGGGTTGGACTGGGCACCCACCCAGTTCAGAATCCATAAATGCTTAAACAATCACTGGCAGCAGCAAACCAGACCAGCAGCTGTCTCAGACCACAGCAGAACTCAGAGAAGCCTCCAGAATCCACAGAGGAGCCAGCATGGTGGAGTTTGCTCCTTTATTTGTGCCACTGGAGCGCAGACTGCAGACTTTCACAGTCCTGCAATGGATCTTCTCCTTCATGGTCTTAAGTAAGGCGACCTGGGCTGGGAACAGGAGGCCATGGACACCTGCCACTTCTGGAACGCAGGGTGCACTGATGGGAGAAAGACACAGGTCCTAAAAGGGTTGCTGAGCTCAGCACCTGGGGATCACCTGGTATGAGGGACAATTTGCTCAGCTGGCCTTCGGGGTGCTTTGCCAGCAGGAGTGTGTCTGCCTGGCTGCACCCACCTCCTGCCCAGTCTAGAATACTGGGAGGTCAAGTAGCCTTGGTCCTGGAGCTATAGGGAGGGTAGCTGAGGAAAGGGATCTGGGTCCACTGGTGCCAGGAGCAGGAGCTTGTACCTTGTCCCTTATCCTGGGGACAGAGGGAGCCCCAGGAGGGCTTTAAGTATGGGAATGACAAGATCCAATCTGTGTGGTATATGGCTGAAGCCAATGGATCTACTGTGTTGAGGGTGTAGGGTGTAAATTAATGACAGGGAGCAGTAACAATCTGTATCAGCGGTCTCCAAATTATGCCCCATGGGCCAAATCCAGCCCACTCATTATTATTATATTGGTACAGCCCATGAAAGTGAAAGAGTCACTCAGTCGTATCTGACTCTTTGTGACCACATAAACTGTATAGTCCATGGAATTAGGAATTCTCTAGGCTAGAATACCGGAGTAGGTAGCTGTTACCTTCTCCAGGGGATCTTCCCAACCCAGGGTTCGAATCTAGGTCTCCCTCATCGCAGGCAGATTCTTTACCATCTGAGCCACCAGGGAAGTCACCTGGGCTTCCCAGGTGGCGCTAGTGGTAAGGAACCTACCTGCCAATGCAGGAGAACTAAGAGACGCTGGTTCAATCCCTGGGTTGGGAAGATCCCCTGCAGGAGGAAATGGCAACCCACTCCAGTATTTTTGCCTGGAAAACCCCATGGACAGAGAGGCCTGGTGAGCTATAGTCCATGGAGGTCACAAACAGTCGGATACAACTAAAGTGACTTAGCACAGCACAGCACAGCCCATGAGCCAAGAATGGTTTTTACATTTAAAATCCTCAGCTCTGTATATAATTGATCAGGTCCCCTGGTCAAGGGAGACTGACAGTAGGTAGAGAGATGGTTAGGAGATGGATCCACAAGGCAGGATTCAAAGGCTGGTAGGAGAGTAATGGCGTCCAGTGGGGGAGTAAACACCATACATATAGTGAACAGCTGGTTCGCACTGGACATGGAGTAGGCCATTTGGTGGAAGGGCCAAGAGATGACTGGAGTGGTTAACTAGGACCTGTCACAGTGGACTCAGGGCCCAGAAACAATGGGTTTCTTGTTTACTCTGTTTCCTTCTCTTAACAATTCACATCTCATATAGGAAGGTAAGATCCTTTCAAACAGTTTGTCTTGTTCTCAGCTGCATTTCCAGCTCCTAAAAGAGTTAAAGTCAATGAATATTTGTTGAATGAAAGAATGTTGGGAGTACAATGTAGCCCAAATAGTAGAACTGAATGCCAGATCTCATCCTACTAACTTTTTGTGTGACCTAACCAACCTACATACCCTCTCTGGGCCTCTGTAAAGTGGGCTTTTACATTTTTCCCCTTGTTGTAATAAAGTGAGAAAAGTCGTCTCCTTTCCTCAGAAATTGAAAAGACTCCCTGGTTAGGATTGTTCCTGCTGACAGTAGTCAAAGAGTGAGCCCAGGTGAGGGGGACGGTGGGGTGTAGGGAGGTCTTTAGATCAAACGGAAATACCCTGCATATGGGTTTTTTCCTAACATTTATTTTCTCAGTACAAAACTAATAATGTTACTGTGACACACTGAAACAAAATGTGTATCCTAAAAGTAAAAGACTTCCTCAAATACTATCCTCTAGGAAGTCACTATTAACAATGTGGTTTTACCCTCTAGAGCTGGTTTTCTGAAAGTGGGAGTGGCCCACACAGACTTTTGATTTTGCCCAAAGGCAGCGACCTAGCTGGGGTTTTATTGCTTTCTTCACATTGTAGTGACAAATAAATAAATTAAATTAAATTAAACCTAAGTCAAAATCCTGGACATCTTGTCCCTGCTGGCATCCTATCGCCTTCCTCCAGATTTGCGGGAGTCAGCTTGAGAAGGCCAGGATTTTCTATCAGTTCATAGTTGTACCACCAGCACTTGACACATCATAAGAGCTCTGTGTAAAGTGAGCATCTGTGAACTTCAACCTATGGCTTATGAATTTTACTACTATTTAAATTGAGTCAAACGTCCCCTCTTCCTGGAAGCCTACCAGGAATGACAGCCCAATCTACCCTACTTTCAGATGGGATAGAAGTGGAAAC
This sequence comes from Giraffa tippelskirchi, assembly GCF_054371585.1. Lineage (NCBI taxonomy): Eukaryota > Metazoa > Chordata > Mammalia > Artiodactyla > Giraffidae > Giraffa > Giraffa tippelskirchi. Next base: position 126,395,679 of record NC_137285.1, read on the forward strand.
TGACCTTCTTTAAGAGTTTGAATGCATGGGATTGAGTGGAGTCAACGAGTTGAAGAGGGAGCATTATTCCCTGGGAATGAGGTTCCATTGGCATTAGATTAATGACAGCCCCACAGAACTCCCCAACTCTGAAGTGAAGCTGGGACTAACTTGTGGTAGGGACTGAGAAGCAAAGATCAGAGGGGAATTCCTCACTGGGCCCAGCCCTAGCCATGCTGTACCCCTGACTCACTGCCCAGGCAGGTGTGTTAGCCTCTACCTCCCTTCTTTGGCCGGAGAGGGAAGGGCAGGCATAGGAAGCATCGTGAGCAAAAGCTAAGAGACAGAAAGAGCTCAGGGAGTTAGTTGTAGGAACACTGAGCAGCTTAGTGTGGCTGGATTACAGGGGTACATATGGGTGAGCGAAGCTGGAGCAGGAAGGGACTCAAGTCAGTCATGGGGAGCTTGAAAGCCAGGATGAGCTGCTTGGACTGTGCCTCAAAGTTATGAAAAAGCCATAGGAGAGCTTCATTAGAGGAGGGATCTGGTGGGATATATCTATGAAGGATGGGCTGAGGGTGTACTGAAAGAGGGCTGGGCAGAGAGAATGTCTCCCTTTTCTCTGTGGTCCCAAAGGTTCATTTAATCGCTTCTCCATCAGGCCTTTACTGAGCCCTTGGTAAATACAAATTACTTAACAGGACAGAGAGGGAGGTGGAGAGGGTAAGATTGGAGTGAATAAGCAGCCTTGTACAGTGGGGAAAAGTTTGTAGTTAGGTCTGTTTTCAAATTCAGGTTCCCAGTGTGACACTGGAAAGGTTGCATTCCTTCCTTCTTGAAGGCAGGGGAGGTTGACCCCTTCCTCCTAGGGTGAGGGCTGGACAAAACAGTGCTGCTAGTGCTGGGCATATGGGGAGAGCTTTTTCTTTCATTCCTGTGACCACTGACAGCTCCTGCTTCCCTCCCCAGCCCATATCTGCCTTGTGGTCTTCATAGGCCTCCTGTTCACAAGATTCTGGTTCTTCAGTATCCTGTATGCGATCTGGTTGTACTTGGACCAAAATAAGCCATGGCAGGGGGGCAGGCACAGTGAGGTCGTAAGGCGCTGGGTCATATGGAAGTACATGAAGGACTATTTCCCCGTCTCGGTGAGTAATGGGGCGGCTGGGGAGTGGTTAAGACTGTAGTGCCCCACGTGTCCATGGGGAAATGTGACCCTGTGTGCAGTGAGCAGAATACTGGGCTCGGAGGAAGGACCTGGGCTTCCACCACTATCTGGCCTGGAGGGGAGTCAGCTTCTGTCTGATGGTGCTTTACCACCTGCAGAGATGTGGGGCCACTATGAGGACTGATGAATGAACAGGATTTGAAGGAGCTCTGCGGACTATATATTGTAGCACACATATATGTCTTACAGGTATAAACTGCTCAGCAGACATGCTTGAGTTTGCAGGTATAAAGTCATGTCCTTAGAGAACATCTAGCCCCACACTTCTTCAAATAAGAAGACTGATACCCAGTGAGAAAGAAAGGCATGACCAAGGTCGCACAAGTCCTTTTACTGGTTTCAAAATTTGTGTATTATCTTTGGGTAAAGAAGCAAGGCAGAGAGCCCTGGACTGGTTCTCTGAATCTATTCTGCCTCAAACTTTGGTATGCTTTATGTCCTTAGACGGAGCCTTGTTCAATTAGTTCCTCAGTTTCTCCTCATATCCAGTAAACATCCAGTAAACATACCGCTCCCTTCTACTCTGAGTGCCTCTGAATGACTCTCTGACCTAAGGTCGTTGTAGACATCTGACCATGGACTCAAAGGTCAACATGTAAAGCAGAGCTTATGCCACATTCATTACTGGGTTGTGAGGATTTCATGAAATATCAGATCATCCTAGGGCCTCCAAGAACAGCATGTGGCTCTCTTTGCAACCAACAGTGTTGTCAGTTGAATGTCTGCCAGGAAAATGGTACTGAGGGGGCTCTGTGACTGTCTATCCACAGCACTCATGCTCTTCACCCAGACAGATAACCCCAGGGGAGGGTTTCTCAAAGGCACTATTAAGACGGATGGGACACTGGACTTGATTTGCAGAAATTTCATGTGTACAGCATTCAGGATTCTTGCCCACTGCAGGCCTGCAGAGGGCAGGCAGTACCATCAGGTGACCGCAGAGGGCGGGATGATGTGCCCAGTGACTTGCCCCTCTTGGGCTGGGAGCTTGCAGAGATAGCTCAGTGGCCTCACATTCTGGACCCCAGCACCTCCCAGGAGATCCTCCAACTCTTCCACACACTTTCACTGTGCAGGCCTTGCAGGAATCATGGGCTAGCCCATAAGTGGGAACCCATGCTCTACTGGAGCTCCTCCACATTGGCAAGCCTCTGCACTCCCTGCCAAAGGCTTGTGGATTCCTGAACTTTTAACAGTTCCTGATCTGATTTTTATGAACTGGAGTTTAGTGGTGGAATTTCAAGCAAAATTAGGAAACTGTTTCTGGGTCTTGGAGCTTTCTAAACACAAGTGATAGGCTTCCTTGAGAATTAATGGTAGAGAATCAGGCAGTGTTTCCCCCAGGACAAGGTGCCTCCACCTCATCCTGAAGATCAGTCCAGGAGCTGGGTTTCTATGTGAAGATTTCATTATCCTGGAGCAGCAGTGTCTACAAAGGCCAAGGCCTGAGCAGGGGTGCAGTGCTGTGGGCAGGCTGTGACCTGGTATCAGGAAGTGCTACAGACTTGGCAGGACACCTCCTTGACCCCTCCCCACCCACACCTGTGGGCATCACTAGGGATTTCATGCCCCTTTTCCCACCCCCACTTCCCAGCACACTGGGGTCTCTTACACTGAGTCACAGGAACTCAAGGGTCAGCCCTGATCCAGGACAGAACTCCAGCTGCCACAGTCCTTGGAGACATGCTCACTCCCTCCTGCAATGGCTCCTTCATTCTGGGTGGACTCTGCCTGGGATAACGTTTCCATTCACGTAGGACAGGGGCTTGTGTCCCTGTCACCCTTCCAGGAGTCCTGCCTCTGCCTTGGGCAGGGGGTCTTCCTTCCCTGGTGGGTCCATTCATGGGTCCATTCTCTCCCTCTTCATTCCATGGTCTCCCAGAGCATCTCCTCTGCTCCAGGTCTGCAGTGGGGACAAGGATCCTCAGATAGGCCGTCTCTAATCTCAGCACACTCACGTGGGGTGTGATAGCACTTGGGCACAGGGGACACATAACAGAGGTCAGCACAGAAAGTCAGCAGGTGGACCAGCGAGGGCATGAGGTACAGCCCCGATTCACCAGGTTTCTGTCCCTGCAGCTGGTCAAGACCGCTGAGTTGGACCCCTCCCGGAACTACGTTGCTGGCTTCCACCCTCATGGACTCCTGTCGATCGGAGCTTTTACCAACCTGTGCACAGAGTGCACAGGCTTCTCCTCAGTTTTCCCTGGCATCTGCCCATATCTGACAACGATAAACATATATTTCTGGATCCCATTCTTCAGGGATTACATCATGCAAGTGGGTAGGCCTTCCCAGAACTGGAGAGCCCAGGAAAATGAGGGCTGCAGACATGGAGGAGGGATTTCAGGGAGGGCTTCTAAGAATTCTGTATTTCCTCCAAGAACATGTGTAGTAGAGAAGGAGGCTAGACCCAAGGAAGCACTTCCCACAGCTTTGTTCCCAGCAATGAGCTTGGTGAGGGGTTGGGAAGAAGGGAATGACTCAGTCCTAGTCCTCAGGAAACTCCCAGCTGTAGGGGGAGGGTGAGTAGAGACCTATCACATCCCCCACTATGGCCCCTGCCCCCTTTACCCCATAGCTAACCACATTACTCTCTCCCCAGGGCTGGTCTCAGCAGACAAGGAGAGTATTGCTCACATCCTGAGCAGGAAAGGAAGCGGCAACCTAGTGGGCATCACTGTTGGAGGCATAAAGGAGGCACTGAATACCAGGCCTGGAGCCTACAAGCTGGTGCTACGGAACCGCAAGGGCTTCATCAGGCTCGCCCTGATGCACGGGTATTGGGGAGAGGGCTCTGGGTTCAGCTGGAGATTGACAAGGATTGTGTTTTGGTGGGAAGACAGCAGAGGTTAAGGCAGGTCCTATTTTAGCAAGAGATGCTCAGTCCATTCATAGAGAAGATAACTTAGCAAGGTATTTACTGTCTCATGTCCAAATACCCAGAGAAGATTCTAGAAGGGAGACTAGTTGATCAAAAAGACTAGGTGTGATCAGTCATATCGCCCAAAGTTGGCATTATATCGGAGACCTAGGGGATCTGAGAGAACAGAATTTGGGGCACAGCTTAGAGCAGTTATCCAACCTTGAAGCACCTCTGAAGAACACAAGCTAGCTGGGGCAGAAGAGATTTTCCCAGAAACTTTGCAGATGTTTGATGTTTGGGAGGACTCGGCAACATTCTGATCTCCTTGTCGTGGTGCAACTGGGAGGTGGTGATCCTAAGAGGAGCTGGGACCTGCCCACCATCACAAAGCAAAGCTGTAGCACAACTAGGAGTTACCCGAGGCCACCTACTTCCAGCCCAGGGCTTTGTCCTCCGCTGCAATTTCTGTCACAAGCTTCCTGCTAAGTGACCAGTTTGAATCTTCTTGCCCCTTCACACGCCCTCTCTCCTGTCTCCTTCCAGAGCAGGTCTGGTGCCGATCTTCTCCTTTGGGGATAATGACTTATATGCCCATGCTGAGAATTCTCCTGGCTTTTGGTGGAAATGGTTCAGTGATCGACTGTACGAGAAGATAGGTCTTACCATCCCACTCTTCTATGGCCGTGGAGTTTTCCAGTACAGTTTTGGTTTTATGCCCTACCGCCGACCCATCACCACCGTGGGTGAGCCTAGACCTGGATTGGGGTAGGAAGGTGGGGGGAAGGCTACAGGGCAAGAGGCCTGGGCTCTGTGCTGCAAGAGGACATGGACTTGGGTTGGACATATCCTTGACCAAGTGGAGCTCATGTTCTAGAGGGTGAAATAGAGACACAGGCAAATAACCCTGATAAAAAGCAGTCTGGGACGAGAACTGTAACTGAAGTACAAAGAACCATAGCCACTACCGATTACCAAGCACCCGCTGTATGGCAGGCACTACAATGGCTCCTTACAGCTCACTTTTCCGGGTAACCTTGGAAGTAGACTCTCATCCCTATTTTATTGATGGCAAACTGAGACTCAGAGAAGGTTAATCACTTCAAACAGATCCTCATGCCCTTGAATAACAACCCTGAGGCTTGAATCAGGATCTACTTGACTTTTATGATGCCAGAGAAGGAGAGTTTAATTCTGACCAGACAATCCCATAAGACTTTTGGAGAAGGTGAATACAAGGGAAGGGCATGCCAGGTCTGTTAGAATTGTGTGTAAAGTAGCGATCAGCAGGCTATAAAGGAGAGCCTGAGGGATTTCCCTGTAAATAATGGGCATGGGTTTTAGTGTATGGACTTAGCACCATCTTTTCTGCTAAATGGTCATCTCATTTGCTCCCGTCTTGAATTCCAACTAGGTTCCAATGGCAAAGCTTATAGAGAGAGGTCTATTCATCTCCACTCACCCAATCATTTCTTAGTTGAGTACAGACTTGGCCAACCGTCTATACCATGACTTTTCCTGGGTTGTCTGGTAATATTTTCATGAACATAATTCACAACTGATGCCTCTAGAACCATTCCCAAGAGAAGAAGACAGAACAGCTGCTTTCTGAGCCAGGCAGAACAAGAGGAAGGAGGTTGATAGGTCCCCCCATGTCCTCCCTAGAATGGGGAGCACTGCAGACCAGCATGGAGGGAGAGGAGGAAGAGGCATTTGGGCTGTTGGCCACCTCCTCCCAGACATACAGACACTTCCACTCATGGCTTCTAAGACTCCCAGATCCACGTGTCCATGAGGCTAAGTGCACATCCTCAGGGCTTACAATCTGTCACTGATTCTTCCTGGCTATGTGACCTTGCAATAAGTTACTTAACCTCCCTGAGCCTCACTACTTGACCTGTTAAAATGGACTAATAGTAGGTTCAATCCCCATAGGATTGTTCGAAAGATTTTAGGAGATAATGCAAGTAAAGCACCTAGGACATTATCTGGTAAGTGGCAATGCCAGCTGGAGGTGTTTTTATTTTTTCAGAATCTTGGAGTTGTCCTAATATCTAGATTAGATCACACAAAATACAGTTGAAAGGAAAACAATACAGGCACTTTCTAGTAGGTGTGACCACTGGCACAGAGTCCTGCCCCACGGGATCCAGAGACCCCAGTGGTTCCTACTCTGGGCCACCACTCACCTCTGTGTCTTGCAGTGGGGAACCCCATCGAGGTGCCGAAGACACCACATCCCTCCCAAGAGGAGGTGGACAGACTGCACGAATGTTACATGAAGGAGCTGAGCAACCTCTTCGAAACCCACAAGCTCAAGTACAACGTCCCAAAAGACCAACACTTGGAGTTCTGCTGAGTACCTCCCCAGAGGAGGGGCTGCCCCAAAGGGCAGGGTTGGCATTAGGGAGAGAGGTGCTGTGATCCCAGAAGGCTTCCTGGAGGTGTCTGTTGAACACATCTCCAGAGCCTTCACTGACTCCTGCAGCTCCACCTCATGCCAGGCCCCAGGTCACATCTGGCTCGTGGCAGAGGAGACCAGACTCTGGCATCAGTGATTTGCTCTCCTGCACTGACTCCTCTGTAGTGGGTCCTCTCCTCGATCTGCCCACCTGAGCACTGGGAGAGATGCTGGGAGAGGGTGACGTTTGTGTCTCCATCCTCTGTGGTCCTGTTACTCAATGGGCAGGACAAGAGCAGCTCCAGTGAGCAGGTTTCTCTTCCTCTACCTTGAGTGACAGCACAGAAGCAACCCCAGCTGCAGCCCTTTCTCCTGCAAGCTCCCCCATCCTGCATCCTGCCTGTGCCATCTTCTCCCTTCCTTAGCTGGAGAGGAGGGTGAGGTCACAATCTCCTGGCTCATCCTGGCACCTCTGAGTTTCTGAGTCCTCTGAGCCCAGTATGGCAGCCAAAGGGGCCTGGAGGTGGGGAAGACCTGAGCTCTGTCACTGGATAAATGACTGTACATCAACCTCTTCAACCTCCCTCTGAGTCTCAGTTTTCCCAAGGGCTAAAATGACCTCTGACCTCGGCTCTAATGGCACATAGGCTGAAAGCTGCTTATGGTAACTCCTACTCTATCCTTTGTAATTCAGCCCTGACCTTGGGCTCCATATATGTCAATTCATCACATGAAAGATTCTATTTTACTTTTTTCTCATCCTCCCTACCTAACTGAAAACACTGGTCAGAGACTCCCATTTAATCCCAGCCTGGTTTCACAGCCCTCCTGCCCTGTTTCCTCTTCTCAGACAGTGGCTCAGATGGACCAGAGAAAGGCATGTTACCTCTTCCTCCCTGATCAATCAGCTCAAAATTACCACCTCTGGCCTGTTCTGTGGAAGAGAAGGGAGCGGCTATGTACAGACACAGGGCAGACCAGGCAGAGGATGAAGGCCCTCAGGGATTGGCAGAACTGGAGTCTCCTCTTAAAATTAGGCTGCCCTTTGATATGGAAGAAGTTCTCAGACAAGACATCATTACCCACAGGGGACAAAGGACCTGCTGGGGCCCAGCCTGATGATACTGCTTGATGGTGACAACAAATAGGACAGATGTCAGCCAGCACAGCTCTGCCAGCAGCCACATGGCCCAGCCCAGCCTCATCCTCACCCTCTCAGGAGGACTGGGCTTTGCTAGAGATCAGAGGAGGCAGAGGTAGAGCGTATGAACTGCTGAGGGAGCAAAGGCAGAGAGGAGGGAGAGGGCAGAGCACACATGGGTGAGACTTCCTGATGAGGGCCAGGCTCACAGTGAGGTTTAGGGAACAGGAAGCTGAGGTTTAGGCCTTTGTGCAGCAAGCTTCTCTGGAGATGGGACTGAGCAGGGCAGACAGGGTCCCTGAGGATGCCTGGCCTGCTGTCTGGGAAACTACTGTCCAGTCCAGGGCTCAGGAATTCATCCCCCTCAGTAGGGAGGAGCCCTGGGAGGTGCTTGAGCTGAATCGGGTCATGGGCCAGATGGAGGGGCAATGGATCCCTCAGACTGGACTGAGCATCTGTCTTAGTGACCCCACAGCAGGGCAGAGTCAGCTCCCTGAGCCACTTTCTAAGAAGCCACTATGTCCTGGGCTCTGGGTAAATGCTTCACGTAGAGTACTCAATGTAACTGACATAACTTCTTCATAATTAAATGAGGTTCATGTCAGAGATGTTAAAGGATTACAGTCATCCTGGTCCCAGGCAGCTATCACATGCTGCTCTCATCCTGCCTGGTTCTGGACTGAAACTGTGCAGAATTAGAAATGGCAGGTGCCTGGGAACCAGTCAGGCACACAGTCCCCAACCCCCAACACCCCTCTGCTGGCATTAGGACCCCATACAGGACACATTCCTTCATTGAGTCCAGCGCCTTCACCTTTAAATGGTTCATCCATAAATGACTGTTGAATAAATAACAGCTTTTCTTCACCCCTTCCATTTATAAATTCCTGGAAAAGTTTTTGGAAGAGCTGTGAAATTTTGTGTCTATCACAGACCAGGTTTGGACTTTTCTTGGATTCTATGTCTTTCTCTCACTCCCTGATAGAAAGCTGACCTAAGTGTTTCCCTTTTCAGTCAGTTGAACTGGTATATCCACGTACGTCTACCTACGTTCTTAGTGAGAGAATGAATAGAAATAGATGGGCAGAAAGACTCTTTCTAACAGCTCCTTTCAAAGAGGCCCTAAAAACACAAAAAAGACAGTAACAAATTTTGGCACTATCAATAAAATGTCTATGATTAAGGATCAAAGGTGCCCCCGGTCCCCAGCTTTAAAAAATGTAAGAATTGTCAGAGGCCTGCATTAGGAATACTCTAGATTAGTGCATCTCAAAATATCTGTAGTAAAGGAGCAGATTTTATATATATATTTTTCTAATCCATCATTGACCTATCCATTTGTAAAATACAATATAAATTACCCCAGAAATGAAATAAGAAAACAAAGCAAACATAGTGCAAATCAAATGTTTTAAATTATTTTATTATTTATTTTATTTTTGGCTACAGTGGATCTTCATTGCTGTGTGCGGGCTTTCTCTAGCTGCAGTCAGTGGGGTCTACCCTTCCTTGCAGTTTGCGGGCTTCTCATTGCGCTGATTTCTCTTGTTATGGAGCAAAGGCCCTAGGCATGAGGGCTCAGTAGTCGCAGCACACAGGCTTAGTTGCCCTGCGGCACATAGAATCTTCCCAGACCAGGAATGGAACCCACATCCCCCGAACTGGCAGGCAGACTCTCAACTACTAGACCACCAGGAAAGTCCTCAATTTTTTTATTATTACACATAGAACTACTCTGTCACGTTGCTATAAGGTTTCTGAGCAGTTCCTCTCCAATTCTGTACTTACCTTGTCAGGAACCAGTAACAGGCAGCTCGTGGACCCAGGCAGGTCCTCAGACCACACAGGAGCAGCACTGCCCCGGGACGTACACTGCTGCCTGGTTGTTGGCCTGTAAGAGAGTTGTGAGGTGAGGCGCACAGAACCCCTCGTGGACTGCTGAGCACTGTACATGGGTCAACAGGGGCTGTCATCTTAGCCCCTGATACCCGGTAGGATGAAGGTCTCTGGGAAGGAATTGTCTGAGGTCACACAGCTGGAAAGTGGCCAGTACAGGACTGGTCTCAGCTCTCATCCAGGGCTCTTCCAACCTGCCTTGAGGGAGGACCCTGGAAAACCCCTCCCAGATGCACCTTCAAGGAAGGAGGGGTGGTCCCAGCTGCAGAGCTGCCTGCACAGGGGCAACTGATCCTAAGACAGATCCAGGCGGGATGTCAGCCTCGGCCACTTTAGCCCAATTCAGGAGCACTCTGGTGGGCCACTTTGGTTTGCATTTTACCCTTGCACAATTCCACTGTCTTCCTTCCACAAAAACTTTAGCCCAAATCAGGAGCACTCTGATGGGCCATTTTGGTTCAACTCCTTCCTCTGCCCAATTCCACTGCCTTCTCTTCCTCTTACAGATATTGATGCCTAGGCTCCCCTTAGTAAACATTCTGCAGATTAAACACTATCACAGAATCCACCTCTTGGAAAACCCACCCTGGGACATCATGCATATATGAAGGATGAATTCCCAATATGAAGCTCAGAGAGGTTAACTAACTTGTCCAAAGTCACTCAGATTTCAAGTGGTTTTTACACTTACAGAGCCAGGAATTGAACTCAAGTCTGACTGCAAAGCCAGAACCATTTGCCTTGTGAGTGTGACCTCCTGATTACAAGCCTGGAAACAATGAGTAGAAGGAGAAAAGTCAGCTTTAATTTGTGAAATTTAAGGTAACTCAATACAAAATGACACACCATTTTGGAAGAATTTTTGGCAGTCTCTGACAAAGTTGAATATAGGCTTATTGTATAACACAACAATAATGGTCCAAGTATACACTCAAGTGTTTTGAAAATAAGTCCACACAACAATCTACACATCAGTATCTATGTAGAAGCCTTATTCATAATCTTCAGTCACCAGGAGCAACCAAGATATCCTTCAGTGGGTGACTTGAAAAACATACTGTGCTCCATCCATACAATGGAACACTGCTCAGAAACAATGAGAAATGAGCTATTCACACAACAGCATGAATGGACCATAAACACATTTTGTTAAACGAAAGAAGCCATAAAAATGGCTACACTGTATTTGATTCCATTCATATGATTTTCTGGAAAAGAATAATTACAGGAATGGAAAACAAGTTAGCAGAAGTCAGGGGTTTAAGGAATAGGAACCTTTGATGGGGAAAGCAGGGGAATTGTTTAGGATTGTACAACGAATCTATATGATATTGTAGGATGTATACATGAGACTACATATTTGTCAAAACCCACAAATGGTGAATTTTAATGTATAGAAATTAAAATTTAAAACTTAGGACTTCCCTGGTTAAGACTCTGTACTTTGACTGCATAGGCATGGGTTCAATCCTTGGTTGGGAAACTAAGATCCTACTGGCCACACAGCATGGCCAAATAAATAAATAAATAAAACAAGCTTAAAAATTAACCAAGAAGTTGATGAATCCCAGGATGGAATGTAGACCATGAAAAAAGAATCTTAACTGAATTACTAATGTATGAGAAAATCTCATGGAACTGAGTGAAGAAAAAGGACTGACCAAAGTAACTTTGGAAAATAGTGTATTGACTGGAAATTGCCAAATTATAAATATGGGTTAATATACAGACCTGTATTTCCAAGCTCTGTCTTCTGAGAGAGCCTGAAAGCAATGCCACCCCAGTAGCAAGTAGCAAAGAGACCCAAATTGTTGTTTCTAATACATTCTCTAATGAATGGATTTCTGAGATACTTAGAGAAATAACTGGTGCTAGGGTAAGGCTAAGGAGCTTCCCCGGTGGCTCAGCAGTAAAGAATCCACCTGCAATGCAGGAGACCCAGTTCGATCCCTGGGTTGGGAAAATCCCCTGGAGGAGGGCACAGCAACCCACTCCAGTATTCTTGCCTGGAGGATCCCATGGACAGAGGAACCTGGCGGGCTACAGTCCATAGGGTCACAAAGAGTCGGATGTGACTGAAACAATTGCGCACACACTCGGGGTAGGGTCAGACAATAAGATGAGTCTCATAGTGTCAGAAGTAAGGGAGTGGTCAAAACACAAAAATGACAGGAGCATCTCAAAGAAACACGGGAGCCAAACTGGAAAAGCTCCCAAGGGCCATCGCTGGAACAGTTTGACTAACAAAACAAATAACATACTGTTTTGCATTATAACCCAAAGTATAAATAAATGTCCACAGTGCATACTAATATAAATATGACTGAATAATTAATATACAGGGTAGAAGAGACAGCTTCCTTTATAGAAGAATCCCAAGTAACTCATATAGACACTGTGCTCTCAAGGAGGTGGAGTACAACTCTTTCCCACTTGAGCTGGGTTAAGCCTAGTGGCTTGTTTTCATGAATCAACTAAGGAAAGAGTAGAGGGAAAAAAAGAGTTGAAGGCAAGGGAGGAAAAGGAGGTAACTGCACAACAGAAAACCTGGCAAATATTACCTCAAGATCAACAGGTAATCAAGGTCCACGTCATCAGTGCTGTCATGCTGATCGTATGTACCCTTGATACAATGTAATGAGAATGGCACTTCACTTCCATCGTGTGCGTTCCCAAACCCCATAACCCCAGTCTAACCAAGAGAAGGACATCAGATAAATTCTAGTTAAGTGACCTTCTCCAAAATACCTGACCTGTACTCCTCAAAACTAAAGGTCATCAGAAACCAAGGACTGAGAAACTGTCACAGAGCAGAGGACACAAAGAACACAAGATGACTAAATGTAAGGTGTCTTGGATGGAATCCAAGACCAGATAAAGGTTATCAGGAAAACGTAGTGAACTTCGAATAAATTGTGGGGTTTAGTTAGTGGTGATGTGCCAATCTTGTCTCTTGGCTGTGACAAACGTACGAGGGTAAAGTGAGATGTTAGCATTTGAGGAAACTGAGTAAGGGCCATAGAGGAACTCTCTATACCGTCATTGCAACTTTTCTTTAAATCTATCACTATTCTAAACTTCAAGTTTGATTTAAATTAAGGAAAATTCTATCAGATGCTGTATTACTTTTCTGAGGTTGCTTGTAAAAAATGACCATAAGCTTGGCCACTTGAAACAACAGATATTTATTCTCTCTCATTTCTGGGGGCCAGAGGTACAAAATCAGTGGCATTATGCCAGTTTACAAGTGATGGGCAGTGCCTGGCTTCCTCCTGAGCTTCTAGGGGAGAAACTGTTTTCTTATCTTTTCCACCTCCTAGAGTTACATATTGGAGAAGGCAATGGCACCCCACTCCAGTACTCTTGCCTGGAAAATCCCATGGATAGAGGAGCCTGGTAGGCTGCAGTCCATGGGGTTGCTAAGAGTTGGACACGACTGAGCGACCCCACTTTCACTTTTCACTTTCATGCATTGGAGAAGGAAATGGCAATCCACTCCAGTGTTCTTGCCTGGAGAATCTCAGAGACAGGGGAGCCTGGTGGGCTGCTGTCTATGGGATCGCACAGAGTCAGACACGACTGAAGTGACTTAGCAGCAGCAGCAGCAGCAGTTACATATGTTCCTTGGCTCACAGGCCCCTTCTCCGACTTCAAAGCCAGCAAAGAAGGAACTTCAAATCTCTTGCTCCGTTTCTGTTGTCTCATTTCCTTCTGCTTTCTGGATCTAGTCGAATCTGTCTCTGCCTGCCTTACAAGGATACATGTGATTCCATTTAACCCCATCCAGATACTCCAGAATAATCTTCTCATCTCAGGATCCTTAATTTAATCACATGTGCAAAGAGCCATTTTCTACTCATACAAGGTAATATTCATGGGTCTAAGGATTAGAACCAGTTATCTTTTCGGGGACCCCATTTTAAGCCTGCCACAGATACCAGTCAAGTTATTCATTCTCTTTGGTCTTCAGATTTCTCATCATGGAGAATTATGTATGCAAATATATGTAAATTAGGAAACCTGCTGGGAAAGGCAGGAGTCTGAGGAGCATCTTGTCCTGGACAGATGAGTTCTCTGACTTGTTAGCAAGGTACATGGTGATGAGTACATGGTGGTATAGGGAAAGGACCCCAGCAGGGAAGCCTGAGACTTGTGTTCAAATCCTGGCTTCATTGGCAACTTGGAAATCACTTTGCATATCTGGAGTATTTTGCATTTCCAAGAAACTCACAAACACTAGTCCAGCCCTGGGAGAATGCTGGGCAGGGACCTCTCAGACTCCTGTAACCATGAGATGTAATGATTATAGACCTTCACTTTCCTGGGGTCTTCCTATTGCTAACACATCTTGGTCCCTTCTCATAACAAGGTTTAATTTTTTTATTTGGAAAATAATTGCTTTACAAGCTTATATTAGTTTCTGCTATACAACAATGTGAATAAGCTATATGTATACCTATATTCCCTCCCTTTTGAGACTCTCTCCCACTGCCCATCTCACCCTTCTAGGTCATCACAGAGCACCTAACTGGGCTTCCTATGTTATAAAACAGCTTCCCACTAGCTATCTATTTTATACATGGGGCTTTCCTAGTGGCTCAGACTGTAAAGAGTTTGCCTGTAATGCAGGAGACCCAGATTCAATCCATGGGTCAGGAAGATCTCCTGTAGAAGGAAATGGCAACCCACTCCAGTATTCTTGCCTGGAGAGTCCCATAAAGGGAGGAGCCTGGGGGCTATAGTCCATGGGGTCGCAAAGAGTCAGACATGACTGAGCGACTAACATTTAGTGTATATGTCAATGCTACTCTCTCAATTCATCCCGCTCTCTACTTCCCCCTCTGTGTCCACAAGTCCATTCTCTGTGTCTCTATTGCTTCTTGCAAATAGGTTCATCAGTACCGTTTTTCCAGTTTCCATATATATGCATTAATATACAGTATTGTTTTTCTCTTTCTGAAAGACTTACTTCACTCTCTGTGATATATGATGTGTATATATATATATATATATATATATATATATATATATATTGCGCTGTGTGCATAGTCATTCAGTTGTGTCTGACTCTTTGTGACCCCATGGACTGTAGCCTGCCAGGTTCCTCTGTCCATGGGATTCTCCAGGCAAGAATACTGCAGTGGGTTGCCATTCCTTTCTCCAGGGGATCTTCCCAACCCAGGGATCAAACCCAGGTCTCTTGCATTGCAGGCAGATTCTTCACCATCTGAGCCAGCAAGGGAAGCCCAAATATATATATATACAATGGGATATTACTCAACCAAGAAAAGGAATAAAAATAGGTCATTTGTAGCAGTTGTAGCAATGTGGATGAACATAGTCTGTCAAATAAGGCTGATTTTCACTGAGCCCTCTGGAGGCAGTGTAGTGTCCCAAGGGAGTGGCAGGCTGTTGCAGATCCTTTGTGGTGGGGGAGGGGAGATCTCCTTTGCTTCTCAATTGCTTCTAGCCAAGCCGTGTCTACACCAGGGTCAGCAAACTACAGCCTGTGTCTGAACGATCTGTGAGCTATGAATGACTTGACCATTTGAACATTGCCATCACTTGGTTATAGGTAATGATGACTAAGCTCCAGATGTCATCCTCTGAAATGTCTGCCCTTTTCATTAGTAGACCTATAGTAAAAAGAAAAAAGAAGAAAAAAAACTATACTCAATTATTTACTTTAAATTTAATGTATTATAATTTTGTGAGCATTTCTCTCCTCTCTTGTTATAAAAGTACCTACATAAAGTCCTTGCTTGGCCTCTTGTCCTGCAGTCTCCACCAGCCCTACATTCCATTCAAATTAGTCTCAAGCCATCCCCAGATCCACCCTGCACTTAGAGCCAGAAGGACCTCCCAATGCAGGTCTGACACCATCAGTCCTCTGATGAAACCTGCCCAGTGGATTCTCTGTGTCCTCAGGATGTCTCTAGCCCCCTGGCCTGTTTACTGCCATTTGCAGTGTGGGCTCTGCCTTTCTTGCCAACTGCTTACCCTCCTCCAGCCTTGCTGAGATTCTTCCAGTTCCCTAGGGCATCATGCTTCCCCTACTGCCAGCATTTTGCACAAACTGTTCCCCCTTCCTGAAAGCCCTTTTACCCAAATGCAATTCTTCTTGGTATTTCAGGAGTCCTTTTGATACCACCTCTTGCAGAAAGCCTTCCTTGATCCCACCCCTTCCAGGCTGTCATGTGTCTCCTCTGGGCTTCCACAGTTCCCAACTTCTGTCAACTGAGCATTCACCAAGCTTTTTAAATATGTGTGACCTCCATCAGCCTGGGAGCCCCTCAGAGCCAGGAGCAATTTGATTCTGAACTGACGACCCTTGATTCTCACTGGCCATGTTCCTGCTGGCTCCTGCCACTTGATGAGGATGTGGGCTAAATGTCAGGGACTGCAAGCCACCGTCCCCATTTCATTCCCTTCATGACTGCAGGTCCTCATCTGTGCACTGCAGGCAGGTGGACCCCTGGTCCTGGATGGACTAAGGCCTGGATCAAAGGTAGGAGTGGAACTGTGGGGACATGGATGGGGTGGATGGGGCAGGAGGCAGCAACTGAGCTTCCAGATGCTTTTATCTTTGCTTCACAAGCAACACCAGACTCTGGGACTGCATGATCTGAGCAATTCCAGCCAAAGGTCACCCTTCAGTGGTCAGCTGAAACCAGCCTTCCCTGGACCCTGCCCAGCTCCCTACCTCCCCCTCCCCTGAGAGCCAGGAATAAAACGGACCTGGCTGGCCACGCTGTAGGCATGAGTTCAGGAATATGCATGTGCAAGCAAATGTAAAAATCCATAGGTATGTGTCTGCAGGAATATCAATGTGTGTACATGTGTTCGTAGATAAGTGTATATGGTGTACACACACCTGTCTGTTCCTGGCTCATGTGTCTGAATGTGCCTGGCTGGGTATGTGATGTCTTGCATCAGCAAAGCAGGAAAGTCAAGCCCCTCAGTCCTTCCAGACTGTTACATCCTGCTCCCTGGGGCTTCCCTGATGCTGTACCCTTCAATCTCACTCCAAAGCTCCGTCTCACCTGCAGCTTCAGGTTCCCAGATGATCAGTGCCCTCACCCTGCTCCTGTCCATCCAGGGATATTGGGGAAGACTGGGATCCTGAGGATGAATCCTGAGGGCGGTGAGGGAACACTATTGATGCTCCACCAGATTCCCTTCACCGTGACTCTGAACCCCATTCTGGGCTTGTGTCATCCTTTTTGTCTAACACCTTTCCCTGCACCTCTCCTGGGCTTCCTGGCTCCACGAGGACACAGTCCCAGGAGTAGATTGGGGGAACACTACTCACAGTGTAAGTTTACATCACATCCTCCTGCTGCACCCAGGGGCCCCTCGGCCCTGACTGACTGGGGAAGCCCAGCTCCTTGCTCTAAGCAGTAACACACTCGGGGCATCGTGTTTGCTGCCCTGTGGGATGGGTTGAGGCTGCTCCTGGTGTGGGTCACACTCTGCTTAGCTGCTTCCCCTTCCTCATTCTGCTGCCCCAACTTCTTCTCCAGTTTCTCCCATGGGCATTTCCTCAACAAACCAGGATCACTCGGCTCCTATCCTGTGTCAGGGTTTGCTTCTGGGGAATTTGAACTAATACAGGGAGCTAGGCTTAGAAACCACTGACCCCAACTACCTCCACACCACCTGGCTGAACAAAGAGCATGAAGGGCCCACAAGGGGTCGTGTGTCTCCAGAGGCTCCCCTTGGTTTGCTATGTCCTACCTTCCTCCCTGTAGCCCCCCAAATCTCTCCATCTTTGCGGTAGGCCCAAGGCCCTCTCAGAAGCACCCCACAGTCCTGGGTAGGAAGATTTCTCAGCCTGCTGAGTCCCTGTTCCTGAGGGTGTCCCCTTAAGCCATCAGCTCCCATTGGAGGATGAAGCAGTCACAGTCAGAAAGCAGAAAAAGAGACATCCTTCTAAGTGGGGTCAGCGAGGCAAGAGTTGCTCCACCAACATCCTTCCCATGCTGACCTCAAGGTGGTGCAACAGGGAGCACATGGGGGTCCAGGGGACAATACTAGACCTTCCCTTCCTCAGAGGTGGCTTCGTAGGGTAGAAAGGATTCCATTCTGGAATACAGGATTCTTCATCCCAAGGGCATCTGTGCCATCCTCTGGTTGAATAACTTCAGGGAGTCAGCTGATGCTCAATATCACTGTCTGCAAAATCAGCAATGGAACACAGGGAATATGCCATTCAGAGCACAGGATTCAAGCTGCAGACCCACCTATATGTGTGACACTCTCAATGAAAGAACTGGCTGTTCACCTATCAGCAGCTTCATTTCCCCTGTGTCACTGGAGATGCCCGAGGACCAACCTCAGGCTTGTGAGAAGGACAGGGGGTAACCACAGAGCCCTAGGCAGTCCTACACATAGTCTGCTTTGGAGGCTAGTGGCTATTTTTGCTCATGTTATGGACCATAACAGGGCTGTGTAACTGGCTGGACCATGTGTTCTTGCTGACTAGACACACTACCTTGCTTTGTAAAACCAGATGACTTTTCACAAAGGACACACTGTCTGGTGGAGAGAGAGTTAAAAGGATTCCCCCTCCTTTCTGTCCCACCTGCCTCACCTCTATTGCCTCCCTGGCTTCAGAAAGAAGAAACATATTCCCTAGGAGCTCCAGGCCAGGGCTGGGGCCCAGTGGAGCCTCAAGATGGGTGGGCTAATTGGGTGGGGCTGGTGTGTGTGTGAGTATCTGGCAGGGTCTGCAGTAGGGCACAGCCATATTGCATTTCCTTTCCATTTGTGAAATGAATAGAAACAATGCAGGTTTAGCCTGTTCTGTTTCTTCAAGCGAAAGAATGTATTTATTTTGTCAGGTTTCTTTTCAGTATTTTAAATTATGGTAAGATATAAGCAACATAAAATTTTTGTCATGTAAACCATTTTAAAGTGTACAATTCAGTGGCATTAAGTACATTCACGCTGTTTCAACCATCACCACCATCCAACTACAGAACACTTTTCATCTTGCAAAATGGAAGCTCTATAGCCATCAAATAAAAATTCCTCATTACCCTACCCCCATGTCTCTCTTTTTTTAATCTGTGCAAGAATTGGGCTTGGTGGTGTCATCTCTTTAATAAATACATATCAGTGGTTTCCTATGTGCCTGGCACTGCGCTAGGGCTGACACGAGAGCAAGTCTAGGGTCTTTGCTGACTCCGATGGTGTAGGATGCAACAAGTCTGAACAAAATCAAAGAGAATTTTTTTTTCGTCTCTTCATTCAGTAAAACTCTCCTGACCCTGTGACCAAAGAGGGCAGGAGGCAGTGATGGAGGACACGTTCTCCTCGCCCCAGAGGTGCTCACATCTGGTCCAGGAAAAGAGGGCTCCAACCACTAGCCATGCAGGCTTCCCCTCCCCAGGCCTCAGCTTTCCCACCCACACTTTCTCCCTAAGGAAACCCAGGGGAGCCAGCACCCCACTGCCTCAGCTGAGGAAGAGCACGGCACTGGGAACCTGCATCCTGGGATCCAGCCCAGATCTACCAAGTCACACTGGGTGGCCCTAACCCGTAACCCTAACCTGTCCCCTGCCCTCCGGATCTCACGCTGCTGTCAGGTTGGGACCATCAATCCCCAACACACACACACCCCCACGTGGCCCTTGTCATAACTAAACGAGATCATGAATATGAGTGAACTTTGCCGATAAAAGTGCTCTGGGAACACGAGAGCTCCGATTACAGTCTTCTGTGATTTGTAATTTAGAGGAAGGGGCATGACTATCCCTGTGGGCTGACAGCTCTACAGCTGCCTCTTGATCCCCTCCCACCCGGCTTCCTGACACAGATGTGAACAGCCCCAGGCTGTTGGTTCAACCTCCCCTCTGCAGAGGACATGATAGTCCAGAGTTGGCCACAGACTGAGCAAAGGTCACACAGCAAACAGGCCTGCCCTTCCCTTCTTGGGTAAGTATTTTATTACCTGGCCTAGTAGATTATCTTACTAAAATAAATGCGTAAATATTTCATATTGTCCAGAATAGATCCATACTGTTCAAATAGTATTGGAAGGAAACTTAGAGACTATCAAGAGTAACAGAAATGCTACTCTTGGTACAGTATCTCCACGGCTACTGCTATTACTATTCTACTCTGGAGGTGATGATAATAGCTAATATCCTGTTCCAGGCATCATGATGCAAGTTTTATATGAGTTCATTAGTCTTCACATCATTCCTGTGAAGTGGGTTTATTATTATCCACATTGGACAGACAAGGTAACTGAGGTATATAGACATTGAATAACTTGCCGAGGGTCGCGCTGTCAAATGGGGCAATCTGATCTGGAGCCCCCATCCCCACCCTTCTATGAGCCGCCCTGCACATCAGGGAGACTGAAGGAGTTGGTTCAAGGTCATAGAAGAGGAGTACCTGACTCAGGCCCTGACATTTAGCCCTGCAGTCAGGAGTAAGCCACCATGGAACATCACTCACTTCTGCTCTAGACGTGACGCTTGAGGTCATCTGCTGGGACTTCATGGGCAAACCCTCCCAGAGAGGACAAAGGAATAAGATCACCTCATCAGTGCCTAGAAGAAAGGTGCCAATCTACTAGTGGAAGAAAGGAAATCAGATAGTAGTCAGTGAAGTCTTAAAGGTCTAGTGGGCTCAGCACGTCAAGTGGAAGGAATTGAGAACCTCAGCTACGGGGGAGTCAGACTGACCTCAAGCTCTTTGCCATAGGCCCCCACAATTACTCCCTCCCAGGAAGATTATGTGCGGCACCACAGAGACCGGCCCTCCACCATTTTGCACAGTCAAAAAGCCCCAATCTTGGACTTGCCTGGTGCTCTAGTGGTTAAGAATTTGCCTGCCCATGCAGAGGACACAGGTTTGATACCTGTTCCAGGAAGATCCCACATGCCTGAGGGCAACGAAGCCCGTGCGCCACAGCTAGTGAGCCCAACCACTCTAGAGACCCTGCTCCATAAGAGAAACCATCTCAATGAGAAGCTTGTGGACCGTAACTAGAGAGTAGCCCCACCTCATTGCAACTAAAGAAAGCCTGTGAGCAGCAATGAAGACCCAGTGCACTCAAAAATAAACTAATTTTTTTAAAAGAGCCCAATCTCTTGTTCTCACCCTTTCTACAAAGCAAAATCTTAAGGTTTTGGTGAGAGACAGAAAAAACTTTGCTCCAAGGACCTAGGCAAAATTACCTTGCCTCTGAGGGAGGAGTAAAAGCAAAATCATCTACGTCTTGGGAGAGAAGTAGGAAGCTTTCTCACTGCCCCTAGGACACAGTCCAAGACCCACTGTTGTCACAGAAAGGATAGAAAACCCTTCTCTCCCCTCGGTGTGGGGGGGCTCAGGAAACTGTCTCCTGCCCAAGCAGTACCCACCAAGCAGAGGTTGGTACTACTGGGGGAGGGGCAGGAAACTCTTTCCCACTCCAGACCAATCAAAGATGTGTGTGAGTGCTCACTGTTGTGTCCGACTCTTTGAGACCCCATGGACTGTAGCCCACCAGACTCCTCTGTCCTGGGACTTTTCAGGCAAGAATACTGGAGGGGGTTGCCATGCCCTCCTCCAGGGCATCTTCCCAACCCAGGGATCGAAGCTGCACTTTGGCATCTCCTGCATTGGCAGGTGAACTCTTTACTACTGAGTCACCTAGGAAGCCCCAACCACAGATAGAAGGTAGAAAATAGTTGCCACAGGAAAGAGGTTGAGGAAACTGAGAAACCCCTATGTCCATGACCAAGATGTATAGGGCCCGGCCAAGACTCAGCTAAACCCACAAACTGAGGATCCACTGTGCCTGCCATGACCCTATCACAGTATGATAAGCCAGCAACAGTCTACCACCAAGGGGAGAGACGAGTATGGAGAGAGATGTCCCCTGTGACATAGAATTACAAGGACTATGGAAAACCGAGAGAGTTGGGCAAAAGCCCTGGGAAAGACTTCATCAAAATTTTAAAATTTGTGCTTGAAAGAACACTATCAGGAAATTGAAAAAACAACCCACAGAATAGGAGAAAATATTTACAGAGCATATATATGATAACAGGCTCATGTCTATACATTAATATAATATATATAAATAATCTTACAACTCAGTAACAAAAAGACAATACAATTAAAAGTGGGCCAAGGATCAAAAGAGACATTTCTCCAAATAAGATAGAAAAATAGCCAGTAAGCATATTAAAATATGCCCACAACATTATTAGTCATCAGGGAAATACAAATCAAAACCACAGTGACATAATACTTCACACCCACTAGAACAGGCACCCACTAAAATAAAAAAGTCAGAATGTAACAAGTGTTGACAAGGATGTAAAGAAACGATCTTTCAAAGACTGCTGGCAGGAATGTAAAATGGTGCAGGCACTTTGAAAAACAGTCTGGCAGTACTTCAAAAAGTTAAACATAGAGTTACCATTTCACTTAGCAATTCCACTCCTAGATATAGACCAAGAGAAATGAAAACAAATGTTTATGTACAAAATTATATGTGAATGCTGATAATAGCATTATTTTTATTGGAAAAAAATATATTTTGGAAGAACTCACTAATAAGGTGACAGAATTCCAAAATCAAATTACGTGAAAATATACATCGCAATTTCTTTGTACAATAGGTGAGAAAACTCTGCAGTATTAGAAGAATAGAGGCAAAGAAATATAAAGGCTAAAGAGAAAGGATGAGGATAAACAGCATTTTTAGTAGCAAACCCAGAAGTTAAGTAGAAAGCCTGTAGCTATGCATGCTTTATTCATCCACCCTTCACATTAGGTAACTGAGAGCAAAAAATAAAACCAAATCAGTTTTGTGTTGTTGGGAATAAATTTTAATCGTTTTAAATCTGAATTGAATTCAGAACTAACTCTTTTTAGTTCCTAGGGATAATGACTGAATTCAAGAGCTCTTAACGACAAAAACAAATGTTATTGCTGTATCCAATCTGAGAGATGGGTGTAGGTACAACACAAAGGGACAAAGCATCTAGTGATGACCACTCCTCTGAAGTCATCATTAAAAATCAAGTAGTTGCTTATTGAGTACTTCGGTATTTGAACTAAATGATTTGAAAACTTCCTGGCAGACAGGAGAGATAAAAGTAAAGGGAAGTGTGTGAAAACAAAGAAGATATAAAAGTTTGGTAAGTGGAAAGTGTTTAATGAAGCATCAGTGGTTTAAAGGAAATTAAATGGAAACTGTTAATCCTAATTGCTTTTTATCTGACATGCTTTTAAACCTGAAAAGAAACAATAATAGGGAAAGAAAACCTGCTAAAATTTTTTAGAATTTACATGATTCTTATTCTACTGCAAGAAAGTGTTATTTGGTACAAGGTGTACATGAACAGTATATATATTATCTGGATCACATTGTGCTACGTACAGGTCTTTACAATTCTTCCTGAAGGGTTAAACAGTTCATTAGATTTCAAAATGTGTAATCATCTGTAAGCTGGCATTTGTTAGGCTCTTGCCAGCATTGATACTGGCATGTTTTATTCCAGTCCAGTTCCAGCCAGTGCTTGCCAGCTTGTTACAACAGAAGTCCAGCAATAGATGGTTAGAGTGCAGGAAAGAGTGCCATGTTTCTCGATTGGAGACCCTGAAATAAGTGAAGTTACAGCTGTTGAAGAAATGTCACTAAAAAGCAGGCTCTTGGCTTTTTCTTACACAGCGGGCAATCTTCCTCTTGACTTCTCCGTTTCTGTCTTCCCTCCATTCTTTTGCAGCATCAACATTAGCAGGTGAGTCTCCACTGGGGTCTGCCAGCACAGAAATTACACTAATCATGATGATTTGCACTGTGTGAACAGGCAACCAGCATTCCTCTGGCTTTTCATAATCATATTTATCTTCCCCAGGTTCGTGAAGAATAGAAAAGCATACATCACCTTGTTTATCAATATTTGGATGCTGGATTTTGGTAATGAATTTCATTTTGGGAGGCCAAAGGGGATAATCTTTTGGGAAAGTGAGATGAGCTTTAAAAACACCACCTTCATAAAGTGTGTCTGGAAGAGCAATAATAAGAACTTCCCATTGGTAGAGATTATTGTCATCTATTAAACCTTCTGAAAAGCCTTCCACTGGATTTTTGTTGAGTTCTGCCAGGTGTCTTCACAATAGCAGTGCCAACTGCAGCTCAGTCATCCTTCCCTAGCAAGGGCCCAGGCTGGCACCGGGGCTTCCAAAGGACTGCACACAGGCTCCAGAGCTGCTGGAGCTGGGCGTGCTGAGGAACCCAGGTTCCCATGACCAGAGCACCGAAGCTGAGGGAGGCTGGGCTGTGGCAGTGGTGGTGGCGCCTCACTGCCAGTACAAGTCCACTCACCTTGATAATAGCATTATTCATGATAGCCAAGAGGTGGAAATAACCCAATTGATGAATGGATAAACGATATATAGTACCCATACAATGAAATGTTATTTGATCATAAAATCATACTGATACATGGTCTAACAAGGATTGTCTTAGTCCATTCAGGCTGATGTTAAAAAGGAAAAAAAATCACAGACTGAGTAGCTTCCACACAACAGAAACTTATTTCTCATGGCTCTGGAGGCTGAAAATCCAAGATCAAGGTCCCAGCATGGTCAGGTTCTGGTGAGGGCCGTCTTCCAGGTTCCAGACTGCTGACTTCTTGCTGCGTCCTCACAGCAAGGATGAACTAGTTCTCCGGGGTCTCTTTTATAAAGACACTAATGCCAATCATCAGTGTCAAGCTACCCTCTTGACCTAAGCATTTCCCAAAGGGTGCACCTTCTAACACTATCATCTTGGGCAACAGACTTTCAGCATAGGAATTTTGAGAGTATACAAACATTCAACTTATAGCAAGGATGATCCCTATAAACAAGTTAACTGAAAGAAGCCAAACACAAAATGTCATGTAATGTAAGATTCCATTCATATGAAATGTGCAGAATAGGCAAATATATACGTGTGAAAAGTAGAGAAGTGGATGCTTAGGGATTGAGGGGGTAGGGGGGTTTGGGAGGCACAGAGTTCCTTTAAAAAGTTTTAATTGTGGTAAAAAAAACAATAACAAAATTTACTATTGTTAACACTTTTAAGTTGCACAGCTCAGTGACATTAAATGCATTCACAATGTTGCACAACCAATACCAGTTCCTAGTTCCAGAAGTTCATTATCCCCCAAACAGAAATGGAATCTCTATACCTATTCCCTGGCAACTACAGGGCTTTTGTTTTCGAGGTGATGACATGTTCTAAAATGGACTGTGGTGATGGTTGTGAAACTCTGTGAATAAACTCAAAGCGGTTGAATTGTACACTTTAAATGGTGAATTTTATGGTATATGAATTATATATCAATAAAGCTATAGAAGTAAAGAAAGAAAAAGAAAGAAATGAAGAAAGGAGAGAAAGGAAGAGAGGAGATCGAGAAGATCCCTCTGACACTGCAGACTCCACTTGAGGCACAAACTAACATAAGTCAACTAACTGTCTAAGAGAAAAGGAGTCATGCCGATTTTCAGGCATAAATTCTACTTACCACATTTTCTCCTCTTTTTCTACACACAATGATTGGCATTCCACCAACAAATAGGAGAAGTTCATGAAAACCCTAGATCAACCACTAAAAATATTTCAAAGAGGTATAATCAATAACCAAGTAATAGAATAAAATGGAATAATAATAAAATACTAAATTAATTCCAAATAAGGCATAAAAAGAGGAAAAAAGGATACAATATCAGATGGCAAAAAAAATTGCAAGTAGCAAGACAGTAGTTTCAGATTCAGTCATATCTATGATTATATTCGCTGTGAAAGATCCAAGTTCAGTTCAGTCACTCAGTCACGTCCGACTCTTTGCAACCCCATGGACTGCAGCACGCCAGGCCTCCTTATCCATCACCAACTCCTGGAGTTTACTCAAATTCATTGAGTCAGTGATGTCATCCAACCATCTCATCCTCTGTTGTCCCCCAATTAAAAAAAAAGATCCAAATCCCCAATTAAAAGACAGATTGTCAAACTAAAATTTTTAAAAACTAAGACCTATATACTGTCCATGAGAACCTCACTTTAAATATAAAAATGCATATATATTGAAACAGGATGGAAAAAATTATACCATGCAAACACTAATCAAAAAGAAGTTAGGGTAGCCATATTAATATCAGACAAAATAGATTTAAGAACAACAAATATTACCAAGAATAGGGAGAGATATTATATAATGATAATGGAAAATTTATCAAAAATTTATCAAAAATACATAATAATCTTAAATACATCAAAATACATGAAGCAAAATCTGATATAATTGAAAGGAAAAATAGATAAATCCACAATTATAGTTGGAGATTTCAAATTTCTTCTCTCCATTCAGTAATTGATAAGACAAGTAGCCAGAAAATTGTAAGAAACAAGAAGACCCAAATAACAATATCAAAAGACCTACTCTAACTAACATTTCTAAAACACTGTACGCAACATCAACAGAATAACCACTCTTTTCAAGTACATATTAAAGATTATATATATATATATGTATAGATATATATATTTGCCAAGACAGACATATTACCACATTCTGCCCATAAAATAAACCTCAACAAATTTAAAAGAATTACAATCACAAAATATATTTTCTAAACAAAATGGAATCAAACTAGAAATTCCTAACAAAAAGATATCTGAAAAAAAAAAAAAAAACCCAAATATTTGGAAACAACACACTTCTAAAAAAACTGAGTCAAAGAAATTGCAAAAGAAATTTTTAAATATTTTGAACTCAGTGAAATTAAAAACACAACACATCAAACTTTGTGGGATGCGGGTAGAACAGTTTGTAGATGAAAATTTATGTCATTAAAATGTTTGTATTAGAAAATACAAACTTCCCCGGTGGCACTAGTGGTACAGAATCCACTTTCCAAGGCAGATGTAAGAGACAGGGAGGGATTTGATCCCTGGGTCAGGAAGATCCCCTGGAGAAGGAAATGGTACCCCACTCCAATATTCTTGCCTGGAGATTCCATGGACAGAGGGGCCTGGCGGGATGCAGTTCATAGAGTCGCAAAGAGTCAGACACAACTGGGCATTTGAGCCTTAGAAAATAAGAAAGCCTATCTATAATAGAAACCAACACAACATTGCAAAGCAACTACACTCCAATAAAAATTAATTTTTAAAAAAGTGGAAGAAAAATGAGACAACAAAGGAATATGTATTCTGTGATCCAGATTTTAAAAAATAAGATGTGTGTGAGTAGGTACATACACAAAGGAAAAAAAACAGTTATACATACATAAAGGAAAAAAAATCACTTTCACATGGAAGTAAAATAGTGTGTGATCTTTTTTCCCTTGTGCCTATCCATAGTTTTCTAAACTTTGTCTTTTCTTCTACTTTCTATCATAACTTTTGAAATTTAAAAAAATTAAAAAATAAACTTGTTGATGCTTGAAGGAAAAAAATAAGATGGTCCTACCCAATGCTCTAAGCTTAAGAAAAAGAAGAACAGATTACAACTGATGCAAATCAGTGAATGGAAATAACAAACATAACAGAAATAAATAAAATAATAAACAGAGAAAATCATTGAAACTAAAAATTGCTATTAGAAAAACAATAAAATTAATAAACCTCTAGTCAGATTGGTCAAGAGACTTGGGCAGACAAGAGGGAAAGTTTGGGCCACAGAGTGTTCAAACTGCTATAAAAAACAAGCCTCCAGACCTAAGGAGGTTGGCCTGAGAGAGGCCACGCTGGGCTAGTTGCTCGGCTTCAAGTTCCTCTAAGTTTATTTCAGGTCTGAGTCTCTTTCCCAATAAGAGGTAGACAAGATGTAACAACTTTGACTGAATTCTGGGGATTGACCAATGGCAGTGTTGGAAAATTTTCAGATTTAGGTTTTCCTTCCTGCCCAAGGTACTGCCATAGCACCATCCCAATACAGAACTGAAAGGGTGGTTAAAAAAAAAACCAAAAAACCTGTGTTCAGGTTTTCTCTCTCTCTCTCTCTCTCTCTCTCTCTCCCCCTCCCTCCCTTCCATCCAGATCCAGGTGAATCAGAACAAGCAAGGGCCTTGGAAGCAGACCAACCTGGATTCCAGTCCCAGCTCTTCCTCTAACTAGATATCATTGCTCCAAGCCGTCCCAGCTCTTCCTCTAACTAGATATCATTGCTCCAAGCCTCAGTTTCTTCATACATATTTTTAAGGTTGTTGTGAACTCATACCTCCAGGGTTACGAAGGTAAATAACAGGATGTATGTACAGTGTTGGGAACAGTTCCGTCGCTCAGTCGTGTCCAACTCTTTGCGACCCCATGAATTGCAGCACACCAGGCCTCTCTGTCCATCACCAACTCCCGGAGTCTACCCAAACCCATGTCCACAGAGTCAGTGATGCCATCCAACCATCTCATCCTCTATCGTCCCCTTCTCCTCCTGCCCCCAATACTACCCAGCATTAGGGTCTTTTCCAATGAGTCAACTCTTCGCATGAGGTGGCCAAAGTATTGGAGTTTCAACTTCAATATCAGTCCTTCCAATGAACACCCAGGATTGATCTCTTTCAGGATGGATTGATTGGATCTCCTTGCAGTCCAAGGGACTCTCAAGAGTCTTCTCCAACACCACAGTTCGCATCAATTGTGCAGCGCTCAGCTTTCTTCACCGTCCAACTCTCACATCCATACATGACCACTGGAAAAACCACAGCCTTGACTAGACGGACTTTTGTTGGCAAAGTAATGTCTCTGCTTTTAAATATGCCATCTAGGTTGGCCATAACCTTCCTTCCAAGGAGTAAGGGTCTTTTAATTTCATGGCTGCAATCACCATCAGCAGTGATTTTGGAGCCCCCAAAAATGAAGTCTGACACTGTTTCCACTGTTTCCCCATCTATTTCCCATGAAGTAATGGGACCAGATGCCACGATCTTAGTTTTCTGAACGTTGAGCTTTAAGCCAAATTTTTCAATCTCCTCTTTCACCTTCATCAAGAGGCTCTTTAGTTCTTCTTCCCTTTCTGCCATAAGGGTGGTGTCATCCGCATATCTGAGGTTATTGATATTTCTCCCGGCAATCTTGATTCCAGCTTGTGCTTCATCCAGCCCAGCGTTTCTCATGATGTACTCTGCATATAAGTCAAATAAGCAGGGTGACATTATACAGCCTTGACGTACTCCTTTTCCTATTTGGAACCAGTCTGTTGTTCCATGTCCAGTAATAACTGTTGCTTCCTGACCTGCATACAGGTTTCTCAAGAGACAGGTCAGATGGTCTGGTATTCCCATCTCTTTCAGAATTTTCCACAGTTTATTGTGATCCACACGGTCAAAGGCTTTGGCATAGTCAATAAAGCAGAAATAGATGTTTTTCTGGAACTCTCTTGCTTTAACAAGGTCAGTTAAATTTACATCAGTCTCTGGTCTCTTCCCGAAAAGAATGTGTTTCCTCTTCTCAATTTGACCTAGAACTACAAAAGCTGCAGAATGGCAGGAGCTGGGTCTCCTCACAGTTGTATCCCCAGTACTTACATAAGTTTTGGCAAAGAACATGTGTGTGGTAAATGTACTGAATAAATGATAAATGAATGAATGATGACAACGATTATACTGGGTAACATGAGATGTAATACTGAACCCCACAATATATTTTTCAAGTGCACATGATCCCTACAGGCAGGGAGTGTACAGTGAAATGAATAAGATCCAGTCCTTGCCCTTGGGGAAATCAATATATTCTTTGTGATGTCTTCCCTGTACCAGGTATCATGCTAGGTACTGGAACTTTTGGATCAGTATTATCTCTGCCTGAGACAAGAGGATGAATCTAGACAAATAAACCCCTCTATAAACTGTTTTTCCAAATTGTATGCTTCTCCAAACTATGTATTTCTCAAGTTATGAACTTCTAGAAGGCAAGGACCTGGCCCTATATACCTCCAAAATCCCAACCCAGGTCCAAATGCTAGAGTTTAAGTGAAAGTTTTTAAAAGTGGGTTTGTGAGACTTTTCTGATGGTCCAGTTAAGGATTCATCTTGCAATGCAGGAGACAAGGGTTTGATCCCTGGTCAGGGAACTAAGATCCCAGATGCCGCAGAGCAACTAAATCCACGTGCTACAACTAGAGAAATCCCAAGCATATCACAACTACTGAGCCTGCGCATCACAACTAGAGAGTATGTGCGCCCTAACGAAAGATCTCGCATGCTGCAACTAAGACCAGATGTAGCCAAATAAACATAAACAAATTCTTTGAAAAATAAATAAATAAGAAGTGGTTTGTAAAGAAGGCATAGATAGGGAAGATGGGCAGCGTGTGGAAAAAGAGAGGCTGGGGGAAAGACACTTCGGCTCCAGAGCAGAGTGTGAGCAAAGACCCAGAGGTGGAAAAGTACATTCAAGGCCACAGCAAGTGACCTGATGTAACCAGAGAGCTGGATCCATATCAGAAAGGTGCAGGGATGGGGGTGGGAGGAGAGAGGAGGGAAGCTGGAGAGTGTGTCAGGGGCAGGAACATGTGAGGCCTTGCATACCAAATTAAGGAGCTTGGGCCACATCCTAAGAGCTATGGGAGACAAAGGAGAGACTGGTTGGACAGTGTTTCCGAAAGATCATTTCAGGGGTTGATGTGGAGCTCAAGGCTGGAGGTGCGGGACCAGTGAAGAGTTCAATGTGGCCTAGGGCAGCAGGGAATGGAGAGAAAGGTGTTTGTTGAGAATAGCGGCATCTGTGTGTAGGATTGTAAACATGCCCATGAATGGGTGCATCATTCCACACAGGGTCAGCCTAATCAGAAATCCCAACCCTACTCAGTTTCATGACCCACCAAACCCAAAAACCTGAGGAAGGATATGAACACCAAAGAAATAAGCTGAGATGCATTCAGCCAGTGCCCGACTATATTTCTTCCTCTTCAACATCATCCTGTCAGATTCAACCCTCTACTGCTGGCTTTCAGGGTCTTCTAATCTTGCTTTTGTTGTTTACTCACCAAGTCATGTCCAACTCTTTTGCAACCCTATGGATTGTAGCCCGCCAGGCTCCTCTGTCCATGGGTTTTCTCAGGCAAGAATACTGGAGTGGGGTGCCCTTTCCTTCTCTAGGGAATCTTCCTGACCTACAGATCGAACCCACATCTCCTGCATTGGCACGTGGATTCTTTACTACTGAGCCACCAGAGAAGCTGCACACACCCTTCTTTGTCTCCTGCATGCCATGTCAAAATCTTTGCACAGGTTGCTGATTTTAAAATCCCACAAGGCCAGCATGAGAGTGGAGCCTGGAGCTGCCAGGAACTCTTGCCCAAGGCCTAGCTCTCATCTGGAACAGCTATTCCTGCCTAGTCAGGCCCATGCTGACATGCAAGTCATCCTGTGCTCATGAACTAGGCTGACACTCAAGGACCCAGGCCTAGGCCAGCTTGGGACTCTAGTGAAGTCATCAGAGAGGAAACTGGTGCAATTAATATCACTCCTTCTTCATGATTCAACCTCAGCTCCTGATAACTAATGCTTCCTTCTCTCAAGGGTCACCCTTTAAAGTATGCAGTTTATACCACTGACCTCAGAACCAGTCGGGAATTGCACCTATTAAAGAACATGGGCTCTGAAGCCAGAACACCTGGACTTAAATCCTGGCTCTGCCACTAGCTTTGTGATTCTGGGCAAGTTTTTAAACCCTTTTGGTCTCCATTTCTTCAACTGTAAAATGGGACAAATTATAGTACTGTCTATTTCATAGGGTTGTTGTGAGGCTTCAATAAATCCACACATGTAATGTATCTATAATCAGAACTGGCAGGCAATAAAAACTCACTGAAGTTTAGCACATTACTATCTGTTATTTTCAGGAAATCAACCTTGAATATTCATTGCAAGGACTGATGCTGAAGCTGAAGCTCCAATTCTTTGGCCACCTGATGTGAAGAGCTGATTCACTGGGAAAGATCCTGAGGCTGGGAAAGATTGAAGACAAAAGGAGAAGGGAGCAGCAGAGGATGAGATGGTTGGATGGCATCACCGACTAAACAGACATAATCTGAGCAAATTCCAGGAGACAGTGAAGGACAAGGAAGCCTGGTGTGCTGCAGACATGGGGTCGCAAAGAGTCAGACACGACTTAGTAACTGAACAACAACAACAACTATGTGCTGTAGTTCATGAAATCTGCTGCTTCTTCTTTTAGAAAAATAAGGACTGCTCCACCCTACCTCCAGTCTCCTAATGCTTTTTCAGCTGAACATCACCTTCCATCACCTCCCAGAGAAGACAGATTCCTCCTGCAGTTTCTCCGCGATGCACTGTCATCTCCTCAGTACAAAGCAGTTCAACAGGAATTCTCAGAGAGCGGGCTTCAAAGCAGCAGCGTTAGCATCTACTCAGGAACTTGTTAGCAATGCAAACTCTACTGAATCACAGCTCTGGGGGTGGGACCCAGCAAGCTGTGTTTGACCAAATCCTCCAGGTGATCCTGATACACAGGCAAGTTTGAGAATTCCTGCAGCAGAGTGTAGCACAGTGGTGTATTTAGGTAGATCCAGCCCATTGCAACTGTACCCTCCTCCAGAAAGTGTTCCTGATTCACCCAAACCCCCTTTCATTGATCCTCCAACTTCCTCCCTGGATTGCAGCTGTTTGTGCCAGAGTGACTTCCTGGATTATAAGTTCCCTGAGAGCAGGGTTGAGTTTCAACCATCTCTATGCCTGCACTGGGCTTTGCTTAGAAAGATAAGTCACACACTAGCTAAGTCAAGCACACCACATTTCCAGGTTCCTCTGACTAAGGCTGCTGTTACTGGGCCTCTGCTGTCTGGGACTCTTGGTCACATTGTGGTTTTCCTCTGGAGGTGTTTTCATCTCCATGCTGGGATGCCTGTCTCTTTGTCATTCCTCGAGTCCTGCTCCAGTTCCACTGGTTTCTCAGGGCATTTTACACTTTACCCCTCCAGTATGTTTGCTTAAAGCCTTTTGGACAGATTGGTCCATCTCCAGACAAATCTGTCCTCCCAATCCATGTTTTCAATCATAACACTTCTATTTGATAACATTTGTCAAGTACTAGATGCTTGGCCCTGTGCTGGGCACTGTGTTCATTCTTTTAGTCCTTACAACAACCCCAGGAAGGAGATACTTTACTTATTCCCATCTGCATGGACCACAGGGAAACTGAAGCCTGAACACAATATGTAACAATCACACGTCATCTGTGTCACCTTGTGGGCTTTGGAACAAGGCTGCATTTGAAGAAAGGATTTCATTGCTATGGAAAGCTGGAAAAACTACTGCTGAGAAGCAATTGCCTTTTTAAAAAATATAATTGACATATAACCTACTTGTTTCAGGTACACAACATGATTCAATAATAAATGTGTATATTGTGAAATAATCACCACAATGAGTCTAGTTAGCATCCATCACCATGCAGAGTAATTGTCTTTTAATGTGTCTATTTCTTTCCCCAGAACGCAGGCTCCCAGAGAGCAAGGACTGCACCCCCCAGATCAGCACAGGGCTAGGAGGGTCTCCAGAAAGGTGGACCAGACAAAGGGATGGATGGAAAACCATTCATGAGGAACTCTCAGTGTGGGGGAAGATTTACCTCCTGCCCCTTCCCTGCAGGGGAAAAATGGTCCTGGGAGAGTTAAGTAAGAAACTTACAGACTGAATGACGCAAGGGGCACTTTCTGTACATGTTGCAACAAGCGTGCTAAAATGGGCCTGGGGCTATTCTGAAGGCTGGTTCCCAAGGGCCTCAGGCTATTCCTCTCTAGTTGGCAAGACTTGTCCCACAAGACAGGGCCAAAGGTCACTACTGAGTCCCCTCCCCCAGGCCTGCCATTAGAGTGGAGGTCAGTGCTCCCAGGTTCTGGTCTGAAACCTAATGTTATCTTCAAGCATATCTTTGTGCTTCGGCCCCACCTCCATGTCACCAAGCCCTAGAAATTCTAAGCGCTCACCATCTCCCCAGCCTTCCCTTCTAATATCTCACCCACCACTACTTTAGCTCTGCCTGCATCCCTATCACCTCTCCTTCCTTCCCCTCCTTCTCTCCTTTCCTCCCTTCTTCCTTCTTTCTTCCTTCCAACCTTAGTCAAGTCTCTCCTGTGGGCCAGGCCCAGTGCTGGGCACTGAGACACAGAGAGCCCACTGATTCCATCTTTTCCCTCAAGTAGCATCTCCTGGGCAGGACAAGTGTGTAGACGCTAAGAGTTACAGAAGCTCTGAGAGAAAGAAGCTAGGGGTCTGATGGGGACACGGATGTGGAGAGGGTCCTCCTAGGGCCATTAACCTCTAGACCAACCCTCCACCTCTCTCCACCCTAAACTCTGCCCAGATTCTCTGCATAGACTGTATTGTTGGGTTCATTCACCCTCTGCCCATTGGGAAGTCCTGGCAGCAGTCCAGTCCCTCCCTGGGAGGGAGGAAGGGACAGAGAGTGACCGTGCTAGATCACTATGGGTTGTCTATGCCACAGCTTCCATCAGGCAGCCCTCTTCACACACCTCCCACCCCACCTGGCCTCCTCCCTTTGCCCTTTAGGCCACATGCTCCCACAACATCACTGGCCTCGGGGTGCCTCACCACACCTAGATTTTTCCCTATATCTTGGCTACATCTTGAAAACAGTCTTTGTATTAAAATTCCCTCAAATTGCCCAATTACAGATATGCTGTTTCCCATGAACACCCTGACCGATATGGGGCAGAGGTAGTCAGGAAGGGTACCATGGAGGTAACATAGAAGTTGTTCTTACCTGAACAATGATCCTTCTAAAGCCCAAACTGACCATATGTCATCCCTGCTAAAACACTTTATGGCTCCCCATTTCTCTGAGGACAAACTGCAGATTCCTTAGCCTGGTACCAGAGACTGTACACCATCTGGCCCCTAAAGACCAAGCAGCATGTGGTGAAAATCACACAGACGGGGCATGATAGGGGTTTAGAAGGGGAGGGAGAGAGTCCCAGGAGGGAAGGAGCTCCATGCCCCAGAGCAGTCTTGCCTGGAAAATTCCTGGATAGGGAAGGAGGAGGGTGGCATGTGGCACAGACCACAGGGCCATGCCAGGCCCCCTCCCCTTGCCATCACCTCTGTCCTTCAACCTTCCAAGTGAGCCCAGCACTGGAAATGAGTTTGACCCAGATAAGCACTAGCCTTGGGCTACAAGAACTGGCTCAAATCCCAGCCCCAGCTCTGACATCTGGCACACTCTTGGAGCCTCTGAGCCTGACTTTTCCCAACTGCAAAATGGGATCAACCTCACGGGGCTATGAGAGCTTTAAGGAGGAAAAGTTTGGGAATTTCCTTTCATCAAACAGTTCCAGGGTTAGGGGTAGTTCCTCGCCACCTCCCCCATCCCACATGAGCCTTGTGAAGCCAAGAAAGCACATGGGCTTGCGGCTCAGGAAGTCTTGGATGTGAATCCCAGCTTTGCAATTTACTCACTGTCTCATCTTGGACAAGTCCTGTTAACTCCCTGCATCTCATTCACAAAGCGGGGTGATAATCACCCCTGGCAGGGATGGTCCTCACATGGACTGGGTAAGCTCCCACAGGCCAGGGCCTGCCTGGAGCAGAGCGCTTGTGTTTGTTTCTGCCTTTTGCCCTGTGCCTCTCTTAGGACAGGTGTCCTTTCTGCCTTGCAGACCAGCCACTCACCTCCTCTGTGCAATGGAGAGGCTGAGGCTGCCATCACTGCTACGGGTCTCAGAGGTGCCCATATCCATCCCCTCACAAACCACAAAACTGCACCCATAATTCCTAATGGCAGCACAGCCTTGGTGACTGAAGAGGGTGGTGGGACATACTACTTCTGGGGAAGCCCACCCTGGTCAGATGGTTCGATAGCATCACTGACTCAATGGACATGAATTTGCACAAATTCTGGGGGAGACAGTGGAGGACAGAGAAGCCTGGCATGCTGCAGTGCAAACAGTCGGACATGACTTCAGTTCAGTTCAGTCGCTCAGTCGTGTCCGACTCTTTGCGACCCCATGAATTGCAGCACGCCAGGCCTCCCTGTCCATCACCAATTCCCGGAGTCTACCCAAACCCATGACCATCGAGTCGGTGATGCCATCCAACCATCTCATCCTCTGTCGTCCCCTTCTCCTCCCGCCCCCAACCCTACCCAGCATTAGGGTCTTTTCCAATGAGTCAACCCTTCGCATGAGGTGGCCAAAGTATTGGAGTTTCAGCTTCAACATCAGACCTTCCAATGAACACCCAGGATTGATCTCTTTTAGGATGGACTGATTGGATCTCCTTGCAGTCCAGGGGACTCTCAAGAGTCTTCTCCAACACCACAGTTCAAAAGCATCAATTCTTCGGTGCTCAGCTTTCTCCACCGTCCAACTCTCACATCCATACATGACCACTGGAAAAACCATAGCCTTGACTAGACGGACTTTTGTTGGCAAAGTAATGTCTCTGCTTTTAAATATGCTATCTAGGTTGGCCATAACCTTCCTTCCAAGGAGTAAGGGTCTTTTAATTTCATGGCTGCAATCACCATCAGCAGTGATTCTGAAGCCCAAAAAAATAAAGTCTGACACTGTTTCCACTGTTTCCCCATCTATTTCCCATGAAGTGATGTGACCAGATGCCATGATCTTAGTTTTCTGAACGTTGAGCTTTAAGCCAACTTTTTCACTCTCCTCTTTCACCTTCATCAAGAGGCTCTTTAGTTCTTCTTCCCTTTCTGCCATAAGGGTGGTGTCATCCGCATATCTGAGGTTATTGATATTTCTCCCGGCAATCTTGATTCCAGCTTGTGTTTCTTCCAGCCCAGCGTTTCTCATGATGTATTCTGCATATAAGTTAAATAAGCAGGGTGACAATATACAGCCTTGACGGACTCCTTTTCCTATTTGGAACCAGTCTGTTGTTCCATGTCCAGTTCTAACTGTTGTTTCCTGACCTGCATACAGGTTTCTCAAGAGACAGGTCAAATGGTCTGGTATTCCCATGACTTAGTGACTGAAAAACGACAACTCTAGTCAAACTGGGATTTGTGGCTCGATTTGACCTCTCCATCTGGGATTTGGCCAAAGCACCATGGGAAAAGCACTGGGATAGGAAATGATGAAGAAAAGGTGACCCAGGTCCTGGAGCCACCCTTCCCATACATCAGCAGGAGAAGCAGGGCAGGCCATGAGGACAGGACTGGAGGGATGCTAGGATGTGTGGGAAGGGGCCAGCGGAAGTCAGTGCCTGATATGAGCCCCCCATACTCACCTGGCATAGCAAAGATAGTTCCAGGACACAGAAAGCTGCCAAGAAACATCCTCTCTGGCTACTCTAATGCTGGGTCTGGTTTTCTATCCAAGTCAAAGTGGACCAAGCTGCTTACGCAGGTGCCTTGGGCATGGCAGCTGGGGGCCATTGGAAAGGAGTTGTCACTCTGTGAGATGACCCAGAAGGAAGCGACTGCCCCTCTCAGCCCTCAGACTTGCCTTAGCATCCTTTGGTGAACATTCCCATGTGTGCAAAGGGCCCAAACTGGACCTGGTTTTATTGCCTCATCCCAAGCCCCTACACCACCCACCTACCTGATCTTCCTAACTTTCCAGTCAAATCCAGGTGCTCTGCTCATAGCCCTCCTTTGGTCTGGTCCCAAGGATGAAGTCCAGGTGGGATTATAAGACCCCTCAAATCTGGTCCAGTCAATCTCTCCAGCCTTATCTCCTACTCCTCCCTGCCTGCATCCCCTTTCCAGCATCCTTCCTCCAGCCAATCAGGGTGCTCATGGTTCCCACCTCCAGGCCTCTGTCCAGGCTGTAGCCTCTGCCGGAAGGCCTTCTCCTTCCTCTCTGCTAGGCAGAATTGTCCTCCTCAACCCAGGTCCAGCACCAAATGTCGTCATCTCTCAACCTTCTCAATTACCATTACCTCCTTTGACACAACCCCCACCCCACTCATAGCACTTTGTCCATGACTCTGTTGTACTCACTCACTGGTCAGTCCACTGCTGACTGAGCCACAAACCTGAGCCAGGCCTGCACTGGGCACAGAGTGATGATACTCCTGACGATCCTGGGAAAGCTCCTGGCTCAAGGAGATGGTGACAGCGCAGGAGAAAGGACTGAACTCGGCACAGCCTCCCACATGTCCCTGCACCACAGCCTGGCCGCCTTGCTGCAACCATTGGTTTGGGGACGTATCTCTGGGCTAGGGCTCCTCAAAGGCAAGGACTGTGTCTGATTACCTTCTGTGTCCCAGTGACAGCCAGGCCCTGGAAAGTGCATAGGAAAAAATGTGCTGAAGTAGATGAACTTGGGATCTAAAGGAGCTTTCATCTTGATCCAAAGTCTTGCCATTTCAGTAGCTTACTTTCATAACATAGTGGTGACACCATTTTACATGCTGTGATTTCATTTGATCCTCAAATACTTAAGGGCAGTTAGTGAGCTAAGAACTGCCACCTCCATTTCAGGATGCAGAAACTAAAACCAGGGCTGGCAAGGTGACTTGCCCAAGGAATTGCTGCAAGTTGGTGGGACAAGAAAGGCCAGCATGCAGGCTTCCTTCCTCCCAGCCCACCCTTTGCCCCTTAGACCATACTGTGAGGGAGCTGGGTGGGCCATGTGTTCCAACCCAATGTGCCCTCCACAGGAGACTTTTCTGGAGCAGGCACAAGCCACACATTGACTTGGAGTACCTCCAGGCCAGTAGGAGTCTTACCTCCAAGGGTAACAAAACACCGCTGGGGAGAGGATTGAAGGATTCATAGCACCTTCAGCATCCACCTTGCTGCACTGCTCTTTCCCCAGAAGTCTATCACACCTGATCCAACCTCCCAGCCTTTGCTGACCCCTATGTCTCCCACAAACCTGAAAGCTGCTAGCTTTCCCTCAGCTTCCTAAAAGGCACCAAGCTCTTCTCAGCATCAGAGCCTCACCACCTGCTTGCTCTCTCTACCCAAAATGCTTTTCCTTCTATTTTTAGCCAACTCAAGCCTTAGGGTTCCATGACTTTTTTCTCAAGGTTTATTCCTGTAACCTTGAATAGGTTGAACAAATGGCAGGGTTTCTAGGTCCCATCAGCGCCATTTGTCGCATGCTGTGCTGGCACTGTGACTTCTGACAAGAGATGGTAAAGATCTCAGCAGCAGAGATCCCCTCTCGTCTTATGCTGTGAGCCCATACCTAGCTTCCTCAAGCTGACCCCAAGGAATCCGTCTTTTCACTGACAGGCTTGTTACCCTCATATCTGCCTTTACCATCCACGTCCAGTAAGTCATTCCACCACATTCCAGTCGATCTCCCCTCCTCCTGCACTTCTCTCCAGAACAGGCCTTCCCTCCATCCTTCCACCACCATCCAAGCTCAGGGTTGGTTCTCTCTCACCTGGGTCCCTCCTGCAGCTTCCTCACTCCCCTCCTGGCCTCCAGTCTCTCCCCACACTATGGCTGGAGGACTCTTAAAAACATGTAACCACTCTCATTTCCCCACTCAAAGCTATCCCCACCCTGATGTCTCAAGGGTGGCAGTCAAGAACCTTCCTAAGATCTAGCCCCAGCATCATTTCCCATAGCTGTCTGAGCTCCAGCCACTCCAGGTACCCTAACCCTGCCCCAAACATGCTGCCTTTTCTAAGAGTTTAGGGCTTACCCTCACACCCTCCATCTACAAAACTACTCATTAAAGGGCAACAAAAATAATTTTGGAAAACTTTCTATGTGCCTGGTACTATACTAGGCTATTTTTTAACTTTTAAAATTTTACCTCATTTCTCAAAGCACCTCACAAAATAAGTTATTCTTCCTATTGTACAGATATGGAAACTGAGGTTCAAGAAAGGGAGGGCCAGAACTGGCTTCGGGTCTATCTGATTCCATCTCTGTTGTGCAATAATCTCTCTGGGAAGTGCACCCAGCCTCCAGTCCCTAGCCCCCAGCCCCCAGTCCCTAGCCCCCAGCCCAAGGAAAGGACCTCTCTCCTCTGGATCTATAGCCAGAGATTTCTCTCTTGGCCTACCATTGCTGCCAGCTTCTGTGTGTGATCGCCTCTCACCAAGGAGAGCACCTCCCAGGGCAGGGCCAGGATTGACTGGTTTGGGTCCCCAGCACGCAGCAGTATACAGTATAGACGCTCTGTGAGGTTTAGACGGAAAGGTAGAGGCAACTTGAGGGGTTTAGGAGCCTGGCCCTGCCTAACTAATTCCGACACAACCACCAATCCGAGGCGGGACCTCGGCATTTGTAGCCAAAGCCAAGCCCTGCGGAAAGGAAAACACAAACCTCCGCCTGCCCCCGCCAGGCCCGCACGTGCCGGGCCTCCCGGCCCACGTTCCTGCTGCCGGGCTGCACCAACCGCCGCGGGGGAGCCGCTAGGGGCGGGCACAGGGAGCAGCAGGAATAACCAGGCAGCCCCTCGCCAGGAGGACCCCGCGCCGCGGGCGGCGCAGCCGTGAGGAGCAAGGGGCCCCTCTACAGCTCTCCCGTACCCGGCCGAGCCCGGCGCTCCGCCACCCCCACGGAGCTGCTGCTGCAGTGGTTGGAACGGCCGACCCCGCCCCTGCCGCGTCGGCCCCGCCCCCTTATGAGGTTACAAAGTGCCGCGCTCCGAGCCGCGGACGCAGTGGCCGTGGCTGTGGCCGTGGCCGTGGCCAAGGTTCCGCTCTCCGCCGCTGCTCTGGCCTGTCTGGCGGCCCGCCCCTCCGCACCCCCGGCCGTAGCGGTCCCCGCACTCCCCTGCTTGGCGCGAAGCCCTGGCCCCAGCGGCCGGGGCATGGGCCAGGGACGCGGGGTCAGGCGGCTTCCCCCGGGGCCCCAACCTGTACTGGCTTCGTCATGAAGACCCTCATAGCCGCCTACTCCGGGGTCCTGCGAGGTGAGCATCGGGCCCGGCTGCCTGGAGCGAGGGCTCTGACTGAGGAACCGTGCTGCCCCCTCAGGCCTCTGGGAGCGGGACTAAGGGTCTGGGAGATGAACTGTCACAGCCCAGGGTTTGCAGGGCTTTGCCGGCTTCCTCCTGGGGCCATACAGCTGCGAGAGGGCTTTCAGGAAAGGAGGTGATGAAGGGCTCCAAGGTAGGCAGGAGTGTGTCGGTATAGTGGGAGTTTGTTGCTGGAGGGTGGGCCGCTCTGGGGGCTGAGGTCCCAACCCCTTTCTTTTCTTTTGGGAAGGCTTGCGGCCCCCTCCCCGACCACCACTCCCATTCTTCCCCCCTGCTCATCTGGGTCTGAGATGAGGTTAGAATAATGGTCTGATCCAGGCCACCTGGCAGGGAAGTCATGTGGGCGCATTCTCCACCTTAGCACTCATCAATTTTGGGGACCTCTGTTACATCACTTCTTTTTTTCCAGCCTGTGAGATAGGATGTTACCTGAGAACTCTTCTCCAGCTCCTAGCACTGCTCCTGGCCCCTGGCAGTTCCCTCCATCCCTCCTCACCTGGTTGATCAAGCTGTGAGGCACTGGATGGGGCAGGCCATCAGACCGGGAACATGCCTGGCTGGGACAGGTGTGCCCACACTGTCCTCTGCCCCCTACCCAGCCCAGGCTTGGGAGCCCACTCAGCAGCGACTGTGAGCCTGGCATGCTTAGAAGATAGGACAAGAGGACCCGGGGGACCCTTCAGTGTGGTCTGTGCTGCTGTTCCACCATGTGGAA
The DNA here is from genome assembly GCF_054371585.1 of Giraffa tippelskirchi. NCBI lineage: Eukaryota > Metazoa > Chordata > Mammalia > Artiodactyla > Giraffidae > Giraffa > Giraffa tippelskirchi. The sequence goes on from NC_137285.1 coordinate 126,436,789, forward strand.
TTGAGGTCCTCTGTGAATCAGGGGCAGAGTTGAGATCAAACTCCAGAGCTTTTCCCGCTCAAGGAAGAGCATCCCTTCTATGTCCTGTACCTCTCACGTATACTTGGAGAAACTGAGGTGGGAGGAGGCATGATCTGCCCAAGGTTTCCCTAACAGGGCCTTGGCCAGGGGATTAAATACAAATCCAGGAGACCTTGGGACATCCTCACAGCTGCCCTGGTCTGTCTTGCTTAAATCCTCCCTCCCTCGACCTAAAGTCTTTATTCAGCTTGCTGAACCTCTCCTACTTAGGATTTTTCTTTAGTAACTAACAATAGCCTACTCCAACCCCTCCATTATAAAAATAAAACGTACAAATTATTGGATTTTGAAAAATATGGAAAAACAGGAAGAAAATGAAAAGTTCCTGGTTAATTGACTATCCAAAGATAGCTTCCTAATACCATTTTAGTATATTTCATTATAATTTTATTTGTACACATCATTTAGGTAAGATTGAGGGCATGATGTGGATATAGTTCTAAATCCTGTTTTCTCCCTCTTGATGTTAAATATTGAGTATTTCCTTCTGTTACTCCAAATCACTTACAATATTCTAGTCGCTGCTGGGTAACCACCCTGAGCTGTACCACAGTTTAATCGTGTCCTAGGCATTGGCCTTTTTCCCTGTGTGGCTGTTGGTGTGATTATCTGCCCCTCTTGGTCTGAGTGCCACTCACTGCCCTTGGAGAGGTACCTAGCTGCTGTTGCCATCCTGGGGACATGCAGCCTGAGCTGTCCCATGCACTCAGCCTGATAGCCTCTGACAATCTCTGCTCTCACTTAAAAGTGCTTGTCCATTCACTGTGCCATTTAATGCCCGTAACTGAGAAGGAAGGACCCTACCCAAGTTCATGCTTTTAAAAGTGCTTTTGTCTCCAGGCAGTGAGATAGGGTTGCTCTCTCTGGGAGTGGTCCTTCCTGGAGATACCCTTCCCTCATCTCTGCTATCTGCAGAGGTGAGTTGTATCTTCCAGGAGCAGGTGACCCTGACTTCCTCATTTTTGACTTAGAATTTGTTATTCAGAAGGATGTCCAGTAAGTGATTTTGACCAAGTCACTTACTGTCCTTTCAGGAGCATGTCTCCATGTTTTAATCAAGTCTTGAAAACTTTTTTTTTTTTTTTTAAACTGGCTGCAAACAATTCCATCATGGAGTGTAGAAAGAGCTGGCATGAAATGCAAACCAATCACTTTAGCTGTCTGGGATTCTCTTTGATGAAAGACTGGGTGGGGAAGGGAGGGAGCTGAAGCAAACGTTGTGTTATCTGGCATCTCCATTAGACCTGCTTTCTACATCCTTGGTCTTTGAAGACACTCCCCAGTGGCCTCGTTTTTACCGATAAAGTCTCATTGCTGGGAGGTGATGAACACTCTGTCAGTGGTGATATTTAAGGGGACACCATGGCTTCTGTGAAGGGAAGACCTGTGATGGGTGAGATTGAAATAGATACCTTGGTGTCTGGTTTCCTGGGCAAAAAAAAAAAAAAGCCAGCTGTGGGGGCAGGTGGGTGTGTGCTGCATGTGTGCTGGGAGTTTGTAGGGGAGACAGGAGTCTCTGTTGGTATTTTCTAATATCTGAAGAATTTACCTGTGCCAAGGGTGGAAGATGCAGAGTTATTCATATTTGCATCCTTGCCTTTGCCCCTGGGTTTAAGGCCCTTCTGATCAGAGCCCTCTGATACCTGCCTGAATACCCAGGGTTCACCACAAGACCTAGCATGAAATGGTGGCAGCTTCAGTAAAATTCTGAACTGATTTGTTCTGAGTGGCCCCCCAAAAGCAAGGTCAGGAACAGGGCTGGGATTCCTGTGGGCGGGGGGTGCAGATTTGATATAATGGAGGAATGCTTTCTGACAGCCACTGCAACAGGTTTGGTGTGGGTGGGGTGGAGCTCCCCATCACTGGGAGTGTGCAAGCAGGAGCTTAGTAGGAGGTGAAACTAAGAGGCTGGATTGTTGGAGGGTTGACACCTAACTTAGTTCTAAATCGTAGGATGAGAACATGGTTTTCATATTCCCCATCCCCCAGTTCTATATAGCTTTCCCCCCTCCCCTACACCACTTCCCCAAATGCACAAATGCCACTTTGGGGTTATCTGTGCTACTGAGGGCTCTTCTGGGCTGGGAAAGGAGGACCAAGAGTAGTATTTTATTAGCAGACTCGGTGACTCAGTAGCCAGTGTGGAAATCCTGCCCCACCCCCATCCTCCCACCCCTAAGTTCTGCAGCAAGTACTTGAGTCATAAAATCACAGCTCTCCGGCAGTGCTGGGTCGGGGGCAGCTCTCACATTACAGATGGAACACTGAGGGCCCCGGAGAGAAGAGACTAGACCAGGGTTATCAAAGCCAGGGTTAGAACCCAGATCCACCTCCCAGTCACTGGCTGCCTTAAAGTAAGAGAGAAGTGTGGTGAAGCCGTGAAGGGCCGAGTGCAGGGCTCTGGCCACTGCAGGTGCTCATTTCCTGAATGAGTGAAGGGTTTTCCGGGACCATGATGGGGCTGGCAGATCACCCCTTCTCGTGCATTTTCAAGAAGATGTCCCAACTTGCCTTGATGAGTAGACTGCACCATGAACCCCGGAACTCTGAGGCCAAGGTAACAGCCAGTTGCCCTTCATTGTATTCCAAACCTTCCAAACTCCCCCTTGTGGCTATGGAACCCCCTGTGAGCAGCCCTCACTCCTCTGCTTCCATGTCCTGCTCCAGAATGGCTGGGGTCTTCCTGTTCCCCTAGGATTCCCATCAGTTCAGTCCTACCTCAGGGCCTTTGCATTGGCTGTGACCTGCCCAGGTCACTGCATGGCTGTCTTTCAACCATTCAGTCTCCTCTCGGAGGGCTTTTCTGACCATACCATCTGGAGAACTGTCCCATCCTGTTGTATTTTTTATAGTCCTTCTCATTAGCTACATTCTCAGGTGTACTTTTCTGTTTAGGTGATGGCCTGCTCCAGAAGAATGTCAGCCCCTTGGGAACAGGGACTCTGTCTATCTTTCTCAGTGTTTGTCCCAGCACTGAGCACAGTGCCTGGAGTGTAGTAGGTGCTCAGTAAATATTTGTTGAATGAATGAATCATTAATGCGACTTCAGCCCTCCCGAGCTCTGCTCCTTCCTCTTGGCAAGAAGCCCTGCTTTGTGCTTCAGTGTGAGTCCTCAGTGCTTCCTCAGGCCGCCTCTGTGCCCACCTGTGCTAGATGCTGGGCCTGCAGCTATCCCCTGCCCTGGAGGCTCCACGGTCTCGAGGAGCTGGCTCCAAGGCTGAGTGCCGGGGGCATGGGGTGCTCAGCACAGTCCCCCTCATTGCTTCCAGGGTTTAGGAGCCAGAGAGCAAGGATTTCAGCCCTGGCTCCCCTCAAGGACCTAGCTGGGTGTCTCTCTTCTCTGAGGATCTCATTCCCCCTCAGTGGAAAATAGGATCAGAAACTCTCAGACTGTCAAGGATGCAAGGGTTTAGGTTAACACGAATGGAAAGTGCTTTGTAAACTAGCTTGTGACTTGCCTGTGAGTCCTTGACACTCATTTTATGTGACACATGCAACAGTCGCCAACACTGTGATGGGTGGCAGACTGCTCTGGGGCATCCAGGAAGGCTTCTTACGGTGGAGACTTGGGCGTAGACCCTTTAGTTTATTGGTGGAGCACCTGTGTGTGTCAGACTCTGCCACACACATGTCAATCCCTGGTCCCTGCCTTTGAGGAAATGAGACTAGGGGGATGACAGTGCACAGTGATCCATGCAGTGATGGGGGAGGAAGCATGGGGAACTGAGGAGGCCTGGAAGTGAGGGTTTGGCAGCTAAATCATCCTGGCATCAGGGAAGGCTTCCTGGAAGAGGTGACAGTCAATCTGGATAGTGAAAGATGAACCAGTGTTACTGAGACCATCAAGAATCTTCAGGTACAGGGACCAGCATAAATAGAGGCATGAGATTTGGGTGGGAAGGAAAGTCTGACGGCAGGACCTCTGGGCTACTAACCTGAGCTGAGGTCCCAATGTGCTGAGAGATAAGGGAGACAGAAGATGCTGTATCCAGGCAGGGGCTGGCTTGCATATGCACTTTGCAGGGGTTGTTGGTGGAGATTTGAGAGCTGGGAAAGGAGCCTGGTACAGGCAGTTTCTTGGCCTGTACCACTTCTGGAACCTCCTGGGTGTGGAGCTGCTGCTGGCAGTTTTGAGGGCTTGGGGCTAGGAGTCTCAGTCTCCTCATCTGTAAAATGAGCCCATGATGACAATATCTGCCCAGGTTATGGTACAGACCCAAGGAAGCTGAAGCCACACACCCTTTGGGCAAATTGACACAAGCAAGGAATGTGAATTCATTTTACTATTAGAGCAGATCTAGAGGCCAGAAGGCTCACTCTGCCTCTGCTTCCTGTGTGACCTTGGGCATGACCCTCCCTCTTAGGGCCTCAGCCTCATCTGTACAGTAAGGAGGGCTGCATAAGGCAGCCCACCTGGGTTCATTCCAGCTCTGCTGCAGAAATGTGATTCTGATCATGCCCCGGACTGCTGTGGGATCCAGGGGCCAACCTCCTCCTCATTCGTGTCCTCAACTTGTCCTTGTGAAAATGGACGCCTGTCCTGCTTGGGGCCCAGGTACATGCCCTAGAAAACCTAGCTCCCCACACTTGCTCATGTACTGTGATAAGGGCCTATTTTGAGGACTCCTTGGTGGTGACATACCCACAAGCTAGTGGTGTTGCCATGGCAACCCCTACCATTTCAGTAGCTATTCTTTTAATGTGTCAGAAGATGGGGGTATCGAAAGCAGAGCTTTGGGGTCCTCAGCAGTCACCTCCAGGGTCCCAGTCGCAGTTTCAGAGTCTCAGGAACTTGGCGTTCTAAGAGCCCCACTTCCTTGACCTCATCTCCCAGGACCCTACCCTACTGCATGAAAACCAATACTTGAAAATCCAAGCCTCTGGAGCAGCCCAAGGAGGGGCTTTAGTCTCTTTAGGGGGATCTTCTGTGGATAAAAATTCATTAGTCAATCTAAGTTGTCAAGACCTCAGATTTCAACTAATCTAACCCAAACCCCTAATGAATGCCATTGGGAAACAGACCTAGAGAGGAGAGGAGGAGGAGGCCCAAATTCCCAGTATATCTGTGGATGCCTAGGATGCCTGGCTTCCTGCCAGGATGCTCTGTGGGGGGCCCTGAGGACCAACTGAGGAATCCACTGAGTCCATGCAGGGCCCTGATGGGCCAGCCAGGGGCCTCCCAGTGGGCACACCCACCACCGCAGTGTGTGTTGGCTTTCCATTTGGGTCAGAAGTCCCAGTGGGCCCTGCTTTAAGGACACTTCATTTTCTTTAAGGTTACCTGATTAAACACCTAACCCTTAAAGGGGAGATTATTAGCTTTCCAGAGAAGAAATCACCAGCATATTGGGATCAGGTGAACAGCTGGTGAGTTGCCACAGAGCCCTTATGCCATCTGAAGTTGGTGGAGGGCATGGGAGGAGTGGGCAGCAATCTTCCCTGCTGTCAGGGTGGAGCCTGGTCAGTCATCTATGTTCTTGGAACTCCTTGGCCTGGCATTTCCAGTCCTCCATGGCTCCCCCTGCACATTCTTAACTAGCCTCACCCATTCACATGGCCTGGTTGAACTACTTGCAGTTAATTCCTTAACCTTGTGCCCTTTCTCCCTTCCAGTTCTTTGCCAGTGCTGTCTGCTGGACTCCAGGACCTGAGTTCCTGGCCCTGTGCCTCCCTTCTGTCAGCCTGGCAAACTTACTCATCCTCTACCTCTCACCTGACGCATCCCTGAGAGCATCCTCCAGGCCAGTTGGGTACCTCTTGTGGACTCCTCAGCCATGACCTACCCTCTATGCCTGATTGTTCACAGCCCTGTCTCCCCTAGCCATAGCTGAGGTGGGCAGCCCCAGGGCAGAGCTCTGCCTCCCACAAAAGCCCAAGAAGCAGAGGAGAGGCAGGGTCTGGCAGTTCCTATCCTAGGGCAGCACCTAGCCTGACCTGTAAAGGCTACTTGGAAAGTACTTGCTGAATGACTGTTAACATTCAGCCTCCACCCTTCTCTGCCTCCTTCTGGAATCTTGCACTTTTGCCCCTGGCCTTGAAGATGTGGCATTTATTTGGCACTTGGCCTGGCTTCCTGGACTTCAAGGGGTCTCCCGGGAGTCAGAATGTCCATCTCTCTGCTTCGATGCAGACTCGTGCCCGGCCCTTTGCAGAAGCTTGGGGCAACTTCTTCACTGTCCATTTGGAGGCTGCTGGACCAGGGCAGAGCTTCAGTCTGGCTAGGCCCACGTGTGGCATCCTTGAAGCTGGGGAATGTGAGCAGGATGATGTCCCCACTCAGGAGACCCTGGCAGCTGTCCACATCTCTGTGACCTCACTGGCACCCTCCTAGCTCTCTAACAGACATGCCACATGCTGTTTGTCTCTTTTCCATAGGTTGTTTGGATTCCTCCCAACAACTGCTACATCCCAGAGAAGGAGGACACTGAGTCTTAGATGGGGAAATGACTTTCAGGGTCTCACCATAAATGATAGAGCCAGGGTTTGAATCCTAAGTGTACTGACGCCAACGCCTCTGCTCCAAGACAGGACAGGGGTTATTACACCCATTCGTCAGATGAGGAAACCCAGGCTTACTTGGTAATTATCCCGCATTCACACAGGTCTTGACTTTTATGACGCTTCTGTCTATTGTTTAATTCTCACAAGAATCTAGCGAGGTGGGTATTAGCCCCACTGTACAGATGAGGAAACTGAGGCTTGCATAGGAAGTGAATCACCAAGGCTACACTCCTGCAAGTTGGAGGCCAGGTTCTCTGGACGGCCATCCTCCTGTCTTCCTTAGTTTCTCTAGGCTGGTGAGCCCCTTCCCAGGACGCCAGTAGCAAAGGAGAGTAGGGGTGGCCGTGTGGGCCACCCAGAGGCCTGACCTGGGAATGTAATGTATGCTCCTGCCTCCATGTGGAGGGAAGTCAGCCTTACTCAGGGCTTCCTCTCCTCAGGGCTGAGAATCCTCTTATCTCTCCCTCTAGCTTATTGCCCCAAATTTTGTTCCCTCATAGCTTTCATCACTGCCTGACGTTACATCCTACATTTATATGTAGGTGCTTTGTCTCTCCCTCAGCAGAATCTAGGCCCCCTAACAGGTGAGACTCGACCTGCTGTGCTCACTGCTATTTCCCCAGGGGCTGATAACAGTATTGGGCGCTTCATAAGTGCTCCATGCTCATCCCTCCCCACTCACCTCCTCCAGGAGGCCACTTTTGGCCGCTTGAGCCCTGCCCTCATCGTCTGTTTTGGGTTAATGTGAGCCTCCGTTCCTGGGTCTTTGAACATTCCAGCCTCCGGCCTGCCTCTCTGTAACTCCCTCTGAGTCTCTGTCCTGGCCGGTGCCCGCGCCCACAGTGCCCACTTTCCTCCTTACTGCCTCCCAGATCTTGTCTTCTGGGCCCTGCTGAGGCCTCGCTGCCTCCTCGGAGCCTCCCCTCCTACCCCTACTCTGTTCCCTCTCCTCTTAACACATAACCTCATAGTCATACATGTCCTGAAATGCTGTGGTTGCTTATCATTCCTCTCCCACTCTGGTCAGTGGTACAAGCCATGATGAGAGCTAATCCCCTAACAGGTGTCAGTCATGCAACAGGTGCCAAATGGACCTTACATGTATTTTTGTTTTTTTTAATCTTGCCAACCTTCGTGAGAGAGATTCTTATCCTCACTTTATGTATTTTGTTTTGTTTGGCTGCACTGGGTGTTCACTGTGGCACATGAGCTTTCTCTAATTGTGGCGTGCAGGCTTAGTTGCCCTGTGGCAGGTGGAATCTTAGTTCCCCGACCTATGCCCTTGCATTGGAAGGCAGATTCTTAGCCACTGGACCACCAGAGAAGCCCCCTTATTCTCACTTTAGAGATGAGAAACTAAAGCTGAGAGAAGCTAAGTGACTTGCCCCAGGTCACAGAGCCGTGCAGGGGCAGGGCTGGCCCAACACCCTTTCTCAGATAATGGGGACTGGGGCTCAGACCCTGCACTCTCAGACCAGGATGAGAGGAAACCCTGGTTTCATCAGTCCTAGGTGCGGCCTGGTCAATTTGCTGTCAGATGTTGGGCAAAGAAGCGTTTCACACCCGACCTGGGCCCAGAGGTGTTTGGTTCTACTGCTGTGGGCAGCTTCAGCTTAGCTCTTGTAGCAGCTTCTCAACCTGTGGGAGTGTGTGGGTGGGAGTTCACATTCCTTGCATAGCCAGTCTACAAGAGAATGACCCCATGAAACTTGGGACATGGTTGAGGCAGAGAGGCAGCCCTCCCTTTCCTGGGGTGTATTCCTGAGATCCGGATGTGGACTGGCTGGTGTAGTGAGGACCAGCCCTCAGGAGCTTCGCACCATGAAAATGCCGAGGGACTCAAAGCTCAGATGCCTGCCTTGAGTCCTGCCTGATTCCTCTAGACCATGACCTCAAAACAAGTGGTTTAACATCTTTTGGCCTCACTTTGCCTCAGTTTCCATCTCTGTGAAATGAGTCTGCCCCTCCCTGCCTGTCTACCTTCCCGGAGAATGCTGTGGGACAGGGAAGCCGCATATAGATATGGGGGCAGGGGGCTCTTCTCTGGGGGTAAGAGAGCTTCTCTGGGCTTCTCTCTCACAGCTGTACTCCCTCTGCCCTCCCAAATCCAGGAGCAAAGGAGCTGTATAAAATAAATGGTGAAATCAGTGGTGGCCTGGAGCAGCTGTTTGGATTGGTTACTGAAAGTTTCTCTTCATAGAACAAGTCAAGTTACTCTATTGCCGTCTCATCTTCCTTCATGAAAAAAAGACATCTGTAGGAAGTGGGTTCTGTTCTTATCATGGCAGGGTTAGTGCGGACTCATGCTCAGAGAGGAGAAGGCAATGGCAACCCACTCCAGTCCTCTTGCCTGGAAAATCCCATGGATGGAGGAGCCTGGTAGGCTGCAGTCCATGGGGTCGCTGGGAGTCGGACACGACTGAGCGATTTCACTTTCACTTTTCACTTTCATGCATTGGAGAAGGAAATGGCAACCCACTCCTGTACTCTTGCCTGGAGAATCCCAGGGACGGGGGAGCCTGGTGGGCGGCCGTCTCTGGGGTCACACAGAGTCGGACACGACTGAAGCGACTTAGCAGCAGCAGCATGCTCAGAGAAGGAGAGAAAGGCTCACTCCCCCACCCACTACTCCATCTCTGGGGTCCTCAGTGATAAGCCTGGAAGCCATCCTGTCTGGCAACTCAGTTGTAACTTGAGCATCCTGGCCTTCAGCTGCCTCTGGGACTTATAGGTTTGTTCATTCACACAGTAAACCTCTGTGAGCTCCTTCTCTTGTCAGTCTAGCTGGGCTCTGGGCACATGAATGAATCAAGTACCCTCCTTGGAACTTAAGAGATGCTGCCTGAGGAAGATGCCCAAGGAAGTAGATACTGGCTTCAATGGACTGGTGCTGAGAGAGCGTGCAGAGTGCAGTGTGCCAGCAGAGGCTGGGGAGGGGTAGCAAGGGAGCAGATTGGAGCTGAGATTTGGCCAAATGTTGAGGCTCCCTGCCAGGCCCACCTAGAACTGTGGGACAGTTGGGCTGGGTATGAAGGTAGTGGCAGTGATGACATCTGACTGAAGCACTGGCATCCACACCAGCCACAACTGAGACAGAAGAGATGCTGACAGCTGAGTGGTGAGGGCTGGACCTGGGGGTGCCCAGCTGAAGCCTTGCTTCCCATCTGCTGAGCAACTGTACCAGAGCTGTTGCAAGGTGGTGTGTGTCTAGGTGATGTCCTCAGAAGGGTGGGCACCGGGGTCCAAGCAGTCAAAGAGATCATAGAAGTCATCTTCCCCACCACCATTTTTTATATAGGGAAATCAAAGCCCAGAGAGGCGAAGCGACTTGGCCAAGAGGACACAGGAGTCAGTGATACAACTGGGACCGGAACCCCCAGGCCTGCCACCACTTAACTTACTACACAAAATGCGTGCCCCTCACCTGCCCCTCTGGAGGAAAATAGGCCCTGCATTTTCTCCTGTCCCCTCCCAGCCTTCCCCCACTTTCTTTTGGGGAGAAGAGAGAAGGAACTTGGGGAGACCAGCACAGGAACAGAATGCTGGCCTAGAAGTTAGTCTTGAATTGAATCCAACTTTGCCACCGTCTGGTCAAGTGACCTTGGCTATATCACTTCCTCAAGCCTTTCTCACCATCAAAGTGGCAATGATGATGCCAAACTCACAGGGCTGGTGAGAAACCGGAGTTCCTGAGGAAGTACATTGGAGGCTCTGAAGCGGCCTGTCACCCAGCCCTGCAGAGAGAGCCGAGGTGGAGGATGGGGGCCTGAGGAATAGCCAGAGCAGAGATCTGCTCCTTTTGCTCAGCAAACCTTGCTGAGTGTTGACTCTGGGCCAGACTCTGAGAGGCCACTAGCTGGATCAGACTCAGGCCCTTGGGCAGCTCCTAATGTGATGAGAGTGGGCTTGTAACCAGCAGTTGGTACAAGGTGAGGGGCTGTGGGAGCCTAAAAGGAAGACGCCCTTCCTCTCTTAATTCCCTCTTTTGCTGGCCTCCTACCTTCATCTGCTGACAGGTTCTCTCCAAGATGGGTGGGGGCTGGTGAGATGGCCCCAGACAGTTCCATGCTTGCATGGGCCTTAGAGCCAATAATCCCAGAGAAGGAAAGCCCACCTCTCTGAGGGCTTACCTATTTGGGTTTTGAAGGACAAGCTGCTTTATCTCATTGTCAGGGGGTCATCAGGTGGACAAGGCAAGCAGCAGCTTTATAGGCAAGGGAGCAATGACTGGATACTTCTTAGATCCATAGGGGCTTCCACTGGGCCTATGGTTCAGCATCATGGACAGGCCAGCTCCTGGGGCTGGGCTCTGTGGTCAACCAGGTTGGGATGGTCTGGCCAAGAGGCAGCCAAGTGGTCTCGGGCCTGAGGGACACAGAGTGGCCTCCTGGCCTCCCCCCTCCCCAGGCAGCCCCACACTGTGCCGCCCAAGGAACACCAGCCCCTCCTCAGTGGACTTTGCATTTCCTACTTGGTTGCAGAGTGGGCTGCGGCCAGTAGTTGGGATGGGGCAGGGAGGATAGACTGAGGAGGCTGGAACAAGCCTGGCTCTGGGGCTATAGGAACACTTCAGGCCTCTTCTCTGTGTGGATAATCCACTGAACAAGACATTATGCATTTCCTGTACCCTGACTTTATCTAATTGCAAGAGACCTGCAATAGCAGATGGATTTGGATTAGGAAACAAGGAAGAATTTTTCAATTGTTTCAGTGGGGGATATGTCACCAACATGGACTTACTGTGTGCACCCCACCCCCAAAGCAGGAGAGCTCCATGTCATGAGGGCGGCCAGTTGGTTGGCCCTGACCCAACAACAGAGGCTAGACAGCGAGTCCTTTCCTCAAGCACTCTTCATGGTCCTGTTCACAGTAGGAAGTGGTCAAATGAGATTATGTCTGATGCCCTTCCTTCCATCACCCTTTTTCTCCAGCCCAGTAGAAAGTGGAGGCCCCCAGCTCCTCCTTGCACACTCCCCACCCCAAACTTATCCTACCTGAGACTTTGGACTGAGCAGATCTCAGTTCAGTAAATCCAGGCTGGGGCCCTGCATTTCTAAACAGCTCCTAGGGTGGACTCTGAGTAGGGAGGTGCTGGAGAACATTCTATCTTCTCTGCAGCAAAGGTGCCCAGCCTGCTCCAGACCAAGAGCAGGGACTCACTTGCCATAACCCCTGCTTGCCTTCATTCCACACAGCTTAGGAGGGAGAGCCAGCAGCTAGGGGTCCCTTGGACAGGGGGTTCAGGCCTGTGCTTCACCTCACTTCCCTCCCTCCTATACTCACCCAGGACTGTCTTCTCACGTCTGAGCACAGACCACCCTTGGACCTGCTGTGTCCCATGGGCAGAGCCCTTTGTGTTTGGCATCTGCTGTGCCCTGAATCCAGGTCCCAGCCGTGGCTGGGTAGCCCTGGGCAACTCAGTGCTCCTCTCCTCAGCCTCCCCAGAGTTCCAGATGGACTGTACCAGAAGACCCCAGAGGGCTCTCAGGCTCCAGGATGGGGTGTTGAGAAAGGGTAGAGGTGGAAAGGGCTGTGATGGTGGATATATATATTGAGAGCAGAGCAACAGTCATGTGCCAGACCTCTGGAGTTCCTGTGTGGCTCAGCCTCTTCATCTGCTTTGGTGAATTCACACACCACCACCTCTACCCTGGGTATGGCTGCTCCTGAGTACCCAGTATGTGCATTGTCTTGGATATGGCAGTAAACCCTTGAGGTCATGCCTGCATAGTGAGTGGAATCAGGGTTTGCACTGGGATCTGACTCTTCTGCCATACCCCTGGCTTCCCCCTCCCTCTGCTCCATGAGACCAGGGGAGGGGAACAAGACTGAGGAGTCTGCCTTGAGTCCTGGTGGTTATCCTTGTGCCTCCTAAAAGTCAGAGTGATTGTTAACTTTCAGCAGATGAGTGCCATGCCCCTTTCTAAACCCCACTGCGACTTTGCTGCTCTGCAGATTTTAAAGAAATACAAAGGCTTGGGTGTAAACTCCTAAACCCCTCTCCCTCCCACTTCTGCTATAGGCCAGGGTGAAAGGTCATGAGACCCTCCAAGACAAGATTGTGGCTCAGTGAGGGGCCTTGCAGAGTGGGTCGTGTGAAGGAGTTTGACCAGCACAGTCAGTGAAGATGTATTGAGCGAAGGGCATGCAGTTGGGGCTCAGCACGTGTGAGGTTTGAAGGGGCACAGTCCTCTGGCCCAGCTTCCAGAAGGAGAGGGGGTGTGTCAGGAACCTCGCCCATGCTCCTCCCCAGCACTGCCTCTCCTGTAGTCACCAGGCTTTCTGGTCCCTGTGTCCTTCGGCCACTGGAATCCAGGGCATCATCCTGGGGGCACAGCCACAGAACCAATTAACTGGGCACATCTTGTCTGAACTTATAGGCTTGGCACTTGTTTGGTAGCAAACATAATTGCAGCTCTCAGTGTCCCAGGCTGCCCAAAACTCAGTGACCGCTGGGTCCTCTAGGGAAGTCGAGGTTCCTGCCCAGTTCCTCTCTCAGCCCTGGATTTTGGTTGCTGAGGTGAAGCTTTAAGTGTGAATTCCCCTGGAGGTAGTATTGATGGTGTTGGGGTAGGGCAAGAGGGCTCAGCTCCCAGGGAGAGGGTATTAGTCCTGGAGATAAAGGGGTGGGGGTGGGTCAAGGATTGGGGGTGCTCAAAGTACACTTGGAGGAAAAAAAACATTGCAAACTGGATGTTGGCCCTCTGTCCCTGGCCTCACAGACCCAGATAGCAAAGGTTAAATATTTGTACTAGATCCAGATAAAGGAAAACATAGGGGTTTGACTGGGGTAGAGGTGAGGAATGAGAATTGGAAACTATGGTGAACCTCCCCCTCGTCTCTTTGGATACCCTATTTGGTCTCCAAAATGACCCTTTGTTGGGGGGACATCATTCCCACTGGGTATATATAGAAACTGGGGCAGAGGGAAGTGCAGCATGTGAGCAGCCCAGAATTACAAAACCGTGATGTGACAGGGCCAGTATGTGAGCCCAGGTCAGTCTGATTCTTTGGCCCGTGCCCCTCTCATGTCTAGGAAGGTGTCTGTGGGGAGGTGGGCTGGTGTGGGGTACTCTGCAGCTACAGGGAAGGGCGGACAGGCTGACATCTGTCTTATGTCTGTCACAGGCACTGGCTCTAGCATCCTCTCCGCCCTCCAGGACCTGTTTTCTGTCACTTGGCTCAATAGATCCAAGGTAGAGAAGCAGCTCCAAGTCATCTCGGTACTACAATGGGTCCTGTCTTTCCTCGTGCTGGGTAAGCTGGGGCTCAGAGGGTGAGGGCAAGTGGGGATGTTAGAGAGCTGAGGGGTCCTTTTTGGTCCCCTATTAAGTGCTGTAGCCTAGGCAGGCTTGGGGACTCAGTGAGATTCAGTGGGAGGTGGTGGTATGGTTCCCATTTCACAGATAGAAAGACCAAGTGTCAGAGAAGGTGAATAACTTGTCCAAAGTCACACAAATTTGAGTCCAGGTCTACAGGACCCCCCCCCCCCCAAAGCATGTGCTGTTCCCACACACCACCCTGCTTCCCAACAGACATTTTCCTACAGGCACGTTGTATTGTCTTAGGCTGGTCTGGTCCTGGGATTAGTCCCAACTCAACTACACATAAGCTCTGTGACTTTACACAGGTTCCTTGAACCCCTTAAAAATCAGTTTACTCACTTTGGATATGAGGAAAAGGCTGCCACACAGGGCCTGGGCCGATGCAGGGGGTTCCCCAACCTACGGGAGCTGCTATTGGGACATACCCTCCAAGCTCCTCCCACCCCAGCCTCACCCACCCTCTGTTGAACACCACCCCCAGCTGCTTCCACAGCCCGCTCAAAGCTTCTCCTTTTCTCTCTTGACACTGCCCACGTTAGTGCTTGAGTTGCTGCTTCTGCAGGTCCAAGTTGGTGCCCTTGTCCCCTGGGTTGCCATCCAGACCAGGGTCAGGGCACCATGGGTTGTCCAGGAGGAGGAAGGGTCCCTGCCTGAGCCAGGCCCTGCTTCTCCAGCAGTCTCTCCTCTTCCCCAGGGCCAGGTGTCCCCAGTGTAATAAGTGGCTTCCCCAACACGTCAGGGCAGACACACCTGCTGCTAGCCTCACAGAGTACATTCCAGTACATCCTCTGTGCGGCCCACTCTTCAGGGTTGTTCAGGCCTATGGGGATTATCAGGAGTTACCATGTCAGTGGTGAGCCATCCTCCCAGGAGGCTTGAGGGCCTCTGAGACCACATTTCCAGGGCAGCAGCTGCCCCTCCCTCCCTTGGCAGGGCAAAGGGATGGGATGGGGGTGCTAGTTATTGAGCCCCTTCAGTAGATGTAAGCTCAGTCCCTGGGTCAGAAAGATCCCTTGGAGAAGGAAATAGCAACCCACTCCAGTATTCTTGCCTGAAAAATCCCACGGACAGAGGAGACTGGTGGGCTACAGTCCAAGGGGTTGCAAAGAGTCAGACATGACTGAGCGTGCGCACATTCACACACACACACACACACACACACACACACACACACACACACACACACACACACACACACACACACACACACACACACACACACACACACACACACACACACACACACACACACACACACACACACACACACACACACACACACTGGACTAGGCACTTTACTTGACTTTCTACTTCATAGGTGAGAAAATGGAGACTCACAGAGGCTCAGTGACTCTCTGAGATGGTAAAGCTCATTAAGCGGCCGAGTTAAAAATTAAACAGAAGCCTGGAGTGCTTCACCAGGGAGCCTGAAATCAGCGAGCCTGGTCTGAAACGGCCAGTCTTCACCTTAAGGCCCAAGAGTGGGCTTTGGGGGGCTATGAACTCCTAAAACTAGGTACAAAATTACATGTGAGAGTATATTCACATTTTTCTGGATGAAGGGCAATTGCTGTCCTCAGATTTTTACAGAGGCATATGGACCACTATCTCCTGGAATTTGCTCCAATTCATGTCCATTGAGCTGCTGATGGTATCTCATCCTCTGCTGCCCCCTTCTCCTTTTGCCTTCAAATTTTTCCCAGCATCAGGTCTTTTCCAATGAGTCAGCTCTTTGAATCAGGTGGCCCAAAGTATTGGAGCTTCAGCATCAGTCCTTCCAATGAATATTCAGAGCTGATTTCCTTTAGGATTGACTGGTTTGATCTCCTTGCAGTCCAAGGGACCCTCAAGAGAGTCTTCTCCAGCACCACAATTCAGAAGCATCAGTTCTTCGGCATTCAGCCTTTTTTATGGTCCAAGTCTCCATCAGTACGTGACTACTGGAAAAACCATAGGTTAGATAGCATCACCGATTCAATAGATATGAATTTGAGCAAACTCCAGGAAATAGTGGAGGATGGAGGAACCTGGTGTGCTACAGTCCATAGGGTCAAAGAGTCAGACCTGACTTAGTGACTGAACAACAATAACAATGGGCCTTAACGAGATAAAGGAACAATGGTCTAGGGAACAGAGCAGGTTAAACTGGCTCCCTCAGGGCTCAAACTTCCAACTTGGCCTGTCTGGCCAGTTTTTAGAATCCTGGAGTAGAGAGCACCCCTCCATTTTCAGATAAGAATCAGGCACCCAGTGAGGGCAGAGCCTTGCCCAGAATCACATAAGAAGGAAGTGACAGGACCACAGCAAGACCCCATGGACTCCAGCCTCCAGGCCCCTGCCCAGTCTGCTGTACCAGCTCCCTTCACCCTCATCTGCACCCAGAAGCCACCACTGTCCTACTGTCTTAATGGGTCAGAGCTTGGCTGATGAGATGCTGAGCAGCTTGAGGAACCCCAGACTCCTACAGCATGCGGCAGGGGCTGCCCCGAGCTGTAGGCTAATAATTGATCAAGTCTAACCACAGCCCAGAAACTGGCCCAGCATCTTCCCGAAACCCTTGCGTAGGTGGGAGCCAAGCCTGCATGGACGGGCAGGTCTGCCAAGCTGCTGCTAATTATTGCCCTGAGCAGCCCCAGCCACTCCCTCCCACTGCCACCTATATCTGCTGGCAGAGGCTCTCCTGGCATTGCAGAGGATACTGTGGCCCTGTCAGCCTCCCTCTGGACAATGGAGTGACTCTCTGCCACCATTCCTGTGCCACGGGTCCCCCTGGTATTCTGGGTAAGGCTCTAAACCTTAGTCATTCCAAGTTTTTCAATTCGTAATACAAAACACATTTTGTATTTCAAAGGAAGCCAATGGCATTAAAGTATAAATATGCATGTATTAAATCAGATTCCACATATAGTGACACATTATCTTTTGTTACTATGTTAAAAAGATCTAGGGGCAGGCATAAACATTACTATAATTCTTTAGTGTTGAGAATAAATGATTTTTCAGGATATCCTTAATTGCCATACATGTGATATGGAAACACCTTTGTTTCCTATGAGTGTCACTGTCAACGGGGTCTGCTAATACTACTGCAGTCTGGTACATTCATAAATGAAGGAAACGTTGCATTTCTGTAAGAGATGAAGGAACATTAAGATGTTTTTTTTTCCCCATCCAAGTCCATGGATCTCCAGATTGGACACTTATCTGTGTGTTAAGTCTTCTTCCCACATTATCTCATGTAATCTTCCCAACACCCTTTTGGAAATGGAGATTCAAGGATGGGCCGTGGCCACTGAGCCAGCAGGGCCCCAGCTTCATGGAAGAGTGTGTCCATGCTCTTCATGGGGCTGACTGCTGCCTCGCTGCACTGGGTAGCTATAGGCTGCCTGCTCACAGGCTTTGGGAAGCAGAGTTTTGAATCATGAGCTTGACTGTGTTGTGGGGAGGGGTGATTGTAAAGGTGGGTCCTAACCCTTCTGCATGTGGAGCCAAAAGTTGTTTACATCTCCTGGACCTGAGGGGATTGTGGGGGGGGGTGGTTCCTGCTGCAGTCCCTTGCCCTACAGAAATGGACCAGGGAGCCACCTGTTCAGAAAACTGGGCTTACTTTCTGAGAAAGGCAACTTGTATGATGGGTTTAGTTCATTTTTGCTCAATAAACCTTGCCTGTGTTGGTTGCTGGGGCTGGAGAAGTTCATCTGACCTGGTTCCAGCTCCCAGAGAGCCCAGGGACTGAAGGGCCTTCTGATGGAAGGAGTCTGCTGGGGGAGGTAGATACCGATGAGACGGCTATGGACACACAGGGCTTAGAGGGAGCAGGGCCCGCCAGCTGAGAAAGTCTGGAACTAGAATGCAGTCTCTGGACTCTCCATCTGTTCTCTTTTCCTCCTCCCAGGCTGCCTCAGCACCAGAGTAAGGACAGTGGACAGGGACTCCCAGCTTCCCAGAGAGCCCAGACATTTAGGCAGTGCAGTCTGGGGCTCCACCTGCTCTGGTCCTGGTGCCCCTCAGCAGAGTTAGGACTTTGACAGCAGCTAGGTTTCCAGGCTGCTCAGATCCTAACCTGAACCTCACAACCCTGCCCAGGCCCACCTGGAGCATCCATCTAGCCTCTGAAGGCACTTGGATACCCGTGGAGTCTAGGGGGCTTGTGACCCTTTTTCTAGGCCTAAGAGAGGGGACCAGGGGCAAACCACTCAACAAGGTGAGTGACTATGTAAGTGGCTCTAACTTAAACATCGCCATTCACCAAGCTGCCTCAAGTGCTTCACAGCTGGCCTTTAACAGGGTTTTGTTGGCTGCAGATACTTCCCCAGAGAATCATCTTCCCCATATTTGACATCACACTCCTAAGGTGGTCCTGAAAACCGGGACACCTGGCCACTCTATGTTCGCTGCCGGTCCCAAGATACTCGTACCACTTTTAGCTCCCTTGGCAAGAGGCCAGCTCAGGAGCTTAGAACAGGACTGGGTTGCGGATGACAAGGGATCACCATTTTCCTGTCCTTAGGCTCATGGAGTGTGTGTCTGGCCCTCCCCTCTCCCTCGAGAAACTGGAGGGGACTGAGCATGGTGGGAAGAAGAGCATGGAATCCAAAACGTGGCAGCCCTGGAGCACCCGTGACCAGTGCAGTGCCCAACAGAAGGGGGCCTGCAACAGGGGTTGGCTTCCCTTGCAGCAGCGGAGGGGATGCTGGCCAGAGGCCATCCTTCTCCCAAGCATGAGTACCTGATGCCTCTGGCCCTGTGCTAAGTGGCAGGGGCAAAGATGTGCCCTGCCCCCATGTAGAGAATTCAGAGGTGAGAGGTCCATGTAGGAGGATGGTACAATGTTGGAGATGAGATCTGAGCTTTGCCTTGATGCCTTGCTAAAAATTGGAAAGATGGAAGCCATGATGAGGGCTTTCTGTTCCAGGTTATTCGGTCTTATGGCCAGCAGGCCCAGAATAAAGGGACCACTGGAAGCTGGCCCCAGCAGTCTTCCAGTGTGCTGCTGGGGGTTTTGAGAGAGAGGCTGATGGGCTTTGGCACATCTTTGCCCCTGCCACTTAGCACAGGGCCAGAGGCATCAGGTACTCATGCTTGGGAGAAGGATGGCCTCTGGCCAGCATCCCCTCCACTGCTGCAGGAGGAGAGCTTTGGCCGGGGACTGCCTGGTGCTCAGTTATGCGGGAAGGGGGTCAGCCCGCCTCCTGGACTGGGAATCCCACTCTGTTGGGTCCTTCCAGTGGCAGTCTGGGCCTTCTAGTTTTGGTAAATTCCTAAAGCCTGGTACAGATTTTGGACTTAACACTCAGACTTGAGTTTGAATCCTGGCTCTGCCTCTATCCTAGCAGGTGACCTTGGACTAGTTCCCTCCCCCTAGAGCCTCAGTGTTGTCATCTCTAAAATGGGGTAAAAGTCACCCTGCCTCACACTCAAGACAGTGATTCAGCCCAAGTCCTGAGATACAGAGGCATTTGGCAGGTCCCTCCCCTCATCCACAGCCACTCTGGTGGGCACTCAGGTGGGGAGAACACGCAAGGAGGGGCAGAAAGGACAGCTCTAAGGCCAGCTTCACAGGAAGTTAACATCCATCACCTATGGCGCTGCTGCCCAGACAACATGAACCCACATGCCTCTTGATGCCAGGACAGCCCATCAGAATCTAGGAGATGAGGCTCATGTCCCTGTGAGCCTACTCCTCTCAGGAACATCTTCACCCCCCTCCCCACCCCACCCGCCCCATGGCCCTCTGTCCAGGGCCCCAGCTGTGCCTAGCTTAGGGCCAAAGTAAATGCTCAGTCACCCAGTGACCCTGTGACCAGAGGGTACTAAAGCCCATGTCGGGAGCACAGGCCTGACCTGGGACCATCTGCCTTCCCCCAGGAGTGGCCTGCAGTGTCATCCTCATGTACACATTCTGCACCGATTGCTGGCTCATTGCGGTGCTCTACTTCACCTGGCTGGTGTTTGACTGGAACACACCCAAGAAAGGTAGGAGCACAGGTCACCCTGCCTGACCCCCTCGCCCTTGGGACACTCCCTCTTGCACAAGCTGAAGTTCCTCGTCATGGGTACTGCCCCTTCTTTAGTTAGCACCTACTATGTGAATAGTGTTGGGCTAAGCCTGAGCATGGTTCTGAAGGCAGGGGAGTCTCTAAGGTCACCATCATGCTTCTCACTGGAGCTCACAGTCAGTGCCGGGTGTCCATAACGTCAGGGAATGAACATGGAAAGGGGCTTGGGGGGAGGATGCTGCCTAGGGTGCTGGTCACCTAGCTCAGGAGTTCACACTGGCTCTGCCTGAATGTCACCCTCCCCCACTCCTACTCCTTCTCAACACTGTTTTGTTCCCTGGAAGGTGGCAGGAGGTCACAGTGGGTCCGAAACTGGGCTGTGTGGCGCTACTTTCGAGACTACTTTCCCATTCAGGTAAAAACTTGCAGGTGTTATCTTGGGAGGGTGGGAATGGATGGGCAATCTGACGTCAAGCCTTAACTTACCCATCCACAGCGACCATGTGTGCGGGGTTGAACTATGTGACATCTCACACTATGAGCATCTGTTGATATTCTACCCCACTTTATGCAGGATTTGAGGCAATTTAGGATACATACATATAATTCTGTACCAGGTAAAAAGAAAATCAAGACTTGGAGGAAAACATACTAGTATTTCATCCATAAGTGTCAACAGAGTTGCAGTGATTGAACTTCATGGTCACCTCTGAGCTTCCTGGCATCCAAGGCAAAAAGGGAAGCATGCTAGTTATTGATCCTCATTTTCAGAAAGGAAGAAGCTTCTTTGTTCCTTGGGTAAACAAGACTTCTAGCATTTGGATCTAAAAGCTGTTTCAGATACTGAGATCCTGGGTGATGTAAGGAGCAGGAATAATAGTAGATACTATGGCCATTGCTTGTCTGCTTTCAGTGAATATTAAAGTCATAACTTAAAATGGAAGTGACTGGGAATTCCCTGGTGGTCCAGTGGTTAGGACTCAGCACTTTCACTGTTGTTCCCCAGTGCATTCCCTGGTCAGGGAACTAAGATCCTGCAAACTGCATGATGGAGCCAAAAAATATAAAAAAGGAAGTGATTTATCAAGAGCAATACTAAGGTAGTCCAAGTTTATCTGGTCTGAACCAAGGTTAGCAATAGGTGTTGGGGGGCTTTCTTTCCTTCTGAAGCTCTTACAGAAATTTCACCTCTCTCAGCCAGTTGTGGGTGGGTCACCAGAGGTCCTGGTCATGGGAATAAGGGGCCAGAAAATTTGGTGTGCAGTGAATGAAGAGTGAGAGCCTCACTGCTGAAGTGCTTGGGAAAGGCTTCTGAAGGTGCTGCTCCTAGAACCCCATCCTGAAGAGAAGCAGCACTTTAGGGGCAGGGAAAATCATGAGAGCACAGGCACTTGAGCTTGAGAAAGAAGCCTGGGATGTGGAGGATGGGGAGAAGGTGGAGGGGGAGGGAGGACTTCTATTTGCTGGGAGCCTTCTCAGGGCCAGCACCTTTCCCCAAGGAGTCTCCTTTAACCCTCGCAGCACCTGTATGGTGGGTATTCATTTTATCCCATTTTTACAGAAGAGGAAACTGAAGGTCTGAGAGCAGCACAGCTGAATGAGGCTAACAGGGAACTGAGCCAAGACTCCAGCTGTTGTCTTACTTCAAGTCTGGACACTTCCCACCACAGCACACTACCCTCCTAGGCAGCAGAGCTCTGGGAGATACGCTTGGACAAATCCTCAAGCTTCCCTCAGGCTTGGAGGACAGAGGCAGGAAAAACAGCCCAGGCTGACCCTGGGTGAGGCTGAGGTGCTGTCTCCCCACAGGCAGCCAGTTTAGACCAAGTTGATTCTCTGGGTTTCCTTCCTCCTGCGCCACTGACTGCCCCGGGTCTCCCACACTGGTCTTCTGAGCACCTGTCTCCTCTGGGGCCAAACTCAAGGTCCTGACAAGATAAAAAGTGGCTTGGTCTGAATTTCAGTGCCATTCTGTCAGGCCCCCTGTCGGTGGTCTGCAAGCCAGGTTGATGGGCCCGGGGCGTCCAAGTCCTGGCGCACATGGGTGATGCTAGTGGATGGTAGAGAACTCTGGCAGAATCCGGAAGGTTTTCCTTGCAGGGGAGAGACCTGTCTAGGCAGCTCACTTGGCACCCTAGCCCTGGCACACGCTAGGTGCTGAGGTAACCCAGCAGAAATCAGTGGGGTCTGAAGAGTGGAGAAAGCATGTGTGAATGTGGAAGTGTGCATGGCACAGGGTGGTGTATGTTTGCTGTTGTGAGTCAGCGATTGAGACATCCTGGCCTGCTGCGTGGGGGAGGTGGCCAGGTAACCCTACATTTTTCTGCTGCACTCAGTATTGTAGGGGTGGCACCCCGGGCCAGCTCCCTCTGCCCATCCCAGCCTGAGCCCGGTTTCCCCAGGACCTTTGGGGTCAGTGTCCCTACTTCTCCCTTTTCTTGACCGTGTCTCTTTGGCTGCAAGGAAGCCAAGGCTATTGTTGCTAGGAGGATGTTGCCTCATAGGACCCAACCCTCTCATTTTGAAGGTGAGGAAACTGAGTCCCAAAGAGGGGCAAAGACTGGTCCAAGCTGCGCAGCGACTCCATGCCAGGGCTAGTATTAGAATCTGGGCCCCACATTCTTTCCCATTGAATTCCTACTGCCTCTTTCCCGGGGAGAGATGCAATCCAGGTTTGCCCCGTTGGATTGAGCCTCACTTCACGGGTCTCCCTCCCTCTGCTTTGCTGTTGGAGATCCGGGTTGAGGTCTTGCCCTGTCACTCTATTCACTGGCCACTCTATTAATGCTCTCTATTCCCTGTGCCCTGCTGGGCTCTGCTGGGCATGGGGATGCAGAAGAGTGTGCCTGGTCCCTACCCTTGCCCTTCTAATGGATCCTGCTGGACTTTGTCACTTTCTGCACATGGGACTATGAGCATGCTTTCTCAAGCCCACTAAGCCTTATTTTCCTTATCTGTAAAATGGAGCTGTTCACATGCTAGAAAAGTGGTAAATTATGGTTCGTTGTAAGGGATTATGGATTCTTTCTCTCATCCTGGGCTCTGCCCTTGCCTGGTGGTGGTCTTGGCAGAGTCCCTGACCCTTGGGACCTCAGGCTCTTCTTCTGTGCAGGAAGGTTTGGCCTTTGTGAACTGATGTCAGGGTTGATGGAGTCGTGTATGACCCTTCTGTTCCACACCCTTTTCCTGGTCTCTTGCCAATGGTTGGGAATGATCTCTAACTGTACCCACCTACCTATACCTCCCCACTTCCTTGTTGGTGAAGGTCTTTGCCACCAAAGCTGCTCAGCTGGCCCAGAGAGCATCCTTTCTCCCAGCAGAGGTGGGGCTCGTGTGTTAATTGCAGCCACCAGGACCACCAGCTACCTGGAAGAGGAGTGGGCAGTGCCCGGGTCACCTCTCCCAGTGGTGATGGGCAGGATCTTTGGTGAAGAGACTAGGAAAGACTCTCTGAGCTTACAGTCACTTATCTGTCCATCTGCCTGATTTCACAGGTGGACCTACTGAGGCCTGGCCCTCAACCTCCGCTCAGGAGCAGGTTTCCATCGCAGTACAGGCCGCCTCAGCTCTCACCTCCATGCCTTTCTCCTCTGTGGAGACTGGCATAAGGTGCTTTTTCATTCTGGCTTTCCCGAAAGCTAAAGTGGTGGGCGCAGCTGCTCTCGGGGGCAAAACCTCAGAACTCCCTCCTTGCGGAGCTCATGTCAAGCTGCGTCCCCACTAGCCATGGATGCAGCTGCTGCCGCTCCCCTGTTGCGTGCTGGGCAGCTGAAGGTCACTTGGAGTTTTGAGCAGCTTTAATCTGCTCGACAAAGGCAAGGAAGGAAGAAAGAGTACAAATGTCCTGAGCATCCGGGCACACAGCACAGGGGGTCTGGCTCACACTCACATGTCCTGGTAGTTACAGAGCTGGGAGGTGTGCCAGCTACCTTCACTGCCATCCCCTTCTGGCCTCCATCACCTGCAGATTCAGATTTCAGTTTCCTGGAGACCAGTCACCAGCACCCCACCCCCTCAAGCTGAGCACGAGGTCCTTCCCTCAGCCAGGCAGTTTCCAAATCCAGAGTCATAGAAACCCCAGTCCTTGCTCTTCTGCTGGTAGCCAGGGACTCTGCTTCCAGTGGCCCCAGTGCAGGGCAGGGGGACCCTTGAAGTGCTGCTGGTAAGAATGTCACCAGCAGCATGTCTCCAGAGGCAGGGCAGCCCACCAGACCAAAGTGGTCATACCCTCTGACCCAGGAACTATATTTCTAGAAGTTTGTCTTAAGAATACAAACAGACATGAAGACAAAAATAAGGTATCTATGGAAGCATTATTTCTGAGGGAAATTTTAGAAGCTTTTCAAAGCTTTTTATCAATCTGGGTTTAATAACAATCCTATTCATGTAGCATAGCTGTGAGAAGACATGTTACTGAGGGATTCTGATAAGAAAAAAATAGCTTTGATATGCTTGGGAGGTAGTTATATAAAAGTCATATCAACCATATGACCTCAGTGTGGGGATTTTTAAAAAAGAACATGTGTATTTGAGTAGAAGAAAACTGAACACATCAGAGTGGTCTATCTGGAGGGGGCGGTATGACAGGTGTTTTTGATTGTCTTCTGACTTTCCTGTTTTTTTAAAATTCTCCGATTATTCATTATTTTTCTAGTTTGAAAAAAAGTGATGTTTTCTGAACAAAATGCCCATCCTCTCCATCCCTCTCAGCACGTCCACCCCTTTCGTGTTCCCTATAGTGCTGGGTGGGTGCCTCTTAGTGCTCAGGGGTTAGGGAAACTTTGCACCACCCACCCCACCGTCCAGGCCACCAGCCCCAGGGCAGGGGGTGGGCCCCGAGGAAGCCAATCACCCTCAAGACCATCCCAGGACAGCTTTGTTGATAGCACCACAGGTCAGCTACCCCAGCTGCACAGCTGACCTCCCCACCCCCACTGTGGCTGGCACCAGGGCTGTGACTTGTCCTTGTCCTTCCTGCATTGGAGCCTGACCTGAGTCTGGCTGCCTGGGAGGAAGTTTCTGTTCAGGCCAGACGTTCTGTCCCTTCTCTGGCCAAAGTTAGGGACTTGGACTTTACCCCGATGGGAGTTGGACATCCCTCTTTATCTGAGAGTGACAGAGATTGCACTGGGCTTTTAGAGCAGTCACTCTGGCTGTGATGAAGGGGCTGGGCCCTGAGGGAGGGAATGCAGGAGGCTGGCAGAGTGCAATTAAGAGGACTTGGTGTGTTTGGCTGGAGAAACAGGGGGAATGAGGAAGTGTCTTACTCCCTTCCCAGGGACTTGAAGTCCAAATGGTGACTTTCAAGTCCCCAGCAGTGAGGCCCCAGTGATGAGAGTCTGAGGTCTAGGGGGAGTCACTCCAGTCCTTCAGACCCAGGCTCCGGGGAGCAGGGCACACCCAGTGCTTCCGTTACCTCTGAGTGTTCCCCGGTACCCCTTCCTGGCCAGGTTGCTCTGACCCAAGGTCTTCCCTGCAGTTGGTGAAGACACACAACTTACTGACCAGCAGGAACTACATCTTTGGGTCCCATCCCCATGGCATCATGGGCCTGGGTGCCTTCTGCAACTTCAGCACAGAGGCCACAGAAGTGAGCAAGAAGTTCCCCGGCATAAGGCCCTACCTGGCCACGCTGGCCGGCAACTTCCGGATGCCAGTGCTGCGGGAGTACCTGATGTCTGGAGGTGAGAATCCACCTCTGAGTGCCCCTGTCTGAGCCTCTCCATTGGCCAGGAAGCCAACCCACTGTGCTCTAGTGCCCGGTCCTGTGAGATGTGGCCAACCATGGCCTGATATGTCAGGGCTGAGCGAGAGAACTGTTCATATGATCTTCTGGATTCAACTAGCATAATGTCATCCCTAGGAAACCTCTGACCCCTTTTTCTGGGCATCCCCAGCCCCTGTGCTGCCCTTTGCACAACCTAATCATTGTCCATGACTCTCATGTTCTATCCATCTTGATCCCCATCAGCCTGACTTACTGGGGTTCCTTGGCACCTGGCACCAGCTCAGCAGAATTAGGACCTCAGGGCATGTTTTCCAAATGAATGCATCCCCTAAACAATCCTGTGTCATCCCCATTTTACAGATAAGTAAGCTGAGGCACAGAAAATAGAATGACTTACATGGGGCTCTTCTTCTAAGTGGCTGGGCGAGGTCTGGGAACCACATCCAGGGCTTTGTCTATATTTGACCATGTGCAGAAGGTAGGAAGTCCATCCTTGACTGTGTGTCCCCCGTCTGCTCCCCAGGCATCTGCCCTGTGAACCGGGACACCATAGACTACTTGCTTTCAAAGAATGGGAGCGGCAATGCCATCATCATCGTGGTGGGGGGCGCAGCTGAGTCCCTGAGCTCCATGCCCGGCAAGAATGCAGTCACCCTGCGCAATCGCAAGGGCTTTGTGAAACTGGCCCTGCGCCATGGGTGAGTGCGTCTCAGAACACGTGTATACACACGCATGCCCATGCCCAGGGCAGCAGCTCCTTGCCTCCTGGAGGCAGGACCCAGATTCTGGGAAGGCAGAGAAGGGAGTTAACCATCCATGGGGAAGGGGATGTTGGAGACCAGAGGTTCAGGCCAAGGGCGGCTGGGTGGACAAAAATGCAGCCTGAGTCTCCTGGGCCCCGGCAGGTGGGGTGAGAGGCCCGCCAGGCCCAGAAGCAGGACTGTGCTGCATGCCAAAGCCTGTCACACAGCTAGGAGAGCAGAAGGCCAGGGAGGAAAATGGTGTGTGGCTGGAAATATCAAGGAAGGCTTCTTGGAGCGGTAACCCTGAGGACAGACAGAGAGGAGCAGGGCAGCTTGGGTTTCTGTGACATTTTTTCGAAAACCAAGGGCACATTCTGTGTAGCCACCTGTTCAGCACATTTCATTAGACAGAGCACATTTACTTCTACCACCCCGTTGGATTCTCCTACAAAATCCTGCAGGAATGCCATCCCCATTTTCCATTTGAGAAAACCGAGTGAGGCTAAGGGGCCTGGTCAGGGCCACGTTGTAAAACCCTGACATGATCCCCAGCCACTAGCAGGGGCAGAAGGCCTGTCCTCATTTGCCCCTGAGGGGACATGTGGTTTGGGGTCCCCCAGGTGACTCTTGTACACCCCTGCGGGAGGGCAGTTTGGCTGGAGTCTGGGGCCTCTGGGGCTGCCAGGAGGGGCTGAAGCCGGTGATTGGGCTAAGACAGACCCTGGCCTCTCTCTTCCAGAGCTGACTTGGTTCCCACCTACTCCTTTGGGGAAAATGAGGTGTACAAGCAGGTGATCTTTGAGGAGGGCTCCTGGGGCCGATGGGTGCAGAAGAAGTTCCAGAAGTACATTGGCTTCGCCCCATGCATCTTCCATGGTCGAGGCCTTTTCTCCTCTGACACCTGGGGGCTTGTGCCCTACTCCAAGCCCATCACCACTGTCGGTAAGCTCCCCTAAACTCAGGTGCCATAGCTAGTTTAGTGGCAGAGTTAGGATTCAAATCCAGGCCCCTGGCTCTGATGTCCATGGTCTAAACCATGAGGACTTGGACCTGTTTGGGTGCTGATAGCAATGATGGGGGTGGGTGGGAGATGGGGATAGTTCCATTACCATGAGCTAAGCTGTCTGGATGAGAAAGCAGGACTCAGCAGTTCTGCGTTTGCAGAGCATGAGTGTATTAGGGAAGACCCCCTTACAGTAAAGACCGACAGGGGGTGTGAGAAGGATGTGCTCTGGAGGGTCCTCGTGGATCTCAGGGAGGAGTGACTCTTACACTATTGGCTGAATAGGAATTATCCTGTAAAAAAAAAAGAAGAGGAAGAGACTTTTTGTCAGAAACAATAGCCTAAATGAAGTTCTCACAGCAGGACTGCCTAGATTTTTGAGGAACAGAAGGAAGTCAGTGTGATTGTAGCAGAAGTCTATGAGAAGTGGAAGAAAAAACTGGCTGCCCTTCACTCCCAGCCACGTTGTTTATGCTTTTATATGAGACAACTTAGAGGGTTCCAAAGAATTATCTATTATAGGAGTGTGTGTGTGTCTGTTAGTGGTTCACAATCTAGAACTCACACAAGAGCAAGGAGGCTGCAAGCCATGGACTTCAGGGGCCAAAGCTCACATAAATACTTATAGTTGTTATCAGGGTCGGAAGTTTCCCTTTGTACTTTTTCCGAAGATATCAACTTCCTGCATTTTAAATCTCATGACCCAGACTCACCCTTGACTCTTGTTATAGACCAGACCAGGTCTGATGTCTGTAAGGAAGCATGAACATTTCCGTGCACAGGGTAGCTGGAGAAGGACAGGGTCTGGTGCCCAGGGTGAAGGAGTTTGCTCTTCACCTTAAGAATGGAATATTGCTTGAGGGTTTGGGGGAGGGGAGATTCAGATTTGCATTTTAAAGTGATCCTAGGGACTCCTGAATAGAAAAGGAGTTATAAAAGCCCTGTTTGCTCAGTCGTGTCCGACTCTGCGACCCCATGGGCTGTAGCCAACCAGGCTCGTCTGTCCATGGAATTTTCCAGGCAAGAATACTGGAGTGGGTTGCCATTTCTTTCTCCAGGGAATCTTCCCGACCCAGGATCGAACCCAAGTCTCTTGAGTCTCCTCCATTGGCAGGCAGATTCTTTACCAGCTGAGCCACCAGGGAAGCCCTAGAAAAAGGAGTTAGAAGGGACAAAAATGGAATCCGCAAGACCAGTCCAGAGTCTTTTGTAGTAGCCACTGGCTTGGACAGAAGGAATGGCAGCAGAGATGGAAGAAAAGTGCATGAACTTGGAAGAAATTTCAGAAATAGCATTGATAGGACTTCAGGATGAGCTGGGTACGGACAGGAAGCAAGATGATGAGAAAAATAAAGAAATAGCATTGATAGGACTTCAGGATGAGCTGGGTACGGACAGGAAGCAGGACGATGAGAAAAATAAAATTATGCACGGATTTGTGAAAGTGGTCCCCTTTTCCTTCTCCTGCCCTTACTACACTTCTCATAGCATATTGCAATATTGCACAGAATCCTCAGCAAAGCCCTGTAAGGAAGGGTCCCCCTGTGATCAGTGAGGAAACTAAGGCTCAGAGAGGCAGTGACGTGCCCAGAGCAGGCAAAAGCAAAGCCATTACTGGATCCCACACCTCTCACGGGAGCTCCCAACTGAGTACTATGAGCAGTGAGTGCAGCTGGACTTGATCCCACCTGCTGCTTAGTGAGTAGGTAGCCTTGGGTAGGTCCCTCCCCATCGCCCTGGGCCCCAGTCTTCTCACCTGTGAAAGGGACAACCTGAAATGGAGCACTTTCAGCACAGTGCCTGGCACGTGGCTGGCTCATAGCACAAGGTCACCACCGAGAGCATTGTGGTGAATGCCCAGGGAGGGTGGGCCAAATGACACTGACTAACCAGAGGCCTCTGCCCCCTCCCTGCAGTGGGTGAGCCCATTACCATCCCCAAGCTGGAGCACCCGACCCAGCAGGACATCGACCTGTACCACGCCATGTACATGGAGGCCCTGGTGAAGCTCTTCGATCAGCATAAGACCAAGTTCGGCCTCCCGGAGACCGAGGTCCTGGAGGTGAACTGAGCCTGTCCGCAGGGGCCAGCTTCTGGGGAGGAACCAGCTGCAAATCGTTTTCTACCAAGTTCTCAAGTGCTTTTTGTTCTGTAAATTTGGAAGCGTCATGGGTGTCTGTGGGTTATTTAAAAGAAATTATAAGAATTTTGTTAAACCATTACAATGTTAGGTCTTTTTTAAGAAGGAGAAAGGGAATATTTCAAGCTCTCTCACTTCCATTTTGTCCTGTTCCAGGTGGGGGCTGCCACATCTGGGCCTTTATGGTTTCACAACCCCTCTTCTCTCCTTCCCCAAATTACAGAGAAAACTTAGTACTAGTTAACTGGGAAAGAAGGACAGTCATTAGTGTCTCGGGCCAGTTAGAATATTTGCCCTTTGGCCCTGAGGGATGAGGGGCAGAAGCTTCCTCTAATACAAACATCTCTATGCCCAGCATTGGAGAAGGAAATGGCAACCCACTCCAGTATTCTTGCCTGGAGAATCCCACGGACAGGGGAGCCTGGTGGGCTGCTGTCTGTGGGGTCGCACAGAGTCGGACACGACTGAAGCGACTTAGCAGCAACAGTAGCAGCTATGCCCAGCTACCCAAAGCTTGACTGCAGGACTAAACCCTCTTGCCAAGGGAAGACTCAGAGGAAACAGGTGTTCCCATTTTGAAGAGCACAGGGATAAGCACCTGGAATATGCAAGCTTGATTCTCCTTTCTTCCACCCCCCATGGCCCCAGTCTCTGAAATCTGAGCCTGGACTGGCCTCCAAAGAGAGGATCAGGGTGGCATTGTTGCTGTGCTGGAGAACGGAGCTGTCCAGATGAACCATCTCTTGGGTTATCAAGCCCCATCACGTTCTGGTTGGAGTGACTGGTTTTCCTCAGGGGGCTGATGACATGGACCCAGCACAGACCCTGCCTTGGCCTAAATCACAAACTTCCTAGTGGCCTCGCTTTGCTTAACCCACATCCTCAGTAGTGGATGTGAGGAAGGGGTCCCTTTTCCTGTTTACAGAGGGACCTGAGCAGTAGACTGGTACCAGAACAGAAGTTCCCCGAGCCCAAACCTCATATATTTGTGCCTTTCTGAGAGAGGGGGCCAGGGAGGAAAACCAGTCCTCTGTGTACTCTGTTCTCCCTTGATGAGATCATTATACCATGTCAGACTTGTGTATATTCCTAAATGAATAAATGAAAACAAGTGTCCTCTATGAGTTATTGTCGGGGCTACATCAGCATCTTGCTGCTGATGCTTGGGGAGACCACTGCCCCAGCTGGGCTGCCTGCTGAGCCCTCTCCCGCTTTTATTCTTCAGCTCACATGGCCCTTTGTGGTATATTAGTTATCAATTGCTGTGTAATAAATTACTCCAAAACTTGGTGGCTGCAAACAACATTGTCTACAGTTTCTAAGGGTCAGTAGTCAGGGTACAGCCTAGCTGTACAGGGTCTGCTTCAGGGTCTCATACAAGGCTGCAGTCATCCCAAGGCTCAACCTGGGGAGGATCCACTTCCAAGGTCATTCTTTTGACAGCTGGTGGGATTCACTTCTCACTGGCTTTGACTGGAGGCCACTTCCAGTTCCTTGCCACATGGGCCTTTTGGTAGAGTAGCTCACAGCATGGCAGTTGGCCGCATCAGAGAGAGTAAGCAAGAAGAACCAGAGTGCAAACAGAAACATCAGTTCAGCTCAGTTCAGTCGCTCAGTCATGTCGGACTCTTTGCGACCCCATGGCTGCAGCATGCCAGGCTTCCCTGTTCATCACCAACTCCAGGAGTTTACTCAAACTCGTGTCCATCGCATCGGTGACGCCATCCAACCATCTCATCCTCTGTTGTCCCCTTCTCCTCCCATCTTCAATCTTTCCCAGCATCAGGGTCTTTTCCAATGAGTCGGTTCTTCACATCAGGTGGCCAAAGTATTGGAGTTTCAGCTGCAGCATCACAGAAACCATAGTCTTCTATAATCTAATCTCAGCAGTGACAACCTATCACTTTTGCCATATTCTTCTTTAGATGGAAGTCACTATGTCCAGCTCATACTCGTGAGGATTACACAACACACAGTGAACACCAGGGGGCAGGGCTCACTGGAGCCCCCTTCACAGCTGCCTTCCTCCCATGGGAAAGGCTACTCTCCTGCAGTAAGGTCCTGGAATAGCTAAACTAGAAAGGTCCATATGGATCACTCAACCATACTCCTTGCTTCTGGCCTTAGTTATACCACAACTAAGGCCTGGCCTGCTGGCATCTAGTGGTTTCATGCCACACCTGGATCTCACAAGATGCTGTCTCTCTGTTCTAATTCCATTCAGTTCAATGAGTACCAAATACTTGGGAATCTTTCCCACTTGAGCTAAAGGAACTTCCCACTTTCCACTGCCTAACGCCTGTCCTGGGGCTTCCCAGATGGCGCTAATAAAGAACCTGCCTGTCAATGCAGGAGATGTGGGTTCGATCCCTGGGTCTGGAAGATCCCCTGGAGGAGGGACTGGCAGCCCACTCCAGTATTCTTGCCTGGAGAATCCCAGGGACAGAGGAGCCTGGCAGTTTATGGTCCATAGGGTCACACAGAGTCTGACATGACTGAAGTGACTTAGCATGCACGCACGCAATGCCTGTCCCAACCATTTACCTCAGAGACCATTTCTCTTTGCCAGAAGCTGTGAGCTTGGGAGCAGAAACAAACACTGGAAACAGCTGAGGATACTCAGAGTGGTCAGAGCTGTGACAGAGAGGCCCCAGTCCAACCCTGGTGGTCCTTGGTGAGCTGGGGCCCCAGCCTGAGCTGGGACTTAATGAGTGACTGGAAATTTGCCAGGAAGGGCAAAGTAGCAAAGTGCAGACCAGAGAGGCTGCTGATTTGAACCACCGAGAGGTGATGGTAGAGAGGTCTGCAAGGGGCTTCTCATGGAAGGGCAGGGAGCTGGCTTCTCCGGGGTTTTTCCATGGGGAGGCGGGCAGGGCAGAGAGGAGGTGCCCTGGAGGGGCCGACAAAGACTGGATTCTGTGGCTCCAGGCAGGTCTTAGGCCTCAGGACACTGAGCCTGGGTTAAAGAAGAGACATTTCCTTTAGGATCAGGGAAAGGCCCGTTTTCTGATGCATCTCCCATACCAGCCCCAGCCTGAGGCTAGCCATGACCCTCAGGATCTGGCTTCAGGCTAAGCTAGGCTACCCTTATAAACTCAGCCCAGTATTCTCAGCATTAATTTTGTGAAGATTAAATACCTACTCTGCATCAAGAAACTCCACCGTCTCTACTTAAGAACGCGAGCAGTAAGGAGGCTGCAAATGTTGGAGGAGCCACCTTCACCTGGGTCAATGTATAGTTAGCCCTCCATATCCATGGATCCTGCATCTGCAGATATGTAGGGCCAACTGTACTACTGTATTTCTTATGAGGGATTTGAGCATCCTCAAATGTTGTTTGGGGGAGGGCTTGGAGTAGGGGTGGCAGATCCTATAACCAATCCCCTGCAAATAGCAAGGGTGTCAGGCTAGCAGTCACCTGTGCAGAGCAGAGGCTAGCCTCCCTCTAAGCTGTGTGTGGGGTACTCCAGGTAAATGCTATGAACATTGTCTTGGGCTCGAAGTTGTTACGTCTTGGGCTGGAAGTTGTTACCTTAAGGGAGAGAGCTGGAGTCTCCTTTTCCAGAAGACCCACTGCCTATGGACGGCGGGAGTGGGGCTGTCGTCTCAGTTGTTGTTCAGTCGCTCAGTCATGTCTGACTCTTTGCCACTCCATGGACTGCAGCACGCCAGGCTTCCCTGTCCTTCACCAGCTCCTGGAGTTTGCTCAAACTCATGTCTGTTGAGTCGGTGATGCCCTCTGCCTGAAGGTCAATTCCAAAGTTCTGCTTGTTGTTCCCAGACATGGCCACTAGGGGGCACTGAGGCTAGGTCTGAGGCAAACGCTGCCCAGCTTCCTTCCTTCCCTTTTGAATTTTGACACTGATCTAGCTCCAACCTGGGGCTAGAAGCCAGAGATAAGTAAAATCTCAGACTCTCAAAAGCTCAGAGATAGTAGTTCAGCATTCATCAAGAGCAATTCCTCCTAATCTGGGAAACTAGGACCAGAAAGGCCAACCGACTTGCCCCTTATCACTCAGCAAATCAACATTCCCGAAATGCCTCCCGGCAGGAAATAAGCAACTTCCACATTGAATGTCCCCTGTTCTTAGGTGCTTGTAATATAATAAGGGAGGCAGAGACATACGTGAAGCACTTATCTTTTAAAAAACCTTTGCCTCCTTTTATATTGCTTGTCTAGTTTCTAGATGTCAGTAGTGCCCACCATCAGCAGAAACAGCCTCTGGACCTAGTGAGCTCTCCTCCCCCTTCCCTGCCCCATTCCAATACTGCCTGCTGATGCTGAAGGTGACATTTTTGTCTCTCAAACCATTGCCTCCTTTCTCCTCCCTAATAACATACATGAATGAGAGCAGGACCCACCCTGTGACACTGCCCTTAACAGCTGCATTATCATGTCACTTAAAAGAGCTTTCCTGGTGGCTCAGATGGTAAGTGTCTGCCTGCAATGTGGGAGACCTGGGTTCGATCCCTGGGTTGGGAAGATCCCTGGAGAAGGAAATGGCAACCCACTCCAGTACTCTTGCCTGGAAAATTCCAATTCCTGGGCCAAGGAGCCTGGTAGGCTACAGTCCAAGAGTCGGACACAACTGAGCGACTTCACTTTCACTTTCACTTTACCATGTCACTTAACCTTTCTGAACTTCAGCTTCCTCATCTGTAAACGGGAATAATCTATATTCCTGAATAAGTGTGTGATAATATGCATCTAAATATATGATACATAAATAAAAATATTCATCCAGCTCCCTCAACAGGAAATAATAGCTGTGATCATCTTCATCATCACACCCTTACTGGGTCTCCCAAACCTATTAAACTGAACTCCCTGTTTCCAGGCCTTTCTCCACTTCTCTGTTCCTACAGCAAAGTGGCCAGCCTTCCTTATTTTTTTTTTTTTCTAATAAAAGCTTTTTTGAGATATAATTCACATATCATAAAGCCCATCCTTTTAAAGTATATGTCAATGGGTTTTAGTATATTCACAACGTTGTACATCAGACACCACTCTAATTTCAGAACAATTTCATCACCACCAAAAGAAACCCCACATTAATTAGCAGTCACTCCTTGCAACCCCTCCTGTCAGCCCCTGGCCAATGACTAGTCACTAACTTACTGTCTATATGAATTTGCCTGTTTGGAACATTTTGTGTCAATGGAATTATTCAGTAGGTGGCCTTTTGTGTCTGACTTCCTTGATTTAGCATAATGTTTTTGAGGTACATCTGTGATGCAGCATGTTTCATGAATCAGATGTACCACTTGTCCTTTGGATCATGAAAGTTAATTTAATGTATCTAGGGTTTTTTTCTGTTTATTTTTGGTTTTGTTTTTTCAAGTGTGTGCTTTTGTATCAAAGAAGCCACAGCCTAATCTAAGATTACAAAGATTTACTCCTGTGTTTTCTTCTAAACATTTTAGAGTCCTTAGCTGTTATATTTAGATCTCTGATCTACTTTGAGTTAATTTTTGTGTACGGTTGAGGTAGGGTCCCACTTCATTTTTTTGCATGTGGATATCCAGTTATCCTGGGACTGGTTGTTAGAAAGACCATAAAACTGTCCCTTTCTTTCCTCATAAAACTGTCTTGGCACTTTCGTCCAAAATCAATTGATCATAAATGTAAGAGTTTATTTCTGGATTCTCAGTTCTATTCCACTGATCTATATTTCTTTATTTACTCTAGTAGCACACTGTCTTGATTAGCTTTGTAATCAATTTTGGAATCAGGAAATGTGAATCCTACCTTTGATCTTTTTTAGATTGTGTTGATTATTCTTGCATTTTTATATGAATTTGGAAAGTGAAAGTGTTAGTTGCTCAGTCGTGTCTGACTCTTTGCAACCCCATGGACTGTATAGCCCACCAGGCTCCTCTGCCCATGGGATTTCCCAGGCAACAATACTGGAGTGGGGTGCCATTCCCTTCTTCAAGGGATCTTCCTGACCCAGGGATCGAACCTTCGTCTCGTGCACTGCAGTCAGATTCTTTAACTTCTGAGCCACCTGGGAAGCCCACATGAATTTTTGAATCAGCTTAGTAATGTCTGCAAAAAACGCAGCCAGGATTTTGATAGCGATTGCCTTTGAAGGGACAGATCAAGTTGGTGAATGTTGCCATTTTAGCAATATTAAATGTTCTGGATGTTTTCCTATTCATTTAGGTTTTCTCTAGCTTCTTTTAATGGTGTTTGCAGTTTTCTTAAAATCTGTTTTGTGTAGCTTGTATTAGTATAATATAGCCCCAGGTCTCTTTTGGCTATTATTTGCTTGGAATATCTTTTATCCTTTCCCTTTCAACCTGTGTCTTTAAATATGAATTGTGTTTTTTTAGACATCATAATGTTGGACTTTTTAAAATACATACTTCTACTTTTTGCCTTCTGTAATGTTAATTACATTTAATGTAATTACTAAGGTAGGATTTACATCTGTCATTTTGCTGTTTTCACTCTCCTTCCATTCCTGCCTTCTTTTGTGTTAAACATATATTTTCTAATCCATTATTTTAATTCTGTTGTCTCTTTTACAGTATATTTTTGAGTTGTTTTCTTAGTGGTTACTCTGGAGATTACAATTAACATCTTAATTTAAAACAATCTAGTTTAGGAGAAGGCAATGGCACCCCACTCCAGTACTCTTGCCTGGGAAACCCCATGGACAGAGGAGCCTGGTAGGCTGCAGCCCATGGGGTCGCGAAGAGTCGGACACGACTGAGTGACTTCACTTTCACTTTTCACTTTCCTGCACTGGAGGAGGAAATGGCAACCCACTCCAGTATTCTTGCCTGGAGAATCTCAGGGATGGAGGAGCCTGGTGGGCTGCTGTCTATGGGGTCGCACAGAGTCGGACACGACTGAAGCGACTTAGCAGCAGCAGCAGTAGCAGTTTAGATTAATACCAACTTAATTTCTCCATTTTTTGGGCAGGCTGGCCTGAGAGAAAAGAGGGGCAGGCCTTACATAGGAATGGTGTGGTGGGTTAAATACTGGTCCACAAAAGAATATGGACCTGCCCTATTCCCTGAACTTGTGAATATGACTTTATTTGGAAAAAAGTCTTTGCAGATATCATTAAGTTAAGGAACTCAAGATGAGATAATCTTCTCAATCCTATGAGAAGTGTCTTTAAAAGTAAAGGAAAGAGGAGACACAGGGAATGGGGAGAGGCCATGTGATGGAAGCAGAGACTGGAGTTAAGTAGCTACAAGCCGAGGAACACCTGGAGCCACCACACGCTGGAGGAGGTGGGGGATTGTTGTCCTGAGGGAGTATAGCCCTTCCAACACCTCGGTTTTGAATTTCCAGGCTCCAGACCTATGAGAGAATAAATTTCTGCTGTTTTAAGCTAGCCAGTTTACAGCTTAAACTAACACAGTGATCTTCAGTGTATTAGAGGTGGCACGCCAGTGGATGGCTAAGTCTGGTCTTCTCATCAGTAAAACATTCCACTTTTCTTTACATGGAGTGGGCTGCAACTGACACTTTTTTCTAATACTTCTGAGAAGGTGGAAGAAATGCTCACTTAATAGATTATAATGGGGTCAGTAAGAGGAGAAAATTGGATCTTCCCCCCACCCCCTTATGGGTTTCCCTGGTAGCTCAGCTGGTAAAGAATCTGCCTGCAATACAGGAGACCCCAATTTGATTCCTGGATCAGGAAGATCCCCTGGAGAAGGGATAGGCTACCCACTCCAGTAGTCTTGGGCTTCCCTTGTGGCTTAGCTGGTAAAGACCTGGGTTTGATCCCTGGGTTGGGATGATCCCCCGGAGAAGAGAATGGCTACCCACTCCAGTATCCTGGCCTGAGAATTCCATGGACTGTATAGTCCATGGGGTCGCAAAGGGTTGGACACAACTGAGTGACTTTCACTTTTCAGTTTTCTACCCCCTTGTTTCAACTACAGTTTTTATAACAAACTTCTGCCCGGTACACATTCCAAGTTTCTTTTATATAATCCTGTTCTTTTCCTTGTAAACTCTTTCTCAAGCTATTTTTCACAACTTACTGCTTAAAGAGTTTTGAGTATTTTCATTTCATATTTTTTATCATGCACACATACAATTGTATCTCCTACTTTTTTTTAACATAATATTACATTGGACTTAGGCACATTTAAAAAGCACCTTTTCACAGCTCTAAAATGCCAAATTATTTTTGAGATTTCTAATTACTTTTGATGAAAACCAATACAAAGTATTTTTTCCTCTGATTAAGCACACATATATATATATACATATATATTTTTTAAAATATTTATTTATTTATTTGGTTGTTCTGAGTCTTGGGCTTCCCAGGTGGCAGTAGTGGTAAAGAACCTGCCAATGCAGGAGACACAAGGGATGCCTGTTCAATCCCTGGGTTGGGAAGACCCCCTGCAGGAGGGCATGGCAACCCACTCCAGTATTCTCCCCTGGAGAATCCCATGAACAGAGGAGAAGGCAGAGTTGGACACCACTGAAGTGACTTAGCCCGCATGCTGGGTCTTAGTTGCACCATACGGCATCTTCAGTTGCAACATGAGAACTCTTGTCAGCATGAGGGAGATACTGTAATACTCTTTTATTGAGGTAGAAAAATGTAGGATTAATAACACTGGAGTTAGACTGCTTTCAAATCCCTGTTCAAAACTCAAAACATGTGACCTTAGTCAGGTAACAGAACTCTTGCCTTAGCTCTGTAATCTCTAGCACTGTGGTGAGGGTACACACACACTGCTTACAGCAATGCCTGGCACATACCAAACTCTCAATAAGTTATTAAATTTTTTAAAATATAAAGTTTAATGAGCAAAATGTTGTGTAAAATCATTTTCGCTTTCATTTTGTTTATAGAAAGTAGTTTCTATGTAAGGAACATCACAAAATTTTCTTTATCACTTTATGGAAAACAATCTCACAAAAAAGTTGCAAGTACAATTCAAAAAGAATTTTCAAAAAAATTCAAAAAAAATTTTCTCCCCAAACCACTTGAGAGTAAGTTGCAGACCTGATGCCACATCATACCAAACAAGAACATTATCCTACAGACAAATACCACAGTAAAATCACAAAGGCCATTACATTAATCCAGAAACACAGTCCTCATATGTTAGTCAAGGACATCACCATTTGTCTTAATATGCCCATTTTAGCAAAAGAATCAAGTTCAGACTCACCTGTTATTTAAATCTCATTCTAAAGGAAAAATGCAATCCTGTTTCTCCTCTACTCTCAACACTGCATCACTACTTCACTTCCGACACCATAGTGTGTGGGGACTTTACCCACAATTATCTGATAGCAGCTGGTTGTCCTACAGTGTAACTCAATTCTGACCTTATCTACCTGGAGATAGCATCAGCTCCCACAAGTTAAGGGCTCAGTTCCAAAGGACTGCACCCCTCTCAACCCTCCATCCCCCCCACACACACTCCCATCCCCACCTCCCCACCCCACCTCCACATACTTCAGATGCCAATAGCAAGCATAGGTTGTTACCTGTGTTTCTGACCAACTGGCTATAAATTGAAGGTTCCCACAAACGCTTCCTTGAGGTCCATTAGTTTGCTGGAGCAGCACACAGAACTCAACAAACATTTGCTCACTAGATTATCAGTTTGTTGTAAAAGGATATCACTCAGGAATAGCAGATGGAAGAGCTGTATAGAGCAAGGTGTGTGGAAAGGAATGCAGAGCTTCCAAGACCTCTGTGTGTCTCCGTCCCAGCACTTCCTTGTGTTCTCTCTACACCCCATTCTTTCAGGTTTTTATGGAGGCTTCATTACACAGGCATGATTGATTAAATTGTTGGCCATTGTTGACTGAAGTCCATGTTCAGTGCCTTTCCCCTCCCCAGATGTCTGGAGTGGGAGGAGTCTAAAAATCCCCTCCCTCTAATCAGGTTTGGTTCCCCTGGCAACCTCCAACCTTAGGTTATGTAAGGGCTTTCCAAAAGCCATTTTATTAACATAAACTCCCATGTGGTTGAATGGGGTTTGTTATGAAAACAAAAGATCTCCATTTCACTTGTATATATTCTGAGGCTATTTCAGGAACTGAGGACAAAACTAAATATTATAACCAAAGATGCCCCTGTGGCTCTTATATAAGAAATTAAAGATCCCCTGGAGAAGGGAGTGGCTACTCACTCCAGTATCCTTGCCTGGAGAATTCCATGGACAGAGGAGCCTAGTGGGCTATACCATCCAAGGGGTCACAAACAGTTAGACACAACTAAGCGACTAACAGTTTAACTTTCATAAGAGTTTTAGGAGGTATATGCCAGGAACAAAGATCAAATATATATTTCTTCTTATAAGTCACAGTGAAAGTGAAAGTTGCTCAGTCATGTCCGACTCTTTGTGACCGTATGGACCATATAGTCCATGGAAATCTCTAGGCCAGAATGCTGGAGTGGGTAGCCTTTCCCTTCTCCAGGGGATCTTCCTAACCCAGGGATTGAACCCAGGTCTCCCGCATTGCGGGCAGATTCTTTACCAGCTGAGCCTCAAGGGAAGCCCATAAGTCACAGTATCACACTCCTTTTATGTGAAACAATTCCCCATTCTCTCCTTGACTATCATGACCTTGACAATCTTAAAGATTACAGGCCAGGTATTCTATAAAACATTATTTAGTTTTGTTATGTCTCAAGTTTCTTCACGACTGATTCAGATTATCCATTTTTAGCAGAA
The DNA here is from genome assembly GCF_054371585.1 of Giraffa tippelskirchi. Taxonomy (NCBI): domain Eukaryota; kingdom Metazoa; phylum Chordata; class Mammalia; order Artiodactyla; family Giraffidae; genus Giraffa; species Giraffa tippelskirchi. Next base: position 126,476,986 of record NC_137285.1, read on the forward strand.
ATATCACATAAGTGAAGATAAGTTTTTCTCACTACATCCCATCTGCTGGTACATGATTTCAATTTCATGATACTCACTTTGATCATTTGATTAAGGTGGACTGTCAGGCTTTTACACTGTAAAGTTACTCTTTTTCCATACTTTGAGACTATCATTGATGAAAAAATTGAACAGTCAATCTAAGAAGGAAATGGAAAATTTAATCCCAGCCAGTTATAAGGATTGGCTTTATCCAATTATAAATTGGATTATAGGATTATAATCTGGGAACTGCCTCCTAAAATCCTTTGAGAACTGTTCCATCTATTAGAGGTCAAATTCAGAGGGCTATACATTAAATAATGTGTTATGACAGCTTACACAATCCAGATCTAAGCAAGTTCACAGGCCATCGTGGCCCCTTACAAGATTGAGAAGAAAGGTTATCTTCTAAGGAGTTGTGACCCTTGATTAAGTTAAGAGGAATTGTTATCTCCTAAAGAGACAACAATTAATGTAAGTGCCAAATACACTTTAAAAAGGGGAGGGAGGGAGTAACAAATAAATAAGATCAGACATCAAAAAAAATAAAAGGGGAGGGAGGAGGCCTACATAGACAAAGAACATTTTGTTTAAATTTTTCTTGTCTTGCTATTAAAAAAAAAGAAAGAAAAAAAAAAGGCTTCCCTGGTGGCTCAGATGATAAAGAATCTGCCTGCAATTTGAGAGACCCAGGTTCATTTCCTGGGTTGGGAAGATTTCCCCAGAGAAAGGAATGGTTACCCACTCCAGTATCCTTACCTGGAGAATGCCACGGACAGAGGAGCTGGTGGGCTCAACTAGCAACTAACACTTTCACTTTGCCATAAGATAGACATTTTATTTCATCAACATGTAAATATCTTTTTCCTAATGCTGCTGCTGCTGAGTCGCTTCAGTTGTGTCCGACTCTGTGTGACCCCATAGAAAGCAGCCCACCAGGCTCCCCCGTCCCTGGGATTCTCCAGGCAAGAACACTGGAGTGGGTTGCCGTTTCCTTCTCCGATGCATGAAAGGGAAAAGTGAAAGTGAAGTCACTCAGTCATGTCTGACTCTTAGTCACCCCATGGTCTGCAGCCTACCAGGCTCCTCCGTCCATGGGATTTTCCAGGCAAGAGTACTGGAGTGGGGTGCCATTGCCTTCTCCATTTTTCCTAATGAGACATTTATTATACCAATAAAAACTCATGAATCTCTGTTTTTTATTAGTGGGCTATAGACCATTCTATCATTCATTTTGATGTTCAAGTTCCCCCAGATTGAGCCAGTCAGAGTCCTTTCAAATTGGCTTCTGTGTCCCTTTGACATCTTTTTTTTTTTTTTTTTTTGAGTACTTCTTTACTTTCTGGGACAGCTAAAGGTCCTAGGATCATCCTATACTTTTTCTGGCCCAATCCTGATCAGTCACTTAGCCAAAGAATCCTGGTGAAACCATGCATCTCAGATTGGGACTTGAACCCATGGTTTTTTCATTGAGATCACACACCTGGTCTCAGGGTTTAATGAAGTTCAGGTTCTTGATGTCTCATCGCAGAAAATTCAGTGAGAGACAAAGTGATAGGTAGGAAGTGGATTATTTAGAGAGAAACACACTCCACAGACAAGAGTGTGGGCCATCTCAGAAGGTGAGAGAGGCCCCAAGGAATGGGGTTGTCAGTTTTTAGGCGTGCATGCTCAGTTGTGTCCAACTCTTTTACAATCCCATGGTCTGTAGCCCACCAGGTTCCTCTGTCCATGGGATTTTTCAGGCAAGAATACTGGAGTAGGTTGCCATTTCTTCTTCCAGGGGATATTCCTGACCCAGGGACCGAACCTGTGTTTCCTGCATTGGCAGGCAGGATTCTTTACCGCTGAGTCACCTGGAAAGCCCTTGTCAGCTTTTATAGGAGTGGGTGATTTCGTAGGCTAATGAGTGGGAGTATTCCAGCTGTTTTGGGAGACGAGATGTGGATTTCCAGGAATTGAGCCATTGTCCACTTTTTGAACTTTGTGGTTGGTCTTGGAACCGTCATGGCACTTGTGGGTGTGTCATTTAGTTTGCTGATGCTTTATGATGAATATATACTGAGGCTCAAGGTCTGTTGGAAGCTGGATGTTCTACCATCTTGGACCTAGTTAGTCCTAACCAGTTTATGTTGTATCCTCAGGGGTTATGTCATTCTTTTAAAGGTTGTGCCCTGCCCCTTCCCCTCCTGTTTCATAACTAATTTTCTGGCTTCTCAACTTGTGAGATGGCCTACACATGCCCTGGGAGTGCTTCTCCCAGGGCCGCTCTTGCCTTTTGAGTCAAACTGCATTCTGTCTATGGAATGTTTATCTCTAAATAAATCCACTTCTTACCTATCACTTTGTCTCTCCCTGAATTCCTTCTGCATAGAGACACAAAGAACCTGAGCTTCATTAAGTCTTGAGATTAGATGTGTTCAAGTCCCAATCTGGGTTTCAGTTGGGTTGCAGTCCTATCTGAGTTGTGCAGTTTTCAAATTTGCTCTTGAGCTGGCAGCAAAAGCAGCCTTTCTAAAATGTAAATCAGATTATGTCACTCCCCTTGCTTAGATTCTTCAGTCTATGTGCCTCAAGCAAAGTCAGACTCTGCTGGGGCTACAACACCTGGTAGGTTTGGCCCCTGCCAGAATCTCCAACTTCATTCCGTGCCATCAAGGCTGGATTAAAACTCCAGAGACTCTGAGCACCTAAAAGATAATGCCACTTCTGCCATATAAAATTACACATAAAAGCAACACGAAATTGTAAAAGAAATTAAAGGAGGTCTTTGATTTTCTTTTATTTTTGAAATAACAATTTCTTTCCAAAAGTGTTCTCCTCCTCCTCCACACTGGCTGCCTCTCTCTGCCTACTCCCACCTGGCCTTCCTTTTAGCTCCTTCAGGCTGTTCCTTCTGTCCAAATTGCTCCTCTTGCTCTCACTAGCCTCTTTCGCCCAGTTAACTCCTACTCATCCTTCAGACCTCACTGTAAAAGTCATTTCCCAAAGAAAGCTTTCTCTGGGGACTTTGGCTAAATCAGCCCCCTGGGTTAGATTCACTTGGATCCAGTGTGTGTCACCTGGGGCTGGCCTATAAATTCACCAGCTCATGTGCTCTCAGTTGGTACAAATATAGTCTGTGACAGTGTGAAAACCACTGGAACCTAGGAAGAAGCTCCAGTCTCAGGGGCAAGAGGTTTGAGTCTTTGTCTCAGCTTTGCTACAAATTTCGAGTGACCTTGGACAAGCTCATTTCCTCTCTCAGGGGCTGTGTCCAGTGGGGGAGGTATGAGGCCCCGTGTCATCCAAACATTCACTTCCTCAAGCATTCAGGCATTCAGTGATTTTATTCAGTCAGTCATTTGCTCACTGAAGCTGATGAAGCCTCTGTGTCAGGATGCTGGGGTTGTAGAATGAAATCAAGAACAAAAGTCCAGGGTGGAATGGGCTAGACAAATATAAACTCTTAGTATATGACAAGGCACATGAATACCGGCACTAAGAGAGATCAGGCAGCTGCTGTGGGAACCTAGAGGAGGGAGCCATTGTTAGCCTACATCTAGGAAGCCTTTTTGGAGAAAATGACATTGAGGGGTTGAGAAAGGAGGAGAAATCCTGCCCGGAACTTGCCTTTCAGGTTTGTTGGGTGTGTACAGGCTCTTTGGGGAATGGCCTCTTTGTTTTACAATTCTCCCCTGACTTTTTGCAAGAGTCTTGCTCTTCTAGTCCTGCCCTTTCAAAGCTGCATCTCCAAGGCTGCCTTAGGATCTTTCTAAACAACTTCCTGTTGCCTAAGGTTAAACTCAAGTTCTTTAGCCTGGTGGTCAGGTTCTTTTCACCTGCCCCACCTTCCTTTTCTAGGCTGTTGCTCCTCCAGGCAGCTTTGGCTTCCGCCGTGTTTGACTATGCAAATGCTGTGTCTTCTGCCTCAGTGCCTTTGCTCATGCTGTTCCTTCTGCCTAGAATACTCTTTCTCCTCTAGAAAGCCTTCCTGCACAACACATCGCAGTTAGCAATGTCCTCTTCTGTGTTTCCATTATACTTTATCATCTCAATGATTGCACTTGCCATTTTGTGCTGAAATTATCTGTAAACTCCCTGCAGTCAGGGATTCTATTTGCATGGTTTCTGTCAATGTAGTAACAAGGCTGGACACCTGGTAAAGGTTTGGTCCTTGACTAAATAAGTAAGTAAATGGAAGACAGAGGACTCTGTTGAAAGGAAGGGGATAGATTTAATTTAATTAGATTCAAGACATAGAAATACCAATCTGCTCTGTCTTGCACTTGTTTACCTAATACATCACACCCAGGAGATCTGGAGAGTGAAGAAGGTGGAGGAAGAGGATGCAAAGTGTATTGGGACAAGTTTGGCTTTTTGGTTCTACAAACTGACATTTTGATTTTAGAACCCAACATGGTACTAGTTAGTTGTTAAAACAGGAGCCATTCCTGAACCAAATGGCTCTAACCGTCTGTTGTTTACCTATCAATCTTCTAATCAACCTTTAAGACCTTTGTTAAGCCTGCTCTGACCTTGCCCCAGCCCCTGTAGAGCCTGTTAGTCCATTACCACTTGACCTTGATGTTTCTTCAACCATAGCATGTATACTGTATTTGGCCACCTTTTAAATTCATGCTCCTTATACTTGAATACTTGTTTCTCTAGTATATAACACTATAAATAACACTGTATAAATATTATAATAACTCGATTCTAAGTGAGTAAAAATATTTTAATGTTGAAACAAGTACAACATATTATGGAGTAAGACCCAAAATAATACAAGAGTCTTCAGAATGAAATAGTCCACATAAAAGTAATGATAGGCAACATTTATTGAACACATACTCAGCAGGCTATTTCAATTTTCTGCCATGTCCCTAGGGGTGAGTGCCAGCTCTCCTAGGGTTTGTGGCATGTAGGTGGAAAAGTCTGTGAAGGGTTATTTACTTCAGTTCTGTATTTCCGGAATCCAGTAATATGCCTCATGCAGAGTAAAGGCTTGTGGAAAATCACTCCTGCGCTCTCTGCTGAAACATCCTTTCTTCCCTCCCCGCTTGTCAAGTCTTATTGGTTCTCCAATACCCAGGTTAAATGTCATCTCACCTGTGAAATGAGTGTCTTCTCTGGCTCCCACATTCCCTGCTTAGACCCAGCATTAAGCCCCTTGATTTGGGGCTTCTGGCTTCTAGAACTGTGAAAGAATAACTTTCTGTCGTTTTCAGCTACCCAGTTTGTAGTAATTTGATACATCAGCTTCAGGAAACTAATATAGCTTGGAAACAGACAAATGTCTTCTATGAAATTCCAGCAGATGGTGGAACCTGATGAGATTTGGGATTTCTCAGTTACTACCTTCTCAACTAACACCTGACTGCATACTCTAGGCTCTAGCCATGAACAGGAGCCAGTGTGACATATATCTTAGCCATCTCTGGGATCAGATCCAAAGTATCTTCAGGCAACATTACCATACATTCTATAGTTGTTAAAAAGGAAATAAAACAATATGAACATCCCCCCAAAATACCCTTGAAAGATAGCATGCTTATCTTATTAAATATTTTTAGTGCAATTATTATATGCTAGGTCCCACACTGGGCACTATGTCTACAATGGCTTATTTACTCCTCAAAGCAACCTTGTTACTATTTTACAAATGGGAAAACTAAAGTTGAGAAGGGGAACTGGCTTACCTAGGAACATACAGCTGGAAGAGCCAGGATTCTAAAAGTTTCTGAATCCTGTTGTGTCTGAGCCTAAAATACTCTGTTCTTTCTGCTGTATCAGTCAGGGTGGTGGAGAAATTCGCAAAGGAGGTAAAAGATCATTATTCTGAAGAATGACTCGATATTTATTATAGAAGCAATTCTATGGATGCTATCATTATAATCCAAGGAGGTCTTCACGGAAGAGGTGCCATTTAAATTGTGCCTTCGCTTCAAAAATACCTGTCCTGATTCTCTGCGAGGAACTGGGAATCCAGAAATGAATCAGAGAAGGTTCTTTCGCTTGAGAAATTAACAGTGTGTGTTTGCGGGAAGGGTATGTGTGACGTCCAAGTGTGTTACATACTTACTAAAATACAATTGAATGCAATAGAATAATCAGGAATGTGGCGGAGGCAAGTTTTCTAACGCAGGGTCCCAGAGTGAGTCTGAGAAGCCTTTTGGGATCCCAACACAAGATGAAATTTGATGGCTAAGTAAGTATTAGTTAGGAGGAGCAAAGAACACAGCAAAGGCTTTCCAGGGAAAGCATAACCCACTCATAGAAGTGCAACAGCATCCTGAGTGCCTGGCTCATCCTACCAGTTAGTGGAGTATGCGGAGGGGCGGGGACTTATGGGATGGAATTGGTCGTGGGTGGAGCTGGCCCGACAAGTTTCTGGTCCCAGGGCATCCTGCGTGGTGGCTTTTTGCCGAACCATAAAGTATTCCTTTTCAATCCTCACACATTGACGGAAGTCCCTAGGAAAAGACTGTTCAGGGAATCTGCAACTACAGACGGACAGACCATCGCGCCCCAGCTAGCGCCGAATGGGTCCCTGCCCTCCAAGGGAGGCCGGTTACCATGGCAACTAGGTTAGGGCGGAAGTGGCTCCCCAAACTGACTCTCTCTAATCAGGTGACTCTCCTGCCTCCTGCACGTGACACCGGAGCCCAGGCGCCGGTCTACCTAGTCGGACTCCGCCCCTCTTTTCCTTTACTGACAACTGACGGCGACCTCGAGCAATGGTCCCTGAGGCTCCTCCAGGAGACCCCGCCCTATGGTAGTGAAAGAGCCAATTAAACTGGAGAAAATAGAAGCAACGCCCCAGGTTTCACCCGTTTGACAGACGCAATTTAGGCCATCCCTGGGTCCCTCCGCCCCCTATTTCTGCCGGCGACGGACAAATCTTCTGCCCAATAGCGCGTCCTCTTTTTGTCGTTTGGTCCCGTCCCCTTGCAAGCTGAACCAATGGGCAAGCCAGGTCTCAGCGGGTGGTGGGGCTTGCACTGCGGTAATATGGCTCTTCCTTAGCCAGCGGCGGCGGCTGGAGGTGGGGTAGAACGGTCGTGCCTCTAGGCTGGTTGGTTTCTGGGCTGCAGGGTCTCGGCGGGTCGTGACTCGGCGGTTGTGGCGGATGCTGGAGGAGCGTCGATCCCGCCGCTTGGCGGCCCCTGGGTCAAGATGAACTCTTCGGCGTCGGTCGGGGGCCCACTCCCCCCGCCGCCTACGGGCCCGGCCGCTGCGCTGCCTCCAGGTTCTGCCGCGCGGGCCCTGCATGTGGAGCTGCCGTCTCAGCAGGTAACCCCGCGGGCTCGCGGCGCTCTGGAGGGGCCGGGAGGAGGCCCGTGAGGGATCTCCGTGGGCCGCGGGCTGACCCAGTGCCAGCCGGGAGACCGGGACAATTGGCCGGGGAGAACTCCGAGGACTGAGGAGGGCTGTCCAGAGGTCTTGAGAGGGGAGGGATCCAGGGATGGCCGAATCTCTGGGGGATCTTCGAGTCCCAGGAGACATCCCGTTACAGGAGATGGGTTGGGAAGAGATGGGAAGGGACCCACTGAAACTCCCCGGGCCCCGCCTCTCCCCTCATAGGGAGCTGGGGATTCCCTGGCGCAGACCCTCCGCTTTATCCCTCTTGGGAAGGGACCCGGGGAAGCCCTGGTGTCCCTGGAGAGATGGGGAAAGCGCTTTTTCATTTTTAACTCATTCACTTGCTGACAAACCGATTGGTGCTCTCTGCTGCGGCAGAAATGAGGTTTCCCGCATTTGCTTTTAATCTCTCCTTATTATGAAGTACTCCTATAAACTTCTCAAGAAAAATCCTTTGGGACTTCGGGTTTCCTTCCTAGTCTCCGACCCCTCAAAGAAGGCACTTTAGCAATTTGAGGGGTGCTGCTACATTCCTTCAAAAGAGTAACTGGAAGAAAGAACATTTGATGTACAGTACATATTCACGTCTTCCCCATCCTTTAGCAAGGCGTACAGAGCTTCTTGGATCCAACTTGTATCCACACCGTAAGCAAATAATAAAGAGAGGACACCGAGTTTGGGGACCTGACAAAACTCTGTATCACAGATTTATCTGCAGAGTACTTCTTTCCTTTCCCCTGCCTTCTTGCTATCCCCCAGGAAGAGACTTTGCAGGAAGTTTGGCATTTAAGAGACTGAACGAAAGTATCTTTCATCTTCCCCGCCCACAAAGAGGACCTAAGAAAAATAGCCAGTTGTTGAGAGTCTACCATGTTGGGTTTGTGCCAAGTGCTCAGCTGGCTGGGAGTTGATTCAATCTTCCAACTCTGGGATGTGGCTATTTTTTATTAGCTCCATTTTGTAATTCTGGAGACAGAGGCTTAAATATGTACAATCGCCAGGCCAGAGCCTTGCAGTTAGTAAGGGGTGAGGCTGGCTTTCAGAATCTAGCCTTTGACTGTAGCCCCTGCACGTGGTTGAGGTGCTGCAGACTTGAGCGGTCTTTTCTCCACTGTCTTCACGAGGGACAGAGTCCTTTCCTCCACACCCTTCCTCCAACTTCCCATCCCTGTCTTAGGAAAGAGTCAGAGAGAAGAGAACAGAGGTTGGGGGCAGAGGGTGGATGGGAAATGGGCTGGATTTGAATACAGGAAAATGTGGGGATGTGGGGGCTGCTAAAGGGCAAGAAAGGTGGAGATCCGAGCTACAGCGGTGGCCATGGAGCTGAGTTGTTTGCAGAAGCAAGGGCTTTTTGTGCGGTGGGAGAGAGGATTTAAGATACTGGGAGAGCATGGGCTCTGGTTTTGTGGTGCTGTTGGGAAGGGAGTTTGTGGAGAAAGGTTAGTGAAGTTTGGATTGTATTTACAAGGTTTCTGGGGGAGAGTGAAAGTCTAGGGGAGAAGGAGACTAGCCTCTGGAATGAGCATTAATGTGAATTTTCGTGTGTGTGTGTGTGTGTGTGTGTGTGTGTGTGTGTGTTGGTGGACTGTGAGAGTGGATACTGGGAGAGGCAGTAATGGGCGCAGAAATCCTGAAGGAGGAGCCAAGAGGGGTTTAGTTTGGGAGAGCTTTGGGAAACTGTGGGATTAGGAAAGAGAAAGCATCATTTGTTTTCATAGAGCCTGTTCTCTGATAACAGTTCCCAGTTTAACGTTGGAGGAAATAATCCAAACAAACTGTCCATGGAATAAATCCAACTGCATTTGTAAGCATTTGTCCAGTTTTAGGTTTGTGCCAAGGGATATATAGTGGCTTAAGTGTACGGCTGAATGCTGTATGATCACTGAGTATGGTATTTACAGCTTTGTGGGGGTGTCATCCTTCTTGAATTCTTGGAAGGCAGCCTATACAGCAAAAGCACTTTTACTTTTGCTCTTGACATTAATTTTGCTTTCTGGGTCAAAATGCTTAAGATTTTAGGACATAAATATATAACATTTAAAAAAAGTAAACATTTAAAAAAAAATATTATCGGTATACAGTCAAGTGTACCAGTTATTAGTACATAGCTTGATGAATTGTCACAAAACAAAGTTATGTAAGTGCTACCCAGATTAAGAAATACAAAATTCTTACCATCCCAGAAGTCTCCCTCACGTCCTCTCCCATGTCTACCTTTCTCTCCAGAGGAACTACTGTTCTGATGTATAAGAGAAAAGTTTTTGCCTGTTCTTGAAACTGTGTATAAATGGAATCACACAAAAAGGTATTATTCTTTTGCTCAATATTGTTTGTGAGAGTCAGAGAACATGTGTATATGTAAAAACCTTTTTTAATATTATTGTTTTTTTTGCCTGTGGCTTTTGCAGAATTTCAAAGCTTTAGATAAATTGGAAATCCAGTTAACTTTGTTTTAAATAACACTTGGAAAATTGTGTCGTTTTAATAGATTACATGCTATTTGATAAGATGTCAGTATTTTTAAACATAAAAAAGATCCTGTTAATTTAAGATTTTCATGATAAAATTGATTATTTCCAAGCACACATTCAGTGGTTTCTCCCCACTACCCCCAGCCTGTTTCTGAGGCAGAGTTTTTCAACCTCAGTACTGTTGACATTTGGGTTGGTTGGTGGGTCTGTAAAGTATTTTGTCACCTCTGTGGCCACTACCCACAATATACCAGCAGGACCATCTCAGGCCTGACAATCAAAAATTGTCTTTAGATGTTGTCAAATGTCTCATAGGGAGCAAAATTTCTTCTGGTTGAAAACTACAGTTCTAGGATATATTTTTGTTTTAGGATAGAGAGTATCCCGGGCTTCCCTTGTGGCTCAGCTGTAAAGAATCTGCCTGCAATTCAGGAGACCTGGGTTTGATCCCTGGGTTGGGAAGATCCCCTGGAGAAGGGAAAGGCTACCCACTCCAGCATTCTGGCCTAGAGATTTCCATGGACTGTATAGTCCATGTGATCCCTGATGCTGGGAATGATTGAAGGCAGGAGGAGAAGGGTACGACAGAGGATGAGATGGTTGGATGGCATCACCGACTCAATCAATGGTCATGAGTTTGAGTAAACTCCGGGAGTTGGTGATGGCCAGGGAGGCCTGGCATGCTGCAGTCCGTGGGGTCACAAAGAATCGGACACCACTGAGCAACTGAACTGAACGGAGAGTGTATCCCTTCTATTACTTACTGATTTATCTCATCTCAGTCATCCTTAAGTACCATTGATTCTAGTGGCTATATTGTTTAAAATATTAGTTTACTGTATATTAGTTCCCAAAGTGTTGGACTCCCCCTACCCCCAGTCTGCCTCCAGAAAAAGATTTATTTTGTTTTGGCTCAAAGAAAGCACACAAAACTATAAGACCTAACTAATATTTTTATTTTAATACACTTTTCTTAAAAAAAAAAATCTAGTTAACTCTGCATAAATCCTCAACCTTTATATGTATGAGTACTAACTACAGTGCATAATAGCTACTTAATTGTGTCAGATGGGACTGCTACTTAATTTTTCTTCTTTTGCTTCTTTATGATCTTACTTTACCTGTAATTTAAGCATGAACTAGTCATGCATTTTGAAGACTTGTTTTTTCTTTTTAATTTTTGGTTGAGGTTTGTAATTAACTAGTGAATAAGCTCATCTGAAGAATAACTTCCTTCACACCTTAGGTTTAGGCATTTTGAAATAAAAGTTTGTGTTTTGTGAGAGAGATATTTATTATGTCCTTACAAGTTTGAGAGAGTTTCTTTCCTCCCCAAAGGCTTCCTCCTTTGGGTATAACCTAACTACATTTCTCAGATACTTAGAGCTGGGGAGGCTCTTTAGTGATTGTTTAGGGCTTCCCTGCTAGCTCAGATGGTAAAGAATCTGCCTGCAGTGCAGAAGACCTGGGTTTGATCCCTGGGTTGGGACGATCCCCTGGAGGAGGGCGTGGCAGCCCACTCCAGTATTCTTGCCTGGAGAATCCCATGGACAGAGGAGCCTGGTGGGCTGCAGTCCATGGGGTCACAAAGAGTTGGACACAACTGAGCAACTAAGCACATACACATACATAGTGACCCTTTTAGGGTCACTACATACATAAACACGTAGTTTTGCATATAGGTATGGTCCTAACCTAGTTTAATCCCTTCCATTAAAATAACTTTACAATTCATTATTACTTTTCTTAGACAGTTGTCATAGTCAGTTTACCTACATTTACCACATTTTTGTATAATAATGTTTAGTTATGTTTGTTTAGGGGCTTCCCAGGTGGCTCAGTGGTAAAGAATCAGCCTTATAATGCAGGAGATGAGGTTTTCGATCCCCTGGGTCAGGAAGATCCCCTGGAGAAGGAAATGGCAACTCACTCCAGTATTCTTGCCTGGAGAATCCTATGGACAGAGGAGCCTGGTGGTTTGTAGTCCTTGGGATCTTAAAGAGTTGACTAAGTGACTGACAATGTTCGTTTAACCCCCATTAATAGATTTTTGGTCTGTTTCCAGTTATTCTGTGTTACATTGTTGCAGTGACTATCCATATACAGGTATCTTTGAAATCATTCAGTCAAAGAATATGTATACACACACTTACACATATAAATATGCACATATATACCACCCGTATATACATCAGTTCAGTTCAGTCGCTTAGTTGTGTCCGACTCTTTGCAAGCCCATGAACCGCAGCACACCAGGCCTCCCTGTCCATCACCAACTCCCGGAGTCCATCCAAACCCATGTCCATTGTGTCGGTGATGCCATCGAACCATCTCATCCTCTGTTGTCCCCCTTCTCCTCCTGCCCTCAAAAGAGATTGAGGGCAGGAGGAGAAGGGGACAGTGAACTCATTTATCCTTACACAACCCTATGAGTTTCACTATTTTTTTCTAAATTTTTTATTTATTTATTTTTGGCTGTGCTGAGTCTTCATTGCTGCACACAGGCCTTCTCTAGTTGCAGCAGGTGCAGCAACTCTCTAGTTGTGGTGCACAGACTTCTCATTGCGGTGGCTTCTCTTTTGTGGAGCAGGGGCTCTAGGGTTCACAGGCTTCAGTCGTTGTGGCGCATGGGCTCAGTAGTTGTGGTGCACGGGCTTAGTTGCTCAGAGGCATGTGAAATCATCCTGGACCAGGTATCCAATCTGTGTCTTCTGCATTGGCAGGGGAATTCTTTAACCACTGGTTCACCAGGGGAGTCTGAGCTTCAATATTTTTGCATAGATCTCTGTAGCATTTTAATTTCTTTTGTGACTTGCTTGTTTATGTCCCTGGCATTAATTTTTCTGATTACTTATTTGTGTTTTTTCATTCATTTAAAGAGCATTTTTCTTGTCATTTTTTGGAAGGAAGTGTGGGGTATATTAGTGCTGTTATATATTATTATTAGTTATATATTATATATAATTATATATATATTATATATATATAGCTATTATATATCAGTGCTCCCTTGAATTTTTAAAAATAGATTTTATTTTTTAGAACAATTTTAGATTTACGGACAAATTGAGGATAGTACAGAAGGTTTCATACTGTATACCCATTTTCCTCTGTTCTTAACATCTTTCATTAATATGGTACATTTCTTACAATTGGAGAACCAATATTGATATGTTATTATTAACTAAGGCCTTTATTTTATCAAATTTCTTTCATTTAAAAATTGTGTTGGGATTTCCCTGGCTGAAGGTACTTCTCTGGCAGTCTGTTGATTACGACTTCGCCTTCCAAAGCAGGGTTCCATCCCTGGTTGCAGAGCTAAGATCCAACGTGACTTGAGACCAAAAAACCAAAATATATAACAAAGCAGTGTTGTAACAAATTCAATAAAAGACTTTACAAATGGTCCACATCAGGACATAATGGGGAAAGGAGAGGGGGGAACAAAATGAGAGAGTAGCATTGAACCATATATGTTACCATATGCAAAATTAGATAGCCAATGGAAATTTTCTGTATGACACAGGGAGCTCAAACCCGGTGCCCTGTGATGACAACCTAGAGGGGTAAGATGTGGGGAAGGTGGGAAGGAGGTACAAAAGAGAGGGGACACATATATACTTATGACTGATTCATGTGGATATATGGCAGAAACCAACACAATATTGTAAAGCAATTATCCTCCAATTAAAAATAAATAAAAGTTTATAATAAGAAAGTGGTCCACATAAAAAAGATCCCAAAAGGAAATTGTTGTAAGATATACATAATATAAAATTATCTGTTGTAAGCATTTTTAAGTGTAATTCAATGGCATTAAGTACATCCTCAATGTGCAAACATCACTACTATCCATTTCTGGAATTTTTCGTCATCTCAGACAGAAACTGTATTCTTTAAAGAACTCTCCATTCTTCCTTCCCCCAGCTCCTGGTAAGCTCTGTTCCACTTTCTTTCTCTATGAATTTGCTTATTCTATGTTCTTCATATAAGGGAATTATACAATATTTGCTTTTTTTATTTCATTCAACATAATGTTTTCAATATTCATCCATGTTGTAGCACGTATCAGAATTTCATTTCTTTTAGGGCTGAATAGTGTTCCATTGTGTTTAAATACTGCATTTTGTTTATCCATTCATCTGTTGATGGATCTTTAGTGTTTACCTGATACACTTTTTCAAGATCTCATCGTGCACACCACATTGTATTTAGTCTCCCCTTGGCTGTAACAGTTCCTCAGACTTCTTTTTGATGACCTTGATAGTTTTGCATACTTCTGAGGTATTTTGTAGGATACCTTTCTATGGGAATTGGGTGTGTTTTTTTTCTCATGATTAGATTGGGATTATGGGTTTTGGGGAGAAAGCCTGGATAGGTAAAGTGCCATTTTCATCTTATTGTATCAAATGTACATACTATTAACATGACTTATCACTACTGATGTTAACCTTTGTCATCACCATTGAGGCTGTTTTTTGTCAGGTTTCTCCTCTGTAAGATTACTCTTCCCACTCATTCCTCCATACTCTCCTCTTTGGGAGGAAGTCACTATATCCAGTCCACACTTTAGGAGTGGGAAGTGATGCTGCCCCTCCTTGAGGGCAGAGTATCTGCATAAATTATTTGGAATTCTTCTGCATGGGAGAGTCCTACCAGTAACCACTTCCTTTTACAGATGAGGAAACTACAGTCTGGGTAGCCTTCTCAGAGTCACACCACAGGGACTTCAGGTTAGGTCTTTGATTCCCACTTACCATAGATACCTGTTCTTTGCAGGGTTCTGGTAAAAAACAGAAGCTTGAAGTTATCTCAGGGTTTGATATAATCATGCTTTTTATTTTATTTCCCACAGCATCTGTACACAGCACTGTGCTGATTACATAGTAGGAGCTCAGTATATTTTTTATTTTAAAATTTTATTTGTATATGAATCATTCCTTTGAAGAATTTAACAGCCTAAAGAAAGGAAGGAAATGGGATTGAAACACATTCAAGAAAAAAGGCTAGAAGCACAAAATTTTGCTAAAAGCAAAAATGCTAGAAGCTTAATTTAGCTGCTATGTGATATATTTATTTTCCCTTGATGTTTCTGTTTATTAGATATCTTTTGTCTGTCTGATTTAATCATCTTTTTATTATGTGTTCAAAAGATCTTTTTCCTTGACAAGGCCACTGAAGGCAGAGAGAAAGCTGTATCTTACTGGGAACATATGCCCTGTGCAATGTTATGAATTTTTATTCCTTCCACAGAAATTTGTTGAGCTCCTTCCTTGTGATTCAGAAACAAGTATATAGTTGTGTTATATAGCTGTACAAGAAAATGATGGCAATTTTTGAACTGCTTTGCTTCTTGTAAACAAAACTGTGAGGAAGCTTCAGAAACAAAATACCAGATCCCCAAATCATTATTTTTATGTGATAAAATGCCATTAGGATTTTAAGGTTTTAATTTTTTTTTTTTTTTTGGTGAGAATGTTTAATTTTCCTTTGAAAGGAAAAGCTATGTTGTTATTCAGTGTTAACGTTAAAATTTATCTACTGGGTCACAATTCTTAGCTTTGTGGCAGAAAATTCAGAAGTGAAACTGACTGGAAATAGAGCAAGAGCAGAATTGAAACTAGTAAGCTGGGCCTGAATGAGTAATAAAATTAAGAAAAATATTAGGTTTTCATAGTTTCCAAATGTGTATTTTTGATAATATGTGTATTTTCATCAGTAGACATATCACTGATTGAGGAAAAAGAAAAACTTGTCATTTTTAATGTGCTCTAAGGAGTGCAGGTACAAACTAGGGGTTATTTAGAAAAACTAAAGACAGATCTATATTAAGAGGGGGGTTGAAATAGTTTGGGCTTTATACTTTCAGGTTTAATGGCATCAGTAATGTCTCAGTGAAAGTTTTTTTAAATGTCTTGTATTTTAGGAGTTGCGTTCTTAGATTATATATGTAGAGGAGCAAATGGAGAAGGGAAACTTGACATTGGGATTTTTTTCAAAAACATATTTGTTATACCTTTTTGGTTTAATATTACCTGACCTTGTTTTCTGGCTTCCCTGGTGGCTCAGCAGTAAAGAATCTGCCTGCAATGCAGGAGATGTGGGTTTGATCCCTGGGTGGGGAACATCCTCTGGAGGAGGAAATGGCAACTCACGCCAGTGTTCTTGCCTGGGAAGTCCCATAGACAGGGGAGCCTGGTGGGCTATACAGTCCATGGGGTCGGTTGGACACAATTTAGCATCTAAACAACAACTACCTTGTTTTCCATCTTATTTGAAGATCAAAGCATGAATTTTGAATCATAGAATTTTATAGATGCAAAATATGAAGCCCTCAGAGATTTAACTATTCCCCTGGCTAGAGACTTGGTCCCTCCATTTATTTCCATCCTAAAGGAGTCAGTAAAAGAGTATTAATTTACCAAATATGATTTGAGTGCCCTGCTCTTCCTGTTAGTGGCAGAGACGTGACCAGATCCTGTGACTCCCATGAGGAGTTTCACTCTGCTTGGCTTGGTGTTCTGAGAATTTGTTTCTTAAACTTATCTCTGGGCTTTGAGACATTATCCCTACAACTTTGGGGATTTTAGGCTAGAAGTAAAACGTGGGAAAGACTGTATTTTAAACTTACTTCACTTCGCAGGCTGTGGTCTCAGGCTCCATCCTCTTGTCCTCTTTTATAGTGTGTGTTAGTGAAACTTTGGAATGTCCCTCTGTAATTTGAGTGATCAGTCTTCCTGTTTTGTCCCTGGGTACTTACCATGCTTATCCTTTTTTGAATATCTCACTTAAGAAGTCTTTCTTTACCTCTTCAAGTTTCTAAAACAGCAATCATCTGGTAATCATGGGTTTTCTGTTGTCAGAAATTTTATTTATGCTGACTGCCATAGACGTCATTTCAGTTCAGTTGCTCAGTCGTGTCCGACTCTTTGTGACCCCATGAATCACAGCACGCCAGGCCTCCCTGTCCATCACCAACTCCCGGAGTCCACCCAAAGCCATGCCATCCAGCCATCTCATCCTCTGTCGTCCCCTTCTCCTCCTGCCCCCAACCCTTCCTAGCATTAGGGTCTTTTCCATTGAGTCAACTCTTCTCATGAGGTGGCTTAAGTATTGAAGTTTCAGCTTTAACATCAGTCCTTCCAATGAACACCCAGGACTGATCTCCTTTAGGATGGACTGGTTGGATCTCCTTGCAGTCCAAGGGACTCTCGAGAGTCTTCTCCAACACCACAGTTCAAAAGCATCAATTCTTTGGCACTCAGCTTTCTTCACCGTCCAACTCTCACATCCATACAAGACTACTGGAAAAACTATAGCCTTGACTAGACGGACCTTTGTTGGCAAAGTAATGTCTCTGCTTTTTAATATGCCATCTAGGTTGGTCATAACTTTACTTCCAAGGAGTAAGCGTCTTTTAATTTCATGACTGCGGTCACCATTTGCAGTGATTTTGGAGCCCAGAAAAATAGTCAGCCACTGTTTCCACTGTTTCCCCATCTATTTGCCATGAAGTGATGGGACCAGATGCCATGATAGTTTTCTGAATGTTGAGCTTTAAGCCAAGTTTTTCACTCTCCTGTTTCACTTTCATCAAGAGGCTCTTTAGTTCTTCTTCCCTTTCTGCCATAAGGGTGGTGTCATCCGCATATCTGAGGTTATTGATATTTCTCCCAGCAATCTTGATTCCAGCTTGTGTTTCTTCCAGCCCAGCGTTTCTCATGATGTACTCTGCATATAAGTTAAATAAACAGGGTGACAATATACAGCCTTGATGTACTCCTTTTCCTATTTGGAACCAGTCTGTTGTTCCATATCCAGTTCTAACTGTTGCTTCCTGACCTGCATACAGGTTTCTCAAGAGACAGGTCAGATGGTCTGGTATTCCCATCTCTTTCAGAATTTTCCACAGTTTATTGTGATCCACACAGTCAAAGGCTTTGGCATAGTCAATGAAGCAGAAATAGATGTTTTTCTGGAACTCTCTTGCTTTTTCGATGATCCAGAGGATATTGGCAATTTGATCTCTGGTTCCTCTGCCTTTTCTAAAACCAGCTTGAACATCTGGAAGTTCACGATTCACGTATTGCTGAAGCCTGGCTTGGAGAATTTTGAGCATTACTTCACTAGCGTGTGAGATGAGTGCAATTGTGTGGTAGTTCGAGCATTCTTTGGCATTGCCTTTCTTTGGGATTGAAATGAAAACTGACCTTTTCCAGTCCTGTGGCCACTGCTTTTACTAGTTACCAAAAACTGGAGTTAAGTGCGTTTATTGGTTGAGAAGCTGAGAAAGCTGAGCATTAGAACCCAGTACTGATGAATCTGTTTGTTGATCCATTGGCTCTTTTCCCTACCATGGTTGTTAAATGTCTTACAAGATTCCCTCAGACGTTTTTGAAAATAGTAGGGAAAATGGGGAAGCTGAAGGTGGTGGCTACCTTTGGCTTTTTTCAGTAGATTCCTGGGTAAGAAAAAAGAGAAGATACAAATGAGTAAGAATGGAAATCAGACTTTTATAGTCTTTTTTTTTTTCTAGAAAAACTTGGTCCTCTTTCAACATGACTGTATTTTTTTGACTGAGGGCTTTACTGGACTACAAGTAATTCATGTGTCCATGTTAGCCTATGTCAAAAGTAAATAGTTGCAAGTGCAAAAGTGGAAGAAATTAACTGAGTAATCCGTTTATTCAACAGATATTTATAAAGTAGTTCCTTTGATTTATGTTAAATATGAGATTAGCAATTTATATGTCTTGTTTCCTTCAACCTAATTATGTCTTTCAGAGGATCTGAAATTTTACCTGTCACAATTCCAGTCTTTTTTTGTATAAGAGCTAATACAGGAAAACTAAACTTTAAAAAAAAATACAACATGAAAATAATTTAGGAGTATGAAAAAGCTGTGTTTTAAAATTTGCCCACCTAAATGAATAACGTGATTGAGAAAACTGGCAGGGCTTTCATCCACTAAAATGTTACTATCAGGGTATATATGAGAAGCAACAACATGAGGAAGACTTTCTAATTTTTCATTTTGAAAATAAATAGATCACAAAGCTACCTAGGCAGGTAAGTTGTGGGGTGCTCATTTAAGGTCTAGGATATTTGACAGGACTGTACTCATTATGGATTAGAGTTGGTCCCATCATGTATATGATGTAGGTATTTCAGGTTTGTTTTCATAAATGGAGCTTATCCTACATGGAAGGTATTTAATATAAGTAATAAAATAAAAAACAGTTGTCCTGGTGCTCTGGAGTGACTGGTTTATGTATAATATTCATGTATTTCTACAGGAAGAAATCAATCTAATTATTAGATGGGAACACTAGAATTGCAGAATTTCTTAGTTGTACATTAACTGGGATGTAATCCCATTAACTGGGATTTTCACAAATTTGGATGTTTTAAAACTACCTGAAAATTACTAAAAATTACTGTTCACTATTCTTACCTTGTATTTTCAAGAAAAGGTTATCTTATCAATACTCTTTTTATTTTTTATTTTTTTTATTTTTATTTTTGCCAGAAAGGGTCAAAACATTTTATTCTCTTAATTTTTTTTCTTTTTTAATAAAGTTAAACAGTAAAACAAAAATTCACAAGCTGCCCTGTCCGCCCCCCACCCCCCTCCCCTCCCCACAGTCTTCGGCGCTGGCTCCCTTTCCTTCACCCCACTCACACAGACACAGGGTATCCAACTGAGAAAACAAAACTGCTCTAAGGACGTGGAGACATGATGAAGGGAGGAGGTGAATTGTGTCCACCTTTATGTATATGATGTAGGTATTTCAGGTTTGTTTTCATGAATGGAGCTTATCCTATATGGAAGGTATTTAATATAAGTAATAAAAATAAAAAACAGTTTTCCTGGTGCTCTGGAGTGACTGGTTTATGTATAATATTCATGTATTTCTACAGGAAGAAATCAATCTAATTATTAGATGGGAACACTAGAATTGCAGAATTTCTTAGTTGTACATTAACTGCATTTTTTCACAAATTTGGGATGTTTTAAAACTACCTGAAAATTACTAAAAATTACTGTTCACTATTCTTACCTTGTATTTTCAAGAAAAGGTTCTTATCAATACTTTTTAATAAACTAGTAAAATATACAGTGCGTTTTAGATACTATATAAAAAAATAAAAATAAGTTGGCACTTAGAAGTAAACATAAAATCTGTTACAAAATGGAAAAATTTCATTAGATATTAAATTTCTGTTGTGTACCAAATACTGCATTAGACTCTGGTGTACTTCTTTCTCCAACTTGTCTTGAAGTACCAGACTCTCTCTGAATATGGTTTTACAAATTCTCAAAAGCACATAATTATTTCCTTAATATGGTATGATAGGAAGACTTATAAGGCTGGTTCTGAGTGTAACTAAGATGTCTTTGGGAAAAGCAAATGTTCTGGTTTTTGGTTCTTGACTTCACAGTGAGAAGATTGGGCTATCTATGTCTCTGGACACATCTTGAACCTCTGTGTGCCTCCATTTCGTCACTTGTCAATTGCTTTCCTTTTTGTCCCTATCATTTTTATTCCACAAATATTGTGCTCACCTCTGTTCTACACTATCATCTGTTTAAAAGATTTTTTTTTTTTCTTTTGAGTTTCTACCATGTGTACCACAGTAGTGAAGAATATTGTTTTCTAGAGCCGGATGCTTGGATTCAAATACTGACTCAAATCCTTCCTAGTTGGCAGTCTGGAAGTTACTTATTCTCCCTATGCCTCTGGGAGGCTCAGATTAAAAGGGCAGAATAATACCTATCCTGTAGGGTTGTTGAAAGAATTATGTGGGTCATAAGTTTGCCTGCAAAGGTGCTTGGTATGTAGTAACTGCTCAATGCTCAAGAAATGTTAGCTGTTACTATCACTGCTACTACTACTGCTGTTTGTCAGGCTCTGAGGATACAGGATAAATAAGGCACTGTCTTTGTCCTGGAGGGATTTGTAATCTAATGGTTAAGGCAGCTACGTCAGCAGACCATTTTAGTGTAATGTAAGAGATGGTTTGAATTAAATGCTGATGTGGAAGAGAGTAGGAAAAGCATTCAAGCTTTAGTTTGCATTTCCCTAGTGAAAAATGATGTAGAACCTCTTTTCATATGTTTATTTGCTGCCTATGTATCTTACTTGGTGAGGTGTCTGTTAAGGTCTTTGGCCCATTTTTCATTCAGGTTGTTTTTTTATTGTTGAGTTTTACTAGTCTTTGTATATTTTGGGTAACAGTCCTTTGTCAGATGTGTCTTTTGCATATATTTTCCCCTGTGCCTTGTTTTCTCATTCTTCTGACATTGTTTTTCAGAGAACAGAAGTTTTAAATTTTAATGAAGTCTAATTTATCAATTATTTCTTTCATGGAGTGTTTGTTGTTGTATCTGAAAAGTAGTTGCCATTCCCAAGGTCACCTAGGTTTCTTCTATGTTATTGTCTCTGAATTTTATAGTTTTTGCATTTTTACATTTAAGTGTATGGTCCATTTTGAGTTGGTTTCTGTAAAAGGTGTAAGGTTTGTGTCTAGATTCTTTTTTTTTTTTTTGCGTGAAATCCAGTTATTTCAACACCATTTGTTGAAAAGACCATCTTTGCTCTCTTGTATGGCCTTTGCTCCTTTGTCAGAGATCGGTTGACTACACTTATGTGGTCTCTTTCTGAGCTCTCTATTCTGCTCCTTTGATTTACTTGTTTATTCAGTTTGTCAATGTTCACAAAAAATATCTCGCTGGAATTTTAATAGGGATTGCCTTGAATCTATAGATCAAATTGGAAAGAATTGACATCTTGACAATATTTCATCTTCCTATACATGAATATATAGTGTTTCTCCATGTATTTAGTTGTTCTTTGCTACTGTTCATTAGAGTTGTATAGTTTTCCTGTAGATCTTGTTCCTATTTTGTTAGATTTATACCCAGGTATTTCATTTGGGGCTTCCCTGGTGGCTCAGCTGGTAAAGAATCTGTCTGCAATGTGGGAGACCTGGGTTTGATCCCTGGGTTGGGAAGATCCCCTGGAGAAGGGAAAGGCTACCCACTCCAGTATTCTGGCCAGGAGAGTTCCGTGGAACGTATAGTTCATGGGGTTGCAAAGAGTCGGACACGACTGAGCGACTTTCACCAATGCGACTGATTTCATTTTGAAGGGGCATTAATGTAAATGATAGTATGATTCTAAATGCAAATTCTACTTGTTTGTTGCTGATGTATCCAGGAGGTTTTGGTTGATTTTCTCAGATTTTCTACATAGATGATCATATCATCTGTTGAACAAAGACAGTTTTATTTCTTCCTTCTCAATCTCTATACCTTTTATACCTTTTCTGGTCTTACTGCTAGTACAAGCTAGTACTTTTTTCTTTGCTTTTTTAAACTTTGTGTTTAGAGAGAATTACAAGCTTATTGAAAAATTGCAAAAGCAAAACTTATACAAGAACATCTTTATACCCTTTACCCAGAGTCATCTATTGTTAACATTCCATTTGCTTTATCATTTGCAAGCTCTCTCTTCCTAGGTGTATACAGATATAGATAAGGTTTTTTGGTGTGTGAATCCTTTGAAGTTACATACTTCATGACCGTAAATACTTTAGTATGTATTTCTTAGAATAGGTGTGTTCTCTTTTATATCCAAAGTATAGTTTTTAGTTTCAGTAAATTAACATTGATATAATGCTTTTTATCTAATCTGTGGTTCATATTCTGTCAGTTGATCCCATAATGTCCTTAATAGAAAATTTCCTTCACCAGTTCCTTCTCCAGTCCAGAGTCAGATACTCCATTTAGTTGCTTTATCTCTTCTTTAAAGTAGAACATTTCTGCAACTTTTCTTTGTCTCTTTTTAGTGTCAGTGTCATAATACAGATAGACCACTTCCTCCCTTTTTAAAGTAGACTATTCGTTTTCTGTATATCTGATATTTCCTCATGGTTTGATTCAGATTGTGCATCCTCTCAATTGAAATTTCATGTGTGGTGATGTGTTCTTCATAGGGTATCACTTCTGGAGGCATGTAATGTCCATTTGTCCCTTACTGGTGATGTTTATTTTGGTCACTTGGTCAAGATATTATCTGATTTCTCAAACATGTAATTTTGTTTGTGTGTGTCTGCCCTTGCAGCTAACTAATAAACAGACTGTCGGGGACAGTCTTTGAGACCGTGCATATATCCTGCCACTCCCCATGAGGTTTTTCATCCATTGATGGTTTTTGTCTGAGCTAATCTTGGTGCCATGATTGTGCTAAAACTGATTTCCCAGCTCTCAGCACTTTCTCCACATTTATCAGTCTGCCCTTGGCATTGTGCTGTGAGAATGGGAGGATAGTTTTGGGGAGAGACTGGTGATGAGAAAAGTGGTTGAGTAGAGAGTGGTGAGGAGAAGACTGCTGATGAAGTTTCTAAATAAGGGGAGACTGAGGCCTGAGCTGTGAGGCAGTGTGAGATAGTCATAATTCATCATTTCTTTATTCCGTCAACAGACATTTATTGAATATCTGTGTAGCTGTGCTTGGGATAAAAAGACAGTTCTGGCTCTTAAGGAGCTTATGGTCATTGAGGCTACAAAAGGGCCAAGAGTTGTGACAAAAATATAAGTCCTTACCTTTTTATCTTATGTCATGCTGTCTTGTGTTTTTAGTAGCTAATGTCTTTAGAACCATTTTCATAGTATTTTTAGCCACAGTAGTTAGAACCATCTCCCCCACTTAACAGGTGAGAGAATCTAGGCCCAGAAAAGAACAATGAAGAGCTAGAGTTCATGCTCTAGCTATTTTGGCTTTAAATTCAGAACTTTTCCCACTACCTCACTCTGTTAGTTTCTTGGATTTAAAACATAGTTTTCCAGTTTCATCCTTATCTCTACTTTCATAAACCTGTATTGCTCAGGTTAGGTGGATAGATTTTGAAGCTACAGGTAAACTGACCACTAAAAGCTGAAACAGCTGTACAGTGATTGGTGATAATGGTAATATTATTGAACTATCATATGTGACAGTACTGTGTCTTCATGCTTTGCAGTTCTTCCATTTACTCTTCAGGGCTTTCCTGGTGGCTCAGACAGTAAAGAATCTGCCTGCAATGCAGGAGACCTAGGTGCGGATCTCTGGGTTGGGAAGATACCCTGGAGAAGGGAATGGCTTGGAGAAGGCAATGGCTACCCACTCCAGTATTCTTGCCTGGATAATTCCATGGACAGAGGAGCCTGGCAGGCTACAGTCCATGGGGTTGCAATGATTGAGTGACAAACACTTTCACTTTTCATTTACTCTTCATTGCAACTCTATCAGGAAGAAGCTGTTATTAGCTCCATTTTACAGATGAGGTGTCTGAAGGTGAGAGATTAATTACATACCCAAGTGATAGCTCGGTTGGTAAAGAATCCGCCTGTGCTGCAGGAGACCCCGGTACGATTCCGTGGGTCGGGAAGATCCCCTGGAGAAGGGATAGGCTACCCACTCCAGTATTCTGGCCTGGAGAATTCTGGCCATGGACTATACAGTCCATGGGATCACAAAGTTGGACACGACTGAGCGACTTTCACTTTGAAGTGAGATAGCAGAGCTGGGAATCAAACCTAAGTCAGCTAACTTTATACCACAACACAGAATCAGTGTTTGATATAATTGGAATAAATAGCTCACAATCGGATTTTGAACTGAAGCACACACCCTTTGTTTTTCTCCGGTTGATTTAATTGAACTCAATTTGTGGCTGGTAGTCTCTAGAACTGTTTATCCTAGTGCTTCAGTGTGTTGGCTGTTGCACAGGAGCTAGTCCTCATGTTATGGGTGGCTTAATCTGCCTGTTCATCTATTTCTCTTGTGGCTGAGCATCTATCAAAGTCTTCCCATATTATTTGGTCTTAAAAAGTCAAAGCTTCTTGGTGTAGATGTGGAAATGGGGCAAAGACCAGGGGTCTTAATCTTAACTGACTTTGTGTAGGAGAGGTAGTCAGAGGTATTTGGTCTTTTATTTCATTGTGTAGATCCTGGCGCATCATGAGTGCTCAGAAAATGTTCAGATACTTTGGTTTCTTAGGGTACAGTGTATGGAAGAGAATTATGAAGACATGAGGATGTTTATGAATGTTGTGAGTTTATTGAAACAGATTGGGATTGAAGATGGTACTGGAAAGATTTAAGGCCTTTGGATTTATTTAGTAAAGCTTGATTACAGTGAGCCTGGGTTCTGGGGCAAAGAGGGAGGGGTAATGGGAAGAAATAATGGAAATGAAAACATGAAGGTTCTGGGTTACAATTATGAAGTTACAGTTTGCTAATCTTGGTAGATTTTAAACGTAGATTCTGCCTGTAATTAGTATGTTAACATTTAATGCATAATGGGTCATTCCTTGGTGGTCCAGTGGTTACGACTCTGTGCTTCTACTATAGGGGGCATGGGTTCAATCCTTGGTCGGGGAACTAAGATCCTGTATACCGAGCACCTTGGTCCCCCCTGCAACCCCCTCCCCAAGAAAAAGCATAATAGTTTGTACTTTCTTAAGGAATTGTATAGAATTTAGAGTTTATAAGTGAGCTCTTGTTTGCAGAAGAGGAAGTCGATATATGTACAAGAAGGAAGCTGGTTTTTTGTAGTATAAGCAACGATAGCTTTAGGAAAATAAATGAAAAGTGTGGAAAAGAAGAAACATGCCAGAGATATTGTGAAGGAAGGAAGAATTGATGGGCTGGATCGCTGATCAGAAATCAGAGTTGGGGCATGGGACATCTGCCTGGCAAGGATGTCTCAAAGGTTTTGAAACAAGGAAGCACATGCATGGTGTACATGCACACATGTACACATAGCCTAGGAGATCAGACCTGGGTGCAGATCTTGAATTTGCTATTTACTAACAGCGTAAACATGGGTGGGCCTGTTTATTTAGGGCCTTAATTTTATTATCTAAAAAATAAGTAAAATGGCTTAGATTAATGCTTAGTAAAACAGACTACCAGGGGAGCTTGTTAAGATGTAGATTCTGACTGAGTAAAGGTCTGTAGTGGGACCTGAAATTCTGCATTTCCAACAGGTTCCCAGGTAATACTGCGTAGGAAAGGTTTAGATGACTTTCAAGATCTTTTTCAGTTCTATAATTCTATAATTCTATTTATTTAACGTTTTTCTTTGGAGATCTGTTATATTATACTCCTGTAACTTTATTACCTCTATTTAGATAGATAAATTCTAAATCTGTCTCTTTACTTCAGATTAGAAAATGCCTAAATCAATTTGTCGTCTTAACACTAACCACATCCCTTTCTTGACATCCGTATTTCTGTTCATACTTTATGTTCGTAAGATACTTTAGTTTTTCAGAGAGCTTTTATATCCATAATTTCATTTGATCCTTAAAATAACCCACAGAGGTAAGCATGCAGGAAATGTTTCTATTTTATGGAAGAGGAAATAGGCTCAGAGGGACTCAGTGACTTACTCACTAGTAAGTGGTTAGAGCCACCCTCGAGTTCAGGATTACTGACTCCCTTACCACAATGTCACACCGCTTCTGGTAATGGCTATCATAGATACCCAGGCTTGAGGGTTCATTGCCATCTCTGTTTTTTTTAAATGTAAATTTAGTTTTATTTAAAAATAGATAATATATTCATATGGATTACAATTCAGCAGTGTATAAGAGGAGGCAGTGAAGAGTCTTCATACCACTCTGTGTCCCAAATACCCATTTTTCCCTTCGCTTGGGCAACCAGTGTTATCAATTATATTTTATGCTTCTCCTATCATTACATAATTATATTCTTTTTTCCTGTTAAACACAAATGATAACTTGTTAAACATACTGTATAAACTGTACTATTTTTTAAAAAAACTAATAGTGTGTTTACAGATTGTTACATATCAGTGCTCAGAAAGCTGCCACATAATTGATTCTTTATGGTCCCATACTGTTCCAGTGTAGGATGTGTATATATATACATCAGTAGTCCCCTATTGATTAACATTTAACTTATTTCCAGTTTTTGCTGGTATTGTATTACATATATTATATTGTATATCTGCAAGTGTATTTTTAATACAGGTGTGGAAGTAACATATATGCATTTGTAATTGTGCCATCTTTTAGAGGTTTTACCAATTATACTTTTGTCAGCAAAGTGTCTGTATTGCCACTACCTGTCTCTGAATATGTTATCAGACTTTGTGATCTGCGCCAATTTTAGTGTAGCTTTAAGTTGCATTTCTCTTATAAGTGAGGTTGAGAATCTCTCCTTAAGTGCTATTCATATTTTCTGTGAATTAATCTGTTAATATTCTTTGTCAGTTTTTCTGTTGGGTTGTTTGGCTTTTTGTTCTATGAACAGTTTTATTTTATTTTTGGCTGTGCCTCATAGCTTGTGGGATTTTAGTTCCCTGACTAGGGATTAAAACCTGGCCCCTGTCAATGAAAGCACTGAGCCCTAACCACTGGACCACCAGGGGGTTCCCCTATGAACTCTATGTTTTAGTGAAATTGTCTTTGTTATAAGAATTGAAATTTTTTTGTTAGGTTGTTTTTTTCTTTGACTTTGCATATGATAGTTTTTGTCATGCATAATTTAAAAACATTTTATGTAGGGAATTTTATTGATTTTTTTTTCCCCCTCTCTTTTTATAGCTTCAGAGTTTTATATCATTCTTAGACCTTTGAGGTTATAAAATAATCCTTCATGGTTTCTTTTGGAACTTTTATTATGCTTTAATTATTTACATTTGAATATTTTTAAGCCATCTGAGATTTGATACATGTACATATTTCTTTACTTTCCTTCCCTTTCCCTTTACTGATGGCTACTCTATTGTCCTAACACTTTTATTGATTAGTTCTTATTTCTCTAGGGATCCTTTAACACCTATATTTCTTTTAACAATCTTCTGTTTGTCCTCAACTGTATCAGTTATCTAATTAGCATCCCCATTAAGCCCAATTTTGTCTTTGCACTCCTATATACTCTTATCCTTTCTGTTCTTATTGATACTATTTTAAAACTTTTTTATGGAAATTTCAATGAATAATGAACTATCTATATGTATATTTTATGTATCAATGTATATTGAAATGCATACATACGGGAGGGTGGGATAATAAACTCCCAAGTACCTATTACTTGTTATTGGTAATAATCATCAATAACTGTCACCTCATGGTAGGTCTTTTTTAATCTATATGCCTAACTACTTGCCTCACCCCAGTTATTTTGAAGCAGATTGCAAGCACGATATTACTCTATACTTGGCCCACTGAAGCTATCTTCTGTCTTCCAGTGTTTATCCTCCAGGTCATCCTGTATAGTTCTGTGTCTGTCTTGTTCGGTCTTACATTTCTGTAATAACTGCTGTTTAATTAAATGCTCTTTGAAAGTATATGCTGGATACTTTTACTAGCTTTCTTTGGTGGGCACAAACTCCAGTTCTTTAGAAAGGTTACGTACTCTGAAACTAGGGGATCCCGTGTTTGTATCCCCACAGTTCCTAGCATAGTCTGGCAAGGAAAATAGAAAAAAGGGGAATAAGAGAGGGAGCATGAGAGAGACATACACCGAGAACAATACTGGATCTGTCACTGCAAAGACCTGTTTTTTAGAGCAACTCTACTCAGGAATCATGGGGCGGGGGAAAGGGCAAGTTTGGACTTTCCCCCAAGACTGGCGGTGAATAGGATGGAGATTTAAAAAAAAAACCAAAACCAACCCAGAGTCAGCATGTCTAAGAAGTATAGAAAGTTCAGATAGATTTTGTCTTTTCTTGTAGGCTGTTAGTGCTTTGTAAGTGACTGAATTAAGTTCTAGGACTTATTTGAACTTGGGTGAGAGGAGCGTTAATGTCAAAATGAGGGCTTTGGGTCTGAGGTTGTGTAATTTATGTCAGAGAAAGTTCTCAATTAGGAACAGGAGCTATAAGGTGTTTTATGAGACTTTAGAGTTGATGGTTTGTTTAAATCTGTAACATTGCCTGTTGGCACCATTTGCTTTCTATCCAGTAGCCCCAAGCGGTAGTTTTAAAGCATTTTTGTGTTCTTTCAAAACTTTTCACAGTGAGTCTTTCAGGTGGGATCAAAAGATTAGACAAAATAGAATTCTGTAATATAGAAGGGGCTTTTTTGTTTTAAAAAGACTGACCTGATTTATCAAGCTTAAATTCTTGATTTGGTGATTCAGCATTTTTACCTTTTGTGGAGATGTGGAAAACATTTTCTCCCAGGTTTGCTTCTGTTGCCCCTCAAAAAAGTGTGCCAAAGTAGCAGTAACCTGAGTTAACCTGGGCCTTAATTCTTCCATGCCCTTTAGCCTGGTCCCATGGTGAGAGTAAAGGCTTGATCTAAAAAGGAAGTGAATTGAGACTAGGGAAGGGAAAAGATATTCAGAGCAAGTTTGACTACTTTTTCTACTTTAAAAATTCTCATAACTCAGTGATTAGCAAACTGTGGCTAATGGTCATTGGTTTTTGTAACAACTGATGAAATAAGAAAGATTTTGACATGGCTAAAGGATTATAAACAAAGAATTTGCAGAGACAGAATGCACCTGAAAAGCTTGAAATGTTTACTTTTGGAACCTTTTAAAGCAAGTTGACCAACCCATGATCTACATCACCCAGGGTGTACAGTAGTATTTATGTACACATTTAAAATTTTTTGCTCTTTTGTTTGTGTTTCATATTATCACTTTGTTTTTGTAATGGTTATGTAATTTTCCATTGTATGAATATGCCACAGTTTAAGAGTGGTTTTTCAGTTTTTGCTTTTATAGCTAATATTTGCACACATTTTTGTGACTTGTGAAATTGCTTGGTCAAATATTATATACACTTTGGTAATTGTTGCTAAATCACCCTCCTTCCAAAATGGACCATTTTATATTTCCCCCAACATCATTTTCCTTACTAGTATCAACGCTGACAGAAACTAAACTGGTTAATCAGATAGATTTCTTTGTTTTACATTGCTGAGTAACAAACAAAAAATTTTGTGGCTTAAAACATCATCATTTATTTTGCTCATGAAAAGTTTTGTTTCGGACTAGGTGAGAACAACTTGTCTATGCTTTACTTGATGTCATTTCTGGCGTCTCAACTGCTGGGTGCTGAAGTGGTCACTTGTGTATCAGGTTCTAGCTGGACTCTCAGCTGGGACTGAGGAGAACACCTGCCAAGCCTTTAACATGTGGCTGCTTGGCATCCTCACCGAGGGATGACTGAATTCTGAGGAAGAGCATCCAGTAAAGAGGACCAAGTAACTTTGTGATTCAGCTTCAGAAATCACATGACATCCTTTCCACCATAGTCAACAGGCCTCGTTTAAGGGGGAGGGAACATAGACCTTGTTTCGTAAAGAAATGGCAGCGTCACACTGGAAGCGAGCATATGGGATGGGATGTATTGGTGGGACCATTCTTCGAAAACTGCAGTCTCCGTGAGCTGGACTGTTTGTTTTGGTGTGCATATCTTTATGAGTAGGATTATATATCTTCTCATATGGTTACTGACCATTTCCATTTCTTTTCTGGTGGTCTGCCTTTTTATATCCTTTGCCCCCTTTTCTATACTATAGTTTATGGATTGTTTTGTTGATTTGTAAGAGCTCTTCTAGAACTAAGCATATTAGACTCAAAATTTGCTTAGAAGATACCTCACTGTGGTCTTGGGAGCCGTAAAAGGTGTGCGTGGGGTGGTAGTTTAGTTTGGTGATCGTGGAGATTTGTGGAGTCATTATATTTAAGAACCATGGTGTTGGGAAAGAGCAGTTAGCCAGGATGGTGATGGTCAGGCTCTCTCGCCCAGCTCCCTCTCACTCCCGCCCCATGTTCTCTTGCTCTGGTCCCACATTCTGTGAACAGTGACTATGAATGGTTATGTAACAGCTGAGATCATTTATAGCACTGGGCATGTGCATCATGCCTATGTAAGTAACACCTGAAAAGCCCTTGCCTCGTCTTGTGGCAGCGGCAGCCATTAGAGGATAAAGCATGTCTGCCTTGCTGCTGCGAATAAAGAATGTTTGCAGTTCCTACGACACCTCGCAGCTTCTTTCAGCTTCTTTCTATCTGCTTCCTCGCTCATGCCTTGCCTACCCTGGGTTCAGTGAACAGCGAAACAATTGGCGTAGTGGGCAGGATACAGCGATACACACAGTTACTCTTGTTTTAATAAGCAAGGAGTGCAAGGAATGAGGGGGATAGCCATCATCAGCCTCCCTGAGTCACTCTCCAGCAGAGAGGAGGAACATCACATTTCTCTTTGGTCATTTTTATACCTCAGAAGCCAGACCAGCAAAGGAAAGGTAACATTTGGGAATAACGTAGAACACCGGTGGCCTACTTTACTACTAAAAGTTGCTTTGGTTTTCTTTTATTTCTGAGATGTGATTGGACTTGCTATCACCAAGGATGAGGTTCAAAATTATATCAATAAAAATGGATTGACCCATCAGAAATTACCATTTTCTAAAATATGGAGATGTTTAACAAACTGAAACATTTCTTTGTACCTTGCAGCTAAATTAGAATGTTGTTTTTCATTTACTAACCCGTTAGTGGGAAAAATTCTTGATAAACAGTTACGATATAAGTGTTCTCTAGTTGTAATCTTCAGCAGTTTTATCGGGTCGGGGTTGGTGTCTGTCATTATTCTCATTTTAGGTAGGATTTGGTCATACTAACAGAGACTGAAATTCCTTTGGCAGGACTTTTAATTTTATTTTTTTGTTAAAGTATAGTTGACGATGTTAATTTCAGGTGTACAGCATAGTGATTCCTCTTTTTACAGGTTATACTCCATGAATAGTTGTTACAAGATAATGGTTATAATTCCCTCTGCATACACTGTATCCTTGTTGCTTATCTATTTTGTGCATAGTAGTTTGTATCTCTTACCTTACCCTTGCAATACCTTGTTTCTGTCTTGCTCCACGTTTCTGAACTCTGCTCTCTTGCAGTTTTCATCTCAGGTTTCACGATGATGTAAAGATGACTGTCAGCATCTCTAGCCCTAAGTCCTTCCAGGTTCTGGGCCAGTAGGGGGGAAAAAAGAATTTAATTGACTATTTAATACAACAATTTAATACGACTTCTAGGTTTTCCATGGATCCTTATTGTGTTGTTATGGTCAGGGGGAGGGAATGATCAGGGCTGATTGACCTGACTTGAGTCACATGATCCTCCTTGGAGTTGGAAGTGGGGTTAATTCTACAGTAGATTGATAGTTCAGTTCAGTTCAGTCGCTCAGTCGTGTCCGACTCTTTGTGACCCCATGAATCGCAGCACGCCAGGCCTCCCTGTCCATCACCAGCTCCCGGAGTTTACCCAAACCCATGTCCATCGAGTCAGTGATGCCATCCAACCATCTCATCCTCTGTCGTCCCCTTCTCCTCCTGCCCCCAATCCTGCCCAGCATTAGGTAGTTCTACAGAGGAATATCTGAGGTGTTTTTGTTCTTTTTTGTTGTTGTTTGTTTTTTAAACCAAATAGATGCTGGGCAAGATAAAACAGAGCAAAATTTTAAAAGGCCAAAAGAGTTCTTTAATCTACTGTTACATTTTGGGCTTCCCTTGTGGCTCAGCTGGTAAAGAATCCACCTGCAATGCGGGAGACCTGGGTTCGAACCCTGGGTTGGAAAGATCCCCTGGAGAAGGGAAAGGCTACCCACTCCAGTATTCTGGCCTGGAGAATTCCATGGACTGAATAGTCCATGGGATTGCAAAGTCGACACAACTGAGCGACTTTTACTCACGTTTTAAAGCAGTTTTCTAAGAACGTTAGTACTGTTGACAACAAAATCCAACCCTTTTAGATTCTAGAGGCATCAGTTTACAATCATACTAGTGTAATGCTTGTTTTCTTGAGCAGATGTTTCAAATCTACAACACATGCCAATTAAGTCTTGTTTTAGAATTTATACTTGAGAGATTTGTTTAAAAAAGAAAAAAAAAAAGGTTGAGGGATTTAGGATCATTCTGGTCTCTTTCCCACTGCCAACATTTCAGGTAGCAGAGCTGTGCTCTAGCTGTAATACATCAATCTTCCAAATCAAAGCTGAATAAGATTTTATTTTAATGGTTGTTTTTAACCTTGAGTGTTTTTTAGGTAGTGCTTCAAAGACTTAAAGCCATTTTAATTCCAACTTAAAAATTAAAATCTATTCAACTTTGGGAATAGGTGTTTTTAGAGTACAATTGGCTGCCTAAAGCTACTGCTGTAGAAAGAGATGCAAAGAGCCTTTTTTAACTGTGAATGCTTAAAGCTTTAAGAAAGTGTGAGGAGATTGGCAGTTTAGGAAGCTGCATGGAATGTTATCTTAAAGAGTAATCTAGGACTTCCCTGGTGGTCTAGTGGTTAAGAATCCCCACCTGCCAATGTAGGGAACACAGGTTCAATCCCTAGTCCAGGAGGATTCCACATGCAATAGGTCAGCTAAGCCTGTGGGCCACAGCTGCTGAGCCTGTGCTCTAGAGCCCATGCTCTTCAATAAGAGATGTCACTGCAATGAGAATCCCATGTGCTGCAACTAGAGAAAGCCCATGCATAATAATGAAGACCCAGCACAGCCAAAAACAAAAAGAGTTTTAATTCCAAAGTCGGCATAAAATTTTAATTACTTAACTATTTTTACTTTTCTGAGATATTTGAGCCAGTTTAGATCATAAGACAGATTTGAATTTATCTTTGGCTGGGCCATTGAAGAGATAATCTAATATTTAATTCTGTTTAGACAAGGTCTAAAGCAGTACATTTATGCTCGATGTTGCCTCCAGGCCATGAACTCCTGGTGCCTGGTATACCCTGGTACAGTTACAGGTAGGTGAGTGCTGAGAATTTGCTGTAGTCCAGAAGCACTGCTAAGATTTGACCCCCACTTTCAGTTCTGAGGTCCAGTCTTAGGTTTGAAGTGCTCTGTGTTTTCCCACCATCTCATGGGTGGGTGTCAGAATCCATTATGGGTTCCAGGCCACTCAGGTTCATTGCACGACCTAGGTCATACCAAGACCTTCTTGACTGTGTTAATTCTCTGGACATGTATAAATTCAATCAAAAACCATTTATTGTGTTCCTACTGTTTGCTAATTATTCATCTAGGTGCTAGAGATACAGCAGTTAATAAATCTCTCCTGTATAGAACTGTTAGTCTAGTTGGGTAAATAGACAAATATTTGAAAGTATCCATAATTATACATTGTTTTGGTCAAGTATAGATGTTCTGGAGAACTGAGAACTAGAGAGGATCCTTTAGGTCACCTTGATTTCTTTAATATTTCCTAGGTTCATAGGGTAGTAATTTGGGCAAAAGTGGGTGATATAGCCTAAGACTGGTGGTAATTTTTGGTATTGCTGTTCTATTTTTGACTAGGTTTAGTTGATTTAAACTTTTTCTTATTTAACTTTTATTTTTTGATTATGTAAACCATTCTTATGGTACAGAAGGCAAAACCACATAGCGAAGTATTAGGGAAATCTTGCTTTTATCTCTGTTCCCTCCAACCTGTTCTCAAGCCCATAGGTCATTTTCTGAGTTTCTGGTTTAACCTTCCAGTGTTTCTTTTTAATTGCATTAAACCTTAGGGGAAGGGGAGGAAGGAAGGAGATGGGAGACTGAAGGAAGGAGATGAATGGGTGGGGATGGAAGAGAGGAGCTCTGTTTAATGTTTGTGAAGTGTTGTTTTACTGGCACTCTGTCCCCTTTCCACTCTTAGGTCTGAAAAAAAGCAATAAATTCTCATTTTTTAAAATTTTGGAATAATTTTAGATTTACAGAGAAGTTGCAAAGACAGTACACAGAATTCCCTTCGTTCAGTTTTCCCTAAGGTTAGCATCATACATTACCATTTTACATTTTTCAAAACTAAAAGTTAACATTGGCATATTATTATTATTATTAATTCTTATTTATTTTTATTGAAGTTTAGTTAATTTATAATATCCTGTTTCGGGTGTACAGCACAGTGATTCAGTTATATAGACAAACACAGTTTTTCTTCTGTCTTTTTATTTTTGACTGTATTGGCTCTTCATTGCGGTATGCAGGCTTTCTCTAGTTGTGGCAGGCAGGGGGGTCTCTAGTTGCGGGTCACAGGCTTCTCTTGTTGCAGAGCACATGCTATATAGAGTGCTGGTTCAGTAGCTGTGGTTTACGAAGCTTAGTTGTCCCGTGGCATGTGGGATCTTAGTTCCCTGCATTAGCAGGCAGATTCTTAACCACTGGGCCACCAGGGAAGGTTCCATATATATTCTTCTTTATCTTTTTTTTAAAAACATACTCTTCTTTATATTTTCTTTTCTAATAGATCATTACAAAATGTTGAGTATAGTTCCCTGTGCATAGTAGGTTCTTTGGCATATTATTAATATTGTTAATTTAATTTATTACAGTTTCAGTTCAGTTCAATCACTCAGTCGTGTCTGATTCTTTGCGACTCCATGGACTGCAGCATCCAGGCTTCCCTGTCCATCACCAACTCCCAGAGTTTACTCAAACTCATCTCCATTGAGTCAGTGATGCCATCCAACCATCTCATCCTCTGTTGTCCCCTTCTCCTCCTGCCTTCAATTTTCCCCAGCATCAGGGTCTTTTCCAGTGAGTCAGTTCTTCACATCAGGTGGCCAAAGTATTGGAGTTTCAGCTTTAGCGTCAGCCCTTCCAATGAATATTCAGGACTGATTTCCTTTAGGATGGACTGGTTGGATCTCCTTGCTGTCCAAGGGACTCTCAAGAGTCTTCTTTAACACCACAGTTCAAAAGCATCAGTTCTTTGGTGCTTAGCCGTCCTTATGGTCTAACTCTCATATCCATACATGACTATGGAGAAACCATAGCTTTGACTAGACGGACCTTTGTTGGTAAAGTAATGTCTCTGCTTTTTAATAAGCTACTTAGGTTGGGTCATAGCTTTTCTTCCAAGGAGCAAGTGTCTTTTAATTTCATGGCTGCAGTTACCATCTGCAGTGATTTTGGAGCCCCCAAAATAAAGTCTCTCACTTTCCACTGTTTCCCCATCTATTTGCCATGAAGTGATAGGACCAGATGCCATGATCTTGGTTTTCTGAATGTTGAATTTTAAGCCAGCTTTTTCACTCTCCTCTTTCACTTTCATCAAGAGATTCTTTAGTTCTTCTTTGCTTTCTGCCATAAGTGTGGTGTCATCTGTGTATCTGAAGTTATTGATATTTCTCCCGGCAATCTTGATTCTAGCTTGTGCTTCATACAGCCCGGCATTTCGCTTGTTTAATATTTTTTAAAATAATCAGCTTCATGATAAAATTGGAATGAATATTTCAAAGAGGAAACCAAGACAAAGGGCACAAGAGGTCCCCATGTGTATTTACTGCCTTCACCAAGATCACATCCGTAATTTACCCAAGAGTTGATTTCCTTTGTCTGTTCCAGTTTCTGAGACCATCTTGTATTTAGTTAAGCATGGTGTAATGGAAATACTTATCTTAG
The DNA here is from genome assembly GCF_054371585.1 of Giraffa tippelskirchi. Taxonomy (NCBI): domain Eukaryota; kingdom Metazoa; phylum Chordata; class Mammalia; order Artiodactyla; family Giraffidae; genus Giraffa; species Giraffa tippelskirchi. The sequence continues at coordinate 126,513,254 of NC_137285.1, forward strand.
TGCTTCAGATATCATAAAAAAAGAAAATTACAGGCCAATGTCACTGATGAACATAGATGCAAAAATCCTGAATGAAATGCAAACATACTCTAACAATACATTGAAAGAATCATACACCATGATCAAGTGGGGTTTATCCCAGGGATGCAAGGATGTTTTAGTATACGCAAATCAATCGGTGTGATACATCATATAAACAAATTGGAAGATAAAAACCGTATGGTAATCTCAGTAGATAGCATTTAGGAGCTAGCATTGGCAAAAACATGGAGCTAGGACCATACATGATCTTTTTCATGGAACAGTAAGCAGTCACTTGTGACTGGGGGTTGGGTGTGTGGAAGATCTAGTGGGAAGTAAGGATCGAGTATGGAGAGGTTGGATTGTGCAAGGCTTTGAAGGGAATAATGGGAAGTTTGTACTTTATGCTGGAGGCTTAGAGTAATGTTTTCAGGTCTTTGAATAGAGGACCAAGATTGGAATCTTTTGGCAAAATAGATGTGATTATTATGTATGTAGGCTATTAGTGGTTCCTGTCAATTTAAAATCTTGACTCAGAGGCTAATGAAAAATATATAGTTGGAGGAAATAGTCACTGTAGTCTAGGGTGTGAAATAGAAACCTTTGGCAGATTGTAGAAATATAAGTCTTTTAAAGTAAGCCCTAGGAACTTTTTATAAATACATTTGGGGTTTTTCATACTTAGAATGTTAAATAAATTTATTAGACAATAACCTTCTCTGTCCAAGAATCTTAATCTCTAGATTGGGAGAAAGGATTGGGTTGGTGTGTACATGGAAAGAAAGAACTATATTTTGCTGGCTGACTGCACCTGTAATTGATGATGGACCTACCTAAACAAAGTGGGCTTTCGGCCTAAAGGGAGAGCTTTAAGCATATTTTAAAACTGAGCACTTGTTTTCTATTTTTCAGTCTGAAATAATCATCTGACACAGGGGACTAGCTATTGAGAATGAATCTGTTGTGGTCAGACCTCGCTGCCAACTTTTCTCTTTGATATGAGATGATTTGGCTATCTCTTAAGGTATCTTTAAGGTATTCTGTACTCTGTAGCTTGGTGGTAAAGAATCTGCGTGCAGTGCAGGAGACCTGGGTTTGATCTCTGGTTCGAGCAGATCCCCTGGAGAAGGGAATGGTTACCCACTCCAGTATTCTTGCCTGGAGAAATCCCATGGACAGAGGAGCCTGGCAGGCTACAGTCCATGGGGTCGCAGAGTTGGATACAACTGAGTGACTAACACTTAGTCATCTTATATTTTTGTTGATTTCTCCTGTTGCTTATGGAGCTTTTGCATTTCCAACACTTGTGACTTCCAAATAATTTTTGCATCCTAGTTGGAAGGAGGCCTGATGAAAAAATAGGGACTGGTTGACTGACAACAGTTGGGTTACTGGCCTGATGAAGTGAACAGTGAGTTACTGTTTTTTTTTTTTGGCTTTGTCTTTGTCTTCTTTTCTTGGTTGTAACAGATGATCTGGCATCAGACTTAACTAGTAACAGAGGTGTGTGTATGTAAATAATTGCTAATTTTGTGTTGGTGTGTGTTGGACTTTGCGTCTCTACCAGCATCCTTCTGATGGGAAGAAAGCAAATTACTGCTTAGTTAATATTCCAGGAAATACTGATGCTATTTTACAGGTATATAGGATTTATATAATATTTATACTTTTCAAGAATATTTCATTTGTTATTTCATGCTTCCAACAGCTTTGTAAATGATATAGGGCAGGAATAACTCCTATTGAACAGAAGAGATGCTGAGGCATAAATAAGAGACTGGGTTAAGGTTGCTGGCTCAACAAATAAATGACTGGGAAAACTTACTAAATTTTATCTTTGAATTGTAGCTTTCAGAAAGTTTCAGAAGAGGAAAAAGCTGAATGCTCCTCTTTTTTTGTTTTTCTTTATGTTTCAGCGGCGTCTTAGACATCTTCGAAACATTGCTGCCCGGAACATTGTTAATAAGAATGGCCATCAGCTTCTTGATACCTACTTCACACTTCACTTGTGTAACACTGAAAAGGTATACAAAGGTAAGAGAATCTGGACTTGCTACCCACAGGTCGTTATATCTCATTTTTATTCTTTTGTAACACAAATGATTCTCTGCATCTTTTGCTAGTATTGCTCATTAGAAAACGAAGTTGTCATGCTGTCTGAAAATATTTCTTGAGAAGTTGTTATATAAATTGAAGAAACATGTCTTTTGGATAGCTGAGCCTTACAATGATAAATTTATCATTCCTTTATGAATTTTAATGTTTAATTATTCCAGTAGCTGTCATTTGAAATAGGTTACTTGAGTCCAGTATCTAGTACTAATTTGCTTGTCTTTAAAATATAATTGATTCCTTTAGTCTTGTAAAATTTGGACCTAGTTCGTATCTTCTCATATCTGTAATTCTTTGTGTATATGGGCTCATTGTTAGAATAATTGCATGGTTTCTTTGAATTCATTTCCTCATACTAAAATGTGGATTCTTCCATAAGTGATAATTCTAAGAGGACATCAGATATTTAATTCAGAATCACAAGCATCTTTTGAATACATATTAGGCAAAAAACACGTTGACATAATCAGTTGATTTATGGTGAATACTCTTAAAAGAGGAAGAATGGTATAATGACAGGAATATTGAATTAGGATTAAAACTACATTGATATTAGTTCTGTCTATTTCAGCTAGTATGTAACTATATACCAGCTATGTACCAGTATGTAACTATATACCAACTATATACCAGTATATATACTGTATACTAAAATAGCTGTATGCTTGCTATGCAATTTTTGGACAAAGAAAAAAGGACTGTAAATTCCACCATTTTTACAGTTTTATTTCATTCTTAGGTTTCATTCTAACCACTGCATATTTTTAAAGCAATTGTATTAATCTGAACGAGTAATTCTAGCTACTATAACAAATGCTATGAGTCATTCAGTGTCTTGACATAATAAATTTCTTAAACACTAAGTTCAGTGTTTGAGCAATCTCTTGGAGATGGTGAAGGACAGGGAAGCCTGGCGTGCTGTAGTCCATGGGGTCGCAAAGAGTCGGACACAACTGAGCAACTGAGCAAAGTTCAGTGTAAGTGTTACTTATCAGATTCTGGCTTGGCAGTTCTCCTCTAACTGCTGGCTCAGGTATCCAGGCTGCTTCTGTTTTGGAATGATGCTTCTGATATGGCAAGGGAGAGGGATTATTTGAGGGAGGTTTTTAAATAGAAATGTTCCATATCAATTCCATGGCATTCCATTAGCCTTGTATCAGTTACATCATCCTTTTTAGGTGAACAAGGGATGGGAAAAATTGTCTCCTTATGTGTCCAGAAGAAAAATGAAACAATTTGGTCACTGTCTGTGCTAAGGGTATAAGTATTTTTGCAGATCTTATTACATTTGGTCTGCTGCTCACTAATTGGTTTCATCACCAGCAATATATGGGACAATGCCAAAGTACTTACATTTTTTATAGTTTTCTATATAATCAGTTCTTGGTTGTCTTTGTTAGAACTTCTGTGTTCTTGCTCCAGTGTTACCTCTGATAATAGTTACTCAACATTGAACTTAGGACATTTTAAGTATTTGGTAAATGATAGCAATTATTATTGGAATTGTAATGTTAACAGGCATAATAGTAGTTTCTAAAAAGAGTAGTCATGGGAATGGTTGATGACCATGATGTAAAATCTTGTCCAAGAGATACAATGAAACCAAAGTGATTTTTTTGTTGTTGTTATTCTTTTTCTTGTCTTCTCTAGTTCACTTTATATCTTGAGCTTAGAAGTTATTATGGAATATTTGTTGTTTTTTTTTTTTTCCTTTGGACTGTTTCTTGAGTTATTTCAATGAAATGGTTATTAACACAATAAGGGACTAGCTGGTTTCAGACCACAGGGAAGTCCAGTGTCTAGTAGTGGTATTGAGTCTGTCACTAACTGACAAGCCCTTTGGCTAGGACATTTAGTTCCTCTTGTGTGCTGTTAATTTATTTCTAAAATGGGAGGATTGATGATTTCTGAGACTTCCCTCGGCTCCAGAATGTCATGGTTGAATGAAGTATATTGACATAATAGACTTGTTGGGCCTGCATGTTCAGCTCTGTAACTTTTCACTGCCATAGGAGGAGCTGGAACACTCTTTCTTTAGTAAGCCTAATTAATACCACCATTGGAAGGACTGATGTTGAAGCTGAAACTCCAATACTTTGGCAACCTCATGCGAAGAGTTGACTCATTGGAAAAGACCCTAATGCTGGGAAGGATTGGGGGCGGGAGGAGAAGGGAACAACAGAGGATGAGATGGTTGGATGGCATCACTGACTCGATGGACATGGGTGTGGGTAAGCTCCGGGAGTTGGTGATGGACAGGGAGGCCTGGCGTGCTGCGATTCATGGGGTCGCAAAGAGTAGGACATGACTGAGCGACTGAACTGAACTGAACTATCTTCTTGGATCTGTGATGATAAGCTTGAATATTCACTGCATGATCATTATGTGGCCCTTGGTGTAGGATGACCACAATGAAAGGCCTGTGGACTCTTCTTAAAAGCCACCTGTACCGCCTGCCTAGTGGCATCATTTCTCAGTTTCAAAAGAAGTTTATTTATTTATTTTTAATTGGAAGAATATCTGAAATGCTGATTTCTAAGTTATTCTTTTATTTCAGCTGAATTCACAGCAGAGCGTAAGAAGTTATATGTGAGTTCTTTTGATTCTTGACACTTTTGTTTAGTGCTCTTAGGAGATTGTCTATTTCTCAGGTAGTTCAAATTGAACACCATATATTACATTCTCAGAGAACAAAACCTTGTCTTAATGGATGAGGAGCAAGATTCTAATCCTGGTTCCTTCTTAAACTTGGAAGTTTTATAAAATCAAGTTTGTTCTTCAGCCATAGTTATTTCTCCCCCAGGAAATGTGAGTGCCTGTGCTTTCCTGGAATACCAACCGGTTATTTTGATACATCAGAAGACGACCTCTACATAATTCAGTTTGGTCGTCTCATGCATGTGTCATAGTTTCAAATATCGCTTGTCACTCTAACAGCTTACAAATGTGTTTCTTTAGCTTCGGCCTCCCCCCCGAACTCATACTCAAGTATTCAACTGCCTACTGTACATCTCCATTTGGAGCCTAGGAAGTGACTTAAACTTGATATATTCAGCAATGAGTCTGATGTTCTAACTCGGATCTGTCTCCTGTATTCATCCCTCTATCAGAAAATGGCAACTCGGTCTTTCCATTTGCTTGGCCAGAAACCTTGGAATCACCCTGCATTGTCCTCTTTTATATTCCATACCCAATTTTTCAGCAGATATTTTTGGTTCTTACTACCAAAATATATCTATAATCTTTTCTTTTCTTACTACCTCCAAACTACTATCATGGAGTGGTTGGGTGAGTTGTTGACAGACCTGTTAACAGATCTGTCTGCCCACGCACTCTTGTCAGTGTGGTCTCAACCAAGATCCTGTTAAGATGAAAGTCAGGTCATGTTGTTCCAACCCCCAAACACTCCAGTGTCTTCCTATTTTATTCAGAGTAAAAGCTAAAGTTCTTTTTGTTTCCTAGGCCTTTCATGAACTGGCTGGCTGTCACTTCTCGGCACTTATCTCTTTCTACTCTTGAATTCTCTCTGTTCCATCCCTATTGCCCTTCTTGCCTTCCTTGAATTCAAATCGGCTTCAGTTTAAAGGCATCTGCCCTGACTCTCCTGCTGATAGCCACATGACTAGCTCCTCTGCCTTCTTTCAGGTCTTTACTCCAGAAATTTTCTCAGAGAAACTCTCCTTGATCACTGACTAACTCTTTTAAAAATTGTGACTCTTCTCCCTGTCTTTTGTGTTTGATTTTTCTCCACGATACTCCAGATCATCTGACATAACTGTATGTTTACTTATTTGCTTAATGCATGTCTCTCTCCACTAAATGTAAGCTCCATTTGAGTAGAAATTTCTGGGTCAGTTTTGTTCACTGCACTGTTTCCGGTACTTGGCACAAAGTAAGCCCCCAGATATTTTCATTTAATTTTTGAATAGCTAATACAGTCCATGGCTCAAAATATATATGAAGGTTTATATTAAAATCTTCCTCTCACCTGTCTCATCTCGCTAGTTTTTTGCTGCACCCTGCTCTATCTTTACTGAGATTCTTTATGCAATTGCAAGTAAAAATTGTACCAAATTATGTATGTGTATATATGTACTTCTGTGCCTTGCATTTTTCATTTAACATATTTTAGATGTCTTCCTATATTATTTCATAAAGGGCTTCTCTAATTTTCTTTTTTTCTGTTTAGTTTTGCATTTAACAGTTATGCCATAATTTATTTAACTGACTTCTTTTGATAAGGATTTAGTTGTTCCGGTCTTTTGCTATATACACAGCATTGCCATGAACAGTTTCATTGGTATATATTATTTTGTGTGAGTGCTAGTATGGCTATAGGGTAAATGCCAGGGTGGAAGTACAAATATTACAAAATTGTCCTTGTCGACATTCCCATTTGCTCTGTATGGGTACCCTTTTCTCTACAGCCTGACCAGCAGACTGTGCAATCAAAGTTGTGAAATTTTGCTAATCTGATAGTTGAAAAATAGTTTCATAGTAGAGTTTAAGTTTGTTTCTTCTTTTCTGAGTGAGGTTGAGATACTAAAAAAGCATTTGTTAAATAAATGGAATGCTATATAATAGCATGTTTTGACATGCCATTAGAACCATGCTTTGCAATCTCTGCTTGCTTTGTTTAGGTCTTAGCATGGATTGAGAAGCATTTGTATCTAATAGTCCCTTTCATGTAGAACTAGTCTTGCATGATATCTTTATGATATCTTTTTGAAAATTTATTTGTCTAGTAGTTTTGCTCAAGTTGTATTAACAAAAATTCATAGAATTATATTAATAACAACGATAGCTTATAAAGTATTGTTAATTCAGTATTTCATCTGAGCCTCATAACAACCCTGTTATCTTCCCGGTGTCATTCGCCTTTAAAGGTGAAGAAACTATGGCCCAGAAAAGTTAATTGACTTGTTCAGGGTCAAGCTTATACATGGTGCATTGGGGACTGGAACTGTTTTTTTCACTTTAAATTCACTATTCTATTGTGCACCATGTTGCTGATTTCATTGACAATAAAAGTATAGCAGAATGGTAGACAGTGTAGGCCCACATTTAACACTTTAGAAATTAATTTAGACTCCGTGATTCCTTTCCAAACTGTATGGCTCTTTTGTTGACCTTTCTCCATTAAAATTAGCAAGTCCATTTTGAGGGTCTAATGGAGAAGGCAAATTGTTTAGTTTCATTTATGTGTATATATATAGCTAGTCAGCAAAGTTTTGAAAAAATAATAATGCTATTCATTTTCTTAAAGCTGGAGATACATGTGTTGGAGACTCTTTAATTTAGACACTTTACAGATTAAGCTGAGGAATCCTCTCAAAAGAAAAAAGGAATAGCTTTAATTTTTTTCCACTGGTTTAAAAAGTATTACATACTTGCAGCAAATTTAGACAATACAAAAATATATTAAGTGAAAGTACCTTGTAATAACAAGCAACACAATTTTAGCCCTAAAAGTCTCCCCCCAACAGAAACATATTGGGAATGAATTAGAGTATATGTATGCATATTAGAAAAGAACATATGTATATGTACATATATACACACATGCACGTACATAGATATGTACATTTATGTAGCCGGTTTATGATTGGCATTGGTTAACCGTTTGGGAAAAAACGAAAAGAGAATACTGAGGGTTGGGGTTCCCTTGTGGTCCAGTGGTTAAGAATCCACCTGCCAATGCAGGGGACATGGGTTTGATCCCTGCTCTGGGAAGATCCCACATGCTGTGGGGCAGCTAAGCCCCGTGTGCCACAACTACTGAGCCTGCAGTCTGGACCCTGCGAGCCACAACTGCCGAGCCCATGTGCTACAACTACTGAAGCCTGAGTGCCTAGAGCCTGTGTTCTGTGACAAGAGAAGCCACAGCAATGAGAAGCCTGTGCACCGCAATTAGAGTAGCACCGACTCTCCACAACTAGAGAAACGCCACATGCAGCAATGAAGACCCAGCACAGCCAATGAATGAACTAATTAAAAAAAAAAAAAATGTAGGGTTGGCTAGTGTTAAGTGGGACTGTAAATTGGTACAATGTTTATAGAGAACAATCTGGCAATATCTATCAAATTCAAACTTTTTTTTCCCTTTTATCTTGCAGTTTCACTTGAAGTCTGTCTTATAGATTCATGTGTCTTATATATCTTCCAAAGATTATATATAATATTACTTGAAATATCCAAAAACTATCAGTAACTTAAATATTCATCAAGAAAAGTTTCCTTTTAAAAACAATTAGAATTATCTCTTCTCTTATGTAAAGTAATTGTTCAAAATAGAAAAATTTAAAAACTGCCAAGCAAAAAATAAAACTAAGCAGCCTAACCCTATCACCTAAGATAAATGTTGTTCATGTAATTGTAAAAATTTGGAGCCTGTGGTAAATTCTCTCATAGAACCTGTTTTTTTCACTTAGTGTGTTGTAGCTATCTTGCCACAAAATAGGATGATTATCATTATTACTGTTTTTTAAGGGAAGACGAGCATAGAATAGTATAGATGGTATGTTTTGTGAAGAAACATTTTAACCAAAAGACTTTGCCCATAAGAACTTTATATCCAGGTCCACTTTTCCTTTACTGCTTGATGATTCCCAAACTTTAGTCTTGTGGACTACTTTGGCAAGTTTCACTCTCTTTGAATTTCATCTCTAATGCTACATACTGAATATATTTTATGAAGTCCATTTTTCCCACAATCTGTGAAGTTGTTGATTCAATCAAAATTTTACTGAGTACCTACCCTGTGCCAGGAATAGTTTTACATGTTGAGGAGACAGCAGTTACACAAAACAAATGCTGCTGCCCTTATGGAGCTTACTATTAGGGGTTGGGTATATGAATCATAAATTTCAGTGTTAGAAAAAAGTAAAGTTTATCCATGTATCACCTGAAGTCGTTTCATATATCAGTAATATGTGCATCACCCATGGGAAATATTGCTCTATAGCAGCATACAGATACAGAGTCCTTGTAGGCTCTGCATTGACAGAGCATCACAGAGGAACTTTGGCAGAGACAACAGAGGCAATATTGAAGGGTTCATAGGAATGTCTGTTTGAACCTCTGACACAGTCTTTCTTTTGATTGTATCTTCATTGAACCTCTGACACAGTCTCTCTTTTGATTGTATCTTCACGTTTTGTAACATTTACAGTATAAATGAAAGTGTGTAGAATCATGGAATTTTAGTGGTTACAGAGGGCCTTGATTATTAGTCTGATTGTCAAAAGTGTCATGAAGAAATGGGCCCAAGGAAATGAGAAGCAGAATATTAATGACATGTAGAGCTAGAACTTTGGTTCCCTGGTTGCTAGATGAGTGTCCTCTCCACAGTACTACAATGGATAATCATTGGAGATGTTTGAGACAAATGGAGCATATGGAATTGGTTGTAGACAATGGCAGTAGTTAAAGGAGAATAAAATCTGAGTTTTTAAGGCCTTGCCTTAGACTCTGGGGTAAAAGAAGCCAGTCAGGGAAAAATCACTAAATTAAATCTTAATAGATTTTGACCTTTCTTTACCAGTGTTTTTCCCTTTAAAACTTTTTAATTTTAAACAAGGTCTTACTGGGTAACACAGGGAACTATATTCAATATCATATAATAAACTGTAATGGAAAAGAATATGAAAAATAATAAATCTTTGTATATGTACATCTGAGTCACTTTGCTGTATACAAGAAACTAACACACTGTAAATCAACTATGCTTCAGTTAAAAAACTTTCATTTAATAATTATCTGTATTTTAATTTTTAGATAAATATATATAGAGAATAGACCCTTGAAAATGTTTTAAGTGTTTTTATTTTTTACTAGAGCATATGTTAAAAAATTTATAGGATTAAGAGTTAGTGAGCTTATTTTCTTCCATATCACTTATTGTTCTTTTTCTTCTTTTCCAGAATTTTATAGGAGTGAAGTGATTAAGAATTCCTTGGTAAGTTTGCTTTCTGACAGGTGCATATGACTAAGCCTATGACTCCTATTTTAGAAAATGCTGAGACATAAAATAAGTTGAAGTTCAGTTCTGGTATTATATTTCTACAGTTAAATCTTCTGCTCAATTATTGCTTAAATCTTCACTGATTTGTTCATTGATGTATCTCTAGTGCTTAGAGCATGCCTGGCACAAAGTAGGTGCTTGATAAATATTTGCTGAATGCAGTGATACTTTTTCTGTTAAAAACCTTTGTTTTTTCAAATAATTCTATAATTCTGTCATTTCTGTTTGCTCTTGAGGTTTTTGACTATTTGACTTTCCAAGCATCATAATAAATGATGTTTTTGGAGGTAGTTCTTAAGAATTTTATGTCTAGGGCCATTGTATAGGATCTTTCCACTTATTTTTTGGCCATAGAGTTACTCAAGCAGAAAGTTGGAAATGTCCTTCTTTTGCGAATGGGTACACTAGATATTTGCATGATGATTCAATTTGGCCACGTTAATAAAAAGAAAAGCTTTATGGTACTGGTAATATTCTTATAACAATCCAGCCATACTGGATTTAGCCCCTGTCTACTTTTTCAACCTTGTCTCCTAACAGTTTTCTCACTCAGCCTTGTGTTCCAGGCTTACCTCATTTTTTCAGTGCTTCAAACATGCCAAACTTGCCTTGTTCCTTATGCCTGCAGCACCTGTTTCCTTGCTTCTTCACTTGGCTGCAGAATCCTTTGAGATCTGAGCTATGTCATTTCAGCCTGGCCTTCTCTGACTATTCCATCTAAAGTAGTTCCCTTTCCACTCTTTTTCACATCATTCTGTTTTATTTTCTTTAGATCATTTATCACTGTTGGAAACTCTTGCCCATTTAGCTGTTTATTATGTCTCCTCCCACTTACAAGTATGAAGTTCCATGAGAGTAGGGACCTTGCCAGTCTTGTTCGCCTTTGAAACCCTAGAGTCTAGAATATTGTAGATGTTCAGTAAATATTCGTTAGATGAATAAATGGATAACCACAGTGTGTTATCTTTACAGAATCCTTTTATGTATGTTATCTCATTTTGATCCTTAGAGCAACTTGTAAGGTAGACAGGGTAGATCTTAAGACACTGACATCCAAAGAGTCTCTGACTTCTGCAGAGTCACACACAACTGTGGGCCCCGAACTTAAATCCAGGCCCTCCATCTTCAACTCTCTACTACTCTTTCCTCTTCATCAAGCTGTCTTTTTCTTTTTTTTTGGCCATGCCACATGGCTTGGGGGATCTTAGTTCCCTCATCAGGGACTGAACCCAGGCCCTCAACAGTGAGAGCTTGGAGTCCTGACCGCTGAACTGCTGGGAAAACCAGCTGAGCCACCAGGGAAGCCTGACATATAGTAGCTGCTAAATATCGTTTCTGCTCCTATCTTGGCTCAGTTGGAGACAGAAATGGTCTATAGACAATTGAGAGGTGGGGAGGGTAAGTTTAGGGAGCAAATAGAGTAGAAAGACTCCTCGATTTATTCTTACTCCCTTTACTATAGTGAAAACTCAGTTTTCTCAAATTAAATACACGTGTAACCAGTATCCAGATCAAGAAATAGAATATTTTCGGTGCCCCAGAAGCCCCCTTATACCGTCTTCAGTTACTACTCCTCTCTGACTTTTAACATGGGCTTTCCTGGTAGCTCAGCTGGTAAAGAATCTGCCTGCAGTGCGGGAGACCCTGGTTCAATTCCAGGGTTGACAAGATCCCCTGGAGAAGGGAACAACTTACCCACTCCAGTATTCTGGCCTGGAGAATTCCATGGACTGTATAGCCCATGGGGTTGCAAAGAGTTGGACATGACTGAGTGACTTCCACTTTTCTGACTTTTAACACCATAAATTAATTTACCTGTTTGTGAGCTTTGTAGAAATGGAATCATATAGTGTCTGTTTTGATGACTTTGATGTCTGACTTTGATGTCTTAACTATATATCATAAGAGTCATTCATATGTGAGGTATACTTGTTTTCTCTATTGTCCTTCATTGTGTGAATATACCAGAAGTTATCCATTCTTCTGTTGCTGGGAATTTGGATGGTTTCTGGTTTTGTTTGTTTGTTTTCTGGCCACGTTGCATGGCATGTGGGATTTTAGTAACCGACCTGGGAATGAACTGAGCCCCCTGCAGCGGAAGTGTGGAGTCTTAACCACTGGGCCACTGGGGGAAGTGCTTGTTTCTAATTTTGAGCTAACGTGAATAGTACTGCTATGGATATTCTTGGATATATCTGTTGGTTGAATGTTTGTATGCACTTCTGCTGCATATATATCTAGAAGTGGGCTTGCTGGGAATATGCATATTATAAGCTTTAGTATATATTGCTAAATAGTTTAAAGTTATTGTTTTGTTTACATTCTCATTAGCAGTCTATGAAAGTTCTTTCTGGTTATTCTATATTATTGTGAATACTTGATATTTTTAAAAAGTGTTGAATTTAAATTATTGATAGATATTATATATAAGATTATTTCAGTTTAAATCAAGAGATTTTGAACTGGCAGACTAAGCACATGTAGTGTCAGTAGTGTCAATAAGTTAAAAGAATTGATATTAAGAACAACTATATACTACTATGTATACTAATGACGTCCCTGTGTAGCACAGGGACCTCAGTGCTCTGTGGTGACCTAAATGGGAAGGAAATCCAAAACATAGGGGATATATGTATATGTATAACTTATTTACTTTGCTGTACAACAGAAAGTAACACAGCATTGTAGAGTAACTATACTACAATTAAAAAAACCACAAAAAGACAACTATTATTAAGGTTGTGCATGTAGATAGTGACACCTGATGACTGCCACCTAGTGGTCAACCAGTATAGGACCTTATTGATTTTAACATTTCTAAAGTCAGAATTTCTGCTTTATTGACTATGCCAAAGCCTTTGACTGTGTGGATCACAATAAACTGTGGAAAATTCTGAAAGAGATGGGAATACCAGACCATCTGACCTGTCTCTTGAGAAACCTGTATGCAGGTCAGGAAGCAACAGTTAGAACTGGACATGGAACAACAGACTGCTTCCAAATAGGAAAAGGAGTACGTCAAGGCTGTATATCGTCACCCTGCTTATTTAACTTATATGCAGAGTACATCATGAGAAACGCTGGGCTGGAAGAAACACAAGCTGGAATCAAGATTGCCGGGAGAAATATCAATAACCTCAGATATGCGGATGACACCACCCTTATGGCAGAGAGTGAAGAAGAACTGAAGAGCCTCTTGATGAAGGTGAAGGAGGAGAGTGAAAAAGTTGGCTTAAAGCTCAACGTTCAGAAAACTAAGATCATGGCATCTGGTCCCATCACTCCATGGGAAATAGATGGGGAAACAGTGGAAACAGTGGCAGACTTTATTTTTTTGGGCTCCAGAATCACTGCTGATGGTGACTGCAGCCATGAAATTAAAAGACCCTTACTCCTTGGAAGGAAGGTTATGGCCAACCTAGATAGCATATTTAAAAGCAGAGACATTACTTTGCCAACAAAAGTCCATCTAGTCGAGGCTATGGTTTTTCCAGTGGTCATGTATGAATGTGAGAGTTGGACGGTGAAGAAAGCTGAGCGCCGCAGAATTGATGCTTTTGAACTGTGGTGTTAGAGAAGACTCTTGAGAGTCCCTTGGACTGCAAGGAGATCCAATGAATCCATCCTAAAAGAGATCAATCCTGGGTGTTCATTGGAAGGTCTGATGTTGAAGCTGAAACTCCAATACTTTGGGCACCTCATGTGAAGGGTTGACTCATTGGAAAAGATCCTAATGCTGGGTAGGATTGGGGGCGGGAGGAGAAGGGGACGACAGAGGATGAGATGGTTGGATGGCATCACTGACTCGATGAACATGGGTTTGGGTAGACTCCGGGAGTTGTTGATGGACAGGGAGGCCTGGCGTGCTGCAATTCATGGGGTCGCAGAGAGTCAGACACGACTGAGCGACTGAACTGAACTGAAAGTCAGAATTTATCTTACAATGGAAGAAAAATGTTACAATGGAAGATGGAAGAAAAATCTTACAATGGAAGAAAAGAGTGAAAAAGTTGGCTTAAAATTCAACATCCATAAGACTAAGATCATGGCATCTGGTCCCATCACTTTATGGCAAATAGATGGGGAAACAGTGGAAACAGTGAGAGACTTTATTTTTTGGGCTCCAAAATCACTGCAGATGGTGACTGCAGCCATGAAATTAAAAGACGCTTGCTCCTTGGAAGAAAAGTTATGACCAACCTAGACAGCTTATTAAAAAATGGAGACATTACTTAGCCAACAAAGATCTGTCTAGTGAAAGCTATGGTTTTTCCAGTAGTCATGTATGGATGTGAGAGTTGGACTATAAAGAAAGCTGAGCGCTGAAGAATTGATGCTTTTAAACTGTGGTGTTGGAGAAGACTCTTGAGGGTCCCTTGGACTGCAAGGAGATCCAACCAATCCATCCTAAAGGAAATCAGTCCTGAATAGTCTTTGGAAGGACTGATGCTGAAGCTGAAACTTCAATACTTTGGCCACCTAATGCAAAGAACTGACTCATTGGAAAAGACCCTGATGTTGGGAAAGATTGAAGGTCGGAGGAGAAGGAGACAACAGAGGATGAGATGTTCGGATGGCATCACTGACTCATTTGGACATGAGTTTGAGTAAACTCTGGGAGTTGGTGCTGGACAGGGAGGCCTGGCGTGCTGCAGTTCATGGGATCACAAAGAGTCGGACATGACTGAGCGACTGAATTGAACTGAAAGTCAGAATTTATCTTACAGTGGAAGGAAAATACTTGTTAGAATTGATGATAAATTGGAATATGTTTGTGTGTTGTGAAGTCACTCAGTCGTCTCCGACTCTTTACGACCCCATGGATTATAGGCTACCAGGTTCCTCCGTCCATGGGATTTTCCAGGTAAGAATGCTGGAGTGGGTTGCCATTTCCTTCTCTAGGAGATCTTCCTGATCCAGGGATTGAACCTGGGTCTCCTGCGTTGTAGGCAGATGCTTTACCATCTGAGCCATCAGTGAAGTTCATAAATTGGAATATGTTAGATGGTAATAAATATAATTGAGTGAAATAAAGCAGTATAATGAAGTATCTGGCAAGGGTAGTGGCTGAATTTCTGTGGTAGTCACATGAAAGGTTTCATTTGAGCAGACAACTGAAAGAAATGAGGGAATGTACCATGTATCAGAGGATGAGATGGTTAGGTAGCATCACTGAGTCAGTGAACATGAACTTGAGCAGACTCCAGGAGATAGTGGTAGGCAGGAAAACGTGGTGTGCTGCAGTTATGGTGTCGCAAAGAGTCAGATACGATTTAGCAGCTGAATGACAACAACCATGTATCTAAGAGGGGAAGACTGTTCAGGCCAAGAAGTAGGAAAACATGAAGGCAGGAGTGTACTTGAGGTTTTCAAGGAATGGCTAAGAAGTTAGTATGGCCGGAGTGGAGTGAGTTGTTTGAGATTTTGACAAGCTTGACAGGGAGAAAGGAATTGAAGATCAGGACAGCAGAGGAAATGACCTGGAGAGACAGCAGATGGTAGTCAAGGGGTGGATGGCATGGGAATGAGTTTTTGAGAGGTAACACAAAATTGAGGGCAGCTAGTGAGCAAGGACCCTCAGCTTATTCATTTTTCTATTTTCTAATGTCCCTAGCACAGTGAAGTCCAGTGTCTATTGCATTAACTAGAATAATCCACTGTTGACAGGCTAGATGGTGGAGCTGTGTCTCCAAGTTATGTGTCAGAGTCCTGATTTCTTCTCAGATATATTTAGTATTGAACAGTTAATGGTGAATGTATAAATCAGCTTTCTTATCTTCAGGTTCAGCTAACCATACCCTCCAAACTAGTTATTTATTGATTTTTGGTTGAGGGGGAAGTTAATATTCTTAACATTATTGAAGGGCCATTGGTTAATTAAAAACTAAAATAATTGAAGTAGTAAGAATGGAAGTAACTAAATTCTCTAAATTGGATTTTGTACATACACAAAGTAGAGACAAATTGTGTAATGAACCCACATGAAAGTGAAAGTGGCTCAGTCACGTCCAACTCTTTGAAGACCCCATGGACTATATAGTCCATGGAATTCTCCGGGCCAGAATACTGGAGTGGGTAGCCTTTCCCTTCTCCAGGGGATCTTCCCAACCCAAGGATCAAACCCAGGTCTTCCGCATCGTGGGCAGATTCTTTACCAGCTGAGCCACAAGGGAAGTCTAAGAATACTGGAGTGGGTAGCCTATCCCTTCTTCAGCGGATCTGCCTGACCCAGGAATTGAACTGGGGTCTCCTGCATTGCAGGCGGATTCTTTACCAACTAAGTTATCAGGGAAGCCCAATGAACCCATGTGCACCCTCTTTAACAATTATCAAGTTAATTATTGCATATTTTATTTTCTACAAAAAAGTTTTTCTTTTTTATTAGAAAATTAAAAATCTCATAGTGGCAGGAAGAAGAGTGATAGCTAGTTCGTATGTGTTTGGAAGTCCATCTCTTTCACAGCATTGTGCTGCCCCCCTTACATCACACTCCTTTCTGCTGGTTAAATGTCTCAACAGAGGTCAATGATAGGCCTTATAATTGAATAAACAAAGTTCTAGAGCATGTGCTTTTAGGGAAAGCATGTGACAGAGTTATCAGAACCAAAACTTCTGTTTGAATTGAGACTGCCTGAGATATTTTTAAATCTTTGGGAAAAAATTGACTGGACAATATAAATACTTTTTATGAGTTACTGGCCTGAGGGGTTGTCACAGAAGTGTATGTTCTAGTTGAACTGAATTAACATTTCATCTTTGTTGTGTGTGTGTGAGAGAGAGAGAGAGCGCGTGAGCGAGCGAGAGAGAAGGGAGTTGGATCCTCTTGCTTAGCCATCTTATGTTACTTTGTGGTAAACTTCATCATCATGCATTTATAAGACCAGGGAAGAACAGGATTCTGTGGGAACATTAGGAATGTCATTTATCTTAGTTTGGTGAGGGTGATTAGGAGAGGCGTCTCACAATAAGTAATTACTAAGTTGAGACATGAAGAATGAATAAAGGTGAATGAGACAAAGGAGAGAGAGTTTTGGGCTGGGGAATAATTACTGCTTATGAATTTAGTATGCCATTCCTGAGAGTTATCTTGTGTGTTTCGTGGAAGTTGGAACAGCTTTTATGAATTCTTAGTTGTGTTTCTTGTGATGGTATGTTTGTTTTTGAGTGATAAAATAGTGACAACTTGTTTGTGTTTTGAAACTTTTCTGTATATGTGTTCCTTTAATAAATAAGAAGTATCAGTTGAGCAGTGTTTTAGAGAAATTGCCCAGGTAATAAATAATAATTTTAGATTCTCCAGGAGGTGAACTTTTCAAAGCTATAAATATCCTAATATTCTGCCACTGTACTTTCAGTGAATAAGATATAGGTCCCTAAATGATGTTAGTACTTGAATAATTTGTTCCATCTAGACATGGACGTATATGTATAGGTTAAATGTAGAAAATCATCTAAATCTTTACAGTAACATTATTAGGCAGTGGAGTCTTTAATATGTGGCAGACCATATCTGTATCTGAGGGGACAAGCTCAGGAATGATTGGTCATTGTCTGGCAGCTATTCTGTAAAATTATAAAGGAAGGTCATTGTAATGAGAAGATTGACAATAGTTCTGCTGTATTAATATTCTGTTGGTTTAAAATGTTGGTTCAGGCCATCTACTCAGCCACAGAAACAACTTCAAAAGACTACTCTTCTTTCCAAAGACTTTTAATTAGTTTTAGAATGATGTATTCTTTATGCCCATCACAACTGTGCCCATCATCCCACCCCTTAAATATGGCCCTTCATATTTAAGGGCCATACATTCACCAGGTCTTTTTTTTTTTTTTCGTTTTGGAAAGGGGTGGTTATTTCATGCTTTTTCTGCTGAGAATTTGAAATTACACTATTTCATATTCCAGAGCACATGGAGTTTAGTTGAGAGATGACCTTATGCACAGGGGAGTAAATGGCTATCTTTTCAGGTGGTTAACCCTCCAGCTCCTGTCTTCAGGCTTCAGGGCTCGAAATGACATCATGAAGAGATACCGTTGTTTTTACCTCTGTAGGTACCTCCTTGTAAGATGCTGTATTTTTTCCGTTATTGACTCTTTGAAAATTTTTGTCTTATTACTTTGTATTGTGATACAACACACATTACAGTAAAGGGCACAAATAATAGCCTGGTGACTTTTCACAGGGAACAGATCCATATAACCAGATAAAGAACAGCAGCATTATTTTGTGTTCTCCCTCTAGTTACTACCTCCTTCCAAAGACCACCACTATCCTGATTTCTAGATTAGTCCTGCTTGCTATTGAACTTTTATATGGCATATGCTCTTTTGCTTAGCATATTAGTGAGATTCATACAAATTATTTATTAATTCTGTATGTACATGTCCTTTGGCAAGTATATCTATTTCTGTTAGGTATCTACGTAAGAGTGGAACTAAGTGCTGGATCATAGGTTGTTTTCAGCTTTAGTAGGTACTGCCAAGATAGTTTTCCAAAGTTGCTTGTACCAGTTACATCCATACCAGCAGTGTGAAGTTTTTAGTTGCTCCACATTCTTTTTTTTTTAATTAATTAATTTATTTTAGTTGGAGGCTAATTACTTTACAATATTGTAGTGGTTTTTGCCATACATTGGTATGGATCAGCCATGGGTTTACATGTGTTCCCCATCCCGAACCCCCCTCCCACTTCCCTCCCCATCCCATCCCTCTGGGTCATCCCAGTGCACCAGCCCTGAGCATTTGTCTCATGCATCGAACCTGGACTGGCGATCTGTTTCACATATGATAATATACATGTTTCAATGGTATTCTCTCAGATCATCCCACCCCCGCCTTCTCCCACAGAGTCCAAAAGACTGTTTTATACATCTGTGTCTCTTTTTCTGTCTCGCATATAGGGTTATCGTTATCATCCTTCTAAATTCCATATATATGCGTTAGTATACTGTATTGGTGTTTTTCTTTCTGGCTTACTTCACTCTGTATAATGGGCTCCAGTTTCATCTACCTCATTAGAACTGATTCAAATGTATTCTTTTTAATGGCTGAGTAATATTCCATTGTGCATATGTACCACAGCTTCCTTATCCATTCATCTGCTGATGGACATCTAGGTTGCTTCCATGTCCTGGCTATTACAAACAGTGCTGTGATGAACATTGGGGTACACATGTCTCTTTCAATTCTGGTTTCTTCAGTGTGTATGCCCAGTAGTGGGATTGCTGGGTCATATGGCAGTTCTATTCTCAGTTTTTTAAGGAATCTCCACACTGTTCTCCATAGTGGCTGTACTAGTTTGCATTCCCACCAGCAGTGTAAGAGGGTTCCCTTTTCTCTACACCCTCTCCAACATTTATTGCTTGCAGACTTTTGGATAGCAGCCATTCTGACTGGCATGAAATGGTACCTCATTGTGGTTTTTATTGCATTTCTCTAATAATGAGTGGTGAGTGATGTTGAGCATCTTTTCATGTGTTTGTTAGCCATCTGTATGTCTTCTTTAGAGAAATATCTGTTTAGTTCTTTGGCCCGTTTTTTGATTGGGTCGTTTATTTTTCTGGAATTGAGCTGCAGGAGTTGCTTGTATAATTTTGAGTTGCTCCACATTCTTGCCCAAACTTGTTATTATTTGTTTTGAAAATTTGAGCCATTCTGGTGGGCTAGTGGTATTATATTGTGATTTTAATTTACATTTCCTCATGTATTCTTCTAATTGATCACCTTTTCCAGTGTTTATTGGCCATTTTGATATTCTTTTTCCTGAATTTATATTTTTATGAAGTGCCTGCTCTGGAGAAACAGTGCCAGTTAGTGTCAATAAACACATTCTGTGTTAAAAATGAACACATTCTGTGCAAGGATTTGGCTTTTTTTTTTTTTTTCAAATATGTTTATGAGATCTATTCAATCTCATTTGGTAGTTTAAGTAGTCTTTTTTTCATGTTTCCTGTTTTTGATTATCTCAGGTTTTGTGCAGTTGGTTTGTTGAATTCTACTCTACTCTGTTCTTTCGCTCATGCCTGTGAGTATGTAGCCTTTTTGTTGTTCAAGCTCAATATAGAGGACTTCTCGTAGACCTGAGTGAGGCCTGGGCCTGGGCTTTGAATTATGTTCTTGTCTCTCTTTAAGACTGCCCAAACCAATGCCTCAAGTTTATATACGTTGGCAAATTCCTTTAAGGAAAAAGTCCTCTAGATTTACATTTATTTCTTTGGGTTCTAGCTTTCCTTTTTGGCTTGGAAAATCTTCAGTGATGATGGTGGTTATATTTTAGCCAGCATTTTTAATTGTTTTCAGTGGGAGGACCGTCTAGCTTACCATTATCAGAAATGGGTGGTTGCCTTCCATTCATTCCTTGGGTCATGTGTGAAATCTCATCTTGCTATTTCATAGTTACTCATCATGTTTTACTCAAAATATTTTTGTCTTTCTTTATTGCCAATATTTTCAATAAATTTATCTAAGCATAACTTTGGCTTCTTAAAATAATTGACTACCTTCAAAGAAAGATTTGCTGGTATCAAATACGTCAGTGTATATTTCCTACAAACAAAGACAATCTCTTATATAATTACATTAAAATGATTAAAATCAGGAAAGTATAACATTGACACAGTACAGTTAAGCACAGTCCTTCATCCTCTACCCCCCAGGTATAGTTGACAAAAATTGTGTGTATTAAGATATGCAACATGACATTTTGGTATATCTATACATACATATATATATATATATATACACACACATATAGATATATCTATATATACAGGTATATATATTATCTATACATATATATATACCTATATATATGTAGTAAAATAATGACCAAAATCAAACTGATTAATATATCTATTACCTCCCATAGTTAACTGTGGTTTTTTTTTTTTGGTAGTGAGAATGCTGAGTACTCTCAGCAAATTTCAAGTATACAATATCGTGTTATTAACTTTAGTCACCGTGTTGTACATTTGATTTGCAAGATGGTTTCATCTTGCAAAACTGAAACTTTGTACCCTTACACCCGTTGGCCAACATCTAACCCCTGGCAGCCACCATTATACACCCGTTTTTATGAGTTTGACTTTTAGATTCCAAGTGTAAGTGATATTTTGCAGTATTTCACTTTCTGTTTCTGACTTATTTCACTTATCATACTATCCTTCAGTTTCATCCATCCTTTTGCAAATGGCAAGATTTCCTTTTTAAGGCTGAATAATGTTCCACACATATATGCATTACATTTACTTTATTCATCCATGTATTGATTGACACGTGGGTTGTACATGTATTTGACTATTGTGAATAATGCTGCAGTGAACACAGGAGTGCTTCTATCTCTAAGACACTTTCATTTCCTTTGAGTATCTACTCAGAAGAGGGATTACTGGATCATATGGTAGTTCTGTTGTAAATTTTTTGAGTTACTTTCATAGTGTTTTCCAAGTGGCTGTACCAATTTAGGTTTCCACCAATTAATTCCTAGTCCTTATTCAGGTGTTGTCAACTCTCCAAGACTCAATCTAGAATCATTTTGTCTTTAGTTGTCATGTTGCCTTATTCTTCAGTTTGGACAGTTCTTTAGCCTTTTTGGGGGTGTTCTGACTTCAGTGTTTAAAACCATCAGTTCAGTCACTCAGTCGTGTCCGCCTCTTTGCGACCCCATGGACTGCAGCATACCAGGCTTCCCTGTCCATCACCAACTCCTGGAGCTTGCTCAAACTCATGTCCATTGAATTGGATGTCCACCCAACCATCTCATGCTCTGTCGTCCCCTTCTCCTCCTGCCTTCAGTCTTTCCCACCATCTGGGTCTTTCCAGTGAGTTAGTTCTGTGTATCAGGTGGCCAAAGTATTCCAGTGAATATTCAGGACTGATTTCCTTTAGGATTGATTGGTTTAATCTCCTTGCAGTCTGAGGGACTCTCAAGATTCTTCTTCAACAACAAAGTGCAAAAGCATCAGTTCTTCAGTGCTCAGCTTTCTTTATGGTCCAACTCTCAGATCCATACACAACTACTGGAAAAACCATAGCTTTGACTATTATTAGACCTTTGTTGGTAAAGTAATGTCTCTGCTTTTTAACATGTTGTCTAGGTTTGTCATAGCTTTTCTTCCAAGGAGCAAGCGTCTTTTAATTTTATGGCTGCAGTCACCATCCACAGTGATTTTGGAGCCCAAGAAAATAAAGTCTCTCACTGTTTCCATTGTTTTCCCATCTATTTGTCATAAAGTGAATGGACTAGATGCCATGATCTTAATCTTAGTTTTTTGAATGTTGAGTTTTAAGCCAGCTCTTTCACTCCCTTCTTTCATCAAGAGGCTCTTTAGTTCCTCTTTGCTTTCTGCCATAAGGGTGGTGTCATCTGCATATCTGAAGTTATTGATTTCTCCCTGCAGTGTTGATTCAGGCTGTGCTTCATCCAGTCTGGCATTTTGCATGATGTACTCTGCATATAAATTAAATAAGCAAGGTGACAATATACAACCTTGACCTACTCCTTTCCCAATTTGGAACCAGTCCCTCAGTTTAAAAACATACAGACCAGTTATTTTGTAGACTCTTTCAGGTTGTTTGATGTTTCTTCATGATTAGATTCAGGTTATGCATTTTTGGCCAGAAAACTATACCTGTAGTGCTGTATTCTTTTCAGTGCTTTGTTTTAAGAGGCACCTGTTGCTGGTTTGTCCCAATTTGTCACTTGATTAACGTAATTCCTGTCAGGTTTCTCCACTGAGAAGTTATAATTTTTCCATTTATAATTAGTAAGTGATTTGTGAGGGAGAAACTTTGAGACTTTTTATATATCCTGCTTCTTATCAACTGTCTGCTTACCAGTTTTAGCATCCATTGGAGATTTTCTAATTTCCATCTTTCCTTTTATTATTTATTAGTTGGCAATTTAACTTTCTCTCCCATTTAATTAATTATTAATCTGTATCATTATTTTCTCAAAGATTCTTATTTTATTCAGTGGGTTATAATCTATTACTATAATTTATTTTGATGGTTACATTATCCCACATTTGATTACTGAGAGCCCTGTAAATTGATTCCTATGTCCTTTTGATGTGGCCACATCATTGAGTACTTCCTACATTCTGGCATGAGATATTCCAGACTTGTGTTGTACCCTTCCTGCCATAGCTCTGTAATCAGTTTTCTCCCCAAAGAACCTTTGGTTCTCTTTTTTGAGATTGCTAAATAGACAGCAAGATCTGAGCATGCTCATTGTTCCTAGCGTGCTTATTACTTCTAGCGTTTCTTAAGGGACTGAGTTAGGAAATCACACACAGAGGCACACACACAATATATCTACTGCTCTGTCTTTTAAAAACCATGCATTCGTACCAATATCTCCAATTTTAGTCTAGCTGAACTCGCAGTTCATTTGTCACCCCATTCTCTGATAGTGAAAAACCTGGCTTCCACTGACCTCAACATCTTTGCTCATGCTTGGAATTCACAAAAAGTGGCCTCAGAATTACTAATCCTTACCACTGTAAGAAGCAAACCTATACTTTGGAGTTCAGTGTCTGTTTCCTTAAGTAAAAGTCATATACCGTGAAATGCACAAATTTTAACTGTTTTGTTAGCTGAATTTTGCTAAGTGCATACATACCTTGTCAAGATATATACATTTCCTATCATTCTAGAAAGTTCTGTTGTGCCCAGAAAGCCATCTCCCCACAAGAGGAAATCATTTGTCACCACAGATTTGTTTTACTTGTTTTAGAACTTCATATAAATGAAATCATCATAGAATGTCTATTTTTTTATATTGTTTTACATTCTTTCCTTGTCTTTTCAGCTGTACTTCTTTGCATTAATTTTTAAATCATTACTTTAGGATTGCTGTATGTACTTTTATTTTTTTTTTTTTAATAAATTTATTTATTTTAGTTGGGGGCTAATTACTTTACAATATTGTAATAGTTTTTGCCATACATTGACAAGAATCAGCCATGGGTTTACATGTGTTCCCCTTCCCGGACCCCCCACCCACCTCCCTCCCCCTCTCATCCTTCTGGATCATCCCATTGCCCCGGCCCTGAGCCCTTGTCACATGCATCGAACATGGAATGGTGCTCTGTTTCACATATGAAAATACACATGTCTCAATGCCATTCTCCCAGAACGTCCCACCCTCACCTTCTCCCTCAGAGTCCATAAAATTGTTCCATGCATCTGTGTCTCTTATTCTGTCTCGCATATAGGGTTATCGTTACCATCTCTCAGATTCCATATATATGCATTAGTATACTGTATTGTTGTTTTTCTTTCTGGCTTACTTCACTCTGTATAATGGGCTCCAGTTTCATCCACCTCAGTAGAACCGGTTCAAATGTATTTTTTTTAATGGCTGAGTAATATTCCATTGTGTATATGTACCACAGCTTCCTTATCCATTCATCTGCTGATGGACATCTAGGTTGCTTCCATGTCCTGGCTATTGTAAACAGTGCTGCGATGAACATTGGGGTACACGCGTCTCTTTCAATTCTGGTTTCCTCGGTGTATATGCCCAGCAGTGGGATTGCTGGGTCATATGGCAGTTCTATTCCCAGTTTTTTAAGGAATCTCCACACTCTTCTCCATAGTGGCTGTACTAGTTTGCATTCCCACCAACAGTGTAAGAGGGTTCCCTTTTCTCCACACCCTCTCCAGCATTTATTGCTTGTAGACTTTTGGATAGCAGTTTGTATGTACTTTTAATTACTTCATGTAAACAGGAGAACCTTGCAACAGAGTAGTTCCAGTTGTCTATCTTCTCTCATTTGTGCTATTATGTTTGTATATATGAATCTATACATATGTTATAAAACTCTTTATACATTTATAGCTTTTACTTTAAACAGTCATATATGATATAAATAAAATAAGAAGAATAGATAGCCTTTTATATTTACTCACTCTTTACCATTGCCAGTGCTTTTTATTCCTTAGAGAGCCAAGGTGCTGTCTGGTGTCATTTTTCTTCAGTGTAAAGGATTTTCTTTAGCATTTTTTGTAGTAGAGGTCTGCCTACTTATTCCTAGACCTTAATGTTCATCTCCATACTTAAATGAAATTCTACCCCTATTTGGGCTTCCCTGGTAGCTCAGCTGGTAAAGAATCTACTTGCAATGAAGGAGACCCCGTTCGATTCCTGGTCGGGAAGATTCCCTGGAGAAGGGATAGGCTACCCACTCCAGTATTCTTTGGCTTCCCTGGTGGCTCAGACGGTAAAGAAACCGCCTGCAATGCAGGAGACCTGGGTTCAGTCCCTGGGTTGGGAAGGTCCCCTGGAGGAGGGCATGGCTACCCACTCTAGTATTCGTGGGCTTCCCTGGTGGCTCAGATGGTAAAGAAACTGCCTGCAATGCAGAAGACCTGGGTTCAATCCCTGGGTTGGGAAGGTCCCTTGGAGGAGGGCATGGCAACCCACTACAGTATTCTTGCCTGGAGAATCCCCACAGAGGAGCCTGGCGGGCTGTAGTCCATGGGATCACAGAGTTGGACACATTGAGCGACTAAGCACAGTACCCTATTTAGCAGGGTTGCTAAAACAGTTTTGGTGGGATAGAGACGGGGTGGGGGTTCATATCAGAATGGAGTTCTGGTGATCTTAGGTTGAAATTCATGGGTGCTGTGGAATCCGTATAAAACTGTTTGCACAGCTTGCTTATTGTGTTATCATCATGCTGTTTATTGATAATCTTTTGGTGTCCTCAAACATCCATTTTGGTTAAGTGGGCATTCATTCACTCATTCAGCAAATATTTATTGAGCACATGCCAGGTACTTTTCAAACTTTGAGGATCTTGTGGTAAACAAAGCAGGCAATGTCCCTGTCTATCAGAGCTTTTATTTTAGTACAGGGAAATCAGAAAATAAAAATATACAAGCAAAATATATACAAGTGAAAAAGATCAGACATAAGCACCATGAAACTAGAAGTCATGTACCCTCTCCTGAAATGTGAGCAGTTAAATTCACAAAAACAAATACATCAATATATCCCCTAAACCAAAAATACTGCTCTGGTCCCCTCCCCACTTTGGTCAGGAAAAAAACTGTCACAAAGCAAAGATCAGTTACCCTTATATGAGGGCTTTTTGATTTACTGATTTATATAATATGAAAATTGATAATTTAACGAGATTAATTAGAGTTGTGTTCAGTAATGAGAGCCCTAACATTTAAAGTAGGGGAAATAGCAAATCAAAGCTACAATGAGATATCACCTCATACAGGTCAGAATGGCCATCATCAAAAAATCTACAAACAATAAGTGCTGGAGGAGGTGTGGACAAAGGGAACCCTCTTGCATTGTTAGTGGGAAAGTAAATTGATACAGCCACTGTGGAGAACAGTATGGAGATTCCTTAAAAAAAACTAGGAATAAAACTACTATATGACCCAACAATCCCACTGCTGGGCATATATCCTGTGCTGTGCCCTTAGTTGCTCAGTCGTGTCTGACTGTTTGTGACCCTGTGGACTGCAGCCCTCCAGGCTCCTCTGTTCATGGGGATTCTCCAGGCAAGAACACTGGAGTGGATTGCCATGCCCTCCTCTAAGGAATCTTCCCAACCCAGGGATTGAACCCAGGTCTCCTGCATTGCAGGTGGCTTCTTTACCATCTGAGTCACCAGGGAAGCCCAAGAATACTGGAGTGGGTAGGCGTATCCCTTCTCTAGGGGGTATTCCCGACCCAGGAATTGAACCAGGATCTCCTGCATTGCAGGTAGATTCTTAAAAAGACACGTTACCCCAGTGTTCATTGCAGCACTATTTACAGTAATTAGGACATGGAAGCAACCTAGATGTCCATCACAGATGAATGGATAAGGAAGTTGTGGTACATCTGTACAATGGAATATTATTCAGTCATAAAAAGGAACACATCTGAGTTAGTTCTAATGAGGTGGATGAACCTAGAGCCTATTACACATAGTGAAATAAATCAGAGAAAAACAGAAATCCTATATTAATGTGACTATATATATAGAAAGATGGTACTGATGAACCTATTTGCAGAAGAGCAGTGGAGACACAGACATAGAAAATAGACTTGTGGACACAGTGGGGGAAGGAGAGGGAGGGATGAATTGAAAGAGTAACATTGAAACACTACCATATGTAAAACAGATAGTGGGAATTTGCTGTATGACGCAGGGAGCTCAAACCCAGTGCTCAGTGATAACCTAGAGAGAGGGGTGGGTTGGTGTGGGAGGTGGGAGGGAGGTTCAAGAGGGAGGAGACATGTGTATACCTCTGGGTGATTCCTGTTGATGTGTGGCAGAAACTAACACAATATTGTAAAGCAATTATCCTCCACATAAAAATTAAAAAAAAAAGAATTTTTAAAAAGTAGGGAAATAATTGAAAGTAAGTAATTGATGCATTGTAGTTCATGTCTATTGATAATATTAAAGTCCCTTAATTTTTTCCCTTTTCAGAGAATGTTTCAGCTCTCTGAATGGAAAACAAACTTCTTTCGGAGCATAAAGTTGACCTTGTCATTCTTAACCTTAAAATCTCTCAGTGTCCCCACATCTTGTCCACAGTAAACTACCTCCTCAGCATCAAGTCTCCTGTTGATCTCTGCAGCGTTGCATCCTGCCACTCTTGTGTTGTATGTTCTAGCAGTTGCTGTAGTTACTTGAGCACACTGTGCTATTTCACACCTCTGAGCCCTTATTTTGCTGGGGAATTCCCTGTTTCAACCTGGTGAAATATTTGTCGTGTAAAAGCCAAGCTTCATGGCCTGCATGCCCTCTTTCCCCCTGTTCCTTCATAGTTTATTAATCCCTCTTGTGCCACTTTGTAATCTTTTGAAAATTGGACTTTTCATGAAACTGTAATTATTTAAAGAGACGTTCAAATCCAGCAATAAGTTGGAGGTACTTTGAGGGCATTGTTTATGTGTTGTTTTTTAATTATTGTGTATTGTGTGGAATAAATAATTACCATAGGAAGCCATGTTAATTAGAGATTAGAATATATGCTCCTTCTAGTGACTATAATAAATAGGCAGAGAAATTAAGAAGTATCAGTATCACTCTCTTTGTGTTAATTGGAATGCCTTCTTAGTTCACTTAAGTTTGCAATGTAATATATGAGTTCTTTTGGTTAAGAAACAAAATAATATACAACCTAACTGAAATAACTGTAAACATTTAGGATCTTTCTAAAGCATGTTTTCATTTCCATTAACAGAATCCAACATGGCGGAGTCTTGATTTTGGAATAATGCCAGACCGTCTGGATACATCTGTGTCTTGTTTTGTGGTGAAGATATGGGGTGGAAGGGAAGACATCTACCAGCTGTTGATTGAATGGAAAGTCTGTTTGGATGGACTGAAATACCTGGGTCAGCAGGTAATTTTTAGAGTGCAGTTTCAAGTAGTTGTCCTCTCTAAAGAAACCATCTAGCTTTTTTTGTTGAATTGTCAGAGTCTGTATTTCCTGTTAATAAAGAGAGACCTTTTATGATTGTTTACTTAATCACAAAAATTTGAGTCATTGAGAAGTTTAAAAAATAACTGAAAACATTTATGAAGAACTGCTTTAAGCTGCTAATTTAAGAGGATTTTGAGTGGGGTGGGCAGTAGGAAAGAATACGCTTTCTTGTAGTGCTCTGCTTATAGTGCTCTGCTTATAGTACTCTGTTTATAGTACTCTGCTTATAGTACTCTTTCTTATAGTACTCTGCTTATAGTACTCTTTCTTATAGTACTCTTTCTTATAGTACTCTGCTTATAGTACTCTTTCTTATAGTACTCTGCTTATAGTACTCTGCTTATAGTACTCTTTCTTATAGTACTCTGCTTATAGTACTCTTTCTTATAGTACTCTTTCTTATAGTACTCTGCTTATAGTACTCTGTTTATAGTACTCTGCTTATAGTACTCTTTCTTATAGTACTCTGCTTATAGTACTATTTCTTATAGTACTCTGCTTATAGTACTCTTTCATATAGTGCTCTGTTTATAGTACTCTGGTTATAGTACTCTGCTTATAGTGCTCTTTCTTATAGTACTCTGTTTATAGTACTCTGCTTATAGTACTCTTTCTTATAGTGCTCTTTCTTAATAGTGCTCTGCTTCTTCTAACATGCTGGTTATTTCCCCTAGAACCTGAAAAATTAGTTGAAAATAAACACCTCTCTTATGACCAGTAGAATAGGGGTTTTTCCAAGAATAAGAGGAGCTACTATTTGTTGAACACAGGGATGACAAATGCCTGACTTATCTACTGCTACCCATTCCCCGTGACTGATGGAGCTGACTGAGTTATCTGAGCTCAGAAGTAGCTGTACAGTCTTTTCTAACACAGTGTTCTAGAATGCACCTAGCAATATGCCAGAATTGCATATGAAATGAAACCTATTTGCCATTCCCAGACATAGGTAACTGCAGTTAATGTTTATGACAACCTTGTGAAAGTTGCTATTATTGCCCAGTTTCCTGATGGGAAAATTGAGCCTCAGAGAGTTTAAGAAATTGATCAAGATCACACTGATAGGTGGAGCTGGAATTTGCATGAGGCCTGGCTGACTTAAAATTCATTCTCTTTCTGCTGAACTACCCTGCTGTATACATGTAGTCCTTGGTAACCACCCATCCCACATTGGAATAAATGCCATTTCTATTTTGTGATACCTGTGGGACTACTGATAAGTGCAATGCTAAAATGTTAGTCGTATCTGCAAACATCCTTCATATTTCTTAATATTTATTCAGCATATACCATCTGGTATATTTCTCTTAGACAGTTCTCTCTCTATATTTTTCAGATTAAAAAAAAACCCAACAAAACAACTCTGCCGTTATTTTGCACACCATAGTTTATTTTGTGCTCTTGGATAGAGACCCGAACAATGCATGCAATAAATATTTTCCTTTACTAAATTCTAACCTGCTCCAAATTCTGTTTTATTTTTATATTTTTTCTTCTCTTTTAGGACTGATCTTAATTAAAACTCATGAAGTAATGACTTTGGCTTAGGGTCATTCTCTCTTTTAGTCCCAAATGCTTGTTGCCTTTAGCCTGGCTAACCAGAGCCCTGCACTGGGGCACATACTCTGTCTTCCTACATGCTCTAGTTGGCTGTTTGTGCAAAGACCCTGTGCACAATGATACTAAGCACTGGTTTACATTTTGTACGGGGTGGTGCTTCTTAACGTTAGAGTTGCAGAGCTATAGGCTTGTGGCGAAGTCTTTTTTTGGCCAGAGAAGATGCCCTTCATCATGTTTTTCAGTTCATAACATTCCTTAGTTGGTTGTCTTCTTAAAATACCCAAATGTACTTAGGTCTAACTTACCCTACTTTCAGAGAGTTAGCATTCATGTATCCTCTTACACAGTTGGTATAGCAGAGAACAAGAGAAAGGGAAAACATTTTTCTAAGCCAATTAGACAGTTAAAGTCACCTGTGAAATAGATATAACAACATACTACTAAAAATCAGATATAATAGAGTTACAGATTTTTAGAGGAAAGCAAGGCTAAGCTGTATTAGATTAATAGCCAGAATCTCTTAGGTTTATTGATTGGTCATCTGCTTTCTGACAGGCATTGTTCTCAGTGTTAGTGATCCAGAGATGAATAAGATAAGGTTCTTTAGACCTGGTAAACTGATGA
Organism: Giraffa tippelskirchi; assembly: GCF_054371585.1. Classification (NCBI taxonomy): domain Eukaryota; kingdom Metazoa; phylum Chordata; class Mammalia; order Artiodactyla; family Giraffidae; genus Giraffa; species Giraffa tippelskirchi. The sequence continues at coordinate 126,544,041 of NC_137285.1, forward strand.
TAGATAAATACCTGCAAAGAAAGCCATGAGAGTACGTTTAAGAGGTATTTAGACAAGCCTGCATAGGGTCAGGGAATGAATGACTTTTGAATGAAATTTTTTTACAAGTTAGGGTTTTTTGAGGTAAAATTTACATACAATAAAATTTATCCTTTTAATGTATACATTTCAATGCGTTTGACAAATATATGAAGTAAGTAACCACCACTACAGTGAATAACGCTGCTGTGAATAATTAAATAGTTGACATAAATTTTCATTTCTCTTGAATAAATGGAATTTCTGGGTCTAATGGTAAGAGCTGTGTTGAAATTTGTAAGAAACTGTGAAACTTTTTCCAAAGTGACTATCATTCTGAGTCCCCATCAGCAATGTATGAAAATTCCTTACTTTTGTAAGGACTTATTATTGTAAGTCTTTTTAATTTTTGCCATTCTGATGGTATCTCATCCTAATTTTGATTTCCCTGATGATGAAATGATGTTTTACATTAAGAAAATGTATATTTGTTCTCAATCCTCCACCTTCTTCGGTTTTTGTGTGTGTGTGTTTGTGAAATGTTTGTTTAGATTAACCATCGTTAACATTTTGATGCATATGATTTTAATCTTTTTCCTCTCGAGGTATATATACGTATAACATGTGTTTGTAAAATTTTTGCATTTCTGCTAATCTTGAAACTGATTTCACAGTGCTTTCTCCTTTTCTGTCATAAAATGGGACACTTCTTAAAATTGGTTTATAGTTTTCACTGTAAGTTTATTATAGCAGGTCCATCTTTTGGTATTGTTGTATTCAGTTGAGTAAAGATATAGGTTAACAGGAAGCATGTGATTAATTGTGCTTTAGTAACAGATATGGCAGGTATGGAAGTCAGGTAAATGTTCACAGGAATTTTCTGCTGCTGACTTTGGCCTTTGTATCTCTAGCTAGAGAAAGAAGAGGTGAAATGTTCTATTCTGGTAGTCTTTGTTCTTTCCCCCACTTGAACCCTCACTTCAATTCCTCATTGCAAAAGCAGTTAAAAAGCATTTTAGCCACAACTCTTTCTGATCAAGTAATCAAATTTGTTTTTATAGACTTAATGCTGTTTTGAGTTTTTAAAAATTCTTACTTCTTCAGTTTTGAAAGTTTTATTCCTCCACTTTTTAGATGAAATTTAATTTGAAGTAACACTGACTGAAGCTCAAATCAGTTATATTTGAAAGAGTAGTTGGCAGAAAATAATTAGTAGACTTTTAAAGGTTTTGGGGATTGGATATTATCTTTAGACTGTCTTTTTGAAGATAAAAAATAGTATTAACCTTTTATATTTTTTCTAGGACTTCATTTTTTTTTTTAAAGCATTGACAGACTAATTGAACTGTTATTTTTTTAAAATTTTATTTATTTTTGACTGCATTGGGTCTTTGTTGCTTGTGCATGGGCTTTTTCTAGTTGCAGCGGTGATTAGGGGCTACTCTTTATTACGTTACAGTGCTCGGGTGTCTCGTTGGGGTGGCTTTTCTTATTGCAGAGCACGGACTCTAGGGTGCATGGGCTTCAGTAGTTGTGGTGCATGGGCTTACTTGCCCCAAGGCATATGGAATTTTTCCAGACCAGGAATTGAACCCATGTCCTCTGCATTGCAGGTGGATTTTTAATCACTGGACCACCAGGGAAGTCCTGGACTGTGTTTTCTTTGAGATTAAAAATGTATAGTATGCCTCTTAATCCCCTGTGCTTAAGGAATTTGCTTTCTGTAACAACCTCAAGAAATGTTTGTGGAGAATGTGTGTGAATGGTGGTGCCTCTGATCTCATATGATGATTTTGTGAGAACTTTGACTAAAACAGGAAACTCTAAATTGATTACCTTGTCTTATGATATGCAGTTTGTTTTCTGCTGGCTTGTTAGACATAGCCAATTATTTTTCAACATTGAAGTAGGTCCTGTCATTTTCTAATCACATTAAAACTTGATTGGAGTGAGATGAACTAATAATGTATTTTTTTCCTCTCTTAGATTCATGCCCGCAACCAGAATGAAATAATTTTTGGGCTGAATGATGGCTATTATGGTGCTCCATTTGAACATAAGGTAAGAGGATTTGCATGATGCTGTGAGTTATGTTAGTGCAGGTGTGTGCTGATACATCAGGCAAAAGCTCTGTGTAAATAGAATCATGTTTTAAGTGTAAGTTTGTTGTTTAGTGTGGCTTAGGGTGAAAACACATTTTGTAACTGCACCCATACATCTTTTCTAAATCCATATTATATTAATTTTCCTAAAAGAAAATCTCAACTGGCTGTTTTCTAACAATTCTTTAGGAGTTAAGGAGGAATAGTAGCTTTTGATTAAATGTAATACAGTTTCATTAAATGTTTCAGATATCTTTTACAACTTTGAGTAAATTTAAGAATCCTTAGGCAAGTTATATTGTAGTCAGTTATATTATAGTCTTTGCTGTCTCTGTATCTAAAGGTGATTAGAGAAAGGAGAAGGAATTTATTTTTACTAAGTGCCTGCTCTCTGTGGTACCATGTCAGGTGATTCATGTTTTTTATCCTATTTAATTTTAGCCACAAACCAATGAAATGAGTTTTCTACATGATTTCCTTAGTGATCATGTTGTTTTCTAATTCTTGATGATCTGAAATGCTATTGCTAGAATGCTCCATTCATTCAGTGGCTATTTATTGAGCACCTACTATACATCAGCCACTGTGCTCTAAGTGCTAAGGGTACAATGGTGAGCAGACAGATTTCCCTGCTGTCATGGAGTGTATGGAGGAGACACACAGTGGTAAAGTAACCTAACAGTTAACTATATAAGCATAAATGGTGGCAAGTGCTATAAAAGCATGTGGTAAGGATCTTACCTACTCTAGTGGCTCAAGAAAGGTCTTCGGGACTTGACTTTTAAGGTTACAATCCTGAGGATGAGTGGAATTGAACAGTGTGGAGAGAGTGAGGGCTGAATAGAGAGAGCATTCTGAGTAGAGGAGAGTAATGTTGGAAGGCCATGAAATGCTAGAGGAAGTGGTGAGTTTTAAGGACTGAAGAAAGGTCTGGGTAATAAGGGAAAATGATACCAGATGTGGCTGGAAAGGTAGTCAGGGACCACATAACAGAACCTTTTAAAAGATTTTATCCTAAGAGCAGTGACATATGTTGAAGGATTTTTACCATGGCAGAGGTATAATTAGATTTGTGTTTTAATAATTTCACTCTGGCTGCTATAAGGACTGATTTTAGAAGAGGCAAGAATATATGTGGGAAGACAGTAAGAAGGATCTTACTTATAAGAGTATCAGGTAAGAGATTTGATACTTTAGAACAGGGTTATGGTAGAATAGCAGATAGATTTAGGAAAGTTTTAGGAAGTAAGATCATTAGGACTTGGTTTGAATTTAGGGTAGAGGATAGAGGGAAAAAGAAGGTGTTAAGGATGACTTCTGGGTTTCTGGCTTAGATGAAGTAACCAGATGGATAAAACTAGCAGGCACTGAGAGAACTAAGGAACTGGAGGAAGACAAGCTTTGTTGGAGGCAGATCATGAGTTGAGATTTGATCATACAGACTTTGAGAATACCTCAAGATAGCCCTGTGTAGGTTTTAAAGGAGACATTTGGATTATATGAATCTGGAGTTCAGAGGAGAGAAGCAAGATGGAGGTATAAATAGCGAGATATAACAATGGCAGATAGTTACTGAAATCATGAGTTCAGATAAGATAGACCAAGGACAAGCAGTACTTAGTGAGAAAAAAGGGACTTCGTAATGGGCCTGAGGATCTCCCACTTTTAAAGGCCAAATATGGGAGGAGATGTTGTAAAAGGTGGCAGAGAAGGAATGGTGAGAGATGGATGAGGAAAAGGGAGTGAAATATTTTGTGGAATCTCAGAGGCTAAAGAATGAGAGGTTTTTGTTTTGGTTTGATTTTGAACCAAACTAAAGGCAGTGATTGATGAAACCAGAGAAGTTTAAAGAGACATTCTTTGCTAAAACAAACAAAAAGCAAGATAATAAACATCTCTGAAACAGAAATGGAATAGAAGCACAAAGAAGTGGGCAGAAGCATTTGATGTAATTGGCTGAAAGGTGGACTTCTCTGGGCAAAATGAATACTAAATGAGCATAAAAGCTGAGACAGGGCTCTCCCTATTACAAAAGGAGACTGAAAAAAGACATCTTAGGGACACCACTCATCTTTAAGGATAATTTTAAAAGGGAAAATCTCAAAAGTTCATAGAGAGAAAGGAAATATTACCTATAAATTAGACTGACAGCAGACTTCTCGTCAGCAACAGTAGATTCAAAAAGAAATGTATCTTCAAAGTGCTGTTAACTGTTAACGTACAATTCTATTTCTGGTAAACATTCAGTAAAGAGTGAGGGTGAAAGAAAGATAATTTTAAGTACCCGAAGACTGAAGGTTTACTGCTTCTATCTATACTGAATGTTGTAGGTAAAGAATTGATCCCAAAGGGAAGATGTCGGATGTAGCAGCAAGTTATAGCAAGATGTATAAAAGTGGTAAAACATTAGTGAATTTGGTTAACTACTGACAAACCAAAAAGCACACAAAAACTAATTTATACCATAAATGATGAAGCAAATCACCACTGTTGTTCAAAGTGGACCAGAGCTAGTCTAGAACTGTCACCAGTCTGTGGTAAACCAAGTATAAAAAAGTGAAAGTAAATGTTTGTAAACTTTTATAGCCATTTGACATTATTGTGCCTTTTTATTGTATTTTATTAAAGTATCAGCTCACAGTGGGTTGAAGGAAAAGCAACTGACCCTTCTCCACAGAGAGTTTGAGGACTGTTTGCTCTAGACAACAGCAATAAGGTGAGGGAGGCTGTTTGAAGAGTAAGACTCATTGATTTGTTCAGGAGGAGGCTAGAGATAGTAAACAAGTTTAAAATTTCTTATAATAGCTTGTGGTTAAGTGTGCATGGTAGAAATGTAAAGATACCTACTAAATACTAGAAACAATATAAACTTTTAATTGACAGAGGGAAAAAAGGGAATATAAGGAGAAGCAAACTGTGTCAACTTGATAGGAGTCAGAAAAGGAAAACAAAAAAGAACAAATAGGAATCAGAAGCATGTGGTACAGTGATAGAAATAAGTCCAAATATACTTGTAATCATAGTCACTGAATATGGATAGAATATCTGTGGTTGAAATATTTCATAAAGGATTAAAATATTCTAAAATAGCAGGGCTTTAAGAATGTATGTTCTATATGGAAGATGAAAGGTTACTTGTGAAGCTATCACAAGGAAGCATGTTTTAAAGCAACTTTTTAAAATAGTGACTAAAGTTTTTGTTGACCAGTTCTTCAGCATTCCTGGTTTTTTACATTAGCTGTAACCAGAAACACATCTGATGATTATGTTGCTGTTAATTCTTCCTCTGTCCACGTTAAAGTATCTTCAGCCACCATGGTCTAAAAGTTGAAGCTTATTTGCTCAAAACTTTTGCCTCTTTGTTTATCTGCTTCTCAAAAAGGATTTACTCATTTCTGTTGAGTTGTTAGAAATTTGGTAAATTTCTCAGCTTTTTACTGTGTTGGATGAGTATTCAGTCTCACTTCCAGGGATATGTTTGGAAACTATTTAATATATTTGAAAATCTTTGACTAAAATATATACTGTAGGTCTGAATCCTTCATTCAGTAACTTCTGCTGGCATTATTAGGGAGTGACACCTTGTTAATTTTGTGTAGTAAAGTTTCATTTATTTGGCATGCAAATGTAAACTCTTACATATTGAACAGCAAAGCAGACAAAAAATAATTGAATAAATGATAATAAAAATCTATTTTTAGTTGTAAACATGATTCATGATTTTTTTCTGTCAGTACATATCAAGTACCTACTATATGCCCATTGTTAAACTAAGTACTCTGGGATGTGGAAATGTTAGGTGTAGACTCACCAATGTTTATTCTTTTACCTGAGATAAAGTAGCATTTTTTCCAGAAGAGCTCCAGTTTACCAGTAGGTTTAGTTTGAAAAATTATTTTTGATGTCAGTTGTTTTTATCTTAACACAGTGAGTTATAGCAGAACTGTAACTAATTTGAAGAGAACCTTAGGGAGAAGTTGGTGAATCAGGCTAGGTGACCTGGAGGGATGTTTCCCAGGTGGATTTTGCTACTGGGAGGGCAGTTGGAGAAGCATGGGGAATGAGAGGCTGTTGGGCCAGCTCTTGACCCAGTAAGCTGGAAACTTTTCAGATCCCCGTGCAGGAGTTTTACCTTTAATAAAGACATGTAAAGTTATCATTATCTGAATTTCTTTTTGGCAACAACTTTTCTTTTTGGAAGAATGCTGACAGCTACTTGGGTGAATGGACACTCCTAGTGGTTAAGAATATGGGTGTTGGAGTCAGATTGATGTGAGCTGAATTCCAGGCACCACTTCTGCTTACCCATGATAGAGATTTTGGGCAAACTGAGTCATCTCTGAGTTTGTTTTTTTGTCTGTAAATGGAGATAACAATTTCTTCCTCATCATAAATTATTTTGAATATTAAAGGTGATACTGTATATTATGAGCCTGGCACCTGAGGAAAGTTCAGTATGGACACTACTACTCAGTAGTCTCTAAACCATATGAAAAGTGGGGTTACATCTCTAATACTTACCACTCTGTCAGCAGTTGTGTCCCTTGAACAGTGCCTGGCATGTAGGAGGGGTTCACTTTGTTAACAAATGCAGGTGAATGCTTCCTATATTTAGAACTGTCATAGTAATAATTGAGATTAAAAATCTCAATGGGATAGTATTTTTTCTCTCTTACCCTACCTTATCCCTAGCCTCAACTTTTGGAGTTTTATTTTTATATAACTTATATTGTCATAATAACTATTATGTTATTGATAAAGTATAAAAAGCTTTAAATTGTTAAGAATTCTTTTCTCAGACAAAAAACTGTAGCAGCAATGTCTTCAGAGTCCAGTAGATGGCAATGCATTCTCATTTTAATGGAAAAAAAAAAAACTGAAGCAGCAGTAGAATTGAGCAAACTCCAGGAGATAGTGAAGGACAGGGAAGCCTCGCGTGCTGCATTCCATGGGGTCATAAGGAATCCAACATGACTGAGTGACTGAATAACAAGAATCCAAGTAAAAAGGGTCAAATCTTTTTGGAGTAAAACACTCTCAGGAGATTGAAATAACAATTTGGTGATTAATTTCACAAATGCAACCACATGAGTTGATCATCTCAAGTACATAGTCCAACTGAGATTGAAGATTTAGGGACAACAGCAAGTTTCAGCGGAGAAGGCAGTGGCACCCCACTCCAGTACTCTTGCCTGGAAAATCCCATGGGCAGAGGAGCCTGGTAGGCTGTAGTCCATGGGGTCGCTAAGAGTCAGACATGACTGAGCGACTTCACTTTCACTTTTCCTGTTCATGCACTGGAGAAGGAAATGGCAACCCACTCCAGTGTTCTTGCCTGGAGAATCCCAGGGATGGCGGAGCCTGGTGGGCTGCCGTCTATGGGGTCGCACAGAGTCGGACACGACTGAAGCGACTTAGCAGCAGCAGCAGCAGCAAGTTTCAGAGCCTGTACAAATGGGAATTCCTTATTTTATATTGGTCAAGGCATGATACTTTTGCTAAGTAGAAAACCTGATTTCTAATCCCACTTTTGTTCTGCTACTGTGTATCCTGGAGCAGATCACTTAACCTCTCTTAGTTTTAGGTTCCTCATTTCAAACTAAAAAAATTCTTATCAGCTGATTAATGCTGGAGGGAATATTAGGCTTATTTAACTCATCGCTCTTCTCATAGATAAAGAAACTGAGACTTAGAGAACCTCTTGAACTTGACATGGAGAGTAGTTTCATGCTTTAGGTGGTAACTTAGACATAGCTATAATAATATCAAATATAATATAAAAAATCATTACATACTTTCATAGCTCTATAAATTATTTTACTCTATTCTGTAGGGAAGGCAGAGCAACTACTATTAGAAGTTTTAGTAGTAGTAGCAGCTGCAGGCATCTAGCAGCTAACAGTTAAGTATTTGGGGAATAAATGAATGACCAGGAAATCAGAATGAGTTAGTGGCAGAACCAGGATCAGAACATAGATCTCTGTCTTTCTAGATATGCTCTTCTTCATTATACCATGTCACCTGTGTAAAAGTGATGAATAGATGATTTTCTTCTTTTAAGTGCTTTTTGAGGTTTCTTCCATCCTTTTATTTGTGTGATTAAATGCTGTTAAAGATACTGTCTTTAACTTATGGCAACTCAGGTGGGCAAAGTATTACTATTTTTGTTTTCAAACTGAAGATGCTGAAACTTTAAAAAGAGATTTTTGTCTTGTTAACTTTATAGAACTGAGAAATTTAAAAGATGGCTGTTTCCTCTTGCTGGTCAAATTCATGGATGCTAACTTGTTTCCAAAGCACGTCGCACATGGTACTCAAGCAGAACATTCAGAAGTGGGGATTACGTGTGTCAAGTACTGCCTGTATTTTAACAACAGAGAAAGGGATATGGTATAATTTCTACCCAGATCTCTTAGTACGTCATCAAGTAAAGGTTGGAGGATCACAAAAAATAGCTCATTCTTACATATATTTTATTTAGTTTTCCTTGAAGAGCTCTGTCCCCACCCTGCCCCCTCAAGTAGATTATGAAATCCAAGAAACAGACCAGACAGATCCTAAGGGGCTGTTTCTAATTAATAACTGCTAGCTTTCTTATAACGGAGAAGGCAATGGCACCCCACTCCAGTACTCTTGCCTGGAAAATCCCATGGACGGCGGGGCCTGGTAGGCTGCAGTCTATGGGGTCGCTAAAAGTCGGACACGACTGAGTGACTTCACTTTCACTTTTCACTTTCATGCATCGGAGAAGGAAATGGCAACCCACTCCAGTGTTCTTGCCTGGAGAATCCCAGGGACGGGGGAGCCTAGTGGGCTGCCATCTATGGGGTCGCACAGAGTCGGACATGACTGAAGCGACTTAGCAGCAGCAGCAGCAGCAGCTTTCTTATAAAACCTCTAGGTATCTGAGCTCAGTTTAAGTCCAGGGTAAAATCTTGTTTCTGAATTATTTGAGCTGGTGTGGAATCCTAATAACAGTATTACTCAGGTGGATATGGAACTTTTGAAAACTATCATTGCTAGTTTTTGTTTACTGAGTATCTACTGTATGTCAGACACTATACTATCTACTTTTCATGTTTTATTTAATCTGTATAACAGCTCCATGAGGTAGTTATCATCATTCTGTAGATACAGTATCCTAGAAGGAAATGTTCAACTACTAATCCAGGATTACTTCAGTTCAGTTCAGTCGCTCAGTAGTGTCCGACTCTTTGCGACCCCATGGACCACAGCACAGCAGGCCTCCCTGTGCATCACCAACTCCAGGAGCCTACCCAAACTCATGTCTGTTGAGTTGGTGATGCCATCCAACCATCTCATCCTCTGTCATCCCCTTCTCCTCCTGCCTTCAATCTTTCCCAGCATCAGGGTCTTTTCCAATGAGTCAGTTCTTCGCATCAGGTGGCCAAAGTATTGGAGTTTCAGCTTCAGCATCAGTCCTTCCAATGAACACTCGGGACTGATCTCCTGTAGGATGGACTGGTTGGATCTCCTTGCTGTCCAAGGGATTCTCAAGAGTCTTCTCCAACACCACAGTTCAAAAGCATCAGTTCTTCGGCGCTCAACTTTCTTTACAGTCCAACTCTCACATCCATACATGACTACTGGAAAAACTATAGCCTTGACCTAGTAAGTAGCAGAACAGTGATTTGAAACCAGGTCTGATTTATTCAAAAGCCTCTTCACAACTATGCTACATGGTATCTCTAGATTTCTTCCTACTTCACAGAGGATGTCAAAGTACCACGTCACTTTCTTTACATTTACCTAGAGATATCTACTATGTGTATTGTGAGGATCAAATGAGGGTGCATACATAAGTGCTCTGAATGGTATAAAGTATATTATTGTACAGACTTTGGGTATTTATCGTTATAGAGTGGGCATGCAGTGCCCAAGAGGCCATCAGCCCACCAAAGTCCACAAAATTTCCACACGTTAGTCTCTCTATTTGGCTTTCCTCTGAGTCTCTCTCTCCTCCTCTCCCCGCCCCCTTTTCTCTTGGATCAGATTAGCTTCTGACAGATGTTTGGAAAATCATCTCATCCTGTAATTCATATTTATAAATCCTGCTGCTGCAGTGTGGTCCCATTCTCTCTCTTCATTGAAGCCAGAGAATAATCTGGGAAAATGCCATGTTTCCTGTTACGAATTTGGAGGATCTTGTCTCCTTAGCACAATTTTTGAGCTTTTCAGAATTTTAATACTGGAGAATTCAAAGCCAAGCACGGCTCTTCATGTAGATGTTTTATTTTAGGTTCTTAGAAAGTAAACAGAAACAGAGCTCCAGACTCATCCTCACTAGGGGATTCAGAGAGTTGAAAACTTTGTTTAAATTTTGTAAACTCATCTTTATTATTCTTTCTTAGATTTGTAGTGAGGGCATTCTTGACTCTTTTTTTTAAACTTTCCCCTCTGGGAGTCAGTTTCCATTTAAATTGTTTCTCTAGAAAGCTGGGAACCTTTCTTCGACTTTTTCACCTAGTTAACATGATATCACTGTTGCCTTCTCTTCCCTCTCACTTTTCTCTTCTCTCACAATTATAGTAACTGTGTGTTTGTCCTTCGTCCTGTTAGAGTGTAATCTGCTTTAGGGCTGAGGTTGTCTCTTACTCATTCTTTTAGTCCCAGGATTTAGTGTAGACTTTGCTTAGAAGATATTTTTCTTGAGTGAATGAGATCCACTAGGATCACATGGGTCCTGTTTCTGTTCTGTGTATACTTTTCTCTTAAAGGATGGCTACTTCAGCAGGGTCACTGTCAACCCTCTTGTTACGGAGTTGTATTGGTGACATTTAATCCATTTCATACTTGGAGTGTGTGACTATGATTGTGATCATTTTTTGAGGGTAGTTTAAAAAACTGAAGTGTGAATGTTCATTGCAGCACTGTTTACAATAGCCAGGACATGGAAGCAACCTAGATGTCCATCAGCAGACGAATGGATAAGGAAGCTGTGGTACATATACACAATGGAATATTACTCAGCCATTAAAAAGAATACATTTGAATCAGTTCTATTGAGATGGATGAAACTGGAGCCCATTATACAGAGCAAAGTAAGCCAGAAAGAAAAACACCAATACAGTATACTAATGCATATATGTGGAATTTGAAAGATGGTAACGATAACCCTATATGCAAGACAGAATAAGAGACACAGATGCATAGAACAGTCTTATGGACTCTGAGGAAGAAGGTGAGGGTGGGACGTTCTGGGAGAATAGCATTGAAACATGTATATTATCATATGTGAAACAGAACATCATTCCAGGTTCAATGCATGAGACAAATGCTCAGGGCTGGGGCAATGGGATGACCCAGAGGGATGGGATGGGGAGGGAGGTGGGAGGGGGGTTCAGGATGGGGAACACATGTAAACCCATGGCTGATTCATGTCAATGTATGGCAAAATCCACTACAATATTGTAAAGTAATTAGCCTCCAACTAAAATAAATAAATTTATTAAAAAAAAAAACAACTGAAGTGTGAACAAGGACCTCTTCATCCCTATTGACTTGAATTTAAAAGAATTTAGTTTCAGGATCTGTATACCTTTGCTTAATAACATTATTGTTATTTTCATTGCTTCTGTTTTGAAGGAGAAGAAAACATATGCTGTCTCAAACCTCAGACCAGATCTTGCGGAATCTGCATATTCAGCTCAGGTTCAGTGTGGAGGAAGCGGTCTCACTTTGCCTCCTTAGCAGCTCAGCATCTGGGCTTCGTCAGAGCTCAGTGGCAGTGGGTGTCTGAGGCTTGAAGGTGCTTGACAGAGATACATGCACATTTTTCTCAGTTTAAACCTTAGTGACACTTAAAAGTGTGTTAATGTCCAAACTGACATACACACATAGGAACTTTGATTTTTTTTTTAGGTATTCATTTTAGGAGGAGTTGTACAAATTTTTGTTGTTCAGTTACTCAGTCATGTCCAACTCTTTGCGACCCCATGGACTGCAGCACACCAGACTTCCCTGTCCTTGTTCAAATAAATACTAAATTTTAAAAAAGTATGCTCACTATATCTGAAAATGTGCTCAAGTGGTAGAATGAGCCACAGTTTTTTGTTTTTTTTTCTCTCTTGTCCATTATGATTCCTTATTCTCCCTAAGTAAATAGAAGAGGGACTATTTGCAGAGCTCACTTAACAGTTTTAAGAGTAATGTATGTAGTCTACTAGGGCTTCCCTGGTGGTGCAGTGGTAAAGAATCTGCCTGCCAATGCAGAAGGCGTGGCTTTGATCCCTGGGTTGGGAAACTCCCCTAGAGTGGGAAATGACAACCCACTCCAGTATTCTTGCCTGGAGAATCCCATGGACAGAGGAGCCTGGTGGGCTGCAGTCCATGCGATCACAAAGAGTCGGACACAACTGAGTGACTGAACACACACACACATATACCCATATAGTCTACTATCAGTCCCACGGGGCAGGCTTTTGCTGGCACCTTTAAGGTATTGTCCTCAGGCTTCCACTCAGACCTCTTGTCCTCTCATCAACGCATTGTGTCTGGGTGATTCAGATCTCTCCCAGTCTACTTCTCTAGTCAGTACTTCCATATATCTAGACTTGAGTCAGATTGCTTGAGTGTTTCAGAGACTCGTTGTTCAATCGCTAAGTCATGTGTGACTCTTTGTGACCCCATGGACTGTAGCATGCCAGGCCGCCAGGCTTACCTGTCCTTCACTATCTCCCGGAGTTCATTCAAACTCAAGTCTGTTGAGTTGGTGATGCCATCCAACCATCTCAGAGATACATACTCTCCACAATTCCTATACTGAGCTGAACCTCCCCGACCCTTATTGTGTTCCTTGGGTCAGTGCATGGTACTGTTGTCCATGCATTTTCTCAAGTCAGAGCAGGGAGTCATCCTAAATGCTCCCCTCTTTTCCTGAGTTACTTTTTTGAATCACTACTTGGGAGATCTGCTGAACATCTGTTTCTTTCCTGGTTCTTGACACTAAAGCCAGATTTATCTTTCTAAAATGTTCATCGTGTCCTTCTTATTCAAGTCATTTCAGAGATATTAATGGACTTGTAAGATCTTACAGTGATCTAATTCTTGATTTTGAAGCACCCCACCAGTAACAGTTTCTTAAAAAGCTAAAATTTATCCATTTCAGTTTTAGAGCTTAGACCTCCTTTCCATAGAGTGGTTTTCTATGACATACCCCTAAGTACAGTTTGGACACCTCTCTATGTACTCTCATAGAACCTTGCTTTTCATTTTTCTTGTCACTGTCCTTAACTAGTTATATTCTGATTACCCATTTGCTCAACTCTCTTTCTTACTAGACTGTGCACTGTGTAAGGGCAGGGACAGTGTCTGTCAATGAATTATCCCTAGTGCTTAGCACGGTGCTGGGAATGTAGTAATAATTCAGTAAATATTTGTTGAATGAGTGAATGTTGTAGTAGCAGATCATTTAAAACTTTGCTGGGATATACTGTTTCATTGTCATCAGTTGTATAGCATGTTTTTCAAAATTCTCGTTCATCTGTGTTTAAACAGTTTCTGATCACTTCTTCATAGACATCTGCCATTTGCAAATTATTATATTTTAAATGGATCTCTTTAATTTTCTCTCCAGGTTGCTTTCCCTTCCAGTTTTTTTTTTTTTTTGCATTTTTACTAACTATTTTTCCATTTATTGAGGTCTCAAATTTTGCAGTTAGCCTTGATTGATTTCTTTTATCCACTCAATTCATTCAGCTCCTGGACTCTTTTGAGTCCTTCTTTGAAGTCACTCATTTTTGGCTGCTTTTCCACATCCATTGCCATGATCCAAGCTCAGCCTGGCACCTTCATAAGGCAGGATTACAGCAGTAGTTTCCTGGCGGGCCTGTGGCTCTGGTCTCTTTGTATCCACTTTGTCTGATTCACCACTGCCTGATTAATCTTATTCCCAAAGCATACTTTCATTTTTTTTTATTCCTTTGCTTAAAGATTGTATGGAGTTACTTCTTGTCTGCTCTATGTGGCCAAATCTCTGACCTAATTTCCTTTTCTCCATTAACCTAAATTCAGTCAGTGGTATAGTACTTTTGGGTATATCTCTGCTTTTATCTTTACTTCTTTTCTCTGTCTCTCTGCTTTATTCTTCAGAATTTGAGTTCTCATTCACTCTAGTACATGTGGGTTTCTAAAATAGCCTCCTAGTGGGTGTTTGGGCATTCTGCTTCCTCTACTTTGTCATATGTGTCATTACCAGAGTAACCTTCCTTAAATGCAGCTTTGATCATTGTCCTACACTGTTGGAAACTTTTCATGAGTCCTTTATGAAGGTTGTCTCACTTTTTAGTATGACATTCAAGGCTTTCTGTGCTCTGGCCCTCTCAACCTTGTCACGTAGCTATATCTCCCACTGTTTTCCCCTCTGGTGTTCCAAGTAATTTTGACATCATTGGAGCTGAACAAATTGGACCACTGTTTAATTTTCTCTGAATACAGCTTATGTTTTCCCACTGCCATGCTTCAGCTAAAGGTGTTCAGTCTGTGTGGGACTTTCCTTCACTGCCATTCAGCTTTCTGTACTTGTTAATCTATCCCAAGTATTGCTACCCCTGCAGCCTTTGATGTTTCTGCTTCTACTAGGTGGAATCTTTACCATATTGGAACTCCTATAGCTTTTCTTTTTAACCTTTCTTACAGCAATTTTACTTCACTTGGAACCTTGACTGGGTTATATACTTTATTAGGTTGTATATGGCACCCCACTCCAGTACTCTTGCCTGGAAAATCCCATGGACGGAGGAGCCTGGTAGGCTACAGTCCATGGGGTCGCCAAGAGTCGGACACGACTGAAGCGACTTAGCATAGCATAGCATAGCATACTTTTATAAAGATGATAGAAATTGCCTGACATCTTATATGTATTAGATATTCAGTAAACACTGAAATGAATAGTTATATGTGTATATTGTTGTTTGCTTCATAAACAGTTATCCTGTCCACAGGATTATTTTAGTAGAACTTTTAGAGTTTTAATAAAAGATGTCTTTGACTGTTTTAGTAGCTCACAACTCTCAAAACGTACCGTAACACATTTTAAAAGTTGACTTATTCAGTGATCTAGTACATGGATAAGCAAATTACAGTCCCCACATGTTTTTATGTGGCCTGCGAGCTAAGAATGGTTTTTACATTTGTAAAGAATTTGAAGGCGAAAGCAAAAGTATGCAATGGAGATGATGTGGCTTGCAAAGCCTTAAATATTTACAATCTGGCCGCTGATTGAGAAAGTTTGTAGATCACTGATCTAGAAACACACCTGATCATCTGCCTGGAATTACTTTTGGTCTTTGGGTATGTGAAATTATCTGTTTCCTTGAGCAGTTTAATAGGCGCTCACCCAGACTGGTGCCTATCCTATTTGCTTCTTTGTAAAAGAATTGTTAGGCCTGGCTTCAGGAGAATTTTGAGTGACATGTAAATCTCCTTGGGGCTCTTTGGCACTTGGCAGTATCTCACACAGATAACCAGATACAAATGAGCCATTTCTTTCCATTATGATCCTTCATCAGAGGTCTGTCGGGATTGCACATCTGGTGATGTTAGATGTCATTCAGAGCAAGGCTCTTAGCATATTTCAAGAATGTTAATTGCTGAGTTGTGGCTGAAGCAGAAGGGTTTAATAATGTCCTTGAGTTGCCTTAAATGTACATGGACCCAGAATTTGAGAACTGGAAAAGGTCTTAGAGATCAAGTAAAGCATAGTCACTAAAAACACAAGCTGTGGAGCCAGACTGCATGGCTCTTCTACTTAATCCTGCTTGTGTCTCAGTTTCCTTACCTTTAAAGTGGGGATAAGAATAGTACCTGTTTCACAGGGTCTCGTGAGTATTATGTACGTTAACCTTTAACGTTAATATCAAAACATTCATTTAACGTGAGAAACAGCACTGCCTGGAATACTGTGAATGCTCATACATGTTACTTTTGTGTTTGGCTATTATTGTTTATCATTGTTGATATTAGTAGTAGTCTCATCTCATTTTATCCTTAAAGAAACTAAGACCTAGAGGAGTTAAATGGTTTTCTTCACTTCCATGACAGGCAGAGTGGATTAAGACCCAGAATTCTTGCTATAATGTGTTCTTTTTAGTTGTATGTGAGTGTGGATAAGTTTTTAGTAGAAAAGATGTTTGGCAGCTTTTTGCCTAAAATAAGAACAGCTAAGTGGAGTGTCACCAATCATTTCTCCAGAGAATCTTAAGTTTATTTCTGGTGTCATTTTGTAGTTCATTTGTAGGATTATCTCCTGTTTCTGTCTTTTCTCTTCAGCTGCCCTCATGATATGTAGATTATTTCATAGCCAACTCTCTTTCTTTTTAATTGGGTTGAAATTTATATAACATGAATTTATGCTTTTGTTTTTGGCCTCATTGCACAGCTTGTGGAATCTTAGTTTCCCCACCAGGGCTCAAACCCAGGCCCCAGCAGTGAAAGCACTGAGTTGTAACCACTGGACCACTAGGGAATTCCCTAAGCATTTTAAAGTGTGTGACTCAGTGGCATGGGGAATGTTCACAATGTTGTGCAAACACTATCTCCATCAAGTTGCATAACATTTTTATCACGGCAAAAGAAAATGCCATTAAACGTTCACTCTCCATTTTGTGTTCCCCGACCCCCAGCAACTACCAACTTTCTTTTCTCTCTGCGGTTTCACTTATTCTGAGTATTGAATATAAATGGAATCATACAATACGTAACCTTTTATGTCTGGCTGCTTAGCGTTTTTGAGGTGCATCCAAATGTAGCATGTGTCAGTACTTCTTTTTTTGGCTGAGTGATATCCCATTGTATGAATATACGATATTTAGTTTATCTGGTCATCCACAGATGGATGTTTGAATTGTTTCTATCTTTTGGCTGTTGTGAATAGTGCTGCTTTGAACATTTATGTACAAGTATTTTCAGTTCTTTTGGTTTTATACCTTGGAGTGGAATTGCTAGATGATATAGTAATTCTGTGCTTCAATTTTTGAGGAATTGCCAAACTTTTTTCCATAGCTGCTGACCACTTTATGTTCCCAACAGCAGTATTGGGTTGACAATTTCTCCACATCCTTACCAACATTATTTTTTGTTTTTTCCAAATTTTAAATTTCGTTTATTTTTTTACAAAATATTCAGTGGAATCTCATTGTGATTTTGAATTACATTTCCCTAATGACTAGTGATATTGGGCTTCTTTTCACGTGCTTGTTGGCTGTTTGTATATCTTTTCTGGAAAGGTGTCTCTTTTGAGTCCTTTGCCCAGTTTTTAATTGGGTTGTCTTTTTGTTGTTGGGTTGTCAGACTTCTTTATGTATTCTGGATATTAGACCTTTATCAGATACATGATTTGAAAATATTTTCTCCCTTTTTTTGGATTTTTTTTTTTTGCTTTCTTTATAGTGTCCTTTGTTGCACAGAAGTTTAATTTTGATAAAGTCCAATTTGTCTATTATTTCTTTTGTTGCTTATGCTTTTGGCATATATCTAAGAATCCACTGGCAAATCCAAAGTTTTATAGATAACCTCCAAGGTTATATAGGTATGCCCTAATGGTTTACTTGTTTTAGTTTTTACACTTAAGTCTTTGATCCTAGTTGCAATTTTTGTATATGGTGTTAGGAATGGGTTCAACTTTATTCTTTTGCATGTGGCCATTTAGTTGTTTCAGCATCATTGTTGAAATGGCTGTTCTTTCTCAGTCCTGACACACCTTTGTTTAAAATCAGTTGACTATAGATAGATGAATTTATTTCTGTATTCTCGGTTCTATTTCATTGATGTATATGTCTGTCATAATGCCAATACAATGCTGTTTTGATTAGTGTTGCTTTGTAGCAAATATTGAATTGGGAAATATGAGTCCTTCAACTTGGTATGTTGTGTTGACTTGATTTTCATCTATCAAACCACCTTTACATACCTTGGGTAAATACCACTTGTTCCTGGTGTATAAATCTTTTTCTAAAAAATTATTTTAATTGTGAAATATGCATAATATGAAATTCACTATCTTAACCATTTTAAGTGTACAGTTGGTGGCATTAGGGACATTCACCTTGTTGTACAACTGTCACTACTGTCCATCTCCAGAACTCTTTTTGTCTTGTGAAACGAAACTCTCTATCTACCCTTTAAGTGATAGCTCCCCATCTCCCTCCTCCTCAAGTCTCTGGCACTCACCCTTCTACTTTCTGTTTCTGTGAATTTGACTGCTCTTGGTACCATATATAAGTGGAACCATACAATATTTGTCCTTTTGTCACTAGCTTGTTTTACTTAACATAATGTCTTTAAGGGTCATGCGTGTTACAGCATGTGTCAGAATTTCTTTCCTTTTTAAGGATGAATAGTATTCCATTATATGAATATACCACATTTTATCTGTTCATCTGTTGATGAACACTTGGGTTACTTCCACCCCTCGACTACTGTGAATAATGCTCCTGTGAACATGGGTGTACAAATTTCTCTTTCTTTGAGTTTTTGCTTTCAGTTCTTTTGGGTATATTCCCAGAAGTAGAATTGCTAGACCAGATTAGCTTTGCTAATACATTGACTCTTGAATAACATGTGTTTGAACTGGGCAGGGCTACTTATATGTGGGTTTATTTTTTTCAATAAGTCTGAAATACAGTACTATATAATGTACAGTTGGGCAGATCCATGGATGCAGAACAATGCATATGGAACTGTGGATACAGAGAACTGACTGTAAAGTTATATGTGGATTTTTAACCATATAAGAAGTGGAGAAGGAAATGGCAACCCACTCCAGTGTTCTTGCCTGGAGAATCCCAGGGACAGGGGAGCCTGATGGGCTGCCGTCTATGGGGTCACACAGAGCCGGAGACGACTGAAGCGACTTAGCAGCAACCATATAAGGGTCGTTGCCCCCACCCCCTCTTTGTTCAAGGGTATTTTGTTGAGGATTTTTTTCTCTATAATGTATGTATATATGTTATATATTATATGTATAAGGGGTATTGGTTTATAATTTTCTTGTGATGTTATTATCTGGCTTGGGATCAGGGTAATACTGGTCTTATAGAATGAGTTAAGAAGTATTTCCTCCTCTTTCATTTTTTGGAAGACTTTGAGAAGGATTGGTGTTATTTTTTCTTTAAATGATTGGTAGATTTTGCCAAATTATGCAGTTCTGGGCTTTTCTTTGCTGGGAGTTTTATGATTACTGATTTAACTTCTTTAGTTTTGTTATAAGTTTGTTAAATTAACATTTGTTGAGTGAAGCACAGAAAACCACAAGAGAAATTGAAATAGAGACGTTTGTTACTCATAGGTTCTGGAGGAATTATAGAGAAGGCTTTGAAGTGGCCACACGGGGAGGTCAAGGCAGAGTGCAGACAGAGAAATAGAGGATCCTGGGACACATGTCTTTATTAGAGTCTGCGTGTAGAGTGCTTTGGGGTTCATGGCCTTGGGCTGGGTTGTTCAGTTTAAACCAAAAGAGCAGAGTTTTGGTAAGCTCCATGGGGATTTTTATCTAAGGGGCATGTAGAGCATACAGGTCCTGGGAAGCAGGGGAGACTGTTGATCACAAGTATTAACAGAATCTATGTTTACTTGTAACTCTGCAGCCTGCAATCTAGGGCCTGCACTTCCCTGAAGAGGGGTCTAGTGTTGGTTTAAGGTCTCTAAAGGCTGCTTGGCCAAACAAAATGGATGCCAAGGCAGTGGTACCATGGAGTAGCCTAGCTAAACTCTTTGACAGCTTGTGGATCTGTTCAGATTTTCTGTTTTTTCCTGAATCGCTTTTGGGAGTTTCTGTTTTTCTAGGAATTTTCATTTTATCTGGGTTCTCTGATTTGTTGGCGTACAATTGTTCATCAGTTCAGTTCAGTAGATCAGTCATGTCCCACCCTTTGCATCCCCATGGACTGCAGCACACCGGGCTTCCCTGTCATCACCAACTCCCGGGGCTTGCTCAAACTCATGTCCATCAAGTCGGTAATGTGTTGGTGATGCTATCCAACCATCTCATCCTCTGTCGTCCCCTTTTCCTCCTTCCTTCAATCTTTCCCAGCATCAGGGTCTTTTCCAATGAGTCAGTTCTTCACATCAGGTGGCCAAAGTATTGGAGTTTCAGCTTCAACATCAGTCCTTCCAATGAATATTCAGGACTGATTTCCTTAGGATGGACTGGTTGGATCTCCTTGCAGCCCAAGGGACTCTCAAGAGTCTTCACCAACACACCAACACAGTTCAAAAGCATCGATTCTTTAGCGCTCAGCTTTCCTTACAGTCCAACTCTAACATCCATCCATGACTACTGGAAAAACCATAGCTGTGACTAGATGGACCATTGTTGGCAAAGTATTGTCTGTCTACGTTGATCATAGCTTTTCTTCCAAGGAGCAAGCGTCTTTTAATTTCATGGCTGCAGTCACCATCTGCGGTGATTTTGGAGCCCAAGAAAATAAAGTCTCGCACTGTTTCCATTGTTGCCCCATCTATTTGCCATAAAGTGATGGGACTGGATGCCATGATCTTAGTTTTTTGAATGTTGAGTTTTAAGCCAACCTTTTCACTTTCCTCCTTCACTTTTATCAAGAGGCTCTTACACTATTCTATAATTAATATTTCCTGTCTTTATAAGATTGATGGTAATGTTCTCACTTTCATTCCTGATTTTAGTGATTGGAGTGTTCTCTCCTCTTTTCTTGGTTGGTCTGGCTTAACGTTTGTCAGTTTTATTGGCTCTTTTCACAGAACTAAGTTAGTTTTATTGATTTTTCTCTATTGTTTTTTATTCTATATTTCATGGAAAGGGTTAGTTGCTCAGTTGTGTCCGACTCTGTGACCCCATGGACTGTAGCCCTCCAGGCTCCTCTGTCCATGAAATTATCCAGGCAAGAATACTGGAGTGGGTTGCCATTTTCTTCTCCAGGGGATCTTCCCGACCCCGGGATTGAATCTGGATCTCCTGTGTTGCAGATAGGTTCTTTACCATCTGAGCCACCAGGATCTCTGCCTTAATCTTTATTATTTGCTTCCTTCTTACTTTGGGTTTAGGTTTTCTTTTTATTGTTCCTTAAGGTGGAAGATTGTGTTACTGATTCGAACTCTTTCTTCTTTTTAATGTAAATATTATAGCTGCACTTTTCACTCTGAGCACTTTTTCACTGTATCCTATTTTTTGATATGTTGTGTTTTTATGCAACATAGCATTTAGTGATTTACCTTATGATTTGTTCTTTGACCCACTGGTCATTTAAGAGTATGTTGTTTACTTTGCAGTTTGTGAATTTTCTGAATTTCCTTTTGTTACTGATTTTTAGTTTCATTCCGTTGTGATCAGAAGAGATACTTTGTATGATTTCAGTGTTTAGAAATCTATTGAGTTTTTTTTGTGACAACATATGGTCTGTCCTAGAGAATATTCCATGTGCATTTGAGAATATTTGTATGGTTGTTGTTGAGTGGAGCATGCTATATACATCTGTTAGGTCTAGTTGATTTATAGTATTGTTGATGCTTTTTGTTTCCTTCTTTCTCTTTTTTATGGTTGTGCTATCCATTGTTAAAAGTGGGATGTTGACTTCTGCTCTTTCTCATTTTCGTTTTTGTAGTTTTGACTTCATATGTTTTGTTATATGTTGTTAAGTACATATATGTTTATAATCATTTATATCTTCTTGATCCTTTTAAAACTGCATAATGTCTGTTTTGGTCACTTGTTTTGTTTTAATGTCTATTTGTCTGATATTAGTTTACACATTCCAGCTCTTTTTTGGTTACTACTTACATAGAATATCTTTCCATCCTTCCATTTTCAACCTATTTGTGTTTTTGATTCTAAAGTGCACCTCTTGTCGATAGCATATTGTGGATCATTAAAAAGAAAATCCATTTTGCCAATCTCTGCCTTTTAATTGTAGTGTAATTCATTAACACTTACTGTAATTACAGATGGAAGGACTTCTGCCATTCTTTGATTTGTTTTCTGATTTCTTTTTGTTCCTCATTTCTTCCGTTACTACCTTTTGTATTAGTTATTTTCTCATGTAACATTTGAGTCCTTTCTCATTTCTTTCACTGTGCATCTTTTAGTTATTTTCTTAGTGCCTGCCCCAAGGATTATAGTTAACATCTTAATTTGCAACACTTTAGCTAAAGTTAATATTAGTTTTAGTATTATATAAAACTTTTCTTCTCTATGGCTCTGTTCCCCCATTTTTATCATCACATTACATCTTTATTATGTAAAAGACATTTTACATTTATCTTTATGTGCCCATAAAGGTAGATTTATAATTATTGATTCAGTTATTTGCCAATTGATTGATATTAAATACTAAACCACTCTTGCATTCTTAAAATAAATTCAGTCAAAATGAAGTGTTGTTGTTTTATCCTTATAATGTATTTCTGGTTCAACTTTCTAATGTTTTGCTAAGGATTTTTGTGTCTGTAATCATGAGGATATTGGCTTATAATTATCTATGTGTGTGTGTGAGAGAGAGAGAGATAAGGTTTAGTGTCAGTAATGTGGTTGGAAATTGTTCCTTTCCACTCTGTTTTATGAAGAAGTTTGTACTAAATTGATGATATTTCTTAAACATTTGATATAATTCAGTGAAGCAACCTGGACCAAGACTATTTTTGTGGAAAGATTTTTCAATTACTTATTCACTTAAAAATAGTTATGAAGTTATTACTCAGCTATTATTCATCAATTTTGGCATGTTGTAGTTTTTCAAGGAATTTGTCTAATTAAGTCGTCAAATTTGTTAGCATGAAGTTCTTGATAATATTCTCCTAATAACCTTTTAATAACTGCAGCAATGTAATTTTTAGAAAATGCTTATATTAGCATTATAGCAAGCATTTATACAGTACTTATTACATACCTTTGATTTTACAGCTATTAGCTCTTTTAAATCCCATGACAGTTTGTGAGGTAGATAGTATTATCATCTCCATGTTATAGATGAGAAACCAAAGTTAAACTGAAAGAAGTTAGGTGCCTTGCTTAAGGTTACAGAACTGGTGTGTTAAGGGCTTAAATTGTAATCCAGGTGGTCTGGGTCCAGAGTCCTTTTTTCTTAACTACTGTTTACTTTGCCTTTCTGAAATGCCAGATAGCTGTTCTGTTCTTCTTAAGAAATTGTGCTGTGTTCGCTGTAGAAACCATCCTTGCTCCCAACACCTTACACCACTGAGTGGAAATATTTGTTTCAGGTATTCCTAATTAAAACTTGGAATGCCTTTTCTCCCATAAAAACATTACATATGTTGGCTAAGCATACTTGAAATATTATTGTTAATACTCTTCTTCAGCCACATAATATGTTAAAAAGACTTCTGGGGTTTCGCTGGGAAGTTCACCAAAATTTATAATGTGAAACATTGTTTCTGTGGGAAAATATTAGAAGAAATTTATTTTAAATTCACTTGCATAAAATGTTAAACTTCAATTATGTGAAAGTGTTTCTTAATTTTTTTTCTAATTTCTTAATGATTTGAACCTACTGAGTTATTATTAAATCATAATTTAAAAAAGACAAACATCATGATTAATTTGGACACATACTTTGTTTTACCTTTATTAATTTGTTGATCAATATCTTTTAGGGTTATTCAAATGCTCAGAAGAATATTCTTCTTCAGGTGGATCAGAACTGTGTTCGCAATTCTTATGATGTCTTCTCTTTGCTGCGGTAAGAAACTTCTTGGAGTCCTCTTGCATTTTTCAAAGAATCTTCCTCATTCTGAGTTTGTGACATTTCAGTGTGAGGAAACGTATGGAGCTTTAGAAGCTGTTACTCAGACTTAGCATTTTTTAGTGAGAGGTTCATAAATTTTGTAGCTGCAGTTATTTAAGTTTATCTCTTTTACAAAGCCTTTCAAATGCCATTTTTTTCCTGTGGACAGTGGGAGAGAATGATTGGAAGCTAGTGATCTTAAAGCAGGGACATGAGCTGTTTCCGGTCTTCTGCACTATAAAGAGCAGCAACCACAGGTTTAAAATGTAGACTTACCAAAATTTTAACAGTGATGCCATTACTTAGAAAAGCTCTCCAATAGCCCTAGACATAGCTTAGAGTTTTGACCTGCTGTAAAAGAATCATGTTTGGCAAGTCAAAGAGCTTTGCATGAAGTTCATGTGCTCAGAGGCTTAACTGCCTCAGCTCTGTATTTTCATAATGTCTGGGCTTAATTTTGTAAGATTTTTAAATTTGGTTTTAATTTTCAGTATGGTAGATCATCAAGGACATTTTCCCAGGAGGCAGACTACCAAAATAAATGCAGTTTAAAATAAAGTTAACAGTGACAC
The DNA here is from genome assembly GCF_054371585.1 of Giraffa tippelskirchi. NCBI lineage: Eukaryota > Metazoa > Chordata > Mammalia > Artiodactyla > Giraffidae > Giraffa > Giraffa tippelskirchi. The sequence goes on from NC_137285.1 coordinate 126,568,464, forward strand.
TCAACCTATGTTCACCCTACTCAGACAGATGGTTCATTGAAACTCAATTTTGGCAGTCTTTTCCTAATGTTTACATAACACATCATAAATTTCAGACCATTAGACATCCTCTATATATCTGCTGGAAGAAGAGTCCAGAAAGATGATTGGACCCTTGTCCAATTGGATGGTTGTTTATTTTGTAAACGTTATTAAATGAGCCTTTCCTTTGCAAATCTTGAATCTTGTTATACAGAATGAGAGAGAGTTTGGTCACATGGACTATGTAAATTGCTCTTAAGAGACAATGATTTCAACTCAAGTAACCACACACATTTGATGTCTTTTGATTTTTACCTGAGAGATACTTTGACTTCTTAGGATATGTACCAGAATGGACAGAATTTAGTAATTGGATGGTAGAGATAGAAAACAAGTTGTGTCAAAATATGTAACTCTTATTTTCAAGCCTATTCATTTTGGATTACATTGAGTTTTAAGTATTGAAAAGAAGGATGCACAGAAATAGTTTGAAATGTGAGTAAGCCTATTTTCCTCAGTAAAATAAGAGTTATAGATACTATTATGGTTAAAGATATTTTTGAAGTGTGAGATTTTATTATATTATTAGAGGAATCAGTCAAGTTAAAAGCAAAAGGAATACAGAATCAGTGAGAAGAAGAGAATTTGGAAAAGGTAATATCATAGAATCTAAGAAAATAGAGATTTAAGGGGTACTGAAAGCCCTGGTGGCCTAGAGGGTAAAGTGTCTGCCTGCAGTGCGGGAGACCAGGGTTCGATCCCTGGGTCGGGAAGATCCCCTGGAGAAGGAAATGGCAATCCACTGCAGTACTCTAGCCTGGAAAATCCCATGGACGGAGGAGCCTGGTAGGCTACAGTTCATGGGGTCACAAAGAGTCGGACACGACTGAGCAACTTCACTTTCCTGAAGGCTCCGTACAGAAATGATCCAGGAGACTAAGACCTGAAGAAAAACTGTGGAATCTTGGGAATCAACTTGGTATAATGGAGAATGTGTTGACTGACTTGCCTGTGACTTGAATTATCCTTGATTTATCCTAATTCATTTAACCTCTTTGATGTTCTAAAACATAGAAGCAGTGGTGTTATAATTTGTTTAATTTATAAGCATTTTCACATCTGTTACCTTTTTCTTGTAGAAGTTTTCTGTGTTCCCACATCAGAGATCAGCTTTTGTCTTCCATGTAGAAGCTGAGGCCAAGGGACAGTAAATTACTTATCAGTACTTAGCTGAGGGGACACACACCAAGTAAGAGCCAGACTGGAGATTGGTATGAAGGTTTTCTGGCAAACAAAGTTTGCAAACCCTTTTCACGCTCTGACTTATCCTAGACTGGTGGTTATTGGGTGCGTATAGCATAGATAGAGAAAATTTCTGAAAGTCATAGAGCTCTCCATAAATGCAAAATCATAAAATTAGTTTGGTAGTTGCTCAGTTAATTAACACTGATCTTGCAGTGAGATGTCTCTGGGGAGTTTCACTTCTGGAGTGCCTTCTAGATGCCTTAGGTGTGTCAGCAGTTTGAATAACCTTGTTAATAATTGCCTGCTCATCACCTTTATGTAAATCATTTGTAGCTGGTAACACAGATACACTTTTTTCTGAACCAAATCTAATGTCTGTTTATCAAGTAAATTTCCTGAACCCGGCAAGTTACTCGGGAGCTAGAAACTTTAAATTGTACTTGTCAATGTTAATGAGTAAAATGGAACTTTCTTTTCTAATTCACACAGTTCAGAGTAATTGTCATGTATCTGCTCAATTAAAAGTTCTTTTCCCACTGTTCTTATCATGAGATATATATAAAGTGATTGCTGCCACCCCACTCCAGTACTCTTGCCTGGAAAATCCCATGGACGGAGGAGCCTGGTAGGCTGCAGTCCATGGGGTCGCTAAGAGTCGGACATGACTGAGCGACTTCACTTTCACTTTTCACTTTCATGCATTGGAGAAGGAAATGGCAACCCACTCCAGTGTTCTTGCCTGGAGAATCCCAGGGACGGCGGAGCCTGGTGGGCTGCCGTCTATGGGGTCGCACAGAGTCGGACACGACTGACGCGACTCAGCAGCAGCAGCAGAGAAAGTTAATGTGGTGCTAATCAATTTTGTTCATTGTTTCCCCGCCTTAACTCAGGAAACATTGTTCCTGGATGGAGTAATTTTTAAAAATATACCTATTCCTTTCCTGATGATTTCTTGTTTTGTTTTTAATTGTTACTTCTTGATCTGTGATTTTATGTGAAAATACAGAGTCTGAATTTTTTAATATGACTTACTCCACAAAATTCTCAGTACTGTTTGGAGTCAGGGTTAGAATCCACATCTCCTGTTAGTAACTCTCACTGTGTTTTTGTGTTGGTAGCTGCTGTGAATTGATTATGTCCCACCTTTTATTTGTAAATGTCATACAAAAAAATAGGAAATCTTGACTAAGTAAAGGCTGCTTTTAGAGCATCTATGACCCTAGCTAGCATTATGGCCCCTTCTGATGGATGTGTTGTACCACATTTTGTAGGAAAACAATGACCAAGAGTAAAAGGTTTTACTCTTTTGCCAACAGTTAGGAATTTAGACTAGTTCCAGTGTTACCAAAGAAAGAGCAGCTCTTTCCAAATTTACATTCAGTATATGTGATGGTAACTGATTTCTGCTTCCTAACCCTTGGAAATCCCTGGCTTAAGCATTAGTTTTCATGTAAGCAGACATTTAATTAGGAGACACTTCACTCATTGTCACACTTCATACTTTAGGATGTTCACCACAAGGTGTCAATGTTGCTCTTTAACGGGCATTTGAAATTTCCTTTATTTTACAGTTTTGAAGTGAGAAAAGTAGACTTATGAATTGTAAGTGAGCCTTTAATTTAGAAGTAAACTTTCCTTCTCTTTATTATTATTCCTTCTAGGTTAATGAGTTTATAAACAGCTTTCTCTTTTGGGATCTGTTGATTTTTAAAATTTTTTATTTACTGTTTACTGTGTTGGTGATAGGGAGTTGTTGAAAGATTGCACGGAGAGGAGTGACATGCTCAGGAGTGTGAATTTGAATTCTAACCATGATGATAGTATGGAAGAGACCTGAGGGACAAGACTATAAGCAAGCAGATGGCTGTAATCCTACCTGTCCTCTGGAATTGAAAGATTATTTTTAGTGTTTAAAATGTTTTTGTTTTGTTTTGTTTTCCCTTTCATACTTTCTCAGAAAGGTAACTCTGGAATTAAGCGAGACTAATTGTTTTCTCTGAGTATAGTTTTCATTATTGTTTTTCTTCTCTTTTGACATGTCCTCCTTTTACCAGTTTAATAAATGGAGGTATGGTGGAGAAACCATGGGCTTTGGTCCTTCATCTAGGTTCCAGTCCTAAACCACCAAGTTACTTTGGGCAAGTTTCTTAACTTTGGTATACCTCAAACTGTGCTTGTAAAATGGGGGTAATATTGGTCTCATAGACATATTATGAGAATTAAAGAAGGTAAACTAGATTAAAAGATCATAGGACAGTTACTGGCACATAGTAGACATTCAATAAATAATAGTCTTCATTTCCCCCTTGACTTTTTCCACCTTGAAATTAGCTTTCTTCTCTATGCCAGTGTTCCCTTTATATATTACCCCTAGGTTTTCCAATTTTTGGCATAATTTCCCTTTCTCTTCTTGCCATTCTAATGCCTACCACCTCTGTTTTTAGAATTACTTTTGTTAATCCTCTAACAGTCATGATAAAAATTATTTAACATGTACATGTCTTGTCTCCCTGATGGCACTGAAAACTACTTGAAGGAAGGGGTTGTTTCATAGGGCTATGTTTTCTCCTCTCCATCTTACTGACATTATGTTGGAGTTACTGTGGATGCTGTTGTGCTCCCGGAGCTCTTGGTCCTGTGGATCCTGCATTACTCTTTCTCCCTAAGGACTCTTTTTCCTTACCACAACTTCAACCACCACAGCCACATGTTAATAGCTCTCAAAAACTATGTCTCTAGTTCCAAGTTTTCTTTTGGATTTCTGCTCTGTAGTTTCCAGGGACGAGTAGACTTTCATATTCTGTAGGAACTTCAACCGTAAAATGCCTGGCTTAATCTACATACATTGGCTTGGTCTTTCTCTTCCTTTTGCTTTCCCTGGTTTCTCTAGTAGTATCATCAGCGTCTCAGGCACGCTAGTGAGCATACCCTTCTTTGTTCTCACCTCTGTTTTCCTGGACTATTTCCTGACCTCTGATCTTCCTACTTTCAGTTTTTCTTTCATGCAATTAATAGATATTATTTTAAAAAATCGTTGATTTATTTATGGCTGTGCTGGGTCTTTGTTGTTGTACACGCTTTCTCTAGTTGCGGTGATCGGGAGCTACTCTTCATTGTGGCATGCAGGCTTCTCATTGCAGTGGCTTGTCTTGTTGTGGAGCACAGGCTCTAGGCACGCAGGCCCAGTAACCCATCACAAGGACTTAGTTGCTCCATGGCATGCAGGGTCTTCCTGGATCAGGGATCAAACCTATGTCCCCCGTGTTGGCAGGTGGATTCTTAACCACTGGACCACCAGGAGAGTCCTAAGAGATATTATTTATTGAGCATTTCCTTTGTGTTAGGAACTATGTTAAGTGATTTATATGAATTGATTCTTTTAATTTTTACAACAACCCCATGTGGTAAGAAATGTTTATTCCTGTTTACAGATGAGGAAGTTGAGGCACAAAACAGTCGAGTAGCTTATCCAAGGTTATACAGGTGGTTCATGTTAGTCTGTGTTTAAACCTAGTTTAGCTCCTGAGCTTGTGTTCGTAACCAGCATGTTTTACTGCTTTATTTTTTCACACTGCTTTAGTACAATTCATCTGCCACGTTGCTTCCAGAATGATCAAAGATATATCAGTTTTGTCACTCATTTGGTTTAGAAATCTTTGAGCTCTCACATAGAGGATAAAGTCCTTCCTTCTTAATTTGGTATTCAAAGGACATGGGTCTAAGTAATCCAAAGGGACTAATATTCTTCTTTCAAGTCCTCCTGCCACTAGTAGCTAGTAGCAACTAGTAGCTAGGCTTTACTGAGCAGGTACTGTGGTAATTAGTTCTTCATTGTCTGATTTGCTCTCTGCTTAGCACCCGGAAACTGAGAGCTCCTTTAGACAAGAATCCTCTTTTTGTTGATCCTTGTATCAGTCCTATGACAGCTACGTATCAAGTATATTTAGCAGATAAGAAATGCTGTTTTTTTTTTAATTAATTTTTTTAAAATTAGTTTATTTTCTATTTTTTAACTTCACAATATTGAATTTGTTTTGCCATACACTGACATGAATCCACCATGGCTGTACATGCTTTCCCCTTTCAGAACCCCCCCCCTTCCAGAAATGCTGTTTTAATTGATCAATTCAAACTGTTCTTCAGGTTACAGGGAACTGGGTTCTCTTGTTCCTGTTTCTGGTTTGCACCTGGTAAACTGAGAGTTGTAAACAATTTCTCAACCATTATCAAAAAAAATGTTTAAAATACAATCAGGTCCTTAAAGATTCAGCTGCCTCTTTTCTTTCTGCCACTGCCTTCAACATAATGATTTCAAGATTTTGTGACTTACGGTCTTATTCCTTATGCAGATTCTTTGGGGAAGATCTTTATCTGGTAAATTGTTGCCATATCCCCACCCCCCATTTTGATAGAAAATACTTTCTCCTACAGAATTTCAGTTATAGAAGGGAAATGCTCATATCAAATAAATTATTCTTGCCGTAATGTTTAGAAAACGGGGAGGATGACATGTATACGGGTGTAACTGTTTATAATCTTTAAATTTTGAATGCGACGACCAACTTAGTTTGCAGGGAGAGTTTTCTCCTCTCTCCCCTCCTAATGATGTCTTTCCCTAAGAGATAAGCGCAAATGTAGAGAATATAATTAAGAACATGATTGTAAGCAAAAGATGTCACAAAATTTGTGTCCTAAGACTTGTATAATTTTCTGTTCTTGGTAGACACTAGACCCAGTGTCTGTGTACTCATTTTTGATAAATGAGGGGAATTAAGAGGATTACTGTTAAGGTAGACACACTGACAGCAAGGAGAAGCAAAATCTGACAGTTTGCTGTTTGTGCTTTACTCTTTGTTTCTGGAGTATACTGCTACTGCTAAGTCACCTCAGTCATGTCCAACTCTGTATGACCCCATAGATGGCAGCCCAGCAGGCTCCGCCATCCCTGGGATACTGGAGTGGGTTGCCATTTCCTTCTCCAATGCATGAAAGTGAAAAGTGAAAGTGAAGTCGCTTAGTCGTGTCCGATTCTTCGAAAAGTGAAAGTGAAGTCGCTCAGTCGTGTCCGATTCTTCGCGACCCCATGGACTGCAGCCTACCAGGCTCCTCCGTCCATGGGATTTTCTAGGCAAGAGTACTGGAGTGGGGTGCCATTGCCTTCTCCAACTGAATGGTAAATCATATTAGCTACTGTCCTATCTTTATACTCACTATGTTTGGATTTGTAAATAGCCCTCTGTCACTACTTCATGTAAAAGGAGGGCAGAGAGAAATAGAAATAGCCCAGCTGTGAAGAGAGACAGTTCAGTTCAGTTCAATCGCTCAGTCGTGTCTGACTCTTTGCAACCCCATGAATCGCAGCACACCAGGCCTCCCTGTCCATCACCAACTCTCGCAGTTTACCCAAACCCATGTCCATCGAGTTAGTGATGCCATCCAACCATCTCATTCTCTGTCGTCCCCTTCTCCTCCTGCCCCTAATCCTTCCCAGCATTAGGGTCTTTTCCAATGAGTCAACTCTTTGCATGAGGTGGCCAAAGTATGAAAAAAGGCATAGCTAGCATCTCTCTTCTATGTGTGAGCAGCTTTACCCAAGTACAGCTCCATACTATAGTTCCTGACTGAAGTTAATAGTGAGAATTATTAAGTGTCCCATGTTAGTTTTCACTAATGCACTCTCCGTTTAACAGATGAGTACACTGAGGCTTAGATCAGTGTGTGTCTAGCACCACAAGGTAAGTAAGTGTTAAAGCAGGTTTGAATGAAGAGCCCATGTGCGTTCTTCCATTATACTATGTTGCTACCAAATCATCAGTGGAATATAAAGTTGTCCTTGTTAAAGTCTACGTAAGAGAGCAGTTGATATGTGACAATATTTAGGAAGGTTTTTAATGAAAATTTAAAATTAAGAAGTTAGATATTAAAAAATGTTTAGGTATTTAATGTTTTAGTTAAACAAAATTGGTATTTATGTATAATAGCACATTTTATTTTTATTCATCTTTTTATTTATACACACAGAGAAAGACACATATATACTTACAAAAGTATTGATAGAATTTTAAACAAAGTCTGGAGTAATTTTAGGTGCAGTGTTTTTTTCCCCCTTTCTTTTTAGTGTTTGGCTTGTCTTCTTCCTTAAACCCTTTGCCTCACTACCAGAACCACCAGTTGTAGACTGAATGTTTGTGGTCCCCCACCCCCACCCCAAACTGATACATTGAAACCTAATTCCCAGTGTGATGGTACTTTGAGGTGGGGGCCTTTGGGTGATGATTAGGTCATGAAGGCAGAGCCCCAATAGATGGGATTAGTACCCTTATAAAAGAGGCCCTAGGGAGACCCCATCCCTTTCTCCATGTGATGTAGTGAAAAGATAACTGTGAACCAGGAAGCAGGCTCTCACCAGATGCCAACCATACTGGTGCCTTGATCATAGACTTCTGAGCCCCAGAACTATGAGAAATAAATTTCTGTTCATAAGTTACCCTGTCTATGATATTTTGTTACAACAGCCTGAACTGAATAAGATACCATCCAAACACAGAACACATGTTTACATGACTCCAGTCACCTGTGTACCCTATTAACAATCTGTCGTGTATCTATTTCATATTTTTTCCTATGATCTCTATGTACAGGTCATAGATATCACTATATGCATAATTATGTATATCTGTTTTTAATTGCTATTTGACAAAATTGGAGTGGATATTATATGCTTAACTCTACCTCTTGTTTTCTTGTTTAACATTCCATGTACAAATCTCTTCAGTTCACTGTTTTAATGATTTCTTAATAGTCCATGGTGAGGTGTACTCTATTTTTCAGTCATCACCCTATGGATAGACATTTAATATTTACTTTTGGCTCTGTTTTTTTTTTGCTCATTTTGCCATTATGTGCAATACTGGAGTAAGTATCTGTATATGTATATATTTTTATACTTGTGATGTTTTTGTTTCTATGTACTAAATTTCCAGGAGTAGAATTTCTAAGTCATGTATAGTTTTAATTTTAGGAAATAACATACTGTTTCCCCAAAGAGTACATATAATATGTGACTTTCCTCTTTAATCTGAAGCCCTGCTGGCCCTGGGTATCATCTTTTTTGTGTGATTTTTATTAATTTGATGAGCACAACACCTCAGTGTTACTTTAATTTTTATGAGTTTCAGTACCAGTGCTTAGTCTGAGCCAGAAGTGAAAGTGAATATCCTGGATTTGTTAGCCATTCAGGATTCTTCTGTGAATTTACCTATTCTTAATATTTTACCTATCTTTTTAATTGAGTTGCTTGTGTTTTTTTTATATAATTTTACAAGTCCTTGGTCTTTTTTCCAAATCTCTCAGTTACATCTTGAGTTAGTATGCCTTATACAAAATGTTTATATTTGTCATATCATATAATTTTGGTTTTCCTTGGATGTCTTCTGGGCACTCTGTCTTGGTTTAAGAAGTATCTCTCTTTTTAAAAAAAATAGATATTTTTTACACTGGAGTATAGTTGCCTTATTAGAAGTCTCTCTTCTGTCTTAGTTCTACGTACATTTTCTAAGTTTTCTTTTGAGATTTATATTATTTTACTTTTAAAATTAAATCTCTAATACAATTTGGAATTATTCTTAAATATATTGTGTAGATATTCCATATATTGAGATAGAAATTCATTTTCTTCACAGATGAATATCCAGTTGTGCAACTAACTTCCTTTTCTTACTGAATTTAGGTACCACCTTTGTCGTATATTAAAAGCTCATATAAGCTGGGGTTCATTTCTGGATTCCCTTTTTATTCTGATCTTTTTGTGTAGTTCTTTGCCAATTTCAGATAATTACAGTGGTTTTTTGGTATCCTAATACCAAGTAAGACAAGTACCCCTCTTGCTACTCTTCTTTTTGGCTGTTCTCAGAACTTTATTCTTCCATATGAACGTTAAGGTTATTTTATCCTATTCTGAAAAAAAAAAAACCTTCTTGAATTCTAACAGGAATTGTTATATTCATTGACTTTTTATGTTTAGTGAGAGCTGTCATTTTTTATAGGGGCTTCCCTGATAGCTCAGTTGGTGAAGAATGCAGGAGATCCTGGTTTGATTCCTGGGTCAGGATGATCCACTGAAGGGATAGGCTACCTGCTCCAGTATTCTTGGGCTTCCCTTGTGGCTCGGCTGGTAAAAAATTCTGCAATATGGGAGACCTGAGTTCAGTCCCTGGGTTGGGAAGATCCTCTGGAGAAGGGAAAGGCTACCCACTCCAGTATTCTGGCCTAGAGAATTCCATGGACTGTATAGTCCATGGAGTCGCAAAGAGTCGTTTTTATGTTAGTATTCCCATCCAAGACATGATATGTCTTATATTTGTTCAAATTTTATTTCAATCCTTTGGTAAGATTTTATAGTTTTCTTCATATGGTCATGTGCCTTTCCATTAAGTTTGTTCTTAGGTATGCTATAGTTTTTACATGATTCTTTAATAAAATGTTTTCCATTTCTGTTCTTGTATACTCATTTCTGTTATAGGGAAAAACTGTAATTTTAAGAAAGTCATATTCAGTGATGGTATCAAGTTAGTTTTTCTTGTTTTTTAAGGAAAGACCTTTGATTTTCTTGGCCATATACTCATTATCAATAAAAGGATAGATTTATCTGTTCTTTTTTTATTTATACTGCAATATTTATACTGTTTTCTTATCTTTACTGCATTTACTACACCTTTTAGAACTTTAAAATTAATGTTGAATGTAATGGAAATAGTGAGCAATTTAGTCCAATTCTTATTTTAATTAAAAATGATCACTATTTTACTGTTCAGAATATTCTGTTAATTTTAGAAAATCTTTTTGATAGTTCTTCCTATTTAACTTTTTAAAGCAATAGATGTTGAATTTTTTGAATTGCCTTTCCATATTTATTAATGTTATATGTTTTTCTTTAATTTATAGTTGCAAAAAGGTATGTAGATTTCTTGGTATTGTATTACTAATTAGTTATAGATTATTCTTTTGATCATTACTACAAGTGAGATTGGTATATAGTATTTGTTGTTTTTTTGGTGTGGGGGTGGGAAGGAAGGTGGGATAGGTAATCTTCTTTCCTGAGATCCTGAAATTGTATTGGGAAGCTTTTCATCTTTTTCTGTGACCCTCCTTTGTAAAATAATGATAATAACCTCATTGGGTTGTTAGGAGATTAGGTGAATTAATATCAAGTGCTTGGTACAGTGCCCAAATTAGTTAATACTGTATTTGTTAGCTATTAGTATCATAATCAACTGAAACATATTCAATGATTTTGGGGATTTTTAATTCTTTAAAGGTTTGTTAGAGAATTTAGCGATTAAATCATCTAGTTCAGGTGACTTTTATGATGATAAATCTGACTCTCATACTTCTAGTGCTATTTGCTCTCTTTTATCCTGCTTCTCCATGGTTTATTCTTGATAGTTTATTTTTTGCTAGGAAACCATGTACTTCCTCTAGATACTTAAATTTATTGCTGAAACAGTGCATATAGTTTTATTTTGTAATTCTTTTAATCATTTCAGCAATTTACAGCAGATTTTCTAATTAAGCCCAGAAACCAGTTAGAAATTTAGTTACATTATTGGATAGGATGCTTTCAAATGCTGAAGTTGAATGCTTTTTTTGTGTGTGAACTGAAACAAAAGATTTTATATACTTTTTGTCTTTAAAATATTTCTCAGAATGAGAACAGAGAACACAGACCAATACATAAGTGTAGGGAATTTAGAGCTCTAGTTTATATTTTGTCCCCAGCATATATAGCACCAGCCTAACTCAGGGTCAGTTCAGTTCAGTTCAGTTGCTCAGTCGTGTCCGCCTCTTTGCAACCCCATGAACCGCAGCACTCCAGGCCTCCCTGTCCGTCACCAACTCCCGGAGTCTACCCAAACCCATGTCCGTAAAGTTGGTGATGCCATCCAGCCTTCTCATCCTCTATCATCCCCTTCTCCTCCTGCCCCCAATCCTCCCCAGCATCAGGGTCTTTTCCAATGGGTCAACTCTTCGCATGAGGTGGCCAAAGTATTGGAGTTTCAGCTTCAACATCAGTCCTTCCAGTGAGCACCCAGGACTGATCTCCTTTATGCTAGTAAATATTTGTTAACTGAATGAATGATAAATTATTAAATAAATGCATGAAATACAATCCAGTTGGATAATCACTGAATAATAGATTTTTGGAGGAATTTTTTTAAATGGTAATTTTAAGTCACCATTTCTAAGATAATTAATACTAATCTTGGATATATTCCTCCACAATTATAGTATATATTTACTATAAAACATCTAAATACTTCATTGTAGACAAAATGCTTGCTAATGAAAGTCACATAAAGGTGTTGTGTGGTAAATTAACTAGTTTATTGAATGAATTAACCAGTAGTCATGAGTTACTGATATGTCTCATGGTCTTTAACTAGGACCTTTTGTAGGCTGTTCATGCTGCTAAGCCCATTTTCTCTAGTGAACTGAATGTTCGACAGAGGTAGCGACACAGTAGGTAAAATAAATAAGCCTCCCCAAAATAATGTTCAGAATTTCTGGCTTGGAGCAGTAGCCAGATTCATTCAGATATTGTTAGAATGGTGAAAGAGGTGTATAAAATCAGTATAAAGAGGTAAGGAGCATCCTTTGAGGGCAGTTAAATATATGAATAGTCTTCTGCCCAAGACATGTTCTCTGTCCCTGCCTCTGTCCTTCAGTTCTGGCTTGATTTCACAGGGTTACTTTACTAAGACGGCTTTGTTTAAGATGCCACTGCAAATTAAAGCTTTACCATCACACCCCTCATAGCTGCCTTGTAACTTCTACTTTCCCACTGGTGCCAGGCATGTTCCAAGGCAGCTTTCCAAGGTTTAGTGATTTCACCCTGATATCTCTGCCAATAAAAATAACCAGTTACCATTAAACACCTACCCCACCCATAACTTGATTTTTACATGCTGTTTTATTAAGAGAACTTATCAGAGATTTTAGGAGAATTAATACATTATGCTCATCGGGATATCACCTGGCCCTTGAAGTAACTTTTATATTAAAAGGTAGGGTGTTTTACCTTTGAACAGAATATGAGACTCAGCATGTTTATCTGTTGAGAAGAGTAGCCATTGTAATAACCTCATTCTTATGATTCTTTATGGCTGGAAGTACTCTATTGACATGAGAAGCCAGATGCTTACTTTGGGAACTTATACTTTAGTAGGACAGGTTAACAGATACAGCAAGCAAAGGAGTCTTAGATTCATTGAGAGGGTAATAATAATTTCTAAATGTTTTGTTGGTATTGTAGGAAAAAGTCATAATCCCACCCTTTTCTATGCCTTCACAGGTGGTAGGGAAAGAAAATACTATTTGAATATCTCAAATATGAAAGTGAAAAGTAAAGTTGCTCAGTCGTGTCCGACTCTTTGCGACCCCATGGAGTGTAGCCTGCCAGGCTCCTCCGTCTGTGGGATTTTCCAGGCAAGAATACTGGAGTGGGTTGCCATTTCCTTCTCCAGGAGATCATCCCAACCCAGGGATTGAACCCGGATCTCCCGCATTATAGGCAGATGCTTTACTGTCTGAGCCACCAGGGAAGTCCCTTCTCAAATATGAAAGATACTTAAATACTAAAAACTTAGCATATATATATTTATAATATTCACAATGCTATGCTACTATTATAATTCTGTTTTGCTGGTAAGTGAAATGACAACTTAAAAAAGATGAGCTAGTGTGTGTTATTCAGAGTCCTGGTCCATTTGATGGCAAAGACCTTTCCAATATATTTCCTCATCTCATGTGTAAGAATTCCTTGAGGCTGCCTAACAGCTCCTATGCCCCATCTGATAAAATTTCTTTGGTGGTGCACCTGGATGTGAATGGGCCAGACATTTCTCAGAGAGTCTTCTGGCCCGGGCACAATGGAGACTTTCATAATGAGCTCTCCTAAGAGCCTTCAAAGTTCTGTGCCTCTGTGCCTCCGGCTGGAAGTGTTAACTAAAATCTGTAAGTTTGCTGTTGAGGAGCGTCTCTGTAACTCTGACCATGGGGCTTCTTTTACTCCTTTTCTTTCATTACGGTGTGGAGTGAGTAGACACAGTGATGTTTCCTTGTTGGCATTTCTGTTTTCAAGCTGTGAACCATTAAATGCCGACTCTGCAGAAGCATACTAATTTGAGGTAAAATGATTTCTGTGGTAGCATTGATTTTTTTTTTTTTTTTAATCTCCGATTCTTTGATTCTAGTGACAGTGTCAAATATGAACCTTGGAGTAGAAATGACCTTAAACAGTTTATGGGGAGAACATTTGGAGATTTAAATGTATGAATAATTTAGTATAAGCCAAGAAATTGGCTCAACAGCCCTCAAAAAGGAGTTAAGATTATCTTATGTTGCATTAATTAAACTAAAGTGCCCAGATCAAGGGAAGTAATAGTCTTCCTGGACTTTGTGTTCATTAGGTCATATTTGGAATATTCTGTTTAATTTGGGTCCCAGTTTACTTTGATGAGAAAGAGCCAAGGGAGATGGCCAGGATGAATGAAGGGATTTTAAATAGTCGAGAATAGAGGATATTTAGCTTGGAGAAGAGGGGACTTCGGGAATGTAGTTGCTGTCTTTAAAGAGTTATTTAGTTAATTTGGCAAAGAGTTGTTGGGTAATAATAGTAAAATAGACATATTTATTGAATATGTACCATCTGTCAGGTAAGTACTTTATATGGTGTATCTCTTTTGTTTGTCGAAGCAAGTGTATGTGATTGGTGCTATTCTTTATCATCCCCATTTTGCTAATGAGGACACAGATCCAGAAAGGGAAAGTGACCTGCCTAAGGTTGCGTTGTGACAGAACCAGCCAGTCAAAGGTTTTACTCCATTTTCTTTTCTTTTTTCCATGCTGCCTCCCACGTTGTAAAGAATTTGGACTCTTTCTGAAGAAAAAAATATGTAGGTGTAGTGTTCCTGTGGGTAGAATAGTGACAGTGCTATGGCAGTAGATACTGGGGATGGTAGGATGAGTTATTTTAGATAGAGTGGTCAGGAGACCCTTCACTGAGAAGAAAAGATTTGAAAAAGGTAAGGCAGCAAGCTGTGTGGGTACCTTTAGGAAGAACATCCCAAAGAGCAGGCAGAGCTGGTGTAAGAGCCCTGAGGAAGGAGTGAACTTGCTTTGCTGAAAGTACAGCTAAGAGGTCAGTCTGGTTTGAGCATAGTGAGCAAAGCTGATAGAGGCCAGATTGTATAGAAGTTTACATTTTTTCCATGTATGATGGAAAGATGTTGGAGGGGTTGGAGCCAAGGGAGTGATATGATCTGACTTTTATTTAAAGAAAATGAGTCTGGCTTGGAGAATAGACTGAGGGGAGGGAGAGTAGTAAGTGAGAGATTAGTTAAGAGACTATTGTCTTATCCAGGCAAGAGACAAGATAGCATTTGAGGTCTGATAGCAGTTGAGGTATATGAAGAGAAGTAGTCCAGTTCCTGACATAGTTTGAAGTTGGAGCTAACCAGCCTTGGTAATTAGATGTGGGCATGCAAGAAAAACTGGACCTAAAAGTAATGTATAGGTATTTAATCTGTGCAATTAGATGAATTGTGGTGGCATTTATGAAAATGAGGGAGATTTGTAGGGGAGAAGGAGGACGAGCTCATGAGGAATCAAGAATGTATTTGGGACATTAGGTTTGAGATATGTATCAGTCATGACGGTGAAGGTACTAAGCCATTTGGATGTGCACTTTTGATCTCAGGGCTAATTGGTGCTGCTGGAGACTTGAACTTAGGAATAGTGTCAGTCAAGATTCAGTGTAGGAAACAAACCACTCTAGATATTTTCGTCAGGAAGAGAGTTCACGCAGAGAGTTGGATATTTATAGAATCACTTGAAGGCTGAAGGAGTAGAAGTTAGGGAGCTGCTAGGCTTCAGGGACACATTGCTTTCTACTAGGCTTTGAGGTCAGCCCAGCACAGTGGCGATCTGATGCTCACAGAACTGCTGCTAGTGAAGTAACCACCCCTCATCCCCAGACACCTGAACGAGGAAACTGACTGCTGCAGAAACTCATTCTGGAGAGGGTCTGTCACTGCTCCTGGAAGAATGGCTTCCCCACCTTCTACCTTCCAGACTTTGTTCAAGATTCTCTAACATGTTGGAAGAGGAGAATATAGCAGAGGAGTAGGGGCAACTAATAAGGTCTGGGGGAAATCTAGGACAATGTGGCATCCCAGAGCCAAGATATTTTCACGGAATTGATAACTGAATCGAATGCTGTGATTGAGTAAGAAACAGACTGATAATTGAATACTGAATCCAGCAGTTGTGGGCTCCACTGGTGGCATTTGTAAGAGCAGTTTTTGTGATGTTGCAGGAGTCGTTTAGGGAGAGAATAAGAGTAAGGAAAAGAAGACAAGAAGTGTAAACTGTTCCTGTGAAGTTTTTCTGTACAGAGGAGCCAGGAAATGGTACTCAAGCTGGAAGGAGATGAGGGGTCAAGTGAAGAGTCTTGTTTTGAGGTGGAAGGTATTTAGCATACTCATGTGCTAAAGGAAAAACTGGATGCCTGAGAAAGAGAGGGGATAATAGCAGGCACGAAAAGCTTTGATAAGTGAAAGACAGTGGAATCCAGTGTATAAGTAGATGGTTAGGCCTTGTAAAGAAGGGGTGTATATATGTGGGGAAGGCAGAATATATGAGTATAGATACAGAACCACATGATACATTTGGTGATGGAAGAATGAGTAAGTTGACCTCTGATTGCTTCTGTTTTTCAGTAGGGTCATCAGTCAGGCAGTTAAGGGATTTTTTTAGATAGTGGTTAATAAGATAGAATATGTAGTCCTTTGCTCTAAACATTAAGCCCACGATTTGCAGGGATGTTTTTACATACATATCTATGTATACATATAAACACATATGAATACATGCACATATGTGTGTATAAAACTAGTGATACTAAAAGTCATAGAACAGAAATATTTTGGGGGCCAGTTATCATTTGGCTTTAGTCTTAGGTTCTTTGGGTTGTTTGAGGGCAGATGATGTAGGAAGCTTTAGCTTATGAGCTTTATTTATTGCTGGAGAATATTGTGAGGCTGCTAGATATGTGGTAGACAAATGTTAGTTTTATAAAATGACATCTACATATGATTTGCCTGGTAGGCATGTATTTTGTGTAACTTCCCTGGTGGCTCAGACAGTAAAGCGTCTGCCTACAATGTGGGAGACCCGGGTTCAATCCCTGGGTCGGGAAGATCCCCTGGAGAAGGAAATGGCAACCCACTCCAATATTCTTGCCTGGAAAATCCCATGGTCAGAGAAGCCTGGTGGGCTACAGTCCATGGGGTCGCAAAGAGTCGGACACGACTGAGCGACTTCACTTTTCACATCAGTCAGGTGTCAGAAGGTTCAAGGTTTGTATAAAGTTTGAAGAGAAAAGAGAAGATTTAAAATCATCATCTTGGAGAATGAGAGAGTGAATTAACTTGGCCTGATAGTTCTCAAACTTAAGCCTGCATCAGAATCAGCTGGAGGGCTTGGTGCAACACTGATGGCTGGGCCTTCCCACGAAGTTCCTGATGCATTAGTTCTGGGCAAGGTCTGGAAATTCACATCTCTGACTCTCCCCCGTGAACCCAATGCTTCTGGTCCAGGTTCCATACTTTGGTTATACATTTAAGGGAGAACATTCAGCATGCTGTTTTTCACCAGCTGTATTCAGCCTGTTGAGTGCAAAGGTGAAGACAGTTTAACCAGAATTAGGGTTTTGCCAGGTAAATTCATGGACAAGAAGAGAGGTCCATATGAGTGATTTATAATGATGGACCATGGACTCTTAAGTTGGATAAGAAAAGTGAGGACACAAGGGAAGTGATGATCAGTGAAAAAAGAGATATAAGATCAATGGATTGGAAATTCCAATGATGGAAACAAATTGTTGGAATGAAGTATGGAGAGCAGTGGTTAGAGCTTGGGATGCTTGAAGTTGAGGTTTTAAAGATGCAGTTATTAATTATGATATAAAGTAAGAGAATAACTGAACTGACTGAACGGGTGGAGGTCAAGAATCTGAGAGGCTGGAACATTGCCTGGACATAAAAGTCATCAGGAAGTGTGGCAGGAATAGTGGTGGAGAGAGAGGATGGTGAGTCAGGTGCTAAAATCTTCAGTTATTAAGCTGGGATGGGAGGACTGCAGATAAGAGCAGCAGGAAGGGAAAGCAGCAAAATCACATGAACATTGAAAGGACTGAGGGTTTTAAGGAGTGGAGGAAAGCAGTAGTCTGAAAAGCAGCAGAGTTACAAAGGAGACATCTACTCCATCCCCATGCTTAGTGTTATATAGGATATAGAAAAAAAAAAAACACTTGAGCTCATTTAGTTCTTAGAACAGTCCCCATTATTCCCACTTTGACAGATGAGGAAACTGAGACTTAAAGTAACTGGCCTTGACAGTCATAGCTGGTGACTGTTGGAGGCAGCATTGTGTGAGTCCAGTGGAAGCTAAAGGAAGGCAGATGTCAGCTCAGTATAAGAAAGTACCTTTCAGCAGTTAGAGGTGTGTAAGTGACAGTGTTACTTTGGGGGGAGCTTCTTGTCACTGGAGTGGATGTCTGCCTGCTGCCATCACCATCGCAAACTAATATGATCACAGAATGACATAAGAAAAAAGCCCAATATGTAGTAAAGGAGGA
Source organism: Giraffa tippelskirchi (assembly GCF_054371585.1). Taxonomy (NCBI): domain Eukaryota; kingdom Metazoa; phylum Chordata; class Mammalia; order Artiodactyla; family Giraffidae; genus Giraffa; species Giraffa tippelskirchi. Next base: position 126,586,426 of record NC_137285.1, read on the forward strand.
AGGAAATTGATATTTATTAGCGGTTGGGGGAGTGGGCAGACAGGGAGATGGTTGAATCCAGTTATCTCTGAGCTAAGAGTTGATGATTATAGTTGTATAATATTTTGAGTGCACTAAATGCCACTGAATTGTATACTTTAAAATGGTTAGTTGTATGTTATGTATATTTCACCATAGTTTTTAAATGTCTGTGATTAAACTGTTTATTTTCATTTCATTCTATTGGCAATTCATTTGTCTACAGAATTTCACATGCAAGACACCTTGGGTACAAAAAGTAGAAAAGTGGTTGTTGTTTTCATAAAGAGTTTGGGTAAATGTATACATATCTAAGTGTATGAAGAGTTACCTGGTCGCATGAGGTGGTAAATCTTAAGTGCCCCAAGATAATGTGAATGATTGCTGTCGAACGTCTGAGGACATGGGTTCTGCTACCTGTTCTGACCACAGTGTAGTTGGCATGAAACATCTTTCCAGGTATCCTGCTTTTTCTCAGTATGTTAGAACTTGGGACAGCCCACTTTGCTCAGTTTTCAGCTTCAACTATGACATCAGTTCAAACATTCGTGGAAGAGGATTAAATTGATATTTGAAAAGAACATCTTGTCAAGTAAGTCCCCAGGAAACAGACTCAGTGGCAAAATATGGGATTGTTGTTCTTGCAGGGGATGGTTGTATTTTTGTTAGGGTTGATTACAATCTGGCAGAACTTTTTTGGGAAAATATATTCTTTGTTTAAAATAAAAAGGACTGTTTGTTCAGGTTTTGTTGGCTAATTCTAATAGTATTTTAGGTACTGTTTTTTTACAATGGTGTTGTCAACATCCTGAGTTTGATGTTACGAAAAATTAGCTGTTCTTTGTTTTCATTTTTGAACATGTCGGTTTTTATTTTACAAAATGCCTTACAGAAACACGGAAGGATAGTACAGTGCTCTGTATGCCCTGCACCTAGTTTCTTCTCTTATTATCATCCACAAGTGTGGTTGAATAGGAAAAACTCAGTCCTCCTCCTGTGTTTCCTTTTGATTCTCACACTGCCATTACACTCAAAATATTTCTAATACCATATCAGTGGATTTTTTTTCCACACCAGGCAATTCTGCCAGCTGGATGTCCTGGGGTTTAACTTAATTCTGACACTGTCTACCTGGAGACAGGGGCAGATCCCACAGCTTAAGGGCTCAGTCCCACAAGACTGCCCCCAGCTTCAGACACCAGTCTCATGTCCAGGTGTCACCTGTGCTTCTGATCAACTGGCTGTAAATCAGAGGAGAGGTTCCTACAACCCCCCCTCAAGTTTGATCAATTTGCTAGAAAGGCTCAGTTTACTGACTGACTACTAGTTGGTTGTAAAAGGCTATGATAAAGGATACAGGCGAACATCCAGATGGAATGGATGCATAGGATGAGGTGTGTGGGAAGAGGTGTGGTGCTTCCATGCCCTTCCTAGTGCTCCAGTCTCCCAGCACCTCCTTGTGTTCAGCAACCCAGAAAGCTCTCTGAACCCCGTGTTATTGGAATTTTTATGGAGGCTTCATCACTTAGGCATGGTCTATTAATTAGTTCTGTTTTCAGCCTCTGCCCGCTTGCTGGAGAATGGTAGACAGGGCTAAAAATTCCAAGCTTTTAATCATGACTTGGTCTTCTTGGTGACCAGCCCCTATCCAGCAGCCTACTGACTCACCTCATTAGAACAAGAGGCACTGCTGTCACTCAGGAGATTCCAAAGGATTTAGCAACTGTGTGTTAGGAATTGGGGTCAAGGACCAAATATTAGAACAAACGATGCTCCTAGTGCATCTGTCATTTAGGAAACTACAAGCGTTTTGGAAGTTCTGTGTTGGGAACCAGGGGCAGAGACCAATATACATATTTTCTGTTGTCTCACAATGGTATATTTGTTATATTTAGTGAACCAATGTTGGTATATTATTAACTCAAGTCCATAGTTCATTCAGATGTCCTCTTCCAGGATCCCATTCTGGATACCGTATTGTGTTTAGTCATTATGTCTCCTGAGTTTCCTATTGGCTGTCAGTTTCTCAGATACTTCTTGTTGTTGATGCTTTTGATAGGTTGTGTGTGTTTTTTTTTTTTCTAATATTTATTTATTTGGCTGTGTCAGGTCTTAGTTGCAGCACATGGGATCTTCATTTCTCAACCAGGGATGAAACCCACATGCCCTACATTGCAAGACGAATTCTGAACCACTGAACCACCAGGAAAGTCCCTGTTGATAGTCTTAAGGATGACTGGTCAGGTTTTTAGAGTATCCCTCAGTTGAGATGTCTGATATTTTTCATGTTATTAGATTGAATTCATGGGTCTTCTAACATTTGTGACTATCAAACAATTATGATTGCATGATTATAAGAGTGTGTAAGAATATTAACAACAAAGAATTTTATAATATATTATCCATGTAAATTATGGAACATGCTGTGTGATAAACTTCACAGTTGAGAATTTTAGGATGAATTAGGTGCAGGGTTTACTAATCCAGTGATCTGAAAAAAAAATGTTGGTCAGTCATTTGAAATAAAATGTCAGTAGCAACAAATCTTTACTGAGAACTTGCTATTAATAGGGCCTTGTGTTACTCTGTCAGTCACTCCTCCCTTTCAGTTCCAACAGGAGCTCTGCACACAGTAAACAATAGCAGAATGAAGATCGGAGCAACTTTATGAGTAGATACCCAAAGGAAGAGAGCAATCATTGAGGCTCTCTGGAAAAAGACTGAGTTAGAGCAGGTGGTGTAGGCCTACTGGAGCCTCCTCCCTTGTTGTTCAGCCGCCCCATCGTGTCTGACTCTTTGCGACCCCCATGGACTACAGCACGCCAGGCCTCACTGTCCGTCACCATCTCCCAAAGTTTGCCCAAGTTCATGTCCATTGCATCAGTGATGCCATCCAGCCATCTCATCTTCTGATGCCCTCTTCTCCTTCTGCCCTCAGTCTTTCCTTCCTGCCTTCAGTTCAGTTCAGTCACTTGGTCGTGTCTGACTCTTTGTGACCTCATGGACTGCAGCACACCAGGCTTCTCTGTCCATCATCAACTCGCGGAGCTTACTGAAACTCATGTCCATTGAGTTGGTGATGCCATCCAACCATCTCATCCTCTATCGTCCCCTTCTCCTCGTGCCTTCAATCTTTCTCAGCATCAGAGTCTTTCCCAGTGAGTCAGTTCTTCACATCAGGTGGCCAAAGTATTGGAGTTTCAGCTTCAGCAGCAGTCCTTCCAATGAACGTTCAGGACTGATTTCCTTTAGGATGAATTGGTCGAATCTCCTTGCTGTCCAAGGGACTCTCAGGAGTCTTCTCCAATGCTGCAGTTCAAAAGCATCAAGTCTTTGGTGCTCAGCTTTCTTTATAGTCCAACTCTCAATTTCATACATGACTACTGGAAAAACCATAGCTTTGACTAGATGGACCTTTGTTGGCTAAGTAATGTCTCTGCTTTTTAATACGCTGTCTAGGTTAGTCATTACTTTTCTTCCAAGGAGCAAGCGTCTTTTAATTTCATGGCTGGAGTCACCATCTGCAGTGATTTTGGAGCCCAAGAAAATAAAGTCTGTCACTGTTTCCCTTGTTTACCCATCTATTTGCCATGAAGTGATAGGACCAGATGCCATGATCTTAGTTTTCTGAATGTTGAGTTTTAAGCCAACCTTTTCACTCTCCTCTTTCACTTTCATCAAGAGGCTCTTTAGTTCTTTGCTTTCTGCCATAGGGTGGTATCATCTGCATATCTGAGGTGATTGATATTTCTCTTGGCAATCTTGATTCCAGCTTGTGCTTCATTCAGTCCAGCATTTCTCATGATGTACTCTGCATATAAGTTAAATAAGCAGGGTGACAGTATACAGCCTTGACATACGCCTTTCTCTATTTGGAACCAGTCTGTTGTTCCATGTCTGGCTCTTGACCTGCATACAGATTTCTCAGGAGGCAGATAAGGTGGTCTGGTATTCCCATCTCTTTAAGAATTTTCCGCAGTTTGTTGTGACTCACACAGTCAAAGGCTTTGGCATAGTCGGTAAAGCAGAAGTAGATGTTTTTCTGGAACTCTCTTGCTTATTCGATGATCCAACAGATGTTGGCAATTTGATCTCTGGTTCTTCTGCCTTTTCACATCCTTCTACCCACAAATCTAAATCCTGGCCTTAGCATTGCATCTTCATTTTGTGTATTGGTGGAGGAGAGTAAGGAGACACAGTGGTGTCTTCTATTATAAAACTTTACATGGTGACATAATTGCCTGTTTAATTACTCTGTTTCCCCCAATCGGTTGTAACTTTTGTGTGGAGATGGAGTCTGGCTTATCTTGCTCACTGTTAGATCCTCTGGTGCTGAGCTTATTCCCTAGCACATGGTAGGTGTTAAATTAATAAAGAATAAATGGAAGTTTGTCAGGCAATACAAGGAACAGAAGACTATACTGGGTAACAGCATGTTAGAAAGATAGGGAGTGCTTGCCTGACTCGTAAAATAAATTCTTCCAGATGTAAATCACATTCCTTTGCTCTGGGAAGTCTTCTTGGATCTCAGTTCATTTCCTGTGCCCTTATTGCACTTATCAACCATTCTGTGCCTTGGTTACTTAGTTTTATTAACCTTGCTTTATTATTTTTTTTAAAGATTCTTTATCTCCTCAATGCTAGCTACTCTGTGGGGAGGGCGGAATGCCTGTCATGTGCAAATATTGTGCTAGGTGTTGTACCTATTTTGTTAACCTATTTAATCCTTTCAACAACTCAGTGTAATAAGCAAATGAGGAAATTGAGGCCTAGGAAGGCTTAATAACTTGCCCAAGGTTGCACATCACTTTCTTTGCCCCCTCCAGAAGCTTGAGGGCTCTTCTGCCCTTCTTTGCTGTTTCTAACAGGATACATTGCTTTAGTAGAATTTATACACTTCATGAGAATCTTTCATACTTTATAGACCTTACCACAATTCCATTCTGTTTGTTTTTTTTAAATTATTATTTGATTGAAGGACCATGTAATACTAACACTTCTTCAAACTTTGGAGCTCAACAGCAAAACTGGTGAAATCTAACTTCAAATGTTACATTTTCAAGGCTAAACGTGAATGTCTAAGTTAGCAATTCCTTGTATGATAAACTATTATTATAAAGATGTTTTTATATAGAGCAGACAGAAAAAGAAAGTTTTAAAATTGGTCAGAGAAAAAATATACTTATTCAAAGTGTGTTAAGCATTACAGTTTTGATGCTTCAACATTGAGCTGTCCCTGTAGCCTTGGAAACTGTAACTTCTCAGTGCTTGTTTTTAAACTATGGTTTTCTTTTTAATATAAGTAGATTTTGATGGTAGAAAAAGTTGTCATGTGCAATTACTCTGTGGAGCCACTTGAACAGACTTGAAACATTGTTTATGCATAAATAAATTCACTATTTTGAAAAATATTCTCAACGGGCACAGTATGTGCTGGCATCTGCAAGTCAGCTCATATTTGATGCTGAATTTAGACAACTCATAAGAGGTGGCGAAAAGGGCTTTTAATAGAAAGCAAATGGAAAAGGCAAGGTATTGGGGTTGGGGTTTTTCCCTTTTGTTTGCTTTTTAAATTCCTTTTAACATTTCCTGAGAATCCATCAAATTGCCTTTCAAAATGAAATTTTTTGCATGTGAATTATGGCATGACACAACTGTAAATATTGGTGCTTGCTTTATGATTTTTTTGCTTTGTTTTCCTGTTTTAGTGCTGTTTTCTAAGTAGAGAATTGGTATTATTAGTTTTATTTACCGTGATCATCATTCATATGTTGTTCATCCATGCAACAGCTAATTTATTGCTCTCCTACTAGTTATTGTGCAAGTTACATGCTGGGGATGCAAATGTAAGTAGGATATGATCCCTGTCTTCCAGGTGATTTCAACCTATGGATTAGTCAAACAATACCCAGAAACACAGTACTATGTATTAAATGCTCTGATAGTGTCCCATGCTTCATTTCCTGGGAACACAGAGAAAAGCTGGTCATGGGAAACTTCCCGGAGGAAGTGAGACATTCATTCCTTTTCTTTTCTCCACTATTCCTTTCTCTACCCCTTTTAAGAAGTTAAAGTGAATCCTGCATACTTTTCTTATTTTAAAATATCAAACTCCAAGTGAAAAGTGGAAGTTCCTGTTTTACCCACGCCAGCCCTGCCCCAGTCTCTCTCCTTAGCAGCAACCATCTTTAACACACTGTTTTCTTTATGATGGTTATTATGAAAACTTGAACTAATACACTTTGTTTCTGTTATTTGGTAAATTTTAGGTAATGACTCTTCAGTTCAGTCCCTCACTCGTGTCTAACTCCTTGTGACACCATGGACTGCAGCACACCAGGCTTCCATGTCCTTCACTGTCTCCCGGAGTCTGCTCAAACTCCTGTCCGTTGAGTTGATGATGCCATCCTACCATCTCATCCTTTGTTGCCCCCTTCTCCTGCCTTCAGTCTTTTTCAGCATCAAGGTCTTTTCCAATGAGTGGGCTCTTCCCATCAGGTGGCCAAAGTATTGGAACTTCAGCATCAGTGCTTCCAATGAATATTCAGGACTGATTTCCTTTAGGATTGACTGGTTTGACCTCCTTGCTGTCCAGAGGAGTCACAAGAGTCTTCTTCAGCACCACAGCTCGAAAGCGTCAATTCTTTGGCACTCATCCTTCTTTTGGTCTAACTCCCAATATCCATACATGACTACTGGAAAAACCATAGTTTTGACCATATGGACCTTTGTCAGCAAGGTGATGTCTCTGCTTTTTAATATGCTGTCTAGATTTTTCATAGCTTTTTTCCCAAGGAGCAAGTGTATTTTTATTTCGTGGCTGCAGTCACTATCCGCAGTGGTTTTGGAGCCCAGTCTGTTTCCATTTTTTCCCCATCTGTTTGTCCTGAAGTGATGGGACTGGATGTCATGGTCTTAGTTTTTTGAATATTGAGTTTTCAGCCAGCTTTTTCACTCTTACCTTCATCAAAGGCTCTTTAGTTCCTCTTCCCTTCTGCCGTTAGGGTGGTGCCATCTGCGGTGTTCCTCAGTTTTAATCTCTGATGTCTCCTCATGAAGAGATTTAAGTTATGTCTTTTTATTTATTTATTTATTTTTGACTGTGCTGAGTCTTCCTTGCTGTGCATGGGCTTTCTCTGGTAGCCGTGAGTGCTGGCTACTCTTTGTTGTGGTGCGTGGACTTGTCATTGCTGTGGCTTCTCTTGTGGAGCACAGGCTCTAGGCATGCAGGCTTAAGTATTTGGAGCAAAGAGGCTCAGTAGTTTCGGGGCACGAGCTTAGTTGCCTCCTGGGATGTGGGATCCCCTGGGATCAGTGGTCAAACCCGCATCCCCCACACTGGCAGGCAAATTCTCAACCACTGGACCACCAGGGAAGTCCTTTCAGGTTATGTATTTTAGAGGGAATATTATACAAGTGATGTTGTGCTCTTCTTGTATCCTCTCAAGTGGTACACAATTTTGGTTTGCCACATTACTAGTGATGTTAACTGTGAACACTTCATTGGAGTGGTATCTGCCACGTTTCACCTCTGTGAAGTTACCCTTTCTGACTTGCAGTCTATAAGTATTTTGTGGGGAGGTACTTTTAAATTATGTAACTATTTCGTTTCTTATCAATTTTCTACCCATCAGTTTTAACATACTTTGATGTTTCTTGGCTGAATTAATTATAAGGTGATGGTTGCCAAATGGTTGCTTTATAATTCTATCATCTCTTCTATATTCATCCATTGACATTCTACTTCAAGGGAAAGCAGCTTTCTTCTCCTCCTCATTTATTTATTTACATGAGTATGGATTCATGATTCCTGTTTCATCCAATGAGTAATAATCTGTTACTATAATTATTGTTTTTTTAATACTCAAATTATTCCAGGTTTGGCTATGGGAACCTTTTCAAGCTGGCTTCCATTTTCTTATGACATATTTCCATCACTCTTGGAGTCCATCTTTACTTTCTGGCACAGAATATTCCAGGCTTATATTCCCTTTGCCCCTGCATAAAAATTAGTCATTTCTCCAAGGAGCTTTGATTTCTTTCAGTGAAGAACAGTTTTTTAGCAACCAAGATCTGAGTCTGTGTATGTTCTTTGCACCTGGGTTATCACTGCCCCAGGTCCTTACTGGAGAGAACTAGGAGATACATGCATGTGTACACATACACACACACACACACATTTGTACTGTTATATTGTCTTTCTGTCTACCTACCTACCTATCTACTTACCTATGTAAAATAATTATGAGTTCACATAGATACCTTCAGTTCTAATCCAACACCACAGGTTCATTTTAGGTTTCTATCTGTGTTTGTGACTCCTTTCTCCAAAAATGAAAATCTGGCTTACCATTACCTTCAATTTACTTACTAGATCAGTTTCCTCTATATGTAATAATCTCCTATTGCTCCTGCCATCCCAGCATCACCATGTGGATACCATGGTTTTTGTCTTCTGCAATAAGTCATCATCCTCCTGTCTCTATTTGGACTCTCCTGTAACCATGATCAGGCTCTGACAATCTGTAGTAATTCTGAAGTTTGCTACCAGCCTTGTGATCAAATATATTTAAAATAAAGAGCAGAATGTTGCATCAGTTTTGTAGAGACATGAATAGTCAACATGTGTGTGCATCTCTGTTTTCTTGTCTATGAATGAGGGACCAGAAAATGAGAAAGATCACTGCTTCTTGTTAATATCATTAAACTTTAATTAAATCTTTTAAAAGAGATTGTTGGAGAACAGCAGTCTAATTCATCTTTGTACTATTAACATCTAGCTCAGCACTGTACTGCCTTGTAGGTTCTGAGAAAGTATTGATTAAAGGAATGAGTGGATGCCCATGTTTGAGTGTGTCTAATAAATACTTGGTAAATTTTCCACTGTGGTTTTTGGGAAAATACCATAGTAGCTCTATCTAAGGGCCTAGCTGTGTACCTGTATAAAAAATGAATGGAGATGAAGATTCTTGAGTTCTGGTGCTAAGGACTTTTTTTTTTCTTAAGCTGTATTAAAGTATACTTGATGTATAAACTTCACATAGTTGGGGTGCACAGTTTGAAAAGTTTTGATATGCAAACTTCTATGAAACTATCACCAAAATTAAGATAATGAGCATATCCAACAACTCTAAAAGTTTCCTGGTGTTCTTGGTAATCCCTCCTGCCCACTCATTCTTTCCTCATCTCTATGCAACCACTAATATGCTTTTTTGTTTCCATAGATTAGTTTGAATTTTCTAGAACTTTAAATGAATATAATCATATAGCATATATTCTTTTTTTTTGTCTGCTTCCTGTAGCTCAAGATAATTATTTTGAGATTCATCCATGTTGTTGAGTTTATCAGTACAGTTCATTTCTTTTTGTTGTTAAGTTGTATTGCAGTGTACGAATATTCCACAATTCATGTGCCTACTGTTTGACCCAGCCATTCTACTCCTAGATATTTATTCAAGAGAAATGAAAGCATATGTCCAAATACATATTTGTATACAAATGTTCTTAAAATACTTATTTGCATTAGCCATAGACTGGAAACAATTGAAATGTCCATCAATATTTGATTCCTCTTAAAGATGTCATATAATGAATTGAGACATATTCCCTCTTCAGTATTCTGGAAGAGACTGTATTGAATTGGTATTCTTTTTTTCCTTACATGTTTTGTATAATTCACAGTAAAGCCATTTGGCCCTGAAATTTTCTTTGTAGAAAAATTCTAACTAAAATTTCTTTAGATATAGGTCTGTTCAGGTTATCTATTTCTTCTTGAGTGACTCTTGATAGTTTATGTCTTTCAAGGAATTTGTCCCTTTTGTCTGAGTGGTAAAGTTTAATATATACAGGATCTGTAGTACTGTTACTTCTATTCGTACTGCTGGTAATTTAAGTCTTTTTTCCTTCTGGTTAATCTAGCTGTAGGTTTACCTATATTATTGATTTTTTCAAAGAACAGCTTTTGATGTCATCAATTTTTCTCTGTTTCATTGATATCAGTTCTGAATTTATTATTTCCTTTCTCTTGCTCTCTTTGAGTTTAATTTGCTCTTCTAGGTTTTTTTTCTCCCATGGTGAAAGCTGAAGTTGTTAATTTGAAGTTTTTCTTGTTTTCTAATAGATAGTTTTAGTGCTGTAAATTTTTAAGGAGGATGTTAACTGCTTTTCACACATTTTGGTGTATTTTGTTTTCATTTTTATTTGTTTAAAAATACTTTGTAATTTTCTTTTTGATTTTTTTCTTTGACTCATGGGTTATTTAGAAGTTTGTTATTTGGCTTTCACATAGTTGCATGTTTTCCAGATTAAAAAAAAATTGATTTCTAATTAAATTCCATTGTGATGAGAGAAGTTAACATTGCATGACTGGACTCCTTTTAAATTTATTGAGACTTGTGTTATGGTTCAGAATATGTTCTTTCATGTTAAACAGTTCATGTGCATTTGAAAAGAATATGTATGCTGCTGTTGTTGAGAAGAGTGTTCTATATGTTCAAATGTTGTATATGCTTACTTGTTTTTTGCCTGCTTTTTCTATTGCTTATTCAAAAAGAAGTGTTAAAATACTCTCTTATAATTGTGAATTTGTCTGTTTCACCTTAACAGTTTTATCACATTTTTCTCATACATTTTCAAACTACTATTAAGTGCATAAACATTTAGAATTGTTATGTCCTCCTGACAGATTGACTTTATCATTATGATAGTATCTCTGTATTCCTGGTGATATTCTTTACTCTGAAGTCAACTTTGTGTAATACCAAGTACATAGCCACTTCGGCTTTCTTTTGAAAAGTGTTAGCATGGTACATCTTTTACTTATTTACTTTTTATATTTCAACTCTTTCTATATTTTTTTATATTAAAAGGAGTTCCTTGAAAAGATCATGAAGTTGTCCTGCTTTTTTATCCAATATTAAATTTTTACCTTTTAATTGGTGTATTCAGACTGTTTTTAAGTTACGTTAATTACTGCTTTTGTTGAATTTAAATCTGCTATTTGTCCCATCTGTTCTTGTTTCCAGTCCCTCTTTATGTGTTTATTTTTAGATTTTATTTCCTTTGTTGGCTTCTCAGCTACAATTGTTTTTGTTATTTGAGTGGTTCTTTTAAGGCTTATAATGTACGTCTTCAAGTGATGGTATGCCGTGCCATATACGATATTAAGGACTTAACATCAGTGACTTACATTTTTCTCTTACTAGCCTTTTTGTTACTTTTGTCATATATTTTACTTCTACATATGTTATAAACCCCATGATACATTATTATTATTTGTGCTTTAAACAGTTGGTTAACTTTTAAAAAGATTAAATAATAATAATCTTATGTTTGCCCACATAGCTACCATTTCTGATGCTATTCATTCTCAAATGTAGATCCACATTTCCATCTGGTATCATTTTCCTTATGCTGAAGTATTTCCTTTTGCATTTCTTATGGTACGTTTCTGTTGGTAATTGAACTGTTTCCCCTTTTGTGTGTCTGAAAATGTCTTTATACCATCTTGGTTTTTGAAAGATAGTTTCACTGAGTATGGAAACCTGGGTTAAGTTTTTTTCTTTTAATTCTTTAAAGATGTTACTCTGCTGTCTTTTAGCTTGTACGGTTTCTGATGTGAAATTTGTCATTCTTGTATTTGTTTCCCTTTATGTCATTTTCTCAGGCTGCTTTTAAGATTTCTTCTTTATTATTGCTGTGAGCAATTTGAGTATGATGTGCTTTGGTGTAGTTTTCTTTGTGTTTCTTATCCTTGGGACTTATTGGGGATTCTTGGATCTGTGGGTTCCTAGTATTCATCTAATTTGGAAATTTTTCAGTCATTAATTTTTCAAATATTTTTTCTGTCTTTCTCTTTTTTTCTCCTTCTTGAACTACAATTTATATATATATATATATATATATATATATATATGGTCTTGTGAAATTGTCCCACCATTCATTGAAGCTTTGTTTTCTTTTTGTTTTAGTCTTATGTCTTTCTCATTTTGAATATTACCTATTCAATGTCCATAGACATTTAGCTTGTCTTCTCTTCTGTCTAATTTGTTTATCGCCTATTTTTTTTTTTTTCCTTTTCAAACATTATAGTTATCTCCTCTAGAAGTTCAGTTTGGGTCTTTAACATGTGTCTCTAACATGTTCAGTCTTTTCTATCTAGCTTTGGAACATGTGAATTATAATTGTAATAACTGTTTCAGTGGCCTTGTACTAACTGTATCATCACTGTTAATTCTGCACCAATTTTGATTGATTGATTGATACTGATACTTATTTTGGATTCTGTTTTCTTCTTTGCATGTATGGTAATTTGGGGTAGGATGGCATACATTGTAAATTTGCCTACTTGTTTGTGGGGTATTTTTGTAGTCCTATAATATTCTTGAGGTTTATTCAGAGATACAGTTATGTTACTTGGAAAAACTTTCGTCCATTCAGGTCTTGTTTTTAAGTTTTGTAAGGCTGAACTAAAATAGCATTTAGTCTAGGGTTGATTTTATCCACATACTGTTCCCAATATGTTTTTTTATTTTTTTTTTTACTTTTTATGAATAACTTTATTGTAGTACTATTTACATAGCACAAAACTCACTTGTTTTCACTATACAATTGAATACTCTTTAGTAAATTTACAAAGCTGTGCAACACAAGACCTGTGTCACCAGAGTCCAATTTTATGACATTCCCATCACCAAGAAGATCACCTGTGCCCACTTGCTGTCGCTAACCATTGCTACCCCAGCTCCAGACAACCATGCCAATATGTTATTAAATGGCCGATGGCTTATGGGCCATATCATTTCTAGAAGGAATAGGCACCATTCCTGGCCATCTGCAGTCTCTACTTGCTTTTTTTCTAGTCCTTTCAGGTGACATTTTTCCCCCCTTGGCCTTGAGTAGTTTCCTCAGATGATTCACTGGATTAGTACACAGCTAAATACTTAAATATTCTACAGATTTTGGAGTTTTGGAATTTTCTCTTTGGGCTCTCTCTTCTCCACTACTGTGTGCTGAGAGCTCTAGCATGTGTGGTTTCCTCTGGACTTACAGCTTTCTCTTTAACTCAGGTAGATCTGTGCTCTGTTGGGATCTCCCTCCCTGTGCTTTCATCTTTTAACTTCCTCTAGGCAGTAAGTTGGGGGTAATCATAGGGCTCACTTTATCTTTCTCAGGTATTACTGTCCTTTGTTACCTGATGAGCAGTGTCTTGAGACCACTGTTTCACATGTGTTCTTAGTTTTTAGTTTAGTAGTTTTAGGTGGGAGAGTAAATCTAGTCTTTGTTACTCTTTCTTGGCCTGAAGTATAAAAAGTTAGGCTGTTCCTAAGGATTTTGATGTCCTGAAGACCATTTTAGAAACTTCAGGATAAAAAGAAGACTTTATACTCCACTTTAATACAAGGTGTGGATCCTACCTTGCTACCTCTGTATCATTTTCTTTGTTTCTCTTTTTTCCCATTCAAATTTGAATTGAGCCAAATTTATGGAAAGCCTTCTATGGACCAGGGACAGCAGAGTGGAAGTTAAAAAGATTAATATAATCTGATCCCTTTCCATAGAGAACTCAGAATTTAGAGATGAATAAAGTGATTGTGTAATATCCTCCAAATCAGAGCTCTTAAATTGGTAGGATTGAGTTAGAATCAGATCTTTTAGCTTCCAGTTGAATTTCCTTCTCACTATAGTAATGCATCCGTATATAATCCCTACACGCGTGTGTGTGTGTGTGAATTGCTCAGTCATGTCTGATTCTTTTTGGCCCAATGGACTATAACCCATCAGGCTTCTCTGCCCATGTAATTTTCCAGGCAAGAATACTGGAGTGGGGTGCCATTTCCTGCTTCAGGAAATCTTCCGGACCCAGGGATTCAACCTGCATTTCTTATATCTCCTGCATTGGCAGGCGGATTCTTTACCACTAGCGCCAAAACATATATATATACACACACATGCATATATGCATACATACATGCATACATACCCTGTAGCACTCAGGAGGCCGCATGAACTTATGGACTAAAGACTACAATACTATAAAGTCTCACCCTCTTCAGATGATTTTTTGCTTCAGTTCAGTTGCTCAGTCTTATCTGACTCTTTGCGACCCTATGGACTGCAGCATGACAGGTGTCCCTGTCCATCACCAACTCCTGGAGCTTACTCAAACTCATGTCCATCGAGTCGGTGATGCCATCCAACCATCTCATCCTCTGTCGTACCCTTCTCCTCCTGCCTTCAGTCTTTCCCAGCATCAGGATTTTTTGCTTATCAGTGACTAAAAGACTTATGAGATATTTGTAAGTGTGTGAGACTAGTAATGAACTGGTGATCCAATGGGAAGAAAAGGGATGAAAAAAGAGAGCTGTGCTGGTTTCTTTTTTTGCAACAGACTTCCAGAGTTTTAAATAGTAGTGTGCTAGTTGGAGCATGTCTTTGGAGACATGGCAGTAATTTTGATTTGTATCCAGTTAGAGCTGCAACAAAGCTGCCAATTTATAAGGAATTCTGTATTTGCTCATTTTCTTCAGATAGTAGGCCAAATGGAGAAATTTTTTAAGCCAATTCTGAAATACTATACTAAAAACCCAAATGAGCAAAGTTAATCATATGTATTAGCAATAGGGGACTGCAGGAAAACATTTCGGGGTTTTATTTTCTAATACTAGTAATAAGACCATTTGTGTAAGTATAAATAGAGCATGCAGATGTGACAAAGAAGGTGACAAGGCAGTGTGGTACAGAGGGTGGAAAAGTGAATTGGGAGTTAGGAATTTGAACTTCAGTTCCTGCTTTCTGACTGATGTGATTTTGCGATTTTGGCAAATGTCTTTAGTGAACTGGGGTTCCATTGACATATTTAAAATGAGAGCATTGAATTAAAAGACCTCTAAAATAACTGAATACTAACATTATCATGGTCCTTTGACTGTAAAGATGACCTTAGTTGACAATGAGATTTCCTAGTTACAGTTGACCCTTGAACAGTGCAGGGGTTAGGGATGCTAACCCCATGCAGTTGAAAATTCACATATAACTTTTGGTTTCCCCAAAACTTAACTACTGGTAACCTAATGTTGGCTGGGAAGCCTTACTGGTAAGATAAATGGTCAATTAACACATATTTAGGATGTTATATGTATTATATTCTGTATTCTTACAGTAGAGTAAGCTAGAGAAAAGCATCCTTAAGAAAATCATATGGAAAAGATAATACATCTATTTCTGTATTGTATATATTGATACTGTAAGTTTACATTGTCTTTTCAAGATAAACCATCTGCCAGTATCTGCATCAGTGTTGTCTTACATGCTGCAAAACACTGTAGATGTTATACATATTACTAAAGCTGGACATGAAAAATGAAAAGGTAATGTAAAAAAAAATTCATATTTATTTGCAGGTTAAATGATCCATGGATTGATAAAGAAGCAGCAGCAATAATTGCTTTATGATAACCTAATATAACTGATAGAAGTCATCATGCCTAGCCTGTACACTCATGAGTGAGTCATTATAAATTCTTCATAGCAAACAATATTACAGTTTTATTCATAATACAGTATAGGTTTAGAAAAAGGAGAAGCCAGTGTGATTTCCCTGAAGTCTTCAGGGAAGAAATAAAGAAAGCTCTTGGATTAGAAGAATTTTGAGGGTCTATAGAGTGGTATAAGAGCATACAATAAGGGTGAAGGAAGTTTATATAGGAGGAAGAGTCTACTGGAATGGAAGGCACATCTTGAAATTATAGAGTGCAGGATAGTGAAATTCATACTCAGAAGTGTTAATTTGGTGGGATAGGCTGTCTTGAGGCAGTGGCTTATTTTTAATGAGGCCTGAGAGTGATGAGATTTAGATACTATTTTTGGAATGAATATATACTACTTCAAATACATTCTTCTTGCCCCATGTTTCTTGCAGTCAAGCATTTAAATTTATAAGCAGGTTGGCCAGGGTTAAAGATACAATCTATGGTCATAAGCTAAAAGCAAACAGTACAATTGTGGTAAGGCAGTTATATTTAATACTGCACTGGTGCAGTGATTCCACCAATTGAGATAATTGGTCTATTCAGCATATCATACAAAGTTAATGGAGAAGCTGTTTAAATTAAAGACATTTATATAAGTTGTAATATCCTTTGTAAATGGTGACAGTTTTGTCTCTTATTTTCTAAGTGTATTCGTCTTGTTTTTTGTACCTTATTACATTGGTTAAGCCCTCCTCAGTGAATATTCTGTTATCACATAGCAAGACATTCCCAAACTTAACAGTTGAAAACAACAGTTTATTATCCTCAGATCCTTACAGTTCTGTGGGATGCCTTTAAACTTAGCTTGGTTGTTTTCCCTGGAGACCTTTCAAGTAGTTGTAATGAGATGGCAGCTGTGGCTGGGGTCGTCTGAAGATTCAACTGGGCCGGACATAATGGATGCTTCTTCACTGACATATTTGGTGTCTCAGCTGGGATGGCTGGAACATTGGAGACTGGCCAACCATCTCTCTTTTTCTCCAAGTACTTCTGTGCATGTCCAGCTTCCTCACATATGGCATTCTCAAGGTAGTCAGATTTCTTACATGCAGTTTGGTTTGCCCCAGAGTGAGTGTTTAGAGAGAGGAAGTAGAAGTTAAGGGTTATGCTTAAAGGTAGCTCAGGGTCATTCCTGCCATATTCTGTTTGTCAAAGCACCCACCGAGTCTGCCCAGATTCAAGGAGCAGAGAAATAGATTCTACTTCTTGGTGGAGAAATATGAAGACTCCATTGCAGGATGGGAGATATTATTGTGGTCATATATGGAAAATTCAGTTTGCCACAGAGGGCTTCCTTGATATTCTGACATTTCACCATTGATTATAAGTTGAAGTCTTCTGATAATTCCTTTTATCAAATAGGAAAGCTTCGATATATCTAGTATAACTAAGGATTTTTCGCAGGAACAAGTTTAGTGTTTCTTGTTTCTCCTTTGTTCTATTAATGTAATGAACTACCCAGCCTTAAGGATGGTAAAGCATCTGTATTATCCTGGGATAAATTTTACTTGGTTATGATGTATTTATTGACACTAATATTTTATATTTTGCAGTTTTTTATAATTGAGGCAGACAATTAGTTTTATTTTTATGTGTGCTGATGCTGTTCAAATCAAAACTGGTCAAGGTTAAACTAGCCTAAAGTGAATAGAGAAGCTCTGTATTTTCTCATAATGTGAGGCAATGTATGTAATTTAGATTTAGTTGGTAGTTCTCACATAGAAAACCATCAGGGCCCACAGTCTCTGCCTCCACAAGGTATTACTCTTTGGTTACCTTTCTGATTTCTTCATGGTTATTAATCTATTCAAATTTTTAATCTTGTTGTGACAACTTGATAATTAATAGTTTTCTAGAAAACCATTTACTTTTTTTTTAGTTTACTGGCATGAAGTCATATATAGTATTACTTTTAAGTTTTAAAACCTTGCCTGTATCCTGGTTTGCTCTTTCTTGTTTCTGATTTTGAAGTGCTTTTGTATGTACTTCTTCAAGTATGTCTATTGTACAACGAATATATTTTAAATTAAACTTGCATTTTAGCACATGGATGGTATTATGAAAAAAATCTGGGAATGATTTAGCCTGCTTTTAGGCCAACTGTGGTTGTTCTTGACTGAAGTGAGTTTTTGATATGTAAATTGGAAATTCACCGAGTTGATTATTCTAGAACTTTGAGTTCATTAGTGCTGCTTGTTAGTTTTTGAGGACACATCTTGGTTAGACCTGACACAGTCATTATCACGTGCTTTCACACCACTTACTGTCTTTTCAATAGGACTTTCCCACCCACGATGCTACCATTTCCATTTCCATGAGAGTATATTAATTTCATAAGTAGCAGTAGTGTTCTGTCTTATTTAATGCCATTACAATGAGACTGTGTGTATTCTTCTCAACTGTGTGCACGGTCTAGACGGAGGAATGTAGAAGCAAGCTTATAGACTTCTGGTCTTTAGGGAAACTATCATATTTAGTAAACCCATCAACAAGTATTTTAGTGATTCCCATGTGTCCAAGACTGCTGTAGGTGCTATGAAGATACAGAACATTTCTCAGGTGTTCAAAGTCCACAGCAATTTGGCTCTGATCAACCTTCCCAGACTCCCTAATGTTGCTTTCATGTGCCCTTTGCTTTAGCACACTACCTGTTCCTATTTTGAACATGCACTGCTCTCTGCTCCCTTAATGACTTTGAAAAGCTATTCCCAATACCCTAAATGACTGTTCTCTTACATACAGTTGTCAGAATCCTACCTACCCTTCCCTTCAGATTGAAGCTTAAATCCCTTCCCTTTAATGAGCCTTTCTCCAGAAAGTTAACTCAGACTAATGTGTCCAACTTGAAAGTGTAAGTAGATTTGTAGATCCAGATAATAACTCTAGTAGCATCTTTGGCAAGCTATGTATTAAAAGCTCAGGGAGCAAAATAAGAAGGATAAGCTAGATGATAGTAAAGATAGAAAGATTTGTAACTGCTTAATGACTTATCAACCTAGAGGGAAATTTCTAATGGCATGGCGTAGGGGTCTGTTTTAATCTGCACTGTGCTTAGTCTCACAGTTTTGTCCGACTCTTTGCGATCCCATAGACTGTAGCCAAGCTTCTCTGTCCGTGGGGATTCGCCAGGCAAGAATCCTGTTGTGGGTTGCCATGCCTTCCTCTTGGGGATCTTCCCAACCAGGGATCAAATCCAGCTCTCCCACATTGCAGGTGGATTCTTTTCAGTCTGAGTCATCAGGGAAGCCCTCTGTTTTTATCTAGTCTTGTTCAACATGTTCATTCATTCAGCTATTTACTTGCCATATATTTATTGAGTACTACAGGTTGGAAACAAACCTCTCTCCACAGTTCTTCAGGCACTCTGTCTGTCAGATCTAATCCCTTGAATCTATTTGTCACTTCCACTGTATAATCATAAGGGATTTGATTTAGATAATACCTGAATGGTCTAGTGGTTTTCCCTACTTTCTTGAATTTAAGTCTGACTTTTGCAATAGAACTATGGATGGAGGTTTGTGACATTGTATAGGAGGCAGTGATCAAAACCATCCCCAAGAGAAAGAAATGCAAAAAGGTAAAATGATTGTCTGAGGAGGCCTTACAGATAGCTGAGAAAAGAAGTGAAAGGCACAGGAGAAAAGGAAGGATATATCCATCTGAATGCAGAGTTCCAAAGAATAGCAAGAGGAGATGAGAAAGCCCTTCTAAGTGATCAATGCAAAGAAATAGAGGAAAACAATAGAATGGGAAAGACTAGAGATCTCTTCAAGAAAGTTAGAGATACCTAGGAAATATTTCATGCAAAGATGGGCTTAATAAAGGACAGAAATGGTATGGACCTAACAGAAACAGACGATACTAAGAAGAGGTGCCAAGAATACACAGAAGAACTATACAGAAAAGATCTTCATGACCCAGATAACCATGATGGTGTGATCACTCACCTAGAGCCAGACATCCTGGAATGTGAAGTGAAGTGGGCTTTAGGAAGCATCAGTACAAAGCTAGTGGAGATGATGGAATTCCAGCTGAGCTATTTCAAATCCTAAAAGATGATGCTGTTAAAGTGCTGCACTCAATATGCAGCAAATTTGGAAAACTCAGCAGTGGCCATACAACTGGAAAAGGTCAGTTTTAATTCCAGTCCCAAAGAAAGGCAGTGCCAAAGAGTGTTCAAACTACTGCACAATTGCACTCATCTCATATGCTAGCAAAGTAGTGCTCAAAATTCTCCAAGCTAGTCTTCAACAGTATCTGAACTGAGAACTTCCAGATGTTCAAGCTGGATTTAGAAAAGGCAGAGAAACCAGAGATCAAATTGCCATCATCCGTTGAATTATAGAAAAAGCAAGAGAATTCCAGAAAAACATTTACTTCTGCTTTATTAACAATGCCAAAGCCTTTGACTGTGTGGACCACAACAAACTGTGGAAAATTCTTAAAGAGTTGGGAATACCAACTCCTGAGAAATCTGTATGCAGGTCAAGAAGCAACAGTTAGAACCGGACATGGAACAACAGACTGGTTCCAAATTGGGAAAGGAGTACGTCAAGGCTGTATATAGTCACCTTGCTTATTAACTTCTATGCAGAGTTTTATTTATATAACTTATATTTCACACAAAATGCCAGCTGGATGAAGCACAAGCTGGAATCAGGATTGCAGGGAGAAATATCAATAACATCAGATATGTAGATGATACCACCCTCACAGCAGAAAGTGAAGAAGAACTAAAGAGCCTCTTGAGAGTGAAAAAGCTGGCTTAAAACTCAACATTCAAAAAACCAAGATCATGGTATCCGGTTCCATCACTTCATGGCAAATAGATGGGGAAACAATGCAAAGAGTGAGAGACTTTATTTTGGGGGCTCCAAAATCACTGCAGGTGGTGACTGCAGCCATGAAATTAAAAGATGCTTGCTCCTTGGAAGAAAGCTATGACCAACCTAGTCAGCATTTTAAAAAGCAGAGACATTACTTTGCCAATAAAGGTCCATCTAGTCAAAGCTATGGTTTTTCCAGTAGTCATGTGTGGATGTGAGAGTTGGACTATAAACAAAGCTGAGTGCCGAAGAATTGATGCTTTTGAACTGTGGTGTTGGAGAAGACTCTTGAGAGTCCCTTGGACTGCAAGGAGATCCAACCAGTCCATCCTAAAGGAATGTTCATTGGACTGATGCTGAAGTTGAAGCTCCAGTCCTTTGGCCACCTGATGCAAAGAACTGATTCATTGGAAAAGACCCTGATGCTTGGAAAGATTGGAGGCAAGAAGAGAAGGTTATGACACAGGATGAGATGGTTGGATGGCATCACCGACTCCTTTGATAGACATGAGTTTGAGCAAGCTCCAGGAGTTGGTGATGAACAGGGAAGCCTGGCGTGCTGCAGTCCATGGGGTCGCAAAGAGTCATACTCGACTGAGCAACTGAACTGAACAGAACAGGTTGGAAATTGCAATATGCTGGCGGTATAATGGGAAGCAACAGAGACATAGTTCTGCCCTTTAGGACATTGTAATCTAAGCGTTTGAACTAAATTATAGAAACTTATGCAAAGTAAAAAAAACTTAGCTAATACAGTGCTAATGTGGAGCTTGTAGAGATGGTGATTATCTTGTATAACAGAATCAGTATATAAAATGATCTCCGGGGAATGGAAGGTAGATTATATTCAGCCCAGCTTTAATTTCAAGTTGGAATTTAATTGGGATAAATTAAGTTCCCAAAACAAATTGCACAAGAAGAGGAAGACTTGACATATGGACACAGTCTGAGTGAAGAAAAGACATTGAACCTTTAATCAGCAGTCAAGTCAGTGTTAATGATCAGTGGAATGTGATTGCCAGAAAAGTCATGCTCTGTTGTTAGACACATATTATAGTGTCTAGAATGAGAAGTGATAGATCTTCTCTGCTTTGTTTCAGGCAGACACATCTGAATTGCTATGTTCCTTTATAAAAATCACTCTGTTAGAGAGCTTTTAAAATCAGAAATTTGTACTCTAATCTTACATGATTTGTAAACTTAAAAAAAGTGTTTTCAGGACTTCCCTGAAGGTCCAGTGGTTAAGACTCCACATGTCTACTGTAGAGGGCGTGGGTGCTATCCCTGATCTGGGACGAAAATCCCGCAAGCCGCACAGTGCAGTAACAACAATAATAATAATAAAAAAAAGTTCTCAAGGCAATTCTCCAGGAATTTCTCTATGATTGATACACTTATAAGAAAACATGAGTAAATATCAGTCAACAAATATTTCATAGAATCTGAGGAAAACAAAACCAGAAGAAATCTTCAAATAGCCATCTGTTATATATCATCTGCTGTGCTTTGAAAATTTAAGAGAAAGGGTGAGATAGGTGCCTCCCTGATCCTGAGGGATGGAGGGGAAAGTGCACATTGGAGGTCTGTATCATCACGGTGGGGAAGCTCAAGAGCACAAACCACTAGTAAGATATAGGTCTAGGTTTTCAAGGAGTATGGAATCCAGTGCTGGAAAAAGGCAGTAAACAGACGATCACAGCATAATATGAATTGTAGATAGAGCCAGGCTCCCAGGGTTATTAAGGAGGACCGCAACTGAGATGAGGGGTAGCCTTATCAAATAGTATCTATTTCTGGGTTTCTCCCTGAATTCTTCTTCTTCTAGAAAGGGATTTCTGCATCATTTTGTACTAGGCAGTACCCTGATCTTTTCACACTGCAGCCCAAGTAGTTTCCGCCTCCCCCTCCCCCACTGCTTGGTTTGTGGAATCTTAGTTTCCCAGCGCAGTGAGAGCACAGAATCTTAACCACTGGATCACCGGGGAATTCCCAGCCCAAAGTAGTCTTAAGTTTAAAACATCTGTTTGATCAGGTCTCCCACTTTAAACTTTATCCCGTGGCTTGGGAATAAAACTCCTTAGCCTGATCTACCAAGCCTTCATAATCTAACCTCTGTCTATCTTTACACCCTCGTCTCTTGCCATCCTCTCCCATACAGCCCTGTGCTCTAGCCTTGCTAAAGGTACTTGCAGTTGTTGAAAATGTTATGCAGCCTTTTTTTCTGTTTCTGTGTTTGCTTTTCCTTTTATCTGGAATATCTTTCTTTTTTTTTCACCTAGCTAATTCTACTCTTATTTTTAATATCAGCTTAGTTTTCACTTCTTCCTAAAAGACCTTTACTTCTACTTGACATGACCCCTAAAACAGTTGCCTCTCCTTTTTGCTCAGCTGTCACTCTGTACATATCTCTACCATAGTATCACACTATTATAATTTTTTACATACCCATTTCTCCAGAGTTTGAGTGTTATGAATATAAGATGTATCTCTGATCTGTATACTTTCATTACCTGACACAGGGCATGGGCTCACATTTAGGCACTAAAGTGTTGACTGAATATGTGAATAAATAGTCTGTTTCTGAAGAGACAGTCTCCAATGACTTAAATCTCAACACTAGACTCAGTGTTAGCAACATGCAGGGTGCTCAATGTGAAGAGAGGATGAATGAATAAATTAAAACATGCGTTGAGTCTTACCAGACAAAGGATTAGGCTAAAGATTTATAAAGTACAGGTATTATCTTGACTAATGTGAAAATGTGCTCTGTAAATGAAATAATGAAGAAATGACATTTGAGCTGACCTTGAAAGCTAGGTATACAAGATTTGGTTTGAAGAGAGTATTAATTTTCTATTGATGAGTAATAAATTACAATAAATTTGGTAGCAGAAGACAATACCATGTTTAATTTTGTGTTTTTTCTAAAAAAAAAAGGTTGACAATTTAGTGTGGAAAAAATTATAGCCATAGCCTTTTCAGTCAAAATCCTTCAGAAAAATCCTTTTATCATAGATGGAATGTAATATAAACATGACTAGAAGTTCATATATGTTAATTACCTTTAAATGTATTACATAAAGGAACTATATATTATATATATAGTTACATATGCTATATATAACTATACATATATATTATTTTATATATATAGTATATTATATGTTATATATATTATTAATATGTTATATATATATAGACAGTCAAGCACTAAATTTTAAAACTAGCTATAATTTAGATCCTGGAATAAAACATTTCATGTCTATCAGAGATGAAGAAAGGTAAAGTGGTTAAGCCTAGCTGTATTATACAGCACTAATCATTTAAACTGCAAGTTTTTATTATAGATTGTGATGTTTCTATAGTTGTCTCTGAGGGAGTTTAATTGCAGACATGTACTAGAGCTTCTGTAATTGCAATATACAGAGAACTTGGTTACTGTCTCTCTTAGCCTGTGAGAAGAGAAACCTGAAGTACTGGACTGTGTTGCTGGTTGGGACAGTCTTTAGTCTTTATATTCTGTTTCCTGATCTAGAAAGATTGTCAACATGTTACAAGATGCATAGTGATCTGGTGATATCAGACTGTGGATATAGCTCTGTGAGGCAGGTGTTCTACAGACTGAGCAGATAAGCTACAATTGTGTATGTATGTGTGTGTGTTCAGTCGCTCCTTTGTGTCCATTCTTTTCATCCCCATGGACTGTAGCCCACCAGGCTCCTTCTGTCCATGAAATTTTCTAGGCAGGAATACTGGAGTGATTTGCCTTTTCCTATTCCAGGGGATCATCCTGACCCAGGGATCGAGCCCATGTCTCTTGCATCTCCTGCATTGACAGATGGCTTCTTCACCACTGTGCCACCTGGGAAGCCGCTGAGAAACAATTAGCACTGACCAAATGATGAGCAGGGTTACCTTTGGTACCAAGTTGAGATTGGAATTGAGAAGAGCAAGAGTTGAATTTTAGAACCATTTAGGAATCTATTCATTAAGTAGAAGATGATGATTGCAGGAGGCATAGAGTGAGGTGAACAGATTTGAAATGGCTTTAATCAAGTTCTTGTTGCTAAATCTGTACATACTGTCTAGGGCTCAGGTTACTTGACTTTATGACAGTGATTATTACCTCTTGGAGACAGTCAGTTCCTTTGACTGCTATAACACCAACTCTCCCAGCTGTCCTTCTGCTTCTCTGGAATTGTGGGCCAGAATTTTTTGCAGCTTTTGTTTCTTTATTTTTAATCCCTTAAAAATTGATGTTCCTCGGAATTCTGTTCTAGGCTCTGTTCTCTCTCATTCTCACAGTCTTACAGAATGATGTCATTACTTTCATAGCATTAATAACCATCTGTGTGTTAATGATTGCCATATTTTTATCTCCAGCCAGGATCTGTCTCCTAAGCTCCAGATCCTTATATTCAACCCATACTCAACACTTCTTCTCAGATGTTATGCAGGCGCCTCAAACTGAAAGTAGAACTTTCCTCTCAAACTGCTCATCCCCCGTCCTCCCTTTCAATAAATACTACCACCCTTTTCCTGGTTCCCCAAGCCATACATCATTGATCGTTTTCTTCTTTTTCTTTTGTAGTATAATTTATATAAAATAAAGAGGATGTAAATGTACAGTGTGATGAATTTGACAAATATACACACCCTCATTGTCATCATTCAGTACAGATATATAGAATATTTTTGCTCTCCAGGAAAGTTCCCTTATATCGCTCTGCCAGTCATTCTTATACCCTTGCCCCCACCCCTGGCTGAGTCACTTTTCTTATTGCCTCCTCATTTATTAGCTTTTCCTGTTCTTGAACTTCCTATAAATGGAACCATATGGTATACTTTGTTGTTCAGCATACTTTTGCAATTTATCCATATTGTTGTATGGATCAGTTCTCAGTTCAGTCCCTCAGTAGTGTCCAACTCTTTGCGACCCCATGGACTTCAGCGCGCCAGGCTTCCCTGTCCATCACCCAACTCCCAGAGCCTACTCAAATTCACATCCATCACGTTAATGATGCCATCCAACCATCTTATCCTCTGTCGTCCCTTTCTCCCGCCTTCAGTCTTTTCCCAGCATCAGGGTCTTTTCCATTGAGTCTCTTCTTCACATCAGGTGGCCAAAGTATTGGAGTTTCAGCTTCAACATCAGTCTTTCCAATGAATATTCAGGACTGATTTCATTTAGGATGGACTGGTTGGATCTCCTTGCAGTCCAAGGGACTCTCAAGCATCTTCTCCAACACTACAGTTCAAAAGCATCAATAATCTTCAGCGCTCAGCTTTCTTTATGGTTCAACTCTCACATCCATCCATGACTACTGGAAAAACCATAGCCTTGACTAGATGGACCTTTGTTGGTAAAGTAATGTCTGTGCTTTTTAATATGCTGTCTAGGTTGACCACAGCTTTTCTTCCAAGGAGCAAGCGTCTTTTAACTTCATGGCTGCAGTGTCTGCAGTGATTTTGGAGCCCCAAAAATATAGTCTGTCACTGTTTCCATTCTTTCCCCATCTATTTGCCATGAAGTGATGGGACTGAATGCCATGATCTTGGTTTTCTGAATGTTGAGTTTTAAGCCAACTTTTTCACTCTCCTCTTTCACTTTCATCAAGAGGCTCTTTAGTTCTTTGCTTTCTGACATAAGGGTGATGTCATCTGCATATCTGAGGTTATTGATGTTTCTCCTGGCAATCTTGATTCCAGCTTGTGCTTCATCCAGTCCAGCATTTCACATGATGTACTCTGCATATAAGTTAAATAAGCAGAGTGACAATATATAACCTTGATATATACTCTTTTCCTGATTTGGAACCAGTCCATTGTTCCATGTCCAGTTCTAACTGTTGCTTCTTGATCTGCATACAGATTTCTCAGGAGGCAGGTCAGGTGGTCTGGTATTCCCTTCTCTTTAAGAATTTTCTACACTTTGTTGTGATCCACACAGTCAAAGGCTTTGACATAGTCAATAAAGCAGAAGTACATGTTTTTCTGGAACTCTCTTGCTTTTTCGATGATCCAGCGGATGTTGGCAATTTGATCTGTGGTTCCTCTGCCTTTTCTAAAACCAGCGTGAACATCTGGAATTTCATGGTTCACATACTGTTGAAGCCTGGCTTGGAGACTTTTGAGCATTACTTTGCTAGTATGTGAGATGAGTGCAGCTGTGCAGTAGTTTGAGCATTCTTTGGCATTGCCTTTCTTTGGGCTTGGACTGAAAACTAATTTTTTCCTGTCCTGTGGCCACTGCTGAATTTTTCATATTTGCTGGCAAGATTTGAAATAGCTCAACTGGAATTCCATCACCTCCACTAGCTTTGTTCATAGTGATGCTTCCTAAGGCCCACTTGACTTCACATTCCAGGATGTCTGGCTCTAGGTGAGTGATCACACCATCATGATTATTTGGGTTGTGAAGATCTTTTTTGTATAGTTCTTCTGTGTATTCTTGCCACCTCTTCTTAATATCTTCTGCTTCTGTTAAGTCCATACCATTTCTGTCCTTTATTGTGGTCATCTTTGCATGAAATGTTCCCTTGGTATCTCGAATTTTCTTGAAGAGATCTGTGGTCTTTCCCATTCTATTGTTTTCCTCTATTTCTTTGCATTGATCGCTGAGGAAGGCTTTCTTATCTCTCCTTGCTATTCTTTGGGACTCTGCATTCAAATGGGTGTATCTTTCCTTTTCTCCTTTGCCTTTAGCTTCTTTTCTCAGCTATTTGTAAGGCCTCATTAGACAACCTCATCAGACCACTAGATCAGTTGTTTGTTCCTTTTTATCGCTGTGAGTGGTTTTTCTGTGAATATACCACAGTTTATGCATTATCTTGTTGATGGACATTTGAGTTATTTACCCTGTGCTATAGAATAGGTCGTTGTTGTTTATTTTACATATAGAGTGTGTATCTGTTAATTTCATATTCCAAATTTATCCCTCCCATCCCATTTCCCCTTTGGTAACCCACAAATTGGTTCCTATGTCTGTGAGACTCTTTCTGTTTTGTAAATAAGTTCATTTGTATCATTTTTTTTTAGATTACACGTGTAAGTGATATCATATGATATTTGTCTTTGTCTTTCTGACTTCACTTAGTGTGGTAATCTCTGGGTCCGTCCATTTTTCTGCAAATGGCATTCATTCTTTTTAATGGCTGAGTAATATTCCACTGTATGTATATACTACATCTTCTTAATCCATTCATCTGCTGATGGATATTAGATTGTTCCATGTCTTGACTGTTGTAAATAGAGCTGCTGAGAACACTGGGGTGCATGTATCGTTTTGAATTAGAGTTTTCTTCGGTTATATGCCCAGGAGTGGGGTTCATGGATCATATGACACCTTTAGTTTTTTAAGGAATCTCCATACTGTTCTCTGAGCTTCCCAGGTGGCGCAGTCTTAAAGAACCTGCCTGCCAATGCAGGAGCCTTGACTTCTTAACCTCCAGTCCTTGAAATAGTACTTGGCTGTATTTGTTTAGGTGTCTTTTAATTTCTCTTAGCAGTGTTTTTTAGTTTTCAGTGTACAGATTTTTCACATCTTTTATTAGGTTTGTTCCTAGTTATTTATTGAAATTATGTAAAAATAGAGTTGAACACAACTGAGCAACTGAACTGAACCAGTTGATTTGTGTGTATTAACCTGGAATCTTGCAATCTTGCTTATTTTTTAAAAAAATTTATTTGGCTGTATTGCGTTATTGTTGCACACGTGAGATCTTCATTGCTTTCTGTGGGGTCTTTGTTGTGCTTCATTGTGGCCTGTGGACACTCTAGTTGTGGCCCCTGGGCTCAGCAGTTGCAGTGCACAGGCTTAGTTGCTCCACAGCATGTGTGATCTTAGTTCCCAAACCAAGGATCAAACCTGCATCCCCTGCCTTGCAAGGTGGATTCTCAGCCACTGGACCACCAGGGAAGTCCCTCTTGCTAAGTTTATTATTAGTTTGATTGTAGATTAAAAAATTTTTTCTATGTACACAATCATATAGCATCAGCGAGTAGATGTTTTTGCTTCTTCCTTTCCTTTGTTTATGACTTTTTAGTATCGCATTATTACGATGGCTTGGATCTTGAGTACAGTATTGAATAGTGAAAATAGACATCTTTTCTTGTTTCTGAACTCAATCAAGTATTACCTGCAGACTTTTTGTATAAACCCTTTATCAGATTGAGGAAGCTCTCCTTTTTCCTTAGTTTGTTGAAAGTTTTTTGTTTTAAATCATTAGGTATTGAATTTTATCAGATGCTCTTTGGGCAGCATCTTTTGAGATAATGATCGGTTTCTTTTTTTCTTTCATTCTGTCATAATTGATTTTCACATGTTAAGTCAACCTTGTATTCCTCAGATAAATCCACTTGATCAAGATGTACTATCTTTTTCATATACTTCTAGATTTGATTTGCTAATTTTATTAATGATTTTTATATTGTCTGTAATTTTCTTGTAATGTTTTGGTATCAAGGTTATCCTGGCCTGTTAAAACAAATCCAGAAGTGTTCCTTCTTCTTTGAAAGATTTTTGTTAAGGCTAGTATTTCATCAGAAGCCATCTGAATGTAGAGTTTTCTATGTGAGATGGTTTTTAATGATAAATTTAGCTTTTAAAACTGATAGCAGCTATTCACGTTTTCTGTTTCATTTGTTTGGTTTGGAAACTTTTGGTTTTTAAACGATTGTTTCATCTAAGTTGTTAAATTTATTGGCATAGTGTTCATAATTTCCTTCAATTCCTTTTAAATGTCCATAGGATCTCTGATGATGATTTCTCTCTTGCATTCTTCATGTTGGTAATTTGTTTTCAGGCATCATTTTTTGTATCTCCTCTCTAACTTTTCACATCTACATCATCCTTTCTGTTCTTATTTTAGTTTAGGACAGTGCCTAAACTTTCGGTAGGACTATTAAAGTAACCTCATACTAACCTTCCTGTTTATAGTCTGATTCTCTGTATCCCAGTAACCTAGTTACAGGAGGTAAGATCTTTCTAAAGTACAAATGTAATTAAATCTTTCTTGGCTTACAACTTTTTAATAGTTTCCTAATACCTTCCAAATAGAAATCTAAGCTCCTTCATATGGAATACAAAATAATTATTGATAAGATATCTATTTCTCTGAATAGAATCCTGTTTTTCCCATGTATTCTTTACCTTTTCATCTCTCCCTGCAAGCCATAGGGAGCTATACCTCAGTGACTTTCTAGTTGCTCTAATTTGTCACTCAGCATCTTAAAATTGAATGCAGCATTTAGATGTGATATGATCAATACTAAGTAAACAAAAACAGTTTCCTAATTCTCCTTTGCTGAGATTATTGTTAATATCTGCTAGGTATGAGCTCGGTATTTATTTGACATAATACCTTTTATTCTGTGTATCTTTACTTTCACAGCAAAATCTAGCTGAAAAACATTATTTTTAGCACACTTTCAGTTTTGCTATTATCTCAGAACATATTGAGATAACATATCTATTTGCTCTAGCCAGAATACCTGTCAAGTAGCTACTTGGTCACCCTCCTCCCTGCACCAGTGGTGATGAGTTTTATCTCTGCTTGAGAGTCTTAGTGTTGGTATTGACTAATTACCCAGATGACTGGATGGTTTATATTTCTGTATAGTACCATTTCACAGTTCACAAAATCAAGAGACATTCCTCTGAAACTGGATAAAGCAGTTGGTTTGGAGGTAAAGCAGTTGTTTCTTCTTGTCAGTTCTTCACCTCTTCACCCCTAGGGAAATCAGGATGTCCCATATTATGTTTGAAAGCCTTAAACATGTCAGACTTTTATTCTTCTGTTGAGTTTGAAAGGGGGAACGTTATTAGCTCCGTCTTGATGTAGCAGGGGCTCTGAAAGTCTATTTGGATAACACTGAAGATTGGAGGAAATGTGACTCTGTCTGTGTGTTTTAAGCCCCTAAGGTAAGATCAGAAAGCGTCTGGGGCAGTGAGAGCCAAATAGTTGAAGTCATACATTAATTATGGTCATGAATCATTTTTATTTTTAAAGTCTTTACCGTTTGACAAGGTTGTTTGCATAGTGAGTTTTAGGCAGCATTTTCCCTCCTTTTAAAGTAACAGGTTATTTTGTTGATTTCTACTCTGGGTTGATAATGCCTCTCAAATTAGAATTCTGATAACATTTTTAGTAGAAATTGCTTGTTTCTTGCCAGAATGAATGGTCTTTAATTTATATGATTTTTCTTTTGCATATATTTTGAAGTTATAGAAAACTGTCACTTCAATCTTTTAACTCTTTCACTGATATCCATTGTTGTTCAGTCACAAGTCATATCTGATACTCTGCAACCCCATGGACTGCAGCACGCCAGGCTTCCCTGTCCTTCACTGTCTCCTGAAGTTTGTTCAAATTCATGCCCATTGACTCAGTGGTGCTATCTAACCATCTCATCCTCTGTTGCCCTCTTCTCCTTTGCCGTCAATCTTTCCCAGCATCAGTATATCAATATCAGTAAAAATAATCAAAATTTGGGGACTGTACTTTTATATACAGGCATTAGTTGACATTGAGTCACCAATATGTTTTGTGCTACATTCTGTGTTCAGCACTGGGAATGTAAATGAAAAAAAATGTGTTTGTTTCTTTTTCTCAGAAGGATCTAGTAAAGAAATAGAAAAGGAAATAGTTGGCGTAAAATGTGGTTCTATAATCTTTGTTAGTGTCTGTATGATGCCGTGGATCCCCATAGGAAGAAGTACCTCTGCCTGTCTGGGATAGTTGGGGAAGGCCTTTGAAGGAGAATGTATGCTTGAGCTGCCACTTAGTGGATTTACGGGTGTACTTGTCTGTTAAGAGTGAGGGAAGCTTGTAGGCAGATAGAACAAGCTCACTCAAAGGTACAGAAGGAAGAAATGGCATGATGTGTTTGGAGAGTTGCTAGTCATTCAGTGTTGTTGGAGTTGTGTGTGCAAAGTAAGAACAGCAGAAAATGAGGCTGGGGTCACATCACAAAGGGCCTTTCCTTGGTTTCATATTTCTTTAGTCACCTTTATAGGAGAGTATTGCTCTCAAAAGAGTGTACACCTACACACACACAGCAAGAGTCAGTGGGGTAGAGAATAGTCTCCTCTATTGGATTCCTTTGGGGTCTCGAGGAAGTTGCAAAAGAACTGATCTCATGAGCAGTCTCAGAAGAGTTGCTCCTGTTTAGATCACCTGAGAAGTCCTCACTAACTTATCAGGCGGTTTCTGAAAGTGCAAAATATGTCTTGACTCTTTTTAGTGCAAGGTGTCATAATAATAATGTTGGCAGAGGTATTGATGTTATCAACTCCCTCACAAAAGTAACATCCTCGTGTATAGGGTAACTTTCAGGTTAGGAGAGTTCACCGGTTTTATTCATTTAAAAAACTGAAGTAAAACTTCCTTAACAGTGAAATACTTAGATCTTAAGTTTAAATTCTGTGTGTACCTGTGCACCTCTCACCTCAACCAAGAGATGAAACATTTCCATCACTTCAGATAGTTGCTTTATTCCCCTTGGTCTCGCCCAGTCTGTCCTGCCTGACACAGGCAACCAGCCACTCTTAATTTCTGTCATCATGGATTGTTTTTACCTGTTCTTGAACTTTGTTTAAATGGAATCATATAGTATGTACTTTTTTGTTTCTGAGTTTTTTCACTCAACCTAATGTTTTTGAGGGTCATTCATATTGTTGTGTATACCAGTGTTGTGGCCCTTTTTAATGCTGAGTAGAATTTCATTATATAAGTATACCACAGTTGGCTTATTAATTCTCTTGTTTGATGGATACTTGGGTTATTTTCTGTGAATGTTCTTATAAATATCTTCTTGTGAATATCTTTTTATCTTTCTTGAGTAAATGGTAAGGAGTAGAAATACTGGGTCACAGGTTAGATGTTTGTGTAACTTTATAAGAAACAGTTTTCCAAAGTGATGATACTATTTTACCACCAGTGCATGGAAGTCCTAGTTGCTCCACATCCTTCTAGCATTAGGTGTTATTTTAATTTTAGTTATTCTATCAGGTATGAAATGGTATTGTATTACAATTTCAATTTTAATTTCCATAATGACTAAGATTTTGAGCACAGTTTCCTATGCTTATTGTCTTATATCTTACTGTTTTTATAATTTATATTTGGTTGTGCTGGGTCTTCATTGATGCATGTGAGTTTTCTCTAGTTGTGGTGCACGGGCTCCTCATTGTGGTGGCTTCTCTTGTCACAGAGCATGGGCTCTTTTATATCTTCTTTTGTGAAGTGTTTCACTCTTTTGCCCATTTTTAATTAGGTTGTCTCTTTGTTACTGATATGTAAGAGTTCTTTATATACTCCAGGCATAGTACTTTGTCGAATTGATGTTTTGTAAGTATTTTCTCTTAGTCCATGGACTGCTTTTATATTTTCTTAATGACATTTTTAGATGAACAGAGATTTTTTTTTAATTTTAGCAGTGCCTAATTTATTCATTTTTAATTTTATGGTTAGTGGTTTTGTTTCTTCTCTGAGAAATCTTTGCCTACCTCAAGGTTGCAAGAGATTCTCGTTTTCTTCTACAGTTTTTATGATTCTAGCTTTTATATTTACTATGATATTCTTGAGTTAATTTTTTTGTGTGCTGTGAGGTAGGGAATGAAATTCATTTTTCCCCTATCCAGTGTTGCCAGCACCATTTGTTCAAAAATTTTTCCTTTTCCGTTAATCTCCCTATGTTCCTTTGTCCAAAACCAATTGACCATACATGTGTAGGTCTGTTTGTATACTCTTTATTCTGTTCCATTGATCTATTTTTTGATCCTTATAGTGAAATTGCTCAGTCGTGTCCGACTCTTTGCAACCCCACGGACTGTAGCCTGCCAAGCTCCTCTGTCCATGGTGTTCTCCAGGCCAGAATACTGGAGTGGGTGGCTGTTCCCTTCTCCAGGGGGTCTTTCCAAGCCAGGGATTGAACACAGGCCTTCTGCACTACAGGCAGATTCTTTACCAACTAAGCCACCAGGGAATCCCATCCCTGGTCCTTATACTAGTACCATATTGTTTAATTGTATAGCTTTATATAAAAGGAAGTCTTGAAATCTGGTAGATTTAAAGATTGGTTTATCTCTTCTAGATTCTTTGTTTTTCTATATAATTAGTAGTATCAGCTTCTTAATTTCTACAAAAAGAAACACACACACAAACAAAGCCTATTGTGATTTTGATTGTAATTGTGAAATTATTGACCCACATACAGAAATATAACTGAATGTTTGTTGACCTTGTGTTTTTGTGGATTCCTAATGATTTTCTACATGAAAATCATGTCATCTGTGAATAAAGAAAATTTGAACATTTTAAATATGTACATGTACATGAAATATATAAGCTATATTTGAAGACAGATACCAAGAAAAGCACAAACCCATAATTAAAGAAAAAAGAAAATAGCTCTTAATTTTTCAGTGCTCCTTGTTTCAGAAGGTCTGCTGCTTTAATTCAGTCTTGGAATTATCGTTAATTTCTTTTTTCTTTCTGGATACCCATAAGTAATAGCCTTCATAGCAATGATATATTTTTAGTGCCTGTACTAATGCAGTTAATATCTCTGGGCCTCAAGTTTCCTATCTTTAAAGTGATAGGATTCAATCAGATTATTTTCTGAGGTCTCTCAGATTCCCATGAGTTCTTCATTTTAGCTCTCAATACGTCATAGGCAGTCAGGTGGGCATAGAAAGGGTGTTTTTAGAACATACTGTAACCCCTGTTATTTCCCTGTTGTAAATATGCTAGAGAATTGTGAAATGATCAGTTTGAGTTCATTATTCTGTTTATCCTGGAAACTTTGTTCTCATTTTGTTCCATTTATGCCTGTTGCTCTGGGTTGAGTTTATAGTTAACTCACTTAAATTTTTCTACAACTTTTATTTCTAGGCTTCATAGAGCCCAGTGTGCAATTAAACAGACTCAGGTAACTGTTCAGAAAATTGGAAAGGAAATTGAAGAAAAACTAAGACTCACATCTACAAGCAATGGGCTGGTAGGTTTTTATATATTAACATCTTTAAATTCCTTGATTTCTAAGTGTGATCATCATATTCTTCTTGTATTAATTTCTCTCTTTCTCCACTCCTCCACAACCTTCAGGTAGTTTTTTCTTTTTTTTCCCCCTTAATGTTTCACTGAGACTTCTGTTAGTATTTAAATGTTAGAAATCAACTTTCACATCTGCTAATAGTGTAACATGCAAAGTGCCTTTTTGTGCTAATTGAAACTTTAGATTACATACAGTTAACTTAGAAGATAATCAAAAGCTATTTTAGTAATGTCTTATAAATATGAACTCAAACTGTACAGACACAAACTGTATAATGAATGAAAAATAGCTGCCAGAAGAAAAATATAAACTTTAGAGACTAATCTGCTTTTAACATTTTAAAAATTATTTGTATTGAATTTAGTAAATTAGTTTATGGATAGTGTTCTCTTTTGGGAAAGATTCTTTTAAAGAAATATTTCCAAAGAATAGAAATTCCAACTGAAATAGACAGATTTAAGATACTAGCATAATTTTGGGGTTGCTTTGTACTCTTCCTAGTCGAATGAAGATTCTTTTTAAGTAGAATAGTGAGTATAACCAATAGATGGAACTTCTCTCGAAGTGAAGTCACAGTGCTAATGATAGCTTTTGAAGAAATTTGTGCTAAGACTGTGTGAGTGCGTTCTAATAAGTAGCTTTAGTCGTGTCCAACTCTTTGCAACACTATGGACTGTAGCCCGTCAGGCTCCTCTGTCCATGGAATATCCAGGCAAGAATACTGGAGTGGGTTGCTGTGCCCTCCTCCAGGGGATCTTTCCGACCCCTGGATTGAACCTGCGTCTCTTATGTCTCCTGCATTGGCAGGCAGGTTCTTTACCACTGGCACCAGCTGGGAAGCCCATGCTATGGGTAATGGTACTTAAAATAAAACTCAAATCCTCAAATTAAGTCTGAAGTAAAAACCTTGTAAGTATTTGTTTGCACAAACTCACTAACGTGAATAGGCAGTATATTCCAGCTGTCATTCACAGCACTACCAATTTGGCAAAAGCTCTTTATGTCCCCAAACAAAAGTTCCATTACCTGTAAGATTTGCCTGACATAATTATTCAAGGGATTAACTATAGAAAAGCAATTAACCTACACAGGTTTTCTTTCATGGAATTTGAAATTAATGGATGATAAAGTATTTAATCTATATAAAACTGCTGATTTTGACCTATAAATGGCAGTGTCTTGTAGCTCAACTTAATATATAAAATGGCTAGTTCTGTGCCTGTACATGGCCAGCATGCAAATGTGGTAGCTGCAATAACTACCGTAATAATACTTGTTATTCATATGACTTTTCTTGCCTGTGGAAAATCTTCCACTTTGGAGAAGCTGTTAAACCTCCTCCTGTAACTCAGGCCCCAAAGAGGGCCAAACTCCAGGCCACAAATATATTAGAGGAAGAGGAAAAAATAGCTAATTTTAATCATTTCTATAGTGTACAAAAATACCACATTTTTAGAGCCTTTGTCTGGTGAGAAACTGCTAGATTTTTTCTTATTTTCCTCTCCCAAGGCAAGACTGGGAAATTACTTATTTCATTAAGTGACAGCATATGCTTTGTCTCAGTATGGAAAAATGTATGTTTAATCCTATTTTTCTAAAAAATAAGTGGTGACATGCAGAGCAAGGTGATAGAATGTAGGAGTTTAAAGAGCTCAGGTTCAGAGGTTCACTGTGTGTTTTTATGCGGCCTAGTCAACATAGAACAAACTCATGGGATTTTTTAACTGGAAGTGAACCTAGAAATCTAGTTCCTTTATAACCTCACTTAAAACCACACCCGACTAGTACATTCTGTTCCTTTCCCTCCTTTGATTTTCTCCATAAAAATATTACCGTTTAACATGCTGTACACTTTACATATGTATTTTATTTGTCTCTCTAAACTCTGTGAAGAGAGGGAGTTTTGTCTATTTTTTTTTTCTCCTCATGGCTGTATTTTCCAGTGTAGTGGTGGACACACAGTAGGTACTCAGTAAATATTTTTTGAATTTAAAAATGAATCTAGTGTAATATCTTTTTAAGGAACAGGAAAATGAGGCCTAAAGAAAGTAAGCAACTTTCCTATGATCATTAGAGTCAGAAATTTTGATTTCCTTGCCTTTTTTTCAAGAAGTAATATTTGTTTGTTACCTACTGTGAGATTTATCTGTAGTAAATTAGAAGCCCTTACTGTTACCTTTTTTTCCTTCATTCCCTTTCCAAATGTGGCCCAAGGTCCTTATTCTTCATCCCAATCATTTTCAATGTATAAGAATTAATTTTAGTCTAAGTATAAATACAGTCAGAAGGCATATTTGATGTAGAAAGAAATTAGATTACCTTCTAAGATCAAATATAATTAACTGTTAGAAGAAATTAGGTTCATACTTTCTGAACTTTGGGATCTTGTCATCAATGTCGAACATAATTTTGGTGGCACGTAATTATGTTTTTTAAGAAATTTCTGCTGATATCATTTTGATTTTTTTTTGCTTAAATGTTTTGGATTTTGTCAAATTACCTTTCCTTCCAGATTTCCTTAATTTTTACCTTAATATACCTTTTCTGTTCCAGAATCCCATCCAGAAAACCATATTGCTTTTAGTAGTTATGCTTTGTTAGACTCTTTTTGGTTGTGAAAATTCTTCAGACTTTGATTTTTTTTATGACCTTGACAGTTTCAAGGATTACTTGGTCAGCTGTTTTATATAATATCCCTTGATTGGGGTTTGTCTTATGTTTTGTTGCAGTTAAACTTGGTCCTAATGTCTTTTTTTTGTTCCAATATCCAGTACAGGACACCACATTTATTTAGTCATCATGACTTCCTAGGCTTCTCAGATCTTTGACAATTTTTCTTTCTTTCCTACTTTTAAATCATGACTAATCACTGCTGATAATAACCTTGATCCCTTGGTTAAAGGTAACGTCTCCTACGTTTATGCACTCTCAAGTTCTCTTTCTGTACTCAGTGTTTGGAAAGCAAGATACTCAACCTGGCCTCCACGCAAGAGGGGACTTCAGCTCCACCTCCTGGAGGGGAGACAATCTTAACACATTATTTGGAATTCTTTGTGAGGAAGATTTGTCCCTTCTTCCCCCACTCATTTATTTATTTATTCAATCATTTAATCATAGGTATGGATTTTATCTATATATTTTATACTTTAGGCTGCAATCTGATGCAGTGTTATTTGTTTTCTTGCTTCAGCTGTGGCATTGAGAGTTCTTTCAAGTTGGCTTCTGTGTCTTTTTGCCCTCATCTCTTCTTTTATGGTTTTTTGCTTTTTACAGCAGGTTCTTAATTTCTGGCACTATGTGATCCCAGTCTCAGCCCTAGACTCATCCATTTCTCCTAGGAGTCCTGTTCCTTTCACTGAATAATGGTATTTAGAAACAAGATCTGGGCATGGGTGTGCCATTGCAGCTGAGTTGTAACTGCTTCTAGGCCCTCTCAGTGGACAGAACCTGTATACGCAAATATCTGTTTCTCTATGTATTACAATTAACATGAGTTCATACCAATATACTCAATTCAGACTCCACAGAGTTTATTCTGTTCTTTCCCCTTATTGTGTTTATTGTAGTATCTTTTTCTGATAGTGAGAAACCATTAGTACAATTTATTTGCTTACTTTTTTAGTCCTTGTGTACTTGGTAAGGAGGTCATATTTTTCTCCTCATTTTTAAATGGGTTTTTGTCTTCATATGTTGTGGTTAAAGACCACATGGGCATGTGTGTTTGTGTGTGTTTTTGGATACAAATCCTTTATATGATATGTGTGTTGGGAATATTTTCTTCAAGTTTGTGACTTGCCTTTTTGTGTTCTTAATGATGCTTCAAAGAGCAAAAGTTTTAAAGTTTAATGAAATCCAGTGTATTTTAAAAAATTTATGTTTAGGGCTTTTTGTATTCTTTCTAGGAAATCTTTGCCTAACCCCAAGTCATATAAATTTTCTTTGGTGTTTTCTTCTAGAAATTTTACAATTTTGGGCTTTACATTTAGATCTATGATCCATCTTAAATTTTTTTTTGTATTTTTTTTTTTTAACGAGTTAAGTGAGATAACGTTTTCTCTATGAATGTCTGGTTGATTTAGCATCATTTCTTGACCAGTCTTTCCTTTCCCCATTTAATTTAATTGAAAGCTTATCTTAAATCAATTGACCATATATGAGTATATTTATTTCTGGATTCTCTATTTTGATCCATTAATCTATATTTCTGCCCTTTACCAATACCAAACTTCCTTATTATTATATTATTATATCTTTGTCATCTTAAAACCAGATGAGGTAAGTTCTCCAGCTTGGTTCTTTTGAACAATTCCCGTGGGTTTTCTAGGTTCTTTGTATTTACAAGTGAATTTGAGAATCAACTATCACTTTCTACCAAAAAAAAAAGCCTACTAGAAATTTGTTCAGTATTTGTAAATCAATTTTTGGAGAATTGCGATCTTAACAATATCAAGTTCTCCAATCCATGAACATGACATATATCTCTTTTATTTTGATTTTTTCTTTAATTCTCTCAATAATATTCTGCAGCTTTCACTGCATAGATTCTGGGCATCTTTTATTCATGTTTTTCATAAGTATTTTATGGGAGGCTTTTTATTTGGTTTTGGCATTATTGTAAGTGGGATTGTTTTGAAATTTTGTTTCTCTTTTGTTTACTGCAAATATATAAGAATACAATTCAATTTAAGTTAGTTACCTTGCATCTTGCAGTCTTATTAACTTTTAAATTCTAGTAGTTATTTTGTAGATTTCTTGGGATTTTCCATATAAACAATCATATCTGCAAACTTGGATTACTTTATGCACTTTCTGCCTTATATCAGTAACTAGGACATACAGTGCAGTGTTGAATAAAAGTGATACAAATGGAGATCCTTTACTTTTTTCTAATCATAAGGGGAAATGATTCATGCTTTCTTCATTAAATATAAGCTTAGCAGTGCCTTTTATTGATTTTCAGATGTTCCCTCTTATTCCTAATTTCTGAATTTTTGTCATGAATGGATGTTGAATTTTATCAAATGCTTTTTCTACATCTATTGAAATAAATGATCGTGACATTTTCTTCTTGATTCTGTGAATTGCATTGATTTAATTTCAAGTGTTTAACTAACATTGCATTTCTGGAATAAACCAATGGTTACAATATACAGTGTAATTTTTTTTACCTTTCTAGATTTGATCTGGTAATAATTTAAGAGTTTTTGTGTCTACAGTCCTTAAGAATATTGGGATGCAGAGTTTTAAATTACTTTGTTAGAATGATATTAGGATTATGGTAGCCTGGTAAAATTAGTTGGGCAGTGTTCCTTTTGCCTGCTACATCTTGGCTAGTAGCAGAATTCACCTGGATTTTTAACATTTTCACTCTGCCAAGATTTCATGTCTTTTTACTCAGTATGAAAATATTGCTGCTAAGTCGCTTCAGTCGTGTCCGACTCTGTGCTACCCCATAGACGGCAGCCCACAAGGCTGCGCCGTCCCTGGGATTCTCCAGGCAAGAATACTGGAGTGGGTTGCCATTTCCTTCTCCAGTGCATGAAAGGGAAAAGTGAAAGTGAAGTCGCTCAGCCATGTCCAACTCTTAGCGACCCCATGGACTGTAGCCTACCAGGCACCTCCATCCATGGGATTTTCCAGGCAAGGAGTACTGGAGTGGGGTGCCATTGCCTTCTCCAATGAAAATATTAGGTTGGTGCAAAAGTAATTACAGTTTTGCATTGTTGAAATTTGCCATTTGATATTGATATACATTCTTAAATGTCATTGTGTTATACATCATTTTAATGTGAATTTCTTGCTTTATGTTTTTTGCTAATGAGTTATTATTTGTTGTTTATTTTATATGTATTTTAGACTTTGCAAATGATGTTAGACAAAAAGCAAAACTGAGCAATTTTCTTATTTGAGTTCAGAAGAGTCAGAAAGCAGTGGAGACAACTTACAACATCAACAGCACATTTGGCCCAGAAACTGCTAACCAACATACAGTGAAGTGATGGTTCAAGAAGTTTTGCACAGGAAATGAGAGCCTTGAAGATGAGGTGTGCAGTGATCGGCCTTCAGAAGTTGACAGTGACCAACTGAGAGGATCACTGAAACTGATCCTCTTACAGCTACACAAGTAGTTGCCCTCGAACTCAGCGTTGACCATCCTATGGTCATTTGGCATTTGAGGCAAATTGGAAAGATTAAAAAG
The DNA here is from genome assembly GCF_054371585.1 of Giraffa tippelskirchi. Lineage (NCBI taxonomy): Eukaryota > Metazoa > Chordata > Mammalia > Artiodactyla > Giraffidae > Giraffa > Giraffa tippelskirchi. The sequence goes on from NC_137285.1 coordinate 126,627,057, forward strand.
CTTGATAAGTGGGTGCCTCTTGATCTGACCACAGATCAAAACAATTGTCATTTTGAAATGTCATCTCTTATTCTATGCAACAATGAACTATTTCTTGATCAAATTGTAATATGTGACGAAAAGTGGATTTTATGGGACAACCAGCAATGACTAGCTCTGTGGTTGGACCAAGAAGAAGCTCTAAAGCACTCCCCAAAGCCAAACTTGCACCAATAAAAGGGTCATGGTCACTGTTTGGTGGTCTGCTGCCTCTGTGATCCACTGCAGCTTTCTGAGTCCCAATGAAACTGTTACATCTGAGAAGTATGCTCAGCAGATCAATGAGATGCACTGAAAACTGCAATGCCTGCAGCCAGCACTGATCAACAGAAAGAGCCCAGTTCTTCTCTGAGACAATGCCTGACCTCACGTTGCACAACTAACACTTCAAAAGTTGAACGAATTGGGCTATGAAGTTTTGCCTCATCTGCCATATTCACTTGTGCTCTAGCCAACTGACTACCACTTCTTCAAGCATCTCAACATTTTGTAGGGAAAATGCTTCTGTAACCAACAGAATGCAGAAAATGCTTTCCAGGAGTTTGTTGAACCCTGCAGCAAGGGTTTTTACACTTTATACTACAGGAAAAACAAACTTATTTCTCATTGGCAAAAATGTGTTGGTGGTAATGGTTCTTATTTTGATTAATAAAGATGTGTTTGAGCCTGGTTACAATGATTTAAAATTCAGGATCCAAAACCATAATTACTTTTACACCAACCTAACATTTAACTTTTTTTTCCACTTAGCATGTTTATAATAGTTGACTTCCCAGGTGGCTCAGTGGTAAAGAATCTGCCTGGAATGCCAGAGATCTGGGTTCGATCCTTGGGTGGGAAAGATTCCTTGGAGGAGGGCATGGCAACCCACTTCAGTATTCTTGCCTGGAGAAACCCCATGGATAAAGGAACCTGATGGGCTGTGGTCCATGGGGTCACAAAGAGTCAGACACAACTGAGCAACTAAGCACAGTGCATTTATAATAGTGACTTTACAGTCTTTGTCTGATAACTTTAACATCTGGGTCATCTCAGAGTTGGCATATGTGGACAGTCTTTTCCCAAGAGAGTGAGTCACGTTTTCCTGGCTCTTTGTATATTGGGTAGTATTGCACACCCTGGACACTGGATGTAGTTTTGTGGAATCTCTGGATTTGGTTGCTTTGCTTCAGATATTGATGTTTTCATTTTAGCAGGTAGTTAACTTGGTTAGGCTCAAACTGTCATGCCTGCAGTGGACATTGTCGTAGATTTCAGTTCAGTACTCTCATCCTTAGGCACAGCTGCTCTCTGTTGTCTCATGCCTACATGATTAGGATTCAGACTGAATTTAAAAAAATTTTTTAAGTTTATTTTTGGTTGCGCTGGGTCTTTGTTGCTGTGCTTGGGCTTTCTCTAGTTGCTGTGAGTGGGGGCTCCTTCGTTGCGGTGTGTGGGCTTCACATTGTGATGGCTTCTCTTGTTGTGGAGCATGGACATGCTTCAGTTGTTGCAGCACACAGGCTCAATAGTTGTGGCTCCCAGTACCTAGAGTGTGTGGACTTCCGTAGTTGTGGCTCATGGGCTTTAGTTGCCCTGCGTGTGGCATGTGGAATCTTCCCAAACCAGGGATCAAACCCGTGTCCCCTGCATTGGCAGGCAGATTCTTATCCACTCAACCACCAGGGAACTTCTCAGATTGAATTTACACAGAATTTGGGGTGTCCCATTCTCCAGCTTCCTCCATTCTGGTGACCTGGATTGCCTAATTTCTTTTCTCTGGTTCCTCTTGACAGAATGGTAGTTGTCTTTCTGTTGGTGTTTCACTCTCTGAGCAAAGTAACAGAAAGAGGGCATTTCATCCCTAGTGTCACCAGGTTCTGAGTTTATCCCCAAGTCTGCCTGCCACTGATCAATCTTTAGAACCCTCAAATAGTAGCTTTTTGCATTTTACCTAGCATCTGTAGCAGTCACTTGCGGGAGGACCAGTTTGTTAGGTCAAACTTACGCTTTGTTAAACTTTGTTATTCTCTTATATCAAAAGCAGAACTCCTTATGTTTTATTATTATGTATATATTTGCTTTATCTTCTTGGTCTTCCCTGGTAGCTCAGCTGGTAAAGAATCTGCCTGCAATGCAGGAGATCCTGGTTCGATTCCTCGGTTGGGAAGATCCCCTGGAGAAGGGAACAGCTACCCACTCCAGTAGTCTGGCCTGGAGAATTCTATGGACTGTATAACCCATGGGGTCGCAAAGCGTAGGATACGACTGAGTGACTTTCACTCACTTCGCTTTATCTTCTTAGCTGGACCTGTCTAGGCCTGATATTGCTACTGAGTCTATGAGATTAATGGGTTGGATTAAATATTTTCTAAGGAAAATTTTACACTTTCTTAGTGGTTAAGTAGGGATAGGTACAATAGAAATAACCTGTAAATGACATTTTGAAGTGAATTTGTTAACTTACAGGACAACTGCTACAGATCTAAAACTTTTTTTCAGGTTGTTAACCGTTTCCACTTTTGGTGGGAAAACTAATATAGATGAATAATGCCCTAAATCACTCAAGTTCCCTTTATACTCTAAAAATTTTAAGGATCTCAAAGAATTTAGAGTATATCTATTGATAATGTGTGGGTTAACAAAAGACAGCTGAATCTGCACATTAACTCCTGCCGTCAGTGTATTGTAATATGACAGATCTTACTCTGGAAAACTCAACTATACAATTATGAGAAAATGAGAGTGAAGAGGGGAGATAGCAGCTTAGTAGTATTATGAAAATTTTTTTGATCTCACAGACTCTAAAATGGTCTTTTAGGAACCCTCATGTTTCTTGGACCCTGCTTTGATAACTTTTGCCTGAGCCTTTTTGGCTCCAGTGTAATCTACGAGAAGAAAATTGTCTAATATGTCATTTACAGATTGGTCTGTCATTCTGAAATGAATCTTTAACATTGCCCATCACTATCTTTATAAAGATGCATAAAAAGGAGTGTGTGTGCTTACAAATAGATGGATATATCTGTGATTTTCAGATCAGATACAGTGTTGTATAAAAACACTAATATCCAATTGAAAAGGATGCGTTAGAGATGCACTTATGACATCTGTGCTTAGAGTTAACAAGTAAGTAGAGCACAGAAACCCATTAGAAGATACTTATGGAACATTAAGATCTTTTAGTGCTTTGGTTCATTTGAAAGGAAGCAGAACCATATTCCACTTGGGTGGGGTTTGTTTATTCATCAGAAATTAGAGCCAACAATCCTGGTTTTGAATGACTTGATGTATTTCTGTAAATGGGCCAGTTTTTGCACATGGACTATGACACAAACATACTATACACATGCCTTCCTGTATTAGTTTAGTATTTAGACTAACTTGTACCATTAGTTCTTTGATTCTAGTAAATATAACCCAGTTTGAGCATGTACCCTGCAATAAGAGCAGATTAACTCTCCTACCTGTGCATATCCTTGTGTTCTCTGAAGAGTTGTTTTTCTAGTTTGTTCCTCTACATAGGTAGAATTTAGTTTACATATTTTGTGGAAAAATTCAGGTTAAGGAAAATGAGCACTCTTTGGAGAAAATGATTGTTCCTAAGAATTTATATAGTTTTTCCCTCAGTGATATGAAAACACTGATCTCTCCACTGGATAACCAAAGACACCCAGATTGTTTCTTGATTCCTTTTCTTTCATGATAAGTGGCCTCAGTGACTTTTGGTTTTTGTTTTTACAGGGAGTTGGCAAAAGGGCTTTGGTCTCCACTAGACCCAAGCCCTCAGAAAGCAGAAACCATTTCTCATTTATCTAAAAAACGTAGTAGTCCCTTCATAAATATTTGATTTGTTCAGAAAAAAATTGCATAGAAATGTCTTGTATTTCATAAAATTTTCCAGTCAAACATAATAATGATATTTGGAAATAAGCTTTACTGCTTGTTTTCTTGGCTTGAATGTCTTTAAGAGATGATCATACCATCTGTTTAGAATCAGTATTTCAGAGATGAGGAAGAAAGCATTTTGGGTGAGAGACGATAGCTGTAAAGTAGTTTCCACACAATTACCAAAAGTCATTTTCCATGCTCATTGCTCCAGCAAGGCCGTACTAGTACTCATCTCACTGAGTACCCATGCTTTCTCATTGTCTGGGAATCAAATGGAGATGCTGAGTTTTTCTTTTAAAAGTTTTCCACCAGCTCATCCCAGGGCTTAGTAACCTATTCAGTTTACTTAATGAATTTTGTATTTTTTCCCCATTAAAATTTTGCTTAGTATATGTCTTGGGGAAAGGACTGTTTAGTTAAGAATTTTGTCATAGAAAATCATGAAAACCATATTCTTGACACTGGATAAAGACTTAAGAGAGAAGGGCACATACATTCATAGTGTGGTGATAGTGTGTGAATACAAACATGTGCAGGCAGATACATGTTCATTGTGGGGGTAGGATTTCACATTTTATCTGGAGGCAAATTCTGGCAGGATATTTGGATTAAAAGGGAAGCAGAGTTAAGTTTAAAGCATGATTTTATAGGTTTAAAAAGGAAATATTTTTATGGAAAGATAAATAAGCAAACTTAATTTAGCATGCTTAATTGTTTCTTTGGTAGAATGTGTCTGTTATTTGTTTTATGAAATGAACATTCAGTAAAATCGACTTTTTTGAAGTACAGTTCTATCACTTTTTTAAAAAATGAATTTTGTGTTTTAGAATAGTTTTATATTTACAGAAAAATTGTGCAGAAAGTACCAAAAGCTCCCCACTTCCATTTCTTTTGTTGTTAACATCTTGTATTAGAGTGACACATTTGTTACTGTTGTTGAATCAATAGGATTCACTCTGTATTGTATAATTCTGAGTTTTGACAAATGCACAATGTTTTCACCTTTACAGTGTCATACGGAATCGCTTCACTGGCCTAAAAATCTCCCACACTTCACCTATTTATCCTTTTCTCCCTCTCTCAGAACACCTGGCAACCGCTGATCTTTTTATGGTTTGCGCAGTTTTGCCTTTTTTGGAATGTAACATTAGTTCAGTTCAGTTGCTCAGTCGTGTCCAACTCTTTGCAACCCCCTGGACTACAGCACGCCAGGCTTCCCTGTCCATGACCAACTCCTGGAGCTTGCTCAAACTGATGTCCATCAAGTCGGTGATGCCATCCAACCATCTTATCCTCTGTCATCCACTTCTCCTCCTGCCTTCCATCTTTCCCAGTATCATTTTCCAGTGCGTCAGCTCTTCACATCAGGTGGCCAAAGTATTGGAGTTTCAGCTTCAGCATCAGTCCTTCCAATGAATATTCAGGACTGATCTCCTTTAGGATGGACTGGTCTGATCTCCTTGCAGTCCAAGGGACTCTCAATAGTCGTCTCCAACATCACAGTTTGAAAGCATCAATTCTTTGGCACTCAGCTTTCTTTATAGTCCAACTCTCACATCCATACACGACTACTGGAAAAACAAGAGCTTTGACTAGACAGACCTTTGTTGGCAAAGTAATTTCTCTGCTTTTTAATATGCTGTCTAGGTTGGTCATAACTTTTCTTACAAGGAGCAAGCGTCTTTTAATTTCATGGCTGTAGTCACCATCTGCAGTGATTTTGGAGCCCAAGAAAATAAAACTCTGTCACTGTTTCCATTGTTTCCCCATCTGTTTGCCATGAAGTGATGGGACTGGATGCCATAATCTTCGTTTTTTGAATGTTGAGTTTTAAGCCAACTTTTTCACTCTCCTCTTTCACTTTAATCAAGAAGCTCTTTAGTTCTTCTTCACTTTCTGCAATAAAGGTGGTGTCATCTGCATATCTGAGGTTATTGATATTTCTCCTGGCAGTCTTGATTCCAGCTTGTGCTTCTTCCAGCCTGGCATTTTGCATGATGTACTCTGCATATAAGTTAAATGAACAGGGTGACAGTATACATCTTTAACGTACTCCTTTCCCAATTTGGAACCAGTCTGTTGTTCCATGTCCAGTTCTAACTGTTGCTTTTTGACCGGCATACAGATTTCTCAGGAGGCAGGTAAGATGGTCTGGTATACCCATCTCTTGAAGAATTTTCCAGTTTGTTGTGGTCCACACAGGCAAAGGCTTTGGCATAGTCAATAAAGCAGAAGCAGATGTTTTTCTGAAATTCTCTTGCTTTTTCTTTGATCTAATGGATGTTGGCAATTTGATCTCTGATTTCTCTGCCTTTTCTAAATCCAGCTTGAACATCTGGAAGTTCTTGGTTCATGTACTGTTGAAGCCTGGCTTGGAGAATTTTGAACATTACCTTGCTAGTGTGTGAGATGAGTGCAATCGTGTGGTAGTTTGAACATTCTTGGCATTGCCTTTCTTTGGGACTGGAATGAAAACGGACCTTTTCCAGTTGTATGGCCACTGCTGAGTTTTCCAAATTTTATGGCACGTTGAGTGCAGCACTCAGTGTAACAATGTAACATAGCAGTGTAACATAGTTGGGATCATGCAGCATGTAGCTTTTTCAGATTGGTTTCTTTTACTTAGCTATATGCATTTAAGGTTCCTCCATGTCTTCTCATAGCTTTTCATAGCTCATTTCTTTCTCTTTTTTTTTTTGCTGAATAATGCTCCATTGTTATTGGATATGCTACAGTTTATCTTTTAACCTTTTGTGGTATATTTTGGTTGCTTCCAAGTTTTAGCAATTTTGAATAAAGCTGCTATAGACATTTATGTGTAGGTTTCTGTGTGAACATAAGTTTTCAGCTCATCTGGGTTAATATCTAGGAACACAGTTGTTAGATCATATAGTAAACCTGTGTTTAGTTTTGTAAGGAACTGCCAGACCATCTTCTAAAATGGCTATACCATTTTGTATTGCCATCAACCATGAATGAAAGTTCCTGTTGCTCCACATCCTTGCAAACATTTAGTATTGTCAGTATGTTCAATTTAAACCATTATAATAGTTGTGTAGTGGTATCTAATTGTTGTTTGAGTTACAGTTCCCTGATGACTTATTATATTGAGAATCTTTTCATATGCTTATTTACCATCTCTACATCTTCTTTGATGAGGTTACAGTTCAGATTGTGTGCCTATTTTTCAATTGGATTGTCTGTTTTTCTGTTGTTGAGTTTTTAGAGTTCTTTGCACATTTTGTATTCTGTTCCTTTATCAGATAATTGGTTTTCAAATGTTTTCTCCCAGTCTGTGGCTTCTCTTTTCATTCTACTAATAGTCATTTTTGCAGAGCACAAGTTTTAATTTTAATGAAGTCCAGCTTAACAATTTTTTCTTTCATGGCTCATTGTTTGGTATTGTATGTAGAAAATCATCTCCGAGCCTGAGGCCACCTAGATTTTCTCCACTGTTACCCTTTAAAAGTTGTGTAGTTGTAGTAATTTTTATTTCACATTTAGATATGTGATTGATTTTGAGTTAATTTTTGTGAGACGTATAGGTCTATATCTAAATTTTTGATTTTTGATTTTGGTTTTTGTTCGTTTGTATGTGAGTGTCCAGTGGTTCCAGCACCCTTTGGTGAGAAGGCTATCCTTTCTCCATTGAATTGCTTTTATTCCTTTCTCAAAGATTAGTTGGGGGCTATATTTCTGGGCTCTATATTCTGTTCTGTTGATTTGTCTGTCTCTTTCTTTTGCCCATACCCCATTGTCTTGATCACTGTAGCTTTATAGTAAGTCTTGACAGAAGATAGTGTCAGTCTTCCTATTTTGTACTTCTCTAGTATTTTGTTGGTGATTCTGGGTGTTTTGCTTTTCTCTATAAACTTTACAATTGGTTTGTTGATATCCACAAATAATTTGTTGGAATGTTGCTAAATCTATAGATCAAGTTGGGAAAAATTGATATATCTTAATAGTATCTTCCTATATGTGAACATGGATAATTTCTCTATTTTGGGGGGGTGTCTCCTTTGACTACTTTCATTGGAGTTTTGTAGTTTTCTTCATGTAGCTCTTCTACACAATTTGTTGGATTTATACCTAAGTATTTTATACTTTCATGCTAATATAATTGATGCTGTGTTTTTAATTTCAAATTCCCATTACCCTTTGTTGTTATGTAACAAAGCAGTTCACTTTTGTGTATTAAACCTGTGTCATGCAACCTTGCTATTAATAATCACCTATTAGTTCTAGGAGGTTTTAGATTGGTTTTTTGGTTTCTTTTTTGTTGTTGTTGTTGATTCTTTGGAATTTTCTGCATAGACAATCATACTGTCTGTAAACAAAGATGATTTCTTCTTTCTCAGTATATATATCTTTTCTTTTCTTTTCTTCCCTTATTGCTTAGCTAGGACTTTCAGTACATGCTTAAGAGAGTGGTGAAAGTGGGGAACATCGCGTTGTTCTCCAGCATAGGAAGAAAGGATCTGGTTTCTCACCATTAAATATTTTGGCAAATATTAGTAGGTTTCTTGGCAAGTATTCTTTACTAAATTGATAAAGTTCTTCTTTACTTGTAGTTGAATTTTGTTGTGTGCTTTTTCAGTACCTATTGATATGGTTATGTGTTTTTTTTCTTTAGCCTGGTTGGTGTGGTGAAATCCATTGATTGATTATTGAAAGCTGCACCTTTGTCTTATATACTTGGAATACAGTTCATTTGGCCATGGTATAATTCTTTATATATATAGATGGATTTGATTTGCCAATATTTTGTTGGGGATTTTACACCTGTGTTTATGAGAAATATTGGTCTGTAATTTTCCTTTCTAGTGATGTCTTTGATTTTGATGTGAGGATGATGCTGGCCTCATAGAATGAGTTAGAAAGTTCTTCTGGAACTTTTGGAAGAGATTTTCAAAAAATGGTATTATGTCTCATTTAAATGTTTGGTAAAATTCATCAGTGAAACCATCAGGATTAGTGCTTTATGTTTTTAAAGGTTGTTAATTATTGATTTAATTTTTATATGTATATAAGAAATTATATATATATATATATAAATCTACCATAATTACCATCACTCACACTGGGAGAAATAGATAATCTGAATAGACATACATATACATATATGTGTGTATGTGTATATATATACACACACACATACTATTTCTCCTAGTATGGGTGTGTGTGTGTGTGTGTGTGTGTGTATGCCTGTGTGGATTATCTATTTCTCCTAGTGTGAGTTATGGTAGATTGTCTTTCATGGAGTTGATCTGTTTCTTCTAAGTTATCAAATTTATGGGCATAGTGTTGTTTATAGTATTTTAAATTATTCTTTTAATGTCCATGAGATCAGTATGATGATCCTTCTTTCATCCCTCATATTAGTAGTTTCTGTCTTTTCTCTTGGTTAGCCTGGCTAGAATTTTATCCATATTGATCTTTTCAGAAACATAGCTTTTGGTTTCATTTACTTTGTGATTTTCTTCATGTAATTTATTCTGTTTGGAGTTCACTAACTTCTTGAATCTGTAGATTTATTTTGCCTAGTTTGGAAAATTTGTAGCCATTATTTCTACAAGTACTTTTCATTTTTGCCCACTTTCTACTTTCCTCCTGGTACTTGATGATACAAATGCTAGATCTTTTGGTATCATTCCACTGATTGCTGAGGTTCTGTTCGTTTGTGTCTCAGTTGTTTAAACTGGGTAGTTTCTATTGTTCTGTCTTCCAGATTAAAGATTCTTTTCTTTGTTTCCTACATTCTTCTTTTGAGCTCATTTATTGAGTTTTTTAATTTCAGTTCTGAGGTTTTCACTTTATTGAGATTTTCTATTTTTTTGTCAAGATGTTCTGTTTTTTAATTTGTTTCAAGCATGTTCTTAATTTCTTTTTTCAAATTAATTTTTATTGGAGTATAGCTTATTTACAATGTTGTGTTAGTTTCTGCTGTACAGCATAGTGAATCAGTTATACATATATCCACTCATTTTAAGATTCTATTCCCATATAGGTTATTAATTTCTATTGAAGCATTTTTGTGATAGCTACTCTCAGATCTTTGTCAGATAATTATGTCTGTTTGTCTCAAGTGTTGACATCTGTTGATTATCCTTTTTTATTTACTTTGACATCTTCCTAGTTCTTAATATTATGAGTGATTTTTCATTGAAACTTGTACATTTGGGGTATTATATTATGAGTCTCCAGATCTTATTTAAATCTTCTATTTTACCTGGCTTCCTCTGACACCTCTGGTAGAGGGAGGAAGAGCAGCCATCTCATTACTGCCAAGTTGGGGTAGAAGTCCAAGTTCCCCAAGAAGCTTCCATTGACACCCATGTGGCAGAGGTGTGTGTGTGTGAGAGAGAGAGAGTGTGTGTGTGTACACGTGCATGCGTGCAAAAGGAATTGATAGTGTTGATTAGGGATGGGAGTTCTAGCTGCCCATGTAGATGATAAGGTGGTTTCAATACCACTGCACAGTAGTGAAAGTTCTCTCTGCTTGGCCACCTCTGGTATTACGCAGTAGGGAGGGAGAGAGTTGCATTGTTACAGCTGTAACAAGGCTCCAGGCTCCCCTTGTGGTGTGGCTTGGTTAGTTACTGTTTGGATGGGTTGAAAACACCAGGTCCCTACTTGGGTTTCTCCAAAATCTATAGGAGATTAGAGCACCTTTAGTTTAACTTGGTAAGGATGGAAATCTTCTTTTTGTTTCTGTGGATTTGCTCATTTTGGAAATTTCATATAAATGGGAGTCTGTGGCCTTTTAAAACTGGTTTTTTCAATTAGTATAATGTTTTCAGGATTCATTCATGTTGTAGCATATATCAATACTTCACTTCTTGTTATTACCAAATGGTATTCCTTTGTATATCCACCACATTTTATTTATCTAGTCATCAGATAGTGCACGTTTGGATTGATTTCATTGTTTGGCTATTATGAGTAATGCTGCTCTAACAGTCATATTCACATTTTTGTATGGACATGTTTTTAATTCTGTTGGGTGCAATGCTGAGTCCTAAGGTAACTCTGTGTTGAACACTTTGAAAACTCCGTTTCTTTATTGTCATTGTTTTTAATTCAATTCAATATCAGTCTAATTTCTAATTCCAGTAGGGCTTTTTTAAAAAGTTGAGTTATCTTTTGGCTGCGGTGTGTCTTCGTTACTACGTGCAGGCTTTCTCTAGCTATGGCGAGCCAGGGCTACTCGCTAGTTGCGGTGTGCAGGCTTCTCATTGTGGTGCCTTCTCTTGTTGCAGAGCACGGGCTCTAAGGCGCACGGGCTTCAGTAGATGTGGCTTTTGGGCTCCAGAGCATGGCTCAGTAGTTGTGGCACATAAACTCAGTTGCTGTGAGGCATGAAGGGACCAGAGATTGAACCAGTGTTCCTTGCATTGCAAGGCAGATTCTTAACCACTGAAACACCAAGGAAAGCCCTTCTTTTATTATTAATTTGTGTCATATTGCATTGTGGTGTCAGGAAAGAGGCCTGAGATATTTTATAGTGTCTTTTAGAAAGAACTGTTCCCAGACTTTAGATTTATTTCTAATTTGTATTTTGCTTACATCTGTATTCATTCCATTAAAATGTCAGATGCTGATAATTAAATCACTCAAGATCTGCAAGTTACATGAGTATTAAAGTGCTTTAAACCACTCATATTTGAAACACTGTGCGTGTTGTGATTCAGTCATAACTTTTATACTCATAAATTTACCTGTATTTTTAATTATTTAGAAAAAAGAAAGTGAGTGCCTGCAATTAAAAATTTTGGTGCTTCGAAATGAACTGGAAAGACAGAAGAAAGCTTTGGGACGGGAGGTAGTCTTGCTGCATAAAGAACAAATTGCATTACAAGACAAAGGTGAGTGAAAATACCTTACAAACTGCCTAGCCTCTACATTTAGTAATTTTCCTTTTTCTCCATGGGCTTAAATAGTCATCTTTTATAAATTTACTAAAACAAATTTTTAAAAATTTTTGAAGTATTTTGAAATTGATAACATACAATAAAGTATACACACACACACACACACACACACACACACACACACTTCACATTTTCAAATTGAACACACTGGCATAAGCAGAATCTCCCGTCAAGAAACAGCAGTATAAGGACCCCAGAACCCCAGAAGCTTCTTCATGTTCTCTCCCATTCATGGCATCTCTAGCCAGACTAACCGCCCGTTAACTCCATATACCATAGATTGAGTTTGCCTAATTTTGAACTGTATACAATAGGAGCATATAATATGTACATTTTATGTGCTGGCTTTTGTTCAACATTTTGTTTGTAAGATTCATCCCTTCCTGAACGTAATGTAGTCTTAGTTTATTTTAACTGCTAATAGCATTCCACTGTATGAATATGAATTTATTTAATCTTGCTTTTGGTATTTCCTTAGTTTCTACTTTGGGACTATAACAAATAATGCTTCCAAATAATACTATACCATTGAATGGTATAGTACATGATTCTTGACATTTTTTAATGCATTTCTTTTGGATATAAACTCAGGAGCAGAATTACATAGTCATAGGATATGTGTATCTTCAGCTTTAGTAGGTTGTGTCCAAAAGTTTTCCAAAGTAGTTTTGCCAGTTTACCTCTTCTCCATCTAGCAATGTAGCCTACATCCTTGTTGGTGTTTGATACTGTCTGTTTTTGTATTTTAGCTTTCCTGGTGGGTATGTTGTAGCGTCTGCTTGCAATTTTAATTTTTATTTCCCTTAAGACTAATGAAGTTGAACACTATTTTGTGTTTCTTGCTGATTGGAAGCACCTGTTAAAGTCACTCCCCCACCCTGCTTTTTTAAAAATTGGTTTGCGTAATTTTTTGTGGTTTTTTAATAATTTTTAAAATTTATTTATACTATAAGCTAATTATATATTTATAATTCAGTTTATACCATAACCCATTATTCGGGTCTGGAAAATCCCACGGACAGAGGAGCCTGGTGGGCCGCAGTGGGTTTGCAAAGAGTCAGACACGACTGAGTGCACACAGATGCACACACACATAATTAAATTGACTCTATTCTAATTATTTTATGATAAAGAAAATTATAAAAAAATTTTTAAACAGCTTTATTGAGATTTAATTCAATTTAATATGAATGTTCATATATAGGTTTTTGTAGGAGGGTATGTTTTTATTTCTTTTGAATATGCCTCAGAGTAGAATTGCTAGATCCTATGATAACTGCAATACTTCAGACTTTTACATTATTATTATATTTGTTATGGTGATCTTTGATGTACAATTGTAATTGTTTAGGGACACCACAAATCACACCCATATAAGACAATGAACTTAATCAATAAATGTTCTGTATGTTCTGTTTCACTGACTAGCCATTTCCCTGTCTTTCTCCCTCACCTGGAGTCTCCCTATTCCCTGAGCCACAATAATACTGAAATTAGGTTAGTTAATAACCTGACAGTAACCTCTAAATGTTCAAGTGAAAGGAAGAGTCATATGTCTCTCACTTTAAATCAAAAGCTAAACATGATTAAGCTTAGTGAGGAAAGCATGTGGAAAGCCAAGATAGGCTGAAAGCTAGGCTCTTGAGCCAAACGGCCAAGCTGTGAATGCAAAGAAAAGTTCCTGAAGGAAATTAAAAGTGCTACTCCTTTGAGTACATGGATGATAAAAAGTTAAATAGCTGTATTGCTGATATAGAGAAAGTTGTAAGACTAAGGTCTGTATAGAAGGTCTAATCAGTCACAAAATTGCATTAAGCCAGAGCCTAATCCAGAGCAGGGCTCTAACTCTCTTCAATTCTTTGAGGGCTGAGAGAGGTGAGGAAGCTGCAAAAGACATGTTTGATGCTCGTAGAGATTACTCCATGATGTTAAGGGAAGAGACTGTCTCCAGAATATAGAAGTGCAAGGTGAAGCAGCAAGTGCTGATGTAGAAGCTGCAGCAAGTTATCCAGAAGATTTAGGTAGATAACGAATGAAGGTGGCTACACTAAACAACAGATTTTTAGTGAAAACAAAATATCCATATATTGAAATAAGATGCCTTCTAGGATTTTCATAGCAAAAGAAGAGAAGTCAGTGCTTAACTTCAAAGAACAGGCTGATTCTCCTGTTAGGAGCTAACACAGCTGGTGACTTTTAAGTCAAAGCCAGTTCTCATTTACCATTCTCAAAATCCTAGGACCCTTAAGAATTATGCTAAATCTACTCTGCCTATGCTCTATAAATGGAAAAAGAAGGCCTGGAAGACAGCACATATCTCTGTTTACAACATAGCTTACTGAATATTTTATGCCCACTGTTGAGACCTACTGCTTAGGAGAAAAGATTACTTTCAAAATATTACTGCTCGTTGATAGTGTACCTGGTCACCCAAGAGCTCTGCAGATGCGGTGGAAATAGCCAGAGAACTCGAATTAGAAGTGAAGTCTGAAGATGTGATTGAATTGCTACAAGCTCATGATGAAACTTAGATAAGGAGTTACTTCTCCTTATCTATAAAGATAAGCAAAGAAAGTGGTTTCTCAAGATGGAGACTGTTCCTGGTGAAGGTGCTGTGAAGATTGTTAAAATGACAGACAACAAAGGACTTAAAATATTACATAAACTTAGATGATAAAGCAGCAGAGTTTGTTTCCCTTCTCTCAGAAACCATTGTCCTGGGCTGCCTGTTACTCAGAATCTGAAACTGGCTGCATATACTTTTGTATGATTTTTTTTTTAGTTGTTTACAGTGGGAGGGTAAATCTGATACATATTTATCCATCGTTCAGAAATAATAGTCTTTTTCCTGTGCTTTCTCACCTCTGTGCTTGTTATTATGAGAAGGTTGCTTTTCTCTGCTTGGTTCAGTTATTTTGTTTCTTCAAAGACATTCTTAAATATGACCTCTCTTTTGAGGCTTTTTTCTGCCTCTTCCAGAAATTTCTTGATCCCTCTTCTCTATCCCCATAGTATTTTTGATGTTGCCTTATTTTACCAATTAGTTGGTTTGAACTTTGAGGGCAGAAACCTGTCATTTTTATATTAGCTTCGTTCTCACTGTCTGGGGTAGTGCCTTATATGGCACCCAGGGAGCATTAGCATAGAGTGAGGTTCTGAGGGGCTCTTGTGTAGGTCATGTGCATTACATATAGGACATGAATTCTTTATCCTTAGTTTATCTTCATTGCATCCTTTTTTTCGCTTCCTATTTGTCTTCAGTGTATTTCAGACCATTGAGATTGATAGATAAATAAAATGTAATTGCAAACAAAATCTATTGTATTGGGAATGTATTTGGAATGTGAATAAAATAGGCCATAGCTAACAAGTTTTAAATTTTTGAACTATATAAAATACAGGTTGGGCTAAAGAATAATTTTGAAACTGTGATTTTACTTTATTTCAGTAATTTTTGAAAAATATAGTTTAAATTTAAAAGTATAGATTTTGATTCAGAGTTCCTTGATGCATGCCTGGCTCATTATTTGCCAGCTATATACCCTTGTCCGGTTACTTGGCTTCATCTGTAAAATGAAATTAATAATAATACTTATAACTATGTCAGTACCCTGCTGAGTTTTGACAGGCTCCTAAGTTCTGCTGATGTTGTTGGTTTATGGAACACACTTTGTGTAGCAAGGATGTATATGATGATCAGATGAGTTGTAAAACTGAAATGATCTCAAGAAAATAGGAACAAAATACTTTCTGTCTTATTCCTGTATCTCACCTCTTTGAATTTCTGTACTATTTAAAATTAAGTCCTTCCTGACTAAAGATAGCCTCCTATGATCCACCTCAGTCTCAATGCTTTAGCCATATGCAAGTTCTTTTAGAACTAAAAGAAACTAAAATTTGCTTTAGTCTGTCTCACCTGCATTTAGGCCTCTGTTAATTTTTGCTTTCTCCAGGAAATCTTCACTGGTTCCCTTCTCCTTCTCCTCCCACCTTTACCCGCTGGATTAGATGTACTACTGTGTGTTTCCATAGCACCTGTGCTTTTTCATTATAGCATTGTACATAATTGCTAGTTTGTCTCCCTCTAGACTGTAAGATCGCTGAGGGTAGGGGTAGTGCCTGGGACAGAGTAGCATTCAGTAAATATCTGTTGAAGGATTGAATCGTAGTTACAGTTACCAGTGTAATGTTATCACCATCAGTGCTAAAGAACAAGGACTTCTGTAGCTTCTAGCTTAGTATTCATTTGGGAAAACTGATATTCTCCTGAGAAATACTGTAGAAGAATTGTATATTCTTTGACAATGGTCGTCAGAACTATCTGTGTTCCAGTACAGGTTGCATATTGACATTTATACCTGAAAGTCTGGGCTACTGCCATTTAAAATTATGAGATATTATGATCAAGGCCCGTTTCTATTAGAGTGTCTGTTAGAATGACTCCAAATAAATAGATAGCTGTTGTGTACATACAAGATCTATTTTAGAGGTCTAATCTATGAAAAGACATGGGTTTTTTTTGTTGTTTTTTTTTTTTTGGTGCTTTGAAAGTACCATCAACTATTATAATACTTAAATTGCCTGCTACCTGTAGCATGTATGTCTACATATCTTTTTCAAGATCATCAGTTTTTAAAATGAAAACATTATAGGATTTTAGAGGGGTTAGGAACTTTTGCCTTTTTCTAATAAGAGAAGCAAAAATAATGATAACTACAGTATTTCATTTACCATGTGAAAGTGATAGTTGCTCAGTTGTGCACAACTCTGTATGACCCCATGAACTATAGCCCGCCAGACTTCTCTGTCCATGGGATTCTTCAGGTAAGAATACTGGAGTGGGTTGCCATGCCCTTCTCCAGGGGATCTTCCCAACCCAGGAATCGAACCTGGGTCTCCTGCATTGCAGACGGGTTCTTTACCATCTGAGCCACCTGGGAAGCCCAGGTTACCATACTTGTCACTTTATAGATATGAGTCATTTAATCACCACAGTAACTTTATTAGGTAGTTACTGTTATTATTTACATTTATAGTTGAGGAATCATGGTCAGAAACATTAAATACCTTACTGAAGTTCACAACTGACAAATAATATGATTAAACTCTTTCTGTTGATTCCAAAATTTAATCACAGATTGATACCATGTTTTATCAGTAGTAAGATGTGTAAAGTCCATGGAATTTATATTATTCTGGTATATGGTAAAAAGATAGGGCGATATGGTTTTTCACTTGTGTTCCCAGTTGTATTTTTCCCTTTTATACTGGTAGAAGTCCTATCACCAGACTTGAAGCAGGTGAACTTCTAAACAGTGACTTCTATCCCATTTAAAAGACTGAGGTGTAATAATACCAATATGGTATTTTAACATATATATTATATATGGAATTTAGAAAGACAGTAATGACAACCCTATATGCAAGACAGCAAAAGAGACACAGATGTAAAGAACAGACATTTGGACTATGTGGTAGAAGGCGAGGGTGGGATGATGTGAGAGAATAGCATTGAAACATGTATATTACCATATGTAAAATAGATGACCAGTGCAAATTTGATGCATGAAGCAGGGCACCCAAAGCTGGTGCTCTGGGACAACCCAGAGGGATGGGGTGGAGAGGGAGGTGGGAGGGGGGTTCAGGATGGGGGACACAGGTACACCCGTGGCTGATTCATGTCTGTATGGCAAAAATCACCACAATATTGTAAAGTAATTAGCCTCCAATTAAAATCAATTAATTAATTAAAAAAGACTGAGGTGTAATGGTAATTGCTAGTATTTGTAGAGTGCTTTGTTAGTGCCAGGCAGTGTCATGTGTTTCCCATTCTTTATCTCATTTTGTTCTTACTGATTGTCCTATGAATTAAAGGCATTGTTAAATCCTCCTATTAATAAAGATATTATACATGTTATTATCCAATTTATAGATGAGGAAACTGAGTTTCAGAGGTCCAAAGCCATGTAGCAAGTTATGACAGAGCCTGTGTTCAGAGTTACTGATGCCAAACAGTGCTACAAAGGAAGAGTGTAAGATTTTGTAGATACCCATTTTGACTCCGAGAGTGAAGTCAGAGTTAGTCAGCATGTTCTTATATCTCCATTTTATCATAGAAAGAAAGGATGGTAATGCTCAAGTTGAATATGGATTTGCCAGAATGGTTCAGAATTACTGGTTTTGAACACCGTACTTCAGGAGCTTTCTTCCCGCTTTTATGTATGTTTTTGGAGATGAGTATTATTTTGTATTTCTCTGAACTCTTAGAATCGTTGGCAGGTTAAAATCTAACGTTGACACTTTGGGCTCAGATTTAAGCAGGAGAATGAGTGCTGTTGTTGGCTGTACTTTTCTGCCATTGGGAGTCTTTGTAGACTGGTGGTGAGACCTGAGGGGTTGGAAAGAAAAGTTGACTAGATACAGGTAACCATATTTAGGTACCAGTAGACCCTACTCTACTTGCTGGGGACCCCTATTTTTATAGTGATTGTGCTAGGTTACCAGAGACATATTCTTATCTATTAAAAGTTCATTTGTGTTGAACATCATTCTTGTACATGTACATGAATGTACTATTTAATGAATATTGAGCCATGTTAAGATATTTTAGAAGCACTTGAGCCGTTGGTATTGGTAACATGAAGGGGAAAATTGTGTCTGTCACTCTGTTTGCAGCTTTAATTTAGTGTTTGCTAGCCAGTAGTGAAATAATTTGCTGCTTAAAATAGTACTGGTGGCTTCTTACATATCATGGCTTCTCTTTGATTCTTGGTGCTTAATTTTCGTACTTGGTTCTCAGCCCAAAAGCTCAGTTAGGATACAGAGTCAGTAATATATGACATTTTGTCTTTGCTACTGATTTTTCTGAATGACCGTAAAGGAGTTAATTAATTTCTGCATCTTTTTATACATCTGTGCAAGCAGCTCATAGTGGTACCATAGGGATTGATTTGTGTACGTATTTGGAAGAAGCTAATGCGTATTTTATATATGTATGTATGTGTTGTGTTTTGCAAATATTCATTGCAGCTGAATGATACATGCAAACAGGCAACAAAAAGATAATTTCTGTCCAATGTTCCTGGCTTGCTGGGTGGCCACATAACTCTGAGGGGACTCGTTAATCCGCACTTAAAAGTTTTCCCTTCCCATTCCTGGAATGCAGTGATTCTCAACTTGTGGTCCACAGCAACTTCCAGCTGGGTCAGGAACTGATCTTTTCAACATTAATGTTTGTTAATGTATATATTTTCATTTCCAGCAGATATTTAGTTACGCTGTTTAAGTAAAAAAAAAGAAGAGCAGATTTCCCCTCTTTTAGCGTTTCAAGAAAGATAACCTTCACATTAACTAATTATATATTGGTTTATAGGGTCTTTTGCTCTGACTCAACCCTCAAATCTTTGAGATAAGAAACAACACTCAACCTACATTAATTTGCTTGAAATTTGGTTTAGAAAATGGTTTGAAACATCGGTCTTAAGGAAATGTTTTCAGTAGAACTGAAACACAATTATACATGTTGATAAAATTTGAGAACTCTTCATTGATGCCTGGGGAGTGATATTAACTTTAGAAAAGCAGAGTTCCTTAACTGGGGGCTTCCCTGGTAGCTCAGACAGTAAAGAATCTGCCTGCGATGCAGGAAACCTAGGTTCAATCCCTGGGTCGGGAAGGTCCGCTGGAGAAGCGAATGGCTGCTTAGTCCAGTATTCTTGCCTGGAGAATTCCATGGACAGAGGAGCGTGGTGGGTTACAGTTCATGGGTTGCAAAGAATCCACATGATTAAGTAACTAATACTTCCCCCTAATCCTTGCAGTAACAAACTACTTTTTAATCCAATTAGTTTCTTTATGTTAACAATAACATATATGTAACACTATATTATACTTAGAAAGTGCTTATACAAAGATGATTATATTTGGTCCTTAAAGTTCTCTGGCAAGTATTGTTACTTCATTTCATAAGATGCTGAGAAAGCAAGAGGCTTAGCGAGGTACAAACAGGAGCAGAGTTGAAATGTAGATGCACACCCTTCATCTCCAGATTCTTGCTTTTCTTACCATTCCATGCTATCTAAAACCTTGCAAAATCTTACTCCTACACAAATCTATGAAGCAGGTAATTTTTATTAAAATCGTGTAACATGCCAGATCTTTTTCACTTACAGTATTATCATTTAATTCTTAAAATAGTACTAAGAGATAATAATTTTTACTCCCTTTTCCAAATGAGGAAAGCTGGGGCTTTGAGACATTTCCCAAGGTGGCATGGATAAATAACAGATCCAGATTCAAATTTAGATTTATTTCATCCAAAGCCTGTCTTGTTTCTAGTAAATATAATATCATTGTTGCTTTCTTTGGTATATGTCTTAACAGATAAACTAACTGATAGTTTACTGATTTTCCATTTGACCTGTAGACTACTAGATGGAGAACTTTGTTCTGCTATATTCCTTTTTATTATAGGATGAGTAAAGTGAATTTTCTCCAAAGATTTCTTGGATTTGATTGTATCTTAATTAACTAAGAGATCTGGATGAAAGGTCTGCCAGTCTCTCAGTTTGTCCTTAGGCAAGTCATCCAACTTTGGGGGGGGGGGCTTATTTCCTTTTCACAGACAAATTAAACAAACTTTTGGATTTTATAGTCAAGATTTCTTACATCTCCGAGATTCTAGTTATTTTAGGAGATAGAATTGGCAGAAAGGTTAGGGGTTTATTCATCTTTTTTGATGAATGTCTTTATTTTTCAGAGTTTTATTCTGATGATATATTTCCCAGCAATAAAAAATGGGAGGGGGGAAAGATTCTCTGACCTACATGTTTCTATAGATGTGATTTGTTAACTGAAAAGCCATTTGGTGAGAATGACCTATTGGAGTTCTCTAATTAGCCATACTCAACTCCTATTTTACAGTCTTTAATGTGTTTTGATAAACAAGAACCAAAACACATTCTTTAAATGACATTGTGTGTAGAAGAGATCAGAAATGTCAGATTTCATTGTTCAGATCTGGAAAGAAATTCTTCTTGGTAATTGTGGTGAATAAAAAAGTTTTGATCTCTTATTGCCAAAATAAGAAATGATTTATATGAAATTTTCTATAAATTATAATTTATTATCATTTTGTAAGAAATTTGAGTAATTAAAGTTATATATATGTGTATATGTGCGTGTCAGTTCAGTTCAGTTGCTCAGTCGTGTTCGACTCTTTACGACCCCATAGACTGCAGCATGCCAGACTTCCCTGTCCATCACCAGCTCTCGGAGCTTACTCAGATTCATGTCCATCGCATCAGTGATGCCATCCAACCACCTCATCCTCTGTCGTCCCCTTCTCCTCTCACCTTCAATCTTTCCCAGCATCAGGGTCTTTTCCAATGAGTCAGTTCTTTGCATCAGGTGGCCAAAGTATTGGGAGTTTCAGCTTCAGCATGAGTCCTTCCAATGAATATTTAAGATTGATTTCCTTTAGGATGGACTGGTTGGATCTCCTTGCAGTCCAAGGGACTCTCAAGAGTCTTCTCCAACACTACAGTTCAAAAGCATCAATTCTTCAGCTCTCAGCTTTCTTTGTAGTCCAACTCTCACATCCATACATGACTACTATATGTGTGTGTGTGTATATATATAATGTTTAATTTAATTAACTTCTGCTTGGTCAGTGAATCATTTGGCCTGCACATCAGATAAAAGAAGAATCACACAGTATATTTGCTTTTTAAAATATAGCTATGTATTATTTATTTTTGGTTGTGTCAGGTCTTAGCTGTGGCATGTGGTATTTTTTATCTTTATTGAAACATGCAAGATCTTATGGCGCATGGACTTCCTTGGGTTGTAGCACTTGGAATAGGATCCCACACAACTGAACCCACAGCATGTGGGATCTTAGTTCTCCCACAAGGGATTGAACCAGTGTCCCCTGCATTGGAAGGCAGATTCTAAACCACTGGGCCAATAGGGAAGTCCCCCCACAGTATGTTTAAGTTGGTGCTTTAGCTTCCATCAAAAGGTCATAGATTTCCATTTGAATCTACAAAGACATTATAAGCATTGTGTAACAATTTTCTCCTCTTAGGTCATAAGGTCACAAATTGAAAAATTGCTCCTCACAAACTTTGTAATTCAAGATATATTTATTAGAAGTGATGGCAAAATTTAAATTTTATTCGTCTGTGTGTATGTTCTAATTTCCTATAGCCATCTGACAGAAATTCCTAAACAAATTTCCTTCAAAATGAATAACTGCCTTTCAGAATTTTTTGGACCCAAAGGCAGTTTTCCCAGGATTTATTAAAGTTTCTTTATTTTTAGTCGTTAGCATTGTATGTAGCTTGTGAAAGGCAGTAAAAGACAAACAACTTTGTGGTGGGGAGGAAAAAGGTGGATTCTTAGTAAACCTCAGATTTTCTTTTCAGAATGATTCATTTTCCATATATTTGTAATGGTTTATTTTAGTAATATCTTAATTGGATTGTAAGAAAGTCAAACTAACATATTTTAATCTCCCCCTCTTGCTATGGAAGATATAGATGTGTAGAAGTAAGCCACCTGACAGAATTTTGTTTCGGTTTGTCATTGTTTTTTCTCTGTTTACTCCTCAAAAGCATTGGAAATGGCATTTACAAAAAAATATTTACAATTAGATGTTTCAACACAGAAGTGAAAGGGATCAGTCATAGGGCGTGTAAAGGACGTGGAAAGGGCACTGAGTATGTGTAGACGTACATGTGTACTTTTGTCAGTTGTTTTTATTATTTTTGGAGCAGCCAAAGGAGCCAGGCATTATGTAAGATGTTGGAAACAGAAGGATAGATGTGATAGTTACATGACAGAAATATGTAGAGAATACCGTAGGAACACAGAGGATGAACATCTGAAAACCAGAACTCCATGTAAGAGGGGTGACACTTGAGCTGATAGCTGAGGGGAGAAGGTGAGACTTCCCAGGTAGAGGAAACAGCTACACAGAGGCATGGAAGTTGATTAGAGAATTTCAGGTAATTCCGTAAAGCTTCAACTAATGTTTGAGTAAAGGTCCCTAGGAGAGGCTGAAGAGGCAAAAAATGACCTAACAGGAAGTTATGTCAAAAAGTTTGGAGATCTATTGAAATAACTTAAGCAAATTTCTCAAAGACAAAAAGTAGACAAGACTGTATTGATGACTGTTACCCAGAATGGAGATTAGGTGTATGTTTTAGAAAGTTCTCTTTGAAGAATTATGGGTAAGGAATTCTCATAATGGAAATTATTACAGTAATCTAAGCAGTACATAATTAAAATCTAAACAGTTTGGAAATATAAAGGGAGGACAGAATGTTTGGGTTCAAAAGATATTTAATGATGGACTCTTCTGTTGATGATTTAGTGGATTGGAGGAGAGAGAGAGGAAGATTTAGATATTTTCCAATTTCTGATTTGGACAGCTGGCCAGGTAATTAAACCATTCATCAAAACAAATACTGGAGAGCAGCAGATATTGGGAGAAAGGGGAAGAATTAAGACTTCCAGTTTTGGATAGTTACTTAGTGGGTAAGATGATAAATAAGAAACCAACAAATAAAGTAAATATCAGATTGTGAGAAGGATTCTAAACAAGCTGTGTGATAGAAGAGAACTTTGGGAGACTGTTTTTACAAATATTGCTCAGGAAAGAAGTGCTTGAGGAGCTCAGTCTTACAAGATAAGAATTCCAGCAATTGGAATGGCAAGTGAAAGGCTTGGACATAGGAAGTGCCTGTACTGTAGAATAGAAAGGAGGCCACTGTTGCTGGAAAATAATTTATTAGGAAGAGAGTAGCATGACATGGAATTGGAAAAGAAGAAATTTAAAGTGTAAGTGAAGATATTTTCCTCATCCACTGAATAGGAGGAGAAGGCTAAGAAAATGGCAGAGAGGCCACTGAGTTTCATGTTGGGTTGTAGGTAGGATTATAAAGAAATCTTTCTATTATTTCCAGGTTTATGAGGTAAAGTAATTAATATATAGGCTTTAGAGGAATTTTAAGGATTTGGGTAATATATGGAGTAGTGATCTCCAAGAATGAGAAAGCAAATTAAGGAGGAAATTGTAATAGAATTGTTGGATGTTGTGCCTGATTGTGCTTTGTGATGATTATTTTTAAGTACAATCAGTCAAGCTGGTTGTATACTTTATCTACTTGGAGCTTCATGGGGACAGGTTGAGAGAATACAAATATTCAGTCAAAGTAAAATTATCCCCATTTTACAGATGAGGAAAATGAACTTCAGAGAAGTTAGCACTTGCTTAGAGTCCTGAAGGTAAAATTTAACCCAGATTTTTCTTATTCCTAAGCCCACAGATTTTCCAGTGTAGTACACTGCTTCCCATAGGATCTGCCTATTGTTTTTAAGCATTAAATTAGCTCTGACCTTCTTAGCTATTAAGCCAGTTGTGTAGAGTTATGAAAGGTATCAGTTGCTTCCTGTTGCCTGTTACAAGGAAGTATATCAGTTCTTTAGGAAGAAAAAAAATCATCTCTGGGCACTAAATTCCAAGAGGAATTTAGCATCCACTGTCTTATGTGCTAGATATTAAATATCATAATGAAATGACAGTCAATTGTAATTTTGCAAAAGTTACAGCGAGAAATATCTATTAACCCTTAAGAAGGGCAGCATCATAAATCATAGTACAGAAAAGGCATTTCTGTGGGGAGAAGAACTAAAATAGTTTAAGTATGTTGCTTTTTGGTCATCTGCCTCGATGTAGAAAACTCAGAAGAATGACAGTTTATTGGTTTTAAATGTAATTTTGACAGGAGCTGGCCACTAGCCAGTCTGAGACCAAATTCTCTGGTGAGAGAGAGCCTAAAGAGTCTGTGTTTTGTTTTGTTGATTGACTCAAGATTCCATATTCTTTAGCTATTCATTTTATAGGAGACAGCATTGACATTTGGTTATTAAGGTGCTTGATTTGCGTTCTTGTTGAACAGAGAGGCCATAGTGTATGCATGCATAGGGTCAAGGATTTCAAAAAGCAGTTTTGAAGTTGATAAACGAAGCCCCATGCATTTGCTTTCTCTCCCCCTCAATGACTTATTGATATGATGATAAAGATACATGCATAAAAAATAAGTTCTTGATGATGGTGAAAATGAAAGCACATACTATTGGAATAGCAAAGATTTTTGGCATAATTCTCAGATACACAAAGTAGAATTGTATTGATGAATAAGGTAGAGTAGAGGAAAACTGCAGCCTGGAACACAAACGGAAAAGGTTGCAGTGGGAGTTTCTGGAAAGGCAGTGAGAGCTCTCAGATGCCTCAACTTGCAACTCCCAAGTATGGAAATCAGAAATAATGGAGCAATAATTAGTGTAACAGCCTACTGGCTCATTTTCTTTCTTTGTGAATTTGGAGTAACTTCCTATAACATTTACTCCAACTACTTTTTCACATAATGGATTCCTGACCTGGTTAGGTCCCATGCTATGAGATTTTGGCATAGAAAAGTAGAGCAAAGCCTGACTGTGGAATTTTACAACCAACCCAGAGGGAAAACATGAAAAGCAGCTCTACTTCAGACTGGAATACCCTAAAGTAACATGATCCCAAAGTAAAGTTCTCCTTATTTAATAGTTGCAATGGTTTAAAGTGAAAGGTACTACCTTCTCTCAGCATATATTACCCTGAAGGAGAACTAATTGTGAGCAGGACCTGCCCACTTATGCTGAGCTGCCATTCAGAGGTGAAGTCTTTTATGTAAATAAGTCCTTATAGCTTCAGAGGAAACCTACACTATTTCCTATTGCTAACCAATCTAATCACAGATTTAAATCATGGATTTAAAGGGGAAACTAAAGGCTGTCAGATATTTGAGGAAAACACTGTGAATGAGACTAAGTTGAACAAACAGAATAGCTGACCTCAAAGAAATAGAAAATACATAGAATAGAGCTTTAAATAAACTTGATATCCTCAGATTTGACTTCCAGCCTCTGTTTGGGAAGTAGAAAGATGAAAGGAGCATCACTTCCATCCTAACAACAACAGAAAGTTGGATGATGTACAGAATTGTAACTTTTTTAATCTATCCAAGTACTAAGATTTTAGGGCAGTCAATCCCTAGGGGAGGGCCAGAATCAGTGAGAAAGCCCTCCCCAGGGACATACAGTATGGCATGGTTTAACCAGAGTGATAGAGGAACTCCCTCCCTTCCTCCCCAGCAAGTCTAGAATGCACAGAACAACAAGCCGCTGTCTTTCACCACTTGAGGAGAGACGAGAACATGGTGAGGCCCCCTTCCTTAGGTGCTAATCCCAGGGAGCACCTAAATCTGGGAATAGGATGTGCCTATGTCATACCATCTTCACCACTCCCACCAGTGCCACTACCACCCCCAAAAGAGAAAAATTAGAGGAAGTTTGAAGACTGTCATGCACTGAAGGTAATTATGGCAGCAACAGAACTCAGATCCAGCTCAATTCCTGATTAAATTGATTCAACCCTCCAAATTAACAGAAGAATAAGCATGTCCTTTTTGTTCTCTGTTGCCCGGCAAATAATGTTCAATATTAAATTTAAAATTTTGAGACAAAAAAGCAAAACCAAAACAAAAATCCCTCACTACCACTACCAACAACAAAATGTTGAGAAGAGAAGAAATTTACAGAAAAAGACTCAGAGATGACTTAGGTGATGGAACTATCAGAAAGAGTATTTAAAATAAATATAGTTACTATGCTTCAGAATTTTGTGGAAAGGTAGATAACATAGAAGAACAGATGGTAAATTTCAGCTGAGAGGTGGTGGAAACTCTAAGAAACAGTCTAATGGATAGGCTGTAAACTGAAAACGACACTGATAAAGGTTGCCTTTGACAGACTCATCAGTAGATTCAGCACAACTGAGGAAAGAATCATTAAATTTGAAGATAGGTCAATAGAAATTATCTAACCTGAAGTACAAAGAGATTCTTTCACATCGAACTAAATTATTTCATTATCAGTGGTCTTATACTTCAAGGAATAAAAAAGGAACTTCTTCAGCAGAAGAAATATAATACCATACAGAAACTTGGCTCTACACACAAAAATTGAGAGATCCAGAAATGGTTGAAAGGAAGATATTATAAAGTCATTTTCTTTTTAGTTTTAATTTATTTTTAATTGAAGGATAATTGCTTTACAGTATTATGTTGGTTTCTACCCAACATTGGTGATCCAACCAGTCCATCCTAAAGGAGATCAGTACTGGGTATTCATTGGTAGGACTGATGTTGAAGCTGAAACTCCAATACTTTGGCCACCTGATGTGAAGAGCTGACTCATTTGAAAAGACCTTGATGCTGGGAAAGATAGAAGGCAGGAGGAGAAGGGGACGACAGAGGATGAGATGGTTGGATGGCATCACCAACTCAATGGACATGGGTTTGGGTGGACTCCAGGAGTTGGTGATGGACAGGGAGGCCTGGAGTGCTGCAGTTCATGGGGTCGCAAAGAGTCAGACACGACTGAGCGACTGAGCTGAACTGAACCTAACATCAACGTGAATAGGTCTACCCATGTCTCCTCCCACTTGAACATCCCTCCCACTTCCCCCTCATTCCACCCCTCTGGGTTGTCACTGAGCTCAGACTTGAGTTCCCTGAGTCATACTGCAAATTCCCATTGGCTGTCTATTTTACATATGGTAATCTATGTTACCATGTTACTGTGTCCATACATCTCACTCTCTCCTCCCGCCCTTCCTCCCTAAGCCATGTCCATAAATCTGTTCTCAATGTCTGTGTTGTCCATAGCTGCTCTGCAAATAGGTTCATCAGTTTTTTCTTATTTTTAGTTGCTCTAGAAGGCTATTGATTTTCTAATGCAACAGCAATGTTTTTGAGTTTGTAACAGGTGTAAAGTAAAATTTATGAAGTATTTTAAGAGTGGAGAAGGGAAAAGTTGGGAGTGTACTGTTTTCAGGATTTTATACTCTACATGAGGTGGTTTAATCTTATTTGAAGGTAGACTGTTATTAATTAAAGTTATATATTGTAAACTCTGGGGCAGCCACTAGAAATTTTAGGGGGAGGTAAGAGTAAGCCAATAATGAAGAAAGAGGGAATAAAAAAATAATCCAAAAGCATAGAAAAAGAGGGATAAAGAAACAAAGAATAAGAGAACATCAAGGAACACATCGAGAAAACAGCGAACAAAGTGGTAGTTTTTAACCTAAATGTATCAGTGATTATATTAAGTGTACATGTTCTAAATACCACAATTAAGATTATTCAGATTTTATAAAGATAAAAAAAGACCCAACTAAATGCTATCTACAAGAAGCACATTTTTAGTATAAAGTAATAGATTAAAGTAAAAGAATAAAAAAGTACACTATGCCAATACCAACCAAAAGAAAGCCAAAGTGACTCTATTAATATCAGGCAAGGTTGACACTTCAGAACAATGAATATTACTTGCAGTAAGGAGGGATATTACACTATGGTGCAGAGACTAGTTCATGAAAAGATAAAGCAATTCTAAATATGTATGAATATAACAACAGAGCTTATATATATATAAAGCAAAAACCGAAAGGAGACACAGCTAAATACACAGTTGTAGTTGGTAACCATAACACTCATTTCTCAGTAATTTATGTACCAAGCAGAGAATCAGTGAGGATAAAAGACATTAACAACATAATCAACTAACTTGGCCTAATTAAGCAGAATATACTTTTTTTTTTCCGAGTACTTATGGGATATTTAGTTGGGCCAGATTTGGTGTTATAAATAAATACAAATAATCAAAATAATGCAAAAAGTATTGTGTATCATGATACATACATATACATATCATGAGTCAAAGCAGAAAAAACAAAGAAAATTGGAAAATACTTTTGTCTGAATGAAAATATATCAGCATCTGAAGGGATGCTAGCTTAGAGGAAATTTATACCATTTGATGCTTATAGTAGAAAAGAAAGTCCTTCATTTAGTAACCTAAGCTTACATCTTAACTAGAAAAGAAGAGCAAATTAAACCCAAATCAAGCAGAAGGAAGGAAATAATTAAGGTCAGAAATCAGTGAACTTGAAAACAAAAGAGTAGAGAATGTCATTGAAACTAAAAGGTGTTCTTTGAAAAGATCAATATAATTGATAAGCCTCTAGCCAGACTGACCAAGTAAAAAGAGAGAAAGCATGAATTAACAGTATCAAGAATGAGAGAGGGAATATCACTACAGATCTTACAGTAATTAAAATGATAAATAAGGTAATGTTTTGAATAGCATAATCACAGTACATCAGAAGGGCACTAGAGCAAGGCTGATCAAATCTGGTACCACTTGAGCACCAAAATAATTAAATACAATAATGAATTATAAATCTTTGAAAAATAAAAGAGAATTCATGGTTCCATATTGATAATAGATAGCTAATGGAGAGGGAAGGCTTCTTGCTTAGAGAAGAATGCTGAATGCTAACTGATAAATATAGAGGGGGCACTGGAATTTGATTATTATTTTGCAACCATTGTAGTAAAGAATGATTCAAGCAGAAGATACCAGTCAATGCTGAATCTTGAGAAAATCAGATGAGAAGCAGGATATATCTGTGGTCTGAAAGATGGATATCATATGTAAAGATGGATATTGTATATGTAATATCCTTGGGAGGATACAACACCAATTGTGTAGTATTCAGGCTGGTAATATATAACCTGAACAACATGTGAAGAGATTGAGCACATCATTGCCTCTTTGTTACTACTTCTTATGAAGTGACTTTTGGAACTTAGGTTGACTTTCCCGAGGTTCAAAGGTTAATATAAACACAAAAGACTATGCATAAATATTAATCATTGCCATGCAAATATTTCGAGATACTTGGTTCTTCTCTGCCTGAGCCTAGCTAAAC
The DNA here is from genome assembly GCF_054371585.1 of Giraffa tippelskirchi. Classification (NCBI taxonomy): domain Eukaryota; kingdom Metazoa; phylum Chordata; class Mammalia; order Artiodactyla; family Giraffidae; genus Giraffa; species Giraffa tippelskirchi. The sequence continues at coordinate 126,656,778 of NC_137285.1, forward strand.
CAGACTCACTCAGTTTTGTTCCAGAGACTACCATGTAACCAATGAGAGGTGTATTACCTTTTAACAGAAAAATGTGGAGAGATGGTGCCTTAGATGGTGCCTCTGCGTTTTAAAGCCTGTGGAAGAGCCTTGTAGGAGACCTTTTTCTGGGTTTGGGTCTACTCTTCTTCTTTTTATTTGAAAATCATTTTGGGCTTAAAGAAAAACTGCAAGAATAAGAAGAGGTCAGAGAACACTTATATTCTTCACCCAGATTTACCCATTGTTAACATTTTACCCCATCTGTTAGCTGGCTAGTGTATTTTTAGATTTTATTTTCTTTGTTTTGCAAACGTTTTTGTTTTCTTTTGGTCATGTAATATGTTCTAAAGACCTTCAAAGCTAAAGAGGGTGCATAATATTTGCATTTCAAAACCCAGATCTGTCTTGACCTTATTTGTGATTTCACTAGAATTGAGGCAACCTTTTATCTGGGGTGAAGAATAAGATTGCAAATTTGTATAGTAGTGGAAGAATTCATGTGCTTTCTGGAAAAAGTACATGGGATGAGGGGTGGCAGTTGTCAATCTGAGTGTCTTCTGAAATCGTTGAGAGCGAAATCTGGGGAGGAATTATATTGCAGCTAAAGAAGATAAGTAGTATTTCTTGATTAAGTTCTGTCTGGGGAGCAGAGTTAATAACTTACTGGTCATTAACATAGAGTTGAGAGAGAAGAGCAGGGTGCTTAGACATATGTTGATAAAATTACTTAGGTTGGTGATTTTAGTGCTCAAGTCCAAACTATATTTTGATCAGTTCATCTACTTCTTGTTCCTCCCTAGAGGAGATGTACAGAAGAGATTCGGCTACCATTTCCTGTTAATCACAGTTCTTGGAACTAAACTCCTTTTTAAGATCTAGAACTTAGTATGTCAGAATCTAAGACTGTTTTCCTGTGCTTTAGGACCTTTGGCATTTTCAGGCCTGGTTATTGAGAGCCTGAGACAGGATCATTTTTTAGAGTAGGAAGATATAAAAGGATTTTATGATCACATAAATGAAAATGGAGGTCCCAAAGGTAATATAAACACAAAAGACTAGGCATATATACACAAATATTAATCATTGCCATGCAGATACTTAGAGGAAATTAAATGTCCTGTAATGGAATTGAGGTATTGGACTGCCAGTTAAAATGTAGACTGTTCTTTTAATTCATATCTATTGAGTTGTATTTTACAAGCCATTAAACACTGTAACTCAGACTATCTGTCAACATGTAAAAATGCTTGAGACATAAATTGGAAAAATCAGAATATATATTTCCTGCACACTATGCTTGTAACTAAAGCTATTTATATATATGAATAAGATGAATCATCATAAAAAACTTTACGAACTACTATATTGTAGTAGTCGATATGCAGGTAATTTTTCCTGCTCTATTACTTTTTATACTTTCAGCAATGTTCTGTATTATTCGTGGTTGAAAACAAATTAACCACTTGAAAAAGTAAGCTTTATTTTTTAGAGCAGTTGTAGGTGCATAGCAAAATTGATCAGAAGGTACAGATTCCCCATATACTCCCAGCCCCTACCTGTGCATAGCTTCCACTACCAGAGTGGTACATTTGTTACAGTTGATTAACCTTTAGTAAGTCATCCTTAACACCCAGAGTTCATAGCCAGTTTTTTATTTTTTTAGTGAAGTTGTCTGAATTTTGAACATCTCATTGGGGTTTCTTGATCAGCAACCCAGAAATCTGTAAGTAGAGAATCTTGAACTCGTACTCTTTGACTCCTGCTAGAGACTGTATAAAAATGGAAGCAGTCGGAATTTTATTCTGGTTAATCCCCCCAAAAATCCTCTATCCTCATTTTACCTTTTTTTAATTTTCCTCTCACAGTCAGGGGACTGGGCTCTGCCTGTTTGGTTGTGACTAGACAGTGCTGTCTGCAGTGTTACATCTGGAATTGTATCCTTTCATCTCCCTCTAGGAAGTGCATTTTCAGCTGAGCAGCTCAAGCTTCAACTCCAAAAGGAATCCCTAAATGAGTTGAGAAAGGAGTGCACTGCGAAAAGGTAAGCAGAACACTGAGAATGGTTGTTAGGGGTGTTGAGTTTACTTTGAGGAGAGGATTTAGAAATGGAGTATTTTTTTAAAGCTGCCAGTGTTAATGCCAGTTAATATGCTCAGTGCCACTTTCATTTATGCAGCCCATATTGTGTCATGCACTGTGCTAGAGGCGGTTATGAGGGCTCCTAGTACGTAGTCAGAATTGGAAGCCTGAACACTGTTCTTCTAGATTGCAGGGCTACAGTACCATGACTTCATGTTTGAATCTCCTCCTCTTGCAGTCTTCTACATTTAGTGCAGCTTACAGTTTTTCTTTAGTAATTTCTTCAGTCTTACTCCTGTTAGCTCACTTGCCTTAACCTCAGCAGTTCTCAGATTCTCTGACATAAGTCTCTCCAGCTGTCCAGTTCATTCTCCATGTTGCTAGCAGACTTCTCCTAAAATACTATTTTACCATTATTTTTTTCTCTTCTTAACAACAAGTGGTGATTATTTTCCTTCACTGTCAAATATAAAATGGTCCCCAATGGCTCAGGGGTAAAGAATCTGCCTGCAGTGCAGGAGGGGCGGGTTCAATCCCTGGGTTGGAAAGATCCCCTGGAGGAAGAAATGGCAACCCACTCCAGTGTTCTTGCCTGGAGAATGCCAGGGACAGAGGAGCCTGGCGGGCTCCAGTCCATGGGGTCACAGGGAGTCAGACACGACCGATTGCACGTACACTGGAGATAGAACTGTAGCTAATTTCAGTTGCTCCATGACATTCAGTTAACAAATACTAATAGTTTTTCCCTTTATTTTTTGCAGCACATGCTTAACTTGTTGCCACCTCTGATCTCCTCATCTTCACTCACTTTTACTGGAAAGTCATCACATTGTGCATTTTTGTTTAAGAAACTTTAGCAGTTAAGAAACGAGGAAAGAACCTGGGAGATCATCTAATCTAATCCTCTCAATTTGCAGATAGGAAGGCAAAGCTGTAGAAGTTACTCTTTGTCTGGTTCACCAGGAAAGCAGAACTAGATGCCTTTAAGTCTCAGCTCTCTTTGCATTGTACTGCTTTACGTTTCACTCTGACCTACTGCATTTCCTAAATTACCTCCTTTTTAACTGTTGACACAGTTGAGCAGGCAATATGCTCTGTGGGTAACTTAGCTGTTAGTCATGTTTCTTAAATAGTGTAAGGGAAAAGCTGCATCATCTCATGCCACACCCTTTGGCTTTGTCCTTTTTATTCTATTATTTTTGTAGTATGACAGCAGGTTATTTTTTGAGGTAGTTATAGCATCTGTAGTTGTAAATGAAAGTAGAATGCTGTTTTGAGGAAATACCATATGGGTATTTCCTGCAAATTGGCCTCAGTTTAAATGAGATTTTGGTCAGTTTACTGAGCCTCTCTAAATCTTTTTTTCTTGTTTGTAAAATAGATATAGTAATAATCAACCAAATAAGTTGTCATTGATATGATAATTAAAGCCATTTGTAAAGTTCCTGGCGTATAGTAGTAGGTGTCCAGTCAATGATTATTTGTATGTTTTACATCTCTTATCATGGTGCTGGTTACATACAATAGGCCTTATATAGTTAGGGTGATTGATGGTATATAGAGACAGATCAGGACTCATGTTAGCTATTATTCTTGTTTCTGCTTCTGAATTTCTGTGGCCCAATGCAGATCATTTAATTTTTCTCTGTGTCAGTTAGTTGGAAATAACCGTTACAAAGCAAGCAAACCTGTTTGTTTTTTGTTTTTTAACAAATGTGCTTTTTTTCTTTCCTCATTAGAGAACTCTTTCTGAAGACTAATGCTCAGTTGACAATTCGTTGCAGGCAGTTACTATCTGAGCTTTCCTACATTTACCCTATTGATTTGGTAAGTTTCAGATTTTCTGGAGAAAAAAAAATTTTTTTTTAAGAGATTTCTGTTTGAAATTTCCTCTCAAAGAAATTGTCTTAATTGTATGCTCTGTTATTATTCATTCAGAAGCTAATATTTATTTAAAAAGTAGATTTAGAATTAGTTGACATGAGGTTTCACTAGTTTATTTATTTTTTTCTGTCAATTTAGTGGTGGAGTGAACTCATCTTCACCTGAAAGAGTGCCAAATTATTTCTGGTTTCTTTAGGACTTTTTCTCTCAACGACATTATCAACTTCTACCTTATCTGAGACATGCATGCAAATACATACACATTGCTTTAAATATATAACTACTAGTTAATTTATATTTATTAGTATTACTTAAGATATTCCTGTGGTAGCTGTCAAGATGTTAAGTTTCTGAATTTGGTTTCTTAGAGTAAGTACAAATGTAAATTATTAGGATTCTTTTTTAGAGAATTAAATCTGCTAAATTTGATGGTTTTGTTTTCTTTCTAATGAAAAAGAACTTAAAAGACTAATTTTCTGAGAGGAAAGCTAATAGAATTTTAGGTTGCTCACAGACTCTTGTTAATTCTACTTAAAAATTCTCATCTATAGCTTTGAATTGGTCAAAGAATAGTTAGCTTTATGGTTAAAATTTTACATGACTTTTTGTTAGATATGTTTTTAAATGTCTATATTATATAGAAAATTTAGAGTGTATATCAAGATACAGATAATAGTATAATAAATGATCATGTATTCAGCTTCAATAGTTAGGGTAATATTTTATATCTATGACAGTATTGTCTTTGAATTAACACCTAAATTTTTTAGACTTAGAGCTTCTTTGTTTATACATAAAATTAATTTCATTCTTTGGTTATATTCACAGAATGAGCATAAAGATTACTTTGTATGTGGTGTCAAGTTGCCCAATTCTGAGGACTTCCAAGGTATTTTATTTCTTTTTACTTATAAAGATTTGGTATAAAATATGGGTGTGTTGCAAGGAGAAAGAGATATCTTGAAATGTTGGTTGCCTGTCCCTTCTTCCAGAAAGGTTTTGGAACGTTCTGTCCCTTCCCAATTGTGGGTATATAGAGTCAGATTCCCTGATGGAAGACTTAAGAGGATAGTTAGTCTAATCATGGGGGAAACATTGTTGAGCTTTCTACTTGAAAGTTAAAATAGTTTTCGAATGGGATTTAAGAAAATCAGACAGTAGGGTTCTCAAGAATACTAATAATATTCCTGTCCTTTTGGTTTGATTTTTCATGAAAAAATTGTGTTGGGAGCAAAGCAGTAAACCTTAGTCTGCTCTGTTTATAAAGTTGTATTTCTTCTGACATAAAATGTAGTTGAAAATTAAATTTTGTGACATTCCTACTCCCATAGGTTAAACTTGTTATACTGTCATTTCTGTCCTCTTTAATTAAAAGAAATTTATATTAAAGATGTTACAAATAGCATTTACAGTAATAGCTATATTTTAACATATTTTTCCTAATCTCTTTACCAGTATGCCAGAGAAAAGAACTTATTTGACATTTGGATAGAAAGATTGCTTTTATTGTTAGCAGAGTGGGTTCTTTTCTCCTAACATAAACAATGCTTTGAGGACTACTAAGTAGTTCTATAGATTATACCCAAAGCTAGCACATTAATCTATTTGGGAGTAAGTTATTCCAGAATAGAGCATTACTAGTTCTTATTGGGACTTTCTTCCATTTCCCTGTAAAGAATATGTTATTTGTGATCCTTTAACATTTAAGACTGCTTTAGTATATTACCTTCTTTGTCCTTTACAACAAGTAGTTGGGACATAATGTAAAAAGCGTTATAAATGAACCTAGCTAAGAAACAAAAATAGAGTCAGGGACAAAGAGAATAGACTAGTGGTTGCCAAGGGAAAGGGATGGTAGAAGGTAGGAGTGGGAGTTTGGGATTAGTAGATGCAAACTGATATATATAGAAACAACAAGGTCCTACAGTATAGTAAAGAAAACCATATTCAGTATCCTTTGATAAACCATAATGGAAAAGAATACAAAAAAGAATGTGTGTGTGTGTGTGTGTATAGTTTTATATATATATATATGTGTGTGTGTGTTTATGTATATATATAACTGAGTCACTTTGCTGTACAGCAGAAATTAATACACCCACTCCAGTGTTCTTGCCTGGAGAATCCCAGGGATAGGGGAGCCTGGTGGACTGCCATCTATGGGTTGGCACAGAGTCTGACATGACTGAAGCAAGGCAGCAGCAGAAATTAATACAATGTTGTAAATTCAACTATTGTGGTGGTTTGGTTGTTAAATTGTGTCCAACTTTTGCAACCTCCAAGGACTGTAGCCCACCAGGCTCCTCTGTGCATGGGATTGTTGAGGCAGGAATACTGGAATGGTTTGCCGTTTCCTTCTCCAGGGGATCTTTCTGACCCAGGGATCCAGCCTGGGTCTCCTGCACTGCAGCAGATTCTTTACCGACTGAGCTACCATTCAACTATACTGCAATTAAAAAAAAATTTTTTTTAAGTGATTAAAACAGGAATGGGAAGACCTGTATTTGAGTCCTGGTTCCCTTTCTAGAAACCACGTATTTTGGACCAAGTCGTCTAAGCTTTGAGTTGATTTTCTAATTGATAGTATGAACACATTAGTTCATGTACTACCTACTTTACATGATTGTTAAGATTTTATTTAAGAACAAGACATTTTGCCTTATCTTTTATCCTCCCGAAAACAAAATAACCCAATAAGAAAGGTGCTATAATCTCATTTTATAATGTGTGAATGAGCTATTTAGTGACTTGCTCAAGACCACAAAACTAGGTAATGATCTTACTGGGATTTGTCTGGTTTCCATTGTACAGTGTTCCCACTCATCTCTGTAAGTCATACACATGTGCTTTGGTGTTAATTTTAAGTCATGGTGTCTTGAAGTTCATGACACATCTTTTTCCCCATTCTTTCTTTCATTCATTTATTTAATAAACCTAATAAGTACCTTGAGCCCTTGCCCAGGTTGTAGGAATACAGAATATTCTTTCATTGAAAAAAATATCAACTGAGCATCTAAATGCCAGGCATGTGCTGCTTTGAGGATATGATGATGGAAAAAGCAAATATACTCTCTTCTTTCATAGAGCATATAACCTCTTAAAGGAGATAAAAAATAAAGGCAATAAATAAGAAAAGAAGTATTTAACAAGTATTTAATAAAAGAGTATGCTATCTTGGAGAATAGGGAAACCGACTGTAGATAAAGTAATCAGAGAAGACCTCTCTGAGGAGAAACGTTTAACAGAAAATCTGAAGGCTGAAAGGAACCAGGCTTCCCTGGTGGCTCAGCTGGTAAAGAATCTGCCTGCCATGTGGGTGACCTGGGTTCGATCCCTGGGTTGGGAAGATCCCCTGAAGAAGGAAATGGCTACCCACTCCAGTATTCTGGCCTGGAGAATTCCATGGACTATATAGTGCATGGGGTTGCAAAGAGTTATACACAACTGATCGACTTTCACTTCACCCACTACAGCTGGGGGAGAAGATTTCCTAGAAGAGGGGGAGGTCATGATTGAGGATTCTGAGGAATTGGCTTGATATATCTGAAAAAATTCAGGATGAGGGGCATGGGAGAAGATACGTGTATTCTGGGAAAATCATGTAATTTCTCAGAGCTTAAGTCACGTATGGATGTGAGAGTTGGACTATAAAGAAAGTTGAGCGCCGAAGAATTGATGCTTTTGAACTGTGGTGTTGGAGAAGACTCTTGAGAGTCCCTTGGACAGCAAGGAGATCCAACCAGTCCATCCTAAAGGAGATCAGTCCTAGGTGTTCATTGGAAGGACCGATGTTGAAGCTGAAACTCCATTACTTTGGCCACCTGATGCAAAGAGCTGACTCATTGGAAAAGACCCTGATGCTGGGAAGGATAGAGGGCAGGAGGAGAAGGGGATGACAGAGGATGAGATGGTTGGATGACATCACCGACTCAATGGACATGAGTTTGGGTAGGCTCCGGGAGTTGGTGATGGACAGGGAGGCCTGGCGTGCTGCAGTTCATGGGGTTGCAAAGAGTCGGACACGACTGAGCAACTGAACTCAATTTCTTCACCTGTAAAATGAGGTAATATTTACATCTTCAGTTCATTGTGATGATTGAGTGAGATAGCATTTGGAAGAGCTTTTCCTATAGAAGGCACTCAATAAATGTAATTGGAATTAGTTGCCAGAGAGAGGAAGGAAGGACAGACCGGAGCAAACCTGTGTGGCTGGGGCAGGGTGAGAAAAGAGAAGAATTCCATCAGTAGATGTAGGAGAGTCAGCCAGGGTCTTGAGGCCACTGAAAGGAATTTCTATTTTATTCTCAGTGGAGTGGGAAACCCTGAAGGGCTTCAAGAAGGGGGATGATATGAATTGATGTTTTTTAAAAATCACTCTGGCTGCTACATCTAGAATGATAGGTGGCAACAGGAGAAGCAGGGATACTACTGGTGTTAGAGTATCACCTCAGTTCATTCTGGGATGTTTCTTGATTCTATTTTTGTTTTCTGGAGTTGATTCATTTCCTAATTTTTCCCAGCTTTTGTTCCCTATCTATACATCCAAGCTGAATACATTCCTTCTTCCCCTAAAAAAATTAGTTTATCTTTTAGTTTTAGTGTAGTTTTTACTGCTAAAAAAATGAAATAAATGTTTAATTCTACTCTAAGGCCCTATTTACTTACCATAACTTGTAGGAATTAGTTTTAAGAAGCACATATGGTAGTATTGGACTTTAAAATCTTATGTTCACATTCTGCAAGGTACTTCCATGTACTTTGAACTTACTGAGTGCCTTGTGTGTGTCATTTATGGTGCCAGGTGCTGAGGGTATGCAAAGGTGACCAAGGCATTGATCCTACCTCAGTGAAACTTCAGTCCACTTGAGGTTAACTTGCAATCAAGCCAATCAGTAAATATCTATTGAATTTGTACTCTGTTTCAGGCACTTAGAAGTTTACACTGGGTATGTGGGACTTAAAGAAGTGGGAATAATCAGATCTACCAGGAGGGAATCAAGAAAGTCTTATAGAGAAGATGATACCTGAAGTATTTTTAAAGATAAAATAGTATTACCTTGTTGAAAGAAGGATGGGAAATTTTAGATTCAGTGAGTAGAAATATGTAACATGAAACATCATACATGATGCTGTCTTGTTTACGTAATTCCCACCACTGTGAGAATTAGTTCCTTCTGTGAGGGAAAGAATTACACTCAGCTCTTTTTTGTTGTTTTTTTCTAAAGACGAGAAAATTGAGGCTCAGCGAGATTAGTTAATTTTTCTGAAGACTCATACTAGCCAGTGGCAGAACTAAAGTCACCCGTGGTTGGCCTGATTTTAAGGCCCGTATTACTCCTGTCATGATGCAGTTTTCCTCCTTGTTTCGAATAATAACCTCTTCCAGACGTCTAACAAGTTTTTAGTCTTCTGTAGCAGTTGCATGCTTAGTAAGACTCTAGTGATGGAAATCTAAACTGATATTGTGTTATATTCATGAAACTTTGCTGAGATAGACTTTACATTGCGTGGCTTGATACTGTTTGGGAAACTCCTGCATAGTGGCCCAACATTTGTTGTGTTCTTCTTTTTAACTGGGTAAGTTTCTGTTAGAGTATGGCAGAGAGACCTGGACACAAGTGGGAAAAGTTGTCCTGTGAAGGGTATTCACTTGAGTTCCATTGACTGGGACATTTCTCATCCAAAAAAAGAAAAAAACTGTTTGTGTGTATTTTTAAGTAATCTATAACACAAGAGCCTTTTGTGGTAATGAGACCCAGATTTCCTTCTGTGTCTGTATCCCTTTATGCAGGCATGATTTCTTGGAAAGGAGAGTCCATATGTCAAACACTGTCTCATTGAGAACGTGGAATGATTCCATAGATGCTGTGGCAATGATTAGAGTCTTAAATATTTTGTCCTGTCTGGATCAGTGGGTGCTTGGTTCCTTACCAAATCAACTGCCTCAGTGATTGGGAAGGCAGGATGGTAAGAGCTTTTAGATCACTTATTGTACTTGGATGCATTTGAATATTAATAGTTTGTCCAACATGTAAGTCAGAGAGACATTTGAATTAATTTATAATGTTGTCATGGCCATTGTGAATTTGTGGAATCTATTATTATAAAAATTACATAAAAGAGGCTAATGTAATTGTTCTGAGCATGCTTGAAATAGACTAGGCAAGACTAGGTTAGATATTTTAAATCCATTTTAAAACATTTAAAATTATCAGCCTACAAGATTTTCACCTTGCAATGCATTTATCAGGATGTAAACCCATTGTAAACTGAGGAAGATCTGTAATGTAATGTGAATCAGATCCACATTATTGTCTTAATTAACCAAAAGAAATGCATGTCTAAGTCTTTTCAGCTTAAAAAAAAAAGAAAAATTATATAAAAGATTTATTATCACAAAAATTACCACAGCCCCAGGTAAATGTAGCTACCTACGTTTAAAGGAACAAATAGGAAATACTGTGAGGAAACTGCAGAATTTTTTTTTTGTTTGTAAGCCCCTGAAAACATTATTTTAATCAGGGCTTTTTTCCTTTACCTGAGTCTTAACAGCTTGTTCCTGTTCTTCCCTGGACCCTCCCGTTCCCCCTCTAGCTTCTTTTCACCAACAAGCCTGTCAGCTGTGACCTCTCTAACCTGCAGAGCAGCATGAGGAACACAAGCCTCTGCTCTGCATCAGGTGTTAGGGACGTCATTAATGGTTCCTGGAAAAGCACACCCTAGAGAGCCAGGTTTGGGCTTTGGCAGGTAAAAAGTCTTTTAGATCTTGGAATGCTGGAAACCTGAAACCTTTCAGTTTTTTTAGCTAAAGTGATTGGCAACAGAATGTGACATCTGAGGTTTCGTGGCCAGCAATAGCCATAATTAACCACATGAGCTCACATTTTCCCACTGGAGATTCAGTGGTCTTGGGGTGATGAAAGTGACTTCCCTACCAGGAGGTGGTTTTCCTTTTGAGGGTATTGGAGTACCTGTGGGCCCTGTAATGCCTCACCCGTGGTCCTTTTAAAATGCTTTTTAATATAAAGCTTCAATATTGGAAATCCAACACCATGGTGTTTAACTGTGAGGTTGTGACTGAGCACTATGGCCTGGAATGGGAAGCAACCGAGGGTTTTTAATGGGTGAGCTGGGGGAGTCTTGTGGTGAAAATAATGGTGAGTGTGAATAACCAGAATCAAAGCTGATTTCCAGTATTACCCAAGTTTTCATTTTTTGCTATTTCCTTTTGGTTTTTGCTGTATGTATATAGGATTCTCTTAGAGATGCCCTTTTATGTTTAATTTAAGCAAAATTGTTTTATTGAAAGGAGGTAATGTTAGAAGACCAATTTCTGTTCTTTTACTAGATATGTAGATGTAGTCCTTGAAATAGATAAATGTAATGCTTTAGTATTACCCTTTTAGTAATATGGAAAAATGCAGATGCTTGAGTGTTTAATATTGGATAGATTTTTTTTAAACATTAATACTTTGCATTTGACCTGTTTGGCAGGCTAAGAGGCCCTCTGATTTTTGGAAGTTTTCAGATCCTTTTCTGTAGGTCACATAGAAAAGGAAAAGCTTAGTGTAAAGCACATATGTGTGTGGGTGCTCAGTCACTCAGTCGTGTTTGACTCTGCAACCCCATGGACTCTAGCCCACCAGGCTCCTCTTTCCATGGAATTTTCCAGGCAAGAATACTGGAGCAGGTTGCCATTTTCCACTCTAGGAAATCAATCCCGACGCAGGGATCGAACCTGCCTCCCCTGCTTGCCAGACAGATTCTTTACCACTGCGCCTCCTGGGAATCCCAAAGTACACAAAGGAAAGTCCAAACTTAATGTAGTTTTATTCTTCATTACTTACTGAAAGTTTTCTTTTTCTTCCTCTTTTCCTCTCCCTTCAAAAGAGGATCCTTAAAGACCAAGTCCTTGTACTAATAGGAATATTTTAAATTTAATAAGCATTATTCTTAAAGAAAACAGGAGGTGGGATTCAGCAACCTCTTTCATGGAACTCATTGTACCAGCTGTGATTCCAGGTGTAGATGCTTGAAGGGGCTGGGGTGTAGATACAATTCTTTTACTCCTGCATTCATAGTTTTTACTTATATGGTTTTGACTAACTCACTTATACCACTTGAATCTTATTTTTCTCATTTCTAAATTAGCAGCATCAGATTCAATGATTTCTAAGGCTTCTCCCAGCTCTGATCTTATATGATGATTAAATTATATTGTGATGAATCTACAGTGTAATATAATTTTAGTTTCTAAGGTAATCTGATACGCATATTTCAACAGAAGTAAAGTATTATAGTAGTAAAGGTACTTGAGTGGGACTGAGCCAGGAGCACATGGTCTCTAAAAATAGTCCTAGTTAGTTAAGGCATGCCCAATAGCTGCATAGAGTGCTGTTTGATTTTTTTTTCCATCAATTTGATTTGAGAGAACATGTCACCAAAGATTCACAGACTTTTTGTGTGTTTTTTGCTCTTACTAGAAAAGAATGAAGAAACTAAAATAATAAACGTGTCATATGCTTCTAGACTCCCAAGTTAAAAAAATTGTTGTATATTCCACAGTAACGTTCTGCAACAGTATGGTAGAGTGCTTAAAGACAAAGGCCTTGGTGTCAGGTCAACTGCTATCCTCGCTATATTAGTTTGAACAAGTTCCTTAAGTTCTTGAACCTTATTTGTTCATCTATAAATTGAATGAAATAGCATATAAAACATGCCCAGTTTATTAACTTTTGATGAATGAGTGACTGCCAGAAATAGAGCACCATGGTCAATTCCTGGCAGGAAAAGAAAAGTGTACAATAAAAGTTACCTATTTTTACAGTATGATCAAAGAATCTGTTTTGGTAGTCAGGTGTGGAGAATGCATTGAGTGGTATATGCCAATAGTGGCTTTCCTATACAGTAAGAAGATAGTGCTTAGATAACCAGGTTTAAATATAAAAGAAGAATGTGGGAAATATTACTAACAATTGAAGTTAAAGTTACTCTTAGAAATCAGGAAATACTCAAGCCAAGGTCATCTCAATCATTTTAGCCTTTCTCTAGCCAGAAGTATTCTAGATATGTGTTAAATCTATGTGTGTATGTGTGTGTGAGAGAGAGAGAGACAAAGAGAGAACTTTTTAAAGTATTTTAAGAATACCATATACCAAGTAGTTACTTTTTTCTTCTCCCTTGGGGCAAGCTTAAAACTTCTTATTGTATTATTCTCAGTTCTGAATACTTGAATGATTATCACTTCCTAGGCAGTAGCAGAAATCTAGATGTTGAGTTAAAAATCTGTGACTTCTTACAAGATATGTACTGTAGGATACATGTATTCTTTTTCCAACACTTACTTCCACCGAAATTGCATCAATAGGATGTATTAATATATGAACAGTGTGGTTTTTTTACCTTTTACTATTTAAAACACTTTTCTTCTCTGTCCTGTCTCAAACATCACTGACTTATTTAAACAATACTCTCTTTATGAATATTGAGAATGTACCCTGTAAGGATGTGCTGTGCTATTTCACTTTACCTTGGAATTAATAATGTTGTACAGTAGTATAACAGTACAACTATTTTGCTTGGTAAAGTTTTTAATGAATAAAATGTATGATGTTTATATAGTATGCAATGTTTAAATCTCTGAAACTAATTTTCACATTGTATAGTAGACTCAAGTATTATTTTTGGCATTAAAAATGCTGGGAAAGAAAGTAATGAAGACTTGACTGTACTAAGAACTCTTAAGATTATATATCAGATGTTAATCTCACCACATTAATTATTGGGAAATAGTTTTAAATATAGTAGATGAAATTTCAAATCTTATTAATATATTTAGATGTGTGTAAAATCATATTTAGATAGGTGAATAATATTTTATCAATTATTTCTTATAAAATCTCTCTTGAAATTGATTCATTATGATCTTGTGGCTACATTTATGAAGTAAATAGCTGTTTTCTGTTTTTCTGTTTTTGAATTAACAGCAAAAGATGATGGGAGCATTGCTGTTGCCCTTGGTTATACTGCACATTTGGTATCCATGATCTCCTTTTTCCTACAAGTGCCCCTCAGATATCCTGTAATTCATAAGGGATCTAGATCAACAATCAAAGATAATATTAATGACAAGCTGACTGAAAAGGAGAGAGAGTAAGTATCCTTTTACAATATACTTTTAATATTGGGCCAGTATGAAGCATCGAGTGTATTAAAAATATAAAAGGTGACCTAGGTTGTGGTAATTTTTGTATATGCTTTGTGAAGTGCTCCATTTCTTTTAAATAAAATGTAGGCAGAATTACTAGTGATAGCAAAATTGACCCATTCAAGTTTAATTTGCTTTTGTGAGGCAAGTATCGGGGCTTCCCAGATGGCTCAGTGGTAAAGAATCCACCTGCCAATGCAGGAGATGCCGGAGATGCAAGTTCAATCCCTGGGTCAGGAAGATCCCCTAAAGGTGGAAATGACAACCCATTCCAGTATTCTTGCCTGGAAAATCCCATAGACAGAGGAGCCTGGCGAGCTGTAGTCCACAGGGTTGCAAAGAGCTGGACACAGCTGAGCGACATGCATGCAGTAGTGGCCTTACAGAAAGCATTATGAAGTATTCCCTCTCTTCTACTTTCTTGGAAGAGTTTGAGGTTTGCTGTTAATTCTTCTTTTAAATGTTTGTTAGAATTTACCAGTTGGAGCCATGTGATTTTGCACTTTTCTTTGTTGGGAGGTTTTTGATTAGTGATTCAATTATAGGTCTGTTCATATTTTTTTTATATATTCTTGACTCAGTTTAGATAATTTGTGTGTTTCCAAGAACAGTACTATTTCATCTAGGTTATGTAATTTGTTGATGAGAGTTGTTCATAATATTATTTTGTAATCATTTTCATTTCTGTAAGGTCTTTAATGATGTCTATTTTCATGTCTGATTTTAGCTGTTTGTGTCTTTTCTCTTTTATTTTCTTATTGATGTGAAAAACTTATCTAGAATAAGAAGAATTGATGGATCTTTTCAAAGAACTCACTTTTTTATTTTGTTGATTCTATTATTTTATATTATTTTTGTATTCTCTCTCCACTCTATTATTTCCTTCATTCTGCTAGCTTTGGGTTTCATTTTCTATTACTTAGATGTAAAGTTAGGTTACTGATATGAGAGCTTTCTTTTTTAGTGTCAGTGTTTATATCTTTAAACTTCTACTTCCACAATAAATTGTGGCATGTTGCATTTTTATTTTCATTCATCTCAAAGTATTTTCTAATTCTCCATGTGATTTCTTCAGTTAACCCACTGGTTATTTTAAAAGGGTTTAGTTTTCACACTTGTGAATTTTCTAGTTTTCCTTCTGTTATTGAACTCTAGTTTAATTCCACTGTGATGGAGAAATAGATAGTTTGTATGAGTTCAGTATGTTTAAATTTATTAAGACTTGTTTTGTTGCCTAATATATGGTCTGTCCTAGAGAATGTTGCACAAGCATTTGAGAAGAAAGTATCTTCTACTGTTAGATGCAATGTTCTATATATGTGTTAGGTTTAGTTCATTTGCAGTGTTGTCAAGTCTTAGATGTCCTTATTGATGTTCTATCTAGATATGCTTTCCATTATTGAAAATTCAGTGTTAAACTCTCCAACTATTATTGTAGGACTATTTCTCCTTCAATTCTGTCAGTGTTTGCTTCTTTTATTTGGAGGCTCTGTCATTTGGTGCATATGTTTTGAGATACTATTTCTTGATAAACTGACCCTTTTATCATTATATAATGAACTTTTTTGCCTCTTGAAACAAGTTTGACCTAAAAACTATTTTGCCTGATATTAGCATGGCCTCTCAGCTCTCTTTTGGTTACTGTATTTGGGAATATCTTTCTCATCCTTTCACTTTGAACCTATTTGTGTCTTTGGATCTAAAATGAGTCTCTTATAGGCAGTATATAGTGGATCATTTTAACTCCTTTCTGCAGATCTTTGCCTTTTGATTGGAGACTTTCATTTACTTCTATTTAACATAATTTATGGTATGAAAGGACTTCCTTCTGCCATTCCCCCCCTCCCATATTTCTTATACCTTTTATTGTGCCTCATTTTCCTCCATTACTGCCTTTGTTTTTCTTAATTGATTTTTTGTAGTGTACGATTTTGATTCCCGTCTGATTTCTTTTTCAGTGTATTTAAGATATTTTCTTATTGGTGACTCTGGGATTATCGTTAACATTCTATAACAGTCTACTTTGAAATAATACCCATTTAGCTTCATTAGTATGTAAAAACTCTGCTCCTCTATACCTCTGTCTTCCCACCTTTAGGTTCTTGTTGTCACTGATGACATCTTGATGCATTGTGTGCCCATACTACTGTCTTTTTTAATTTACCCGTGTAGTTTTCTTCACTGGAGACCTTTATTTCTTTGTTCAGTTTCAGTAACTGTGTAGTGTCCTTTCATTTCAACCAGAAGGCCTTAGCCTTCACTTCTTGCAGTAAGCCTAGCAGTTAGCCAGAGGCGAAAGCCTAGGGTCTTCTCAGGTCTTTTCTGAGCATGCATTCTGTTCTGAGCATGTATACAATGTCCTTTTTATTTTTAAAATTTTTTATTTAATTATTTAATTTTTATTTTGTATTGGAGTGTTGTTGATTAACAATAGTGTGCCAGTTTAATGTGCACAGCAAAGTGATTCAGTTAAACATATACATGTACCTATTCTTTTTCTAATTCTTTTGCCATTTAGGTTATTACAGAATACTGAACAGAGTTCCCTGTGTTATACAGTAGGTCCTTGTTGGTTATCTGTTTTAAACATAGCAGTGTATACATGTCAACCTCAAACTCCTAATCTATCCCTCCCCCGATGCTTCACACCTGGTAACCATAAGTCTACTCTCTGTGAGTCTGTTTCTGTTTTGTAAATAAGTTCATTTGTATCATTCTTTAAGATTCTTCATATAAGCTATATTATATGATACTTGTCTTTGTCTGACTAACTTCACTTAGTATAGTAATCTTCATGTCCATCCATGTTGCTGCAAATGGCATTATTTTATTCTTTATTATGGCTGAGTAATAGTCCATTGTATATATGTACTATATTTTCTTTATCCATTCATCTGTCAGTGGATATTTATGTTGCATCTATGTCTTGGCTATGGTATGCAATGATGTGATGAACATTGTGGTGCATATATCTTTTCAAGCCATGCTTTTCTCTGGATATATTTTCAGCAGTGGGATTGCTGAATCATACGGCAATTCTGTTTTAGTTTTCTGAAGAATCTCCATACTGTTTTGCCCAGTGGCTGCACCCACTTACATTCCCACCGTAACTTCTGATTCCACAGTGTGTGAGTATACTTTTGAATACACTAATTTCTGAAAGAAGTTTTCCCTAGCTGTTCCTCCTAGACTTTAGACAGTCTGTTGTGTGTCTCAGCCTTAATCTTTTGCCTAAGGAAGCAGTTAGGTTTGTTTATTTGCCTTACTTCTTGAACATTGTCCTGTTTTTCCTCTCTGAGTGAGTTCTGACTAGGCAAAACAAACGCAAGTGCCTTGCATTAGTCCTTCAGATTGCCCCCAGACAAGTTAGGACAAACCAACACAAATTTTTTACTGTGTTGGTAAAAAAAAATAAGATCTGCTCTGCTCCCTTAAGAACCAGGAGTCAGGGCCTCACACTGGCAGTCTGCTGTCTGTAGGACCACTGCTGAGCTGGAGAGGAGGTGAGGGACAGGATAAGTAAAAATACTGCAAAGTGTTCCTTCCGATTTTGAGTTTCCTTTTTCTTGATTGATTGTTCAGCCAGTTGTGAACCTTTGATGGACAGTTTTTGCTTGATTTTCTTTTTTCAGTGTTTCTCTGGAGGGACAAGTCCTTTGATCTACTTACTCTACCATTTTTGCTAATATCATTCCATTTGTTCATGTAATGGTGAAAAACACTACTTATAAGGAATGAAGGGATCCCCTAGGTGATTTTAAGAGGAGAGAATACCATAACCAGATATATCTTTCACAAAGAAAACCTTGTAGTTTTGTGGAGAATGCCCACCCCTCCCAACCTTCTTTTGGCTCCATATTAATAAAATCAAGTATCTCTCCAGATTTTTATCAAATGTGCTCATGGTGATCTGCCTTGAAATAATAGTTATGTAGGAAATCACTTTGGGAGCTTGAAGGGAGGGGTATTCCTCAGAATGGTAAATACTCTTTCTCCAGATCAGCTGTGCACTTTAATTTGTGAAGGAGCAGCTCAACATGTGGGCACTCCATGTAGTGTATGCTCTAGTGTGAGTAGTAGTGATGATTTGTTTATTGACTGACTGATTTTCCTAAGCAGTCTGGGAAGGCCAGTTAGATTTAGGTGATTATGTTGCTCTTTTTTTTTCCCCCCTTTGGCAGCCAGGAGAACCACAGGAATTGCTTTTTAGTGAATGGATTTTATATTCTACCTCTGTCTTCCCCATTTTACTGAAACAAAAAATGTATTTTATTGATTCTAATGTAAGTACTTTTGACATCTTACTAATATTGCTAACAATGAGATACATCTTCCAGTTAATGGCATGATTGATATGGTGTTTTATCATATAAAAAATAAAAAATGATGTTTTATCTTTTCTTAGTGGTGAAAGTGAAAGTGAAGTCGTTCAGTCGTGTCCGACTCTTTGCAACCCCATGGGCCGTAGCCTACCAGGCTGCTCCGTCCATGGAATTTTCCAGGCAAGAGTACTGGAGTGGGTTGTCATTTCCTTCCCCAGGGGATCTTCCCGACCTAGTGATCGAACCCAGGTCTCCCGCATTACAGGCAGACGCTTTACCATCTGAGCCACCAGGGAAGATCTTTTTCTTAGTGGTACATAAGTTAATAATGCAGTTCACAGTTGATGCTGTCTTAGATTTTATGAACTGTCAAATATTTCCTCTGGGGCAGTAAAGCACCTCAGATCCTTTTTGGAACAGCATAAATGTGTAAATATATCTCTAAATACAAATGCATTTATTAATTATGATTGTTGATTGAATCAACCTCTCAGTTATTAGCCTGGATCACTGAAAGAGTGTGTTGATTTTGATGTGAACTTTTCCAGGGTATTAGGTAGAATCAGGTCTTCATGAGAAAATAGGAATTAAATGACTCATTGGACAAATTATATTTAATGTAATAGGCCTAGGAATCCTCAGCTTCTGCCCTCTCTGATTACCTGTTTCCTCTGGCTATTGGCATGTGATATATTAGGGTTGAGAGTCCTGTTTAGCTAGTTTTGCTGAACTAGGTTTTTCCCTTTGTCTGGCCTGTTTGAAGCCCAGATCTGGACTGATGCGTCGCCTAAACCATTGCTTAGGCACCTGCACACTGTAAAGGGAAGCTCTGCAGTCTTTGCTGCATTTCATTTTGAGGCTCAGACCACAAAACACAGAGGAATGTAGCCAGAGTCCAGCAGCAGTGTTCTTTTACCCCTTATTTCTTTTTTCACTGAGGACTGAAAAGTAAATTCTAAAGTGATTTTTGAAATAAAATGTGTTGGCCGTTGTTATTTCGCTCTTATTACCTAATGTTAGGTAATACAGACACAATAGAGCAGTGAAACAGTCATCGAGCTAGGACATAGCTGGTCAGAGCATTTGGCTTTTTCAAGTCCTCAAAAGATGTCTGACATTTTTTTGTTTTATTCTCAGAAGGAGAAATAGGGAGTGGTGTAAATTGGCAGACACTTTTGAAACTTCCTGGCCTGTCCACCACAAGGTTTTTACAGATCTCTAAGAGCTGGTCAGCTCTTTTCCTCTAGTAGAGTTACTGGAACTGAGAGAAATGTTAGTGCTGCTTTTCCTATTTCATGGATATTTTTGTGCTTATGTTTATTCCAATGGAAGATCTTGACTAAAAGGCCAGGAGTTGCCTTTTTTACCTGATTGATTCTGATTTCTTTTAAAAACAGAAATTCCAGAGTACAAAGAAATTGTGATATATCTGAAATCAGATATTCATGGGCCCAGACCATAGTCACTGCATATGGATCTC
This sequence comes from Giraffa tippelskirchi, assembly GCF_054371585.1. Lineage (NCBI taxonomy): Eukaryota > Metazoa > Chordata > Mammalia > Artiodactyla > Giraffidae > Giraffa > Giraffa tippelskirchi. The sequence goes on from NC_137285.1 coordinate 126,676,771, forward strand.
CTGCTCATGAGAGAAGGAATAGTCTGTTTTAATGATCTACCACCATTTTTTTGTTAGTGGGTGCATGTGGCGATCATGCATACTTATCTATAAAGGAACTGGCCGGACAGGTCCCCAAGCCTGTGACTTGAGCCACTTGCAGCCACCTGGGCATGTCTGGATGTTTATGGATGTTTATCTTCCCCTTCAGCATAACCAGGTTGCATTCTGTCAGAGGGGAAGGGACAAAGGAATTTTCAAGTGGCAGTGATCAGATTGATTCCCTATCTCTATATTCCTACAGTCTATCTCTTGACCTGGCAACACTGACCTGTTAATAAATGAATGAGAATTTTTTCTAGTGGCATCTCCTTGAATCAGTTAAAATACTTTGAATGTTATTTGCATAAGTAGCAAATTCTCCATAGCAATAGTGACTGGCCCTTGGGATTTCATTAGCATATATTGAAGACATAAATGTTTTTATGCTGCTGTAATTTTCAGACAGCTATAATTCTGACTCCTCGTTTCTGTTTTTACCTGCTTCACGCATACTTAAACACTTGTGGACCCATCTTACATTAAGAATACTTTCCTATAAACATCTTCAGCTTCTGTTTGCTAATCAAGCTGTTTTAATGTGAAGAGTTCAGAAGTGGTCACCATTTTCACTAAATTGCCATCTTTGCTTTCATGGTGTCCAATTAAATCGGATGGCCTCCTTCCAGAAATGGGAGATTTTCACATCATGTTTAGGCTTAAGTGCTGTGGTTTTAATTTTCAACTCTTCTTCTGTTTATCCTATAAATTAGAACACTCTTTTTAACCTTTCATCTTCATTTTATTATAGGTTGTTGTTCAGATGCTGGCATTTAAAGTACTCAGGAACTCAGACCTCAGATCTTTAAATTGAACATTGATTGTTACGACTTGAGGCAGTGGGTGAACCAAATGCTGAGGTTTTCTATTTTTTCTTGCTGTGCAACTTAGAAGTATAATCAAACAAATATTTTTCAGGGTGACTAATATAACTGAAATGAATAGAATTGTTAGTTCTTTTAGGTGTTCCATTTGATTACAAGAATGTGACCTAAGTTGAAAAATTGCTGTTCATGTGAAAGCTTTCCCAAATGTCTTTAGTCCAGCTCCATTGTAACTACCTAAGGGTATACTGTAAAACAGAAATAGAAGGGAAAAAATGTTTCTGTACATGCTGAATTGTAGACATTGTGTTTTAGAACCAGACAAAATATTCCTAGGTTGTATGATTCAACCCTTCATTTCACAAATGAAGAAAGAGGTTGAACAATGAAGTAAGGTCATATAAGAAGTTAACTAAGCCTTCATTTTGATCTATTCCACTGAGGAAATGAAGCCCAAGAGATGATGTACCAGTTATAGGTGAAGTATTTTTAAGCAAACATTTTTCAGAGATGGAAGGGATTCCCCGGTGGCTCAGTGGTAAAGAATCCTCCTGCCAGTGCAAGAGACGTGGGTTCACTCCCTGGGTTGGGAAGATCCCCTGGAGAAGGAAGTGGTAACCCACTCCAGTATTCTTGCCTGGGAAATCCCATGGACGGGGGAACCTGGCAGGCTGTAGTCTTCAAGGTTGCAAAAGAGTTGGACATAACTTAGTGACTTAACAACAACAAAGGAGATAGAAGAAGTGTATTTATCAAAAAGGAGCTGTATATGAGACTGAAATACCCCTTTCCTTTTTAGGGAAAGCTCACTGGTGAAAAATGCCCTGATGTAAATTCCTATATATTATGTGGAGTTCCCATGTTAAGTTCTTATTGAAAACATTAATTATTTAAATCTTATTTATCTGTTGGTTCACTTTGACATTTTTTTTTTTCTCTAAAAGGTGTAGTGCACAATGGTTCTCTTTTCTTCCCCCTTTCCTCAATTTATTTAAACTGTGCAGTTTTTTGTTCATTTTGTTTTTTTATTTCTAATCACTTAAGGCTTTGAAGTTACATTGGGACTTAATGTCTAATCAAGAGTGACTGGGGAAATGTCCTAAGTTTCTTGGTTCACCTGGCATAATATATGTGGCACTAGGTTATCATGAGGTTTAAATGAAGCACAGTGCTTGGCACATAAAAGATGCTCAATAAAATTTTCCAATTACTGTTATGTATACATTGAGCTTTGCAACAGGAATTCCAGGCAGCTGTGTGATTTCTTTTTCTTTTTCGCTAATTTTAGGTGCCTAAAGGGAAAGTTGGCCTAAGAAGAGGTTATTGGTGTTGTTTAGTTGCTAAATCATGTTCGACTTGACTCTTCTGTGACCCCACAGACTGTAGCCCACCAGGCTAGACTCCTCTGTCCATGGGTTTCCCAGGCAAGAATACTGGACTGGGTTGCCATTTCCTTCTCCAGGGGATCTTCCCAATCCAGGGATCAAACCCATGGCTTCTGCATCAGCAGGTGGATTCTTCACCACTGAGCCACCAGGGAAGCCCAGGAAAAGGTTAAGGAAAATTAAAAATGCAGCCCCCATAGGATAGTATGAGATTTTCTTTTCTAGCAACATCAGGAGGTACATCATCTTTCCGTTAGTAGTGTGAATGGAGAGGACTAATGAAGGTTCCCAGAGCACAGGGAAAAAAAACTACTGCAGATCTTAAGGCTTGTCTCTTTTACTTCAGCTACTCAGGGAGTTTACTTATATACACTAATGACTCAAGTAAGTGCCTGTGTTTTAGAACCTATCAGTATAGTAAATGCTGAAGCCCTTATCCTTAAAAGGAATATAGAGCATGTTCAAATAGTTCAACAGTTCCAAACCTGGCCCTCTACTTACTCTTTTTAGTCCTATCCCAGTGTACTCTCAGTTCGTGACCTGTGCTCCAGTCAAACTGTTGTTTTCCAAACACATCACATTATTTCCCACTTGATACTCTTTGTCCTTACTATTCTACTTATCTGGAATGCCTTCCCTAGCCATCTCTAGGATCATAATTGTGGTTGTACTTAAAGCCTTTCCCTTGTTATCTAAAACTTCCTCATAAAATCTTTCTTAATTCCCCATAGTTTGATGGACTGTAATAGCCTTCTGTAATCCTATGACGAATTCTGTCTATATATTTACCTCAGAAATGAACTATGTTGATATATGTTCTTATTTCATTTTAACAACAACTCAGTGATACAAGTATTTGTCTTATTCTTGTCTGAAATATTTTCAGTGTAGAAACTGCATCTTAGTTGGCATGAAACTCATTCCATTGCCTTACCGAGAGCCTTATATTGTGTAAACACTCAATAAATATTTTTTTTGAGTTGAATTAGGAGAGCAAAAGGGATGTTACTTTTGCAAATGCTATTAAGTAATCTGACACTCCATGTTATGGCCCATAGTTTTAACTCTAGATGCTCTGGCCAGGACAATCCTTATTTCATACACTCCCTTAGGACCATGAGAAGCTATTAACTTCAGTGCCTGTTGTAATCCAAGGCACAGGCAGCAGTACTGATGGGGTTGTGTTTAGGAGTGAGAGCAAAGAGTGTGTTTTAAATGAAGAATCCCCATGGAAATTTAGGCAGGAGAGATCAACAAAATAAAAATGCAGAAGGTGGTTGCTGGGTGAAACAGGAAATGAACACCTTATGAAGATTAGGCATTCCACTGAGAGAGGGGAAATGTAGAAAACGAGTCAAAAGTAATTGTGCAGCCATTTCATCGCTGATACTTGAGAGCGCACTGTTGGGTGTGTTGTTTTTAATGAAGTGTGCTTTTATAGTGCTGATGTTATTATCTGGATGAGGAAGTCTTCTCTAGTATTATTGTCATCTCAGCTTCCTGCAACCAACTAAATTAAAATACAGTAATGTAATGAGTCAGTGGAATAAAAAAGAAAACCAGATGACTCTGACATGTGACCCCAAGTTGAACTTACTGCTTTTCTGGTTCACAGTGTAGTCCAGTCAGAGTAAAGAGGTTCGATGTAATGCTTTGGAGAAAAAGGGAAGGTAGAGAAATAATATATTTAGTTAATAGTGGGGTATGTCATGGGTTAAAGATTGCTGCATTATTAGAATATCTGAGATCAGTGTTTCTCAACAGGAGGTCCCCAGAGCCTCAGTGAGTTCTCCAGATAGCATGGACTGGCCTTCTCCAGTCTATTATTGTGTATCATATGACAGCATAGATGCTTTGGGTTCTGATATGAATTAATCATTTACTCTAGTAAATAAGACTTTATTGATAGTACACTGGGGCTTTCCTGGTGGCTCAGCTGGTAAAGAATCTGCCTGCAGTACAGGAGACCTGGGTTTGTTTCCTGGGTTGGGAGGATCCCCTGGAGAAGGAAATGGCTACCCACTCCAGTTTTCTGGCCTAGAGAATTTCATGGACTGTATAGTCCATGGGGTCACAAAGAGTGGGACATTGCTGAGCGACTTTCAAAAGATACTACATTGAAAGTAGCTCTTTCTTTCCTTTAATTCTTTTTTTTTTTTTTTTTTTTATTTTGGCTGTGCTGGGTCTTAGTTGCTGCGCATAGCTTTCTCTAGTTGGGACGAGCAGAGGCTCCTCTTTGGTTGTGGTGCTTGGGCTTCTCATTGTGGTGGCTTCTCGTTGCAGAGCGTGGGCTCTAGCCATGCAGGCTTCAGTAGCTGCCACATGTGGGCTCAGTAGCTTAGTTACCCCGTGGCATGTGGAATCTTCCCAGAACCGGGATTGAACCCGTGTCCCCTGCATTGGCAGGCAGATTCCCAGCCACCAGACCACCAGGGCAGTCCTCCTTTAATTCTTATGTTTGATTTTTTGGTAGGCAAACAGCAAGGGATATGAGGATAATTATATCAAGTCAGAAAGTTTGTATTAAATGATTTGTGGAATCTTTTGGTTTTCTGAAGAAAAAAATGGATAGGAGTAAGAAAATTATTTTTAGGTAGATATGAACTATTTTAACTTCCCAAAGCATCTTATTATAATAGTTCTGTAGACAGTTTTCTAGGGGTAACGTTTATGTCCTAGACAATAGTATATTACACAACAAAGTTATATCATTCTTTGAACCACATAGTTCTATTCACTGCCATGTTTTATACCTCTCCCTACAATAACCTAGTTATAAGATCACCAAATGTAACCTCTGAATCAGGTTAAATAATCAATTGATTTTCAGAGTGTTTTTCTTCTTAATTCCTTGAAAAACTGATATGAAAGTTAATTTACGTATAGTTAAATCACAAGAGATAAATTATAAAAGGTGACATCACCGAAGTCAAACCATACGTTGAGGCCTAGTACGTATTTGTCACTGCACAAGATGCTGGCATTAGGTAAAATTACTCAGCTGTCAAAGTAGTATCAAGGATGGAGAGCAAGTCAGTAGACAGTATCCTCAGCATTCTAAGGCTCATGTTAGAGATACATGGGGTTGAGTTGAGTAGCCAGCAAAGGTATGTTTTAGGAGGTGGCCCTAAATGTTTGAGCCACTGAGTGTGGAAGAGACTTAGAAGCTGCCCAAGTAGACTAGATAACAGCAGAAACACACATACCCAGCACAAAATAGGTATTGCACCTTTCCATTGATCAAAGCATCTAGTTTCTCACTCAGCCTGGTGAATGACTTCACTGTACATTGCTCAGCAGTTTTCTCTTAGGTCTAAATAAAAGAAACATTAATTAATAATTCAATCCTTAGTGGATATAAAAATGAAAATTACTTTCAAAGATGATTAGGTTTGAGTGTTTAAATATCAATCAAAGCACAGTAATATATAAAGTGTTCTGAATCACAGAGTGGTTATAATAAATATGTGACTACTTTGACTTAAACATATATTCACTTCCATATATAATTCTTTACAGTGATAAACTATATGGCATGTCAATAATAAAAGTATTCTAAACTTAAGAAAGGAGAAACCGTGGGTTTCCAGCTTCACTTTTCTGAAAGAACTTTGGTGTCAGACATATCTTGAAACCAGTTTATTTCACCTCACTAGTCTCAGTGGGGGCTTCCCTTGTGGCTCAACTAATAAAGAATCCACCTGCAATTCGGGAGACTTGGGTTTGATCCCTGGGTTGGGAAGATCCCCTGGAGAAATGCAAGGCTACCCACTCCAGTATTCTGGCCTGGAGAATTCCATGGACTGTATAGTCCATAGGGTGGCAAAGAGTCGGACACGACTAAGTGACTTCACTTTCGCTAGTCTCAGTGTACTCATCTGACAATGAAGATAATGGCTTTAGAGAAATGTGAGGAATTAAAGAGGGAATTTACATAAAATCACCATTGCAAATAATAGTCACTCAGTAAATATTTATGTATTCAGTGATAATAATAAGTAGAAATGAGAAATTTGAAAAGTCCATGCCTTCTAATTCAGAAAAGCTCTTTACAAATCACAGAAACATACAGACCTTAATATGGGAAATGATTCATATGTTTGATTTCATTTTTAAACTTGCCTATAACAAAAGAAGACAAAATGGAAAGATAAGCCACTTATCAGGAGAAGAGATTTATGTCACAAAGATTTAACCAAGGATCAGTATTCAGGATACATAAGAAAAACCTTTGTATATTAATACGAAAAGGAGCAGTCAACTGCATAGTAATATGGACATAGCATATTAGGAAACTGTTACAGAAGAACAAAACCTAAATTTCTATTAACATAAGAAAAAATTCCTCAGTCTCACTAGTGATCAGGAAAATGCAAATTAACTCCACAAGAGAACCATTTCTCATCAATCAACGTGGCCAAAAAGAGAATGTTTAGTACCTAATTTGGTGAGCATGTAGAAGAAAAGGAACTTTCATCCATTGTGAGAGTTTCAATTAGTTTGTATATTTCAGAGGGCAGTTTGATAATAGAGTTAAATCTGCACAAACCTTTCTCAACCTAACAACCTCACTCTTGCTTATATATTAGATTCTTGAATAGCTTTTACATATATGTAGTCTACTAATATTTATTGTGTCTATATTATATAGATAATTAAGTGAATTATTTCTTGGTTACTTCAGTTATTCTGTATTGAAGTTATTCACAATTATATAGCTAGTATTTAATTTTTTTAAGTGCCTCTATCCTTTTGTACTATTCCAGGGTCTCTGTTACAGTGAAACATTATTTTGTTTTTTTCTTAAAGCTACTTCCTTTAAAACTAGAATATGTGTTGCTTTGTATACAGCTTCTCCTTTCTTATTACTTACAGAGTTGATACAGTGGTTATTTTTTTTTAATTCATATCATTTCATACATCAGTTCTTGATTCGTATTCATATTCATTTATACTAGTAATTCTGTGTATTTCCTTTCGAGCAAATACTGAAGATAATCATGCCTCAGATTTTGAGTGCTACTCATTTATATTATTGGAAACCTTTTTAAAACTTAAAAAAGAACTAATTCTTCCCATACTGCTTGTTAGTAACTCCCATTAATATAAATGGTGACTCCCAGGTTCATGATGTGGAGAATCTAGTGATGAAAAATGTAGAAGTGTTAACTGTCGTTAGTTACAGAAACTTACTGCTGTAAGTTAATTAAACACCAGTAAGCAACAGGAGCATTTCATTTAATTTGTGTAAATATAAGGTTGGTAACCTACTGAGAAGTGCCAAGTCTCTTGGAGTTTGATTGTCAGCTATACTAAACCTTTTTAAAATGAGTAGATGATGACTGAATTTAATGAGACAACTTCTGTTGTAAGATAGCCCATAGAGGGAATATTTATTTTTGAGTATGTGGTAGCATAATTTTGTCATTTCTGGCTGTATGGTTACTAGAGAAAAAACTTTTTAGAATTCACCTCCTAATATTGAATTTGCTAAATAGTGTTCAGTGTAAGAGAGTCAGGAATTTCTTTTATTATTTTTCTGGCTTCTGTGATCTCTGCATAAATCACAAAATGAGAGATTCATAAGTTGATTAAAGAGGAATTTGGTAAATAGCATATAGTTTTCCTTCAGAGATTTCTGGGAGAAATGCTAAGCAGTATTCCGTCCTAAGGGGATACAAGTTGTCACATTTAATTGGAGAAGTTTCCCTTCTCATGTTGTATCATTTGGGGGAGCCTATCTTTCTTTTTAATATAGTATTTGTATTATCAAATTTAATATGGTTGAATCTAGAGATTGTCCTACTGAGTGAAGTAAGTCAGAGGAAGACAAATATGATAACACTTATATATGGAATTTTAAAAAGGGGGTCCAAGTGAACTTATCTACAAAATGGAAATGGAGTTACAGATGTAGAAAACAAACTTATGGTTACCAGGGGATGAGAGAGAGATGCATTGGGAGATTGGGACTGACATACGCCCACTATTATATGTGAAATAGATAACTGATAAGAACCTACTGTATAGCACAGGGAATTCTAGTCAGTACTCTGTAATGGTCTATATGAGAAAAGAATCTAAAAAGAGTGGAAATATGTATAGGTATAACTGATTGACTTTGCTGTACAGCTGAAACTAACACAACATTGTAAATCAACTATACTCCAACAAATTTTTTTTAAGATACTAACTCAAAAAGTTCATAATATCAGAATTATAAACACTGAAATTAACCTGCTCACCTGTTCATTCATTCTTCAAATGTTTAGCCAGTGTATCCTGCCCAACAGACATTTTTCTAGGTATTTGAATTATAGTAATGAGCAACATCAAGAGTTAAAACCATCTTTTTTTCTTTTAAAATAAATGTTTAGTTTAAAATCAATTTTGTAAGGGCTAGATGTTTTTATAGAGCAGATATAGACTAAGAGAGTGTATTATCTCAGCTTATTATCTAATTTGTGTTGGTCCTTTTATTCAGTAACATTCCTTTCTTTACCTGGTATGCCCTTGTCTTAGGACCACATTGCAAGATTCATCCCTGGGAGAGCAAAAAAAAAAAAAAATATCTGATTTTGAACAGAGAAAGATATGGCTGGTTGATGGGTGGTTTGTGACAAAATTAATTTCAGCAGTCATTTTATCAGTAAGAAGAGTAAAGGCCCAATTATTAACTAGACAGCACTTTTTAAAGTTTTAGGACCAACTTACAAATTACTAGCGGAGAATATCTATTTTAGTTTTTTGGCTTTCAAATGAAAATAACATAATTATGCTTAAATGACCCAGTATTTACTGGGTCATTTTTACCTGTAAAAATACACTGACATCGGGACCTGTTTGTTTGACAGGATTAATTCAGAGGGACAGTAGTAGTGTTTACTCACTCAAAACTAGCCAATGAAATAAAAGTTATAAATATTAAATTATCAATGATTCATTGTCATACATTTCACTCATGGGTGTACCTGAGTGTACATGCGTATACACAGAGCAACATCAGATAATCCTAGAAAAACATCCATTCCTAGAACTCAGATAATCATCATGTTCACCAGATGTCTTTTGAGGAAAAGATTCCTCTTTCTCTATTGTGTTTCAAACACTTGAACTCCTGGAAGACACTAAAAATCAATGTGAGTACAGATACACTTGAAGATTGCCCAATCTCTATGTTCATCTAAGAGTCATACACTTACCGAAGGTTAAATTGTTTATAGCGCTTTCAGTCATCTCTTTTGCTACTTTAATCTTTTATAAAATATCCTGAGGGTAGGAAATCCGAAGGGGGTAATCCATGGATATACAAAGGAAGAAAAGTCAAAAAATAGGAGAATATACATCTAAGGAAATAATAATATTTAAAAAAGGACTTCGAAAAATTTCAGAATTTCCAAAAACAAAGGAGAAAACAGCATCTATAAAGAAAAAGAATGAGAGTCTCTGACACAGAAAAAGGTAGTTGTGACTCATAAAACATAGAAAAAATATTTTAAAACCTTCATAAATAGTAGACTAGACATACTTAAGGAGAAACTTTGTGAACAGTAAAATAGAAATGAAAACATCACCCATTATGCAGCCCAAAGAGATAAAAAGATATATGAAACAAATTATAGGACATAGGGATTAATAGAGAAGTGTCAACATGGATCTAATAGGAATCCTAGGAATAGAGATTAGAGGGAATGGCAGTGAAGAAGTATTATTTAAAAGTGGCTAAGTAAAAAAATAGAGAAAATTATGACCAAAAAAAGGAGATTCTTATAGATACAGTAGAGATTGAAAAATCATTACATACTATGGACAACTTTTAATAAGAATGGAAATTTTTAGAAATATAACAAAATTTATTTAAAAAGAAATGAAAAACTGAATAGGACCTGTTTCCAGAGCATCATAGAATAGATATGGTTGTTGTTGTTCAGTCACTAAGTTGTGTTGGACTCTTTGCAACCCCATGAACTGCAACATGCCAGGATTCCCTGTTCTTCACTATCTCCTGGAGTTTGCTCAAACTCATGTCCGTTGAGTCAATGATGCCATCTAACCATCTTATCCTCTGTTGCCCTCTTCTCTTCTTGCCCTCAATCTTTCCCAGCATCAGGGTCTTTTCCAGTGAGTCAGCTCTTTGCATCAGGTGGCCAAAGTATTGGAGCTTCAGCTTCAGCATTAGTCATTCCAGTGAATATCCAAGGTTGATTTCCTTTTCTGATTGGTTTGATCTCCTTAATGTTCAAGGGACTCTTAAGATTCTTCTCCAGTACCACAGTTTGAAAGCATCAATTCTTCAGCACTCTGCTTCTTCATGGTCCAACTCTCACATCCATACATGACTGCTGGAAAACCATAGCTTTGACTATATGGACCTTTGTTAGCAGAATGATGTCTCTGCTGTCTAGGTTGGTCACAGCTTTTTAAAAGCAAGCGTCTTTTACTTTCATGGCTACAGTCACCGACCAGAGTGATTTTGGAGCCCAAGAAAATAAAATCTGTCACTGTTTCCCCATCTATTTGCCATGAAGTGAAATGGGACTAGATGTCAAGATCTTAGTTTTTTGAATGTTGAGTTTTAAGCCAGCTTTTTCACTCTCCTCTTTCACCCTCATCAAGAGGCTTTTTAGTTCCTCTTTGCTTTCTGCCATTAAGTGGTATCATCTCCAAATCTGAGGTTGTTGATACTTCTGCCGGCAGTCTTGACTCCAGATTGTGATTCATCCAGCCTGGCTTTTCACGTGATATACTCTGTTAAATAAGCAGGGTGACAATACACAGCCTTAATGTAACTCCTTTCCCAATTTTGAACCAGTTTGATTTTCCATGTCCAGTTCTAACTGTGGCTTCTTGACCTGCATTCAGGCTTCTCAAGAGACAGGTAAAGTGGTCTGGTATTCCCATGTCTTGAAGGATTTTCCACAGTTTGTTGTGATCCACACAGTCAAAGGCTTTGGCATAGTCAATAAAGCAGAAGTAGATGCTTTTCTGGAACTGTCTTGCTTTTTTGATGATCCAGTGGATGTTGGCAATTTGATCTCTGGTTCCTCTGCCTTTTCTAAATCCAGCTTGTACATCTGGAATTTCTTGGTTCACATACAGTTGAAGTATAGCTTGAAGAATTTTGAGCATTACCTTGCTAGCTTATGAAATGAGCTAAAGAATCTGCCTGCCAATTCAGGAGACTCAGGAGACGTGGGTTCCATCCCTGGGTTGGGAATATCCCTTGGAGTAGGAAATGTCAACCCACTCCAGTGATTTTGCCTGGAAAATTCCATGGACAGAGAGGCCTAGTGAGCTAAATGGTCCATGGAGTTGCAAAAGTATCGGCCATGACTGAGCAATTCACACACATAGCAATCATTTTTTTTTTTGGCTTCCCTGGTGGCTCAGACGGTTAAGAATCTGCCTGCAATGCAGGAGACCTGTGTTCAGTCCCTGGGTTGAAAGATCCTCTGGAGAAGGGAATGGCTACCCACTCCAGTATTCTTGCCTGGAGAATTCCATGGATAGAGGAGCCTGTTGGGCTGCAGTTCATGGCGTCACAAAGAGTCAGACATGAGCAACTAGATATCTGGACCAACACTGAAAATGTAGTATTAAAAAAAGAATCTTAAATGTATATATTAGTTAACAATAAAATAAGGAACACTTAGGTCAAAAACTGAGTGAAGGCAATAACTTAAAGAGGTACAGTAAGCAAACTTTTGCCTTGAAGGCATTTAATAAACAACCTGATCAGGACAATATGAAAAACAAACTAATAGACAAACCAATTTATGGACATAAATACAAAAATACAAATTAAAATGTATACAAGCTGAATCTAGCAGTTCAGAAGAGTCCATGTTTCAGCCTTAAAGTCTTCTACATAATTTACTCATTAACAGAAATATCATATAGTTGTTTTAATAAATACAGGAAAAGCATTCAATAAAATTCAACACTTACTTAGAAAGTAATAAGTTTTGATTAGGAGCATAAACTGTGGAACGACATGGCGTCAGTTTGAATCCAGACTCTTTATTTATTGTGTCCAGTTGGCAGAATTGAAAACAGCACTCCAGTTCCCACTGTCCTGATATACATGCCCTGTGCAGTTCCTTCCCCTTGGGTGTGACAGGGCTTACATGATGGAGTGAATGAATGGAATGAATATAATGGAATTTCACTCCCATGATGAAGGCCACTAATCGTTTGACTTTTAAGTTAGTATTAAAGGAGATTATATGGTGGGCCAGACCTAATCAGGTGGCCCCCCAAAAGAGCCAAGAAGTAGTGACAGATACTTTTTGCTAACCTGCAGACATGCAGACTGCTATGTTGTCAACTGCTTATGGAGCATGCCATGTGGCTAAGGCATGAGGCAAGCTCTAAGAGCTGAGAGTGAAATCCGGCTGATGGCTCACAAGGAACTTGCTCATCCCTACAACCACAGGAGCTAAATTCTGCTAACAAGCTGAGTGAGCGTGGAGAATGATGCTGAGTTATACATGAGAGCACAGCCTGGCCAATGTCTTGATTTTGTACTTGTTAGATTTTGGGCAGAAAAGTCAGCTATCCTTTGCATGGACTTTTGACCTACAGAACATATGAGCTAATAAATGAGTAGTTTTTTAAAAAATTAAGGTGTGATTGACCTATAACATTGCATTAGTTTCAGATATACAATATAATTATTCAGTATTTGTATATGCTGAGAATTAATCATTATAATAAGGCTAGTTACCATCCATCACCATACAAAATTATGATTTTTCCCTTGTAATGGAAACTTTTAAGATTTATGACATGTATTGTTTTAATCTGATAAATGATTTATATTTCTTTAAAACAATAATAGGAAACTACTACACTATGTGACCTTGGACAGATTATTTGACTCCCAATGCTTTATTGTCTATAAAATGGAGATAATAATAGTACCCACCTGGTTAGGAGTCTGTGTGGATTAAATAAGCCAATATATGAAAAATATATGTGGCATTTAGTAAAGCCTCAAATGATTGCAAATAGTAGTATCAGTTGTTGTTATAAAAACTATTTGAAAACTAGAAAAAAAACAGAATTTCCTTAAAATGATAAAGAATAGTTATCAAACCTATAGCAACCATTAGGCTAAATAATGAAACTATTTCCATGAAAGTCAAAAAGCAGATTAGGATGCTAGTTATTATCTTTAGAATAAAACTTTATACTTGAGGTCCTGGTCTATGTAATTAATAGAGAAAGTAGATGAGGGATAAATATTTTAAATAAAGGGATAAATTTTTAATGATATGAATATTATAAAAAATGTGAGGGAATCTGTAAACTATTAGAATTAGAATATTAGCACATTTGTTGCATATAAGATCAACATGAAAATTAATAAGATTTTATATACCAGTAATAACTGAATAGAAAGTGAGTATCATATGAGTACCTTGTGATATATTTAATAAAAATGTGAAAGACCTTTATCAATGAAAAATATAAAGCATTATAAAAATGATAATGAAGGACATGAAAGACCTAAATAAATGAATGTACATATATATATGTAGTTGGTTTAACTAGGTTGTCTGCTACTCTGATTTATGTGAAAGTATATCAGAAACTAATTTGGCTAAAAATAAATAGGAAATTCAAGTACTTTTTGGAAACTTTGTTTTTTTGTCCAGAAAATCATTGGAGATCCCTTCTTCCTAACAAGATGAAATAAAAAAAATTCTTTTTATAAGTTAGTAAGTGAAAACTTTAGCATAAAAGTAGCAAAAGAAAGGAAGGAAAGAAGGAAGGATGGGACACAGTATAAAAAGCTTTTGGTTCAGTAGTTAAACAGCTCAATCAAAGGATTATGAAAGGATATTAATTCCATCAGATTTCAGTCAGGTAAGCAGAATCACTATGAATATTATGGTATAAGGGATTTATTATAGGAGTAAGATATTATAAAATTGTAGGAGAAGCTGCAGAAAGGGGGAGTTGGAAGATTAGAGAAAGTTCACTAACCAGTTCTACAGAAGCTCTGTGCAGGTGGACAGCTCAGGCCAGGAAATGGGAAGCAAGATCTAACCAGCTGCTGAGTGGAACCCCAAAGGAGAGCAGGTGAGGAGACATCTATGGAAGACTGTTACCACTGCATCTGTTAGTGGGCCTGGAGTCACTGTTTGTCAGCAGCCCCAGCAGTTGGGAACAAGAGCTCAATGCAGAACGGGAGCACAAAGACCAGGTGGATCTGCAGGCGGCCTGATGTCTGTCTCTTACTGGGTCTAACCACCATTTGCTTCAGAGCTTAATGGTTGCTGCCTCACTTCTGTCTTCCAAATCTCATACCAACTGTTGTTCAGCTGTAGCCTGGATCCGCATGGCTGATGGTATTCTGGGAAATAGTTCCTGTTTAGCCAAATGCACACAGTAAAAACCCACAATAGATATGAATAGATTCTGTATTCTAGGAATACAAAGATAACAACAATAGTAATCACTCAGAAAATTATAGTTGCTCTTACTATGTTTCAGATACTGTTGAAAATGATTTACCTATATAATTATATATTTGTTGTCACACAGCAATATGAGATTAATGCTGTTATTATTCCCCTTATAATAATGTGTAACCTGAGTCACAGAAATCATTTACTTCCAGGGCTACACATTCTTTTCTAGGATTAACAGCAGCCACATTCTGGAAAAATCTAGTAAAATTAGAACATACTGAGAAACTGTATTCATGCTAGAGAAACTTGCTCAAAAGAAGGCATATAATGCTTTTAAATATTTATATAAGTTAAAAAATTAGGAAAAAAATAGAAGCAGCATAAATCTTCATTAGTAGGGGAGTGGAGAGGTAAAATCTGGACGGTCTGTAAGATAGAGTACTAAATTAGGAGTTCAAAGAAATGCATTACATGTGTATATCAGCAAAAAGGTGGGGGGAGCCTTCCCCAGTGGCTCAGTGGTAAAGAATCTGCCTGCAATGCAGGAGACTCAGGAGATGCAGCTTCGATCCCTGAGTTAGGAAGGTCCCCTGGAAGAGGAAATGGCAACCTACTCTAGTGTTCTTGCCTTGGAAATCGTATGGACAGAGAAGCCTGGCGGGTTATAGTGCATGAAGTGGCACAAGAGTCAGACACAACTGAGCGTGCGTGCACATCAGCCAAAAATACCTCCTAAAAAACAGTATGGAGGGGAAAAGTGAGTTGCAGAATGATATACATGGTCTATCATTATTGATTTAAACATTTGTATTTTAAGAGTATAAAAAGCAATGTATATAGATGTTCACCAAATTTATAAAGCTAGTGGCTTGTGAGAAAAGCCATGACAAGTGAAGTTGCTTGTCTACCCACAGCCATTCTTGGATTCCTACTTATCAGCAGCGCTCCATTTGGTTACTCTTTCTCTTCATTTGCTATATGAAAGTTGGGCCTCAGCCCCAGGGAGTAAATTACAACTGGCTTTTTACCACTGACAGTAATTCCATTCCATCACCAGTGCTTGGTTCCATGCGTAAACTCTGTCACAGTTATGGCAAGTTTTCTGAGGTGTTTCTGGAAATGGTTTTACGTACTAAGCCAGATACGACTTGGGGTGCTAGTAATATATATAGATAGTAGCAAAGTGGAAGAGTGGGAAATCCTGAGTTTTGGATAAAGTTATCAAGTTCCTGAGTTAGTTGAAACTAATCTCTCTCCATTCTTTTTATTTAAATCAGTTAATTTGGATTTTCTGTTAGTTGAAGTTGAAAGAGTCCTAACTAATGATAGTAAGGGTAGGGAACAAAGGAGGCTTACTTTATCTGTAAATACTTCATTTATTTTAATGAAAAAGGCAAAAAAAAAAAAAATAGGTAGTGAGTGTATAGTAATTTGCTCATTATTCTCCAGTTTAAAATTTAAAAATAGAAGAGTGCCACATGAGTTATATATGTATCATCAACAAAGACATGGAAATGATTATTATCAGTTGACGGGCATCTGGGAAGTATTTCTCAGCAAATCAGTTAAGAACCGATTTGTTTGTATTCACTTAATAAATACATTACTGGCTTTTTACTCTGTCTGTAAGCTACTGTACCATTTAATGTGAGGCTTATGTTTGAAATCTCGGTTTTTATTTGTGAAGAGCATCTTAATAACTGGTATGGCTCTTCATTATTCTGTGTAATAACTTCCCTTATGTTTGTGCTAAAGTCTACCTTTCCAATTAGATAGATCGTCTCTAACATTATATCCACATTTGGTGAAAAACACATAACCGTTTTTGTGTGATTCAAAAGCGTATTTTCCTATCATTTAGTTAAGTAAAATTCAGAAAAGAAGTTATTCTTACTTCTTGTGTAAGAGTGAGCAAACTCTGGCTCGTAAATTTATATTATTTTTTCGTGGGATAGTAATCAAATTCAATTCTCAAATTATGACGTATATGTGTATCTGGTTCTAGGATACAATAGTTTGAAGAAGAGTTTGAAGAAAGCCTGTGGTTAAAATATAGACTTTGGTATAAGACCTGAGTTAGCTCTCCTTCTTCTCACCCTAACCTTGGACAAATCACTTTCTAAGCTTCATTTTGGGGAAATGATATCAGTTTGGGGTTTGTATGTAACAGAAGCCTCAAATTAACAATGACTTAAGTGTATAAAATTTTGTTATTGCACATAAAAATCCAGGAATCAGTAATCCAGGTTTGGAATGAAGTTCCATAAATGCTTCAGAAAATCCAGGCTCCTTTAAGCTCTCTGCTCTGCCATCCCCAGAGTATGGCCCTCATCAAACAAAATGGTTGTTGGAGTGTCAGTCACTATTCAACCAGCAGGCAAAGGGCACTCTTCCCTTCTATAAAGATCTAAAGACTTCTGCATTCTCTAGCCTCCATAAGAGCCCGAGAAATGTGTTTCTTCTGAGTAAACTACTAACCTTTAGGGGTTCTGCTAACCACAGAAAAAGAGAATGAGTATTGGGTAATGATCACCCATCTCTGCCACAGGGTTGTTTTAAAAATTAGATTATATGTGTAAAGCACAGCACAAAAATATGACAGATAAAAGCTATTTTAGTTGTTAATAATGAACTTTAAACTTCTAACTGAACAGATGTGCTTATCTTTTCTCCCCTAAGTGACACTAAAAAAAAAGGATTAAAATTTAAAAGGCGTAAACCCATAATGACAAAAAGAATATGAGAGGCAACCTCAAGAGAAAGGACATATCAACAAAAATTTGTGAAAAACAGAAAATGGATGGGGGAGTAGCAACTGACCTACTTAGCCGACTGGAAAAATTTAAGAGCATGCAAGGGGTAAAGCTAGGAAGCAACCCTTATTCTTGCTGCAAAAATCCCAAAAAGCTCAGAATTGGAGGTAGATGAGACAGATAGGGCTGGAAGTCTGGATTAGAAGTCAGTGTGTCCTAGCCTGGATTAGAGGGGAGTCTGGGGGAGAATGGATCCACGTATATGAATGGCTGAGTCCCTTCACTGTTCACGTGAAACTATCACAACATTGTTAATCAGCTATATTCCAATACAACATAAAATGTTTAAAAAAGAAAGAAAGAAATGTGCCATAATAATGTCATTTCATGCAGTTACCTCTCCCTGCATCTACAGAAAACATAAAGTTTATTCTTAAGAGATTGAATGAACTAGACTAACCCTGGGTTTAGGGACAGCCACCGTAAATAAAGGCAGAGTTGCCAGGCTAAGAAGAGAAATTAGGTGAATGTCTGCATAGCTCAGTTGGTAAAGAACCCACCTGCAATGCAGGAGACCCTGGTTCGATTCCTAGGTTGGGAAGATTCGCTGGAGAAGGGATAGGCTACCCATTCCAGTATTCTTGGGCTTCCCTTGTGGCTCAGCTGGTAAAGAATCTGCCTGTGATGTGGGGGACCTGGGTTTGATCCCTGGGTTGGGAAGATCCCCTGAAGAAGGGAAAGGCTACCCACTCCTGTATTCTGGCCTGGAGAATTCCATGGACTGTATAGTCCATGAGGTCGCAAAGAGTTGGACACGACTGAGCGACTTTCACTTCACAAGAGTAAATACAATTCCTTACAGTTGTATGTGTTCCATTGAAACTGTTAATCCTTAGCTGACCACCCCAGAGTAATAAAACTTGCCACTTGGCCAATCCTGTGGCAAATTTTCAGTCACTTTTTTAGTGCCTCACTTTTAAAATGAATGGTCAACCAAGGATCATCGGATATTTGGAGAGAGCTCTTACATGAAATACAGAAGCTAAAATAATCAAAGAAATGTGAAGGGAAGAAAGAACAAGGATCAACAGAAAACTGAAAAATATGTAAGTAGCTAACACTGTACAACTGGACTAATATAATGTTACATATCAATTATACCTCAATAAAGTTGACTTCTTATAAAAAGCAAAAAAAAAAAGTTTTAAGACTATTAATATGCTGTACGAGACAAGGAAAAGTACTTAATCCAAGAAGAAAAACAAGATGGTATGAAAATGAGCATTCATTAGAAGACAGACAGAGCTTCAGAAAGGAAAATGATGGAATAAAGAAATCAGGACAGAAAGTTGGAAGATGAACTTGAGGAACTCTCAACAACAACCAAAGAAAAGAGAGAGATTGAAAATTCGATCCGACATTCATGTAACAGTGAGTACAGGAAAGGAGGAGAAAACAGGAAGGTAGGACATTATCCCAAGAAGTAATACAAGAAAAATTCCAGTCATTGAAAGACTTGATTTCAGACTGTAGGAGCCCAGTGAGTGCCCAGCAGCATTAGTGATACTAATATTTTGAAATGTTAGAGGTAAGGTGAAGATTCTGAAGGCTTGCGGAGGGGGACAGATACATACGGTAGAATGGGCATGGTGATACCTGACTGTTCAAAGGCAACACTGAAAGAAAATGAGGGAACAGTGCCCTCAAAATACCGTGGGAAAATTATTTCTATAAGTTCAGCTTATATATGACATGCCTCAGCAAGACTGTGGGCTGGGTTCTGGGCTGCCACAACAAAGCGAATTTTTTGGTTTCCTAGTGCATATAAAAGTTAGGTCTACACTATACTGTAGTCTATCATGTATAGTAGTATTATGTCTAAAAAGACAGTGTACATACCTTAATAAAAAAATACCTCACTGCTAAAAATTGTTAACCATCATCTGAGCCTTCAGCAAGTGGTAATCTTTTTGCAATAGTAACATCAAAGATCACTGATCACAGATCACCATAATAAATAAAATAATGAAAAAGTTTGAAATACTGCAAAAATTACCAAAATGTGGCACAGAGAGGTGCAAGTGAGCAAATGCTGTCCAAAAGACGTGGTGCTGGTAGACTTAATGCAGGGTTGCCACAACCTTCAATTTGTAAAAAATGCAGTATTTGTGAAGCATGATAAAGCACAATAAAAACAAGGTATGCCTGTATCTGTTAAAGTATCAATCAGATAAGAGGGTAGAAAAGTCATTTCAGACATAGAGATCCTAAAAAACATCAACCTACACACCTTTCCTAGGGAACTCCTGAAAGATTTGCTCTACTAATACAAGGGAACAAACCAAGTGAAAGGTAAACAACATTCGAGGAAAAGAAGGGATCCAGAACAGCAGAGAAGCAAAGGGATCTCAGAATGATGGTGAAGGGAAACTGTAGAAGGTCAGCTCTTCAACTGGCCTACAGAGCAGGAGGACGAAGAGTGAAGTGGATAAATTGTCAGATTTAGTCAATTACATTTGAGGAAATTTTCATTGCTTTCGGGGTATGAGGGTATGAATTAGTTAGAGGTACATCAATAAAGCTTCCCTAGTGGCTCAGACGGTAAAGAATCTGCTTGCAATGAAGGAGACCTGGTTTCTATTCCTGGGTTGGGAAGATCTAGAGAAGGGAATAGCAACCTACTCCAGTATTCTTGCCTGAGAAATTCCATGGACAGAGGAGCCTGGTGGGCTACAGTCCATGGGATCGCAAAGAGTCAGACACAACTGAGTGACAAACACACACTTCATCAATAAATGAAGAAACTAGATGGTTGTTGAACTCCAGGAAGAACCAAGTTGAAAAGAAAGAAAATATAAGTATTATTCATTGTATGACTCAACTCAAAGTAATAATTACATGGTTATAATACTGTAACATTGCATGTTAATTTCACCTCAAAGTGTGGTGTGTTTTTGTTTTTTCGTCACACGTGTCTTGTGGGGTCTGTTTCCCAGCTAAGAGACTGAACCTGGGCCCTGGCAGTGAAAGCGCCAAGTCTTAACCGCCAGAACACCAGGGAATTCCAAAAAAATCTGGTGTTGACCCTGTCGAGAGAATGTTGAAAAGGGTGGGTGTTTTGGGAGGAGATGGAGAAGCAATGTGTAAAAGAGAGGAATTCTCATCTTTCTCAGTAGGTTGTCAATAGATTGTTTCTAAAGCCAGAGAATCATGAAACAGGAATACAGGATATTAATTATATTTATATATATATGTAGGGTAAAGTTTTTAAAAGCAGCTTAAAGCATTGGGTTTAGGAGTTGAGGTAGAGGTAAGGTATTACCTAATAAACATATAAACTAATATGTTTGCCATCAGGTTTGTAGAGCAATTGACATTTTAAACCCTGTACATGTATTAATAAATAAATGTAAAATTTTAAGTATGCTTTAGTTATAGAAAACCTGTTTTATTTGTAAACCAATTTAAAGCAATTCAACAAGCATTTATTCAGTGCCTGTTATGTAACATTGTACGAGAGAGACATGGAAATACATGATTGTAAAGCAAAGCTGTACGTTGAGTACATGCTTCCAAATGAAGGATAAATACTGATGTGTCTTAAAGCACCATCCATTCTTACCTGGGACCTGGGGGAGGCTTCAGTGGATTGAGTATTTGCAGGGGGCCTCGAAGGATGAGAAGAATATGACTGGGAGATTAAATGCCACCTGTGGCCAGTGTTGTCAGGGCCCACCATGACTGCAGATGTAACTGTATAGAAGAGTCTGGTAGAGCCGTGGGAGGCTGTGTTGACTTCTCTGCCTTTCCTGGACATTTCTATTAGTCATTTTTCCTGAGGATTTACTCCTCCATACCCTATCACCCAGACACGCTGAATTTTAGTATTGACTTGACCATTCTGGGTTAGGTGGTGGTTCTCTGAGAGAGCTGCCGGCACCCTGCCTCTTAAACTTCTGGTCTCATTTAGAGAGGGATAAGGAGAGAAAAGGGGAAATTTTGGTTTCACTTTGCCAAGTGTAGATTTCTTAATAAAAAGATAGGATACTGTCTTCCCTAACTACACAAGCAGCTAGATATGGCTGTTTCTGGCTTGACAGCCATTTTTGCAGTTTGAACATAATTCTTAGAAACCTCAAGAGTAATGTAGGACACATCTAATTATTTGAAAAAGAAATGTAATAATTTCACAACTGTAAAATAATTCATTCCTGTTATTTGTCAAAAGTGCTGTTCAGAAGTAATGGGGCAAGTAAGTGTGTGTGTGTGTGTGTGTGTGTGTGTGTGTGTGTATAACATCCTCCAAATTTCAGTTTTTGTGCTCTGGATTTGTTTTCTTTTATATTGTTGGGTCCATAAGAGGAAAGGCTGGCCTAGAATGAAATAGCAGAGCTAAACCATATGTTTTGTACCAAATTAGAAACAGGTGAAGGTTGTTAAAATCCAGCAAGAGCTTACAAAAGCTTTAGACTCGAGTTTGTATTAAAGGCAGGTGGTTATATGTACAATAAAAAGCAGTCACCAGCACACCAGCTTATTGATACATATGTGATTGATCTTTTTGGATAAAAACAAGGAGGAGTTAATAAATCACTGCACAAAGCTATAAAGATGTTTGGGCTTGAAAGCCTAGCCTGTAAGAGCAAATGTGGACCCTGAAGGAAATTTATGAAGCATAGATCCTTTTAGCTTTACTTAACAGCTAACATCTGACTGACCCAGGGGGACCATGGAAATTTATTGCTGGGCCATTCAAATATTTAAGCTGTTGTGTGATGTAGAACAGGTAAAGATTAGCCCAATAACAAATATGAGGCTATAAAATAAAATGAGATTTCGATGACTTGTAAGTACTTGTCAGAGGTCAGCTCCAAATGATTGGTCAGAAATGGGAAAACCTTGTTGATAATTAAAGCAGATTGATTATGACAACCTAGAAGTTAGCATTGGTTGCTCCCAGATCAATGATCCTTCAAGTTTCCTCCTCCTGTGAAATCCATACTTAAACAGAATGACTTTAGGGACCCCTAAATTGTCCTTTTGTGTGTTGAAATTGGGTAAGATGATGAGTTGAGGTGATTCCTTTTGCAATTTTATAATTGCAAAAAAAAGATACGTCTTTCTCAAACATACTGAGTATATGGAATTTCGTAGACAGCATATTCATTCTAGAAAACTGACTAGCTAACTTATGTGTGTAATTTTGAGCTTTGACATCTAGAAAGCAGGCAAGAAGTTTTTAGGCTTTCTAATAAGTCATCTTAAATTAACCTTTAAACTTACGTAGTTAACAGATTTATGCACACAGTTATTGAAAACTCAGTTTAGTGAAATTAAGTGGATATTTCAAAAATTTGTGGATTTATTTCCAAGCCTTTTGTCTACTTTGCTTTATATAAGTCTCCAAGATAATAAATGTATGTAATATTGTTACTAGGATTTTAGAAGTTGCGATTTGGACTGTAATAAGATCTATGGTTATTGGTGTCAACATTTCTGCCTTTTTGACTTACTAAACCCAGAATGTTCTCATATGAAATAACTAGATTTGCTTGTTTTCACAATGCCAGCTTATCAAATCAGTTGGTATATTTGGTAAAAATTTGTTTCATTAACGTCTGATTTGTGAGTTGAAGAAATCCCACAAATTTTCATAAAAGTCTTGAATAAGTGAAGTTTATAAAATAATACAAATTTACAAAATGGGATTGTTATTAGGTGGGGGTGTTGGTGGGGACCACGGTATAGAATTAAAGACCAAGATTAGGAGTCAGGATGTCCCTGGCGGTCCAGGGCTGAAAACTCCATGCTTCTGATGTAGCAGGTGCGGGTTCAATCCTTGGTCAGGGAACTAAGATCCCACATGTCACACAGCATGGCCGAAAATTTAAGAAAAGAAAAAAATTATAAGATTGGGAGTCAGATAGGCACCAGTTGTAATTCTGCCTCCACCATTTCATCTGTTCATTCACTCCTGCCTACATTAAACAAGTAAAAATCTCCCAGACATTATGTTCTAAGAGCTAGGATGCAGTATTAAGGTGACTTAGGCTCACAGTTTTCATTCTAGTGGAAGATACAGAGGAATAAACTCGCAGTTACAATACAAAGTCGAAGGTGCTGGGTTGGTGAGTGTGCAGGGTTCTACATGAGAGAGAAATAACTAATCCCAGCTTGGGGCAGAGAAGTGAGGTCAAGGAGAGTAAGATCTGTGGTTGTAGTCGGGTGTTAGGAAAGACCATGTGACCTTGGGCACCTCAGTAACAGTGCCTATAGGACAAGTGCTGGTGTTGTATGGATAATGTATGCTAAGTGCAGTACCTACTGCATAACAGATATTCAGTTAATAAAATCCAGCATCAGCATTGCTGTTGTTTTGGCAGTGCTCATTGGCTGTTTCACTCATGCTAAGTTCGTTGCCTCCTTTTAATGCACAGCAAACCTCATTCTGTAACTTGAAATTTCCTCCTCACCAAGGAATTTTTCTTTTGAACAAAAGTCAGGGCACTTTCTAAAAATAAGAATTGGATGTCTAGGTATATTAAAGTTAAGAAAGAAACAGTGAATGACAAAAATACTTCTGAATTTTAAAATCTTACCTTTTGGAAAATTTACTGGGCTATATGTCACAGATATTTGTTGGTCGGTACTTAATATTTGAATTTATTCTTTGATTTATTCATTTATTTGCAGATATGTGTTGAGTACCTTCTGTGGGTAAGACTCTGAGCTTAACATACATGTACTCAAGGAGCTTACAGTTTAATAGAGGAAATAAGAGAAATTTGTTATAAACAACTAAAATGTATGGTTGAAAGTACTGGGGGAATAAGAATGCTTTGTGATTTTAGAAGAAAACAAATTGAATAACAAATATTCAGAAATGAATAAAATATAGTATCTTCTCTTGTGCACTTAAAGACAAATACTGAGAAGGCAAAGCCCAGTAATACTAATTGAATGCCTGCTGAATCCTGGTAACCATGCTGGGTCTTAGATTTTTTGTTTAGTTTAATTCTCATAGCAGTCCTGAAAGATTGGTATTTTAAACCCGTTTTAGAGATTTAAAAACAGGTTGAGTAGTATGCACAAGTTCACACAAGTAAGTAACAAAGCTGGGGGCTGAGCCTATGCCTTTCTGACTTTAAAGCCTTAACTTCTTACACCTAAATCCCCCTTCTACTCTTCTTCACCTCCCAGAAATAGGTGTTATAATTAAATAAATAATTTTGATGTAAAGTTGAGCACCTAAGTGGCTTACAGAGCATATACCATTAGTTGCACTGATATATTTAAGCAAACCTATATTATATGCACACATTGTGAAGTTGTCTTTAGAAATTTAAAATGGAGAGTGGTTTTTCATCCAAATTCATTTTCCAGATGGAAACATCTTGGCATTTCCAAGTATGGTAAGTTTATGCACCTTGCATGCTTAATTGTAGGATTTAAAAAAAAAAAAAAAACCTTTACAAATTTTGTGGGAAGCAGGTGCTGTTAAACCTGGGCAAATGCAGGATGGCTGTTAATGTTGTGGAATGTGATTTTGATTTACTTGGCAGAATTTTTATTTTATAAAAATAGCTATTAAAATAGACATGCTTTCCATCTTTTAATTTTGCTCTGTTCATTGAAATTTGCCTATAGACTATTTTTCAACAGTTACTAAAAGGGTGTGGAAAAACTGGAAGGTTTCTACAAGAAAATTGATATTGAATTCTTTAACAATTTCCACAACCCTGCAACTTACCAAGTTTTAAAAAATGGGGATTATTTTTAACCTTCTTACTGAAATTATTTGCAATTCTATTTGCCTGAAATTCTCTTCTCTTTTTTAGTACAGCTCTGTCTAAAGAACTATATTTAATATTGGCAAAGAGAAGAATCTGATGTAAATCTTTTCATTACATGATTTCTCCTTTAAAAACTTGTGATGGCATCTTACTACCTGTTATATCAAATTTGATTTATTTTTTCACAGTTATATATGATTTCCTATTATATATTCTATTTTTCTTGTCTTTTCCCAAAGGAGAGGGGAAGATCACTCTTCTTCTTACTCTTTTATGAGGACTGACTTTTGTTACCCTCTGTCCAATCTATTATCTCTCTTCTCACTTCTCTCTGAGATCTTTGCTGTGTTTTCTGATGTCTCTCTTCAGTGATTATAATATATACAAGTCTTCAGCCTCTTTACTATATAACTGTAGTATACAACTGCTTGATGTAAGTTAAATCACTGTCTCTCTTCTGAAAGTATCACCTTGGAGTCTTTTCAAGAGGAGACTGTTTCTTCTACCTCCCATGTCTCTGAGTGTAGAGAAGGTAATGTCAAACCCACTTATCAGTTGCATATACCTCATGTTTTGACATTTAGAGTAGATCTTTTATTTTTTTCTTCAATGTGGACCATTTTTTAAATCTTTATTGAATTTGTTGCAGTATCATTTCTGTTTTGTTTTTGGTTTTTTGGCTGGGAGGCACATGGAATCTAAGCTCCCTGACCAGGGACTGAGCCGCACTACTTGCATTGGAAGGTGAAGTCTTAACCACTGGACCATCAGGGAATTCCCAGAATGGATCATTTTCAATACCTTTTTCTCTATATGATAAAGTTATTTTCAGTAAAAATCATGAAATTACACAGATGATAGCCAAAAAAGAAAAGCAGAAAATTTTCTTCTATTGAAAAAAATATATATGTATTTACTTTTTCTTTTGAACACGATTTCTGTGTACCCATCTTCAGGGAGCAATTTTAAAGGTTTGTGTTTTACTGTACCTTGTTCAAGGCTGATTGTAAATATTTTTGTATCTGGATAACCTTATATAACTACACCAGGAAAAAAAAATAGTTCAGAACTAAGAAAAATTGCACATTGCTATCATTGTTTATTTTGAAGCTACTGTTTAAGCTTGAGAATATGTAATACCAGACAGTCTGGGAGCACAGACTATCCAGAGAAAGCTTGGAAGATTCTAAACCATTTAAAACTTAGTCAGTTTGGAAGTGTGTAGTTTAGTCCACTTTGTTGGGCTGACTGTATAGCTAGGAGTTCTTCAGATTAACTTCCATGTTGATATAAAGTTTATTAGCATATGCATAATGAAAACATCCTGATTTGAAGATTGCTTTTATATTGAAATCAAACAGTCACTTCAGCAATTATTTAGAACTTAGACCAACAAAAGATTCCCCCCCCCCGGATTATTTTATCACTGGCATTAAATATGTTGTTTTTAACCTATTTTATTATCATTTTAAAAGCCTATTGAGATTTATGCACCTTCTTATAGACTGCCTCCATCATCCTGCCCTTGTTAGGCCACTGTGATTAACCTAGTAGCTTCAGGCTTATAGTCTGTCTTTTCAGTATCCTAAATATTCTTACTCCATTGTCCTTAACCCACTTACCTACAGTAAAAAAAATGGAACAGTTGGAAAGATTGGAGCACTGTAAATTCAGAGTCATCTATTTCAGTTGGACTGATACATCCTAGATATCTGGTTCTCCTTCTATCTGACTGTCTCAAGCCTCTTCTTGTGTTTACCCATCTGCAGTTTTACCTTTCATTCTTGATAAAGCATCTCATTTCTGACTTTATAAAGAAAATAGAAGCTACCAAATGGGAGTACCTCAACCTTCCATCAAAATACTTCTAAACCTTTTGTAATCGTCTCCATTACCTTCAAAATGCCCTCTACTTTGTCGACCTTGACCCAGCCCTCTAGTCCCCCAGTGCTTCCTCTAAAGTGCATCTGTAAAATCAACAAAGTCTCCTGTGTCTTCAGGCTCTCTTCTCAGGGAATTCGGCCTATCTCTTGCCCTAACTGAATCTGATTTTCTGAAGACCCCACGGGTACCCACTGGTAGCTGTTAATTTTGTTATATGCTAGTAGGTATTCAGATTCAGGAGATGAGATTGGGGTTTTCATGCTCCTCATTGCTTTTTCTAGATTCTAACCTCTTTGCTGCTGCTGCTAAGTCACTTCAGTCGTGTCCGACTCTGTGCGACCCCACAGACGGCAGCCAACCAGGCTCCGCCCCCCCTGGGATTCTCCAGGCAAGAATACTGGAGTGGGTTGCCATTTCCTTCTCCAGTGCATGAAAGGGAAAAATGAAAGTGAAGTCGCTCAGTTGTGTCTGACCCTTAGCGACCCCGTGGGCTGCAGCCTACCAGGCTCCTCGGTCCATGGGATTTTTCCAGGCAAGAGTACTGGAGTGGGGTGCCATTGCCTTCTCCGTCTAACCTCTGTACCCTTTTGGCAAAGCAGACATACAAAAACCTATTCCTTTGAGACATGCTCTTTTCCCCTGCTAGTCTCTGTTAAACATAACCCCATTACTCATCATGTGTTTTGGCAACAGAGAAACAAAGTAAACAGATAACATAGGAAAGAGAAACAGTTTTTCTTTCTATTGAAAATCTTGTTATGATGGATGACATTAACACACAAATAGATGATTCATTCAACACCTTGGCCTTTCATTTGCTTGATCTTTGGCACCAGTGACCTCTTTTGTCCCATCATTTTTATTTACTTCCATGGTTACACTCTGAACAGGTCATCATTTCTGTCAGTCCATATCCAGAATCTGATTCTAGCATCTTGCTCTCTGATGACTACCTTGGCTTGTTCAGCCTGTATGCTAGCCTCCTGTTCATTGTTCTTTTTGGTGACCTTCAGACATGTCCTCTGTATCCAGTTAACATTCAGTTCAGTTCAGTCACTCAGTCGCGTCTGACTCTTTGTGACCCCATGGACTGTAGCACGCCAGGCCTCCCTGTCCATCACCAACTCCCAGAGTTTACCCAAACTCATGTCCATTGAGTCGGTGATACCATCCAACCATCTCGTCTTCTGTCATCCCTTTTTCCTCCTGCCCTCAATCTTTCCCAGCATCAGTGTCTTTTCAAATGAGTCAGCTTGTCACATCAGGTGGCCAAAGTATTGGAGTTTCAGCTTCAACATCAGTCCTTCCAGTGAACACCCAGGACTGATCTCCTTTAGGATGGACTGGTTAGATCTCCTTGCAGTCCAGGGGACTCTTAAGAGTCTTCTCCAACACCACAGTTCAAAAGCATCAATTCTTTGGCACTCAGCTTTCTTTATAGTCCAACTCTCACATCCATGCATGACCACTGGAAAAACCATAGCCTTGACTAGATGGACCTTTGTTGGCAAAGTAATGTCTCTGCTTTTTAATATGCTGTCTAGGTTGGTCATAACTTTCCTTCCAAGGAGTAAGTGTCTTTTAATTTCATTGCTGAAATCACCATCTGCAGTGATTTTGGAGCCCAGAAAAATGAAGTCTGACACCGTTTCCACTGTTTCCCCATCTATTTGTCATGAAGTGATGGGACCGGATGCCATGATCTTAGTTTTCTGAATGTTGAGCTTTAAGCCAACTTTTTCACTCTCCTCTTTCACTTTCATCAAGAGGCTCTTTAGTTCTTCTTTGCTTTCTGCCATAAGGGTGGTGTCATCTGCATATCTGAGGTTATTGATATTTCTCCCAGCAATCTTGATTCCAGCTTGTGCTTCATCCAGCCTAGTGTTTCTCATGATCACTTTACATTACATGGCCCATTATTTTAGTAACACCCTTGTCTTGCCCCACTGTGACTTCTTATCATTCTTATAGCCTTGCTGTCCATTTTCTCTGTACCTGCCACATGCAAGCAGATGTGTAGAGAGTTACACAATAGTTTGATTATAAACTCCTGATTAATGACCACTTCTGGGCTCTCATTAGTGCTCAGCAGTTCTATTACATGTCTTTGTTCAACTTGTTCTTCCTTTTGATTAAACTTTCATCCAAAACAAAACATTGAGTTATTTATGATCTCTCCCTCTTTATCACCATTCACGTCCAAACCATAACCAAGTTTTTATGATTTATCTCCTAAACGTCTTCTGAATTAGTCTCGTTTTTTCTGTTTCTAACATTGCCACATTAGTCCAAGCACCCATGATCTCCCACCAAGGTCACTGCCACAAGAGAGTCTCTCACCTTCTCCAAACCATCCTCCACTTTCAGTCAGCATATTTTTTTCAAAATGTTAATCTGTCATTGTCAGGAAAGTTCAAGGAGAAAGAGTTAATTAAAGAAGGAACACATCAAATGAAAATGTGAGCAGGTTACACACCTTTGTTTGAAGTCCTTCCATGGTTTCTTATTTTCCTTAGCGAAAAAAGAAGATAATCAGACTGTGACCTGACATGGTCTTGAGACCTTTGCATAATCCACCTTCCTATCCAGCTTTAACTTACTCTCTTGTCAGAACTCCCCTCAGACTAACTATACTGGCCTTCTTTCAATTCCATGTAGCAGCACGCTTCCCGCTGCGGTGGCTTCTTTGTATATGCTGCTTTCTTTAATTGGAACATTCTTTCCCTTGAGTAGTTCCTACTCATCTTTGAAGTCTCAGCTAAAACGTCACTTTCTCTCAGAAAAAACGTCAGCTTCCCTGACTCAGTCTTTTGTCCACCTCTTTTCCAGAAGAGTGTTCCTTTCCTTCAGAGTATTTACTTTGTAGATTATATATTTGATGGTTATTGTGAGCAGTGTCTGTGTGCTACACTATGAGCAGCGTCCGTGCACTCCTCTGTGAGCGGTATCCGTGTGTCCACTGCACTTTAGGCTCCGTTGTCATCACCACACCTGACACACAGTGTGAGTGCAGTGAACATTGTTGAATGAGTTGACCGTTTTCTGGTGATCACTTTCTTTCATCCTTCCTATTATAAGGGGAGAGTTGGCCCACCTGCTATCCTAGGCAGATCCTCCTCCTGGGCCCTCCCCACCTGTAGGATGGAGAGCCCATCCCCTCTCACCTTCTCAGGGCATCCTGCTACGCTTGACCTTGTCCTTCTAGTTACTGAGCTCTCCTCTCTTTGTGCCAAACTTCACATCATCTCCATTTCCTCACCTCATCACCCCTGAGCTTACACCAGTCTTCCTTCATCTCCCACTGCTTCATTTAAACTTGTGTTTGCCATATTACCAAAGCTACCTACCAATGAACTCATGTAATTATATCCAGTAGACATGTTTTCATGTCTGTTTGGCTTGAACTGTCAGCAGCATTTGACTACTGATGATATCTCCCTTCTTAAACTAACACTTTTTCTGTGCTTTTCTGGTGAGATAACTGGTTTTCCTCAAAATCCTTCTGAGCAGTCTTTCTCAGGCCCCTTTTCATTTTTCATCTCTTGTTGATATTCTTAAGCCTCTGAAACAACCCTGTTCTCCATGATTTCTTTAGGCCCTCTCATTCACACCTGTGGCTTTAGTTTCCATTTAAGTTTTTCTGTAATTCTTTGTTTGTTTGGTTTTTTTATGAAGAAGGAAATGGCAACCCACTCCAGTATTCTTGCCTGGAGAATCCCATGGACAGAGACGCCTGGGGGGCTACAGTCCATGTGGTTGCAAAGAGGTGGACACAACTGAGCACACAACTGGAAGAAGAATTGATATTTTTACCCCAAATTTCTCTCTTAATTTTATGTATAATAACATTTTATGTCAAATTTATCATATATGTTATATACATGAATAGTATGTATTACCTGCTTCTCTTCATTCTATGTCTCAATTCATAGACACCACAGTCTGCCTAAGTCACTCTACTGAGAAACCAAAGTGTCATCTTTGACCCCTCTCTCTTCACCACTGTCACAACCATCAGTCACAAAGTTCTTGCATTCTGCCTACAAATTGTAGCTCAAGTCTCTTCACATATGTTCCTCTTGACTACTGGAACCCTAACCAAAACCATCACCACAGGACCCAGCAGTCCATCCTGGGCATATAGCTAGAGAATATCATAATTCCAAAAGACACATGTACCCCAGTGTTTACTGCAGCACTGTTTACAATAGCCAGAACATGGAAGCAACCTAAATGTCCATCAGCAGAGGAATGGATAAAGAAGATGTGGTGCATATATAAAATGGAGTGTTACTCAACCATAAAAAAGAATAATGCCATTTGTAGCAACATGGATGGACCTAGAGATTGTCATACTAAGTGAAGTAAGTCAGACACAGAAAGACAAATATATGATATTTCTTATATGTCGAATCTAAAAAAAGGGGGGGATACAAATGAACTTACTTCTCTGAGAGAAACTCATCTTTTCAGAACCTTCAGAGCTTCCCCTCATTTAGAGTAAAAACCAAGGTCCTTCCTCTGTTCTGTGAGGCCTGGTTTGATCTGGAGCCATCCCTTTGACTCCTCTTCCTCTTCCCTCACCTTCTCTAGCCATCTCCATCTTGTGTGCCTCTGGCCCAGCTTACACTTCTGCATTATCACCAACTTGCAATGAGTTGTGCATAAAACTTTAGTGATAAAGCTCAGCGGAAAAACGTTTTCCTTTTATTAGTCATGACCAAATACAGTAATCTCTTTCACTCTGCCAGGTGGAAGGAAAGAGAGAGATGAGCATTTCCAGGAAGTGAGCAAAAGTAGAAAAGAAAGGAGCTTGGTATGTTCATGAGACTGTGAGGAACGCACTTGAACAGGATAAGGTTGCAAATACTGCAACAGGTCAGATCACTGAGGCCTTGAAGTGAGGCAGAGAAGTTGACATTTACAACAATAACTAATTAGAAAGCAGGGCTACTCACTGACATGATAAAAAGTTACTTAAAGAAAATAATAATAATACCTTATCCAGTGAGTAGAGGACAGGAATGGTGATAAACATCCTGTAGTGCACATGACCACTAAGAACTTTCCAGAGTGGTGATGAGAACAGAGAGATGAGAATGTTTCACCAAAAAAAAAAAATGACTTGTGTACCTGTTGAACTGCATACATAAAATGCAAAAAGGAGTAAAAATCAAATGCCTGAGTAACTGAAGAAAGTTGTGGGGGATACTGACCTAGATGGGAGAAAGTAAATTGAGTTTGAAGAAAACTGTTGGCCTTGGAACATACTGAGGACATGTTGTCACATTTTCTATACATACAATGAGCAGAAGTGACCTTAATATACATAATAAAGATTTGGAATTAACCATAGCCATATCTTCATCCTCAACGGAGCCATCAAAGAACCAGACATGGTTGTGGGACTCCAAAGGTGAAGGTGAGAAACTATAACCAATGTGGAATCCTTTTTAGAAATGTCTGGCTTGGGGAGGAGAGGAAAAGCCTTAATATAATTGTGTCTTTTGGAAAAAAGATTCAAAATAAATTTATTTCATAATTTTTTCCAAGCTGAATGCAGCATATTCTTAATATACATACACACATAAAGTAATTTGAATATGTATTATATATAAAATTTATGTGTATATATAAATTTTAAAATTTTCCTACTTTCAACACATACATAGGAATCTCTTTCTCACATTTCATTTGCTGACACTTCAGAGGTCTTTGCAGCCTTAGCTGATGCCTATCATGATGACCCTATGGCATTATACTCTTGAAATATTTCCTCAGTTTGTGAAGGAAATGTGAAGTTATATTCAATTTATTTAGTTTGGCATATTCAGAACTACAGGATCTTGGAGATGGATGAGATATTATACCTCATCAAGTGCAATGGGCCATCCAGTGTTTGATTCCCACTGTGTTAGTTTCTAGGGCTGCTGTAACAAATTATCACAGACTTGGTGACTTAAAGTAGCAGAAATTTATTCTCTCATAGTTCTGGAGGCCAGAAGACTGAAATCAGGGCACGGAAAGCTCTAGGGGACACTCTTTCCTTGCCTTCTCCAGCTTCTGGCTCCAGGCATTCCTGGGCCTGTAACTGTGTAACTCAGATCTCTGCCTCCATCTTCACAAGACCGTCTCCTCTTCTCTGTGTCCCTCCTTTGTGTGTTCTTATAAGGACAGTTACTGGGTTTAGGGCCCAACTGGATAATCAAGGATACTCTGATCTCAAGATTTTTACCCTTTTTCTGAATAATGTTGCATTCACAGGTTGTGGGTTTCCGAATATGGACATGTTTGGCGGCCACCATTCATCCACCCTAGGCCTCTGAATGCATAGTTAGTATTTTTTGTAGCTGTATTTGTTTTTATTTTTATTACACAGAAGGAGAGAGGAAGCAAAGGAACAGGGAGGGCCCAACATCATCCCCCACAACAGTCTCTGAGACAAAGGTTTGCCTGGGTTCATGTTGAAAAGGCAATTTTGGGGTTTGTGTTCAAGAAAGTATCCAGTCTGTCAGCCTCAGTGCAAACAGCTTAAAATAAAAACCACCATGCAGGCATATAACACAAAATACAAAACAAACCTGTTTGGAAAATGCCTGACCTTAAAACAAGAGTGAGGCCTTAAAGATGCATTAAACACAGAATCTTCCAGAAATCAAGTTTGGCTATAACTTCACAAAACCAGAAGCACAGAATAACATTTCTGTGCTTAATAAAAGTCGCTCAGTCATATCTCTTTGAGACCCTACGGACTATACAGTCCATGTAATTCTCCAGGACAGAATACTGAAGTGGGTAGCCCTTTCCTTCTCCAGGGGATCTTCCCAATCCAGGGATCAAACCCAGGTCTCCCGCATTGCAGGCAGACTTGAGCCACAGGGGAAGCCCAACTGTAGAACTCCTAGCTAACAAAAAAGGAGGACGATCACAGATGACAGGCGGGGGGCGGGGTGGGGGAGTGGTCCTCTCACGACACCTGCCTCTTTTTGTTCTGAAGAGACTCATAACCTGGAGAGTAGAAAAGTGGCCTTGGCGGTGGGAGCTGAAGCCCAGTGATGGCAGCTCAGTCTCTGGGGAACAGAGAGGTGGCTCACCGTTTGCCTGCCTCTCTGCTTTTCCGGCTGATCTCTGCCAGTGCCTGGGATCCCGCCTCGCCCAGTGGCCCCCTTGCCAGGGCCCTTCTGCTGCTGAAGCCACTGCTGCCATGGCTCTTGGTGCCACCTCCCCCTTGACCGTGTCGATGATCCCATCAGGGAGTGCTGGTCCTTGATGGTGCTGCTGCAGATACAACACTTGGGCACCCACCATAATTTGTCCCTGTTCCTGGAAGTGCACATCACCTCACTGCAAGTTGCTGTTCATCTAGTTGTTGCAGCTCACCATATGCCCACTGTACATCTCCCCATTTTGGAGGTCCACCAACATTGGGTGATTCTGAGCCATTTCCAGCAGCAACAAGGGGAGCGTGGAGTCAGCAGGGACCAGGCTCTCCGGCCACTTTGGCCAGAGCCGCTGCAGCTCATCATATGATTATTATTTGTTGCTCAGCCTCTAATTGCAACCATTTCTCTCAAAACTATGTCTCCTGTTCTTCCAATCATCGTGGGTATTCTTTTCTAAAGGACCCAGAGAAAGAATACTGAATATATAACTGAAGACCCAATGCTGAGGTCATATCTCTTCCACTAAGTAGGTGATTGAGGCAAGACAGTTTTTTTTTTAAATAAAATCACTGGATCACCCTACTTCACTGTATGCTTTATATAGTCAAATGAGATTATTGCAAAACCTGTAAGAAGCATAACCTTTTAGAAAGGTTCCCAGTTATTTATCTGTATACTTGTAAAAAGAAATTTTGGTTCCCAGAACCGAACATAAATCTTTCAGTATAGTCTGACCCAGTACAAAGTAGTTGACACTAGCATGTCCCCTGGTTATCTGCTCTGTTTCTGTTAATACAGCCTGGACTCCCATTAGCTTTATAGTACTCATGTCATAATTCTTTATTCACACTGAAATTACTATGTACTAAAGAGTGCTAAGCCATCTTCACAGATAATCTATCTATTGCTTTCTGATTCATTGATTTTTACCATGTAGAATCAGTGAATTTTTTATACAACTTGGCAATATAATTTAAATTGAAAAAGAATTTAATATTGTTCATTTTAATTGCATTTTTATAAAGGTATAATAATAGAAAATATATAGTTGTTCCTCTAGTTATTTCATGTAATACTCCCTTAAATGAGTTCTATTTGTGCTAAGAGCATTTTTCTTGTTGTAGTTAAATGACCACATTCCTGTCTAAACCTGCAGTTTGCCAGTGAGATTCTCTATGTATATTGAATAAAAATGCCTTTGATTTGTATCTTATGTCCTGGTGGTAATAGGTTTTACCCTTTTAGATGGATTTCATTTTCCTAGATTGCTTGTTAGTAGGTCTATAAATCCATGTACTAGGTGATAGTTCAACATGACATGACCTTTCAAGAATTTGAAAGCAATATAAGATGTGAACTCTGTCCTAATATTTGATCTGTCTTAAAATTCCTGTTTGAATCTTTGGCTCTACTCACCCTTTAGATTTGTTTTAATGGTACATGCACACCTTGGGGCTCTTTCTTTCTATGAAGAAATCCCAATGAAGTAATAAAGTCAATGTTGTAACATCCATTTTTCAGGATTTAGAGGCTTAGTTTTCGGTGTGTGCTTAATTCAATTTATTTTCCAACATTTGAAACAGTTTCTGCATTTATAACTTGAAAATGGAGATATATTGTGGGTTTGGAGAGCTGTGCAGATGGTCTACATGTGATGATTTATAGAATAACAACTATATAGTATAGAGCTTGAGGACTGTAGTAGATTTCTTCAAAATACCCCTGTGCTGGTATATCCTTTCAATTAGGTAGTTTCTTTGCAAGCTATTCCATACAAATTTGAATGATTCCCAGATACCCTGTAAAAGCCTGGTGTGTTACACTTTGCTTATCCTGACTTTGCTTTGCTATCACTTTGAATGCATCTCAATTTAGGGCCAAACCATATGTCTTACTTTATTTTTTTATAGCTTCAATTAAATAGAAAGCTACATCTTCTTGATGGGTGTATGAAGCATTTGGTGTTCCACTGGAGAGCGTAAAGACAGTTCATGACCTGGCTTGCTCCCCAGTGCCTATAATTTTATAGTGCAGCAAATTTACCTTTTGGACACTATGATATCAGCAACTTGAGAATTTAATATAAGGCTTTAAATTCTGTTTCCTTTCTTTTATTTTCCCTGGAAAACAATATATCCTTCAAACATTATGGAATGTATCTTTTTCTTAGACAGTTAAACCACAATTGAAATTAAAACTATCTAGTAATTTATTTCTGTAAGATTAAAATAGTCATATGTTGCAAAACTAAGGAGAGTAAAGTTTCTTCTTGACCATATTTAAGTTGTGATTGATCTGTTTATACGGAAATCTGTTGCAGAGGTTAAAATGTATGTCTGGAGAATCAGGGGAAAATATGATAGAACATACATATATGCTAACCTTTTCTTCATTTATAGGAGTAGAAAAAGGAAAATAGTGAAGGAAACATTCCCTAAAATAACTCATCACCTATATAACAATCTATAGATCTCATGCCTTTATTGCTTCAGTGAGTCAGGTTAAAATGGAAAGTCTTAGAAGAACACTATGGCATGAGTACATTGCCTTGAAGAAGTAACATCCAAATAGCACTCCCTATGAATGTAAATGAATTTTTGATGCATTTTTGCTCATTGGTGCTCTTGATTTGACTAACGACCTCAGAAAAAACAGAAAGCTTATATATTGCTTTCAAGTGTGATTTTTTTTTTCTTGATCTTTCTCTCTTATTTAATAGAAGTTGAGACGTCAGATCCAAAGTGTTAAAGGAGAAAAATTCTAGGATCTTAATCTTAGGGTGGTAAGTTTATGCTATATAAATACGAGACATAGGGGCCTCAGCTCCTTAAGATTGGTGGATCACTATCTTATTTATTAGTCCCTTGTTGCAAGATGTACTCAATTCTTCCTTTGAAACAAAACTGCTATCATCCTGATCTGCCTAATGGTATGAAGATATTAAGGTAATAGGTTGCAGTGACTGTATAAGTAGCTTAGTCCAAATTTTCAGATATTTATGCTGTATCCAAGAAGCTTCCACCTTTGTCAACTACCTGGAGTTGCTTTACTCCAGTTTTGGAAAACTTCTGACCCTACTTTACCTTTTTTAGGTTTCCATTATACCCAAAAGGAGGAGAGAAGTTGCAGTTTGATTACGGTGTCTATCTTCTGAACAAAAATATAGCACAGGTAAGTAACCCCTCTGTGCTCATCTCCTACTTGGCACATGGCAGCCTGCTTTCTTGGATTGCTAACCCTCTTTAACTTCTACAGTGTACTCTTCTATTTAACTAGTTACAGTGGTAATACAGAGTTCTTTTTCAGCCACAATATTTTTCTGTGCCATTATAAATATTACAGAGAAGCAGTGGGTACAAATCGAACTACTCCTACTAAACTCAGAAGACCTTTACCACCTGTTACCTGCTAGTAGGTTGTAATTGAATGTGTGGGCTTTATAATCTCTTGCCTCTGCAGCTTGACTGGTAATAGCGTTCTTCTCACATAACTTCTTCTCTTACACCACTTCTAGGAACTCATTTTGCATAGGGAGTTGTTTATGGAGTAAAAGTTTAGTGACTTTGGCAAGTCCCCAACAGTCTCCTCACCTGTTATCCAAAGCCCTGAAGAAAAGTCCAAGCACATGGTCCTTCCAGCCCATCTTGGGTTTTTGTGGCTCTCCCAATGTCATAACCATTCATATCTCACTTAATATCTTAATATATGCCATAGAAAGGCTATCAGATGCTTGGGTTTGCATTTTCCTGAAACAAATATACCACATTTCCTTAGCACATGTGGCTCTACTTCAAGAGGTAACATGACATAAATTTTCTAATTATAGAAGATCAGCTTCAGTGCCTTGTTTTTATTCGGACATCCTTCCAGTTGGACTGTCACATGGAAAAGATCCCACTGTTTGGCTGTTATTTAAAGACATTATCAGCTGTATCCTCAGACCTTTCTTTTATATAGAAGCAATAAGTTTTGTGATGTTTTTGTTTTTATGAGCTGAGTTGCTTTTTATCCATATGATTCTAAAGACTCACTGAACAATTCCCATATTCATTTCTGATAGATCTAGAATTATTCTTCCATATGGTAGAAGAATTGCCTTTCTTCCTGTCATCTAACTTCAGTTTAATGTTGTTTGTTTTTTTTTTAATTTGGTTTTTATTAGACTCTTAACTTTTCCAATACTGAATCAGATTTCTAGTTTTCAGTCATTGATGAATCATTTGCTTATAACCTCACACTCACACTGCTTTTACTGTTACTGCCATCCAGCTCATGTTCTTCATTCCAGGCGCAGGCAGCCTTGCTCACAGCCTCTGGCCCATGACTCATCTTTCCATGTGCCATTCTTCCCACAACTGATGGCTTTCCCTCCCTCCAGTTTTGGCAGAAGAATATTTCAGACTAAGAAACAGGACCTTAATTTCAAGTCTGTGCAGCTCACATTACTAATGACAGCTGTCATACCATAGAAAACGTAATACTTAGATGAAAACTGTCAAGCAGTGGCCAGATCAAGGATGCATTAAGGGAGAAGAGATCTAAGTACATTAGAGAGCACTTCCAGTAAAGTCAGCCAAGGTGGAAAAGAGCATGTGGACACTGGGGTCCAGAGTCTGGGAGTCAGGATGTCAGGAAGGTTGTCCTCATTTAGTAGAATTATGGAGGAGCCTGGTAGGCCACAGTCCATGGGGTCGCTAAGAGTCAGACACGACTGAGCGACTTCACTTTTCACTTTTCCCTTTCATGCACTGGAGAAGGAAATGGCAACCCACTCCAGTATTCTTGCCTGGAGAATCCCAGGGACGTCGGAGCCCGGTGGCTGCCGTCTATGGGGTGGCACAGAGTCGGACACGACTGAAGCGACTTAGCAGCAGCAGCAGCAGTAGAATTAAGTTCTCATCTGAGTTCAGAGGTTCTTCTCTCTTGTGCCCTATTTTCTGTTTTGTGCTTTAAACACGTAAGGCCTAAGTCAGGAGTCTTTCAGAAGTTACCAGGTGAAACCTACTCCTAATTAAGGCTAGGGCTGAAATTCCTGGATTTCCTCATAAATCCCAGCTTCAAACACACACGTGCATGCACACATGCATGCATGTACACACATACACACTTAATTCTTCTCAGGTCCAATAGGAATGACAAAGTAAGGTATAAAGGGGGTGCTAAGAATAGCCTCCTTTGGGAACAAGACCAAGAGGGAGGCTGACTGGGTGCAATGGAAAACTGAGGACAGCCAGCCCTCTTGATCAGACTCCGCTTGAGCACTGTTTGGTCCTCACTTTAGAGCACTTCTAATTTTATCCTTAATTGAACTAAAGCTACAAGTATGCTGAGCTAGTTTTATTTCTCTGTTTAAAAAATGGATTACTTCTACTAATTTTTTATCTTCTGCAACTTTATACTCTGAAATTCAGAGAGTAGTACATTTGTGTGTGTGTGTTTAATGGGTTAACCCCTGATTCCATAGGGAGCCAGTATCTTGCTCTCTAGTGTTTTTTCATCATTGTTATGGCAGTTTTAAAAGGAGACGACAATAAACTTCTTATAAACAGACTTTCTTAGGTTTCATGGTTCATTCATGAGGCCTCTTCTGAGCGTTTAGAAAGAAGCTTTCAACACATTTGTGACCTTCAGCTTTTTTCACGTTAACGCCATTTTGTCTTTAGCCTTACAACCATCACTTTCTTACATTTCGACTTATAAGAAATCACAGAACCATAATTATTATGGCTCCTAACCAGGTATTATATTAATAAGATACTTCCGACTTGTGAAGGTTAATTATATATCTATATGTACATATATACATACATACACCAATACATGTTGTCAAAGGGGAGTTTGTCCTCTCAGCCAGTCTCATTTATACCCCATCTCTAGAGATGTGAACAAATCATACTATTAAAATGACCCCACCTCAGTAATTTATAAGCCACGTTAGTGGAGGTGGATGAAAGCGCTGGCATATGTTAAAGTGCCAGAGAAAAAGGAGTGAAGTCATTTAATACTGCATCCATAACTTGGTTGAGGGTTTGAATAGTCAATAGGACCTTTCATCACAACCAGAAGTAGTAGTAAAATCACTTTTTTTGGTAGAGGAAATGACAGAATTTAGTAATATTTGTTACTTCAGTATTTGGGATCGGTCCAGCCCAAGTTTTGAAAGCCCAAGCTTAGAAAGACAGGCCTTCAAATAGAAATCCTCAAGTGTTGTTTGAAGAGCTGAGAGGGTTGGTAAGGCCTGCCTGCCCTCTTCCTGTCACTGCTGTCTAAAGGGGTGTGTGTGTGCAGGGCTGGTATTAAAAATGAATAAAGCAAAGTGCCTTGTTTTTAGCACCATTTACTAATATTTTTCAAGTGCCAGCCCCTTTGGCTGGAAATAGTCTTCCCTCTTGGGCAGCCTGTAACACTGTAGAAATGGACCTGGCAAAATTCAGGTACAGTGTAATTAACATGGTTTAAGAAACCAGCTCCTGCCATAATTGTCAGTAAGTTTATAAGGACATTATATTAGTATTTATGTATAGCACAGTAGTTTGCTTTTAGTTCCCAGAGTAGTAAATCAAAAATTATAATATTTTTTTGGAGAGTTTTACAGTCTATAATATACATACATATATTAATTATCCATGTGACCCTCATCATCACCCTGCACAGTGAAAAGGACAGCATTTGATCCAGCATTTCCACTTTGGGGTATTTGTCCAAAGAAAATGAAAGCACTAACTTGAAAAGATATCTACACCCCCTCATGTTTATTGCAGCATTATTTAAAATAGCTCCTCTGCCCATGGGATTCTCCAGGCAAGAATACTGGAATGGGTTGCCATGCCCTTCTCCAGGTATCTTCCCAACCTAGGGATCACACCTGAGTCTCCTGCATTGCCGGCAAATTCTTTACCATCTGAGCCACCAGGGGAGCCCATTTAAAATAAGACATGGAAATTACTTGTGTCCATCAGCGGATGACCAGATAAAATGTGGTACGTGTACACACATTCTCACACACACACACACACACACACTATAATATTATTCAGCTATGAAAAGAAGGAAATCCTGCCATTTGCAACAACATGGATTGACCTTGAGGATATTATGCTGAATGAAGTAAATAGCATATGATCTCACTTACACATGAAATCTAAATTAACAACAACAAAAAGCCCAAATTCATAGGTAAAAAAGAACATATTATATGGTGGTTGTCACAGGTGAGGGTAGGAGGTGGCAGAACTGGGTAAAGGTTGTCAAAAGCTACCAACTTCCAGTTACAAAGTCAGTCAGTCCTGGGGATGTAATGTATAATATAGCATGTTGACTACAGTTAATACCATATTGTATATTTGAAAGTTGCTGGGAGGGCATATCTTAATAATTTTCACCACATGAAAAAAAAAGTTTGCTACTATGTGTGGTGATGGAAAAAAAAATGGTAAAAAAAATTCATGGTACCAGTGTGATCAACCAGGAAGAGAGTGCAGCGCTAGCTCCAAAGAGAGAGATAGATATAGACAGAAGCATACAGTGGGATTTAGCCCTGGGAATTCTGGTTTAGAAGTTTAGAGGAAGATGAACCAGCAAAGACTGAGAGGAATGGCCAGTTGGATAGAGAGAAAACCAGAAGAAAGTAATAATTTGGTAACTAAGAGAATTTCTGGAAAGAAAGGTAATCATCTGTATGAAATCCTCCTGTGAGATGAAGTATCCAGTAGACTTGTGAACATAGAAGTCATTGACAAGAGCAGTTTCAGTAGAGGAGTAGAAGAGTGAATAGGAAGTGAGGAAGTGACAGATTGTAGAAAGCCCTTCTGAGGTGTTTTTTGTGAAGTGAGATAGACAAATGGGTTCATAACTGGAAAAGATTGTATGTTAAAGGGAGATTTTTTTTATTTTCTTTTTTATTTGGTTTTGGAGGGATGTGGAACCTTTTTGGTGTGTTTTCTTTTTTTAAGATGGGAAATATCAAGGCATATTTATATGCTAATATAAGTGATCAAATGGAGGGAGAAATTGCCAATACAAAATAAAGAAGGAATGGTTGAAGGAGTAATGTCAAGAATGTCCTTAATAAAGCACAGATGCATAGAACAGTCTTAAGGACTCTGAGGGAGAAGGTGAGGGTGGGACGTTCTGAGAGAATAGCATTGAAACATGTATATTATCGTATGTGAAACAGAACGCCATTCCAGGTTCGATGCATGAGACAAATGCTCAGGGCTGGGGCAATGGGATGACCCAGAGGGATGGGATGGGGAGGGAGGTGGGAGGGGGGTTCAGGATGGGGAACACATGTAAACCCATGGCTGATTCATGTCAATGTATGGCAAAAACCACTACAATATTGTAAAGTAATTAGCCCCCAACTAAAATAAATAAATTTATTTTTTTTTAATTTTATTGTATTAAATGTTGACCCTTGAGTACATATTTTTAAAATATTCTGTGTGATAGAAAGAGAAATAGGCATAAACCATTTCTACAATTGAGTTGCTAACTAAACTAGCTGATTTTTTTCATGGCGCAACATTTTGAAAGATTGTCTAATAAACAGCCAACTGTACAGACTTAGGTATTTGGCAGATATTTTTTTCAAAAATGAATGAGGTGAGCATTTCAAAGGAAATTAACTGATGATGAAGTTCAAGATTTTGAATGAAAATAGTATGTCAGGAAACTTGGATTTGCCACCATGACATTGACAGCTTCCCATTTCTTAAAGGTGTTTTTGGTGAAGTTGTAGTGATACTTAACGAATGAGATTTTGAAATATTTTATAATAAATGTGTAAGCTTTGAAAATCTATATAACTCAGTGAGCCAGTATTTTCAAAACGACCAATGTATGTTGCTCTGAAGTCATGTATAGGTAAAGATCTCTTCACAGTGCAAAAAGCCTGATGGATTTTAACAGATGCAAAAAGTATATTGATATGGCTTCAGATTCTATATTGCTACTAACCTTTAAAAAACTACTACTTGTTAAGTATGGAGATAGTATCAGAGAAGAATATCTACAATTGTCTGAAAAAGGCTATTAAAATTCTCCTTTCTTGCCAAATTACATTTTCTCATGAAACAACATGTTGTAACAAAATGAATGCAGAACAATATATGAGAATCCAGCTGTCTTCTGTTAAGGCAGGCATTGCAAGAGACTTGCAAAAATGTAACATGATGTCACTCATCTCACTAAATTTCTTTCTTTGAAAATATGCTTGTTTTTCATTAAAAGTGTTATTTATATTAACAAATAATAGATTTCTTTTATTAAAGTAAATCAATAAATATTTAAATGCTTTTTCGATTTTAACTTTTAATATGGTAAATATTTGTATATGGACCTATTGAAACAAAAGCT
This sequence comes from Giraffa tippelskirchi, assembly GCF_054371585.1. NCBI lineage: Eukaryota > Metazoa > Chordata > Mammalia > Artiodactyla > Giraffidae > Giraffa > Giraffa tippelskirchi. Next base: position 126,720,427 of record NC_137285.1, read on the forward strand.
TTTGGAGGTCCTCAATTTTAAGAGGGTAAAGGGATCTTGAGACCAGAAATTTTGAGAACCACTGTCCCAGAAACTTCAATTGCTCATAGTCTGATAAACCAAGACACATGTGTCAGTTCTCCAAATGTAGTAACATTATATAAGAGACCTCAAATTTGGAATTCCAGTAATATGTGCAGTACAAGTCATCAGATTAGCAGCTATCAGTGGATTCTCCCCTGTTGCTTTTGCTTTTGGGTTTTCTTAAAGCCAGGCTTTTTCTCTTCTTTCTTGAACGTCCAAGGACTTAAGAGTAACATTTTGTGGGTGTAGTTTACAAATACTAACCATGATATACATTCGTATTGATTTCAATGGCATTTGGTATACTTACACCTGTGATTCTCGTTTCATACTCTGTGAAGTATGTTGACCAGGTCTATCTTTAAGAAATTGGCAAACAGAATTCAAGATCAAATCTTCTGAGGTCAGATCTAACAATAGCCCACTTTGTTTCTTCTTTTTTCCTTTTTAATGTGGGCCTTATAACAATCTATGAGGTGATTAAGGCATGGACAGTTATCTGCCTTTTACATATAAGACCCCCGAGATCAGGAATTCAGTAGAAGAACTAGGATTAGGTCCTGGAGATTTCATGACCTCTCTTCTTTCTGTCGCATTACCTCTTTTTTCTCAGTTTACTATAAGACTTCATAGAAAGTAAAAGTAGCTTCTCCTTCCAAAAACAGTTGGAAATTTCTGTTCTGCCAGGGACTTAGTCTTTCTCTAAGACTTGACTACTCATGGGGCCCACGGTGCAGAGCTATTTAGAAGGGATCAGTGCCAGTTTACCCACCGGCTTAAATTCACGTCTATTTCTTTAACATACAGTTCAGTGTATATGCCACACGAGGAGAAAATGCATTTTTATTTTCTTAATTCTTCTTGGAATCAAGAATTTAAATTCCAAGAATATTTTAATAGTCAAGATACCATCCCCACCACACTCCACCCCACCTCCCCACCCCCCGCTGCCTACAAAATTGCCAGTAACAGAGTAGAAACTTTAAGTCCTATATCTTAAAAAATAAACAACAACAGTTTACTGAGATACAATTCACAAGCCATACAACTGACCCATTTGAAATACAATTCAATATTTTTTAAAAAAATATATTCAACTAATTATGCAACTATCACCACAGTCAGTTTTAGAATATTTTCGTTGCCCATAAAGAAACCCTGTACTCATTAGTAGTCACACCCTGTTCCTGTAAGACTTCCAACCCTAAGCAGCCACCATTCTACTTCTGTGTCTCTTCTGAACATTTCATGGAATAGAATAAAATATGTGGTCTTTGTGACTGGTTTCTTTCCCTCAGGATAGGTTTACAGTTCATCCATGTTGCAGCATGCATCAGTCTTTGCTTTTTATTAACAAATCGTTTTGGCAATTCAAAGATATATATGGATATACCACATTTTATTCACCCATTCATCAGTTGATAGACATTTGGATTGTTTATACTTTCAGGCTATTATACATAAAGCTGCTATGAGCATGCATGTACAAGTTTTCTGTGGGGACATGTTTTGAGTGGAGTTGCTGAGCCATATTGGAGAAGGAAATGGAAACTCACTCCAGTGTTCTTGCCTGGAGAATCCCAGGGACGGGGGAACCTGGTGGGCTGCCGTCTGTGGGGTCACACAGAGTCGGACACAACTGAAGCAACTTAGCAGCAACAGCAGCTGAGCCATATGGTAACTATGTTTAACATTTTGAGTAACTGCTAGACTGTGTGCTAAAAGCAGTTACACCATTTTACATACCCACCATCAATGTATTAAAGTACCAATTTCTGTCATTTTTATTATAGCCTCCTACTGGGTGTAAAGTGGTATCTCATTGTGGTTTTGATTTGAATTTCCCTAAAGGCTAATGATGTTGAGCCTCTTTTCACGTGCTCATCGGACATTAGTATATCTTCTTTGGAGACACATCTGTTCAAACCCTTTGCCCATTTTTAAATTGGGTAATTTGTCTTTATTCTTGAGTTTAAGAGATCTTTATATAATTTAAATAAAAGTTGCTTCTCAGATGTATGATTTGCAACTATTTTCTTCCATTCTGCAGGTTGTCTTTTTCACTCTCTTGATAGTGTCTGTTGAAACACAAATGTCTTTAGTTTCAGTGAAGTCCAGTTGTACCTACTGTTTCTTTTCTTGCTTATGCTTTTGATGTCATTTCCAAGAAACCTTAGCCCAAGTACTTTTAGGTTTTCTTCTGTGTTGTTTCAGCCTGTGCATTTAGGTCTGTGGTCCATCTTGAATTAATTTTTTTGTGTAGTGTAAGGAAGGCGTCTAACTTCATTCTTTTGCATGTGGATATTCATTTAGCCCAGAAAAATTTGTTGAAAAGACTACTCATACCCGTTGAATTATCTTGGCACCTTTGTTGAAAATTAACTAACTATAAGGATTTATATCTGAACTCTAAATTCTATTTCATTACTCTATGTGTCTGTCCTTCTGCTAATGATACCATGTCTTTTTTGTTTAAAAGATATTTTCAAAAATAAAAATACCAATTGTAGAAATTTTTTAAAGTGCGAAAGAAGATAGAAGAGCAGATTTAAATAGTCTACAACTTACATGTACCTTCTGATATTTCAAACTTTTTTGTCTTTTCCTTTATAGTTGAGATAATATTATATATAGTGCTCAACATCTTTTTCCTTTGTTGACATAAGCGTTTTCCCAAACCATTAGAAGCTCTCTAAGTCAGTATTTTTAATATGTAATATTTCATTTGTGTGCATAGTGTGCATATTAAAATATGTAATTCATTTAACTGTTCCTCTAATCTTGGACATTTGTTCTTCCCTATTTTTCTTAAAATATTTTCTTAAATATTAAGTTACCATATTAGCACTTAAAAGGTGTTTTACATATACATATATGGTCTTGTGACATTTTCAGTTATAAGAGATACAGTAAGGTAGATATTAAAACACTTTATTGTGACAGAAATCCTCTCTCTTAAGATTTTCCATGGGCTCAACGTTGTTTCCTATAAATCAGTTCAGACTTAAACTTCAAACTGCTGGGGACAAAGCAGATTTTCAGTCAGATCCTCAGTTTGAAAGATGATAATGATGAACTCTACTCCTAAGTGTTCCTTGGTGGGCTTTGTTTCTTTTTAATGTTAGAACCATCACATTTTCGTGTTATGTATGTAATATCAATCAAATATCTGAATGAGCTGTGCAAGGCCTATGAGAGGCTGATTTTATCCCCAAGGTGTTTATCAGGAAGAAAAAATATGCACACTGTGTAAACAGTACAAGGCATGCAGTGATCCCTGTCAGAGGAGAAGTTCTTGTCCAAGTGTGGTTCTGGCTTCAGCAGGGAGAGCCCCGCACACGTGGATGTGCGTTCCACTGAGTGAGTGAACTTGGGCATGTACTATAGTTCACTGCATCTCCATTCCCTATCTCTGTAGAGATTGGGTACTCCCCATAGGATCATTGCAGGGACAAGAAATAGGAGGGTTAAGTTTGTAGCTCAGGCATCATCTGCAGAAAAGGTACACGGTAAATAATAGCTGCTATTTTTTGTTCTTTGTGTTGTCGTTTTTCTTGTTAGGCTAATACAGAGCAGAAACGCTTCAGCCTGAACTGGAAATTCAAGGAAGGAAGCATCTGGCTAGTGAGAGAGGAGGGGCAGAGGTGCAAAGGAAGGCTATTTAAGGTGTATCAAGGCCAACCTGGCTGGAATAGGTTACCTTACTAGTGGGGACAGGAAAGGTGTTTTTGGTTGACCACCCTCAGCCCTAGCACCATACTGTTACCAGTTGTTATACTTGGAACTAAAACTGGTCTGTGTGAGCTCCCTAGGCATGTTTAGTAAATATTTATTGAAAGAATGAGTGGTGAATGCATCAACTAGGAGATTGTTCTTTCCTCCTTAAGATTGATAGTTAATGAACTTATTTCTATTTAAATATGTGTGTATTTAAATATATATTTAAATGTATCTTGACTTATCTCCAAATGGAAGCTTTAATTGAAGTAGAAAATGTACATAGTTATTTTTCAGAAGTTCCATTCTGTATTTAAGGGATCACATACTACCTTTATATACTTGCAAGTGATTGGTTAAATGTTCTTGTATTAATTTTTTTAAAGAATCATATTGACAATTAACCAGTTTACTAAACATTTTTAATGATTTATTGACTGTGATCACTGTACTTCCAAATGCTGACAGTGATAAATTAACAAGATAAAATAATTTGCTTTTTCATCAGTTGGACATTTTCTTGTATTTTAAACTGAAACTAGAAACCCAATGCCAAAAATATCCAAATGAAAAATAAAAGTTTTAACTTACATTCATATAGCTTACTTTACTTATATTACCTCTTTTGTCCTTTTAAAAAGCCTTAAATTGTCAGTATTATTATCTGCATTTTACACTTAGATAAACTGAGTCTCTGAATAGCAAGCAAAGAAATTCAGACCCTAATCATCTGACTTGTAAGTTCAGGGGATCATACTTGGCTGCCTTTCTTTTATCAGACAGAAAGAAACATTAAATAACAGGCTTCCCTTTTGTCTGTGGCCACCTAAGAGCCAAGTATAAGCTTAGCACTTTATTTGGTTTAACGTCTTTTATCCCTTCTATCTCCTCTTTTGTCCTAGTTGTTTCTAAAAATTCACTTTAGCTCCTTATTTTGCATATTTTAATATTTTAAGCAGGTAAATTTTTTTCTTTAATTAAAGAAATAAATTGCTTATTCAGTAATGACATGAGCCTTTTCCAACGCACCACTGAGTGACATTTGTTACTGGGAGAAAAATATTTAAAGAATGCACTTCAGTTGAAATGAAATACATAATGCTTAGTTCAGAGAAGGTAGAATATAAATTCTAACTATCTTTTATGGCTAAGCCTCATGAAATAAATTACAAGAAATAATATATATGAAAAGTGAATTTGATCTGATTTTAGTTGGCATCAAAAAGACCAACATAGCTTAGGTTTAAGCTTTTTAAAGAAATGAGCTTCAAAAAATCGTTATATGTAAATTTTGGTGTTTAATAGAGAAAAGCGTTTTAAAATGTGCTGATTCGGGTTTCCAGGGAGGAAATTAATTAGTATCCTAATTAATGTAAATGTATCAAGGGAAAGGCCAAAATCCTAGAATAAAATGAATAAAATGCAACATAGTTGAATATTTAAGAAGAGCAAGTACTGTGGATTTAGACTACAAAGTTCAAATGCCCATTTATCGCTTTAGCTGTATGATTTTAGATAAGTTACTTAATCTCTCTGTTTCAGTGTCTTTATCTGTAAAATAGGGATAATAATACCTACAATTATAATTCCCATCTCTCAGAGTTGTTATAAGGATTAAATGGTATTTTTAAAGCATTTAGAATAGTGCCTGGAGCACATTTAGAATAGTGCCTGAAACAGAGTAAGTAGTTAAAAAAAAAAAAAAGCTTGCTAAATAAATAAAATGCAAAGTGCAGTGTAATCCTTGTGATCAAGAAATTCCATGTTCCACAAATACAAAATGAAGTGAAGATGTATGGAAATAGATTACAAGCTAAATGCAAGTTAAAAAGTGAAAGGGTGGGGGAGTTGCCTTTTTAGCTGCATCAGTGAATGCTGCTATAGGGAAGGAAAATTCAGACACTTGGTTCACTCTCAGTGTAGTGAGCTTTTAGTTGTTTCAAGTTAAGGCAATACTTTTCCTTTTTTTTCAAAATAGAAATAACTTCAAATCATACAAATGATTCAATCTCAATATCAATTTGTTTTTAAAATATAGAAAAGTATTAAGGAAAAATTTAAACCACTTTGGATTCTATTACTCAGAGATAAACATTGTAGTATTTTGGTGATCAGCTTTCCAAACATCTATGCAAATATACATGCCTAAATGAAACAGGTAAAATTTACATAAACAGGTTCACATTGTGCATTCTGTTGTATGTCTTACTTTTTTCATTCAGTACATTGTGAAGATAGTTTCATATTGATGAATACAGTTGTATAAGATCTTATTGTCCACATTCCACATTGCACTCTGTTTGTGGACATTAGCAGTAGATTTCCAAGATTTGCCTGTCATGAACAACATTACAGTGAGAGAAGTATCTATCTTCTTAGATAGTTATACCTGTGTTCAGTTATTCCCTTAAGATAAGTATCAAATTGCTAGGTCAAAGAATACATAAATTTTAAAGTCTGATATCTGTTTTATATCCTCTTGCCAATGTTGTTTGTTATTAACCTTTTTTTAATATGCGAGAAGAAACATAATACCTCTGCTTTTATCTGTAGTTCTGATTATTAGTGAATGTTAAGTTCAGGCATTTCATATATCTTTTTAAATACTGGGTTGGCCAAAAAATTGAGGTTTTCCCATAAGATGGGTATAGGAAACCCAAATGAACTTTTTGGCCAACCCTATAAATATATATATTTCATTTCATATAAATATATATATATATATACACATTTGCTGTTTCAAGTTCTTTGGTGAATCACCAATACCTTTTGATAAATATGCCTTGTAAAAAAATTATGGGTAGACTGTAGAACTCCCAAAATAATATAAGAAAATAATACATAGGCCTTGCAAATAAGGGTAAAGAATTTGCTGAGTCACAAATTTGTGTCAGTTTTTCTCTGATTTGCCTCCTTTCTTCCCCCAGTCCTCTCTAGGAGTGTCAGTTCCCCTGCTGTATAAAAAGCCGTCTATGGCAGTTAGGACAAAGGCTGGACTGAAGACAGCCTTTGGAAGAAGCATCTAAAATCCCAGCTCCCGCTGTCTGACTCATTTCTTCACTGTTTTCCTCTCCGTGGCACTTTCCATCTGCTCTAACATACTTCTTTTCTTTCATCTGAGTCCTATGACTGCTATAATAACTTCTGTTTCCTCTCTTGGTGTTTCTTTGGCTCCAAGAATTGCTGGTTGATCACTTACTCTGTATCAGGTGCTGGGCTGGGCTTTGAGGAGGTAAGGGTGAATAGGACTCTATTCTTAAACCTGGTTTACCCTCTAGCCAGGGTGACATTACAGTGTATTACACTAACAGGATAGTAGATGTGTGTGTAGATGTATGTATCCTGTTGGTGTATGACACTAGATAAATATGTAAAGTTCTTTGGGAAATAGTTTTTGTTTTTTTTTCTTTTAATCATCACCTTCAAGCTTTTTGACTTACCTCAACATGATCAGAGAGATTTTAAGATTCTTTAAGATATAATTTACAAGCAGTATATGTTGGTAATTTTGTTTATAGAAAATAAGCAGAGATTTATGGAGTACCATGCCATATAAACAAAGGGTCAATATAAGTCAAGTACAAGATGAATTTATAATAATAATGATAATACCACCATACATTTGAGTAGTGCTTTGTAGTTTTCAAAGGGCTTTCACACAAACAGCTCATAACTGGTCCTCACATTTTCTTCTCTGAAGTAGAGTTGGTAAGAATTTTCAACTTTAAGAAATTCTTCATAGGAAATCTATCATAAGGAAATAATTCTAACTTCCTGGGAACAGTTAAAAGACATTTATCATACTGAAAACAACTATCTAGGGGTAAGTTAGATAAACTGAGAAACATCCATAGTCATTAAAAGTTTTATGAAGATTAGATATTACCAAAGAATTCATTTGTTATTAGTGAAGAAAGGAGACTAGGGAGTTGAATACATATACCACAATTACAATTATTAAAATAAAAACTTTAAAGACACCAAACATTTACCCTTTCTGTAGGGGTAAGAAAACTGCCCAGATATATGCTAAAATTGTGTTACATGCTTGTCTTATGTGAGTGTTGCTACTTGATAATTGTGGTGTTGTGTAAGATTTCACCCTGGGTCTCAGTGTCCTTATTTATATAATGAGGCTCACAAAAACTCATTGTACAACAGAACATTATTTTTGACTTGTTTTTGTAAACAGCTTCAAAACATTTTTGTGTCCCCACTGTGTTCACATGTATAGATGATGGTTGTATCTCTTTCTTTCCAGACTGCTTTGCAAGGCAGCTTAGTGTCTTAGGAAGAGCTCTAGTACGCTAACCTCTAAGCAAAGAATTGCCTCCCAGTTATATTAGGCAAGTATCTTAATCTTTATAAGCTCTAGATTCTTTTATTAATAAAATAAGGAAGTTGAAATAAATAACCTCTTCATTTTCGTCTGGAAATTCTTTGATTCCTCCCAATCTTGTTTTGAGCACATGCATGATTTAAAGGAAAAAAAGGCACAATAAATTAGTTAGGTAGAGGTGATGAGAGTGTAAACTGATAAAATCATTTTAGAAAACCCTATGGCATTTTCCAGGGAAACTGAAGATATACATATGAGAATGTTTATGACAGCACTGTTAATAATAGCTGAAGACTGGAAACGAGTTGAAAATGTGTCAGCAATATGTTTACCCTTAATCATGACATATTTTTGTGATGGAATACTGTGCAGCCTTGAAACCATCATTATATGCAATAATAAGGATGAATTTCACAAACCTAATGTTGAGAGAACCCCATGAACAGTATGAAAAGACAAAAAGTTAGGACAATGAAAGATGGACTCCCCAGGTCAGTAGGTGCCCAATATGCTACTGGAGATCAGTGGAGAAATAATGAAGAGACAGAAAGAATGAAGAGACAGAGCCAAAGCAAAAACAACACCCAGTAGTGGATGTGACTGATGATGGAAGCAAGGTCCGATGCCGTAAAGAGCAATATTGCATAGGAACCTGGAATGTTAGGTCCATGAATCAAGGCAAATTGAAAGTGGTCAAACAGGAGATGACAAGAGTGGACATCGACATTCTAGGAATCAGCAAACTAAGATAGACTGGAATGGGTGAATTTAACTCAGATGACCATTATATCTACTACTGTGGGCAGGAATCCCTTAGAAGAAATAGAGTAGCCATCATAGTCAACAAAAGAGTCCGAAATGTAGTACTTGGGTGCAGTCTCAAAAACAACAGAATGATCTCTGTTCGTTTCCAAGACAAACCATTCAATATCACAGTAATCCAAGTCTATGCCCCGACCAGTAATTCTGAAGAAGCTGAAGTTGAATGGTTCTGTGAAGACCTACAAGACCTTCTAGAACTAACACCCAAAAAAGATGTCCTTTTCATTATAGGGGACTGGAATGCAAAAGTAGGAAGTCAAGAAACACCTGGAGTAACAGGCAAATTTGGCCTTGGAGTACAGAATGAAGCAGGGCAAAGGCTAATAAGAGTTTTGCCAAGAGAACGCAATGGTCATAGCAAACACCCTCCTCCATCAACAAAAGAGAAGACTCTACACATGGACATCACCAGATGGTCAACACCGAAATCAGACTGATTATATTCTTTGCAGCCAAAGATGGAGAAGCTCTATCCAGTCAGGAAAAACAAGATTGGGAGCTGGCTGTGGCTCAGATCATGAACTCCTTATTGCCAAATTCACACTTAAATTGAAGAAAGAGGGGAAAACCACTAGACCATTCAGATATGACCTAAATCAAATCCCTTACCATTATACAGTGGAAGTGAGAAATAGATTTAAGGGACTAGATCTGATAGAGTGCCTGATGAACTATGGATGGAGGTTCGTGACATTGTACAGGAGACAGGGATCAAGACCATCCCCAAGAAAAAGAAATGCAAAAAGGCCAAATGGCTGTCTGAGGAGGCCTTACAAATAGCTGTGAAAAGAAGGGAAGCGAAAAGCAAAGGAGAAAAGGAAAGATATACCCATTTGAATGCAGAGTTCCAAGGAATAGCAAGGAGAGCTAAGAAAGCCTTCCTCAGCGATCAGTGCAAAGAAATAAAGGAAAACAAGAGAATGGGAAAGACTAGAGATCTCTTCAAGAAAATTAGAGATACCAAGGGAACATTTCATGCAAAGATGGGCTCAATAAAGGACAGAAATGGTAGGGACCTAACAGAAGCAGAAGATATTAAGAAGAAGTGGCAAGAATACACAGAAGAACTATGCAAAAAAGATCTTCATGACCCAGATAATCATGATGGTGTGATCACTCACATAGAGCCAGACATCCTGGAATGTGATGTCAAGTGGGCCTTAGGAAGCATCACTACAAACAAAGCTAGTGGAAGTGATGGAATTCCAGTTGTGCTATTTCAAATCGTAAAAGATGATGCTGTGAAAGTGCTGCACTCAATATGCCAGCAAATTTGGAAAACTCAGCAGAGGCCACAGGACTAAAAATGGTCAGTTTTCATTCCAATCCCAAAGAAAGGCAATGCCAAACAATGCTCAAATGACTGCACAAGTGCACTCATCTCACGCTAGTAAAGTAATGCTCAAATTCTCCAAGCCAGGCTTCAACAAAACGTGAACCATGAAATCCCAGATGTTCAAGCTGGTTTTAGAAAAGGCAGAGGAACCAGAGATCAAACTGCCAACATCCAATGGATCATCAAAAATGCAAGAGAGTTCCAGAAAAACATCTATTTCTGCTTTATTGACTATGCCAAAGCCTTTGACTGTGTGGATCACAATAAACTGTGGAAAATTCTGAAAGAGATGGGAATACCAGATCATCTGACCTGTCTCTTGAGAAACCTGTATGCAGGTCAGGAAGCAACAGTTAGAACTGGACATGGAACAACAGACTGGTTCCAAATAGGAAAAGGAGTACGTCAAGGCTGTATATTGTCACCCTGCTTATTTAACTTATATGCAGAGTACATCATGAGAAACGCTGGGCTGGAGGAAACACAAGCTCAATCAATATTGCCGGGAGAAATATCAATAACCTCAGATATGCAGATGACACCACCCTTATGGCAGAAAGCAAAGAAGAACTAAAGAGCCTCTTGATGAAAGTGAAAGAGGAGAATGAAAAAGTTGGCTTAAAGCTCAACATTCAGAAAACTAAGATCATGGCATCCGGTCCCATCACTTCATGGGAAATAGATGGGGGAACAGTGGAAGACTTTATTTTGGGGGGCTGCAAAATCACTGCAGATGGTTACTACAGCCATGAAATTAAAAGATGCTTACTCCTTGGAGGAAAAGTTATGACCAACCTAGACAACATATTAAAAAGCAGAGACATTACTTTGCCAACAAAGGTCCATCTAGTCAAGGCTATGGTTTTTCCAGTGGTCATGTATGGATGTGAGAGTTGGACTATAAAGAAAGCCGAGTGCCAAAGAATTGATGCTTTTGAACTGTGGTGTTGGAGAAGATTCTTGAGAGTCCCTTGGACTGCAAGGAGATCCAACCAGTCCATCCTAAAGAAAATCAGTTCTGAACATTCATTGGAAGGACTGATGCTGAAGCTGAAACTCCAATATTTTGGCCACCTGATGCAAAGAACTGAATCATTCGAAAAGACCCTGATGCTGGGAAAGATTGAAGACGGGAGAAGGGGACGACAGAGGATGAGATGGTTGGATGGCATCACTGAGTCTATGGACATGAGTTTGAGTAAACTCTGGGAGTTGGTGATGGACAGGGAAGCCTGGCATGCTGCAGTCCATGGGGTTGCGAGGTGTTGGACTCGACTGAACTGAAGTGAATGTTGAGTAGAAGAAGCAAAACAAAAGAGAATCTCCACAGAGTTACTCTATTCATGTATAGCTCAGAAATGGGCAAGATTAGACTGTATTGTTAGGGATGAAAACTGTATAAAAAGCATGGATAATGACAAGCTCTGAGAGAGAGAAGGGGATGTAATGAGAAAGGGGCCACAGGGAGCTTGTAAGGCTCCAGCATCCTGTTTCTTTACAAAGTAGAGGTTATACAGAGGTTTGCTTTTAATGATCCTTTAAACAAAGCATTTTACTATTTGTATGTTGTATCTTGACATTAAACCGTTATAGGATAACAGCAATTAAAAAAGTATACATGTGGGAATTTCCTGACAGTTCAGTGGTTAGGACTCAGCGGTTTCACTTCCGGGCCCTGAGTTCAGTCCCTGGGCAGGGAACTAAGATCCTGCAAGCCATGTGGCATTGCTGAAAAAAAGTATATATGACACCATTCTTGTAGTCTTTAAGACATATTTAACAATGCAAAGGACTGGATAGTCATTGTCATAAACCAGAAGAAAAAGGATTTTGAAATAGAGCACTTGGAAATTCATTTGTCTTAGCTTCACAAATAGGAGTGTCTGCTTTTATTGATTTTATCTATATGCAAAGCACATTTTATTCTTTCTCTCTAATTTTCACAATAATGGTTTTTATTATTATCCTTATTTACAAATGAGGAAACTGAGGCTTAGATTAATTAAATAACTCCTTGGTAGAGGAGGAATTTTAAATAAATCACTTCATAGATTGTAAATAAATCACTGAAAGATATCTGCATGGACTAGTTTTGACTTTTATTTTTCCTCCTCCATGTTGTGGTAAGATAAATTGAAAACAACTTTTGTGAACATTTTAAAATATTTAATATGAAAATAAGCTCTGAGTAAATGAATAGACTGAGTTTTGGATAGATATCTTTTTTTTTTCTTTTTAAAGATATCGTTTCTTTGTGCCTTAAAGTATGAAAGATTTCCAGCTGTCTAGTAGTAAATGGGTTTGTGGGTGTTTGGGCATTTACCACTTGTAGGTCAAGCCCCTGCACTGAGCTTAAAATTGAACCTAATTAGAAGAGAAAGAGAGAAACAATGTCTACATTTTTGATATACTAATTGTGATGGTCACTTTATCCAAAGTTTGCTGGACTGTGACAACTAAACTAACTATGAAAAGGAAATTACTTTGTCTAGCTAAGCCTCCCCCCCCCAAAAAAAAAGTTGTTTTAGATTTAGTTTGTAATGTCACTTAAGGTTCTTCCTAAAGGCTTATGAACCTTCGCCTTCTTTTAATAAGCCTTCATAATGACAAAGTCCCCTGAGAGTGAAATCATCTATGCGGAATGTGCCCGTGTCTTTAAAAAAATTCTGATAAACATCACTTCATGGTATTTAGGAGATTAAAAAAGACTTAAAACACATAAATGTTACTTTCAGGTTGTTATAGCTAAGGAAGCCTGTGGCCCAGCTATCAAAACAGCTTAGCTGCAGCAAGTTCTGAGCAGTGGATTTAGCCAAATTGGTTAGCCCGCTTTAGGACTGACTGTACTATCTTTGGAGTTGACCTTTAACTTAACGATATAGAATATAATTGTTTCATCTCTAAGGCACATTTATGTATCCCTTTGCCCCAACACTAATTCATCATCTGCTTTATAATAATTCCACTCAGACATCACCATCAAGCCCACTGGAGGCTACTAAAGGATGTGAGTGGATGTATTTCCTAATCAGTGACATTAGTTTATATCTCCTTATTAAGGTACCCATTAAATTCATCCTGAGAGAGATAACATGAACACTAATGCACTTCACATCTTCCATCAGTGCTTTTTTATTTATTTCTATAATGGAGTTATTAATATCTGAATTTAAAAGTACAAGAGAATGCAAAGCTTTTAGTAATGGTCTACGATCTTTTACTCTGGCAAGATGTGGAAGATATGAAAAGCAAAGTCATCCATTATTATGTTGACATTTTTATTCCCTCTCTCTCTCTAAAACATAGCCATTAAAATATACATGATACCATTTATTTTAAAAGTAAGTTAATATCTTTTATATAATCGCCTCTTCTAAATAAAGTATACTATCTTAGTTTCCCTATAATTTATCTTTAAGTTGTCTTGGTTTTCTAATTTTAATTTGAAACTCAGAGTACATACTCTGAGGATTTTGTGTTCCTTTTGAATATGCCAGTCAAAAAGTACTAATTGAATGTACTGTTCTAGGCTCTGGTGGGTATAAAAGTAGATGCCCTATATGAAAAACAGACCACGTGTATAAAATCTAACTATTCTGGTGAATTCCCTTAATCAAAATAGATACTCCATAAATCTCTCTTCATTTCCATTCATTAGCACATGCATTTGAGACATTTGGCAAAGTTGCTAATGTGACTTTCCATTTGAGAAATCCATAAACTACTGCCTTCAGGCCCTACAGCAAAAGCTGGTACCCTTTTGTTTTGCTTTGAGTTTTTGCTATTACTGCTTTTTCAAAGCTGGTAACATGAAATGAATAATGCCAAGAAGTAGCAATTTGACAGATCTGTTAGCATATACACTTCTGTTTGTCTCACTACCAACGGCGTTATTACCTTCTACCTTTGGTCCTCACTCCTTAGTCTGTTATCCCAGGTGCAGAAAGAGACAGTTAGGTAGTGGCAGCCTTTTTAATTTGCTCCTTACATCAGGCTTCCTCTACGGTGAGTAAAACACAATGTCTTAGACTCATTATATTTAAATCTGTACTAACATTCTCTTCCCCCCAAATAATCACATGGTTCAGTACTAGTACGCACATTTTCTGGTGCTGCATTAGTTTGGGTTTGATAAGAAGCAGACTTCAAGAGGGAATTAGAGGACCAAATGATTTATTGAAAGAAGGAGCAGAGGAAGGTGCGAAGAGCCTTCAGACTGCAATGCAGATATGATACTTGTAGAAGGAGGAAGGGAAGGAAGGAGGACTGAGTTGGAAGACTCTTGGACTACAGCTCAGGTCTAAGTTTATGTGAAATCCTCAAGCCAAAGCTGCTCACTGGAAGAGTCCCACGTTTTACCCTAGTGGGCCTACCCTAGCACGATTGCTGTGCATGTCATTGGCTGGGAGAAGCCTGTATGAAGTTTGGCGTGAATGCATTGAGGATCCAGAGGTGCAGTAGCTGGAGCCATCAGCCTGCGTATGTATTTCCTGCTGCAGAAGATCTAAGGGACACATTTTATGACTTCCATACTGCTTACATGACTTCAGATAAGTTTAGCACCTCAGTTCAGAATGTAATACTGCCAATAGAGTGTTAACTGTAAAGGTTCCCGACCCAGGGATCGAACCCAGATCTCCCGCATTGGAGGCAGACGCTTTAACCTCTGAGCCACCAGGGAAGTCCAAAGGTTAGTGTACTTTAAAACCTTGGAACATGATAATACTTAATAAATATTAGTTCTTTTTTTGCCTTCCTGGACCCCCATTTATAATAGAATGTGATGGTTTTCTAACTTACTTTCCATAGATGAACATCATTAGAGTAGCAGATGTGCTGAGGTTGTCTGTGTCAGTACTTCTCAAGGTGTGTTCTACAGACCAGTATGTTACTAGCAGCAAAATAAGGCGCTTATACCAGATGTGAGTCGATGATGTCAATAAACACACTACTTAGTTCAAATGCATTTTTTTTTTTCATATCAAGACAAGGAAGGAAGCAGTGTGTTTAGTTAAATTCCAGCACAAGCTCCTTGTTTATTGCATATTGGCACTTTGAATAGTGTTGGACTTTAGTCAAATATAACCAAAATGTAATATCCTTTTAAAAATCAGATTTTCTTTTTCACTGTATATACGACTTCATTATACATATTTCTGCTTGTTTGCTAAAGAGGAAATCACTGGAAGCTGGGCACTGGTAATTCATGTTACTTATGTCAGTGACAGCCAGTAGCACTGTTAGCATTTGTCAGCTTCAGAGCCTGTGATCAAATATCAAAGTAGGCAGGTTTGTCACTGTCATATTCCTAGGCCCTTTGCCCAACTCTTAGCAACAAATACTCATTGAGCTTCCGCCACCTGCGAAATACCACGTGCCTACTGCTGCCCAGTGTTCTCACGCTGCTCTGTCACAACCCTGCGAGCCCCCAAGTTGTGATGCTTCACCAAAATCCGCCTTCCCTCACAGTTCCGGGGAACTCTGAGTCCTGTTCCCTCAGTAATGCAGAGGTGACTTGACCTCCTAGTTATGTAATTGCAATTTCAAATTTGAGCCTGTTACTGAAACAATATTAAGATATATTTTTGAACTGTGGACACCGTATCTTAATCCATGAGTTATAATCTTTCTTTGGTTCTTTTCACCATGTATACCAGAAATACTTGTCATCACACATCTGTAAAGCTGCTGACCTCTGCCCTAAAGTGGGTGTTGAGTTTTCCCGCAACTTTTCACTTTGGTAACCTTCTTCCATGGAATGACATTGGGCACCGAGATATGAATCCAGAAGGTCAATCAGACCTTTTCCTTGTATGTTTAAGGATTTAAAATATTAGCTGCATACTGTTTTTAGTTGCAGGCATCCTTTCATATTCATGCACACACATACGCTTTCATATTGAAACTAATTAGATAGAGATTTAGTATGTTTTTTTTTCTATGTATTCCCAGGTCTTTGACGATGTGTTAACATGATGTAGTAGACTAGGAATATCTAGTTTTGCCTTCATACTTTTAAAAACTAAAGTGCATGTTTCATAAAATTAAAGTATCCCAAAAGTCGGTTAATATAAAGTAATATTTTGCCAAGGTCATAAGTGATTTAATATGAAAGATCATATTTTATCGTAACCATTAGAGACTTAGCAAAACCTCGGCAGACAAATTGCTGGTTTAGAAATGATCTGAAATTATTTTTCCCCAAAACACAAAACCCATGAGGTTGTGTATATAAGGCAACAGGCATTATTTCATTGATCCCCAAGGTTACGGATCTAGCGGCAACTATTACAACGTGCTTTGTTTTTATTATTGCTCTGTTTAGTTAGTCATCCAAATTCTAGCCATTTCTGTTTATAGCAAGATAGAGTATATAGCCTAGGCAGCACAGCTAGTCATACCTTTTTGTTGATGTAATTTGACTTATTTTGGTTCCTTTCTTGGTGTCTAACATTTTGTGAAGCCCTAACATAAATTATTGGCTTATATAACCCACTGCATCCCCTTCACCCAGAAATTTGCTGCCTGTGCAATTCCTTAATTTTCAAGTGTGAGAGATTTATTTTTCCTTAGTGAGTCCTAATATTTCTGCACACACACGCACACATGCTTGTGAATGTGTGTGGGTATATAGGAATGCCAGTGAGAAAGTCCAACTTATTCTTGGTTAATTCCTGCATGAGATTCTGGAGAAATCTTTAAACTTATAGATACTGGTTGCTGTGTTCTCAAGTTGACTTGATCGTGAACAGTTTGGTGGTGGTTTTAAATTTTTGCTCCAGTTTTGCTTATTTTTCCTGGGGATTCTGACTAGTCAGGGTACTGTACACTTCATGTCCTCAGTGAATACTTATCAACTGTGTAAGTGACCAATGACATTTCCTAAGCCCATGTAAGTGACTGATACTATTACAAATATCGTATGTCAGAGAAGCACTCTGTGAGATAGATGGCCTTGTCCCCACTTGGCAAACGAAGATTTTGGAGCTCAGAAGACATAAACACTTTACCCAAAGTCATACAGTTTATACATGAAGGATTGGGATACTTTATCAGATTTTTATGTACATTATTATATTTGATCCTTATACCAGTCCTTGAAGTGGACAGTATGCTATTGAGTACATGGTCACTATAGTGGGCCTGGCTCAGTCCAGTACTATCATCTGAACTCTGATATTACTTGGCGTTTGTTAAAGTTTATAGGTCAGTAATGGCATTGGTCACACCATTTTAGTGTGGTCACCAGTGGCCGACTTTTATTAAGTGATTCTCTGTTGCCTCCACCCTGCTCAAATACTTGGTGTTCAAGTAAGCACTTTTATAATGAAAAAACAATGTGTGTGGAGGGTGGGGGGGTGGGGGTGAGCCTTGCAAATCTGTCCATGTCAACCACCTGCTTAAAACCTTCAAATCGTTTCCCAAGGTTACCTTCCCACAACCCTTCCCCCTCAAAAACAGATATTTCAGCATGCCAAAGGCTTCACATGATCTGTCTTCTTCCTCCCTTTTCAGCCTCACCTTCTGCTGCCACTTACCCCAAAACCCCTGCCACTGGCCCTTTATGCCAGGAAAGCTGAACTACTTCACTGAGGTGAGGCCCACCTTCTGCTTTTGCTTTTTTTAAATCCCCCTTTACCCTCTTTGCCTGATACCTCCCCCTGTCATTCATGTGCTAAATTGCCATTCAGTCTCCACTGTACAGCTCTGTGGTCTTTCCTTCTATAAGCCTTTCTTTACCTTCCTGAACAGAGTTATTATTTATCTTCTATTCTTCCTGCTCAACTTAAAAAAAAAAATACTCGTTTGGAACTTGCCTCACAGTCCAGTGGTTAGGACTGGATGCTTTCACTGCTGTGGTTGGGGAACTAAAATCCTGCAAGCTGTGTAGCCTGGCCAAAAGACAAAACAAAGCCTCAATCAAATATATCAACATTTTTACATTCCTGTTGTCATTTATTGTATATGTAGATGTTCCCTACTAGACTAATAAACTCACAGGATGAGAGACCAAAGTTTACTTATCCCTTTATCCCAACACAGTGTCTAGAACCAAAAATGGACTGAGCAAAGGTTTGTGCCTGGAAGACAGCATCAGTGATCCTCCTCTGGAATTAAGGAATAAAAATTCAGCACTGAAAGGAAAAGCCTGCCATTTGAAAGGCGAGCAGGGTACACATTTGTATCAGATGAAATTAGTGTCTTCACTTCTTATAAATGTGCTGGGCTTTGCGTGTGTCTAGGAAGATAATGCAGGGCTTTGAGAACTGGAGTGAGATTAAAGAGAAATTATACAGTGAGAGAGCATTTTGGTAATAAGTTGTTATAAGTTATTGAGTACCTTTTTCTCTTCTAGTCAAACAGAAAGCTGACAGATGTTTTCCAAGTGTTATCAGAATTTTCTAATCGTTTGTCTTTCGCTGACATTTTTATTTAATCATTTCAGATGCAACAGTAAATTACTGACCTTGTGTGTAATTCAACTAGTGCACTTAAAATGGCGATACAGGGCAGATTGTTACCAGCTCACCAGGATGGGTGATGTGATACCATTTGAAGCTCTGAAAAGGGAAGGAAAGAGATTGTGTCTTCAGATAACTCAACCCTGCAGATAACTCAACCCTGGAGTTCTGGCCCATTAACACTGTTTTTAGTTGTATAAAAGTTATACATGCTGCTAGAGAGCCAGATATTTCTGTAAGGTTTATTATGAAACAATATTTTTCCCTGTACCTTAAAGGAAACTACTTTAGTAATTTTAACAGATTCTCTCTTGTGTGTGTGTTAGTTTCTTAGTCGTGTCCAACTCTTTGTGACCCCCATGGACTATAGCCCACCAAACTTCTCTGTCCATGGAATTCTCCAGGCAAGAATACTGGAGTGGGTTGCCATTCCCTTCTGCAGGGGATCTTCCCAACCCAGGGATCGAATCCGGGTCTTCCACATTGCGGGCAGATTCTTCACCATCCGAGCCACTGGGGACGCTTACTAGTCTCTAAATAACCTGACAATATCACTTCTTCTTGGGTTTTAAGATTATCAGTGATTCCTTCAGTAGAGGATGATACTCTAGCTCCCTTTCACCACATCTTTACTATAGGCATACTCCATTCTATCCATACGGGTTTGTATTTAAACTACCAGTTCTATGTAAAGTTCCCTCATAGATAAGACATAGAGTATACTATGATTACTTTTTTCTACCTGATATTTTTTTGTTTTCCTTGAAGTTTATGATTCTCTTATTTTTACTTTGATTAGTTTTCAATATGCTTATAGCCAATTCTACCCCAAACTCTCCACCAGTTATCTAAATCTCCTCTCAAGATGTTCAGACATGTCAGATGTACAGTCAGTTGTTTGTCAGGTTTTCAGTCAATTTAATCTTTGGAAATCTCTCCTGAAGTCTTCTGACCTGCTCCAGTCTTTCTGCCTTAACTAAAATCCTCAGGATTCCCATCACTTCTCTTGTGTTGAAATCCATTTCCTGAACGGATTCCATGTCTTCTTTCTCAGTTTACTCTCGTTTTGTTGACAAATGCCTTCCTTTAGCTTCCTGAGAAAGGATGTATGGAGGTAAATTTTGGTGACTTTGTAAAACTGAAAGTATCTTTATTCTTTTTTTGCTTGGTATGGAATAGGCTAGAAATATTATATATATATAAGTATTTTATATACCTATATGGGTATATAAAATAGCAACACTGACTCAATGAATAGGAGTTTGAGCAACCTCTGGGAGATAGTGAAGGACAGGGAAGCCTGGCGTGCTGCTGTCCATGGGGTTGCAGAGAGTTGGACACAGCTTAGCGACCCAACAACAACATATATATTTTAAAGAATTTTCAAGTCAATGCTCCATTATATTTTAGCTTCAAGTATTATTTTTGATGTTTGATTTTTTTATTTGATTAGCCTAAAGATATTTGACTCCCCCCTTTTTTTTTAAAGTGACCTATATACTTTGTTTTGCTTTGCTTTGTTTCCTTTCTGGAAATCTGTAGAAACTCCTCTTGTCCTCAGTGTTTTAAAATTTCAGGCTGATGGGCCCTTGAGTTTATTTTTATCCATTGTGCTGGGTACTCAGTGAATCCTTTTAGTCTGAAAATTCAAGTCATTAAGTTCTGGGAGATTTCTTTGAATTATTTCATTGATGATTTCTTCTTTATTTTCTATTTCTAGACTACTGTTGTATTTAGGTAATAGATCTGCACTGATCCTCTAATGTTATCTCTTTTCTCCTGTTTTCCGTCTCTTTGTCTTTTTATTTTAACTCCTCAGACATTCCCTTAACTTTGTGTCTTGCCCTTCTATTTTTTGTTGTTCATATTTCACTTTCATATTTTAAATTGCTAAGAACTCTTTTTTCTCTGAATAGCATCCTGTGTTTAGTATCGTCTTTTATCCATCTGAGCATATTAATGGTTTTTGAAATGTTTGGTCTTGTTTTTGTTTTCAGTTTGATCTTGATATTGTCATTTGCCTTAGAGGCATTTCTTAAATTTAAAGATCCTTGATTGCATATTGCTTTTTAAGAGGAGAGGACTAGAAAACAGTGGGAGCTCTCTGTGTTGTTCACTGTGAGGTTCACTTTAGGGGATTTTGCTGGGCTCTTTTCACTGGAGAACACCTAATGTCATTCTTCTTAGGTCTTTCCTCTTGGGCTTGTCAAGGATCTTTCAGTATCCACCTGTAAAGTATTTGCCCGTGTTCTGGAAGCAGAGTGGAGGGGAAGAGAACTAAGGCCTCAGCATCTAGCATGCATACATGCATTTAATCACTTGTTTCCAGTACAGTGCCTTTGCCCTTAACTGTGTTGATGTTTCCCTCTCCAAAATCTAAAATTCTAATTTATTTGCCAAGGTATAAGAGTGGTTGTTGCCTGAGTTTGTGGAATTGAGAGGGGATCTGGAAATATAATTGTCTTACAGATTTTCAGCTAGTCTTCCTGTTTTGTTTTTTTAATTGAGGTATAAGTGACATACAACACTATATCAATTTCAGGTGCATAACATAATGATTCAGTATTTGTATACATTGCAAAATGATCACCCAGTTTTCTGTTTTTAGCCCCACTTTTACTGCCACTTTAAGAAGTGCTTAGGGGCCACCAATTCCTGAGCCTTATGGTTGTAGCTCACATTGCCTCTCAAACCCCCCCTCTGGCTTAGAATTCAGCTTTTTAAAAATCTGTCCATCCTGCTTTTCAACTTCCAAAATTTTTTTGCTGTTATCTTTGTAGCTCTCTCTTGGTTTTATTTACATATAAGCACAATACATACAGGGGATAATAATTTAAAACATTACTGTCTTCTCGTTAGAAACAAAGGAAGCGTAAAGATAGAAAACCCCATTACTGACATTTTATGGAAGTTTCAGGAGGTTGCAGAGGTTGCAGAAGTCAGTGTACATGTTTCAATCTGCCATCTTAACCCACAAGTTCCCATAAGTTTTTAAATAGAGAAAGGTTTTTATAAAGGTAAAAGAAACCAGCAAACTTTAAAATATTCTTTATTTTAACTGACTTCAGCCTGATTTTTTTTCCAACAGTAGAAGAATGAGATCCAAATAAACTAGTGAATGTCTCAAAGCCACAACCAGGTTTTGATGAATATTTTTCTTTTTCTGATCAAGAATTAAAATCCAGAAGGTCACAAAACCTAGAGATTCAGAGATATTTCCACTAATTTCCAACACTTTTCTCCAGTTTTCCTAGCAGATACTCATCGTGCTTCTTAAAATTAATTGATGAGATATTATTACCCTCTGAGAAAGTTCATACATTAGACTGGGAAAATAGAGAATGAAGTAGGTTAGAAAGTTGGTTCTGCCCTTCCTAATGTTCTTGCATAATATACACTTCACAAAAATAGTATCTTGGGAAGAGCATTATTTGATATTCATGACTTTGAATCAGATAGGCTAGAGTTTTATTGGTTTTATCAGTTGTGTAATCTTTAGGAATTACTTAACCCTCTGAACTTGTATCTTCATCTATGAAGCAAAGATTAAGTACAGTTGGCCCACCATGTCCATGGATTTGGCATCCCTGGTTATAGTGGGCCCATGCAAGGACTTGAGCATCTTTGGATTTTGGTATCTTCAGGGTTCTTGGAACCAATCCCCCACTGATACCAGGGGGCATCTGTAATATTTTGAGGGTATATAAACTTTAAATAAGATACGATATTAAAGAACCTGGCACATAGAAGCTGAAGACTGAATGATACCCGTTTTTCTTCTTACTGGTTCAATCAGGGTAAGCTTTTCAGTGTATAACATTTGAACTACACCTGAAGAGAGGATAAGATTTTAAAAGATAAGCCAGAGATGGAGACCTTCCTGGAAGGATAGACCTTCCAGACTGAAAGAATAGTGTGACAAAAGCATAGCTATGTCAAAGAATCAAGGTCTGAGACTTATTTAAGGACTGGCAAGTACTTCCAGGTGTTTTGGACTGTACAGCACATGAAAGGCTGTAGCACAATGGGAGTGAGGCTGGGAAGGTTTTGATATAGGAGCACCTCGGCAAGAAAATTAAAAGGCTGGTGTTCTCGTATATTGCAGCACTGAGTGAGACACAGACAAAGCAGGGATCCATTGGGAAATCAAGGCCCCCTTCTGTAGTAAAGCTTATTTACTATGGCCTTTTAACAGCTTGATCTGATAGAGATCAAAATCACAATGGAAGTTATTGATAAACCCGGAAAAATGTATGCTGCTGCTGCTGCTAAGTTGCTTCAGTTGTGTCCGACTCTGTGCGACCCCATAGACGGCAGCCCACCAGGCTCCGCCGACCCTGGGATTCTCCAGGCAAGAACACTGGAGTGGGTTGCCATTTCCTTCTCCAATGCATGAAAGTGAAGCCGCTCAGTCGTGTCCGACTCTTCATGACCCCATGGACTGCAGCCTACCAGGCTCCTCCGTCCATGGGATTCTCCAGTCAAGAGTACTGGAGTGCGGTGCCATTGCCTTCTCCAGAAAAATGTATGAGATATATATATATGTAATATATATATATACTCTAAACAAGTATACTTGTCATGTAACTTGTTTGTTACTCTAAACAAGTCAAGAACGTAAGTAAAGACTATGTCCAAGAGAAGAAGATTGCTATCTTCATCTTTCAAAGGCTGTCAGGGGAAGAAGGAGTAAAATTAAACCTTGATGATGGATCAGAAGAAATCAGAAAGGAATTTTTAGTTCCCTTGAGAAATAATATTTTTTATCAGATCAAACTGCCCAACAGTGAAATGAAAAGCTTGAAGTGAATTAAAAATCTAGTCATTAGAGGTGTATATACTCGAGCTAAATGATTATCAGAGATGCTGTAGAAAATGAGACTGTTTTGTGAAATGGTAAAAGCAAGCGCCTTGTAAGGTTATGCTCAACTCCATATGATTCTGTGCCTGACCAGGGCTCTTATATCATCTAGATGTAAACTTTGTATTACACTTGGGCCACAACAACCTGTTCCACAAACTAGAACCTTGAAGATGGTTACAAATCCCCTGAGACAGTCCTGTCCTTTAGTCACCTATTTAAACTGCTTCAGAGAGCTCCAGAAGCTGTCGCTGGAGAGGAGGATTTTCTCCACAGTTTGCTGAAAACCGTGGGACAGTCTCCATCCAGGTGGAGCCTGTGGCGCTACTCCACAGCCCTCAAGAACATCTTCACCTGAGTGGGAGCCTGCAGCCACCTTGAGATAGGGCTTGCCAGCCCCTAGCAACCCCCAGTAGCTCTAAAACTCTTTCCTTCTCTTTGTCTTAACTGAAATCTGAGCCCCTTCCATTGGAGATTTGTTTTCTGACACTCCACAGGAGCAGAAGGTGATGAAGGTGGAGGTTGGGATGAGTAATTTGTCCATTTCTCCAGACCATTACTTTTCCCTCCTTGTTTAAAACCATCATCCTGCTTTGAAGCTGTTTAACTGTTCAACTCTCTAATATACCTAGCCACGATCATCTGATATTCTGGTTATTTCTTTGGGGCACTCAGAACTTGGAACCTCACTTAAGATCTTCCGTTCTAGGCCACTACTTCTATAGTAACTGTGTTTTACCCTAATATCATCCCCTGTCTTTCCCATACCAGACTGTGTGCTATTTCCCATGTTCTCTCTTGCTCCTGTGCTTTTATGCCTGCAGTTTCCTCTCTTTGGAACACTGTTTCCCTACTCT
Source organism: Giraffa tippelskirchi (assembly GCF_054371585.1). NCBI lineage: Eukaryota > Metazoa > Chordata > Mammalia > Artiodactyla > Giraffidae > Giraffa > Giraffa tippelskirchi. The sequence continues at coordinate 126,744,884 of NC_137285.1, forward strand.
TTCACCTGATAAAATCCAGCTTGCAGTGTGTGGCCCGATAGGCTATCACTTCCTTCCCAGATGGATCTGTCTCCCCTAGAGTTGGTCAGGCCTCCTTCCTTTGTGTTCCTATAATTTTCTCTAATGTGATATTTATTATTCTTTAATATATTTTGCTTCTGATTTTTAAATGTCTTTTCCAGTATATTATTATTACCTGAAAAGCAAGAATTCCCTGTTCTTATATTTTGTAACTTTAACCATGGCCTAGTGAATAGAACGTGTTCAGTACCTACTGGCAGAATGCATACGATTCCAGCTGCTTGTCTTCTGTGTGCCCGTACAAGACTGTGAAGGTCGAATGAAAAGTAGGAGACTTGGTGTTATTACTATAGCTAGTTCATATCTAGCTCAAATAGGTAATAATTAAATACAGACACATCACTGGTGGACTTAGGTTTAGAATGTAAGTCTGCCCTTTACCTCCTATAATTTTATGCTTTATTCCTGTTAACTCTATCACTGTCACCCTACTTTTGTGTTTCTGCCAGTTTTCCAGTCCCCTTACTTTAATCTTTTGGCATTTCTTATCCTCAAGATGTAGTGAATATATTTGCTTATCTTGGATGTTTTCTTTTTCATGAGTCTTGTCTTTTAAGGCTATAGTGTGTTACATTTAGGACACATCTGATTTAGTTGAGATCAAAAATAACAACATACAGGCTTAACCAAAAGGAAGTTAGAAAAACTAGTAATGGAGTAGAAAAATAAGGTGCAACATTAATGGTTAAGTATAAAAAACAGTAATGTTCTTAGCAATAGCTATTGCGGAAAGAGGATGAGAACTAACAATTTAAGATGCTTATAACTCACAGACTGTGTTGAGAGTTTTACATAATTGTTTTATTTATTCCATACAATAACCCTGTGAAGCAAATGTTGTGTGTATTATGTAGGTCAGGAACCAGAAGTTCAGAGGGGTTAAGTGACTTGCTCAAGGTCACAGAGATGTTAATGTGCAAACTTGGAGTTCAACCCAAGACGTTTTCACTTTTTAGTTCCTCTCCTATTCTGATTCATATATTTTAAATTGGTGTTTTATTAGCTTATTTTGATTTAAGAGTTTTGGAAGGTAGCTCGGAAGTTAACGTGGAAGTGACAGTTTGAAGACAGAAGATCTCATGTGGTTTAATAACCTTAGAATAATCCTTAGAAACAGCTAACTGATTTGAGGGGGTGGTTTTATATTATAACCTGTTCAAAGATTATTAACTAATAGTGCAGAGAGCAATATTTAAACAGCAATTAGAGCTCTCACCAAATCTCTTGATGCAAATTTTAATACAGTCTAAAATTTGTGCTGATTTTTCTTTGGACAGTTGTCCAAAATTGTTCATGCCTGCTTAGATGATTAACACATTATAGAGGCTTTATTTTCAATGCACTTTGTCAAGAAGAAAAATGTATTCAGGCTCTATTGTGAGAAATGAAATAAAATGGTTCCTTGGTCAATCTGCTCCTCTTCCCATTGACACCACCCCACACACACATACATTTACACATATATTCATCTAATACACTTACTCACTGCCTGTGTCACTTAGATTCTTTCCCCCATCTCCACTGTTTTTTCTTCTTTCCTACCATTTTCTACCCAGCTTAGCTCAACTCCTTTTCTGTAAGTCCCAGTACTTCAAGAAAGTTTTTCCCACAGAGATTTCTCTATAAATCAGATAAGCAAATTTGGATTTTACCCTGCAATGTGCACTCAAAAGTTTATTAATTATCCTCCCAAAATTGATTAATTACCATCACTTGGCATAGTGTTAGTTACCAGATATTGAACAATAAATAGATCCCTGACATTAACAGTCTTACTGTAGGTATTGTGTACGGTCTATGGGAGCAAATTATTTAATCTGTCTGTATCTCAGTCTCCTCATCTGTCATACAGGGATGACAATAGTACCTGCTTTGTTACAGTTCTTATGATGATGATTAAATGAGTTAGTATTTGTGTAGTACTTAAAACAGAGTCTAGCATACAGAAAAGACTACAGAATTGTTTTTATTTACCAAAACAAGACTTAACTTTGCAATACTTCATCTAGTTCTAAAAAATCCTTTTGGTATGTTTACAAGTATCATAAGTTTAGAGATTAGTTTATAATGAAATGTTGGCTCAGGGGCCAACAAGGTCAAAGTCAAGGTGTTGGTCAGCCTGGGCTCTCCTTGGCGATGCTTAGGAATAATCCACTTCCAAACTCATTTAATTGTTGGCAGAATCCAGTGTCTTGCAGGTGTAGGTCTAAGCAGGCTTAGTTGCTGGCTTTCTGTTCCTGGATGCCTCCTACATTCCTTCTCACATAGCGCCTCTATCTTCTGACCTGTAATGTCCTGTCAAGCCCTTCTCACAGTTTAGATCTCTCAGAATATTCTCTTCTGCTGCCAGCCAGAGAAAACGGTCTGCTTTTAAAGGTTCATGTGATCAAATGAGGCCTACCCAGGTAATATCCCTTTGCCATAAACATAAGATGACCAGGCGCATAACTCTGGGCTAAAGATCACAGAGGCCATCTTAAAATTCTGTCTGTTGTCCCACCGTTCAGGCTGCCATTGAAAGATGTACTGTCCCTCTAGGTTTACTTGGTTATCATTCGTTTACAAGGTAACCTCCCCAGGGTGGCATCCGTGCCTGAGTCACTTTGCGATATTCCATCATATGTTGCACACCTTCCCTTAGTAGATATTCAGTACATATCCAGTGAATTAATTATACTTTCTATTAAATGAATTGTGAGATCAAAAGATGAGCAGAATTGTTCCAGACCAGATTGTAAGAGCATCTATCCAATTGGAGGGGCAGTATGCACTTGACACTTCATTAACATTTGGAAGGGTTTTTTGTTTGTTTTTGCTTCTCTTTTTTTGAGGCTACATTTATTTATGATCAACCAGAGAGACTAAACAGTGGATGCATGGGCTTGGACTCGAATGGAATTCAAATGAGGTCAGGAGAATTCCACAAAAGAAAAAACCTTAAAAGGCATGAAGTAGATATTATAGTAAAATTGCTATTTGTTAGGGGGAACGTCGTTAGAGAAAGAAAAGAGCATGCTAGAAAACTGTGTTCCCTTTAGGGCACCTCATTACCAGATTATTTAAAGGAAACTGGAAGGAGTTCAGAGACATAAAGAATGATGAAGAGGCTGTAGGGATTAATTTACAAGCAAAGATTTTAAACAACTAAACATGTATAGCTTAACTAAACAACAGCTGAGTAGAGATGTAACTATTGTCAAATGTCTGATATCAAGAGAAGGAATGTGTTTCTCTGAAGAGTCGAGAGTCCCTTTCTAAGTATTAGAATTAAATGAGAAATGAGAAAACAATCTTTTCTATCCAACTTGTAAGCAGTATTTAGACTGTGTGTTGGCATGTGAAGTGTCAGAATTGAGTCCAAATCTCAGCTCCTCTACCTGCTACCTGTGATAATTCAGACAACTCCTTTAGCCTTTTCCACTTTGTCATGTGTAGAGTGGGAATTATATGACTTACCTCATGGGGTTATTATGAAGATTAAATGAAGCAGTGAGGTTTTGTGCCTGGCACAGGTTGCAAACTGAAAAGAATGGTAAATACTATTGGTATTCATTCTTAAGTGGTTAAGACTGCAGAGTGCTAGAGTCAGACAAACCTGGGGTGCAAATTCAGGTTTTTTTTTATTTTATTTTTATTTGTGCCGGGTCTTCGTTGCTGCACAAACTTTTCTATAGTTGTGATGAGTAGGGGCTACTCTCTAGTTGCGGTGTACGAACTTCTCATTATGGTGACTTCTCCTGCTGCAGAGCACAGGCTCTAGAGCGTTTGGGCTTCAGTAGTTGTGGCTCCCGGGCTCTAGAGCACAGGCTCAGTAGTTGTCATACACGGGCTTAGTTGCCCCTCGGCATGTGGGATCTTTCCAGATCAGAGATCAAACTCCTGTCTCCTGCATTGGCAGGCAGATTCTTTACCACTGAGCCACCAGGGAAGCCCTCTACAGTTATTAACTCTACCTCTAAGTCTCAGTTTCTCCACCCCTCTGAGCATAATAGTGAGGACTAATGAAATAATATAGTGTGAAATACTTATCATAATGCTTGGCACATTAATCAGTAAATTTGTTAGTAGCTGTAGCGTTATTTTAATTATCATTAACACAATCATCATTCCATGGAGAACCTGACCAAAGTTCTGGTATATATTCAAATTATTTCCAAATTTCCCCTAGTGTAAACAATGCCATATACATACCCCTATTTCCATCATAATCACCACACACACACACACACACACACACACGAGTTCAGTAATTATTTGTTGAATTGAATCTACTAAGTTCTACCAATAATCATGTCAAATACTTGTGGACACTGTGGATTGCTACAGAGATGCTGCAATGGGCTTCTATACTCCTTGTGTAATCAAATTTATGGAAATAGATTTAAGTGCATTATTCATTGTAATAAAACTCTGACACTTAGATTTACCTGAATTTCTGTGAAAGAATCCCTGCTTTTATAATGGCATTTTCATTTTTGTCTTTTACACACCTAAGAGTTCCCTGTGGCTTCTCTTTACAAATAGGATTGTGTTGTTATAGAATCAACTCTAACTTGATTAAGCAAAACTGGTATTAGTTTAGAGGGTTTCTAATGAAGAGATATTAAGATTAATCAGAGGGTATTAATCACATGTATTCATCAGTGATACCTCACAGAAAGTATAGGATGGCCAGAAGAGGAGCTACAGATGGGGAAAAAAAAAAGCCACATGAAAAGATACTAGATATTACTAGTCATTCAGTTCAGTTCAGTCGTTCAGTCATGTCCATCTCCTTGAGACCCCATGGACTGCAGCACTCCAGGCCTCCCTGTCCATCACCAACTCCCGGAGTTTACTCAGACTCATGTCCATCACGTCGGTGATGCCATCCAACCATCTCATCCTCTGTCGCCCCCTTCTCCTCCCGCCGTCAGTCTTTCCCACCATCAGGGTCTTTTCCAGTGAGTTAGTTCTTTGTCAGGTGGCCAAAGTATTGGAGTTTCAGCTTCACCATCAGTCCTTCCAGTGAATATTCAGGACTGATTTCCTTTAGGATGGACTGGTTGGATCTCCTTGCAGTCCAAGGGACTCTCAAGCATCTTCTCCAACACCACGGTTCAAAAGCATCAATTCTTCGGCACTCAGCTTTCTTTATAGTCCAACTCTCACATCCATACATGACTACTGGAAAAACCATAGCTTTGACTAGATGGACCTTTGTTGGCAAAGTAATGTCTCTGCTTTTTAATATGCTGTCTAGGTTGGTCATAGCTTTTCTTCCAAGGAGCAAGCATCTTTTAATTTCATGGCTGCAGTCACCATCTGCAGTGATTTTGGAGCCCCCCAAAATAAAATCTGTCACTGTTTCCATTGTTTCCCCATCTACTTGCGATGAATTGATGGGACCAGATGCCATGATCTTGAGTTTTAAGCCAACTTTTTCACTCTCCTCTTTCACTTTCATCAAGAGGCTCTTTAGTTCTTCTTTGCTTTCTGCCATAAGGGTGGTATCATCTGCGTGTGTGAGGTTACCGATATTTCTCCCGGCAATCTTGATTCCAGCTTGTGCTTCACCCAGCCCAGCATTTCTCATGATGTACTCTGCATATAAGTTGAATAAGCAGGGTGACAATATATAGCCTTGATGTACTCCTTTCCCAACTTGGAACCAGTCTGTTGTTTCATGTCCAGTTCTAACTGTTGCTTCTTGACTTGCATTCAGATTTCTCAGGAGGCAGGTCAGGTGGTTTGGTATTCCCATCTCTTGAAGGATTTTCCACACTTTGTTGTGATCCGCACAGTCAAAGGCTTTGCCATTAGGAAATGCAAATTAAAACTATAATGAGACACTACTACCAGAATGGCTAGAGTTTTTAAGATGTATCATCAATTCCTGATGATGATGCAGAGCAACTGAAACACTTATACATTGCTGGTGGGAATGCAAGATTGTGTAGCCATTTTTGAAGACAGTTTGGTATTTTAAAAATAAACAGCTACCATTCAAACCAGAATTTCCACTCCTTGGTATTGGTCCAATAGAAATAAAAACTGCAAGTCCAAAACAAAAACCTGTGCCCAAATGTTTATAGCAGCTTAATTCATAATAATCTGAAACAGGAGACAACCCAAATGTCCATCAACCAGAATACAGATAAACAATCTGTGGTATATCCATACCATGGAATACTACTCAGACTCAGCAATGAAAAGGAACATATACATGCAACAGCATGAATGAATCTCAAAAACAAATGAAAAAAGGCAGGCAGTAGACACTAAATATTCTGTGATTCCATTTGTAGACATTATAGAAAACTGTCTCTGCCCTGTTAGACTGTGATCTCTTTGATCTGATACAGCCCCTACACCAGGATTGTATCAGAGTCAGTGAACTGGAAGCAGAAATGGCTAAATTTGATCAGTTTAGGGAGTAAGTTTTAGCTCTCAAGTGAATCAGGAATCAAGATTTGGCCAAAGGTCAGTAAAAGATGGCCTGGGGTGAATCACAGTGCACCAGACTGTTAACAGGAGGACAGGAAGCCAAGGTGAAGCCTGCTGGACGTGACATCATGAATATCAGCTCTAATGAATCCTACACAAGTTCATCCACTCACATAGCTGTCAGCCTCCAGAGAAGGTAACCTTGCTTTGATGATCACTAATTAAAGCTGATTGCAGTTGCTATCAAGGGTCTGATTTACCTGCCTTTGACAAATTTCCAGTTGTACTTTGCTTGTCCAGTTGCAGTATGCTTTACTGACCCTCTTCAACAACTCTTAAGAACTGGCAGTGACAGAGACCCCACTTACAGACCAGGTTGACCCCAGAGTTGCGTCAGTTTATCATGCTCCTAGTTATTTTCTGGCAAACATAAGATTCCGAAGCAAAAGACCATCTTAATAGAAGTGTTTTTAATATGACATACTTTATAATGCTAAGCTTGGCTCAGATATAACCTGTACCTCATAAATACAACATGTGCTATAAAGAAAAGAGCCTGTGGTTAAACTCACAAACTTAGATTCTGGTCCCTGGACTCCACCTGTTCACCTTTGGCTTGGCCACTTAGCCTCTCACTTAACTTCCAGGGTGAATGAAGCAGGTGGATTGATGCTCCAACACGAATCCCATGATTCTGAGGTTAGTTGGGAGAATGATTGGGAGGATGAATAGAAAAACTTTTCTATTATTAGACTTAAGAGTTTTTAGACCTGACTTTTAGACTTTTCAGGTCTCAGGCTGGCAAGCTTCAGCTGTGTGCAGTGTTTACATTAGAACATACCTATTTTGGGGGAAAAGAACTGGCAAGGTTTATAGATAAGGATGGAAAAGTACTTAGATTGTTCTTGCAACTAGTGGCCCATAATCAGGTTTTTATACTTTTCCTTAGAGGTGCAATAACTCACTGTAAAAAACAATATTATCGCTCATATTAAACATTCTTTAAGTAGTTTTTCCACATCTTTGAAAGAGTTGTATTTTCTACTAGGAAGGAAGATTTTATTTTTGACGTGGTGGTACCCTTTTTTTAAGCTTAATCTAATTCCTTTTATGTCAGTGAAACCTTAATATTTAAAAATGAAATATCGGTAATTAGTCCTATAGAGACTTTTGACTACATAAGCCAGAATTTTAAAGTAAAGTCTTTGATGCATATGTGCATTTTTAATTTCTTATTTTTTCAACTCTTCTAGACCAGTTCTCTCTTTGTAGTCAAATTCATTGTAATCTCATCACAAAAGTGTTGATCTTTTAGTAACCTTTATTGAAGCATCGTATTAATCCACATTCCCACACGGTAACAGACGGTTTGTATCAAACATATCATGCAGCTTAGCTCAGGCCCCATATGGAACTAATAAGCCACGCAATAAGTGGCCTTGTGTAGATATATATGGCTTGGAAGGGTGAGAGTGTGTGTGTATGTTGTCTAAACTGAATTTCTCCTGCCAAAACCTAAATGACAGAATGATTCTTGAGCCCCCAGTGTCTTTCCCAGCCTGGAAAAATTGAGTGTTTAAAAAATAAAAATAAAATTGAGCACTTTGATATTAAATTAGGCCTCTTAGCTCAATAGGAGGGTGCTCACTGAGTACAAAAACTCAGCATTTATTTCTCAAAAGTACAATCACACTTTATTTTAAAATATGATCTCCAGAGCTGCAAATGATCTTACCTAGTCAGTGGAGCACCATTTATCAAGCTGTATGAACTAGTTAATTTCAACTACAAAAACTCTAACATCATAGCTGATCTGTCTATATAGTGATTTGAGATGAACCCCACATGTGGCTTTGGGAAAATACTGTATCTTTATACAAAAAGGTGATGTGGGAGAGGAAAATGGAGAAACAATAGTTAATGGAATTAACATGGCTGTAGCTGTCTGCTGAGGGCTGAATGTATCCCTGGCTCTGATTTTCTTTTTTGTTGTTGTTCCAGTAACCATAAAGCTAGATCTTCCTGGTGGTGGTGGTGATTGTTGTTCAGTCGCTCAGTCATGTCTTACTCTTTGCAATCCCATGGACTGCAACACACAAGGCTTTCCCGTCTTTCATTATCTTCTGGATTTTGCTCAAAGTCATGTCCATCGAGTCGGTGATGCCATCCAACCATCTCATCCTCTGTCGCCCCCTTCTCCTAGTTGTTTTAGTATAAGGATTTTCTTTTGCTAGTAGACAACAGTATTTGTTCATTTTTCCAGGGAAACCACTGAACATTGCTTCTCCTCACTTCCCATCTAATTTGTCATCTGCATGTAGTTTTCATCTACTAGCCTACCATAGAGTTGCACAGAAATTTAACAGCTCCCATGGAATCCTAAGCCAGTCAGAGTGAAGCTGAAATTCAAGCTAATTGAAACCAAAATTCCACTTACAACTGCTTAGACTCTTTGGGTGGTAGTGCAGTAGGTGCAATAGGAAGTTTTTACAAAAGGTGTTTATTTCAGAGACTAATTTGAAGCAGTTAGACAGACCCAAAGCAACATTTTATTTGCCTAGGTTTCTTGGCATCTGCCTTCCCCAATCAGAATTGAGAACAGAGGAAGCTCCTTTTAGGGAAGTGTGATATTTATTGATAGTAGTTCATAAGGACAGATTTTGATGGAATGTTGACATAAGATTTCTCACAGAAAAGAATACTTTTAGTCTTTAAATCTATCCTTCACAGCTGCCTCCTAGTTCACTTTCCTGCTTAAAACCCTGTAGTAGATTCTTAGAGCTGTCAAGGAAGGTAAATCTGAATCCTTGAGCTAAGTGTTCTGGGCCCTTGTTGTTGTTTTTAAACAGCCTTTATTTTTCAGAACAGTTTAAGTTCACAACAAAATTGAGCAGAAATAAAACTAGCCATATATATCCATATTATTTTATGATGCAGTATTTTAGAGAACAGAAAATATAACAAAAGGACTATATATTTATAATAGAAACAGAAAATAGAGAAAAGCACAAAAATAAATTGATCAACCACATTTTCCTAGCACTCAGGAAAACTGCTGTTAGAACTTTATTCTGCAGGATCTTTTTCTGTGTTTATGTAAGCATAGATATATTTTTCAAAGACTGATGTCATACCATACATAGTATCACTTAGCATTTTTTGGTTAACAGTCCCTTCTCACTAGACTCTCAATAGTTTTAATGAATACTCTCTAAAAATCCAGCCTCAGGAGTGTCCATTCTATATAAAAATCCTGATTGAACTCTTACAACAATTTTATGAGACAAACATTGTTGGTCCTGTTTTATAGAAGAGGCACAGACAGGTTCTATACCTTCTTCAAGGTCACATACATTACATGATGAGAAGTAGACTACAGGCCCAGCTGGTCAGTCAGAAGACAGAGAACTGATTTGTAGTCCTTTCTCTCCTTTCTATATCCTTAGTCTTTCTTCCTTGGCCTCACTCCTTCTTTAACTTCCTGCTTTTACTAATACCTTACCAGGGAGTTAACTTGTTAAAGAATCACTTAATAAAAATTTAGATTTGTTCTTTTACTGAAGTATTTACATTTTAATTTACATTTACATTTTAATAGTGGGTCATCTCTACCTGGGAGAAGGCAATGGCACCCCACTCCAGTACTCTTGCCTGGAGAATCCCACGGATGGAGGAGCCTGGTAGGCTGCAGTCCATGGGGTCGCTAAGGGTCAGACACGACTGAGCGACTTCACTTTCACTTTTCACTTTTACGCACTGGAGAAGGAAATGGCAACCCACTCCAGTATTCTTGCTTGGAGAATCCCAGGGATGGTAGAGCCTGGTGGGCTGCCGTCTATGGGGTCGCACAGAGTCAGACGTGACTGAAGCAACGTAGCAGCAGCAGCAGCAGCAGCAACAGCATCTCTACCTGAAACAGTAGAACATTAGACTGGACCCCATTTTACTCCCTCCATTTTTAGACACTTTCCTTAAGGTGTCCAGAAGTGTATCTTTTGCAGACTCTTCCATCAGACTTATGCCTCAGTGAACACATGAAGGTTTGACACCCTCTTATCCAACTTTGACTTCTGACACATCAGAAGTGAGCAAAACCAGAAATGGGGCTGAGTGCATCAGTGTTCCTTCATCATTCACATTGTGAAGGTGCACTACCCTACCTGTGTTTTAAATGTATAAATGCATGGTTCACACCTATAATTTTTAGAGCATTTTAAAGTGGAGTCAGAACTTTGAAAGTGTCTTGGAGATGATCTAGTCCAGGGGGGTTTAAACTCCAGATGGGAATGCCTCTTTGGTTCTAACTCTGCTCCTCCACAATTGCCTACAATGTCCTGTTTGTTTTACACTTTGGGCTTCTGTATAATATTTCATGTGAATAAAGGATTCCATGGCTACCAAAAGAGGTAGTTTGACAATTATTTGAGTAGCCCTAGCAGGGAAGGGACTTGCTCATGGCCATAGAGCAGAACTGTGTCTGTCACCCAGATCTACTGACCACCCACATCATGTGTCAAACTTTCTGCTTCACTGTGCAATTATTTTAAAGATATTAATGTGTATGTGTTTATTGTTGCCTTTCTGGAGTGCTTGTAGTAAGGAACTTAGTGAATTAGTAGAAATTAGTTGTTTAAAAAGTGAACTGTGTACTTAAGATTTTTTTCCTTTGATTTGAGCTCTATTCTCCTTTTCTGACTCTCATCCTAATTAAGTGATAAGCTGTTTTTGAGCACCTATCTTATGCCTAGCTTAATGGCAGATGCTGTGATAATATATAGAGAGAGTATATACGTAGCATAATGATAATAGGTACAGTGTATTGACCACTTACTATGTATCAGCTATTGTTTTTGGTACCCTACATACTATATTGTATTTACACTTTACAGTAGCTCTGCAGGGCAGATAACATCCCCATTTACAAGAAGTGACAAATCTGAAGTCAAACAACTAGTAAGTGACAGCACTGGTTTTCAAACCCATATCTTCTGCATCTAAGCTCATTCCAGTGTGTCATGATGACTCTCATTTCCTCCCATACAGCATTAATTTTAACTTACTAACAAATATGTATTAAGTATATAGTCATTTAGTTTAGGCTTTCCAAAGATAGCAGATGGAAAGGTGGTGTAGGAAGGGATTTGGCAGAGGGGGAAAATGCCCCCTTACCTTGGACTAATCAGAGAGCTTCCTACAGGAAATAGAACTGGTGTTGGCTCTTTCAGAGCAGATAGAATAGACAGATGGAGGATGCTTAGAGGGAGACTTAGCGACAGAAAAGAGAGTCTCAGAGGTGAGTTCCAGTAGCCAATATTGGAAAGCTATTATATATATAGGGGACTTCATGGTAAACAAATTAAATATGCCCATTTATGTCAGATCCTAATGAAATGCTACTAATAAAGACAAAATAATTTAAAATTGTAAACACACAAAGATGAAAAGAACAGAAGAAACAAGAGCAGGTAATAGAGTTGACAACATTTTAGAAAATCACAAGCAGATAAATGATAAACTGTGAGTAGGCAGAATGGAGAAAACCAAAACCTAAAGCCTTCAAGAAGCAATATATTTCAAGCCATAGAACTCCAGAGTGACTTATTTCACTTAGCATAGTACCATCTAGGTCTATCCATGTTGTTGCAAATAGCAGGATTTCATTCTCTTTTATGGCTCGGTAATATTCCAGTGTATGTGTGTGCATGCATATGTATACCCCACCTCTTTTTTATCCATTTATCTACTGATAGGCACTAGCTTGCTTCCATATTGTGGCTGTTGTGAATAATGCAGCAGTGAACATAGGGGTACATCCTCCAATCCTCAGCAAGTCCTGCCAATATACAGACTTATCTGATCAGCATTTTAAAGTTTCATTCATAAAGAAGAATTGACAACCAAAGATTACTAGACATTAAAGAAAGCCTGTAATTTTTTTTTAAGGCTGAAACAAAAACAAAAAAGAAAAAATTCCAAAAGTAACAGAAAATGAAGATAGAGAAACAGAAAATAAAAATAACAATAATGATAATAGCATACAATCAGAATTCGAGGATAAGAGTTTTCATATTGAAAGGACTCACTAGCAAGGAAAACAAAAGCAAAATCAACAAATAGGACTATATCAGACTGAAAATATTTTTGCACAACAAATGAAACTATGAACAAAATGAAAAGACTACCTACTGAATGAGAGAAGATATTTGTAAGTGATCTATCTGAAAAGGAGTTAATACCCAAAATATGAAGAACTCAGGCAACTCAACATCAAAAAAACATCCAACTCAATTAAAAAATGGACAGAGGACCTCAATAGACATTTTTCCAAAGAAGACACAGAGATGACCAATGGACACATGAAAAGATGCTCAACATCATTAATCACCAGGGAAATGCAAATCAAAACTACAGCAACCTCATATCTGTCAGAATGACTGTTACGAAAAAGACAAGAAATAACAAATGTTGACAAGAATGTGGAGAAAAGGGAACACTTGTGCACTGTTGGTATTTTTCCAAAGAAACCAAAAACACTAATTTGAAAAGACAAATACACCCCTATTGCTGCATTATTCACAATATCCATGATACGGAAGCAACCTAAGTGCCCATCAGTAGATGAATGGATGAAGATGATGTGGGGCATACATGTGCATGCACACACATACACTGGAACATTATTCAACCATAAAAGAGAACAAAATCTTGCCATTTGCAACGACATGGGTAGACCTAGAGGATATTATGCTATGCTGCTGCTGCTGCTGCTGCTAAGTCGTGTCAGTCATGTCTGACTCTGTGCGACCCCATAGACGGCAGCCCACCAGGCTCCTCCGTCCCTGGGATTCTCCAGGCAAGAATACTGGAGTGGGTTGTCATTTCCTCCTCCAGTGCATGAAAGTGAAAAGTGAAAGTGAAGTCGCTCAGTTGTGTCCGACTCTTCACGACGTGAAATAAATCAGAGAAAGACAGATGCTATATGATTTCACTTATACATGCAATCTAAAACCAAAACAAATGAACAAGCATAACAAAACAGAAATAAGAGTCATAGCTACAAAGAACAAACAGGAGGTTCCCAGAGGAAGGTCAGTAAGTGGGGGATGAGTGAAATAGGTGAGGGTAATTAAGAGATACAAACTTTCAGTTACAAAACAGATGAGCCACAGGGATGAAATGTACAGTGTGGGAAATATAGTCAATAATAATGTAATATCTCTGTATGGTGCCAGATGGTAACTATATTTATTGTGGTGATCATTTTGTAATGTATGGAAATAATTGAATCATTGTGTTTTGTACCAGGAACTAACATAGTGTTTTAGGTCAGTTTTACTTCAAAAATAAACTCATAGAAAGAGAGATCAGATTTCTGGTTACTAGAGGTGGGGGTGAATTGGGGTGGTGGGAGTGGAATTGGATGAAAGTGGTCAAAGGGTACCAACTTCCAGTTATAAGACAAATAACTACTAGGGATGTATTGTATACCATGATTAATATATTAACACTGCTGTATGTTATATATGAAAGTTAAGAGAGTAAATTTTAAGAGTTTCCATTACAAGGAAAAGATAATTTCTTTTTCTTTAATTTTGTGTCTATATGAGATGATGGAGGTTCTCTAAACTTACTGTGGTATTCATTTCATGATGTATATAAGTCAAATCACTATGCTGCACACCTTTAACTTATACAGAATTGTATCTCAATTATATCTCAGTAAAGCTGGAAGGAAATAAGAATACAGGACTCACTAAATTCAGACCAAAACAGTAAATGATAAAAGACCCAAACAAAAGCTTATCATTGTGAAATTTTTGAATACTGACATTAAAGAATAAAATCCTAAAGAGAGAAGAATCACCTCACACACATGGATCAGGAATCAGAATGTTATCAGGTTTCTCAATTGCTATGTGCAAAATTAAATGACAGTGAAACAACATTCCAAAGGAAAAATCATTTTAGCCTTGAATTTTATACCCAAGCAAACTATCATTCAAGTATGAGAATGGAATTAAAGATATTTTTAAATATTCAAAGTGTTAAAAAAGATACCTCTCATGTGGCCCTTTTCCAGAAAGCCATTATAGAATCAGTTTAGTTCAGTAGCTCAGTCGTGCCCCACTGTTTGCAATCCCATGGACTGCAGCACGCCAGGCTTCCCTGTCCATCACCAACTCCCGGAGCTTGCTCAAACTCATGTCCATAGAGTTGGTGATGCCATCCAACCATCTCATCCTCTGTTGTCCCCTTCTCCTCCTGCCTTCAATCTTTTCCAGCATCTGGGTATTTTCCAGTGAGTCAGTTCTTCGCATCAGGTGGCCAAAGTGTTGGAGTTTCAGCTTCAGCGTCAGTCCTTCCAATGAACATTCAGGACTGATTTCCTTTGGGATTGACTGGTTTGATCTCCTTGCAGTCCAAGGGACTCTCAAGAGTCTTCTCCAACACCACAGTTCAAAAGCATCAATTCTTTGCACTCAGCTTTCTTTATAGTCCAACTCTTACATCCATATGTGACTCCTGGAGAAACCATAGCTTTGACTAAATGGACCTTTGTCGGCAGAGTAATGTCTCTGCTTTTTAATATGCTGTCTGGGTTATTATATTCTAGAGAATATATATATATATTCTCTATTATAGAATATGCTCCACCAAAATGAGGCAGTAAATCAAGGAACAAGTGATGAGATCTAGAAAACAACAGCTTCAACACAATTACAGTCAGCCCTCTGTATCCACTGACGTAAAACCTGGGTATGGGGTATGGAGGGTTGAATGTTCACTGTACATACAACACCATTTTAGATGAGGGACTTGAACATCTGCAGTGTTTGGTATCTGCAGGAGCTCCTGGAGCCAGTCCCTTTGGGATATAGAGGGGTGACTGTAAACAAAATTTCCAGTATGATGGTGAAAGAATGTTCTAAGTAGATAATAAGAGAACCAGCCTAGAGAACAAACTGTTCAGATTGGAGCAGAGAGAAGGTACTGCAGGAAATAATCTCCGAGGGATGGGGAATGGGCTTGATAGGTTGTTATATGGTGTCTTTATTAACCAGATTGGAAGGACTTAAGGTTTTTTCCTAATTGGGGGAGGATCTCGTGATAGGTACATGGGTACTCAACAAGTGGGGTAAATGGCAATTATCATTTCAGGAAAAACAAACATAAGGCAAAAAAGAAATAGTATATTATATGGCTTAGCAGTGAATAGTATTTTTGTAGGTGTAAGGTAAATACTAAATATTGATTTAACAAAAAATGTTACATTCCAAAATAATTGAATATCTTAAGAGAATGAGGAAAAGTGTATTGAGAGAGTGGACAGTTAAATCCTCATATTCTTTAATAAAAAGTAGGTAATATATGGGTAAGGAGATAAAATGTATTAAGAAAAGAGTAATAAAAGGGCTAAATCCTCATTTTGCATAACAGGAACATAGTAGATTATGTCTAAATGAGAGGGAAGGAATAAGAAATATTAGTATAACTATTTAGAAATATGAAGGTAAAGAAAAAAACAACTGAAAGTGGTCACTACTGAAGAGCAAAGAACTGTTGCTTTTTCAATATAAGCCTTTTAGTAGTTTAGACGTAAAACATTATATGTACTTTTAAATATTTTACATACACATACACACACACATATACACACACACACAGACTTTGGCCACCTGATGTGAAGAGCCAACTCACTGGAAAAGACCCTGATGCTGGGAAAGATTGAGGGCAAGAGGAGAAGGGGGCGACAGAGGATGAGATGGTTGGATACCATCACTGACTCAATGAACATGAGTTTGAGCAAGCTCAGGGAGAAAGAGAAGGACAGGGAAGCCTGGCATGCTACAGTTCATGGGGTTGCAAAGAGACAGACATGACTTGGTGACTGAACAACATATATGTACTATGTGGGAATTTCTATTTTAGTTCTATATGTTGAAGACTGAAAGGGTGACATAACAAAGGATTCAGAGTTGTTACTGAAAGGTTCTAGCCTTGGCTTTGTCCCTTATCAGCTCTGAGACCTTGGGCAGGACACTTGCCCTATTGAGTCTTAGTTTCTTCACTTATGAAAAAATGGAAGATGGAAAAGATGATCTCCATGATCTTTTTCTAGCTATGATATCCCAAGATTCTATGATAAAAATAATGCTAGACAGCAAATGAGGAATTAAGATTTGGGTGGAGGCTTGAAATTCCCACATTTTCCTTTTTTAGTCAAAATCAGACTTGGAGAGAAATTTTCATTGTGGTCTCTGAAAAGAATTCAACACCCACCTTCCATTGTTGAGCCTGGGGCAGGCAGTTGACTACATACTGGCTCAGGGACACATAGCTTAGTATTATTTTAGTATGGGGTGGTTTTACTTTTTTGATATTTAATATTTTTCAGTATGAATCACAGGTGAAATTTCCATGCCATGTGTAAACAATTTCACTTTTTTATTGAAACAATGAATTTAGGAATGTCATATTGGGATGTCAGCCATTTTGCTTTTATCAGTGTATGGAAAAAATGCTTTTCTATTAATATAAGAAATGATGTCATATAATGTGGAGGAGATCTTATAATTCAAGGTCAGCAAATCTCAGGAGGTGATTTAGGTCACCAAGCTAGATTTGGAAAAGGAAAAGAATATTTTCCCTTTGTCTTCTCAAGGTTTGGGGTTTTGTTTTTTTCTAACCAATTTTCCTCTCAGACTTTGGGGTAGCTGGTCGAGTAGCATGATTGTGAAAAGGAGGCTCTGACTAATAATATTTTTGCCATTGAAATGTGTAGCTCTGGAGAAATTCCTTCCTCTTTCTGGGCTTCAGTTTTCCCATCTGCACAAGAAAAGGGTTAACAAGATACCTTTTAGCTTTAACATTCTATGTTTCTTCCTCCTTATGTGTATGTTCCGACCATTAAAGAGCCCTGATTAGGTTTGGGCGTTTTCTTTGAAAGTTCAATGTAGTGAGAGTGAACTCTTTGTTAAATGTCACTCACTCCCACTTAAGTGAAAAGTCAATTGAGTACTAGATACAAATAAAAGAAAACTTACTTTGATTTTTTGTTGATAGTAGTTTTATTTTTTTTAAAGAGGAAAATATTTAAAGGTTAACTTAGCCACTTTTAAATTAGGTGCTGGAAAAGCAAAACTTTAAGGCAGATGACCCTTCATATATGTACATCAGTATGCAGTTTACAAAGTCCTTTCTTCATATATATTATGTCATTTGAAAAATAAATTTCTACAGAGCTATGTTAAACACTTACTATGTATTTGACATCATGTGTGTGTGTATGAATATGCACATTATACTTAACCTTGGATCTTTATTATGCTTAGTGAGGAAGCAAATAGTCTTCAGAGACAAAATGAGAGGAGGCAGGAACAGACAGATGAAAACCATTTAGTAGGTTACCCAAGACACATAGAAGGGCACTGAATTGTAGAAAATCAGCCTCTAGCAGAAATAAGTAAAACTAAGAGCAGATCTTAGCCACAGGCCATAGCAACTCTATTCTCTGGTCCTAGAGAAAAAGCAAAGCTAGAAGCACAAGAGAAATAACATAAAGCACAGCCTCTGTCAAAAGTGACTTGCTCTTTATTTGTTCAATAAACATGAAATGAGCACTAGGACTGTGTCAGATACTTGGGCATCAGAGACACATACAACATGAACCTTATTCTTGATTCTACAAAGGGAAGAGTCAGTGAAAGAAGGGCTGAATGTGCTTAGAGTGTGTAATCCCAGCCTTCAGTACCTAAAATGAAATACTGGCTTTGTGGTATACATCCCTGGGGTTGATGTTAGCAAACTCTACAGGGGTCTTGGAAATAATCCTGATTCCATATAATTGGTCATTCTTAGTCTTCTCTCACTTTCGGAGGCAAGGGAGCAGGAAGTGAGCAGACTACCTTTAAACACCATCCAGAAAGTGTGGTTGGGATGGTGTTAGGAACATACAGTCACATTTCCTCATTAGAGTTTAAAGGGGGGGCAGGGAGGAGGACGGCTTCTTTAGTGGGTCATGTTTGGGAAGCATTACCTAGTATCTGCCAGAATTTAATTCTGTCTTTCCATCTTTGCAGCTAAGATATCAACATGGACTAGGGACTCCAGACTTGAGGCAAACCCTCCCTAACCTGAAAAACTTCATGGAGCATGGACTAATGGTCAGGTGGTAAGTACCTTTCTCTGCCATACCCAGAAACTGCAATGTGGATAGTGATCCGGAGGAACTTGCCTGACTTCTGCTCCACACCTGCCTTCTGAGTTTTCTTCTGTAATGAGATACCTGAAGAAAAGAAAAGGCAGCCATCATACCTGTATAGGTCTAAGCTCCAGTCTGGTTAAGAGGGGTGAAGCACCCATGGGAGGGAGGTGGGTTCAAGGAGGTATTATTTGGACATAGGAAGGTTGGCTGGACAAGGAATTCTTTTTTTTTTTTTTTGGACAAGGAATTCTTAAGTGCATGGTTGAGGCAGAGGCTGGAAGACAGCCATGTGATTTGTAAACGGGGCACATGGAACCCCCAGGACTTTTCTAAAGAACAAGCACAGGACAGTAAAAAAAACATCAGGATCAGTGGTTGAGAATAAAGGGAAGAAAGCACACAAGGAACAGGTCAGGCTGTCAGGACGTAGTCTGAGACCAGGAGGATCAAATGTACTGGAATGTTTCTCCCTTGTGATGTCAGTGCCTGTTGTAACCATAAGGGCAAGCTGCTGCTTTAAAAGTGCTTTGTCAGGATGGACATGACCCTCTTCAAAAGACAAGGGGAAAGGGACCATCTGATGCAAAGAAGACATTAGATAATTAACTTGGCTTGAATAAAAGGAAAGCTGTTGGCTCTAGTCATTTAGTAATTCAAACCCTTGGATGATGTGCAATAACTTACAAAATTATGTGTGTTCAGATCAGGCCTTTAGAGCTTTGTTCTAAGGAGCACTGGCTTCTGAGTCCCAGATCTTTTTCTCATCTGCTGTGTGAATTTTGTTGTTTTAAGTTTAGAGATTCCATCATTCATGGCAAATTGTTCAACATTATCACAGTGTTCAGTTCAGTTCACTCGCTCAGTCATGACTGACTCTTTGCAACCCCATGGACTGCAGCACACCAGGCCTCCCTGTCCATCGCCAATTCCCAGAGTTTACTCAAACTCATGTCCATCGAGCCAGTGATGCCATCCGAATGTCTTATCCTCTGTCATCCCCTTCTCCTGCCTTCAATCTTTCCCAGCATCGGGGTCTTTTCAGATGAGTCAGTTCTTCGCATCAGGTGGCCAAAGTGTTGGAGTTTCAGCTTCAGCATCAGTCCTTCCAATGAATATTCAGGACTGATTTCCTTTAGGAAGGACTGGTTGGATCTCCTTGCAGTCTAAGGGACTCTCAAGAGTCTTCTCTAACACCACAGTTCGAAAGCATCAATTCTTTGGTGCTCAGCTGTCTTTATAGTCGTCCAACTCTCAAATCCATACACGACTACTGGAAAAACCATAGCTTTGACTAGACAGACCTTTGTTGGCAAAGTAATGTCTCTACTTTTTAATATGCTGTCTAGGTTGGTCTTAACTTTTCTTCCAAGGAGCAAGCATCTTTTAATTTCATGGCTGCAGTCACCATCTGCAGTGATTTTGGAGTCCCCCAAAATAAAAGTCTGTCACTGTTTCCACTGTGTCCCCATCTATTTGCCATGAAGTGATGGGACCAGATGCCATGATCTTAGTTTTCTGAATGTTGAGTTTTAAGCCAACTTTTTCACTCTCTTTCGCTTTCATCAAGAGGCTCTTTAGTTCTTTGCTTTCTGCCATAGGGTGGTGTCATCTGCATATCTGAGGTTATTGATATTTCTCCTGGCAATCTTGATTCCAGCTTGTGCTTCATCCAGCCCAGCATTTCTCATGATGTACTCTGCATATAAGTTAAATAAGCAGGGTGATAACATACAGCCTTGACGTAGTCCTTTCCCTATTTGGAACCAGTCTGTTGTTCCATGTGTAGTTCTAACGGTTGCTTCCTGACCTGCATACAGATTTCTCAAGAGGCAGGTCAGGTGGTCTGGTATTGCCATCTCTTGAAGAATTTTCCACACTTTGTTGTGACCCACACAGTCAAAGGCTTTGGCATAGTCAATAAGGCAGAAGTAGATGTTTTTCTGGAACTCTCTTGCTTTTTCGATGATCCAGCGGATGTTGGCAATTTGATCTCTGGTTCCTCTGCCGTTTCTAAATCCAGCTTGAACATCTGGAATTTCACAGTTCGTGTACTGTTGAAGTCTGGCTTGGAGAATTTTGAGCATTACTTTGCTAGTGTGTGAGATGAGTGCAATTGTGCAGTAGTTTGAACTTTCTTTGGCATTGCCTTTCTTTGCGATTGGAATGAAAACTGACCTTTTCCAGTCCTGTGGCCACTGCTGAGTTTTCCAAATTTGCTGGCATATTGAGTACAGCACTTTCACAGCATCGTCTTTTAGGATTTGAAAGAGCTCACCTGGAATTCCATCACCTCCACTAGCTTTGTTCATAGTGATGCTTCCTGAGGCCCACTTGACTTTGCATTCCAGGATGTTTGGCTCTAGGTTGGTGATCACACCACTGTGATTATCTGAGTCATGAAGACCTTTTTGGCATAGTTCTTCTGTGTATTCTTGCCACCTCTTCTTAATATCTTCTGCTTCTGTTAGGTCCATACCATTTCTGTCCTTTATTGAGCCCATCTTTGCATGAAATCTTCCCTTGGTATCTCTGATTTTCTTGAAGAGATCTCTAGTCTTTCCCATTCTATTGTTTTCTTCTCTTTCTTAGCATTGATCACTTAGGAAGACTTTCTTATGTTTCCTTGCTATTCTTTGGAGCTCTGCATTCAAATGGGTGTATCTTTCTTTTTCTCCTTTGCCTTTAGCTTCTCTTCTATTCACAGCTATTTGTAAGGCCTCCTCAGATAACCGTTTTGCCTTTTTGCATTTCTTTTTCTTGGGAATGGTCTTGATCCCTGCCCTCCTGTACAAGGTCACGACCTGTTTTTAAAAACCTCAGGTAAATAAGTTAGCCATGTAACCTTGTCACTTTAATTTTCTGATTTGCTATCTGAATTTAAACTCCTACGTCTCTAAAAGGTAATTTCCTCATCTATAATCCTTGCTCTCCTCATCTCACTGGTTTGTGGTGAGGATGAAATGAGATGGTAGGTGGAAAAATAATTTGTGAGGAGGAAAGTACAAGAAGAGTTTCATTTTCTTGTGTGCGATCAGGATAGGCCTTGAGGATAATAAAGTGATATCTGTGATTTACCGTCACTTTGTTTTTTTTATTTTTGTCTTATGATCTTCAAAAATATGGATGTCTGACTTTAGACAGGACTCCTGTTAAGCAAATACACAATTGTTTAAACAACTCTACTCAGAATATCAAAATCATCATAAAAAGTTGGTGTTGACATAGACCTGTATACCTTGAGGAATGAAGGCTAGGAACTAAGTTTTAATGTAAAGTAATAATTATTTTATCGTCATTATTATTAGTTACTTCTTAATTTTTTCGCCACATCGTGTGGCATGTGGAAGCTCGGTTCCCCAACCAGGGATCAAACCTGTACCCCCTGCATTGGGAGCACAGAGTCTTAACCCCTGGACTGCTGGGAAATCCCCACTATTACTTGAAAAGTGAGCTAGCAGGCATGAATTTACCATGATAGGTACTCTGGAGCTAACAATAAGTATGAGGCTCAAGCCCTACCTTCAAGCGATTTGTGATTTGGTTGGAAACAAGGTACATAAATCATGAAAGGTTTTATAACACAAATGGTAAATTAAAATAATCAAAAAGAGAGGCAACTCACTGTACCACCTGATCAACCAACTAAAATAAATCTTGCTCAGTACAGATGGCAGATTGTCTCAGTATCATTTATTGAAGAGTCTATCTTTTATCCACTGTTGATAATGCAGTCTGTTTCATATATCAAGTTAACTTACACATGGATCTGCTGCCAGGTTCCTTATTCTGTTTCATTGTTTTATAGTCTACCTATAGGCTAGTACCGTATTTTTAATTAATATAAAGTTAATTTATATAAGTCTTACTGAGGTTTGAGCATCTCTCTTCCTCCTAACATTTGGAACCACTTGAGAGAGGAGATATGAGACAGACTAACAGAAATCAAAATGTCAGTTTTATTACTGATAACGCCACTTGGAAAATGCAGCTTTAGATCTATTATAAAAGTGCTTGCAAAGACATCACTCAAAACTAAACCTACTCTTGCAATCAGGATGTGAACTGGAGAACCCCAGGCTTCCCCCCGCCCAGCGACCAGCCCTTAACTATACTGTACAGAGCTGTCCAGTGACTCCTGCAGAAACCCAGATGGGGCTAAGCCAAGAAGACCCAGGTTTTATCTTTCCCTCTAAAGTCACCAATCAGAAAAGGCCCTCTTCCCCTAAGATCAAGTAAGTGGGAGGATGGAGAGAAGCCAAGAGTGTTACTCTTAAATCATGTTCCTTCAAAGCAAGGGGAAAGGAAGTCTTCCCCAACTTTCTTGATATCTGGTCTGGTGAGGCTCCTACTTACGGCCCTTCTTCAAATCTCTTTCAGCTTTTCTTGATTTATGAATTGTATTTGAGTGATTTGACAGCTTTATGATATTGAGTCTTTCTGTGAACATGGTATCTCTTTATATGTTTTGTTTTTTTTTAAACATACCTCAGTGAAGTGTTAAAGCTTTCTTCATACAGGCCTTACACATCTTTTATTATATACTTAGTCCTTGGTAGCTTACCATTTTGGTTGCTGTTATAAATTTTTTATTATAGCATCCAACTTCTTTGTGGCTAGTATACAGGAACACCACTGATTTTGTATTTTGGAGAATGTATCCAGCAACCTTACTAAACATTAATTACAATAGTTTATCTTAGATTCTTTTGAGTCTTTCTGTGTATGCAGTCATTTTTTTGAATGATTGTATTATTTCTTCCTCTTTTTACAATTTTTATTACTTTTCATTCTATTATGTTCTATGGAAGAGGAGCAGCAGTGGTGGATATTAATAATACAATAATATAATAACAGCAGTCTTATTCCTGACTTCAAAGAGAATGCTTCTTTTCACCATGAAGTATTCTATTACAGGTTTGGACAGATATTCTTTATTAGCAAAAGGAAGTTTCTTTCTATTCCCAGCTCTCTAAGAGTTGCTTTTCTTGAAATTATGAATGTGTGCATTTTGAATTTTGTAAAATGCTTATTATGTTTATTGAGATAATACTATATTTATTCTTCTTTTCTGTGTTAATAACTAATAACATATTTTCTGTTGTTAAACCATCTTTGCCACCTGGGATATACTCTACTTGATTGTAATACATTATTTTTTGTATAGTATTGGATTTCATTTGCTAATTTTTTAAATTTACTTTATTGAAGTACAGTTGATTTACCATGTATTAATTTCTGTTTTACAGGAAAGTGATTCAGTTATACATATATATATATATTCTTTTTCATATTCATTCCATTATGGTTTGTTCAGTTCAGTTCAGTCGCTCAGTCGTGTCCGACTCTTTGCAACCCCATGAATTGCAGCACGCCAGGCCTCTCTGTTCATCACCAACTCCCGGAGTCTACCCAAACCCATGTCCATCGAGTCGGTGATGCCATCCAACCATCTCATCCTCTGTTGTCCCCTTCTCCTCCCGCCCCCAATCCTACCCAGCATTAGGGTCTTTTCCAATGAGTCAACCCTTCGCATGAGGTGGCCAAAGTATTGGAGTTTCAGCTTCAACATCAGACCTTCCAATGAACACCCAGGATTGATCTCTTTTAGGATGGATTGATGGGATCCCCTTGCAGTCCAAGGGACTCTCAAGAGTCTTCTCCAACACCACAGTTCAAAAGCATCAATTCTGCAGCGCTCAGCTTTCTTCACCGTCCAACTCTCACATCCATACATGACCGCTGGAAAAACCATAGCCTTCACTAGACGGACTTCTGTTGGCAAATTAATGTCTCTGCTTTTAAATATGCTATCTAGGTTGGCCATAACCTTCCTTCCAAGGAGTAAGCGTCTTTTAATTTCATGGCTGCAATCACCATCAGCAGTGATTTTGGAGCCCAAAAAAATAAAGTCTGACACTGTTTCCACTGTTTCCCCATCTATTTCCCATGGAGTGATGGGACCAGATGCCATGATCTTAGTTTTCTGAACGTTGAGCTTTAAGCCAACTTTTTCCCTCTCCTCTTTCACCTTCATCAAGAGGCTCTTTAGTTCTTCTTCCCTTTCTGCCATAAGGGTGGTGTCATCCGCATATCTGAGGTTATTGATATTTCTCCCGGCAATCTTGATTCCAGCTTGTGTTTCTTCCAGCCCAGCGTTTCTCATGATGTACTCTGCATATAAGTTAAATAAGCAGGGTGACAATATACAGCCTTGACGGACTCCTTTTCCTATTTGAAACCAGTCTGTTGTTCCATGTCCAGTTCTAACTGTTGCTTCCTGACCTGCATACAGGTTTCTCAAGAGACAGGTCAGATGGTCTGGTATTCCCATCTCTTTCAGAATTTTCCACAGTTTATTGTGATCCACACAGTCAAAGGCTTTGGCATAGTCAATAAAGCAGAAATAGATGTTTTTCTGGAACTCTCTTGCTTTTTTGATGATCCAGCGGATATTGCCAATTTGATCTCTGGTTCCTCTGCCTTTTCTAAAACCAGCTTGAACATCTGGAAGTTCACGGTTCACGTATTGCTGAAGCCTGGCTTGGAGAATTTTGAGCATTACTTTACTAGCATGTGAGATGAGTGCAGTTGTGCGGTAGTTTGAGCATTCTTTGGCATTGCCTTTCTTTGGGATTGGAACGAAGACTGACCTCTTCCAGTCCTGTGGCCACTGCTGAGTTTTCCAAATTTGCTGGCATATCGAGTGCAGCACTTTCACAGCATCACCTTTGAGGATTTGAAATAGCTCACCTGGAATTCCATCACTTCCACTAGCTTTGTTCGTAGTGATGCTTTCTAAGGCCCACTTGACTTCACATTCCAGGATGTCTGGCTCTAGGTGAGTGATCACACCATCGTGATTATCTGGGTCATGAAGATCTTTTTTGTACAGTTCTTCTGTGTATTCTTGCCACCTCTTCTTAATATCTTCTGCTTCTGTTAGGTCCATACCACTTCTGTCCTTTATCGAGCCCATCTTTGCATGAAATGTTCCTTTGGTATCTCTAATTTTCTTGAAGAGATCTCTAGTCTTTCCCAATCTGTTGTTTTCCTCTATTTCTTTGCACTGATCGCTGAGGAAGGCTTTCTTATCTCTCCTTGCTATTCTTTGGAACTCTGCATTCAGATGAGAATATCTTTCCTTTTCTCCTTTGCTTTTCGCTTCTCTTCTCTTCCAAGCTATCTGTAAGGCCTCCTCTAGTTCCCTTTGCTATACAGTAGGACCTTGTTGTTTATCCATTCTGCATATAATACCTACAGTGGACATGCGTTGAGCAAACACTGGGAGATACTGAAGGATAGGGGAGCCTGCAGTGCTGTATGTAGTCCATGGGGTCACAAAGAGTTGGACATGACTAAGCGACTGAAAAGCAACATGTATAATAGTTTGCATCTGCCAATCCCAAACTCCCAATCCATCCCTCTCCCACCCCCGTCCTCCTTGGCAACCACAAGTTTGTTCTCTATGTCTGTAAGTCTATTTCTGTTTTTTAGATAAGTTCATTTGTGTCATATTTCAAATTCCATGTATAAGTGATCTCGTATGGTATTTGTCTTCTCTGACTTTACTTAGTATGGTAATCTCTAGGTCTATCCATGTTGCTGAAAATGGCATCATTTCATTCTCTTTATGGCTGCATAGTATTCCATTACACACACACACACACACACACATACACACACATGCTGTTTTTTGTTTTATTGGAGTATAGTTGATTTGTGTTTCCTTTGGTGGCTCGGTAGTAAAGAATCTTCCTGCAATGCAGGAGACCCAGGTGTGATCCCTGGGTTGGGAAGATCCCCTGGAGAAGGGAAAGGCTACCCACTCCAGTATTCTTGCCTGGAGAATTCCATGGACAGAGGAGCCTGGATGGCTACAGTCCATGGGGTCGCAGAGTCGGACACGACTGAGTGACTGACACTAACTAATAGTTCATTTACAATGTTGTGTTAGTTTCAGGTGTACAGCTTAGTAATTCAGTTATACATATACTCCTTCTTTTTCAGATTGTTTTCCCATATAGATTATTACAGAATATTGAATAGAGTTCCTGGTGCAATGCAGTAGGTCCTTGTTGGTTATGTTTTATTTATAGTAGTGTGAGTGTTAATCCGAAGCCCCTAATTTATCCCTCCCTTCCACATTTCCCCTTTGATAACCATAAGTTTGTTTTTGAAATCTGTGAGTCTTTCTGTTTTGTAAATAAGTTCTTTTATACCATTTTTAATTAGATTCCATGATTTGCTAATATTTTTAGAATATCTACTTTTCTAAACTGAGATGAGGCTAGCCTATGTATACAATAATCTTTGTCTGATTTTGGTAACAGGATTATAACAGCCTTGTAAGATAAACTGAGGCTCTTTCCCTTTTCTTTTCTAGTCTTCTTTTCCATTCTCTGGAACAGTTTATGTATAATAGGAATTATCTATCATGAAGGTCTGAAAAACCTAGTGGTTTTCATTTTTTGAGGGGGGAAAGAATAGATTTTTAGCTACTAATTTAATTTTTATGATGATTATGGGTCTATTTATGTTCTATTTTTTCCAGTTCCTCCTTAAATCACTCCAGTGTGATTTCCAGTTCTCTCAGTGTACTGGAATTCCTCTTATCTAGGTAGGTGCCTAAAACTCATTGTTGCCAAACCTAGCGGTCACTTTTTCATCCTTAGCCTAGTCTGTATTTAGTGACGTTTGGCCTTGCTGGCCATTCCTGCCTTCTTGATGCATCTTCCTTTCTTGGCTTCCACAGCACTATCTTCCCCTGGTATTCCTCCTCTCAGCTGTTCTTTTCTGCCTGTTTTTCCTATTCGTCCTCCTTTTTTTAATCAGTAAGTATGGAGAGTTGCACAGTTCTGTTTGAGGGTCTCCTCTCCTTTTCTCTCTGCTTTCTTCTCACATGATGTCATGCCCTACCCTTGAAAGCTATCTGCACGCTATGACTCCTCACGTTGTTTTCAGTGTCAGCCTCTCCTGTGAGCTCTATAGTCAGAGACGTGCTTGACACCTCCCCTTGGAATATCACAGGCACCTCAGCCTCAGCATTTAAAACTGTCCTTCCACTAGCCTTCTTCAGCTCAACAAATGACACACTTTCTGCCCAATTGCTCAAACCAGAGGAGCATTCTTCTTTTCTTCACTCCTCCCTGATACAGTCTAGTTCATCAGCAAAAATGCTGTTATCTCCACCCACCAAGTGTTCTTCCCATCATCTCTGCTGCTACCACCCCAGCCCAAGCCACCACCTGCTCTTACCCAGGCACTGCACTAGTCCAGCCTGTCTCCTGGTTTCATTCATGTCCCATCTCTGTTCATTCTTCACAGTAGCCAGCATGATCTTTTTTAAATTTTAGCTGTATCTTAATCACGCCCTAGCTGCAGTGGCTAGAGTAAAATCCAAGCTCTTTCCTACCTCCACCTTTCCCCCTGCTCTCACATATGGTCCTTATACCGGCTCCTCACGTCACACACTGTCGAGTATGTGCTCTCCCTTTTCTATCTCTCCTACCTCCATCCATACCCATACCCTCATATAGCAGGAACAGCTTTAGAAAAGGCACAGCAGCTTTATTGGCAAAGAATAGACCACTTGGCTAGTGTGCAAATTCATTTCAGAAACAGAGAGGATCTAGGTTTTGTGCCATGTTGAGCTTATACAACTAGGGAACCCTTTAAAGAAAACAATACAAAACAGAAAATACAAAATTAGGGGGGGAAGTAAATATTTTAAGTGAGAAACAAAATCACAACCAGTTACTGGAACTTCAGAAACTAGATCCCTTTCTTCTACAATCTCTTTAGACAGTTTACCCAAAATGCTTACATAGAAGTGTTTCCTCACTGCAACCTGACTGTCTTTTCCCTTCTAAAACATGACTGTTTCCAGCAACTCTCCATTTCTGAGGTTCAGATAAATTAAATGACTTTCCAAGCACGGCCGCTCCATGAGCCGGTGGCAGTAAGACTGGAGTCTAGGTCTCCTGGCACTGACATGGTAAACCCATTAAGCCCCCAATTCCCACATCTGTATAGTGCCCCTTTATGCCAGCTGTGCCAAGCACATTAACACTGAATGGATAGTAGACACCACTTTATGGTGCCATAATGAAAAACGGACTGCCGAGACAGGTGCAAAGTAACGCAAAATGTCTGCCACATTACGAACCCAGAAAAGACCGCTGTGGAAAGGCAGCCTGGAGGTTCCAAACCTAAACAAAGCTGGAACAAACACTTCAGCCTCAGGGGAAACCTGAGAATTTCCAAGAGCAGCCACGAACTGAGGAATTACCTCCCCAGCCTGTGCTCCTTAGGGCAAAGGGTAAAAAAACTCACACTCCTAAGGGAGCCTCTTACATCTTTTGTAAAAGAAAACACTTCCATCCTCTGTGTGGTGGTTACCATTCATAGACTGGTCCCGGTGGAAGTAGATTGCTGTGTGTTCTTTTGGTGTTGAGAATTTCAAACTGGCTGACGATCAGTGCAGTCACTGAATTCCTCCTTATGCTAAGCTTCAGAGTTGTGTGACAGCTTGTTTTGTTTCTTAAAGAAAAGACAGTGTGATTAAAATTACTTTAATTATTTTTTTTCCTTTCACATGACAGAATTCTTATCTAACATCAAAGCATCTTACCTGACTAATCATAAAACTATCCCTTTTCCTCATGAACACAGTTCCCTGGGGCACAGTTCCCAGGACTTTATGCTGATCCTTTCCGAAAGAAGTCTCCGTTTTCTCATCCTTGAATCATTAACCTTGTTGTGACTGCCAAGCAACACAAATTGGAAAAGCAGAATTTCAGCTCAGAAGTTGTACTCTTGAATGGTTTGGTTAAAAGCCACCACCATGCCACTTAAACATCCCATTTTTCCTCTCTTTTACTACTAACTACAAAGTGGCCCAGGATTCCATTCGACGTGCTCGTGCACAGCCGATGCTGAAATTATGGTCAGGGAAGCCTGACGGCTTCCCTGACATGTAAGCCGCTGTTTGACGGCTGCCACTGAGACGATATGTTTAGCACTGAGAGGAAGAGATTCTGTGCTGCGCTGCTGTGAACAGACTGTGTGAGGGGGCTCCTGCTTCCAGGTCCGGAGGACAGCCCTCAATTACATCTCTCTACTGTGAGAACCCCGGCTCAACTGGCCCCTAGACAGGCCCCCGTCATTTCTGACCTCAATTCTTTTCTCAGGCAAGTTCCCACCACCTAGAATTGCCTGCTTTGCCTCTGCTCTCTCCAAACGTTGCTTTCACGTCAAGATCCAGCTCACATCCTCATTCATTCACTCACTCAGCAGGCCAGAGATAGCAGGCCCTCCCCTGGTACCTTAGGCTCACTCTCCACCAAGTCTTTTACCCACCAGCTTCTGAGCAGCGATGAGCAGGCACTGAAACAAGATGTGATAGACAACAGAAAGTATGAAGTACTGAAGGAAAGTGGAAAAGTTATCTGGAACATTCTTAAGGATGTCATTTACACCAGTGTAAGGTGTGGGGTGTAGGTGAGGACTGGACAAGCCTTCACTAAGGAGATGCGACATTTAGTGGCCCTGGGGCATAAGGAGGACTGGGTCATGTGAAGATTGCAGAGCAGGCCAGAGTGGGAAGCAGTTGCCCAGTTCTAAGGAGCATATGAAGACTATGGGTTCAAAGAGTAGCTCTGCCACTCACTATCTCTGTGACTTCAGGCAAGTTTAAACTCTCTGCTTAAAAGTATCTGTAAAATGGAGATTATAGTGCCTTCCTGATAAAGTTGATATAAAGATTAAATACATAAATACTTAGCATACTTCCTGGCACATAATAGTAACAAATGGTAAGTATTATTATAACTATATCATGGGTAAATGAAATCATATTTGTCTCTTTTAAAAATTAAATCCATCCTTTATTATAGGTATTTTATTTTTCCTTTAAAATCTACAGTCACAAAAAAATCTACAGTCATCTCTTTACAAATAGGTGTAGAACATGGTTCTTGATCACATTTTGTAATAATGGCTCATGCTTCTTTGTACATTAGTGATACAGAATAGTCACCATCTCCATTCTACTTTTCCCCAAGTACTTAATACAACCTTTCTCTGAAGCCTTAGAGAAAAGTACCCCACAATTCTAGTTGCCTGCTTACTTTTTTGGTTTACTTATTTTCTTAGGTTAACTCTCAGCTATAGTTAGAAGTTATGTAAAATGAAAGTTTCTTCTTTGTAGAATTTACTATGTTTTTATTTAAGCTTATAACAACTCTGTGAAGGAGGCAGGGCAAGGATGATGATCACTATCTTACATATCAGAATACTTAGGAATATGAAGTGGCTTGCCAAGATCACATGATAATAAGTGATGGAACTGGGGCCAGAAATACAGGTTATCTGACTCCTAGTTGGATGTTCTTTTTGTCATACCAGGGTGCCTCTTATTAGTTAGTGGTCATTCTTTTCCTTCTCTGCCCTTCCCCAGCCCTCCTCTCTCTCTCTGCCACTGAATTTCTAACACCTATTATTACCTTCCCCAGGGAAACCCATTAAAGTCAAATCCAGAGTACTAGAAAAATATACTGCAAAATCAGACAGGAAGACATTCTTTGTTGCTTATTTTTCCCCACTTACCTCAGAGAGATAGGAAACTCATAAGAGTCATAAAACTTTGTTAGAATTTAAAACTTTAAGACTAAAAGAAACAAAAATGATATGTTTCAACTCCATTGGTTAAGAAACAAGAAAGCTAAGGGAAACACATGAGTTGGTTTAAAACATATGTTTGTCCACAGTGTTTGCCTTCCTTAAATTTCATTTTCTTTCTTTCAGAAAAAGACATGATAAAAGCAGGATTTCAGAACCATCTGTCCGGCTTTATACATGAAATGTTTTATTCTAAGTTCAATTTTTACTGACTATAAAGCTTCACAATACAGTGAAAGGAGCACTGGATTTGGGAATCAGAAAATGTAGGCTCCAACTTCAGCTCTGTCATTTAATTTTCGTAAATTATTTGAGTATCAGTTTTTTCAGTGGAGTTAATGGCAGCAGCCCTACTTCCCAAGCATCATTATATGGAACAAATGAGATAATGTCTGTCCAAGTGGTTTATAAACTAAAAAGGACTACACAAAAATTATAAGTATTATTCATACATTTAACAATTCATTAAGGGTCTCCTCTGCATACAGCACTATTCAAAAGACGAAGAAAATTCAAAAGTGTGAGATTTGCCCTGCTTTTGCTTAGTTGACAGTTGTTTAGTTTATAATCTGAATGAGTAGATAAGACAAATTAAATATTTTGAAGAACAAGACTTACAAAAATACCGTCATGCATTGTTCAGTCTCATTGTCACGTGGGACTCACAGCCTGAGCCCCGGCTTCAGTGGACAGCATTCTACAGTGATGGTGCTCAACCTTGCACTGACTTACTTACTTGATGTTTTAGGACCAGGCATACCATTTTTATTGAGGCTGCCTCAATTTCCGTGACCTTAGTTATGCTGGAATACTAAGGAGACGTATCCTTGGCTACTCTGCAGCTTCCTGGAATACTTCTGATTCCTTCCAGCATTTAATGATGTGATTTTGGGAGAAGCAACTAGTGGCTTTATGTAAGGTCGTATCACTTCATTGGTAAAATCTCTAGATAGTGTTTCTGCTGACCTGTTTCTGATCTAGTTCTCTGTTCTTTTTTATAAATAGAATCAAATTCAACAGTTTTTTAAATGAACAAATGATTAAGAAAGTAAGAACTTTGACACATTTTAAGAAAAAGGGCTTTTTCAGTCAGTTGACGATAATGAAAATTTTGGAACCCATCTTTCTTTAAAACCAGAGGGTAGTGATATAATAGTTCAGCTTTTAAGCCAAACCATCCACTTGTAAAAATGAGACCCTATCCTGTATTAACATTTTTTTAAGCCTTATTTTTTAAAAGCAGATCTATCTTCTCTCCTTCCCTCCATCATTTGCTCATGCTGAATTCAGAACTAGTCTCTGGCAGGTGACCTGAGGGACTTAACAACCATGTCCTCTCACTGACTCTGGTTTTTAAATTTAGATCAAATGACATTGTCTTTGAAGTCTCAAGGGTACTACTTAAGGTAGCCATATCAGTGGGGCGTGCCTTTCAAAGTACTCCTTACTGGCTGGCATCCTTAATGTGAAAAGTGAAGGCTGGTCAAAAATAAATGAAAAAGAAAGTTTTATTGGAGTTATTTACTCTCAAGACAACTATTTCAGACAGAACTTTGACAAGTTATCTCATTGCCTCTAGACAGGAATACACAAGGCATATGGGTATCTGTAGTATTTTAAAAGACCTTGGGGGACCAGGCTTCTTCTGTAACTCATTCCAGAATTTAAACACCCTCACTTCAGGAAATTCTTCCCTATATTTAACTTACAGGCCCCCTTCTGCGGTTAACACCCATTTCCGCTTTTCTCTGTCTCCAGTCAGGATGGAGAACAGCTGGCCAGCATCCTTTGTGTGCTAACCCTCCATCAGTGAGAAAGTCATTTGGGTATCCCCGGGCTGCTTTTCTCACCCTCCAGCAGCCAAGTCTTTGAACCAAATTGGGATTTTTTTTTTTTCTGTTTTTATTTGTGCCTTGTTTCTCTCTCATCGTTCTTTTTGATTATCAATGAATAAAATTTGGAAAATGTAAAAATACACAGATGAAGGGAAAACAATAGCCCTACAATCCATGGAGGGAAACCACTGTTAAGTTAGTTTTCTGTGTGTTTCTTAAACAGTTGAGATCATATCATCTATATCAGCACTGAAATATAGTCTGAGCTACATATGTAGAAACTTAAACATTTTCTGGCTGCCACATTGAAAAAAGGTAAAAAGGAATAGGCAAACTAATTTTAATAGTAGTGTTCCTGTAATTCTAAAATACTAACTTATTGGTGTGTAATCAGTATTTTTAATTATTAGTATTTTACACTCCATTTTTATTCCAGACCATCTAAATCCAGTGTGTATTGTACATTCATAGCACATCTCAAGTCCAGCTAGCCACCATGCAGGTACCTGGTAACGTGTAGCTGCAGTGTTGAAGCACAGTCCTTGCAGATGTATGCACTGTTTTTGTCTGTCATATCTTAAGCCTTTTACCAATGACATTACCAAATTTTTACATCATTTTAGTGGCTGCATAATATTTCATCAATTAGACTTACTATAAGTGTATCTTTAGAAAGTTTTGTTCTTCATAAGTAACCATGTAGTGCTCTCTTTTTGCTTCTTTTTTTTTCTTTCACATTAACTGAGTGTTTCTCAACACATTGCCCAAAAACAACAACAAATTATTCCTTTTGGGTACAGTTAATCAAATCCACTTATTCATAAAACAAATATATTCACTTAGTGTCTACTGAGTGCTCTGTACTTCCTTAGATTGGGAAGTGGAGGAGTGGGTTTCAAAAAATAGAAGGCCAGGTCCCTTCCATACACTGTTTACAAGACTTGGCTCCACAGTTGGACTGTACACATACTGTATTTTATTCTGATTTAAATATTCTTTCCTTCATTTCTTACTCCCTCTGCACCTTAATATACATACACACACAGCCTGACTGACTGACTCTACCTTATCTTTCAAAGTCCAGTCAAAGATAGTCACCTCTGCTGAGTCCTCTAGGTGACTGCTGGCTCCCTCCTCCATCATACAAAACGTGTATTGTGTTCAGAGCACTGTGGTGTTCTGGTGATTGGCCAACTCGCTGTCTTCTCTGCTAGAGTGGAAACTCTAATGATAGAAACTTTATTTTATGAGCCTCTTTATTCCCGGTGCCTAGCAGATCGCCAGGCAGTGAATGTGGATTTCAGTACTGTCTACTGAAATACGTGTTGAAATACAAGTGATCATACTAAGCATCAATTGGATGGTATAATTACAAGTATTGATCAGGGAGTTCAGAGAGTCATTTTAAATTGGCATATGGTTGAAGAAAGCTTTAACAAATGAGGCAAGACTTGAACTGGGCTTTGGGAAGATGGTTATACCTTCGTGAATGGAGGGGAGGTGCCCTGTTCCAGGAAGTCTTGTTTCTCAGGAGGAATCCTTTAGCATGTATCAGCAGATAAATATCTTTCTAGATCTAACACACTGTAGTAAGTTTCAAGAAGGCTGACAGGGCTTTGCAGAGTTAGAAAGTACCACTGGCTGCTTCATGTGATCTTTGAGTTTAAGCTGCGTTTCAACTCTGGAGATGTTAAAGGTCATTTTATATGATGCTTGTTCAATAATCCTTCTGCTAGGGATAACTGTATATATAAGAAGAGGTAACATCATTATAGATAATATCAAATGACTGTTATTGCAAACCAGGTATCCTCCCAAAGCATTTTGAATGTATTATTTAGTTAACTCATTTAATCCTCACAACAATTGAGTGAACTAGGGCCCATTTATCCTCTGTCATTTTACAGATGAAACTGAGGCACAGAGAGGTTTAAATAATTTAAACGTAACACAGCCATCAAGTGGAGGAGCTAAGATTTGATCCCAGAAGAACAGTTTTAGGGCCTCTCCTTTAACCATTACTCTGTACAGCCTCTCTTCTAGCTATGTTAAGAATAAAATGTGTTATACAAAGATCATTTAGCATCCTTGGTTCCAGAACAGGAATCCTATCGTTATAACCTTTCTCTAGTTCTCTGACTGCTCCTTATCTCACTCATAGGCTCCTCTTTTTCTGCCTCATCATGAAAAACAGGAGCGCCTCAAGGCTCAGTCCTCGGCCCTCTTTTCTTTGATTTTATTCACCCACCCTGCCCAGTGATCTTATCTACAACTAGATAATTATCACCCACACTGAATTGAAGCACAAGTATAAATCTTTAGCCCAGATCTCTGTTCTGATATCAGACCTCTATTCAGATCGCCTCCTGGACATTTTCATAGCACATTGTCTGTGCCCATGTTGTTGTTTTTTTCCTGTCTTTCACCAGAACCATCATAAGCCTCATGGTCTTCCAGGGCTCTGCTTTCAGCAAATGGGATGTCCATCCAGTCTTTCACACTGGCCAGGAAGCTATTTGATTCTCCCTTTCCTCTTAACTCCAACCTTCGCAGCCTCCGCTGGTTTCCCCTAATATGCCTGTGTGTCTGTATCTACACATTTCCACTCTGGCCCAAGCCCCCATTATCTCTCACCTGCACTACTGTACGGCCTGTGGTCGGTCCTCCAGCATCCGCTCCAGACCCCCTCCCGTCTGTTCTCCAGCTTCACTCAGAGTGTACCTGGCAAAATACAGATCAATCTATCAGTGTCTCTTTCTCTCCCAACCCACTAGACAGACAAGACAGACATACACACTCCTAGCCTAAAACACTTTAATGACTTGAGAGAAAATTCTAAACATGGCCTCTGGGTTTCTGCATAGTCTACTCTAGACCACGTTTTCCTCTTCAGCTTTATCTTCTACCAGGCTGCTGTTCACTTGATGACTTTTTGGGTCCTCAAACATTGTTCTCTTTCTTGATGTAGGGTCTTGACATATCCTATTCCTTTTGCCTGGATGCTCTCACCTACCCACCCACACTTCACCTGGTGCAGAAGTCTAGTCGTTCGGATCTTGGCCTTTGCTGGGTCAGTTCTGTTATAAGCTCTCTCAACCCATGATCGCTCCTGCACAGCATGTGTCAGTGGTGGTCATTTTATATGTGTAATTTTTACATTAATGTCTGTCCACTCCCACTCTGATATAAGCTCCACAAAAGCAGGAGCCATGGCTT
This sequence comes from Giraffa tippelskirchi, assembly GCF_054371585.1. Classification (NCBI taxonomy): domain Eukaryota; kingdom Metazoa; phylum Chordata; class Mammalia; order Artiodactyla; family Giraffidae; genus Giraffa; species Giraffa tippelskirchi. The sequence continues at coordinate 126,781,325 of NC_137285.1, forward strand.
TTTTCAACCACTATGGTATCCCCAAAGTCTAGTGCACAGTGCCTGGTGTATAGTAGACACTCAACATATATTTGAATGAGGGAATAAATAATGTGTTGCTATGTTCTGTTTATACTGTACCTCTTATAGTAGTACAGAGGGCTACAAGAGAGAAGTTTCCCAAGACATTATCCCTGGAGTCCCACAGTCTCTAAGCAGCAATTCAGTGACAGCTGTCATTCAAGCATTTCTTCCAAAGGCCTTCAGCATCTCTGGATATGGTGGCAAAGCTATCCATTTTTCTTTAAAAATAACAAACAACGGAAGTTGTTTCTTTTCATGGTTCGGTTCATATCAGAGCGTATTAGAAATGAGATGGTGGTTCAGCTTTGCAGTGTCTTTCAAAGACTTAACTTCACAGATTCTGTCATTGGTCTCTGGAGTCTAACACTTCCTTTAGTGCTCTGTCTCTGCAAGTCTACTTTATAAATTCTGACCAAGGTTTTAGTTGGTCAAGTTCTTCCTGTGACTGGGCTGTGACATCGCTATTACTCTGGTTTCCCTGGCAAAAGTAGATTTTTTTTTTTCTAGTTTTCAGCACAAACACCTTATCACTCTCCCACATTTCAGGTGCTATCTAGACACTCTGAGGGTTCGTCAGGTAACCTTCCTGGCATCTCTGTTTCTACAGCCCGTGTTACAGTCCTCATAATGTATGTTGCCTTACCTGTGATTTCAATACGTTATTTGTGTGACGATTTCTTAGAAGTGAAAGCTGATGGGTGTAGTGGTTGACCTCTCAGCTCATGGGACCGTCTGTCTCCCTGGAGGACCACTGTTTATTCCCTGACTCCAAGGAACTCAGCCTTGAAACTGAGCTGGCCTCCAGGTGGGCTCCAGGCTGTGGGCACCCCTTCAGCCTCTGTTCATAGCCTGTGCTGGGACCTCTGTTTTCCAAGCTGGACCCTGTTGCCCAGGACCACAGAGCCCCTCACATCACAGAGCCTGGGAAAAAGGATTTCTTCAGCTTGCTTGGTTTTTTATCCTTTGCTGGTGGAACTTTCTCTTTCACAAATTCATCTCTCCATCAGAACTCCGTTTAAATAAAATCCAAAGGCTCCCTTGTTGAGTTGTTCCTTTTTAAAACTCTGTTTTTATTTAGTCAGACTCTGGCAGGAAGCCTTCTAATTCTAAGCTGAGCCCAGGGGAAGAGTGACCATTGGCACAGATTTTAGCTTGTGCTCTGGCCCAAGATTGTTTCTATTTTTATTTTGTTTCTTGTTTTTGTTAACATCCAGGGCAAAGATTAAGCACTTTCACTTATCTGTAATGGTGAGAGGCCTTCAGATTGCTTGCCTGTGGCCAAGAGTTTACATGCTTAAAACTATTAACCTCCAGTGACCTCCTGGGAGATAAGATCTAGCTGTTCAATTTGGCTTTTCCAAAAGGAGGCTCTGTGCTTCTACTTGATCTGAGATAGAAAAAGAAGAAAGATAAATCCCAGCCTTTGCTGGATTTTGAAAAAGGTTAGTAGCCTAATTTATGGAAGTTTTTTTTTTAAAGTAACTTTATGTCATAATTTCTCAGCTGCCAAAAGACGTAATTCTACCTTAGCTTCGCCTTGGCAACCTGCTTTTGGCACTCTGTGCAGCCCTGTCGTTGCTCTGCATTATTTAAGCAGTAATCTTTAAGAAGGTGAGAAACTATTATTGCTTTTTAGCACAGTTGACATGCTATTGGCACAGAGGAGTACCTAGAGCTTCAAACATTTCTAATGGCTGTAAACCAACTTAAACACCTCCATGTAGAGGTCTCACTGCCATGAGGTCATAGCTTGCTACAAGGGGAGAAAGAAGAAGATCAAATGTTATTTAAAAGTGTGGGGTTTTTTCCTTCTTTTTAAGTATTCTTATTCCACCGAGTTGTAGCTGTAGATTTTGGCCATGTTCCAGACAATCAAGATTTAGCATTTTGACCAGCTGTGATCTAGTAATGTTCCTCAGAGGAAACATTTTGTAGGAGGGAAAGACACATATTTGAGTCTGTAAATGTACTCCTTCCTAATACTTTACAGTGTGAGATCTGGTTGTAGACAGATAAAACAAGCACAAGCGAATCTAGGAGAGAACAGAGAAAAAAACTTTTCAAAGAGCTAAAAATTCACCCAGCTTCAAGAATGCTCTTGAGGTGGAAAATCTTTACATTCTTTTCTTTATTTCATTTTTCACTGAGTCTCCACATTTATAACAGTTCATGGTAGAATGTATGTTCATAATTGATACTTAGAGTGCATTAGAATTCTTATGACAGCGTAACAAGTCTTAGGAAGTAAAAATGCCCCACAAACTTAATGTAGGCAAGAAGAGAAGGAAAAGTTATCAAACCACTTGACCTAAAAACATTATTCTGATTCTCACTCCTCCCTCATATAGAAGTGGAGAGTGTTTTGGTGGCAAGTCCTATGGATTGGGAAAGAGAAGAAAATTAGCATTTATTTAGTCAGACGCCTTCTGTTAAAACACAGTAAGATTTCCCTGGTGGCACGGTGGATAGAAATTCACCTGCCAATGCAGGGGACAAGGGTTCGATCCCTTGTCCCATGGTCTGGGAAAATCCCACATGCCGTGGAGCAACTAAGCCCATGCACAAACTACTGAGCCCACTCACTCTAGGGCCCACGTGCCCTGGAGCCTGTGCTCCACAACAAGAGAAGCCACTGCAATAAGAAACCCACTCACTGAAATGAAGAGCAGCCCCCACTCCCTGCAACTAGAGAAAGCTCGCACAGAAAGCAGCAAAGAGCCAGCGTGGCCAAAAAATAGAAAACCACAATTAGTTTCTTTGTGATCTTGGGTAGGTTACCTAACCTCTGTGCCTCAGTTTCTTCATCTGCAAAATAAGTATGATTTTCTTAATACATCACAGAGATATGAGGATTAAATGAGACCATGTATAAAGCTGTTAATAGAGTACTTCATACCACTTCATAAATATCAGTTGCTGTTGTTTTATTATTAATAATTTATGGAGTACCTACTCATTGTACTAAGAATTTTACTTGTAGACCCCATTTAATCCTAACTGCAACAACTGTTAGATGGATATACCCACTTTACAGGAGACAAAACATAGGTTCACTGCTTCACCAGGCTCACATATTTCACAATGGCAGAGCTACGTGTGGGGGTCTGGAATATTATATACGGGAGATGTGGAAATGGGAACACATTTTGGACCAATGCTTGTGTACCTCTTTTCCTCTCTCTCAGTCCCTTTTCTGTAAAAAGAGGCTATAGCTTCAGGCAGTAAAACCCACAGAAAAGGAAGAAGGAGCAAGAGTGGTGGGGCAAGGGTAGTGGAGTCCAGTGAGCTGGTTCTGCTGTCTCCCAGATTAGCTGCACGGCAGGGTATGTGTATAATGGTTATAGGAGTGCTAACCAGAGTCCTCCTCATTTAGCTTGGGGAAGCAGAGAAATTCTCCCTCTTATAAAAATTCTCTTTCCCTGAACCTGTATTCTTATAGAAAAATGACACATCAGAGGTTTGGGGACAGTAAGAATGTGGCTCAAAGGATTCTGGGGAGCTCTTATAGACCTGCAGCATTTGGTAGATCACGTAAATAGAGGCAGTTGAGCATTTCCACTAGATTCAAAGCCTTCCCCACCTCATGTCCTCAGGAAAAAGCTGGAATGAAGTTTCACCCCGAGCAGAATAAACCTTCTGATTTAGTACTTTCTCCCCCACTCTTTTATACTTGCCTTGACTCCTTATCTTCATGCAGGCAGCTCTCCCTGATGTGTAGGAGTGGAGACGTGGGTGTGTGGGAGGAGTTCTGAGTTTGTTCCTCCTTTAAACAGTATTTTGTATAGAAGAAAACAGTAGAAGGAAGGAGATCTAGGTTCTAGTCTTTCCTCTGCTACCTGTTACACTGTGTTTCTGTCTCAGATGTTAATGTCTTTGAGTCTCATTTACCTCTTCTGTGGGCCTCAGATGGCAAAGAATCCACCTGTGATGCAGGAGACCTGGGTTTGATCCCTAGGTTGGGAAGATTCTTGGAGAAGAGAATGGCTATCCACTCCAGTAGTCTTGCCTGGAGAATTCCATGGACAGAGGAGCTGGGCTACCATCCATGGGGTTGCAAAGAGTCAGACTTAACTGGGCGACTAAGTTTTTTTTTAACCTCTTCTGTAAAATGAGGCTAATACTTTTGGAATCCAGAGCCTAGGGAAGCAAATAATAATGACAGAAACCACAATCACAGCTACTACTGTCATATCGGTATATATGGCAGGCATTCTGCCAAGGGTTTGAAATGTGTTATTTAATTCTTGCCACAGTCCAAAAATCTATTTTAAAAAGAAGAAAACTAGAGCAGAGAGAAGATGACTGCCTATAGTCATATAACTAATACGTGGTGAATTCAGTCTTAATTTATAGCTCCAAATAACAGGATCAATCATGGTTGCCAATCCAGAAGTTTGAGCATCCTTTCTCATCACCGCTACTATCTCGAGATAGCTCTGGATATAGCTGAAGAGATAACAAAAATAACTGACTGCAATAAAGACAGAATGAAAAAGAAATTAATGACCTTAATTTAGAGACATCAGAGAAGACTTGATCCAAAGAAGCCAAATTTAAACCAGACTGTCGTCCTTGACTTCTAAACTCTGAACCACTTGGCTTCTCCCTCACATGCTGTTGTCGGGGATCCTAAGATACCCTTTTGTGCTTGTAGCAGAAAAGAGTATCATTATTCAACAGTCCCTGATATGATTCAGTTATTCAGTCTATGTCCTGTTTCACTAAACCATGGCCTAGAAAGTTTGTAATTACAGTATCTTTGGGTTGTTGTTTTTAAATACATTCCCTTTAATTATAGCGTTAAACCCCAAATGTCATGTTTCCAGTTTGGACCTAAGCCAAGGGGAAGGAGCCATCCATTCAAAGCAAACAGGTGATAAGGAGACTGCGCAGTGAACTTTGGGGACTCTGTCCAATTGCTAGACCTCAGGCTTTATGTCCCCAAATCTAGTGCCTTAGAACAAGGGACCTGTGCCTGGAGTGGTGGGCAAAGAAATGCCACATTCTCTGCTGCACCTGTTCCCCCCAGAACACTCAGGTTTACTTTAGTTGTTTCCAGGAGTAGAAATTATTTATAAGTTACTCATCACAATTTAAATAATGTAATAATTTCATTTAATAAGTAAATTGTCAATTGCCTTTAAAAATTGGTCTTAATAATTAGTAAATCTAAGGATTTCAACTTCTTCTTCCATCTTGATAAAATAATTAGGAAGCTAGACTCTAATCAGACAAAAAGAATCTTGAAAGCTTTTGGACATTTGCCTTTTTAATTGCTACCTTTCTCTTTTTAGGCAACAGTAGGGGTAAAGTGTTCCTTTTTTTTATGGTAAGAATTTAGTTAATACCAAAACGTGTAATGAAGATTCCTTCTAGAAGCCTTCTATTAAATATGAAAATAAAATTATTTTATTAAAAACCTATGCATTGTGTTTTTATACAGAAATACAACAGTTTAATATAAAATTTTGGAAATACCTTAAATCCATAAACATAAGGAAATGGTTAAGTATCTTTTGATACTTCATTTAATGTAATAGCCACTTAGAATTGTTTACCAAGAGGTTTTAATAACTTGCAACAACAGGATACAGAATTGTGTGTATGTATACATAGATATATATGTATACATACTGCAAACACAACTTTCATTTTGTTTTTTGTTTGATTGGTTTTGTATCTTTTTAAAATTAAACACATATATAAAATCAAAGTCTACAAGGAAAATATCCAAATAGTGGTTATTTGATGGCCAATAGGCTTTTGACTGATTTTTAGTTTTTAATATGGTTTATATTTTTAGTTGTCCAGGGAGAATAAATTATTATAATAATTTAAAATGCATGTGTGTTTGTATGTATTTTAATACAGTCATTCAATGCTTGAGCTGTTTAAACTCAGCTATCTTAAAAATTTGGAACATTGCTAAGATCCTGGAAGTAATAAAAAAATTAATTCTGAGCAGCCAAAACTAATGTTACAAAACTCATATAATTATGCATATTGTATCCAGGATATCTGCCGGTCCATCTCTCAAATCCTATTTATTCTTGCTTTGCACACAGTTCTCAAGACAGCTACTTTATAAGAACACAACAAATAAGACACAAACGTGAAAAAAAGGAGAAGCCCTTTCAGGCAAGAACTGACTCGGCCACACGTAACAGCCTGACAGAGAGAGAGGACATACAAAAGCCTGAGTGCAGACTTCAGACTCAGAAACACACCCCCAAAAGGCCTATAGTCACTCTTACTATGTCATAGTCAGTAAGACGTGTTCATACTGATGGCCCACAGTTATCAAGAAAATACCTTTTTAAATTGTTAAATGAATAGATACATGTATATGTATAACTGAATCACTTTACTATACACCTGAAACTATCACAACATTGTTAATCAACTATATTCCAAGATAAGAAGTTTTAAAAAGTTTTTTAAATTAAAAAATATATATCTTTTTTGTTCAACTTACTCTTTTTAAGATCATAAAAAAGACTAGTAAAAATTTTTGAAAGGTTTCGTGGCACATACTACAAATGGGGGAAAAAGACAGTGTGTGATTATTAGGGTAAACATTAGACCTGTAGACTTCCTTATCTGTCTAATACCTCATCTTCTTACCATTCTTAAGAGGGAATGTTTTATTGTTACTTGGGTTTTCTAAATTGTATTTGATACTGTCTTTACCTCAGTTCTCATAAAAATTCAGAGAAACTGGAAAAGATCCCAGAATCAGCATGTCAGCAAATGCCAAAGTCTCCATCTAGCAAAGCCTTTGAATCCATGCATCAAAATAGGAGAAACATCAATAAGGACCTACTGTACCTCATAGGAAACTCTACTCAATATTCTGTAATAACCTATATAGGAAAAGAATCTGAAAAAGAATGGATATATGTGTATGTACAACTGAACCACTTTGCTGTAACCTGAAAGTAACACAACATTGTCAACTATATTCCAATATAAAATAAAAAATTAAATTAAAAAAAAAGAGTAACACCCCAGAGCTTAGCTATAGTTGGGTGGGTTAAATGGGAAGGCCTGTGTATAATGGCATTTAGCTTGATATCTGGCATATCAGACGTTGGTTCTTAGCAAATTTTAGTTGAATTTGAATATGATTTTCCCACATGGGATACAAATGACTGTGTGGGTTCTGCAGCCTTGAAGAAATCACATAATCTCCTACCTGCCTACCTTTTTCACAGGGCAGGTGTGAGAATTCAGCATTTTGGATGCTCAAGAAAATGGTAGTTCCCTGCTCGCTGTAACTGGGGGCAGTTTGGGGGAGGGATGGGGGGTTTCAAAGTTGAGGAGAGCTTTCGAGGCAAAGACGACTACAAAAACCCCTTTGTTCTTGTGTCATAAGCACTGCTTGTTACTGTTCCTCATGCCCTTTTATCAGCCCACCTGGAGCCCAGCTGAGAGAAGCAGAGCAGGGTCCCCAAGGGAGGGAGGCCGGATGGTGGCAGGGAGGGTGTCAAGTCATTCAGGCTCCATAGCCGTAGGTGGTTTAAGCACCTGGCCTGGGGTCGCATTACCAGCAATGTCACCTTCAGTGTTCTGGGCAGGCTCACCTGGTGCTTCTCTCCCTTCCTGGGTGGGGTGGCAACTGAAAGCGTGGCCCATCTGCCCAGAATAGACTTGTCTTTGGGTGGTGCTGATGCTGTTTTGGTTTGATTACCTAGGCCCCCTGCAAAATCATGTAGAGAGGGATACTGTCAGCAAGTAGCAGAGTGAAAACAACAAGGTTGGCAAAAATGTGCAGCTTTATCCCATTACGGTGAGTTTTGACAACATATTAACTGAAAACCTAGATTAAGGCCAACAGGTTTTGCTCTGTTTTGTTCTTGAGAACTAAAAACAGTAATTTACTAGTCTACTTGCCTGGTTCTATATGTGCCCCAGTGAGCACCCCTAATTATGAAATCACTCTTGGCATCAACACCGATAGCCAAGCAAGGGAGTCTGGTGGGTGCATAGATGAGAAGAAACCTTGTGGTTGCCTTTTCTCAAGAAGAAGAGTCTTTGCTTAGACCACAGGGATAAGCCCGCATCAGAAAAAAATCTGAGAAGAGAGGGAGCAGGGAGCTGGCTTAAGGGTTTGTGGCCATGGATACAGGTAGAAGGAACCCTAGATCCTTTCTTCTTTTGCAGGGCACTTTTCATGTCTTTAATTTGAAAATGTAATAGAGTATGTCCGGTATATACGTGGCTGTCTTCCTCCTCTATGTGTCTTTCTGCTATAAGATTGGAAGCTCCTCAGAGGCAGGGTCTGCTCTGTTACATCTGTTTCCTCTCCCCAGGGCCTGGCCTGGCACATGTAGTAGCTATTTGTTGGATGAGTATAGTTTCAAGTCTAACCTCCGCTCCTGCCTGGTAGCTACCTTCTTTGTGAGCAATTTCTCTGTGTGTTTCCTCATCTGAAGAACACACGTCAGATGGACCTTATGTTCATACCTCCCTCTGTCTCTGGACCCGGTTTGTTCATACAGCTGTATTGAAGCTGATAGCTTCAGCCAAGCATGATGTCTGGAACTGTGATCAGTACTCCAGGGGTGGCTTCACCAGTCCAGGATATAAAATGACCATCATTTCCAGAGTCTGGATACTCTATTTCCATTAACTAATTATTATTTATTATTTCAGATTTAGAGTAATAATGTACACCCTGCTTTCTTGACAGGGTTTTTGTGAGGACCAAGTAAAATGATGTATATGAAATTACTTCAGAAACTGTAATGCTTTGTATAGCCAAACAGTGATTATTATTGCTGGCCCAAATGTATCTTCCTGAAAAAACTTAAGTTTGAAGGAAGATGAAGACCGAGTATTACAAAATGTGTGCAACTACCATTATATAGGAGAGGTCATTTCCCAAGTTAATTTTTCATGAAACACACACACACATCTCCTTGGTCCTCTCTCTGCCAGTTGTCTAACACAAGGCGATTAGCATTTGGGTAGTGCAAAAGCTATTGACCATTGAGTTATGAGTCATGGATTTTAGTCCAGCCTTGCCCCTGCCTCGCTGAGGTTATCACGGGCAAGTCTTGGAAGTTCTCTGCCAAATGACAATATGTGTTTTATGAAGGTAAAATAAGACTTGAATATTAGAAACAAGAATATTGGTATCCCTACAGACATATGAATTTGATCACATCCTCATATATTTTTCTTACCAGATCCAATCCCTCCAATTGCCTCGACTCCTCCCCATATGACATGGCCTATACCCTCCACCCTACCCTGGACACTCCCCTCTGCATATATTTTAGTATGTCTTGTATCCTTCTTAAAGGAAGTTCCCAATGCTGAACTCGTAATACTTTGTTGTATCTTGCATTTGGACACTACAGTTACTACTAAGATTTGAGTATTATCAGTTTGTATTTTCTCAAACTTGAACATATTATTTACTGTCTCTTGATCCAGAAGGTTTAAGCTAAGTTCTGAAGTTGAAAGTAACTTCTCGTTTTTCTTTGTCTTCTAGTGACAGACATCACACCTCCAGTGCAATCCCTGTTCCAAAGAGACAAAGCTCCATATTTGGGGGTGCAGATGTAGGCTTCTCTGGGGGGATCCCTTCACCAGACAGATACCGGAAACGGGCCAGCTCAGAGAATGAGAGACTCCAGTACAAAAACCTTCCCCCCAGTTACAACTCTGCATTAGTCCAGCCTGTGACCCCTGTGCCCTCCACGGGAGAATCTGACAGAAAGACAGCGTCTCTGTCTTCCTCCTTGGACACCTCCTTGGACCTCTCCAAAGAAAACAAGAAAAAAGGGGTAGATCTGGGCAACAGCTTAAATGGAGGCCACATGAGTGTGAACACTAGCCAGGAGCAGGGACAGGCCCTCTCGAGGCCTCCGGCCACAGTCAACGGCACCCTTCTGCCTGGTGAGCAGGCCAGCTCGTCTGGCACCCAGCTTCCCGGGGGCTTCCACCCAGTGTCGGAAGCCGAGCTCTGCTGCACCGTGGAGCGAGCAGAAGAGATCATCGGAATGGAAGCCACAGGCTTCACCTCAGGCGATCAGCTGGAAGCATTTAACTGCATCCCTGTGGACAGTGCCGTGGCAGTGGAGTGTGATGAACAAGTTCTGGGAGAATTTGAAGAGTTCTCCCGAAGGATCTATGCACTGAACGAAAACGTATCCAGTTTCCGCAGGCCACGCAGGAGTTCTGATAAGTGAAGCGAGCGGACAGATGGTAGGACCAGGATGGAGTCACTGCTTGAAATGAGGATAAAGCTTCACTGGTTACCCTTTGTAGTAATTATGACACAAAATGAATATTAATGGAGGATATTCCTCAGAAAAATAGACTTTGTGAATCAAGGAGGGACTCAGGATCATTGTGTATCAATGGCCAGACAAAGTTAGATTTTGCTTGCAAGATTTTGCTTTTCAGGCCTGACAATTATTTTAAGGCAAAAGTCATTCTCTAGCTTGAGTCACCTTATAGGCATTTGTCTGCTTTTTTATTTACACTTATATGTTATCCTCAGAGGGAAGATGATAATATATAAATAATATAATGAACTCGCCTTTAGATTCTCATAGCATTTGCCCTCACCATAGTTTATGAAACTTTTGGGAAAATTGAATATTCAGGAAAGGTCTCCACCATTGACTGAAGGATCTTTGGCCGTCCATTAGGTTGATGAGTAAGAAGCACAATGGTCTCCTATACAAAGGCCCATCAGCCTCTGCCCCCAGGCTCCACAGTCAACCCAGCTGTTATGCCATTGGCGCAGTAGATGCCTTGTGCCTCCTGACCACAGAGGACATCACATTCTCTGGTTCTTTAATGCAGTTGCCATGACCTCCCACCTCTTTCAGTCAGCCATACCCTTGATGCAGCCCTCAGATTATATGAAAAACCTCACCTCTGGAGGATCCCAGGGGACCCTCAAGGACCCTCCCCCGCAAGGTTACTATAGTCAGATGGCATCAAGTTCCCTCTGGGGGCCAAAGTTTTTATGTGGGCAGATGCTGTTGTCAAAAACTGGGTGTGCTTTCTGGCAATGCACTCACCGTGTAGAAATCCCTATATGTAAATCCCATGTTAATTTATTAAATTTCAATTGGAAAGGAGGCATTGTGTATGATGAAATATACGTAGGGAGTCAGGCTGTCCAGTGTGCAAACTGCAAGGCAGTTGATGTAGTTGGATTTAGAGACTAGATGAGGAATAGAATACTATTGGTATGTGTGCAATTGCATAAATATTAAATTATGTTTTTGAAGTCCATTTTCATTCCTGGAGCTCAGATTTCATTTGCTATTGCTGTATACTTTATATACCCAAGGACATCGCCTCAGGGTTGCAAGCTCTTCAAGGAGATTTTATGCTTATATCCATGTATTATATAGAAGAATAAAAATTGAGTTTACTTCACTCGACCTGATTTTTTTCCCCAGCTTTGAAATTCCTCTGGAACCTACATCTCCATATGTTACATCATGACAGGACTAGCCTGAGCAAAACCTGTGGCTGTATCTAAGCTAATGTTGTTGACTTCATTTGAGTTTACATATTGTATATAGCAACACACCACCACAGGTGTACTCTGCAATAGCTCATTCGTGCTACATAACAGCTTAACTCATAGGTTTCATAATCATTGTCATACTTCATCCAAGCATTCCTGGGCTCAATTTTAATATATAGCTACATTGTTAAATGGAATAGTTCATGTTGTTATTTTTTCATGTAAAGAACTCACAAAATCATTGCATGACAGACAGACCCAACCTGCAAGCAATTAAAAGCTTTAACTTGATCTGAAGAAGTCCATCTTATTTCTCATAAAGAGGTGGAACTACTCCAAACCTGGAGCAGAAGCCATCTGTAGAGTCATGGCTTCTTTGACAGTGTACTGTCATTCATTTTAGAGTCAGTAAGGGTGGAGCTAGACATGGTCTTAGATGTACATCCGACTGGGCTGTGGGTCCTCCAGTGAAGCAACATCTACCTCCCAAGCCCAAAAGAAAGACTTTGAAGGACTGTGTTAGTATTGAACAATGAAAGGTGAATCACATGTGATTTGTGGTTCCTCAGATATGGGAGAGACCTTTAAACTCCATGCCAAACTCAAAGACAAGGTACATTCGATTTAGGTCATGCAGCCTGGCTCCTGGCACCACCAAGCAGAGGGACCACATACAGGAGCACCCATGTTTTACAGTGTTCATCTCAGGTTCCACAAAACCAAGTAGAGCCTGGAGCTCTGGGACTTTGTCAGTCAGTCGCCCATTTATGGACTCCCTGATTCTGGGGTTCAACAGCTTTTCACTCCCATAGCATGGAACCCCACCATTGAATGTGATCAGGTAGCCCAGAACTGATGGATAGTTACCTGCACATTTTCCTGATCCACACTGTGTCCAATGATGTTATGCCTCGAAACACCACTTGTAGGTTTGGGTTTGTTTAGATTTTGGGTTTTCATTGAGTTTGTTTGATGTCTGCAGTTTCTGCCATACTTGGATATATGTAAATCCTACAGCATTACATTCTCCAGGAATAACTCTCTGACATTTCCCAAAGCTTCAGAATTCATTTTGCCTCTGTTTAAAGTGACCAAGGCCAAAATATGGGATGAAGTTATTATCTCCTACTAATCTTTGTAATTAATTATTCTTGTAAACCAATTTAAAAAATTGCTTGGAGAATATAAGTTGAAATGAAAACTCAGTCCTGTCCATTTCTGAACTGCTAAGGGCCCTTTCAGTTTTCCTGTAGCCGAGACACTCTTAACAGCCAGCAAATGTTATCAGATGAATATTTGCTTGTGTTTTCTCTCTCTACTTCCCCTTACCCACTTCAAAAATTCCAGAGATTTTTTCCCCCCAGAATATTAGTTTTGGAAGATTGTATCCAGCTATATTTTTTTAGCAGTTCTAATGGTGCCCATTTATCCTGACCTAACTGGTTATTTAAATAATTTTTTAAACCACCACCAATAATAAATGGCATGTGAAACTGATCTGTTGGTAATTGGAAGAAAAGTCAGCATCTGTATTTATAAAATAAAATTGATTAGTATTTATTTTGAGAGTAAAAGTGTATGTTATTTCCCTGTGATGTTTGAGTCCTGTCTTCTTCATTGTTTTGAATTTCATACTGAAGCGGAGTTAACTATGAAAACCTCATTCTTTAACAGTCTGCCAGCCATTCCACATTTACTGAGCTAGCCCCCTTCCACTTTGAAAGGGACTGGGCTAAACAAGTTTATATGAAAATTAATCAACCTTGACCCCTGCCACAGTCTCCAGTTGGGAGTGGGGGAAGGGAGTGTAGCATAGGTACATGAACAATTAAGTATAATTCAGTGCGATAAATTCTATGATGGAGAGATGTCTAGCCATGCTACAGAATTCACAGGAAGTTATTCTAACTCAAGGATTAAGAAAGGGTCATGAAGTTAATACAGATGAAAGATGTGTGAGACTTCACATTACAGACGGAGGGAACAGCATGGGCAAAGGCCCAGAGGCAGGGCAGGGCCGCATGCATATTTGCAAAACTGCAAGGAGTTTGCTGTGCTTGGGCCTTGAATGGATGTGAGGAAAGGTAAGAGGAGAAATTGAATTCAGGCCCATGGGGGAAGGACTTAGGATAAAAGGTGAAGAGATTTGGATGCATGTAATGGACGACTGACCAGTAACCTTTCCAGTCTTTAAAACAGAAGAGTAACTTGTTTAGATGTGAATTATAACTAGCAGCCAAGTTGAAGCTGGACTCGAGTGATACTCTTCTTAATCTTCTGTACCATTTTGTTCAGGGAAAAAAAAAAAACTGTGTCTGAAAAAGAAGTTCATCCTTGTGTTCCTAATGGTTTCGGGATAAGTACTGAATAATGAGCTGGATTTTAACTATGTGGTACAAAGGGCAGCCAGCGTCTATTCTTTAGAAGCTAGATTCTGAATGCCCCAACTCAGCCACTTTGACCTTACGACCCTGGTCAAGTCACTGAACTAAGGACTCATTTCTTAATCTGCAAAGAATAAAGAGAACTCTGCCCTTGCCATTATGTTTGTATAGGACCTACACCATCAGTGTTGGTTCCTTTTTGTCCTGTGGGAGACCACCACCTAGTGATAGGATATCTGAGACTTGTAATCACCATTTTCTGTTCTAGCCCTTGAGCCTGGCCACTTCTCTGAATCTGGCTCCTAATCTGTCAGGTTGGATGATACCTCACACCAGTCAGAATGGCCATCATCAAAAAGTCTACAAATAATAAATGCTAGAGAGGGGTGGAGAAAGAGAACCCTGCTACACCGTTGGTGGGGAGGTAAATTGATAGAGCCACTATGGAGAACAGTATGGAGGTTCCTTAAAAAACTAAAAACAGAGTTATAATATAATCCACCAATCCCACTCCTGGACATTTATCTGAGAAAGTCATAATTCAAAAAGATTCATGCACCCAGATGTTCATAGCAGCTCTATATACAATAGCCAAGACACACGGACACAACCTAAATGTCCATCGACAAGATGTGGTGTGTATATGAATATTACTCAGTCATGAAAAATGGCATTTGCAGCAACATGGATGGACCTAGAGATTATCATACTAAGTGAAGTAAGTTAGAAAAAGACAAGTATCATATGATATCACATATGTAGAATCTAAAAAAAAAGACACAAATAAACTTATCTGTGTCAGAGTTCCAGATGGAGAAAACAGTTATCACGGTGTATAGGAGTCGGGAGGGATAAATTGGGAGATTGGGATTGACATACACTACTTCGTGACCCCATGGACTGTAGCCTGCCAGGCTCCTCTGTCCATGGGATTTACCAGGCAAGAATACTGGAGTAGGTTACCATTTCCTTCTCCAGGGGATCTTCCTGACAAAGGGATCGAACCCATGTCTCCTGTCTTCTGTATTGCAGGCAGATTCTCTACCCACTGAGCCATCAGGAAAGCCCATATTAATAAGGACCTATAGTATAGTACAGGGGACTCTACTCAATAACTCTGTAATGGCCCATCTGGGAAAATAAAGAATGGATGTATGTATAACTGATTCACTTTGCTGTGCACCTGAAACTAATACAACATTGTAAATCAACTACACTCCAATAAAAAAAATTTTTTTTTAAGTAGGGATGATACCCACACCTCTCCCCAACCCGCAACCCGGTACTTGATAGAGTGTAAGAAGTGATCAGTATTTTTATGAAACACTTGATCTTTACAAAGCACCATGCACACAGGGAGGAATTAGTCATTCAACAAGGATTTCTTGAAACATATACATCAGGCTTTGAAATGGAGATCTCCATTCTGTACACATCGAGAATGTATCCGGGCTGAAACTGCTCTTTTGAAAAACTAAGCTCTAAACAAATGTCAAGAGTTCCAAGGTGTTTTGGTGGGTGGCATGGATACAGTGTTGAGATATGGTCTATAAACCTAATTAGCTTAATTTTCATGGTTTTTTAACACCTGGCAGATGAGTTTATTTAGGCCACCTTATTCATACATATTCTGTCTTCATAGCTTCTGGCTGCTTCACTGGACCCTGAACCGGTGCCCAGAGCTCTTAATTTCACTCAAAGCAGATAGAGGCTTTCTTTTTTTTTTCCCCTCTTAGCATATCTAATTATAGTTTTGTAGGTAGACAGCTCAGCCTTGTGGATTTTAAATGAATAAAAAAATACATGTCTATAAAATAATTCCACACTTTCTTAGAGACTGGCAATGTCAGCAATCCAGAAAAAGTGGTCATGAATCTAGATAAAAAAGTCAGTTGAAGAAATATTAATAGTTTTAGTCAACCAAGCCCAGAACTACAAGGGGGAGAGTGGCAGGCTCTTATCCTTTTGGTTTTGTACAGAACACAAGTCTAATGAACTTCTTTCTCTTTAGTCCCCATTAAAGTACAAGCAAACCACTCCAGTATTCTTGCTGTGAGAACCCCGTGAAAGTATAAAAAGGCAAAAAGATAGGACAGTGAAAGATGAGCCCCCTAGGTGGGGAGGTGTCCAGTATGCCACTGGGGAAAAGCGGAGGGCAATTATTAATAGCTCCAGCAAGAATGAAGTGGCTGGGCTAAAGTAGAAATGACGCCCAGTTGTGGAGGCGTCTGGCGGTGAAAGTAATACCTGGTGCTGTAAAGAACAATATTGCATAGGAACCTGGGATGTTAGGTCCATGAATCAAGGTAAATTGGACGTAGTCAAGCAGGAAATGGCAAGAGTAAACAACATCTTAGGAATCAGTGAACTAAAATGGACGGGAATGGGCGAATTTAATTCATAATGGCCATTATATCTACTACTGTGGGCAAGAATCCCATAGAAGAAATGGAGTAGCCCTCATAGTCAACAAAAGAGTCCAAAATGCAGTACTTGAGTTCAGTCTCAAAAACAATAGAATAATCTCGGTTTGTTTCCAAGGCAAACCATTCAACATCACAGTAATCCAAGTCTATGCCCCCACCACTGATGCCGAAGAAGCTGAAGATGACCAGTTCTATGAAGACCTACAAGACCTTCTAGAACTAACACCAAAAAAAAGATGTCCTTTTCATTACAGGGGATTAGAATACCAAAGCAGGAAGTCAAGAAGTACCTGGAGAAACAGGCAAGTTTGATCTTGAAGTACAAAATGAAGCAGGGAAAAGGCTAACAGAATTTTGCTAAGAGAAAACACCGGTCATAGCAAACACCCTTTTCCAACAACATGAGATCACTCTATACATGGACATCACCAGATGGTCAATAGCAAAATCAGATTGATTATATTCTTTGCAGTCAAAGATAGAAAAGTTCTATACGGTCAGCAAAAACAAGACCTGGAGCTGACTATGGCTCAGATCATCAGCTCCTTATAGCAAAATTCAGGCTTAAACTAAAGAAAGTGGGGAAGACCACCAGGCCATTTTCAGGGATGACCTAAATCAAATCCCTTATGATTATACAATGGAGGTGATGAACAAATTCAAGGGATTAGATCTAGTAAACAGTGCCTGAAGAACTATGGGCAGAGGTTCATAACACTGTACAGGAAGCAATGACCAAAACCATCCCAAAGAAAAATGGGACTTCCTTGGTGGTCTAGTGGTTGGGCTTCCATGCTCCCAATGCAGGGGGTCCAGGTTCATTTCCTAGTCAGGGAATTAGATCCCGTATGCCGCAACTAAAGATCCCGCAGGCTGTAACTAAGACCCGGGGCAGCAAAATAAAAAATAAATAAATATTTAGAAAAAGAAAAATGCAAGAAGGCAAAGTGGTTATCTGAGGAAGCTTTACAAATAACTGAGGAAAGAAGAGTAGCAAAAAGCAAGGGAGAAAAGGAAAGATATACCCAACTGAATGCAGAGTTCCAGTGAATAGCAAGGAGAGATAAGAAGGCCTTCTTCAATGAACAATGCAAAGAAATAGAAAAAAACAATAGAATGGGAAAGACTAGAGATCTCTCTGAGAAAAGTGAATATATCAAAGAAACATTTCATGCAAGGATGGACATGATAAAAGAAAGGATCTAACAGAGGCAGAAGAGATTAAGAAGAAGTGGCAAGAATATAAAGAAGAACTGTACAAAAAAGGTCTCAATGACCGGGATAACCACAAAGGTGTGGTCACTCACCTAGAGCCAGACATCTTGGAGTATAAAGTGAGGTGGGCCTTAGGAAGCATTACTACCAATAAAGCTAGTGGAGGTGACAGAATAGCAGCCAACCTAGTTCAAATCATAAAAGATGATGCTGTTCAAGTGCTGCACTCAATATGTCAACAAATTTGGAAAACCCAGCAGTGGCCACAGGACTGGAAAAGGTCAGTTTTCATCCCAATTCCCAAGAAGGGCAGTGCTAAAGAATGTTCAAACTATCAGACAATCGCACTCTCTTCCCATGCTAGTAAGGTTATGCTCAAAATCCTTCAAGCTAGGCATTAGCAGTACTTGAATTGAGAACTCCCAGATGTATAATCTGGGTTTAGAAAAGGCAGAGGAACCAGAAATCAATTCAAATTGCCAACATTCGTTGGATCAAAGAGAAAGCAAGGGAATTCCAGAAAAATATCTACTTCTGTTTTATTAACTACACTAAAGCCTTTGGCTATGTGGATCACAACGAACTGTGGAAAATTCTTAAAGAGAAGGGAATACCAGACCAGCTTACCTGTCTCCTGAGAAACCTGTATGTGGGTCAAGAAGCAACAGTTAGAACCTTACATGGAACAACGGACTGGTTCAAAATTGGGAAAGGAGTTCATCAGGGCTATATATCGTCACCCTGTTTGACTTATATGCAGAGTATATCATGCAAAGTGCCAGGCAGAATGAGTTACAAGTTGGAATCAAGATTGCTGGGAGAAATATCAACAATCTTAGATATGCAGATGATACCACTTTAATGGCAGAAAGTGAAGAGGAACTAAAGAGCCTCTTGAAGAGGGTGAAAGAGGAGAGTGAAAAAGCTGGCTTAAATTTCAACATTCAAAAAACTAAGATCATGGCATCCGGTCCCATCACTTCATGGCAAATAGAAGGGGAAAGAGTGGAAGCAGTGACAGATTTTCTCTTCTCGGGCCCCAAAATCACTACAGATGGTGACCAAAGTCATGATTTTAGAAAATGCTTGCTCTTTGGAAAGAAAGCTATGACAAACCTAGACAGCATATTAAAAAGAAAAGACATCATTTTGCTGAAAAAGATCTGTATAGTCAAAGCTATGGTCTTTCCAGGAGTCACATATGAATGTGAGAGTTGGACCATAAAGAAGGCTGAGCACCGAAGAATTGATGCTTTTGAATTGTGGTGCTGGAGAAGACTCTTGAGATTTCCCTTGGACTGCAAGGAGATCAAACCAGTCAATCCTAAAGGAAATCAACCCTAAATACTCACTGAAAGGACTGATGCTGAAGCTGAAGCTCCAATACTTTGGCCCCCTGATGTAAACAGCTGACTCACTGGAAAAGACACTGATGCTGGGAAAGATTGAAGGCAAAAGGAGAAGAGGACGGCAGAGGATGAGATGGTTGGATGGCATCATCAACTCAAAGCACATGAGTTTGAGCAAACTCCGAGAGATGGTGAAGGACAGGGAGGACTGTGCTGCAGTCCATGGGGTCACAAAATCAGACACAGCTTAGTGACTGAACAAGAACAAAGTACCAGCACCAAATTAGAAAGGAATCAAGGTTGAAATAATGATCCAAAGAAATAATGGATAACCAGACTGCAGGAAGCAGATACAAACAGGCAGGAAGGAAGCAGCCTGGGCACCTTGAGTGAGAAGCCCTCGGCCCCACAGGACAGCCAGTCAGGAACTCAGATCCCAGCCCAGCTGCTCACTGGCTGTGTGACCCAGGCAAGGTGCTTTACTTAGCGCACGTGCTCCTCTGAAAGTGAAGTCAGCCCCTTACTCAGGTTTTCCCATGGGCCTGGTCATAGACTCTTTTTGTCACAGAAGCAAACTAACATTCATTCTTCAAAATGTTGGGAAGGATTGAGGGCAACAGGAGAAGCGGGTGGCACAGGATGAGAAGGTTAGATAGCATCACAGACTCAATGGACATGAATTTGAACAAACTCTGGGAGATAATGATGGACAGGGAAGCCTGGCGTGCTGCAGTCCCTGGGGTGGCAAAGAGTAGGACACGACTTAGTGACTGAACAACAATAACTGGCTGGCTGCCCAGGGGGTGGCCATGGCTGGGGTTGCCACCTGGATTGTAATCACCTCCTCCCTGACTCCCTTCAGTCACCTTCTTGCCCTGCAACCCATTCTCCACACTGCAAGCCCAGTGACCTGCCCTACACACAGCTCTAACCTTCTAGGAACTGCTAAATAAAGGGAAAAAATCAAATACTTACTCACTAGTTAATCAAATCACTGATGAGGGGAAGTTTCTCTTATCAGAAATACTCCAAGTAAAATAAGATTCAAGAGGGATAATAGAATTAGACCATCAATACTTTGCAATTCTAATGAATCTAATGTATCTAAGATAAGTATCACAAAAAGAGAAAACTAGACATTTTATGTTGCCTAATGAAAGGACACAACACCCATGAAGAATTCTGGACAAAAGTTCGACCCTAAGTATGATCAAAACTTTATCTGTGGTGTCAAATACAGTAGACACTGGCCATTTACGGCTAGTTAGTTGAAAAGTGGCTCATTCAAATTGAGATGTGCTAAGAGTAAGAAACACACTGAATTTCAGCAATTTAGTACAAAAAATATAATGTAAATTTATATTAAGAATTTTTTATTGGATCCATGTTGGAGTGATCATATTTTAGATATATTAAGTAAAATATATTATAATTAATTTCATTTTTCTTTTACTTAACATGTGACTACTATAAAATTTTAAACTGCATATGTGACTTGCATTTGTGGCTCATGATATATCACTATTGGTCAGAATAGCTCTGGATCTAACTACTAGCTTACAGGAAAATCAGAGGGCAAGTGAGCATGTTAACACCTGGAAGATGCAATCAGCAAAATCTGGACAGTGGAAAACTCTATAGGACAAAGCACTTGGTTTCCTCGGTAAGTATATTGCAAGAAAAAAAAAAAAAAAACCGAAGGAGGGGAAAACCTCTTAAAAAGAGACACAACGGGCATCTCAGTCTCATTATAGACCTTCTTTAGTTCCTATAAAATAAACAGTCTGAAAATAAACTAAGGAAAAATCAAAATGTAAACACTAAGTATTTGATTGTATTAAGGATTTTTTTTTTTTGGTCTGATAATAGTAAAAAAAACCAAAAAACAGTTTTTTGAAAAGTTTGTTTCTCTTAGAGATGCATACTGAAACATTTACAGATGAAATGCATTTTTCCAGGACTAGGGAGAGGTATGTAGTGGAATACCAATTGGAGTACCGATGAAACAAGATTGTCCGTGGGTGATGAGTGATGGGCAACTGGGGGTCTGTGACTCACTCTGGCGCCTCTAACCCACACCCTGTCCTACAGCCAGGTGGATGCTTGTCATTCCCAGAACGCCCCTGAATGCCTCAGGCCCATAGCCCATAGAGTGTCTTACCTAACCCACAGCACAACGGCAAGCCACTGTTCCTCCTGTAAGCCAGAGTTCAGCCATTTTCCTTTGCTCTGAAGTCTTTCCCATCATCTTCCCAGTCTCCACCCCCACCTCCACCCTGAAAGAGGGAGGCCTCCCTCCTTTGGGGTCCTCCCCACCACCCGTGTATGCTCCCACAGCCACTCTTTCATTTTCTCAAGTGTCTGTTTCCCTGTTTGCCACCTTCGGCAGGCTGTGAGCGTGTTGAAAGGCACAACTAGTGCTCGGGAAAGTCTGCTAGATCAATGTGCTGAATGCCCATTTTATAGATGAAGCAGTTGAGGCCCAGAGAAGTCAGTGTTATAGCCAAGTTCCTAGAGCTAAAATGTGACAAGAGCTAGGACTTGAAACCAGAACCTGTGAGTCCTTTCTCTACATCCCATCTGAGCTGCAGGCCACAGTTCCATGAGGCATTCATTCATTTAGCATTGATTAGGCGCCCCCTATTGGTCAGCACTGGCTGAACAAATCATGGGGCAAGGCTGTGAAAGAAACCCACAGGCGACCGATGGTGAGAGTCTGACATGGGGAAGCCTGGGAGCTCAGGCAAGCCTCCTTGGGGAAGTGAGATTTAAACAGATTTGAAGCTACAGAGAGGCCATTCCTGGCCAAGAGCACAGTATATGAAAAGCTTTGAAGTTGATACGTGCATGGCACATGTGGAGGGCTTGCAGGTGACCAGTAGGGCCAGAGCAGAGAGTGACAAGCCATGAGGCTGGACAGTGGCAAACTAGATCCATAGACAACACCTCCAACCCTACCAGGCTTGTTCTCTTTCAATTATATTTTGCATTGTCGTGTTGATGATCTTTAACAAAAAATAGTCTAAGTACATCCTGACACCTCTGGCCTGGCCCCCTTAGGACTCAGCTTCAGTGCTGGCCCCAGCATTTGTGTGCACCAACCCACTGGTACAAGTAATTCTACTGTGGGGGGCAGTTTTTAATGTATGTTAACAGCCCAGATGTACAGAAATGTAGTTTTATTTTCCCATAACAGTCTTTCAGCCAAGCTCATGAATGCTCTTTTCAGCTAATGGCAGAAGACTTTTGATCTTGCCATTTCAAGGCAACTTGATCATTTCTGGATAAAACACATATTTTCTTTGGGTTAAGTGTTCAAATCCCCAGATCCTCCCTCACCTATCCTTCACCTATATGGCTCCAGGGCTTCTGACAAGCCTCTCTGACCTATCCACAGTCAGGGTGGATGCTGGCTGCTGGCCTCTGTTGGTTCTAATCTCCGGGTCCTCATACCTATGTCATCCTTCCGTCTCCTCAGACCCTCTCAGCCCTGCTCGGCTCCCGTGGGGACTCAGGCCAACTGGCCCACCTCCTCTCACCACCCTGTGAGGCTGCTCTCAGGGCTTCCAGCCTGGACTTCTCCCCTCTGCTAGTTGGCTGCCTGGCACCCTGAGGAGCACGGAGCTCCTATGAAAGCTTGCCTCAGTCTACCTAGAAGACCATGAGCAGTTGGGTCCGTTGTATGTGACTGACCCAAACCTATCTCCTGTTTAGAGCCCAGATGGGGGTGGGGACAGGGGAGGAAGGGCCCCCTCAGGCTCCACCCATCTTTTGCGATCTAGCTGTACCGCTTCCAAATAACCCCCTGCAGCTCTACCCTTTTTTTTCAGAGGTGGGAAAACACCCCTTCATCACCACTTGCATGCAGTCTCCTCTCCGCCATGGCAATTGTTTTTTTTTTAATGGCTGTACATTCAAAGTTCCCCAGGCTCTGTCTAGTCAGACAAAATTTTTCTTGCTCCTCAAAGCCTGACCTTGCAGTGAAAGCCTGGTTTTTGAGACATTCAGCCCTTCAATTCCCTTTCTTGTTCTGGAGTCTATCCACTCTGCCCTGGAGGCGGTAAATCCCTCTATTCTCTCATAGTTCTCTTGCTGAGCAAGCTGGCACACTCCACCCTTCCTCCACAGCCTTCCTTCTTGGTGAATGAATGAACATAAGGCACTACAGGAACAGCAAAGTCCAAACCTAACACAGCCAGCTGCTACCTGGGTCCACTGGTCCTTCAGGAACATCCACAGCTGAGGTTCTGCTCCAAGCGGTCAGGAGGAGTTGGCCCTGACGTGCGCACCTGCGTCAAAGGTGTTCCTGTGCAAGGCTCTCACTGAGCACCAGGCTGCAGGTTTAAACTACAAAGGGAGGCAATAGAACGTTTTGCTTATGTATTTGTTTCCCTTGAACAAGGACTAGTAGTTGAGAGCTAGAGCTAGATTAAAGGTAGAGGTTGACATTCTTAAAAAATCATCAGTGTTGCAACTACTGAAGCTCATGTGCCTACAGCCTCTGCTTTGCAGCAAGAGACGTCACCACAAGAGAAGCCCAAGCACTGCAAGAAGAGTAGCCTCTGCTCACTGCAACTAGAGAAACCCCACATGAAACAAAGACCCAATGCAACCAAAAATAAGTAAATAATAATGAAAATTATCAGTTGGCCCATCCACAACCCCATCACCCTGCCTGGATCAATGCAAAGAAAAATGTCTGAGTCCAACACCAAAATAAAACTGGTTATTTCACGGAGGAGGGACTTAGGGTCAATTTTTATTTACTTTTTTAAACTTAAAAAAAATGATCAGTGATGTTCATAAAAATAAGCAATTCATTACTTTAAAAAATTGCTGAAAGTTGGAACAAGAAGATGCGCTTAGTGTTTATTTATTCCGTTTTACAACAATATTTAGTGAGCACTTAGTATATGCTGGGAGCTGCACCACGGGGATAGCAGTAAGCACAGTGCCTGCTCCCAACTGCACGGGGCATAGTGGGAGAGGCAGGCAGCAGAGAACACACACACGAATGAGAAAATGCCACAGTGATGGGCACAGCACAGCAAATACAATACTCAAAAGTATTAGCAAGATCTTGATCTGCACACCCATGTACATGGCACGTTCTCAACAGCCAAAGGTATAAACAACCCAAGTGTCTAGCAGCAGATGGATGGAAACACAAAATGTGGTCTATGCACCCAACAGAACATCATTCAGCCTTAAAAAAAGGAAGGAAATACTGTCACATGCTACCCACAGATGAACCTAGAGGACATAATGTTAAATGAAATAAGCCAATCACTGAACAACAAATACTGTATGATTCCATCACAGGAGGGTCCTTAGAGGAGTCAAATTCATAGAGACAGAAAGAAGAATGGTGGTTACCAGGGGCTGGAGGACAGGGGGATGGGGGGGTTACTGTTTAATGGATACAAAGTTTCAGTTTTGCAAGATGAAGAGTTCTGGAGATTGAACAACAGTGTGAATGTACTTAATACTACTGAACTGTACACTCAGGAATGGTTAAGATGGTATATTTCATGCTATGTGTATTTCACTACAATTAAGAAAAAACACCAGTGCCCAGGTGTGATCAGTGCTGCTGACATGGACAGAGACTGGACAGGAAATGATGAGGGCAGGGACCTCAGGGAGGAGGGTAACTGAGGGGTGCAGGTGAGAGAGCTGGTGAGGGCAGAGTGGTCTAAGCGGAAGTGTCTGGGGATGATCCAGACGGACTGAGAGTTAGAGTGACCTGGAGAGCAGGGGTGGGCAGACCATGCCATGCAGGTCCCCCAACAGGTCATGGCAAGACATGTACCCAAAGGCAAGGGAAGGTTCTGGAGGGCTTAGTCACAGAAACATTTATGAAGATCACTCTTCTTGCCAGATGGATGGGTTAGGAGGCAAGAATGGGGCCAGGAAGGCACTTAGGAGGTACCCACGGGAGCCCAGACTAGGGGGAAGGGGGTGCCCTGCACTCAGATAGTGGCAGCGTGATGGAGAAGACAAATTTGGAGAGATGTGGGTGATGGAATGAAAAGGACCAGCTGGTGGACTGGCCATGGCGAATGATCCTCAAGTTCCCTCTAGAATCTATTAAAACCTGACTTCTGCAGCCTCCATGATTTCAGAATTCTTCAGTGTGTGATCTTGTTTGATTCTTGTACATCCATGGGTGGGCATAGTGGATTAAGAAACAGGATTCAGAGGGCTAAGGGACAGGGGTTTTTCTCAGGTCTCCCAGTGTCTGATGCCCCAGCCCAGCCACCAAAGCTATCTCAGGGTGAACACGGCACCATTCCCTGACCCCACACCCTAACAGGTAAGAAGCTGCTCCTTTTATCTCTTTCTCCTACATGTAACAAGCAGCATCATAGCCAAACACTCAAAGGTTGTGCTCTGAGTCATACAAATTATCTCTATAGCTTTTGCATTATCTGTTACCTTCCTACTTTTTATCAGAGCAAGAAAGTAGGTTGGTTTGCCCTCTTCTGCTTGCCACAGAGCTATGGTATTTAGAATTTTGTGTTTTTCCAGGAAGATATAAATAAATAGATATTTCTTATTTTTAAATTTCTGGTTGCTCATTAATTCTTATAAAAATCTTCTCATTCCCCGAATTAGAGCTCCAACCTTTTACACAGTAACCCTATTCTTCTTCCTCAAGTTCTCAAAAAGACCGGCAGTGGCTTAGCAGTGAGCTACTGTGATTTTTTTTTTTTTTTTAAAGAGTATGTTTTAGCATATCTGAGCTCTTAAGACTAGAGAGGTGATTCTGGTCCTGAGTCACAGCAAAACACCTGCAGCGGCCAGGTGGGGAATGCAATGAGCAAAGTGGTTCAGGTATCTTAAGATAAATTCTTTCAACACAGAGGCTCCTGCACATTATGCTCTCCATCATTTTCCCTTAAATATAGGGCCCTCTTGGTCTGTCTTTCACATTTCCATTTTGAGAGAGAGAAGTTTTAGGATGATCCACTTCCTATCTACCTAAAAAAGAATTCAGAATAATGATAGTAAAGATGAGCCAAGATCTCAGAAAAAAGAATGGAGGCACAGACCAAGAAGATAGAAAGAACAGAAAAACAGATGAACAATACAATAACTGGAATGAAAAATACACTATAAGGAATCAATAGGATAAATGAGGCAGAAGAACAGATAAGTGAGCAGAAGACAGAATGATGGAAATCACTGCCGTGGAACAAAGAATGAAAAGAAATGAGGACAGTCTCAGAGACCTCTGAAATAATATTAAATACAACAACATGCACATTATAGGGGTCCTGGAAGTAGAAGAGAGAGAGAAAGGATCTGAGAAAATATCTGAGGAAATAACATCTGAAAACTACCCTAAGATGGGAAAGGAAATAGTCACCCAAGTCCAGGAAGCACAGAGAAACCCAGGCAGGATAAACCCAAGGGGGAATATGCCAAGACATATAGTAACCAAATTGACAAAAATTAAAGATAAAGAAAAAATATTGAAAGCAACAAGGGAAAAGCAACATTTAACATACAAGGGAATCCTCCTTATATATATATATATAGTGTATATATATATATAAGGTATATAAGCTGGCTTTTCAGCAGGAACTCTGCAGGCCAGGGGGAACTGGCAGGAAATATTGAAAGTGATGAAAGGGAGAAACTTCCAACCAAGAATACTTTACCCAGCAAAGCTCTCACCCAGATTTGACAGAGAGAAATAAAAAGCTTCAGAGACAAGCAAAGGCTAAAAGAGTTCAGCACCACTAAGCTAGTTTTACAACAAATGCTAAAGAAACTTCTCAAGGTGGAAAAGGCCACAAATTAGATATAGGAAAATTATGGATGAGAAAGCTCACCAGTAAAAGCAAACATAAAGGTAGGAGATCATCCACACAGAAATATGATATCAAGCCCAGCAAACACAAGGAGAGTACCAATGTAGGATATTGGGAATGCATTTGAAGTTAAAAGACTAGCAAGTTAAAGCAATCCTTTTTATACATATACTGCTATATCAAAACCTCATGGTAACTGCAAAATGAAAATCTACAATAGATTTTGTTGCTGTTCAGTCGCCAAGTCACATCCAACTCTTTGCAACCCCATGAACTGCAGCACACCAGGCTTCCTTGTCCTTCACTATCTCCCAGAGTTTGCTCAAATTCATGTCCACTGAGGTTGATGGCGATGTCATCCAACCATAGACACACACACACAAAAGGAAAAGGAATCCAAACACAGTATTAAAGTTAGTTGTCAAATCACAAGAAAACAAAAGAGGAAGAAAAAAGAGACCTACAACATCAAATCCAAACAAATTAACAAAATGGCAATAAGAACATACATATCAATAATTACCTTAAACATAAATGGAATAAATGCTCCAACCAAAAGGCATAGATTGGCTGAATGGATACAAAAACAAGACCCGTAAATATGCTGTCTACAAGAGACCCACTTCAGATCTAGGGACACATACAGACTGAAAGTGGGGGATGGAGAAAGCTATTCCATAAAGTGGGATTATTTTAGAGAAGATAGCCATTAGGTACACAGGCTAGACAGATGCCCTTGGCCTGACCTTGCATATCCAGTCAATTCTTGTTACTCCGATTTTTTTTGTTCTGGGAAGTCAGCATGATCCCAGCAACAATGGACCACTCCAAAGGGAGGGAATACAGGGTTAAGTCCCTAAGGGCCTCTAGTTACAACATTTCCATCACCCAATCAATCTGTAACCTTGGTTTATGTTTCCTATTGAAACATGCTGCATGTAACACACATTGTGGAAGCATGAACACTGAACTCAGGGCAACAGCACTGTGGCTCGTGCTTGAAGGAAGCTACTATTGTCTGCCAGGCCCATCACGGCCTTCCTGTGATCAGGATCCCAAGACAGAGCCCCAGCATCACTCACGAGGGCCATTGTAAGCAGCTAAGTCATCAACAAAAAAAGCACAAAGATACAAGGACACTGCACTAGACAGACAGCAAAAAGGCTACTTGCTCACAGCAGGAGCTGGACGGGAAGGCAGAGCGTCACCTGGTTCCCCTTCAGCTGGAAGACATGCTCGTCAGGCGAGCCATACATCCCATTGCCCTGTGCACACACACAAACGACCACAAAATTTCCAGGACATTGGTTTCTGGGCTCACAGATACACGTCAGCAAGCAGCAGCATACACCAGTGAAGAGTGAGGGTCAACTGTCCTAAGGTGAACCCGAAGGCCAATGAGGGCTGAGGTTTTTTCCTTCTTTACCTTTTTGAGATACAATTTACAAACCCAAAAATTTACACTTGGTAAGCAGACAGCTTTATGGGGTTTATCTTTCCTTGTTTTTAAACTTTCCCTTCACTGAAATACAAGTTCTAGGAAAGTGGGGATTTCACTCATCTTGATTATCTTCAATCCACTGCCTGAAACAGAGCCTAGACACAGCCGTGCTTGATTAAGTAGGGGAGCCACATGGTGCTGTCACCTGAGCTCCAGCTTCTCATCTGCAGTCATTTACTCTCCTGTGCATGCCCCCCTCCCTCTCTGAGGTCTGTCCCAGTGCTGGGCACATAGTAGGACTCTTAAATACTATTTAATGAGCTAATACTGAAAGCAGCTATAATATTTATTCACCATAGGTGAATGACTAACAAGTACTTTCTGAACGTCATTCTGTGAGACTAGGATCTGGAACTCTGATTAAGGCAAAAAATTCAAGATTCCAGTATTTTTCAATCTCCCCCCACCCCGTGATCACAGCAGCAAAAAATATTCCAAGTCATACATGATTCTTTGTAAGCAGTGGTGCTTGCTCCCACAAAACATGTCTTGGCAATATAACATCCATTTCCGTTTTATTGACAAAGAAGCTAAACTTGGGGCACAGAAAGATCTCCTCCCCAGCAAGGCCTCACAAATTTATAAGTAGAAAAGACAACATCCAACTAGATTTTTTAAAAGATGTGCTCCCAAGTTTAGGAGACACACACGATGGCACATAAAATAGAATGGTGACGTAAAATAGAAACAGGAGGACCAAAAAATACACATTGAAAGCAAGAGAATGTACAAAACCACATTCCAGAAAGTCTGACTCATTGGCTAAAGGTGCCCAGGAATTTGGTGTCTTGAAACCATTGGAAGGAGGAAGGAGTGATCAGCTCTTGGATTCACCTTATTCATTAATTAAGAAAATATAAAGACTGTCCCCCCAAAAACCCTCTACTTTTCCAGCACAGAAACCATTCTCTGTTCTTTAAATGGTCCTCTGGCACCCCAGAGGATGCCCAACCTCTCCCAACTTCAGACCAGGCCCCCTCTGCCAGCACTGGCTGGGTTCATGCAGCCCAGAGGGCTGAGAAACAGAAGCTTATTAAAAATGTCATTCCAATTATTTCCCATCCCTCTAAGATTATTTATAGGAAACGTTATTGAGTTTAATAGCATTTTAAATGCCAGGCTCAGAGGGTGAAAGGTTAAAAGTGAAAACATGTTAATACACTAATGCAAAGGAGACCACTAAATTATGTAGGAAGGGCCACCACACACACACACACACACACACACACACACACACACACACACCTCCACCGAACTTTTAACTCAAACAGGGCATCAAGCACAAAAGCAGTGACATTGAGGGTACTTGTGTAGTCATAACAAAACCAAAGCTATTCCACATGCTGTGATCTATTAGGGGCACATGAATCTGAGCTCTCAGTTGCAACTAGACCAAGGATGTCAGAAAAACAGCTGCCTCCAGCAAAGTGTAGTGGACTTGGACGCCGCTTTTTTTTGGGAGGGAGGGGGTGAGCCTGTGTGACCTCAGGCAAGGTATTTCACCTCTCTGGACCCCAGCCTTCTCATTCATGAACAGCAACAACAATAATGGTGGTGCATGTTATCAAGGGCAAACAAATTTTTTCCCTGAGTAACAGGGCCAGGCACAATTCCAAGTGCTTTACAGAAGTTATCTCATGTAATTCTCACAACAATTCTATGAGGCACACACTCATTTCCATTTTACAAATAAGCATAGAAAGGATCAGGCCAACTGAGGTGGTCAGAATGGATGTTCTCAAAGGTACCTTCAACTTCAAAAGGCTATCACTCCTGGTTCCACTTACTGTCAGCGCCAAAAACACAGCCTTATGCCAAGAGCTTGCTAAGAAGTCTTCCCACAAGTTTAAAATATATCAAGGCTTCTGCCTCTTGTAAAGATGAGGTCCAGGGGTCGTTCACCAGCAAGAAAGCAAGGCCTCTAAAATTAACCTGCCAGCCTCAGACATTGGACACACCACACCTGGGCTTCCCAGTGCCCCAGTCTGCTCTGTCACTGCAAGCCAATATCTGGGCACCAAAGAGAAAAGAGATGTGAGGGCAGTCTCATGGATTTCATTGCAGCTGGTATTTGACCTTCGGTTTGGTTTATGGTTTAATTCTTGGCTATATCCACGCCCTGGTCCTTGGAAAGGGCTGTGTTGGAAGACCAGCCTCCAAGGACAAAAGAGGGGAGGAGGGCCCGTGTTCACAGGCTGCCCTATTCCAAACCACTCTGCCCAATGAACACTGCCTCTCCCACCCTGGGGCTGAAACACAGAGTCCATGCAACCCACCTATAACCCCCATGGCTGACAGAAGGGATGCCCATGCCTTCCTCCTCAGGAGCACAGGTAGAGCCAAGGGACCTGGCCCCCTCTCCCAGCCCAGGTCTCAGGAAGTCAAATGACCTCCACTCAGAATTTCCCAAAATTGATTTTGCATCTTTCTGCTGAGGCACTGGATAGAAAAATTTCAGTCAGATAGAAGAATATTAAAAGTCATGCCCAATTGGTGAGGAAGGGTTTTTTTGTTTTTTAAATAAAAGAATCTTTTAGCCTTTCTGTCCTGGAGAGTTTGCCTCATAAGTCCGGCTGATCTACCCATACTTTTTTATGGCCAGGCTTGATGGACATGGTTTATAGCCTCTGTGTCACTGAATAAAAGGCAGATACAGCTCAGACACAGAAACTTTCCACGCCTGCTGTCTGAAATTCTCCCCCTGGATGAGCAGGCCTGGCAGGGAAGGCCGAAGACCTGCAGCCAAGGGGTTCTGACAGCACCTTCTGTGCAGCTTTTAGCAATGCCTGGAGATTGTTTTCTCATCTGAAAAACTGCCTTGATATAAGAACTAGGCAAAGCTACTCAAACACATAAAACTGATTCTCTACAAGCTTGTGTTCACCATGCTGAGAAGACTCACTATTAACTATAACTGCAGTTTTATGTTGGATTACAAAATGACACTATATATTTATGGGAGAAATCCATAACTGGAATAACCATAATAAAATGATAGTAATTGCTTTAGCACACTGATTGGTTCCAAGGTCTAAACTTTATATTGAGATCAAGAGAAATTTAGAGAGGGTCACTTACAGAGCTTTAAAAACCTTTGAAATGAAGTTTTGAAAAAAAAAAATATAGGCTTTCCTGGTGGCTCAGTGATAAAGAATCGGCCTGCCAATGTAAGACACACAGGTTCGATCCCTGGTCCAGGAAGATCCCACATGCTGTGGAGTAACTAAGCCCATGCCCACAACTACTGAACCCGTGCTCCACAACACGAGAAGCCACTGCCATGACAAACCCGTGCACCGCAACTCGAAAAAAGCCCGTGCAGCAACAAAGGCCCAGCACAGCCAAAACAAGTTCTTAAAAAAAAAAAAGATATATATGAAGACTGAATTTAAAGCTAGTCCAGTACTAAAGCACAGGAGTGGCCTAAGGACAGCTCTTCCCCACTTCCTTTACAGCCACAATGCAATTATGACCTTAAGATGACTGCATATCTATATGATCTATGCTTGCATGGATTGAATTTGACCCACTATGTGCCTTACAGATATCCTTAGATAAAATACACACATTTCATGTAATAAATGTATTTCTTCTCTGAAGGCCTTAATATATATATGCATTCTTATCTGCTCCCTTAAAAAAGAGCCCTGGATCAATATTTCAAACACTCTTGATTATACACTTGATGCCTCTTCTCCCTCAACCCCAGCAGCATTCCCCTTATTTGTGTGGCTCAGCACACTCATAAACCATTCCTCACGTAAGCTAAAAACCAAATAAAAACATAGAAGCACTTGGTTACTAAAAAACAAACAAAAAATAATACAGTGTTCACACGCAAAAAAACTTTTTAGGATATAAATGTTCTTAAAATGTGTTTCTCTTTCTACACATGGCAGAGCTCAGATTCTTTGTGGATACCCCTAAAACAGACTTACACACGGGTGAGGGCTAGATTTCTTGACTTTTGGGCAAAGCCATGCTGTTCAGATGCAATATTATCTTCAAAATAAATCTAAAAATCAACACAGAAAAAAGAAAGGGTTTTGGAGTGTAGAATTTTAGGCTCTGAGTGGTTTTTGGAGGGTGAAGATTAAGTAACGTTTTAGACACGAGTTCAGGAAAGGAACCACTGCACCAGTACATCACAGCATCATCTGAGCTGCCGTTTCTAAAGAAGCTTTAGCTCCATGGCGGGGGAAGCACAAAGAGGGGGGGCAATTCCCACTGTCACAGTGTCTGTGACACTGCGACAGCTAATGTCTGATGACTGGCAACCATCACGAGTGGTTGCCGAGGACAATCACCCCCAAGGCGTTTCTTCCTATTCGCACGTGGAACCCACAGATTCCTCTTGTACCTGTGCTGGGTACATTAAGAGAGGCCCTAACTCAGGCTATCCACCTCTGCCCGTACTCAAACTGAGTGAATGAGGACGAGAACACAAATAAAGGAGGTTTTTACAATAAGCCATCCCTCTGGAATTCAGGATGTCTTCTCTCTGCTGTCCCAGTTTCTACACCCCCCTCCCCCACTGAGGGGTGAAGGGTCAGTCAGTGTCAGGTTCCAGCGATGGACCTCCGTTACACCAGCTAATGCCAGGAAGAACCTTACCTTCCACGTTTGCAAGACGCTGAGGCCAGGCCCGGAGCTCTGCTCTGCGCATCATGTCTCCGAAGTCAC
Source organism: Giraffa tippelskirchi (assembly GCF_054371585.1). Taxonomy (NCBI): domain Eukaryota; kingdom Metazoa; phylum Chordata; class Mammalia; order Artiodactyla; family Giraffidae; genus Giraffa; species Giraffa tippelskirchi. Next base: position 126,814,266 of record NC_137285.1, read on the forward strand.
TCCGCTCTCCTGTTCTCACGGCACATGCGTTATAACCCCACCCTGGGCTAGCATCCAGCCCATTTTGCATGGGTCTACAAAGACTTGCCAAGGACCACCTGCAGGAGGCACACAGATGATGATTTGATTCAGGTGAATTAAATCAAGGCCATCAAGGCGAATAAGAAAAACCCAATATTCAAATATCCCTGTTTGTCAGCAAATAATACTCCCAAGAGAATGTTCCAAATTGTCTTCAAAGTGGAGACAGAAAATAACAACATAAAAAGCAAGAATTCCCTGAAAATGTACAGATAAACAGAAAATACAAATCTAACTTCAAAGGTACTGCTTGAGGTAAATACAACACACACTTTGTCACAAGAGTCCCTCCATACCCTAAACTGAATAAACAAAGCTTGGCAAATGCTGATATCTAGCCTACATGATATATTCCAAAATACTTTTTCTCTCTCTGTCACACACAGAGAGAGAGAGAGAAATAAAGCTATATGTATTAGTACAAAATCTCAGTTTATTAATACTAATTGAAAATGGTAATTTAAATGACATCTAAAAATCTCTGCTGCTTTTTCTCTGCCTGGGAGGCCAACCTGCATCATAGCCTCTCAGCACCCCAGGAGGCTGCTTGTAACCTCACACAGGTAAAGGCAGCCCAGGAAGAAAACCAAACCTCAGAGGGAGAGGCCCGACGGAGGCTGAACTCAAAGTGGGTCCTCAGAGGTAATGTGAGGCACAGACACCCTCATCTGATGCTCAGTCTGCAATTCCCACCCCCGTGTGCTGATGAATCCAGGCCTTGGTACAAGAGCTGGGGGCCAGGTGTGCCCCAGTGAATGAAAACAACCTAGCTAAATTTGACACGGCTCTCACTGCCATGGAGCAGGGACAAAGGAGGACAAATGGACAAATGAGGAAGGCTTCCCACTGAGAGAAGTTCAAGTGCTGTCAGAGCCTGTGGCCCAAATGAAGGAACCCCAGAAATCCCAAGAGAAATTGTGGGTGAAATGAGTCGTACCTGATGTGTGGGTGTTTTAAAGGCTGTAGAATTTGCAACCTGGCAGATAGGGCCACAGTCATGGGATGGAGGAGGTTTAGTTTTAGCAAAACATCAATCACTATTTTAGCTTCAGTTAGTTCAGTTCAGTTGTTCAGTCATGTCCGACTGTTTGCAACCCCATGGACTACAGCACGCCAGGATTCCCTGTCCATCACCAACTGCCGGAGCTTACTCAAACTCATGTCCATCAAGTTGGTGATGCCATCCAACCATCTCATCCTCTGTCATCCCCTTCTCCTCCCACCTTCAATCCTTCCCAGCATCAGGGTCTTTTCCAGTGAGTCAGTTCTTCAAGTCAGGTGGCCAAAGTACTGGAGCTTCAGCTTCAGCATCAGCCCTTCCAATGAATATTCAGGACAGATTTCCTTTAGGATTGACTGGTTTGATCTCCTTGCAGTCCAAGGGACTCTCAAGAGTCTTCTCCAACACCACAGTTCAAAAGCATCAATTCTTCAGTGCTCAGATTTCTTTATGATCCAGCTCTCACATCCATACATGACTACTGGAAAAACCATAGCTTTGACTAGACGGACTACTTTAGCTTAATAATGCTAATAAGAATTTTTTTAATTGGAAGCTAATTGTTTTACAATGCTGTGTTGTGTTAGTTTCTGCTGCACAACAATGTGAATCAGTATACATATATCCCCTCCCTCTTGAACCTCTTGAGTTGAACTCCTTCTTGAGTTGTAGGAGAGCTATAAACATTAGCTTCTTTTTAATTATTTGTTTGTAAAGTGTTTTGAGAGTAAAAATGGACCGGTACTGTCTATACTGAACAATTTTTCCTTGTGGTTGTTCAAAACCACCCTACCCACCTCCCACAAAACATGCCTGACTTCAGAGTTGGACTATATATACATGCCCATCCGAGAGACAGAGGAGCTGCAGTCACCTGCCCCCATCACTGACCTCTGTTGTAGACTCTTGCACGCCCACTGTAGCCAGCCCTTTCTTCGAGACCCAGTCCCTCCCTACCATTTCCATGGAACTCTTTCATTTCTTCTACTCACCCTCCAAAGGGTGTAGGCAGAAGGAAGGGGGCTTTGGATCCTGCTGGCAGAGCATCCACAGACAGCCTGATTACTGTGCCCAGTTGCGGCCCCTCCTAACCAAAAGAGTTTCTGTCTCTCTTTTCACCTTGGTCACATTTTCAAATACCCCCTCTGTTTTCTGGCTTCAGTGTGTGCCAGGCCCCAGGAAGGGGATGGAGAAGGGAAAATCCTATACTGGTACAGACTTGCTGCTGCTGCTACTAAGTTGCTTCAGTTGTGTCCGACTCTGTGCGACCCCATAGAGGGCAGCCCACCAGGCTCCGCCGTCCCTGGGATTCTCCAGGCAAGAATACTGGAGTGGGTTGCCATTTCCTTCTCCAATGCATGAAAGTGATAAGTGAAAAGTGAAAGTGAAGTCACTCAGTCCTGTCCGACTCTTTGCGACCCCATGGACTGCAGCCTACCAGGCTCCTCCGTCCATGGGATTTTCCAGGCAAGAGTACTGGAGTGGGTTGCCATTGCCTTCTCCGACAGACTTGCTTAGGCAACATTATAAATGAAAACAGAGTTTCAACCTTAGGGAAGCTAAAGGAATTTTTAACCTTAAAAGAGTCTATAGATTACTTTTTGCATGGTATCATAGGACTTATTAGAAATTTTATACTTTATCTTAAGAGCGGTAGAAAATCTTTAAAGGGTCATAAGCATGGAGAGTGACATGTTCTAGTACACGTTTTAAAAATAAAGCAGTGAGAGAAACTTCCTGTAATGGTGGCAGTATGAAGTAATTCCATGAACCTTCCTGCAGATAACAATTATGAAATCTGGACAATATTTTTTAAAATATACTTACAGGCCCTGAGAAATATCTCAAAACAGAAGCCAGAGGAGTGTTTACTCTCTTAAAAAACTATAATTGGAAGAGGTAAGAGTCATGATAGTGTTCTCAAACCCCCAAGGTTAGAAAAGGTGGAAAACCACAGCCTCATTACCTTTAGGTTGCAGAACTGCAGAATATGTGTAAATTTAACAGGGGAACTCTGAAGTGAGAGAATTCTAGAAGGCCGAAGCCCTAAAATCTGAGAAGTCTGTCCAAATCTTTAGCCAAATGCTAGAGGGCCTTGTGAAAAAATAAGCAGGGACCAGAGAGGAAGCTATCCTTGAAAGACAGAGCTGCAGTAGACTGGGAATATATGTAAATTTGCTACTTTTAAAAAACTGAGTGAATTTCCCAACTTGTGTGCTACACATGTAGCAGAAAGTGAAAACCTTGCTGGCTTGAGGTGTCAGAGAACAGAGCTCAAGACTGCATAACAGTTGAAAATTGAGGGGAGAATCCACAGAAACAAGAGAATCACAGAAAAATGAGCACCAAAATCTGAATGTGAACTGCCCAAATCCTTGGATGATTACCAAATCACAGAGGTGCAGGGAGACCTCTGGGAGCCAGACCCCCCCAAGAAAAAATTAGCAGCAGTCGGTAACTGTAGGAACTGAGCAGACATCTCCTGCTGCACACTGTGGAAGACAGAGTTTGCAGGAAATACGAAAATGTCATTCATACTCAGCGAGGAAAAAAGGCAAACTAGCAACTGATTCTGAATGGGGCATAGATGATGGATTTAGCAAAAAGATTTCATGGAAGCTTTTATATAAACAATAAAAGAAAAATATGTTCAAAGATTTAAAGAAAAAAGTGGTTTTAATGACTGAAGAGAAAGGGAATGTCAACAGAGTAATGGAAACCATATATTTTAAAAAAATCTAAATGGAATTACAAAACTGAAAGTATAATAATTGAAATAAAAATTCACTGGTTGAACACAACAACAGATTGGAGAGGCAGGAAAAATAGAACTACTGATCCTTAAGATAACAGAACTCAATCTAAAAGAGGAAAAAAACTAAAGAAAAATGAATAGAGGTTTGGAGGCCTGAGGGATAATATCAAGAAGTCCAAAATTTGAGTAATTGCAGGCACAGAAGAGAAGAGAGCAATAAAATGGCATTAAAAGGTATCTGAATACAAACTAGCCTAAAACTCCCCAAATTTGGTGAAAAGCTAACTTCAACAGCTAAGACTCTCAACAAATCCCAGGCAGGAAAACACAAGCAAACCACCTGTAGGTATATAATAGCCAAACTGATGAAAGCCAAAATTAAAGAGAAAATCTTGAAATCAGACATTAAAAAAAAAAGATACCATGCATACAGAGAACAGTGAAACAACTAATGGCTGATTTCTCATCAGAAATGATGGAAGTCAGAAGAACAACACATTCAAAGTACTAAAAGAAAAAAAAAATCACAATAATTCTATATGTATCAAAACTACCCTCCAAAAAATGAAGTAAAAGACATTTTAAGGTAAGTAATTAGGGACATAATTTATCATCAAGAATCCTTTATGACAAGAAAGGTTAAAGGATATTTCTCATGCTAAAGGAAAAGAAGAAAACTGGAACTGGTAAATATGTGGGTCAATTAAAAAATTACATTTGGGGAGTTTATAAAGTATACACATAAAACTGACAACAACAGCATTATGGACAGAGGGGGTGGTGGATAAATGAAAATATATTATTGCAACATTCCTAAGTTTTACCTAAAGTAAGTCGTTAACTCTAAGTAGATTTATAAAGATATGCATATGCATACATATCACATACATATGAAGATAATGAAGATACATATTGTAATCTCTAGAGCAACCACTAAAAGTTGTGTAAAGAGAGATAGCTAGAAAGCCAATAAAATGAAATAAAATCGAATATTTTTTAAAATACATGATTAACACAAAAGAAAGTTGGAAAGGAGGAACAAAGGAACAAATTCCAGGTGAAACAAATATAAGACTAACGGCAAAATGGCAAACTAAAATAAAACCATTTCAATAATTACAGCAAATGCAAGTGGAACAAATATTTCAATCAAAAAGCAGAGACTGTCAGATTGGATTTTTTTGAAAAAAAAGCAAGAATAAATTCAATGCTGCCTAAAGAAATAAACTTTAAATATAAAGATACATACTGAAAATAAAAGAACTGAATAAGATACCATGCAACTGATAAACATGAAACAGCTGGAGTGACTGTATTAATACTAGGTAAAGACTTGAAAATGAGTATATGCTGCTGCTGCTGCTAAGTCGCTTCAGTCGTGTCCGACTCTGTGCGACCCCATAGATGGCAGCCCACCAGGCTTCGCCATCCCTGGGATTCTCCAGGCAAGAATACTGGAGTGGGTTGCCATTTCCTTCCCCAGTACATGAAAGGGAAAAGTGGAAGTGAAGTCACTCAGTCGTGTCTGACTCTTAGCGACCCCATAGACTGTAGCCTACCAGGCTCCTCTGTCCATGAGATTTTCCAGGCAAGAGTACTGGAGTGGGGTGCCATTGCCTTCTCCGAAAATGAGTATATAATCAGGCATTAAAAAATGTTCCATAATGACAATGAAAGGCTCAACACATTGAGAAAAATAAGAATTATAAAAGTATACTTTAAGTGAGTGCAGTTTATTGTACATAACTATATCTCAATAAGATGGGATTTTTTTTTTAAGCACAGTGGATGCAGAGGGGTAGAGGAATAGAAAGGTAATGGGCTAGAATGGAGGCAAGATGTGGCTGTAATGCAAAAAGAAAAGGCAGGTTTATAAGGAGAAATACTGATTTCAGGCTTAGATGTGTTTAGTTTGAGAGGCCTTAGAAGATATTGGCAGCTGCTGGCTGTGCAGACAAGAAGGGATTGGCGTTAGTCTTACTATAGGGTGGGAGGAAGGGGCTCAGAAATAAGTTCTTGGTTTCATTTAAAGACGAGAGAAAGAGGAGGTCAGGAGCCCTCGCGAGAGACTAAGAAAAAATGGCCAGAGAGATGGGAAGGAGCTCAAGAGTCCAGAGAAAAGGATGTTTTGAGGAAAAGGGCATGGCCAGCAGCAGAAAGCACTGCGAAGTCAGGTGTGAGCCTGGTGCTGTGGGAGGGGATGGGCAGGAGCCAGGTGTCCGCCCCAGGGCCAATAAGGCTGCTTCTGGGAGGAGTGCAGGCTGGGGCTATGGTCGTGCACTCTGCCCTTGAAGAGGCCTGCCCACCAGGCAGGTAGTTGGCAAACCCTGCTGAGCCCCACCTCGGTGCCCCCCCTCTCTGCTGTTTGACCTTTGTGCCACAGGGAAGACCCAATCCAATCCCTGCCCTCCACCCAGGAGCTCCCAGTCTGGGACACATAGATGGATAACTGCACTGCTCTGAGAGCTCCTGGACTTTGGAGGTGAGACAGGGAGCAGGAAAAACCTCAAAGAGGAGCAATGTTTAACCAGTGCCAAGAAGAAAGAGGGGACTAAGGATTTTCCAGCTGGTGAAAGGGAGGCTGCGTGTGTTCTACTTTAGCCAAAGGGTGGACCCAAGACTTAAGGATGGGTGGAGGTCCCTAGGAGGCAGGTGTCCACCCTGCGCAGGTTTCTCACAGTTGTCTGGCCAGAGTGCAAGGGACTTCCTGGGATGGGGTGAAGATCTGTGGAGGTGTGGATAAGTGTGCCAGCACAGGCTGAGTGCCCATGAGGAGGAAAGCAGCAGAGAGTCTGACCAATGCTGGTTACCACCCCTCTTCCCACCTCTTGAGAGACAGGTTAATGGGAACATAGGCTTGCCAGATTCGATTCCCATGCAAGTTGCACCCCTGACAGCTTTATCAGACATGTGCAGTCCAGCTGCAGAGGCCTGGCTGGGATGGGGCCCCAATGTCTGTCTCTTCAGAACCCCTGCTCTCCTGGCCCTAGCCCAGACACCAAGGCACTCCCCACTGAAATGAAATGCACCCTCAATGTCAGGAAGCCTGAGATGAGGTTTTCAGGCTGTGAAGTGTATGGGTTTGGGAAAGCTTGCAGACAGAGGTTCCAGGAGGACAGGTGAGTTCTGGGGGTGCCTGAATCTGCAAGGAGTCCCTGGTTCTGGTCACACAACTTACAGCCAGAGGAAGCATCTTGGAGAGGTCACAAGCGAGGCCTGTTGAGAAACAGATTTCAACAAGGACAGTCAGACTTCACTGGCACAAAGTGCATCAGTATACTCACATGGGGTTTTGTCAGTTGGGATGCACAAAATGTACAGCTTATTATATACAGATACATCTGCTGTTTGTAGAACTGCTACAGGTTTGCTGAAAATACAGGACTTCTGAGAAATTTATTTATTTTCTGACAAATTCATTTTGTATGATTGTCATCAGAGAAGAGGAAAAAAATGGGTGGTACATTTATAGTTCAACCTGCTGCTTTATGGCATATATCCCTGACAGGAGACATCTTCTATCTTGAGTATGCACTGATGAGAACTAAATCTTCCATTCACCATTTTACACAGTCTGACAGTTGGCAGAATTTTCCATAGATTATCGCCTGGCTTTGTCCGTTTCAAATATTGCTTCTGCACTCCTGCCCACGTGCTGCCAGTGCCAACCTCTGCAGGACACGTTGCTGTCACATCATGACACGTGGCCCTGCACCGTGGTGTCGCGATTCCAGGCGCACCTGCGCAGGGGGCAGTGGGCATATCCTGGAAACCATTCCACTCCAGGAGGGTCAGCACTAGCAGAACTCGACATAAAGGGACGGTGCGGACACGGCTGGATCCAAGTGAAACTCAAGCTGGACTTAACTTACCCTCTGCCTGATTCCAAAAATATCTATAGCCACTGCAGAGGAAGCAGTGCAATAGAAGTTGAAGTGGGGAAACACAGAGGTCTGAACCAACTGGAGCTACAACATTATATTTTCGCAATTTTCACAAAAACATATAATCCTGTGAACACGTTGCTAGCCCTCCACCTCTCATCCCCACACGGCCTTGAAAAGAGTTAGGGCCAATGTGGGACCGGAAGTTCCTACTGCATTAGCTCCTCAGGAAATCAGGCTACGGTTTCTTTGGGTTCCGGTTTCTTCAGGTTCCGTCTCCGGCTCAGTTCTATCCTGTCCCTCTCTGCTCCACGCCTTTCCCTGGCTCTCCAGTGCCCTAGGGAGAAAGCTGGGCATTCACTACTACAGGGAGTTCATTAGATCCCTTTGTTCCTGAGGAGCTGTGGGATATGGGCTTCGTGGGGGAAGCAAAGATAGGGAGCCAGTGGGTGAACTCAGAGGACAGCAAGGATGATAAGCTTAGACAGTAGTAGCCCTCCCAGGCTCTTGCAGGAAGAGTGCTTCGTAGATCCCAAGGAAGCGCTTGGCACTTACCTGACAGATGAGGGCCCATGGGTCAGGGAAATACCCACATCCTGATGCCTATATCTCCCCTGGCTGAGGCCAGAGCAGACCCCTCATTTTCCTGTGAAATTTCATTCTGGACCACAGTGGTGGAGGTGGAGCTTGGGAGTGGAAAGGAGCTCAGACCTAAAATCCTCAGACCTGAGTTCACCTGCTCTATCCTTACTCCTCTGCATAACCTTGGGCAAGTGACAACAGTGTCCTCCTCTAGAAATCAGAGGATACTTGTTTCATCTCCAGGCTCTTATGAGAGACAAAATGAAACAAGAGAGCCCAGGCACACAGTAGGACCTCACTGCTCCCTGCCTGGCAGAGGACCCCAAACTCCTTTGCTTGCCTGCATCCTGAATGACTGCTGAACCTCCTCAGTAGGTTAAGCAATCATGTTGACTTTATTTGTTAGCTTTACAAGCTCCTCTGAAGAGGAACTGTCACTTGGCCCCACCCCAAAGCCCCACACAATCCTAGATTTCCAATCCTAGATTTCTCCCCTCTGAGTGGGGAAAGTGCTGGGCAGAGGCCAAAGAGCCAGATGAGCTCTGCGTGAGGCCAGGCCTCAGCCTCCCACCTGAACCTTGAGGGGTGAGAGGGCCCGGATGAGCCCACAGCAACCTCTCCCCCCGTGGGCCTCTGGTTCCCATTATCATTCTTTCTCGTGTTCTCCAGACCAGCGTCTTCCAAACCCCTTTCAGCACCACTTCTGGTTCTTCTCTGGAGACGCCCTGTCTGCCTGTCCTGCCTCTCTGCACACCTCCAGACACCCGCCTGGCCACCTGCCTGGGCCTTGCTACTGAGGCTGGAGCCCGAGGAGTGGCCTGAGGGGGTGTGAGTGCTCACAGGGTCCCCAGAGAGCTAGAACTAACTCAACAGGTGACATCGGGACCCAGGGACCTCCTCCAGCTCAGTGGCCAAGTGACTCAGGGAAGGTCTCTGCTTGCTGAGCCTGTTTTCTGAGGGACTGACTGGGGTTACTGAGCAGTTCACAGGAAAGAGCCTACTTGTGCTCAGGGAAGGTGCCCCCAGGTCTTCCCCAAGAGGACCCTGCAGAGGCTCCCCAGGCTCTTCAGAATAAGCCACCCATGGTGGTCTCTCCCAGTGTGGGATGACCAGTCAGGGGGCCAACGATGAGTCTGTCCACCACCTTTGCAGAGAAGTGTCCCCCAGCTCCCACCCCGTGTGATCCTGGATGTCACCTAGGCTCTTCCCTCACATTTCATTTGTATTCTGAGCAGAATTTTACTTTGACTTTCATCTCTCCTCTCCTTTGAGTCTTGCAGTACTGTGCATCCTCTGAAGTATGAATCATCATTCCATTTTACAGATGTACAAACCAAGGCTTAGAGAAGGGTGGTGGGTGGGTCAAGCTCACTTATTGTAAGGGACATAACCTATTCAACCCAAAGCCAAAGATAGTTTCTCTCCACCCTTCCTGAGGCCTGGCAAGGAACAACATTTGAGTTGGTGATTGGGGTTGTTGAGAGTAGAAATGAATTAACAGAGCCATTCTTCCATGAGGCACTTTCAGGCCCCAGAACAGATGTGTATTGCGGGGAGGTGAGGGCTGCAGTCCAGAGTAGCTACAGGCATTGGAGGTCGTTCTTGTTTGGTGGGAAAGGCCTCCGTCTCTGGCCTGGCAAGTGGTTGGAGCTCCGGCATTGTAGCAGGCAGCACGTGGGCACAACACAGAGGTTGGCAGGGGCCATGCACGAGAGGCTTCAAATACTGGGAAGTAGAGTCTGAGCAAGCACGAGTTTTAAGCTGGGGCCTGGCACCACACAGCCGTTCCCAGGGCACCAACCATGCAGAGGTCCTGTGCTCTGGACAAGGGCCATGCCCAGGTCTCTCACAGCCGGCACACAGCAGACTCCAGCCAGGTGGGAGTTGACCACCAGAACTGTGGTCCCTGTGGGCCTTTAGTCTCCTGTGACCCTCCCTGCACCCAGCTGTCACTGCTACTGAGTAGGGGCACATTCCCTGCCCTCTTAGCAGCTTGGGGCCCCCCAGAGCTCAGATACAGAGGATGTGGCTACTGTGGGGCAGACTGCCTAGAGCTGCCCCCGGCTGGGCCCATCCTAGCTTCCTCACCTGCCTCAGGGGCAATCAGGCCTTCCCTGTCCTTTCTCCCAGGGTCAAGGGGATGAATGCCAAGGCTCTTTGCAAACATGAAGTGTGGGACTCATGAAGCATCCTTACTGAGCAGGGAAATAGAAGCACTTTTCTCTGACTTGGTCTCCAGTCATGGTCAGATTTTAAGATTTGTGGATCTTAGCTGTTTCTTGTTCAGTCACTCATCCATCCCTCTATCCATCCAACAGCCACCAACCTGCCCAGAAGCTGCAGCTAAAGCCTGGATGGCATGACCTGGCCAGCCCAGTGCCCTCCACCCAGTCCAGACCCCATAAGCAATTAGATACTCTTAGAGATGACCTGGGGTCCCCCCCTTCCACTTTCTAAACTTGGAAACTGAGGTCCAGAGAGAGGCAGGAGGGAACCAAGGCTGATCTGACCAGTTCCTGTCTGCAGCCTCAGCCTCTCCCAAGCCCCTCCCCACGCTGATCTCTGACCCTGGCCAGGCGGGCCTGGGATTTCTCAGGCTTGGAGTCAGTCCAGTGGGACAGGGGCCAGGCCACCTCCCAGGCTGGGAGCCGCACAGCCCCTACCCACCAGCTCCGGCCCAGGCAGGGGTGCAGCGTGTGGGGATGGGGTGAGGGAGGGGCCAGTGAGGCCCAAACCCCCCAGCCCCCCCACCCCCAGCCCGGCTCTCCAACACATGATATTATCTCTGGCTCTGGCTCAGGGCTCCGAGCAGGATGCGGCTTTCAACACTTCTGTCCCCTAGGACGGGCTCGGGGCTTTTTGAGTTTCTCACGGCTTGGACCTGAGGGGCTGGACATGGGCAGTGGAGGCCCCCAGCCAAGGCCACCCACCCCCCAGAGGGGCTGGTCCTCAGACCCTCACAGCCCTGGATGTGGGAGGGGGAAGGGCCACGGTGCCTGAGAGGAAGGGGGTCCCAGGAATGGTTCCTCGACCATCTCCCCCCTCCCCTCCCCCTTCTGTTGTCCATAATCCAGGGCGCCTGTTCAAGGAATTCTCCACCCGTGTGTTAGTGATTTATTTAGACTCGGCTCATCCCCCTTGCCCGGCATCCCGCCGGCAAGGCGACGGGTGACAGACCCCTCCCTGCCCGCCGCCCCCTTGCCCCATCCCTGGGGCCGTTTTCATCTCCAGCCCGGCAGGGTTGGCCCTGCTCCAGGCTACTCCAGATGGCAGGGGCTCTGCTGGACACTGACAGGCTTTCAGGGAACCCCGGAATCTCACTTCTGGAAGCCAGCCAACTCCCTAATATTCTGTGGACCATCCTCCTCAATCCTGCTGGTGGCCCTTCCTTCCCAACTGTGGAGGTGACAGGTGATCTTTAAGAGGAAGCCTTCTGTGTCCTTAATCCAATCTTCCCATCGAGTAGATGGACAATTAGAGGCCAAGAACAGCAAAGACTGGGAGGCAGTGGGGAGGTCCTACCTATCTGTTTCCAACAAAAAGACTTTTAAGAATATTGAAGACCCACCCCCAACCCACATCTAAACTCTTCCACCAAGAGAGGGTTAATATCCTCACTTTACACACACAGAAGTGAGACTTGTCCTGGGAAAGTGATCCACGGATCATCAGACTGGGCCAGAGCACAGCTTGAGCCTGTCTCTCTCCATCTCTCTCTCTCATTCAGCCTGGGCCTCCACCTCCCAGGCCATTCACTGGTCTGTGAGACCAGGACTGTCCCAGCTGCAGGGATTTGGGGTCCAGTAGGAGCTGGGTGAGAGACTGGCTGCCTGGAGCACAAACACAGCCTTTGGGTAGGGGGCTGCGGGCATGCATGTACCACGGAACACCAGTATATCATGCTCATGACCACTGTGGGGTGGTGACCAGACCTTGTCCCTTCTCAGCACCTCCCTCAGTCCTGGTAAGGGTGAGGAGGGAGCCGGCCCCTTCTCCCACACAGCCGGCAGCAAGAGAGCACTGGAGTGGGGGCATTTCATGCTGTGTCCTCATATATTCACTTACCACCAGCTCTAGATCCTGAGCCTTGTGGTCCCAAAGTGGGAACAGGAGTAGCTTCTGTGTTTCTGGCTCTTCTCAGCAAGTGCCTTTCCCTCTTCAAGGTAGGCAGAGGAGAGGAACCATTGTACAGATGAGAACACTGAGGCCAAGGAGTTTGCAGAGACAGGCACTGGCTTGCTACATGACCCTGGGCAAGTCACTGACTCTCTGTGGGCTACTTTTTCCATCTCACCCTGAGGGGAGGGGAGCAGTTAGATAAGAACCTTCTGGGGCCCTCTCTTCCCAGACGGCCACACCCCACCTGGCCTCCTTTTTCCACTGCCAAAGCCTCTGCTCACTCAAGCCTCAAAGCCACTTGTAATGTCCATGAGATAGAAAGAGACTCAGAGAGGTTAAGTGACTCATCTTAGGCCACACAGTGTTCTGGGGACACTAGTGTCACCCTCCCTGCCTACTTGCTTGACAGGCACCCCTGGCCAGGGTGGAGGGAGGTTCTGGACCAAGGCAATAAGCAGGCTGCCTCTGTTCTCCAAGTACAGAAACTGGGCTAGTGGAGGGCCAGATGGCAGCACTACATTGGGGGATTGGGGTTTGGATCTGTGGTTACCTAATAGTTTTGGGGGTTCTCTGACTGGGTCTATGAGCTCCTGCCTTCCTCCCACAGAAAACCCTTCCTGGTTCTGAACTAACAGAATCCCCTCCTGGAATGGCTGCCTTCATTTGCTCAAAGAAAACAAGACTGCCAGGCTCTCCATCCCTGGGCACGAGGAGGGGCAGGCAGGCCAGAGAGAACCACTTGACCACTGACCACTCTGTGCTCAGGCCTGGCCTCTGGGGAATTTGGGTGTAGCCCTGGGCCCCAGGCAGGCAGCACCCTCTCACACTACTCACCACTGTCTACCAGGGAGCACTTGGTTGGGAGGAGCCCTGGTGTGTTAGTTGCTCAATCGTGTCCGACTCTTTGTGACCCCACGAACTGTAGCCCGCCAGGCTCCTCTGTCCTTGGGATTCTCCAGGCAAGAATACTGGAGTGGATTGCCGCTGGGACTGGTCCCTACTCTATTGCTGCCCTCTCTTAGCCTGGGAGTCTCCTCCCTGACGTGGACCCATAGAGGCAGCTGGAGCAGGCATACCTGGAGAGCTCTGGGGTAGGTTTACCTGGGTTTGAGTCTTGCCAGAGACAGGTTAAAACAGATTAGGCTCCAGGTGTCAAACGCTGACTCAAATCTCAGTATTACCCTTTACAAGCTATGTGGCTGTGGGCAAATCGCTTCACCCCTCCAAGCCTTGGTTTCCTCATCTGTGCGAGAGGAATAATAAAACGGACAGACTCATTGGAGTGTTCTGAGGATTAAATGAGTTAACACAAAACACCTAGCCAGACTAATGGCACAAGGAAAGTAAACAATCCATGTTGATTATTGTCACTGCTGTGACTAGTCATTGACCCGTTTGGGCCATGGACCATCTTTATAGGATGGGATTCCTGATTTAGGTCTCATGGAGTTGCTGTGACCAGCCTCTGGACAAGGTACCTGCAAGGAACACAATTCATATGTGTCAGCTCTCCTTTCCCTTCATTTCCTATTTGTGAGATGGCTAGAATAAGACCCTGACTTAATGCACTGTCTAAACGGCCACAAGATGGGACGTGAAAGTGATAGAAATAAAAAAATTATAAAAAAAGAAGTCATAAAAGGCCCTGAATCTGGGCATCACTTTTCAGTTAAGGTCCAGAGAGGGACAGTGAACTGCCCAAGGTCATGCAACAATTAGGGCTGGTTCAGAGTTGCAAAGTCAGTTCTTCCGACTCCAGCTTTTCCTCTGATAGGTCCTCAAGGGCTAAGAAGAGAAAAGTGCCTAGAAATATTTCTTGGATGAGGGCTGTATTAATAGCCTCAGGTGGGAGCATAGAGGTCTTGAAGTCTGCATATGATCCAGCAGGCTGGAGGGTGCCCTGGGGGATTTGAGCATTTTAAGGACACCAACTATTGACCCTGTGAGCAGAGCTCAATAATGAGAGATGGCGAAGGTGAGAGGGGCCCAAGGATCTGCCTGTTGAGGGAGTAGCTGTGCTGGCTGGAAGCTGTGGGGCAACCTGGGAACCATGACGTCTGGCCCAAACCCCAGGCTTGCAGGGTCCTTCCTGCTGTGTCTATCAACACCCTCTCTTGATCCCTTCCTAGGGAATGAAGGGCTGGGTGTGGCTGCTGTCAGGGTCAGGGGCCCCCCAGAGATCTGATAGCACAAAGGCCAGGTCTAGGTCAAATCTCATCGCAGCAGGGCTGGGCCTGTGGGCAGAGTCAAGGAACGCCCTTCATTGGTGACCCCAGGCTTATACCGAGCTCCCCTCCCCTTGGGTAGCCCAGAACTGCATACAACAGGTACTCAGGGGCCCATGACTTGCCTGATGTTGACTTCCTCTGACTGGGCTTAGGAAGGGCAGAGAGGTGGCAGAGACACCAGATGCCTGTCTGCCATCCATCTGCAGGTATGAGATGGTGATGAGGCAGAACCAGGCTGCTGAGGCCCGTGGCCGAGGAGGGAGAGAGAGCCAGGGCAGTGCCTCTCCCTCAAACCATCCCTCGGGGCTTCTCTGAGTATCAATCTGTCAAACTAGGGAGATTACAAGGGAATAAAAGTCACAGACTGGAAACAAGCACTTGCCTGTTATTTCAGGTGCAGGAGTAGGGGTGGGGGCGGGGAGGGGAGGGGCGGCTGGCCCCTTGGAAGCTAAGCTGTCCACCAGCAGCCTTAGCCACCAGCCCTCTGTGGGATGTTTGTCTTCTCTCCCCTCCGGTGCCACTCTTGAGGAGCCAATATGAGGCCTTGGGGCAGCCAGAGTGCCAGTAGCCTGGGCAGGTCATGCAGATTTCCCGGAGGCGTGGAGGGCTCCCCCAAACAGGAGAGCACTTGGGGCAAAGTGTGCTTGAGGCCAGCGGGTCAGCCCTTGGGTGGCCCCCGCATCCACATACGCTGAGACTCTGTCCCCAACGCATCTTCAACAGTCTGCCGCACCCCTGCCGCCCCACAGCCTGAGTGCTCCCTGATCCTCACACCTCGCACTCGCTTCGCAGGGGGGTGGGATGTGAAAGTGATAGGAATGAAAACTGAAATCATAAGAGACCCAGAATCTGGACATCACTTTATGGGGAGGCAGGGTTCTTACTCTTATTTTCCAGAATCTTTTCAGACCCTCCCCACCTGGGCCAGGTGCTGAGATCTGGAGGAGGAGCTGACCTCGCCCTCGCCTAAGAGGTGCCCCCAATCTGTGTTCAGACAGAGCAAGGGATGATCTCACATGGGACCTGTACCTGGTGGGATTCCTCTCAGGTCTCCAGAGCTGGACAAAGGGTTTGTTAAGGGAATGAAGGAACAACTGAGGCAGGGTCCACAGAACACCCTTCAGTGGTGTTAAGGACCCTCCAACTGCAAACTGGTCTCTTGGGGTTTCAACCATCTGAGGTGGGAGGTAGAGACAGGAGTTCCCTCCTCCCAACCCCTCCTCCCCAGGTTTGCAGGGAACAGGGATGGGGATGAGCAGGGAAGGGCCGGAGTGCTGTTTTCCCAGGCCAGGCTGACTGCTCACTGGAGAAGGGCCTCTGGGGGAGGAGAGGGAACCATAAGTGGTCCAGGTGGTGAGAGGATGCTCAAAAGACAGATTCACCCAGATCCCTTTCCCAGGGTATCAAGAGAATGAGTGGCCCAGTCTCTGGGGATACCTGCCCAAAACCTTGGTTCTTAAACCCAAAGAGAGCACAGATAACCAGGGCCCTGGGGAAATAGAGCTGCTGCTGCTACTAAATCACATCAGTCGTGTCCGACTCTGTGCGACCCCACAGACGGCAGCCCACCAGGCTCCCCCGTCCGTGGGATTCTCCAGGCAAGAACACTGGAGTGGGTTGCCATTTCCTTCTCCAATGCATGAAAGTGAAAAGTAAAAGTGAAGTCGCTCAGTCGTGTCCGACTCTTCACGACCTCGTGGACTGCAGCCCTAGGCAGAGCCAAAGCCCAGACAGATGAGATGGTCAGAGCATGCTCACCTGTCTTCCCTTCCCCATCTCCCCTCCACATCTTTCCCTCCCTCCTTCTTCATTCTTCTGTTCAGTTGGTTGGTAGATTTATTCATATAATGTTGTTAGGAGCCCAGAGGTTCATCTAAGATCTATCAGACATTGGTTTGAACCAATTAGAACTTAGAATCGAAGTGATCATTTGGAATCTGAGCTCAAAATTCCAACGTGGAGCCCAGATGGAAGACTTGGAGGTGTTTGGCTGGCAGTTAGTCACCAACCCTCACAATGTTTCTGAAACTTCAAATTCATGCTTCCTTTTGGTAAAAATACAATCTCATCCTGTCTTTTAATATTATTTGAAATTAAAATTGGATTTAATCTTGTGACTGAATGTGAATGAGGGCAATGAGACTTAGCTGTGCCCTCATTTGACAGGGCCCTCCTGCCCTCCCCACCTAATCACTGCTACAGGGTTGGCAAGGAGGTGGAGACCTTTGGCTTCCCTTGCACAAGGTTTCTGGTGTTCCTTCTCGTGGGGGAGGGGATCTGCAGAAGGCAGCCAGCCAGGCCACACCATCCTTGGCCAGGTCAGCCTGTTGGACTCCTAGGTCTGATCAATGGCTCTTCAAATGCAAACTCTCCTCTTTGGGGTAAAACCCATTCACATAATCAGGCACATTTTGATATTTTCTGTGACTTTTTCTTTTTCATTTTTGGAGCAAGAAGAGTGACTTGGAAGCTCAGAGAACTCCAAGTTTATAATCCCAAAGCTTCTCCCTAAGTGTGGCTACCTTCTCAAGGTCAGGTCTATAGTTCAGTTCAGTCGTGTCCGACTCTTTGCAACCCCATGAACCGCAGCACACCAGGCCTCCCTATCCATCACCTACTCCCGGAGTTTATCCAAACTCATGTCCATTGAGTCGGTGATGCCATCCAACCATCTCATCCTCTGTCATCCCCTTCTCCTACTGCCTTCAATCTTTCCCAACATCAGGGTCTTTTCAAATGAGTCAGCTCTTCCCATCAGGTGGGCAAAATATTGGAGTTTCAGCTTCAACATCAGTCCTTCCAATGAACACCCAGGACTGATCTCGTTTAGGATGGACTGGTTGGATCTCCTTGCAGTCCAAGGGACTCTCAAGAGTCTTCTCCAACACCACAGTTCAAAAGCATCAATTCTTCAGTGATCAGCTTTCTTCATAGCCCAGTTTTCACATCCATACATGACTACTGGAAAAACCATAGCCTTAACTAGACTGCTTATTTAACTTATATGCAGAGTACATCATGAGAAATGCTGGGCTGGATGAAGCACAAGCAGGAATCAAGATTGCCGGGAGAAATATCAATAACCTCATATATGCAGATGACACCACCCTTATGGCAGAAAGTGAAGAGGAACTAAAAAGCTTCTTGATGAAAGTGAAAGAAGAGAGTGAAAAAGTTGGCTTAAAGCTCAACATTCAGAAAACCAAGATCATGGCATCTGATCCCATCACTTCATGGCAAATAGATGGGGAAACAGTGGAAACAGTGGCTAACTTTATTTTTAGGGGCTCCAAAATCACTGCAGATGGTGATTGCAGCCATGAAATTAAAAGACGCTTACTCCTTGGAAGGAAAGTTATGACCAACCTAGATAGCATATTAAAAAGCAGAGACATTACTTTGTCAACAAAGATCCATCTAGTCAAGGCTATGGTTTTTCCAGTAGTCATGTATGGATGTGAGAGTTGGACTGTGAAGAAAGCTGAGCACTGAAGAATTGATGATTTTAAACTGTGGTATTGGAGAAGACTCTTGAGAGTCCCTTGGACTGCAAGGAGATCCAACCAGTCCATCCTAAAGGAGATCAGCCCTGGGTGTTCATTGGAAGGAGTGATGTTGAAGCTGAAACTCCAATACTTTGGCCACTTCATGCGAAGAGTTGACTCATTGGAAAAGACCCTGATGATGGGAAGGATTGGGGGCAGGAGGAGAAGGGGACAACAGAGGATGAGACAGCTGGATGGCATCACCAACTCGCTGGACATGAGTTTGGGTAAACTCTGGGAGTTGGTGGTGGACAGGGAGGCCTGGCATGCTGCAGTTCATGGGGTTGCAGAGTCGGACACGACTGAGCGATCTGAACTGAACTGACTGAACTGAACTGAACCGACTAGACAGACCTTTGTTGACAAAGTAATGTCTCTGTTTTTTAATATGCTATCTAGGTTGGTCATAACTTTCCTTCCAAGGAGTAAGTGTCTTTTAATTTCATGGCTGCAATCACCATCTGCAGTGATTTTGGAGCCCCTAAAAATAAAGTCAGCCACTGTTTCCACTGTTTCCCCATCTATTTGCCATGAAGTGATGGGATCAGATGCCATGATCTTGGTTTTCTGAATGTTGAGCTTTAAGCCAACTTTTTCACTCTCCTCTTTCATCAAGAGGCTCTAGTCTAAGTACCCAAACATGGTGGGGAGGGGGAATCACCTGAGACTTTTGTTGAAATGCAGATTTCTAGACCCCACCCCTCGAATCAGACAAGACTCCAGTATTTTAACCAGGTCTTGACACCAAGTAATGTGTGTGCGTGCACGTGTGAGTGTGTGCACTCATGTGTGCTTACTCTGCAAAGGTCTTTCAGCTCAGGCATCACCTCCCCTACGCACAGCCCCTTGGGCTTCTGTGGGCACCTCACACAAGGCTGTTGTACCCATAGTCACAGCAATAACAGGCAGAACCAGAAGAAGGAGATGCACAGTGAACAACTTACATGATGTTACTATTTGAAACCCAGTCTTGGTATTTCTTCTACGAAGCAGGAGGAACAACAAAGGAAATGGTGTTACTTCTCAGGACTCCAGGGAGGCTGGGGGCAGTTCTGAGGCGGGACCTCCCATCAAGTTCTTGGGAGCTCTGGGAAGGTTTGTTGACTGTGTGAATGAATGGAAAAATGGGGCCACCTCCCCAACATGTGGCCCTGTGGGCTCCAACTGGCAGCTCTGACTACTCTGACTGCATCAGAGCCGGGGCCTCCTGAGCTAGCTCCCACCCACCTTGGGCTGGTGTGGCAGGAGCACGACTGGAAGCCTGGCTAGGGGTCTCCTTCCCACCTGGCCTCCCCTGGTCAGGTTCACAGTGAAGAGAGGAGGTGAGACGTCCGGTCTGCCCTGGGAACTCCACGGGAGCCTAATTATTTACTGGAAACAGTGAGGGATGCATTCTTGGCGGCTTCAGTTCGTGCGAATCAGAGA
This sequence comes from Giraffa tippelskirchi, assembly GCF_054371585.1. Lineage (NCBI taxonomy): Eukaryota > Metazoa > Chordata > Mammalia > Artiodactyla > Giraffidae > Giraffa > Giraffa tippelskirchi. The sequence goes on from NC_137285.1 coordinate 126,833,885, forward strand.
CACGGCTGAGCTCAAATCTGGTTTTGATCAGTTCCAACTAAACAGACGGCTTATTAAATCCAAGCCGGAGAGGCCTCCTTTCTGGAACCCCCTTTCTAAGCCCTCCCTGTCCCACCTCAGGGCTGGAAGGCCTTTGGGAGAGCAGGGAGTCCAACACACCCATTTGACAGATGGGGAGATGGAGGCCTGGAGAAACTTCTGCAAGGCGCTTGCTGTGGATCTGCAACAGCCAAGCCAGGCCAGGGAGAGCTGTGGTTCTGAACTCTCTAGACTGAACAGATAAGCTCCAGAGATATTACCCTGGGGTTCAAGGGCCCCCTTCCCTGCTCTCAGCTTTCCAATATTACTCCTGCTCAATCTGAATACTTCCACTAGGTTTCCCTGGATCATCTCTCCTTTGTGGTTGAAGATGGGGGGCAGAAGAGACCTCTGGGCTTCAGCGTCCTTATCTGCTGACGTGGGGTCCCAGTTCAATGATGAGAGCAAAGTCCTGGTGCTCAGTGGGTCCTGTTGACTGAACCATGATCTGCCTCCCCACGACTTCATCTTCAGACACCTCTCAGGGTGAGGCTGGTGAGGCCACCAGCCAGGGTCAGCGAGGTCAGCGGGCCTGGCGCAGCTGTCAGCCTCACCCGCAAGGCCCTTTGATCCACTGCCAGCTCCAATGGCCGGAGCCTGGGCTGGCAGGACCTGGGCAGTGATTGATGTGCCTGCCTGGCATCGTCCTGCTGGGAAACACAAGCCCAGTCACGCAGGTCCTGGGGCCTCGGCCCAACATGCGAAGCCCACCAGCCTCGGCCCTCAATGTCTCCCTTGCTCAACCCCAGCCCTTTATCTCCCCAACCATCTCCAACCTTCACTCTCACTCTCTGCCCCTCCTGCAGAGCCTGCCAAGCTAGAGTCAAGTTCACAGCTCCTGGTTAGGTTCAGTGTGTCTTTCATGGGTGGTCCTTCACTATATTCCCAGCACAACCAAGACGTGTGAGGCCTTTGTGATGGTCCCTATCTTACACGTGGAGCCACTAAAGTTTGACAAGGCAAAGTCATCAGCTGTCCTTGATAAGCAGGGATTGGAGTCCCGGTCTGTCTGCTTATGCTGTGGGGCTTGACCAAGAGGATTCTAGAGGCTCAGGGAGTCCTGAAGTCAGGGGGCTGGAAGGAGCCTGGGGAAGGGGATGCATTTAATCCAAACTTCAGAGGAATTCACAATTCAGGGGGTCGCTAGCCCTCAGAATCTTAGAACAGGGAAATGCCTTGCCTGGAAGGACTCTCTGTGGTCCCTGAGCCCACCCCACAATTTCCTAGAAGCCTCCGACCCCTGCTTGAACACCCCCAGGGACGGAGAGCTCCCTTTCCAATTTGTGGCAGCCCCTGCCCTCGCGGGGCAGTTCTCACTGGAAGAATGTCTTCTCTTACTGGAAGAATGTCTTCCCTGCACCTCCCTGCAGCCCCTTACAGTCTGGAGACAGTGGGCAAGGCCCCCTGGGGCCTCTTCCTTCCAGGCCGGGAGCATGGGGCAGGGATGGGTGTGGGGCAGACATCTGGGGCTAGGTAGGGAGGGCAGAGGACCAGCTCAGGCCACAGGGGCTGGACAGGAATTCCAACCCCACCTGCCACTGATATGTGGCCCCCACTAAGTCCTGCTCCTCTCTGAGCCCCATTTCCTCATCTGGAAATGGAAGCAGGCAGCTGATGGGCTGACAGGCTCCTGACTCCTTTCATGCGGCCACTGTGAGGGGCTGTGGCAACCCAGGGTGACCTTTGGCTGCCTTCCTCTCCCTGGGGGTCGCTGCACCAGCGGCTCCTTCCAAGCACTGATTAACAGCTGGGGTGCACCTGGCAGGCAGATGTCGGCTCCTCATCACCCCCGCTGGATCCTGCATGTGTGTGCACACCAGCGTGCATCTGAGGCGTGCATGCAGACGCCTGTGCATATGCAGGTGAGTCTGTGTGTGTAGACACATGCAAGGGTGCACTGGGAGTGGGGGAAGCACCAAATGGTGGGTAAGGGACGCGGCTGTGCCCAGCCCCTGTGGCCCCAAGCAGTACACTTCAGAACAGGACCTCATCAGGGGCTCTGGGCTTGGCCAGCAGAGAGCCGGTCCTCCACAGAGAGGCTGACTTGGGGGGTGCAAGGCTGTGTTGGGAGGATGCAGGAGCGAGGGCACTTGCTGAGAGCAAAGGAAGCCTGGTGTCAGGGTTGGGCATGGGGGCATGGAGGGGTGCAGCCCAAGACTGGCCCTCGGCCTATGTTCTGCCTCCCAGAGTCTGGTTCGAGGACAAGAAGAGGGGACCCAGCTCCCTCAGGAGTCAGCACAGACTGTCTCAATGACCCTGGAGGTTGAGGTTGAAATTCTCATTCCACAGAGGAAGAAGCCAACACCCAGAGAACCCAGCCAAGGTCTCCCCAGTGGGGCTGACTCCTAAACCAACGCTTCCCCACCTGGGGCTGGGAGGCAGAGTCTGCCCGGGCCTCGGCAGCTAGGTGGGGGGTGGAGCCAGAGGGGCACAGGCAGGGTGCCGCTGCCCTACAAACCAGCACCCCACCTTGGGGCTGACGTTTCCTAATAGACCCAGGCTAGGGGGAGGTCAGACCACGGGAGGGGATCTGGGAACAATTTGATAATTAGGCAAGAGGCCTTGACAAGCAGCCTCTGTGGGGTCCATTAGGGGGCCCTGGGGAGCCTGCGGTGAGGCTGGCCACCTGCCAGCCCTCCAGTGGCCCCTCACTGCCCTCCTGCCCAGCCTCTGCCAGTCCCCCCCAGGCCCCTGCTGGGCCCTCCCCCATTTCCTCCCCAGCACACTAACAGCTCTGACTGGAGAAGGGGGGCTTCAGCACTCTTCCGCCTCAGTTGCCTTGGACTGACTGTGCCATGGTTCTGTGAGGCTGGCCTTCCCATGACCAGAGAGGGCAGCACTTTGTCTAAGGCCACACAACTGAGGCTGTGAAGAGCCAGAGCTGGGCTCAGGCAGCTCCCTCCAAGGCACTTTGGTGGGAGGTCAGGGCCGCCCAAACTCTGAGCAAGCTATCTCTCCTAGAGATGGCAAGGCCCGGAGGAGATAAGAGAAGAGGCCCTGAGGAACAAGCCAGAGTTGGGGATCAGCCTCTCGTTTTCCTTCGACTCTGGAAGGGAAGAGGAATCGGGTGGGGACAGACATCATCCCCACGTTCCGGGACCTCTAGAATCCTGGAAGGGCCCACACTGGGCCAGGGACCTACCTTGGGCTCATCATCCTGAGGGTGGAAAAGAGAAGCGTGGGCTATGTGATCCCACCTCCCAGCCCCCAGGGAGGCCCCTGGCTCATGGCATCCCCAGTGGTGACAACTGGCAGGAGCTTCAGCAGCAGGTTATCATCCGGGCTTACTATCTGAGCGAGAACTATTGAATTATTGGGTTTTCCAGGTAGTGAAGAATCCACTTGCCAATGCAGGAGATGCGGGAGATGCAGGTTTGATCTCTGGGTTGGGAAGATCCCCTGGAGGAGGAAATGGCAACCCACCCCAGTATTTTTGCTTGTAGCCTGGTGGGTTACAGTCCATGGGGTCACGAAGAGCCAGACATGACTAAGCATGCACACATGCACACATTGAATTGTTAATGATCGAAAAGGTAGGCCAAGTCCTTTGCGGAACCTTCAGTAGCGTGTACACATATAAACCCTGTATTCCGAACAAGATTCTCCAGGCCAGAATACTGGACTGGGTAGCCTTTCCAAACCAGGGATCGAACCCAGTCTCACTCAGTGCAGGCAGATTCTTTACCAGCTGAGCCACCAGAGAAGCCCTACACTTACTTATGTCCTAACAAGATTAATAACAAGGGTCCTATCTATCAGCTGAAGTTCAGACAGATTTAGAGACTTGCCCCATTTAATAGGTGGCAGAGCCAGAGTCAACAGGCCCCTCTGACCCCTGGACCCCGGATTTCCCACCCTCTTGCCCCATACTGCCTTCCACGTGTAGCCTGACCCATGCCCACAGACCCCTCCCTCTGGAAATGAGGTGTGAGGCAGACTGGTGGCTTCTGAGTAGGTAGGGTGACTTCCAAGTTCAAGGCACATGTGGAGAACACTGGGGTGGCACCTGGTCGAGGTGGGGGGTGAGGTGGTGGGTGTGGTTGGCCGGGCCCACTGCCTTGGCCTTGAATACAGGCTGACAAGTGAGTTTTACTTGAACACCAGCTGCTCCTTGAGGGCCTGGTGCCTTGCAGCTCAGAGCCCCACACAGGACAGGTGGTCCTGGAATCCTCAGGGTGTGTCAGACAGAGGCCACTTCTCCAGGGGGCCCTCTGGGAAGCCACGAAGCTTTCTCCACAAAGTCCACCAGCCCACTTCTCAGCAAAACACCTCTGGCTGGTTCTTGTGCTGGCGACTCACCAGTGGGGGCAAATGGGTGGGGGGCAGTCAGGGTTGAGGGGGGTCTTCTCTCTGTCTGCCTGCCTCTGCTTCCGTGCCAGCTCCAAAATAATTCCAGACGGGCACAACCAGGAGCTTTCAGCACGTTGGGCAGGGAGGGGGGCAATGCGGTAGAGGGAGAAGAGGGCCCCAGCTGTGAGGCTGCCCCCCCTTCTGCTCCCCCAGAGCTTCTGGCCCCACACGCCCTCCAAACCCTCCAGTGGACTGGCCCAGGTCTCACCCAGGTCTTTGGGCAGCAGGACTCGAGCATTTCCAACACTTCATCTGGCAGCCAGATCCTCCGGCCCTATGGGGTCCTCCCCTTTCTCCTGAACCCCCTTCCTGGTCCAGGGCAGACAGGACTCCCCTGGTGTTTTGTGCCCGACATTTGGAGCCCTGGGCTGGGCGGCCAGTGTCCGGAGCCAAGAACCACAAGAGCAGAGGCCTGGGAAGCACTCACCCACGGCGATGCTGTTGAATCTGTCTGTGCCCCCCTCGTCGGGTGTCAGAGTGATTTATGGGAGATGCCGGGTGGACAGGCTGGGGGAAAATAAGCAGTCTCAGGGCATGTTCCGCCCTTCTCCTCAGCAGCCGCCATCCCACCACAGATTCAGGAGAAAGGGAAAGGGCCTCACTGCTTTGTGAACTTGGGCAGATCCCTGCTTTTCTCTGGGCCTCTGCTGCCTTTGAAATGGGACTGAAGACCTGCCTCAAATCACAGAATTGCCAGGGGGATCCAGTGAGAAGTTGGATGTCAGGCTCTCAGCTCAGAGCCTGGACAGGGTAGATCATAGTGAGCCCTTACTCCCAAGCTTGCCGTGGCTCCCAGGCTCCCTCAGCCTGACTTCCTCTCTGGCCACCTCCTCCTTGCTCCCTTCACTCTGGCCTCACTGGCCCTGAGGACCCCCTACTGAAACACTCACTCCCATGAGGAAAGCACCTTCTTCCCTCACCTCCACCCTCATTGTAAAGTCTTCCTGGAAAACCTAAATAAAATAGAATCTTTTCTCGCCACCAGCATCAACTGCCCTCTCCTCTTCAGGCAGTTTTATTAACTGTCTCCTTAGTATTTACCACCCCCTGAGATATTTTATTTTATTTATTTATTCTTGGTTGCACTAGACCTTCATTGCTGCCAGTGGGCTTTCTCTAGTGGTACCAATGGCTCATGGGCTCTAGAGTGGTTGGCTGGGTAGTCGTGGCACACGGGCTCAGCTGCCCTGCAGCATGTGGAATCTCCCGGGAGCAGGGATCCAAGCTGTGTCTCCCTGCACTGGCAGGAAGATTCTTAACTACTGGACCACCAGGAAAATCCCCACCATCTGATTTTTTTAAAAAGATTTACTTGTTGATTGTCATTCTCCCCCAATTAGAATGTTAGCTCCACAAGGTCAGAGGTTTTGTCTCTTGCTTACTGAAGAATCCTTGGGACAGTGGCTGAGCAAAGCAGATGCTCAGTAAACATGGATGGGTTGGGAGAAGGAGAGAAGGGTGATTGGGCTCTGGGAGAGGGAAGGTGCAGGTTGGTAGAGCCAGGGAATCACCCCAGGGGAGCTGGGCCTGGGATGAGGGCATGGTATTTGCCACATGGCATGGGAAGGCACTCTGGCCTGTCAGTCAGTCAGTTCAGTCGCTCAGTCATGTCTGACTCTTTAGAACCCCAGGGATTGCAGCACGCCACCACCATCTTGATGGTATTGGTGGTTGCCCATCAGCAACTCCCGGAACTTACTCAAACTCATGTCCATCGAGTCGGTGATGCCATCCAACCATCTCATCCTCTGTCGTCCCCTTCTCTTCCTGCCTTCAATCTTTCCCAGCATCAGGGTCTTTTCAAATGAGTCAGTTCTTCGAATCAGGTGGCCAAAGTATTGGAGTTTCAGCTTCAGCATCAGTCCTTCCAGTGAATATTCAGGACTGATTTCCTTTAGGGTGGACTGGTTGGGTCTCCTTGCAGTCCAAGGGACTCTCAAGAGTCTTCTCCAACACCACAGTTCAAAAGCATCAATTCTTCACACTCAGCTTTCTTTATAGTCCAACTCTCACATTTATACGTGACTACTGGAAAAACTATAACTTTGACTGGATGGACCTTTGTTGGCAAAGTAATGTCTCTGCTTTTTAATATGCTGCCTAGGTTGGTCATAGCTTTTCTTCCAAGGAGCAAGCATCTTTTAATTTCATGGCTGCAGTCAACATCTGCAGTGATTTTGGGGCTCCTGAAAATAAAGTCTCTCACTGTTTCCATTGTTTCCCTATCTATCTGCCATGAAGTTATGGGACCAGATGCCATGATTTTAGTTTTCTGAACGTTGAGTTTTAAGCCAACTTTTTCACTCTCCTCTTTCACTTTCAACAAGAGGCTCTTTAGTTCTTCTTCTCTTTCTGCCATAAAAGTAGTGTCATCTGTGTATCTGAGGTTATTCATATTTCTCCCAGCAATCTTGATTCCAGCTTGTGCTTCATCCAGCCAGGCATTTTGCATGATGTACTTTGCATATAAGTTAAATAAGCAGAGTGACAATATACAGCCTTGATGTACTCCTTTCCCAATTTGGAACTAGTCTGTTGTTCCATGTCCAGTTCTAACTGTTGCTTCTTGACCTGCATACAGATTTCTCTGGAGGTAGGTCAGGTGGTTTGGTATTTCCATCTCTTGTATTTGCCACAGTTTGTTGTGATCAACAGTCAAAGGTTTTGGCATAGTCAACAAAGCAGAAGTAGATGTTTTCCTGAAACTCTCTTGCTTTTTCTATCATCCAGCGGATGTTGGCAATTTGATCTCTGGTTCCTCTGCCTTTTCTAAATTCAGCTTGAACATCTGGAAGTTCATGGTTCACGTACTGTTGAAGCCTTGCTTGGAGAATTTTGAGCATTACGTTGCTAGCATGTGAGATGAGTGCAATTGTGCTGTGGTTTGAACATTCTTTGGCATTGTCTTTCTTTGGGATTGGAATGAAAATTGACTTTTTCCAGTCCTGTGGCCACTGCTGAGTTTTCCAAATTTGCTGGCATATTGAGTGTAGCACTTTCACAGCATCATCTTTTAGGATTTGAAATAGCTCAACTGGAACTCCATCACCTCCACTAGCTTTCTTCGTAGTGATGCTTCCTAAGGCCCACTTGACTCTGGCCTGGGGCACAACCAAACTATGCCTGGGGGCAGGCATGAACATGAACACAGGAAAGCCAGGAGGCCAGACAGCTGGAGAGAAGATGAAAGCAGGCCGGGAGAGGGTACGGGGCAGGTGGGGCCCAACAATGGGGAGCTGTGTACGGCAGGATTGAAAAATAACAGTGTATTCCCCACATAATTTTTTTTTTAATTTTTTAATTAGTTTATTTTCTATTTTTTAACTTTACAATATTGTATTTGTTCTGCCATACATTGACGTGAATCCACCATGGGTATACATGCTTTCCCCCCACATAATTTTTTAAAGATAAGAGTTTAAAAGAAAAGATGCAGTAGCAGGCTTAGCTAAAACCCCTTAGACAGAGTAGGAAGTAAATTTATCAACCCATAGTAACTTATATAATGATTATGATTAAGATGAGGTTTCACTCTGAACTTCCTTTTAACCACAGCAATCAAGGAAATAATGATTAGTTAAATACTTTGCACTGCCTCAACATAAAAACACACCAGTTCAGGATTCACTAAGTTCTAGGAGTAATGTATCCTGTGGCTGAACTGTCAGAGGAAAGAAGTGGAGGAGTCTAAGGAGCCCAAGAAAGTCAGGTGTCCTCACTGTCCTGTGTTATCACATTTCAGCAATATTTGGGAAAACCAGGACTCAGAGACAAGATGTCATTGGCCGAGGTCATCCAGCTAATAAGAGGAGCTGCTATGATTCAAACAATTAACTATGGGACTTTGAAGGCTGACGGGAGGGGAAACCAGGGCTGAGGATGAGGGTAGGGAGTAGGGGTGATGGATTGCAGTCTGGAGGCAGGAGAAGGGCATCTATGTAGGAGGCTTCTAGGTGGAGGCCGTTTTGTTCCAGGGCAGCAACAGCAGCTCCTAGGGGCCTCTGGAGCCACAGTTCAGCTGGGGCTGGAGGACTCCTAGCTGCAGATACTCTGAGTCCCTATCTGGGGGAGGAGAGACCCCAGGAGAGAGTCTCTATCTGGGGGAGGATGGGAAATGGGGAGCATGACAAACACTTTTCTGGAACCAAGACCTGGGGGAGCCTAACTTCTTCCCTGGAGGAGCTGATGGTGAGTTCCCTGGAGATGCCTGTTCTCCACTGGCATGTAATAACTTCCTAAGATTTGGACCACTCCCCTCCTCTGCTCCAAAGCCCCCAAGGCCTCCGCTACTGCCCTCAGGATCCACCTAGTGTTCAGACAGAACAGCACAGCGTGGCTTCCTCAGACCTGAGGGCAAACCCTGGCTCTCCACCTTCCCTCTGTGCCACCCTGGGTAACTTACTATAGCTCCTTGGTATTCTTCAGCTCCTTTATCTGAAAATCAGGGATACTAATAGTAACTGCTGGGAAGTTTAAATAAAATGGTGTATATAAAGGGTTTGGCACATGCCTGGCGGAGGGTGAGTGGACCAAAAGCGTTAACAACAGTTACTTTACACCACCTTCCTCCTCAACCCGCCATGCCCAAGCCCAGCAGGAACAGTTTCATGATTGGACACTTCTAACCTCTTAGGGCTTCCCTTCTTGTCCCTCTGCTGTCACCCTGGACCACTTATGTGTTGGAAACTGACCCACTCATTGTCCAGGACTGCCCTGAGAGCCTCTCTGGGCAAGTCCTGGGTTGAGTTTTGGGGACACAAATAACCCAGACCTCACCCAGCCTGTGCCCAACCTGCTGAGACAGAAAAGCCCAGGGGATCAAGGAAGGCTTCCTGGAGGAGGTAAGACTTTGGATGACTCTTAAAGGACATCTAACCATCCATCTATCCATGCATCCATCTGTCCAACCACCCACCAACCATCCATCCATGGAAGCATTAATTTTTCCATGTATCAATTTGTTCAGCCACCCACCTCCCCATCCATCTGCTTATCCTCCCATGATCAATCTAATAGCTCAGTCACACATATCTTAAGTGATTTGGAAAAACTAAGCATAAATTCTCCAGCCCAGCAATTTATCTTTGAGAACAGAGAAGATGACAGAAGTCACGTGGTCCAGGTCTCTGCCTCAAGAAGTGATCATTGAGAACCCAAAGGAGATGAGCTCCTCCCCAAATCTACCCCCTCTCCCTAGCTTGGCCCCTCCCATCTGTAGGGTGTCTGGGTGATCATAGAGCAGGGGAAAGTTTGGAGAAGAGTCGGACCCCAGGGGGTGTAAGCAGGGGGTCAGGCCAAGCTGTGTTCACCAGAGCAGAGTAAACTGGGAAGGGGAGGGGGAAGCCTGATTACAGGAAGAAAGGGTCTGAGGTGTAACCTGCCCTGGGGAGCTGTAATCTTCATGGGAAAGGCCTGAGTGCAGAAGGAAGCAGCTGTGGGGCCAGAACCCTAGGCTTGAGGCTTCCCTCCCATATCCCATGGGATCACTCCAGGGAGGCAGAACCTCTTCATAGAGCAGAAAGACCTGCTGTAACTCCAGGAATACTGGGGTGAAGAAAGGAGCCCCGTGCCAGGAGGACATCCTCCACCCCAGCACAGAGCAGACAGAGGAAATGTGGGCTGGGGGAGAAGACTGGCATTTGCTGGGCACCTGCCACGGGCTGGGTTGGGCCAGGTGTGCCAGGTCACAGTGGGGTGAAAGGAGAGGAAACAGAGAAGCGGGAAGGGTGATGCGCTTGGCCAGTGCCGAGGATTCCTGGCAGGTCTTCTTGGCCCCAGTGAGCCTGGAGAGGCTCCTGGGGAGCTTGTTCATCAGCTGGGGGTAGGGGTGGGGAGTGAAGCTCACCTTCTCCCAACCAGCCCAGAGCGGGGTGACTTGAACCCTCAGCAGGTTCAGCTGGCTGCCAGCTCCTGTTTCACCAGCCTCAACTTCCCATTCTATAAAATCAGCCATAGGGAGCTGGAAGGAGGGTGGGAGGGGTGGTTAGGAGGCACTCTGGCTGTTCAGGGACCAGGCTGTGGTCCTCATTCTTGGGGCCAGGGGCAAGTGGTCAGTACTGGAGGTCTAGAGTGAGAGGCCCTGCCACCTTGACCCAGCAGTCACTGAACTCAGGGGCTGCCTCTGCCCCACTCCCCTACACATGGGGAAACTGAGGCCAAGGGGCAGGGGCTGTTCAGGGCCCACAGTGAGGCAGGCATGGTGGGGAAGCCTAGGGCCCGGTCCTCAGCGATGATCTAAGTCGGCTGGGCTCAGTTTAGAAGAGGCAGCTCTGGTCCCTGTGGCCAAACTCCTTGCTGTCTGTTCATCTCAGCGTTCACCGAGGCCTCCCCAAATATTGAAACAGACCAGTGTGGGGAGACGGATGTTGACACCAGCAGGACCACACAGAGTGATTAGTGCCGTCCCAGGGGGAGCAGAAGGGCTATGGGTACAAAACTGGGGCCCTCTCTGACTGGAGAGGCCAAGGGGCCACTTTCCAGAGACGGAGGGTGTGGCCGGATCAAAGGAGTTTCCAGGCTGCCAAGGGACAGATAGAAAGGATGGCGTGGGCACAGGCCTGGAGATGTGAAAGGAGATAGCACGTGAGAAGCATGGAGCTCGGGAAGTGCTGGGGAAGGAGCAGAGGGGGTGTGAGTGTCGAGAGGAGCAGGCTGGGAGAAGGGGCCAGAGAGGAGTGTCCGAGGCCACATCAGATGGACCTCCACACCAGGTTGAGGAGCTAGGACTTACCCTGCAGGCGATGGGGAGCCATGGAGGGTGTTCCACAGGAGAGTGAAGAGGTAGGGCATGCGCACTAGAGCAATAGTTCTTAGTCTGTAGCATTGGAACCACCTGGAGAATCTGCTAAAACACAGATTGCTGACCCCTTCTCCCCAGAGTGCTGATTCTGTTGAGCTGGGGTGGGGCCTGACAATTTGCATTTCTAATACATGGGGTGGGGAAAGATGGGATTTCATGTTTACGGAGATGGGAGACCAGAGGGACTCAGGACTGGGGGGTGATGCGGGGAGGGTAAGACAGGCTTCCAGAGGACCCACAGGAACCCTGATCTGGGCCTCACACAGCAGCCAGCCTGAGGCTAGGGGCAGGGGCAGGGGGCTGGCTGTGGAGAAGAAGGGGAGGAGCCTGGGGATGCAGCTGGTCTCTGCCCCGACCTGGAGGAGGCCTCCCTTATGGGCGAGGCTGTCTGCACCATTGTCTCCCCAAACATGGGACCAGGACTCTTCCATCAGACCTGAATCTGAGTCCAGCCACTCTCTGTGACCCTGGGTCACACCTCTTTGAGCCCAGTTTTCCCATTTAAAATGGCCATAATATTCCTCACCTTACAAAGCTGTTATGAGGTGCTGCAGGATATGAAACCCTGTGTGAACTGTACCTTGTAGATGTGTGAGTTGCTGTTATTATTATTGTTAGTATTATTACTAATCCTCCAAGCTAGGTTTCAACATTACATGAACCAAGAACTTCCAGATGTTCAAGCTGGGTTTAGAAAAGGCAGAGGAACGAGAGATCAAATTGCCAACATTCACTGGATTATAGAGAAAACAAGAGAATTTCAGAAAAACATCTACCTCTGTTTCATTGACTATGCTAAAGCCTTTGACTATGTGGATCATAATAAACTGTGGAAAACTTAAAGAGATGAGAGTACCTGTCTCCTGAGAAACCTGTATGCGGGTCAGGAAGCAACATGTAGAACAGCAACTTATTACTGCTACTATTTCTGGGAGCTTCACAGGAGAACATGATGCCTTGACCCAGAGGAATAATGAATGGTGGCATCATTCATTATTTATGCATGAATGATAAATATGAAGTCACATGAAAATGGTGACCTCATTCAATAACTTCAGGTAGTAACACGTTTGTAGGGAAAAAATTTGCTTGGGGCCTTAGGACTTGGTGGGGAGCTGGGGCTCGTGTCCCTGTGTGACATGGATCCTGGCCTGGGGCCTGAGGAAGGGCCTCTGGGCCAGGATCTGAGCTCTGCTCCCTTCCGCACAGACTAAATATTTGGGCTTGTCCTTTCCGGGCCTGGCGGGACCCAGGATCCTGTCTGGTGTGGCCGCTCTGGCTTCTGGGGCAGTGTGGAGAGAGGGAGGAGACTGCCTCAGGGGCAAGGCTGAGATTGATCACAGCAGGCTCTGTCTGGCTTAGGCACCTTCAAAGGCCAGAGAAAGGCTGGAGAATCTGCCTCTGACACAGTGGGACCTGGCGCAGCCTGGCCCTTCTGGGCCTCAGTCTTCCCATCTGTAGAGTGGGTGTAGGGGCAGGAGGTTGGATAGGGTGCCTTTCAAAGCCCCTCTGTCTCTCTAGTGACCAAACCCTCCCTGAACACCTGCCCCCACCCCCACCCCACCCACGCACGGCACCTGCTGCTGAGCAGACCTCTGTGAGCATCTGCGAAGGGAACCAAGGCCATCTCTCTGAGCAGACATGGGAAGACCCAGTGACAACACAGATGGAGTCCCTTTACCAAGGACAGAGGGCCTCAGAGGGACTCCATTTGCCAGGGTGGCATTCAGGAGGGGCTAGCAAGAAATCTCCAAATGCCACTTGTCCCCTCCCCTAAATCATAAAAACAGCCATTTATAAATACCTGCTCTGCCCAGAATTGTGGCCAGTGCTGAGCAGGAGGCCAGGTCTACTGTTTCCCAGGGAGGGGTGGCCCATTATGGGACCATCTTCCAGGGTGGAATCGGGTCTGAACAGCCAGGCCTCCGATCTCAGCACCATGATCTTCACAGCGCACGTTTACAAGGCCACAGGCTGCCTGAGCCCTTGATCTCACCGATTTCTCACAGCTGCCCTGAGAGAGTGGAACTGTGATTGTCCCCGTTTTATTGATGAAGAAAGTGAAGCACACAGGTGACGCAGGTTGCCCAGGAATGAATGGTGGGGCTGAGCCTTGGCCTTGCTCTAAAGTCACCTCCAAGGAAGTTGTTTCTGTGGCAATGACGATGTGATGACTCCCAGGGTTCCATGCAAGGTGAGGCTGTCAGGACACGTGGGTGATGCAACGCCTGGGTGCAGGAGGCACTCGGTGGGCTTTCCCACTGTAGGTCTCAGTCTAGCTTTCCATGTTCTAAAGCATGTGAATCGGTGATGTTATCTGTAATGTGCTAAGTTGCTTCAGTCGTGTCTGACTCTTTGTGACCCTATGGACTGTAGCCTGCCAGGTTGCTCTGTCCATGGGGATTCTCCAGTCAAGAATACTGGAGTGGGTTGCCATGTCCTCCTCCAGGGGATTTTCCCAATCCCAGGGATAAAACCTGCATCTCTGACATCTCCTGCATTGGCAGGTGGGTTCTTCACCACTAGCGCCACCTGGGAAGCCCAAGTCTGTGGATCTGACTCTAAAACACCCTGCCTTCTGGTGGCACCCCCTCCAAGACCCCCAGAAGCCAGGTCCTAGAGCCCAGGGTTTGGGGCTGGGAGCCCCTCGACTTCCATCTCAAACTCTCCATGAGTCCGGTTTCTCAGAGCACTCAGGGGGATGACATCCCAGGCACACACACTGGGGCAGCCCCAGCACACAGTAGGTGCTCAGGAGATGTGAGTATGAGTGAGAGGAGGAGGGAAATACTTAGCGCAGGCTGGGAGAACCACTGGGAGCCCAAGCCCTTCAGGAACAGCCTCCTCATCTATAGAGGAGGGTTAACCTGGAGGAGGATGGTCTGGCTGCCTCTCTGAGTGACCACCAGTCACCAGGTGGGCAGCATCCTACCCCTCTGATGTGGGTCCCCCAGCCCATCAAGTCATGTGCCCCTGCTCTGTCTCTGGATCAGGCCTGGTTTAGGTTCTGGGGAGGCAGTGGGAATAAGATGGCATCCCTAGGAGCCCCAGGTCCCCCTGGAGTTGGGGTGCCCTGTGCAGAGCTGGGCTGGGGGACTTGATGGTGGAGAAGGGCCCTTCCAGAGGCCCACAGCTTCCTGGAGGAAGACAGGGGGTGCCCAAGTACTCAGGGGGCTGCAGGGTTAAGGGTTTCATCAAGGAGCTGGGCAAACCCTCCTGATCCTCAGATTGTCCCGGGGTCAAAGGAAGAGTGCGTGAGGGTGGAGCTGGGATTCACTCCTGTGTGGCCCTCCCTGCATCCTCCTATAGGACACCCCGCCCCCGTCCCCACCCAGAGCTGGGCTATTCTGTAAACCTCAAGGCTTCTGAGAGTGTGTCTCCTGAAGGAAGAGACCCTGTCCTCCCCATCTGTGTGGTGCTGTCCCTCTGCCTGGGTGTCCTCCAGTCCACATGGCCATGGCTCCTCATCCTTGTAAGATCCAGCTGCAGGGCCAAGGGGCCTCCTCCAGAAGGGCTACCCTGACTTCCTTCCCATCCCCAGTCCCAGGTTCCTGGCCCACTTTGCCCCCTCTCCCAACCCACTTGTCACGAGTGGGGACTCTTAGGGCTGGACCCATGTTGACCTCAGCAACGATTCCCCAGAGCCCGGCAGTGACTAGCTCAGTGCAGTTCCTCCCTGGACATTTGTTGACTTACTGAGTGACTGAAGTCTGATTTGATAACAATCTACCAATAAATGACTCTTGCTATCTACCAAGTACGTGATGTCCATTATCTAGTTGGAGCTTCAGGACAATCCAGAGATGTGGGTGTTGTTATTTGTGCTGCTTTATAGATGAACAAGATGAACAAACAGAGACTCAGAAAGGTTAAGTAGCTTATCCCAGGCCACACAGCCAGAGAGGGCAGAGCTAGGAGTCAGTCAGAGCCAGCCGAGAGCAAAGCGTGCTAACCACAGCCATGCTCCCAGCCCCTCCTATGGCAGAGTCTGCTCTCTGAGGGGGTCCCTCAACCCTGGCAGGTGAGCTGGAACTGGCTTTCCTGTGTCCCCAGCACTCAGCAGAGCACAGGGCATGGAGAACAAGCCCAGGGAAGCTTTGGGGAAGGAAAGGTGGAGAGCATAATAGGGACCACTGGCCAAGCTCTGGCTGGAGGGTCCAGCCTGGTGTGGTGCTCAATGCTTTACCCAGGTCAGGAGAGGCCTGGGTTCACCTCCATTTTTAAGTGAGGAAATGGAGCCTTGGGGTCTGAAATTCGTCCAGTATCACTCAGCTTGTAAGGGGCAGTGGCAGGGAGAAAACCCTGGCTGTGTGATTCTAATGAGCCGTGGCCCTACCTGCTACACAATGGGACCTCCCTGCAGAGTTTGTGCATTTCACGTGTACTCTGCAGAGGATGGTGGGGTGTCCCTGGTGTGTCGGGGTGGATGTGTGTTTGGTGGGAGGTAAGCTGTGTGTGTGTGCAGGAGGTAGTGGATGTCTGTTTTCTTTTGCTCCAGAAATGGATTTAGATCCAGCCTGGGCTTTGCTGGGACAGAGTGTGGAGGGCAGCCATCCATGCTCCATTTCTGAGGATCTAGGTCCCATCCCTGGGCAGTGACCGTGGATCTGTTTGTGGGGATAGGAGCCATCGGGGACAGTAGGAGGGAAGAACAGCAACCCCCAGGAGGGCAACAGCCCCCAAACTTACACCTGAGGAGCAGGGGTCTGCTGGTGGATGTCACCTGGAGCACAGAGAATAAGCCCATCACAGACGAGCAGGGAAACCACCCAGACAAGGAGTCTGTCCCAGGAAGTGGTCAGATGGTGCCCAGGCTGCCCACCCTTTCCCCCGAAATGTCCATGGAGATGCTGAATAAAACCAGGGTCTGCTGCAAGCAGGATTCCTGCCCTCCACCACCTCCGGGGTCAGAAATGAGGACATCTCTTGGGGGAGGAGAAATGGGGTAAGGGGAAGAGGAGGAATGATGTAAAACTAGAAAAATGTCAATGATGCTCCCATTTCAGGTGGAGGAAGGCAAATCCCATTCAGTTTGGGATTCTTCGGATTCTAGACATGCTAGACGTTTAGTGTCCTCCAGTCTTGGGTTCTAAACTCCCAGGACCGTGGAATGTCCTGGATGGAAGTTCAGAATCTAAGAAAAGTGAAGCAGAATCTTGAGTCAGAAGGCACCTTCATGGGTAGCCTCACAGGCTGCTGTCCCAGGGCGTCTCAGCCAGTTTCCCACCCGCAAGAGACAGCTTGCTCATACAGTACGGATGCAAAAATGGTGGAGACATAAAATAAACACTTGGGTTTAACTGCAGCCATGCCCCTGTCCGGGAGCACTGGGGGCGGGGCTCTCGCAAGCCCTGTCCCCACTTCCAGCCTGGCTGGGGGTGTTTGGGTCAGTTGTGTGATCTGCCCCCTCCCCTCGTTCCGCCCCTTCCCCAGCCCTTCAGCCCCCGAAGGAGCCCAGCAGGTGAAGCAATGGGGACCAAGGGTCCCGTAAGGAGAGTCTTCAGCAGCCACAGGTCTGGGAGCCAAGCGGATATTGATTTGGTCTACAAGAGCAAAGGGACCCATTAAATGTACAGCTGTTAAAATGGCTCTGCCTGAAGCCAGCCATCTCTGAGGGTGGGCGGGGACCAGGCAGGCAGGTGGTGGACAGACCAGCTGGCAGCTAGAGCCCTGGTGGGGTGGTCTTAGACACCTGATTCCGATGTTCCGACCTGGGGCCTGGGATAGCCTAGCTCAGATCTGTGCTGCCCTGGTGCCCACGGGTCCCTGAGCTCCATCCACATCCCACTTTCTGGCCTCCTCCAAGTAAACACTGCAGACTCTCCCCTTCACTTCCTTCTCCATCTGCTAAAATTCTATTCACCTTCCAGACCTCTTGCAAATGGTACCTCCTCCAAGAAGTCTTCCAGACTTTCCTCTTCTTACTCTGTCACCCTCATAGGAGGAGGCTTAACCTCCCCACCATACCCATAGCCCTCAGGACTCTGCCGTCTTCTGACTTCAGCCATCTCTGCTACACTAACTGGGAGTTGGGAGTTGTCCCCCAGAAGAGGGACACGTGCGCTTCACCCCCTTGCCCCCACACACAGGTGGTTCCTGTGAGTCCAGGCACCCAGGTGATGGTGAGCTCCACAGTCAGGGGAGGACAGGGCAGGAAGTATTGGCTGAGCTACGGCCTGATGGCCATGGGGAGGAGGCACCTGACTTCTGCACCTGACTACAGCCCCCAGTCCCTGCGACAGATGTCAAGAACTGCTTAGGCCTCCATTCTTGGGATGGCCTTCAGAGACCTGAAGCCATGCGGTCTAGGGCTCGAATCCCTGCTCTCCCACTCGCCCCTCTGTAACCATGGGCCATCGCTTCTCTCTCTGCTCTTCAGTTTCTTCATCAATAATAAAAAAAGAGATGCTGGACACGACCCCTCAGAATGATTTGAGAATTAAACGAGACAATCACTGCAGAGAAGAGGGCCAAGTGGCTGCCTTGAGTCATACAGCAAAAGAGCAGAAAAGATGCTGGGCTTCCAGTTTCCCAGCCCCCAACTCCCCCTGCCCCATCCAGTCCCTCGCAGGTCTGGGGTCCCTGGCTGGGGCCTGCATCCTGCTGGAGGCCTGGCCTGTGTAATCTGGCAGCTGGTCTCCATGAACTAAGGAAAAATAGACCGTCAGCCTGCTCAGGCTGGGGCCAGTCCCCTCTTCGTTGTTCTGCTGGCCTGACCTGGCCTCCCCAGGGGACCTTATCTGCCCATTCTCTCCTTTCCCACCGAGCTAATCTCTCCCTCTTTTCAAGAGTTCCTGTTTCCTCTCTGCCGCCTTCTTGTCTCTCTCCCCGGGCCCTGTCTCTCCCGTGTCTCCGGCCGGCCTCCCACACTTGGCTCAGGAGCCTCCTCAAAGTGGCTGGTCCTAGTATGCCTGGGGACTCGCCATCTCTAGGCCTTGCCCAGTCTGAGACTGCTGCCCCCGAGGGAAGAAGGGAGATGGCGTGTGGGCCGGGTCAGGAATCCTGCTGGTGACAAGCATTCTGACACCCACAGAAATATCCATACCTGGGCCTTTTAAATTCTCTGAATTGGCTCGTGGACCAAAGGGCTGCAAAAGGACTTCCAGTGCAGTGGTTTGAGGATATTTACTCTGAAAGTCCAGGGTACCAAGATCTTATGGTTCTAAATCTCAGAACACGGTGAGACTGGGGGACACCAGAGCTCTGAGTTTATGGCCTTCCCACAGGCGAAAGCCCCACTCGTACCTCCCCAGAGTGGGGGCTCAGCTTAACTGCGTTGTTAGAACCCTGTTCTGGTCACGGAAGAGTGGTCCAGGGAGGAGGTCTCCACAGTCCCTGGGTTTCCCAGCCCCTGACCAGCAGAAAGGCACAGGGCTTCACAGCAGGCCTGGCACTGGCCAGCAGCAGGCCTGCTAAGTCAGGGGCTCAGCTGAGTCACCTGTCCTGAGCTGGAAGTAGCCTGTCTTCCACCCTGCTCTCCCCGTGTCTGGTGGGAGTGAGGACGTGTGAGCAGGGGTTCCGTGTCAGACACACCTGGGCTCCCTGCACTGCTATGAACTTACTGTGTGATCTGGACCAAGTGGCCTCCCCTCTCAGATCTTCACTTTTCTCACCTGTCAGAGAGAGATAACAACATCCACCGGGACCTGTTGTGAAGATGGCTCTGGACGTGTATGTCATAGGACACATCAGGTGCACGATAACAGGCAGCATTTATATTACTATGACCACCCTTTCTGAGTCATTGTGGGTCTTTGGTCTCATTTCTTCATCTGCTTGTCCTGGTTAAGGTCCAAAGGACACCCCAAAATCCAACATTTCCAAGGCATGTACTCAGGCTTTAGGGTGCCTTTGCTGAAGCCTGGGGCCCCCACGGGTGCATTGGGCTGGTCCCAGCCCATGTGGAGGCCCCAGATGGGAGGAGGAGGCAGACACAGACACAGCACAGACCTCTCTACAACACCATGGCTCAGTGCAAAGTGGGAGGAGAACACAGAGGCTGTGGGAACCCAGAGGAGGCCACTGACCCAGGCTGAGGGTGGTCAGGGAGGACTTCCTGGGAGAGAGCACCATTTACATGGGCCTTGGAGGAAAAGTGGGTGGTGACTGACCACTGTGAGCATGAGTGTGATGGCTGCTTTAAAGATCCAAAGGGTCGTATAGGGACTTCCCTGCTGGTCCAGTGATTAAGACTTCGCCTTCCAATGCAAGCGGCGTGGGTTTGATCCCTTGTCATGTAAGATCCCAGAGAAGGCAATGGCATCCCACTCGAGTATTCTTGCCTGGAGAATCCCAGGGTTGGCGGAGCCTGGTGGGCTGCTGTCTATGGGGTCGCACAGAATCGGACACAACTGAAGCGACTTAGCAGCAGCAGCAGCATGTAAGATCCCACTTATCTCATGGCCAAAATACCAAAACATTAAAAATAAAAACAGAAGCAATATTGTAACAGATTCAATAAAGACTGGTCCATATAAAAAAAATCTTAAAAAAAAAAAGATTCAAAGGGTAGTATGGAGCTTATGGGCATCGGGGAAGGTTTTATGGAGACGGCTCCAAAGGCTGAGTGGAATTCCAACAGAGAAATGACATTCCAGGCCTTCTGTGAAAGAGCAGCAGATGCCCAGAGGGAGGCTGGACAGAGAGATGCCTGAGGAATTGTAGGAAATGTGGCTGGAAGAGTCACCTGGGCCCTGGGGAGGGGGCTTGTATGCCAGGCCAGGGAATTGGTTTTGTGGGCCACGGGAGCCAGTGTGGAGCAGGGGCAGCCCTGGACCTGGGAGAGCATACACTCCAGGCGCTTGTTCAACATAGGCTGAGTTTTCTGCACAGATGCTGGTGGGAGGCCCACGCTAGGATGCCCCACCACTGGCCCTCAGCCCCGTATCAGTTCTGTGACCACAGGAAAGGCCCTTCCCATCTTGGAATTTCCTCATCTGCAAAGCAGATTGAGAGCCCAAAAGACTAATCTCCAGGTTCCCTCCAGACTGACTCCAGGACTCTGGCCACACAGCCTTCCCTCTTCCCACCCTGTGTCTCTGCAGGGACTGGGGAGTGGAAAGCTTTCCCCTCGGTGTATGTGTCTCTTCCATGGGCACCAAAATTCAGTTTATAACGTTCTTTTACATTCTTTGTCTGATGCAGTCACCCACAGCCACAGCAGATACAGGTTATTAATAATTACTTCCATCGGGGCAGGGGGAACGGCTGTGATCCCCAGATATTCTTGACTCACTCATCAGTGCTGCCCATGTCCCAGGAAGTGAGGCTGAAGCTCAGAGCGCAATAGTGCTGTGGGCACTGAGACCCTCACCCTTCCAATCCCCCATCTTCACTTGACAACAGCTAAGATCCCCAGGATTCTCCATCTCCTTGGCTGTTACCTCTTGCTCTCTTTGCCTTTTTCCTCTTCATCTCCCTGACCTCCAAAGCACAAGTGTCCCAGGCCCAAGCCTTGATTCCCTTTGGTTTTCTATCCCACCTTTTAGTGACAATGACCAAATGGGCATCTCAGCCCTGGGCTCTCCTTGGAACTCCAGGCTCGATTATCTACCCATCTATTCGGTATTTCCACTTGGACCCAACCAACATCACAGTCCACCAAGTCTGAACCCTAGTCCTCTCTCCACCCCCATCCCAGCATGCTTCCAAGCACTCAGCCAAAACACTTGTAGTCCTTCTCCATCCTCCTCACCCTCATGCACCACAACCATGAAAAGGACAAATCTTGATGGCTCCACCTTCAAACCAGAACAGGACTCCAATCACAACCACTGCAACCATGCCCACTGGTCCAGGCATGAAGCTGGGGGCCTTTCCCAACCACCACCTTGATCTCTACCACCAGCTTTACAGATGGGAAAACTGAGGCTAGGGAGGGAAAAGCCTTCCCGGTGGTCACACAGAAATCCTGCCAAGGCTAGCTGGAGCCTGGGTCTGCTACCACCTCCCTGAGGTCTGTGTTCCCAGCGCCTGGATAGGGTTTCTCTTGAAGCCACTTAGCAGGTCTGATGCCACTGCCAGGCTATGTGCACCCACATGTGTGTCCCTGAGGAACAAAGAGTCTGCCAGCTCGGTTTGGGTTTCAAGACTTCTGTCGTCGCCCTTGACCTGGAGATCCTACAAGGAGATTGGGGCCAGAACCGGATGGGAGGACCATGGGGGGGAAACATCAATAAGACGCCACCTTGCCTAGAAACTGGAGAGTTTGCTCCACCAGCCCCGGAATCCTCTGAGTTCACTTGAGGAGGCCAGAAACTGCAGGGGAGGGCTGGGGTTCTCAGCATTTATTTCAAACAGCTGTTTAAAGAGCTTGTTTAAAATATAGATCATCATATATATATATTTATATATATAAAATATATAAAGAGAAATTGAAGCCAGCCACCCCAAAGAAAAAGCTATGTTTTATAAATATTTCTATAGCTCCCACATCCCAGAGGAAGAAAAACAAAACAACAGAAAAAAACATTTACAACCCAAGCTAGTGGTTCCATGTGGTGGGCCCAGTAGGCTCAGACCCTGGGGTGGGCCAGGAGTCTCAAGGGCTACGCCTACAGAACATTCTGGTGAGGACAGGCTGACCTCCCACTTCCCAGGAAGCTGGTGTCTCTGGCTATGAAAGATCGAGTCCGTACCAGTCTTGCCAAGCCCACGCCCCTGGCTCCTTAGACCCGCCTGGAAGGCAGCAAGTGGGCACTCCAGGGCCTCGGGTTGCCAGGTTATTTTTAATCTTGTCGGTCTCCTTTGATGTCCTGGCTTTCCTTCCCCGATGGCCCAGCCTTCTGTTCCTGGCGGCTTCCAAATGGAGGCAAAGCACAAGCCTCCTTCTACGCTCGGCATCTGGAATTCACAAGCCAAAATCCACAGGGTGTCTCTGGCCCCCCTGGCTGGGCTCCAAGGGCCCCCGAGGAGCCGTGTGGCCTCACTTGCAGACGTAGCGCTCCACGGTGCGTTCGCACCTGCGGCAGGTGACGTAGCAGCACCAGTGGTATTTGCAGTGGCACCGCTCGACCACGCGGTCTGTGTAGGGGTTGTAGCCGCGTCCACAGCACATGAGGTCACAGCTGTCGCTGCCATGTGATGTCTTGTTGCACTGCCTGGAGGGGGATGAGGAGGTCAGTGAGCACCCCCATCACTCACCAGTCCCCCTCACTCCCAGCCAGGCAGCCGCAGTCTCCTCCGACCATGGCTGCTGCCTCAGTCCCTCTTGGACAGTGTCTTGGTCTTTGGGGAATTTAAAATAACTCTTTTTCCCAGGGGTCCTTCTCACTTTTCCCTATATTTCTAATAGGTGTTTATTAAAATGAGGAGGTGTTTGGTTTCTTTTGCCTCTTTTCCTATACCTTCTACTTCTAAATACTTGAAAATGTCTCAAACCATTGCTTAATAATCCTATCTTCATGTTTTATCCTTATTTAAATTCTAACAAATACAAAGATCGTTTTTACTTTCAGAATCTCAGGATAAATTTGGAAACAAATGGCATCAGACGTGAGGCACAGGGAGCATCTGGCACTCTCTTCTTGGAGACAGAGGGTCTGTCAATCATTTGCCCCCTTTGAATCAGGTGCTTCCCTCCAGAATTTTATCTTACTGGAGGCAGGCAGGGTCTTTGGGTCAGTGGAATTGCTATGCCCGCTTTACAGGTGGAAACAGGCTCAGCAAAGGACAGAGGCCTGCTCAAGGTCTCATAAGGGTTTGCAGATAAGCAGGGCTCAAGCTTAGGGGTCCTTTGAAACCAAGTCCAGTGCTTATTCGTTCTCCCCACCCTAAGGGGCAGAGAATCCATGGGCTGGAAGTGATTCACAAAGAAACGAATCACTCATGTGGGCAAAGAAGACACTGAAGGTCCCTATAAACCCCAAATATCCTTGCCATCGGTTCTTCTGTCTAGTGAGGAAATGTCTGTGCAGGTCGGCATTTTCATCTAGCTGGGCTAAGGCTTCACTGGGGTGCTGTCATGGGAAGCAGCTGGGTGGCCACAGCCACGTGGACCAAGGAATCTCAGAACGTCCTAGGTGAGTAAGCCCTGCTGCTGCTGCTGCTCCTGCTAAGTCGCGTCAGTCGTGTCCAACTCTGTGCGACCCCATAGACGGCAGCCCACCAGGCTCCCCCGTCCCTGGGATTCTCCAGGCAAGAACACTGGAGTGGGTTGCCATTTCCTTCTCCGATGCGTGAAAGTGGAAAGTGAAAGTGAAGTCTCTCAGTTCTGTCCGACTCTTTGCGACCCCATGGACTGCAGCCCACCAGACTCCTCCATCCATGGGATTCTCTAGGCAAAAGTACTGGAGTGGGGTGCCATTGCCTTCTCCGGAGTAAGCCCTAGTAATCCAACCCTCATATTTCCTGATGGGGAAACTGAGACACAGAATGGGCAGAGGACTTGCCCAGCATCACACAGGGTGAGCACCAGGTCTGTGAGAGTTCAGGAAGGCTTCCTGGAGGGGGCAGGGTCATCCAGGCCATTGCATGAAAGATGGGTAGGAATCTAAGATAGAAGGGAGGGCATAGGGCGGTGAGAGCAAGGAGAACAAACACCTGACCTAATGTAAGGTGGAGGGGTGACAGATGGATGAAGCAGCAAGGCTGGAGGCAGGGAGGCCAGGGAGGAGGCTGGACAGCAGCTGAGTAAAAGAAGCCGAGGCCTGAGCTGGAAAGGAGCCATGGAGAGGAAAGGAGAGATCACCTGGAGGGGGGGTCAGGAAGAGACGATGACCTGCATGTGGGGGCTGTATGCAGTTCCAGGCAGGAGGGAGGAGACAGGAAGCAACAGCAGAACAACATATTCCCCAGAGCCAGCAGACCTGGATTCAAACCCCAGCTCTACTGCTCACTGGCTGTGTGACTTCAGGCAAGTCACTTAACCTTTCTGGGCTTTTTTTTTGTCATTCAACACCATTAGTCCTTCTCAGCCTTATCCTGAAGGTCTCTAGACCAAGAAAGGATGGTGGAAAGGGTTTCATTTTATTTCTGGGCCCCTGACATGCAATTTTTGAAACCTGGCCTTCAGCTTCGGACCCAAACAAGACCTATGATGGTGCCTGTGAGGGGGAGCTGGGGAGGTTGGGGCCTGGGGAAAGAGCAGGTTTCAGAGTCTGGAATAGGGACTGCTGAGGGGGCCTCAGTTCACCACGCTGGATTTGAGGAGGGCATCTTGCCAGCCTAGGGGGCCCAGCTACGTGTACCACCTATGCACCTGCCTTTTACAGTTAACAAAGCTCATTTCCATCCAAACCCCTGTATCCCTAAATCCCCAACCTAGTAAAGCTCATGTTTCTCCTCCTCCAGGAAGCCTTCCTTGCTGTCCAGGCTGAGTCAGGGTCCCTGTGGGCTCCCCGTTTTCCCTCTGTCACAATCTGAGCACTTGATGTCCCTCCCCACCCCTGATGCCAGCCAGAGCCTCATGTAATGGATGTAAAAAGTGTCTGTGGTTGTGAGCCACTGGGGTGGTTTGTTACTGCAGAAAAAGCTGACCCATACAGCTGTCTGCCAAGGCCCATCCTTGGAGGAATGGCTGAGGGCTGAGCATGGCAGGAAACCGGGGGGTGGGGGGAAAGTATTCTGAGAAAGCAAAGGTGGCTGCTAGGGGGCCTCCTCATCAACAGTTTGGGGGCAAGTCCTTGGGGCAGAGTCACGACAGCTGGGAAGGAAGAGGCCTGGCAGCCTCGAGGAGGGGGTGCGGGGAGCCCATCATTCACAAACCCTTCCCAGGGCACTGATCACGCTCAGCATGGAGGGGCTGTGTGATTTGAATGACACCAACCTTCCAGGTGTGTGGCATTGTCCCCAAGGCACAGAAGACGACCCTGAACTTCAGGTAAGGGAAGGGATTTGTTCAAGGTCCCCCTCTCTAGGAAGCTGTGGCGTCAGGGTGGGAGCTGTCCTTCCTGAGACACACACAGGCACAGCTGCCCCAGGGCTCCAGGGAGAACCCCTCTTTGCTATGGGGTCCTCAGTGGGCTTCCCCCAGGTCCTGTGGGTTCTAGAATCCTCCCCCTACCCCATTCTCATCACACCCACCCTGGGTCCTCAGCCTAGACTCTTGCTCCTTCCTGTCTCTCTGGCCTGACCTGGTTCCATCTTCACTCTGCCTGACCTCCTCAATCTGGCCTCCAGATGGGCGCCTGAGCCTCCTCTTATAGCCTGCTGCCCTGGTCCGTGAGGAGGGATCCCCCCAAAGCAGCCCCCTTCTCCTAGAGACAGGAACGTGGGCTGAGGAGGAAGCAAAAGCTGGCCAGGCACCAACTATGTGCCAGACACATTCTCAGACACCCTCACTCTGGTTCAATATTCTTTTAACCCTGAAGAACACTCATCTTGTGGAATGCTATTAGGGGCTCCTTAATAAAAGAGTTCCACAGCCAAACACCTCTGGGAAACAGAGGCTTAGACAGATCCTTTACTGCGGGATTCCTCAGAGCTTTTAATATATTCTCGTGCCTTGCAAAGAAAATTTCCCAGTGTATTTGATTGCACAACTATTTCTTTATAGCGTTTCAGGATTGGATTCCTCCTGAACCATTTTCGGAAAGAGCTGCTCCCCTGAATCCTCACCAGCCCCTCCTGGCACCCAGGAGGTCTGTTGTCCTCAATGACTCCATCCCTCTCTCCAGTCCTGAATCAGCTTCAGCCTCTAGGATAGGCCTTGCTATAGGGTTCCCAGCCCTGGCTCTGAAATGGGGCTGGGGCGGGGGCGGGGGGGTGCTAGAAGAGAGAGCTAGGGTCTGGGAGGGGTGGATGTAGGTGGGGACGTGGGAGCACCCCCTCTCCACAAAATGCAGACTGGCCTCGCTGTCCTGCTGCCCCTTTGGAGCGTGCTGCCCTGGTCCTGCCTCCACGCTGTGCAGACTTCAGGTGTGGCCACGGGGGCGGCCTGCTGCCTCCCCCACCCCATGCCTCAGTTCATTTGTCCAACCAGCAGGTTGTGTGACATGATCCTTCACGTATTCATCTGACAGACATCTACCGAGAACCTATTTTATGTCAGGCAGCCTCTTTCCTAGCCCTTGTCTCCCACACAGTCACTGTCTCTTCCCACCTGTCTCCCTCACTAGGGGGCAGGTGAGGTAGGGACCTCTCATTTGCTTCCATTCCCAAGGAGCCCCTGCCTGGGTGAGGTACACAACAGCCTCTCCCAGGAGCTCTGCCAGGGGCCCCTGCTACCCCACACCTCCACTCAGCATTCGACCAGGCAGGGACTCCATTCCCCAAAGGCCAACTGAAGCCTGACCGACTGTGTGTGCCCGGGCTGAGCTGGGAAGGGGCATGCCCCACATGGCTGAGCTTTCCTGCCAGGGTGGCGGCAGGCCCTTACCTGTCCTGCGTCCCGTGCGAGCCCACCTTCTCATTCTTCATGCAGAAGTCAGGGGAGCTCTGCAGATAGACGAGCTCCGAGTCCTTCACAGGCCGGATGTCCAGGTCCTTGGGCACCAAGTGCTTGCGGGTACCCATGGGTCGGTGCACCACCTTGGTGGCCGACAGGTAGCGGGTCTTGAGGTCAGCGGCCACATCCCGAAGCTCCTGCAGCCCCTTCCAGCAGGTGCGGATGGAGCAGGAGCCAGATACCCCATGGCACTTACACTTCATTTCCAGAGAGGCGCGCAGAGCCTGCGGACAGGGGGAGGGCGTTGGGCTGGGTGGTGGGGCTCCCTCCCTTGCCTGCCCTGGGCCCTGGCCCCACCTCTCCGCCTGCCAGTGTTCTCAGGGTGTCACTGCCTGCTCCAGGCCTCAAGGGACAAGGGACAGGGTGTTTTGCTCTAAAGCTGCAGGGTAGATCCTTAGCTCCTCCTCCGACCCTGGGTTGGGGGGCAGCTGGGAGGGGCAGGAAGAGAGTGGCTTTTGCAATAGTAACGATGACATTCATATACCTACTGTACCTAGTGCTCTCACAACAAATGGTTTCATCATCACAGAAGTCGTTCATGGGCGATATCATTAATTTCCCCATTTGAAAAAGAGAAAATGAAGACTCAGAGAGGCGGAGTCTCCTGCCCAAGGCTACATAGTTAGGAGATCTTGGGCTGGGATTTGAATCCAGTTCTGAGGACAATTCCATAAGCCATAGCTTTTCACATTCTCTGCTTTTTCTCTTTCACAAAATGCTTGCTAAAAAAAAAGGGAGCGGGAGAAGAAAAGGAAGGGAGGGAGAGGAGAAGAAGAATCAAGAGGTGGGTGCTAGGGGCTGGCCTTCCCCGCGCCTGCCTGTTGCCGCATCATCACTCAGCACCTGTCTTCATGTGCTCTGAGCAGGTGTGTAATTGCTACCTTATAGAGTCGTTGAAAGGATTCAACAAGATGACATATATGAAAGCGTTTTGTGAACTACTAAAGTTAAATCAATATTTGGTTTTGAAAAATCAGTCTAAGTAAGAATTATGGTGGGCAGGGTTGGGCTCAGGGCCTGGGGAGACTCTAGCCGTGGCTTTGGAAATGACTGTGTGCGACTGACTTCTGCAGGCCTCAGTTTCTCCCTGTGTACCTGAGGGGCGTGAGTGAGACGCCTTCTGCAGTTCTTTCAGTCCTGCAGTCTAAGCCCCGCCCCTTTGCACACAGGACTGGGATCCCTCTGCCCTCCCACCTGCCCTGTGGGCTCCACTGCAAGGGTTATAGGTCTCCCAGGCCTCCCCCTGCATTGAAAATACAGGGAAACTGAGGCACACGGAGGGAGCCTTGCTCCAAATCTCATGGGGAGTTAGTGAGGAAGCTGGTCAAGGTCCCAGGGTTCCCTACCCCTCACAGTGCCAGGAAGTGGGAAGTGAGGGAGTCCATTTGGGTCTAGAGGCTGGAACTGTCTCAGCAAAGCCTGTGGAGAGCACACAAGAAGTGAGCCTGACTGCAGGGCACGACGGGCTTCCCAAGGCCACGAGGTACTTCTGAGTCATCCAGGAAAGGACGCCACACTTAGCTCCTCGGCTCAGAGGGCAGGGAGGGCCAGGCTTCCCGAGGCCTCAGTGCCAGGGCAGGGCATGCTGTCATTGACCCTCCCGGGCCCTTGCAAACAGCCCCAGGGAGGCCAGCTCTGGGGCATCAGGGCCCCGGGACAGGCCTGAGGTGCCCCCAAAGATGAAGACCCTGAGCGGACTGCGCTGCGGGATGGGATGGCTGCCAGTGTAGCGGGAGCAGGGCAGCATGAGGCTTGGGCCTGGTCGTGGGCAGGAGTAGGGATGGGTTCTTGGGTGGGAGGATGGTGAAGGGCTCCCAGTGGGTTTCCAAGGGTTGTGCGGAGCAAGCCCGCAGGGTTTGGAGGCAGAAGTTCTTGGTCCCTAGACAGACTCTGCTACAGACCACAGAGTGACTTGACCTTTTTCCCCAACTGTCCAAAGATGGCCTGAACGTCCTAGAATCCTTACCCAAGGGAGATCAGAGAAAGAGGAAGGTGAGGACATGGAAACCTCTAGACTTGGAATCCCATAGACCTGGGCTCCATCGTACTGTGTGTCCTCGGCCAAGCCACCTTCTGCCTCACTTGGAGCCTCTGCACAATGGGCCTAAGGGGGCTGCAGGGACCCTCATGACCTCCTGAGATTCATTCCCACCTGACACTCTGCCCCTCTGGGATCAGCTACCCATCTGTAAGGAGGGGTAGCAGTACCTCTTCACAGTCTGGTTTCATGGACCATGGGAGAGAAAACTAATCAAGCACCCACCACAGTGTCTGGCACACAGATGAGTATAAAGTTTGTTAAAAAGTCTGTTCATTCACTTATGCATTCATTCCAACCTTCTGTACAATGAGGTGAGGATTTAAAGCAACAATGATAATGACATGCAAGGAGGGGAAATCATGTTTTGGAGACTAGGGTGGGTTTTTGAGCCGGGAGAGAGTTCCCATTAGATCCAAGGAGACGATCCTTAGCTCTCCACGGCCCACGGCCCTCTCCATGCTTCCTCTCACGCCCGGCCTTGGCCCAGAGCCCCGGAGAAGGAGTCTGAGGAAATGTGACAATGAGGACTAGAGAGCACCCACCCACCTCATTTTATAGATGGGAACACTGAGGGCAGAGAGGAAGTGACTCGCCCAGTGTCACACAGTGAGTTTAGAGCTCCTGACTCCCAGCTTAGCGTTCCTTCTGCTCCACCAATGTTCTCCAACCCAAACCCCGGTGGACCCCCTGGAGGAGAAGAAGCCAGGCAAGCCCCAAGCAGCTGGAGAGGGAAGAGTCAGGTGAGGCCAGGAGCACATCAGTGTGGACGTATCAGGGCCCGTCCCCCCACCACCCCCTCCACTGGGGCACATCGGGTGGCCCTTTTCGGGCCAACTGGCACAAGCACAACCATCTGGGGTGGGTGGGGGGGTGGGTGGTTACCTGTCTCCCCACTTCACTGTTGTGTAGACGCATCAGTTTATTGGCTTGGGATCCTGTTTTTTTCACCTTCATAGGAGCATCGGAAAACTTGGCCCCCATGAGGAGCCCGTAGCTGAGGTTGTCCGCACATCCTCCCCAGCGGTTCCCGGGCCCGGGTGGCTCACCTGGGACGGGGCCGCAGGAGCAGCCGGGCAGGTCGCCGGAGGTGCAGGCCCGGGCGATGGCGTGGCTGATGGCGGCCGCCGACAGCGCATACACGAAGGCTGACTCCCGCGTCCCTGTGGGGAGGAGCGGGCTCAACCAGGGCGGGCGACCCAAGCACAGGACCGTGCCCAGGGCTGAGGTCCCCACCTGCCTCTGTGGGGCCAGATGGGGACGGGGTGGGGAGTAGATGGAGCAGGTGGAGGGTGGCACCAGGACCATTCATCTGTCACCCCCCATCCTCCCCCAAATGGACTAGCTGACAGACACACGCACTCGTGAAGCCCAAAAAGCCAGCAACCCCACAAGCACACCCTCACACGCTCACCACACTGCACTTTCACATTGCACACCCCACACTCAGCGTTAGGGACTGCTTTCAGGCACTGAGGGTCCTGTCCCTGAGCTCCTCAAAGACAGGTGAGCAAACAGCCTGCTGCAGGATGAAAGGTGTCCCCTAAAAAGATATGGTCAAATCCTGACCCCTGGTACCTGTGAACGGGATCTTATTTAGAAATGGGGTCTTTGCAGGTGTAACTGAGCTGAGGTCATTAGACAGATCAGAGTGGGCCCAGATACAACAACTGGGGTCCTTGGAGGAAGAGGGAATCTTGCACACAGAGACATAGAGGGCAGAGGCCACGTGACTGAGACAGAGACGGAAGAGATGCAGCTACAAGCCAAGGAACACACAGACTGCGGCAGTCCCCAGAAGCGAAGACGGGGCAGGGACAAGTCCTCCCCCTTGTGCCTTCATAGGGAGCCCTGTGGACACCCTGACTCTGACTTCGGATTTCTAGCCTCCAGATGGAGATGATTCTCCCCTTGTGAGAAGCCCCCCAGAGCATGAGGCTTTGTTACAGCAGCCTTAGCAACTAAGATGGAGCCCAACATGCCTTGGCTGTGGGGTTCTGGCCTCAGGTCCAAGTAAGTTACTGCCCTTCTCAAGCCTTGGTGTCTTTAACTGTAGAGTGGGAATGATATACCTACCTCACAGGCCTGCTCTGGAGTTGAGATAATTCAGGAAGAAGGGAGGCTTTCTTTGTAAAGTGCTGCACACACATGACCTGTCACTGTGCGGGGGACAGAACTGATCCCCTGCCCTTCAAAAGGCTCCCTATGATACACAGGACTGCCCCCCTCAATCCACCCCAGAAGCCCCCCTCCTCCAGAAAGTCTTCTCCACAGACGCTCTTTAGTCCCTGTATCACTCTGGGCCTCTCACAGCACTTTCAGTCGGGTTGGTCTAGAATTACCATGTGGCACACCTGTCTGCCCTGAGGGTGGGCTCAGTCACACTCTGTTATAGACTCCCCACCTCGCCCACCAGCCTCCCTGCATCATTCATTCCTTTGTCCAGGTATGAGGGGTATGCATGCATTTGTACTGTCACCCAGACTCCCCCACACTCCCTATATGTTCATCCATTCATCAATTCATGCCCAAACACCCATGGCCATGATTAATTCATCCACCCACCCATCCGTGGATCCATCCATCATCCAGTTATTCACTCATCCACCCATCACGCTTCCATCCATCCATCCATGAACACAGCCACCTATCTAAACACACATATATTTATGCCTGAATTCATCCACCTCGACCCGCACACATTCCGCAGGCCCTAGCAGGCCCCGCCGGCCCCCTACCTCTCTCCAGGTCGAGCAGATAGTTGGGGGCGAGCTCGATGGAGGAGCAATTCCAGCGCATGTCGGCGAAGGCCCGGCGGCAGGCCTTCATGACCTCGCGGGCAGCGTGCACGATGGTGTGCATGAGCTCCAGGTTGCTCCGGCACAGCTGTACCTGCGCCGACACCAGGCCCTCCAGCTGCTTGCAGTGCTGCGTCTGGTTCAGCGCCAGGGCCGCCGGGGTCTTGGACAGGGCCCTGCACATAGCCGGAAGGCAGCACCAGTGAAAAGGAAGTCAGGGCCAAGAGGGACCCTGCTGCCTCCACCCACTGTATGGCCCCAGCCTCTTCTCAGTGGGTCTGGAGCCTTTGCTGAAAGGAGCTGGGAAAGCAGGAGGCCAAGCACTGCTGTCCCCAGCAGGGTAATGGCTCTCCATCCCGCCCTTGTGTGACCTTGGGCACGTCCCTGTCCTTTTCTGGGCTTGAGGCCCTCATTCATAACATAGGATTGTGACCCCCCCCCCACCCTACCTAAGCTTTGTTATAATTAGACAAACAGTTTTCTAGTTCACAAAGCATTCACATCTACTGCCTTATTTAGTCCTCACACAGCTGTGGATTATTACTTTTTATGCAACATTCACTCAGTACTGAGCCAGACACTATGCTAGGTGCTAGATTATAGTCATCAGCATAATATACATTATTAATTGAGCACTTACTAGATGCACAGTGTGAGTTAGGAGCTTCCCATTTTGGCTTTGTTTAATTATTAAATCCATGTATTAAGGCTGTAAAAATCCCACATACATGCAAGGGACTTATGAAAAGATTAAAACCACTCAATTTTGTGATAAATGGGATTTAACCATTAACTTGGGCTTCCCTGGTGGCTCAGATAATAAAGAATCCACCTGCACATGGAAGCAACCTAGATGTCCATCAGCAGACGAATGGATAAGGAAGCTGTGGTACATATACACAATGGAATATTACTCAGCCATTAAAAAAAATACATTTGAATCGGTTCTACTGAGATGGATGAAACTGGAGCCCGTTATACAGAGTGAAGTAAGCCAGAAAGAAAAACAACAATACAGTATACTAATGCATATATATGGAATTTGAAAGATGGTAATGATAACCCTATATGCGAGACAGAATAAGAGACACAGATGCATAGAACAATTTTATGGACTCTGAGGGAGAAGGTGAGGGTGGGACGTTCTGGGAGAATAGCACTGAAACATGTATATTATCATATGTGAAACAGAACACCATTCCATGTTCGATGCATGAGACAAGGGCTCAGGGCCGGGGCAATGGGATGACCCAGAGGGATGGGATGGGGAGGGAGGTGGGTGGGGGGTCCAGGAAGGGGAACATATGTAAACCCATGGCTGATTCATGTCAATGTATGGCAAAAACTATTACAATATTGTAAAGTAATTAGCCCCCAACTAAAGTAAATAAATTTATAAAAAAAAAAAAAAAAAGAATCCACCTGCAATGCAGGAGACCTGGGTTCAATCCCTGGGTTGGGAAGATCCCCTGGAGAAGGGCATGGCAACCCACTCCAGTATTCTTGCCTGTAGAATCCCCATGGACAGGAGCCTGGCAGGTTACAGTCCATGGGGTCGCAAAGAGTTGGACACAACTGAGTGACTAAGCCCACAGCCATTAACTTGCTGTGTGACTTTAGATAAATCACTGTCCTCTCTGGGTCTCAGTGTCCGTACCTGTAAACTGTACTCCCCAGAGCAGGTTCCAGTGAGACACTCTGAAAAAGCGGATCCATGGCCAAGCACATTTTGGGGATGTGATATACTACATCCCCTCTTGAAGAATAATAATGCCTATTTCCATTTTAAAGGCCCTGAGAAGTCCTGCAGCAAAGCCACAGGCTTGGTTTGTAACTTCCAAGTCTGCTGAGCACAAAACCCTTTATCTGAGGAGTCCTGACCTCATCCATGCTTTGGGAATGCTGGCCTAGGGGGTTCTCTATGAACCCTGATGATGCTATAGGACCTCTGAGCTTCCCAGATCCCGGCTCTGGGCACTGAGATTCTAAAATTTTAGGACCAGGGGACCATCCTGGATTCACCTTCTTCCCAGGCCTTTTCTCAGGAGCAGATTACATCAGGCTGCACCTCCTCTAAGTGGAGGCTAGAGGGACCCCGCAGTCTTCAAGAGTTCCACATAGACATGGTCCCTACCCTAGCACTAGCTGGTCCTCAGAAACCCAGCAGAGACCTTGGAGGGACAGGGGGAAAGCAGGGGCCAGCCTTCAGGCCTGAGTGCTGTGTGTCCCACTTGTTGGGGCCATAGCAGACCTCATCCAGGGTCAGGGCTGAGACCTGGAAAGGCCTAGGATTCCTGAGCCCCTGGCCTGAGATCCCAAGGGAGGCAGCCCAGTGCCAAAGAACAGCACAGGCCTAGGCAGACTCTTGGCCATGTCACCCCCACCTCCGTCACCCGCACTCCCCTGTGACCTTGAGCAAGGCAAGTAACCTCTCCCCTCCCAGTACTGTCTGGGGGATTAACTCCATGTGTGTTACATGCTCTGTCCAGGGCTGACACATCATGGTCAGTGCTCTGTGATGAAATCTACTACATTACTGCATTGGTGGCCTCTTCCTACCTTAGCCTCTTGCACCTACTTAGTCAAGGCCAAGGGCTTCCCTCTGACTTCACAGCCCCTCAAAGCTTGCCACCACCACCCCCAGCACTCTCCAGCCTCTTGTCCTTGTCCCCCACATATTGAAATATCCACCATACCAGACTCCTAGCTTCTCTGACAGGGACCACCCTGTCACCATGCCTGTACGCAACTTTTCCTGGTGCCAGGAATGCCCTTCCCCTGGTTTCTGTACCTAAATGAATAAATGAACTTGATCTGCTTGTGGGAAAAATATTTACTAAGCATCAGCTCTTCCCAGACTCATTTGGTAATGAAGGATATAGATCCTTTCCTCAAGGAGCCCCTCAATGGACAGCTGCATAGATCTATCATTGGTTATAAGGCAACCTAGATGTTCCAGCTCATGGACTGGCCCAGGGGAGAGCTCAGGCTTTGGGCAACAGCTGTGTGACCTGGGTAAGTTACCCAACCTCTCTGGGCCTCATGGTCCTCATCCGTTATAAGAAAATGATAAATTCTACTTCCAAAGATTATGGTGAGATTTAAATGTGATAATGGCTGTAAAGCATTTGGAGTATTCATAAATGGAATTCCTCACTTGTTGCCACTTGAATCTTGGACCAGAGGGAGTCAGAAAACCCAGGTTGGGGCTCAAGCTCTGGCCTCTACGTGCTGTGCAGTCTTGGGTAAATTGCTGCCACTGTCTGAGCATCAACCACAAAATGGGGGTTCCTGGAGGCCTTGCAGGGGCCAAGTGAAATGATATGTGCTTATAGGTACTAATAGGTTAGTTGGCTTCCTCCTGCCTCTCTCTGCCAGGCCCTCACAACTCCAAAATATAGAAATCTTCCCAGAGGCCTGGGAAGCAGAGCCAGGGCAAATGAGCATGGCCTGGGGGCCACACTGGGGTGGCACAACCCAGCCTGTCTTGAGATTGACTGTGGGTGACTTGGGCTTCTCCCCTCACTGCCATCCCTGGCCCACCCCTCCCCCACCACCTAAAGCATGAGCCAAGAAACTTGGTGTATCTGGTGCAGACCTCAGGCCTGATTGCTTGATCCTGCCTATGCCAGGACACCTGGGGAATCTGCTGCCTGAATTCCTGCAGCCTGTAATGGGTGAGGGGTGACCACACAGCGGCAGATATCACCCCCCATCCCAGACTGTTTCTTGATTGTTGAAACCTCTCTGCTTCCACCCAGCAAACACTGTCCATGCACATGGACCCACTGTCCCAGATGGACACAGCAGTTCCCAGTTTACAGAGCCTCTCATTTCATCCCATTCTCACAATGTCTGGAGGGGCCTGGGAGAGTATTACCCACTTTAAACGGAGGAGGACACTGAGGCGGTCCAATGCCTGGGTCCTCAGCCTCCTCTGGATGCCACTTTCCTGGGTCCCCTCTCTACTGGGCTAGGGTCCGTCCACACTCAGCCTGCCCTGAGCCCACTCTGCCCATCACCCTTGCCCAGTTTCCATCCTTCCCCTCTGAGCCAGTTTTCTGTTTCACAACAGGAAGGATTACAGGAGATATATGAGAAAACACCCAGCACGGTACTGGGCACACAGCGGGCACACATGCAGGGTGGCTGTCTTCCAGGTCCTTTCCCTGGGCTCCTGCTCAGAACGTGGATAACGTAAGCTCAGACTTTTCCTTGGGGAGCTCAGTTCAGGTAACGCCTGAGCGCCGGGCACTGTGGCTCCCAGGAGGGATTGTCTGGACTCCTGGAGTCTGGATCAGCCACTCTGGGTCAGTCTGTCCATCTCTGAAGTCATCAAGCATCCACCTCCCCAGCAGGTGGTGAGAGAGGTTCTATGAGGGGAATCCAGCGTGGACAATGAGGCTCAGCCTTCCCAGGAGGGCGGAGGACAAATGGGAACCATCCTGGAGGTGCTGGGTGGGCACGGGGCTGCGGAGTGCGCAGCTGGGACAGAGCGGCCAGCTGCGGCGTGCTGGGAGAGGCCAGCTCCCAGGAGTGTGCAGACCGGGAGATCAGGAGGCGGGAGGCAGCGGATTCCACTCCAGAGGAGGGCGATGCGGTCATCTGGTAATTAGTGGTAATGACCGTTTCTAACTAAGGCCCCCTTGGGGAGGTAATCAAGGATTAGGGTGGGAGGTGGGGGAGTTACCCGTCTGGACATCTCCTCCGCCTTGCCTCACTGCAGCAGACCCCTAATTGAAAACATTTTGGTTTATCTGGGGGCGGGTGCATGGGGGAGAAGGTAGAAGAGAGGACAGGAGGGAACAGAGAGTTCACAGGCAAGGCCTATGCCAAGGGGGCCGTGGGATGCTGAGGTCTCCTCATTCAGGAGTTAGGGCTCTCCTGGGAATGGTGGGGTGGTGGTGAGGGGCACAGAGACCTGGGTTTCAGCTCCAGCTCGGCTGCTCATCTAACGTTCAACTTTGGGCAAGTCACTGTCCCTCTCCGAACCTCAATGTCCCCCCTCCATTGCAAGTGGGGACACTGAGGCCCAGAGAAGGGGAGGGCTTGCCCAGACCTGTACACAACCAGCCAATCAGAGAATCAGAAGCAGAGCCAAGCTAGAACTCCTAGATCACAGGCTACGGCTCTTTCACTCCATTGTAGAGATGAGGAAACTGAGGCTCAGAAAGGCTCAAGTGATTGATTTGCCTGAGGTCCAGCTCACAGCTAGTGAACTGTCAGAGCTCAGGCTGGGACTCAGGTCTCCTAACTCGGGTCCGGTGCTCCTCCCAGCCTCTCTGCGGCAGCTGTGTCCCTCCGAGTCTCTTCAGACTCTTCCTCGAGAGGCCTGACCCAGAGTGAGCAGCAGGCTCACTGGGGCCACTCCACCCACCCTGGGGCTGCCTCCAGAGGCTCAGAGAAGGCTGGAACCATCCTCTCTGCCCCCAAGACAGCCAGAGAAGGTTCTCCTCACACTCTCTGGTCTGAGTCTCCCACCATTGGGCTTGGGTGAGAGGCAACGTAGGGGAGGGATTCCCCCAGGTGTTTCCACCCCCTCTCCCTAACCCCCGCTCCACAGGGAGTTCAGGCTGAGTCCCAGGTCCCCATAGGTGGGCAATCTGGGTCATTCAGCCACGTCTACTTTCAGTTCCCATGTCAAATTCCCCTCTGTTCTTCAGCTTACTTTCCAAAGCCCAGGGCAGCAGGGGCCCCTGGCACATCCTCAGGACCCCCAGCTTTTCATCCCCACTGTATCCTTCTCTGTTCCTAACTTTCCTATGGCTCCCTGAGACCAAGAGGAAACAGAGCCAGGCAGCTTAAGTCCAAATCCTGCCTCTGCTGCCTACTAGCTGTGACACCCTGTTCACTAAAGACCCACTGAGCCTCTACTTCCTCTTCTGTTTAATGAGGGAGATGGCCGAACCCACTTCACATGGTGGTTGGGAGACAGATGAAACAACATACATCAAGAACTTAGCACAGTGCCCGGCATATTCCAAGGCTATATATATATATATATATATATATATACACATATGACCTTGCCATATGGTCTGCAAGGCCATACACACACACACACACACACACACACACACACACACACACACTGTTATTCTTAAACTCCACTCTTTATCCTGCTTCCTCCTGTATCTTCAGCTCCAGCAATTTAACCACTATCAAAGAGGTTTGGCTTCATGGAGCCTGTCTGCCTGGCTTCTGATCCCACATCCACCATTAATTAACTAGCTGTGTGACCTTAGGCCAGTTACTTGACCTCTCTGTACCTTAGTTTCCTCATTTGTAAAATGGTAGCGATAAGAATGTCACCTACTTCACAGGAGTATTATCAAAGTTAAATGTCTAAAGCTCTGGGGATTTACTAGTAAGCTCCTGTAATTCCTGGTTTCTCTGTTTCCCCACACGCACAGTCCTGTCCCTGCGGTTCCTTCTGCCTAGGATGCCTGCTTTGCATTCCATCCGTGGCCATTGAAATCCTATCTATCCTTTGAAGCCTGGCTCAAAGTCACCTCCCTTACGTGGGACTAACCACTCCTCCTCTGGGCTCCCATGCTCCCTCTCCTAGGACACAGCCTAAAGTCCACTTTGTATCGTTATATGTCTGTTTCCCTCAAGAGGCTGGAAGTGCTTTTAAGGCAGACACTGAGGTATACTCAATTTTGTGGCAGCCTAGGCTATGCAGTGGGGATAGCATGGATGTTGGGCTTAACTAGCCATCTACTGCAGACCCTACCAAGCCACATGCCAGCTTGGAGGCCCGCGCAAGTCACACATTTCTCGGAGGGAATGATAGCAATGTTCCCCACAACATGTTAGTGGCAAGCCCAGTTCTTGGCCTCTGACGCTCCTTGTGCCCTTTAACAACGCCTTTCCTTCTCTGGACCTCAGTTTCCTTATCTATACAATGTTAGTGGTGGGCGAGAAGGGCTTGGTCTCCCTGATCAGAGGTTCTCACCAACTGGGGCAGTGCCAGGTACCAGGGGGAAAGTGGCTGATTTCTCATAAAACTAATCATGAGCAGCTGAGAAAGGCTGGTCCCCCTCCCCCCACACACATACCCCACCCTAGGCTGGGAAGCCGCTGAGCCCAGGCTTCGTCTTGCAAACAAGAAATGCAAAAAGATGGGGTTCCCCTCTCCAGAGGAAAATTAATCAATAACTCAGCCCCAGAAGAGGCAGGGCTGGTGACCTCAAGACTGTTTCCTGGTGGCCCAGCCACTATCGCCCTGTCTTCCAGCTAATCCATGAACCTTCCTCACAGTCCCTCCCCAAACTCCATAATCTGTCCCCTGCCTGTTTTATCTGCATGGCTCCCCGCCCCCGACCTGGAACTCTCTAGAGTGTGTCCCATCCTGGACTTTTCAACCACGCCGGGAGTTCCTCCACCCAAAGGGCCCTTCTCTCACTGCCCTGACCCGCCAAACTTCCAGAGATTCCTCAGGTCCATCCTAGGAGCCCTACCCCGGAAAAATCTACCCAGGGTCCCAATACGTGCCCCCCACCAGATGGTCTCCTCTCCTCTTAGGCCCACAACACTGCACTGGTCTCTTCTGGAGCACTTGGGAGTTATTTACAGCCTGGGCTTATCTCTTCCAGACCAGAGGGCAGCTTCTCCAGGAAGTGGCTGGGTTTTACTCCTCTCTGCCTGCCCTCACAGCTCACAGTCCTGCACAGAGCAGGCACTCCCTTCTGCTGGATGGAAGGAAGTCTCTCTCCCACCCACCCTTCCATTAATAATTTCTATCTAAATGACTGTCTTTCACATGTGCAGAGCATCTGACAGTTAAGGAGGCTCTTTTATGAGCCCCTTCTCATCTGACCTGAGTGAGACAGAGGCTCTTTCCCTCCTTTGACAAAGGA
This sequence comes from Giraffa tippelskirchi, assembly GCF_054371585.1. NCBI lineage: Eukaryota > Metazoa > Chordata > Mammalia > Artiodactyla > Giraffidae > Giraffa > Giraffa tippelskirchi. The sequence goes on from NC_137285.1 coordinate 126,873,195, forward strand.
GGACGCTGAGGCTCCCAGAAGCTGAGAGACACTTCCCCAAGGTCACGCAGGTGGGGCAGTCTGGACTGTTTGAGGACCTCCAGCTAGGGTCAGGAGACTGACAAGGAACGTAATATTCAGCAGGCCCTGTGTGCAGTGCACAGACCCTTAAGACTGAGCCCCTCGACCACGCTCTTTCCATCTGTCCTGGTGGAGGTCTTGCTTAACTCTCAGCTGCACAGGACAGAGCAATTCCGCCGCCTTCCACGCCCTGTCTCGCTCCTCCCGCAGGTAAGGACAATATTTTACAGAGGAGGAAAAGGAGGCTTAAGAAGGGTGATTCGCCCACAGCCCCCAAGCAACTTCTGCTCCCCGGTCTTGGGTACGCTAGTCAGATCCAGGGGGCCCCTTAACGCTCTCCGCCTCCCCGGGCCTCGGGGGCCCATCTGCGTAGACGCGGATCCCCTACTTACAGCCACTTGATGCCATAGCACACGCCGGTCTGGAGCGCCAGGGCGAAGAGCAGCGCCTGGCAAACCTGCGGCCACACCTTCATCCTCGCGCGGCGGGCGCGCAGTGGGGTCTCACCCTGGGGAAGCCGCGCCGAAGTCTAGCCGCGCTCCCGGCCGCCGTCGCTCGTCCTGCGCGCAGGCCGCCTGCAGTCAGGGAGAGCGGAGGCTGCGGGTTAAGGCGGCGCGTGGGGCGGGGGCCACGGGCGTGGGGGCTGGGGGCGTTTTATTCAAATTACAAAGGAGGGGTTGGGGCCCGGGGAGGCCGGGCGCGCGGCGGGCGTCGCCTCCAGCCCAACATAGTCCCGGACGCTGCCGGCGTCTGGCTCAAATTAGGTGCCGCGGGACCGCGGCCGAGGGCGTGTCCACCTAGAGCCGCCCTCGGCGAGAAGAGAAAGGGGCGACAGGATCAAAGACTCAGGAGAGACCAGACGGAGAGACAGCGAGAGGGAAAGAACCTCGGAGAGCGAGGCTGAGAGAAACTGCTCAGAGGGACAGACACACAGCCCTAGAAGGTGTCGAGGGCAGAGGCTGCAAGCGGGCAATGGGAAGAGCAGATTCTGCCCCCAGGATCTGGGTTCTCATCGCCGCAATATTGTTAGTTATTGCCGGCTTGGACATTCTCCTTCCCCGCTGGGGCTCGGTTTACCTCCTCTGTAAATTGGGACTCAGTTGTTATTCAAACTGTGATCATAATGCAATTCACCTTTTAAAAAGAACATCAGCCTAACGCGATCGTCTTTTTTTTTTCCTCCCAGCAACCCTGGGAGATGGTACTATCACTGCCCCCATCTCACAGATGAGAAAACTGAGGCCTGGAGATGTGAAATGGGATTGTTCAGCCAACGAGCGGCAGTCTTCTACTCTCAGTCTACCCAGTGTCAGGTGAGATCATGCACCGTGAGAAGACAAGGAAATGGGGGCTTGCTCTGGGGCATCAGTTTCTCAGGCTGTGACGGGTAGGATGAGAAAGGGGATGGCAAAAGTCTTTGTGCAGTGAGGGCTACTCAGGGTCCTGAGTTTCCTAGTTCCGCTAGCGGTGCCCTCTTGGAGGGTTGGATGGTGCCCAGGCCGGATCGGAGGCGGGGCGGCCTGGCCTTGGCTAAGCGGGTAAGCTCACGGGGCCGGCGGGATGCCGCCTCTGGCCGCCAGGCGGAGTCCTGGGGTCGCGGAGTACACTTACCCCGCCCGCAGGCCGCAGACTCGCTTTCTCCGCCTTTTCTCTATTTCTTCTTTTCCCCTGCATCTTCATTCTCACCTCATTAACTAACTCCCTTCCCAGCTTCTCCCAAATTTACCAACACCTGGCGTTAGTCCGGAAACAAACACAGTCCCAGCCCCTCCTCCCTGGGGAGGAGCAGACAAAGGTATTTCTTTCTAAAGGGTTTGGGGAGTTGGAAAAAGGAGGCGCCTTAGTGGGGGGCGCTTGATCAAAAAGGAGGCGTTTTCACCTGACTGTCTGACCTTGGACCTTCCACCACCCCAGCCTCAGCTTCCCTGTCTATAAAAATAAGGGCCCGGACTTCATGCATCTCCTGAGGTCTTTCCAGTCTCCAGTAGTCTGCAGGTATTTTGAGCCCCCTCTCCCCAAGTTCCCCCTATTACGTCTACCTGCGTGGTGTGTGCAAGTGCATGTGCGCCTTAAGAGCACACATACGCACAGACACACATTTTAAATCCCACTGTTTTCTGGGACCTTCCGGCATGACCCAAAGCAAGGCAGGGAGAAATCTCTGAATTACGTTTTCTTTCTCCTCCGCAGAGTTCTCCTAAGCCAGTGGTGCTCGCTCTAAGGCACTGGGGGCGGGGAAGCAGGAGTGGTGTTTCAGCTGGGGTCTTAAGTCTAACTGAGCCCTCTCTTCCCACACGCTCCTGAGAACGAGAAAAATATCGGCTGGATATGCCGGGAGGAGGCGGTGCGGGGGAGAGATCAAAAACTCTGGTCACTGTCCCTCCTAGCCCCCACCCGCTCCCAAAGTCTGGGCTGCCCCCTAAGGCGCCCAGCATTCCAGGGTGGAGAGAAGCAAGGGCTTGCTGCACGCGAAGAGAGGAGAGAGCGGACTCACCGCAGGGGATCCGTGTCCAGCCCAATGCGCGCAGAGAGAGAAGGGGGCCACGCGGGCGCGCACCGGGACCCAGGCCTCCAAGCTATCCCTGGCTGTTTCGGAGCGGCCCCGGTGGTCCGGGGCTTCTCCCTTCGCTACCCTGTCACGTCGCTGGGGGAGGAGGCTCTCGGTCTGGGCCTCTGGGTCCTTCCAGATTATTCCTGTCCACTGTCAGAATGTCTAGGACAGCCGCGAGGGCCGCTGGGTCACCCTCAGCCTGAGCCTGGAGGGTCAGGGAGCATTCTCCTCCCTGAGCCCCCAGCCCGCCAGGGGGCGCTAAACCGGGGTTCGAGGTGGGCGAGGTAGCAGCCTCCCGTGCCCTGGGACCTTGGGCAAGTCCCCCTCTCTTCCTGGACCCCGGTATCCCGCTCCGGGCATGGGATGAAGAGGAAGCCAAGTGCCCTCTCAGATCTGGTCGTTCTATAAGACCCTCCACTTGCCGCGGTCCGCCCCGGACTGCCCGACCTCTTGCTTCAGGCCCAGCTCGGAACCTCCCTTGGGGTCAGGCGTGTAGTGGACCCGCATCAAAACAGTGTCTTTGGAGAGATAAGCGGTCCCTTCCTCCTCCCGCTGGGGAGAAGGCTCAAGCTTCCCGGCTTGCAGCAGGCGAGAGCTGAAACCTCCCAGGCTGTGCACACCGTGGGCACCGCAAGCGCAGTAGCCGTAGGCCCGCTCCAACAGGTGGTTATAAGGCTTGGACTCTTGAAGGCCCTGGAAACCCCGCTGCCTGCGAGGCTGCCCCTCTGAGCCAGAGTAGACGGGCGCTCACCGAACTTCCCCTTCCCGCATGAGCCCGCACCGGGCCGGGAATCCGCACCCGGAGCTCGCGCTGAGTGTCCACGCCGCGCGGAAGGTCGCCTAGGGCCCGGCCCGAAGCCCGGGGGTGCGCAGCTCACAGAGCCGACCCAGAGAACCGGTGACGCTGAGCGACTGCTTCAAGGTTACCTGCGACGCCGAGCGAGGCGAGGCCCTCAACAAGGCTTTGACTCTGGCCGCGAGTCTTCCTAGATGTGTCTGCTGGGCTGCGGACGATGCGCCGTGTGACCCACGAAACGGGTTAGTTTGGAATTGGGAAGGGTGGGGTGGGGGAACTCGGGGTTCCTCCCACTACCCCTCTCTGAACCAGACCTCGAGCGCCTAAGGACCGTGAGGGTCTTGGAGGTACCTAAGCTCGGGGAGGTGGGAGGTGTGGGGCCCGTGCGCGAGCTCAGCCAGATGTTCGCGGTTGCTCCAGAGGTGCCTCGGGGCCCGGACTGGATTTTCTTTCTCCCTACCTCCCCCAGCCTGGAGCTCAGGTCTGTAAACAAACTCTCGATTCTCCCCCTTCCCCCCACCCCGCCGCTTCTGAAAGTAGGTCTCAAATCAAGGCGTCCGCCCCCGCCCCCCCTAATTTAGTAGGAGCTGCAGTCCTTCTCTGCCTTTTGCCACCCTCTCCCGCCCCACCACACACACCCTCTGCCGCTGGATCCAAGTCCCCCACCCCCGGGATGGCTCGGGCATGACCTCATCCGTGGGCTGACTCGGAGGGAGAGGGTCGAATGGGGGGGGGGGACTGGGACTGGAAGGCTCGAGGCGGGCCGCGGGGTCTGTACAGCCTACCTCTACCTCTCATCCGCGTAGAGTCCGCGCCGCCAGGCCCCAGCGGTTGCTCTCAGCGAAGGGACTGGCTGGGAGAGCCGCGGAACAGAGTTACGGAGGAGGACTGGCTTTGCTTGCCGGGGAGCGGGTGCCCAACGGGGTCCCCCCACTCCCGCCCCCCGCTCTGGCAGGTCCCAGCTGAGAGCCCGCCCTCTGCCCGCGGCCACGGCTCACCTCCTGGGGCGCTCGCCTGGCCGGGCGGGCCGGGGAAAGGCGAGCGCGGCCCCTGGAGAACCCGAGCGCTCTCTGGGCTGGGCAGGCGGCGAGGGCGTCCTCTTCGCTAGCTGCCTGGAAAGGACTCCCGGGATCCTGGCGAGCCGCAGCCGGCTGGGGTCCCGCGGGGCTGGAGGGCGCTCGACTCCCGGGGCCTGCGCTCGCTCGCTTGCCCGAGCTCTGCTCCTCACCCGGCACGGTCTCCGGGCGCTGGCAGCCCGAACTGCTTTATAAGGAGCCGGCAGCTGCTTTGATCCGCCCAAGGCAGCGCGCAGAAACCCCACCGGGTGGCTCGAGCCGCGCGCGCAGGGGGCGGGGGCGGGGTCCCCGCGGATGCCACGGACCCGCGGCGCCAGCGGCCGAGAGGACGTCGCACCCTGTTGAGCTACAAAGAAGAGACTGACTAATTATAACTCTAGCTGGTGTGTACTGAGCGCGCGGGCTGTGAGCCTACTGCGTGCCCGGAGCGCTTGGGGCCCAGGTAGGGCTGATTTCTAAACCTGACAGCAAGCCCCATTTGGTTCCTCCACCCTGTCTGGTTGGGCAGAAGAGGAAGCCACGGCTCAGAGGGAAGTCAGACTTAGGTCTGAGTGCAGAGCCCGGGTGTCACTAGGAGTTGGTGTTGAAGCTCCACTACTATAAGCGTCGTGGGTCAGGAGAGCTGCCGTGGCATCCCAGGACCACCTTCTCCAGCTCACCTCTCCAGACCTCCTCTGCTCCAGTTCTGGGTACTCTCAGCAAAGAAAAGAGATGGGAGGGCTGTGTGCTGCGTGCGAGGCGGCTGTAAACCTTAGGCAACAAGAAGGCAGATGTCCCATCTATGGGATGAGTGTTGGGGAGTCTGCCTGGTCCCGGGGATACCACCAGCCAAGGACTGGGTTTCAGAAGCTAAAGCAGACTATGGTGCTTCTTGTCCACTGTAGACCTAGCCTGGGTCTGGAGCTGGGGCTATGTTTCTGGGGTGACTTCCCTGGGACTGGTTGAGTACCCACACCTTTCACCCCCACCTTGGCCCTTCCTGGCTGACACTACTCCACTCCCATTTCAAACTGCTGGGTCAGGTGCTTCGGATTTCTTGACTTCTGTCTCCCCCCATCCCCTCCACCCCAGGAGCCTCAATTCCAAGGATAATCTAGTACATTAGCAGAAGGAGAAACAGATTTAGTGAAAAAAGACTTCTTCTGGGTCCCCAAAACACCTGGCACTCTTTCCCCTGTTCTTTGCAGCCACCTGTGAAGTGGCTCCTATAGGCTGTCCTAACCTGGCTACAGGTCCCTGCATACACAACACATTCATCTGAGCCCACAGAACCCACTGAAGGTTCTCAGCCATGCAAGTATCTCTGCTTGTAAGCAGGCAGTCTGCCTTGCACACAGGGCTAGACTTACCCTCCAAATGGTCACAAACACACTCAGGAGATAGTTGGGCAAACCACATGCCCCCACACACTCAGTAGCACATATTAAATGGCCATACACATCTTCAAGATCAGGCTGAACATGCAGACTGTCCGCATCCTGTTTATGCACAAGCACACGTTTCCATGCACACAGTGAGGACACACACAGCTGCCAAGCGGGCAACACCAGTATACATATACTCCTGCTTACAGTCACAGGAATGTCCTTGTAAACACGTGCTGGGACACCCCCATCTCTTCTTCCAGAGCATTGGGGTCAATCCCATTACAAATGCCATGTGAAGGTAGTGGGGTTTTAGGTGGGGTGTGTAGGAAGGGGATGTGGGAGACACTACTGCTCCACCTCAGAGGCTTCTAACAAGGGGTCAAAAGTGTGTCCTGAGCTCTCCCATTCCAAGACACTCTGGCCACCACAGTCAGAGCCATTCCAGGTGACTTCCATTCAGTTGGGATGCATTGTCCTCTGGGTCTAGCCCTTTGCTCATTTCAGCTGCCTCCTGATATTTGCACAAGCAGTCTTTCAGCTGGAAATCTTCTGGCTCCCAGCTAGAGTAGATACAGAAAGCAATTTGAAGTCACATAGACTTGGGGTCCAGTGTTGATTGTGCCCAGTTTTAGTTTTAGCTGTGTAATCTGAAACGAGTTGCTTAAACTCCCCGAACCTTAGTTTCCTCATCTGTAAAATGGGAAGAATACAGTCCCATCAGAGCCTCTGTATTCTCCAAGATGAGGATTAGTACCCCTCTCATAGATGCAGAAGCTGAGGCTCAATACGGAGGTTCTGGCAAGTGTTGGAGCTAATATTTGAACCCAGATCTCTAGGGCTCAGAGTGCACCGTACGTAGGTAGTGGCCCCCACTGAAACCGACGGGAGGAGGATAGTGACTCTGTATTCTCTGGAGAGGAGTTGAGGGAGGCCAGGAGAAGGTCCCAGGTCTCCTGAAGCCCAGCCTTGAGCCCTGTAGGACCCTCCAGCTACTCAGCCCTGTCTTGTGACTCGCAATCCAGACATCAGCTAGGACTGGGACCTCTGCCCTGGACAAGGCAGGAAGTGAGGATGTAGGGGGTAGCCTGAGAAAGGGGTGACAAAACCTTTGATTGAGGGTCAAGGAGACTTAAACAAGAGGCTGCTCCTTCCTGTACCCCAGTCTCCCCATTTGCACAAAGTGGGTGCACTTTACCACCTCAGACATTCTGGGGTTCTCTGAGATACTTGGGAGAAGAATTTTTTTCATCTTTAAAATCAACTGAACTTCCCCCTCCTTTTTCCTCCTCCCTCCTTCTGTCAGGAGCCTCCTCAAGGATCGGTGTGGGTCAGGCCCGTGCTGGTGGCATGGGCTGCTAGCTCCCATCAGAGGGGAGGAAACGCTGAGCTGGGCAGGGTAGGCATGCTCTTGGCTGCTGCTGCTGTGGACGTTAATATAGTTTCCTTCTCCTCAATTCCCCTTGGTGATTCTGGGTATCTGATCACCCAGATGTGCTGGGGGCTTCCTGTCAGTAGGCTTCTCAGCCCTTGCCTGCCATTGTTCTGGGGTACACACCTTTCCACCTCACACCCCTGCATACACTGCACCCAGAGGGGCACCCAGGAAGGGACACAGTTCCATTTCCCATGCTGACCTCTACTGACCCCTCCACCCACCTCACCTTCCCTCCCTTGGGTCCGAGGCCTTGGTGGAGATGGGTGGGGGCAAGTCGGCTATTTCCAGGAGTCCTGGATGCGGGCACGGGTGAGCTGGTTATAGTCCTTAGTCCCATCAGTGCTTGGCTGTGTGACAGCAGATAATTATTTTGCCCTCTCTGAGCCCATCACCTCATCTGTAAGTGAGGGGGTTGACTAGATAGACTCCAAGGGCTTTTTCAACTCTAGAACCCACGTCTTAGTTCTCCTTGCATGATTGTTTTAGGATGAACTGTGAACATGGTAGAAACAATTATACCAGAGGGTGCTGTTTTCAGCAACAGGGTGTTTTTCAGAATGGCCTACCTGGGAAGGCAGGTGAACAGAGGGGCTGAGCAGAGTAGCCTAGCCCAGAGGTCCCCTGCTCCAGGGGTCAGCAAGCCCTGTGAGGCCAGATCCTTCAGGCAAGGGGGAGGGGGATCAAATAGCAATAGCAGCAGACATATCATCAGACACCTGGCCTGATTCTGCTCCTGCGCTCACCCAAGGTATGCCCCTGGATAAGTCACTCAACCTCTGTGATCCTTGATTTCATCATCTGCAAAATGGGAAACCATTAAGCCACTCCTTCCCGGGGTTACTAGGAGATAACATCACGCACCTACTCTGTGCCGGGCTGTTCTGTGCTTGTGGATGAGGCAGGCATTGCTCTGCGGCTGAGCAGACTGAGCCCCAGGTCCGTCTGATCATTTATATCATTTATGCCAGGTCTGCAATCCCAGGCCTGTGCCCCACTGAGCCTCTGCCCAGTGTCAGGAAGCGGGACATTCTCCTCCTTCTCAGTCACCTAGAGGGAGGGGCTGTTCTTTTATAAGGCTCAGGGAGCAGGCTTGGGGTTGGTTGGGGTGAGACAGGAGGTTTCTATCCTGGGTGCAGGTAACACCACTCCACTGGTCACGTCTACTGAGGGTATTACTTCTGAAAAGCCACTTTCAACCCTCCATTGTTTAATCGGGGTGGTGGCTGCTCAGGAGACAATGTTTGGGTTTCTCAGGCCTCTTTCAACTCCTCCTTTTCGACTCCAGCCAAGCCACAGTGCTGCCCCCAGAACGAGAGGAATGGGAAGCAGCAGGCACCAGGGTTGGCAATGCCTTCTCCAGTTGGGTTTCCCCATCTCTGGTATGAATACAAGTCAGTGTTTCTGCCACATGGGTCTCACCCTGCACACCCGCAGGGCCAGAGATCCGCCACACTCAGTGTCTCCATTGCACACAGGGAGAAACCGAGGCTGAGAGATGTGATGTCTCACATCACTAGGTCACTGGTGCAGGAGACAAGAGGAATCGGATCTCCCGACACCCAGCCCATAAGCCATGCACTGTCACTGGTCTGAACTCTTCCTGGACGTGCCAGCAAGGGAGGTTTCGAATGGCACCAATTCCTCTCATCCCAGGACAAACACACCCCTTTGAAATATGACTCCATGCAAAGGTGAAGGCTATGTTGCCATCCCTTGATCTGGGCTGGCCTCATGACTTGCTGATCTCCTTGAGTCAGTGTGGCATGTGACCAAAGTGACGCCACACATGCTCTGGAGCCCAGGCTTCAGGGTCCCTGCAGCTTCTGCTCTCAGCCCCGTGGAGCCCAGCCCAGCCTCCCCCAGAAGACCAGGCTGGTCTCTAAATGCAGGGAGAGGCCCTAATACCACATGGAGATGGCCCAGTCAGCCCAGCAGAACCCAGGCCTGGCTGACCCACCCACCAAGGGCAGCCTCACCAAGGAGCCCACAGTGAGCTGGGCAGATCTGCCCTGTCAGACCGCAGAATCAGGAGAATCAATCAATCAATCATTCTTTTTGGCTACTGAATTTTGACATAGTTTGTTATGTAGCAAGAGATACCTGAAGCAGCCAGGCTTATATAGTGAAAAGATGGAAATTATGCATTTGTCTCAGGTGATACCAGAATCTCAGAGTTGGGCCACTCACCCTCTTAGATCCCTGAAGTTCTGGCTACCAAAGCCCCTGTTAATGTCTCCACTGCTCCGGGAGCAGCATTGGTCAGCCACTGGCTCTGTCTCGGCCATGCTGCATCCCAGGTGCTCCATCAGGGTCAGTGAACAGTGGTTCTTCCAAAATTACTGCAGCAATGGGTGAATTCCTCACCCAGCCTCTTCTTGCATAACCCCGGAGAAGGGAGCTCACTCCCTCCAGGGCAGCCTCTTCTGTGATGAGAAGACTCTGCCTGGGAGAAGGTCCTCCTTCATCTAGGGCAGAGACCATGACTCCTCCCGTGGCCCTGGCTCTCTTCGCGGGTCCCCTCTTCTATGTGACAGCCTTGGGTACTTCACAGTGGGGTCCCTGGAATTTGCAAAGCAGCACTATTTCCCTTAATAGCAAGTATTTTCTTATGCCTAGAACCTTGTAATCTTGAGGGAAGTGTTTCCACTAGGACCTGAAACAAGTGTGAGTTTTAGGGGTTTCGATCCCAACCCCCATCTCTGGCCTTGGAAAAGATAACTTCCTGTCTCTGAGCCTCAGTTTTCTCATCTGGAAAATCGGAATAGTGAAATTTACCAGTGAGGGTTGCTGTGGGGCTTAAAGAGATGATATATGTAAAATGCTCTGTACGTAATTGGTCCTTGATAAAGGTTAGTTCCTTTTCTGCCAGGTACATAAACAATTCCAGATGGAGAGCTCATTTGTACTTAGCACTCATGTCTATATAAATAATGTGCAGGTGGGGGAGGAATTGTCAGGTGGCCAGGGGGTGAGGGAGTCCCTTCCCAGCAGCAGGAACAGCTTAAGCAGAGAGAAGAGGGAGAAGTCTGGTTTCAGGGAAGGGTAAGCGCGGGGCTCCTTGCTGCTGGCATCAAGGGGGGCAGGAGGGAGAATGAGTGGGGAGGAGACAGGCTTATGCCAGGGAGGGCCCCGAGCATTGAACTAAAGAGACTGGGCTTTGCCAAGGCGGGGCCTGGAGGAGGTCTGGAGCTGATCTGGGGGTGGATCTGGAAGGGAGCGGAGAGGAAAGAGAGTTCCTGGGAGCTGAGAGGGGAAAGTTGGGGTGAGAAGTGACTCAGGCCCATCATGGGGAGGGAAAGCCTGGCCATTTATTGCGTGCACACCCGTCATGAGACGCAGGGACCTGGACCCTCCAGCCTAGCACCTCTACTCTTGCATCTTCGGGGCCACCAGGCTTTGTTGGAAAGAGCACCTTTTCTGCATTTTTGGTCTAGGAACAGACTGAGGAAGACCAGAGGAGGAGGCCTGAGCCAGATCTGCAGCCAGAGGGATGCAGGGCAGACCAGAGCAGAGACTAACCTTACTCATTTATCTAGTGGGGACTCAGAGAAGTCCCTTTCAAGAGCTGGGCTTTACAGTTTTTTTAAGCTCCGGCACAGTTATGGGTCCTGTGAGACTTGTAACTGCCTTGGGATGGGAGGAAAGAAGGCTGGGCAGAGATGATTAAAACTATTTTTAAGGTGGGGAAACCTAGGCCCAGAGAGGGGAAATGACTTGCCCAAAATCACACAGTAAATGTCTGGCAGAGCTGGACTGGAACCCAGACCTCCTGCCTCTCATTGCATCCTAGCCTCTTTCCACAGCACAGAGGGACCAGCTGGGCAAGACGTTCTCACTTACCTGCTCTGAGTGAAGAATGAGGGGAGCCAGAGAGAGGTAGACAGCCATCAGCAGACAACACTTAACCCAAACTGACAATTTAATTGTGAAAATGTGGACGAGGTACAGTTTTGTGTAAGGAAATCCAGACGGTCTGGGCCCCTGGGGAGCCTCGGCCAGCACCCCAGTTGCCTGGGAAATGGAGAGGGTTGGGGATGATGTCACTAGATTTGAAGCTAAGGCATGGGGGATGGGCTACCCAGCCACCTCTTTGGGACCAGATGGGGCTGTGAGCCTGGCCACAGGCTATCGTCCTCACGGTTAACTCCTTCCCTTAACAGATGGGGCAAAAGGGAGCTCTGCAGCTGGTGGTGACTTGCCCAAGCTGACACAGGGAGTCAGTGACCATGTCCATTCATCCAGCAGGCTGCAGGCATCTTGAGCACAGGGGATCTGGGCCTTGCACAGAGCAGACCTCAACTTTGAAGCAAAGGCTACTTGATCCCTTTATAAAAAGGGGATGTAGAGCACTCCAGGAGCTGACACTCACTGAGCTCATAGTAGCCTTAGGTGAGGAAGAACCCTGAGCAGTCACCCAGGGCTGTGCTATCTGAGCCAGGGGACACTGAACTGAGAAAGGGAAGGTCAACAGGCCAAGGTCACCAGCAGGTTGGGGCAGCTCTAGGCTGACCCCAAGTCATGCCCCACGGGGGCAGTCCTTACCCGAGGAGGAGTGGTCCCTCTCACACCACCTCCTCAGCTCTGGGCCAGGGATCTGGACCTTGGGAAGCCCCCATTGTCTGAAGCATTTTCTCAGAATCCCCAGCGTCTGACCAGAGGCTAAAGATCAAGCCACCCAAAGCATCAATAACAATGTAATAACTGGCCTTAGTCCCCACTGTGTGCTAGGCTCTGGGCAATCACTCTATGATTCTTATTTCAAATATTTATGATTCTCTGGGCTGGGGATTACTGTTCTCCCTTTGTAGTTCAGAAAACAGAGGCTGGGGGTGGGAGGTGGGAGGAGTGTCACTTGCCTACCTGGATACAGCCAGAAAGTGACAAGCTGAGACTTACACCCCATACCACTCTGCATCTAAAATCCATGACTGCCTTTACCTCAGTTCTTAGATTATCCCACAGTGGCCCCTGGGGGAGAGGGAGGCTGAGTTTTTGCCTGCCCAGCCTCCCTCCCACTTCTGATGATAAAAGCACTCCTCCCCATCCATCTCCAAATATCTGGGGTTCTGCGACTGTTGGTCGCAGAGTCCAGTACTCTACTAGATGGCCTGACCTTTGGAAGATTTCCATTTTCCGATCCACCTGATATGACCCAACTGGACCACATAGAGCTGTTACCCTCAGCTAGCATGGATAGGTTCTGGGAGAATGCAGTTTGCTCCCCCTGGAATGCAAGTTCTAAAGGTGTGATCCTCAGAGTTTCCAGAAGACAGCAGCCCTATTCCCTGCCATGTGAGCAAGATAAGGAGAAGGAGGGAGGCAGAGAAAAAACAGGCAGGGGGTGGGGAGGTCATCCGAGTCCCCAGCACACCCTTGTATCTCCCAGTTATGTGGGCCAGTGGATCCATGTGCCTTAGGCTCATTGGATTCGGCTCTCCATCTAGAGTCTTACATCTGGAGCCATCCTGACTGTTACCTCTGCACTGTGGCTCCAGAGTTGTGTGCTGCTGTTAGAGGCTGTACAGGATGAATAAAGTTTCTTGTCCTCCAAGAACTAACAATCTGGGCAGGGGAACGTGGGATGGATATAGTTCTGGGTTCTATCTCTGTTCTATCTCAGATTTGCAGTGTGATCCTTTCCCTCTCTGGGCTATAAGCTTCCCATCTTTAACACAGGGCCAAGGAGTGGATGCTGGGTTCAATGTTCTGCAAGATCCCCTACAGATCTACACAACTACTTTTTTTTTTTAAGAAAAAAATTGAGGTATAATTCACATAACATACATTCACTCTTTTAAAGTATACGTTGTTGTTCAGTCACTAAGTCGTGTCTGACTCTGTGACCCCATGATCTGCAGCACGCCAGGCTTCCCTGACCTTCACCATCTCCCAGAGTTTGCTCAGACTCATGTCCACTGAGTTGATGATGCCATCCAGTTCAGTGGTTTTTAGTATATTCACAAATTTGTGCAACCATTGCCACTTTCTAATTTCTGAGCATTTCCATCACCCCAAAAGGAAATCCCATACCTATTAGTCCTCATTCTACCTACCACCTCAGCCCCTAGCAGCTGCTAATTTCCTATGGATTTTTGGACATTTCAAGTTCAATTTCAAGTTCATTTTCAAGTTCATCCATGTTGTAGCATGTATCAGTACCTCATTTCTTCTTATGACAGGATAGTATTCCACTGTATGCATATACCCTATTCTGCTTATCCATTCATCAGTTAATGGGTTGTTTCCACTTTTTGGCCATTATAAATAATGCTGCTCTGCATATTTATGTACAAGATTTGTATGAAATATATGCTCAATTTGTGTGTGTGTGTGTTTCTGTGTGTAGGAGAAGGATTGCTGGAACGTATGGTAACTCTATATGACTTTTGTGGAACTGCCAAACTGTTTTCCACAGTGGCTGCACCATTTTACATTTCTACCAGCAGAAATGTGTGAAGGTTCCAACTTCTCCACATCCTTGCCAGCACTCGTTCTCTATCGCTTTTGTTTTTGGCTATCCTAGTGGGTGTGAAGTAGTATCTCATTGTGACTTGACTTGCCCCAATGACTAATGATATTGAGCATCTTTTCTAAAAAAAATTTTTATTTTTTATTGGGGCAGCACCGATTAACAGTGTTGTGATAATTTCAGGTGAACAGCGAAGGGACTCAACCATACATATGCATGTATCCGTGATGTTGAGCATCTCTTAATGTGCTTACTGGCCATACTGGCCATTTGTGTACCTGCTTTGGAGAAATGTTTATTCAAATCTTTTGCCCCTTTAAAAAAGTTGGGCTATCTGTTTTTTTTTTTTTTTTTTATTGTTGAGTTGTAGGAGTTTTAAATTTATACTGGATTCTACATCCTTAGGAGAAGACAATGGCACCCCACTCCAGTACTCTTGCCTGGAAAATCCCATGGATGGAGGAGCCTGGTAGGCTGCAGACCATGGGGTCGCTAAGAGTCGGAAACGACTGAGCGACTTCACTTTCCCTTTTCACTTTCATACATTGGAGAAGGAAATGGCAACCCACTCCAGTGTTCTTGCCTGGAGAATCCCAGGGACGGGGGAGCCTGGTGGGCTGCCATCTATGGGGTCGCACAGAGTCGGACACGACTGAAGCGACTTAGCAGCAGCAGCTACATCCTTAACAAATATAGTATTTGTAAATATTTGGCTCTTGTTATGTGGGTTGTCTTTTCATTTTCTTGATAGTGTTGTTCGAAGTACAAAGTTTGTCGTTTTTATGAAATAACAGTTTCTCTATTTTTTTTCTTTTGGTTGCTGGTGCTTTTAGTGTCATAGATAAGAAATCCCTGTCTTATCCAAGGTCACAGAGATTTACATTTGTGTGTTCTTCTAAGAGTTTTCTGGTTTTAACTCTCAAATTTAGATCCTTGATCCATTTTGAGTTAATCTTTAAATACTATCGGGTGAAAGTGCAACTTCATGCTTTTGTGTGTGCATATCCAGTTGTCCCAGCATTACTTATTAAAAAGACTATTCTTTATCTGTTGAATTGTCTTGGCTCCCTTGTCAAAACTCAAATGACCATAAATGTATGGGTTTATTTACACAGTTACTTTTAAAGTGACATCTAGGAAGTAGGTTACAATAGCCTCCACATAGTCACAAGTATGTGACAGGTAGTGTGGCAGAGGGAGAACAAGTGGGAAATGTGGACTCCTGCAGACCTGGGTTACTTCCAGATCCACTGGAACCCCAGGCAAGCTATTTTGTCTTTAAATAAATAGCACACTGTACTACGGGCTTCCTAGGTGTGTGTGTGTGGGTGTGTGTGTGTGTGGGTGGGTGGGTGTGTGTGTGTATGTGTGTGTGGGTGTGTGTTAAGTCGCTTCAGTCATGCCCAGCTCTTTGCGACCCTATGGACTGTAGCCCACCCACCAGGCTCCTCTGTCCTTGGGGATTCCCTAGGTAAGAGTACTGGAGTGGGTTGCCATGCCCTTCTCCAGGGGATCTTCTTGACTCAGGGATCAAACCTATGTCTCTTAAGTCTCCTGCATTGGCAAGTGGGTTCTTTACCACTAGGGCCACCTGGAGGCAGCACTAGTGGTAAAGAACCTGCCTGCCAATTCAAGAGAAATGTAAGAGACTCAGGTTCTACCCCTGGGTCAGGAACATCCCCTGGAGGAGGGCATGGCAACCCACTCCAGTATTCTTGCCTGAAGAAGCCCATGGTCAGACGAGCCTGGCGTGCTACTGTCCACTGGGTTGCAAAGAGCCTGGCATGCTACTGTCCACTGGGTTGCAAAGAGTCAGACACACTGAAGCAACTTGGCATGCACATATAATGTATTACACTGTACTGTTCTTATAAAAAATACCAACATCTGGGTGCTCCTGAGCCTTGGTTTCCTTCTCTGTCATGTTTCAGCCCCAAAGCTGGTGTAAGTCCCTACATAAGAGGCAGGGAGTGGAAGGGTGTTGCAGGTGGGGTCAGGGGCATAAGCAATGGTTTGGAAGCTGAAAAGTGCAGGGTGTGATGTGGGGAATGGTGAGAAGTCTATAGGTTTTGGTGGGGGCGAGGGTAGCACATTGAAAGATGGCCTCACATTGAAAGATGGCCTCTCTCTCTCTCCTTTTTTTCATACTTTATTTATTTTAGGTTGTACTGGGTCTTCATTGCTGCACGTGGGCTTTGCTTTCTCTAGTTGCAGTGAGCAGGGTCTTCTTATGTTGCAGAGTCCAGGCTCTAGGCAGACAGGCTTCAGTAGTTGCAGCTCATGGGCTCTAGAGTGTGGGCTCAGTAGTTGAGGCACACGGTTGCAGCACGCAGTCACAGCATGTGAGATCTTCCCCTGCCAGCAATCAAACCGGTGTCCTTTGCATTGCAAGGCAGATTCTTAACCACTGGGCTACCAGGGCAGTCCCTGCCTCTCTTTCAGTTGGTGAAAATCCAAAGTCTGGTGCCTGTATTACAGCATAGCTCAGAAGACCCCTCCCACATATCCCTAGGGAGCCCCATGGCGAGAGGCCCAGCCTTGACACCCCACGCCTCCCAGCCACCGGGGTAGCAGTGAGCAGGCTGCCCGGCTCTTGAAGCTCTCGGCTCCATTCCAGTCTGGGTTTGGTGGGGCTGTACTGGGAGTGCAAGGTGATTGGGGTCCAGTGGGTGCGCTCTGTTTCCCTGGATTTGTGGTTAAGTGAACAAAATATGCAGGTCAGGAAGGAGAACTTGCAAAAGGAAAGTAAGAGGCAACTACCATTTGCTGAGCACCGACTACTTCCAGGAGGAACTGTGGACTTCATCTCAGCTCACAGCCACCAGAGAAGCAGGGATCAGGAGGAGCGTGTCCACTTCATGGAACCCAAAACTGGCTCAGAAAATGATGCCTTTTCCAAAGATCACAAAGCCAGCAGGTGACAGAACTAGACCTCATGTCCTATTCTGTTTGTTCTGAAGCACAGGCTTTTCTTGAAATGCCAAGCTACCCTGGAGAAGAGAGAGGAAAAGAGAAGGAAGGCAAAATAGAGAGAGGCCCAACAGAAGAGAGAGTCACACTGAGAGGAAAATAAGGAGAGGCAAAAATAAAAACCAAGAGTGGAAAGAGCGTGAGGCCGCAACTAAGCCTGGAGTGGGTCCTCGGGGAGCCGCCGAGGGCGGGAATGGGCGGAAACCGGCTCATGGAACCTGGATCCAAGAACCCTGCTTGGCCTGAGACTGGGTGGCAAAGCTCTCACCTCAAGATCCTGAAGAGGGGGGAGGTTGGCATGGGGGCAGCAGGGTCTGCCTGGGAGGAGGGCAGCAGGGCCGGATGGCCAGGGGCTGCCAAGCAGGGCCTTTCACACACCGTCCAGCTCAAATAACCACTGTGGCCATGGGGGCTGGCAGGCCCTTGCTCCCGACGTGCAGAGCAGCAGGTCGAGCAGCAGGTCCGGGAGGCCGAGAGGTAGGAGCAGTGACCAGGCCTTCCTGGAACACTGGTTGTTTCTTAGGACAAACTCCTTAATGTGACCTGTTAATAGTGTGGCTTCACAGTTTATTGTTCAAGCTGGGACACTCTGAAGTGAGCACAAACAGATACGTGTGGCCTCTGACCTCTAAGGCCCCACATGGTCAGGCCTGGCCCTTTCCTGCTGCAGCTGCCCCCTCCCCAGGCTCTCTACGCCCCCTCCTCTCGTCTTCCTCTGCAGACACTCTGGAGCGGGCCTCACCTTGTCTGGAGCACCCTGTCCCATGCTCTCCCAGTCTCCACACCCCTTCATTGTTCCTGCTCGCCCCCAGAACCCAGCTCGAGCCACGCCAGTGCCCTTGGTGAGCCATTCAGTACCTTCTGTGCTTTTCCTCCACGGCTCCAATCACAATCACAATCATCAAAGAAATTCATAATTAACGTGTTTGATTGTTTTAAAGTCTTATTTCCCTTCCTAAGGGCAGGGGGTCTGACTTGCCCACGGTTGTATCCTGAACACCCAGCCAAAAGCATAAATGAAGCCAGTGCATAAATGAAGAAATCAACTCCCAGGGCCCACAAATGGCCACAGAGCTGTGTGTCTCTCTTGTATTTGGGGTTATTCCCTATATGAGGAAAGGAAGGAGCTAACCCTTCTTGGGCACAATGTGCACTTCTGACTTCTTCCCCAGGCTCTGAGCTCCCATGGGAAGAAATTTGCCCCCGTCTTATCTAGTCCATCCGGTCGCAAAGAGGTGGACATGACTGAGAGACTTTCACTTATCTCTTCCCCAGTCTCTATCCTAGTTTAGGGCCTGAACAAGGGACTCAAGTTGGACTTTCTGGTGAGTCATGACAACATAAATATCACTTGAGTGGATCACAGAAAATCATGAGATAATATGCAAATACTGAGTCCAGGCCCGTGGGTACTACAAAAAATGCTAGTGTCTCTTCTTTAAGAGGTCATCTTGTCTAACCAACCGTATTTTTGTTTTTGTTGGGTAGTTTTTAGTGTACCATTCAGATTTTAGTATATTCACAAAGTTGTACAACCATCACTACTATCTAATTCCACAATATTTTCATTACTCTAAAAAGAAACCCCATACCCAATAGCATTCATGCCTCCCTTTCCCCTCCCCTCAGCCCCTGGCAACCACCAGCCATCTTATTTTAAAGACAAGGAAACAGGCCCAGAGAGGACAGTGCCTTATCTAATGTCACACTGCCAGCCAGCAGCAGAGCCAGGACTGGAGGCCAGGCCTCCTGACACCCTGTCTGCTTCACGTCTGAGCTCTCTCTGGAGGCTTCCAGTGTTCTCTGGTGACTGGCATGAAAGGGCTGTTTAGCAAAAGCCAATTAAGTTGAGGCTAACAGGTAAGATTAGACTAGACCATCTGTAGTTATGCCCAAAACCTGCCTGTGCCTGGAATAGATCTGAGGGCTTTTGAGGGGCAGAAGACACATCTAGAAATCATTTCCAACTGGTACCCTGCTTCCTACAACAGCCAGTGTCCTTTCATAGCTGGGAGTGTCTTCCCCCAGTTGACCACATGGCCTCCTCTGTGGTCAGAGTAGGCTCAGAGTGGGCATGAGGAAGCAGGGGCTAGACTTCCCAGGTTTCCCATTGTTTTTAGGACCCCAGAAAGCTGAGTAAGCCTATGAACCCAGCATGTACATCTTCCTACAGTAATTTAGCAGTTTTCACATTCCATGCCTTAGCCAAAATGGAAAATGAAAGAAAGGAAAAACGGCAGTGCTATGTTTTAAAATGGCCTTAGCTCTGTGAGTTCCAACGTGGGAAACTGCTATCCATGATGTCATGGGCCCCGAGGCCCTCTGGGCATTGTTACTGACACTTCATGTGGTAGGCTGGGGCCCGGATCCACACATTCCTCTTGCCAGAGCTGTGTGAGCCTGCGGGCAGGCAGTGGCTCCATCTACAAGCCTGGGCCAGACCCCCTGAGCCAGGATGGAGCCAGGCACTGGGCAGACAGTGGGCACCCTCCGGTAAGAGCCTGGTTCAGCTCCTTGCTCTGTCATCCAGAGGTCTCTGAAGTCCTCCCCTCATGGGATCTGCGGCCGCCCTGACACAGAGGCTCAGCACTCTGCTCTGTGTCTGTCCATGGGGCAGCAGAGTGGTGTGGCGCCCTGCTCCCGGTCACATAGTTGGGGAGTGCTGGCCTTGCCCATCACTAGGGGAGCCCTGCCCTCTGACTCTGAATGCTATGAGGAGAGGGCATGGTCCTTGCCCACGAGCAGCCAACAGACTGAGACAGGCTGTGGGGTAAGCACTTGGTCAAGTCCAAGTCTTCATTTTATGGTGTGGAAGAAACTGAGAGGGCAGGGACTGGCCCAAGGTCACGGAGACAATCCACAGGCCAGGCAGGGCTGGATGCAGGCTCTGGACTCCTGGCAGGGAGCATTTCTGACTCTATCTGCACTTAAGCAGTTCCGTTTAGGCGGAAGCTCTGCTGTTCCGGAAGAGACGCCAGGCCTTTCCAGAATCCGGTCTGAATCAGGATCTGCTGTCAAGGCTTAGTCCTCAGGGAACCGCTGCTGGCAAAGGGAGGTGAGGTATTGATTATGGCTGGGGCTGGGGGAGTGTGGCTGAGGCCCGGAGGTGGGGAGAGAAGGGATGGGAAAAGGCGGTGGAAGTTCCTCCGAGAGACAAACCGAAGGCACATTTACTTTTGCTTTTGCTTATCTGTATTTTCTAATTTTTCTGCAGTTCTAAAGTTCATTTTTCCTTTTTAAAAGTAATAAACTATTTAGCTGGGCATGGTCTGGAAATCCAGGGTTGTCTCAGTCCTGACTGGCTGTGTGAACCTGGGCAGGCCCTCACCTCTCTCTGGGCCTGTCTTGGAAATGCCAGTAAATAAGGTTGCCCCATGAAAAGTAAATGAATCCAAAGGCTCCCTCGCTCAGGACACAGCTCTTTGGCCTGGACATCAGAGCTGTTCATCTGTCCAAAGGAAGAACCACCCAGAAGTGAGGTATCTAGAGAAAATCCAAGGTTCAGAGACGCCCACTTGCGCTGTGCACCCATTCAGCACAGTCCAGAACGGAGGCACTGTCTGAGGGCCGTGCCCATCCCGGTCTCCACAGTGGGCCTCTCGGCTTGGAGTGGAGATGGTTTGCCAGGCCTCACCGAGGTCTGAGTGATCTGCCCCCTGCCCCAGCCCTCCTCACCCAGGTTCCACGCCCACCAGGCAATGGCTCTCAGACCCCCGGCTGGGGAACTGGGGAGGAGACAAGAGCACCCCTGTCAATAGAAACAGAGATGGCCTGATATCAGTCATAATCGTGTTGGAGGCGGCAGTGATCTCGAGTGACATGGTTAGAGCCAGCTGTCCGACCTCCCCGGGTGTCTTGAGAAAAGCCAATGTCGGGACAGCCAGATGAGGGCCAGACTCCAAGCTGGTCAATCACCCGGGACCTGTCACCCAGTAAAAGGGTTATCTCATTTTAATATGTGTATATTGTTTAGGACATTGCCTGGTATAAAATAAGGAGTTAATAAAAACTGTTAAGTGAAAGTTAGCGGTGGCCAGTCTGGACAGATGGGTGGAGTCAAGGATCCGCAGAGGGAAGGGTGCCTTGGTCCTGCCACCTGTCCAGCTGAAGCCCTCGTCTCTCTGAGACTCAGCTCACACGACGTCTGCCTCCCAAGAGCACCTGGCTGACGGTTCTGAAAATGCTCTCTGGTCTTCCCATCTCACCGCTCCTCTGATGTCTGGGCTGGGGAAAGATCATGGCTCTCCATCTCTGAATTACATCCCCACCCACCACTTATCAGTGCTTCCTTGGTGGCTCAGTGGTAAAGAATCTGCCTGCAATGCAGGAGATCCAGGTTCGATCCCTGGGTCAGGAAGGTTCCCTGGATGAAGGAAATGACAACCCACTCCAGTATTCTTGCCTGGGAAATCCCATTGACAGAAGAGCTTGGCAGGCTACAGCCCATGGGGTCACAAGAGTCAGACATGACTTAGCAACTAAACCACCAACTATCACTTGCCACCCACCAGCTCTGAGTTCTAAGCCTCAGAGGCCTGGAATTCTAGGTCAGCCTGGGACCCCATAATGTCAGGGCTGGAAGGACTTCAGTACGCACCTTGCTGACCCCTCCTCCAGTACACACATGGGGAAAATGAGGCCCAAAAGGGGCAAGAGATCCCCTCCCACCCTGCATCTCCTATTTGCATAGCCAGGGAGCCCAAGGCTGGGCTGGAGCTGGGGACA
Source organism: Giraffa tippelskirchi (assembly GCF_054371585.1). Lineage (NCBI taxonomy): Eukaryota > Metazoa > Chordata > Mammalia > Artiodactyla > Giraffidae > Giraffa > Giraffa tippelskirchi. Next base: position 126,894,644 of record NC_137285.1, read on the forward strand.
AGCCTCATGCTTTTTCCCAGCCTCCTCTGTTCTTCACAAGTCCCCAGAGGCCACTCCAGAGACTATGTTCCCCTATCTCCCATGGCCACATCTCACCTGGTCTTTGTTTGCTCCGTCCTCTGTAGCTCTGTCTGGGATAATTCTCTCCGAGTGGGGTCAGCCCTCTGGGAGAAGGCAGTTAACGAGCTTCAGATGTCCAGGACAAACTGCCTCATGGAAGGCGGATGCTGAGATGCTCGCGCTGATTGTGGACACCGGCCACTGGGGTGGCTCAAAGAGGTCCCCCCCTCTTCCCTTCACAGGGTGCTTAATTCTCCACTTGGAAGCAGCAGGTGCCCGAGTTTCACCCCAGAAACCCTGGCTGAGGTGTCTATTTCAAGGAGGTCTGGAAAAGGGCAGGGAGGCTGGAGGACAAAGGCATTTTGATCATTTGGGAATTAATTTCTTTTACTTTCAAAGTTTTTCTGGTCTTTACACTGAGATAGCAGCATGGATGGGAAGGGAGGCGGACGAGCTGCTTTTTGATGGCCAGCTCTGTGCATGCTCTGGGCTGGGCACAGATGTCATCTTTTCCAACCCTCACAGGCTCCCTGCAAAATTAGGACTGTCACCATCCACGTTACAATGAGGTAAAGCTGATCTAAAGATCAGAGAAGTGAGGCAGTGTGTCCAGGGTCACACAGCCTCTGAATGGCCAAACTAGAGTTTTAATTCCTGTCAGAGTCCAGATTCTTGCCTACAGCAAGCTGAGATGTTTCCAGAAGACCAGGATGGTGTATTATCGTCTCAAAGCTACATGAATGGTGATGGCCTGTGGGCTGCCCTGCGGTTCCAGGCACCAAGGCTGCTTTTGCAGCTGACTCACTTTTCCATCTTCACAGGGCAACAGATTTCATATTCACAGAATGTGGGGGTCATCATCGCAAACTCAGGTGAGGTAATCCTAATTGCTGTAATTACACCCTCAGACATGCCCAGAACACATTCTGGGCACCAGACCCTCTGCCAGGGGCTGTTCCATTGGTTAACTGGTAAGAGCTTGGATTCTAGCTGTGTGGTTCTAGGCAAGTGACTCTGCCTTTCAGTGCCTTCATTTCCTCATCTGTGAAATGAGGATAGTATTAGTTTCTATCTCGTGGAGTTGTGAAATGAAATTAGTTAATATCTGTAGAGGGCTTAGAAGAATGCCTGGCACAGAACACATACCCAGCACAAGTGTTAACTGATACTGAGCTCAACCTTGGGAGACGGGTGTTGAGATTTTTCTTGAAGCACAGGGGTGGAGAGTGAGGTGATGCACTGCAGTGATTCTCAAATTCAGTGTGTGTCAGAATCACCTGGAGAGTTCATTAAAGTGTGGAGGGCTGGGTCTGCCCCCAGAGTCTCTGGTTCAGTAAGTCTGGATTGGGGCCTGAGAATGTGTGTTTCTAGCATGTTCTCAGGTGAAGCTGATGCTGCCAGTCTGATGACCCTACTCTGAGAAGCAGCACTCTAGCAGACCTGAGTTGTCCCAGGCCAGCTAGGACTCTTGATAGCAGAGGCTCAGTAAGTAATTGTCACCCTGTTTATTACCTTCAGTGCAGAGTAGCATGTGAAATGCCAGACTGGATGAGTTACAAGCTGGAATCAACATGGCTGGGAGAAATATCAACAACCTCAGATATGCAGATGATACCACTCTAATGGCAGAAAGTGAAGAGGAAATAAAGAGTCTTGATGAAGGTGAAAGAGGAGAGTGAAAAAGATGGCTTAGAACTCAACATTAAAAAAATAACTAAGATCATGGCATCCAGTTGCATCATTTCATGGCAAATAGATGGGGAAAAGTGGAAGCAGTAACAGATTTTTCTCCTCTTGGGCTCCAAAATCACTGCTGATGGTGACTGCAGTCATGAAATTAGAAGACGCTTGCTTCTTGAAAGGAAAGCTATGACAAACCTAGACAGCATATTAAAAAGCAAAGACATCACTTTGCTGAAAAGGTCCATATAGCCAAAGCTATGGTCTTTCCAGTAGTCATGTATGGATATGAGAGTTGGACCATAAGGAAGGCTGAGCTCTGAAGAACTGGTGCTTTTAAATTGTGGTGCTGGAGAAGACTCTTGGACTGCAAGGAAATCAAACCAGTTGATCCTAAAGGAAATCAACCCTGAATGTTCATTGGAAGGATGGATGCTGAAGCTGAAGCTCCAATACTTTTGGCACCTGATGCGAAGAGCCGACTCACTGGAAAAGACCCTGATGCTGGGAAAGTTTGAAGGCAAAAGGAGTAGAGGGTGGCAGAGGATGAGATAGTTGGATAGCATAACTGATTCAGTGGACATGAATTTGGGCAAACTAGTGAGGGACAGGGAGGCCTGGTGTGCTGCATGGGGTCGCAAACAGTCAGACACAACTTAGCGACTGAACAACAACAAATAAATAACCTCGCATGTGAGTGAGTGAGTGATGATTACAGGGAATGGAAGGAGTGTTGGACCAGGAGCCCCAGGATTCTGGTCCTGAATTTGCTCCCACCTCTCTATGGGACTTGACCATGTTCCCCTGCAGCCTTGGTTTCCTCCCCTATAAAACAGGGGTACTTATGATCCTTCCTCACTGAGCTCTGTGAGGATGAAACAAGGCCTGCAACAACTCCAACACCCAGGCAAGAGTGACAACCATGGTTTCCGAAGGTGACGGGCTCTGGGAAGTGCTCACTGTGACCCTCACTGCTGTCTGTCTTTGCTCCCAGCACCGAGGGCTGCAGCCCATCTCTTTTACTTTTTTCTCAAACCTGAGTTGGAAAGATTGGGCCCACACTGTCCCCCAAGCCCCATGGCCCCAAGGCAGAGGGCAGCGTGCTTGCTGAGGCCACAGGTTGCATAAAAGGGCCTGTGTTCCAGCTGCTCACCTCCCACTGTGCGCCCAGTGGTTTTCTATTTCAGTTGCTTTAAAAATATCATCTTTGATCTCAGCTTGTGGCTCTTAAAAAAAGAAGAAACCACCAACAGGCTGGGTTTTCATTCTCCCTGGCCCCGCCTCTGTCTCACCTCCGCCTCCACCTCCATGCTCTCCTCCCCTCCCCTCCATCCCTTCCCTGCTCCTCCTCTCCTCGCTGGATCCCCAGCACCCTCGCTGGAGAGAGCACCTTAGGAATCAGCTTATCGCCCTGGGTGTCTCCCCCAGGTCCCCCATGGCCCGTGTGTGAAGGAACAGAACAAATGAGGGTGAAGGACACCGCCCTCTCCCCTCCTCCCTCTCTCCCTGCCCCTTCCCTTCTGTTCTGAGGGCCAAGAATCGCCAAGACTCCCTGCTTCTCCAGCTGCTGTTGTTAAGTGCATGGCATCAATCACATCCCGCATCTGTGAAGTCTTGAGTCTTCCCCAGAGTAGACTGAGAGTCACTAGTAGGGCCTAAATATTTCCATCACACCGTCAACTCAGAAAACCCAGTCAGCAGCCCAGATCTGTCTGGGGGAGGGGCCTTCAGCCCTGATGGCTCTGCAGGTACAAAGGTTAACACCACCATCCCCGCCACCTGCCTCCTCCCCCGCCCCCTGCCCCCGGCCCAAACACACATACACCCCTCCCTCTTTCCTCTTTGAAGACTCTGGGGAGATGATCCACAGGTCACCTGCCACTGGCTGTCCCCCCATTCTCTGATCTTCCTAAGACATTCCTGGACCTACTCCCTCCATGCTGAGGCCTCTTGAGCCAAGAGCTCTTTTGGTTGGAAAGTCAGTTCCAAACATACGGGGCCCCTCCTGCCTTGCCACCTCTCTGGCTAGTGAGGTCATCTCCAAGGACCCCAGCTCTGGCAGAGGGACCAGAGAATCCCCCTCAGAAGTTTCATGGCTGAGAGGCATGTGTGCTCATTGAGAGGACAAACGAGCTGGTGACTCACACCAGGCTTGAAGCTGTTATCCCAGTTTTCTTGGGTTTCAGCTTTGAGAGAAAGAGACAAATCCCACTTATTCAACAAACACTTCTGCACCTGGCGCTGTGCTGACATGGCCACTGCCCTTCCTCAGAGGGAGACACAGGTATGTGCAGGGGTCAGGCAATCAGGGAGTGAGTGTAGGAGCTGGGGTGCTGGGGGAGGGCCGGACCCAGCTTGGGTCTGCCTGGAGGAGCCAGAGCAGAAAGGCCAGGCTGGGAAGTTACAGGAAGCTGGGGGCATCCTTGATAGAAAGAGAAGCTTCAGATGCAGCCATGGCCTGGGGTATTCAATATTCAAGATGGAATGAGGAAGGCCTGTTGAGAGGCAAGGAGGAAGAAGGCAGGCCTCATAGGGCTAAGAGGGGCTGGCAAAGAGCTCTGCTGTTATTCACAAATCAGTGGGGAGCCTTTGCAGGGTCTGAAATGAGTGTGGACTGTCCATGAAGAAAGCCTTTCTGAGGGTATAGAGAACCTGGGCATAGGAGGTGAGGTCCCGGCTATGTGTCCAGGCCACAGACTCATTTAGCAGCGACCACAGCCCGCCAGGGACCAGACTGAGGTCCTGCAGACCAGCCCACAGGCCCGGGCTAGGTAGAGGGCACAGCCAGTGTGGCTGCTGCCGCTGGGCAGGGGCTTCAGGAGAAGAAGCCTGACTGACTCATCAGTGTCCCCAGGGCCCAACCCAGGGCTGGGGCAGAGCAGGCGCCAGGGAAAGCATGTTGTGGGGAGAAAGCAGCTTTACAAATGCTTGCAGCAGCCAGACTGGAGTTATTTCTTCCTGCCCGCACATCCTCAGACCTGGAAATAAGGAAGTGTGAGGCTCCAGTGAGCTCCTGTACTCAGGCATGGTTTTAAGGGCTTGGGGACCACTGGAGCCCCAGGGAGACTTTTCCTCAATTTTCTCGTCTTTAAGTCAGTGTGTGTGTGTGTGTGCAGAAGGAATGACAAGCAATGGAAACTGGCTGGGCCGCTGGCAGCCTGTGTATTGGGAGCCACACGACCACTAACCTTTCACACACACCAGTGCGTGCTGGTGGGGAGATCCCAGCTCCTCCTCACTCTTCTCTCCGGCAGTGAAATAGGATAGATTTGTTACCCCCATTTCACCAGGCAGGCCTCCCCAAAACATTGACTCTATTTCCTAGAGACCTGATGAACCAAATGGGGTTGGGATGGAGGGGCCTCCAGGGAATCTGTTTTTCTGGATGGGTCTGGCATCCCTGCTCCCCACCTCGGCCTCTAGGGTTGCCAGGAACCCTTGGCCGGTGGACGCCGAGGCGAAGCGCAAGAAGTGCCAAGGCACCCCATGTGCTGAAAGGCCCGCCGGGCTGGGGCCAGAGTCGGAGAGTTCTGCCCAGGTTGCGGAGCTAAACAAAGAAACCGCCCATCTAACCCAGCCCTGACTGAAACTTCAGGGCAAAGCCTCGCCTCGTGCGG